>NC_080093.1:56137436-58537436 GCF_950005125.1 Chionomys nivalis | reverse complement strand
TGGTGTACATCCCTTTACTTGAACAGTGCTCTAACTTCTGAGAACATGAGAATCACTTAGGACGTCACCTATGGACATCCCCAGGCTACCTCCACAGACAGCCCTGTTTAAGCCTTCAGTACAGTTTCCTCTGAGAGCAGAGCTGCCATGCCAGTCCTGGGAAGAAAAAAAACTTAAATTTAAGTCTCTACTCTTCTGCAGAAACAGCCACAGACAGAGCACACAGAAGATGTAGCTGTGCCCTAATCTGTCTTGATTTATGGGCTCTAATCCAAACACCATAGGATTTTCATGTTGTGAAATGTCATTTTCCTTTTGAAAATTTCAGCCATTTAAAACATAAAGGTCATTCTCATTTTGTGGGCCACAACATCTCTGGTATACAGGCCACGGTGGGAGAGTTCTTGGTCTCAACTGCCAGACACCATTGATATCTGGGCTTAATGACGTTCATGTAGGTACAGACACAGTGACGGTATATGCACACAGCAGGCCAGCAACATGCAAGCCTGTCAGCCTTGGGTAGATGATCTGTGCCATGCTTCCCAGAGATCAGGGCACAGGATGGATAGCACACTGTGTTGAGAAGGTTTTTGGAAAGCCAGCCCATAGCTGGAATCTGGGGCTTTATGGGGAAGACCCTTCTGCATCATGAGCCTTTGCCCATGAAGCTTGACCCGTGACAGATTCTGCAGAGTGCCAGATACATCTGCCGCACCTGGAAGGGACTGAGAGGCCGTTTGTACTCTCCCAAGAGTCTCTCTCACCCACTCCACCACTGCCAAAACCTTTGCATCTTCTCTTTGAGACCCTACCTTAGCTGTTCTGACTCTCCTCAGTTAAATACAGAAACACAAGCACCTCTGTTGACCCATCCCCAAGGAGGACCACAGGTTTGCTGAGGGCTTCATCTTGGGGTCTCTCTCCCAAGACTCCTGCTCCCTTCTCTCTGTGTGCTTCATCAACTCAGTAACTCAGATCTCCTGAGGAGCGTCTCTGAGTTCACGGTTGTGCTTAATGCTACAGACTCAACAGTGACATCGACATGCTGGCTTTTTGTTCCCTGGGACTGCCAACAGGGTGGTGGTGGGTTTGGGGGACAGAGGACAGACGGATGCAACAAGAGCACTGTTTCAATTGAGTAACAGGAAAGGATGCTGTCCCATTACTTGGAGGACAGAGAACTCACTCACACTTTCACAGAAATCACAGCTCCGTGTGGTTTTAATAGGTGGATGGGAGCCAAATGGGCTGGAAGCAAGAGTATGGCAGGCGGATGCAGCAGGGGAATGGTGGGCCCTCAGGCGTGCTCTCCTAGAGCTATGATATAGCTATTTGGAGAAACATCTTTGCAGGTGTAACTAAGCTTTGCAGGCTAAGATGAAATCACTTTGGACTAGGAGTTTCCTAAGTCCAATGACAAGAGTTCTCACAAGGGAAGAGAAGGCACAGAGAGGACATGCCATGAGGGAATGACGCTTGGGGGAACTGGCCATGTGAGCATGGAGACAGCACCTGAGCCTACAAGTCAAGGAGCCCCCAAAGATTATGGTAACCCCTAGAACCCTGGAGCTCACACAGATCTTCTTCCCTGGGTACCCTGGGGAACCAACCATGCTGAAACCTTGGCCTCAGGATTTCGGCCTCCAGAAGCATGAGAAAGTAAGTTGTTGGTTATTTTTAGCTCCCTGACTGGGGTTCATTGCAAAAGCCTTGGAAGTCAGCAGAGGAGCTGAGGAGGTCTTGAGTGGCTTGTTGAGTGATCAGAAAGAATTGAAAAAGCTCCCTATGGCAGCAGTAGTGTGTGTATGTGTCTTTGTGTGTGTCTGCCTCTTACTGCATGTATGTGTGTAGTCTGCCCCCTCTCTCTGTGTGTATTTGTGTGTTTGTCTCTCTGTCTCTCTCTCAGATAGATAGATAGATAGATAGATGATAGATAGATAAATAGATAGATAGATGATAGATAGATAGATAGATAGATGATAGATAGATAAATAGATAGATAGATGATAGATAGATAGATAGATAGATAGATAGATAGATAGATAGATAGATAGATAGATAGATGTTTATATGTTTGTGTGTGTGTATGTAGTCTGCCTCTCCCTCTGTGTGCATGTATATGTGTGTGTTTATATCTGTGTGTAGTTTACCACCATGATGGAGGTGGGTCTTATATTAATCTGTTGCTTTCATTGGTTAATAAAGAAACTGCCTAGGTCCATTTGATAGGCCAACCCTAAGGTGGGTGGAGTAAACAGAACAGAATGCTGGGAGAAAGAAGCCTAGTCAGTGAGTCACCATGATTCTCCCACTCCAGACAGACACAGGTTAAGATCTTTCCTGGTAAGCCAGCTCGTGGTAGTACACAGAATATTAGAAATGGGTTAGATCAATATGTAAGAGCTAGCCAATAAGAGTCTGGAACTAATGGGCCAGGCAGTGATTAAAAGACTACAATTCCGGTGTAATTATTTCGGGGCATAAGCTAGCCATGCGGGCGGCCAGGTGCCGAGGACGCAGCCCCGTCGCTCTTATTACAACACCACCATGTATGTGTGATTGCCTCTGTGTGTGTTTATGTCTGTTGTGTGTGTGTGTGTGTGTGTGTGTGTGTAGTCTGCCCTCTTTCTGTGTGTGTGTATGTGTGTGTATGTGACTCTCTGTCTCTGTCTCTCTCTATCTGGGGTGGGGGCAGGGAGGATAAATAAGAGAAAGCCAAATCACTGCAGAACTGAAATATTCGAGGACAAGAGTCAACAAGGTGATCACTTCCAATGGATAACCTAGAAATCTCCGTGACTCCTTCAGAGTAGAGATGACTAGGAGGCAGTCAATGGTGCCGAGCATAGTCATGGGGTGATGTGAGAATCTGCCTCTTACCTCAGAGCATTGCTGAGGACGTATCAGCCGCTCTTCTCATTACTGGGCAAGCATTACACCCAACCCAAGACAGAGGATTCATTTGGCTCATGGTTTCTGAGACTTCATTCCACAAACTCTGATTCTTATAATTTGGGGCCCTACTCTGTCTCCCCTGAGGCAGAGTTTCAGGGTGCAGGAGTATGTGCAGGTTGAAACTGCTTCCTTCAAAGGACTTTTTCTAACAGCTACCTCTTCCAATTAGTTTTTAGAACCTTCAAAACTAATACCTGACAGGGGACCAACCATTTATACACAAGCCTCAGGTTGAACCGAGCCTTCAATGGTGAGCAGGGTAGAACAGGCATATCTTCTCCTGATGGTCAGAGATGCCCAGAATCCCCCAGTGGATATACTGACCATAGGTGATTAAGAGGGCATGGGGCACAAGATCCACAATCGGCCCAGGCTGCCTTCATAATATCCATGTAGATGTCACAGCTCTCAGTAGAAGCATTGGCTGCATGGTTCCATCCACAGGAGTGGTTTGTGTCACCTGACACAGGGGCAGATAAAGAAGGTGACAGGCAAAGGAGGCAGGAGGACTTGGAGAATGCCTCTGAAGTGGATACTCCCAGCCCCTAGTCCCCAACCCCTGACACTTTCCTCTGTCTTCCTGCCTGCCATAAGATAAACAGTGGGGTCTTTTCTTTTGGGTTCCCTGGAGAGAGAGCTCTAGGGAACACTGGGGAAGGTGCTGGAAGCCCAGAGAACCCCAAGAAGCACTGGAGAAATTTTCAGAAGTGAACCCTAGAGAACACCAGGCTGTGTACCAGAATCCCAGACAACTCTCCGGAATCCTGGAGAGGGACTGAAGACATGGCCCCCATCCATAAAGCACACCTGTGTAAACAAGCTGGGTGCAGCAAAGTCAACCTGCAGCTGCAGAGTTAAGGGAACAGAAGAGACAGACTCTCGAAGCTCACTGGCCAGAAAGTCTAGCCAAATACATGAGCTCCAGGTCCCACAAGAAACCATGTCTCACAAAATGAGGGGCCAAACAATCCAAGAATACACTAGATGTCAAGCCCTGGTCTCCCATGCATGTGTATATACATGAACATTTACACATGTAAACATGGATGCACCTACAAATACAGTTGCAGACATTTAGAAAGAAAATTCTGGGAAACATTGGAGACTCTCTGAAATGCAGACAGAACCTTGGCAAGCACCGGAAAGCCCAGCAGAGTCCGTGAGGATGGGTTTCAGAGGTCAGCCGCCACCTCTGGCTGGGCCGTTTCTCCTCATAATAGGTTCTGTAACACAGTTCTAATCCTCGGATGTGAAAACAGTTTGAGAGCCATTTCCTTTGTTCACCTTTCCAGAACAATATAATACCTTACAGCCACGATATGAAGCGCGCCTCCAGGAGCGTGCCCTCCGCCTATTCACTAAAGGAGATTACCCTTCGGAGTGTAACCAGTAATGATGAGGTCATTTCCAAAGAGCACTTGGAAAGAGATGGACGAGGCTGCTACACGCGGCCCCAGGATTCCTGTTTCAAAGGTTCAGCCAGTCCCGCACAGGACTCACGGCTAGCCAGCGAGGAAGAAGGAAGGAAGATGCCAGGGTCTTGAGTGATGGGTGCGTGTGCCTCAAGGAGGGAGAGCGAATTTCATTTTCTCACTTATTATCCCCGACGATATGTCACCAATGGTCTGTGAAGGGAAGAATGGAGAGGAGCCCCGTAAATTTTCTCAGTGAGCTAAAGAGATTAAGGAAGAGGCAGTGTGAGCTCTTAGCTTGTATTTCTCTGTGAGTTTTAAAAAATTAGTTTACTAAGCAAATCTTTTAATATTCCCATTGGCTAAGAAAATGAAGTAAAGAAAGAAGAGCCAATGAGTAGATGTGACAGCCAGAAAAAGTCGTCTTAATAACCTAGTTTGGGTAAATGCCCTTAGCATGCTTTTTAAAAACCATAAACATGAGGTATGGCTTCACTCAGATCCATTTTCCAAACGTTCCATAGCCGCGGCCTCTAAAACAGCTTCTGCAAGCGTGTGGGGGGAGGGGGACACTTGCATTGTAACTGAAGAGGCTGGGTTTTTCTTCTCTGATGTCTGCAGATAGCAAGAGTGACCTTGGAGGGAAGTCTGTCCTCAGACATCTATAAAACAAGGGAAGCATCTGCCTGTTATTCCCCAGGGAACCTGGGAGCTCCTAAGTAAGTGAGCATCCTTGAGGACACACAAAGGTACAGGGAAAAGGCTGGGCATTCTGGTACCACCTGCTTCATGTCCTGGCACCCCAGGCCTCAATCTAAGGGATAGCTGATGCAGCTGGCCAGTAATGCTCTCAGTGGTAAACAGAATCCCCTTCTCATGTCTATGCCAGTGTCCACCCATCAGTTATGTCTAGATCATACAGCCTGTGGAATTTGAACTTGGGTCTTAGGTTCTTAGGATAGTGGAAGAGGCTGAGAAACTAAGAGGCTGAGGCCTTTTTTTTTTTTCTTTTTTCTTTTGTTTTTTCAAGACAGGGTTTCTCTGTCCAGCCCTGGCTGTCCTGGAATTCACTCTGTGTAGACCAGGCTGGCCTCAAACTCTCAGAAATCCACCTGTCTTTGCCTCTCAGGTGCTGGGATTAAAGGCATGCACCAATATTGCCCAGAGGCAGTTATATTTAATGGCTTAAAAATGAGCTAATACGCATTCAGTTTGGGATGCGGTGACACATATGTGTTTGTTAGACCCATGTGGACTGGCACCGTGTGGTTTTGTGCTGTTAGCTTTTCTGTGACTTGTTTGAGCCATGAAATCATCTGTGCAATTAGATTGAGGGGTCCTACAACACTTGAGAGGCACCAGGTCTAAGTCACTTTGCTGCACACCCTGATAGATCCTTTAGACACAAGGATGCTCTCTCTCTCTCTCTCTCTCTCTCTCTCTCTCCCTCTCTCTCTCTCTCTCTCTGTGTGTGTGTGTGTGTATACACATCATTTTCTAGGAGCTTCTGCCATGCTCCCCCACATGTATGTCTTGGATGAGTCAGTCTCTAGCCTCTCTGAAACCCAGTTTCCTATTCATCAAATGGTAGGGAAACACCTTATGCATATTTACATGGTGCCTCGTGTGACGTCACTTTAGATGACCCAAAAGGCAGTCCACCGGGTGACTTAACCTTGTACAGGTCTTCACAAGGAAGAAGTGTGTCTGTCATCGCCAGGTGTGGCAGCTCACTTGGGAGGCTGAGGCAGGAGGATTGTCCATGAGTTTACACATCAGCCTCAGCTACAGAGTAAGACCCTGTCTAAACAAAAACAGCAATCCCAAAGCCACGTAGCAACCTTGTGTATCTTCTGAATGAAATGGGGATAGCAAAGGACACCCCACCTAAGACCCATGATAAAGCAAGATGGATTTCATGTTGGGTGGCACTGTTCAATGATCCGACTGTCATTCATCTCTTCTCTTCCTCCATCCTTACCTTCCACTTCTTTGCTTCCTTTCCTCACTCATCCCCCAAGAGATCACACTGGCATGTCTGATGCCTCTATGCTGCCTTGATTCTTGTAATGCTCATGTCTTATTTTTCATGTGGGTTCATTGTCAACTCTTTCAATTAAATAATTGCACACACTGTAAACCTACAATATGGTAAATTCTTGAAAAATAAAAAAAAATATGCATGGCCCATCTCAGGTTAATAACAATGCCAACAACCAGACAACCTTCATACCACTTTCTGGTGGCCTCACACTTCTTAAAGAAATCCGCTACACTGAAACTCAGAGCCCTAAGTCCATAGACACAGGATATGTTGTGACCAGTTTCTTCCACTCAGCCTGGCAGATTGGTCATTCACTGTTTGATGAGTTTGCTAATGTCAGTGCTTCGTTGCATTACACTGTATGACTATGCCACGCATGTCCTTCCAGCATAGCATGGCACTGCCAATATAGGGCATTTGAATAACACTTCAGGATCCTTCTTGTGTGGATCTTTTGATCTCACACACACACACACACACACACACACACACACACACACACACACACTTGGTTATGCTTATACTCAGGAGAACACTGGGCTTTTGAAAACAGACATCTTCAACCACAGTAGGTAATTCTAATCAGATTTACACATCACTGTGAATATCTGCCACACCCCAACACTATTAAAAAGCATCAGTGGATTCAGTTCTGCTAAAGTCGCATGCCATCTATCTTTAGCCAGTATACATCGCCACATCTTAGCTGATTTGTATACAATTTTATGCGTGTTTCTCTGATCGTTAGCAAAAGTGAATGTTTCTCATGAATGAACCTCAGAGTGCATAATCTGCTCACACGTCCATCTTGAGAATTATTGATTTCATGGTATACCTTGCACATTTTTTTCTTTTAAAGTTTCTGGACTTTCATATTAAGTATAATATGAGTTGAAATGTTTGTATTTTATTATTATTTTGCTTATCCTGAAGATCTCACGTTAACTTGAGTTAGAATTTGATCTCTAGTGAAATGATTGCTTCTACTGGTTGGTACCTGCCATTTCACGATTTGTTTTCTATCTGGTCCTCTTTCACATCCGCTTTCTTTCCCTTTGTATCCTCTCCAAGAAAATGTAGCTGGCTGTGGTCCCAGGTTCCGCAGCTGTTAAAGATTAAAAACATAAAACATAAATTGCATTTGCACTGAACATGTAGAGATATGAATATTTTTTTTACCACTACTCCATGAACAAGAGAATGTAACTGTTAAGCACAGTGTTTGCCCTGTGTTTGATGAGTTAGTAATTCTGAGAGGATTTTAATGTGCAGGAAGATGAGGACAAGTTCCAAGTCTACACCATTTCATGTAAGAGACGAGCATTCCCAGATGTTCTGGAGCCGATCCCATGCAGATGCCAAGAGTTGCCCGTGTATCAACGCCTTGATTTTCACCCTCTACTAAGCTCATGATTTGCCTCTTCACTTTTTCAGTTGTCCTAGAAATTAAAATAGACATCATCATCTACCCCAAAATTCACCTTTATTTGCCTTTCCAGTGAAGTGATCAGTTTGTCTCTATAGATCTCCTCGTTACCTAGTAGTTACCACTGGAAGACACTTTACACTTCGGGCTTTAATTTGATACACCGAGAAAGCACGGGTGACAATATGAACTTTGTTTTGGTGAGTCATGCTTGTCTACCCTTACTGACAAAAGGCACTCTTTCCGTTCAGCTGGGATTTCTTTTGCATCTTTGCCCTCCCTTCAAGGTCAATTTCTTATGCCCAAAGAAAAATCTCTGCCAGTGAGGAGTCCCTTCCCCTCACCCTCTTTCTGTTCCTGGTCAGTCACAGAAATCTTGGTTTTATGCTCACTGTCAGAGGCTACTGGGGCTGAGTGTAGAACTCAGTGCTCATTGGTCCCCCATTCTTCAATGGTGTCACCTTCCATTTTGATTTCTGTCTCTCCTATCAGATCAACAAATGAGCTGCCATATCATTGTTGTTCCTCTACAGGTCATGTTTCTTTTATGCATGTAATATTTATTGATTTTAAGAAAGAGAATTACAGACCAATCTCACTCATGAACATTGATGCAAAAATGCTAAATAAAATACTAGCAAATCGAATCCAAGAACACATCAGAACCATCATCCACCATGATCAAGTCGGCTTCAGCCCAGAGATGCAGGGATGGTTCAACATACGAAAATCTGTCAACATAATCCACCATATAAACAAACTGAAAAATAAAAACCACATGATCATCTCATTAGATGCCGTAAAAGCTTTCGACAAAATACAACATCCCTTCATGATAAAGGTCTTGGAGAGAGCAGGGACACAAGGAACATGCCTAAACATAATAAAGGCAATATACAGCAAGCCAACAGCCAACATCAAACTAAATGGAGAGAAACTCACAGCAATCCCACTGAAATCAGGAACAAGACAAGGTTGTCCACTATCTCCATATCTACTCAATATAAGTTCTTGAGGTCCTAGCTAGAGCAATAAGATGCCAAAAGGAGATTAAGGGGATACAAATCAGAAAAATAGAAGTCAAACTCTCACTATTTGCTGATGATATAATAGTTTACATAAGCAACCCCAAAAATTCTACCAAGGAACTTCTATAAGTCATGAGCACTTTCAGTAATGTAGCAGGATACAGGATTAACTAAAAAAATCAGTAGCTCTCCTGTACACAAATGATAAATGGACTGAGAAAGAAATCAAAGAAACATCACCCTTCACAATAGCCACAAATAGCACTTAAGGAAATGCTCAACATCCTTAGTCATCAGAGAGATGCAAATCAAAACAACTCTGAGATTCCATCTCACACCTGTAAGAATGGCCAAGATCGAAAACACTGATGACTTACATAAATCTAATCTACATGGGAAGTAGAAAAAGACAAGATCTCCTGAGTAAATTGGGAACATGGGGACCTTGGGGGAAGATAGAAGGGGGAGGGGAGAGGCAGGGAGGAGAGCAGAGAAAAATGTAGAGTTCAATAAAAATCAATTTAAAAAAATACACTGATGACAATTTATGCTGGAGAATATGGGGTTAAGGGAACACTCCTGCATTGCTGGTGGGAATGCAAGCTGGTACAACGCCTTTGGTTGTCCGTGTGGCGATTTCTCAGAAAATTAGGAAACAACTTTCCTCAAGACCCAGCAATACCACTTTTGGGTATATATCCAAAAAATGCTCAACCGTGCCACAAAGACATGGGCTCAACTATGTTCATAGCAGCATTGTTTGTCATAGTCAGAACCTGGAAACAACTTAAATGTCCTTCGACAGAAGAATGGATAAGAAAAACGTGGTACATTTACACAATGGAGTACAGCAGAAAAAACAACATCTTGAAATTTGCAGGAAAATGGATGGAGCTAGAAAACATCATTTTGAGTGAGGTAACCCAAACCCCAAAAGACAATTGTCATATGTACTCACTCATAAGTGGTTTTTAAACATAAAGCAAATAAAACCAGCCTACAAATCACAATCCCAGAAAACCTGGACAACAATGAAGACCCTAAGAGAGATATACATGGATCTAATCTACATGGGAAGTAGAAAAAGACAAGATCTTCTGAGTAAATTGGGAGCGTGGGGACCTTGGGAGAGAGTTGAAGGGGAGGGGAGAGACAGGGAGGGGAGCAGAAAAAATGTAGAGCTCAATGAAAATCAATAAAAAAGATTTCTTGATTTTAGCATTTCTCTTGCAATGTGCTTATTTTATTCTTACTACTATTTTATTTTAACCTCTTGATTTTATTTAGACCCTTTCCGTGGCATTATATTTTGTAGCAATTTTTAAACATTTGTAAATATTTTTCAAGTTATAAAGTTACTCTTAAACATTGCGTCTTCAAAGCAAACCAAGTCTCCCACTTGCTCCCTGAAAATTAACAAATTAACTATTTTAGACGGGCTCCCCTCTCTCAGATATTTTGATGAACCTCCCTGATGCTCTCCTGTGCCTCAGCTGGAGCCCTTTGGTGGTCTTGTCTTCCATTCTACTTACCCTGCCCTCAACTATGTCTAACTCAGCTTTCGCTTGTCCTTTGTCCTTCGTTATTCATACTGTGCCTTTCAGCTGGAGGATTTCCCTGTGAAGCCTACGGTGAGCCCCAGTGTCTTCAATGGCAGTCAGCTGTACTCGTTCTGGTCCTCCTTTGAGGTCCAGAAACTCCCTCTGCATCCACCCAGCATGGCAGAATCCCAGAAGACTTTCTTGCTGCATCAGGTCTCCAAAATCAGTGCACCAGCCGTTAGGCTTATATTTCTTTCAGCCACGGGGCAGAGCCACATGCTCTGCTGATTGATGGATTCTCGACCTCCATCCTCACTCTAGAACTGGCAGACAGGAGGAAAGGCGACTCTGGAGTCTCAGAGACAATTCCTTTGACCCAGGAATTGGCTATAGTGCTGTAACAGCAACATGCGGGAGGCTGAGGCAAAAAGATCACCAACCTGAGTTTATCTTGACCTATAAAGTGAAAACTGACCTTAAGGTTTTTTTCTTCTTTATTGAAAATAGCTTTTAATACCATATATTTTGGTTGTGATGCCACTTACCCCAATTCTTTTCAGATCCTCCCAACATCCCTCCCCACCAAATCTACATTCTTTCTTGCTCTCTCTCACTCAAAAACTAGCAGGCCTATAAAGAAGGAGGCAGAGGAATAGGAGGAGAAGGGAAAAATCAGATAAAATAAAAAACAAACCTAAATAGGACAAAACAAACAAATGAACAGAAAAAAACAAAAAGCCAAAGAAAAGATACAAGTAACACATATAAATAAAGAGACATTCACATCGGCATACACAGAAATCCCCTAAAACCACAAAACGTGAAATCTTAATATATAAGAAAAAGACATGTAGAGCAGGAAAAAAAAATGCCTAGATGAAGCACTATGAACCCCCCAAAAAAGCCTTCTAAAAATACAATTTGAGTTCATTTATGTTAGCCATCTTCTGTTGGGCATAGGGCCCACCCTTAAGTGTGGTTTGTGAGACTCCATTGTAGAAAACTAACTTTTCATTTGTGAGTGCTTATCAACTGGAGATAGCTTCTGGATTAGAGGTGTGGACTTGTATGTACTGTCATTGCCAGCACAGGGACCCCACAGAGCCAGACTTGTGCAGGCCCTGTGCCTGCTGCCACAGTCTCCATGAGTTCGTGTATGCATCAGTCCCGCTGTGGTTAGAAGGCCTTGTTTCGTTGGTGTTCTCGTCTCCTCTGGCTCTCACAGTCTTTCCTCCTCCTCTTCTGTGAGGGGAGGGCATTGATGGAACGTCCCGTTGGTGGTGGTGTTTCCAAGGTCTTTCACTCTCTGCACCCTGCATGGGGTCTCTGTTAGTTCCCATCTGCTGCCAAAGGGACCTTCTCTGACAAAAACTGAGCAAGACACTAATCTATGAGTACAGCAGGATGTCCTTAGGAATCGTTTCCATTTTCCCTGGGGTTCCTGGCCTAGCTTGTCTCAGGTCCTTGGCCACCTGAGCAGTGTCTGGGAAGGGTTCCATCTCATGGAGTGGGACGTAACCCCAATCAGGTATTGATTGGTTAGTTCCACAAGCTATGAGCTGCTATTACACTGGGGCCTCTTGCATCAGGTCAGCATTGTAGCTCGAAAGGTTTGTAGCTGGGTTGGTGTTACCTTTCTACTCTGGTAGCATGCAGAGTAAGTACCTTCCAATGTCATGAACACTAGTCAGTAGGGTGAAGGCTCACCAGCTCAACTGCTCCAGGTTCACTGAGTTGTATAGGTGTTGTCTTCAGCCACAGGTCCTAATCATCAGTCTGTGGAGAGCAACCAATAGGCTTGGCAACAGTCTGGATTGTTTGGAGGTTCCCATGGGTCCCCTTTGGCTAACAATTTGATGAGATGCTACCCATTCCTAGAACTGGAGGCTTCGTTTGGTGGCAAAAGATGTCCAGTTGGTGTTCCATCTCCCCGGTTATTTGGTGACTCCATTTAGATAACCTTCATATATGTATATATTTTTGGAAGCTTCTTCTGTGTTGTGTTTCCATAAACCCCTCCAATGGCCTTTAGTTTTAGCTGTCCTTCACTGTATTCCTTCTCTAGCTCATTCTCCCTCCTCCTCCCCATTTGGTCCTCCCATTCTAGTCTCCTCCCATCCAACCATAACTATCTATTCTATTTCCCTTCCTAGGGAGTTTCAATTTACCACCCCCACCCCCCAGGTCCTTCATATATACATAACCTCTGTAGTTGTATGGATTGTAATCTGTTTATTGAAAATTTAGTAGCTAACATTCATATAAGTGAATACAATCCAAATATGTCTTTTGGAGCCTGGGTTACTTCACTCGGGATGACTTTTTCTAGCTCCATCATGACCAGATTTCCAAAGAAAGACCGACACCCCCCTCCCAGGTTTTTTTACTTAGTGTCATCCATGCAGGCAGGAGAGATGATGCACTCTGTAACCCCAATATTTGTGAGGTGGAAGCCGGAGGATTAGTGGTTCCAAGTTATTCTTGGCTACCTAGGGAATTCAAAGCTACCCTAGGCTACATGAGACCATATCTCAAAGAGTCAAAAACTAATGGCATCCATCATTAAGTAGAAATATTAATGATGCTTATGTAGGAAAGGGTCTCTGAGACTAGGCATGATACATTTAATAATAGATATTTGAGTTAATTGAGTTTGTAATGACTTTATTTTTAAAGATTTATTTATTTTAAGCTGGGTGGTGGTGGTGCATGCCTTAGCACTCAGGAGGCAGAGGTAGGTAGATCTCTGTGAGTTCGAGGCCAGTCTGGTCTACAAGAGCTAGTTCCAGGAAAGGCTCAAAGCTACAGAGAAACTTTGTGTCAAAAAAAAAATATTTATTTTAGTTTGTGTGTATGAATGTTTTACTACATGTATGTATGTGCCTGGTACTCTCAAAGGTTATAAGAGGACATATATTGGATCTCCTGGATCTAGAATTACGTGAAGTTGTGAGGCACCGTGTGAGTGGCTGGGAAATGAAGCTGGCTCCTCTGCAAGAGCAGTAAGTGCTCCTAACCACTAAACCATCTCTTTAGTCCCGTGTGTATGTGTGTGTGTGTGTGTGTGTGTGTGTGTGTGTGGTTTTTGAGACAGGGTTTCTCTGTGTGAATGTCCTAGAACTTACTCTGTATGTAGTTCAGGCTGGTTTCAGATTCAAAGAAATCTGCCTGCCTCTGCCTCTGCTTCCCAAGTGCTGGGATTAAAGGCATGTGCCACCACCACCTGTACCCCCGGCCCCAATTTTTTTAATACAAGCTTTTTAATGTCTCTTCTTTTTTTTTTCTTTTTTTTTCTCTTTTTTTTTATTAATTAATTAATTTAATTATTAAAGATTTCTGCCTCTTCCCCGCCACCACCTCCCGTTCCCTCCCCCTCCCCCAATCAAGTCTTCCTTCCTCCTCAGCCCAAAGAGCAAGCAGGTTTCTCTGCCCTGTGGGAGGTCCAAGGACCACCCACCTCCATCCAGGTCTATTAAGGTGAGCATCCAAACTACCTGGGCTCCCACAAAGCCATTACATGCAATAGGATCAAGCACCCATTGCCATTGTTCTTCAGTTCTCAGTAGTCCTCATTGTCCATTATGTTCAGCGAGACCGGTTTTGTCCCATGCTTTTTCAGTCCCCGGCCAGCTGGCCTTGGTGAGTTCCCGATAGATCATCCCCATTGCCTCAGTGTGTGGGTGCACCCCTCGCCGTCCTGAGTTCCTTGCTCGTGCTCACTCTCCTTCTGCTCCTCCTTTGGATCGTGAGACTTCAGTCCAGTGCTCCAATGTTGGTCTCTGTCTCTGTCTTCTTTCATCGCCTGATGAAGGTTAATATTCAGGGGGATGCTTATATGTTTTTCTTTGGGTTCACCTTCTTATTTAGCTTCTCTAGAGTCACGAATTATAGTCTCAATGTCCTTTATTTATGGCTAGAAACCAAATATGAGTGAGTACATCCCATGTTCCTCTTTTTGGGTCTGGCTTACCTCACTCAGGATAGTGTTTTCAATTTCCGTCCATTTGTATGCAAAATTCAAGAAGTCATTGTTTTTTACTGCTGAGTAGTACTCTAATATGCATATATTCCATACTTTCTTCATCCATTCTTCCATTGAAGGACATCTAGGTTGTTTCCAGGTTCTGGCAATTGCAAACAATGCTGCTATGAACATAGTTGAGCATATACTTTTGTTGTATGTTTGGGCATCTCTTGGGTATATTCCCAAACTCTATTACAGAGCTACAGTACTGAAAACGGCTTGGTACTGGCATAAAAACAGAGAAGACGACCAATGGAATAGAATAGAAGACCCTGACTTTAGCCCACAAACCTATGAACACCTGATTTTCGATAAAGGAGCTAAAAGTATACAATGGAAAAAAGAGAGCATCTTCAACAAATTGTGCTGGCAAAACTGGAAGTCAATCTGTAGAAGAATGAAAATAGATCCATATATATCACCATGCACAAAACTCAAGTCCAAATGGATTAAAGACCTCAATATCAGTCCAAACACACTGAATCTGATAGAAGAGAAAGTGGGAAGTACTCTACAACACATGGGCACAGGAGAACACTTCCTACGTACAACCCCAGCAGCACAAACACTAAGGACATCATTGAATAAATGGGACCTCCTGAGACTGAGAAGCTTCTGTAAAGCAAAGGACACTGTCACTAAGACAGAAAGGCAACCCACTGACTGGGAGAAGATCTTCACCAACCCCGCAGCTTTTTAATGTCTCTATGTGTGTTTGTATTCACACATGTGCATATGAGTGTATTATATGTGCACATGTGGGTGTCGGTATGTATGTACATACTTGGTGGAGGCCAGAGATCTTGGATATATTGGATATCTTAGATCATAGATCCTCAGGAATGTCGTTCACCTCCTTTGAGGCAGGGTCTTCCATTGTTGATCTATGCTCACCAATTAATCTAGGCTGGCCAGTAAGCCTCAAGGATCTGCTTGTCTTCACCTCCCCACAGTGGGATTTTGAACAACCATTCCCAGAATTTTTCTGTGGGTCCTAGGGGTCAAACTGAGGTTCTCTTGCTCACAAGGTAAGCGTTTCACTAACTGAGCTGTCTCCCCATCACGCATCTGTGAACTTTAAAAATAAGCATTTTTTTTTACCAGAGAACATCACGGAGTTAAAATGGAGTGCTTTGAGGAGATTACTCCGTCCATGGATTTTCGGCTTCCCCTTGTCTCTTTGCGTTCATTTAAGGGGCAACCTGCCTCTCCTTGGAATCACTTTTCATGATGGGATTGAAAGGAAGAGAGTCCATTTTCTCCCCACATGCATAGCCAATCATCCTCATCATTTACTTTGCGAGATCTGACCGTGCTGACCCTGTCATCAATCAAGCACCCCACATCCACGGGCTTGTAGGTCCTTTCTTCCAAGAACAGCCTTTGGTAAATGACGCTGAAGTACACACCATTACGCGGGGAAATCAAGCAAGCTTACGGTTTTCTCTTCAGTGTGGCCTTCGCTGTTTGGGGCCTTCCCATTTCCATGTGAGGTTTAGAATTTGCTGACTAGTTAACAAAAAAACAAAACAAAACAAAAAAACCCACAACTACTACCACACACACCTGCAGGTACTTCGCTTTGGTGTAGGATTTCGGGAAACTGGCAACTCAGTAATACTTTTTCCCACTCATGTACCTCTGTGAACCTCCCAGTTGGCTTGGCCCTAACAATTTCCCCTTAGTCTAGTTGTCCTGGGTTTTCTCACTGTGCTTAAGGATCTGAGTTGCCTTGACCATTATTTCCAGAAGAACCCACATTTGCATGAGGATTACATAAGAGAGATCATATTATCAGCCTTACTAATTGATTTCTTCATTCAACTCTGTGGTTTGTGTTGATTTGCAAATATCTACTGTTCTGTTTTTAATCATTGCAAATACATATAAAGAGATTTTACAATAAACAAAATCTTAAGTCAACAAGAGATTTTGAAGGGGCATAGGGGCACGAGATTCCCAGAAAAAGCCCAGCAGATAAACAATACACAGATGAAGAGATGCTTAGTCTCACTAATAAGCAAAGAAATACAAAATAGAACACCAGCCATCACCGTCCCTGTCACATTAGTAAGAGCTAAAAAAATAAATGCATGAAACTCAACCAAGGTTGTGAACAAGAGTCGTGTTCACTGAGTGTTATTAGAAAGTAAATAGCAATTTGTAGCTGACAAAGGTCCTTCAGTGTGACAGACTTTCTTCCTAAAGTTTATCAAACCAAACACAATCACAAGTCCATCAAAAAGTGTGGGACACAACTGTTCTCATACCCCTGGATGGGTAGGAAAACACTTTGAGCAATTTACATATCATCAGCAGAAGATTTGGTGTGTAAATTCTTGCCCCCCCCAAAATAGTTCACATCCACAAACATGATGTGGTATTTTGAATGTAATAGACCCCATAATCTCATAGGGAGTGGCCCTATAAGGAGGTGTGGCTTTGTTGGAGTGAGTATGATCCCGTTGAAGGAAGTGTGTCACTGTGGGAGCAGGCTTTGTGGTCTCTTTCCTCAGGCTTTCCTCCATGTGACTCTCAGCCAGCTTCCTGTTGCCTGCAAGATACAGTAGTCTCAGTTCCAGCACCATGCCTGCCTGCATGCCACCATGCTCCCTACTAATGGACTGAACATCTGAACTGTAAGTGAGTCACCTCAGTTAAATGTTTTCTTTATAAGTGTCGCCATGGTCATGGTGTCTCTTCACAGCCATAAAAACCTCAACTAAGATACATGATAAGCTAAACATTTTACATGAAGGTGTTATATTATACAAAGAGCTCACACCAGACAAATCAGATTTGTACAACTTGTGACAGTTTCCATGTGCCCGTCTCCTGTGTTAATCTACAGAAGACACAGAGAGACATGCAGAAAGGATTAATGGATGAAATTGCGAATCAGGCATGATGCCACATGTCTATAAACCCAGCACCAGTGAGGATGAAGCAAGAAGATTATGGCTTTGATGCCAGCCTAGACTATGAGATCCTGTCTCAAAAACTTGTATAAAATGTAACTTATCCTTATTCTTATATATGTGAGCTAGGCACATGTTATAATAATACATGTGTAGGCAGGCATATTAAAAATAGACACAATCCTTTTAATAGTGTTTTTGACTTCTATTTTAGAAATAACTATTTTTGTGATATTTGAACTTTAAGATGATGGGCTATGACTTTATGATCTTCACTTATTAGGAAGCACTATGGAGAGAAAGTCCTATGGACCAGTCTCTGGGTGACTCACTCTGCTGGGCCTTGGTACCAAACTGGAGGATGGACACCTCCCTGGGGGCAGCCTCACCGAGATAGACAAGATGCTTCTGGGTATCTGCTTTCCAAAATGGACCAGAGGATGGCCCCCAGGAGAGCCCTATGTTCTTACCACAGAATGATTTCAGAAACTTCTAGAAACAAGCACAGCTCTGCAGCTGCTCCCCACTCCTCTTGTGCTGACCTTTTTGGGTCATGGTGCAGTATTTTTCCATTAAGAAACAAGAAGCATCAATGCATTTGACACTATTCCTTCTGGGGTCCTGCTTGACTTCTTTAGCAACAACTTAAGGCTTCCTGGAGCAGAGCTTTCAAAGCTTTCTATTTAACAACTCACATGCCAAATGTTATGGCTAAACTAGAGATGAGAGTCTCCAACGGGTTGACTTAGAATACGTGTCCAACTCCTAGGTGCAAGCCTCATAGCCTAGGGTCTCTGTCATCAACACTCAATTTTGGAATTACCTCAAAGGCAGCCCCTCTCATCTGACCATATCTCATGACAACTCACCAAGGGCTGTGCTTTGTACAGAACATGGACCAGCAGAGGATGCTATTCTATGGTGATAGAAAGTATTGTCATGGTCCTGGGGGAGCTATCAGAAGTGATGGATAGCTCTCACACCTGAGCAAATGGAATGGGGGCACCTGGGAGTGTGGGTGGGTAAAGGGGGCTCTGAGAGATGCTGACACAGAGGGCCTAGCAAGAGGAAAACATGCCTATCTCAAGCTTCAGGGCTGAGAGGGCACTCTGGCCTGGCTTATAAGGGTGCGTTCCTTGGTAGGGAGACACTCTGGAAGGAGAATGTGTGTGGTCCCTTCTCACCCTCTCTCATTCCTCCTCATGAGACTTCCATCGGCACAACCCACCCGACATCGTCAAAGGACCTAATCTTCTGACATTAAGTTACAGTGACTTTATTTCTTGTACTATGTCACAGGGACCTAGCCTCTTTTACTGTATCTCAGGAACATTGTTTTGATTGGCTTCCTAGGGTTTGTTTTCAATAACATTGGAGTCTTCATCCAAGATCACATGCACGGAATGGAGGCCTTGAGCCTTTTCCTTTAGGGGTGAGCACTATATAGTAGGTAGAAAGTGAGCATTAGTGGTGCTGGTTCCTCTTCTGCAGCCCCTTTGTGCTGTCTATTGTCACTTCATATACAAGTGACTCAAAACTGCAGTCTCTGACTTTGTTCTGCCTTTCAGTTTATTTTGTGGGAACTAGATAGAGATAGGGGTCCATAGGATCCCCCATTTTGGACCCCTTCATGATCCCTCCATGTCGTTCCCATGGCCAATGAGAGGGACCCAGGGCTACAGAGGGCTTGAGAGCATCTGCTCAGGTCCCAGGCTGAGTAGCAGCACAACAGCAGCCTGAGAGCATGGCTCCCTAGGGAGCTTCCGGGGAACTGGGGTGGGGGTACCCCCTCTCACTGCTCAAACACTGCGCTTTCTGGGACTGAAGCCTAAATCTGGGCAGTTGCCCAAGTTTTGCCCAGAACATTGGGTCGAAACAGCTTCCAAGTCTCTGCCATTACTGTTTAACACACCCATCACTCAAGTTTAGGAAGCCTTGTTTTCACAGATTACAGCTGGAACGGACAATTTTAAGGGCCAAAACACCATGAAAGAGGCCACTATTGAACAAAATCAAGGACATGGGGGGGGGGGCGGGCATTTGTGTTGCCTAGATAAGCTGCTCCCAGGCTAGACACATGGGAAGTAAGTGACCTTAAATTCATGTGCTCAGTGGACCATCCAGTGCTTAGATGAAAAGTTTGGGCATTGGAAGGCCTGGACAACGGACACTGACATGTTTAAGACTCTCTGAGCAGATTCTCTGAGTAGTGATGCCTACACTAAGTCCCGAGTGTGGAGCCCTGTCGTGTCCTTTGTTTGACCCTACAACAAACAGGCCTGATGATCATTTCCTTCCAGAGATAAGAGAGTTGAGGCTCAGAGAGGGAGCAACCTGCACAGATGCCCAGCCGGATAAGCCAGAGTGTGCATAGTCTAAATGGATCTACAGTTAAAATTGGAAGCGGGCTTCTGCACTGCCTTGTCTCCAGCCCACTCATAAGGTCCCGGCTTAGGTCCTCCCAGTGAAATCAGAAAGTGCCATTTCTCCCATGCCCCATCTTTCTATAATTGAGTCTTTATACCCTCAGCTGGAGAAGCTAAGGATTCCAGGAGCACCCCGCTTTTAGAGGCATTCGTGTGTGGGGGATACAGGTCTTATTCCCAGCTAAGGCTGGATGAGGAAGAGGGGTCTGACTGAGAGCATGTGTTAGATACAAATAGACAGAGGCAGGGAGCAGGCAGGCTGCATTCTGAATTCCCACGGTGCATCTTGACTTTTCTGTCTCTGGATGTTTAACTATAATCCCGCATTCATTCCTCTGTGTGTTATCCATGAAGCCTTGAGTTGGCCCAGTCATCCTTTGGTACTCAGGAAATTCAGTGTCCTCCTTGTGAGCTGGGGTCCTTAATGCAACAGGTTGTTACTTGTCCACAGTAAAACTCTGGGAAGATAATTACCTCCTCTTATACCACACAGAGAACAGTCAAAGGGTTGCCTCTAGCCCAGACCATGGCCACATTTCCTTACTTCTGTTGGAACTGTGACCAAAATAAGAAAGAAGATAGTCAACCAGCAGGCTGTGGTGGTACAAGCCTATAATGCCAGTACTTGAAAAGTAAAGGGAGGAGCCAGGTTCAAGGGCAGCTTCGATTACATAGTTTTAAGGCCAATCTGGGTGTCTGAAACCTTGTCTCCAAAGGGAGGGGCTTGAGTAGATGGCTCAGTAGGGAAACTGTTACATGAGTACCAGGACCTGAGTTAAGATGCTCAGGACCCACAAAAGACTGGATGTAGTAGTGGGCATCTGTAATCCCAGAGCCAGGTGGACGGATGAGAGATAGGTCCCTCCCTGGAAGATTGTGGGCTTGTTAGCCTAGAGTATGCAAGAGACCCCATTTCAAACAAGGTTGAAAGTGAATACTCACACTCGAGGGAAACCCTTTGGCTTACGTATGTATGACCATGTGCAGTACACACATTAGCAAAGAAGATTTTAAATAGTGGTACTCGACGGGAGAGAGGCTTGTTTCCTCTGTTAAGGATGCATGTCAGAAGAGAGGCACATTCTCTCAGAACACACAAAGTAAGTAATACAAAGATTGTGGTTTTTGTTTTATTTTTTCTAGAGACCAAGGCTGCCTCACTCTAAAGCTTCAAACCTGAAAATTAGACTATAGCTTGTTTAATTAACATTTGTTTGAAATGAATATACATAAATCTGGGCATATTTAAGTTTGTTCACTGTGGGGATAATGTAAGCTATTATCAAGTAATTTGCTCACCGGAATTCCATTACTGTTTCTTCACACACTGTTATTCTTCTATTTGTTTTCTTTGTATAGCACTTGATTGCAACAAGTTTGTACAAAGGGTTGGACAAGGTGATGGAGAGGGCCCTAGCAGATAAGAACAGGTTATAACCTCGAGTGGTGTTTTCTGATGACATAAGTTCTACCTCTGCCTTTGCTCGATCTGGTCATTTAAGGGTTGGCCATATGATCCCAGTCAGTCCTCAAAAGAGGGAGATGCAGCCTGCGCAGGCACTGCTGGGAGCTATACGAGGTGCCAGGCCCAGGCTTCACCATGGCAGCTGACAGTAGTACTGGGAACTTAAGGATCTGAGAGGACCAAGGCACCTGCCCAGAAGTGTCCTTCTGCATCCATCCCACACCCACCCACCCCCACCCACCAGCCTCACAGAGAGGACCTCAGAGCCCAGCTTTGCTGCTCTGGTTCATGTCACGCCACACACCCACCTAGAGTGACATCCCTACTTCAAGCTTCTGCGTTCCCCAACCTCCAATTCCTCTTCTCCAAACACAGAAACCATTGGCAAAAATCAATGTGTTTTTCCAGAAGAGTCATCAGAGTATGGAAAATTATTTAAAAGTCACGCCATTTAATTTATTTCCATTATCCTGTGTGAGCTTCAGCCTGGGTGTTAGCCACTCTGAACAGGGAGGATGAAGACTCACATGGTCCCATCCCAGTGGGCTCTCAGGATGGATGTAGAAAATAAACAAAGAGGCCTGAGGGTCAGGCGCTTCCAGGTCCTTCCCTACCCATCTACCCTTTTCCCTTCCTTCTAAAAGAACCTGAGGAATACTAGCTCCTCTCAGAAAAACAGTGGTGGCTGCAATTTTCCCACACATTGCCTTCACTGGTTTCTCTAATGTCACACGAAGACATTGTTTTGGTTAAGAGATACATTCTTTCATCTATAAAACAAGTGTTAGAAATATTTGAGTAGGGGCCGGGTGGAGATGGCGCACGTCTTTAACCCCAGCACTCGGAGACAGAGGCAGGCAGATCTCTGTGAGTTTGAGACCAGCCTGGTCTACAGAGCTAATCCTAGGACAGCCAAGCATATACAAAGAAACCCTGTCTCGGAAAATGAAAACAAAACAAACAAAAATCCCAAACAAACAAGCAAGAAATACTAGAATGAGAGACAGGGCTGGCAGGCTCTGGCCGTCACTGCTGCTGTCCAGGCCGTAGGTGTCAGGCACACCCTCCTAAGTGCTGGCATGCCTGGTCTGCACCTTACTGGACACCTCCACTGCCAGCCTGAAGGTGACACTGTGGGAAACAAAAATAAGATGTACTGTCTCTTCAACCAAAGAGTTAAATAAAAGGAAAGAAAAGAAAAGGAAAAAGAAAGTAAAGAAACTGCTTGGCAGAAATTCAAATTCCTCCAGGGTCAGCATTTCTTGAAATCAAAATATGTGCTCAAGGTTGCATTCGGAGCTCAAAACTGCATCTGCTCATCAGATGTGTTGCTTTAAATTGGCCAATCACATAGTAACAGGAGGCTGAGCTCTGACCACTCAGAGTGAAGCATGGGACCCACCCATTTGCCTTAGGAATGAAAAAGCACCAGGTGTGCTTGCTTGCTTGATTTGGATCAGTCATGCATGCTTTTGCAAAAATAAAACTTTTTGTCTTTGCTGAAATAATTTGGGTTCTGTGGTCATTTTCTCGAGACCCCAGACTCATTTCTAACAACACAGGTTCAAACAGCCTGAGATCCCATCTCCTTCTTATAAGTCCCTTGGGACTTCCTCATAGCTCCCTTCCCCACACTGCTCAGCCGTGGTGTGTCCAGTAAATACTACCAAACAGAATAAGAGCTGGTAAAACCATTGACAGGCCCATGAAGTTACCAAGAAACAGGGCATTAAATTACAAGAGAAATCATAGTTGGATATGAAAGCTATTGAAACGGAGCAAAGGTTTCCTGCAGGGGGCGCCGCTGAGACAAGAGTTGCATATGGGGGCACACTGCTCCTCACGAAAAGACACGTTATATGCAATGAAGACCGTGCTGTATCCATACTCTGAGACCCTTCCCTTTGTTGCCTGTGCTACAAGGAGGAGTGAGTGGAAAAAAATTATCGTCTCAGCATTAGGTCTGAAGGCTTGTAGCTGCTTAACAATCTACGTCTGATGGAGACATTTGCAGGGCTGCCTCTAGTCTTTAGTTTGACACAGTCTCATAGGAACTTCCAAACATATTTTAAAGAACTTCCAAATATATTTGAAAATGTTCTTTGGGTGCTAAAGACATTTAATTTTAATTATCGACTACTGTGTACACAAAATACTGACAAGCGGGTCACTCAGAACTTTACGAGTGGAATGAAGGCAATGGAGAAGAAACACGAACAGCCTATTTCTCATCCATAGGCATCAACCACACTTGATAAAATTTGTCCATTCAGTTTCTTTTTTAAAAAACATGGGGTGGGGGTAGACATGCAATGTGTGTGTGTGTGTGTGTGTGTGTGTGTGTGTGTGTGTGTGTTGTAGAGAGGAGAGGAGAGGAGGATTGAAGAAGCCGACAGTCTCAGTGTCATTCTAAGGATCACTATCACCTCCCTTGACACAGAGTCTCTCACTGGCCTGGCATCTACCGATTAAGCTAAGGTTGGTTGACATGGGAGACTCAGGGTTCCTCCTGCCCCTTCCTCCCTAGTGTTGACACTGACAGTACATTGCCACTGTGCCTGGCCCTTTTATGTGGCTCTACGTATGGCACTTGATCCTTCCTCGTGCTTTAAGGACTAAGCCAGGCCCATTCGATTTCTACATGTTACACATTTGGCAGAACAGTGAGGGGGAATTGGGGAAATACTAAAATAGTAGTGCTGGGGAAGCTGGCTGGAGTGAGGAGACAGAGTGAACGTGGAGGTCAAGGTCAGCAGCAGCGGCCTCCAACAGGGCCACCAAAGCCTCTCCATTCTTTCTGCAGTGCTTTTACAAGTCATCCGCCCTTTTTTACTTTAGAGAATTGTTTTGTATTAGTCTTTTACTTGTATGTACATATGTGTGTTTGTGTGTAGGCATGTGCATGCAAGTGCAGATGCCCTGAGAGACCGGAAGAAAGTGTGGGATCCCCACAGCTAGAGTCACAGGTGGTTGTGAGCCGCCTAGTGGATGCTACATGCTGAACTTGCATTTTCTGGAAGAAGAGTATGCACTATTAGCCAGCAAGCCTTCTCTCCTGTCCCTGCCCGTCTTTCCTGGTGAATTTTTAACTTGCTGCTGTGAAAATACACTTTCAATGCATTTGAAAGGGTTTCTTACACTTTTGCAAAGCTACTGTAGCTGGCAGTGAGGAGGGGGTTGCTTCTCTGCTCATCTCAGGGCCTTTTCTCTCTTCTGGCCAGGTTGCTTGGAAATCCTGACCTACACAGCAAGCTGTCTCCTCCCCGCAGGGGTCTTCCCTTTCTGCCTTAGCCAGAGCAAAGCCTCATAGTGTTTCGCTGTGGCTACTTTGATTTCACTTTGTTTCTACTTCCTGTTGGCTGAGGCATTTGCTAGAAACTTGTTATAATGTTATAAATAACCCTTCCTCTTTAGGCTAGAAACTCTTCTTGAAAGCCGTAAATGTTACATTTTACGAAATACCTCTTCAGCTTTTGTTGGGATTATCATACCTAGTCTCCCCCAACCTGACAAATCATCCAACACTTCTGGTATCAAACCATCCTTCCAGTCCCTTAAAAAGCCCTGGCTGACGTCTTGACCCAGGAAAGCTCCTACAGGATTGAAAAGCCACAAGTCTAAAAACTGTCAGGAGGGAAACTAAGTTGTGTCACCTCACTGGTGGCCTAAATTTGGAAACTGTAAGTGACCTGAACGAATACTTCATTGTGACTAATCAAAACAATTACAAAGACATGATTCGAACATCACAGAGAGAAAACATACTAGGGACACACCCCTGGAAATTGATGCTGTTTCAGGAAATGAGCAGGCCTGAGGCTCTCTGGTCAGGTTCTAGTTTTATCACATGACTTGAAGTTTCCGGTGACCCTCAGACTCCTGTGGGAAAAAATACATTTCTGTAACCTCCGTCAATCTCTGAAAGTAGCAGTGGACATGGGGGCTCCCTGCCCTGCCTCTGTGCACAGCATTTCCTTGCTCAGAGATTGCCCAGCCCCTAGTAAGCATGTGACCCCATCCTCAAACAAGCCACACCCGCCCCCTAGCTGGGTAGAATATTCTTCCTCAATGGAAAAGGAGCTCTAGAATGTTGTGTTCACCCTTGTCACACCATTAAGGACAATCGAGAGGTGGGTGGGCATGGCGAGCACCATGCAGCAGTTATCAGGCAGGATGAATAAGGACACACAATGTCACCTTTTGGTCTCCAAATGCACATGCGGTCTTACGCACTAGCACCCACATGTGCAGACTGAAAGTAAAATGCATCCGTCAAAAGGGCCTGAATCAGCCACAGAGCCCAGGTTGCCTGAAGAAAGGAACAGCAAGGGGCTCCAGTTTCACTTTCATGAGGGTCTTCTCGGCAAGCCCCACTCCCCTAACATGGAAAGTCCTCCTTCAGCCAGTTGTACTGGCATTAACCACACCCAGCCCTGAGCCAGACACAACACCGAATCAGACCTTGTGGCAGGCATTCACATTGCAGGAGGATGAAAATCAGTAAAGTGATGGAACCTATGGTGGGAATTCATTCGGCCAATAGCTTCAGGGTACCGGCCTTAAGGTATGGCTGCCTGTCTGCAGATGTGATCTCTTAAAAGGGCAGAGACCGATCATGCAGGCTCTCTCTTGGGTTGTAAAGATTGGTGTCAGGCGGACTGAAGCAGTGTGTGGCCAGTTCCCAGATCCATTGATCCCGTGAGTCTGTTCTTCCCAGCACCCCTCAATGAATAAATAAATAATAAATAAATATCTTTGTGGTGTTTGCTACAGGTTCCTGCTGATGAAAGAGGATGCAGACACAGCAGAGTCCAGAGCAATCTGAGAAAGTCTGCTTAGGCATCAGTGCCCAGAAAGGTCTCCCAAACAAGAATGGTCAAAGTTGAGGAGTCTTAGCTAGGAGAGTCCAAGAAAAGACAGTGAAAACAGGAATTTCATTGGAGCAGAAGCAGAAAGGGGCCGGAAGACCTCTGCAGAGTTACAAAATGCCTTAGTAACTGAGGCACCCAGGGTCAAGTGACACAGACAGAGAGAACCAAGAGGGGAATAGAAGATGGTGGGGCCTGAGCTTCATGAGGCCCTATCTAGGTCACAGCTGAGATTGGGGGAGTCACATGAACATCTTGCAGCCCAATAGTGACCCTATTTGTGGACTGAAAAGTCATCCTAACTATGGTATGCAGAGTGGATCCCCCAACAAAATCTAAGGAGGCGAAATCAGTTAGGATGATGTTACTACAGCCAGTGTGAGGGAAGACAGAGCTTAAAGCTAGGAGGCAGGAATGAGAGGTGGGTAACATAAGCAGCTCGGGTAGGGTTAAGTGCATCTAGATGTGGAGACGTTGTGATAAGAAGAAGCCGAAACTACTCCACAGTCTGTGTGAGGCTGGCTGACTAGAAAAACAGGGGAGATATGTTAGGGCATCCGGTTGACGTTCCAAGGAAGGGCTAGGTGGGGTGACAGGGCATGTGGTCCTGTGACAGGAGAGGGTGTGAGAGCTAAACTCAAAAGTACCAGCTCTATAAGGTATTTACATGGCTGAATGAAACCCAGGAAGATGTAGTACCTAGACAGTAGAGCCTCACCATGACCAGGATGGTTCAGAGAGAGCAATGGTGGGAACAGAGAGCCCACAGAGAAACGTGGTGCTGTGAATAGAAGCCATGGAGGTCAAGAACCTAAGGAAGAGCTCCTAGGGCACACACATGGGAAGAGGGGCCTTCCCAGGGACACCAAACAAACAAGAGTAACCCCCGACCACTGGCGTGGAAGCAGGAGGCTCTAAATGCACAAGTTCTCACCAAGTGCTCAAAGAAAACAGCCAGCCCCAACTCCCCAGGCCTAAGACCTGCAGGTTCCTTGGGATGAGGCAATGCAGAATTCTCCTCCACGGAGTCCTTAGCACACACTGCCCTGGATGCACGCTGCATCATGAACTCCCTGCACCTAAAGTCTGTTCTCAGTGCTCTGCAAAGTCTTTGCTTTGTACCTGGGGAAACTGAAGCTTAGAGGGACCGAGTCTCCTGGTCACAGTCCTGATGTGGGAAGTGTTTAAGGGAACTGGGCTGGCCTTGGCTAACTTACAAAGAGGCAAAGGAATTCTCATATGAGTGCATTCCCAGTGTTGGAAGATAGAGACTGATCACAGCAGCTTCTCCCTGAGTGAAAAAAACCCAGTGGGCATCTGATGCTCTCTGCCTTCCCCAACCCAAATGTCTGGGAGCAAACTGAAGAAAAGTGGCCAGACTCTGCAAGACTGACCTCAGCTAGGGCCCATGACATTGGTGTCAGAGAATGAAGCTCAGGCCACAGGGCCCACAGGCTTGACCTAAGTGAATGCATTCCATATTGTATAATGTAACTAACTGTCCCTACCTATATGTGAGATACAGAGCTCTGAGAAAAGAACTTCAGGCTGAATCGACACCTCTTCTTGAATCCCAACATCTGTCCTCAGTGCCCAGAGGGTCTTCATCACCCAGGACCCACGGACTGAACATCTGGCTCCCCAGGCAGATGTGAGTGCTTGGAGCTGAGTGAGTGTGTGAGCATGCAGTGGGCCTCACATCCTGGCCTCCTTCCCTCCATCATTGCGGAAGGGCTCTGCATCCAAGGGCTTCTGGCAGACTTGTCGACCAATAACTGTTAAAATGATACCCGTGTACATAACAGGCAAGGGACAATTCCTGGAGAAAGTGAGTGCTCTGAAGGACACAAATAGTGGGAAGTAAAGCCTTGTACACATGGTGAGGGGGTTAGTACTGACTGTCAACCTGACAGGAACTAGCTTTTCCCAGAAACAAACTTCCGACCATGTCTCTGAGGGAGTTTATAAACTGGATTGGAAGACCCACTGTAAATGAGACATTATCTCATGGGCTTGGGTCTTGGACTAACTAAAAAGAAGAAAGCTACCTGAACATAAGCATTCATCTCACCCTTCTTCCTAACTAGATGTGACCAGCTGCTTCCCTGACACCATGATGAACTGCATCTTCAAACTGCGACCCAAAATGAACACTTCTTTCCTTCAGGTGTTCTTGTATCAGGGACAAGAAAAATTAATGCACACAGGGAATTAAGTTTAGATAGGTTTCAGCCAATAAGGTTAAAGGTCGGGGCAATTGTATCCAGTTGAAAATTAAATGTGAACATTGGTCCATAAAATATGTGTGCATATACATATATATGTATGTGTAGACATCATATATGTATATGTGTGCAAGCATGTATATGTTTGCATGTGTCCCTGAGGAAGAAAAGATCAGCACTGATGTGAAAAAGGGCATATTTGGGGACAACACAGACTTTGAACATCAGTTCTGAGAATGATTCTTCACCATAATACAATGCTCCACTCTGAACTGCCTGACCTTACCCATAATTCCGTATGTATTATAATTGGCAGAAGGCTACTAAAAGTTTTGTAAGAAAAGAGAAAAATCTGAAGATCAAAGATTCCAGACCTACAGTGTGGAAGGTTCACAGTTACACACTTCCAGATTGTGTACTTGATCTGATACCTCAAATGGAGACATCCTGAAGGTTCCTCATGAAGACAGGAGAAAGCCCTGAGGGCCCTGGTCAGACCCTCCTTCTGAGCCAGGCCCAGCCATGAACCATGTTACTGGTGATGTCAGAAGAAGGTCAGTCAGAAGGTAAGAGGACAGCCAGCCAACATCTCTTCCCAAAACGTGTGGTTGGGGGAGGTAGTTCGGGGGGAAGAGTCAACTTCTGTAAGTCTGAGATTTCTCTTTAAATACATGGCTTTGATTTGTGTCCTTTTATGAGGCAGGATCTTCCATATCCCAGGCTGGTCTCAGATTCACTATGTTTCAAAGAATGACCTTGGACTTCTGATCCTTTTTCCTTGACATCCTGGGATCACAGGGTTGTGGCACCATGCCCAGTTTATACGATACAGGAGATTGAACTCAAGGCTTTGTGTGTGCTAGGCAAATGCTCTACCAAATGTGAGTCCTCACCAGCCCAAAGCATATGTATTTTCAATCTCTGACCAATCTCTTGCACAGAGAAAACAATAAGTGTCGTCTGGAGCTGAGAATGGAACCAAATACTGAATCCCATGCCTCACACTTTGGGTGTGACTATTCTGTTGTTGAGACCTCTGGCTTTCCCCAGACTCAGCCTCTTTTTTCCTGAGAACTTGTAAGTGCTGCAAGGAACTGAAATGAAACAGATGCTGACTCAGGGGTCCCAGCAAAGGACTCAATGGCAAGCCATCAAGGATGCCCAGGACCCCAAATGCATGTGGATGCGGAGACAGTTCTCGCTATCTTCAAAGCTGTGTGGTCTGTGTGATCCAGTGAGGAAGATCCGCTCATGGTACAGGCCCCCTTCACCCTCAATATACAGGCTACCATAGCCTTGTACTGACCCACACACTCTAATCAACCAAAGGCACTAGGACTTTGGACACCACCTCCTCCACCACCACCACCAGCAGCAGCAGCAGCAGCAGATTCCGAGCCTGAGCCAGGCTCAATGTCCCTGGAGACTTCTGAATAATTGTATCTTCACCAGGATCAGCAAAAATATCATTATTAATGAGTTTTTTTTCCCCAGAAACTGCTGCTTCCTCCCCAAGAATAAGCCATGCGTGTGGCAGCAAGGGAACAGAACATGAACTAAAACCTTTATTTTCTAGCATGGGAATCAAAATGGAGGTTCTATTTTGCTGCGGACAGCCAGCATGCCTCAAAGAATGGGGATCCCACCATGCGTCTGTGGGGATCTGAAATCAGAGGCTAATGAGAACTGAGCTTATGAATAAAAGAAGGGACTCGCTTCTCGGGCGCGCCAGACGCATGCCAGCGCGGCTCCAGAGATAACAGCCTTTAGAGCAAAGCTAGGGTCATTAGAGCCTCTAATGATTTTTTCCTCCTCTGCCATGTAAGACCCTTTTAGTTTCAGGAAACTGTTGGTGCATGCTTGTTAGAGAGCAGAGTCTTTGAAATCCGTCCAGCTTCTCTCCACATCTGAGCCATTCATAATAGAAGACTGATTAATGTTTGAGACAACGCCAGCGTTGGCTGAAATGCCAACCCTCAATTTTTAACACTCCCATCAAGGAGAGGGTATGCTTCTTGCTTATGCAGATGAGGAAGAGGAGGACGCTGGAGGGTGGAGGAAGGCGCACTCATCTGCCAGACCACACATTAGCCTCCGGCTGTGATCTCAGAGGTGCCTATGGTACCTTGGCCTCTCCTAAATACTTACTTGATTTATTTCCATCATGAAGAGAATTTTTGCAAAACACTAAAACCGTCATAATTATTTAAATACTTGTACCACAGGTATCTGTATCAAAGTGGCTGTAGGTGACAAGAATCTACAAATTTCTCAGAGCAAGAGTGGCCAGGGGCTCAGAAGAGCAAGTGGGTGAAAGGGAATGGGGAAGAGCCAGGGAAGGAAGGCTTTCTACCCCACTACCCTTCCCTGTGCCCACTCCACCTAGGCCTAATGACCCAACCCTCCCGCTGGGCAAGTGTCGTCACACAGAAACAAGTGTTGTGCTTTTTCTCCCTGGAAAGACATAAAGAAATGTCTGTTTGTAGCAGATGAGAGAGCGCCGGAAGACCAAATGATTCTGGCCAAACCCAGTGAACCAATGAGTTCATCGGGGTTCCTTACAGAAGTGACTTGGGCAGCTAAGTTAGTGGGAGTTCCCTGTGGGAATTATTCACCACCTACCTAACTTCAGAGAAAGTATGGGCTTCATGAGGACTCTGTACTTTCATGAGTCCCCAGTCCTTCATCTTCGATGGAATGTCTCCTGTGGATGAGCACAGATGTTCTACTTTAAGACACTAGCAATTGTGTCCAACTTCGAGGAGAGAGCCACACAACAGAAAATTAGAATATCCTGCTGAGTGGGCCCCAGCATCCTCCCTTCCTCATAGGCCTGGTCATGGCCTCCTATGTAGTGGCAGCAGTAGCTCATGAACGGCTTCATGATGAAGAGACTTCATTTGCTCATTGGTTGGGCCATGTTGGCTCTCAGGGTTAGGTGAGCCATTCCTATCCTAACTGGAGCTGTCAAAGCCTGAGAAGTCAATCCTAGAGCATAAACCTTCATTCACTCTGACTCCTGAGGGTGAGCCTTTGAACTCTGGCTCTGCCCTTCTGATTGATCCCTGTGACTTTGGACAAGTCTCTTGATCGCTCTTGGCTTCAGTTTCCTCTCTGACACACACACACACACACACACACACACACCCCTGAGCACATGCACTGGGGATCCATAGTTCTGCATTCAGCAAAGCTAGTCTGGTGAACAAGGTGTGTGAGAGCCACACGTGGGCATAGATTCTCCCATCCTGGTAGGCCTGTGCCCCACAGCTCTGCTGGGTACAGGATGGCCCCAACACACAATCATCTGTTCGTGCTAATGACCAGTTTTTCTGGTGAATATTGTTCCGGAGACCGGGTTTGATTCATGATCAGGAGAGACTGTGGAACCAAAGCCAGATGTCAGCAGGCAAGACACACGTGATATATCATGTGGCTCGGCTGGAACCTTCCCCCGGGGCTATAGAAAAGATGACATTGGCCATGGTGCTGGACGAGGGAGGCAGTGGTGACGTGTTGCTATTCTGTTTGGATGATGACGAGCTGGGCATCCTGTTGGGGCTCAGGCTGTGATTGGTCCAGCCCTTGCTATGGTGTACTGTAAAACCCAAGTGCCCCCCTACCCTGCAGATCACAGGCAGAGATACTCCTGGAGCCCTGAGCCACCCGGAGAAAGGTCAGTGGCCCCCAGGCTTGTCAGAGCAAGCCTGTATGTTGTTCTTACCTGACCTATCTTCCTTTCCATTTTCCTGTTTCCCTCCCTTATTTCTTGTGTTTTATTCCACCCTCCTCTTCCTTTCTATGTGTGCCTTGATGCTACTGTTCTTTGCTGTTCTAATTAATTTATTCATTCTTTTATTTAATCATTCACTTCTTTTTAAATTTTCGAGATTATAATATAATTACAACATCCCTCCCACCCTTTCTTCCCTTCAACCCTCCCTCATCTCCCTCCTTACAAAATCTTTTAAATTCATAAACTATTTTTCATTAATTGTTATTGAAATGCATATATGTGTATGTTTTCCTAAATATAACCTGCTTGGTCTGTAGAATGCTACTTGTATATATGTTTTCAGAGCTAATCCTTTGACACTGGACAACCGATTGCCATGCTTGTCCCATGGGAAGACTATTTCTCCTGCTCTCAGCATTCTTTAGTTGCCTGTAGGCTTTTGTTCACTCATCAAAACACTCAACCTTCTCCTCATTAATTATTTCATAAACTGAGCATATTCTCCCTGGAAGCCAACTGGACCCCAGGCCTTGTGTGAGTACCTAGCTATGACATTATGCTGGGTTCCTGGGCTGGTTCAAAGGTCACCTGGACAGGCTCCCTCTACTCATTTCCATTTGTGCCCAGCCTTCCAACTCCCTGTCATCCTGCCCCCCTTCCCTAGGAGAACTGCCGATGGACGGCTTTCTCAGCTCTGCCCCTCCACTCAGTGCTAGGCATGAGGTCAGTTCCATTTTACTCCCTACCCCAGTCTGTGTTGGGGGTATTCAATCCCACCGTGAACCCAGAGTTTGCATTTACATTAATTAAAGAAGATTAACCTTGGGTTGGGAGGTTGAATGAACAACTAGTTGACAGAAAGTAATCAGAGGGTATCAGAGGGCATCTGGAAGAAGCAGAGACCCAGGAAATAGTAGTAGGCAGGGATTTGGAATGCACGCCCTTTTTTGTTTAGGTGGAGCGGAAGGATGGGCTCTTCCTGAGATACCAGCAAGGAGAGAAGGGTGACTAGCTGCTACCAGCCTCTCTGAGTTAGTAGGTTGTCATCCCAGGCTTTGAATCTTGAGTCTTATTTGTAAATAGAATGATAGAGATTTGGGTAAAGCTGCCTTTAGCGGTGACAACAGGGTCAGTACCTGCAGGAGCAGAATTATCACCAGGCAACCTGTCGGCTGCCAGAGAAGCAGGCTGGTAGCTGCGGAGTCACTATTGCTGGCTGAAAAAGCAGTAGATTAAGATGCAGCCACTATGCTGAAGTTAAAAGAGCAAGCCTGCACCCTGTATTACACCTACTTGCAGCCTCCGGGAGATACTGGTGGGGCTGGCATTCAGAGTAGCAGGGACCAGCTTGGTGGGAACATCATGAACTTACCAACCAGAGATCCCAAGCTGGTATCTTTTCCTTCCCTCAAGCCTGGTCACTGGGCAGGGAACAGAAACTACAGCCCTGTGGGGGTCTGTGAGGATGAAACAGGCCCTCATGAACAGTTTCTCCAGTTTTGGCACTTAGAACTCTGTTTTAACAGCAAGTACAGATGAAGGACACTTCAATTATTTAATGCCTCTAAACATAGATTTTATTAAGTATCTGTTAAAATGTTCCAACAAGGCCCCAGAGACTGGGCCTTTCTTAATTTTGGCTAACATGAAAATGTGCATGTCCTTGGTGATAGACACAGTTCTGGGGCTTGTCCACACCTCAGTGACACAGGCTCCTTCTAGAAGGGAGCAGGTACCTAGTCCCGGGGGCAGAAAATGGGGCAGACCATGGCTTCTGGTCTGCATACTGACCCCTTGTGCATAGTGGGCCAACCCCCTGGCATGTTCTTCTAGGCATTCCGTGTGTGTGCTCCCCACCTTCCCACAGGTCCTATCTATGTGTCTTACCTGAATAGTTGCTGTGGTGGTTTGGAAAAAAAAAAAAAAAAAAAAAGACTCCCAAAGGAGTGACACTATGAGGGGGTGTGGCCTTGTTGGAGTAGGTGTGGTCTTCTTGGAGGAAGTGTATCACTGTGGGGTGGGCTTCAAGGTCTCTTTTCTCAAGCTTCAGTTAGTGTGACAGTCGGTTGACTTCCTGCCTTCTGGTCAAGATGTAGCCAGCACAGCTTCCTGCACACTGCTATGCTCCCCATCATGATGATAATGGACCGAGCCTCTGAAACTGTAAGCCACCAGCTCAATTAGATGTTTTCTTTGTTGCCGTGGTCATGGCGTCTCTTCACAGCAATAAAAGCCCCAACTCAGATAGTTGCCTACGCAGTAAAGGATTTTTTTTTAAAAAAGTCACAAAATAGAAAAGCATCTGACCTGAAAGAGATGAGCATTTCCCTTTGTCACATGCTGTATTTCAACAAATCCCCTCCCTAATCAGTTCCCCTGCGATCTGGCTCCAATGGGTCAAGATGCCAGGAGGACGGGTGGTATGGAAAAGCAGCCTAGAGGGCAATGAGTTTGGGGTAGAAAGTGACAGTTCCTCTGCAATTGTTTCCAGAATCTGATGCAGACATGAGCCAAGTGTGCCTCTGGTGTACGGTGGTACCTCGCTGACTCTGAGAGCCCAGCTATCGACAGCAACCTTCACAGACCCTTGCCACAAAGGCCAAGGTGGTTTTGGAGAGGTTTGTGCAGGGGCCAGGCTCCTGAGTAGCTAGCTCTAGGCCATCCATGGAGAAGAGGACCCAGGTCTAGAGGCAGGCTGAGGAGTTGCCCTGCATGGCTCTGTGAGTCTGCATGGGTGCACTGAGGGGCATGCACCTCTCCAGATCACTTGACTGCTCAGCACACATAAGAGAAAGCTGATCTGAGGAACCAAGACATTGCAGCCCTGTACCAGGCTTGCCTGTGACCCTCCACTTGTTACTCCTACACAGATGACCTCATAACGCTGTGACCTTGGAGAGGGCATGGACCTTGTGCAAGGACCTGCCTCACCCAATTGGCAAAGGGCCAATCTCTGACATCTTACCTGCTCTTTTCTTGCTTAAGCAAAACCAGAGGAGGGTCAATTGAAGGTACCTTGGCCTTTAGGTTAGAACCACCTGTGCTGGGTCAACAGAAGGAAGGAAAAGAAGAGGAAGGGGGCAGAGGGAGGGAGGGCAGGAGAACAAGTAACAAAGAGAGGAAGAGGGAGAGAATGAGAAGGAGGGAGAGGAAGGTCACTCTCTTCTCCTGCCACTCTGTCTAGGTAAGCTGATTATTAATTTTGGCTAAAGCCACAAACAGTTGGAAGCTGAGATCTTACAGCTGCAGCTCCTGGCAGAAAACACTGTGGATCTCACAGGAAAGTAGAAGAGGAAGAAAGAAAGGAGAAGCTGAAGCCCTGGTGATGGAGGCAGGAAGTGGCTTGTCTGAAGATGGCATGCATGAGCATCAGGCTCCTCCCGACACCCAGACAGAGGCATCTACCAATCCAGACAGAGATCTTAGAGTGTAGGCCTGCTGAGAGTTTATCTTTTGGAATTGTACAAGGACAAAAGAAGAATGTTTAAACGTGAAGCTGAACTGTAAGGGAGAGCTTTCACCACGTGGGAAATGTGCAGCGTGGACCAGTTCATTGATTGACAGGTGAGTATTGGCTTCAAACCAGCACCTAATGTGGGCTCAGGATGCTCAGACTAAGCTTCAAGTTTGCACTGAATGAGGAGGATGCCAAACCTAATGAGCCCCGGCCATCAGAGCTCACTAGCGGGGGGGGGGGGATAGGAGGACAGGGGGTGGGGACGTGAGAATTGGGTTCTGGATTTGAGCGCTGATCTGTGAGCTATCTGATGTGTACCGTGGCTCCCCTGTCCCTTGTAGAGACAGAAAGCCAAAAAGACAGACTCGCCATTCTAACACCTCCCTTCAAACTTAACTATAGTCTACACTTTGAAGATTTCTTTATTTATATTTTGTGTGAGAGATGGGTGAGTGATTGGAATGGTGTCCTTCAGCACACGTGGGTATTGGGGAACACCAAGCCTGATAGGTGGGTCAATAGTGGGGATCAGGATGATAAGGCCTGTGCCCCACGATCTGCAGGTGAGCTCCAGGGTCCCGGACCCCGATCAGTGGAACAGAACACTGGGCATAAGACAGCAGAGCCCAGCCTCACAGCTTCCCCTTCCCCACAGTGAGTTTTGATTCTGTGTGATCACAAGCGAAGATAGAATAAAACCAAGTGTGTCTCCCCGGCAGCCTCAGGCCCCCACAGCCGTTCTCTTCACCTTCATACGCAGCATGCTTGCTCGCTGCCTGTGCGGCCTCTGGCTCCCATAACTCATTATCAAAGCCTGAGTCAGAGCCTTGACCTTGGGATCTAATTCCTCATATTAAAAACAAATGTGGCTAATTGTATTACTTGAGATTCAGCTGGAAATTGGAGAAAGTCTAACGTCTTGCAGTCACCAGATCAGGAGGAGGAAAGAAAAAAAAATGGCCATTTCTATGTTCCAGCTGCAGCCTTGTGGCATGTTGATGGTGCTCACCTGCAACCCCATGCGAGCTAATTTAAAGGCTTAATTACACATTTCAATGCTAAGTGGGAGGTTTTAGGTATGTAGTCTGCCTTCGCATTCCTTATTGTTTGAGAATTCCATGTGTGCCCATACCACAATGCCACCCCTTATCCCTCTCTGAAGATTTCCTACCTAACCCCCGTTTACCTCCTCTCCCCCTAGAAAAAGCATGGGTACTTTTTTTTTGAGACAGGGTTTCTCCATAGCTTTTTGATTCCTGTCCTGGAACTAGCTCTTCTAGACCAGGCTGGCCTCGAACTCACAGAGATCCGCCTGCCTCTGCCTCCCGAGTACTGGGATTAAAGGCATGCGCCACCACCGCCCGGCTCATGGGTGCTTTTTAAAAACTTAAAACCGAGCCCATTTTGTGCTGCCTGTGTTCACAGGTATAAGAGCAATTACTGGAGCATTTGTAGTGTCTCCAAGGTGACATCCCCGAGGAAAGCTGACTCTTGCATGTCCCCTAGTCATCGATTACCAATAGCTCCCATCCCCCACCCAGCAGTGAGTCTGCATGAGTCCTCACCCCATCTGCACAGGGATTTTCACTGGCTTGATCTTATGTAAGCTCCTCAGGGCACTAGAGTGACCAGGTCCCACCCAACCACCAGGTTCCACCTACAGAATGCTCTAACTGTCCTAATAGCTGGACCCAGCACCCACCTACAAAGTCCTAGCTCTGGACTTAAAAACCCACCAATCCCCACCCTAGAAAGATCCTCCGGAAACTCCACCCCCAATAAACCCTGTATAAACCCTGTCTTCTGCTCTGTTCTTGGCTGCTCCTTGCTGGAGCAGAGACAGCTGCTCTCCTGGGTTCTTCCCTCCCAATAAATCTCATGTGTGAGGTTTGTTGTGTGGTGTGACTTTATGGGATTCCTTGGCTCCAGACTGCCAGGATACCTTTCCCTTCAGAGCTGTAACATGTCACACACCTATCACTACAAGTAATTACAAGTGCTGAGAGTTCACGTGTGCTCTTGCCATGACGTGTCCAGCAGACGCTATCCACTGCTGATGTCCACTATCACTGGCTCTTACAATCTTTCTCCCCTTCTCTCCCACAACAATCTGTGTGCCTTGAGGGAGAGGTAGGATATGGCTGACCCATTCAGCACAGAGCTACACTAATGTACAAGCATAAAGATAGGAGCTGGGTGCTAAAGAGATGGCGTAGTGGTTAAGAGCACCAGCTTGCTCTTCCAGAGGATATGGGTTCTGTTCCCAGAATCCACATGGTCCCCACAATGATCTAGAACTCTAGTTACAGGAACTCCAACTCCCTCTTCTGGACTCTGTAGGAACCAGGGATGCAAGTGGTGCACAGACTGCTTGTAGGCAAAACACACAAACGTGCGTGCATGCATGCACGCGCACACACACACACACTAAAATATTTAAAAATTAATGTTAAGAGGTTAGAGAGCAGTTTATTTTCATGCCTATTTAACACATTGATACTATTAAACTCTCCCTGAGTCCTGTGACTTATCCAGTCATTTTTATCTCCAGTTAACCATACCAGCCATGAGTTCTACCTTGTAGAGAGGGGTTTAAAGCCAATCAGTGATTACTCTCCAAACATTTGTGGCCCTGTTGCATCAGTGAGCACACCTTGCCAGGCCTGTCATATTGTAGCTCACAGGGTTCTCAGCTGGGTAAGATCATTGATGACATTTCTCCAGTCAGATGCATGACTCCTTCCAGTATGAAAGCTAGCCAGGAGGGAGGAAGCTTCCAGATCCACACCAGCTTGATTTCTCCATGCTCTAAGACTCAAGTATGTGGTATCTTCAGTAATGGGGTCTTACTAACAAGTTCCCTAGTGTTGTCTAGAATGCATAAAGAACAAGAAAAAAATTAACACCATAAAAAAAACAATGCAGGTAAAAACTGAGGCATAAAATTAAACAGAGTTCTAAAGAAGAAGAAATACAAATGGCTGAGAAGTAATTTTTTAATATCTGACACCTTTAGCCATCAAGAAAGTGTAAATTAAAACTACTTTGAGATTCCATCTTACTTCAGTCAGAATGCTGAGATTTAAAAAGGCGGGGATAGAAAATGTTGATGTGGGTGTGGGGAAAGGGGGAGCCTTATTCACTGCCAGTGAGGTGCAAATTACGGCAGCCAGTATGAGAACAGAGAGGAGTCTCCTCAAAGAGCTAGAATTGATCTACTGTATGATCCAGCTATACCATTTCTGGGCACATACCCAAAAGACTCCATATTCTATTACAGAGATACTTGTTCACCCATGCTCATTGCTGCTATTTTCACAATACCCAGGAAATGGAAAACAGCCTGGATGCCCATTAACAGACAAATGGATAATGAAAATGTGACTCATAAGCACAATGGAATATTATTCAGCTGTAAATAAAAAAATGAAATTACGAAATTTGCAGAGGAACAGAAAGAGCTGGAAATACTTCTGAGTCAAGGTAACCTAGCTCCAGAGAGACAAATGTCTCCAGAGGGACATGTGTAGCTTTCGATCTTTAGCTCTGTGTGCTGAAATGGGCACACCCACAGAAGTCAGAAATGAGTAAGGGGCCACGGGAGGGGGTTTCACGGGAAGGGAGAGAGAATGCAGCTAGTATGAAAAGGGAAATAATGAAATGAGAAGGTTTAAATGGGTGTGGGGAGGGGCGGAGGAGTGAGCATAGGGAGTGATAGCTAACACTAAAGACATTCAGAAGTTCCATACAGAATCCGACTGCTGTAGAACCCAGAGTAATTGATCGAACGCGGTTGTTTACATATATATGGAGGTCAAACAAAGTTGCCCTGTAATGGGAGAACAATGCCTCCTTCGAACACCATAGACTGTCAAACAAAAATGTAGTGCCAGGTATGGGTTATCTCTTTCTGAGTTATTTGTCAGTGTGGTCCCATAGACAAAATTTTGCAGGACATTGTCATTGTGCATGTTTAAACAACAAGCCCAATTCTGAGGCAGAGCCCCCTCTCCAGTAGAAGCCGACCACTGCCCACACCTCCTCTCCTCCCTCCCTGTGGCCGTGATCATGTGCACTCTCTATATTGTTTACATTTTCCTCGTGGCATGAAGGAATGGGGTCCAGAGCAGTGCCTGAAGGGGCCAAAGGGATACACATCCAATGTCTCAGTTAGGGTTTCTTTTGCTGTATGAAACACCACGAGCAAAAGCAACTTGGGGAAGAAAAGGCTTTATTTGGCTTACATATCCTGAATTGCTGAAGGAAGCCAAGGAGGAACTCGAACCGGGCAGGAACCTAGAGGCAGGAGCTGATACAGAGGCCATGGAGGATGCTGCTTACTGACTTGCTCCTCATGGATTGCTCAGTCTGCTTTCTTATAGAACTCAGAACCCCCAGCCCAGATGTGTCCCCATCCACTATGGACTGAACCCTTCCTTACCAAGCACTAACTAAGAAGATACCCTATACAACCTTGCCTGCCTACACCCTTATCTTATAGAGGCAACTTTTCCAATTAAAGTTCCCTCCTCTCAGATGACTCTAGTTTGTGTCAAGTTGACATAAAACTAGACAGGACACTCAAATTATGGGGCAGAAAGGGTGCAGGCCTAAGGCAAGATCTGTGTATTCTCTATGGACTCTTTCTCCTTTTCTTCTCTCCTTCCAGCCCTCATCTCTACCCCTCCCTCCATCTGCACTCTCTATGCCATGGGCTTTGGTGGTACAGATCACATTTCCCTTCATGTTATGGATGTGTGCTGTTGTGTTCAAATGGAGGAAATCTATGTTCATGGAAGGAGAAATCAGCAGTGACCTTGAGAGTAGTGGTGAATTTGGTCTGGGACTTATTTGATTTGGAAGATGGCTGCAAAGAGGACTAGGAAATGGAGCCATCTTCTCAGACAAGGGATTGAGGAATACAGAAAGGACAAGAGCCAAGACTCCCAGCCAGATAGGGCTACCAGAAGGTGCTAGAGAAGGAAGGACTATGAAAGAGAGGAACCCAGTGGAGAAACACACGGTGAGAGGGATGTGGATTCTCAGGGGACTATGAACAACAACACAGGGCTGTCATCTACCTGGACTGCTGGAACCTGCCAAACTGCCCTAGTGGACCAATGTCCCAGTGTCATTCATCAGGGGGGACTAATGACAAGACCAGACTAGCCATGTTGACAATTGACAGGCACAGACTCGGGACTGACTCCAGGCTGATGTTACTCAAGTGAGCCCTCAAGGGTCATGGCAGGTGTACCTAAGCCTGGAAACTGGTGTCGTGGATTCTAGAAGCTGTGCCCAGAACTGACGCTAAACTCCAGCAAGTGCAGAGCCGGAGCAGGTGGGATGGGTTCCACCTAAGGCCCGTCAGAGGATTGAAGTCTGTGAGAGGAGTGAGCCTGTGGGACCCACTCTGTCTAGAAAGGGAGATGGAGGAGAGAGCGCTAGAAGCAGTTTTGCCCTGAGAGTAAAGAGTTTGGACAGTTTCCCAGTTCCCTAGACAGAAGATAAGCCTGGGGTGAGCGCCACACCAGGACAGAACACAGGACCCTGGGAAGCAAGAAGGCACACACCTAAGCTCCTATATCTACAGCACTGGTGTGGAGAACATGGAAGGGTGGGTGGAGGGCAGGCACATCTGTGCAGGGAGCTATCGAATGTGACTGACTGTATTCCCTTCAAGATGGCTCACAGTCCCCACAGTCACAGTTGCAAATGGGCCATCCAGCAAACAGAAGGCAGAGCATGGCAAACAGAGGTCACATGGTAGGAGCCAAACAAAAGATGTGACAAAGAGGCTACTTGAGGGCCAGACCTCAAGACATGATGAGACATCATGTATCCACCAAGGATGGCAACTAAAATCAGTGTGTATGGGTGTTGAAAGTGACTCTCTTCCTCTTACTCCTCCTCCGTCTCTTTCCTTCCTTTCTTTCTTCCTTCCCCCTCTTTTATTTTCTTGAGAGAAAGTCTTTATATGCAGTCCTGATTTGCTCAAAACTTACTACTTAGCCCACACTGGCCTTGAACCTGTGACATCCTGCTTTAGCCTGCCATGAGCTAGCATTATGGGTACATACCACCATGAAGCCTAGCTCATTGTTTGTTTTTGAAGCTGGTTTGTGTGGTGCAGTACCCTAAGCAGGGACCACTGCTCATGATCTGCCGCCATGATGTCCCAGCCTTTGAAGCCCATTTTCATCCCAGGCCACCCTCACTACCTGGAGACATACAGGATGCAGTGTAGCAGATGGGCCCCTGTAATTGGAGTTAGAATGAAAATCACAGTCTGGAGGACAAGATGAATGGGTGTGGTCTAAGTCAGCAGGTTTCCCAGCAAGTCCCTTGATGGTCACTGCAGGCTATCTGGACACTTTCAGAGCCTTAACCCTTCTGCTCTATGTGGCCGCCTTCAAAGACAGTTGGGAACAGACTCCTGTGGCCACACCAGCGTGGTGGGGAGCTGGGATGCAGCATGGTTCTCGCGTCCAAAATCCAGGCAGATGAGGCCAGGCTACTGTGCACTGGAAAATATGTTTAATAATTACCTGAACAAGAACCTATTGGAGGTGATCTATTGAAAATGTCAACTCCATTCATCTTTAATGAGAAAACAAAACCTTTTGGCATTATTACTCTCTGGAATTATAGAACACATTGGCTGATATTCTGTCATTTTCAAGACGAAATGAGAAAAAAACATTAAGAAACTGAGTGTGGTCTAATTTTCCCAGCCTGGGTCTCCAGGAAGGCACTGCCACCATCTGTATCCACCACTCACTAGTGAGGCTTGATGTCACGGTCATGATATATGGCTCAATAATGTCCTGCCAGCTGGCAAAACACATTTTACGGATTCAGGCTGTGTAAGTTAGATCAAAAAATTATCAAGATAGATGGGGGAGATCAGAAACTGGAAGAAAGATTAGACGGGGTGATAAGCTCTCTGTGTGTGTGTGTGTGTGTGCGTGCACGCGAACGCGCGTGCGCGCGTGTGCATGCTGTATCAACAAAAGCTGCTGGTGCGTGGAGGAGGGCATGTAACAAGTGGCTGAGATCATGACTGGAGGCCTTCAGACATGGCTGCCCCGGAGCTCTCATGGCTTCTAGCTACTTTGAGCCTTAAGTTCAAGCCTCTGTTTATTCATCTGATGTTAGAATAGCTTAGCCCCTGACTCTTGCCAGGTTTTGCTGCAGCCTCTAAAGGACCAATAGGATATTAGGATGCTGTGTCTAGACTGTATCCCATTCTGGTCCTTGCCACGGCAAGTGTCCTGCCTGGTTTTATGTCAGCTTAATACAACCTAGAGCCATCAGAGAAGAAGAAGCCTCAATTGAGAAAATACCTCCATAGTATTCAGTTGTAAGACATTTTCATTATTAAAAAGTGATCAACAGGAGAGGGCTCAGCCCATTGCAGGTGGTGCCATCCCTGGGTTGATTGTCCTGGGTTCTATAGAAAACAGACTGAACAAGTCATGTGGAGTAAACCAGTAAGCAGCACCCCTCCATGGTCTCTGCATCAGCTCCTGCCTCTAGATTTCAGCCTTCCTTGAGTTCCTGCCCTGACTTCCTCGAATGATAGACTATGACCTAGAAGGTTAAGCCAAATCAACCTTTCCTCCCCAATTTGCTTTTGGTCATGGCATTTCATCCCAGCAATAGAAACCCTAACCATGGTAACTCAATAAGAGCTAAAGACATTCCAAATAGAATTTTGAGTATAGTCAGTATGTCTGGCTGCCCCCAGATCTATGGATGGACAAAGAAAGGTATTGTAACCACTCGGATGCATTTGGTTCACGGACTAGGTGACGTGTATAAGCCATCAGTGATGGGCAGAAAGACACCTGCTTCAGGATAGAGGTCATTGTTCAATCTGAATAATTTCAGGCAACCTAATAAGGTCAGGCACCGTCTCAGTGCTATGAATACCACTGTCAATTAAGAGGCATAGGCAAAAAAAAAAAAAAAAAAAAAAAACCCACAAAAATCCACCAGGAGCTGTAAACCACTCTGAAATTTTGCACGATTTGTGGCTATGTATACATAATTACAAATACATGTTTAGCTATAAGTTTGCATCATTAAAATTATTAAAACAGTTATGGTACTTATAACTATATTGAGTCTTGACCGCATGTAAGAAGATGGAATAAAGGAAAAATTGTTAATGAATCTTCTCAGTCAGTTCTGTTCTCACGACAGGAAACTATCTCTAAGTCCCTAACCCTGGCCTCCCACATCTGGTATGGCTCATCTCCTAGCTCAAATAGCACATTTCTTATCACACCCCTGAGTGAGCATAACCAACAAGCTTTTCCTAGATGTCCCAAGACACAGCTTAAGTGACATGTGAACGTTAGCTTTCTTTCCAAAATTCCACTCTTCCTCACATAGAACCCCAGAAAGGCAAGCAGTGGTACTGTCCTACAGTGGTGCTGTCCCACAGTGGAATGTCCTACTGTGGCTCTGTCCTACAGTGATGATGTTTTACAGTGATGCTGTCCTACAGTGATGCTGTTCAACAGTGATACTGTCCTACAGTGATGCTGACATACAGTGGTGCTGTCCTACAGTGATGCTGTCCTACAGTGATGCTGTCCTACAGTGGTGCTGTCCTACAGTGATGCTGTCCTACAGTGATGCTGTCCTACAGTGGTGCTGTCCTACAGTGATGCTGTCCTACAATGATGCCCTATAGTGATGCTGACATACAGTGGTGCTGTCCTACAGTGATGCTGTCCTACAGTGATGCTGTCCTACAGTGATGCTGTCCTACAGTGATGCTGTCTTACAGTGTTGCTGTCCTCACACAAGCAAGGGTGGAATTCAGACCTTTTCTTACACACGTGCTCTTCACTCAGTAATTGAAAGCTGCCTTATTAAAGTCTTGCACTGCTCTAAGAGAGCCTTGGAAAGAGTGTGTCAGCCACATGTAACACTAAGGACTCAGCTATATTTCATATGTATTTTTTATTTTTGAGCATGGAGCATAATCATAAGGAAGGCTGCACATTAATTCCTAAGTCTACAATTATAAATTCCCCTCAATAAGGCTCTCAGTGGAAGGGCACAAGCTCTCAGGGTGAGGAATTCAAGGCAGCTGGTCACACTGTGATCACAGAAAGCAGAGAGTGATTGAGTGCTTCGGTCAGGTACTCAGCTGATGTCTACTTTCTGTTCAGTGTGAGGCGCCAGCACCCACATTTGGAGTGAGTCTTGCATCTCAACCTAATCTAGATAACCCCTCACAGATATGTTGTGCTTGTCAGTTTTTGTCAACTTGGTACAAACTAAAGTCACATGGGGAGAGGGGACCTCAGATGAGGAATTATATCTCTATTAGACTGACCTGCAGGAAAGTCTGAGAGGCCGTTTTCTTGATTAATGATTGATGTGGGAGGGCACATTCCACCATGAGTGGTGCCTCTGGCAAGTGCCTGGGGAAAGTGGCCCTAGGGTTTATAAGAAAACAAGTTGAGCAAGCCCTGGGCTGTAGGTTAATAAATAGTGTTTCTCCTTGGTCTATGCTTCAGTTCCTGCTTCCAGAGTTTTGTACATTGTATTTGTTGCTCTCATTGGCTTAATAAAGGGCTAAATGACCAACAACTAGGCAGGTAGAAATTAAGTTGGATTTTTAGACAAAAAGAATGTGCAGGCCTGAAAGAAGGCAGAATCAGCAGCCAGATGCAGAAGAAGCAGGAGATGAATATGCTGTGCTGAAGAAAGGTCCTGCCTCATGGTAGAACATAAATAAAAAATTTGGGTTAATTTAAGTTGTACGAGCTAGTTAGTAACAAGCCTAAGTTATCGGCTGAGCATTTATAATTAATAAAAAGTCTCCATGTCAGTTGTTGGGTAGTCAGCAGTCTCAAAGAAAAACTCCACCTATGCTTGCCTTGGGTTTCTACCATGATTTCCCTTGATGATGGACTGTAACTAATAAGCTAAAAAATAAAAAGCATCCTTTCCACCCCCAAGGAGATTGCGCTCATGGTGTTTATCACAACAACAGAAAATGAGCTAATATATGTGCCCAGGAATTTGTCTCTCAGGTGTTCCTTTCAAGTTGACAGTCAATGCTGACACCACAGACACATTCCCCACGTAAGTGGCAAAATGGACATAAGCAGCTGTCTTAGCCAGTGTTGTAACAAGGTGAAGAGACACCATGACCACAGCAGCTCCTACAAATGAAAGCATTTAATTGGGGTTTGCTTGCATTCAGAGGTTTAGCCTATTTTCCTCATGGCAGGAAGCATGGAGGCACACAGGCAGACATGGTTCTGGAGAAGTAACAGAGTTCTACATCTGGATCTACAGACAGCAGGAAGAGAGTGGCACTGGACCTGGCTTGGGCTTCTGAAACTCAAAATACCCCCCCCCCAGTGATGACACAATTCCTCCAACAAGGCCACACCTCCTAATCCCTATCAAGTAGCACCACTCCCTATTGACTGAACATTCAAATATGTGAGCCTATGGGGTCTATTCCTATTCAAAAAATCACATTCCAGTCCCTAGCCCCCAAATAGGCCTGTAGCCATATCATAATGCATGAATGCATTAAGTGCAACTTCAAAAGTCCCCACTGTCTATAATTGTCTCAACATTGCCAAAATATTTAAAGTTTGGTCTCTTCAGAGACTCATGGCAATCTCTTAACTGTTATTCCCTGTAAAATCAAAAAAAAAAAAAAAAGCAGATCATATAATTCCAATATACAATGGCACAGGATATGCATTGCCATTCCAAAAGGGAGGAAAGGAAGTATAGTGAAGAAATACTGGACCAAACAAAGACTTAAAACCACTCAGGCAAACATCAAACTGCATCTCCACGTCTGATGTCAAAGCACTATTCAGATCTCCATCTCCTTTCAGCTTTGTTGACTGCAACACACTTCTCTCTCGTGGGCTGATTCCATTCCCTGACAGCCCTCTCCTCAGCAGGTATCCCACAGCTCTGGCATCACCAACATCTTGGAGTTTCCAGTGAAATCTAAGCCTTACTTTCACAGCTTCACACAAAGGTCTCCCTGGACCTCTGTTCAGGGAGACACCTCACACATGCCTGGCCTCGGTGACTTTCCTTAGTTGAGGAAGGAGATTCCATAATCCCTTTACATAACAATTTTCCATAAATTTACACAACAAGATTCCGTAACAGTCCTTGAGTATAAAGCCAGAACCACATGGCTGAAGCTGCCAAGCTCTTCTGCTTGCTGACGCTGGAACATGGTCCTCTCATTCAAATACATTCTCACCAGCTTTCTGTGTTTGAGGGTTTCCTTCACTGCCTAAGCTTGGCTCTCCTGGAATTAAATCTGTAGACTGGGCTGGCACCGAACTCAGAGATCTGCCTGACTCGGCCTCCCAAGTGTTGGGATTAAAGGCATTCATCACCATGCTCCCTGCCCTCAGCTGTTCATTAATTCCTTTTCACAAGTTGGAAGTTTATCTGTTGTGTTCTTGCCCTGATGCTACTACTCCCTTTATTACATTTAGCATCAGGCCTTTCTTTATTCTGTTAATCTTCTTGAGCACAGGATTTCCAGGAGCCACCTTTCTCCTCAAAGTGTACATTTTGTACGTTTCCTTGCCCTGCTTGCTCCTTTTCATTTTAAATCTGCATAAGGCTATACACTAATAAACAAGCAAAACAGTCAGCAGTAGGCTGTCTGAAAAAATCTTCTCTGCCAACACCATTAATCTAAAACTCTTCAATCAAATCTTAGGTCAACATTTTGGACAAGGGCCAAAAGCAGCCAAATTCTTTGCCAAAACATCACAAGAATAATCTCTAGGCTGCATACTAATATTCTTCCCCTCTGAAACTTTTTGAGCTGAGTCCCCACAGTTCAAATGACCCTCAGAACTTCTGTCTTCCATACTCCTACTAGGATGCTCTATTAAGCCCCACTTAAAGTGTCCAATTGCTTTCCAGTCCAAATTCCCAAACTGTTCCATATCACTCTAAACAAAAGCATGGTCAGGCCTGTCATAGCAATATCCCAGTTCCTGGTTCCAAGTTCTGTACCACACCCTCCCCCAGTGACACTTTTCTCAACAGGGCCACACCAACTCCAAAAAAGACCACACCTCCTAATCCCTGCCAAGTAGTGCCTCTCCTTAATGGCCAAACATTCAAATATATGAGCTTATGGGGACCATTCCTATTCAAACCATCACAGCTACCTGCAGCAGGAAGGGAGGGAATGGGTGTGAAGCTTATGGGATGCCATTTGAAGAGGAGACCATCTCTATGCACCACAGCCCCCAGGGCTTCCTCAAAAAAAAAATATAAATGCTTCTCACAGAAACTTAGCATACACCATACTAGCCATTATTGTTTTAAAGTCAAATATTAATTCGAGAAATAGGTCCCAGGGAGACACAGGGATATAGACACACCCCTGGTTCCCAGCCATCTGTTTTTTTTTAAAAAGAAAGGTGTGAGAAGAAGGCATAACAAAGCCCTAGTGGCAACAGGACATGTGGCAGGGTCTCAACACCCAAGGTGCACTCAAGGGGCTCCTTGAATCATTGTTGCTCACTCCCAAGAGTGTCCTGAAGGCACCTTCTGCATGCAGCAACCTAGGACACACGTTAAGGCCACCCCCAACCCTGCTGAATTCGTCTCCGTGAGCACAGGCTGCTGGGGCCCTGGGTTGTATTGGGCTCTGGGAACTGTGTATTTGAGAACTCAGGCGTATGTGGTGTCCCTTCTCCCTTGTCTCACCATTTAGGTCCTCTGTGCCCTCTTGGTGTTTGAAAGACAGTCCCTTTCCCATACAGACCTGTGCTCTGGGCTTCTCGTGCAGCTCCTAGTTCCATGTAGGGAACTGGGAACAAGGTAGTCCATGCCAGTTGTCTTAATGTTAAAATCAGCTCCTTCAAGAGATGCCGTGTTCCAAGTTGTGGCGTGAGAGAGCAAGAAGCTGCAGGTCTGAGTGGCTTCAACTATGGGTCACAAACCCATATGGAGTCGTGTGGGCCACAAACCCACATGATGAAGTCATGTGGGTCACAAACCCATATAGAGTCATGTGATTAAAGGCCAAAACAACACAGTTGGGAACAGTAAAATGTTCCTGGATGTACAAGAATCAAAAATCAATTCCAAATCTGCCTGAAATGCCTGGCAATGCTCGTCCTTCACTGTGTCACCCGACATCTGTAGCTTTGGTTCCTGATACACCGTGTGTCAACGTCACACTGCATGTGCCATTAAGCCAGGAGTCACCAGGCAGCACAGCCTAAGACTCAGACCTGCGAGTCAAGACTGCGCTTATTATTTGCAGGGTTTTTATTGTACATACAAAGTTCTCTGCTCTCATGGAAATAACGACTTAATTACAGACAAAAACAATGCATTCCTACCATAGTTCCTCAGTGTAGCTTTGCTTCAATACATCTTTGGAGCCAATTGTATCAGAATGTTTGACATAGCTGACTTGACTGGAATTAAAAAATATTGTATCATAAATTTTGGTTTGAGGTTATGACAAAATTTCTAACAGTTTCTGAAATGACCCTAAGTGTGCTTCTACCATGTTGGCCTATTTACTCATGTGACATTCTGGTCTGGGCAGTGACAATTACAAAATCAAAATATCAATCAACCTCACTAATAGGGGGCAGAAAGACTATACGATAGGCAAAGGTCTGTGAAATACCATCTCCTGGGCACACACAGCAGTTATAACAAGGAACTCGCAGCACCGGTGGATGCCCACACTGGGACTGCATAAGAAGGTACCAGTCAACAGTCAGCACGGACAGAGGAAGGTTCGGGGCTCACTGAGCTGAACTATTTCCTACTGATAGATTTGGGGAGCAGGAGAGTCACGGCCTTCAGTTGTATACACACTGGTGATCCTAATGGTCACCCAGAGGAGCCTGGCACTAAATGGGTCCCAAAACCAAACCAAAAGTCATGAGTCTGGGAAATGAATTGGTAAGGAGTAGAGGAAGAAGGTGTTGGTAAGGATGGGAGAAAGATGAGAGATCGGGAGTGGAAAATAATCAACATAGTTCACATACATATATGAAATTGTTCAAGAACTAAATTGATTTTTAAAAAAGGAAAAAATGTTGAAGATGCTCTATGTCCCAAGGTATTAAATCTTCAGGCAAGATTTAATTCTCTATGTAAAAATAAGCAAATCATCTTATTAGTATGCAAATATATCCATCTCATTAGTATGCAAATTTCCTTTCATCTTTAATAAACGGTAAAATTGTATCTATACAAAAGAGTTGTTTAAAATAGGTTTCTTTATGATTTATTATCGATAGCTGTTTTATTCGTGTATCAATTTTGTGTTCTGTATACCTGAGGTTGTGTTGAAGAGAAAAGAAGTCACAAGCAGAAAAAAAACTAGGAAGCCCCGATATTATGATCCATCTTCCCTAGAAGCAAGCATTGGTGGCCATACTACTCCTGTAACTCAGATTTTCTTTCAAATTGTATTTGTCTGTGACCACACAAATTCCTGTTCTGTAAGAGTCCCAAGTAACCCTTATGCTGTTAAGTGAAGCCCTGTGGCTACCTCCAGCCTCCACAAGGAAAAAAAATGATGTATCTTTGTTTTGAGATTGTTTTAGGGGTTGAATAAAATTGGGAGGTTCTTAAGCAGACTCCTTTAAAGCCAAGCCCAAGGTAGAGTCTAGTCACCAGAGACAGACACCTCAGCAGCCCATGGCAGCTCAGCATCCTCCACCCAGGCTCCACCCACCCAGAGCTGCCTGCAGAGAGTGACAGGCAGGGCAGTACTTCCCAGTTTAGTGCTAACATAAACACAGACAGACATGTATACATGAATAATGACAAGCATGCACACTGGCAAACACACAAGCATGTATGCAAGTAGTTGATGAACACAGACCCACATGTACACTGCACATTCATGGGTATGCACCTCATGGCCACAGCAATATGAAATCTTTTTTTCTTATCCTGGACAATCATTTATTGAATATTATTCCCAAAATCAAAAGCAAGGAAAGTTCAATTAGACCAGAATTTTTTTCACACACACAATAAAATAAAATAAAACAACTGAATGAAGGGTAACCTCTATCATGGGGCAAAACATACGCAAGCCATTCATTTGATAAGGGTTAGATGAAAGACATAAATAGCAGAAGCAAGAACAGCATGAAAATTGGTTAAAATGAGAAAGTACATGAAATGGATATTTTATAAAATGAGGATATAAAAATATGCAGCAAATTTCTTCCTTCCCCCTGCACACATATTTCTGTCTAGTCTAAAGTTTAGGATGTGATATTCTCAAATATGCATTATAAATCTGCTCAGATTCATAAAAAACATCCTTCCATGTGAAATCTTAAAAGCAAAGAGAGGATCCTGAAAGAAGCCCACTGAGCTAACACTACAATTTCAGGGGTAATTTCTATCCTCCTCTTGAGAAACAAGTCATTCAGTGTGCCTGGGGACTGAAGAGTTAAGACACCATTTCAACTAGAAATTTTTGTTCTGGGCCGTACAGAATCAGGAGAGTCTCTGCTGAGGCATCTCCACCTCTGTGAAGCCTATGGTCACCTGCCTAGTTTTCCCCAGAAGTCAGCCTGCTTCAGCTGGTGGAGCAGGGCATGGGTCATGACCTGGGTTAGCTCCATTAGGAAATAGCATCTCTCCAAGTCCCTCCCTGACTGTAGGATTTGGTATCCCATTTGCACATCTGGTCTCCAGCTGCACTTCTGTATCTGGGGCTCAGGTCTTCCCTAGCCATAGGACACTGAAGGGGGAAGGGATTCTTGGCCCAGCACCCAGCTCTTATGACTGTCCCTGTGATGACATGGCTCCTCTGGGCTGGAGTCTCCTCCTTCTCTCCCTAGCTGCAGGTTCCATTGTGAACAGGTGCAGGGCTGAGGGAGGTGTGGTTAAGTGGGAGGGCCATTGCCTGTTGTCTTTGCACTGCTCTGGTACTGGACCAATCATACAGTCCCCCAGAGACTTGTGAGTTGAATGAGAAATGGGACCCTCCCTGCCCTTCCCGGTACCTCTGCAGTCTGCACTTCCAGTTCCTTTCACGCCCCAAACAGGTGAATGTTACTAGAATCAAAATGGGGTCATTAATGTCTATCTTACCAATAAATACAGGGATTGTGAAGGGAGGGGTCTTAAACATGGTTGCCTGATAGGAGCACCTGGAAGAGCTCTGCCAAGAACTCAAGTTGTCACAGAAGCTACCACAACTTCAGCCAAATGCCTGGAAGGACAACTGCCCACCGCTACCTGCTCCATCTCAGACTGGCACCGTTCCTGTTACCAACCATCACGGTGAACATTGTTGATGAGATATGAGAACTGATCCTCCTGCTGTGAGGTACCCATCCTCCTGCTTCCACCGTGTGGTCCACTGCAAGGATCTACTCTTCCCAAGGAGCCCCCAGCCTTCTTTGGGGAAGATCACCCATCTTATCCATTTAGGCCAACCCTGTTAAATGAGGTCCCAGAGAAGCAGGTTTTCTAAAGTCCTAAAATCAAGCCAGGGCAGACAGAAGGCCTGCTCCAGAACAAGGGACCCAGAAAGAACTCCCAACTAACACCAGGCAGGCAGTCTCTGGCTTTAAAGTCTTGTGTCTGTCTAATTGTGATTCCATTTGAATACTCAAGGTTGTGTGTTAATTCTATTTTTATTCCAAAGAGTAGAAGGAAGGAATTCTACACTTTGGGAAAATGCTCACTCTCTACTCTTCACCCCAACTCAAAAGAGAAGGGCTCTCTGCTGAACAGAGTCTCACTTGTGTCTTTAGAAAGGCAAGCAACGAAAGCACACTCCAGGTTTTAAAATGTGAAATTATTTATTGTTATCTCCTCCTCTTCTTCCTCCTCCCCTTCTCCTCTTCTTCTTTTTGACACAGGTTCTGGGGTACCCTAGGCTGATCTGGAACTTCCTATGGCCTTGACCTCCTGCTCCCCCTGCCTCTATCTTCAGAGTGAGAGTGCTGGGATAGCAGTGCTGGAATTGAACACGGAGCTTCCGGCATGCTGAGCGAGCAGTCTACCAGCTGATCTAACCCCAGCTTCACTTTACGTCCTGTGTGTGTGTGTTTGTGTGTGTGTGTTAATGACAAAAATCCTGTATCAAATACATTAGGAATATGATAATCTGTCTTTTTCTTGTCTCTCCCCCTCCCTTCTCTCAAAATCTTCTTTCTTTGCTTTCTATTATTTTTTTAAGTTAGCATAAAAGGTATTAGATATCACAAAGCAGAATCATCTGTGTGTCTCGCCTCTTGGACATTTATTTGTATAAACCACATCATAATACTTTTTCGAATTTGGGGTGAGCTCCACAGACTCCTGAGAAGACTCCTCAGAAGGATTGGTGCTTTCATTCAAAGCACCACAGGGTGCCCAGGCTTGTTCCGATATTCTCTCTCATGGCTGTCTGACTGCCCCTTCCACCCATGCATCACCCTGAGGCTTCATCTACTGTCCCACCACCACTCACACCTCTAACCCAAGTGGAGACTGTAGGCTCAGCATCAGCAAGCCCAGGAGGGCCCACAACCAGTAGACAGTGTCCCCATGACAGTGTGTCCTAGAATAAAGAACAGAACTGCCCCAGTGGTACTGGGTTGAGCCATTTCCAACAGAAGGGAGTTGGCCAAGAGATCCCAGAGGGAAGTCACATGCCTAAGATGAAGCATGTGGTCAATGACTGTTCCTGTGCCCATAAGAAGCAGGAAGTGTGGAGACAAAGAGGCAGCCAAGAGATGTGGGGAAAGGACATGAAACCTGAGCTAGGAACCTTGCAGACCCAAAGCCTCCCTGTGAAGAAGTTTTATAGTTTGTTTGTTTTTTGTTTTGGGGGGCAAACCCCTATTTCTCCTTCACATACAGGATGCTGTCACTTTCTCTGAAACCCTGGAGGCCCAAGTCCCACTGAGGTCCCACTGTTCTTCCAAGCCCTGGAGTGGAGGCCCAGGCCTCCGGCTTCTGTGCTCCTTGATCTCTGAGACACCAGTCCCTGGAGGCTCTGTGACTCAGCTGCTCACGGTGAAGAAGCCTCACTCACTGCTCCAGGAGCTCGCCCCTTCTCCCTGCCACACTTGCCCGGCTGCCCACCCAGAAGCAGGCTCCCTGAGCCTGTGCTTCCTGTGGCCCCAAAGTGCCCTCTAGGATGCTCGAACCCAGGACCTCTGCTTCCCAGCTCCAACCTACAAAGAGAAACTTTTCAGTCCCTCTCCTTTTGTGTCTGACAGCTTTTGACCACAAAACTATTGACTACTCACCCTGATGCTCCTTCCTTGCCTGAATTCTCGCCACCCACCAGCGGACCTGTCCTTAGGATCAGGGATTCCCCAGTCCCTACCTGTCAAGGCCTGCTAGTCCTTTCCTGGGGCACTGAGATGGGAAAACACCATCCGCTGGTCCATCATGACTACAGAATCATGGCAACCAGCTGGGGACTCATCATGACTGAGAGCTCTCTGGAACTTCTGACATCCCTGCCCCCAGCCTTTCCGTTGGTCATGCTTCTCAGCCTTGCAGAGACCTTCATTACACTTCTGTAGCCTGGGTTGGATTACCAATATCTTGAGACAGCTGTGGATGAAACAGCGTGCCTATTTGTTGCCTGGTTGTGACAGAACTCTCGTCAGAGTACCTAAGCACTGGAAGCAACAGGACTTCTGCCCCTGAGTCTCCTGTCAGTGAGACTTCCAAACTGGAAGTGTGCACCAGAAGGGTACAGTCAAGGATTTCCCTGTAGAGAGTCCCTCTTTCCTGTGGCCCCCTGTGCCCACACACCCAGATGACTTACACTTGACTTAAATACCTGAACCTGTTCTCCACTAAAGAAAAGATATTTTTTCTGTTCACTCCTGGGGATGTTCTGGAATGTGAGCATGCATCCCATTATCATGATTGTCTGGCTTTTAAACATGCTTTTGCCAGCGTGGAAGCTACTTGTTCTAAAAGCCTTAACTGACTGTCAAAAAAGCCTGTGGTTGGCCATTCTGCCTAGGCATAAATGCCTTCGTTACAAGTAGCAGCATGAAATGCAGACTTCAGCTCAGCCTACCACTTTTGATGATAATTGGGCTCGTTAACTTTAGTGAAACAAACCCTGGGCAAGTGGAGGAAGCATGCCTCGTGACACGGTGCCTGGGAGTGGTCGGATGAGGACAGAAATGAGGACGGAAAACGAGGGGTATACAGAAACAGTGTCAGTGCAGTATTTCTTTCTCTCTCTCTCTCTCTCTCTCTCTCTCTCTCTCTCTCTCTCTCTCTCTGTGTGTGTGTGTGTGTGTGTGTGTGTGTGTGTGTGTGTGTCTACCCACGAATGCCGCAGCAAATTATGGAACTCAGAGGACAACTTTCGGGAGTTGATTCTCTCCTTTCAGGATGTGGGTTCTGGGCAGGCTTAGTGGCAAGCACCTTTGCCCCTGACCTATTTTGCTAGCATCATGACAGTGTTTTTAATTTCCTACCAAGAGCTGGGGGTGGCTAGGAAGCCGGAGACAGAGTCGGCAGGACCTTGTGGGCCAGATCATGGACAAGGAGTTAAAGAGCAGTGAACAGCTAGACTTCCAGCATGATGGTCTATAAGAAAGAGAACACCACGGACAAGATCACTGATATTCAGGGACTAGATGGGCCTCTGTTCCTTCTGGGGAGCGTCCTGAGCATCCTGAACAGCCCATCAGATCCATCAGGACATAACCCCACTTGTGTCTGTCCTAAGGCTCCAGATCCTGGGCCTCTGTTGGTACTGAACCTTCCATATCTGAAACTTTCTCCTGTGCATACCTAGGAGGTTTGGTCTGTAATGTGGGCACAGGGAGAGAACAGCTTTGACAACTTACTGTGGATCTCTGCATCCACAGCACATGAGAACTTCCTTTCCTCCAGTGGGGAACTTGTGCCTTCTCACCTGGAAGCAGTCATGGCATCTCTTTGCAGCACTCAAACCTGCAGTATTACACTTGGGCTTAGGACCCAGGGTAAAGTGGAATAAGAGAAACCTGAACAAGGGCTCTACCACACCACGACAGTTGATTGAGACATTCACCAATGGAGGAGCCTTTATAGCATCCAGTCATTTTTCTGTATTTTCCTAAAATTTCTCAACTCCAGCCCCCATTCTTGAGCATCATACTTACTCTCTAAACATTCTAGGTCCCACTGAGGCTGCTTTTCTATATGATGCTCTAACTAAACCAAAGAATCTTTATTGGAAGCAAAAGGGAATTTTCTCATTTAATGTCAGATTTGAGTGTCTGGATTGCAAATTTTCCTGGGTTAAGGCATATATTTTTGTATATTTAGATTTTAAAAGTTCTGAAAAAAATGTTGCATCCAATCTGTTTTTCTCACTCTACCACGAACGAATGGAAACCTGATAGCTTCAGTCAAGTTATTGCTTTGAAAACAAAGGTGACTGACTCACATCAATGCCTGAGCTGTGCTCTGTGGATTGTGGCTCCTCCGTAGAGGGAACAGCTAGCTTTTGAGGCTTCTGGGAGGCTTCTGTAGCAGTGTTCTTAGTCCTGCTCAACAGCCATCTCAGGAGGAAGTGAAAGCACCACCAGGTGTTACTGAAGCCTGGTCAGGTGCTAGGATGTTGATACTCTCATCAGGGACACCAGAGAAGTGTGTCAGCCTGAAGCTCCCCTCACTGGCATGTACCAGATGAGGACCAGTTGGCTTGAAGCCAGAAGGGTGAGTAACTGATGCTTCTAACAGCAGCAGGTAGGTGTGTCCAGTTAGGACACCATTGGAGGAGGCCCAAACAACCATGCCGGTGGGTAGACAGTCACCCATTGACTAATACACACTGCTCTGGGTGAGCCTGAGTCTTCGGTTCTCTTGGCCAGGTGACTTTCTCTGAAATGTGCTTAAGAAGGAAACAGGAGTGAACTCTCCGCATGCACACCTCACATTAATGCTTTTCTGTCAAAACACCCCACCGTCTAGACTGAGTGGTGTCTTTGGCTTCAAAAGCTTGTCTCGGAATCTGTATTCCACCAAGGCAGCTTCTGCAGGATATGGTACAGTCAAAGGGGAAAAAAAAATAAATGCAAGGTTTGAAAACTCGATTTAAATATGTTGAGTGGTCAAGAACAGTCCCTTGGGGGCAGGTGAGCTTAAATGAGTCTGTAAGATCTAAAAACAAAATAAGAGTGTCATTGCGTTCTTCCAGAGTCTCAGAATGAAGGCTCACAATGAGTTTCCACGTTCCACGGGGACAGCGCTACTGAGCTGTGTGATCCCTGCTTCAGAGCAGACGGCTCCAGGGCACTGTGGGAACACTCTATCCCAGGATGCCTGATTCAGAGAAGACAGCACTCTATGAAAATACTCCATCCCAAGTGAGGCTGGACTCACTCTGGCTGGGAACCATGACAGCCTCCAAAGTCGGCTGGCTCCATTTACAGCTCCCTCACAGTTCACTGTGTATGACAGTATCCTTGAGGCTTCCATCCAAGACAGATGCCCTGTCCCCCCAGGAGTGGAGCCTCATCTATGCCACCATGGCACTTAACAAATGCTGGGGAGCTGGTGTCTCTGGAGGAGTCACCATTTTGGCTCCAGGTCTCCTACCACACCAGGAAGAAGAACCCGAGGACAGGAAATAATGGGTCACAACCAGCAGCAGTCCTGAGCACCTCAGGTTGGGCAGACCAGAATAGAGCCATTGCTAATGACCTTCAGGTACAGGGAGCCACGTTGGTCCAGTAAGTGTGGTAGAATGCTATGGCGTACATCCCAACATGACACCTGAAAGGGACCTCCATCAATAGCAATCAAGATCAAAGAGAACAATGAAGATGAGCAGACCATCAGCCAAACTGGACTGGTCCTCGGGTCCCTGGAGGAGGGTGTAGTGATTCCAGGCTTAGTGGGCAGAGACCCTGGAGGCTGGTGTTCATGGGTCCTGCTCATCCCTTTCAGCCTCTGAACCTCAAAGGAAATCCCCAGATGTCTCCCAAGGGCTGAGCTGGTTCTACCTCATATTTTATACCTATGCTTCAGCAAGTATCTTGGCCCCAGTTTAGAGGGTGGGGAGTCCCTCCTCATAGTACAGGCCCACCACCCAGGCTTCCATCCTAAGACGCCTACAGTGAGCAGCAGGAATTCACATCGCAGGCCAGGACTTCTGACTCAGCACTTGTCCCACAAATGGTTTCTGCTCTGGCACGCAGTGACACCCTGTACCCACCCACCTGCCTGTCTCTCTACTCTTGGGTTATGATCTGTCTTGTGTCCACTTTGTCATGGATCAAAACAAAACTGCTGGTCCCTATCTCCCCACCTCTTATTTGTCATTAGGATGCACGGGTGTCCCCCGTTGCTGCGGAAAGGCAATGAAAGTCTGCATCCTTTGTTGCCATGAAGCTAAGTTTTTGCCGTGACTCTGCATCCATGTACTTATATTTATCTGTGTGATTCACCGTGCTCCCTGTTGTTTTGATTAGGATTTTCGCTCTGTCATCTGGCTGAACCACATCTTACTTGTTCAGCATCCTCCCACAGAAGGCCACTCCCATCATTTCTATTTTCAGAATTAGAAACTGTGCTTCGGTGGCCAGCCATCAGTGGTGTCCTTATGGGCAGGTCTGAGCTGGGATTATTAACCTTTAGTACTGGAGCCAGATAAGCCTTTACACCGCTAAATCTCAGAGCCCAAGAGAAGCATTGGGACTGTACTTCCCCAACATCTGACGTCACCTGCTGTAAGCATCTGCCTCTCTGTGGGTTATAATGTTTTCTCCTGGGGGGTGGGCAAGTTTCTAAGGTCTTATTCTGTCTCTGAAATAATTAATCCTTCCATATCTATCATAGCACTTCATCTTCCATGGTTGCTAATCTCCTAAGTGCCCAATGTGCCCTAGCCATGCCTCTCCTGCCCACAGTGGTCAAGACGCACAGTCCAGCTGCTCCCTTTCCCTGAGCCTGTCTCCCTAGGTGTGGAATGGGAAAAATGTTCTTTGTACATAGTGAACAATGTTCATTGTTCACCAAATTGTAGCTCTGTGCCATCAGTCAGACCCCCATGATCCCCTGGGAAAGCATTTCTCAGAGTCCCTAAAGAGGAGGTGTGGCCACAGGAGAGTGTTAGTCAGGGAAAGTGAGTGGCAAGGTGGTTATGAAGCCAGCATTTCTTTCCCCTTCCTCGCCCATATACTGCTAAAGTCACAAGGGCCATGAGCAGATGGGAGATGTGAGTCCCAGGACCTCAGTGAGGAGGAACAATGCAATCTGGACTGCCACGTGAGCCTCCGACATCTCTGCTGATGTAAACAGCTCGATTGGGCGCAGAAACTCGGTCTCTGGAACGAACACTGCTGTGAGAAGTTAGAAGAAAACATAGGGCATGAAGCCTGGCTTATCAGAGCAGAGGGCCGGCAATGACGGCTTTCCCTGGGAAGGTTGCTCCCGCAACACTGCGTCTTGTTGCTAAAAGCTAGGAGCTCAGAGGGACATCTAGTTCTTCAAGAATAAAGAAAAAAATTAACTCCCAACCCAGCTAATGACTGGGTGGCTAGGAGAAGCCATACACACCCTGACTTAGGGGCTTTGGGTGTGTGAGCCAGCTTGGTATGGGTGGTTTCAAGAGACCTGCATGACTCCAAATACAGGGGAAGGGAGGGGAAGAGGACCTGGGCCTATAGAATGCTCTCTCTCTCTAGGCTTCCATTCATTGCTGTGATGTTTTATATAACAAGGCTTTCAGAAGGGTGTTTGGCCACCTCTAAATGATGTCCAAAAATAAATAAAAAATAACAATAGCACCTTATTGCATCCTATCTCCTACAAAGGGCTGTGTTCTGCAGGGCAGTAATAACAGGCATTTATTGAGGTCAGGGAGTAAATGCAATTTGCATATATTGTCTCCTATTTCTTAAGGCTTTTGTTAGGGTTTGATGTATTTAGCACCATTTCATATGCAAACAAGTTCAAAAAAATAAACCTGCGAATTTTCATGCCTCTCTAAGGGTATATCAGAAAACAGCCAGACCTGACTAAGACTGGGGCTTCACTCGTCTGCACCCCAGGCTTCGCTCTCATTGAGTCCTGCCTTTGCATACAGGACCATGTAGCTGGCTTAAGACCAAAAAATAATTCTATTGAGGAAGGAGAGCAGGTCTGGAGCATCTTCAGCCTATGCCAGAGATTACAACCCTCTGTCCAATCACTTGCCACCCACAGTGAGAAGCTAGAGCTGTGTGAGATGGAGGAAAGAGGAAAGAATGTTCCATTAACCATCTTCCTCATAGGAACATCTGTCCCTTCTGCCTTGGGGAAAGAGCTAGAGGGAGAGATTCAGATTGGCCTAAGGTAAGCACCATTTGAATTCACTCCAGTTGACCTGACACATGCTTGTGAACACTCCATCAAACAGCTGGTGGGCACTGGCCCTGGCTCTTCCACAGGCAGGGCAGTGTTTGCTTTGCTCCAGGACATGGGTCAATGACTGGAGGCTTAGGTAGGAAGGACAGTCATAGGCCCAGGGTCAAATGGTATGCTTGGGATCTCTGGCTTGACCGAGATACCCCAGATGCCAAAAAGAACAGCGTATTTACCAGAAAAGCCCTATAACCCAATGCCAGTATGTTGTATGTCCCATCACAGGCTGTACTGTCAGACATATATGTATTGTGACTATCTACCTTGTAGGAAACCCCAGGAAATAGACCACTGAGTATCTACCACAGCTCAGGGAAACAAAAGGATTTGCCCAAATGTGTTCAGTGCAGGGATGTCCCCCCCATCCTGGTCTGCCTAACCCCAGCTGAGTACAAGCATTTGGTCTCTAGGGTCTAGAGGATGAGAGTCAGACAGGTGGCACAGGCTTGGTCCAGGAGAGGCAGAGTAGAAGGAGAGGCTCCTGGGAGGTGCATCTGATCCTGGCCATGCTGGGAAGAGAGAACCCATTCACTCACTCATACCTTGACTAGATCCCAATCAACCAAGCCCACAGATGGGATGCTGGTTCAGGACCAAGCTGGAGACTTGAAAAGCTCTGGTTCCTGCTCCCTACCTTGTGATACCAGAGAAAAGGACCCCAAGGAGTCCCTTCAAAACACTGGACGCCACGCTGTTGTGGGACAGGTGCTGAGACAGTTAAGAGAGACTGACCCCCACTGCCCTGCAGTCAGTCAGCAGGAGTCCTAGAGATTTGTGTCAGTTACACCAGCTGATGGCAGGCAGGAGGTAATGCTTTGTGTGGTAGGGTCCAGGAGTCTGTTATGCAACTACGGGGAGACAGACTGCTCAGAGATTCAGGTCACGCCATGAAGAAAATAGGTGACCAAATCCTTCAGCGATGACAGACCCAAGGGTATCTACCCCACAAGGGCTGCCTCAGGTTTCCAGATAGGTGTAGTGACACAATGATGCCACTGAAGCTTAGGATAGAGCTCTACTCTCATTCATGGTGGGCAAGGAAGACAGGGACTGGCTTCCTGTACAAAGCCTGGAGCTAGGGAGCTAGGGAACCCCAACCTAAGACTATCATCTGAGGAATGTTCTTCCTCTGTCCCCGGTGGCTTCACAAGACCTGCCACCCTACTACACACACACACATACACATACACACACACAGAGAGAGAGAGAGAGAGAGAAAGCACTGGGAGCAGATGTAGATACTGATGTTACACAGCAGCTAACCAGACCATGATGCTCCACTGAGGCCCCAGTTAGCCCCTGCTCAGAGGAACTGTCGTGGCCTCTGGTCTTCCACCTTCTGGCTGGACTCAGGAACACCAGGGGTTCACTGGTGATGGTCAAGGATGGTTACACCGCACATTGCCTCAGTGGGCTCCAGGTCAGCACATCTGAGAGTCGTATGTCACAAGAACATACATAAGGCGTGACTATGGTCCCTTGTGAGTATGAATGGTCCCTGTCGGCAGGATCACAATGCAATGATACCGGATGATGGGTCTCATGGAACAGAAACAACATACATGAGAACAAGAATCGTTACCAACAGGACAGGGAAGCTTGCTCTACTAGAACACTGGCAAGCAGAAAGGAGCCAATGATCGCCGAAGAGGTGGGCTGTTCACATAACTGATGTGAGATTCCCCTCTGTATGCTGTGATTATGTTTTATTACTATTGGTTAATAAAGAAGCTGTTTTTGGCCAATGGCTAAGCAGAATACAGCCAGGCTGGAGGAGATATATAGAAAGAGAGTAGGCAGAGTCAGAGAGAATCCATGCAGCCGCCAAAGTAGACAGATGCCCAGGAACCTTACCGGTAAACCATGAGCCTCAGGGTAGAATAAAAAATAATAAGATGGGTTAGTTTAAGATATAAGAGCTAGCTAACAATACACTTAATACAGATTCAGTGTGATTATTTCAGGTCTGGGCAGATGGGAAATGAACTAGCAGTTTCTGGCTACACATAACAAAAGCAACAGGACATTTATTGGCCGGCTAATCTGGAAACCCTGCTTGACACAGATACCTATCCAAATGAGATGCTTTCGTACAGCATCCCACCCTTGGATTACTAGCCTAAACAGGCCACCGACTCCTCTCAGGAGCTTCTGAGTAACTCAGCATTTTTGCCTCTTGGTCTGGGCTTTAGGATGAGACCAAAGGCCGGTAGGTGTTTGAGCTGCTGAGGAGGCAGAGTGAGCAGAAGAAACACAGCCACAGGCTAAATGAGCCCTGCCATGTTGTCTTAGCTAAACATTTTTCAAATGACCCAAGTGTCTACTTGTGGAGGGGACTCAGACAATATGGAGACAGGTTCCCTGCCTTCTTATCTGTGTTAGCTGCTGATCAGATCCCCGCAGACTCTCATATAGTCTATTTTAGCAAAATTACCTTTAGGCTTTTGCATTGTAACCTAGGCAACTAACTGTTGCACTATCCCACACATTAAAGGTGTTATCACCAGCAAGCTAGGGTTAAGCTTCTACAGAGTGACTTCCAAGTCACCTGTCAGCCTACTTGACTGTGCTAATGGGCTGTCTGACTCTGACACTAGAGTTGACTCTGGGGACTTACTGGAGACTTTTCATGGGGTAAGATTGCCTAGCAAAATCCTTTGCCCTTATCTTTGTTTATCATTTATTATAAACAACCTTCTTGAGCCTCACCAGCTGGAGCAAGGTTTAGTCATAAGCGTTCCCTATTTTGTAGTACTCTAGCCTTGCGGTCCAGCCTCGTGTCCTATGACAAAGCTTCTGGAAGCATGCTTGCAGTGGGTACCAGGTAAGGGCCAGAGTTGATTTGCCTTTTGTCCCTTTGTGGTATTCCTCACTTATCTCAAAATTATCCAGGCAGATGGTAGTGACCACAATAGCATAAAAGGAAATGACCTACTGGGCCCACCTTTGAAAGGTCTATAGACTGTCACATTACTGTGCTGGGGACAAAGCTCCCAACATATTCAAACTATAGTTAGTGACCATTAAAGGTACCAATCCCCAGTCAATCACAGGCACACCCTACCTAGCACTAGCACACAGGCCATGTTCTTCTCCAAAGGCTCCCTGGAGGAGAGGGCTAGAACCCATGTGTTGGCTTTTCTCCTGTAGGGAATAGAAAGGAGTATCTTGGAGGAGGTTAGTGGGGATGTTAGCGTCCTGGAAGACTTTGGTTCCAAAATCACGCAGTTTGTGCCTAAGCTGAGCTACCCAGGGTTCCACTCAACATTAGAGGTCAGCAGGGGCAGGCAGGCCCCCTAGAAACTTGGACAATCTAGGGGAAGAAGACTGAAGCCTAGAGGATGCATGAGGAGTGGTAGGTACTGAGAGCCCCAGGATTTTGCTAGGTTAATTCTTTCTCTTCTGTTGTGGATGGCCTGGCAGGGAGGCCCTCAGTACAGCCTTGGATGCTGCAGGGAACCCCAGCCTGGCCAATGGAAGAAACCTAGGTCCTCTCCCCAGTTCCTCTTGTTGCTGTTCTGGTCCCCATCCTCAGTAAGCCTGTCTGTACCCAGACTCTGGCAGAGGCATCTGCAGTGACCAGCTGGAGAACTTAAACAGATAATTACCTCTGCATGTGCCGTGGTGAGTGGCGATTAGTTGCTGATTAATTGCTCCTAAGTATATGCTGAGTGACATTGAAGCCGCATGAAAGCATGCTGGCCAAGCATCTGATACCAGAGAGTTCCTCCAATGTGCCAATTACCCTCCTGATGGCTGTCCTCTCCCTTGGAATTGCAGATCACTTGAAGAAGATGAAACGGTACCCATGTCACTTAGATTTCACTACATGCCATGCAGAGTGTGGTCCAGAGACCCAGGTGCATGTCCAGTCCACACATGGGTGGCCTCATATGAGCTACAGGGCTGATCCTGTTCAGGAGACCTGCATAATCTTAACTTTGATTCCAGCCTCTGCGCCATAGCTTTTCCTTAGCTGCAGGGCACATCACTCTTTTTCCTACGAGCACAGCTCCTTTCCTTGTTCGTGCTAATGGCTTTTAACACTTGGTTTATCTCCCACAAACTGCCCATTTGCCTGTGAGTGGCAGAAATCAGAGTGGAGTTTCCACAGAGGAGCCCAGTTGAGGATGTTATACCAATAGCCACCCACCATACAACCCTAGTACTCCAAACAGGTCCAAAAATCATGGGCCCTTGTTTTTTCTCCCAGGGCATGTCCTAAAGATGCTCAAAAGCTAATGACATGTATCATTTCTAGTGGCTAAGGGAAGGATGGAGACACTAAGGATATTATTTGTCCCTCTCCCCATCCCCAAGATCCCTGTACCCCAAAAGCACAAGGTCGGTGCTTTTGTCTGTCCTGCAGTACAGGCTGAAGGAGAGCTGAAATCTGACCCTCAGCTCAGTAACCATCATCTTTGAAGGCCCTGGGGTTACCACTGTAGGGGGCTGGCCAGCCAGTCACTCTCCTTATTGTCCACCATTTGCCTTCAGCATTGAAGGATGGCGCCCAAGTCTGCCATTTTATCAGTGCGTCTCAGAGTGGAGTAACTACTGCAGCTAAACAAAGAGGGCTCAAGACAGTCACCCCACACTGAAAACATGGTCCCTCCAGCTGCCAGGATACTGTTATTCTGTGCCCTCTCCTGAGAATATAAGGCTCTGAGACCCCCAAAATGTACTTTTGGCGTTTCTTAGTGCCTAACACAACTATGTGGAAGTCCCATTAATAATGAAAACCATTGAAAATACAGTGAGTGGCCTGTTCGTGACCCCAAATTAAGACTGTAGAGCTAAGGAAACAACAGTCCCACAGCAGGCAACAGTGTTTCCTCAGTAGATCTCCTCAGAGCTGAGGCCTTTACTACACTTCTCTGATGTGAGTCTGAGGAGGAGGTCTTCATTGGCCACGGTGCAAAAGGAGCTGGCTCTGCCCCCCACATGACCTTTGCCCTTGGTCTGAAAAAAAACATTGGAGTTTAGAGTTAAGGAATGAGGTCACATGACTTCACGCCAGCCACACAACCTCTGCACCTCCATTTTCTTTTCTGTGGAGAGGATAGGATCTGTCAACCGAACGCTCAGACTGTTTGGCACAAGTTCACACCGACACCCTAACCTGCCCATGCTTGCTTGTGGGGCAGCAGTCTTTGACAGCTGGTATATTTGGGGAGAGATTTTGATGCAGATATAATGGAAGTATAGTCTTCCTAAGTGATGATGGAGTATAAAAATCACTTTCCAGGGAGCTTAACCAAGGAGGTTTTGAAGGCAGACACGATTAGGAAAGAGTCCTTTCCAGGCAACCTTGAACTTAGATCCTAGCCTCTGGAATGGAGAAGCAAATGCCTTGGAGAGGCTGCTCAGCCCGCAGTGTATATTCAGCACACAGGGCCACGATGACTGTGTGGCAACGCATGAAGAGGAAAGTATCTCCTACGTTTTAAGAGATTGGACCTCACAACCAAAGTTAAAATATACCTGAGACTTAAGGCTGCTATTCTAATCTATACTCAGCCTGTTTATTTAACCTGCCAGAAGATAACAATATAACAACCAACCTTACTTGCCTTGGATCTCCCACCTGACCAGCTTTTCCAAACTAAGCTAATACATAGCTGTCATCTGAAATCGTGTGCTCTCCCATGCCCCTAGCCAAGGGTGTAATGCATGTAGAGTTGCATATCTATGCATATATATATATATATATGGTAACACATTACAATACTCATTTGCTGAAAACAAAAAAAAAATGTATGCTGAAAACCATCTTATAAAATTGGATATCTGGAAATGTTGAACACAGCATAGTTGATTGAAAAAGTATCAACATGATGCTTGATAAATAGCAATGTTTTATTACTGTTTGTTATCTGGGTCAATTGGGGTAAATTGGAGTCAGTTATTCAGCCATTTGTATAACCCTGTTAAAGGTTCCTGAAAGGTATCCATCAGTCCTTCCACACATGATGCTTTCTATGATGTTCTTTAAAGAGAGAGCAAAGACCTTTGCCAAGGACAGACATTCAGATATACACAGACAATGGTCAGAGTCACAAGACAGCATTCTGTAGGCACAGATGCAGACTCATACATAGCTAGGCAGGGGACAACGGAAAGACCCAAAGTAGAGGCAAATCTGGACTCACTCGCTGCCAAATGACACAAAAGGGAAGTGTATCATTGATTTCTGTCCTTGATGCAGCATTGAGACATTATTTGTGACTCTCACTTTACTATTAATGCTTCAAACCAGCGCACCATGGCACGGGTCCCGTTCGGCGTGAGTGAGTCCCACATGGAGAAGAGGAGCATTTGTGTGCGCTGGAGTTTTGTTGTCATTGTTTAGAAACGATATGCTTGCTGGTTTTTGTCAACTTGATACAAACCAGAGTTGCCTGGAGGAAGGGCTCTCAACTGAAGAATGACCTCCATCCAATTGGCCTGTAGACCAGTCTATGTGACATTTTCTTTATTATTGACTGACATGAGAGGACCCAGCCAGGTGTGAGCAGCACCATCCCTGGGCAGGGCGTCCTGAGTCCTATAAGAAAGTGGGCGGAGCAAGCTATGAGGACCGAGACAGTACAGAGTCTCCCTCCATGGTGCCTGCCTCTGCACATGCTTGAGTTTTGGCCCTGATTTCCCTCAGAAATGGACTGTGATCAGGACGTGTAAACCAAATAGATTCTTTGCTTCCCCAAGCTGCTTTTGGTCATGGTGTTATCACAGCAATAGAAAGCAAGGGCTTTGTGTAGCCCAGAGTGGCCTGGAACTGGCTAAGTAGCCTAAAATGACCTTGAATTCCTGATCCTCCTACCTCTTCCTAGCCCGCCAGCCCGCCCGCCCACCCGAGCAAGCATCAGGGTGGAAAGACAGAAGGGATGCTGGCTCCTGTGTTTACTGAACAAGTGTGTATTTTGCCATCTGTCCAAGGTCATATAAGCTTCTATTGGGCAGGGATAGGACTTGAACTTAGATCTGTGTTTGCCAAGTTCTGAATCTTCCTGGTGGACGTCATCTTCCTTTCAGTATTCTGGTAAATAGACTATTAGGTTTGTTTACAGAACATTTTCAGCGACAAGCCCTTCCCCCGTATTCCCCAGTTAAGATAGTGTGTTAACAGTCATGTTTACACTGCGGACACGTGGGGTTCTTATTATGTGTGCACGTGGGTTTTTGTTTTCAATATGGTTTTCTTCATCGCCGCTGCCTTTTTCAAGCCAACGTGATTAATGTCGTGCAAAGTGGAGCTCATTAGCAATTCGGAATCCTGAAGACAGCCCGGAATATCAAGTGTCTGGAGCAAAGTGAACGAGCCCTTCAGAACTTTTCAGATCAGCAGCCCGTCTCCATTAATTATTAACCATACTGTGACCTAAATAAATCTGAGTCTTGTGCTGCACTTAGACACCGCCTGTCACACGTCGTGTTCGCGCAGGCCTCCAAATGGCCTCAGCGCAGAGAGGAAAAAACTGCTGTCTTTCAAGTACAATTATAACCCGGTAACTACACAAATTAACGCAGCCCACCCTTTGCTCCAGTGCCTGCCTGCTCCGCTGTGATCCCGGCCTCATCAGAAAGACAGCCAGGGAGCACTTTCAGTACAGGGAGTGGAGGTGGGGTTGGAGCGACTCTTCTTTGATAAGTACAGTTTCTGTCAGTGTCTGTCTGCGACAGTTAAAATCGCCGTGAAGACCATCCCTGAGCGTTTACTAAAGAGATCTGTTTTGCCAATAATGAAATGACGGTTAGATGACACCAATTAGAATAAATTGCTCTTTTATCAGAATAAATGCTGCCCTTGCAGATAAGTTCAAAGCCCTTCAGGCTGCGGGTTGTGCAGGTTCAGCACACTGCTGCCACGCCTTTCCTGTCTGCCAGCAACCACAGATTCACTGACTGGAGGTAGACCCTGCTAAATGGAGAATCAATACTAGTGGCTGTGCCTCACTGTTGGCATGTCTGACTTTTCCTCTGCCAACCTCACAATGACCACAAAAGGCTGGAAGGAAGCTTGCAGAATTCCACTTCTTCTCAACTATCTAGGTAGTCCCTGGCTCCTTTTCCAGGCTGGCTTCTGTCACAGAGCTCCCCGTGAAGTGACCTTTTCACCTACAAGCACAGTCAGCAGGCTGTACTGTCTGCCAGCATACAGGAGCTGTAGCCTAGGTGAGGTGTGGTTGGACACTCCACTGTGGGGTCACGGAAGATCCTGCCTGCTCAGGGGGTCCTGCTGGGTCCTCAGCTGTGGGCAAGAGAGCCAAGGGGGACTCAGATATCTCTAGGTACAACTCTCATCAGTCCAAAGACCCCGGGGGTCTATGATGCCAAGTTGAGCTTGAACAAGCCCTCACTACTCAGCCACAGACTGATCATTCTGCCACTGAAGACCACGTCCCACCTACATGAAGTCACACAGGTGCCTTGTGAGAGTCTGTAGTGCGTGCTTCCTTCTAGATGGACAGCGTTCTCTTGCCTCAGGTCAGAGCCCGAAGGAGCTGCTGCCTTCTGAGAATGAACCCAGCTACCGGAACTGTATGCCGACTTTTGACAGGAAGAAAGGACAAGGGAGAATCAATGTACTTTGTAAGGAAGAATACAGACCCCAGGGTACTGTCAGCTCAGATGACACAGCAACAAACCTGGGGTACAATCAGCTCAGATGACACAGCAACAGACCTGGGGTACAATCAGCTCAGACGACACAGCAAAAGGGAAGAAGACATACTTCAGCCCCCTGACTTCTAAACTTTTCAATGTTCCTGTAAAACACCTCACCCCAATGAGTCTTCCTTCCCAGAACTACAAAGAATGTTCCATTGTTTCCATTTAGCTTCCAGGCCATAAAGTAGAGCTTATGCTGTGAATGGCCCATAGAGAGGAGCCGGTGTCCCTGCTCAAATGTCACCATGGAAATGTCACAGCTTATGGGGAGGGTGCTATTTTCTTTAAATTGGGATGATGAGAAAGGTTCCATCATTTTCCTTGTTTGGGAGTATTCATTTGCATATTTCTCAAATTTCACATGGCAATGAGCTGGGTTTTGTATTTGATTTGCATCAGTTAAAGGGAACAAGGACAGCCTCGAGTGTCTGAGGGCCAGCCACTGCCTGATTGATGCAGGTCCTTGTGTAGCAATGAGCTACTTCCCTCCTCTTATGGCCCACTGGATGAGCCTACAGATTCATCACCAGGCACTCTCCAGGCAGTGACAGGCTCCGAGATGGTTTTCTGAAGCAAGTGATAGGGAACTACTTCCTAGTGCTCTGTACTCTCTCACTTAAATGCTATGACCTACCTCACCTCTCAGCTGTAGACTCAAGACGCCCAGCCAAGAGACAGCCTGAGAGACAGCCAAGAGCAGGTCCACCTCACTGACTGGTCCTGTGATCTGGGGTGGCCACCATGCCATTTCTACAGATGTTAAGCCACCATGCTGGGAGCCACAGGCCCTCTGGGCTGTGCCACTGTGATGGTCCATCTTTGCTGTCGCTGTTGCTTATGCATGCCGCCACCATTGTAGGTCCTGGAGGGTTTCTCAGCTGCTTTAATTTAACTGGATGGAACTGAGCCAGGGTGCCAGAGTAGCTGGGGCAGAATAGGGTCTTTTCAGTATTTTAGAAGGGCAGGAAATACTGCTGTTATTTGAAGCCTCTTCGGTTGTCTGTCTGCAAATCTCAGGCTGAGCGAGCACTAGGTTGAGACCGAGCCATCGAAAACCTATGACATTGGCCTCAAATTTTGGTTGTAAAGCCTTTGGGGAGGGGTTTTATTCTGTTGTACTTTGCCTGTATCTATTATGAAGAAAAGGTGCCCGGAAATGAGGCTTGACTTCGATGTATGTGGTCACTGACAAGGCCCCTTTATTTATATATAGCACCTGGACTTCATGTCATATTTGATCATCTAAAGGAGAATACATTGACTAATTCTTCTGAAATATGGCTTTTGAAGAGCCATTCCAATACAAAAAACAAAACAAAATAAAAACACTGGTTGAAGCACATTCTATCCGGACTGGGTGGCACAAGCCTGCCATCTCCGTGACTCAGGAGGTTGAGGCAATCAAATTAGGTTTGAGGCCTGCCTACGCCACATACCAAGTTCAAGGCCAGCCTGGGTAACTCAGAAAGACCCTGTCTCAAATATATAATTTGCTAGGAGATGGTGGTGCATGCCTTTAATTCCAGCACTCAGGAGGCAAAGGCAGGCAGAGCTCTGTGAGTTCAAGGCCAGCCTGGTCTACAAGAGCTACTAGGGCAGGCATCAAAGCTACAGAGAAACCCTGTTTCACAATAAATAAATAAATAAATAAATAAATAAATAAATAAATAAATAAATAAATAAGTAGTTTATTTGAGCTTGGAGGGATGGCTTAGCAGGTACAAGAGTATAGAGAAGACTGGGAGTTTGCTCTCAGCACCCACAGTGGCCAACACAACTACCTGTAACTCTAGCTCCAAGAGATATCCTTTTCTGGCCTCCTCAGACACTTGAATACACATGGCATACACTCATACAGACACAAAGACATTCACATAAATAAAAATAAAAAGTCAATCTAAAAATTTGTTTTAAATAATAAAAAATAGAGGATTTCCTTACAAAAATTTATTTTTAAAAGCTATATTTATGTTCGTGTGGGGTGTGTGTGTGAGTGTGTGTGTGTGTGTCCATGTTCTCGGAGAACAAAGAGGGCATTAGGTACCCTGGACCTGGAGTTATAGGAGTTTGCAAGCTGCCTGGCATGGGCCGTGGGAAACAAATTCTAGTCCTCTGCAAGAGCCACGAGTGCTCTTAACTGCTGAATCAGGCCCTAAAATCTGTGTTTTTTTTAAATTTATTTATTTATTATGTGTATATATAGTGTTCTGTCTGCATGTATGCCTGCAGGCCAGAAGAGGGCGACAGATTACATTACAAATGGTTGTGAGCCACTATGTGGTTGCTGGGAATTGAACTCAGAACCTCTGGAAGAGCAGCCAGTGCTCTTAACTGCTGAGCCATCTCTCCAGCCCCCCCTAAAATCTGTTTTTAAAATGAGGTTGCCCTGGTGTCACCCTGTTGCTGTAGCAGAAAGATCAAAAGCGGGTTAGGGGAGGGGATGGCTGGTTTGGCTTCACTTCCATCACTGAAGGAAGTCAGGGCAGAATTCAAGCCAAAACCATGAAAGAAAACATTGCTGCCTCACACACAGGCTCATGCATAGCCCAGGACCACGTCTGTAAGGAATGTTGCCTACTACAGTGGTCTGGGCTCTCCTGTATCAATCATCAATCAAATCAGTCCCCCACAGACATCTCCACAGTCCTAACTGATCTGAGAAATGCCTCTAAACCTCCCTTCTCAAGAGACTCTAGGCAGGAAAAAGCCTACAACTGAAATAAAATAAACCCTAGCCGGGGCAGAGGTAATTTAATGCTTACTTAGTCTGTACAAGACCCTGAATTGTTTACACAATACTGGAAAAACAAACAAACAAGCAAATTATTCTAACCATCCCAGGTGCCACAGAAAAGCTGACGAACATTTGGGAAGTAAATGAGGTTCCATCCCAAAGACATTACTTGTTTTGTTTTGTTTGTTTTAAAACTTTGATTCTGATATGTAGGCAACCGATTGAATGAAAACGTGCTGTTCATTGGTGGAGTGTTTGCCTAGTATGCACCAGGCCCTGGGTTTGATCCTCAGCTAAACAGTCTGCATCTCTAGGGCTCGGGGTTCAGTTCAGTGATGGCATGCCTGCTTGACATGAGTGAAGCTCCATGTTGAAAGCCCAGCACTTCCTAAATATGTGCATTTCTAAAGAAAATGAACATAACAAGTGATCCTTGAATTTCAAAAAAGAAATATCTATAGAAAGGTGAAGACTAGATAAGATTTCTAATGTGGTTCTTCGGCCTCTGGAGAAATGCCCACAAGGGCCAGAAGTAGGGGCAGTGCCTGGGAAAAGCCATCGCACTTGCGTTTTCCTTCTACACATTCACAGTGATGAAGGGTGGGAACAGTCTTCCCCTGACCAGGAAGGTTACAGTATGGTAAACAGAACGCAGAAAAATGGTACCTTGTAGTCTGGTTCTTTTCCAGCAGAGTTGGGCGAACCTTCCAGGAAGGGGTAAAGGGGATGAATATTCTGATTCTTCTTTGTTAATCCCCTGCTGGCTTCCCTTGAATGAACAAAGGAATTACAGCACATGGCACCCATGTCTTCTGTACAGGTCAACTCTTGGGACACAAGGAATAAGGCAGCTAGCTGGTAAAATAGATGGAAACACATCCAAGCAGCAGTCAGTTATGACAAATGGGGCCTTCATGGAGCTCCCTCTGTCTGAAAGATGGCCTCTGTGATGTGCATTCCAGAGTCTGGTGCTAGTTACTGCTGCGTTAGTATTTGAAGTGAGTGATGAGATGGATGGATAGATATATGGACAAATGTATGCATTTACAGATGGATGTGCATGCAGACAGATGAAAGGACAGATGTGCAGAATGGATGGATGGACAGACAGATGGGTGAATGGATGTAAGCCTGACAAATGAATAGATGGTTAGGTAGAGTATAGAAGGATGGTAGGTCTGACAGATGAGTGAATGGCTAGGTAGTTAGAGGACAGATAAATGTGGATGGATGGACAAATGGACAGGAAGATGACTGGATCCGGCTAAGTGGAGGGATTAATGGACATGCAGATAGACAGATAGATGGATGGCTGTACTGGTGATCAGACAAGTAGATAAACTGATTTCTAAGTGGTTACAGGATGGATGAACAAAAATGGGTTGGATGTGAGAAAAATTCAACTGGGCAGTGAGATTACATACCGGTACTCTCAGAACTGAGAGGCAGAGGCAGGTAGATTTCTGTGAGTTCGAGGCCAGCCAGGTCTTCAGAGACAGTTCCAGGAGAACCATGGATACAGAGAAAAACTCTGTCCCAAAAAACAAAAATGAAAAAAAAAAAACCTTTCTCTTGTATTTATTGTTGTGAGCCTAGTCTTTAATGACTGAGCCATCCCTCCAGCCCCATGAACACTTTCTCTGTTGAGAGATAACTGGTCCTGAGAATAAACCTCTGAACTGTTCAGCTGCTGTAGTAGTTCTGCATATTAAATAGATTTTTCTTATGCTATTTTGTCAAATTTATGACTTCAATGAACAATCAATTAGAGTTAGTAAGGTATGAAATAGTAACACTGATATGAAATTAAGAGAGCAGTACAAAATTATAATAATTTGACAAATTTGCCCAACAATAATTTTCACCACATTCATAAATTACAGGTATACAGTTAAAAAAAACTTATAACATTGCAATGTGCCCATACTTAGAAAATACTAAAAAAAGTGTTCTAAATATATATGATTTATCAACTTGGCTTTTTATTTATATACAAATATTAGTCAATTGAAATGATTGATGCAGGTGGAATCCAAGTAGAGTGGAAAGCCAATATTTTCTCTCTGAAAAGCTGCTGCCTTTTCCCTGGCAATGTCATTCGGAAAGCGAGCAAGGTCATGACAAAGACAGTCTCTTCATTTGAGGCTGAAGCACCATGCACATCTACCTGAGGAAGAGCTAAGTCTGTTTTCATGATGCTTGGTTTCATATCAATTTATGCTGTCAGCCCTCTGTCTCTGCAGGTTCTGAGTCAACCAACCATGGATCAAAACTATTTTTAAAAAAATCACATCAACACCAAACATACACAGATGATTTTATTCACATTATTATCTAACGAATTCAGTATCAGAATCATTCAGGTACTAGTATCATTGCACTGGGTGCTAGAAGAGATCTAGAGATTATTTATAGCAAATGCAAGGATGTACACAAGTCATATGCTAATCCTAGTTCCTTTTATACAGAGGACTGAAATGTCCACAGACTTTGGTATCTACGGGATATGGGGAAAGACTGTCGAGGGCTGGCCCTACACCAAAGGGTGAGCACATGTGCAACACTTCGTCAGTGTGTGTGTGTGCACGTGTGTATGTGTGTGTGTGATGCAGGTGTGTTCAAGTCTATGAACACTGAATATAAAAATGCAGCTCACCAGATCCAAGACTGCCCCTTGCACTCATAAAACTGCTGGTACTGGGGTAGAAAGACAGCTCAGTAGTTAAGAGTGCTTGTTGCTTTTGTAAAAGGCCTGGGCTTGTTTCCTAGCTCCATGTTGGGTTTCAGGAGATATGACACCTATTGTGGTCTCAATGGGTACCTGCACACACTGTGGCATACACTTATATATACCTACAGACAGACAGGTATGCACAGGAACACACACACACAAACACGCACACACACAAGCAAATAAAATGAGATTTAAAATTCTGAGCATGATGGTGCATGCTTGTGATCCCAGCATAGGAGAGGCAAGGTCAGAAGAGTCTAAATCTCTCTGGCTGGTTAATGTAGCCTAACTGATGAGCTCCAGGCCAATAAAAGAACACGTCTCAAGGCAGATGGATGGTACTCCTGAGGATGACACTCAAAGTTGTTCTCTAGTGTACATATACATGTCTATGCACACACATGCACATCCTCATGCATGCACACACACTCATGCGCATATACACATGCACACATGTGCACTCATAAAAATGCTATACGCGGCACTAACAATTTTTAATAAAGCCAACACCATGCAGCTTCGTATAATATGTGTACCTTGTTGTAAAAGCAAAGAGATGTTTCATGCCAAGGCTATTAGCCAATAATCCTGTTTCTTTCTCTCCAAGATTAATTTAAAGAAATTGAATATAAACAAAAATTCCAAATAGGAAAAAGTTTAAATGCTTTCTTTATAAAATAAAGACTAATATATAGTATACTTAAATATTTAATAAATCTTTTAGCATAGATCAGATATAAAGCTCGAGACTCTGTTCAGAGAGGGAGGTACAGAGAGATTGCTTATAGTCGCTAATTCCCTTAGCTGCTGCCAGGCAGACACACAGCACATGCTGTCACAGGCCTAGCCACAGTGGCTGCGAAGATGGCAAGTGTGCCCAGAACCCTCCCTGGCCTGCTTCACAGCAACTCTCTAAATCTTCTGGTCCTTTCCACTCTGACAGGAGATGAGCACATAAATATCACTCTCCCAGGCTGACCTAGATCTTGACAAAAACTGCTCTGAAGTAAAATAAATTATCTGCCAATTTTCCAAATAATTATTTGGGAGAGAAAACAGCTGGGCAGGTTAGAGAGCTGGAGCGTCGGGGAGGCACTGAAAGCGTCTGGCTGTCACCGCCAACCACAGAACCCAAAAGATCACCATAGTCTTTGTCTGTATTCAAAAAAATAAATCAAGCCGGGCGGTGGTGGCACACACCTTTAATCCCAGCACTTGGGAGGCAGAGGCAGGCGGATCTCTGTGAGTTCGAGACCAGCCTGGTCTACAAGAGCTAGTTCCAGGACAGGCTCCAAAACCACAGAAAAACCCTGTCTCGAAAAACCAAAAGAAAATAAATAAATAAATAAATCAAGAAACAAACTTTGATTTCCTTTACAAATCTTCTTCTAAAGAGAATGGGAGCAGATATACTCTGTCAACGAAGCAGCATTGAGTATAAAACTCAATACAAGGAGAGTTTTTACCATAGCCAATGCCATGTGGTGCTGTCTCAAACTTGCCTTGTAGCTGCCTGCTGCTCTTCACATTGTGACTTCCCTGAGGGCTACTTAGCAAGGTCTCATACTGTCATCTTTCCCACTTTTGACCGCTGGCATTGCTCCTCTCCCTCACTCCTAAAAGGCTGCAGAGATGTGAAACTGGCACCAACTCAACAATGAACTGCCCACTCCAGCTCACTTGTTGCGTATACCAATTGTTATGCTTTCAATAAATTGCTTGTGACATGATGAGAGCCTCCTGGGTTCGTGGTGCTAAAATAGTCCATGACATATGTGAGTGCATGTGTATTTTTGTATATGTATTGAACTGTGCATGTGTGTTCATGAATGTATATGAAGAGTTACCTGCATATGTGTGCCTTTTCATGAAGGATGTGGCATGTATGTGTGCATATGGATACATGTTTATATTTATATATATGTGTGTGTGTATGTGTGCTTGTGTGTTATGTATATCTGTATGTATTTCTGCGTGTTTTCACGAATATCTGTGTGCCTGCGTTTGTCTGTAAGCATATCTGCTTATGTCTGTGTATGTGTGCATGACTACATATTCATGTCTGGTAAAGTCTCCCTCGTGTGCTTTGAGTGTGTGTGCATATACGTGTATATGTGTGTGTGCACGTGTGTGTGTGCACGAATTTGCATGCTGGCACTGTCAACCCTTCTCAGCTGAGAAGAGTGTCACAGAGTATCCTCTTACACAGTGAAGCCAAAGAGCTACTGATCTGGAACCCAGTGGGGGGGGGGGCATCTCTCTGCCTCACTTTACTCTCAGCAAAAATTCTGAACCAACTGGAACACAGAAAGTTCACAGCTGTGCCTGTGTTCTGCTGCACCAGGACAGCCCAGGCTAAAGAAAGGTAGGCAGGCTTCAAGGCTGACAGAAGCCTTGCTTGACCTCCCTAGCCCTACTGGGGTGTGGACCAAGTACTGGGAGTGGACTCAATCTATCTTCCTCACCTGTTGGCACACTGAGCTCCGCAGTGGATCGTGACCATGACTCCCTTCCTGTAAAGTGCTCAGTGTATTCTGAGTGGACTCAGTCTTGAGCTGAAGCCTGCAAGTGTTTCTAAGTCCAAATCCCCTACTGTGTGCAAAGTATAAACAACCGCATTGACTGGATAGCGTTAGCCCTTTACTATGGTTTATAAATTACAGGCATTCTTTCCAGATGTCTCTCCTTCATCAGGAAAAGGAGTGTATGAGCATATGTAGGCAATCAGAATAGAAACAAATCTACAATCAGCATCCTCCTCAAGACCTGACCCCCCTCACTGCCTCCTCTAGCTCCCAGCAAAGGGGCCTGTCACACCTCAGCAAAGGAACAAAGAAAGTAGGATTCTATAAAAAGGAGTCACATCACCAAGCTGCTCTGAGGCTCGTGCCTCCTTGGCAAGGGAACTCACTCCATTTTCACAACCCAAACCTCTGCATTTCAGGAAATATGGAGCACTGTCTAATGTTCTCATGGTTATGGCTCCGAACACAGCAATGCTGCTTAGTTTCGGTTTTACCCATAACTTATGCCAGCCTCCTACCCAAAGAAGCTTCCAGATAACTCTGACAAAGTGCTCATCCCCGTCTAATAAAGGGCCACAGCTGTCCCAATAACAAAAACCTTCCCGGGATGAGGAACAAAGGCGGCGTACTCACTGTGTTCTGGCCAGTACTACTCATCATGGTACTGGCAGTTCCTGTTGAGGCAATTAAGAAAGAAAAAGAAATAATCACCATCCAGAGCTGAAAGGGAAAAGGCACATTTGCAGGTAACACAGCCTTGTACCCAGGCAAGTCTACCAATGCACTGAGAAACTACCAGAATAAATAGATGGATCTAGACAAACTGTGGGGTACCAGCTCTGCCTCCGTCCAGCAGCAGCGAACGAACTGATCGTGCCGCTAAGAAAACAGCCCTTACAATAGTATCAATAGGAACAGAACACAGAAGCAGGATGGCAAAGATATATGCCCAGAAAACTAAAAGATGTTGTTGACAGAAATTAAAGACTTATATAAGTGGAAAGAACTCATAATGTTCCTGGATCACTGTTAAGATTTGGGTATGGTTTATCTCCCCCCCACCCACCCCACCCCAGAGGCTTGTGTGTGGAAGGCTGGATTCCCATTGCAGGAATGTTCAAAGCTGGGTGTTTGCTATAGTGATTGGATCCTGATGGCTCTGAGCTCACGGGTGGGCTAATCCTCCCAATAACATATTGGGAGATTGTAGAAATTAGAAATCAGGAGGAATTAGGGGTTGGGACTTAGCTGGAGGAAGTATCTTACAGGGGCATACACTGGAGAGTTGGGACTTAGCTAGAGGAAGTATCTTACGGGGGCATACACTGGAGAGTTGTATCTTATTTTTGGTAACTTCTCTGCTTCCAGTCTGAGATGAGTTGAGTGTAGCTCTACTGGGCTCTAGCATGGATGCTGGGCAGTGTCCTGCAATCTTAGAGAGTGGTCACCCTAAGTCGAGAAGCACAGGTTACACCAAGTCTGTGGACAGAAGCCCCTTCACCTGGCTAAGACTCAGCAGCCTTGCTGCAATTTGTGACTCAGGCCCAGGGGGAGTCCAGGAGCTGTACGCCTTAGGCATATATGAGGCTCTCACAGGGGTAGTGACACACATATCTCAGCCCACAGCTAAGGATGCAGTCTCATCCCAGCTCAGAACACTTCATCTGAACACATTAGATAAGTTTCCCTTGGTGCTCACCACAGTAAAAATTCAATGCCAGTTTTCAGGGGAAGTGTCCTCCCCATAAAACCACCATGGATCTTATATGACTGCAACAGTACAGAAGGGAAGGCCACACAGAGGGAGGAACGTGATTATTTTCACCTCTGGAAGTTGCATAACAGCTAAAATTCATGGAATCAGCAAGACACTGGGCCAGGAGCCTTGATCAAAAACCTCCCCATTCACCAGGAGCATCTGAAAGTGACTGTTCCATTGGCCTGGGAGCACCAAATTAGTCTTTTTTTTTTTTTACTTATTTATTTATTTTTATTCTTTTTTAATTAAAATTTCCACCTGCTCCCCATTTCCCATTTCCCTCCCCTCCTCCCAAATATTGCCCTTCCCCCACTTCCCTCCCCCTATCCCCACTCCTCTTCTCCTCCCCCCACTCCATTCCCCCTCCCTCTCGATACTGAAGAGCAGTCCAAATTCCCTGCCCTGCGGGAAGACCAAGGTCCTTCTATCTACGTCCAGAAAGGTGAGCGTCCAAACAGGCTAAGCTCCCACAAAGCCAGTTCATGTATTAGGATCGAAACCTAGTGCCATTGTCCTTGGCTTCTCATCAGTCTTCATTGACCGCCATGCTCAGAGAGTCCGGAATCAACCCATGCTTATTCAGTCCCAGACCAGCTGGCCTTGGTGGGCTCCCAATAAATCAGTTCCACTGTCACAGTGGGTGGGTGCATCCCTCGTGGTCCTGATTTTTTGCTCATGTTCTCCCTCCTTCTGCTCCTCATTTGGACCTTAAGAGCTCAGACCGTTGCTCCAAATTGAGACTCTGTCTCTACCTCGATCCATCGCCAGATGAAGGTTCTAAGGTGATATGCAAGATATTCATCAGTATAGGATAGGGTCATTTCAGGTTCCCTCTCCTTAGTTGCCCAAGGTACCAGCTGGGGACATATTCCTGGACACCTGCGAACCCCTCAAGAGTCAAGTCTCTTGCCAACCCTAAGATGGCTCCCTTAGATAGGATATATACTTCGCTGCTCCCGTATCCATCCTTCCTATATCCCAACCATCCCAATCCTCCGAGCTCCTCCCATCCTCCCCTTCTCATATTTCTCATCCCATTTCCCCTTTGCCCCATGCCACCTCACCCACAAGTTCCCAGTTTTTGCCCTGGAATCTTGTCTACTTCCCCCTCTCCATGCGGATGACTATATGATTTTCTTTCTTTCCACCTGTGTGGGACCAGTCCAAACACCCAGCGGCCGACCTCGCAGCTTCCCCGAGCTGGTGCGCCTGTCTCAGGCATCTCTCTGAATCTCTTCTTTGCTATAGGATTCTGAGTGGCCTATGGAGTGCGTTAGGTCCTTGTTCCTGCAGTTATTACAGGTGATAATCAGTCACTCTCAGGGCAAAAGCCTTTCATAGACTATTTACATCATCAACAAGTTGACTCTCTTCTTTGTAGCCCACTACAGAAGCCCAGGCTATTACTGTTGTATTGGAGGATGACCCAGCTGGGTCTGCCTTCCAGATACCCCGCCCCCTTCTCCAGGATGGTGCACAGTTTGTTGCGGAAACAGTCATCTAATCGTGCAGGTGATCGTTATGAAGAAACAGCAGCATTGCTTAAGCAGGCGAGAGGCTGAAGTTCTAAAGCATTTGATAAGATGGAAGGGGGGCCCAGGCTGTCCCTCATATGTTTGGGGCATGATTAATGGAAATGACTGGTTAATGTGCCTCTCGATGAATAGCTTCCACGCAACTTCTGCCTTATTATGTTCTCTTGCAATGGGCTATTAATAGCGGCTGCACCTCAACTTGTTCTTTCAAACATTGCAGGCACAAATAATAGAAGATTTCCAATTAAAAGGGATAATCTCCCTTCAGGAGGGAAGTCGTAAGCACAGTGAATAATTTAAACAGCTTTGGAGGCATAGAAAGATTTAGCCCATCTCCCTATTAAGTCAGGTGGTTTTGATTAACAATTTAAAAATAGAAGGCGGGGCCCAGGAGACTCGGGGGCAGAAGGGCTTCTGTCCATGACTTTCCAGCAGTACAATGTTTCCAAAATGCTGTCATCGTGTTAAACATCATCTCAATTAGTTTCCCGAACATTCCCATGTCACATCCAATAGGTTTTTCACTGATTTAGAAAATAGAAACTGAATGACAGGGGGAAAAAAAACATGATTACTGAGAAAAACAGCAAACACCCTCAGGCTTTGAGATGCTCAGAGCTGAATTTGAAGACTGTATTCATCCACCCGCCACTTAGGAGGACAATGTTTTCCGATTACTCATGAGGTGGAGACAAGTGTTATCATTGTTAGCTAATATGAGCATCTTGTTATAGTTTTGTGAATTAAATTTGTTCATTGACAGTTTTGAACAAATACACAGTGCATACTGACCACTCTGCCCTTCCACCTCCCTACTGCCCCCTTCTCCACGTGACTTTCCCTAAAATTCTTTGTCATGTGAATGTCGATTCACTTTGTTTTGTCCTCCACTGAGTGTCTGAGTGACAATGTGTTTGGCGCTATCCACTATAGTCTGGTGGACTCAGGAGCTGGTGCACCACTAAAGACGATGACTCCCCCTCGCCCAGGATATATCTGTAGTCTAATGGGGCCCAGGAGCCCCTCCCCTTTCTGGGACTGAATTTTGTCAGGGCCTCTGTGGTGTACACCCAGGGCAGGTAACCACGGTTGTGATGAGTCATTTAATAAGACGTGTGGGAGAGCAATTTGGTATTCACTCCTAGCATGGATTCAAAAGTAATATATTGGAAATTTCAGCCCCATTTTCTAAATGGCTCCTCCTTTCATAAAGACTGTGACAGTACCAGACCCAGGGTGAGTGTACAGTCTAGACTTTAAGGGAAACTCTGGAAGGCAGAGAAGAGATGAATAGAGGTGAGGTCACTTTCCCTAGCCTTCTGGTAATTTCTCTGAGAATATCAGTTAAGAGGAAGATGGGGGCTAAAAAATGGAGCATGGGGAAGGGGCCTCATTTTCTCTGCAGAAACTCATTATCTGCACCCAAAGGATTGCAGGGCTCAGTGTGCCTCCGTGAAACAGGCCTTGTGTGTCTTTATTTCAGGTGTTCTCACGCCTGTCCCTAAGCAGGCAGCAGTCTCCTGTGCTAACAGAGCATGCTCCTGTCCAGCCATGCCCGGCCTGGGTAATTTTCAAGATTGTATCAGGGCTGTAAATAGGGCCTCAAGGATGAAGTCAGCTGGCTTTTTGGCAGTAAGCTTTGTCAAGCTCTGTGAACCATTGAGATAAAAAGGGCACACACAGGGTTCATTTAGGATCAGGGGAGGAGCTGCTAAGAAGAGCTGTGGGGTCACCCTGAGCTTCTCCATGCATGCCATAGCATTCCCATCATGATTCCATTTGATTTAAATATCACTCCCCTCCCCTCAGCGCTCCTGGGAACTTCCGGAGTTCAAAGAACTTGCCAGATACAAAGAAAGCAAGTGCTGGTCTGGCATTCAACTTAAATGCGGCCACTTCATACACAAGTTCAGGTGTCCCTGAGCATCAGGGTCCCCAATCTAGCCTGTAGGTGGCAGGTTCATTAAGTTCCACGGACCCCGAATCCCAGACACTGGTTATCCTGTGAATTGACTTGGTCTCTCACATGGAAGAGATAGAGACTCAAAGGTAGAATAATCTTAAATTGGCTCTCTAGTCAGAAAAATGTGGTTTCCCAGGTGCACACCCAGATTTATCAGTCCCCAAGACATCTGTTTAATGAATCAGCCGATCACAGACCTGGGACCCAAAGTCTGACAGCCCTGGGGAAAGGTCGTGGTTAAAGACTCATTTCATATGATCCAGGAAAGGCCCAATGTATACTACCTGGGGATGGGTGGACAAGGTAGTCATAGCAACAATGAAGGGACATTCCAAAACTGGAAGATGAAGCCTGTGGTGGGATTCTCTTAAAACAGAGGCAGGCAGTAGGTGGCTAGGAGGCATGACCAGAGCCTGGAGTCTCTAAGGAGTCATTGTTCTATGCAGCTCTGTCTGGCTCAGAGTTTCCTAACAGAGGTGGAGAAGAGAGGCCCAGTTCCACTGGATAAGACAAGACAGGTGAAGGCCTGTTGGACCACTTTCTCTGGGTGGCAAACAGCATGGTGGTCAGACCTCCTCTCATTTACCCTGGTTTGCACATCTCTCTGAAATGTGCTGTGAGCCACTAGGCAATGTGACAGCACTGGTTTCACCTGTGTTTTATTATTTCCAGCACTTCTATATGCAAGTTTCCAGGTACAAAGTTTTTTACTTCCCACAGGTACATAGTAAAGCTTCTATGGTGGGTCGGAATTCCTGCGGGCAGCGGAGGTGATCCGAGGAGGTCCCTTCTAACTAGGTCTGCAGATGTGATTAGAGATCACGACTCCTGGTTGGCTGTCCTGTGGTCCAGATCCACACCCAGGGGTATCTGCTGCCTTGTTTCTTCCTGTCTTTCATTTGCTGGATCACCAGGCTTCACATACAGCCCTGTATAGTGATTGCTTCAAGGGCTAACAACTTCCCCCATTAAGACACTGGAGAGAAGATTATTATCTCTAACTGAAAAACTAGCATGACTACGTTTGTCACCAGGCAGTTGGAAAGAAACTTGGACCTTATCCCGACCAACTGCATGGGGGCAGGCTTGGCAGAGGGAAAGTCCAAGAGGATCTGTTGACCCGGTACCAGCCGGATGGGGAGGGCCAGCTAGGCAGAGGCTGAAAAGTTTCCGGTAGAAACAGAGTGGTAAGAGTGATGTGGCTGTCAGACAGGAAGAGGGGGTGTAAGTAAGCTGTCTACTAGGATCAGGGAGAGTTGTGTGGAGGAGGCTGAGGGACAGGTGGGAATCAGGGACCAATCATCAGGTGATATTATCTTAAAGTAGCTGTGACAACATATTGCAAACTGGGGACTCAAAAATAGACCTGAGTTTTTGATAATGTAGAGGCGGGAGTCCAAGACCAGTGTCTACTGTTCCTGCCAGGATCCTCACACAACACAGAGCTCATCATCTTGGAGCCTCTTTTACGAGGATGCTGACTTCATCCACCAGGGCTCTACTCTCAACACTTCAGGGCCTGGAAAAGGCACTGCCCTCCTAACCCTGTCACCCTGAGTGCTGGGGTTTCAACATGTAAACTTGGAGACACACACCTTTGCCCCATACCAGCGGGTCAGGCCATGGTCAGCAATTGGGGGATCTTACGAGACAAATAGAAACGATGTCATAGTGGAGCTTAAGTAGTCAACTTCTCCTGAGTGTGTTCTAGACCCCTGGTAGTATAAAGATTTCCATGCATTTGTAGCAACCTTGATCTCTTCTGTCCTGTGCTCTATCTGCCAGCAGCTTGCCTCGTGCCATTTCCCTCTGCAGATACCCTTTCTGTTAATACTGGGATGTGAGATGCCAGAAGGTTCCTCTTTGCTGACTCCTTCCTGTCCCACAGTGTACCCCTGGAGGCAGTTGTCAAGGTGCCTCAGAATATGGCAGCAGAATGAGCCATAGCCCCATTGGCAGGAGCGGAGAGGATGGACCGGAGTTTACTCTTTCCCACTGCATTCCCTGTGAGAGCTGCTAAAGCAGCAACCCTAACAAGAGGCAGAAGGCCGTGGTTTCTGAGAAGCCAGGCTGAGCTAGATGGTAAGAGTAGAAGAAGGAGAGGCTCCGGGGCATGTCCAAGTCAGTCTGAGGTCTGAACAGTGACAGTGGAGCCCAGCCTCTGTGCAGACCCCACCCTGGCCTTTCACCCACCCAGGTCCAATGCCAAACATTCCTTATACTTTCCTCTGCCCTGAATGCTCCCCACCCGTGACCTTCACTAATGCGGTAACTGTTTGGCTTTGGCTTTTTATGCCTTTCCAAGAGGGGTTTTCCTGGCCCTCCAGCAGAGTCAAAGCCCCCCCCCCCCACACCCGCGCATTGTCTACTCCAATACCTCACTAGCTTTGCTTTCTCAACAAAGGTCAGGGTTTGCTGATACTAGGGTGTGTACCCACACGCTTGTGGTTTAGCTCTCAGCTAGCACCTCTGAAGGTCATACAAACCCAGTACAAACTTTGATAGGCTGGCCAAGGGCACCTCAGCAGAGCCAGCATGATCAGAAAAAAGAGCCTCTCCATGAGTCAGATGGTCCTGATGTTGGCCTGTGGACTTAGAGATCTAAGCATCACCTGTAGGTCTGCCAAAAAGCTTGGCCTTGGTACATTTTTGGGCGGTTTCCTACTGTGTACTAATGTGCTAATGATCACCACCATTTGTTTTCATGTTCAACGTTCAATCTGGTGCCAGGGTAGTGTTGCCCCTTCCCCTCGAGACTTGGAGCTATGAAAGGCTCTCTTTCGCCTAGAAACCTTGCGTGCTTTGGGACTCACAGTTACTAGAGACAGAGCTCACTACACAGTTGTGAGACAACGGGTATGAGGACTCTTTCTCATCTTCCTTGTTCAGTGTTCGGAGGAGCCAGGGTGGAGGTGGAGACTGTGTCCGGCATGTAAAGTACTCTTCTCTGCAGACTCCCTGGCTGCAAGGAGGAGAGTGTATGCCTTCGCGAATCAGTCTTTGGATGTTGGGTGGGCTTCCTACGTGCCTCCTTCCTCACCAGTGGGTCAAAGAGGTTCTCACCCCCTCCTTTTGTACCCTCTCTTCAAGCATCCTCACTCTCCTTCTTGTTCCTTGCACAGATCCCTCTGCGTTAAACCTGGGGCTCTGAGCTGCAGAATTGTTTCCGTGCACATTGCACAAGCAGGCAACACAGCCCTGGGCGCTCACTTCCAAAACGCAGTGTCACCAGCCATTCTTCAGCCCCCAGGCTAGCAGCCACACTTGCAGCTGAATACAGGATGCCCAGGTCACTTCCCATCTCCTCTGCCCATTTCCTTGCCTGGCCATCTCCCTTCAAATCCTAAATGCACAGCCAGCTCTTTGGCGGCCGGTAGATTGTGGAAGTTTAGAAAGTGACCGTGGTCGAACAAAACCTGTGCACCTACCTTCCAAGTGCAACTGCAAATTGAAAGCCTTCAACTTTTGATTACTAATGTGTTACTAAGAGGAAATAGATTACCAACAAGAACCAGAGTAATTGCCTGCACTAGACGTTCACCAAGGAATGCAAGCGAAGTCTCGTCCCCTGTCGAGTCTGCCTTCCTCCTGAACTAAAAACGATTGAGTTCAAATTCAGGTGAAGATTTTAAGGCAGTTCAATTATCTCTTTAATTATTTTCCATTTAAGGTACATGTGCACCCATCAGTCCTAGTCAGAGCTTGAAATATAAAAACAACACCTGATAAACTACAGCAGCGGGGTTGGGGTGCTGGGATGGGTTCACGCATCCGTGCTACGAAGCTATGGGTACGGGCCTTTAGGAAGGGCCTATTCTTTAAATTTTTACCTTGTTGAGACAGTAAAAAGTGAATGGGTTTCTTGGGATTCCTGACGGTTTTAGCATGTGCACGTTTGTATGTGTGACCCATCTATGTGTGTCATACATACCCAGGCAAGTATTTGCGGGCAGCTGTTGCTCAAGTTGCACAGGGGACATGGTGCTTGGAGTATCAAATGGTGACCTTGTTGCTGGGGCTCTGGAAGCTGGAGCACACTGATCAGAAGTAGAGGAAGAAGACACGGACCTGAAGAGACCAAAATGGAGGAGAGTTTAAAGAGGCCTCAAGGATTTGGAGCAGTCCTGGAGGATGACGGGAATAAGAAAGAGAAAGCCGGAGCTGGGTGACATATGTTTAAGGGAGGCATTTACAGGACTAGGTTGGATGTGGAGCGGGGAGAGTCGGGACTAGTTCAAGAATAAGCCCTACATGTTCAGCTTTGCTGCAGGCCTCTGCTTGCAAAGTGAGAAGATCATACCCCCATCAACACTATGGGATAATTTCCAGTCTGCTGATTCAGCGATGCCATTCTAATGAACACATCTGTGAGCCAAGGCTCCTTCGATAATATAAGAATCTGTCCTCTGGTGAGCCCCCATCCTCCTCTCACTGCCCAGCATTTGCATGGGCAAATTTTGCTCCGGCATGGAGATCCCTTTTCAGTAGCTGAGTGCCTGCCGCCTTCTGGCTTCCACTTCCCTATTACAGAGTGAGTGCTGAGTGCCCAGAGGACTCGAAGTGCTGCAGGAAAATGACAGCTCTCTGCTAAGCATGTGCACAGCCCTCTATGCCATGCAAGCATGACCCAACTTCTACTCAGCACTTTCCTGTGCATGACAGGCCTTGTCTGTGGCTCCCACATGGCCAGCCACACACGCCATGTCCTAAGTAGACTTTTTAGTGAACGGTGCCCTATGGAATGGGTAGCACCAAGTGCATTAATACAATGGCTAAGAGGCCTATCTGCAAAGTTCCAGGCACACCAGAGGCTCCTTATGCCTACAGGCTGCTATCCCACTGCATGACATATGGACTCTAGGGCTAAGAACGTTGTATTGGTTACTTTTCTGTTATGATTATATAAAACCTTGGCCAAAGAAAGTTAGAGAAGGAAGAGTTTATTTGGTTTTGCAGTCCTAGATAAGAGTATATCGTGGAAAGAAGGCATGGCAGCCAGAGCAGGAGGCTGAATGCTCACAGTCTCAACTGCAAACAAACTGGAAGCAGGGCAAAGCTATGAATTCTCAAAGACCATCACTGGCAATGATGTGCTTCCTCTAGCAAGACTGGGCCTCCTCCCCAAACAGCACCACCTACTGGAGAAGAAGTGTTCAAATACATAAGTTTATGGGCCACTCTCAAGACATCAGAGACAGCAAGGACCAATTCAGAGTCCGGCATTCACAGCCAGTGAGATGCTGTCTACTGCACCTCACTGGACACATCAATAATAACTCAGTGTGACCCACACAACAAATTCAAATAGTCCTGTTGGCTGTCTGCTGAGCCAAGGGCATAGGCAGCTATGATGAATGCCGAAAAAGATCATGATGGACTTGCAGCTGTTTCCTCAGCTGCAGAGTGTACCAAAGCCCTTTGCACAACCCAGGGCATCTTCCCTCTCTGAGCAATGGGCTTCTGCGATGGCTAGTGTCCACACAATCAAGCATCCTAATGCCCCTTGCAGAAAGTGACTCCTATCCCCCTGAATATTAACCTTCATCAGGCGATGAAAGAAGACAGAGACAGAGACCAACATTGGAGCACTGGACTGAAGTCTCACGATCCAAAGGAGGAGCAGAAGGAGAGTGAGCATGAGCAAGGAACTCAGGACTGCGAGGGGTGCACCCACACACTGAGGCAATGGGGATGTTCTATCGGGAACTCACCAAGGCCAGCTGGCCGGGGACTGAAAAAGCATGGGACAAAACCGGTCTCGCTGAACATAATGGACAATGAGGACTACTGAGAACTGAAGAACAATGGCAATGGGTTCTTGATCCTATTGCACGTAATGGCTTTGTGGGAGCCCAGGTAGTTTGGATGCTCACCTTAATAGACCTGGATGGAGGTGGGTGGTCCTTGGACCTCCCACAGGGCAGAGAAACCTGCTTGCTCTTTGGGCTGAGGAGGAAGGAAGACTTGATTGGGGGAGGGGGAGGGAATGGGAGGTGGTGGCGGGGAAGAGGCAGAAATCTTTAATAATTAAATAAATTAATTAATAAAAAAAATCATAGATGAAAAAAAAAAAAAAGAAAGTGACTCCTATGGTGACCTCCCCATACAGTGCCACTTGAGCAAGCAGGAACCCAGACCACACATAAGGATCCTCAGAATAGCCCTTTCCAAGTTGTTAACGATATTTACATCAACCATGGCAACATGAGATGTCCTAATCAGCCAACGACTCCATCATTACCTACAAGTGAAAAGAAAATACCCTAGGAGGGGAAATGTCCCTAGAATTTGGCTGACTGAAAGTGCCATCATGGGCTTTTGTGATGTGACTTCCCCATCCCCAAGCCTCGGTCTTCTTGGGGAGGAGAGGAAGCAGGCAAGGGTGTCTCTCTGAATGGGTGGGTCTTCAAAGCATCAGCACCTGCCCCTGCCCTGTAGAGGGCAAGGCCTCCAAAGGTCATGCTCCAAACTGAGTATGCCTGAAGTAGAAGTGCTCCAGAGAACGTGGGTAGCTTGGGCAGATAAAGGAAAAGCTTCATGGACAGCATCTGCTTCCAGTGCCTTCATGCCAGCTTCTGACCCTGGCGGTTCCGCAGCTTGTCTGAGGGCCCCTGACAACTGTCCTCATTGCCTGAGTATTGGGCTTCACTTCCATCAGCATAGAGACCTCCCCTTCCCACCACAGACCTTGCCCTCTGGTGGACATCATAGGGTAGTATGAATCAAGCCAACTTTTCTTAGGTCAGCCTCTCATCAATGCTTCCAGGAGGGTCTTGAAGGGTCATGGACCTCCTTCCATGAAAATATCCAGAATAAGGTTTTTATTCTTAGTATCTTTTCTAGACTTTACCCATAAAAAAAAAACCCACTTCCTCAGCATTTGCCCAGAATACTCAAAGTTCACTAAATAAAAAAAGGAGGTCATGATTGTTCCTAGGTGTGGTGGAGGAGAATGTTTATTGTAGATAGGAGAGAAAGCATAGCTAGAGCCAGAGACATCTGGGGGAGTCCAGAGTGAACACAACCCTGAGCCAGGCCATGTAGGGAGAGGAGGGATGGGGGGGGGGGGTGAGCCAGGAAACCAAGAGGTCAAAAGGGTAAAAAGGAATGACATAGTCAAAATGTCTGGATTATATAGGGAAGGGCAGCTGGGGGAAGGGAGGACCCTATAACAGGTAGGGGCTGAGGGTGCTGGGAGACCCTGGCAGCCAGGTTCACTGTGATATGCGAACAGGCACCTCAGCCAGCCCTCTGCCCCTGGTTTGAGACCTGACACTGACAATCTTTAGTGGTCCAAACCTGCTCTGTCTGCTGACTCTTCAGAGCTGACCTCAGCAGAAAGAGCTTGGCTTCTTGGCTTTTCTTCACTTTCTCCCTTTAGAGTAATTTATGGTGACATAGTGACACTGTGCCTCACTGTGACTTTCCAGCACACTGACCCAGCCCCCTGCGGCCCCGCCCCCATGCCACCCTCCTTCAGCATTCTCAGGATGGGAATGAGCCTTCCAGCCTTTGCCCGGAGCAGTTGCTTTTTGCCTGGTTTTATTTTGTTATTATTTATTTACTTATTCTTCTCTCATATATTACATCCCAAGCACAGCTTCCACTCACTCTTCTCCTCCCAGTCCCCCCACCCTCCCTCACCTCACCTTTGCCCCAGATTCACTCCTCCTCCTTTTCCTTCAGAAAGGGGCAGGCTTCCCATGGACATCAACCAAACGTGGCATAACAAGTTCAAATAGACTAGGCACAAGCCTTCATATTAAGGCCAGACAAGGCAACCCAGGAAGGAATAGAGTTCCAAGAGCAGGCAGAAGGGTCAGAGACAGAGCCCACTCCCACTCTTAGAAGTTCCACAGAACACCAAGTTATACAACCTCAACGTATATGCATAGGACCTAGGTCAGACCTGTGAAGACTCCCAGATTCCGTCTCTGTGAGCCCCTATGGGCCCAGGTGGGTCAATTCTGTGGGTTTTCTGTGGTGTCCTTGACCCCTCTGTCTCCTACAATCCTCCCCTTACCCTTTCCACGGGATTCCCCGAGCTCCACCTAATGTTTGGCTGTGGGTCTCTCTGTGTCTGCTCCCAGCAGTGGCTGGCTGAAGCCTCTCTGATGACAACGACGCTAGGCTCCAGTCTATAAGCAGAATACCATCAGTGTAGCATCTGATGGACTCTAACAGCCACACACTCAGAACAGGATGGCTTCTCCCGGCCCTCTAGGCACAGCCGTTTTATATCAATTCTCTCTTACCCAGTGGGCTATTCTCTTCAATCGCCTACTCCTTGGGAGATAAAATCGTCAGAAAAGAAATTTAAAGCCACGGTTGGATGGGACCATTCAGAGTCTCTGTCTGACAGGGTCTTGCAAAATGGAAGATTTTGTAATTCATCGGCCAAGCGTTCTTTCTCTCCCCACGCAAGTGAACCCCGCAGTCAAGCACAGGGATAATTATTCTAAACAGTACAGCTCTCATGGGTTCTCTTTCCAGATGACTACAGAAACAGAACTTAAGTCCTGAGGGTTCTCAGGGTCTGTAAACAAACTGTAACCGTGTCCTGTCTTTTCCAAGCATAGCTTGGAGCAGTGTCCCCAACGTACTGCGGGCTGTTCATCTCACAGTCAAATACACGAAAGTTGGTTTCAAATGGCTTAGCTTTGTCCTCACATCACGACAAAGATTAATCTCTAGACACAGGAATCACTCGGTCCAGTTAGCAGCATGGATCACGTGACTTTAATTCCGGTCAAGTCGGAGTAGGAAGCTTACACATTGTTGAATCCCCTCTGCTCCCCAAACAGCAATAGACATGAACTATGAAAAAGAGAGGGAAGGGAAGATAGTCAGGACGCAGAAGCAAGAAAATTTGGCTTTGAGAATCAAGACAAGCAGACATGCTGAACTGCAGTTGGGGCTCAGGTGGGGGGACAGATTGGCCTCCAGACATGCGGTGGGGGTGGGGAGCAACAGCTGGGATTTGGGTTCGCACATGCCACACCCTTCTCTGTGTTGTTGAAGCTCTCAGCTCTGCTGTGAATAGTAACCATACTGCTATGTGACTTCCCACTTCTGTGTTAGTACCTGGTGGCAGCCGTGATGGGCAATGGCAAAGTCAACACCACAGACACGTGCAAGTGTATCAACCAGGGCTTGCTTCCTTATTTTGTTGAAGACTCGAACAAGAGGGTGGTGAAGTGAATGCCACTGATGAGACGAAGCACAGACAGGTGTTTTATCCCTCTCTGTCTCGTGTGAACAGCACACGTAATGAATTCCAGTTCGGCACCCTGACCCAACCCAGCCAAGTTTAGCATATGGTGACTGGAAGTTAGACTAAGCCGTATGCACTTCCCAGATTGTGTTGTTAGAGAATGTTCTGAAAAAAAGGCAAAGCCCAGCTCTGCCTTCTAGCTCTGACCCCCACACTCTGTGACCCATATTTGGGGTGACTGCCCTCCCCTCAAGAAAACAGCTGAGACTCGGTATGGTGAAACCTAGCTCTGGAGATCCTTCTGGACCAGAGAGACCACACATGCCACTATGCCAGGCAGGGTTCCTGGGGGGCTGCCATGCTGATGCTACAGGGGCAGTGCACAGCCCCAGCACACCTTCCCCTAGAGTCTCAGATTTGGTCTTACAGGTTCTTGGTTCAGCATACAGATGAGTGAGTGATCTGTCTGGAAGTCATTGCCTCCTGACTCCACCTAGAATATTATGGAGACAAAGCAGAAAGTGTTCTCCATCCCCAGGGCTTGGTGGGCTGGTAAAGATCTCAGGTTCATCACAACTATGACCGAATCCCAGAAACAACTGAGCTTCTCTATCCACCAGAGACCTGAGCACATAGGAGCCTCCCCTGTCCAGAGTCATCATTTCCCTTCTTGAACCTCAATCGAAAGGAGCATGCCACCTTTGTCACTGGAAGAACGTCCTGGTTCATGACTGCTCAGAACATCGCTGCTGTGTCTCCTGTGTCTTGTTGGATTCTTGTCCCTTGAAGTGACTGTGTCCTGAACAAACTATGAACTGCCCCCAGGCAGCACCTGCCGGGCCTCATGCATCAAGAGCCCCAAGTGCTGCAGCGGAGCCTCTCCAGGGCCAAGCTCAAAGCCCATGGAGTTCAGAGCCCAGATCTGAGCAGCTCCGTGAATGAGGAGAGTGAGCGTCCAACCGGTAGGTAAGTAGATCCTTCTCATGCAGGTGGGATGCAGCTGAGGAAGAGAAAGACATAGACATTCAAACTAATTCACTTGCCCTTTAACATTCTGTCTGGTCAGCGGTTTCAGAGAATGTTAAGGCGACCGAGAATACCAACAGCACTAAAGATGCGCCTCCCCCATAGGCAGGGTGGACAGTATGTGTGCTGCCTTGTCAGCCTGTGGCCCTGTGAATGACACAGCCAGGAGCAGCTAGCAAAAAGCTGTAGCAGCAGACCGGCTATCCCCACCTAGCCACGCCCTCCTGACTGTCACTTTTCAGACTGTGCTCAGGGGTTGTTGTCTTCTCATGGGTGAAGATAACCCTGGCCAGGAATTCCATGATCAGTGAGCCAAAGGTCAACTACATAGCAACATCTAAGTGCATAAAATCCAAATCTGCACAGACTCTAGGCACCATGTGGGCCTGAGTTCATCACAGTCCCTGAGTGCAAGCGGGTGTGGAGCCATCATAGTCACTGAGCACCACAACAGTCTGTAGTTACCATCTTTCCTTGTCGTATGGCTACAGTCATCATGGTTCCACCCCAGTATGTGGATCTGCAGCCACCAAGATCTCTGAACAGCTCGTGGGTCTGCAGCCCCTATGGTCTCTGGGTACCCCATGAGATCTGCAGTCACCCACTGAGGTCTCTGAGTACCCTGTAAGTCGCAGACACAGTGCTGCAGGGGTTAGGACCCCATGGTGTTGTCCACTAATTCTGTGAGGTTCTGGGGATCCTTTCCTCAATGAGGTCATGGCTGCAGGGATTGTCATGCAGCAGAACTCTGCTCTGGATAATTTTGGCGGGCAGACTGGGGTCCCTGAGGAAGAAGAACTGAGTCCCAGAAAGCAGAAAGCTCTGGGGTTTAGGGTGTTCTCTCTGACAAGGTCAGTATGGTAAAGGCATTAGTTTCTGCGGGTTTTCAGTCCAAACTCAGTCCTGTATGAGATCCACACACAGTTCAGGTTCTGTGAGGGCTGCAAGGAGCAACACTGCCATAAAGACTCTTGCCTTTCCTCTTCTCAAGCAGAGGCCCTGAACCTCAGACAAGCCTTTCTCTGCTTGAGAGTCCTGGAGCCTGCCAGATCAAGTGTTGTGTGGGTTTAGGCCCCGGAGGATCCCCCAAACTGTTTCCCCAGAGACTATGTAAGCATCAGCTCTGGTTCCATTAACAGAATAGAAACTGAACCAAACTTAGCAAACCAAGGCTCGAAAACTGGCCTAACCCATGCTCCCAGACACCTGGTATGTGTCTCCATCCAACCTCTCTGCCCATTTTCCTTTTACTTTTTACTGAAAAAAAAATTACACACACAGCCTACTGATGGGATTAAAAGATATGGGGCACGTCCCCCATATCTTGTGTGCAGGATCTGGCACACAAGACAGAGCAGCTCCCTACGAATGACACACTCCTAGAGGAGGAGATTTAGAGGACAGATTTGACATAAGCAGGGAAATGCCTTCCTGTTTAGAGAGCTAACTCCAACATGCTCAGCATGTAAAACCAATTTCAGTTGACTACACAGCTAATAACTCCCAGATTAAGCCCTCGTGGAATTCATTTCCGATTTTTCACTGACATATGTAGAGCTTTGCTCTCTTTGCAGATCTGCGAGTCAGATGTGAGTTCTGCATGTGCTGTGGCCCTGTGCTGGAAGCCTTCTTTCCCTTCTCACAGCGAACAGGCTGTGCTTGCTATCTATCTATCTATCTATCTATCTATCTATCTATCTATCTATCTATCTATTGATCGCAGTACTAGGGATTGAACTCAGGGCTTCACACAGGCTTGGCAAGTTCCCTGTTCACTGAGTTAAATCCCCAGTCCTTTTTTTACTTTGTGTTTCAAGACAGGGTCTCACTATATCAGCAAGGCTCACCTTAAACTTACTCTGCAGTCTGACATTGAACTTGCAATCTTTTATCTCAGCTTCCTGGATAGCTTGGATGACAGGTCTGCATTTCCAGCCTTGACTCTCACTAATCACCTCTTGTTGACCATTTCCTGCCAACAGAGCTAGGAACTGGGAGCCAGAGATGGACTTTACCTCAGGCTGCCTTTCCCAGCTTGTCATGGAAGCTTAGGCATCACTTGCATCTATGGGGCAGATGTCTGTTGCAAAATCTCCATCCCAAGTAGGCTGCCTCCCTCTCCTCTCTCTACTGAAGCTGTAGCACTTCTTCAAAAATCTAATTCATCCAGTGGCTTCCATGCACACCATGGAGGCAGGGAGCTGGGGAGCTGGCTTGTTTGCATCTTTGTCTCATCTGTCTGGCCCATCAGACAGGCAATGAAGGGAACTCAAACCTTGGTTCTACATTTCACAGAAGCAGAAGGAATGAGAGAAATCAAACGAGACCTCATTTTTCTGCCCTAGTTTCACAGACACAGAAATCAAGTCATGCAAATGTTAGACAGAAGTAGTAATCTTATTAGTCTAGTTGCTCATTTTGCAAATGAGAAAACACACATAAGGATGAGCGGTGAGCCCAAGGGACCATCGGTAAGATTATTGCACCAGGACTGGGGCCACATGCAAAGCCTTTCTGGTGGAGCACAAACTCACCTGCATCTTTCTTAGCAATTTGTTTGGGTGCTACAGTCTCCCATCTCCCTTGGTCACCCTCTACTGCAGGGCTCTGCCACAGCACCAGGAACAGTACTGACCCCTCCCTCTGCCCTTGAAGTCTTGGCAGCTTCTATACTACTGATGCCCGGTGTCTCTCTCTGCATCCTCGGTGATTCCTTCTATGCTGTTTGATGTCTTACTCTCTCTTTTCTGCTAAGAGCACACCCCTCAACAGTCCTTCTTCCTGGAACCCAAAGGTAAGTTTCTGGAGGGAGTGGCCTCAGCTCCTTTCTTCTCATACTGCCCCTCTCCCAGGGTGACTACATCTTGTACCCTGGACTCTGTCTACATGTGCAGAAGCTTCAGCCTTCCGTTTTCACATGCCTTCTGAGCTCCGGACAGCTTTTCACAGATCGGCTTTGACATGCCCTGGAAATATACAACTGAAGTGCCCAAAGAAACCTTCCAAACCATCTTCCTCCATAAAATTTTATTCAGCTCACATCTCATCCAATGTTGTTGGAGTGCCTATCTTTGGCTGCTCAGAGCACCAAGGACAATAAGTGACCATAAAGATCATGTCAAACTTCACCCACAATGTCTACTTCTTTCTCATCCACCTGGCATGCTCTGACCACCTTTCCCATTGCCCTGCACCTCCATGTCTCTGACACACGTCTAGATCACTTGGATTGCACACGTTCATTGTCTCCCCCTGGGTCTTCCTGCCTCCCCTTCAACTTCTATAGACACCAGAACAACTCTGCCAAAAGATGGCAAGTTCCATGTGTTCTGCATGAAACTTCACATGGATTTCTGATGCCCCGCAAATAAAATCCACACACAACATTGGATGCTCAGGTCTTGGGTGGCCCAGCCCCCACCTGCTTTCCCACGGTCTTTATAACCTTCCTGTTTACTACTATGTTACCATACCCAAATTCAGAGCCACCTCTTCGGAGATTGGCACCTTTGTGTCTCAGGGCTTTTCATATTCCACTCTATCACTGACTCTGTCTCTCTCTTATCCATCTGCCACCCAAGAATCTCAAGGCTCAGGTGGGGCCATCTTGTGCATTTCTGTTATACACCTGTTCATGATTCATGCATGGTGTGCATGCGTGTGTGTGTGTGTGTGTGTGTAAGAAAGAGATGTTATGTTTTCTAATAAGCTGCAAGCTCTATTGAAGTATAGGCCATTCTTACTCCCCCTCCTCCCACACTCCCATCAGCTCACATAGAGTTTGCCATGTGTTTCATGCCTAAAATTATCACTATCTCTTATCTAATGCCCCAGCCAGAAATCTGTCATCCTGGGGTCCCTCTTCCAGTGCTCCTGAGCTAAAAACTGGCCCCCTTCCTCCATGGAAGGCTTTGTTCAATTCCGATCTTTTCCTGAGAGCATGCTTCCCCCTTGGCTGCATTTTCTCATACATCAGTCCCACTGAAGGGTAGAAAGGTCAAGAATGATGTCTCAAAAATGAGTGATAAAGGGACAGGTGAAGGCTAGCTTGGGGAACAATCAACCACCAGGGAACATTGCTTGGAGCACATTGGAGATCAGAGATGAATTGTGGAGCAGGTCAAATGTATTAAATCATTGTAATCTGCAATCCCTGAAACCATGATGATCTGTGTGTTCCACATTCATTAGAAACAAGAACCCCATTCCTTCAGGCCACGGCTCTTTTCATGTTGCAGCATGATCTCCTCCCCTCAGAGTCATGACGCCCCCCCCCCACCATTAGCACTAAGACAATACCCCAAGCACCCCTCACCTGCCTGGGAGCTGTGGGATCTATTTGGGCAGAGTGTGTGGGTAATTTTGCTGAAATTTTACATAGGAAGGAGAAGGCTCATGTGCACTAAATAGAAGAACCCGGACCCTCAAGTCTTGCTGTGCTGACTTAAACCACAGTCCCTGATTGAGCATTACTTGACCCTGAACAAGCTTACTAGCTTCTCTGTCCTGCTTACTCCGGGGCCTATGGCCCCCGCCTGGCCTCCCATGTATGCCTGTTCAGAAAATTACACTCCTTTCTTTCTGAATCTGACAACTTTAATTTCCCACACACAAAGAAATGATTCATAAGCTTCATTCACCAAGGTGCATTACTCATATCCCCCAAACTTTGATGGGCAATCAATTCACATCCTTTTCCTCTATCTTAGGACTGGTCCAGGTCCGTAGCAATGAGGATGAGGTCAGGTTATCACCTGGATGTGACAATGGATCCTCTGCTTGGTTGTATAAGCAAAAAACAACCAGAAGAATGGAGTCTGTGGGCACATGACAAAGGTCATGCAGGTGTATATGCAATGGAAATGGGTTTGAAAAGTGGGGTTATCCTATAGGAGAATGTGTCAATTACATATGAGCCACCCCTAGGGGTTTGACATCCACACATAGGCCACCAGGAAGAACAGTGCATATCTCAGAAACAAGAATGGCTAGCTTTGTAGAGCATCCCATGTGTGCTGAACACTAAGGAAGCTCTTTCTGTGGATCTCCTATTCAAACCTGTATACAAGTCTACCAGGTAGATGCTGTCCCAGAGACCCATGATGGGAAGCCTTGTTAGGTAGGATCACCTATTCAGGAGCAGGCAGAGGGCTCTCTGAACGTGGTACTGGCCCAGAGTAGCACCTATAGTGACCAACATTCTGCCTTTTTACAGTGTCGCAACAGAAAAAGGCAAGTGAGGGGCCAGTCACACAAGCCTGTGGACCTGTGTTCAGATCCCCAGTACCTGCATAGAATCCAGATGCAGGGACACACATCTGGAACTCTAGTGCTGGCTGGTGGGAGCAGAATTAGGCTGACCTCGGGGGCTGGCTTAATGAAGCTCCAGGCTCAGTCTCAAAACAAAACAAACAAAACAAACAAAAAAGGTGAAGAGCAACTGAGAAAGATACCCAGTGTTGATCTCTGGCCTCCACAGGCACAAATACATGCATCCACAAGAACATTTACACACACACACACACACACACACACACACGAGCATGTAAGAGAGAGACAGAGACAGAGACAGAGAAGAGAAAGTGATGAACCTGTGTCCTGCGTTAGTATTTTTCCTCCTTACATTTACCTGTTTGCCCTAAAAGTTTGCAGTATAGTAAATGTCCAGAATCGTCAACTTTGTATACAACAATAAATGTACAGATGAGTGATGGCTGTGAAACAAACTGCCGCGGTCCCAGGATAACTGTTATTTATTTATGTTTCTAAGTGTTCCGGTGGATGTCTGCATTTGAAGAGGCATCTACAATGATGATGGAACATTGTTTTTAAAGGAGCCATCAAAGAATCTGCCATGGAGCAGACCCATGAGAGAGTACCTGTGGCGGGCTGAGCCATATCTTCTGTGTCTCCATGAAGATTCAGACTAGGAGCTAGAGGATAGAATGAGACGGGAGAATGCCACACCTCCTTTTAGTGGGTTTTTTTTTTCTCATAGAAGACCTTGTTTGTAACCAGGGGGTGGGGGTGGCAGGGGGTGGAAATAGTGGTCCAGGCATGGGACCCCTGCAGTCAGGCAGCAAGCATACGATTGATTTTATTCATGTCGATGTGGTAAACTACCCTGACAAAAGCAATTGAAGGGAGAAAAGGTATATTTTGTATACAGTTCCGGGATGGATACAGTCCCCATGGTGGGGAAGGCACAGTAGCGGAAGCATGAAACCTACTTGTCATGTTGTATCTGCAGCCCAGAGCAGAGGGAAAAGGATGTGGGGCAGACAGGAAAGAACTAAAAGCCCACCTCAGTGACATACTTTCTCCTTCAAGGCACCATCTCCTAAAGGTTCCATAACCTTTACCAGCTAGGGAGCAAGTATTCAAAACACAAACCCATGAGCTTATGGGGACACTTCACATTCAAGCGTCACGTGTGAAGGAAGACATGACCGTTGAAGAAGAAAACATGGCCAGAAAACAGGTTCAGCTCTAGAGCATCATCGGGAAGCATGAGAAGTCAAGAGGTGGTGATGGTTCCCCAAGGCTAGGTGAGGAAAGAAGAGCCAGGTCCCCAGGCGCCTGCGGTGTTGATTGAAGGAAGTTCAATCCTCCTTGCTCCACTCAATAGTTCCACAGCTTCTTCTGGCAGGTTCTGGGTAGCAGCCACCAACTGGGACTCAAGTTCTGTGTTCTTAGAAAGAGCCAGCTGTCCCTGGACTTTCAGATCCAAGCTCCCCAAGAAGCTAGGGCGCCCCTCTTAAACGTGGCCTTCACTGCAGTTAGACTATCCCTCTCTAAAGGTCTCTCCTGTGAGTGATCCACATCCTGGGACAAGAGCTCAGCACAGGTCACGGAGAGCATGTGCAAGAGGAGAAGGGTGGAATTTCCGAGGAGGGAAGGGTGGAAATTCTGTTCAGCCAGAAGCAGGGGCTTGTTTTGCTGCCTGGAATTGCTCTTTTACCAACGCCAATTACAGCAAAGTGTGTCAGCGATTACGGACTTGCTGTGAAGGGTAATGCAATTCAAGTGTTTTAAACAGACTTGGGGGAAAATGTTTTAATAAAGATCCCAGCTCCTGAGGTGATTTACCCAGAAAATGACAGCTCGCTCGGGCTTGCCAATTGAGTAAAGAAGGAAATAAGTGTCATTGCTTTCATGGTCATATCTGGCTTTTGTAGGTCGTATTCTGGCCTGTGATGTTAACAAACATGGCTTCTGTGTTAACAAGCGTGACAGTGTAGCTGTCATGTGCATGATGCCCTTTGTCTAAAGATCGCAAATTGTAAACATTTTTGAGAGAGGAACATGAGATATTTTTAAATCAAAGTACGTAACAAATTAAAATATTTGTGTAGTCTCTGTACAGTGTATTTATTTCATTATGACAAAGGATTAAAAATGGGCTTCATGGAAGACTGGATTTATTGAAGAAGATTTAGTTAATCAAGTAGAAGACTGTTCATAAACATAACATGGTTTTATCCTTAGCTGTATTGTCATTTTATAAAGGCCCAAGATAGTCTAGTATTTAATTAATGTTTTGAAGTCCTGAGGATTGAACCCAGGGCCTCCTGGAGGCTAGGCAAGTGCCCTATCACTAAGATATATCTCCAGATCTCTTTGCAGTTTTAATTTTGAGGCAAGGTTTCATTAGGTGGTCCAAGTTGGCACAGCGGGTCTTGAATTTGAAACCCTCCTGCTTTAGCCTCTTCGGTAACATCATGGGATCACTGCCTGTTACCATTGGGCCTGGTTTTAACCTCTAAACGAAAACCTATCACCCACTGTCAGGAGCATGGCTGGTGCATGAAAGTGGTCCATTTTCAGAAGTATGACTAGTGTGTGAAGATGGTCCATTGTGAAGATGGTCCATTGTCATAAGCAGGGCAATTGTGTGAAGATGGTCCATTGCCATGAGCAGGGCTAGTGTGTGAAGATGGTCCATTGCCATGAGCAGGGCTAGTGTGTGAAGATGGTCCGAGTGTCTTAAGTAGGGCTGGTGCTTAAAGACCCCATTGATAAAATTCCAACGGAATCTGCTTCTAACATGGATGCTTTCAATAACTACTGGCTATAAAAACCACTGCCATCAACTAGTAAATAAGTCACATCCTCATACCAGGGTTCCTCAGAGTCGTAGTCTCAATGTGCCACATAGTAGGCATACTACCTGCTGGCTCCTCACCACCTCACTCTGTAACACAGTTAGACCTTTAAATATGTGTCTGTAGGAACATGTTCACAACTCTAAATAACATCCCATCCCATTTATGACATCTGTGTCTAAAACACTTCCCGTTGGCTTTTCTGAAAACGCTAAACCTTCAGGTGTGTATGCAGGTGCTTGGGGGATGTTTGGGCTATGCTTCATGCCTTATGTCTCACCGGAAGTCAGACTGACAAGCCACCTCTACCCTTTGCCACCACTTGTTTGTCCCATGACACTAAGACCCAAAGGGTCACATGGTCATAGTACAGAAAATCCTCAACAGTGTTAACAAATGGTTCCAATGTTCCCTTAATGTCTGTCTCACAAGCATGAAACTTTCAAAAATAAAATTAATAATAAAGTGATATTTAGCTGGTATACATGTAGATCAAATTGTACACTATAAGATATCACCCTGGATAAAAAACAGGCAAGTACAGAAAAGATCGTGTCTACTGGACTAACCACAGAGAGCCAGTTTAGACGGTGGTCCCGCACCCCACAGTAGCCGTGCACCATCTGTACTCAAGCAAAGATTCTCTGCAGTCTTTACTCTTCTCTTCACCCATGAATGATATGCAGAACTAAAGAAAAACAAGTTCCAAGATGTCCAAAGATGCAATAAAAATCTCCTGGATCAGCTGAGACATGGGGCAGAATAAATCCTCGCATCCCTATAGAAGCTACAGGCAGAACTTTAAACCAACCAGGACATACATGCTACAGAATCATGCCAGTTAGCATGTATCAAGTCTTGTCAACTTGACACTTTTTGTCAAATTGACAAGACTTGACACAAGCTGGGATCTCCTGTGAAGAGAGAACCTTCACTGAAAAAAAAAGATGTCTCCATCAGATTGCCCTGTAAGCAAGTCTGTAGAGCATTTTCTTGGTAATAGTGTGAGAGGGCCATGCCCACTGCAGGTACCACCACCTCTTAGCAGGTGTAAGAATGGTAGTTGAGCAAGCCATGGGGAGGCAAGCCGGAAAGCATCATTCTCCCATGGTTTCTCCTTCAGTTCTTGTCTACAGGTTCCTAACTTAAGCTCCTTCCTTGATTTCCCTAGATAATGGATTCTCAACTGTAATTAACCCTTAACTCCCCACGCTGCTCGTGCCCGTGGTGTTTATCACAGCAGCAGAGAGAAGCAAGTCCAAGAATCTTCAGGGAAATGGAGGTATCATAGGTGGACAAAGAGGGTGATCCCCAAAATAATTCAGCACACACTTGGAACAGGGAAACACTGGGTTCACAATTCCTACAAAAGTTGAGCTTTACCAGATGAACTCAAGACAAGGTGGGACAGCAGAGAAGCAACGAGCAGCAAACAACATAGAGCCAACAGAAATTATCAAAGCTTAATTAGAGGGAAAATGTTGCACACACAAAAAATTTAAACACACATGATAACAGCAGTGGGAGCAAGTGTTCAGCTAGATGCAGACACAGCTGGCCGCAAATGCAAACGTCTGTAGAGCAGACAGGATGAGGACCAGCATACACAAGCATCCACCTGTTTCACGAGCTGACAGGGCCAGAAACAGTGAGAGCCTCTCCATCGGAGATGTCAGTCTGCGATGACATTTCCTACAGAAGGCATCCATGCTCTGTGGGAAAATGGTTGATTCTAGAACTGGAGCCTGGATACACAGATTAACTGGGAAGAAGCAAAGGAATCCTCAATCGTAAAAAGCACCGTGAGTTGAAAAGACCTAGCTATCTATTGAAAGAACTCCCAAGGGCCAAAGCTGGAGAAAAGTCAGTGTTAGAATCAATAAAATTGTGTCATATTTTATCTCAGGTGTACAGTGAGTGCATATGGTTGCTCATATGAGTGATGGAATCAATGAATGGATAACTTGAGAAAGTATAACACCTCCTTAGACAACCACGAGTAACATTATTCTCCATCACACAAAAGAGGGATGAGCCAGAAGTTTCTCTGACAAGTGCATTTTAAAATGAGAGAAAGGTGCCCATGATGCAGACACTTGACAAACTGTCCTATACCACATTATGAAGGCTAGCGTGACCAGGCACATTATGAAGGCTAGCCTGTCCAGCAATAAAGCAAATGGCTAACATGTATACATCATATCTTTGGATGGGAATACCACAGAACCCCCAGCAGTCTTCCCCTCAAAACACATTATTCCAATATTTCAGTATAAAAGCACCTCTCAGATGAAAGAGAATAGTTGGTCAGTACATATTATTCCAAACAAGAACAGTCTAAATGCTATGGTGAGATACTATGATAAATACCGTGGAGACATGAAAACTGAGCACAGCGTGATATTCTGTGTGAGATCTTAGAAACCCAAAAGAACATCATGTTTGAAAATAAAATAAGAATAGTGCCTCAATATTTGTTAATTTTGTTTCGTGTCCAGACCAATGCTGTATAGCAACAATAGAGGGGGCAGATATTAGTGTGTAGCCTTGTAATAACACCACAAATCTGAAAACATTTTTATTTCTTAGATTTTAATTTTAGTTTTATTTATGTGTGAGTCTCTGTGGGTCACAAGTGTGTTAGTCCCCAGAGAGTCCAGAAGAAAGTTTGGATTCCCTGGAGGTGGAGTTAGAGGCTGTTGGGAACCACCTGATGTGTGCCCCAGGATCCAAACTCGAGTCCTCTGGAAGAGCAGCAAGTGAGTCGTCTCTCCAGTCCCTTAAATTAAAGATTTGTTTTTTGAACTCCAAAACATTGCTGGGGTGGAGGAGAGAGCAAACACAGAATCAGCACCACATCAGGAATCGACTGTAGTCCACTTCTGCACAATTAAATTTCCAGAAGAAAATGGCATCTAAGTACATTACTGTTAAACTCCAGGATACCACATAGAAAGAAGAGACAGGGAATTTTTTTTTAAAGATATCAAGTGGTAGCCACTGGAAATTTGTCAAATTTGATGAAAAAAGCAATTCACAAAGTCAAGGGACTTAATAAATGCCAACTATGATAAATTCAAATAAGACGACATTGAAGTACATCACAGTTAAACTCATGAAGACCAGAGGTAAGAAAAATCTAAAGAGCCGCGAGGGAAAAACAGATTTCATGGGCAGACGTCCAAGAAAGGGAGTCAAGGCTGACTTCCCGTGCAAAGCAGAGCAGGCCAGAGGACCATGCAGCAAAGCTCAGTCATGCTAATATAAATCCTGCCGTGCCAGAATGAGAGAGAGGAGAGAGGAGAGAGAGAGAGAGAGAGAGAGAGAGAGAGAGAGAGAGAGAGAGAGAGAGAGAGAGAGAGAGAACATAAATAAAATCAATTTTTTTTTAAATAAAGACAAATGAAGTTTTTCTAGAAAATGACAGGTGAGGGAATTTGTAGCCAATAGATCCACTCTCCAGGAAAAGCAGAGGGGAGTCTGAATTGTAAAAGGCACACTCCCTAAGGACCAATGAAGGGAGGGAATTTTGAGAGTCAGGCATTTACCTTTCTCCTTAAGAACTTTGAAGACAAGTGACTGCAAACCGTTAGCCAGGAAGAAAGCTGTACAGTTCCTTGAAGCAAAGCTCACAGTAAGACGATGGGGTGAGGGCAATGGGGCTGCAGTGAAGGGGCCTTAAGTGTGATGCCGTGTAAGTTATGTGTGCAGGGTATTTGCTGGATAGCAGCGACCAGCAAGCACACAGAGAGGGGATTTCCTAAAACCCGGGGAAGATACAAGATGAGTAGCTACAAAATTAGTTGAAAAATGTCCAAGAAGGTTAGAGAGGATCGGCAAAGGAAGCCTGAAAAGAAGATGAATGAAAGAAACTACAATATGGCAGACACAAAACCAACTGCATCAACATGCACACACTGAATGCCATTGACCTTGAAGCCCCAATTAAAACAGCAACACTGTCAGAATAGATTTAAGAATAAAGAAATGCTTTCAAATACACACTGCTAGCAAGGCAATCAACTTAAACACAAGGGGCAAAGAGGTTAGAAGGCTTCAGGGCAGGAGTGTGGTGTACCGGAAGGGAAGGTTCAAGCTGGGTGTTTAAGAATCCATAGAACCTTACAGTACGTAATCCTGCTAACTGAGCCTGAGACACAGAAGCAAAACTGTAGGGGAGAAAGAGGTGTCTAAATGGCAGAGCACAGGGAAACTCTACTAAAGGCATGAGATTCCATCAGCCCCCGAAGGCCACACGGTTCTGCAGAGCGGTGTTTCAGGGCACGGGTCCTAGTTCATTTTTCACTGCTGTAAGAAATTATTGACCAGAAACAGCTGGGTCATATTTTAGCTTCTATAGGGTCCATCAAGGGAAACCAAGGAAGAAACCTGGAGGCAGCAACTGGAACAGAGACGGTGAAAGAACAGGGCTTTCTGGCTTGCTTTCTGATTCTGTTCACGTCGCTTCCTTACATAACCCAGGCCTAGCTGCTCAGGAATAACACCGCTCACAGTGGACTAGCCCCTCCTATCCTACCAGCAATCAAGGAAACTCCCCACTGGCATGCCCTCAGACCAGTCTAATGAGGGCAATATCTGGGCTAGGCCAGCAGGAACATAAAGGCTGAGGGGACTGCTAACTCCCACAGTTCCATCCTCACCAGAAGCCTGCCTACCCGGTAGTCCTTCGTCCCCAGGTTTCATCTGGCCTCCCAGGGTCTCATATCACCCTCAGAGACCTGGAGCCAGGGAAAAAACAAAGGACTCTTTGGCACATTGAGATGACTGGAGTCAGCATCAGCTATTGGTTAACAGAAGAAGATGGACAGGCATCTCACTGAGGAGTCAGACCCTAGAGTTTAACCGTGGTAAGAAGGCCTGCTTTGGGCAAATGGGTGGCTCTAGAAAATGTCATATTGAGTGAGGTAATCCAGACCCAGAGAGACAAACATCATATATACTCACTCTTAAGTGGCATTTAGACATAAAGCAAAGAAAAACCAGCCTACAATTCACAATCCCAGAGAACCTAGACAACAATGAGGATCCTAAGAGAGACATACATGGATCTAATCTACATGGGAAGTAGAAAAAGACAAGATCTCCTGAATAAATTGGGAGCATGGGAACCTTGGGAGAGGGGAAAAGGAGAGGGGAGAGGTAAGGAAGGGGAACAGAGAAAATATATAGCTCAATAAAAGCAATTTTTAAAAAAGAAGGTCTGCTCCATTTCCCCTCCACATCATCTCCTAGGGCAATGCACACAGAGATGGTGGTAGAAAGAGGCCTCACAGGGATGGCCCTGTTGGTATCTGTAAATGGAAATAGTTTCACACTCTCGTGCAAATATCCCTAAAGAGCATGCTTCCAGGATGCTAGATTTTGTCTCACTGTCTCTCAGTCTTCCCTAGTCCCTGAAGCAGATCGCCAAGAAGACCTTCTCTAACCCAGAGGCCCTTCTCTAGGAAGTTGTCTCAAGGCCAAGCCCGGACTTGCAGAATGCCCTATTCCAGCAAGGGAGCTCCGTCATTACAAAGACCTAGTAAGAGAAAGCAGGAAAGAGGAGATTCTTGTTCACTGTAGGCCCTGTCTACAAGACACACAGAGCTCTCAAATCACTCTCAGATCCTGAGGGACCACATGTGACTGTCTCCCTGATTCCCTGCCCTCAGCATTTTTCCTCTTGGCTCTTGTTACCCTTACTGGAGCTTGGGAGTCAGGATAGACCAATGCATCCACAACCCTGATCTCTGGCAGGAGACATTTCTTTTTTACCTGAGGGCTCACTTGGCAGGACTTAATAGGAGAGTTCACAGTGCCCAAGATAACACCTGTGCCAGCCACCTTCCCGCTACTGAAGCCTCCTTGACAATGGTGCAGTAGCGTGCCACAGAACCACGTCCTTGCCCGGCAATCTGACTTGCTGCAGGAAAAATGAGAGCGTGAGTGGGTCCTTTGCTGAGATCAGTGTAAAGCAACCTTAAAGATCCCCGTTACAGCATGAAGAAGCAGGCCTCTGCAGAGCCTCACACAGAACTTAAGATGGTCCAGTCTGCTGACACACAGACCAGAGTCACTCTGCAAGGCTGTCCATGGCATAGTGACATCCATAAAGGGATATATATCCTGAACTGAGGAGGAAGGATTCTCTCAAGGTCTCCAAGTGGCATGAAGACATCCCCAGTAGGGACCAACCATTGGTCCTTCCTGACCCACTGAGGGCCAGAGGAGGACTTTATCAAGCCCCAGGATCCTACCCTTCTTGTCTACAACAAGCAGGTTTCAGATTTGTCCTTCTCACCCAGAGGTGCAGTAGAATAACAGACCTGATGCTAGACTGGCCCCTTCCATACCAGTGATCAATGCAATGACCACTCCTTCTGATAATGACTCTCCACTCGAAGCTGGAAAAAGTCTCCCCTAACCCTTTCCAGGGACCTCATCCTACTGACCCCTGTCCAGGTACCTGGTCACCAAAACTATGGCCAAATACATTTCTGTTGTCTAAACCAGTGTCAAGGCAGTCTCAAGACTTGCATCACCTACTTCATGTCATAGTGTGAGGGCCAAGTGTCACACAGACATGGCAGTCCTGAAACAATGTGCCCACAGGCATGCAACCTGACTCCTCTGAGCACATGTATTCCCAACACCCCAACGTTAGAGCCCCATCTGCCCCCTCTCCCCTCTGTAGGGACGCAGGTGCTTATGCCTCTTCTCCAAGTTGGGATTAATTGGAATGTCAGTAATCCAACAGCCCCATCAGCAGCTCTGAGCAGGTGTGTGTAGAAGGCCAGTGGGAAGAGACTGTGTGTCTGGGGAGACTGCCATTCACCTTTAATTCAATTCCAACTTCAGGACCATTTCTTTCCTGGATTCACCCCTGCCTTGCTCAGCTCAGGACAGATGTACAGGAACCAGGAAGAGCTTATGGTCAGATGACTCTGAAGCGGGGTGTCCTCCAGACCAAAACCGAAGACCAAAGTGAAGCCATGCCACAACTCGAGAACAGCAGAGCATCCAGGGTCAGGCCTGATATCAACAGTTAGCAGTGTGGTGCTCCATAGATCCACTGCCTCGGCTTGTTCTGGGCAGAGAGAACATGGAGAACTCACCTCGCTGGTAGGAAGCCAACTATACGGTCAGAACAGCTCAGCAGGCTCAAAGGCTGTTCACCTCCCCAAGAACAATGCTCACCAATTTAAACCTAACTATAGCTTTTGCTGTGCTCCAACCGCAATTTCCCCTTTTCAGCTTTATAACACAATTTGTTAGTGGTTTGAATCATCGAGGGCTGCAAGTTTGGAGCTGGCCATAGCGCTGATGGAGCCATCATTTCATCTGCCCATATTCAGAATTCATTGAAGCAATCAGGACAGCCACTGCCTTTCCATAATCCAATCAATGGAAGCCCACTGGGAAAGAGGCAGTGCTTTAAAAAGTAATTGTTTAAATGAACTTGATATTTTTATTACAAAAATACATCATCACACACTTTAAGGTTCGGCTTTTGCTCAGGAGCTCCATGCATTATTCAAGTGATTCATGGCATGGCTAATGACAAACACTGTTGTCTTTTGGATAATCTAATAAAAGGTTTACTATGCGGGGGTGATAGTGACTGGTACATACACGCACAGTGATGTGTTCATTTGGCATAATAAGTGGAATTCTGTTGGACGTGGTTTTACCTCAGCCTGGACCCAGCAGCCCTTACCTCCTCTATTTTAGCCTCTAAGCTGACCCTTTGATGACTTAGAACACAAGTAGTGATACAGCCTGAGGCCCAGGTGCAGGCTCTGCCTCTGGCGAGCGGTTCTCTGTCCCCAACCTCCCTCAGGTAGGTAGGGAGTCATCTCCCTTTCCATTAGAGTGAAGTGGCTAATGGGGCACTGGATGCTGTTATATCGGAGGGACTTCCTACAGAGTTCTTACTATCACAACCTGGGAGTGTCAAAGACAGGTGTGGCCATGCACAAAGGAAGAGGGAGAGGGCCAGAGGAAACTCCCACACACAAAGGGAGACAGAGAAAGGAGAGACCCCAACCAGGCTGGATGGGTCAGGGCCAGGGCTGGGGCGACTCCACCCAGGCAAGGAGGGTCAAGGGTCAAGGGAGCATCCTAACCCATGCTTGCCACCACATTGTTGGCCTGGAGCTGTTATGAGTGGAGATGGGGTCCTCAGGAAATTGTCTAGATCTTGGGTCTTGGTTACCATGTCTCCAAAGATGTGAACTTCTGCCAAGACCCATAACCTCTGGAACTAGCTTCCTCACTGTATCACAGGGCTGGAAGCCATGATGCTGGTTTCTAGAAAACACAAATGGAACCAGATGTGGTCCCTGAGGAAGAGGGGCTGGTGGCTCTCTGAGAAGGTGGAGTGGACATGGTACCTAAGGACTGAGGCAGATGCGCCTTTTCTCTTCTCTAGTCCTCACTCCTCTCCAGAACATGTCATGTGTCATGTGTGAGCTCTGTCACCCTCTTTGAATACATACATCCCAGGCACATAGACCAACCAGTAAGTGATGTGTGCAGAGTTGGGAAATGGGTCTGGGATGTTCACAAGGCCCGTGGCAGAGGGGGTATGTTAGACAGCCTTGGATGCCAGAAGAGGTGCCCAGGAAGCTCAGAACTTCTTCTCAGTCTTGCTGAGAGTCGTGTGGCTTCTCTTTGGCATCCCTTCTCCATTTGAGAAAGGAAATGGGACAAGGAGTAAGGACACTTTCCTGAGGCTCGTGCAGGAAATCTTTTCTAAAATCATCCTACCCACCTCACCCCTATCATGCATCTGCCCTTCTCTCTACAAGAACACCCTTCACCCAGGTATTAGCCAGGCTTCTCCCATTTTATTCAATTCCCTGCTACTATATTGCTTCCTTGACAAAGCCACTCCCAGTACCCCCTACAAATAGTCCTGTCCATCCCAGGCCCTATCCAACTCAGGTCTTGCTTATCACAGGGTCTGCCCATTCTGAGGCCAGCCCACCACCCTGATAGGGCCATTCCAATGCAGGGTCTGCCCATTCCAGCCCTTGCCCATTTCAGGACATTGAGTCCTAGAACTCTGACAAGGAATGAAGAAAGAACAGACAAGCAGACATGTGCACAGAAAAGCTGGAGCCAGATGGGGTGTGTGTCCTCTGCTGAAGTGGCACCTAGGTGGGGTGTGTGTCCTCTGATGGAGCAGCACACAGGTGGGGTGTGTGTCCTCTGGTGGAGTGGCACCTACTACCATCTTGTCACAATCTGGAACCTCGGCCTATTTCTTAAGCACATCACTAGGGGAAGGGGGTTAGAGAGCCTCAGTAGGCAATTCTGTGGGTGAGCGGTCTCAGGATGTAAACCTGAAGGGGGAGGTAGATGCAGTTGCTATGTTTTATATACACTGGACACTTGTTTGCACTCAGATCCCCAAGAAAAGTTTTGCCACTCAGGAAAGACTTTGTCAATCTCATAAGGCTGATGCACTGGAGTCCTTAATATGGTAGCACACATGTCAACAACACACATCCACTCAGGACCCCACTCACTCAGGGTTTCCCCTGCTCTCTGCATCTGGCATATATCTTCCACAAAACACAAAGGAAAACAAACTTCTAAAGCAAGCACACGACTCATGTCACATGTGTGTACACTTGAAATAGGATTATTGAAGAAAAATATAAATCTTATCTCAAGACACAATGTCAAAATTAATTAACATTGAATTTAGGAAAAAAATGATGCAGTTTTTAGAGCTTCTGAGGCTGTGTAATACAAATAAAGACAAACTGCTATCTAAAAATATCTACAAAGAGGAATAAAATACGTGCAAATGAAACAGTAAAGGCGGTTAAAGAAAATAAGCATGAGAATTTATGAAGGACACTAAGAGTTAAGCAATTAAAATAGTTTCCAGACGTGGTAATCAGGACATGAGAGAAAATATAAGGGGTATTAGAAAGGGAACGTAGCCCTCGCCACAAATAAAACGTGAACGTTTGTAAGCTTGAACGCGTCAGTTTTCCAGAATTTTTTCTTCCGTCATGAAGAAGTGGCGGCATGAGGTGGTCAGGCCTGGATGTGCTGAGGAGAAGACCATGGGCCCTCCGAGGAGAAGACCACGGGCCCTCTGAGAGCTAGTGTGCTGGGAACTATGCAAACATAATTTATTTGGCCAGTAAGTTGACATTCTAAAACTGTGGTCTCCAGTTTCCATGAAAGCACCTGGTAATTCATGAGACTTCTGCCTTGGTTTCCTAAAGTTCACAGTAAGCTTAAGTATAGCTCCATAGTTTATTCTAGACATTAGAAATAATTAAAGCCTGGAACCGGGCATAGGAGCCTATTATCACTATAAAACTTTTTTAAAGGATCTCATTAAATACTTTTTGCTGCATTGCTTGACAGTTAACCGTGAAAATACATGTATATATTTATGGTGTAAATGGAATTTTGGAGAGAGGCAAGCTGCACCTGGGTTAATGATTCTACAAGACAGAATGACTGAATTTCATGATTAAGACTAAAGTATCAAAATGTCCCAGAGCAGAGCCAAACATTTTTGAGAATCCCAGTCCTTTTTAAAGCCACCATTGCCCACCTGTGTGCCTGACCTAGCATCTTTATGACTATCAAGATCATTACATATATTGTTAAGAGAGCCAGTACAGCTTCCACCAGTTCCAAAAGCTAAGACCGTCACCAAATAGCACCTGCAAACTCAACAGAGCTGTCTCTACCCTGCTGTCACCCACCTGCCTGTGGTCCTCACCAATGTGCTTGATAAATCCTTCGTTCGTGACTTTCTCTATAACTAACGTCACTAATGTCTTCCACAGAGGAAGATGTCTTTTCAAAACAACCTGAATCCATGTTCCCAGACTGGGATCACTCATGTTTGGTTCAAGAGCAACTTGCCTTACTGTCTTCCTCTCTTTGGGTGAGAGCTATCTTTCTGTGCTGATAGACGTAAGAAAAATGGCCATCCACAGTAAGTACAAAAATAATCTCTTGTCTTAGCTCAGAGGGCACATGCCACATAACAACAATGCAAGGAGAGAGTTCTTCTTGTCTTTGTTTATCTACAAGTTTTTCAACACAAATGCATACATACCCTTCCCATCAGTAAATAGAATTAGATGGGACAGAGAAGTTATTGGAGTTTATCTGTGAACAACGATGCAGGAATATGACACTGCACCTAAAATTTTACCTAGTTATCTGACTGTTTACATTTCTGTAAGCAGCTTTACTTCCTTTGGATTTTTTAATAGATGTAAAAAAAATAAGCGAGAAACCAAAACGGCCATCAGAGTATGCCCGCAGGATACAAACCACAGCTCTGTCTCCTGGAGCTGAACCCCAAGAATTCCCTGGGGAGCAGAAGAACATCAGGTGGCCATGAGCTATGAGCACTGTGCACAGCCTTCCAGTCAGCCTCGCAGAGTGAGGTCTCAGGGTCATTCTTCCAACCCCAAACCTCCCCTACTTCCCTGGATAAGGACTGTTCTGGGCCAGAGACTTTGTGTCTCTCAGGGAGAGAAATGTTCCACCTTAGACAGTGGTAAAAGAAGCTTCTCCTTGGTTCTCCAGGTGGGCTCTCACTTGAGGACCTTGGCATTGGGCTTGAAGTGATTATCTAATAAAGTACAGAGTTTCTCAACCTTCCTAATGCTGCAACTGTTTAATATAATTCCTCATGTTATAGCGACCCCAACCATAAAATATTTTCATTGCTACTTCATAACTGCAGTTTTGCTACTGTTATGAGTTGTTGTAGGAGGAGGGCCCACTTGTTTGTCCCGGCCACCCGGTTAGCTTAGCCCCAAAATAATGACACAAAAAACTGTATTAATTAAAACACTGCTTGGCCCATTAGCTCTAACTTCTTATTGGCTAACTATTACATCTTAATTTAACCCATTCTATTAATCTGTATATCACCACGAGGTCATAGCCTAACAACAAATTTCCAGTATGTCTAACTCTGTAGCGGCTCCATAGCCTTTCCTCTGACTCCACCCTTCTTCCTCCCAGCATACAGCCTAGCCTTCCCTGCCTAGTTCTGTTCTTCCCGGCCATAGGCTCAAAGCAGTTCTTTATTCATTAATCAATAAAAGAAACACATAGACAGAAGGACCTCCCACGCCAAGTTGTAATGTAAATATCTGTGTTTTCTAGTGGTCTTAGGCGACCCCTGGGAAAGGGTCATTAACCTCTCAAAGGGGTTGCGACCTCCATGTTGAAAACCGCTAGTCTAGTATATTTTACATCTTCGTACCCAAGAGGTTGGAAAAGGAGTTGGAAAGAAGGTAAGTGGTTTGGATTGGCTTTGGGTTTTGTTCGCTATTAGTTTTGGCTTCTTGCCCTCTACGTTCTTTGTTGCTCAGAGACTGAAGGTATTTATGAACAACAGTGCTGTGAGCTCTGAAGGATGAGCAGTCCTCACACCTTTATCCGGGTCCCAGCAGAGCCTGACCACCCGGAGCAGAAGCTCAGGTAAGTTGTCTATACAGACACAAGGAATATTTGGAAAGCATGGTACTCAGATGACTTCTAAGGGTATATGATGCCATGAGCATGGATTTGCCCTCCTTTTTCTTCTTATTTGCTCATATTTTCTTTACGATGCCAAGGAAACCCGATTCCTGCCCCCTCAGCCTTCTCTTCTGCCAAGGCCCTGAGAGAATGTATTCTCTACAGCAGCTGCCATGCTGCCCCAGAATCCCCTGAAGTAGATGCAGTTGGATATAGATAGATGATATCTGGACTTCTAGCTTGTTATCAGCTGACCAGCACTGGCTTTGGGATCACTCCTCTCACAAAGCAAATGCCAAGCAATCGCTCAACAAATTGCACACAGCACCCACTGCCTGCTGGGTGCTGGGCAGACAGTAGGTGAGAGAAAAGCCTTAATTAAATTTGTGGGGTCACAAAGACAGATGAAGTCAGGGCACGTGGAGGGGCTTTCCCTTCTTAAGTATGCTTGACTTCTAGTGCTCAAGAAGACATACGAGCCAGTAGGCACTCATTGGCTGTTCGGGACACCAACGTTTGAGTGATGGTGATTTGTCTTTACTCCTGGTGAATGTGTCTGGCTTTGCGACAAAGGAGGCAGAAATCATGTCCAGTTTAATGGGAAGTGTTCTGGAATCCCAAGGATTCTGTAAAATGTGGGTCATCCTAGCATGCGTCTTACAGAAGAACTGAAGAAGGAAGGAAAGCAGGGAGCATACAGCGTGCAAATCTGACCTCTGTTACCATTGTTGTGTCTTTAGCCTGGCCCTGATGATTGCTTCTGGAATGAAAGTCACTGAACAACCTAGAACCAAGTGGAGGGGACCCTAGTCTTGCCTAGAGTCAACATGCACAGGACAACTGGATGCCCTCTGTCAGGGATTTGGGGCTGAAGGGCTTATTGCACAGGTGGGATGGTTGGCACACCACCTACGTCCAGGTTGTAGGTAGACATCCCATGAAGCAAGGGGCATTCTAGAGTGGAGCGTACCTCAAAATGCACAGCACATGGGAAAGATTTACAGAATTTGAGCTTACCAGAGACTTTGGAGAGCTCTGCAGGACAGAAAAAAAAAAAAAAAAACAACTAGCATTTCCTGCCATGTGTCCTCCATAACACTGGCAATACATAAGTTTAGAAAGTGTTCATCCAAAGGTGTTTACTTCTTTGCTCAGAAAAATGTTGGTGTAGGAGCAGCTCCAAGAGGGCAAGTGTCCCAGCATGCTCTGACCCTAGAGCCCAGAGAGAAGGGTTCAGGCTGGAAAATAAGCCAGGAAGCTCCTGAGAGGTTATAGGCTCTACCTGGCATGGGGAAAGGCTGAGGTGAAAAAAAGTCACACAGAAGGGCATGAACTACCCCCCTCTGTGTGCCTCTCTGTCACTTACTAAGTCACTGTGTCCTCAGCCAAGTCCCCAGAGATTGCTCCTTCTGGCCCTCCTCCAGGTAGGCAGAACAGAGCCTCCATGGCAGGAACCACAGCAGAGCTCTCCTGACCTTCCCACACATGCTGTTGATTTTGCATATGAAAAGTGAAATTGGTTTCTAAGCGGAATTGCCAAACATCTTTCTGCACAATGCAAGACATTTGTGTCTGAACAGGAAGACTCTTCAATGGGCGGCAGCACAAAGCACCTCATTTAGAAGTGCTCAGCCTCTGCTCGGCGTGCAGAGGGTGGGGTGCCTTCACCTTGCTCATTGCTCCTCTCTTCCATGCTGTCCCATACCCCAAATTGTTCTTACAAGAAAATAGAATAAAGGGAACAATTGGGCCTGTTTGAGTTATATGGAAAATAATAGGTTTATGTTATCACCCCAAAACCATTGCTAGGAATTCTCTTGTGACTCTCTAGTACCCAGGTTTAAAATACACACATACATACACACACACACACACACACGTGTGTGTGTGTATTTTACATATATATATCAATATACATTAATTAATATGTATATTGATTTTAATCCTACCTGACTTATACAGATTGCAAACAGCAAGGGCACTGAAAGTAAGTGTACATCTATGTTCAAGTGCATAATCACGCACATGGGTCATCTATGTTCAAGTGCATAATCACGCACATGGGTGCACACACTCATGCAACACAATTAGATACGACTCTTGGCCCACAAGCCCCTCATGTGGAGTCATTATCTCTCTCCAATCTGAGGAAGGCTCTCTGTCTGTGACTTGTCTGCCTTAGCCTCATTTTCAGTTTCCATCTCTCTCCAGCCTCCTTTCGGGTGTCTTTCCATTCCAGTTTCTTCTTTCTCCTCAACCTTGCCCAGTGTGAGGAGGGGCTTCTGGTGGGCAGTTCCCGACACTGCTGTCAACTCCCCTAAGCAGCTCCTCACCCGTCCATCTCTCTTAACTCTTCCTTCCACGGATCTTCATGGGCTCCAGGGTCTTTCTATAGCTCTGTTTGTAATAGCCAGTTTGCACGGGTGTGAACTCCTCCTAGTTGCCTGTGTCACCTGTGGTGGTGCCTTTCTCTTTTCTCTGGGGAGCCATGCTGGGCATCCCTCCATCCCCTGAGAACAGCTCAATAGATGACCTCACTTCTAAAAAAGTGTCTGGTCTCCGCCCAGTACCTACAATCTTTCTTAGTGCTGTTCAGATGTCTCAGAACTGCAGGCTCTGCCAGGAGGAGCTGACTTCTGGGCTATAAGAAGTGGGTTTGTTGGGTGGAAACCAGAAAGGCTTGGAAGGCAGCAGTTTGACTCTCTGCCTTGCGTCTGCAGCGGGCTCTTCTCTCTTCACCTTGTCATTGCTGAGAAGACCCCATTGGCTGCAAATTCATGGATGCCTTGCTCCAACAGCATTCTCAGGTGTCGGAAGTCATAAGGTTCCCTCTGGGTCATAGTGCACTCTTCTCTAAGAGGATGCATTCAGAGTATCCCTAGATCCCGAAAGGCCTGTGCCTCTGCATGTCTCCTGTCATGGTATCTTGAGCCCAGCTCTCCTACTGTTAACCCCTTAAGCACACGAGGGACATCTTAAGGGAGGAGTGCTCACAACATTGCCAAATACCAGATTCCTTAGAAAATGGAAAGGCTTTTGGTTTTTGTTGTTGTTTTCAGTGTGTGTGTATAATGGACATGCATATATATATGGGTGTTTACATATATATGTGAATGCATGTATGTATGTGCATGTGCATTTGTGTATGCATCTGGATGTGAATGTATGGGAAAGCCCTAGGTTGATATTAAGAGTCTACTTTGATCATTCCCCATTTTATTCATTGAAGTAGAGCCATATATTGAGCCCATAACTCACTGATAAGGCTAGTCTAGCTCTCCAGCTTGCTCTGGAGGTCCTCCCTGCCTCTGAACACTGGAATTGCAGGTGGTCTGCTATGTCCACCCTAACTGTACATGAGTTCTGGAGATCTGAACTCTGGTCCCCATGCTTGCACGGCAAGCACTTTATCTACTGAGCCATCTCGCCAGCACCAGCAGAAAGATTTCCTCTGTCATCTGATGGCGAACCTCAGAGTTTCTAACTTACTGAACTGAGCTACCAACATTAGAGGTTAAAACTGGACAAGAAGGGCCAGGCACGGTGGCTTCCCACAAGAATTGCTTGACAACCACTGGCCAGAACCCCAGGCACCTGAGGAGAGCCCTGAGATCTAGGATGGACCCCATAGACCCTGGAAACCAAGGGAAACATTTGGTGCATGCCCGCTCACCTGCATGATCGGTTCCTTTGCTCAGATCATGATTCTCCTACCTCAAGACTGAGAAATACACAGGCATCCAGTGCAAGGCGACACTTTTCCTAATATCTTTAGAGAGCCGTAGACAGAGACTGCTGATCTGGGAGAGGAGAATTGGAAAGACTTTGATGCTCCTCCCAGAAATACAGAAAGGAAAGGCATCCAGACAGAGCATTCTGCAGGCACAGGAAATTAAAAATAATGACAGCATTTCACTTTTGGGAAACAAGAAACTCACAAAGGCATCCCACGCTGCTGAATGCTGAGGCACCATCGCAATGCAGTGGGGACTGTTTAGACAGGTGATTAACAAATACTAAATTCCCAGGATGGAAACCATTGACAAAGATATCAGTTCCAGAAGGATGGGGATGCTCACAGAGTGGTCTTCCCCCAGTCCAAGGTTATGCTTTGCTCCAAGTAAAACCTCATGAAGCTTTGTTCCCTGGCAAGGCCATATGTTTTTATTGTCCTTAAGGATATTTGAGGAGCCATAAATAACTGAACTCATCTGCTTAGCAACCAGTTGGCAGTGATAATTTCTTTTTGAGCTTTAATTTATCTTGAATACTCCCAAATTAAGGCATGAACTATCAGCTGATCCACTTGAACAGGTCTTATTTGCAAGGAAAGTGTTCGGGTCACTGCGATGGTTCACAACCTAGAACCGCCCTGGAAGAGCATCTCGTTGAGGGATTGGCTATAACAGATTAGGCTGCAGGGGATTTTGTGACTGTGTCAGTCTATGTGAGAAGACCCAGCCTGAAAGTGGGCAACATCCTTTCCTGGCTCTGCATCCAGGACGGTATGCATACAAGTAGAGGAAGGCAGCCAAGCACTAAGCATGTGCATGTTTATTCTGCTCTCCTCTCGAGTTGAAGACTCTTTTCTCTCCTCCTAAAGTTGCTTGTGTCCAGGGGTTTTACCACAGCAACAGAAATGCAGCTACAACCATCATCTCTGGGACCAGACCCTGGACAGAAACAACTTCTGGAAGAAAGGATTCGTTTTGGTTCCCGGTTCAGAGAATGTAGCTGAGGGAGGGGAGTGGCTTAGAAGAACTGTTCTCTATGGCAATGGAAGAGTATATTTTCCCTTGATCAGCATGCTCCTTTTCATTATAAACCTTCATTAGAACCAACACTAATAACCACATGACAGAGTCTCTACTAGGCTATTTTGAGATTTCCTCTACTAATGGAATTAATCCAAAACTCTTCACTTTAGCCTCAAGAAAGCTCTTTGGACAAGGGCAAAAAGCAGCCACGTTCTCCACCAAATATCACAAGAACAATCTCTAGGCAGCATGCTAACATTCTTCTCCTCTGAGACCTCTTGTGCCAGGCCCCCATCCTTCATCGAATCCCATTCAACACCAGTGCCTTCTACGTAACTAGTAGGATGACCCATTAAGCAGCACCTAAAACACTCAACTGCTCTTCTAATCCACGGTGCCAAGGTCCATATTCCTTCAAACAAAAGCATGGTCAGGCCGATCACAGCAATGCCCCAGTCCTGGGTACCAGTTTCTGCCTTAGTTAGGGTTTCTATTGCTATGAAGAGACACCACGACCACAGTAACTCTTAGACAGGAAAACATTTAGTTGGAGTAGCTTACAATTCAGAGGTTTAGTTTATTCTCATCATGGTGGGACATGGGAGTGTGCAGGCAAACAAACATGGTGCTTGAGAAGAGCTGGGAGACTGCATCCGGATCCGCAGGTCACCAGAAGTGAGTTGAGACACTGGGCATAGCATAAGCATATATGAAACCTCAAAGTTCACCCCCACAATGACACACTTCCTCCAACACGGCCATACCTCCTAATAATGTCAGTCCCAATGACCTTATGGGGACAGTTATATTCAAAGTACCACAGCAGGATTCTGTTCAATAGTAACTGAGACTATTTGGTCCAGGTCATTGTCTCACTTAAAATAATTTCAGAAGTTTAATAGCATATCTTTTTGCCAAAAAGAAAGCTTGATCAAATAACTTTATTTGTCATTGTAGATGTGATTGATTTTAATGTAAAACCCAGTGAGTCTAATAAGTGTATAACATGTCATGTTTAACTTGAGTGAACACCTCATTAGCAAAGCCTAATGCTACTTAATAAAAAGTCATATTCATTTGGTTTTTTTTTAAAGATGATAAAATATTCTGAAATTGCTTTGGAATGGTTCTCAACAGTTCTACCCAGCACGCCACAGCATTTCATCTAAATCTGTACCTGAAGCAAAGGAGGAGGCTGAATTGGGTATACTATTCAAGGAACTGATGGTCAAGAAAGAGTCAGGACCAATCACAGGGCAAAGGGAAAGGAGCTGAACATAGGCCATGATCCAATCGATGATCTAAAACCAGGCCTACTGTGGCCTCGCTATCACCTGAAACTAATGGAGAACAGACACTTCCACTGCACGTCTGTGACATGGACCACACGAAACACAACTGGACCTGAATAGACTTGAATGAGAAGTTCGGACTTCGAGGACCAAGTCTAAGTCTTCTTCATAGAGACAGACAGATGCAACCAAAGCAAACAGCAAGACTGGCAACTGGTTCAACACTGGCGACGCCTTGATGGGAAGGAAACATTGTTGGTTAATGTGGTAAGGAGTTCTATGGGGACTTAGAATGCAGCCTCGCTCATAGGCCATACCTGCCACTTAGCTTCTTAAGTTGTGAGCTTCTTGGACCAGAAGATAATAATGCAATTCAGAGTCTTCCTCAGAGTAGGGAGGAGGAGGGAGAGGGAACAAATTTATTTGTCATCTCTCTAGCAAGCAGAGGGAAACTAGGGACAGCTGAAGGGAGGCCATGAAATAAGGCTAGGAGCTGAAGAGTAGAGTCAGAGAGGTGATAAGGACAGTTCCACCCAAAGAGTTCCATGTACAAACTTTCTGCTCACCTGTTCTCTCTCTGCAGACAAGGTCTGATCCTGCTGCCAGCCAACCCCAGCTCAGCACCCTCTGTGAGCAGAAATGTCAAAGAACTTCGCAAAGCAATAGGTGGTGGGAAGCCACAGGAGAGAGAGCTCTTAGAGCAGCTTGTTACAGGATGCTGAGAGTCCAGGATGCTGGATTGCATGGGAGATAGGATCTGCCTCTCCACCGTGCTCATACGCAGCTCCTCCCTTAGAAGGAAGAGGTCCTAAGATGCTGCAGAGACAATACGCAGACCAGTCCTTTCTTCCCATCTGTGGGTCGGGAAATGTTATTGTTTTCTAGGCGGCTTCAGGATGTAGTCCTTCATGTGAGAGCCTTACACAGAGCTAAAACAGGCCTATTGGTCAGGTGAGAGAGGGACCCAGCCTGCTCAGCACTGTGGTTTACCAAAACAGGTTTCGTATTCACACTGACCTAAAATCACAGGAGGCAGGGGGCTGGGCAGAGAGCTCAGCCTGCCACACCCTGCAGGTGTCTGCCCTACCCTGTAAGCTTGAGGGCCTGAACTGGATCCCAAAGCTAGGCATGGTAGCACGCACTTGGGGAAGTAGACACAGGTTGTTCCCTGGGGCTTGCTGGCCTGACAAGCCCAGCCTAATCAGTGAGCCCCAGGTCCTAATGAGAGACCCTGCCTCAAAATACCAAGGTGACCGCTCCCAACAAGCAACCCCCAAGGTTATCCTTCAACCTCCACACACATGCATGTGCACCTGCACATACACAAACACACACACAAGGTGTGCACGCACGCACACACACACACACACACACCTACGCATACTTACCCAAAATAAACCAATTGAAACTAAACTCACAGGTAAGAGAATCTGAGCAGAAATCCTACCCACCTGCGAGGTGGCCTCCCCTGAAGCCAGGGGCTCCCTCTGAACTCCCTGCACTGAGAGGAGGTGCCTCATCTCTACTGGCTGCATGCACCTGAGAAAATGCTGAGACGAACCAGGAAAGCTGGTGGCTGGCATTTTGATTCTTTTACTGTCTGTCTCGCGAGGAATTCCCAGCTGGAGATAAAAGTAGAAAAGTTAAAAACTTGCAGACATCATATTCAAAACGCAGCCAGTGAATCAGGCACTTGGAACTAATAAGCCCTCAATAAGCGTGGTCCTGGCACTGACAGAAATGACACAGAGTGCCACAAAGCATAAAAAGTCTCCTTCCGAGGCAGGAGCTGACAGTTCCCATAAAATGCAGTGCTTTGAAAAAGTGCCCGTGTCAATCACACGCGAGTGCCTGACAAATCCTCAGGATACCACATTTTCTTTGCTGCAGAAAAGAAATCAAAGGAGCCGGATTCGCCAGGAACCCCTATTACCCTAAAGAGACTTAAAATGAAAACGTCCTAGCTGTAGCCAAGAGTCCTTGTGTGCGTGATCTGTGGGCATAGACACCACCCCACCTTTGGAGGATATTCCTGAAAGCCTTCGAAAAATCTCAAACCAGGCCCTGTATAGCAGGACCCTGTCAGCTCCCCCAGTGGAGGGTAGCCATGTGCTGAGAGCCGTGTGCCATGCTCCATGAACCAATTCTGCTTTACAGAGGCAGTGAGCAGAGGTCAGAGTCACTGAGCAAGCAGGTGGAAGGGTCTAATCCTCGACGTTAAAAGCATATGCAAAAGTGAGAGACAGTGAGGGATTCTAGAAAGTTCCTAGGTTCTTGAAGCCAATAAAAACTTTAATGCAGTAAATAGGGAGAGAATGATGCTAAATTTGCACACAATGAATTCATATTTCAATGTGGAGTAATGATAGAAAGAACATCAGTTATGCCTCCAGCAGAAATCCATGAATTCCTTGTAAAACCGTCATTTGTCCCTGGGTGAATCCAGAGAAGTAACAGATGGTTTGGGAAAGAAACTGGAGTCCACATTAATAAGTGCTACCCCTGCTTCTGGATGGTACCCTGAGAAGACATTAAAGTCTATTGCAATTCACTGTCTAAATACCATTTTCACATACCCTGCAAGGAAGGAACGGACTCTGTAACAGTAAGGCTGACAGTGTCATAGGTACCCAAAAGAATGCCATTTAATTTACTAAACAGTGAGTTGTGCTTCCTGGAGGCCTTGATCCCAAGAGTGCCTCATACTGCCATGGCTCCCCAGTCGGAGAGGTTCTGTGAGCCAAATGCAAGTGTTCCCAGAATGTCATCCCTAAGCAGTCCACGAGAAACAGGCTGAGACCTTAGAGTTGCAGCACGCATTGAAGGATGAAAAACAAGGTCATCAGCACAGTATGAAGAAAATGGCGAAGCCAAGCCTGGCCCAGGACAGTGGGGAGGGTCTCCAGATGTTTAGGCAAATTGCTTTCTTTAGAGATTGTCAGGACGAATGGGAGGGTGCAGGCTGGTTCAGGGCGCACACTGATCAGCAGGTTCTGTGATAGCCTTCAACACAGCACACAGCACCACAGCTCTTAGCACTGAGATCAGACCCGTGCTGATTCCCTGGGTTGCTGGGTTACAAAGTAAACTGGGGTTACCTTCACAGCCACTGCAGGTTCCTTAAATGAAAAGTAAAAAAGTAGGTTGGGGAAAGAAAGTAAAGAGAGTACCCAGTGGGGACACTGAGTTTCAAGGACTCCAAAAGCACCAGTGCCCTGGGTCTCTCTCAACTGAAGTGGCAAACCCCATCCCTCACCAGACTTCTGTACTTTAAAGGACAGCAAGTCTCTCGCTCTGTTGCTCACACCCGGGGAGCATGTCCTCTTCTTGACCTAGGAAGCTAATTATAGCACCAAACCCAGGAGAAGAAAATTTGTTCACTGAAAGGACGGCCAGGCTTACTCGCCTGTATCTGAAATACAAAATCAGAGAACATGGAGTCTAGGGGAGAGTGACACGTTGGAATAGACTGACCCGGAAAAACCTAGAAACTTGATGACTTGACTCTTGTTACTATCTGGCTCCGCCAGCTCAGCTGACTCACTGGATGCTCCAAGACAGATTGCACTCAATGTGTTTGAGCGGCCAGACGTCTTCTGGAATGTAAGGAAAACAGTTCAAAGGCTCTGAGACGTAACTATCGGGACAGGCCTGGGTCACTTGAGACAGCAAGTCCCCCGAAGAGGACAGTCACTTACAATAGCTCTGAGAGAATATTGTCACAACTCTGAGGATAAAGCACTAGGAGCTTTCATCCGGGGAAAGCAGCCATGAGGAGGTAGGTAGCTTCCTGCAGGATTCCAGCCAGTGTTGCCATTGTCCTAGAGCCTAGAGACACCAAATGTCACAACCTCTCCCACAGTCGATTCAGAGAGCAAATAGAGCTGAAGAGCCATGTCCTAAGAGTTGCCGGGCACACAGAGGTTGCAGCAAACTGATGGGATCACTCTCTGGTCCCCTGTGCATCTGACTTGCAGTCAGAAGCGATCTCTCTGAGCACTCAACACCTGTAAAAAGAGCTAACCTGCAGGACCTCCAAGCGTCGCCACCAGATCCGTCCTCTCTCAGATTAGTGGCCTGTGGCACACTGATGTCATATTCCAGGAGTTCCTGGGGCCACAGATGCAGGAGACTCTAGCTAAGGATGAAAGAGCACTGTGGGAAGTGCTGAGACGGTGACAGGAGGCCTGGCGGAGGCTCTCTTCCTCAAAGGATGGGCGTCCAGGGTGAGGGCAAGATGCCAGTTGAGGACCTTGGTATTTCTGGCAAGGAAACAGAAGAGCTTTTCACACCTAGCCTGGAGGACACAGCAACAGGCACCTCCAAGCCATCCACCCAGTTCCCGTCAGATGCAGCTCCCTTGGCTGGTTTTCTTAATCAAGTGAAAAAGTAACCAAATTTCTCACTTCACTTATTCTGATGGGAAAGCGATGGCCTCACTTAGAAATCAGAAGCTGATGAGGTCCTCTGGAGGGAAATGCATCTCTTTTCTCCTCTCGTTAGAGAGCATGCACTTTCCTGGATCTTTCTGGCCTTGATTCAGCTCTCCGACAAGTCCAGCCCAGCCCAGGACTAGCGTCCCCAAGGACCCCTCTGCCAGGAGCAATAAGCAAGTTGTTGGCAGGAGCCCTTCCTCTCCCAAGGCCATACCTTCAAAGCATAAAGAAGCCTCTAGACGAATTTAGACAATCGCCCTTGTTTCATAAGTGCGGAAATTTTAATAAAGTAAGGAGAGGACTATATCTAAAGTCACACAGCTAGTTAGCTGTCTAACCAGCAGCGGGCCTCCCTCTCCTGCCTTCCAGCCTGTGAGTTCACAAATGCTGTAGAGCTAGCAAGCTGCTGTCTTACCAAGGGTGCTGAGAGGTCCTAGAGCAGAAAATACGAAAATGGATTTGTCCAGCCTTGCTTGGGGCTTTGGGCCAGCAGCACCTATTAACCACTACATGCTTGGTATAAAGGACTCGGTCCCAAGGGGCTGGCCCACTGTGTACTAGAATTTCCTGAGCGGGGGAAAAAAAAAAAAAAAAAAAAAAAACCTCCCTTAGTAGGAAGACAGGTTTTATGTGAGGTCTGAGGGTATCTGATGTTGTGAAATCAGGGCACAGAGCTGGAGAGGTCTTGGTCTCAGTGGGGTTTTTTGAAAGACTAGATCTGTGTTCTAACCTGCAGGTTGGATGTTTGTAATCTGGTCAGCCTGCTCTGAGAATGACTGCTCCTGAGAAAGTCTCAGGAAGAAGCGGAACTTGGGAGAAAATGCAGTTTCATAGTGACATCAGAGGCAGATGGAGACCTTGTGGATGATGCCAGGTCAGAAGAGACGTGTCTGCAGGGAAACAAACGTCTTTGCACTTGAAGGGTACAACCTGGGGAAGCTGGTTTGCATTGTCTTTCTGCTGCTCACAGAAATGTAAAAGCTGAGCAGGGCCTGGTAGTACAGTAGGCTACGGAAGACTGAGGCAGGAGAAGCACAAGTTCAAGGTTGCCTAACATATGGAAGGCCCTAGGTTCAATTGTTATTACCTAAAAATAAATGTTCACAATGTTCTCTTTACAAGGGTTGATTTAATAACATATTAACAGAGCACTTAAAAGGCATGCCCAGCAAGTCTAATCCGTGCTGTTTAGAAGACAGAAATCACCAAAGATATATACAAAAGTATATTTACCAGAGTTTCTGACTCATTCACCATTATGGCACTGACCTCACAAAGCCCAGCCCTGTGCCAACAGTGCAAGCAGCTACCAAAGGGGATCCTGGCTAGGGTTTTACCTTTCAGCATCATATACCAGGGGTGTACTTTCCCTTGGTGCAGCATCTTCATCAATGTGGATAGAAAAGAAAGAAATTAAATATATTAAAAAGGAGAAAACCTGTTAGAATCAGAATATATAGTGTAACTCATCTAATAATAATAATAATAATAATAGTAATAATAAAATCTACATTAAAAATCTTAAGTCATTTTCCCAATATGTAAATCACAGGTAATTTAGATTCTAACACTGCAAATAACCTTAATGTTGTGTTCTTTATATATTTTAGAGGCTTGCAGTAACAAGATGTCCTCACAGTTTAGCTGCAGAAGACCTCACACATGATATATTAACCTGAATTTTAAATAGACACATAAAACTATGATGTCTGTAGTTATGCCCTCTCCTCTGTCTATAACACCTTTAATCATGTACCTTGCATCTGTGTGCACATGCGTGTATATACATGTGTACATGTGTGACCTCCTTTATGTATATGTGCATGCGTACATGTGCCCTCTTCTGTGCATGTGCATTGTGACACTTTTATGAGTATGTCTTGACACATGTACATTTGTTGCATACACGTATGTGTATGCATGTACCCATGTGTGACTCATTTATGAACAAGTGTGTGCATACATAGGCATTCCTCTATGTATCTATGCATGTGTATGTGACCTTTTTATGTGTTTATATGCACATATGTGCATTCCTGTGACTGACTATATGCATGTGTGTACCTATTTATGCATATGTATGAATATATGTACATCTCTGTGCATTCATGAATGTGTATATATGTGTACCCTTATGTATTGAAATGTATATATATGTACATCACTGGGTATATACATGTGTGTGAATGTATATATGTATATACCTCTTTATGTATATGGTCCCTTTATGTATGCAATATGTATGGATATGCATGTATGTACAACCTTATGCATGCATGCATGTATATAAGTCCATATTATGTATAAATGTGTACCTTCCTTTATGTATATGTATGGACACACTTTTGTATCCCTGTGACATCCTTGTGCATATATGTATTTGTGTTCATATGGCACAAGTGTGGTGCAGGCATGTGTATTCATTCAGATGGGAGTTTAGGAATGGCTGTGGGGCAGAGAACTCAGGCCTTGAAACCCGGAAGAGCCCAACAGCAGTTACACAGGAGGCAAGTGACCAGTCCTGCAACAGAGATACTTCTACCTCTTAGATGGCCTGGGCGTACCTGTGACAGCTAACCGCCCAAGGAGCCTCTTGGTAACACACTGTGTAATCTGAGCTGTGGAGGTCATGCATGATGCATGACAGAGCCGGACTCCTGTAGCTTCTGGTTAGGATTTTGCTGCCACCTGAGGTAAGCTCGGACAGCTTGTCTAATTACATCAAACCTCAGCTTTCTCACCTGTGAAATGGAGACCAAATGCTAAGCACTTGGTGCATGTCTGTAAGTCCAAGCTCTCTGTATTGCCCTTTACCCGGAGCAAGAGCCAGGCAGCCTCTTCCATAGAGAGAAATAGGGTTAGAGTTCTTTGATCTTTCTTTTTCATGGGTGTATGGAGCAGCCATCCCTATCCTGCAAGAGCAGTGCACTGCAGGAGGTAGGCAGAGTTAAGGCAAAAGGAGAGCAACCTCCTTAGACCAGCTCCTGCAACCAAGCACTCCACACTCAGTCAGGCACCTGGGCAGCCGTCACACCTGCCAAGAAGCTCTCTGGGGGTCCCAGGAGAGGAGCAGTGTCCTGATGATTGTCACAGTGCTTCCCAGCAAGCTCTCTGCTCTCAAGCCAATCTCCCATATATTATTCCAGCTCATTAGCGAAATCAGAAGTAATAAGTGATTAAACATTTACTCTTATAAATGCCAACAAACCATTAATCACTCTGCTCGGAGGCTTCACTGCTGTGAACTCTGTGGCTTAATTTTGCATGTTATCTCTTGTCTGTTGCCCTTCCTGCTCAAAGTGGTACCTTCCCTGCTAGCACTTGTCATCATCCACTCTCCAGCAGCTGATGGGGAAGGCTCTGGCAGCCAGAGAAGCAAGTGAGAGGATGGGGTGGGCAAATTCCTCCAAAGGACGCGGAGGAATAGAGGGCAGCAACATCTGCACTTCAGTGCCCGCCATTTCAGATGCCTCTGCCAGATGTCTGCACAACAGGCAGGATTGGATTCCGTGCTGGACACTCTGCCCCAAACATTACACTCCAACTGTGTCATCCACTGCAGTCACAGGCTAGACCTCCTCTTTCCCCGTGCTCGTTTACAAGAGTACCGGAGGCAGCCTGTGCTGGGGAAGCACCAGTCTTTGCCCCTGACTGATAAGTGGCATCTAAGAGGGCAAGTGGAACAGCTCTCACAGCACACAATGTGGCAGGAACTTGTTGGTACCCTAAACCCTGTGTGGCTTCAGGTCTGACTTGGTGCAGAGACCCAGTAATGAATGCTGCCAAATGCTCAATGCATAAACTCCTCCGCTCCACTGGTCTGCCTCGGGTTCCATGTGTGAGAACTTAGAAGTTCTTCCACCAAGTTCTGTGGGGGTTCTCAAAGGACAGTGAACCACCGCTGCTTCCCATCATTGTTCCATTAGATCCAAACCACTTCTGTCTCCCAGTCCGGGATTTGGCACTGGTTTTTCGGTTGTTCAGAGTGATGATGCAGAGAGGGGTGGCAGAGGGGATCCTGTGCCTTATAGAACCTCAGGCAGCCACCTGTCCCACAAGCTGTCCAAATTAAAAATCAGTAGAAACCTGCTAATGTGTGTCAGCAACACAGGATCGCAGCTGCTCATGGGCTCAGAGTACAAGGGCTCCAATCCTCAGCTCGTGCTGCAATGACAGGTTCTCCATGACCCAGCCTCCCCCAGTTCTGCACCCCACTGGCTCACACCTTTCCAAGCTCTGAGCAGAGCTCTGAGAGAGATGTGATGCTAAATCTAAAGATAAAAGAGGATGGTGAGTGTTCAAGTGGGGTCACTTGCATAAGCAGCCAAGGGGCATAGAACTAGCATATGAAATACTGTAAAAGGCTTGAGCAAGTGTCAGGGACTAATGGAGATAGCAAGGAACAGGGTGTACTAGACTCCCACTTCCCAGGACTCCTGTTTCTTAGTAAAGAGATAATGAGCTTAGAAGCAAATGCATTCCAGGAGAAAGTGTGGCGAAGAAACACAGACATCACAAGATCCAAAGTAGTGAAGGGCAGTGCTGAGAGAAAGCCGATGGGCTTTCCTGAGTGACCCTGAGACCCAAAGCACAGGAGACCGCCTCCAGAGAGGATGCAGGGCAGGCATCCTAGGCCAGAGCAGTAGGTTAGGCCTGAACAGTCAGGGATAGCTCACATACAGAGAAGCAACCAATGAAAAGGACGCAAGTTTGTTCAGAGAACCCAAACAACATCCCATGGAAGATGATGAGCATCATTGAGTTAGTGGGCACCTGAAGGTGTTAACAAAGCTATGCTGAACAAGCATCTGACCAGATGCCTGGAGTAGTGGGACCAAAGTGGAGCCAGCCCAGACTTCTCTGAATCATCCATCCATAATGGGAAGGGGCTGAGAGAACCTCCTTCCCTATACCTGTCCAAGCCTTGGGGACAGAGTGTGACAAGTGGATGTGTTCATCTCACGTCACAGCAAGGAGCACTTCAAGCGGGGAAGGGATATCCTAGTCAGAGGTGCTAGGGCTGGGCTGGTGGCCAGATTTGGACTTGTTGCAGGGCCCTGGAGGATGGACTGAGTAGTCAAGCTTTTCTCCAGAACTCCGTGTGAATCTGAAGTTGAGCATCCTAAGAAAAAATCTGGGACAGGAGAGTCAGTTTTCTTCAAGGATGCAGCCCCTAAGGAGGCTTCCAATGTTCCAAGAGATGGTATTCTACCCATGCACATACAGGCAGCACAAAAAAACAAACAAAAAACAAACAAACAAAAAACAACAAAAAAAAAAACATGACTCAATGACACATGGAGGTAAAAGTCCTAGTGGAAATAGAGAACAGGCATGTAGTGTGAATAGAAGGGAGAATGGATTTGATCAAAACACATTGCCTGTATGAAATTACCAATAAAAACTAGCAATAAAAATTTTCAATATTAATTGTACACTAAGCTAACAAACAAAAGTCTTTTCAGAAAGTAGGAAGACAAGTCAGGGTTGGCACAGCAAGGCAACCCTGTGAGTCACATGGCACTCTGCAGCTTGGGCTAGGACAATCTTTCTGCCTTCACTCACACAGCATGACAGAGAGCCTTGACTATCTCTGTCTACCTGCCTACAGCACATGACTGTTCTGAGACCCCTGGGGTGAGCAGAAGACACACCCAGTGAGTGGTAGGTGCCAAGCAAACTTACTCTCTAGGACAGAGGGTGGGTCTCTGTCTCCTGGTCCTCCCTGCGTCCAAATAATGGAAAATTCACTGTGCCTTCTTAGGTGCTGCAGCAGCCTTTGGCAAATCAGAACAAGGCTCCATTTAATAGCTTTCCTAGCCCAGAACATTTTGCTATGAGGGCACCTTACCTCTGGCGGCGAGACGTGGGAGCTTGCCCTGCTCTGCCTTGAAGAGCTCGAGTGTTTATCATTAGGCTGTGAAGCAAAGCAATCTTTGGGCTAGAGCTCGTTGTTTTAAAAAGCAAACCTGTTATGCATTTGAATGTTAAAAATAAAATCCCCTATACCACGGAAATTGCACAGACTTCCCTAACTGAAATCCAGAATTTGAGGTGGGAGGGGGGGTGGAAATATTACATTTTTTTTCAAAAGTAGAGTCTTATTCCAAACAGCAGCCAAGGGGCCTGGTGGCATAATATGTTATGATTCGATAGGAAGAGGCTCATTTAAATTGCAAATGAGTATGAAATTGCCACGCTACTGCTATCTTCGCTCTGCTAATGTATAGAATAAATGATCTCTGGATACAATGAAGTCTTGTGTCCTCTTTGTTTGCAGTTTATATTAAAACTTCACTTGGATGAGATTTCCAGGCAGGTTTCCTAAAACGTTCCCTGAGGACAGAGAAATTCAATGACACCAGATTAAATACAAGAAACAATAAAAAAAAAAAAAAAGGTGTGTGCTGTGTGTCATCGGGAAAGTCCCCAAACTTTGTATCAGAGGATGAATTATTCATTAAAGTTTTGGGGAAAAACCCTAGTTTCAAAAAGAAAAAAAGGAAAAGGATTTTGAGGAAAGAAAGCGATTTTACAGTTAACAGTGCCTTTATATCAGGATCTACTTTGTGGTCTTGGGCTATAGTCAGAGAAAGGAGGATGCCTACAGTGGACACCTCTTCAAGGTGTCTCTCCCAGAAAGGCAGAGCTACTTACCTCTGTTCTTACAGGGAGGAAAGGCCATCCTGAACTGGGAACGTGTAGAGTTAGCAGGGACACTCTTAGAATGAGGACCAGGCTCAAGTCAAAAGTGAAAACCAGAAAGGCGGCAGACGGCATTTTTCCAGGTGCACAAGTCTGTAGAGATCTGCCCTGGGCCTGAGACCATCCTTGTGTGCGGAGCATGTTTCATGGGAGACAGGGCAGCAATCTTCCTGCTACTCCCAGAGAGTGTGGTACCTCTTGCTGAGAGTGGCAGCCTATTCATTTATCCTAATAGTCCTTCGCTGCACAGGGAATTCAGGCATACCATTCCAAACAAGAGAGAACGCCATTCCCAAAGGAGAGCACCCAGCCTCCGCCTCGCTACTGGCTCTTCAGGTATCCAAACATCCTGCCGGGATGCTGGCTTGTCCTGCCTTTGTTTCCTAACAGCCACTGTCTCTTAGCCATTCTCCAGAGGAGAAACTGGAACCATGAGCATCTCTCATAGACAAGATTTCCAAGATGCGATTATTCCTCATAGTTACCTGAGGCCAAGGAGAGGCTACCACCACAGCCTTCCACATCTCCTCCAGACCGGACAGGGATTTCCCAAGCTAACTATCCCTGAAAGTCATTACATTCAATTATTTTTCTTTCCTGGTTGGTTGCAGATAGTAATTACTTCTTTTGCTCCCCTTGCTTCTAATGGCCTTCCCAGCTATTAGATGCTGAGATAGGAAACCTGAGCTGCTATTCTGGTCCTTGCTCTGAGCACGAATCACCCTGCAGGAATATAACCAGAGGTGTATTGCCAGGAGGGGAGAGAAGGACTGTGTGTGGGCAAATGCATTTTACAGTGTTCAGACCCTCTCAGAGTCTGGCATCGTCTGCCTTTCCCCGGTATGCCTGGGTACAGGCATGTAGCAAACCACCCCGTCTATCTTGGCCTATCTGATAATTGTTCTTTGGTTTTTATTTTCTGTATGCACATACTGTCATTTCAGGTTTTTCCTTTATTCTTTCTGGTAGATTTTTGTGCGCTTGTTAATTGCTAAGAGATGTTTATATTCATGTATGAGCCCTTTGCAAAATGAGAACGATTGATTCCTCCACACAGCTTGGAGTTTCCAAGGAGGGTGTTCATCTGTTTGCCCAAGTGATCTGGCATTCTCCACAATTCTTCCTGACCGAGCAGGGCTAAAGAACTAAAATACACCCTTTCAGTTCAAGCTTACCCCTCTGGAGGTGTCCAGGGTGCTGAGGGAACAGGGCATGGTGACAAGGTGTCCCTACCAGAGGCCAAGGTGAAGGTACAAAGGTCTCCTGTTTAGTGGCTTCCCAACCAGTTGAAGTCTGAGGTTTGGGTTAGTGTTGAAACTTGAACCTGGTGTGGCCTATGGACCAGTTTTTCCCTAGGAACTCAGGTAAAAATGACGGCCCTGGCCTCTCTCTGGCTCTCATCAGAGCCAGTATACCCTGTGTGCTAGAACTCGGTTCAGCTGGTTGGACCCTGCTTTCTACTCCACAGCCATCCCATCCTTCATGGAGGCCTGGGTCTTGGGAGCCCAGTGGCCACCAGCCCACATGCATGCCCATCTGGTATGATATGATAACCTGCAGGCTGGCTTGCACTCAGCCCAGCCCCTTTCTAACTCCTCGGTATTCCTTCCTGTACAAGCCAGGCTCGGAGAGGAGGCAGACTGCTGGGTCTAAAGTCTCTCACTCCCCTACCTCTCCTGTTCCTCCCTGACTCCCAAGGCTGAGGGACCTGGATCCACTTCCTCTTTGCCACATTTTGCTGCAGTGCAAAGTGTTTTCTCTGTCTGTTTACTCAGCACTGGGGAAGGTTGTCATACAGTATTTTTAACTGTTAATTAAACAATGGCTGAGCTGAGGCTCTCACACGCTCTTAGCCGGTTATACATTACCTCATTTCCTCTTCACAGTAATCCTACGTGATAGAGACTTGTTCCTGTTTCAGAAGTGAGAAGATCAGAAAAGAGAGAGCTGAGTTCCTTACCAGTACCCCTCCCAGGTAAGTGTGGGCTCTGGAAGCCCTTTATCACAGCCCTTGGCAACCAGGGGACCAGAAGTCTCTGTAACCAGGATAGCCTAGGAGGAGGCTATCACTCATTCCAGCATCATGGAAAAGAAGTCCTTGTTCTCATTCCTTGTGCTTTCCTAACTTGGATTTTGTTTCTTTGATATTTAGACTATCGATTCCATTGCTTTAGCATTTGAGCAAAGGAATGGACTTGACTTTTTCCTCACAAGCTGAGCTGGCTACTTTCTATTGCTGGCTAGCCCAGCATTTCCTACTGACCTTGAGTGCCACCAGAAACATGTGTCCCCTCCCCCAGGTGTGGGCTGATTTTGTGTTCTGTTCCACTGGCTGTCTGGCCTAAGTTACTCTCCATTTTTACGTTGACTCTAGACAAGTTCATGCCTGGGAGACCTACTTACTGCATAGCGTTGACATCTTTAAAGCCAGCTCATCACTCAGCTGTCCTGGTGGCCTTTAGACCTCTCTGGAGGTGCTGACTGGGATAGTGCTCTGAGATTAATTAGGGGAGAAATGACATCTTTATATCGTCATGTTAATAATCCTTCCATTTGTTTGTCTTACTTTATTCCTTTTCCGTAAAATTTTATGAGTCGCCTCATATGGGACTGCAGACTGCTGGCGCGGACTTCCGGAACTCTACATTTGGTTGATATGAAGCCATTTTGTTTATTACATTTTCCAACTGCCTCTAAAGCCTGGCATTTAGGAAGATGATGGAGTTTTCTGGGAGCAGGGTCACCATGGTAATCAATTCACTGTACCAAGGTGGTTTCATAAACATCCTTCTCCCCACAATTAATGTGGTCAGTTATATTAATGTATTCCCTAATATTAAATCATCCAATTACTAAAATACTTGTGCACAGGACCGACTCTATAAATACACTGGTTTTACTGTATATTAGTTTCTGAAAACTCTGCCACAACTCACCCTAAACTGGGTCCCTTACGACAACAAAAACTTACCTCAGTTCTTCAGTCAGAATCTAAACCTGTTCTTGTACAGGACAGTGGAGAAGAGTCACCCCACATCCACCATGCCTTTGGCCCCTCATTGCTCGATTGCAACCACATCACTCCACTCCTCATTTCCGTATTCCCACAGTCACCTCCCCTCCCTGTCTGTATCTTTGTTTAGTTATGTGTGAACATGGACACTATAAAGTTGTCCCACACTAGCTCAGAATTGAGTGCAACAAAGTGTTCTTTATTCAGGGGCAGACTCACAGATAACAGTCCTCTGCATGAATGGGGAACAGGAACTGAACCCAGCAGCCAGGAGAGAGCTCATGTGCAAGCTTTATAGCTACATTTATAATATAAGGGACCATGCCCTGGTGTGGGAAGTCCTGTCTATGTTTTGCTTTTATTGGTTAATGAATAAAATTGTTTTGTCCAGTGACTTAGCAGAATTGGGTAAGGCAGGAGTTCCAAGCAGATAGAGGAGGAGCGAGTAGGCGGAGTGAGGGAGAAGCCATCTAGCCACCCACAGGAGACAGACACCTCTGCCAGATCCCACCAGAACCTTGTTGATTTCTGTGTGACAATTTTGAGACAGGGCAGTCAGGAAACAAACTAGCAGCCTCCACTAACCATGCCCAAATGTGCTGGTATCTTAAAGGCTATTGGCTGAAGGAGCTCCCACAGCACCTCTCCCTTTTGTCTAAATAAGAGAGTTCTAAGTCTGATATAAAACTGTATACAATAAGAACAAATATCAAGTATAAAAATTTAAATTACAACAAGCATAAACAATATCAAACAGGAAACATATGCTAAATGTTTCAATAATGTTCCTATCCTAAGGAGTCTAAGTCTTGTATTAGAAATAGCTTGGCCAAGTCATGAGAGGAAAACAACCACAAATATGTAATCTTCAACCCCATCAAAGACCTGAGAAAGGAAATAATATTACTTGAGTAAACAGAAATGGCAATCAAGCAACTTCCAAAATGTGCAATAAATGGCAGAGACAATTGGCTATCTGGGCAATCACCCAAAGTCTCATTTGCAGCGTTGGAGCAACCAACTTTGGCTAAGGCCTAGAGTAACTGACAGACCATTTTCAGAGGTAGGAAAATTTTCAAAACTGTCTTACCCTGTCTTGGAAAAGTTTGGCAGTCTTTTTTCTTGTATCCTGCTTGTCCTGTCCAGACACGGTGCATTTTCTCAATGGTCGAGGCATAGGCAGTTCCTTGCCCAAAGACTAGTTTTGCCAAAAAGAAACAAGCTCCAAGTGGAGCATCTTCAGTGCTCAGCATTCCCTCAGGAATATATTGGTGCTGCCAGGAGCAATTGTGTCTCACAGCAACAGAACCAGAGTTTATTTAAACGCCAAATTCTACAGTTCTTTGAAGATTACCTATCTATGTGGAATACAATCTCTATCTAAAAAACCTGATTAGTCTAACTATAAATATGACAAACATGGATGACTATTGACCTATAAATCTTAATCCCTATATAACTTAAAGACTAAGACTTCATATTAGAATATTAAACAGTTTTTAAATAACTGTGCAGCCAATGAGGACAATGATCTCAAAATGGTGCACCTTCTTACAACGTTCTGGCAAGAACATTAAATAGGAATCTTGGAAAACCCCTATTGACTACTCAGACTATTTGCAATTATACCAGACAGTATACTTGAGCAGCTGGTACCCAAAACCAGTTTTAAAGTAACACTATCAACATCATGATGTCATACCAACCAGGTGGAGTAATTGTTGTGGGGCCCCATCTTCTTCCTGGAAACTTAAAAGATTACTGTAGGGAAATTTATTGTTCATTGTGGAAAACGTAAACATTATTTATATAGACATATATTCAACAAATGGTACAACAGAGACAAAAATAGTTATGGCAAAAAGTAAATTTTTTTCTAAATTCTTTCATCTGTCCTATACCAGATGAGTCCTGACATGAGACAGAAACTCTGAATTGTTCTCTTGACAATATGCTTGGATTTAGAGAAGGATTGCCATTGTCCAACTCCAAAGCCAGATTTGATTTTTGAGTCGTGACTATTATTCCACTGGGTAGAAGACATATACGTGTGTGTGTGTGTGTGTGTGTGTGTGTGTGTGTGTGTTCAGAGATTTTTGCTCTGCAGATGATACCTTATGGGCTGAAGACCTCTTGGTCCTTTTGGGCCTATCTCAGTAGGTGTGGAGTTGGGATGTGGGTACCAGATGACGATGGATGCAATAAAGCAATCCTATGCTAGCTCAGAATTGAATCTAATAAAGGGTTCCTTATTCAGGGGTAGACTCACAAATCACAATCCTCTGCACGAGTGAGGAACAGGAACCAACGGATGGGGAACAGGAACCAAACCCAGCAGCAAACACACAAGCTTTACGGCTGCATTTATAGTATAAGAGACCACACCCAAATGGGCTGATATCTTAAAGGCTATCAACTGAAGGAGTTCCCACAGCATATGTGTATATCCTTATAAGGATGGCTGGTCACACTGAATCATCAGACCCCCCCACCATGCACTATGATCCCACCTTGATGGAGTATAACTACAATGACCCTTGCCCTCAAGGGTGGAAAAGATCTTCACAAGCCCTACATTTGCTTACACAGATCTGTAACCCTTCATCTGTCCCAGGAATGTTTCTAACACACAGTCACAGTAGGACAGGACAGGCATGTTACAGAGATGAGCGTCTCTTGTTTTTATACATTGGGTTATAAACAGAGACACATTCTGAGAGCATGGCATTGCCAGTGATCTTTATTCCATGTGACATTGACATTATTCCCATCATTTAAGTCCCCATAGGTGGATTATGACCACATGAAGCCAGAGTTGGCACCCCAATGCTTCTTTAAGTATCAAATAAAGATTTCCCTCTCAAACCCAAGGACTTCTCTTGGCAGGTTCCAGGGAAACACCTGTCAGGTGGCAATCACTGCCCAGATGCTTTGTGAGAGAATCCTTAGTCAGCATCCCAGACCGTCTCCTTACCTGAGGAACCCCTGGACCACCAATGTTGAACCTAAGAGAATGGAGTCATGTGGAAACGTAAGTAAGGGGTGTACATCACGTGAAGTGATGGCACCCTGAATGTGGGGATAGCTTCAGGTCAGGGACAGGCACTGTGGGGTCTGTAACAGTATCTCTGTTAATCTTACCAAATGAATGTAAAACTCACCAACCCAAACTATTGGTCAAATTAAAGCTATCTTTATTTCTGTGCCCAGCAAAGCCAGTATGGTGGCTCTTTCTCCCTAAAGAGAACAGCCCTGAACACAGGGGATGTAAGGTTTTTATAGCTCAAAACCACAAAAGTTCGGAGTTTCCAAAGGCTGGGGAATTTCTGAAGGCTACTGGCAAATGGAAAACAGAAGCAGATAGTAGTTTAAGATTACTTAGCAGAATATCTTGTGGTTTTCATGGGGGTGTAGGCCAAGGCTTGGTCAGGGTGTGTAGCAAGTCAGATTCCAGAAGAAAGAAACTTAAATTTTACAGTACACAGAACAAAACTTATTTTGACCTTGTAATGAGATGGTTTCTGATCGTAGGATGGAGTCAGGTTAGTCTGTCAGCCTCTAGAGCTGACTGAAGCTGTGTGGTAAGGAGAGGCACAGAAGAAGAATCACAAGAGCTAGAGCCTGCTCATCCCTCAGGAGCAGCTCTTCACAGTCCAGGAAGCATGAGGTAACACTTATGCATGAACATGCTTCAAAGTAACAAAGAACAAGGATCCAGACCCACAAGATCCAACTCACGGGCCTCAGGTCCCCATGGAAACCCACTTTGGGAAACCATGATATGGTTTTTCAAACAACACAGAAAGCTGGAAAGCATCCTATCTTCATTTTTGAAACACTTACCTACCCTTGAACTCAAGCATCCTGTTCACAGATGGCTCAGGGTTCTACGGAGCTGGCTCTACTTGGGCAGCCCTGGTTCGGCCCTGAGTATGTGTCTAGAGAGTATGAGGGAACACCAGACCCAGCAGCCCACAGTTGCCTGCCTGCTCTCACCGGGCTGATCCCATGAACAAATAGGACACACCAGAGCCTTGTTCTCACTTCATCCACAACCTTATGTCAGCATTAAGGATGACACCACAGGGGCCATTGACACAGCAGACAAGGGTTGCAGAGAAGTACAGAGTCAATGTTCTGGTAACAAATGACCCTGCTAGCATGCCTACCTTCCCCATGCCTGTGATCACCTTTGATCAAGGAAAAGTCTGTACTTCTCGCCAGAGACACCTGGAGTTGCTTTAGTCTTCCATTCATCTGCATCTCTTTGGACCTCCAACCAGTCACCTCCAATAAAGTAGAATTTTTTTTTCACAGCAAGACTTTCCTGGTCGTGTTTCCTCGTAAGAAAAGCACACAGAATCAGGAACCAAAAGGGGACTTTTCATTCTTATTACGAACAGTAAATGTGAGACCTGGTCCTTGTGAGACCCAGAACAAAACTTGTGTCAGCATTGAGCCTTCCCTCATACGTGGAGAAGTGGATTATCCATTGTGAGGACTGAGCACCAGAAATGAAACCATGCCCCAAGTCCAGCAAAGACTAGTATCTATATGCTTTCTGCTGAAGTAAAGAGACATTTTCCCTTGCGGAGGAAACACATGCCATGGAGAACAGCAATAATGATTCTTTGGTTGTCTGGGATGAGTGTCTCTCTTTCAGATGTGACATTCACTTTGTGGTGCTAGGCAAGCCCTTCATAAATGGCTGTCAAACAGTCTAAGGGCAGCACAGATTTAAATGTGGTAACTGGAAATGTCCAAAGAAATGCAGTTCTGAGTCCATTGGGAAATGATGGCTCTCCTGTATAAAGGAAGTAACTGGACATTCTTACCCCCACACAAACATCACAGCAAGTAAGAACTGACTGAGCCTGATATATGCTTCCCATGGGTGTGGCTGGATTATTACCTTTTTTCCTGAGAGCTCAGAAGAACAGAATTCCCACACTGAGCAGAGTGAGGAGGACAAGCCAAAATTCTTGGGGCCCTGCTACTGTTTGAATGTGTCCCCAAATTTCTCACATGTGAAGTTTAATCCTTGAACTTGTGTGCTAATGTCATGTGGAAGGAGTGACCTGGGAAAATGAGCCATGAGGGCTCCACACACAAAAGTGTAATTTGCAGGTGGATAGACTGGAGGATTTGTGGTCTGTAAAGGAAGTGACTTTGCCAGAGAACAGCCCTCTCAAGCATGTTTTCTCCACCTTCCTGGGGGGCCTTCTAGCATGTCACCATCCAGACCCCCAGGGGCTGCTGAGAACATACAATACAACATACAACGCACACTTGGTTCTCCCACCCCCACAACCAGGGGAAAAAAAAACATCTGCTCTTTACAGACCACCCACTCTGTAGAGCTGAGCTATAGCCACGAGGTTCACAGTGCCTGGGAAAAGGGCAGTCTCTGGGATGAGGACAAAGATGTGCCTCCCACAGGGATTTTGCCATCTGGAATCCACTCCCTGGTCAACTCAGACAAACTTTCCTAGAGCTTCATGGGCAGAGGGAGGCCTTTACCATGTTCCAGTTATCTCAAGGTAGTAGAGTGCTAACTGAAACCTCCCCCTCGGAGTCTGTGCCACAGCTGATGCTGGCTAGTGTTGGGGCATGGACAGCAAGGCTGGCCAGTTCTTCACTACCCAAAACATCTTGGACATCTTGAGCCCATCTGTCTCAAACTTCACAACTCTACACAGGTTTCCGAGAGGAAGACCAGAGACAGGATATGCTTTAACTGAGCTCACAGACCCACCCAGCACCAGACACATGGGGAGTTCATGTTTCCATGACTCCAGCCAACATCATGGTATTCCATCTGAAAGCATCCACAATCTGACCATAGGAAAACCAGAGCTTGAACTGAACACACAGAACATCCAGGAGATAACCAATGACTACCACTTTTGCCTTGCAACATTTATGGCACTGAGATAATTTGCAAACCAGACACATTTACCTGTATGTGCATCAGTGACAGTGTCCTCTGAGGTCTACCGCAGCAGGCGTGCACGAAAGAGTACCACGCATGAACAAACCTTCTACCTCTCCAGCTTCATCCTAGAGCAGGGCCTTGAAATGCTGGTGTCTGCCATGGTGGCAAGCCCTGTGGACGAGTGTGGCATGCTCCCAGGGTACTGTGCTGACAGATGGAATACACACCATAGCAGCTGTCCACATCCCCAGCTGCGCATGCAGGCCTCTCGGAATGGTCCACCAGGGCCCCCGAATGGTGGTGCTAGAAATTCTCTATCTGCCTCTTGTGTAATTCTTTCCTTTCATATGAAACAGCCCCTCCCAAAGGGGAGGGGAGGCTCAGAAAACTCACAAGGAAGTGGCAAGACTTGAGACCCCTCCATGAGGTCATACAAGCAGTAAACACCTGCTAGAAGGAACGTGAAGTAGTACTGTAACTGCCTGTGTGTGTCCCCTGGAGCTCTGGGCATACAGGTTTCCTGAGCCGTCACCCACGCAGGAGTGGAAGAGCATAGGCGGCCTTTGCAGTTCTACAGCAGCCCTCGTCACCCATGCATCTGTGACCGCAATAAACTCATCAGTTCACCACGCTGGGCTGAGATGGATCATTTCTCCATTCGTGGTTGCATTCCCTATCTGAAAACAGACTCCTCAGGCCAACACTGGCTATGTGAAGCTCCCTACCCCTGTGCACAGGAACAGCAATCTTGGGGCCAGCATCTGCCTGGTACTGACCACCTCCACCTGGGTGGAAAGTGGCTTCAGGGAAGAGAGAACAATGAACCCTGCCCGGCATCAATGGGGAGCAGAGCATCCTCCCTGACTCCAGCTCTCGGCCTGCTGGAGAAAAGCCCTGCCAGCTCCACAAAGCTAGGATTAGAGGACGCATCCCGAGGATTTACTTTTAATTTCAGGACAGGATTGGAATGCCCCGTTGTGTCTGCCTTCCAATAAACTGATAACGCTCATATTTCAGTATCTCCATTTTGATGAAAAGAACAGTAGTATATCAGCAAGATATAGGCTATCCTGAATTCTCTAGAACTTAATCCACAGGCTTAATGAATAAAAAGTTAAAAAAAGTAATCAGGTTGGTAAGGTGGCATTTGGAACTTAGGCTCTTTGCAAAGTAAGCACAGCGTGGCTCAATTACTTTTCTCCCTGTGTCTTTTCTCTTTTTAACCCAAAGTGGAAAATTATCTCCGCAAACCTTTTTTTGGGATTACCAAAATGCTGAGTTCTGTCATCTCCTCTTCTTTTTTAAGTGTAAGCCCAGTGACAGGTGGTGTCAGTGTTGTGTAACAAGTTGATGGCTCTATGTGTGTGTGCTGCCTGCTCACAACTCTCCGCCTTGCCTCTTGAGAACCATGACAGCGCATGATGAAGGTTGCTGTGCCCAACGGTGGGATAAGTCATTGAGATGTGTGGCCTGGAAAGAAGGGAGATTCCCTTGATTAGCATGACAGAAGGAGGCTTGACATGAGCCAACCTGGATGCCAAGATGCAAGTTGGCATCAGATCACCAGAGATACATTTGGGGAAGGCAACAGCCCACAGTCATGCTGTCTGCTTTTTATTTAACCAGTGAACCCCCAAATCCCCACTGCTGTTCCCATGAGATCCTGCAAACAAGACCAAAGAAGCCAAATTTGCGACAAGCCAATCCCAGAGCCCAAGGGATAGAGTTGGAGTTAGAGAGAGAAACTACCACTTCACAACAGGGTTCGTCAGGGTGTGGTCACCACTGACAGAGATGTCAAGGAGCTACATTACTGAAGGAAGGGGAGATGATTTTGCAGAGAGCAAGGAACCCCACGGGACTAACACATGATCTCGTTCTTAAATTCAGCAGGAACTACGTGACACACAAGACTCTTAAATTAGAGAAGGCTTGGAAATAAATCTAAAGAAACAGGAAGGCTCTCAAGAAAGTGTTTAACCTTTTGCTAATGTTTGACTCTAGCTCAGGACCAAATGTATTCATGTGACCAAAGATGATGAAGTCCTTGCCCAAAACAGCTACTGACATTAAAAGCTAGACGCACTCTGGTCTGTTTAAGGAATGCCAAACTGCCTCTTTTTTCCCTATTTCTGCTGGTTGACTTTCAAAATTTCTCATGGCTGTGCCATCCCTCCATCCTCCTACAGGCCACTGTCACCTTTTCAGGCTGGACTCTAGGACATGGTCATTTCCAGCCCTACGTATCTCAAGGTCCTGCCTGCTCCCCTTGTGCTGCCGGCTTCTGTCAGAGTGTTGTGTGAACTTCATGTCTGTTTCCATGACTCTGTGTTGCAGCTAGGGCACTGGCAGAAAGATCAAAGAAACAATCTATTCAAGTCCAACTTAGTAAGACAACGAGTTAATTCGAGTTTTTTTTTTTAAAAAAAAACTCTAACGTGGGCAACTTATGGACAGCTATATTGAAGAAAAATAATCTCTCTTTTTCCTAGTTAGTATGAGCTGTCCACATATCTTTGAGGAAGATTTTAGCTTTAGAAACTCTCCCTCTAGTAACTGTTGTCTATCTATATATCCTTGGGAAAGGATCTGATCTCAAGAGGCCCTTCCCTATCAACTGTTAACTCTCTGTGAATCTCAGAGAAGAAATGGAGGCATGTGGAACCTTACAATGAGAGATTCATGGTCCAGCTCACACAGGTATCTTTAGTTAGTTACACCTGTTGACAGTTCAAGAGTCCAAAGAGTGTGCCGTGTTGAAGGGCAACATTCTACAACGTGGGCACACATACACACACACACACACACACACACACAAGACAAAGACACGGAGAGCAGGAACAAAAACCGAACACTGGTTTCTTATCCAAGGAGAGGTATGGTCACCATGGGACAAGTTAAGAAGCTGACCCTCAAGTCATCTGGTTCCTTCATTGAAATTTCTCTGGCCTGTGACCCTGAGTAGTGACCCACTGGTGAAGGGTGACTTCCCAAGCTCACCCAGCTTTGAAACCTGCCGTATTAAAAGCCAGTGACCCAGGGCTATACCATGATTGTTAAGGAAACACTAAGAGTACCAAAGGACCAAAGAAGCCAGATTTGTGGCAAGCTGTTCCCACAGCCCAAAGGGATAGAGCTGAGGTCAGAGGGAGAAACTGCCACCCCATAGAGGGGGGTTTACCAATATGTGTGATCACCACTGACGGACGTCAAGAGCTACACTAGTGTGCTACAGTTAGGGCCTTTTTGTTGATGGGGAGTTGAGCATATCCAACATTGCAGGTTTATAGAATTGTTATACACACAGCATCCCCTCTGGGAAGAAGGAACCGCCACACAAAAAGATAAAGGAGTTTCCACCTCTGATCTAGGAAGCAGAGCCAGGGAGGAAGAACTAAAGGTGATAAATTTGAATGGACCTGCCTTCTTATTCAAGTGTTTTATACCACTGGTAGGCCTGTTCATGCAGGGACCTACCAGACTGGCAAACAGAGACAAAGAGAATACAGGGAGAAAGGGCTATGGAAAAAAAGGATATCCATGTGGGAAGGAAAGGGCAGGGAAGCAGGTGGCCCAGGGTTGACATATATAGAAGACAGGAACTTCAAAGCCCACACGCATAGCTGAGGGAAGGGGGGAAGCAAAGCCAGGCAGCAGCACACCCACCTCCCACCGCCCCCACCTTCCTGCCTCAGCTCCATCAATGTACCACGTGGTAGCCCTCCGTGCCAGTGATGGGCATGTCTCGGGGCCTGGGCTCAGAGGCTTTGTGGCCCTTCACACATGCCTCAGTCCCTCTGGCTGTGCTTCCTAAGATATAAACTGAATGTCACCAGCAGATAAGAGCATGGGAGCCTCAGGTTGTCGGTGGCGACCCAGAGATACTAGAACTGTTCCCTTAGAATGACTCTTTTCCCCAATCTGTTGATGCTTCCTGGGGTCAGCTCTTCCCACCTGTGTTTCCATTCATACATTACAACACCTGAAGGCAACCTCTTCACTTTTACGTTTAAGAAGCAGAGACATAGAAGGGTGAAGACACAAACATGCAGAGTCACACAGGTTCTGAGACAGTCCCATCACCAGCAGAGATGAGCCACTTGCTGACCCAGCGGTCTGCAGAGAGCATTCCACATGTAGGCTTCAAGACTGGAACCCACACCTGCCTCTCCCTCTTCTCTCGGCACAATCTCCCTCTTTGGGGACACTGTCTAAGAGCCAAACTTTCAAGCTGCTCCACTGAAGCAAGGACCAGAACTCAACCTCTGAGTGACAGGCTCAGCAGGCTGTCCACCCTCCCTGCCGACTCTCAAGTGATGTTGACAGCCAAGTGGAGCCACATTCCCCATTCAGCAGGAGTTCCGTGCATGGTCTGAACCTGGCCACACACCCGTGCCTGCCAAACAGAGAGATGGATGGCAGGAGACCTGAGCTGTGTCCAGACAGCTGGTGGGAAAGAGCCTAGCTCTACACAATGGACAAAGAAAAAGAAACCTATGTGAGTGCATGGATCAAACCTTCACCCAGTGTTGGGCGGTGAAGAGAGGAGGGATATAAGACCCAAGAAATGTCCAGAGGATAACATTTAAAAGACCTTCTAGGATCCAAGGAGTCCATCTACTTCTTTAACCCTGGAACAGGCAGCAGAACTAGAGAAGGAAACCCCTGCAGACTGCTGAGCTGCTGCCTCCAATAAGGGCTCCTCCTTCTCAGCTCAGCTGGGGATGAGGACAAGGCGGAGGGTAGCTGTGGAAGAGGGCATCTCTAGCTGGCACTTTCCCCAGAAACCAAGCCACCAGGGAGAGAAAGCACTGCAGAGCACAGCAGGACCACAACCCCTCTCCCTGCTCCTAGTGCTGGGGGTCAAATCCAGGACCCCACACGTGCCAGGCAAATGCTCTGCCACTGAGCTAAAACCCAAGCCCCCAGGCACAGAGCCTCTGGCTATGGCTGTGGCGAGGCCCTGGGAGCTGCTGTACACACAGGAATAGACACTTTGTTTTCCTGAGCTTTGGCTCCTGCTCAGGGCCCTAAAGAGAAGAATTCACACCAATCTAAAAAGGGATTTATCAATCTTGCCTCCTGCCAAGCCTCATCCTTTATAAAAATAGCTGCTGGTTAGGTTTTCTGGGACAGAGCTCCACCAATTACCTGAGGCTTTGGGAGCTGAAAGAGGAGAGATGCCGGTTAGGATGCCAAGAGCCAGGGCTCTAACGTCCCTTGTCACAGGACCTGTGCCAGGGCTCGTGAGAGTGTGGGTGGGAACAAATGAGTCTCTGCTCCTGCAGAAGCTGGCAACAACCAGTCCACCTTCTCACTTGGTCACAAGCTCTGCACAGCTGTGGGCGCCTGCCTGGGCCAGATATTCCCTCTTGCAAATGTGACAGTGAGCATCTGAGCCTCATGTCGCTTAGAGTCCCATTGGACAACTCAATCAGAGCCCAGGGTGCCTGAGGGCCCTGGGAACTGTGTGGGGCTGCAACAGTTCCTCAAGGTAGTTGACAGGATGTCTAGCTGGTAAAGAAATAGAACCCGGAGGCTACTTGGGATCAGTGCCATCAGTCCTGTCCAGGGTAAAACTCAGCTCTGCACCCAGGAAACTTATTATGGGCTGTGGAGGGATCACACAGCAGGAAACAGTTTAATGTGACTGTTTGGCCACTTAAGGACTAAGTTAATGTTTTACCCAGCATTACTGAGAGTGCATGTTCACAGTTAGTGTTTTTCCCAGAGACATTTGGCGTGGTTCAGATCTGTCGCTGCTAACTTCACCAGCCCTGTTGGAAATAGCATTTTTTCAATGTGATATGCAAATAAGACCGAAATGTAATTCCTTATGTAAATAAGTCACAATTCCCAAATAAGAACTGTGGAAACAGAGCTTCTTTCAACGTAAATCCATATGGCCATTTATGTCACTTACACAATCTAACTCACAGGGCTGTCGCAGTGCTCTGACATACGGCTGCTACGACTGAGTGTTATTGCATTCAAAGGAAGATTCACGTTTCGAAGGCTTAAGCGGCTCAACCAGTATGTCGGCTTAATTACCTTTGTGATCGAAGCTGGACGGTGCAAAAGCCCATTTTTGCCTTCATGCCATGAGGCTGGGTGTATTGTACTCTAAATGTATTGAGAACAGCCTTTGAATGGCTGCTTCATAGTTCCTTAAATGAGATACAGTAAAATCTCATTATAACAGACCTCTCCATTACAGCCTGGGTTTGGTCAACTGTTTGCTTAATTCAATCATTCATCGAATACAGTAAGTTCTCCCGGCCTTACCTCTTCAGGTCGATACACAACTCCTGTTTCTGGCCACTGAAAATGACACAGGTCAGAAGTGACCCAATTTACCTTCCTGGGTTCCCACTATAACCCTTTTCTGGGCCCTCTTTTTGCCTCTCTGCTGGCAGCCTCCTCTGGGCTCTGAATCATGAGAATAGGGGGTCTTGGTTCAAATGACTGAAGCTTACTTTCACGAACCAGAGTCTTGACGTTCATGCCGTCTATCCCTGGAGATCACATGGTGTCTGTGTGTGAGCGCTGGGCAGATGGCCGCCTAGAAACCCTAGTGCTGCCTGTAAGAGGCCAACCCTGCTAAAGATGAACTTGTGTACTGGGAAAATGGCATGCCAAGGCAGAAAGGAGCCAGAAGAGGGTCCGTCATTGTGTGTCATAAGCACCCCCACTTGTAGACAGCTGGCGGTGCTCTGTCACCTGCTCTGGCCTCTGTGGGGAGCTTGGACAACCTGGCCTTAGGGTGCAATGACTCCCCATGATTCTGATAAAGGGAAAGGATGCTGTCACCTTTGCACTCAGGGTACCAAATGAGAGGTATAGTGAGGGTTAGGATTCTCCTCACTCACAGGTGAGACTTTCATCTTCCAGATCTTTGGGAATCTCCAAACTTTCCTGAAGGGACTGTAGGTAACCATGTTCAGCAGCAGCTAATATGAAGGAAAGCAGGACGGAATTTCCCTCAAGCCCCCCTCCCATTCTATTCCTACCCACACACTCCTGACATTTTTTTTCTTTGCTCTAGGAAGCAAGAACTTGCTCCCTGCAGAAGCTGCAGTCTGAAGGTTTGGATGCAGTTGCCATATCCTGTTGCAAATAAGCCGAACCCCTTGGCTTGTCCCTCTAGAGTTTATTCTCTAGGGAGAAAGAAGTGCTGCCATGGAAATCTGGACACACCTGCTTCAGTCCACGTCAGTGCTCGCAGGGGAGTAAAGGGAGGTCAGGGTACAGAAGCCAAGCTCCCGCAGGAGAGATGTGCTAGGCCTTCCAGGAGCTCTAGGACCACTGCTCTCCACCTGCACCGAGGGGAGGACCACCCACAACCTTGGGGATCCTTACACCCCTACTACATCACATCCCTCACTTTTCTAAGTGCCTTGACAAAATACCCAACAGAAACAACTCTGGGGAGGGGAGTTTTTCTTTCTATTATTATTATTATTATTATTATTATTATTGTCTCACGGTTTAAGGTGAGACAGTCTACTACAGTGGAGAAGCCATGGCAGGGAGGGGCTCAGTCAAAAATAGCTAGAGACCGTGAATGTGACTGCTCACGTGGGGTAGACTAGGAAGCAGACAACACAGACCAGGATCCAATGTGGATTTAACCTTCAAAGGCCCATTCTAGAGACCTTCTTCCTCTAGCCAGGATCCATATCCTAAAGACTCTGCAGACTTCAAAATAGTGCCACAAGTTATGACCAAGTGTTTAAATTACATCCCCATGAGGACAATCCCATATTCAGGTCATATTTAATGCCACAAAGCTCCAGTTCCAGGATCCAATGTGACAGCACACCCATTTCTCATGGCCACTCTCACAGGTAAGGGAGGGTAAGTGATCAAGTGGCCAGGGGACTTTCTCCAAAGGGCTTTTCCTACTGGATGATGGTAGATGGCCTTTTTCCTGAGACTTGTGTCCTAGATGACTTAGGCATGCTACTTGATCAGCATTGGCTGTGTTGTCCCTGGGCTGGATTTGATGAGGACACTTTGTTCATGACCATGACCATTCTAAAGATGGCTGAGAGGAGCAATTCCACCTGGGGGAATGTAAGACAGCAGCCACTGGGCCCCATGGCCCGAGTGTGGATCCACACAGTCACAGGACTTGAGGATGTCTCCACCTGGTGTCAGGAATCAAGGTCCAAGCACTGGGTACACCAGAACCCTGCGAGCCAAAGACCTCTTGAGTTTGCATTAAGAACATCTCCAGAGACCTGGACTTAAAAGCCATATTTTGTCTAAAGAGCTGCAGGCAATTGGATTCTAGTTTGCAGTTAAGCAATACCAAGGGATAAAATAGAACGTACTGGGAAGTTCAAGGGTTCTGATCACCTGCGCTGTGCAGACATGTGGAAAGGCTGCTGGAGGTACAGGCTTCACTGGAGCCTCACTGTCCTTCCAGTAATGACTTTCCTGCTTGTGTATGGAATGTCTGTTTCTCCCCCACAGCGTGCGTGCTTATATTAAAGGAAATGGGGAAAAGACAAGAGTAGAGGCTCACAAGAATCCTGAGATAAAGCTACACACCAGCAGCAAAGACTCCCACAATACAACCCCAGTATTTGCTGCTTGTGCCAGTGTTTTAAGACAGCAGTGCTGCCTAGGACTGGGCAACAGTCACTACATGGAGTGGGTGTGCACAGGCCTTGCAGTCACCCCAGGTCACAAAAGGCTTTGTGTGGTCTTTGTGGCTAGTGAGAGTTTACATGGGGGGGGGCACCTAGAGGGTTTGGGCCCAGGGTTACATTTCAGAGGGAACCGAGGGGATACTGAGGACAAGACTGGAGCAAGTAAGACAGCCAGCAGGAGAGCCCAGCACACTTCATGAGCTGTGACCCTGGGGTGAATCAGCTAAAGCCACCTAGAGAAGGGGAGACATGCATGGGTGAAGACAAAAAGAGAACAAGATTTCGTGGGTTAGGGACAGGAAATAGACGAGTGTTCCTTTGTCAGAAACAGGAAAGGACAAATCCCCTGTCACTCCAGTAATGGGGACTCTCAGTATCCAATATGGTAAGTACAAAGACAAGTATTCAGGAGAAGCAGGCTGGGCTCAAGTCCTGTGGGGACATCTGCCAGTGGACCACAGTCTCCTCGTCTCTCCCTCTCCTACCTCCATAGCACATGAACAGAGCTACCCCACAGTTGTGGCCTCCAACACCTCTGACAGAGGCTTTTCCAGTGTGAGGGGGAACAGCTTCTGAAAAGGAGGCTCCAATTTCAGAGGTGTGCTTGTTGTGTTCTCTTTATAAAGCAAGGCCATGCGTGATTACCACACGGAAACACGAAGGAGGGGCTGTCGCTGGTGATTACAAGAGTGCATAGAATAAGGCTGTATCCAGAGCCGTCACTACGGCGTAGCAGAGGAAAATGCCCTCTGTTTCAGGCACCCTAATTTGTTCTTCCACCAGTGTGCTTATTTCAAATTAATATGTTTGTGATGGGGACCTTGCCTGCGTTCTGTCGCCATGGGAGACAGACAGTAGGAGCTGAGGCAATTAGAAGCAGGACCCTGAAGGAGTTTCACTGTTCAAGAGCACCCAATGCCGAGACTACGAGCAGTTGGCCTTTACGTTCCCAGATGACACAGGAGGCTTAGAGTCCGTAGGCTGACAGGTTCTCATCAAGGAAGAGCTGTAATTACATGAGCGTTCTGTAAACCATTTAATTTCACCAGGGCTAGGATAGGCAGAGTGACTTACAGCTGTATCGATAATTGCCTCGCTTTAAACTTTTAGAATATACTAAAGTAAGACACTGATAAGAAAAAGTGATGTGTTTTCCTTCCTTTGCCAGATGAGATCTAAGACCAGTGGGCATTGTAGAGCGAGGAAAACCACAACACATGAATTTTTGAAGCCTATTTTAACAGTTTTTTTTTTTAGGTGTAATGGACATACCGACGAGTGCACATATTGGAGTATTTACACACACTGCAAATCCAGCATTGCATCAAGTGTCACCCCCAGAGGTTCCTCGTGCGTCTCTGTCATCTCGCCTTCTCCTTTGGCACAGGTAGAGAAGCTCTAGTAGCCAGAATGTAAACAGAATCACAGACTGTTCTGAGGGAGGAAGGAGCCTGGCTTCTTCCACTCAGCACCATCATTCTGAAATTCAGCTGTGATATCACCATGCTCATTTTATTGCTAAGTGGTTATCCTAATTCTATCCTGTGGCTGCGATAAGCATTCTGACCCAGAGCAACTCCATAAAGGAAAGGGTTGATTTCATCTCACACTTCCTAGTCACAGTCCATCAGCAAGCAAAGTCAGGACAGGAACTTAAAGGACAAGGCACAGAGGACTGCTGCTCGCTGGCTCCTGATCAGCTACTTTTCACATACAGTCCAGGCCCAGATGCTTAGGGACTGTGCTGCCCACAGTGGGCCAGGCCCTCCCATAGCATCCATCAGTCAAGACAATAACAGACATGGCCACCAGCCAATCTACCCGCTGACACACTTCCACCATTCTGCCATGTTGTCGCCAAGCCAACTACAGGATTTGTTTACACACCATTGTGGGGTCACGAGCCTTCATGCTTCTTAGATAACTATATATTGCTAGAATGGCTGCAGTCTGAGGAGATCACATCTCAGTCAGTAAAGTGTTTACCTTGCAAGCATGAGAACTGGAGTTCCATTCTCTAGAACCCACATTTTCAAAGCCTACCTGCAAATGTTCAGAATTCCAGCTCTGGGGAGGTAAAGACAGGAAGATCCCTGGGGTTCTCTGGCCAACCAACCTAGTCTACTTCATGAGTTTCTGGCCATTGAGAGACCTTACCTCAAAAACAATGTGGATGGTGTCTGAAATAATGAGAGCCAAGGTTGTCCTATGGCTTCACACACAAATGCACGTGCACACAGAGGAACAGACACTCAATCACACATACACACACTCACACACACACTGGGTCATGGACATGGGCGTAGATTTGCATTTTTTTAAGAAGTCAGTGGGAAGCTCTCTAGCAAGCTCACTGTTCCAAGTGTTCACCAGCAGTGTAGAGTCCAGTTACTCTGCATCTGCTTGCCAGCGCTGGGCATGTGTAAACTTTAAATTCTAGCTATCCTAATAGGTGTATTGTGGTAACACATTGGACTTTAAATTTGCATTTCTATGATAATAACAAGACTCTTTGTTGCTGCTCATATATAAATCCTTTGTTCAAATGTGTCACTTTGAAAGTACCTTCAGCAGTTTATTTTTTTAACAATATATTTCAAGATGTCAAGTTACTGGGCCTAAAGAGGCAAGATGGCTCAACCAGTAAGAAGAGCACTTGCTGTGAGAGCAATAGAACCTGCGTTCCAATCCCCAGAAAGCACATAAAAATCCAACAAGGATCACACATGCCAGTGGCTCCAGCAGTGGGAGGTAGGGGTGCAGAGGCAAGTGAGCCCCAAGAGTTTGCTGGGTGACATCCTAATCAAAATTGCCAGCTTCAGGCTCACTGAGAGAGCTTGTCAAAAATAAGGTGAAGAATAATAGAAGAAGACATTCAGCCTCTTCCCTGGCCTCTGTAAACATATGTGTGAACATGTACATCTGTGTACATACGTGCAAATACATTACACATTACACACACACACACCAAACATGCACATAAAAAATAAATGACCAAATTGTGAAGCATGTTATGATCAGTTTGTCAATCCATTTTGGCATCTTTTATTTGTTGATAATTTCATACACATATACAGTGTATTTTGATCATGCCCCCCCAAAATCCTCTCACTCTTCCTTGACACCCCGAGTGTGCTCCCTCCTATGCACATCCTCTCTTTTTTGGGCAACTCACGAAAGCAAGTTAGTCCTGCCTGCTGTGATATTGGCTGCTTTAGTCAGCTTAATCTTGTACAGGCCTTGTCATCTCATTTGTATATGGACTTTTTACGACAAATATTTAAAATTCTTGATATAACCCAAATTTCCAAAAGCTTTCTTTACATTTTCTTCAAGATTTGTAGATTTAGGTTTGAGTTTCAGACCTCTTTTGAGTTGGTTTTCACATATGATGAGATATTGAAGTTCATTTTTCTTTATGCAGATGGTTGACCAGTTATCCCAGCCCCATCTGTAGAACAGATTGCTGCTCCTCTCTTGCATTTCCCGTGGACATTGGTCCACAGTCAGTTGGAGCTAGCCTTTCAGATTCATTCTTCTTTTCCATTGTTCTATCTCACCTCCTCAAAATTCCCATGTGGATTTTAAAATGTAAGCTCTCAGTCCAAACACTAAAAGTCTGGAATTTTTGTTGGACTCCCATCAGCAGCAGTGTGGGTAAAATCAACACCATAATATAGTTTCCTCATTCACACATACAGCCAAGTTGTCTAGTCATTTAGTTCTTTCATTTTTCTCAGAAAATGTTGTGGTTTTCACTCTATAGTATTGCACTTCCTTGGTCAGATTTATCTTTAAAAGTTTCATATCCTGAGACTATCATACATGGGGTTTTAGAATATTGATCAGAGTTGTTGCTCATAAGTGGAAATGCAGTTGATTTAGCCCACAGACCTGGTCTTCGATGATGCTGAAGTTATTTGTTAGTTTCTGGAGTCCTTTGTCCTCAAGCCACACATGCCAGCATGTTTTGTCACTGCAACATAGACGTGAAATGGGACAGACACTGAAATCTACATCTGACATCATCTCGAGATCCTTCTAGACCCAGAATACTACGGGAGTGCCCACCCTCACTACCTCTACTAAATCTGGAATTCGATCTGGCCAGTGAAATAAAGCAGGGAAAGGCAGCAAAAGCTATCCAGTTTGGAAAGAGTGGAGGAAAACTTGGTTATCAGATGGCCTGCCTTCTTGTCCGGGTCCCATGAGGTCTAGTGAGTTTTCCCTCACATGTGGCTTTAGGCTATGTCAAATTGACAAGGAACGATAACCAGGGCTGTGTCCTCATCAGGTCATAGAATTTCACATTTATTTTTAGTTTGATAATATTTTTATTTAGAAATGAGTGTTGGGCTTCAGCACATTTTTAAAGTCCTTTGTCTATTTTTCTGGTTTACGAGCTGTAAGTCTTTTCTGTTTCACTTCAGGGGGTTACTTCATTTGGGGGTTATGGTAGCTGTCTTCAGCTGGTCGTAGTCTGCCTTCTAGTTCTGCACTGTTGTGTTGTCTTAGTAGTCACAAGCCCCTGACAGTATGTACCATTTCTCCCCTCCTGTTTTCAGATGTCACTGTCTTACGTACAGTGTATGAATGAGCCCCACCATGCACTGATGTGGGATGTCCTTTTGCATATGTAATTTTACTATGTTAAAGTTAAAATTCTACTTTTCAATTAGACAGAAAAGGCAAAATGATGTGGAATGTCCTTCTGGATATGTGTTTCTTTATTGGTTTATGAATAAAGTTATTTCAGCCAATATCTTAGCAGAGCAAAGCCAGGTGGGAAATCTGAACAGAGATAGAGCCAGAGCCAGTAGGCAGAGTCACAGAGATGCCATGTAGTTGCCAAAGGAGAAAGATGCCAGAACATTACCAATAAGCTACAGCCTAATGGTGATACATAAGTTAATAGAAATGAATTAATTTAAGATGTAAGAGCTAGCTAGGAATATACCTGAGCCATTGGTCAAATAGTGTTGTAATTAATAAAGTTTCTGTGTGTTTCTTTGGGAATGAATGGCTGCAGGACAGGACAGGATAGAAATTTCTGTCAACAATGTGCCTCAATTGTTTTCCCTCAAATACTTAATTTAAATCATCTTTAGAAGTAGCAGGCCTAGCTCAGTCCTGGTCTTCCTTTCTGTGAAGTCATATTGACATCTCATGCAATTTCTCTTCTGCCTGAGGACTTTAACATTTCTGTGTGGGCATCTTCTGGGAATAGATGTTTTTAAACTTTTGTATGTACAAAAAAGTCTATTTTGACTTTATTTTTGAAAGGTACTTTTACCTGTTATAAAATTCCAGGCTGAATTGTTTTTCCTTTCAGTTCTATACAGAGTTTTCTCTGCGAGCATCTGTCTTGCAGCATTTCTGAAGAGGTGTCTGCTTTGGCTGCTGTCTTGGCTCTTCTATGTGTGATATGAAGAACCTGGTTCGTGCTGCTTAGTCCATTTAGAAACATTTTCATTCTCTGGCTTTTTACCCATGAGAATTTCTACTGCCATGTATTCAGTTCCACAGCTGCTTACACAGGGTGTGTGATGCACTACTGACCCACTGCAGTGTGTTTTCATCTCATACACTGTGGTTTTCAGGTCTTATTCAAGAAGAATATGTTTTCTTCTGCATCTTTTCTCATTGGTTTTATATATATATATATATATACATATATATATATATTCTCTCTCTCTCTCTCTCTCTCTCTCTCTCTCTCTCTCTCTCTCTCTCTCTCTCTCTGACTGTCTGTCTCTCCTCCCTCTCCTTCTTTTATATATTTAAAATGTGGTCACAACAGTTATTCTAAAATATTATTCTAGTTGTCAGATCACCTGTCATTCTAGACTGGCTGTGATTAATTGACATGCCTGCTTCCTTGCACACCTGATCTTTTTGACTGAATACCAGACTTTGTGAATTTCATCCTACTGTGTATTCTAGATTCTCATATTCCTCCCAATGTTGCTTTGTTTCTTTCTGTGGTGCAAACATTTGGAAACAGCCTACTCCTCTGGCTTGTATATAAGCTTGATTAGGAAGAACCAGGGTAACATAAACCAGACCAGCCTTGCTTCACAGCAGGGGCAAGCCCTGCCTCCTGTGCAATGCACTGTCACTAGAAGAAAGGGAACCGCTGGCTCCAATCCCTTTGTGTACTTTCCTGTCAGCTCCCCTGCTGTCCTCACATACGTGTGACTGACCTTCACCCTGGCTTCAGAAGGTCACCAAACTTGAGCTACATGGACTTCCCCAGACTCGGGGCTGTCTTAACCTTCAGGGAGGTAGGGGAGACTCTGCCTGGACCCCTCCATATGCACAGGCTGCTGAAAAAGGTACTGAGCCATGTGGCTAACATAGATAAGGATAATGGGTTAATATAAGTTACAAGAACGAATAAGAAGCCTGAGCTAATGGACCAATCAGTTTTATAACTTATAGAGATCTCTGTGTGATTTTCTCTGGGACTAAACAACTGGGGGACTGGGTGGGACAGAAACCACAACAAGCGCACTCCTAATGTTACACAATGAAAATGACAGTTACAGATTTTTTTAATTGTCTTTATTATGTAGAATCAAGTTATGGTTTCAGAAAAATTCATGTCATTATAATTAACAATACAATTTTCCTCAGATGTAACATTAAGTGCAATGATAAATTAATGTTTGCTATTGAAAACATGAAGATTTCTGGTGTGTGGTTTTTTAAGCATAAAAATATCTCAGTTCCTATTTGTGTAAATCCTGTATCAGAGCTGCCTTGCTGATTTAAGGCAGTGTGTCTGAGACAAGAAAAACAGCTAACCACATTCTCCTTTTCCCATAAATTTTATCTTTACGCTTAACTTTTTTGAATATATCAAGAAATTATTCCGGTGTACAGTGTGATACAAAAACCTGGCTTCCTCTTGTCAAAATATCATGTGTATATCATTACTACAAGGAAGCTAAGCACTGACTCCCATCACAAGTATGACATCATCAGAAGGAAGTCTAGCACTGACTCTCATCACAGGTGAGACATCACCACAAGGATGCCAGGCACCGAAGCTGAGCAAAGTGCCTGTGCTCTGGCTGCTGTGGAGCCAGGACTCGGGTCTTAGTGTAGTTCCTCAGCTGCTTCAACTCCATCCCTTTACCATCCGTACAAGTTCTCTTCCCTAACATTCCAAGGGTATTTAATCTTGCCGATCGTTTCCACACACTTCACACTTGTTTGTGATATCTACCAAGCTGCTCAAAGCATTTTTATTTAGGGCAGGGATCCTCGCCCTTCCTAAGGTTGCAATCCTTTAATATAGTTCCTCGTATTATGGTGACCCCAACCATAACATTATTTTTGTTGCTACTTCGTAACTGTAATTTTGCTACTATTATGAATCAAAATGTAAATATCTGAAATGTAGTATATCTGCTATGTGACCCCTGCTAAAGAGTCATTTGACGACCCCATAAAAGTCACGACCCACAGATTGAGAACCACGGCTTTGGGGCACCTATGCTGTTGGGGCTGAGATAGGAACCACAGCCATGGATCAGTACAACTGTAAATTTTTCTGCTTTCTGTCCTCTACAGCCCATCAGGTGACTGGAGCTCCTCTTGCTATGCCATCATATCCACCATGCTCCACCCACCATGCTATCATGTGACACCAGATCCCACCAGCCCCCTACTCTCTACTACTCCCACCATACACACCTTGTTCCACCAAGATCTGCCAAAGTCACCATTACGTGCCAAGCTCACTATGCTCACCATGCACCATGTCCAAAGCCTTACTATACCTTCCATACCCACCATGCTCCACTGCAACACCATGATGTTGTAGGAGGCCATTTGTTCATCCTGGCTGCCCAGAACTGAAATAACCACACAGAAACTGTATTAATTAATTCACTGCTTGGCCCATTAGCTCTAACTTCTCATTGGCTAACTCTTACATCTTAATTTAACCCATTTCTAGCAATCTGTGTATCCTCACATGACTGTGACTTACTGGCAAGATTCTGACCAGCATCTGTCTCTGGTGGGGCTACATGGCTTCTCTGACTCTGACTCTGCCTTCTCTCTCCCAATATTGTTTGCTTTTCCCCACTTAGCTCTGTTCTACCCTACCACAGGCCCAAAACAGATTCTTTATTAACCAATGGTATTCACAACATATAGAGGGGAATCCCACATCACCATGACCTACAAAGCCACCGTACCCTACCATGCTCCATCTCCATACCTCACCATTACTATGTCATCATTTCCCATGATACCCTGAGACACACACCATATCTACTTCATTCCACCAAGATCTGCCACACTTGTCGATGCTCACCATGCCCCCACACTCGTCAGTTTGGTGAGAGCTGTAGCTGGAGGTATGATGAGATCACATCCAGAGCACAGTGCCTAGGCAATGAATCAAGGCCTCTAACATCTGTTCAGCCAGGCAGAGGGAAGTTCTCAGCGACTAAGAGACGTCAGTGCTCCTGAGTCCTAGCTGCCTGCAGCTCGCTTGTGCACCCTGGATGGTAAACTGTGGACAGGGCTGATCACATCCCCACAAGCTAACCCAGAAGCCAAGATCAATGAGATATTAGCACTGAAACTAGCAGCCTAAGCCCAGAGTACAGGCTTCCCCAGGGAAGAGGCCTCTGAGGGCCTGAGTAGAGCACCCCTTGTCTGCTAGAGCTACAATGCCACCATCCTCACCCCCACATGCTGAAACTGGCCATCATCCCCGTAGGAACATACACCTCTAACTCTCCTGGGTTTCCTGGAGGTTCTAGGACCTCTCAGCCACCGTAGTCATATGAGCCAACTCCTGCCTGGCACGAGCCCCATGCTGTCTTCTCTTACCCCTATATTGCTTTCCTCACATTCTTGAATTACTTTCAGTCTCGTCTCAAAGAAGTCACTCACAGATGAGCCTTATCTCAGGGTTGGGATTAAGCAGAGGGAACTCCAGCAAGAGCTGAGCCATCATTTCAAAATAAAACACGACTAGTTTATTTATCGTCGCTAAAACCTTTATAGAACACTATAAGTCCCACACATTGCTTGAGAGAGCAAGGACATGAAAGGCACTCTTGTGAATTCCTCTGCTCTCTTACTTCGCTTTCTCTGGTGCACTGAATTTAGTCTGGGAGTGCACAGCAGTGAGGCCCGAGTGGTCATTAGCATTGCTCATGACGCTGACTCCAGCTTCATGAATAAGACATCCTACTCGTGCTCCTTCTTTTGTGTCTTTTGTTCCGTTTTATTGGTTCTCAATTTTTACTTTGCCTTAGCCATAATCTTGTTTAATGATTTTTATAAGAGTAAAGGGATAGGAAGCCTCAGACAATGCGTTGTCTCACCCCAGCCTGTAATGAGGAGAGCTATAAAGCCTTAACAATTAAGGCCATGAGTTACCGGTGTAATTATAACGGTACAAAGAAGCAGCCAGGCTCAGCTGGGTGTGGAGCGCGAGGAATTGAGGCTTCTGTTTGGGGGTGCAGAAGGGAAAGGTGCCCTGAGCAGAGAGTAAGAAGAGCCTGAAAAGTTGGCAAGGCTGGTGTGACGGGTAAGAGCATGGGGTGAACTCACCTGGTCCCAGTGTAGAACGGCTCCCAAAGAGCTCAGACTAGGAAGGTTATTTCTGGTGTAGACACAAGGGCTGAGGCGAAGAATCCCCTGCCAGGTCTTCCCAGGTGAGGGATGCAAAGATATGGCCTTCAACACTGAGGTTCTGAAAGAGGCTGAGCCCATAGGATCATAGACACTGGGTAGAGAGGATACATAGGGGCCAAAGACACAACTGAGTGGTAGAGCAAGCAGGATGGTGTCATATGGAGTCTAGGGGACAAGATTGGAGGACAGAGGTGGGAGAGGATAGATGCAGCTAACAGTAAGGTTCAGGATATGAAGGGGAGGGGTGTGACTCTGTGTGAACGACCCAAGCCAGAGTACCCAGACCTCACACTGGAGGGTGTGTCTCATGACACACCTGTCTGTAGACTGAAACAAGCAATCAATTGAAGATCCAAACAGAGCAAAAGACTGACTGACCTTCTGTACCTGTGTGGTGGCCTTGACCTGAGACCGTGGCTATCCTGAATCTCTAACCTACCAGTTTCTGAGGGGAACTCTCCAGTTCAGCCCTGCTGAGTCTAGCCAACCCATCCCTTAAGGTGGAACCACCTACTTCTGTAGAGATGCAGGACCAACACACAGTGTTGGTTAGTCTTCACTGTCAGTTTAGCCAGATTTGTAATCACTTGGGAGACATACCTTTGGGACAGTGAGAGTGTATCCAGAGAGGTTTAACTGAGGAGCGAAAACCCACCCTGCATGTGAGTGGTGCTATCCCGTTGGCTGGGAGCCAGGACTGAATGGAAAGACAAAAAGGAGAAAGTGAACTAGGTGCCCCCCCACCCCACCCCCTCCTCTCTCTCTCTCTCTCTCTCTCTCTCTCTCTCTCTCTCTCTCTCTCTCTCTCTCTTCTCTCTCCCTCTCTCCTCTCTCTCTCCTCTCCTTCCTGACTATGTGTGCAAAGTGATTAGCTACCTCACACTCCTGCCGTCGTTTCTTTCCTGCTATGATGGACTATACTCGGTGCCCGTGTGTTTGAATAAGAGCTTCTTTCCTTCATTGAAAAGTCAGGTATCTGGTCACAACAATTAGAAAAGTAACTAAAACACAAGTTAAACAGAAGGCCCCCAGACCCAGAGACTGCGGGATAAGGAGGATGTCCGCTTAGGTACTGAGCTTGCAAGAGTGACAAACACACCATGAAGCCAAGTGGGGGAGGGGCTAGATGATGAGCTGTTGTATCAACTGTGGAGATGAGGTGTGATGGACAAAGATTAGCCTTGAGAGGTCCAGCACCTACAATCTCCCTTATCCCACCTTTCCTGAATTATCTATCCCCCCAGCACTTTGTATAGGACGAACTGGAGGTGTTCACAGCAAGGCCTTCCTAGAGACCCAGTTCTGGAAACTGTTTTGAGCCCTGGATGTCGGTCCACCCTGCTTAATGTCTCACTGTGAGCAGGGATCTGAGGGCTGTTACTGTCCGCGGTCTCCCATGGCCTCCTGGGCTGCCTCCTCCCCTTTTAACGCAGCTGTCTCTGCATGGAGGAAAGGTATACCAGTTCTCCTCTGCAGAGTTTTTCCCCTATAGGCCATGTTTCCCTGTTTGGGTGCCAAGTGATCTTTTGTTGAACACTGAGCATCTGAAAAAGGGGTGTGCCCTGGCTCTGTGTGGGAAGATTCTTACTGCTCCCTGGAGGTTTGAAGGTTAGAGAAGTCTGTTCAACCTTTTATGAGTATGCTCATTCCCAGGCACGTATATGTATTTTTTAAATTCTTCTATCTACATAGCTGCTTTCACATATTTTGATTTCTATGAGAGTTTAACTCTGCTTCACTGCAGAGCCTGGATTCTCTGCCTGCATCTCTACCCCCCCAGCAAGTGTGATCCCTAGGCCCTCCATAGGCTTCTCTCATTATACACCGCTGCTTTCTCAGATTTCTCAGCTGAGACTCAGATCATGCAACCATTCCCTCTGGGGCTCTGAGTTGGGAGCCACCTTGGAAGCCCAGGTAGGGGAGAGTTACTAACAACCTCTGCACTTCCCTTCCAGTCCATAGGCTGAAACTGGTGCATCAGTGATGGCTCCTCCCGGTGGTCCACACCTAAGAGAACAGCTGAGAGGAGAGTTGTCCATCCTGGTTCACACTTTCAGAGGTCCACAAGCTCCTGGCTCCTTTGCTTCCTGACATGGCCTTTTGCTGGAAATCTTTGTTCCAGAGAACTCTTGCTGAAATAATACTGCTAACCATATGACAGATGGGAGGCAAGATGCAGTAAGGGCAGGAACGAGATGCACCCTTCAAGGCCGTGACTCATTTCCAGGCTTCACATCTGACTAGCCCATTACCTATCGATGGGTTGACTCATTGATGAAATTAGAGCCTTCATGATCCAACCGCTTCTCAATATTGCCAACAGCTGGGCAACAAAGCCTTCCAGAATGAGCTCCCGATGCAAACCATAACAAGTAGAACTTGAATATCTTCCTCCCTGTCTCCTTAAGATGAGGAGAGATGAAGGCAAGAGCAGATGGGGAGAGTCCCACGTCTTTGTGCAGTTTCTTGTGTGGCATTTTCTAGGTTGAGCATTTGTTTGGTTGCTGCAGGTACTTAACTGGTTTCTGGAACACCCACAAGCCATCAATGTCAGTCTGTAGTTATAGAAAAATCAATAGTTTTTAAAACAAGGTATTGTCTCTGACTTTTAAACACATTAGTAACACAATTCAGAGAGCCCTGTTAAGTTTTACAACTTACAAAAAGTTGGTAATGTGGTATGCTGGCTAGTTTTGAAGTGAACTTGACACATTATAATCAACTAGGAAAAAAATCTTAGTGAGAAATTATGTAATTGGCATATTTGTAGGGAACTGTCTTCATTGTTAGTATAGTTCACTGTGGGTGATACCATTCACTAGGCTAGACCCTAAACTGTATAAAAGTAAAGAACACCAACAAGCAAGCAGACCTCAGGGATGCATCCTTTTTTCTCTGCTCTTGACTTTTGATGTGGTATGACTAGCTACTTAAACTCTTCCCTTCCCTTCACAGAATGGACCATAGCATGGATTTAGAAGCTGAACAAATCCCATTCCTTCCCTAGGTTGCGGTTTTTCCAGGATGTTTTGTCACAACAGAAACCAAACTAGGACAATGGGCAAATGTTAAAAAATAAAATAAAACAAAATTTTAAGTAGATCAGCTCTGTTGGAGATTTGACCCTCTTCCCCTGTGGCCTCTGCCTCCTCAAAGGGCCAGGGACTAAGGAAGGACTGTTGCCTTGGGTGGATGTGGTTCAGGGGATCAGTGTCTTGGGGATGACAGCCTCACTTACCAGGCAAGTTTATGTCCTCTCTGAGAGTGGGTTTATGACCCTTCTAAGCTTCCAATCCCATGAAGACTGAGGTCTGTGAAACTGAGAGGCCTGCATGTTTTAAGACATCTTAATGGCGAGTGATTGCACGGTTATACATCATTTATAGGAGGAAACAAGGGGTAACCTGCCTGTCATTACCCATGACTTTGAAAAATAAAGTTTCTTACCTTCAGGTTGCATTCACAGTTTCATCTCCAAGTTGTCCTCCTTCTTTATCTCCTACAGGCCTTTCTGGAGCCGAACTTAAGAGACCGCAGGTGTTTTAATAAAATTTATTTTGAGCCTACTGTATTTCATTATGTGGAAACGGCTTTCTAGATGCCTACCCTAATTATGGAAATGACACTATTCACTGGGTGTCTTTTAGCAGATGCAATCGCACTACCTGTGGCTAGCCGCACACAGAAAGAGCCAAAAGATGTACTTCTGCGTGAAAGTTGGGAGTTCAAAGTCGTTCCGATGTCAATTACGCACCTGCTTGGCTCATTCCCAGTTGTTTCATATGGCCTTAGATTTGCTGTTTTTAGTTTACAACCTATTAAACCTGATAAAATTGAAATATGGGCTCCCCAGGTCATAAATGAATACAAAGCACTCTCAGACAAATGAAATGCTCCGAACAGAAATATTTACTGCACTTTGGTCAGAGGTTTGCATAAAAATCTCTCAAGCTGCGCTTGCTGGTCTTTGTCATGGAGCATGCCAGAGCCCTTCCTGAGTGAGCGACCTCTGAGTTGATTCTTGACAGGAAACAAGCCATTTCCACCCCAAGGCAAAGAAGCGCCAGCACCCAGAAGCCTCTTAGCACCAATGTTCGTGTAATCGAAAGGGAGGACCAAAACACAGGTGACAAGCAGTTAAGAATATCTCCAGCTGGTACGCCCAAGGCATAAGGCAGAGTCCTGCTTCCTGCTGCTCTTTTGGGCAACTGGAAGCATCTCCTTCTGAGAAGATACAAAATATGCCCTCCTGGGCAGACCCTTTTATGAAAGTTGGGATAAGTTGGGGTGTTGGTCCCTGATCCTTGGACAGCGAAACGTATAACTATTCTGAGAGCTTCCTCCCGCCCAGCGCTCTACTCTGGTCCCTGTGTACAAAAGAATCATCAACCAAGAGACCACAGGGTGGCTGACAGCACCATCTCAGCATGCCAGAGCAGACTGGTACCCAGGGCTCAAGACTCACAACATAAACCAGCTATACTCAAAGGAAGCAGGGAGCTGATGCTACTTGCCAGCTAGGTATCTCAGGACAGCTTATGGCTAGATAGCATTCCGAGATGGACTTGGGGCCTGGGATAGTTACAGTGAGACAACTTTGCCAGTTCAAGCCCGAGGGCTGAGCAGTAGGGAGACAAACAAGGAAGGGGGTATGCTGAGGGATTCCCCAGAGCTGTCTCCAGGGAGGTGTCATAACCAGCTTAAAGCATATCCACTTGAGTAAAGAGGAGGTACAAGGACACTGCTAATTGGTTTTTGTCAACTTGGCATAAACCTAGACATTATCTGGAAAGAAGAACCTCATTTGAAAAGAAAAATAGTTTCCAACAGATTGTCTCCAGGCAAGTTCGCAGGGCATTTTCTTAACTTATGATTAATGGGGGGGGGGGGGAGGCAGGTCCTGCTGGGTGGTTCCAGCCCTGGACAAATGGTCTTAAGTTGTATAGAAAGGCAAGCTGAGAAAGCCATGAGAAGCAAGGCACTTAGCCGCATTATTTCGAGGCCTCTGCTTCAGTTTCTGTCTCTAGGTCCTTGCCCTGACTGGCTTTGATGATGGGCTATGATGTGGGGGTGTAAGTCAAATAACCCCTTTCCTCCCCAAGTTGCTGCTGGTCATGCTGTTTTATTGCCACAGAAACTCTAAGTAGGACAGACATGACGTTGAGTTTTTGGTCTTTCCTGCTGCTGAACTGGGGGGACTGGTTCTCCCCAGTTTGCAGGGATTTCCAATGTTATACCTGAAAGCCTCTAGTTCTAGGAATTCCCTTTATCCCAAATGATAATGCACCAGACCTCCTCTTGCAGCAGAGCTGGTCCCAGTAAGAACAGAGGGCAGGGGCCCCAAGAGGGGAGCATAGGATGCCTCAGCATGTGGGCCAGATGGAAAAGGAACAGCCCAAACAAAGTTATCCTTGAGATGTCTATATTTCATCAGTACAGGGTCCAAACATACTGGATAATGTAGCTGTCAGATGAAGTCATACTGCATACTCTCCACACAGGCTGACTCAGCTCAGCACCTGTCCCACTAATTCAGATTACTAATCATTGAACATTAGTCATGAAAGATCCAGGTTCTCAAAAATCTCCTTTCCACTTACTCTTATTCCCAGAAGTAATAACTGTGCTAAAAGCAGGGTCACAACGGGCGGTGGTGGCGCATGCCTTTAATCCCAGCACTCAGGAGGCAGAGGCAGGCGGATCTCTGTGAGTTCGAGACCAGCCTGGTCTACAAGAGCTAGTTCCAGGATAGGCTCCAAAACCACAGAGAAACTCTGTCTCAAAAAACCAAAAAAAAAAAAAAAAAAAAAGCAGGGTCACTCCTACCCAGCTTGTCTCCTTCAATATAAAGGTGTGAATTCACAAGCCCTTAGAAAATTTTTAAATCCTGTGTTTTATGTCACACAGAGAAGTCTGAAGCCATGACTCCTCCATAGTGTTCTGTGGAACTCTGTATCTTTGTTATGCAGCTTGAATCCATTCACCTTCTCTGCTGGGCGTGAAGAATATAGGACAATGTCTGTGTGACCCCATCCCACGTGACGCTGAAGTTGTCACAAGTCTTTCCTATTATCAACCATGATCCAAGAACAGTTCGATGCACCCTATATGCATGTTCAGAAGGCTCATGAAGCATGGGATCTGCAGAATGGAGTCATTGGTCATAGCAGGGACATTGCCACCCTCAACCATGTCAGCAGCAGTAACATAGTCAGGTATTAAAGCCTTTCCAATGATAAATGCAAAAGGATACATCTCTGACTTTGGTTCGCTTACACTTTTATTTATATTTTCTTTCGAAGTTACTTCAAACTTAGTTGCCTAATCAATAAAGAGCTTTCCTGTTTGCCTTCATTCATATTTCCCAAAATGTCCCGAATTACCATATTTACCTCATTGTTCTCTCAAGCGCTATTTTTCTCATGTGTGAGAGAATATATTTTTGAATAATGTTCTTTCACCCATAAATATCTCGGTATGTGTTTCCTGAAGTAAAAGCATGTTTGCCTGCGTGACCACAGCACAACTATCAGCATCAGGAAACTGGCGTTGCTGCAATGTTATCTAATTTCCAGATCTTACTCAAAATTTATTGATCATCACACTAATGTTTTATATACCAAAAGAAAATCCTCCTGATAGCTAACCCTGCATCATGTGACAGGTACACTGCCCCATCTCTGATTTCATTAGTGAAGCCTATCTCACCATCTGTTTTGTTCGTCCCCATCCTTGACATTTGGGAAAGTGCAGTCCATCTATTTTGTAAGACACCCTTGCCCAATAAGAGTCCTTCTAATGTCCCCTGTGTGATGTAGTTTTGGAAAAGATACCAGGAAAGTGCTGTGTGTCATTGGTGCACACTAGTGAGACCTCATGATGGCCACCTGCACTTGTGTTGGTGACATTCTTTGCTCCTTGGTCACAGTGGTATCGGTCAGTTTTCCCCACTATCAAAGCCTTTTCTTTGTTGACCTCTGTAGTCAACAAGCATTCTCTGTTCTTTTTTGACTTGTTCCGAAGTTACTACCATCATCCGCATCAGTGTGTGTGTGTGTGTGTGTGTGTTTGTGTGTGTATGTGCTCAGGTATATGTGTGTGCACAGGTGAGTGTGCATATGTGTGCATATGCCTATGGAGTCCAGAAAACAACCTCAGATATCATTCCTCAGGCGCTGCTCACTTGGTTCTTTTAAGAGAGGGTCTCTCACTGGTATGAAGTCAAACAAATAGGGTTCACTAACCCATGAGCCCTAGAGATCTCCCATCTCCATCTCCCCAGCTCTGGGCTTACAAGCATGTGTCATCACACCTGGATTTCATTACATGTGTTCTGGGGACCAGCCTCTGTTCTCATGCCTGTAAGGCTAGGCACTTTCCAAACTGAGTCATCTCCCCAGCCCCCACGTGCATTTTTTATTTGTTCATTTCCATAAAACACATTCGACACTTTCCTACTTGCTAACAAATACCATTGTGTATTTATTAGTGTCCTTTTCACCTTAGCCTGAGGGTGGAAAGTCAGCCATTGGACTCAGCAGTCCGCTGGGATGGTCTCTCACCTCCACTGCTGCTGCACTATGAATCTGAAGTGCAGTGGGTTCATTTTTAGCTGCTTGTTGGTCCACTGATGGGTGAGTAAACGGCATTACTAATTTGTACTCATGAATAATTTGCAATAATTTTGAGCTCGCCTGATGACACCTAGCATCACCCACACACTTGAGGCTACATGTGCACAGATCTGCTCGAGTCCTTTTCCAACTTTATCAGATCGTCTCTGTTCTTTCTATTGACTTGCAAGAGCTCTTTGTTGACCCTGTAGCTGTCTCTTTAACAGACACGTGCTCTGCTCTAGCCTTCCTCAGCCAAGGTTGGCCTTGCTATTGTTCTTCCTAGAGTATTTTAACCGGTGAAATTTTATTGTTCACAAAGTCTAATTTTTCTATTTCTTTTGCGTTTCTGGCTTATTCTTTCCTTGTTCAATTTAAGAAACCTTTTCCTAACCCAAATATGGCAATTATCTTTCCTATAGTTTCTTCAAGAAGTTTTCATTTAATCTGTGATCTATTTTGAGTTAAATTTTATATACAGTATAAGGTAAGCGTTGAGTTTCCATTTTTATAGAGATATTCTAATTTTTCAAAAGCAATTGTTAAAAAGAGCATTCTTTCTCCTCTGAATTGCCTCTGTGCCTTTGTAGGGAAGCCACAAAGCCATACATGTGTAATTCTCTTTCCAGACCCTTCATCTCGTTTCTTCCTTCTGCGTCTATTCTTATGCTAATACCCACCCATGCCACTGATAAGTTTCATGTTAAGTTTGATTTCAGCCACTGTAACTCATCAAATTTGTTCCTTTTCAAAATTGTTTTGGCCCTTCTAGGTCCTTACATTTCCATATCAATTTTCAACTCAACTTAGATTATCCACAAAGGCTGATGCCATGCCCCAGGTACCGGAAGGTGCCCCATCCAGGCTCACACAGACACCAAGTGTCCTCGGCCTCCATTTGTTCCTGGAGCCTTTCAGTTCTGTTTCCCACACTCCTGGGGATCCCTGGCCACATCCTGGAGGAGGAGTCTTGACCCTCAATTATTCAGAGCCCTAGCCATCACATGGTAGAGCACCAGACAGCACAGACATGCCTGGAATCTGGGAATCTGATAAGGGTCTTGGGTTGGAAACCTAGGCAGAACCGTAAGTGACATCTGGGTAGGATGCTGAAACAAATATAGATGCCATACCTTCTCAGGATTCCCTCCAGGATCCTGGCAGTTCTTGCCCCTCCACATCTTCCAGCTGCCTTTTTTACTTTGAACTTCTGTATCTACAATGTGGTGAGACCACTGGTTCTCAGGGTTTTGTTTGGTTTTGTTTTCCTTGCAAAAGTCCTTTGTCTACTGTAGTCTCAACCCTTTGCCCACCACACACATGGACAACATACATTATGACTTTTCCATTCAGAAATAACTTTCTTTCTCCACTTCTGTGGTTTGGTGGGTTTCTTATTGAGGGTGGGTAAGCATAAGGAGACATTCATCTTTCTTGACCCGTGTGTGTTTTTCTCATCCCAGTGCCCTCCAGACAGTCTGCCACATGATTCACCTCAAATTTGTAACATGATTCAAGTTGTTCAAATTGTAATGGTGTTTCAGTCCTGTTAAGTGAAATATAGATCTGCTGTGTCTGTGCAGATCGCTCATCCCCCACCCCATCCAAACCCACAAAACTGCTTACGTGATTCTGTCTTCATCCACTGCTTTCTAAGGCCAAATTCTAATGGAAGTATGGGATGGTTTCTGCTCAAGCAAGTTTGACCCATGGTCTGTCTGCCAATATATTTGTTTTCAAGATGTTGAACATGGATATTTCATAAAGAACTTTGGCATCTAGTATAGAAAGGCAGTCTACACCATCCCTCAAAATCATCTTATCCTATTTCTCTGGAAATAGTCAATGATACAGAGGCAGGATTTGATCAAATGGAGAGAGGCAAGCCCAATATTACAGGGCTTAAATGTAAATACGAGACCTGAAAAACAGCCCCCAAATGGAATTCATAAGAGAAGTGGTGATCTTGACACTGCTGAATGGAGACTCCAAGGACTTGGAAAATAAAAGTCAGAGAAATCCACAGATGTAGAATGTAGGTAGATAAAGAGATGAAAAATCTGGAAAAAGTTAATAGGCTCCAGTCAGGATGACATGAACCTCCTCCCTCATCCCCAGTAGACATTCTTAGAGATGGAGGGATGCTACACACGTGTGTAAATATGTCTGTTACCACAGTTACCAGTGACCATTTCTTCTTGTGTGATGTATTCTATAACTAGAGACCTGAGGGGATGTCTTTCAGAAGAATCGGCAGGTATTAACTGCTCTGGTTGTCATCATTTCTCTACACGGGCACATCTTCTCACGGCACATGGTGAGAGCTGAGAGGGGCATCCTCAGAGTTGGAAGCACTGAGGGGGAGGGTGCCCTTGGCCACTTGGGTTCCTTGATCTCTTAACCACCTCCTCATCCCATTACTGCACAGGAAGCAGTCAACTCAGCGTCAGCATAATCTGGACACAAAGCTGGACAAAAGTAGAAATTTTCCTTCCCTAGAGAGATCAGAGGGTTCCCCAAAGCCCCATGCATGAACTGCACAGGACATTCCCGCCCTCACAGTTGATACCAACTGAAAACATATGTTCTCTGCCATCTCTTCTCTCCTCTCAAAGCGGGGAAAGGCAAGGACTACAAAGGAGAAGAGAGAGCCATCAAAAGGCAAGAGGATTATAGAGCAAATTCTAATTGGTCTTAATAATAAAAACCAGGAGTCAGATATTAGAGGGTGAAGGCTGAAAGATCAGAGAAGCAGAGCAGCCAGCCACTAGTTCTTACTGATACAAAATCCTCAGCCAAATGGGGTGTCCTGTCTCTACAAGTCCTCAGACTAAATGCCCTGAGCTCCTGACTCCTCCTGCCTTATATTTCTCTCTTAGCCTAGTCATATCCCTTCCTGTCTCCACCTTCGTAGTGCTGGAATTAAAGGCGCGACTTCCAAGTACTGGGATTAAAGGTGTGAGTCCCCACTGCCTGGCTCTGATTCACTGATTGATATTGTGCAACCCAGGGTGACCTTTGCATTCACAGAGATACCTCTGCCTCTGGCTCCCTAGTGCTGAGATTAAAGGTGTTTGCCACCACTGCCTAGCCTCTATGGCTAACTAGTGGCTAACTCCACACTCTGATCTTTGGGCAAGCTTTATTTGCTAAAGCACAAACAAAATATCACCATAGAGAATGGCTGCAGGTGAGCAGTGAGCACAAAGCCAAGCAATAGAAACCACTGTGGAAAAAGAAAGCAAGTCAGAGCAGGGGTTGCAAAGGTGACTTAGGAGCTTGAGCTGCTCTTTCCAAGGGCCCAAGTTCAGTTCCCATCATCCACACTGGGCAGCTCACAACTGCCTGGAATACCAGCTCAAGGGATCGAACACCCTCCTCTAGCTTCTGTGACCAACTGCACTTCTGTGAACAAACGCCCACATAGGTGTAAATACATACACATAACAAACAAAAATGAGTCTTTAAAGAAAAACGAGAGAGCAGAGCCCATCCTAGAAAGCATAGAGCCTTGTCCTGCTGGGACTCAAGGGAGGGGAGGGGGTCTTTCCCAACAGCCAGAATCGGAGAACCAGACCAAGAGCCTGATACATTTTAAATTAAAGTATAATGTTATTGCTGCTATCTTAGAAATTAAAACTTGTATTTGTAAACAGGTCTTTATTGCCTCTAAAGGACAGAGCCCCTCTTCCAAATGTAAAATCTGGTCCATCATGTCTGTCCCTGTGATGGGCAGGGATACTGTCACCAGCTCCCATAGCCGCCTCTTCCTCAGCTATTGTTGTTGCCATGGGAACTGAGTGACAGCCAGCAGCAGAGGAACAGGGGCTCTTTCTTTTTTTTATTCCTTTACTTGGGCCTTAATCCCCAGTTTGTTCCCACCCACTTCTAGAAAATTTTATGTTGGCTGTGGAGACTTTCCATGACCTTGACCAATGAATGCTTCTTGTGCAGGCAGACGCTGTTTCCTGTGGGCTGAGGGGGAAGGGAGAGTGTCTCTGGGAACCTCTGAGACAACAAGAGGAAGCAAGTAGTCCTCTTAGAGAAGGCAGGCTGGGCAGGGTCACTCTAGAGAGGAGCGAAGGACAGGAGCTCTGGGAAAGGCACGCTCTGGACAGACAAAGAAACTGAAGGAACCAGAAAGCAACATCTAATGACTAGTTTATGGTGGGCATGAAGCTGCTGCCACCAGAGGCTGGAACAAATTTGGAAAGAGAGAAAGAGCCAGAGCCAGGTCCCTCAGGGCCAGGGACACAAGGAGGAAGGCATCCAGGGACCCACCTATGGTAGACCATTAGCATGAGTGTGGACAAGCAGACTGGAAGAGACATCACCAGAAAAGGGGGACAGGGAATGAGGGAGGGTTCAAATTGCCCTGTTGTGGAACCTGATAAGCTAAAATCTGGAGATGAATGAGACACCTTCCTGAGGATCAAGACACACAGGATGCTTGCTGGTAGGAAGACCAGGGTGGAACAGGCTGGAGAGGTGGCCAGCAGCCGGAAATCCTCAGACAGTGTTTTCTGACTCCTACATGGTAGGTGCTCATGTCATGAGCCCCCAAGTGGATACCACACAGGCTGAAGCTAAGACTTAGGAGTAAGAAACTGCCATACCTGGAGTCACCTGTGCAGCGTGGCAACCAACCTCACAAAAGTTTGTCACTCTTGTGTGCAGCATGTAACCTAACTGTGAACACAAGTAAGATCTTACATGCATGGGTCCAGAAAATGTTATAGTGCCTTATGGGTCTTGACCTTAAGAAGTGGACCCTTCACTTGGTGTCAGGCTTGTCCCTTTAGCCCAGTGGTCCTCACCCGTCCTAATGCTGTGACCCTTTAATACAGTTCCTTATGTTGGGGTAACCCCCAATCATAAAGTTATTTCGTTACTACTTCATAGCTGTAATTTTGCTACTGTTATGTATCGTATGATCCACAGGATGTCTGATGCTATCCTTCAAGGGGTTGCAACCCACACACAGGTTGAAAACTGCTGTGCCTATGCTCCAGGGAGGCAATGCTCTGAGTTAGAAGTTTAACTCAGGCCTCATCCACCTGCCCGCCGCCTGCATGTACCTCTGTCCTCTTGGCCTTTGGAAACAGGCCAGGGTGGGCAGATCACTGGCCGTGGGGCTCCCGCATGAAGGAAAGCGAGGATCCCTGGAACACAGTGAGGGAAGCAAGCGGATGAAGCTCACTCAATCACCGGGGTTGTGAACATGTTTGGCCTGATCCAAAGAGGAACACATGAACGAGAATGACAGTCAGCTGGTTTACCTGGCATGCAGACCTCTCTTGCCTGTGTCATGACTTGAAACTTCAGGTCTTAACAAACCCTATGGGTCATGCTAACTTGTGGAGTCACGCTCCTGTGATGGCTAAACACAGTGGTCAGCCCGCAGTGTCTGCTCTCACTGCCCCAGCACACCCATGTGAAGAAGGCTGCACTGTTTCAATGTCAGACAAGGTCCTCTACACCGACATCTAAAACCATTAAACCCCAGCGCATTTGGTGAGCTCTAGTACCAAACCCAGAGAAATGCCCGTATGCCAGACATCTTCTCCCACCGAGCTGTGGAAACACCACAGTTCTGTTTAGGAGTCGCTGTTTGTTGTCAACTCATCATCCCAGATCAGATCTGAGAATCAGAACGACTTTCGAGCTGCTCAATGATTGAAACACCTGGAGTTTATGTATTCCTGTTTGCTGTGTGGTCTGGGAGGGGAGAACTGCAGCAAATATTTCCTTCCACGTTCCTGAGCTGGGCCCATGTCCTCTGCCTCCTCAGGATGCTCATGAGTCAATGATGTCTTTTAGGGGAATTTGAGACGGAGCTCCCCAGAAATGGCCATCGGGTTATCTGAAAACTCTTCTTACATGATTTAAACTACAATACAGCCTTAGGAAATGAATGATTTAGGACAAGCTGTATTGTGTTTCAAAGTAGTCCCTGAGTGAGGTGAAGTCCCACACTGTGAGGTCTCATGTGAGGTACAATCAGAAGCTTGCTTGCAAAGAGAGATGGATAGATCTTGAGGATACATGGAGTCCATCCACGGTTCTTCTTCTTTCTATTTCTGTTGTTTTAGAGTGACAGAGTGTCGGGGCGGAGTAGAGGGGCTGAGATTCTGAGCCCTTCCAGGTGAACGGTGGTGGGCGCCACTGTGAAGGAGTGGCTGCTGAGGCCTCTATGTGTCTATCCACAGGTGGAAACACCCTTCCGTGCACTATGAAGCTTGCTATCTGATGACACCGAGTAAGTCTTCCATTGCTCATTTAAGAAACATGCAGCCCCCTCTAACCAGGACCCCTGGCATGAAGACTCCAAAGTAATGGAGTTAGCCAGGTGAGCATGCTTAGGGATCAGGAGGGACTGTCTCCCTCTGGGGACCCAGGCCCAGGAATTCAGTTCTGCTTAAGGTTAGCCCCCAAAGTCATGCTGGGGTCCTTGTTCTGAGAAAGGATGTGGAAGTCAGCTGTGAGAGACAGAAAGGGACAGCCATCACCCCACAGGGCAGTACCCAGGGAAGACCCGAGGAGCCTGAGCAGTATAGTCTGGGGAATCCTAGCCCATGTACAGAGACTGTGTAGAAGGAGGGTGCTTGTTTGTCTCAGCTGCCCAGAACCAAAATAACCACACAGAAATTGTATTAATTAAATCACTGGTTGGCCCATTAGCTCTAGCTTCTTATTGGCTAACTCTTACATATTAGTTTAATCCATTTCTATTAATCTGTGCATTGCCACATAGCTGTGGCTTACCGGATACAATTCCCAGTGTTTGTCTCCGGCAGCTCCATGGCATCTCTCCCATTATGCCCTTCTTTCTCCCAGCATTCAGTTCTGTCTTGCCCACCTACCTAAGTACTGTCCTATCAACAGGACTTCCTACATCAAGACTGCATGTCTGTGATGTGTCAGGCCAGGATTCCAGCACTCCAGGCCTGGTCTGGGCTGAGGTGACCAAAGTGAGTGCTAGTCCAGTTCCTAGCCTTCTGGTGACAAAAATCCCAGAAGGTAGGATTCCAGGGATGCTCCAGGGACCCAGACCCCCAAATCACAACAAGAGACCCTGCAGAAGCCCAGCTGACAAAGCCCCACTGAGCTGGGTGACTAGTTTAGGAGCTGTTTAGCATTTCAGATCCCGGCACCTACTTGGCTACACAACCTGTCCCATCACCATCCTGAGCTAAGCGTTGCTACCACCATCCCAACAGCCACCCACTCCCCCTGCGTCTAACCTGTGGGTCCAGAGCATAGGTATTCCCACAAACAGAATCTCCCCATTTTGTGCCGTTTTCCCGCATTCCTGCACTCTGCAATCCAGAGCACATGGCCCCATGGTGGCACCCTCCATCCCATATCAAGCTAGGCAGTAGCATCCCTTAGGTCTAGAGAGCTGACCTCTGCAAAGGCTACCAAAGACCAAGTGTGCAGTGAGCCACTCTCTCCAGCACTTCTGTTTCTTCTTTCTGAACCCCACATCCATGAGCTTGTTTGCATAGTAAACAGTCACGACTCTATGTCAATGCAGAAACAGACTTTGTCCTGGTGTGCTCACTGGAGTCCCCACGCCTTAGAAGTCAGTTAAAGTAATGGAAAACAAAGACGAGGGGCGATGCAAAGTCACCGGCCCCCAGCACACAATGTTCCTCCACCCACCGAGGGCTGGCAGGTTGTCATTGATAATGCCCTCGAGTGCTGGTCATGTGTTCAATTTGGTCCCATCCTGGGAAGCCACCTCACTAATGTGTGGAGTCTGATATCTCCAGCTATATTGCAATAAAGGATAAAATATCCCCTCAGCTACCTTCCCCCATTATAAGGCCTTTATGCCCAAATCAGTTTAAATTTACTTCTTAATTATGTACACAGCTTTCTTATGTGAAGCTTCTGACTAGAAATATGTATCTCATTTTATTTTATGTTTTTCTATCGACCCAAACACAAAGGCATTTTTCTTAAATACTGAATGCTCATGTACCTTTTTAATTAAAGCTTAAAAAGCTCTTAATTAAAACCATAAATCACAGACAGCAATTTCTACGTAAACTGTCGGGAGAGCCTTCCTATTTCTCCCTTCACGTCCAGGGTGACCTATGTAGTGATAGGCGGCATTCGCAGCTAATGGATTACATTGCAGCAAGAGTGATAGGCAGGCAAGCATGCTCTCTGAACATCTCAGGGCTGTACAACTGTTACCAGCCAGGTACCCTCTCCGAACTTACTCAAGACACATCCACCCCCCCACCATCCTCTACTGCTCCCGAAGAGCAGAGTCCTGAGTTCCCTGTCCCCCTCACCTCTAGGATGTGTTACAGCTTGAGCTGAAGTGTTTACAATGTCAGAAGGAACCAACCACATATTGATTTTCATGTTTTTAGAAAATAATAGGCAACCCTCGCAAATGTTTTGTGTCCTGCAGTGTCATTGGTATTCCATAAATTGCTCACACCTAAAGGTACGGTTTAACAAGCTTTCAGGTGTGGGTGGACCCACCACACCAAAGTCAAGATGAGGAAAAGGTCTACCTCAAAGCAAGTGTCTCTTTTAGATTTTAGAATTGTTTAAATCATTTTTAGTTGTGTGTGTGTGCGCACGCGCACGCATGTGCATGATGTGTGTATGTTTGTGTGTGTGTGTGTGTGTGTGTGAGAGAGAGAGAGAGAGAGAGAGAGAGAGAGAGAGAGAGAGCAGGTGCCGTTGGAAACCAGAAGACGGCGTGGAATCTTCCTGGAGCTGGAGCCTTCAGCATGGGCTTCAACTCTGGAAGAATACTATGTGCTCCTAACGATCAGCTCTCCAGTTCTTGCTTAAATTTTGTATTATATTATCTATATATTAAAGGTTATATTTTAGTGGTTTGGTTTGTGTGTGTGTGTGTGCATGGGCATGTGTAGAGGTCAGAGGTCAATTTGCAGGCGTCAGCTCTCTCTTTTCACCATGTGGGTCCTGGGGATCAAACCTGAGTTTTCAGGTAAGAGCCTCTGTAATAATTAAGGCTACTGTCACTGCAATGAAACACTGTGACGGAAGCAAACCGGGAGGAAAGGGTTTGTTTGGCTTAGGTTTTTATATCACTGTTCATCACTGAAGGAAGTCAGGACAGGAACTCAAACAGGGCAGGGACCTGGAGGCAGGAGTTGATGGAGAGGCCATGGAGGCGTACTTCTTACTGGTTTGTTTTTCAAGACTTTCTCTGCCTGTTTTTGTATAGAATCCAAGACCACCAACTTAGGAATGGCATCACCTACAAAGGATTCTCTCATGTTAACCACTAATTAAGAAAGTGTCCTAGACTAGTCTAATCTTATGGAGGCACATTCTTAATTGAGGTTTCCTCCCCTCAAATGACTTTAGATTGTGTCAAATTAACTTAAAACTAGCCAAGTCCTCTACCCACTGAGCCATCTCGCCATCTGGAAACCCGCTTTTTAATAACTGAGGATACTTTGTATCTTACAGAACTTTCTGCCAATCGAAGCAGCTGGTCTGCACTAACTTTTGACTGACCTTTTTTGCTCAAAATAATTTGGAATTCGAAGCTGGAACAATGGCTCAGTCATTAAGAGTGCTTGTTGTTTTGAAAAAGACCTAGGGCCCCAAGTCAGCAACCTTTGCAGGAGCAGGTATGAGGAAGCAACTGCAAGAGAGCAGGCCCAAATCAGAGGCCTCCACCGGAGCAGGCCAGACTAGGCCCAAGCAGGAGCAGGCCCAAGCAAGCAACCTCCATGGGAGCAGAGTGACCCCCCAGGAGCACTGAGCAACCTCCAGGAACATCGAATGACCTCTAGGGTGACTGGAACAGTGGCCCTGACTACACCACAAGGAGCAACCGTCTGAGCTGTGGATTCACTGGCACATGGAAGACTGATCACCAGGGACACAGCCCCAACTACACCAATCGGAGGAAAAGATATGTAGACAAAAAAAAGAACACACTCAACACCACAAAGAGCAACACAACACCAACAAAAACCAGTGACTCTGCAACAGCAAGATTTGAACACCCCAATATAGATGAAGCAGAAGAAAATGACCTAAAAAAATAACTTTAGGAGAATGTTTGAGGTCCTTAAAACAAAAATAAAAAATTCCCTCAAAGAAATGGAGGAAAAGACAAATAAAAAATGGAAGAAATCAACAAATGCCTTAAAGAAAACCAAGACAAAGCAATCAAGTAAATGAAAGAAACAATTTAAGATTTGAAAACCAAAATAGAGACAATAAAAAAATGAAAGGCAGGACATAACAACAGATACGGAAGAAATCCAGAGAATCATCAGGTCATTCTTCAAAAACCTATACTCTAGAAAATTGGAAAACTTAAAAGAAATGGACAACTTTCTCGATAAACATCACTACCAAAATTAAATCAAGACCATATAAGAAATTAAATAGACCTATAGCTGCTAAAGAAATAGAAACAATCATCAAAAGTTTCCCAACCAAAAAAAGTCCAGGACCAGATGGTTTTAGCGCAGAAGTCTACAAGACTTTCAAAGACCTAATACCAATACTCCTCAAATTGTTCCATACAATAGATACAGAAGGGACAATGCCAAACTCTTTTTATGAGGCCACAATTACCCTGATACCCAAACCATACAAAAACAATACTAATAAAAAGAATTTCAGACAAATCTCACTCATGAACATTGATGCAAAAATACTAAATAAAATGCTGGCAAATCGAATCCAAGAACACATGAGAACCATCATCCACCATGACCAAGTCGGCTTCATCCCCGAGATGCAGGGATGGTTCAACATATAAAAATCTGTCAGTGTAATCCACCATATAAACAAATTAGAAGAAAAAAAACAGATGATTGTCTCATTAGATGCTGAAAAAGCCTTTGACAAAATACAATATCTCTTTATGATAAAGGTCTTGGAGAGAGCAGGGATACAAGGAACATACCTAAACATAATAAAGGCAATATACAGCAAGTCAACAGTCAACATTAAACTAAATGAAGAGAAACTCAAAGTGATCTCACTGAAATCAGAAGTAAGACAAGGCTGACCACTCTCTCCATATCTTGAGGTTCTAGCTAGAGCAATAAGACAGCAAAAGGAGGTCAAAGGGATACAAATTGTAAAAAAAATCAAACTCCCACTATTTACTGATGATATGATAGTTTACATAAGTGACTCCAAAAATTTTACCAAGGAACTCCTACAACTCATAAAATCCTTCAGTAATGTAGCAGGATACAAGATTGACTTGAAAAAATCAGTAGCCCTCCTTTACACAAGTGATAAATGGGCTGAGAAAGAAATCAGAGAAATATCACCCTTCACAATAGCCATAAATAACATAAAATATCTCAGAGTAACTCTAACCCAGCAAGTGAAAGACCTGTATGATAAGAACTTTAAATCTTTGAAAAAAGAAATTGAAGAAGACACCAGAAAATGGAAAGAACTCACATGTTCTTGAGTAGGGAGAATTAACATGGTAAAAAATGGCAAGCTTATCAAAAGCAATCTACAGATTCAATGCAATGCCCATCAAAATCCCAGAAAAATTCTTCACAGACATCAAAAGAATGGTGCTCAACTTCATATAGAAAAGCATAAAACCAAGGATAGCCAAAACAATCCTGTACAATAAAGGAACTTCTGAAGGCATCACAATCCCTGACTTCAAACTCTACTACAGAGTTACAGTCCTGAAAATAGCCTGATATTCACATAAAAACAGACAGAAGGACCAATGAAACCAAATCAAAGACCCTGATATCAATCCACACACCTATGAACAACTGATTTTTGACAAAGAATCAAAAAATATAAAATAGAGAAAATAAAGCGTCTTCAGCAAATGGTGCTGGCATAACTGAATATCAACATGTAGAAGAATGAAAATAAATCCATATCTATTGTTATGCACAAAACTCAATCCAAATGGATCAAAAATCTCAACATAAAACCAACCACACTGAACTTCATAGAAGAGAAAGTGGGAGGTATACTTGAACACACTGGCACAGGAGACTACTTCCTAAATAGAACCACAGTAGCACAGACACTGAGAAAAACAATTAATAAATGGGACCTTCTGAGAAGCTTCTGTAAAGCAAAGGACACAATCAACAAGACAAAGCAGCAGCCTACAGAATGGGAAAATATCTTTACCAAACCCACATCAGCCAGAGGACTGATCTCCAAAATATGCAAGAACTCAAGAAATTGGTTATCAAAATAACAAATAATCCAATTTTGAAAATGAGGTATAGACCTAAACAGAGAACTCTCAACAGATGAATCTAAAGTGACTGAAAGACACTTAAAGAAATGCTCAACTGCCTAATTAACATTCCCAATTAAAATTAAACACCTCATTCCAACACGGGTTCCCCCTTTCCTTTATAAACCGTTTTCCTGTGTGCTACGTGCTATCCAAAGCCAGTCCTTTGTCTCTCTGGAACAAATACCTCTTCCTCTTTTACCTTGTCTCCTTCCTCTTCTCCTTTGTCCTCTATCTCCTTTAGCACAGCATCCTAGCCCATCCTCACACAGACCTCCCCTTCTTCTCCTCAGAAAAATCACACCTGAAAGAAAGGTCACTTGCCACTGTTTTCTGCCCGAGTCAGGAAGCAGCCACTTTAACTTTTCTTTCCTGCTTAATAAAGGATCTGTCTGTGGAAAAAAAAAGAAATGCTCAATATCCTTAGCCATCAGGAAAATGAAAATCAAAACAACTCTGAGATTCCATCTTACACCTGTAAGAATGGCCAAGATCAAAAACATCAATGACAACTTATGTTGGAAAGGATGTGGGGTAAAGGGAACCTCTATTGCTGGTGGGAGTGCAAACTGGTACAGTCACTTTGGCTATTAGTATGGTGATTTCTCAGAAACTTAGGAAACAATCTACCTCAAGACCCAGCAATACTACTTTTGGGTATATACACAAAGGATGCTCAATCGTACCACAAGGACATGATCTCAACTATGTTCAGAGCAGCATTATTTGTCATAGCCAGAACCTGGAAACAACCTAAATGCCCCTTGCCCAAAGAATTCATAAGGAAAATGTGGTACATTTACACAATGGAGTACTACACAGCAGAAAAAAAAAACAACATCTTGAAATTTATGGGCAAATAAAGAGATCTAAAGAGCACTATACTGAGTGAGGTAACCCAGACCCAGAAAGACAATTATCATATGTACTCACTCATAAGTGGCTTTTAGACATAAAGCAAAGAAAAAAACTCACTACAGTTCATAACCCCAGAGAAGCTAGACAATAAAGGTGACCCTAAGAGAGACATACATGGATCTAATCTACATGAAATGTAGAAAAAGACAAGATCTCCTGCGTAAATTGGGAGTGTGGGGGTCATGGGAGAGGGTTTAAGGGGGGGGAAGAGAGGAGAGCAGAGAAAAATATATAGTTCAATAAAAACAATTAAAATTAAATTAAAATTTTAAATTAAAATTAAAATTTTTAAAAATTGAAAAAAAGAAAAAGATTTGGGTTAAATCTTAGCACCCATGTAATAACAAACAATCATCTGTAGCTCCATTCAAGGGATTCAGTACACTCTTCTGGTCTCTCAGGTCCTGAACACATAGTTGCAAAGAACATATGCAGGCAAAATATCTACACACATCAAATAGAAATAAATAACTCTTTGGAACAATAATAATCATTTTTAATTTTCTCTGCATTTTTACACTGGTGATAATAGTCCTCTTCTTTGCTCAGTAATACTCCCCTGAGCCAAGTAGATACGTTACATGTTCACCTCTCATCTGTTGAAGTCTGGATGGCTTCCAGTGTGGTGGATTTCATAACAAAACATCTGTGAAAATTTATATACATGTCTTAAATGCTTACATACTTTCTTTTCTCTTGAGCATATATACACACACGAGTAAAGGGGAAAGATGGTGTAGAAGGCTGACCCTGCAGTGTTAAGGAATTCCCAGGTGCTTTGCAAAGATGAATCATGACAATCCCCATTTGCAGCCAGAGTTCTCTTGCCCCAGAAATGTAGAAGGGCTGGTCCATCTTTCACTTTTAAACATTCTATTGGCGTATGGTGATGTCTTAGTTAGGGTTTCTATTGCTGTGAAGGGACACCATGCCATGGCAACTCTTGTAAATCAAAAGATGTAATTGGGACTAGCTTACGGTTTCAGAGGTTTAGTCCATTATAGTCATGGTGGACAGCATGCAGGCAGACATGATACTGAAGAAGGAACTGAGAGTTCTACATCTTGATCCTCAGGAAGCAGAAAAGATTTCTGTGTACGCCCTGAAAGAGAATCTTCTCTCCTGCAGCCATGGAGCTCAAGTTGCAGGAAATCAAAGGAAAGCCCTCATTATAAGATTGGCTAAACTAGAGCAACATGTCAAGCCCCAGCCTCAGAGCACTTCGGCAGCTAAAGTAAGGATGTTAATTGGGAAAGCATGGGATCCTACAGCTTGGGATGGGGATGTGTGAAGGGAAGACCTTATTGAAGTTGAGAGGTTTGAACTTCAGATTCTCAAGAGTTTATCTCACGTGAGGAAGTACTATCCTCAGTCCCATCCCTTGAAATATTACTTTTTCACCTTTGACTGAAGAAATTAATCCTTTAATGTTTGTTAGACCAGCAGTGACTTTCTCTGAAAGAAATGGGAGGCAAGACAATAGTGATGTCCCTCAGGGTCACCAATAGTTGCCTCTAGGCCTATAACCACACTCAAGGCAAAGCAGGCTTCTAGAGGGGAGGTAAAAAATGTAGTCCATGAGGAAGTGCACTACACTACTAAAGAGTTTAATGAGTTTGCTAAGTCAGGTAGAAATCTGGGGGAATATATATGGGAATGAATTTTAAGGGTATGGGATAATGGTGCAAGGAACATCACACTGGATCAGGCTGAGTTTATTGATATGGGTCCATTGAGTGGAGATTCTAAGTTTAATATGGAAGCTCACACAGTTTTAAAGATATCAGAAGTTTGAATGGTTGGTTGAATCATTTGTCAGAAGCTGGCCCACTAGAAAGGAGTCGAGGATGCCTGATAGGCCTTGGCTTAGTGTTGATGAAAGGGTTTTAAGGCTCAGGGAAATTGCAATGCTAGAGTAGAGTAGGTACGCTGTGCAAAAGCTAATCTTCCACGACAACGGGAAGGCTCAGAAGACACACCCTTCACTAATCCTAAAGGACACGAAACGGTGAAGGGGCACCTGCACATGTGAAAACTTTAGTTGTCGCTCTTTTCCTTGTACCAAACCTCAAGGTTGGAGATGCTACTGTTCAATCGCATGATTTAAAGGAAATGGATTTAATTGGGTCCCAAGCTAGCAGAGGCCAGGTGGCAGTACTGAATTGTCAAAGGCAAGGTGTTTGTAGTTATTATAATGGACAGCGTAGACAAAACAATGTTCATAATGGCCTAACCCATAGCAGTCAGCATAAGCAAAGTGAATTTTATGGCAACACGACTTGTATGGATCTTTGGTGCTAGCTAATAGATCATGTGTTTCTGGGCATAGAATAGATAAGAAGACCACTGAATTTTTGTTTGATCTGTATAAGCAGAAAAGTTCTCAAACAAATGAAATAAAGACTACTTTGGATAGTGGCAAAAGGCAATCTCATTCCATGAATCAATTTCCAGACTTGAGCCATTTTGCAGTCCCAGAATCCCTTGAATGAAGAGACAGTCACGTTTTCCTCAGTAAGGCTTTGAAAAAAATTCCTAAGAGTTTTACTGTTAGCCTTTCTTCACTCCTTCCCCAGAGAGACATATGGCCTTTTACAAGGGTAACCGTACACTGGGGGAAAGAAAACAATCAGACTTACTAGTTCTGAACTGATACTGATTCCGGGAGAAAATTCTAAGAAGCATCATGACCCTTCAGCTAAAGTAGGGGCTGGTGGAGGTCAAGTTTTAGCTGAATTCTGAATCACAGCAGGTCCAGTGGGTACCCAAACTCATCCTGTGATAATTTCCCCAATTCCAGAATATATGACCAGCACAGATATACTTAGGAGTTAACAGAACACTCACATGGGTTCCCTGACCTGTGGGGTGAGAGCTATTATCATTGGAAAGGCTAAATGAAACCTTTAGCAATGCCTCTGCCAAAGAAAATAATAAACCAGAAACAGTGTCACATCCCTGGAGGATATACAGAAATTGATGCCACCATCAAGGACGTGAAAGATGCAGGGGTGGTGGTTCCCACCACATCTCCCTCTGACTCTCCTATCTGGCCAGTGAAGAAGACAGAAGGATCATACAGAATGACAGTTGGCTATCAAAAACTCAGGCAGTTAATGACTCTGATTGCAGCTGCTGTACCAGATGTGTTGCCCTTACTTGAGCAAATTAATACATCTCCTGGCATACGGTTTATAGTTATTGACCTAGAAAATACCTTTTTCTCAATACCTGTCCTTAAGGACCACCAAAAGCAATTTGCTTTCAGTAGGCAAGGCCAGAAATATACCTTCACAGTTTTATCTCAAAGATATGTTAACTCCCCTGCCCTGTGTCATAACTTAGTTCAAAGGGATCTTGATAATCTGTTTCTTCCATAAAATATCATACTAATGCACTATATTGATGACATTATGCTGACTGGGCCAAGGGAGCAGGAGGTAGCAACCACTTTGAACTCATTGGTAACACACGTGTATATCAGAGGATGAGAAATAAATCCAACTAAAATTCAAGGACCTTCTATCTCAGTGAAGTTCCTAGGAGTTCAGCGGTGTGGGGTATACAGAGACATTCCTTCTAAGGTGAAGGATAAGCTATCACACCTGGCCCCTCCTGCCACCATGAAAGAAACACAACATTTAGTGGGCCTATTTGGACTCAGGAGACAGCACATTCCTCGCCTGGGTATGTCACTCTGGCCTGTATACCATGTGACTTGGAAAACTGATAGATTTTTGCAGGTCGTGAGCAAGAGAGGGCTCTTCAACAAGTCCAGGCTTCTTTACCACTTGGACAATGTGATCCATCAGGCTCGATGGTGCTTGAGGTGTCAGTGACAGCTAGGGATGCTATTTGGAGCCTTTGCAGGCCCCTATTGGTGAATCCCAGAAGAGACCATTAGGACTGTGAAGCAAGGCTCTGCCATCATCTGCAAACAACTGTTCTCCCTTTGAGAGACAGCTCTTGGTCTGCTATGGGGCCTTAGTGAAAGCTGAATGTTTGACAATGGGCCACCAAATAACCATGCAACCTGAGCTGCCCATCATAAGCTGGGTGTTATCTGACCCACCAAGTCATAAGGTTGGATGGGCACAGCTGCAAATCCATTCTCAATGGATTTGGGGTGTGTGTGTTGTGTGTGTGTGTGTGTGTGTGTGTGTAGGGGGGAAGTGGGGGGAGAGTCTATAAATTCTGTTACTTTAGAGAACCCTGACTAATACATTTGGCTTCATATGTACTTTGTTCATTATTTCCTCTATTCTTATTTTGGTTTGGTTTTTGTTCTTGGAGACAGAGCCTTGTTATATTGCCCTCAAGCTCCTGAAGTCAAGCAATCCTGTCCCGGCCTCTGGAGTAGCTAGAACTGCAAGTGTGTGCTACCATATCCAACTTCCTCTTCCTTTTGATTTCTTTCTGTTAAATGCTCTATTTTATCTCCTCTGTGAATGGCAACTCTGTCTATTTTGTTATCTTAATGGTTGTTTTAGGATTTATATATCCTTCTTACTGTAATCAAGTCTAGCAAGTCAGACTAACTCATGTGTAATGCAAGAACTTGCAACCGTCTCTATTCATTTTCCTCGTTTTTCTATATATTTTGTTTCTACACACTTTATAAACTCCCAGAGTGTATGACTTTTGCTTTAAACAATCAACTGCCTTTTAAAGGTATTTAAGTAAAGTTTATAAGATATCTTTGCTTTTATCCACTTTTAGGTCTCTATGGAAATTGAGATTTTCATCTGCTATTATTTTTTCCTTTCCTTTTGCTGCTTATCATTACCTATCTCTGATGGTGGTAACAAACATTTGACTTTTGCATATGGAAAATTCTTTGAATGATGCTTCCATTGATGAAGAATTCTAGAGTGGTATTTCTTCCCTTTTACTTAGTGCTTTAATTTTCTGTCCCACAGTTTCTGCTTCCATTGTTTCTGATTTGAAATCTGCTGTTGTCCTTAGATTTGGTCCTCTGGGCACATCTTTTTTCTCTCTGACTACTTTTAAGTTTATTCATCACTGATTTTAAACAATTTTAGTATGGCATGCATTATGTCACTACTTGTGTCTCTTATGGTTGTTGTTTGTTGAGTTTCTTGAACCTGTTAGTTTCAACACGCCGGAGAATTATCACCCACATTTCTTTACATCTTCCCTGTGCCTCCCCACCTCATTACCATTCTAATTACAAGTTTATTAGGCTGCTTAGTATTCACATCATGGTTCTAGTCTGTGTCAATTTTGATAATCCCTATTGATAAAAATTCAAGTTCAAAAATACACTGTCTAATGCTACTGGACACTGGTGTCTATTAAATAATGAATGTCTAGGACACAGTGTCTTACTCAATATGCACTACCACATTATCTCTGTCAACATTCCCCACTAATTTTTACCTGAACCTGCAGTCCTCACCCTAGAGGTTTGCATGGGGACATTTCATGTCTTTCATGACTACTTAATGTGCTCAAAGTTTCGCGAGATTTCTACAGACACGAGACAGAGTCATAACGACTATTTTAATGTTTGTACCTGCCGATTATACCATGTGTCACTTATAGGACAGTCTTTTGTTGATGTTTTCATAATGTGGGGCCATTTTTCCTGCTTCTGTATATGGATAGCAATCCTTACCGCATCTGAGACTGCGTGCTTTCGTGTTTCAGATCAGTGTGCCTGTGTTCTTGCAAATAACCTGTGGAGAGAAGAAGCCCGGCTACTTGGAAACAATTCTGTCCTTTCAGTTCTTGATTTTAAGGTTTGTCAGGCAGCAACAGCGGCATTCTTCTGTAAGCTGATCTATCAAACCCTGAGGTGCAAACTAATGCACATATGCCTGTGTGCCCTGTGCACCACGAAGGGATCCACTCTGGAGGGTGAGGGTGGAAACGATAGTATGTTGAGAGTCCCTCCCTTTGTTACAATGTTTTCTGGTCTGGGTGGTTTTCTAATGTGTGTGCATTGATTAGTAGTCAGCTGAAAACTTGTGGGCATCCTCCAGAAGGTCTCACCATCCTCCTGTTCTTGACTATTTCCTCTCCAGTGGTCTGCCTGTGACTTCCAGGTGCCTTGGTCTTTCCAGATATCAGCTTGTTTTGAATTGAAGACCCTGGACCTGCCAGCCATCTTCCCTTCCCATAGCCAGAGGAGATACTAGAGAGCAAGGTGTAGAGAACTTGCTAGAATAGCCACTGACCACAACCTGGCTGGTAGAAGGAAAGTCACGAGCTGTAGGCACATGAGCAGTACTTGAAAACGCACAAGTCTCAACTGACTTCCTGACACAGAGACTGTATCCAAAAATTTCCAGTGGGCATCCACTAGCTCTCTTGGAGCATTCTCTTCCCAGAAATCCATAGCCCTAGTCCAGAAGGCAGTGTCAACCTTCAGCCACCTTCTGGCAGCTTGAGAATGGGAGAACTGGATACAGTGTCTTTTGGGTGGGGGTGGGGACATCAACTGCTGTCCACTGCAACTTCACTTCTCTAGAGGGACAGGGGCATCAGCCTTTGAGAGACCCTCCAATGCCTGCTCTGTGTGTGTGTGTGTGTGTGTGTGTGTGTGTGTGTGTGTGTGTGTGTGTTTAATGGATGCCCATAAAGACCCCTCTTGGTCGCTCCCTAGGTAAAAAAACATACCTCCTATGTTGTTTACAGATCTGTAGCTCATCTTCATGGCTGTCTACTGAAACAGATAATAATGGAACACCACCCATCTAAGCTGTCACATGGGGAGCCTCTCTGACAGTGGTTCCCACTCTCAAAAAAGACAACCCTAGGAACACAGGAACGATGGATTTGATAAGATGTGTTGTGAGTAGAGTCTGCACGTTCATTTCCCAGCTGCCCAGATCCAAATAATCACACAAAAACTATATTAATTACAACACTGTTTGGCTGATGGTTCTGGTATATTTCTGGTTAGTTCTTATATCTTAAATTAAGCCATTTCTTTTCATCTATGTATCACCATGAGGCTGTGGCCTACTGGTAAGATTCTGGCATCTTTCTTCTTCAGCAGCTACATGGCATCTCCTTGACTCCACCTATTCTCTATCTCTGTTCAGATTTCCTGCCTTGCTATATTTTTCCCTGCCAAAGATCAAAGAAGCTTCTTTATTAACCAATAAAACATATTCACAGCATACAGAGGGGGAATCCCACATCATCATACAGCTCTAAAAGGTACAGACTCATCCCTGTCTCTCTACCAGAATGCCCACACTCCACCCCCATAACACCAGAACACTCATTGTTAGTCCCATCACCCTATCAGGACAACTACATCCCAGGTCAGTCTCTCCAACAGGATGTCCACTCCCATCACAGCCCAGGTCTCCACTCATGGGGTTTGGTCAACAGTTAGAAACCATTCTTTCTGAGAAGGGTCCTCTGCATTGTCCCTTCTGGACACTGGTTTGGAGGATGACTGTTGACTTAATTCATATCACATATCCAGTCTATGTGCCTCCCACACTGAGGAGAACCAATGAGACCTGTGTGTCTCTTTCTCCACTGCAGTTATCACCAGTGAAGATTCTGTTGAAGTTGAAGGCTCCTTACTTTGAAATGTTTTGAGTGGTGGGTTAATAGTGTGACTTTTCTCTGTCTCCAAGAGTTTAAGGATAACTGCCAAGACTGCAGGGACATGTCACTACACGCCCAGTGAGCAAGCAGCCCACTTAAATGCACCATGGGTATCTTCACTGTCTAGTGAGCAGGGGATACAAATGGGGGTGCTGTATGTAGAATGTGAGCCACCCCCTTTAGGAGTCAGGAGCCAGGTACAATGTCCTTGTCACGCCAGAACATCCCCCAAAATCCAAGCAGAATGTAAGCCACCATCACAGGGGAGAGTGTAATGATAGTAACCTAAATGCAGTTTACTATGACTTGAACACTTGACAAACACTTACACATTCATCCAGGTCTACCAGGTCTACGTGAGCCACACTACCTTCTAAGCAACGGCTGTTGCAGGATATTTGGTCACACTGCAACACCCTGAGACTGTTAATAAAATTAGTCTTGAATGGGGGAGGAGTGGAGTCAGTGTCTAGTTGACAAGAATTAGTCCTAGAGAATACAGAGAACCCAGGCTATGGATAGAGTGGCATAGGAAGGAATAGGGAAGGACTTCGAGATTTGAGAGCTTTTTGTCCCTCCTTTTTGGTCTGGGTAGTATGGAGAGAAGATCAGCTGGTTGTTCCTCTGATGATTGTTTGATCTATCTGACTCTGGATCTTTATTGGTATTAGAACTACTAAGGTAATACAGCAAAGGGCCTTAGACAAACATTGGTTCCTGTCTCTTGCTAGCCCTGATTACATGGGCTTGTGTTTGCACACCGACCCTGTCCCTGTGTCCCCAGAATGCCAAGTGATTAAAGCTAAATCCCAGTTCCTGGCACCTCCATCTCTGTCCAACAAAAAGCCCATTCCCATTTCTTTTTTCTGCAATATCCAAAGTAATGCTTGTGAGCCATATGCTTGGTCAACAGCAATCATTTAGGGAGGCATGCAGAAACCTGGATGCTGGTATTTGAGTCCACAGTGAGAAAGGCCTTCAAACCCGCCCTTGGCAATATCCTCAGAGGCCGACCTATGGTGGATATGAGGAAAGGCAGGAAGGTGACCTGGCATGCAGGGACACTGATTTTCAATTTGCCCTCTCTACTGGGAAAAATAAATGTCAAGCAGTGCTTGCCACAAGACTCCTCAGAATGAGCCAAGTATCTAATTCCACAGTTCCATAGCCTCGAGTTACCATAGCCTAGTGATGGGCCCGCTGGGAAAACAGCTCGAAGGTGGGGAGTGAGCAGTGAGGAAGGCTAGGCCTCAGCCACACAGTCAGATGATCTGGCTAGCCTAGAAGAGCAAGACAAGGCTGAAGAACCCTGTGAGTGCCCTACATTCCTGCAGGAATGATATCCCTGCCCTCAGCTCAGCTGCCCAAAAGATTCCAGGGATACCTGGGACAAAATAATGCCAGCCAGCTAGGTACTGGGAGCTCTAGGTGCACCGCCTCTCTGTGCCTGCCAGCATCAGCAGCTCCACTGTATGATAATGAACAGGGAGGGCTATGGAGGAGGTGCAGTGAGCTCTCCATGAGTGTGGAGCTGGGACCCAGAGGCCCGCCCACTCGACACTGGGATAGCTCAGTAGTCTAGTAGATGGGCAAAGAGCCTGCTCAGCAATACCTCAGTCTGGCTGCAAGGCACACTGTCCCTGTCTGCATTAGACCTCGCTCTGGGAGATGTGCTGGCTTTCTAGGCCAAACAGAGTTACCGCACTTGGTAGCTTGAAGCAGCATCTACTCTTTGGTTGGTCAGGAGCCTGGACTCAGCATTGCTAGCTCCCCACTAAGATCTTGTTGGAGTCAACATGGAACAGTCATTCTCTAGACCATCAGAGGAATAGACTCAGGGCACTCAGATTCCTAACGCCTCATCAAGAGCTTCCAAATCCATCTCCTAATGACTGAAATCAATTTCACTTCCTAGAATCTTTCCTCGGGTGTAGCCAGTATAGTGCTATTTATTTGTGTTTTAATAAGTAAACTTTGCTTGAAGAGCAGAGGACAAGATAAGCCACTAGGGGCCAGGGAGTGGTGGTGCACACCTTTAATCCCAGGGTACAGAGGCAGAAGGATCTCTGAGAGTTCAAGGCTACCCTGAGCAACACAAGATCAATCCAGAAAGAGATCTAGTGGTGGTAACTCACACGTTTAATCCCAGCACTAGGGAGGTGGAGACAGGAGCAACATGGCTAGGTGGAGAAAGGAATATAAAGAGGAAGAGACAGGAACTCAATGGACTGTGAAGTCTACGGTTTAATGAAGACATAGTGCCATCTAGGCAGTCTGAGGATGGCCCGTTCGGTCTGAGCATTGGTAGAGGTAAAAGGTCTCTCTAGTGGCTTACTGCTCTGCTTCTCTGATCTTAAGCTTTAACCCCTATATCTGACTCTGAGATTTTATTATTCATGCCACAGATGAGTCTTTCTTTGTCCCAACAGGCAACCAGTCAGCTCCCAAATAACTTCATGGAGACTTATTATTAATTATGAAAGCTTGACCAATAGCTTAGGCCTATTCCTAACTACTTCTTATAACTTAATTAACTCGTAATTTTTAATATATGTGTTTTTAAATGTGACTCAGTTATGTTTACTCTCTACTCCTCATCCTACTTCCTCTCTGGCTGGCAACTCTACATTCTTTTTCCTAGCATTCTCTCTGCCTCAAAAATCCTACCTAGCTATTGGCTGTCCAGCTTTTTTATTAAACCAATTACAATGACATATCTTCACATAGTATAAAGGAATGTCCCACAACACTCAGGTCCCAGGGCATGGCCATAGTTCTCTGTCACTGATTCTCCTCATGGCCACTGTCACCAAGTCCACAGGAAAATTGAAGAGCTTCTATCAAGAGAGCCTCTGACACAGTATGAGAGCTGAGGAAGCCACTTCCAACACCCCCACCAAACTCTGTAGGGCAGAAGCAGGTCTTGGGTGCTGTTGGTTCTCACAAGGGTAGGGAGGGGGCCAGTGGCACAAGGGCGTGCGAACCATGAGACGAGTCCAGGGCTCCCTGGGAGTCTGCCCACCACAGGCCGCTAGTCATCGGTAAAGCTGAGCTCCCACCAAACATCCAGCCAAGGTCAAGAAGTGTGGGTGGGAGAAGGGGGGGTCCAGAGTCCCAGGGCAAGTGCTGGCTTCTCCTAAAGGAGAAATTTGTAACCCAAGTAGGAATCAATCCTTCTGTTAAGCTACCAGGTGGAAACTGTTCAAAACAAACAAACAAGCAGACAAACATGATTCACTTTATTTTCAACTCTTAACACACAGTCAGTGTCTGCAAGCCATAAGGCAATTTTGCTTTTCATAACTGGTGATCTCTCCCACTCCCCAAGGTGGCCTCTCATTCTGTGGTCCAGGTGGGCCTGGAACTAGCTGTGTAGACCACACTGACCTTGAACTCAGAGAGCCACTTGCCCCTGCCTCCCTAATACTGGGATTAAAGGAGTGTGCAGCCGCACTAGACACAAAGTCTCTTCAGAGTTGCAGAGTAAAAACAGAGGCCTCACCCAGGCCTGCCAAGGAATCACTGAGCTCCTGGGGCTGCCAGTGTCACCCACATGTCTACTCAGGCAGTTTTAGTGGATGCTGCTGAGAGAACCCAAGTCCACTGCCCGGGATGGAAACAGAGCAATTCAACCCACTGCCCCTCCCCCCCCCCCCCCCCCCCCCCCCCCCCCGCCCCGAGGGGCCCAGCCTCAAACAGACCTGGGAGGAGAGAGAGACCTGGGTGAGTGCTGAGGGAATTTTGTAGGAATGCAAACCGCTTTCCGGCATGGGAGATGTGAAGTCTGCACTTTTTAATTAATCTCTTTGGACAGTGAATTCCGTAAACAGCCACACACACAGTCACAACAGCAGAGCTTGGCCAAGCTAGGGATGAGGAAGGGCAGGAGGCTCTAGCGACTCATTCCAAAAGGCGGAGCTGGAAGAGAAAAGAACTCACCCCACCACTTGCCCGGAGTCCCTGCTGTTTCCTGTGGTCCAAATGCCTGCAAAGGAAGCCAGCACAGGCAGGCCCAGCGCCCAGCTCTAGCTGTGTCCCTGATCACCAACTACAGAGGGTCCGGTATCAACGACAGAGAAAGCGTTCCCATAAAATCATAAATTTGCATTTAACAGATTTGCATTCAACAAACTTGTTCATTTCAGATAGTATTTGTCACTTTTGGAATATTAATTTTTTGGATAGCCAACTCTTTTATAATGAACTTTGTGGATCCTATATAATATGCATAGGAACCACTGATGTGGAAATTTAAGAGTCCATGGGTATGTCTCACCACTGGCCAGCTGGAAAACTTGATGGCAGCGGTATTTCAAGTGTCAACACAAAACCAAAGCTCTTGTCTCAAAGGGAATTTATTCTGAAGCCAAACAAGCATATGGCCTAGGAAGCAGAGAGCTAGGTTACCCCAGGTTCTGTGGCCAACGCGGAAGAAGTTTCATGAAGTTTTGTAGTAACAGAAAATAGAAAGTCATAAATCAGGGCAATTTTAAAATAGATCAGAGGAAGCATCAGCAAGGAGGCTAGAGCAAGAATGGGAACTCTCGGGGGCTGTAGGTTGACATTCTTAGCTTTTGGGTTAGAGGAAACTAGATGTCTGCTAAGTTAATAGATTCCAAAAATGCTTTTTATCATTAGTCATGGGCTATCAGTCCTGACACAGAGGTGGGCAAGGAACAGCTATTACAGGACGAAAGGTTACCAGGCTCTGGACCTGCAACGTTCCAACCCCCTCCCCACGGTGGCTGTTCTCATGAGTCCGTCTCGCGGATACGCCTTCTTTCCAAGAGTTCTCATTTACACAGGGTCCATGCTGGAGGGACTTTTATTCTCAGGGTGGAGGAAAGGGCACAGCTACCATATCTGCAGCATCCAACTGTTCTCTGTCCCCACAGCAGGGAGAACCCGAGAACCAGAGAAGAGGAATAGCAAGAGAAAGGGCTTCCCAGTGGTTGCTGGCATTGTCAATCACAGATGGGAAGACCAGGCTGTGACGTCATGTCTCTGGCAGGCTAATCAAGTATTCAGTCCCCCAAGGAAGTCTCATGGGTGAAAACACAAGACTTCATCTTTAGTTACACTATGCCTTTATCCTCCCTGGGACACACTGACCCAATACTCTGGTTTTCCTCCATATAGTTCATGCATCTAGCCCAACCGAGGAACAAAGAACTCAGGTGAGTTCCTCTGCCTCCTCCGACAAGCCTCCTATGGATGCTGGCAGCGTGGCACCCCTCAGGGCAGTTGGGAGATTTCTCACTCTCCTTGTAGAATGCAGCTGTGGAACAAGGTGTACAGTTCATCCAATGCAGGCAAGCCCTCTGTGCTCTCAAAAGCACGTGGAGTCCCGGGCTGTTTTCCCTAACACAGAAAATGATTGAACTGACTTGGTCCTCAGAGCATCCATGTGACACCCAGGCTAGTGTGCAAAAACAGCAGCATCGACTGGCTGATGGTGAGTCCAAATTGCTGCTGGCACAGAAATTCATCCTCACTGCAAGCCATTCAGTGACCCACGGCACCGCGTCACCTGCTTTCCCGTGGACTATGTTAATAACATTAGAGAAAGTCACAACCTGTGTGAGAGCGAACGAATGATATTTCCTCGGGGCCTTTCAGTCCCAGCTACTGCTCAGAAGCCTGGAGAGGCTGGGATGAAAAACAGAGACCGGCAGAAGGCAGACCTGGATCCAAATCCAAGGTGAAAATCGTGACCCATGGTCCACAGCCCTGAACTTAGCTGTCTATGCAGAAAAGCAATTTCATGGGAACTGAAATAATGAAAAGAACATATGCTCTAGCAAGCGTGTGCCTGCATCGATTTTAACAAGCTCCAGAAGGAATTCAACGATCATGAGTGGCTAGGTACCCAAAAGTGCCCTGCGCTCCACCTTCATCTTTCAAACGCTGCCACTCACCGTTCCTTGAACATCTCCTACTTCCCTGAACAATGCAGGGGTGCGGGCCATCTGCAGGTCAAGCTTCTGCAGATACACCTGCTTCCTTATTTCCCCAACGCTCTAGCGCGCTTTGTCCCACAGCTGCTAAACAGCTGTTACTTTTCAAGTACCATTAGCAGTTGAAATGTATACAAAGCAGGCCGAGTACCCCAAAGGCTCCTGCAGGTTCACTGGACACAAAGGGGCCTCTTCCTCATGGGACCACATCCAGTCGGTTTGTTGTTACAATAACCATAGCCTAGCTCTAGACAGAGTGAGTCTGCATATTTTCCTAGATATTCTCAAAAAAAAAGTTCAAGTCTGTTTACATCACAATGGCTTATGTCCCTATGGAGATGAGAGCAGCATATTTCAGACTTGTCATCTCCATAAAGGGAAAAGAAAAGAAATCTAAAAAACAAAAAAATTACAGAATCTGCTCAGAAAATGGAGCGTGCCATCATTTATTTTCCTGTCACCATTTATGAATTGCAAAAATTATGTTTGGCCTGTTATAAAGCATAGCAACCACAGGCCAGCCCCCCTCCCTGGACCAGGAATGGTTTTGCTCAGAACACTCTTGCTTTGTCATGGGCTCTCAGCCCCTTCCAGCCCACACCACAGTCACACTGGACATGTGAGACCACCTGCCCCTCTATTCAAACTCCGCCAGACTGACGTCCCTACTACCAAGATGCCCACCACCACCACCGCGAGGCACTGGAATAACCTCCTGCCTCAGATCAGTCAATGAGGAGACCTCAGCAACAAAGGCGGGAGTGGAAAAAACACACCCTGTGTGCCCACTCTTGCGAACGCTTCAGTGTTTGCTGACTAAGCTATTTTGGAACTGTAAAGGGCTCCTGTGATGTGTGGATTTTCACAAAAATCTGTTGACTGAATTATTTTTTCAAATTGTATGCAGAGCATGGTGATGCTTGGGTATCCGTTGATTCGAATCAGTGAGTACTTATAGGATATTCCACCCACTCCATTATAGAAAAGAAGTAAACAAGGTTGCTCCCCATGCAGAGACCAGCATAAAAATTCTTCCCAATTAAGATCTTAAAGTCTAATATTAGGATTTCAGAGACATTTTATTCAACTGATTTTGGTGTGTGTGTGTGTACATGCATGCATGTGTGTTTAATGGATCCACAGCTAAGAGCACTAGCTGCCCTTCCAGTAGACCAAGGTTCAACTGGCATCCCACAACTGCTTATAATTCCAGTTCGAGTTGACCTGACAGCCTCTTTTGACCTCCACAGGCACCGGGTATGCACGGAGTGCACAGATATATATGCAGGCAAACCCACACACTTAACAATAATAAAATAAAATCCATATTTTTTAAAGCCAAGGTCTTGAAGTCCAGACTGTCCTGTGAACTTAGGTTCTTTCCCCTGCTTCCTGAGTACCATGCTTGCAAGTGTACACTACCCTGCCTGGTTCCCCCTGAAGTGCTAAGCTTGTGGAGGCTGCCTTTCCATGCCAGTGGAGACATAGCCACACTATCCTCTTGCATAGCTACACAGTCTGTGTTTGTGCTGATCCAGTCATCTGTATAATTCTCTTATTAAATTGGGAATTGGGGTTGCGTTTTAGGCTCTGACAGCATGACACACAGTCCCGTTCAGAAAACACTGGTACCACATTCCGGATTACATACAAGCAACAGAGACTATAGGAGATTTTGGGGGGGGGGGTGAGCTCTGAGTGGACAGAATCACAGGTCTTGCCCACCAAGTCACCTGAGACAGAGGACACAGAGGTGCTGACCTAGTAGTGAGGCGTCTCTGGTACTCCCCAGTTTAGCACCTCTGTGTGCTTAGCAGAGCCAAGTCATGGCTCCTGCCCCTTGAGCTAGGCCTGCAGGTTAAAGAGAAGAGAGGTTAGGAAATTGCAGGAAGGCTGGACCACCACAAGAAAATGAGAGTACGGGTGATCACCCTGGCAGCTCGACTGGCCTCTGGCCTCATGCTCCTTCTCGCCACCCGTGAGTCAGACCTGCAGTCAGCCAGAAAGAAGCTAACAGTAACGGCCAAGGATCCTGAGCCTGAACCCAGTAGAATGCTGGACCTGCCTGTATAGCTTTGTTGCCTCCCAGCAGGAGGCTGAGGCTCCATTCTCTGTGGACTCCACACAGCACCTCTGACATGAAGGAGGTCTGTCTGAGGATGTCACTGTGTTCTTAGGAGGAAGTGCATGTCATGGAGAAAAGGTGTCGGTTTTTAATAAAAATAAAAGTGACTGTAAACTACGCTAAATACTGAGGGCAGCTGCAAAGCTAAATCACCCCAAGGATGAAGTCTATCCACATCCCGACCTGGCAACTCCAAAACGCTGTTCTTGGGAGTGAGCATTGGAGCTCTGGGAGCAGGTGTGCAGGCTTTGCAAAACCTGCCACTCGGGAACTGCACCTGGGCAGGGGGACACAGGATGCCACTCTGTCCTCCTCTGTCTCCCTACTGGTGTGGGAATCCTACTTCCCCCTACAGAGCAACCTTGACTCTGTTACTTTCCAAGTGAGTAGTTCATGCTTTAGCTAGCTACAAATACAAGCCCTCTACTTCTAAAGCTGTTGGAAAAGAGAAATCAGACATGCATTATGCACCGGCCAGATAGGATTCCACACGTTCCTCTCCTGAGATCAGTGAACACACTCTCTGGCTTGTGCTGATGGCAGATTGGCCTTGGCGGGGATAGTCAGGAGCCCTGGTTGGGAGAGGAGATAGAATGCCTTTTTCCACCAGGAACCCAGAGTGTGTCAGGGACTGACTCCCATGGCCTGGTGGTAGCTGTTACTTGCATGGAACAAATGATGATTTGACCCTGGTCACTTTGACAGGACAGGGCTGAGGTGAGCAGAGGACAGAGAGAAAGTTGCTTTTCCATTAACTGCCCATCCTTCAACAGGAAGAGAAGTGCTTACTTCAACTTGGCTAATGGTTCCTTCTGCCTAGTTATCCAGAGACACCTCCACTGTAGGAAGGACTCCTCTTAGGCAGGGCTGCACCAGTTTTTATGCTGGTCCAACTGATATTTGCTGTGGATAGAATGCCATTACAATGGGCTCTGATCCCAGTGAGTGTCCGCAGAAGCATTTCTCATGACCCAGATGTGACAGTGACTTTAGGGTAGGACAAAAGTGTATCTTGCGTTTGAAGGAAGTCCTTCCGTGTCTGCTCTGAAAGTGGGTTGGGAACTTTTGGAATATTCCAGAGGTCAATCAGGCTGTTACTAATGAGAAGACCCAGTCAGGGTCCCTGATAGCTTTCTCTTTCCTTTCAATGTGCTTAAAGTTTCCAGAGCAGCCCCCAGCATTGTGGTACATGCCTGTAATCCCAGCACTCGGGAGGTTGAGGCAGAAGATGGCCACAAGTTCAAAGCCTGTAGTTAGACCCTTTCTCAAAATTAAAAAAAAAAAAAGGTTCCATGTATTACATGCAATGATTTTAATTATAGAAGTATTCATTTTTTCTGGAGATGGCTGTATAATCACTCACGAATGGCAAGACCAGGTACATGCATAAGCCTCCAGTTTCCACAGACTGGGGAGAGAAAGCACAAGGCACACAGTGATGTTACAACTGTAACTTTAAAAATGGCTTCCTTACCATGCCTGAGCATCCTGTCCACTGACGCCTTATCTGTGAGGCCCATGAACTCAGGATGGACATGGGAACTGCCTTCTCCTGCTTTTCCTCCCTGATGCTCCTGCACCTCTAAGGTGTCCCAGGGAACAGCGGTCATCTGGAAAGACCCCCCACCAGCAGCAGCAGCCTCTCCTCAGAGTCTCCCATATTCCTCATGAGCAGTGTGTCTAAGAGAAGGCAGGAGGAGGCAGTGAGCCTCTGCCAAGCACTGTCACTGCGCACAATGTCAGCTGCACTCCTGTCCACACTGACGGATTCCATTCCCATAAAGGGACAGTATGACTTTCCATTCATTTTCCATGGCGGGGACAATGAGGAGTCTCCGTGACATGTAATAAATGCTTGACGGGGATAATAATGAAGGGGAAAGCAGGCTACCTGCTTTCATCTGGCGGAAACGTGTGCTTTGCAGCACCCTACACCATCAGAAAACACACTAGCTCTGCTGTGTGAAAACACCATTTCCAAGTACCACTGTCTATTTCCCAGCACAAGAGGACACAGCGACTCTTTTTGTAATTACCTTTGGGTAACTTGGTAAACTGTTCACCTCAAAATGTCTGGTGAGAATCCAGGAGGACGGTCTTTGGGATCAAGCTGAGTGATGACGAGGACCATCGGTCCTCTAAGGATGGGTGCTGCTTTGTTCTTGGGGTGGGGTAAAGGGTGGCATCTTTGTAGGACTTAGGAGCAGGGCATCTATGACACAGGCCATGGCTGTGAATCTGTTCCCATCCCCGTGCTCTCCTTTCGGAAGCTGGCACCCATAAGCAGATAACATTTATCTGCAACAAATATCCCTGTGCTTGCTCAGCAGGACATCTGGGTGTGTGCGCATACATGTGAAAGTGCACACACTTTCAGATGGTGTGGTGGTTAGCATTAACTGTCAACTCTAGAGTCACCTGGGCAATGGTCCTCTTTGCATGCCTAGGAGGCGAGGGTTGTCTTAACTGAGTGAGCTGGCTTGAGACCTGCTCATTATAGGTGGCCTCATTCCCCTGTGTACATAGAAAAGAGTTCAGCAGCAGCATGTATTCATCACGCCCGCTTCTTATCTGGATACAATGTAACTAGCGTCTGCTTCTTATCTTGATACAATGTAACTAGCATCTGCTTCTTATCTGGTTACAATGTAACTAGCATCTGCTTCTTATCTGGATACAATGTAACTAGCGTCTGCTTCTTATCTGGATACAATTTAACTAGCGCCTGCTTCTTATCTGGATACAATTTAACTAGCGCCTGCTTCTTATCTGGATACAACGTAACTAGCGTCTGCTTCTTATCTGGTTACAATGTAACTAGCTTCCTCAGGCTCCTTCCCCTCTGACCTCCCCACCATGGCACACTGTAACCTAGAACCCCAGAGCCAAAATAAACCCTTTCTTCCTTAAGTTACTTTTAAGGTACTTTTATCACAGTAACAAGAAAACCTGGGCAGTGAGCAGCCACAGGCTACTGGTATCGGAACAGTGTTTTTCCAGGTCAAGCTTTCCTGCCCTTCGTGGCCTCTCAAAATCAAGTAGAGAAATTAGAAAAGGCTAAGCAGAGAGGTACACCCGGGCAATTTTTGCTTTTATTAGATTAATCCCAGGATCCTGCCGTTAGAAGAACCCTATTTTCACAAAGGGAAGAAACATGTTGAAAACAACCTGGCAACTATGGTCTGACTAAGTGCCGTCGAATAAGCTACATCAGGTATGACACTGTAGAATTTCTGAAATCTCAAGAAATGCCCCTCCCTTGGAAAGAGGAGCAGCATCTGACCGTCCAAGGCAGGTGGCTCCAGCTCCCTATTGCCTCCTGCAAGATCATCCTTAAGTGTCCCAGCTTCTGTCATGTCCCCTCTCTGGTCATCAGTTGCAGGCCTGACTTTTCAGACCCATGGAGTGTGGTAGGCCCCTCAGTGTGTCACCAAGCCTGGATGCCACATCTGGGTCATTACTGAGCCTCTTGGGCAGCGTTTTTCTTTCTACACAATACAAATTAGGATTTGCATAAACTTGATGACTTTCATACTTAGAATATTAATAACAACATAAGTGCTAGTAAACTATGAATCAGTAGAATAACACATGCCCACATGTCAAGTACCCCTGATCTTGAATAATTGCCACTTGAAACATCTTTGAAATCTCTAAGTGAGCACTAATTATCACCATTTACATGGGAAACCACGGGGATTTTAAACTTCCCATATGCTGTTTGTTAGGGACAGGGACAATGATTAAGACTGGAAAGGGAGGGCTGAGTTTCCCGATCATATGCAATAATTGGTTTGTTACTGCAACATCCCAGGCTCTGAGTGGGATGTCCATGAGGAAACATTTGTATCTGGCGGGAAAATAATCTCCTCGAAGCCTGTGTGTGCACCTCTCCTGAGGGATGGGCTGGCGAGCTTCCATTTTGTAATTGTTTTCCTTATTGACACTTAGATTAATTCACCTCACAAGTGTAAAATGCCCTCCTTTCAGGAAGTCCCTTTGATTTATACAGTCACATTGGGTTCCGTCCACCAGGGGTATTGATCTTTCATTATTTTCCTATCTGAGAAGTTACCCAGACCATCTCAGTGGCTAATAAAAGGCCTTCTTATTATGCTCAATTAGCTTTATCACTTGTCATTGGATATTTAGGATTTTTGTTTAAATAGTGTTTTTGTAAAGATTGATTCAAGGAAAGATCAATAAGTCACACCCTAGTGGCCGGACAAAGAATGAGACACCAGAGGGAAGTATAGTCCACATGGCTATCCTGACTTTGCCCTAGCCCTGGGTCTCAAGAGATGCCTGCCTGCTTCCCAGAGGCAGTGGCCAGGCCAGACGTTGGTAGCGTCCCTAGGCTACCAATGAGCCTTTCACCCAACCACTTACTCCTTGAGCCTCACCTCCTCAGAGTGTTCTAAAACCAGATGAAACCCACAAAACTGAGAGGAAAGGCAGATGTGGGGAGAGGTGATGTCCCTTTCTGTGCCACCTACCCTAGTACACACCATCAGTGACTGTGTCTGCACCATCTGGGGACAGTGAGCACCTGACTCCAAAACCAGCAGCTTAGTGCTTATGGATGAGGAGGCAGTGTATAACATGCCTGTTTCCAGAAGAAGAAACAGAGACACAGGGGTACAGGCATGGCCTCCTCATCTTAATGACAACACATCCCTCCCCTGAGGCTTTGCTGCTCCCCAGAGGTCTGGAGAGTCCTTCACATATTTCCAATTCCTGCTGGAAACTGCAGGGCAGCCAGACTTCCAGTGGCTTCTCAACATCACATTCCAACCTCGGCTCCAGCTAGGGTCATGAGGTAGCATCTCCGAGAACATATGCCTACCAGACCTCAGAGAACGGCCAAGGCTCACAAGCAGCTTCAATTACCTCTCAGAGAGGCGTGTATTCATTCCCTCTATAGCTGTGCAATACGGGAATGAGGGCAGACAGAGAGATGCAAGGCAATATCAGACTGGTAAATTAGGGTGTGTTTAATCCCAGCCTTATGCAAACGGGCACCCTAAAGGCTCCATCCTCAGCACTCAGACAGGATGCCATGTCCTCCACAGCAGCCCAGACCACATGGTTTTTGTTTCTTGATTTGGCAGTCCCACTTAAAGGGAAAATGCCAAATACTGGGCACAGGGGCTGCTGCTGTCAACTTCATTACCCTAAAGAGAAGCATAACCAGTCCTCATCTGCATGAAAATGTGAGTGCACCATGGGAATCCAGGTAGGTGTGGTTAGCATGGAGCCTGTGCCCATGAGCTGTATCCCAGAATCTGTGTCCCCTTCCAGTGACAGCCAAGAGTGTTCTTTCTCTCCAGCTGCACACTGAATATAGGCTTCCTGCTGCCTCTGTTCTAGCTGAGAAGAACCTCATGCAGTCTCCGCTCCAGCAACAGGAAAGTGCGGGGGCTGGGGGTGTACTTCTACCTCCTTGTTTATAGCTATTTGCATTTTGATCACTTGAGACTTGAAGGAGACTCAAAGGAGACACTCCAAGGTCCTTTCTCTCCCTCTGACTCATCTGCATCAGCAAATCTGCATACAGATGGCAAAGCCACCTCCAGCTTGCGCTCTCCAGCTACCATCAGTGACTCCTTCCTGACCCTTGTCGCTGGCTGGCATCAATTTGCACTTGCCTGTTACCAAATTAGACCCAGTAATTAGGCTGCAGCTGGCTGCATAAGGGCAAGGCTAGACTCCTTGCCGATTAGGTTGACCGGGACACCTGCTGGCGAGGGAGGCCACACAGAAAACAGGGAGCCCTCTGACATAAACAGCAGCCAGGCAGGCATCATTCGGACAGTGGACAGTGGCCCTGGATGCCCCTGCCAGGGACATCAACTCTACTTACTGACTAGCTGGGGGCCATCTCCCAGGAAACACATCTTGACAACTCAGGAGGGGCTCCTTCCAGATGAAGCTGTGAATTTGCAACTTAGCAGAAGGCGAGTTCTCTGCTGTTTTTATGGGGTGTACTTATCACATTTTCACAGACAACGTAAACATAATTTTAAGTATCAAGCATCTTTAATGTCTTTATTCCTCAGGAAGTGACAGTAAACGCTCCTCTATTAATGGGCTGTTTGCTGTAAGGAGGAGATAAAAACCCCTATTCTTCTCAGCTGGGCCAATCAGCGTGCTTCACTTTGGCTGCGGGAGCATCCATCTCCCTGCCTGCTCTTCCTTCAATGCTAATTTGGAGTTATGACACTGCTCACGATGCCCTTCAAATTGAGCCTGATTTGAATCCCAGCTTTGAAAACAAGGTTCAAGGTTCATTCGGCGCTCCTTCCTGGCTATCGCATGGGCCCTGATTTCTGCTTCTGTGAGCCCAATTGTTGAAAATTGCCTTTGTGAAGTTCCCCTGAGAAGGCAGCTGCTTGGAGGAACAGTCTTGTGGGGCTCAGGTTCAAGGGTGGCCTGGGGCACAAATACCTGGAAACCATCCCACCAACAGAGAGAGAGAGAGAGAGAGAGAGAGAGAGAGAGAGAGAGAGAGAGAGAGAGAGAAGCCTGCTCATTTTCATAGTTGGAATCCGGTGCCTGAAACTGAAGACAGTGACAGCCAGCAGTGGCTGGTGCCTGCTCCGTGGAGTCTGCCTGACCATCATTCCAAGACCCAGATTGTCTCCTCCACTTACACACCTCCCCACTCAGAGATAAACCGCTTATTCATCAGGAACTCAGCCACATCTCAATTTGCAAGCTGCTTCTTATCTACTCCAATAGGAAAGTGAATGTGAGCACTTGCCTGTCTGGTGCCAGACGGTGTGCTGAGAAGCTCAGAGTCCCCCTAAAGTGACATGGGAGAAAGGACAGCTAGCATCAGGGGTCCTGTCTGCAAAAGCAGAGCCCACCGTTCACCTGTGAGCCTCCCTCCTGGCGTTCACTGATCTGAGCAAGGCTTTCGATCGTTTCTTGGGTCCCGAAACTTCATCTCTCAGCAAGGTGACTTCAGATCTGAAACTTGGCTTGTGCAGGGGGACCCTGTACCACATGTGGGTTAGACAGAAAGGCTAATGTAGACCTAGAGAGGTGAGAAATCCTGCACAAGCAGGATGGAACCTTTGAAAAGTCACCCACAGGGCCAGTTGTGATACCCATACCCAACTTGGTGCAGCTGAGCCTCACAATCACTCAGACCAAGGTCCTGGACAGGGGGATGAGTGTTTGTTCAAGGCCCCATGTCAGTGGATGTCACAGAACAGAATCAGCCTTTGGAATCAGAGCAGTGGGGTCCAGACTTGGCTCTGCTGTTGTTCTGTGTGGCCTTTATTTTAGCTGAGTTCACCAAATTAACTTTCATCCTCCTACTAAGGAGGCTGGTAAATGACACACCTGGGCACTGGCAGGGATTCAGTGGCTGTCTTGTTTACTCAAATTCACCAGCCTTTCTAGGTACTCTACAATCTGTGAAATGGTGATTACATGTGTCCTGGCAAGAACTATGTGTTCTCAACTTGGAAGCAGAGCCGCTGGTAAACACGCACATACCAGCAGATGTAGAGATGCCAAGTTGACTGCAGCCCCTCCCCAAACAGGATCGTCCTGGGACCCCCAGTCCACAGTGCTAGGACCATATCAGAGTGTCACGTTAAATAGACCAGGGACTCTAGCTGCTACAGTAATAATAACCTCTCACACAGCATTGACACACAAAGCACACACATACTCATTCACAGAGAAGCAAACACACCTAAGAACATACACACACACCAGCACAGCACATACATTCGTTCAGGTACACACATGCATGCCACACAAAAGAGCAAACACACCTGAAGACACATAGAACTCATACACAGCACAAACACAGGAGCACAGAAGCGCACATACATGAAGACATGCAGCATTCACACACACAGACATCATACTCACAGAGGAACAAACACACCTAAGTACACACAGAAGCACACACACATGAAGACATGCAGCATTCATACACACACACACACATCATACTCACAGAGGAACAAACGCACCTAAGTACACACAGTACTCACACACACACATCAGTAAAACACATACACACACACACACATACATACATACATACAGAGGAGCAAACACACTTGTGCACACAGAATATATACACACAGCAGAGCCCATACACACTCACACAAAAGCACATGTGCACACAATTGTGCATATATCACTCACACCAACACACACATGCCTTCATAACCCATATGTGCCCACTGGAGCATACATATGCTTGTGCACACAGCACTCACAAATATACATCAGCACATCAGATACACATCCACCAGAGCACGCACACACTCCTGCAATGGGCTTGGCCCTCCTATATCAGTTAGCCATCAAGAACATGCCCCTCTGACATGCCTACAGGCTATATGTCAGGGGCAATTCCTCAGTAGAGGTTCTCTTTTCCCAAGCTGAACCTCCCTTTTAAATTGATAACCAAGATTAGCCATCACAGAGCCCATCTCTGAACCCATTTCACAGACCTGAAAGCTGAGACCCATCATGAGACCCAGATCCCAGACCAGCTGCTTCTCCTTTCTGCTCCCAGCCTGCCTTCTCTCATCAGGTGATCCTCACCAAGTGTCCCATGCCCAGGGTGCAGGAGGGACTGGGGTGTAGAGGCCTGTGACACGGGATAACCAAGGCTATGTGATCCCAGTCAAGGACCTGTGAAGACCTGGTCAGCAGGAGGACCAACTTGCTCAGATATGGTGTATTGCTACTCCTTCCTGAGACCTGGAGTCTAGCTTGTGCACCCAGAATTCCCCAGGGGCTGCCTCAGAAGTCCCTGTTTAACAGCGGAGGAAATCAAGGCAGTTAGCATTCTTGGGGCCACCCATCAGAAGGCAACCTAGAACCGGGAGTCTCTTCAGCCTCTGGATAGCTCACACCCAGAGGCTGCCTTGCCTGTGCTGAGGACGGGGCTGGATGCTGCGCCCCCAGCACCCATTTCCAGTACCATCGGGATGACATGTGTCTGGTTTAATTCACATGTAACTGGGGAAAGTGGCCCGGTTTAAAAACAGATTTGTCCATGAATATTCATGTCTTGTGGGAACAGAACCGCTGCAGACAAGTGCTGGGTCCTTGTTTTGAACGTTTCTTGGATTAGGGAAACCTGCAGTTTCCTGGTCACCCCTGCCCATGTTTACGGATAATTGCTTGTCGGAAGCTCTGTAGCTTCTCCAGCTAAGACCTCCCTTTCTTTCCTGGGGTCGGTTCTGCTCTGAATTCCCTGTGTGCTCACACCATCTGGAAGGTGTAATTTGCAGCTCAATTACTTCTTAGGCTCTTAAGAACTGCTTTTCCCCAGTGGGTGTTTCTCCTCAAAAGTTACTTTCCTTATTTTAATACATAATTTCCTTTAAACTACCCCTGACACTCATGTTATGCTTTGCTCTTGAATATTCTATAAAAATGACACTGTGACCTCTGTTACAGAGAGGGGGAAAGGCTAACCCACTTGGCATTTCAGCTAGCATATGTGGGAATCACTCGTGGAAAGACCCTCTTCCCTAAAGCCATTCACTGTCCCATGCACTAGGTCCCAGGGCTTTTCCCAGAACATCAGTACCTCCTGCACTCACAGGAATGAGGAGGCAAGGCATCCAGGATGTAAGAAGGACTTGCCTGGGGCAGGACCACAGTGTGGCACCTACACAGAGTAGCTGGACTGCCTGAGGTTGATACTGACGCCGAGGTACAAATTACAGCTCAGGAGGAAGCTTGTCAGATGTGGTCACCACAGTAGCATTCTGGATCACAGGAACAGGGTGCAGAAAGAATCAGAAACCAGAGAAGAAGGTACGACCTCAGAGATACCCAGGGGTACCAGGTATGTGGGGGCACAGTAAGAGCAAAGTGTTCGAAAGAAAGGCTCAGAGCACTAAAGAGAAGAGGTCTGAGCATCACTTCAGTGGACACAATTTGAACCAGAAGAGGATGCTCAGCAACTCTGATGGGTGGAGATGCTCATCCAGTCTTATAAGATCCAGGACTAAGGATGAAGGAAATGGGGCTGGACAACAGTTAAATACATCCTTCTGCGTCAGACAACTCTCCAGAAACTCACTGAAGGGAGAAAGGGCATTCCCACTACACATAATATTCTCCCTGGGTAGAAGGTTCTAGAGCTATCTCTTTAAGTTTTCTCATAATGGCAAAAATGTCCAAGTGCTTTCAGGGATCAAGCCAGCATGCCTGAACACTGTCTTGACCAGGGTCTCTTCCCTACGAGACGGGAATCCCTAACTATTGCCTGTGACCAACTCTGAGGGTTCTTCATCACCGAAAATGGACAAAGGCCTCTGATCCAAAGGACTCTTGATTTAAAAGAGCGAGGAGACAGGACTTGCCTCCCAAAGGAATAGAGCCCTGTCACTCTCATTCCAGTGAAGGACAGAGAGGTGGAACTAAACTAGAAACCAGAATGAAAGCAATGATCACTTACCCAACTTCTGTAATGTAAATGTAATACTGTGTCGACAAAGACAGAAGACCACATGACTGCATCACTTGATGCAGAAAAAGCATCTGGCAAATCTAAAACTCACCCAAGATTGGGAGGAGGATGGCACGGGAGAAGGGACTGGAGCTTTCAGCAAGTTAAAGATAAGAGAGAATCAGCTTCAAGGATATTCATAAAAATAAATCCACTTCTAACAAATCAAGTTGACAAACTAAGAGTAGGAACAAAGCCTGTCACCACTGTTACTCAACCCTGTGCCGGGATCCCGGCCACATCTTGTGCATAGGGCACAGCATCCAGGCGCAGGTTAGAGAACATTGCGAAGGAGTCAGCTTTCTCCTTCTATCCTGAAGATGCTGAGAATTGAACTCAGGCCATCTGGCTTGGTGACAGGCACGTTTACCCACCGGGTCATCTAGCCAGCCTAAGAGCATAGTTTTTAAAGGCAGAGTCAGAAGAAGAAATAGAGACATCTCTGCTTGCACAGTGTCATTGTCAACCACATAGAAAATTTCCCAAATGATACCAAAGGCAAAACATTCTCAGAACTAATTAGTGAATTCACAGGTTCATACACAAAACGCCATTGTATTTCCACTGACAAGTGTGATTACATAAACAGAGTAAAAGCATAAGGCCACCAAATATTGCAAATATTACTCTCAAAAACATTGAATCCTAGGCTGAAAATGACTTTTAAAACATGTACATCTTCATCTGTCAAAAACTAAAAAACACTGTCTCGCATGATGGTGCACATCTTCGATCCAAGGACTCAGGAGGCAGAGGCAGGTAGATCTCTGCCATTTCATGGTCAGCCTGTTCTACACAGCAAGTTTGAGAAGAGTCACGACTACATAGAGAAACCTTGTCTCAAGCAATAACAACCACAAAAGCCAAAAAAAAAAAAAAAAACTCAAAAAGTCAAAGGAGATGTGTTCAGGGATTCAAATACTCAACAGTAAATGTCAATTCTCTTTAAATTAGTACATTTTACACAGTTTCTATTTTTAAAAATCATGTATTTTTTAAAGATCAAAACACATCCATTTAAAATGCACATGAAAAATACAAGGAACTGAAATAGGAAAAACAACTCTGCATAAAACGACAGAATTCAGTCCTCCAATGTTAAGGTTTTTAAGTAGTTACAGCGGTCAAGAGTTTGTGATATCTACAGAGGGATGGATGCACAGGTCAAGGGAATGAATACAGAACTCAAAGAATGAATCCAATCCAATCCACAAGTGTGTGCTCAACTGATTTCTAACAAAGGGCCAAAAGCAATTCAATGGAAGAAAGAACTTTGAACAAGTCATTCTGGAGCAATAGAGAAAGGGAAGAGGGAGGGGGAGATAGACAGACAGATAGACAAAGACATTCAGACAGACGGGCAGATTCTGGCTTAACTTTCATACCTTGCAGAAAACTAAACTGAAAATAGATCCCAAAGTTGAGTGTAAAACTACAAAATAATTATAATAAACACAGAAGACATTTTTTAAAGGATCTAAAGCCAAGCAATGTGTTCTTTTTTTCAACTTTGTATATATGTCAGGGGTGGGTGTGTGCGCATGTAAGTGTAGACAGCCCAGAGGTCAGACAAGGGCATTGGTGTCTCCTGGCGATGGAGCTGCCCACTGTGTATGCTGAGAACCAAACTTGAGTCCTCTGGAAGAGTAGTACATGTTCTTAACTGCTCAGCCAACTTTCCCGCCCCTCAATCACAATCCAGAGAGCTAGGAAGATGGCTCTGTCGGTAATGTACAAGAATGAGGACATAAAGATAAGATCCCCAGAACCCACATAAAAGACTGGGTGAAGCAGGACACACCTGTAATCCGAGAACTGGAGAAGCTGAAACCAGCAAATTCCCAGAGATCACAGGCCAGTTAATCTAGCCAAATTGACAAGCTCCATGTCTAGCCTAAAAATATATTTAAAAATATGTTTGGCTTAAAAATATAGGTAGAGAGACTGAGTAAGCTACCCATCATCAACCTCTGGTCTAAACACACACACACACACACACACACACACACGAGACAGACAGACAGACAAAGACCAAGAGACAGAGATAGGGAGCACAATCTATAAATTAATTAATTAGTTTATATCAAAATTGGTAACTTTCATTCTGAAAACTCTGTAAGAGGCTGAGAAGACTAGCTACACATGGGGAGAAATGTGTGTGCGGTTCACACACATACACACACTGTGAGCAATTCCTTTTCAGGACATACACAGAATGCTCAAAACAAACCGCTTGAAACCTGAAAACCCCATGGAAGGGGCTGCAGATATGAGTGGTCACTTTGTCAATGAAGAGAGAACATGGGACAGTCACAAAACCATAGAGCAAATATGTGGATGATGAGCCCAGGGGTGCATATAAAAGCCACAGTAAAACACGCCCTGCTGGGATGACTGACAGCCAATGCTGGGCAGGATGCTGAGGCACTGGGCCACTTCAGCATAGCTGGGGTGACTGTGAAGGAGGAACCATCCCAGTTGCCTATAAACTCAACTCCCATTGCCTCAGAGCCCAAGAACTGCACTTTGAAATAATTATCCCAGGGCAATGAGAAATAGAGAAATTACGTTCACTCAAAATTCTGTATATAATGTTCATAGTTCACATCTGCAGACCTGATGCCAGCCAGCATCACGTAGTGATAGTCATAATAATAGTAATAAACAAGACTTTGAATGAATCTCTAGAGATCTACACTGACTTGGGGTTGGATCAATTAGTATGATGAAACCAATAGGTGCCCAAACCCACAGAGTGCTGGGGTCAGGAGTCCAAACACTGGCTGCCTGGAAAACATCCTCCAGAGCATCAGTAGGCCCACTAGGATTCGGGGACTCTTCTGAGGCATCTCAGGTTGTTGACACAGTCTCTACTGCAGAAGTTTCTATTTCCTCATTGACTCTCAGCCTTAACCTTCCGTCCCCTGCAGAGCAGTATTCAACAGGACTGTCTGACCCTTGTGGCCAGTGGGAAATCTACTTCTAAAGGCTGCTTATTAGCTCAGTCACACCCAGTTTGGTCTCAACTGTTGATTATCTCAAAGGCAACTGGTTAGGATCCTTAATCAAATAGGGAGATCCCTTAGCTTGTGTATTTAATATAAGACAACTATGTCAATCTTCCATCCTCAACAAGGTCTCCCAGATTCAGGGAGAGAGACATGCAAGGCCTTCCCACTGAAGGGGCTGGAGTCATGGTCATGATAGAGTTCTGCCATTCCTTCCCTGCATGTAACTATGAAGAAATGGGGAGTTTTGCCTTCTGCCTTTCTCTTGCTCCCCTCTATGCCATCCATCTTCAGAAGTCATCAGACTATTGCATAATAAAGAGAGAGAGAGAGATGTAGTTGGCAGAGACCTGGCACGCTAGAATCCCGGGCTCCAGCCTTTAGTGCCAGACTTAGAAGATGAAAATGTTAAATGGGAGTTTTATTTAGGGCATGAAATACTGGGCTTAATCTTGCAAGTCTTTAAGTGATTTCCAGAAGAAAGGAAGAGCAGAGAGTCTTCATCCCTTCCACAGCTGTAGTTGGGGCGCAGCAAGTGCTTCATCCTCTGGTCAGCATTGGTGCACCAGCACAGAGACCCTTCTGGAGCTGCAGTCTTGGCATAGTGCAGTGTAACGGGAGTAGACACTGGAAGTGGGCTTTGGTGTTTCCAGAAAGGGCTGCAGCAAACCTGCTGCAGGTATGCAGCCAGTGACTGGCCCTGGGGCACCCAGGAACCATGTGGGACTTCTTTTCTTAGAAACAGAATCAGGCCTGGGATCCTGCTTCCATTGACCCACACCCTAGTGCTGAAAGTCTGAGTCAAAGGCTGGGGGTGTCCCACCTGCAGAATTCCAAGGCCAGAAGAAACCCCCCCAGGGGCACTTGAAAAGCTTCTTCCTCACAAGGGGCCTCCTCATTGCTAACAGGAGGTGTGGGGCCGAATGACCTCTGCCATCCTTTCTGCTCCCTGAATCTGCAGAGTAGCAGTAACGAGCTCTAAAATTCTTTGCTGGGGTTGCTCATGGTGTCAGAATTTAGGGGTGGGGGAGGGTCATGTCAGCATCCAGGGAGAGATCACCCCAGTCTCCTCCGTAGGAAGCCATTGACCTGTGAGTGATAAACAGAAAACATGCACTGAATGTAAAGAGAAGTGAAACCAGACAACCCCTGAAACGAGGCTCAGAAACGTTCACAGCAGGACTGGGTGGCCACAAACATGGGGGACACTGGGGAGGTGCCCTGTTCCGTGAAAGAGGGGGCTGTGCTTCAGTGTACTCGAATGACTTGCTAGAAAGCTCTCTAACTAGATAAAAGATGCAGCTTTATCTCTTTGATGCTGTTTGAAATCTGATTTCAAACCGAGCTGTGTCTTCACCTGGGTCGACAAAGTTTTGCCGGGCTGCACCACTACGTTTTGCTTCAGGAAACAGAACTCCTTTGTGTCTTGTCCTGGATTTGGTCACATCTGTCTGTCTGGGCTGTGGTAACAAGCCATAGACAGGCTGCTTAAACAGCAGACACTTGTTCCTAACTGCTCTGGAGCCTGCGGGGTAGAATACCAAGATGCCTACAAGGTGGGTCTCACTTTGGGCATTCTCCCACTTGCTTTATAGGACCCCACTTTCCCGCTGTGTGCCACTGACCTCTTGTGGGGGTGAGAGGAGGTGCTCTCCGGTGCGCTCTTCCTGCAAAGCACTAACCCTAACATACAAGGCACCTCCTGAACTCATCTAACCCTAGTTATCACCAGCCCCTGCCTAGTCCCATTACATCAGCCTTAGCATAGTTGTGTTGTTGATTTGATTTGTGTGGTTTTTCAACTGTGAAAAGACAAAAACCACTGCTCTTGTGGCACAAGAAACACGCTCTTTCCTGTTCAACTCCTACTGGGTCACATTTGGTCCTGGGAAGGAGCATACAGCTGCCATGTGCAGAGATCCAGAAACAAGCATGAAGATGTCTGGAGTGGTCCAGTGATAGAGGACTGGACTTCACAAGGCCCTGTCTCCAGCCACAGCACTGTAAAGAAAATCATGAAAATCAATGGATGGGTGACTAGATGGATGAGTGGATGGATGGGTGAGTGGGTGGGTGGATGGATGGATGGATGGATGGATGGACAGATGGATGAGGGTGGGTGGGTGAGTGGACAGGTAGAAAAATATGTGAGCAGATGGCTGAGAGGGTAGGTGAATTTGTATGTGGGTAGAGGGATAGATGAGTGAGGATGGATGGATAGGTGGATGGGTATGGATGGGTGGATAGGTAGATGGGTGTATGAGTAGGTAGATGGGTAGATGGGTAAGTGGGTGGGTAGGTGGGTACCTGGATGGGAAGGTGGATGAATAGGCAGACTGATGGGAAGGTGGGTACATGGGTGAGAGCTTAGGTAGTAGACAGATGAGTGGTGGATAGATGGTTTGTGGATGGGTAGGTGAACAGATGGATGGATGGATGGATGGATGGATGGATGGATGGATGGATGGATGGATGGATGGATGGATGGGTAGCTAGATACGTGAGAAGTAGATGAATGGGTAGGTGGATAGGTGAGCGGATGGATGGATGAGTACAATTCTCATATCCCCTTCACTGCAGCCTCTCGCAGAACACCGGGAAAGTTCACAGGTGCTCTCAATCCCCGCCTTTTCTTACCCAAGAACCCAAAGCACAATTGTGGACTTGGTACCTAGCCTAAAGACCTCAGCCATGTCTAGCCCCTGGGCACCCTAGGCTCTCACTTGTCAGCAGGGAGCATCCTACCACAGTTCAGGCTACACGAGGCTGTGAGATCACCAGAACACGTCACCCATTGTGACTCTGCATGACGGTGGGGGTGCTAGTGGTTTTCCGAGGAAAACCCAAGTTCCCTTACAGCCCTGGAGCTGCCATCTGCCTCCGCTTTGCATCCTCCTTCTTAGGCAAGCCCCGCCCCTGTCTGCCCAGGTTGTGAGACAGCATGAACCACGGAACAAACTGTTTTATCAACCGTCTGAAGCTAATCTGGGTGTTTTGTTTGACACTGAGAGAAATGACAGATCACTAGTTTCTGCTGGCCCCCGTCGCTGTCCTCTGGATGCTGGTGATTGGCACTGCCCTGCCTGAGCCAATGGCCAGCCTCCCTAAGTACCCATGACCCCACCAAGCACTGCCAGGCCTCCTTAGACTTACCGGCTTATCACCCTTATATTTAGGAGCCACAAACGCCCATGTTCTGCAATGCATTGTGTCTGTGGGAGGCGATTGCAGGTGGAGGTCCCACTTTAATCTTCCCCTACAATTCCCACAGCCTCACAGGCAACACAATCACAGTGTGAAGCCTGGGACTTCCTTATGTAGGTCATGGCATCAGCCCGCTAAGCTTAATTTAAAGTCTCCCTTACACACAAGGCGATCTTCCAATAAAGTGCTTTGTGTTCCTAAGGTGACGCTAATCCCCTCCTCTAAAAGACCTGGAAACCGGGGGGGGGGGGGGTGCAGAAAGCTTGCGCAGGCCTTCAGCTGCTTGAGGAGCATCTAGAAACTGAACGGAGACACCCTGGGAGGGAAGAGACTTTATAGAAGGTAGGAGACCTCCATACCCTTTATCATGAACCCTTGTATACCCCACTCACGCACAGGCCCACACATACACATGAACACACGCACACACACACACACACACACATGCACACACACACACACACACCATATTGGTGCATGCACACATTTCCATGTTCCCCAAGAACTCACTCAGCCAGTATGACCTAGTTCAATGAGGTCTGGCTACCTGGTGCAAGAACTTGCCCATCCAAACGGAATGGTCTGCGTCTGTGATCAACATGGTTCAATATATGGCCAAGAGTGGGCCTCTATCTACAGCGGGGAGAGAAGTTCAGTGGGAGTCAGTAACCTTGATTCTGTGTTCTTTATTCTTGAACTTGAGAAAACAGTGGGGTTAGGAATATAGCTCAGTTAGTATAGTGCTTGCCTAGCATTCTTAGAGCCCTGGGTTCAGTCCTTAGCACCACATAAAACCAAGCATGGTGGCACATGTCTGTAACGGTAGACAGAGGCAGGAAGGATAGTTTAAGATCATCTTGAGTTATGTACTGAGTTTGAGGCCAGTCTAGGACATACAACATCCTGTCTCCAAAAACAAAAAGAAAAAAAAAACCGACAGGTACATTAGCACACACATACAAACACACACACATAATAGAAACTGAATGATATTGGTTGATCTCACCCATGCTGGATGACATCCAGGTTATAACATTTACGTAGTTTTCCAGGATAGCACAGAGAGGGTATAGAGCAGGTGCCAGGCCAACCTGAGCTATAAGATCCTACACTTTCTCCCCCCGCCCCAAAAGCAAATGGACCACCATAAACTAAATAACAAACCTTTACTCGGCTATTTCCAAAGCCTTGAGGGATCAATTGTTATGGGAATTGACCTCCTTGTGGAAAGAAGTAGAAAAACCAATTAAATATATGAAATAACACCTCTCAATGCTGGACAACAAGTATCAAATAAATGGGATTCTCGAGAGAAGAGAAGTTGGAGTGGAGAGTCATGTAGGTCCTCAGTCCGCAGCAGGAAGACGCTGCAGTTAGGATGCATAGTTTCCCAGTTCATAGCCCAGGGGCTGCTCCAGCCAGCAGAGCCAAGGGGCCTCACACAAGTCCAGCCATCTGGCTTTGAAAGAGGCAGAGCAGACAGAGGCATAGGGTAGAACGTCAGGAGGGCAACAGAAAATGCAGAGTAGTGAACTAGGTAGAAAGTTCCATATGCACAGTTAGCAGTCAGTCCCTAAGTCTGAAAAAGACCCACCAGATTGCAGCAGCTCCAACAACTCCCACAGTGGGTCAGAAGTGGGAAGAGTGGTGTTCCTATCAGAATGGAGCCTCGGGTACGCAGGGCATGGGGTAAACAGTGTGGTACAAATGACAAGAGTTAAAACTGAGCTATAGCAATAAGGGTCTGAAACAGCTGTTACAAATATTGCAAGTATTTCCATAATGATAAAGTACAAGTATCAGACGTTGAAGATATGAGATGGAAATCTGGGGGCAGGGACATCATTCTGCCTTGCAAGCCAGGAAGAGGAAGGGGTAGTAAAGGAGGTGCCCTCGGCACTGCCTCCCATCTGTGCGCTGCTCTTCCCAGATTATCTGAGGGGACAGGCAGACCACGCTTGGTGTGGTGCACACTCGGTCAGCCTACCTGTCATGTCTCCCACCTAAGGCTGCCCAATCAGATCTCTTCCCCATCTCTTTCCTGTGTATGCTGAGAACCAGCTTCCCAAACCAATCATCATCCTGCCTGACCAGTGGCTCTGCCTGGCCTCTCCTATCCTTCTAGCCAAACACTGCCAGTGGGGCCATGTCTGTGCCTCACAGGGCTCCTGTAATCACCAGTTAGGACCTCAGCCCTGCTGTGAGATGATGGATCTTTACTCAATCTTCTAAAAGCAGTGAACTCAGGCAGGAGGAAGGAGGAGCCCCAGGACCTGAAGGGATCCGGGTGACAGTCTCTCAGTGCTGCCCGGCTCTAGCCACTGGTGGCATTAGTGGATGTGCATGCCAAGTGCTCCATGGCAGCCTCACTGCTACTGCAGCTGACTGCCAGCATGGCCTTAAGAGAAGTGAAGCAGGATCCCTAAGGAGTCCCCAACACTTAGAAGTATTCAGGGCTTTTCTCGCTGTCTGAAATTTCCAAATAGATGTGGCAATTGTCATTTGGCAGGATAAATGCAGGCACTCACAGGGTGTCAGGAAGGAACTGGACACTGACCTCGGTGATTCCACCTACACAGCAAGAGCAGGGGAGCATGGTAAGCGAAGCTAGAAGGTCAGGTCCCAAAGAGGTACACCCACCAAGCACCCAAAGATAGGCCCCAACCAAAGTCCCTCACAAGGTATGCCAGCCACCTACCAGAACTAGGCTGTCCCACCAAAGCATGGATTCAAAATTAGCAATCCACCCGGCCTTCATGTGCTGGAATCCCAGCTCGTTCGTAAGTCAGCTGGAAACTTCAACAACATTTTTTTCAACATGATTTTCGTGGTTCTTGGTAAAAATGATTGTAGTTACTACATGCACTGTTCCAAATCTCTCACCTGAGGAGGAGATTCTTTTCCTTTCCTTTTTTTTTCTTTTTCCTTAAAGGGAAAAAAGACAGTGCATTTGGTTGAAGGTGAAGATGGACCTTGGCAGAAGCCAGGGAGCCCAGACAGTGCTCAGAGACCGACAGCACAGTGCTCACGGGGCCAGTTAACCCACTATGACTGTGGGTGTCTAAGGAGAAGGAGGAAGAGGAGGCTTGTGTAATGAGGGAAGGAATAAGGGGGTAGAACATTTAACTGTACCCCAAGAAATGCAAAATCTTCTTTGCAAGCAAGATCCACTGCTGCTTAAAAAATATGTGTGTGGTGGGTTCTTCAGGATGCTGCCCAAGCCATGTGTGCTGTTGGTTCTTCACGATGCTGCTCAAGCCATGTGCGTTGTGGGTTCTTCAGGATGCTGCCCAAGCCATGTGTGTGGTGGCCAAGTCATGGTGCGTATTTAAGGTACTTTAAGACTCTGCTCAAGCCATGGTGTGTGCTGTAGGTACTTTAGGATGCTGCTTTTGAAAAATTGGGAGATAACTATCACACTACTAAAACATGTCTATGGAGCTAAGCTCAGTGAATTCCTGAGGGCCACAAGAAACAGCGACTATGAGCCTCAAAGACAAGCAAGAACACTTGACTGCTGGATATTTAGCTGGGTGGCATTTTATTCTCCTAAGTGTTCAGTGACTTCTGAATGTGCCCTGCTTTTTCATGACAGAAATGGCATGGTTCTTAGGTCATCCTTGGTCATCTGAGATAAGGAGCATCCTAAGTTCTCAGCAGGCACCCCTGGACCCTCGATTCTGAACAGTTGTTCTCTTTTCTTGCCTAAAATAAGTTCAATCCAGCCAAGGCTTGTTTCAGCCAACCCTAGCCTCCAGAAGTCTGGTGCCTAAACAAAAATATTAAGCTATTAAAACGCAATAAGCAACTCTCAGGAATCATTTAGCTAGTTCTATGATTCAAGGACTCGTAACCAGCCCCAGAACCAGTCACAAACAGAGCCTTAGCTCCAGCTGATAGATATAGCCAGTCTCTGAATTCTGCTGTAAGTGCTGCCTATGCCGTATTCTCCTCCCCACCCCAACACTCGAGGAACAAAACGCTATGAAGGGCACTGTTAACTATGATGCATAAACTGGGGGATTTGTTAATGACACCTCCAGTTCTAGAAAACAGCAGTTCCAATGCTAGAATCACTCCGAGAACAAAGCCATTTGGGTGCACATATTATTTAGTTTTCTGACTGTGGCCCTGATGTCAGTGAGCCAGTACTGGGGCCTGTGCCAGCACGGTCAGGCATTCAGAAGATACCTATTTTAAATGTAAAAGTTGATTCTTTCATCTAAGTGCAGTGACTGGGTTGTAGATAATGCTTCTCCAAGACATATCACATAAAGGGTAGCCTCCAACTTCGGCTAGGGAGGGTCCATTTATATGTCGTATCTTCAGGCCTGATCGTGCTTGCATTATGTTCAAAACCTACCTGAGCCGGGCGGTGGTGGCGCACGCCTTTAATCCCAGCACTTGGGAGGCAGAGGCAGGTGGATCTCTGTAAGTTCAAGACCAGCCTGGTCTACAAGAGCCAGGACAGGCTCCAAAAACCACAGAGAAACCCTGTCTCGAAAAATCAAAAAAAAAAAAAAAACCTACCTGAATCCTGGGAAGTGTCGGGGGCCGAGAGGCACACACTTGTTTCCTGTCCTCTGCACCCCACTATCCATCTGTGAAATGAAGTGACAGAAATAAAAGGTCTCTCCCCAGTCACGGGGCTCTGTATCCAGGGACATCACAGCTATGGAGTTTTAGATCTCGTACTTGGCATGGACCAGACCCTGTGTCCATTGCTATGTGGTGTAGGTGACTGGTAGACTACTCCTATGGGACATCTAGAGAGATAACGATAAGCAGAGGGTGGATAAGCATGGAAAGGCCTCAATGGTCTGCCTTGTGAAGGGGCTGGACATGGTGCCTACAGAGACAGAGAAGAATGTCTCAGGTTGGCTCGCATGGCAGGCTCAGGTACAGGAAGAGGTGGCCAGAAGCAGCTGCCCTCTGGGTGAGGATAGAGCTGAAACACAGAGCAGGAAACCAAAACAAGAGAGAACTAGCCGCCTCTGAAGATACAGGCAGCGTTCTGTACAGGCACCTGAAGCTGTGACAGCACCCCAGGAAACTGTGGCCAAGGGAACCCTGCACTCAGCTCCAGTCAGCCCTGGGGAGCCTGCTGCAACTGAGAAGCGCTGCATATGTAACCGTTGTGCCGACAAGCTGAGCTGGACTCTGGTGGCTGGGATAGATCCTCACCTAATTCTGGAGTTGTCTAGATCTATCACCATGATGCCTACAGGTGTGCTGTTTTTCTCCCACTTGGTGGCATTGACTTTTCTCTCTCCTGACTTATCACACTGGCCACAGTATGTGGCACTGTCTACTAATTGGTGAGACACATGTAGGCTGCCAAGTAGCTAAGGGGGACACGATTTAGGAAGAGACACTGGAGACTGATACAGCAGCCGTGGAGTACTTCTGAAATTTTAGACAGTCTGAGCATGTGCCAGGATGATGCTAAGAGGGAGAGACAAGGACACTTCTGAGCAGATCTAGAGGAATCCCTGCCTGGCCGTGTACAACCAAAATCCCTACGGGTTCCAAACCTAGAGCACAAGAGCTAATGGGCCCCGGCCAAGAGAAAGTGCCGTATTCTAGCCACTGTTCAACTGCTGTCAGTTTGCTCATGTGAAAAATGTGAGAAGGGAGATTAATTAGGATTCTCAATTTACAATCAGTTCTCCAAGAATATGGACTCAAATTAAATTAACAGCTGTTTTAATTTTCTCCTATACCTCCACGGTCTGATTCTTAATCACACCACAGCCCAACTCTTATCGTAATTGAATTATATAGAATCACAGTTCACTCAACCAATCTGTGCACATGGCTCTTTTGCACCAGAGCCCAGCAAACCGCACCTCCTCCTCTAGCGCTCAGATTCCCTGATGGTCCAACATGGTAGCCTAGGTCAGTCTCAGCTCTGTAGCCAGGCAGGGCAAGAGGAGCCAAACCTTAATGTGGGCTATTGGATTACATTTAGGTGACTGCAGGTGGCTAGTGACTGTATCACTCCACATCAAAGATCTGAGATCTGTCTGTTCAGGATGTAAACATAGATAACACCTGTATTAGGCAGGGTTTCCTAAAGGAATAGGATGAATAGAATAGATTGGATAGATAGATAGATAGATAGATAGATAGATAGATAGATAGATAGATAGATAGATAGATAGATGATGGATGGACAGACATATAGATGTATAGACAGAGAAATGTTATTCGACTGCCTTATAATATTTGTCTGGATAATCCAACAATGGCTATCTCACCTTGCAGAGGTCAAGAGTTCGGAAGTTGTTCAGTTCCCGAGGCTAGATGTCTCAGCTGTCCCAGTCCGGTGCTGAAAACCTGAAAGAGTCCCAGAGAGATCTTCTATCAAAATCAGAATCCCAAAGAAGTGAGTTCTAATCTCAGAGAAGAAAATGTCTCATACTATGGTGGATGGACTTGTCAGTGGGAGTGGGGATGGGCAGGCAAGAATCAGTTTTCTTCTTCAGTGTCCTTGTGTCTGGGCTGTCACTTAAAGATGCCACCAAGATTTAGCGTGTGTCCTTCTGCTTCGGCCCCTCACAGGGGTGCCCAGGAGCATTAGCTCATTCCAAAGGCAGTCAGGTTGACAGCTAATCTGGCATGTCCCCCATAGGGGACATCTGCCGGCTCTGTTCCTTATTGTCCCTTCTCCCTACTGTTTCTGTGGGCAGGTGACATGTCCACAGAAAACATTCTTCTGAAAACATTCTTCATGGGCCCAGGAAGCCCTAGCCAGTGTCCTCCAAGAACAGTCAGGCTTGCACCTGGTCTGGCTCCCCACTCCTCCTCTTGCCAGCTCCAGGGCACCTCAGACTTTTCCTGCTCTTCAGCCCCACTCTCTCCATGGTCACCGCTGACCTTAGGCTGTCTTCAGAATGGCACATCTGTCCTCTTCTGCCCTGACTTCTTATGATGTTTAAGTCGTGGGCTAACCCCTTCCTTTGCACACTCCTCCTCCTCCACTGCACATCTCCTCTCCACAGCCCTGGTGTGTGCAGCCCTCCACAGTTGGTGGCTATCCCCCTTCTTCCATTATTTTCTGGCCTGGCCGCCTGTCTTCCAGCTGGAAGACTGTGGGGAGCTGCAGATCAGGAGCCAATTAGCTCATCTCTTAAAATGCATGCTGTGATGTGGTCATGGAGCATCTATCCCTCTTCCCCGCATACTCTCCCTGTCACCTCAGCGGGAACATAGCCCTCTGTTCTTTTCAGAAGCACTGGCAAAGAGGCGGCATCCATACCTGCCTGTTCTTGTGCATCCTGAGTCCTCTCTTGACTTCATTCTAGAAAAACATGTTCTGGGGCTGGAGAAATGTCCTCCCTTTCCCTGTGAAGACACAGCATATTGCCCTGATCCTATAATCACAATGTGGCCTGGCCCCTAAGGCACCTAAAGACTGGCCTGTTTCTGACCTTTTAGAGAAGAGTCAATCTAGACTTAAAGAAAAGAAAAGAAAATTTTCCCAGGAAAAATCACAACTAAGGATGGCGCTAGCAGTTTGAGAAACACCAGGAGGCAATCACGCCTGTGCAGTGTATCTATGCCAAAGGCTAATGGGTTAGACTAGCAGGCAGGCACATCGGTTCTTCATGCTGGTACTTTTTCCCCTGCAAATCAGCCAGGTCTCTCCATCAGTCCTGCAGGTGAGCCCCAGGGACCATGCTCAGGTGTCGTGAAGAATACTTGTGATTCAAAGAGAAGGCCAATAGCTTAGGGAGGAAGCATTAGCCCAGGGTTGAGCTGGCTCCTAGTGCCCATCCCCACCTGAGTCACAGGCTTCCTGCAGTTTCCTGTGGGCTGGTTCTATAGGAACTGAGCTTAGGAGATTTCCAGGGAGCATGATGTGTCAGGGTGCCTAACTTCACACGTCCGTTTTCTAGCGTTGGCTATGAATTACAGCCACCGAACCTCCCAGAGGCATGATGTTTAATATGTATGTTCGTTACTTCTCTAGTTGCTATGACAAAATACCTGACAAAAAGCAGCTTATTCTGGCTCACAGTTTGAGGGGATACAGTGCATCGCTGGAGAAAGACACAGCAGTGGGAGCAGGAAGCTGGCTGGTCAGTCACTGCCTCCAAACTCAAGAAGCAAAGTGTGAACACGACCTAAGATCCAGCTACAAAGCCTCAAGGCCCACGCCCTCTCCCCCCTCCCCTCCACTCAGTGATGCACTGTCTCCAGCAGGGGTCCAATTCTTAAAGGTTTCTCAGTCTTCCCAAACAGTGCCATTATCAGGGCACCACGTTTTTAAACTTGAACTTATGGGGGACATCTCACATTGGATGGCTTGGGCTGTTCACTGCCATGCACAGAAACCTCCAATCCCTCCTTAGGGAGATTGAATCATTTCCACATGAACTTGTTCTTAATCTCCCTCTGGGACTTCTGGTCCTGCTCATGACTGAAATGAGGTGAGGCTGAGTTGGCTAAAGTCAGAAACCTGGCCAAGTTCCTAGCATCACACGGCAACACTGGTACCGTGTTAAAAGACACCTTCTAGCCTAGCGCTATGGTCCATGTGTCAGCATCTGCAGACTTCCCTGGACAGGCTCTGGCCAGTTGCTGAGGCTGCCATTGGGTGCTGGGCCCTGGTACAGGATTCCCCTGACCATGCATCATACCCTGTGTCTGGAGACAGTGGTATTCTATAGAATGCTGCAGAGTTTGGGCTCCAGAAGTCACCTAAGCTTGCCTTCTCCTGGCTCTCTAGAGCACATCCTTAAACACTAGCATGCAAGTCTTCAGAACAGGAAGGACCAAACACAGATGAGCCCTCCCTGAGGTCTGTACCATGGCTCACTTGTGGGGCCTTCAGAGGGAAAGTGCTAATGGGTTTTCTTGCAAGTTCATCAGTATACCTGAGCCAAGGAGGAGTCATCAGGAGGGACTGGAAGAAACCAGCTGCTGGACAGAGCTGTCAAAACCACCATACCCCATAAAGACCTAGATACAACCATCATCACTACCCAGGCTGAATGGTCAGGTCAGACATTGGTCCAGTATAAAGACACACTGCCCTGGCCAAAGGGATGACTCTGCAACCCTAAGCCATGTTCCCAATCCAATACCTCACTCTTAATCTGCCACCTGACCCACAGGCAGAATACACCTGATGCCATTCTTGTTGACCACACAACCTTGCTTCCCAAGGAAAAAGAACAGGCTGTTGGCAGCACCCCAGGGCTTCCTGTAGAGGTTAAACCTGGCTCTGCTTTCTCAGACCCCGCCCTCCAACTTCTCTTCAGTAGGAAGGAGGACTTGGGACACTGGAGACTGTTGTTCCAAGCACACCTTCTTCTTATGAATATGGATTAAAATGGTAATAAACATTGAGCAAATAATAGACACAATTGCCTTTTAAAATAAACTCATATGTTTGTAACTCACTGCGTGCTTTGGGGATTTGTGTAATTTTCACATCTCTCTCACCTCTGCCAGTGTTTGGCTTTCTCATTAGATTCTTATTTGGACAAAACAACAGAGAATTGTGATGTACGAATCATCACCAAGACACTTGTAAACAGTTACCCTAAATCAGTCCTAAGGCTTCCCTTGTGCTAGATCCGGGCAGATAGCTGTCTCTCTTCTGGGTCTGAGACTACATAAAGAAATGGGTTTGTCCAAACATCGTGGTCCATTATGAGCTCATGACCTCTGACCTATGGCTCACAAACTAGAGAACAGGCAGTGTATCCACCCCTCCCTCTTCCATCCTCTTCCATATGTCTCTCTACTTGACCCACTTTCCTCTCTCTCTCTCTCTCTCTCTCTCTCTCTCTCTCTCTCTCTCTGTGTGTGTGTGTGTGTGTGTGTGTGTGTGTCTTTCCCTTTCTCTCTCCCTGTCTCTATATCCTCTCCACTCCCTTCCCCCACCCAGTCTTCTTTCTGTTCCTTCTCTCTGGCCTCTTTCCCATCATCACATTGTCCCTTGTAAGAATCCCTCGGTGACATGGACCCTACCTGTGTAACATGAGATGGCATCTCATCTGGACATCTTAACTCTGCACGGTCCCTTTTGCCCCGTGAGGTGGTACAGTCACAGTGCAAGATTGGAATGCATTCATATTTAAGGTTCACATCTGCTCTGCCTGCTCTCTATGTAGCCCACAAGTGGTCTGCTTTCAGAGTCCACCCCAGGAGCCACTACAGGGTAAAATATGTAAGTCATTCAGGAGAAAGCCTACTATTTTAACAAGCCTCATGCTGTCTCCTCTGGGGGGTTTCTTAAAAGTCACAGGCAGTTTGCTCCTGTATCTACATTGCTGTGGACAGTGGTGCCATCAATGCGAGCACAGGGTCCTATGGAAGCCGTGTTTATAATTTTTAGAGGGCATTCCACACTGCCCTCTACCCTGACTGCGTGTCTCACACCCTAATAGCCTGACATACAGCAGTGTGTGTGGTGACAATATTCTATATATGATACTATGTAATTTCAAAAGAGGAGGTCTCAAATTAAATATTTTTACTGGAACTAACAGGGTTGGCGGGACATTGCGAGGTGACGAATAAGTCATTACTTGATTATGGTGATGGGTTCAAAGGCACACGATACATCCAAATCTACCAATTATATACATTAAGAGTCCACACTTTGGGTGTATTACTTACAAATGAAGCTTAGTCCCCAGCTATTGCTCCTGTCATGTTAGCTTCCTACTGGGCATGAAGTTAACCTCTTCTGCTTCCAGCTTGCATGAGCTGCTGGCCGTTAGACTTCCTCTTGGGGATCCCACAATATGTGTAAATTCTGTTCAAATGAAAACTCACCGCCAAAGTCACAGTGGGGTTTGTACAAATTTCCACCCACCCGGTGGTGCCAACCTCCACTTTTCGAAGCTTGAGTTCTGTGGAACAGGGTGGAAAATGGTCTCACTGAACTCAGAGAAAACTCAGAGAAAGTATGACAGGCCTGGGTCCTCCAAAGCCACTTGGAAAAGCTGAGCCCTCCCCTTTGCTCTTGAGCCTCCAACGCATCCCAAGTGTGTTGGATCACAGTTCCTTCCTCCCCTTTAAAGAAGGGGTCAGTGGGTGAGCTTCCATGGCTCTCCTTCATGCCCAGACTCAGCCTCTATGCCCCCACTAACTCACAAACCTTCATCTCCTCTGTAAGGTGATGGTCACAGCTCTGGGACCAGGCATAGCATCTACAAAAACATCATTCTATAGCCCCAGCTACAGGATAGCTCACATATTAGGACCCCAGAGGGGCAAACTGATGAGGCCACTGGACTCTTACAGACTTCCCCACCTGCCCAGGTATAACCTGGAGATCTGTGGGGAAAGCTCCCTCCCAAGGACTCAGTCTGAGCTTTGGCCTCCGGAGTGTAGCAGTGCCTCCTCATCTGACTCCATTGCAGCCTGGCAACGCAAAAGCGAAGGTACTACCATCCGTCCCCTTGGTAAGCATTAACACCACGTGGCCCTCAGATGCCACCCGCTGCCCTGCTCTAATTGCCTCTGTCCCTCAATGGAGCCAGTGGCATTCACCCTAAGGGCGGGTTATTTCCTGCCTTTTGTCTATTCTAATAGGTCTCCCCATGAATAGGGGAGTCTGGGGTCTCCGAGTCTGAAACTGTCTCCTGATGATATTGTCCTTGAGTGTTAAGTTAATGGAACTGAAGAGGGAATTGCTCAGGAACTGGGAACAGGCCTCCATCTTTCCCTCATCTCCCAGATGACTCTGTTGGGACACACTTGTGATGGAAGATTGAGGCTACTCTGGGTGGGGGTGGAGGCTGTCACGTAGAGGTCATTTTTTTCTCTGCCGTCCCTAAAATCGAAAGCATAGAGAGTGCCAGGAGAAAGTTTTTTAAACTTTTATGAATTATTCCCACCAGGAGTCATAAGCATTTTTCACTGTGGCCATTTCGGCTCAGCAGAGCGGCGAGTGGCCGACAGCTGCCTGGCTTTGTGATTAAAGGCTATGTTCTGCCGCCTGGTCACACAGGCCTGGGAGAGAGTGGACCGTGTCCTCTGGGCCAAATCCATTCAGTCAGGAAACAGGAGAACAAAATGCGAGAACAAGCTGTGGTCCCACGAGGAGTTGCTTCCCGAGCCAGGCTGAGAATGGTTACTTTCACACCAGAGGGCAGATACAGAGAGAGCTGAGGGAAAGGACCCTGAGCGAGTGAGCCACCATGTCTGGCATCCATACTCACTTGACTAGGGGCTGGTGTGGCCTGTGAGTTGTGTTCCTCAGTTCTGCTTATGTCCTACCATCTGTCCCACTCCCCAGACTCCCAGCTCCGGGAGGCAGAACTAACTGCTGCTCTGACTGGCGCTCTTCCTGGGCCACCTAGCTGTGCTCAGCTGACCTTGCGAGCGTTTGCAATACCTGGGCTCTAGTACTAACATCAGTAAAAAGAGTCATCATGGAACCTACCAGAGAAGTGGTTCTGAGAAGCAAAGGGTCCAATATTTCCAGCATCCCCTGAGGGCCCTGAGATCAGAAGGCCCAGCACATTCTTGCATCTTCCAAGATCACACAGAGGACAAAACCCAGGTTCATCCTCCAAGCCGGAGGGGAAAAGCCTGGGAGTCCAAGTCTGCCTCCTTATTGTTTCTAGAAGTCTGTGTGCTCATATGTGTTCTAACAGGGAGCCACAAACCTATGTGGGACTCAGAGGACAGAGAGCTGACTGAAGACATCGTGATCTTCTGTGTAAACCCACTTCCACCTCCCAAGAACCAGAACCTCCAAGACAATCCCAGCACAGATGCTAAATTCCTGAGACACAGTCCCAGTTTTGTGGCTTCCTGCTGTCCCAGTAACACTCTCAACGGGTCTTCTTTATCGCTGATGACCCAGAGATTAGCTGTGTAGTGCATTTAGCCCTGGTATCTTCTCGCCCATGGTTCGTCACCCCCTGTTACCCATGACAGGAGCCTTTCAACGAATCTAGCAGGTCTCTGCCGAGGGCACAGCATTAGCAAGCAGAAAGTATTTCCTTCTGTGTGAAGCAGGTGCCAAGGTCTGCCCTGTCCAGGGACCACCTGGGACTGGTACCCCATGACAGGGAAGTTATCTGGGCATCTGGGGTCAGTGTGCCCTGAGGCAACCTCACTAAGCAGTGTTGATGTGTTTGCTCATACCCCAACTCCCTGTGTAGGTTCCCTGTGGAGCCTGGAATCAGGCTTCTTCATGGGAGGTGACACTGAGGGACCATCATGATTTGACTCAGAGATGTCCCCCAGGGTCTGGTGTATTGGAAATCCCATTGCCAGCTGATGGTTTGGGGGGAAGTGATGTGACCCTCAGATGGAGTGACCATTTGATGGAGTCATCATTTTGTGGCATTATTAAGACGTAATAGACAGTAGTAAGTAGGACCTTGTTAAAGGAAGTGGGTCACTGGAGTGTGGCCTGGACAGATATACATTCTTTCCTGTGTCTGCCTTGCCTCCACTTCTCAACTGCTCTCAGGGAAGAAGCTCTGCTCACATGCTCTGACCATGATTTAGCCATGATTGTTTGATGCACCTCAGGTCCCAGTGGAGCCAGCCATGCTGACTAGTTTTATGTCAACTTGATAGAAACTAGAGTTATATGAAGAGGAAACATTAATTGAGAAAACTGTCTCCATAAGATCCAGCTGTAAGGCATTGTCTTAATTAGTGACTGATTGGGAGGGCCCAATCCATTGTGGGTAGTGCCATCCCTGGGCAGGTTGTCCTGTCTTCTATAGGAATGCAGGTTGAGCAAGCCATGGGGAGCAAGTCAGCAAGCAGTACCCTTCTATGGCCTCTGCATCCGCTCCTGCCTCCAGATTCCTACCCTGCTCAAGTTCCTGTCCTAACTTCCTTCAGCGATGGATTAGAGATGTGGAAGCATAAGCCAAATAAACCCTTTCCTCCCCAACTTGCTTTGGTCATGGTGTTTCACCATAGCAATAGTGACCCAAACTAAGATCCCAGCTGACATTGGACTGAAGCCTTAACAGTATAAGCACCTTCTTCACATTGTTTCTCTGAAGTGTTTGTCACAACAACAGAAAGCTGACAGCAGTCATGCTCTGGGTGCCTGTGAGATTCTGGGAGGCCTCACTGCTGGGGGCTCTTTGTTCCTCCTCAACTCCAACACCACAGGTTCCTCTTTTAAAGACCAGGATTTGTGCAGAGGTTCATAAAGAAATTAACCTTGCAGGATCCAAAAGACCCAGCAGTGACCCCAAACAACCCTAAGCAAACCCTAAACCAAAGCGACCTAGGTGCCTCTGATGTGATAAACATCACAGTGAGTTTATTCTCTGCTATGTCCCATCAAGCTGTGTCCTCCCTTTGGGCTGAGTCCCCCAGGTTGGTTCCTCATCTCTCACAGATGTGTGTTCCCAGATTCCAGAGCGCACATCTGGTCCTGGCACTCTCAGTTCTTACTTACCCATGTGTCCTGGGAGCAGGTGACAGAAGTACTTCCAATGTGTGCATCCTCCTGGCCTTTCAGCAGAGCTGTCCATGGATATGCCCTCTGCTTCACTGCCATAATCTTGTCTCAACCAGACCCTGGGGAAATGCACAAAGAAAACTCTGTCTTTCTCTACATTTCTACCGTGTGTGCATACTACTTCAAAAACTTTAAGCAACAAAAGGGGGTGCCCTATCCTGGCCTCAGTCTTCCTCCCCAGTGGCAGCCTTAGAGCCTAATACACATCAGCCATGCCACATATGGCCGGTCATGTGCATACGCATGACAGTCTTCACAAACTGGGGAGTTCTACACTCCTTTTCATCCAACGTTTTTTATCTTGTTTGTTTTTTGAAACAGGGTTTCCTTGTGTAGCCCTGGCTCTCCTGGAACTTTTTTGTGGACCAAGCTGGCCTCCAACTCACAGAGATCCACCTGCCTCTGCCTCCTAAGTGCTGTGATAAAAGCCGTGCACCACCAACACCTACCATCTTGATATTTTAATATTGGTGCTTTTTGGTTATATTTTAGCACTAATGAGCATTCATTTCAATGCCTGTGTAGATTCTACTGCACAGTTAAATGACCCTACTGTGGTGATTAGGTCTTTCCCGTGTTGTGGGGTATGAAGGTGTATTGCTGTGATTCATGTAATAAAAAGCTGAATGGCCAATAGCTAGGCAGAAGGTACAGGCAGAGTCACTGACCAGATGCCAGTGAGATACAGAACAAGTCAGATATACAGGACAGAATAAAGGTAACCAAGCCACATGTTAGAATGTAGATTGATAGAAACAGGTTAATCAAATTAAAAGAGCTAGTTAGAAAAAAAAAGTCTAAGCTAAGGCCAAGTTTTCATAATTAGTAAGATTCCATGTCCTTATTTGTGAGTTGGTGGTCCTGGCAAGAAAACACAGTTACATTCCTGTCTCCTTGCTTCTGTAGTATAGCCATTCCCATAAAACTCTGTTCTCCTGTTGGGAATCCAGACACTGTATGGCTCCACATCTGGGAATGATGCTGCAAGGGTGGTGAACACCCTAAGTTGTGCACATTTTCTTTCCACGAGGCCCAGTATTCAGTTTCAAAAATAGAGCCAGGGACCTCTGTTATGGCCCCATGCACACAGGGTGTGCCCACGCTGTGCCTTTGCCAGGCTGGAGTGATGCTTTGTCGTGGCATGATGCCGTTTTCCTCTCCCTCACTCCTTGAAGGAATTTCTCTTTCCTCCTCTGCTCTCTGATAATATCCCCACCCTACGAAAGCTAAAAGGGGGCAAGGTGGGCTCTGACCTGTCCATTGTTTCTCTGTCTTTAAGGCACTTAAAACATCACTATAAGCCTTCTCATCAGTGTTCCTCTCAACACCTAAGCCTATCCTGTGGCAAGCCTTTGCTGTCCTTAAACAGCAAAGCTTGCTTTCCTTAGAACCTCAGTCATATGAGGCCTTGAAACTGACCCCTCTGTTAGACCTTGATTCTGGGGTAAAAGGCCACATAGTCAAAGCTCTGTGCCACCTGCAGTATATGGGAGTGGGCTCCCTCGAGCCAGCCATATCTCTTCCATCAGGCTACCAAATGACGACAGTCCCAAGGTGACCTGAGATCAGCTCAAAATACCCACAGAATCTCAGAGAAGAAAAGTAACAATTGTTTTTAAGGGTTGAACCCAAGGATCTGAATAACTAACTAGAGATAATGACCTAGGTTTGACCTCGGAGTATATGAGGCCCAGAGCTAACCACAGTCATGGAAGCATAGATAGACTTTGGGACCCAGGGCTGACCACAGTGGCAAGGCAAGGCTGACCAATGCCCGTGCGTAGGATCATCACAAATCACCCTCAGAGAAGGAATACATCTTTGAGAAGTCATTGGTTTCTCTCCCCAGTTTCTACAGAAACTATGAGCCTCCAGGAGTTGGGCAGTGCGAAATGAAAACACTGGACAGAGACTCAGCTCTTCCTGTGGAAAGAACCAAATTCAAAACATGGCCATGTGGCTGCTTACAGGTTTTCCCAAGGAAGGATCTTACTTGTGAGATGCACTGGCTTGAGAATTGAAGCCCACTAAACTGGCGGCTCTAGACATTGCCAACCTGGTAGCCAGGCAAAGCAACAAGGAAACCGGCAGCAAGCCTTGTACTTGCAGGGTCTCACTGTATGGACTGCAAAGCCTACTACTGCTGCCTGGTGACTGAACATCTATCTATCTGCTCTACGAACTGAGCAAGAGCTCAGCACCAGTGCTTAGAGCAAAACCTCGGAGATCAGCAGATAGAGGGAATACCTGAGCCTTTGGGAAGGGGAGCAGTGCTGGGTCAACCTGGGAAAGCAAATTGCCTTTGGGTACAGGGGATGAAAAGGATGAGCCAGAATTGGAAGGTGGAGCAGGAACGTGGGGTCCAACAAGAGCAGGTGCGGAGCCTAGAAAGGTGGGCTTGAAGGAAGTAGGGATTCTTTCCTTCGAAAGAGTGGGTTGTTTGATTCTATGGTATTGGGGCAAGATGGGTCAGAGATTACCTGAGAATCCAGGGTGAGCAGGAAAGAAATCAGAAGCCCTCAATGCGGAAGCAGATGAAAGGGGGAGCCAGCTGTGTGGAACTGAGAGTAAGGTGGTCAAAGATACCTGGTCTTTGAACTTCAGCGGCCAGATGGGTATTTGCCACATGGAGGCTCTTGCTGAGCCCCCAAGGCCTATCTGGGGACCTTGAGCTCCCTGAAGGAGGAATTTGTGGGATCTTGGATGCCAGGAGTTTGTGAACAAGTTGCATGGCAGAGCAATGAGGCTACACAATCAAATGCCTCTATTGCAGAATCAAAAAAAAAAATGCAAACGTGAGTTAGGAAGCATCTTTAAGCATTGATTTCCAGGGCATTTGGCAAGCAGCTCATAATTTTACACAGCTGCTGTAATAACATGGTTAGCTGACTTGTACTAGGTGCTGGTGGGAAATATTTCAGAAATGGTGTTCTCCAGTTTCCAAGCACAACATGTGCCTGGCATAGCAACCTCCCCATGACATAACCAGCAATTAGAGAGTGACAGACTTCCTATTATCCCAGGAGTCACAGTCCACATGACTGGACTAACTTGAGCCAACTCTTACTGGGAAATATATATAGAATTTATCCTTTAAGATGGGGAGTACAAATATGCCCTTAAGAACATTTGCCACTGTCCATACAGGTCAAAGTCAGGTCTAATATTAGTAGATGATAAATGAGCCGGCAAATTGAAAGTTATTGCTGGAAAAATATGCCTGATCCAAAGTGGGCGATGTCAAAGTAAACCCTGCCTTTCACATTCGTGCTGCCAATTCTAGAAATAAAATAATTACACTCTTCCTGAAATCGTGACGCTCAGGGAAAGCAAATGAGGGCTTCTCACAGTCACTCTGCACCCACCCTCTATTAAGCCAGGTTGGCATCCAGGCACCTGCTTCCTGGGGGCAGTTATGGAGCTATGCATTACACACGGGGAAGGCTAGGCTTGAAAAGAATTTGCCTTTACTTCGTAGGCGACGGTTGCTTTGGAAACTCTGCACCTTTGTTGTGAGGAATGCGCTCCTAATCACAGCATCCCTATCCAGGTAATCCACCCAGCCTAAAGGACAGTCAATTTTCCCAGCTCCCAGTTCAGAATATAGTGATGTTCACCTTACCATAGACACACACACACTCACAGAGGTACACGAGGGGAGGGAGAGGCACACACAGAGGGGCACACAGAGACAATGAGGCACAAAGAGAGAGACACACACACTCAGAAAGGGCAGCACAGAAAAACACACAGAGGTATACACACACAGAGACACCCAGAGACACACAGAGGCACACACTCCGAGAGATACACAGACACACGAAGGTACACACACAGAGACACATAGAGGCACACACTCCGAGAGATACACAGACACACGGAGGTACACACACAGAGACACATAGAGGCACACACTCAGAGAGATACACAGACACACGGAGGTACACACTCAGAGAGATACACAGACACACAGAGGTACACACTCATAGAGACACACAGACACACAGAGGTACACACTCATAGAGACACACAGACACACAGAGGCAACACTCCTCAGAGAGGGCAGCAGAGAAAGACACACAGATGTACACACTCAGAGACACACACACAAACATACAGAGGCACACCCACAGAAACATAAAGAGACAGACACACACACAAGGAGGCACACCCTCAGAGAAAGACAAACACACAGAGAAGCACATACAGAAAATCATGCAGAGAAACATGGAAAGAGGCACAGGCATGCACATACACAACACCACAGGCACACATACAAATAGGCACAGGATTCATTCAAATACCCCAGATACACACAGAAAGACAGACACACACACACAGACACACACACACAGTGATACATGGAGACAGAGACAAGCACAAATGGGGAACACAGGAATGCACATGAAGGTATACACAAGCACAAACATGGAGGGTGACACAGGCAGACATATACAGATATATGGGCATACATACAGAAGTTCAACATAGGCACACACAGACATGGAGAGTGACATACACATACAACACAAACACACAGGCACACGCAGAGTTGTATACATAGATGCTCACACAAGATGTGCACACATACACATATCTACTAACTATTGCTCAGGCAAAATCATCTTGCCGTCAATGGTTGCATTGGCAGTTAAGCTTGTCTGGAAGAACTGGGAACTTCTCATTCCTGAGATCTGAGCAACATGTTAGCGCCCTGTGGCTGAGGGCCAAGTGTGCCCTGCACTCTCTGCACTCAATGGATTCACACATCAACCTCATAAGTAGGTACATGATAACTCCTGCGTAGCAGGTAAGGAAATCAAGGCGGAGAGCACCATGGAGACTGTGCCCCCTGAGCCCCTGGACCCCACACTAAGACATGTGAGCCCACTGTGCAGCTCCATTGGCAGCCACAGTAAGTGGGCATCACTGGAGCCATGGGCAGTTATAAGAAAAAACAGGGGATCCCTGTCATTCACCCACAATGATGCTTCATTGCACAGCTATATAAGCTGGGTGTCAGCACTGATGACCTTGAACCCTGGCCCCACCACCACTAACAACTCTCAAGTGCTCCCCCATGGAGTTGAGCTCTTTGGGTACCCCAAATATTAACTCCATTTCAGACATGTGTTTTGTAGATGTTCCCTTTCCTCATGCTTGTCCCTTCTCTACTCTCCTGAGGAACTGAATGAGTGAGTTTGGATGAGCTGTAGCTTTTAAATGATGTACCGTCCCACTTGTCTATAGTTATGCCCTCATACAAAACAAAATCCACACCAAGATTACATATCTCATCTCCCATACTGTTTTCTTCTAGCAGTTCACAGTTCAGCCTTCCACTGAAGACCTCAATTAGCTGCTGCCATCCTACAGATTATCCTGAGTGCATGAAGCACCTACTGTGTTCAGGAGAGTGTGTCAGAGGGGTGCAAGAGAAAAGGTCACATAGTACAGACACGTGTGCTTACATGACTCTCAAAATCATCCCACCAGCCGGGCAATGGTGGCGCACACCTTTAATCCCAGCACTCAGGAGGCAGAGGCAGGCGGATCTCTGTGAGTTCGAGGCCAGCCTGGTCTACAAGAACTAATTCCAGGACAGGAACCAAAAAGCTACGGAGAAACCCTGTCTTGAAAAAAAAGAATCAAATAAATAAATAAATAAATCATCCCACCATATGACAGATGGTTAATTCTCATTGTCAATTTGACAGCTTCTGGGAAGCAGACCTTTGAGCACACCTGTGGGGGGATCTCTAGATTAGGACAACTGAGGTGGGAAGATCCACCCTAGTGTGAAGGTTTCATTCCATGGGATATCAAATTGAATAAATATGAGGAAGGGAGTTGAGTCCCAGCGTTTCTCTGTCTCTCCGTCTTGACTATGGATGCGAAGTGACCAGCTGCCTCCAGCTTCTGTTGTGCCTTGTCTTCACAAGAACTACAGTCCAGAGCCACAAGCCAAAACAAACTCCTCACTCCTCAAGTCGCTTTCTCAGGTATTTTGCCACAGCCACAGGGAAAGAGACTAATGGCCAGAACTTGTGTAAGGTGGAGCCAATGGCAAGATGAGACATTTCAGGGTGTCTCGGACTAGCAGGGCCTTCCTTGACTCTTAGAGGGACTTCTCATTTGGGAGTTAAGCCTTTGGACTCTCACAATCACACAAAACTTCCCCAGAGTAGGAGGCCTGTGACTCCTTGTCTTGAGAATTTGAAGAATGAGTAGACCACAGAAGGTGTATTTTAGAAAGAAGTATTCATTATAGATAGATTAAAAGAAAGGAATGAAGGAGGGAAGGAGGGGAGGAGAGAGAGGAGAAAGGAAGGAGAATGAAGAAAGAAAAGCAGGCTAAATATCAAGAGGGATCTCCAGCAATGGGATACCTTTGAGAGTTACTGTCTTGGAGGTAACCAGATTGGTCTGGATGAAGACACGGAATGGGGGGCATAAACTGGTCAACACAGCTCCCATCCACAAGGTGCTCGGGTGTCTGTCCATTCAGTAATACCTGCCCTCAGACCATGGCAAAACAAGAGACATTTTAAGCTTATTTTCTGGTATCTTTGATCTCTTTTAAGGACAAAACAGTGAGGCCAGGTAGACCCAGAGGGGGTAAAACAGTTCACTTGATTCAGATCCCCTTACCTAAACTGCCTAGTCAACTTCTATCTCCTATCCTCATTGAGTGACGCTCTAAGATCACCCCCATCTCTCTGTCTCTCTGTCTCCTGTCTCTCTGTCTCTCTCTCTCTCTCTCTCTCTCACACACACACACACACACACACGCTTTCACATCATGTCCACACTGTTACTCTGTGTGTCTAACACAAACCCTTCAAACCTCAGAATGCACTCACTCAGCGCCTCTGAACACCCTGCTCTCGCCAACCACACACCGTGGGAAGCCTTGCAGCAGGGTCGGCATTTCAGCACGTCTGTAGGCACGGGATCTGCAGGTTCATTAGTGGCAGCCATCCCTGTCACTGTGGGCTTCACTGCAGTCTGACGTGACAAATCACAGTTATTACAGCCACTATGGATTGTCAGCGATTAGCAGAGGAACCAGTATATTACCCTAATTTAATTATCCCACCATCTGATGCTTAGGATGATCACTAGCAGTACTTATTTCTAAAATGAAATGCGTTAGTCTCTAATTGTTCACAGTTCGGAAGAAACAGCCAGAGAACACTCTCAACCATTAAGAAAATGATATTTTAAATGATGAACATACTGTATATGTTTGTACTTTAAGGAAACAGACTCTGGTAATGTTTGGGGAAATTAGTGAAAATTTACTGATTCCCAGAAGAAAAATACTTGTGTCTAACAGTGCCAGGCAGAATCTGTAGGCACAGTTTAGACAGGGGCTGCATATGGAACCGCTCAAAACAGTGAGATGAGAGGAACCAGGCTGACCAGGATCAAAGCCCACCTCCACCAGGGACCCCAGAACCAGGGAGTCCACAGCCTTCCCAGGCCTTTTTCTTTGATTCTGCCAGCACAGTATGTGCTGTGGGTCTAAAGGAAAGAATCCCATAAATTTAAGGCAGGCTTGACACTGCACAGACACTCCCCCAAAGTGCCACCTCTCCAAAGTCAGCTCCCCACAAGACTCTAAAAAGCCTCAAGAGTCTATTAACATTGTGCAAGGCAGGAGTCCCAAGCTGGCCGGTGGAAGAGTCAGATCCCAACGTGTGAGCAGCCCAGACCTGACCCTTGCTGGGACATGGTGGCAAGGACATTAACACAGTACACAGGCTAAGAGCATCACTCGATGATAGAGCACTTGCCCAGCACGTCTGAAGCCCAGAGTTCCATCTCAACTCGAGGAAAACAAAAAGTCCCCATGTACATATCTGTGGCATGTATAGCCCTGGATAGAGTCTCACTGGCATTGACCTGGGCCAACTACTGACCCAGCAGGCACTGTGGAGTGGAGGACCATTCCTAGAGAAAAGACCAGGGTCAGCCAGGTATGGTGGCACACACCTTGAATCCCATCCCCTAGGAAGCAGAGGCAGGCTGGTCTTTATGAGTTCCATGCCACCTTGATCTGCATAAAGAGTTCCAAGCCAGTCAGTTTTACATAGAAAGTCTCTGCCTCAAATGACAACAAAACCCACAGTGCCAATCGACAACTCCAAGGGCATCACCAGGGCTAACAAGAAAGAGAGACAGCATCCCCTGGGACTAGGCACATAGCTGGGGTTGCCAATCACATCAGGCTCGCTCCCCGGCGATAGCCTTGGTCAGAGCTGAAGCCTGGAAGCTCTGGCCTTCAGAGTCAGTGGGCGTGAATTAACCCCAGGAAATATGGGTTGTTCTGACTGTCAACAATCAGGGTAAAGGTCCCCAGAGCCCAGTGTGTGATCATAGGTCTCCCTTCTCGCTGTGACCCACGTGACCCAACATGACCCAATGAGGGTTCCAGCTACAGCCCCACAGAAACCTCCTTTAGTACAAGGCAGGCCCATCCCAGGACTCATAACTGGTTCTTGGAGGTGTCAGTCTCAGCAGCTCTGGCCCCATGGAAGGAAGAAGCCAACCGCAGGCCCTTTCTGATTGATCCCTGGATCCGGCCCCCACTGGCTGCTTTCTGGGAGCCTCTCTTTATCCAATGATAAACGTGCGCTCCACTCTCCCGTTACCGCACTTCTCACTCCTCCATGCCCTCCCTTTCCGTGACTGAAATAAATAATCCTGCACCGGAGGCAAAGGCATTTGTCTAGATGGTAGATGGTGCTGGCGTTGTGGCAGGAAGGGCTGGTGCCTGCTCTCTGGAGCAGCAGCCTCCTTCATGCCTAGCCTTCTCCTCCTCCTCAAGTCTCCCTCTGCTCCTGACTGACACCTCTCCCCTCTTTCAGTTTTATTAATGTCGGTGGGGGGAATGGCCAATGGCCTGTGAAGCCTCTGAGAGCTGCCTCCTCTCGGTCCTGGGCTGTTCTTAGTGTGGGTGTGAGAACATCAAGAGCTCACCGTAGGCAGAACAAACTCCTGACATACGCTGGCCCCCACCCCTGGACTGGTGAGTAGAGACAACCGCCTGCTGGTGGCAGGATATCCTCCTCCCACTATCCACGAAACATTTCCTGGGTCCCTGAAGGCATCTGTGTTCTGAGTGAGGAACCCACAGACCCTCATCCTGAATCTCAGCAGTGTTGACTTCAGCTGCCATTGCACATTTCCCTGTCACACGTTAGGGACCAAGTCCATTGCACCTGCACCTTGAAGAGATCAAAGGAGTCCAGGAGAAACCTACCTCTCCACCAGGGAGGAAGGAGAGAAGGACCACTCACTGGGGGAGGGCATGTCCAGCCTCAAATCCTCCCGGTGCAGCTGCAGGTGGGCATTCCCTTGCCATTGAAGAGGTCTGTGCCTTGTGTCCTGGCAGTGACTGGTGTCGGCCATCAGGGCCTAGCTCAGGCTGGGAGTGGCAAAAGTCAGTCACCTAGAGACCAGGATAGTGGGCACTGACAGTGCTGAGCCCCTGGGGAGATTTTCGGGGGCTCCACTGATGGTTTCAGGCAGTGGTCAGCAGCAGGGTACGGGAGCTGCTCTCATTTTGAACTTCTCAGAAGCTTTGGGTGTCCAGCAGCTTTAGAAAACCAGTGTCTGAAGAAGCATGACAACCCTTTAAAGGGAGACAATTGCTACTTCAGGCCTCTCAGGCCAGGCAGCCACTACGGCTGGGGCTCACTTACCAGCCACCAGGAACACAGTTCTGGCCATATGGCAAAGGACAAGCACAAATGTGTGTCAATAAAGCTTTATTTATGGAAACAGGTGATGAGCTGAGATAGTCCCCATTAGTCTGCAGACTCCTAGCCAAGACCTATGCAGGGTTTTAAAGGGCAAATCGCAAGTATCAGAAGGGCAGCCTCTTGGAGTTAGGACTGACAGAAAATATTATTATCCTGTTTAATTTATTCAATAGATGCACATGCCTCTGAATTTTTGCTTTTATTTTATTTTAAAACAAAACATGTTAATAAATTAAATACTATCTGGGAGGTGGTAGCACATGCCTTTAAATCCAGTACTCATGAGACACAGACAGGCAGATCTCTGAGTTTGAGGCTAACCTCATCTACATAGCGAGTTCCAGGACAGCCAGGGCTACACACAGAAACCCTGTCTTGAAAAACAAAACAAAATATAATATAATTAATTAATTAAACACAAATAATTAAACACTAAAATCCAAATTAAAGATATAAATTTAAAGTCAGGTAGTGGTGGCACACACCTTTAATTCCAGCACTCAGGAGGCAGAGGCAGGTAGATCTCTGTGAGATCTACAGAGACAGTTCCAGGACAGCCAGGGATACATAGTAAGACTCTGCTTCAAAAACGTGGGGGGGGGGGGGGTGCACGCACGTTTGACATAGCAAAGATGTTCTGCTGATGCTAAGTCACCTAAGGTGACTAAGCTCCATCATATCACCTCTTCAGCAAACCACTACTCCCCGGGAGAACTTGACTGGGCCAGCACATCATGACAGACATGTCAAGTATGTTCCAGATTGTGAGAGCAGCCTCATGGGCTTATGAAGAAACCTAGGCTCAACATGCACCAAGTTCACCTGGAAGGTGGCTCCTCAGCAACCGGAATAAGGGTGTACGTGTGTGTACACATATGGCGTATGTGTGTACATATATGTGTGTATGTGTTGTGGGCTGTGTATTATTGTAAGCATCTGTGTGTGTTAGTGTGTGTATATATACATATACTCTTTGTACAGTATATATGCATACACATGAGCATTCACACATATGTTAGAGAAGTGCACATGCAACCACACAGGCGCGCACGCACACACACACACACACACCACTATCTCCTCCATTTCAGGAAGTTGTGGCACCAGGAAGTTGTGAAACTTCCCCAAGGACCACAGCCTCTGGGTGAAGTGAAAACCGGGAGGGTGCACGGAGTCACAACCGACATAACACACGTCTCTCTCCCTCCATAAGGGAGCTGAGCTTGCTTGCAGATGGGGACAGAGAATCACTAGGCACTGGAATATAAAATTCCATTTAATTTGTTCAAATACTGAACTGTGTGCAGGGAACCCTCTGCCCTGCAGGAATTCACTTGTGTCCCCCAATCTCCCAGCAGAGAGGTTCCAAGACACACAGCTCCAGAGACAAACAGCTCTCCAAACAAAATGCAAAAGGCCCTTGGGGACTCCAGGGACATTTGAGATGCATGGTTTTCCCCTTAGCGATTGCTCACTGGCATGGTCAGTGGATGTTTCAGGTCCCAGGCACTCTCTGACAGGGCCAGAAACACCAGCTGCACAAAGTGGCTGGGAAGCACCTCCATAGACACAGAGACACAGCAGTTCCTGTGAGCCCCTACGCCTGAGTGATGCAAAGGTTGTCCTCTGGTAGAGATCAGGGAGCAGCAGTCTTGAGAGACAGGATAACAGGGCTGCTCTGAGAAGGCAGCCCTGCTCGTTCACCCGTGCCGGCACTCCCTAAAACGGGAGCCCTCATAAATAAAAGAGCAGGCACTAAGTCTCGGGGCTGTTTTTATTATTGGCTTAATTTCTCTTCCCTGATATAGCTCTCAATATTTTATGACTTGTCGCCTAGCAATTCGGTTATGACAACTACCCTGGCTTGCTGTACCCCTGACAGAAACACTGGAGAGCATGGAAAACAGACCCTGGCTCCACCAGTGTGGTCCAGAGGCAGCCCCTGCTGGGCATGGGACTGAGGCCAATGGACAGATCAGTGTGAGAGAGCTCAGAGCACAGCAAACGGTGGGTACCACTCCTACACAACCAGAGACCCTGGTCCTCTGGGGAAGGGAGGCCTGAAGGAGGCTTAGATCTCACTCACCGCCCTGTCTGCCTGGACCTCTTTAACAATGCAGCAGTTAAATCCTGGACAAAAGCACCTGAGGTTCCTGTCATTGCTAGGAATGGACACATGAAATGTCCTAGTGGTTTAGACACTAACAACTGTCTAGAAGATGCTCAGGTTAGCAGGATGTCTCCGTGTGGTAACAGTGCACTGAGAAAATAGGAGAAAAACCTGAGCCCACTCATAAAAGAATCTGTACAATTGTTGAAAATGTGACCGCTTAAATAAATCAATAGTTTCTCTGTATAGTAGCAATAATCGGCTGAGAAAAAAAAAAAACCTTAATATCTTTCACAAAAGCAACAGAAGATAACACTTTCTGCTAGGGTCACTCCTGTTCAACTCAGGGATAGATTTGTAGAAAGCTTATATGAAAGACAGTAATAGAGGAGGCCAAGAGATGGGTGGGATGATGCCCCAATGATATCCATCCTGATCCCCTAGAATCTGCGGACATGTCGCCTTAGATCAGAGTTTGTCAATCTGTGTGTTGAGACCCCTTAGGGGATTGAACGTCAGATATCCTGCATCTCAAATGTTTACACTACAATTCATAACAAATTATAGTTATGAAGTAGCAAGGAAAACAATTTCATGGTTGGAAGTCCCCACATGAGGAACTGTATCAAAGGGTCGCAGCATCTTCCTGGCTGAGAACCCCTGGCTTAGATAGTGAAGGGGCCTTTGCGAAGGTCTTGAGATGAGAGATCAAACTGAGTAGCATGGAGAGACACAGTATCCTCGCAAGGGTCCTTGTAAGAAGACAGATGATACGGGGGGAGTAAGGAGTTTTGAGGTCAGTGGAGGCTGTCTCTCTTGCCACAGGTGGCCTATAACTCAGGAGCTAGGGGGACAAATAATCAGGTCATACAGACTTGCATTGAATCAGTGGAATAACGAAACTCACAGATGTGGGGAAGATGAGTCTAGAGAAGAATTTTGCTACTCTTCACTGGAACTTCATAGAAAAAAAAGCAGGGCTCCCATAAATCAGATATAGGTACCCAGAGATGGGACATCACTGAGTTGCTAAACTGGGGGCCTTTAATAATCTCACAGCAGAAACTGGTAAGTCCAGTGGATTCACCCACAAAGCATCTTAGTGCCTCTCCTAAGTCCCCATCATATCTTTGTGACACTGGTACTCAATTCAGGGAAAAGAAATAAAGAAAAAGCTGACCACACCCTGATATCCCTTGACTCTGGCAAAGGCAAAGCAGAATACTCCTGTTTCTGTCCAAGTAAAGAACTTTTCCAGGTCCCCCTTAAATGGCCTGACTGGTTTCTACCTTTGATTTCATCAGGCACAAGGAGCAGTGGAGGGAGAACTGAGGAGTCTTGCCTGTAAGCCTGTGGTGCTGGGAAGGGAGAGAGGGAGGGAGGGAGGAAGGGAGGGAGGGAGGGAGGGAGGGAGGGAGGGAGGGAGGGAGGAGGGGAGGGAGGAAGGGAGGGAGGGAGGAAGGGAGGAAGGGAGGGAGGGAGAAGGGGAGGGAGGAAGGGAGGGAGGGAGGGAGGAAGGGAGGAAGGGAGGGAGGAAGGGAGGAATGGATGCAAGGAGGGAGGGAGGGAGGGAGGGAGGGAGGGAGGCAAGGAGGGAGGGAGGCAGGGAGGGAGGGAGGCAGGGAGGGAGGGAGGGAGGGCGGCAAGGAGGGAGGGAGGCAGGGAGGGAGGGAGGGAGGGAGGGAGGGAGGGGATAAGAAAGCCTAGAAAGGGAGAGAGGGCAAGTGAACAGGACACTAGAGTGTCAAAAAGTGAAAGAGGGTGACCTATACCTCAGACCTTGAATGTCATGTCCATGGAAGACTGTGTGTTGAAGGTTTAGTCACCTGTCAGGGCACTATTAGGAAGTTATGGAACTTTTAGGAGGTGGGCCTGTAATAGAAGAAGTAGTAGAAAAGGGTTTGCCCTCAAAGGATACACTGGGGTCCCAGTCCCTCCTTTTTGTCTTTGTTTCCCGCCACTATAAGATGCAAAGCCGGCCACCTTCCCCCAGGCTTCCACCATACTCTGCTGCCTTGCCAGAGACTCAAAGCATGAAGACTTCAATCAAGAGTTGAAGTCTCTGCAACTATGTACCACCATAAACCTTCCCTCCTCTTAATTTAGTCACCTCGGGTGTTGTCATGGTTACAGAAAACTAATAGGATACCAAGAGGCAGGGTCCAAGGAAAGGAGATTGGTTGATGCTGCATGGTCATCAGAGAAAAAGGCAGTGAGCCCAGGGATATAGGGCCCTAGAAGATGGGGAGGACAGGAACTGAGCTCTTTCCAGACCCAGCAGGAGAGCGTGTTCTGCACCAGCCTTCTGGCTCCTGAGCTGAATGTAAGAAATGTGCATCATTGTGAACCACTAAACTTCATGACTGTCACCTTGAGGCAGCAGGAATAGGGAGCTAGCATACTTGGTCCTAAAGAAGGTCGACTCTATGGGAGGTGAGCTTGGTTTCTATTTAAGATGACAATGGGATTATAAAATCACCTCGATTAAACAGACAGAAAGCTTCTGAGGCAGAAGCTGTGAAGGACAAAGAAGGGAGGCTGTGGCCACAGTTCCTCCACTCAGTGGGAAGGATGTCATTGGGTGATTGCTACCCAGGAGAGGAAAGGGTTCCTCCTGCTAAAGCAGAGAAACTGGTCCCAGGTTCTGTTTGCTCAAAGAACCACAGCCTGAGCTTCCTCCCTGTGGTGGGGATACCAGGTAATGGTGTGCTGTATCGTCATGGGAAAGCCAGATAAAGCGTCAGGATGGTGATGGGTTCTGGGTCACAAAAGATTATAAGGCTGAAGGACCCCAGGAAGCAGATGGTAGGTGGGGTGGACTAGAGTTTGATCATTATGGGGTTAGCAGTAAGTGACAGGAGGAAGGGAGGGGTCCAAGAGGAACAGATAGGTGAGAACCCAGCAAGGAGCCAGATCTAGTCTTGGCTCAAAGGGTCAGAAAAAAAACCTGCGTCCCCTAGGAGAGATATCCAGGACAGTGGGCTCTAGGCCCAAGGGAAAGGTGGGCTTGCAGCATCTGTGATAACCACCTAAAGGTAAGAAAAGCCTTGACCAAGGGTATGAGGGGCGAGGGGGCCTGAGATAGAGGACAGAATTTGGGAGAGCTGGGCACAATCACTGAGAAAGGAAAGGGTCTGCACCACCCTCTGAGCTAAGGTCTCTCCAGTCCAGGGCCATTGAGGCTTTCTAAGAGGAAGACCCTCTGTCCCTCAAGTCTTCAAGCAGAAATAAAAAAGCTTAATTACTTCTTAAAAATTCATTTGATGCTTTTATATTTAAATATTAAACAGGAAGGAAGCCGGTCATTGAGATTAAAATGAAGCCATACACCTACAGGAAATGTCAGAAGAGGCAAGGGGAACGTCACCTTGGTTGAGAGGTCCCTTCCTTCTCACTGGCAGGCTGCTCTCCCCTGGTTCTCAGGGCTTAGAGATTTTCTACCAAAGATATATTTGAGAAGATGCCAATCCTAGAGCATATTTAAATCATCAAGGGCCAAGGCCAGGAAGAACAAAGTCCCCATTGAGCCACAGCACCCTCAGCTGTGTCCTGGTGCCACATGACCACAGAGCAGAGGCCAGTGAAGGAGAGGAGAGTCATCTCTACAAACATGACCAGAGCTTGTACTGTGGCCAGAGAGTAAAGACAAGAGACAAGGACATCAAGATTAAGATGCAGGAACAGTCATTTGGCCAAGGACTGGAAGCCCTTCACCTCCTGGACCGTATTAATCAACAGAGCATGCCCAAGAAAAGCCTGGGTGCTGTGTACAGAAACCATCATCTTCACCAGGTGAAGCCAGGTGGTGGTGATGCATGCCTTTAATTCCAGCACTCAGGAGGTAAAAGCAGGTGAATCTCTCTGAGTTTGGGGCCAGCCTGGGTCTACAAAGCAAGTTCCAGGACAGCCTGTCTTGAAAAAAAAAATGGCAGGTGGGATTGCATGCACCTGTAATCTCAGTGCTGGGGAGATAGAGGCAGGAGTCTGGAACCCACTGGCCAGCCAACCTAGTCTACTTGGCAAGTCCCAAACCAGTGAGAGACCCTGCCTCAAAATAAATAAATAAATAGGTGGAGGGCTTCTGAGGACTGTGTCTAGCCTCCACATGCACACGCATACATATGTGCATGCACACAGGTATACCTGTACACACACACATACACACACATGAACATATATATAAAATAATGTACAGTTAAGTGATTTTCAGGGTATTCACAGAGTTGTAAATCCATCAGAGGTGACTAATTTTATAGTGTAAATGTCATACCCAAAAGAAGTTTGAACCCTGGGGCTAGAGAGATGGCTCAGCAGTTAAGAGCACTGGATGCTCTCCCAGAGGACCCAGGTTCAATTCCTGGCACCCACATGGCAGCTTATAACTGTCTGTAACTCCATATTCAGGGAATCTGACACCTTCATACAAAATGCACGTAAAATAAAAAAAAAAGAGGAGGAGGAGGAGGAGGAGGAGGAGAAGAAGAAGAAGAAGAAGAAGAAGAAGAAGAAGAAGAAGAAGAAGAAGAAGAAGAAGAAGAAGAAGAAGAAGAAGAAGAAGAAGAAGAAGGAGTTTGAACCCTTCACCAGGCACCCCCACCCACTCTCCCTGTCCCTGGTAAACTCTAATCTGCTATTGTCAGTTCTGGACAACTTGTTGACAATATCAAATCCTCTCAACCCTGACCTGGGTGATGATTCAGACCTGTACTAATGAGCAAGACATGTACTCCAGACTCCACAGAGGCCTCTTGTCAGATGGGCAGCCTCCACTCCACTTACCTGTGCAAGGTGGTCTCATTAAGAAGAGCAGTAGGCTTCATCCAATGCCTTTTCTGCATCTATTGAGATCACCATGTGATTTGTTATTTATTTTACCTTTTTTTTTTTTTTTAGGTAATGTCATGTGTCCCCAGGATGGCCTCAAACTCTATGAGTTGAAGATGACCATGAATTCATGTTTCTCCTGCATTCACCTCCCAAGGACTGGATGACAGATGCTATACTTGGCCATGACACTCATGAACTTATAATAGTGATGGTTGTCTACATCTGCACAAGACTGAACCAATCAACATTCAGTTAGAGAGGGAGCAGGGCTTGTGGGGCCCTTTCCAGGAGAGAAAAATGACAGTCGGAAGCTGCTGGGGGATGGGACATCATTGTCTTCAGTGATGTCATTGCTGATGAGTTATTCAATGCTCCAGCAGGTAGTATTTGTGAAGACCCTCACACCCATGGAAGTGACCCTGGTCAAACCCAGTAGTTCACAAAGGAAGCAGAAGAGACTGCAGAATAGCAGGGATGTGAGGAAGATAAAAGATGGTGGAGGGACGAGTATGGCCAGACTGTACAGGTGAACAAAACTGTCAATGAATAAATGAACTTTTTTAAAATGTAGTACTGGGGACTGAGGAGCTAGTTCAGTCAGTAAAATGCCTACCATACAAACACGAGGACCTAAATTCAATCCCCAATCATCCAAATAGAACAATATCAGGTGGAAGTGTGCTGGAGAGGGGGAGACAGGTTGCCCCCAAACCAGCAACGCGCCAGCCTCACAACATGGGAGTCATTGGGAAGCAAGCTCCTGGACTGACAGCCGTTTTTCTCTTGGCTCCATCCAGCAGGGCCTTGGGAAGCCCAGGAGGAATCCTTGCTCTTGACCAAACCCTTCATCTGCAACTGGGCTAGGCGCTGCATCTGGGCATGCAGGCCTTGGCAGGTCCTTCCATGAGGACTAGAAATCAGCATTCACTCACACTTTAGGATGAAGTTTCTTTAAGATTTTTTTCTTCCCTTTCTGACCCCATGCCACCTGTCTCAAAGGTGTAACCAATCAAAGAAGAATGGCCGTCAAAGGAAAGAATGATTGCCAAAAGATGCAGGTCTAAGTCAGAGCCCCCATCATGGAAAAAACTGTCCCTAACCATGAGTCCAGTCCACAGGTCCTATCTGGGCTCCTACCTGGGGGTGGTACAAGGCTCTCTATCTATTGTCCCCATTTTCTGGTTCTTCCTCTCTGCTCTTGCATGGGCAGATGATCCTAAGAAATAGCCAGAATTTGCCTCTCTTTCTTATTCTGGATATTTCCATTCTAGTTTCCATAGAAACCACCATATGAATGTGGACAAGGAAGAAAGGAAGATCCTTTAATATAATGATGGTTGAAAAAACTTTGACGGCTCTCTGCTCCTCCCTGTTCTAGAGACAGCCGCTTCTTTTCGTGCAGTGCCAGGTGAAAAACGCGGAGTGGGCCACAAAAGGCCTGGGACGATTGGAAACTGGGAAAGGGCCTCATTCCAGAGACACGATGGTGAAGGTCGGAGTGAACGGATTTGGCCGCATTGGACGCCTGGTTACCAGGGCTGCCTTCACTTCTGGCAAAGTGGAGGTTGTTGCCATCAATGACCCTTTCATCGACCTCAACTACATGGTCTACATGTTCCAGTATGACTCCACCCATGGCAAGTTCAAAGGCACAGTTAAGGCTGAGAATGGGAAGCTTGTCATCAACGGGAAGGCCATCACCATCTTCCAGGAACGAGATCCCGCCAACATCAAATGGGGGGATGCTGGCGCCGAGTATGTTGTGGAGTCGACCGGTGTCTTCACCACCATGGAGAAGGCTGGGGCCCACTTGAAGGGTGGGGCCAAAAGGGTTATCATCTCCGCCCCTTCTGCCGATGCCCCCATGTTTGTGATGGGTGTGAACCATGACAAGTATGACAATTCCCTCAAGATTGTCAGCAACGCTTCCTGCACCACCAACTGCTTAGCCCCCTTGGCCAAGGTCATCCATGACAACTTTGGCATCGTGGAAGGACTCATGACCACAGTCCATGCCATCACGGCCACCCAGAAGACTGTGGATGGCCCCTCTGGGAAGCTGTGGCGAGACGGCCGTGGCGCTGCCCAGAACATCATCCCTGCGTCCACTGGCGCTGCCAAGGCTGTGGGCAAAGTCATCCCAGAGCTGAACGGGAAGCTCACGGGCATGGCCTTCCGTGTTCCTACCCCCAACGTGTCTGTCGTCGATCTGACATGCCGCCTGGAGAAAGCTGCCAAGTATGACGACATCAAGAAGGTGGTGAAGCAGGCATCCGAGGGCCCACTAAAGGGCATCCTGGGCTACACTGAGGACCAGGTTGTCTCCTGTGACTTTAACAGTGACTCCCACTCTTCCACCTTCGATGCTGGGGCTGGCATTGCTCTCAATGACAACTTTGTAAAGCTCATTTCCTGGTACGACAATGAACTTGGCTACAGCAACAGAGTGGTGGACCTCATGGCCTACATGGCCTCCAAGGAGTAAGAAGCCCACCCTGGACCACCCATCCCAGCAAGGACACAGCAAGAGAGGCCCTCGGCTGCTGAGCAGTCCCTGTCCTAACTAACCCTTGACACTGAGCATCTCCCTCACAGTTTCCATCCCAGACCCCCAGAATAGCAGGAGGGGCTTAGGGAGCCCTACTCTCTTGAATACCATCAATAAAGTTCATTGCACCCCTCAAAAAAAAAAAAAAAAAAAACTTTGACATGCCTAGGCTTCTAGCTACCTGGTAGTTTCCATGGAAATCCAAGCCAACAATAGAGTCAAATGGACCCAAGTGCCGGATTTCCCAGCAGCCAGAACTGGATGAAATGGCCTCCGCAACAGCCGTTGTTTCTGTGGCTCAGTGGACTCCTCTGCCTCCCCGCTAGCAGAGCATGGCCCCACTTCTTCTTCCAAATTGCAGAGAAAAGACATGAGATGGGAAACTCCTGGAGGGAGGGAAAGTGGCGGTAGGCCCACAGCTGATTCCTACTGCTGAAATCAGACCCCAGCCACATTCTCTTCTACCCTGAACTTACAATGGGATCCTGGGGGAACCAAAGCGCTCTATGCTTATAGAGGGAGCTCCTTTGTGGGTTATGGGGTTCATACTAGTGTTATCATGACTGCACCTACCACCGTTCTTTTCAGGAAGCTACCATTGGTGAGCCCCATCTATGGGACAGGAAAGCCAGGCTGGTCTTGCCTAGGCGGCAGGTTCAGAAAACTGAAGAAGGGTCCTAAGAGATGGGCTCACTGCTGCTCAGAATGTGATTCAGAAGCTCACCCACTGAGTAACTGTGGAATCTCTATCTGCTCAACTGAGTAAAGGTTTGGGAACCAGACTGGGAAGAGTAGACAGCACTGCTCTGTAGCTGCCCCACCCAGTGAACCCCGGGACTTTGCAGCTCTGCTTTCTGTCCAAGATTAGCGAGCTAGTAGTAGTCCGCCAGTAGTCATCAAAAAGACTATGTGTCATCTAGCCACAGACTTCTGACTTAGCAACCTGAGGACAGCCTGGGCCAAAGGTCCTCTAGACTCTCTATTTTCCTTTGGACAATGTCTATGGGCCTTAAAGTAGTTAATTCACACAAACCCAATGTGCATGCCTCTGGCTTTCCGTTTCCCATCACAGTCACCACATTTGCTAAATGCTAAAAGCTAGAAGCAATGGCACTGTGACAAGGTCTCACTGTCACGCATGGAAGGCAGGTCAGCACTGACCTTGCAGGCACCACCTCACAGAACAGATCTCACACAAAAGTCACAGCCTTCTAGTGCACCCCCAGCGCACAGTGGGGCAGGCATATCCCACTACATAGATAGCCAGACTGCAACTCCAGAGACAGGGGAAACTCCATGTTCTGTAAAGCCCTGACATGATTTGAAGAGAAGTGCCTGCTACTGCACCAGTCTTGGGCACTTGAACACATAGTCTCCAGTGAGGGCACTGTTTAGGGAGGTTCAAGTTTGCTGGAGAAAGCATGTCAAGTTGGACTCCGAGAGTAAAAATGCGTTGTCTACTTCCAGTTTGATCCCTCTGCTTCGTGTGTGCAGTTCAAGATGTGAGCACTCAGCTTCCTTCTCCTACTGTGCCTGTCTGCTGCCACGCTACCCACACCATTATAGACTCTAACCCTCTAGAACCTCAAGCCAAAATAAAGGTTCTCTTCTATGAGTTGCTTGGTCATGGTGTTTTTAGCACAGTAACAGAAAAGTCACTGATATAGACCCCATCCAAATATAGAGAAGGGGTCAGTCAGCCTTGGATTTCCAGTCTCTCTTTAAAACATAAAATAAAATCTGTGTATAGCCCTATCCCAGCCACTTCACCTGAGTCTTTCATGGCACCCCAATCTCAGGGAGATGGAGGACAGAATGCAGCAATGCTGCCTGTAGGTGCTTGACATTCTCTTGATTCAAAACCCTGACGGCTGAGAGCCTATTAAAACCGGTGAGAATTACACTTAATGAACTAATACTCTGCTCTATGCCGTGCATTGTCGCCAATATCATTTCAGCTCCTAAGGGTCAGAAAAGAGGAAAGAAAGTACTCCTTCCAAGGCATGAAATATGAATGCAAACTTAGAAGGAACTATGAAGATGACCTTTAAGGACAGATGACCAATGAGCTACAATGATTATGAATCACTGGAGCCAGCCAGTGCCTACTCAGCCTGTGTGGAATTGCTGGCAACTGTGCCAGGACAGTGCATTTTGCATCTGCTGGCTTGGCACTTGTCTCTCAGCAGCACACCTTGCACTGGTGCTGAGCTAGAAGGGGCCTACAGAGGGTCAGGAACCTTCAGGACACAGAGCAGCAGCAGGGTGGATGGTCAGAGCCTGAGCAGCACTACATGGTTACTGTGTAGTGTTGTGATTGACAAAGGTAGGGGGCCTGGGTGGTTTCAAGGGGACCCAAACAGGTAGACTCATAGAAGAGCCCCAGAAGAAGTTACAATAAGGCTGACACCCTAAAGATCAGAGTGCTTATCCTAAAAAGAAGATCTGTCTCCTACAAGGAGAGCACAGGCCAGATGAAATGCAGCACAAAGCACCTTGTGGGGTTGGCAGACTGAGCAGAAGGTGGCCCTCATTCATCTGCTGGCCCAGATTACAGTAGGATAGTGGGGTACAAGGTAGGCACAGCGAGATTCCTGTCTCAGTCACTCTAGAGAGGTAGGAAGGACATTAGAGGACACATAGTCAAGGTGCAGTGCTCTGCAGAAGCCAGGGGCAGACCCATGGTGATGTTTAAATCTTTCACTCCGAGATGTAGCTGAAGAGGGACCACAGATTTTGCCCCCTCCCTGCCAGACTCCAGCCCTCACTTCCTAACAGAGCTGACCAGCTGCTCCCATTGCCTGGATTATTCCCCGGGTTAGCTGTGATCATTCACCATGGCATCATGGTAGGTACCTGAAGAGATCATCGGAGTTAAAGGCTTCTCCCAGACCCACTCCCACAAGGAGCAATAAGGGAAGAGCAAAGATGGAGAACCATGAAGGGAAAGGAAAGGAAGGAAAGGGCTGTTACTCTCAGTCCTGAGTCCTTGTACCTGTGTACCATTGAATGTGGAACTGGATGTCCCTGCCTTCCCATTTTCTGACCCTGAAGCCTCTTAACCTCAGAACTCAGATCCAGAGAGAGAGACAGAGAAGAAAAACTAAAAGATACCAGAGCTGTCTTCATCGTCGTGAACAACTTGTCAAGAGCTGGCCCTGCTTCTGCTTTCCTGTGCTACACTGGGAGTGCTCGGCTTTCTTCACCTTTCCGTAATTTCTCTACTCTGGCTCCCGAGTGGATCCCTCCATTTTCCGTTCTCTGGGAGTGAAGGAAAACTCTTAAGGAAGGAAGTCTTCTTAAGACTTCAGATACCTGTCAACAGAGGGAGCGGGAGTCGGGAGAGAGTTCTCTGCTCTCATGGCTGGGCTCATGTGTGGTTACATTCCCCTACACACACCCTGCTACTCCTCCTCCTCCTGCACTCAACCCCACCAGAGCACAGGTCACATCCTCGTCACTTCAAAGAACCTCAGTGCAGCAATGTTTGGTTTCTAATAGTGTAAAATGGCCCATGCTGAGGTCCATCAGAGAGGCCAGCCATGGAAGTCCCCAGGAAGAGCAGGGACCTAGGGGCACCAAGGGAGGAGGATGTTACAGGACTGAAGAGATGCTGTGATAAATGGCCATCTGGCTGGACTTATCCAGGCAGTGAGGCTCCCCCTGGGATATACAATTCTCCTGAAGGCCAATGGGGAAATGTAGTATTAGAACCTCACCATCCAACCACAAGGGATGCAATCAAGCTGAGCGGCCACTTTGCAGCAAACAGAGATCTTTTGTGGGGGGAGGCTTCCGAGGATGACAGAGCAGGAAGTTCCTCCCCAGATGTCCCTCGACTATCCTGAGCTTTGGAGGCAGACTGTCCATAACCAGGCCTCAGGACTCACAACCTGATCCTCCACAACCCCAACACACAGTCATTGCCTCCTAGGAGACTCGGGATGTTGATGGATGAACACACATCTCAGAATGGAAGTGACCTTGAAGACAGTTGGCAGGAGGTGGGGAGCCTCTTCCAGATCCTGAAATATTAATGGCAAACCTTCCCATTTTTTCCTTCAGGAACAGATGGCTGTCCATCTGTTCAGCTTCCTGAGCCTGCCAGAGCAGGAATGTCATACTAGGCTTTCAAAGTTGGCCTTTCAGGGTGACCACAGTGCCCACATACCCTCTATAACACCCTGAAGTGCCCGGGACATAATCCCCAGCTGGGACCAAGCTTCCCATCAGAGAGAGAAGTGAAAATGGGCCACCCAGGGCAGGAGGGGCACGCCCCACTCCACAGAGAATGAAGGGATGGAGGTGAGAAGACAGTAAGATAAGTGGTGACTGGGGACATCAGGAAAGCTCCCAGCCCAGGCCTGTCCTCACGGTGAAGCCCAGTTTACAGCCTTTGTCACCATAGGGTGGTAACTGATAGCCAGGCCTCTGCCAGGACCCAGGGACCTCCCGGGTTCAGTTCCATCTTCTGCAGAAGAGGGCTATGAGCAGACACACGCACACTCGTGGATTGGCCACTCCTCCATCTTCTCCAGGGCACACGGGCATGAAGGCAATTGCCCTGGTTAGTTTTTTGACAACCTGGCACAAGCTAGAGTCATTTGAAAAGAGGGAACCCACGTGAGAAAATGTCCCCACCAGAATAGCCTGCAGGGCAATTTTTTTTTTCATTAATATGGGAGTACCCAGCTCCCTGTGGGCAGTAAGTGGTCCTGAGTTGTATAAGAAAGCAGGCTGATCAAGTCATGAGGAGAAACCAAGTAAGCCATGTTCTTCCACGGCCTCTGTTTGAGTATCTGCCTTGCATTCCTGTATTGACTTCTTTTAATGGTGGACTGTGGTGCAGAAGGGTGAGCTTTTGGTCTTGGTGTCTTATCACAGCAATAGAAACCTAAATACATCGGGGACCCAGAATGGGGAGTCAAACCCACAGTCAGCACAGAGTGCCTTCCTAAACAAAGCTGTCAGTCTAGGTAAGACGGTGACTTCAGGGGAGGTGACCGACATGCTTACCAGCCTGTCAGGAACACTTCCAGACACCTTGGGCCACATCTGCAGCCATCATCTTTTCTAAAACATTCTTTTTCACTGGAATCCAGGCCCTTGGGCCTGAAATCTTCTCTCCTTCTTCAGCTAAACCCCCAGGAAGAGACTGTGTCTTCTGGGGCCTGCTGCTCCTGGACAAGAACTATGTGGGTCCCAACGAACTGCCTGCTGTCCACCCACTACAGGCAGAGAAGCAGCTGACTGGCTCACTGCTGCACCCCAGCTCTTGCAGAGTGCTTGCTGTATACACAGTTGGTGCTTACCAAGAACAGGCCACACGAATGAATAAATGCTCGAGTGGATGGTTTTAGGAGCTGGTGTGTTATGTCAGTTTGCAAAACAAAGGTGTCAAGATGAGTGGAACTCAGCAGAGGGCAGAGGTAAACACAGCTATGGTAAGAAAGACACGGGGTTGTTCTTACCCTATGATCCTGCAGCTATAAAGACAAGCTTCTCTTGCAAAGGGCTCCATGTTCAAATAGCACCTTCCAGATAGAGGTAGCTTAAAAACACATGCCAATACACAGCACACACATACCTCTACAAACAAGCATGCATACACCAAACACACCCACAATGTACCACATAGGTATGTATATATACATAATATGCACACACACATATATATATGTATATACACGTTAACAAGCACATACCAGACAGATACACATACTTAAAAACATATCACATGTATACAACCATAAATGTAACACATAAATACATATGTGTGTCGCACGTGAACACTACATATATCACATATGTATTTACATGTACAATAAACACAACATATATATGCATAATACACATTATATCACACTAGACCTGCACATAATACAATACTCATATATATCAGGCATATGCACACATATATATACATATCACATAGAACAAACACATACAAAATACAAATATGCATGTGTACACAACATATCCATAACACACACAACACACACACACAGAAAATGCATGCACACACATACCACATACACATACACGCATTCTGGACCAAGACATCCCCTAGACTGACCTTCAATTCTGCTGTGCTCCCTGCAGGAGGTAGTTCCCTGATTCTTCTCAGTCTGTGACCTCACCAGGGCTTCAGGCTCCACAACCACACTGTCAAGTTGGGGCTAGTCTTCTCTCTGGAACAGGAACCACACGGCCCACAGGCAGCTACCAAAGCTAGATTTCAATTGCCAGCACTTGGGCACTAAATGGAAAAAGGAAATTAAAAGGATAGGAAAGGGAAGGGAAGGGAAGGGAAGGGAAGGGAAGGGAAGGGAAGGGAAGGGAAGGACATAACTGCTCCTAGGTACAGCAGAAGAGAAAGTTTATTGTAGATAAAAAGGAGAGCATAGGTAGAAGCAGAGACATCTGAGAGAGCTCAGAGTGGACATGACAAGTTGAGCTGGTCTATGTGAGAAGGGGGCAGGGGGAAGAAAAGGAGAGAGAGAGGGGGGAACCAGGTGCAGCAGACAGAAGGCCAAAGGTACGAAAGGGGCAGCTAACCAAAATGGCTGGATTATGGGAAGGGCCTCTAGGGGAAGGACAGCTCGGCCCCTGGGCTGGAGAGTTCGGGGAGAGGGCAGGACATGTGAGCCATATTGTGTAACAGGTAGGAACTGAGGGCTACTGGGAAAACCTGGTTGCCAGCTCCAGCTTTGATGTTAAGTAGGCACCTTAGCTGTTTGTCCCGGTTTGAAACTTAATAGGCACCTAAGCCCTCCAGGTATTCAGAGGACACACAGGGAGCATCTGCTCTGAAAGTGCATATATGCAGAAAGGCCGTCCCAGGACCGTACTGGCCACTAGGGGCAAAAAGAAAGCAGATTCTGTCCAGTCTGCACCACAAAGGCAGAGTGCATGGTTCAGCCGGCTCAGTGATTTGCCGTTAAAGGCAGTACCCAGTATCTATAGCTGCTAAGCCAACTCTGCGAAACCAATGGCCTGAACCAACCGACACAGGTGACTCCCTCCCGGTGCTGGAGATCCAGAGTCTAACACAGGCCTCGCTGGCTGAGGTCAAGTTTTGGCAGAGGCCCCTCACCTGAGATGACAGCATCCAGTATGTGCCTTCTCCAGCTTGCAGAGGTCATTGCACCTCTTGGTTCACAGTCACCTTTCTTTCTCTCTCTCTCTCTCTTTCTCTCTCTCTCTCTCTCTCTCTCTCTCTCTTTTGGTTTTTCGAGACAGGGTTTCTCTGTGGCCTTGAAGCCTGTCCCGGAACTAGTTCTTGTGTAGACCAGGCTGGCCTCTGCCTCCCACGGTCACCTTTCTCTATCTTCAGAGGCAGCAGCACAGCAAACCCATCCTTGTTCCAATAACATCTGGCTCTCCTGCCCCATTTTCATACTTAGGAACCCATGTGATTCTGCAGGTCATCTGGGCAATCCAGGCAAATATCCCCAAGTCGAGGTCAGCTGATCAAGCTGTGCCTCTTCTTCAAACTGCCTAATATGTACACCGCTCAGGCAGTAGGACTTCACACCATTCCATGCCCCCTACACGCCTGCTTCTCAGGGGATATCCGCTGGCTGATTTTTCAGAATTTGACAGGAATTTGTCTCAAGTAGGCAATTTTCTGGTGATTACAGTTATCAATCGAGAGAACCAGGATTGGCACAAAAATTGCAGGCCCCTCTTCTCACTGGTGACATCGAGGTCTCTTCCAGGAGGAATAAACCCATATAGGGAAACATGGAGACCTTAATTGGAGGTGATTCTGCTCACAAGGCAACAACTATCAAAGTAGCTTTCAGATCTTATTTTGGTCAAGGTGATACCCTTGTCTTCACTTCCAGTACCTCCTCTACTGCAATTCCAAGTAAAACCACAAAAAATACCAAGCAGCCTGCTTTCCACAAATGAGAAGCCAAGAGGACACAGTGCTGGGCTAGCCTGAGGATCCACAAGCCTGCAGGACCGCAGGACTGAAAGTCTGAGGTCTGATGTGACTAGTGAAGGCATCAAAATCACCAGGATGGGCGGTAACGGCACAAGTCCCACTCAAAGGGTCCCCCAAGCTTTGTAGCTGCTGGTATCCACGTGGGCTTCAGCATTCACAACTCTTGGTTGTGAACTTGCTCATGGCAATGCCAACAATGAGCAAAGCACTAGCAATGGCATTTAGATAGATGCCCAGGCTACAGTACCACTGTTCCGAGACAGGTTGGCCACAGGCTGAGGGACACAGGCTGAGGACCACAGGCTGAAGGCCACAGCAAAACTATCAGAAAGAGATAAGGGGTGAGAGGGAGGATGGGAGGGCAAAAAGAACAAAGACCAATCAAAAGAAACAGAGCCCCCCACACTAGAAATGAGCCCCCCAAAGGCAAAGGTCAAAGGAAGAAAGTGTTACTGAGGTATTGAGGAGGAGGACACAGACTTCTGCTTCAGTAACACACCTCCCCTACTGCCACATTCCTGACTGAACTTAAAAGGCCAACCTAGTTGAATCCCAATCTGAAGATATGACCACAACACCCTTAGAAACACAGAATCAGAAAAATGAAAAGAATCCAGGGCCACTAGCTGTGGTCCCAAGGGCAAACCAGGAAGAAATTGGGGTTCTCTCTGGAGGGTCACAGAATAGCTCCACAGGTAAAAGCATTTGTGCCAAGCCTGACAACTGAGTCTGATTCAGTAAAGACACGTGGTAAAAGATGAGAACTAATTCCTATAGGTTGTCTTCTGACCTCCAACTGTGCGCTATGTTTTCACACACAGATACCTCCGTATGTGCAACTATGCTTCATGCACACAGATATACAGACACACACACATACACATATACACACACATACACACGCACTAAATAAATCCATAAATAAATGTGAAAATAATTTTTAAATCTCCCTGGGGGAGCACAATTTTAACCCAACTTTCCGAGCACTTCCAGTTGAGAAGATGAGCCATTCCAACAGTGCACACAGGAATAAAGAATCATAAGTGATTAGGAGGAGCGCAAATGTAGATTCGGTTAGACTTTAGATATTGGAAGTATCAGACATGTAATATTAAACTTTTAGTATGGTTTAAAAATTCAAAGGACGTTTAAGAAGGAAGCATACATATATTAACAGGGAACAGGATGATTTGAAAAATAATAAAACTAGTGAAACAGCAGCATACTGAACTGAATTCAAGAGAGAGTGGGCAGGGTATGTCAGAAGTTATCCAGAATGTGTCCCGGAGAGACACAAAGGCGGAGCATAAAAAGGAAAGGAAGTCACGGAGCAGCTAGGTCTAAAGCACATGGGCTTGGATTCTAAAAGGAAGCAGAGAGGACATGGGAAAGAGGCCAAGTCTGAAGAGATAAATTGTGGAAAGATGTAATCATCAGACCCTAAAATATCCTTGAATCCCAACCAGTTATAAATAATACAGAACCCATACCCTAGTTCATGAGTGTAAAAGCAGAAAATGAGACACTGGGAAGCACGAAATCACCCCATCCCCACACAGCGAGAGGCAATGACCCTCAAACCAGACTCCCCAGCAGCAAAAGGGAAATTAAAGCCCATTGAGCAAGTCGCTCAAAGTTCCGAGAATAAGTGACTTTCATCCTAGAATTCCACCCCATTATCATAGAAGTATCTAGAATGAAGCAGGTATTTGAAGCTGGTCGCCATGGGTATTGTCTATGTGGCAGAATATCCCAACCTTGGTAGATGACAGACACCCTCTTGGTTCAGAGCTTGCTAGGCAGTGAGTGGCCAGGTATCTTCTGCTGGCTCCTTCCTGTGCCTGCTTCTAGCAGGCAGGTAGTCAGCTCTGTGAGATCGTAGGTGGCCATATCACGTGTCTGCTGGGTTGGCAGGCTGGTGGATAGGGATCTCAGCTCCCCTCTTCAGGCTTTTCATCCTTGGGGGACCTGATCAGACTCATGCCAGGTGGTTTGAGTTAAAAGCACAGAAGACTCCTGACACCGCCTGGAGCACCCCAGGCTGGATGACCCGGAGACCTAGGATGGAACGGAGCATGGCTGGGGTGGGGGTGTCAATGTAATGATGCCTAATGATATTCTGCTATACACATAGATCAGTACCTAGCCCAATTGTCATCAGAGAGGCTTCATCCAGCAACTGATGGAAACAGGTGCAGATCCACAGCCAAACCATAGGCCAGAGTTTAGGGAAATCTACAGAAGAGAGGGAGGAAGGATTGTAGGAGTCAGATGGGTCAAGTACACCAGAATAAACTAACCTGGGCTCACAGAGACTGAACTGATGACCAGGAAGCCTGCATGGAACTGACCTGGGCCCCCTGCATATATGTTACAGTTGTGTAGCTTGGTCCTCTTGTGGAACTCCTAAAAGTAGAGAAGCGTTAGCTAGCACATGTGCAGTTATGAGTCAGAGCCTGGTTTCTCAGGAAGAGCTTTGCTTGACACCTCGCCGCTAGGATATAAACAGGGGGCCGGGCTCCCTAAACAACAGAACTAAAAACATTGCTCCAGACACTTCTTGCCCAGACTTTTGTCCTACATAGCCAGGCTTCACACCCATTCTTAGCTCCCGTTATCCTCAGACTTAGGAAGCAGGGCAAGTGGTACAGGTGGAAGGAGTGCTCACCTCATCTTGCAGAGAATCGATGTCCTCCCTTTCATCCCCATGAATACACAGCTACCCAGAACTGAAACAGGTCTGCGGGAGGCATGCCTATGGCCCTGCTGCACACACGACCATTATTTATATGGAACAACATACATATTTCACAGCATACTGTTATTGATCCTATCATAATGAACGCCTTGTTCTTTTACTGGGTCCCATCAAATCTACTCATCAATAAGTTATTGTCTTTTTCAACATTCAGACTCCAGCATTCTAAAGGGGTCATCTAAGTCATTTCAATAGTCCTGATTTAGTTCTAATTCTCTTCTTAATCCTTTAGACTGAACCCATTCTCAGTGTGTTATAGGTAGAAACAAGGTTGCTAGGTAAGGTTTAGGCTCCCTCTGCCTGCTGCCTTGCTTCTGCAGAGGTCTCATCTTTTGGATAAACAAAGCAATAAATGCAAATGGATCCGCCAGCTCTTCATATGTCAAGTGTGAGATTATCTTTAGACATCCCCTCGGTTCCCTCCAGCCTGGTGTGAACACCCTGTGGAGAACTTATCTCTCTGCCACAAGTCACAGAGGGAGCCTGGACCTCATCACAGCACTGATGTGTTTCTTCTGCTTTGGGAAATACAAAAAAATCGTTAAGATATCCCAGGCAGAGCATCGCCAAGGCAATGTTTGATATTGAAATCATCCTTTTTGAAATAATCTTTCAAGTTTTTCTTTGAGAAAAGCATTGGAACAAGGTTGAAGCAATAGCCAGTCAGTAAAGCTTTAGTTTTGCAAGCATGAGGGCCAGAGTTTGATCCCCAAAATCCATGTAAAAAGCCAGGCATAAGCCCAGCACTGGGAAGGTAAAGACAAGTGAATCCCACTGGCCAGCTAGTCTAGCTGAATGGGTAAACCTCAGGCCAGTGAGAACCCTGTCTGTCTAATATAAGTAGCACATGTTAGCCCACTGTGCTACTGGAGCTCTCAAGGAAGTAGATAACACCCCTGAGGATAAGAAAGGAGAGTGTCTTCTTGATATCTGTCTCTCTCTCTCTCTCTCTCTCTCTCACACACACACACACACACCAATTTTGGAAAGAAAAGCATCATAATAAACTAACATGACATCCAATACCTGCAGGAAATGCCCTGTTGGCCAATCACCAAAGAGGGATTAAGTGGGCACTGCAGGGACTCCTTCACAGGCAGTGAGTTCCCTGCCTGCTCACTGGCCTCTAGCCCCTGGCATCATTGAAAACACACCCTGGCTCTGGCTTAGGCAGATTTTACCTTTTAGTCATTTCCATCTCAGACTCACTGAAAGTGATGAGTTCATCTCTCCCATACTGGTCTTGTTTGAAGGGTACTGGCTCAGTGGAAGAGGACAGACATAGGGGCCCAAGTACCAAGGGTGGCTGCAGAGTGGTAATGAAGAAGTGCCAACCAGCAGAGTGCCTCCTTGTTCAGCATCCACCTGGGGTTGAACCTGGCCCAATGCAACGAACTGTGTGTATGTAAATGAAGCGTGATGTACTATATGTAGATGAGGCTGTCCTTTGGCCATGAAGTTTCAGGGCTAGTTTGTGTAAAATCCATCCTGCAGTCACTGGTCCTGGAGGAAGCCTCTGTAGAGGATGCAAGGTCTTTTTGCTGACCTCTTTGTGATGGTTTTAAGTTGTTCATTGGCATCTAACAGAGCTTATCACATAGATTTCATTTCTGGATGCTAAATGGGTATTGGCAATGTGATCTCTTCGTGGCAACAAATCAACTGGAAGTTCGAGGAGCCAACTCCTGCTGCAGTTTTGTGCCAGTCCTGAGAGGCCCTGGGTGAAGCAATGACTTTCCCTGGAAGACCATGGACTGTAACAGCTCTTGGCTCTGGTCCAGCGTTGTGTAAATGGGTTCATTTTCATGCTCGAGAGACAAGGGGCTTTTAATAGAAATGAAACAGATACTGTAAAATCTATTGTCGTTGCAATCACCATGATTAAAAACCAACTTGCCTGCTCAGAGTCTCACTTCACCTTAGAGCATATTTACCAGGATGCGGCTTTCTGGTGCAGACTGTGGTATCCTAATCTCCTCACCAAACTCCACCCACCTGCCCAGTGCCCGCTCCCTCAATCAGCTGGAATCAATTCCTGCATCGCAGCCAGCCAGCCTCTCCTCCAGGAGCTCATCGATTTCCTGAAATGAATGATTTCTGTCTGTAAAACCCATATTACCATTTCTCCCAAAGTAACACTTAGAAATTTTGTCTCCCTGATAATGTTAACATCATCCATAATGACCCACTGGGGATGCTTAACCAGATTATGTAGAGGTGGCAGGGGAACCCATGGAAGCCCACATGTTGGCCTGAGCTAGGGCCTTGGGCATTAGCACCAAGCAGCCCTGGAGCCACATTGCAGGTTCCAGAAATCACTGCTTCTATGATCTTCTGTGCTGGAGTCCAGCTCCGAATGAGAGCAGGGTCTGAAGATGGGTGGATGCAAGAGCAGCAATGGGAGGAGTCAAACACGGAACACTTCTTAGTCTCACTTTAGGAGAGATGGGCAGAGAGGAAACACATCCCTGATGGAGACACAGGTCCCAGCAGGGGATGCAAGGAGTAGGCGAGGGAGGGAGGGAGCCAGGCCATGATGGTCGGGAGAATCTTGCAGCCTGACTGACTGGCAGCCAGACTGCTTCTTTACTTTTACAGAATTTAGTTACCAGGGATACATTCATGTTGTCCCAAAACATATATCATATCATTTTTGGTCTTGGACATGTGTTTCGCTTTCTCTTGTTCATCTTTTAGTCATCATTAATAAACTATTTCAGAACAGAGTTATCATTCCCAGCCATTTTCCTTTGAGTTTTGACATCATTGGTGAACAGAGGTATTTTTTATAATCATTCTTACTCATTAACCACATAACCCAGTTTTTAAGACTCTAGAGGCATAAGGCATCCTGTTCTTAGGCTGGTAGCTTTGTTGGCTACAAGGACACTAGACCAAAACGAAATCTCCAAGTCGGTCTGAGCACAGTGCCATGTCCCAAGCAGTGTATTATTAACTCTTAATGGTTAAAGTGCTCAAAAAATAGCCTCAGGCCAAAGCTGCTGAAATTGTTATTGAAATTTTGGCTTAATACAATGTTTATATTTTATATTTTTATAGAATTTATCTATATGTCTAACCCTGGCATTCTGTTGTTCCTTGGTCATATGACACCACAATGGATCTGCAGAAGATAATTTTTCCAACAAATGGAGGTCCTGATATCTTATTCTTTTATCATCTTTCCACTCCATACTTTGCTCATCAGTATAAATCTCTGTGTAGGGCAGAGGTAACTTCAGCTAGTCTAACTTTGTTGCTGTCTATGCCACACGTATAGTGGGAAGAGGCTTGCAATCTGAACCGTGGCCAACTCCTCTAGCCCACCAAATTTTGTTGATCTTTTGAGTTTACTTTGTTTTAAATATCTTGTTCCTTCATAATTACAGGAACAGATGTTTCGAGAATGTCTCATAGCCTCATAAAGAGACCTCTGGCTTCTTTACGTGTGTCACAGCCTCCAAGGCAGAAGGAAAACCTTCAAGTAGATAAGGATATCTCCCTAAAAGCGGGAGGGGTAGTTTGTTCAGCACTGTCCTGGGGAAGTTTAGAAGCATTACTGCTATGAAAAGGCATAAATGATTCATAAGAAATTTCCCTTCAGCTGGGCGGTGATGGCGTACACCTTTAATCCCAGCACTCGGGTGCTCGGGAGGCAGAGGCAGGCGGATCTCTGTGATTTCGAGGCCAGCCTGGTCTACAAGAGCTAGTTCCAGGACAGGCTCCAAAAGCTATAGAGAAACCCTGTCTCGAAAAACCAAAAGGAGAAGAAGAAGGAGGAGGAGGAAGAGGAGGAGGAAGAAGAAGAAGAACAAGAACAAGAAGAACAAGAAGAAGGAAAGAAAGAAAAGAAAGAAATCTCCCATCAATCCAATATCCCCAAATTGTACAAATATTAAAAGTCTCCCAAGTAGGCAACAGGTAGAGAGGAAAACCAAAGGTAGCTTAGTGGCCGTCATGCAGTTCAGCCTTACTGGATCTTTGTCATGCAGTTGTGCTGGCTTTATGACTTCTGCCATTCCCATCAGATATAGCTGTGCCACCTCTGTAACTGTGAACAGGGACCAGCTGCCCTATCTGAAGGACAACTCCTTCCTCCCCAGGTCTTGAGGCTCCTGAGGACACCTTGCTTGCTTACTTACCTGCCTGCTTGCTTAACAAATTCCAGAGCTCAGCTATTTGCCAGGCTCACCTGGCACAGATTCTGTGCCACCCTCCAGAAGCTCACAGGAAGAGCAGTCATATTGAGACATCAAACCTTTAACAGGGTCTCAGAGTGGGCTATAGCCCAGGGACAGACCAGGAAGTTGTGAGAAGGAGACATTTGCCATGGGCTGGAAGCTGAAACCGTGGGGCTACACACACATCGCCGACCTGCAAAGCAAAGCAGGAAAGTTCTAAAGGGCACATAACGGAAGAAGGATGGGGAAGACGCAGGGTATTCCAAGAGCTACTCGGTTTATCCTGGCCAGAGGCTTGCAGGCCTATGCATTTGGAGCCCATCTGCAGGGAGAGTCGGCAGAAGATGGAAAGGGCAATAGTCCTCTGAGACGTCTGACCAGAACAGAAGATAGACAGAGCAGCTAGCCCAGGAGCATGGAGCAGGAGCCAAATCAAACACAGCTTTCTCTACAGAGAGAGCACCAAGAGCACTTACTCTGAACTCAGTGTGAGTGATCATGGCCTAGGAACGTGTACTCAGGTTGACCTGAATGACATGTTTCACTATGAAAGTAGTTATGTGAGCTTTTTATAGTAACAGAGTAAAATAAAAGTCACAAATCAATGCATTAACCAGGTGTGCTGGTGGAGACACGAGGCGCATGGCTTACAGAAGAGCAGGGACATCTCTGCTATAGATAGCGGATGTTATAACATCCTCGGCTTCGGTGGGTGGCAGCTAATGGTCTACCAAGTTCATATATCCCAATGCTGTTACCTGGTGTCATGAAGGTATCAGGTCAGACACAGAGGATAACCGTGGATGGCTATTAGGAGGATTGTGACAGTTAATCTAGGTGTCAACTAGCCTGGATATAAAATCAACTGAGGGGCTGATCTGTGAGGGTAGTTGCTAGGAATATTAGCTGAGGTGGGGGAAGACCCTCCCTCCATAATGAGCAGAACCTCCCAGTATAGCCCAAATAGAAAGAAGTCTGGGGGTCAGGGGGAGCAATGCTGCTTTTGCCTGCCTGCCTGCCTGCCTGCCTGCCTGCCTGCCTGCCTGCCTGCCTACCATTGATTATTGAATGTATCTGTTCTGTTGTTATTATTGCTGCTGCTGCTGCTGCTGCTGCTGCTGCTGCTGCTGCTGCTGCTGCTGCTGCTACTGCTGCATCCCTCCACTGACATCAGAACCCAGCTTCTTCAGCCTTTCAGCATGGATCGGAAGCCAGTGGCTCCCCAAGAATCCTCTAGGGCTAAAGACTGCTCAAAATTCATTTGACTCTTGATTTGCAGCATCCCAACTCTGCTCCAAAACAGTTCTCATCGGTCCGTCAGTCTGCACATCTTCAACCCAGCTGGGGCTTCTTCAGGGCCCTTCAGTTCACACGGGACTGGGGAAGGTACCCTGCAGCCATTCACGGAGACCCACACACACAGGCAGTGTCTGAAGCAGTCAGGCCAGAGTGAAGGCACAGAGAGGCTGAGCTCATCAGGCCATAGTGCTAAGCAGCACCTGAACCCAGCATGGAAGCTGAAGAGCCAGAAAGTGAGATCTTAGGGGCTAACCCTGACAGACAGTTGGTGCTTTACCTGAGTGATAAGCTTGTGGTGGGGGAGGGGGGCTTGGAAGTTCACATCCCAAACACACGCGTGCGTGCACGCACACACACACACACACACACATTATTCTTCAATGACCCCACATGCTGGAAAATGGCACCCACCAGGACCCCATGGTCAAAAGGTAGCTTTGGGATGAATGCATCAGGACCCCAATCCTTTGGGGACATTCAGCTTGGTGACAAGTGAGCCACTGGGTAGGCCCACCCTGCCTGCCTGCCTGCCTGCCTGCCAAGAACTGGAGACTTTCATTCTTGTCCCCTCTCCCCAAATCTCTACCTGCCCAGGATCTCCCTGAAAGGCCCATCCCCAAAGAATCACCCAGTTCAAAATGGCTTAAGAAGTCCACCCCGAGTGGAAACCTTGAGAGCCACTCTGTCCTGCACAAACATGCCTTTCGCGCCTCTATCCTGAAAATGACACTCTTGTTTAATATTGGGTTAGGTACGTCTCATCACTGTGAGCAAAGTACCTAGCAGAAACAACCTCAGGGAAAAGAGGCTTATTTGAGCTCCTGATACAGTATCCTTTAAAAGGATACAGTCAATTACTATGAGGAAGGCATGGTGTCGTCCATGGTAGAGGAAGCAGGAAACAGATTGCTCACATCTGGACCGAAAGCAGAGCCTGGGCTAGAAGGAAGGCTGGGCTACAACCCATAAACCTGCAAATCCCCCATGACTCCCCTCCTCCAGCTAAGCCCCACCTCCTCAAGGTCCCAGAGACCACCCAAACAGTGGAAGGTGCACTAGCTGGGACCAAGTATCCAAACATAGGAACCTGTAGGGGACATTTTATACCCAAAGCACGGCACTTGCGAAAGATGTTTGCAGTTAGGCAAATGTACCCCACCTCCCACATACATACAGAAAAAGAGAGAGAGGCACATGCACACATGTGTGCCCATGTGCACAAGCACAAACTTCCACACTCAATAACCAGCTTCCCTCATGAGCACAGTATCTCCTGCTTTTGGAGACTGAGCTCACTGGCAGCCCAGCTCCCTCCATTAGAGTCATCGAATGCTCAGCTCGGCTCAGTTTTGTTTCTCATGCGCTGGGGGAAGACACCAGCCCCACACACAGCCCTCCAGGAAGACAAATGACCCCAATTATGGCATCAAAGATGGTTTTTGGAAAGGGAGAGAAATTCACAACGGTTCTTTGTTGTTTGTTCTCGGAGCTGCCTTGAGCCCAGACACCTGGGGCCCATACAGCTTTGGCTTCCCGCTTCCAGGAGGGTTGCTGAGCTAGGCTTAAGCACCTGCCACTGCAAACCGTGCTCCATCACACACCAAGACCCACTCCATTTGTTTTCAGAGTGAGAATTTCTTTTCGAAGCCTATCAGAAACTTGAGATTAGTTCCAGGAAACCTCCTAAACTGAAAGTACACACTGCAGTGGCTTCTGGAAGGATCCGATTGATAGAGAGCAGGTGTAGGCTGAGGGTAATTAAATTAGCCCCGTGTGAGGGCTGTTGGACGGTGGCTGAGGAGTGTGCCTCTGAAGATGATGAAATGTCAATATTTTAATAACTTTCCTTGGAAATAGATTGCTGTGTAATTCTCCTTGGTCGCATTCTGGGGTTCTTCCGTCCCTCTAGATGTTCAAACTAGAGGAATTACCACTCCAGCTATGCTATGGGTTCCTGCATTCTTCCCATCCCCAGCTGCTCCAGCCCACCATGGTGTGGATTCGAGATGTGGTTAATCTAGGGTTCGACGTGTAAAGGTGCTTCAAATGTCATTCAGAGCTCTGGTTTCCTATTTTTATCTCGGTGACTACAAAATTAGAATGCTTTTACAAGTTCAGTTCTCTCTAAAATAGCTACAACAGCAAAAGAGGGTTTGGTGTGGCCTATTCCCTCCATTCCCCATGGGATGAATACAGTCACATTCTCTAAAAAGAGCTAAGGCACGCACAGAGGAGGCCAAGGTAGGTGTACGAGCTGGCTTTGGAGATCAAGGTGGAGAGAAGCCAAAGAGAGGACCTGAAAGCTTCCTTGGGGTAGAGCTTTATCTGAAAAAGTTTACTCCCCATCCACCCGGGAGGGTGGGGCCCGAGAGACAGGAGATAATCCCAGTGGCACCTTTGTGTCTATTGGCTACCATTCAAAGATCTGCATCAACCACAGTCTAGAAACCAGAGTGGGGAGAAGGATCTCACACCACACACACACACACACACACATATGTACGCATGTGTGCCAGTCATGGGAGACACAGAACAACTCTGTCAATGCCCCCAAACAGCCCACAGCTATTTCTTCAAGCTTTATAATGCCCAATTCATTCCTCCACAGTTCTCTTGATTGATACACGGGGCAGGAGAGAAGCATGTGTCCCCTCCAGTGCAGCCCTTGGCTATCAGGAGCAAGGGAACAAAAACAGCCCACCTGAGGATACTCCTGCCTCTCTGAGGCTGCCTAGTGGTCCATGCCAACAACCCTGCTGTGTCCACTGACATCTTCTCTCACCCAACCCAGCCAGGTATTCCTGTGATCATCCCACAAACATGAGTCCTTATCTGGGCCCTTGGTATGGGGCAGGGAGCCCCACTTCTCAGGGCGAGGAACCAGCTCGATTGAATTGAGTTCACCAGCATCAGTTGCAAGAGTGAGGGCCCAATAGAAAATGCAGTCAGACCTAGGTATCAGGTCCTTGGCTCAGACTCCCAGCGGAAAAACCAATCCCTCATGTGAGTAACAGAAAGACTTAAATGCCCTTGTTCCCGCAACAAGTGGTATCAAGTGATCCCTACTTTAAGGGAAGGGACAGGGCATTTCCATGTCACCAGGAATAGGTAGAATCTGGATGGCCATGCAGTGAACTTGGAGAATGCCAGGAGTGAGCTTGGCTCTTTCTTTGTCGGGAATTGTATTACAGCTTAGAAGACTGAGGTTCCTGTTCCTTGGCTAGCTGGGGCACTGGGATAATAAGGAGGAGTTGAAACAACATGGGGTATGGAAGGAGCAAAAAGAGATCCATCTCAGGTGAGAGCCACCTGGTACCCTCAGCTGCACTGTCACAGACCCCTGGGTAAGAGTAAGGCAAGGGCCCTTTGCCAGCCACGTCTTTCTCACCAGGCTCCACAGCTGCAGGGCTAGGCCCCACTCACCTCACTGCTACTACAGAAAGGCCAGGAATCCCACTGCAGCCTGTAGGCCAAGCCCACTGACCTCCCTGGGCTGCTGTTTCCTGTAGCTCCAAGACTAGGGCCACTGATGTTCTGCTGGGGTCAGGGACCAGTCCCAAGCACAATTCAACAAGGGGAGGATATGTCCTACTTCAAACCTGTCTCGAGATTGACAGTTCAGTGATTTTTCTTCAGGACAAATGCAAATTTAAGAATTGCTATTGGGGTGTTTTCACTCAGCCACTTGGATTGTTCCAAGAAAAATGCAAAGGATTCACAGCAGGGTTTGCAGGAGGCTAAAAATAACTGGAGCACACACCGGCACCAGCGCCACTGCAGCAGCTGCTGAGTGCCAAGGAACTGTGCCTGTTTGTTTTGGTTTTGTTTTCTCTTTTGTTTTTAACTGACTTGCCTCTAAGACCCTCATGAAGAGTCAGCCAGCAACATCTGTCCTTAGCAAAGGTAGAGGAGTGCCCTGGAGCCCAGGAGGTCATGAAATCAGACCACCTTTTCCCTCCTGCCTCTGCTCTGTAGCTGGCCCCCGTGTGTGAGCTGGAGCCTTCCTACCTGAACCCCGGTTGTCTCCCCACTACACAGCCTGTCTTCTCTTGTGACCCGAGGGTGTGACACATGGCCGTTAGGGCCCTCAGACAGGAGGTCTTTTGGTTCCAGAGTACTGTAACAAGCAAGCCTCTTTCCCCCGCCCCGACTAAGGATCCTGTGGGGATGGTCTTGTCTGACCCATACGCTCTCTGGACAGCAAACACTCTCACTTGAGTGTTGGGACAGTCACCGTTCCCCAGGGATGCCCAGTGAGGTCAGGTCACAGAACCAGTGGCCAGCTCCCAAAAGGAGTGAAGTGAGGCTGGACTCTGTGATCCATACCCAGATTCTCAACACTAAAGCTGGGGAAGTCCTAGGCAAAGCCACACAAGGGTACTAGAGCTGGTCTTTGCCTATCGCTAAAACTGGCATACCCTTGCAATGTTCCCTCGGAACCCCCAAGGCCCCACCACAGATGTGTGTGTGTGTGTGTGTGTGTGTGTGTGTGTGTGTGTCCCCAGCATCCTGACTCCACTACTCTAGCCACATCAAAAAACTTTTGCTGTAAATCTGGGCCCAGAGGGTGGACTCTCTGGACACACCCATCTGGCACTGCATTGTGTGGTCCTAACTCCCCATCAGTGTTTTATTCTATGTCAGATTCCATCCCCTAAGCAAGAACCTACACATTCCTATTAGCCCATGTCCCAGTGTCAATCAAACAATTTCCCAAGTAGTGACTGCGGCCAATTAGCTGGGCAAGCAGGTACCATTCGATAGAACTTTATAACCTCACTATAACTCCCTTCCCCCAGCCTATCTCTAACAGCAAAGCCCCATGCTTCTCCTTGGAACACGGCTGCTTCATGGCTACTGAGGTTGCATGCTGGACCAGACCGGCATCTGCAGAGCCTGAAGACTATCCCATCCACCAAGTGATACAGAGAAGCCTTTTAAAGAAACAGTGTGACCTCAGCAGAACTCAGCTGGATGTGTCTTCTCTACAAGGAGGTGACCCCAAACCTGATCCTTCATTCGTTTCCAGGACATTGAATCTTAGAGGCCCTCAGTCTGTCCAGATGAAGCACAAGCAGCATCAAGTCAACACTGCAGCTCATCACGTACTGGACATGAAGATTCTCAGCTGTCACCTTCCCAGGATATTTTATCCTTAGCCAAGAAGCACATGTGGCTGAGTTGGAAGACAGCTCAGTGCCTTCTGTGAGCCTGGACAAGGAGCCACTTTGTCTCCCTCCAGAGCCGAGTGACCACCTCTGAGGAATAACCCACTATTCTTAGGAGAATCCCCACAGAGTCAACCTGGCCTCAAAACAGTTTTTTGCCTACAAAGCTTCTATGTTCTCATCTGTGACAGAGGAACTGAAGTTTCATGAAGGATTTCTAGCCTGAGATTTACAAGCAGGCATAAGTTATGAATAAGCTAAGATATACCTACAGGTATGGGGTATTGCTACACTCCCCGGGAGTTGGCACGACACGGACCCTGCCCACCCCCCACACACACACATTCATCTCATCACAGAAACCATGTGGCACTGTTTAGTTTTTTAAAGAATCTTAAGAACTCAAGTAGAAACCTAGGCTGGATCGGCTTTAGAACTGAGGCCATCTGGAGCCAGGTCACTCTGGGTTGTTGGACTGGCCTCTAAGCGAGAGTAAATTAGCAGTGTCCCTGGCCTCCACCACTAGATACCAGGACCACCTCCCGACTCTGATTACCAGTAGTGTCCCTAAATGGCAGATGTCCCCTGAGGCAGAAACCCCCAGCTGAGAATCACAGAGTGTAGGAAGACAGCGACATGTTGGCTGGTTCTGTTCTGAGACTGACTTTATGTCTACTCCTCTTGAGATTTGGCATTCTGGGGTTCTGTGAGACCAGTCATCATGATCTGGAGGGGACAAACTCACCCAGTGAGTCTTGACCCTTGGGGAAGCCTCTGAGGGACAGGAGTAAGGAAGTCTTTGCTGTGCTGTTAATTTCTGAAGAGTTTGAAGAACTGATTTAGAGGAACAAGCCAACCTTATGACTCATCTCTCTCTAATTTGTCAGGTCAACACTTTGTGGACTTGATTATTAGTTCTTTTTCCCTCATAGCAATGGGGACATAGGCAGTTATCTATGAACTTAGAAACAATAGTTATCCCTTCTTTCCATCAAAAAACAAAAAACGAAACAGGATTTCATCAGCATGGTCTTCCCACATCTATTGTCTCCATGGTGGAAGGAGCAAATCCTGACCAACATTCTATAGGATTCTTACCAGCTAGAAGCTGGATACCTTTTCTCCCGGCCTTTTTGAGGAAATGGTAGCATTGGCATCCTCTTTCTTCCTGGGGTCTCTCAGCTCACCTGGGCCCCCTCTTGGCTCACCTGAGCATTTCTAAGCTTGGCTCCCTGCCCACCACTCAAGTCCTCAAAGAGGCAAAAGGTCCTCACATGACCAAGATCTGCCCATTATTAGGAGATGATGTAGCCCCCCTCCCCTAAGAGCCAAAAAACATCTAACAAAAACCCCAATGGCAGACATGAGAAGCTCTCTTTTGAGTTGTTGGCCAGGCCTGTCTAAGAAACTCGCCAAATATGCAGCCTATTGCTATTGCCTTGACAGAGTCCTTAACTGGTTCGACTCAGAGAGAGCCATTTTTCTCAGTCTCAGCTTCAAACCTCATCTGGATGTACCCTTTCAGACACTCATAATAAGGGTCCCAATAAATCTAGGTACCTGGGGCCTGGTCAGTTGGTTTGTGAAATCCACCACCAATGTTCCATGCTGGGGGTAAGAAGACTCAAAGGGATGCTGACGACTGCTGACTTCTATGCACTCCTCAGTGACTGCCATTATTAGGATTCCTTCCGTGAGCCTGTATCTGACTGACAGAGTCTAAGGCTCCCATACAGTTTACAGTTCACTCTGAAAGATCACAGGAAAGCACCACATGAGCCCTAACCTGACCCTTGATGCAGGGAATGCTTGCATCCCAGGCTCCATAGGCAAATCTGACCACGCCTTCCTTGGGGATGGAACTCCACCCCAACGACTTCTGTCTCTCCACTCCCAGACTCCCTTAGTCCACGAACTGGACACTTACTTTCCCTCTCCAGCTTATCCCTCGTTCACACTCGTGAGTCAGCCCTTTGGTCCCTCAGCTACGACAGTAGCCCTACTGTGGGTATCACTCTTGGCACTCACCTGCTGAGTCTCCTCAAGAACATGAACACATTTCTGTTGCACTTATAATTGAGGGTATGTGTACCATAGCGCATGTGTGGAGGTCAGAGGACAAGTCTGTGGAGTTGGCTCTCTCCTTCTACCTTTACGTAGGCTCCAGGTATCAAACTCGGGTTACTGGACTTGTGTGCTAAATACCTTTACAGCCTGTGACATCTCACTGGCCTTAAGTGCTTTCTTACTCAGGAAATTCTCCAGGTATGTTTAAAGGAGTGTGGCACAGAGGGAAGACATCTGCTTCGCTGGCTACACATCCACAGGCTCTGACCACTGTGAGAAAAGAGGTGGAGGCCATCAGTCATCATGGGTTGTCCAGATCTCAATGGACCTTCATTCCAGTTTGTGTGATCTATAGTGGTACTTTGGTAGGAGTCAATTTGGCTCCATAAAGTTGTTATTTATCACATGTCTGGACTGGCATTAGACCAGCACCTGCGTCCTCAAGAATCAAGATGCCACTTTGGCCCAGAATAAACCCACAGCCTGGAAGGAAATAGACATACTTATAGCTATAACCTAATATAATAAATGTTCGTGTGAAAGTGACATGGAGCCTCTGTGGCCTCCCTGTCACCCAGAAGGGTCCTGAAGCAGGATTAGGGGAACTCCGGGCAAGGCATGGTTTCACACCGGTAGTCACAGTCAGTTAGACGTTCTCTCTCTCCCACAAGTCACAGGTCTCGGCATGACAAGTATCAACAACATGTAATTTTAATTAGTAGCAAAAATATTGCCACAGAATGGTACCTACTTCAGAATATGTAAACAGATGATTTATTGGCCAGAACTGTTTCGCATCTCTGATTCTCCCCCGTGCTCATGCAGTGGGCTGAGGTAGGACGTCTTGGCTAGGAGGGGCTGGGCTAAGCCCCAAAGCTGTGGGTGGCTGATGCTCTGGCCACCTCCTCTTAAGATGTCTTCTTTTCTCATCCCTGTCCCTCAAAGCACACCCTTGGGAAAATGGAACTGAACTCTGAAGCTAGCCACCACCTCTACTGACATTAAAGACACCAGACACACCTTCCCAGGGGGCACTTACCCTGATCCATTCAACAAAAAAATGACTCCTTGTCTGTCCCATCAGTATGGGGAGGAGCAGCCACAGAAACAGCAAACAGGGTGATGCCAATCCCATGTCATCCCTCCACTCTTGAAGACCTGCTCAGGTTTGTTAACTTCAAGTTCTTCTTCCACACTGTGTATGTGTGCAAGTGTGCATGTGCACACATACATATGCATGCAGGTATGTGTGTACCCGCGGAGGCCAGAGAACAACCTCAAGTGTCACTCCTCAGGAGTCATCTTCCATGAAGCTCACTGATTTGAGTAGATGCGCTGGCTGGCCAGTGAACCCCCAAAGGGACTGGACTGTTTCTGCTCTCTAGTGCTGGGATTGCAAGAATACACCACCTGCCTTGGCAATTTTTTTTTTGCATCATTCCTGTATAACTGGAGGTTTTTCTGTCCCACCTGGCCCCCAGCCATTTCTAAATAATCACTCAGAGATTTAATATTAAATAAATGTTTGGTCGATGGCTCAGGATTATTACTAGCTTGCTCTTACATTTAAATTAATGCATTCTTATTAATGTGTTTATTGCCATGTGGCCCATGGCTTAACAGTGGTACTTTGACATGTTGCTCCTTGGGCGGCTGCTGGTGTCTCTCAAACTCCTTCCTTCTTCTTCTGTATCTCTGCTTGGAATTCCCGCCTGGCTCTATCCTGCCTTGCCATAGGCCAAAGAAAGCTTTATTTATCAACCAATAAAAGCAGATTCACAGTGTACAGAAAGACATCCCACAAAATTTTCCCCTTTCCGTGGGAGGGGGACTTGATTGGCGGAGGGGAAGGGAAATGGGAAGCGGTGGCGGGGAGGAGGCAGAAATCGTAAATAAATAAATAAATAAAATAAAATAAAAAAATTTTCCCCTTTCTGTCTAATAGAAAAGAAAGGCTTGTCGGGCGGTAGTGGCGCATGCCTTTAATCCCAGCACTTGGGAGGCAGAGGCAGGCGGATCTCTGTGAGTTCGAGACCAGCCTGGTCTACAAGAGCTAGTTCCAGGACAGGCTCCAAAACCACAGAGAAACCCTGTCTCGAAAAACCAAAAAAAAAAAAGAAAGGCTTTAACTTTAACACAGTAAAATTACATATAATAAAACAGTTATCAAATAAGAATTATAGTTATAATATTTAGTCTACTTGTATTTGACAAAATTGAAGAAAATAATTTACAATCTCTCCCATCTTTATGATTCTAAAGTTTCATATCTAATTTATCATAACTAAAGAAAACTATAATTTTAACTATCTAGTCTTCAACTCCATCAAAGACCACAGAAGGATATAATATTACCTGAGTAAACAAGAAGTGCATTGCAAGCAACTTCTGAAACTCTAAAAATGTCAGAGCTATCTGGCTGCCTGGACAGTCACCAAAAGTTCTTCTGTAACGTTGGGGCATCCATCTTCAGCCTACAGGCCCATAGTATCTGACAGACTTTTCCATGAAGCAGGAAATTTGAAAGACTGTCCCTCCTATATTAGTGGTTTGTCAGTCACTTTCCTCTGGACCCTGTCATGAGAATTCGGTTCATTTAGCCAATGGTATTGGAGTGACTAGCCCTATGGACATGGTCTTCTCTGGATACATGACCAGATAAGAACTGAGGACAGGGGTCACACGCCCCCCTCTCTTGGACGTGGAAGGCTTCCTGACCCCACAGCTCGGTAACCTGGCCCGGAGTTTTCCTCACCCTTCCCTGGTGGATGAAGAGGCAGCTGCACACTTCATTCCATATTCGTGAATGTGTTATTTCCATTTCATCCCTAAATGAAGAGACGACCGTGGATTCTCGCTTTAGCCCTGGGGGACTATGTTCTGGGGTCATGCTTGCATAGCAAGCTCTTTGCTGACCAAGTCATCTCCCCAGCCTCTTGCACGGGATTTTGGGACCAAGCTAAAATAATTAATTCTGTCTTCTGTTTTATCCCTTTACAATTAGCACAGTAGTTTGTGGGCCTCTGAAAACCCCACCTTTTGTGACAAGGATCCAGCCTTAAGGATGGGTAGGATGGGCGCATGGCCATTTATCTGATTGTCTCATTATTATTTGGCACCAGGGACCTTCCACTTAAATGAAAAAATTCATTTTAAAAAATGTTCTGATTAATACCATTTTTAAATTGCTCATAAGGCACACACATGGAGCTCTTTCCCAGAGGTCCCTTGTCCTGCAACTCACCTAAGTGGTTTACTGGCCACTGAGCCCTGCAATGACCAGAGTGTTGGCCTGCAAGGGAAAAGGGGGCAGCACAAGAGTAAGGTGAGTGCCTGGTGCCTGGTGCCTGGTGCCTGGTGCGGGGCTATCAGTATTCAGATCAGACTCCTTTTCACAATTAAATAAAATTTAATTTTTGGCTCACGTGATAAAAGATCATATCAGATTTCTCATTCCATGGAAAATCAGAAAGAACTTAATAACAAATACCACAATTATCTGTGAAGAACAAACAGTGATTAAATTACCAAGAGGCTGCTCCTCCCAAAACTATTTCCTTAATTAGCTAAAACTGGCAGTATATATTAATATTTCTTGAGATATTTGCATACATTCACAACAGGCTAACTCAGATATTAGCTGAAATATAATTTTTATAATATTATGTTAGAAATATTTTAAGTTTTAAATCATATTATCATTTTCTTCAATGGTTATTAGAGTAGACACTCTTGATTTATTACCATAAATTCACTAATTTAAGAACTGAAAATGCCTCTTGTTTTCCTTGATGATGTTTTCCAGTTCTGCTGACAAAATAGAGAAGACGGTCTCAGAAGCCAAGCACTGTTGCCGTAGTGCGCACCCCAAGCACACGGGTAGAGGCAAACAGACCACCCTGATGCATGGGGAGGTACTACCACAGCATGCTGCAGCCCTTCAGTCCCCTGTGACCAATGCGGGGCACTCAGATAACGTGGGTTTTGGGTGGGTGAGGGTGAGGACAAGAGCGAAGGGTGTGTAATGGGCAGGACTGAATCGTGGCTCAACACCCATGTGATAACGGATCTTCTCAACTTGATGAATGCTTATATTCAGCTCACTTTCTCCTTTGGATACAGACTAGGATCCTAGTCCAGTGCATGGCACCACTCACAGTGGGCAAGTCCTATGCCCATTCCTGATAAGAGTCCTTGCTGGTCCCACCCAGCTTGCACCCAGAACCCTTCTTCCTTCTGTCCCCTTTCCTCTTTGGGCACATAACACCATCCAGCTCAGTCTGTCTGGCGCTGGGGGCAAATCCTCAGGGTAAGCAGGCAGGCGAGACCTCCTTTGCTTCACTGGCCCGCCTGCACCAACCAAGGTAGGCGCTTTGTTTACAAACTACCCAACCTGCAAGGAGATCTGATCTCGGCACCAGGAGAGAAAGCAGTGCGGTGAGTTTGTGACCAGCGGAGGCAGAAGCAGCCCTGGACAGGGAACTCTGAAGTTCCTCATCCCCCTCCCTATACTCCCCGGGCTCCCTGCAGGGGCTCTACCCCCCCATACTGCCTCTCTCTTCTTGTCCCACCCAGCTTGCATCCAGAACCCTTCTTCCTTCTGTCCCCTTTCCTCTTTGGGCACATAACACCATCCAGCTCAGTCTGTCTGGCGCTGGGGGCAAATCCTCAGGGCAAGCAGGCAGGCGAGACCTCCTTTGTCTCACTGGCCCGCCTGCACCAACCAAGGTAGGCGCTTTGTTTATGAACTACCCAACCTGCATGGAGATCTGATCTCGGCACCAGGAGAGACAGCAGTGCGGTGAGTTTGTGACCAGCGGCAGCGGAAGCAGCCCTGGAAAGGGAACTCTGAAGTTCCTCATCCCCCTCCCTATACTCCCTGGGCTCCCTGCAGGGGCTCTATACCCCGCATACTGTCTCTCTCTTCTTGTCCCACCCAGCTTGCATCCAGAACCCTTCTTCCTTCTGCCCCCTTTCCTCTTTGGGCACATAACACCATCCAGCTCAGTCTGTCTGGCGCTGGGGGCAAATCCTCAGGGTAAGCAGGCAGGCGAGACCTCCTTTGTCTCACTGGCCCGCCTGCACCAACCAAGGTAGGCGCTTTGTTTACGAACTACCCAACCTGCAAGGAGATCTGATCTCGGCACCAGGAGAGAAAGCAGTGCTGTGAGTTTGTGACCAGCGGAGGCAGAAGCAGCCCTGGACAGGGAACTCTGAAGTTCCTCATCCCCCTCCCTATACTCCCCGGGCTCCCTGCAGGGGCTCTACCCCCCATACTGCCTCTCTCTTCTTGTCCCACCCAGCTTGCACCCAGAACCCTTCTTCCTTCTGTCCCCTTTCCTCTTTGGGCACATAACACCATCCAGCTCAGTCTGTCTGGCGCTGGGGGCAAATCCTCAGGGCAAGCAGGCAGGCAAGACCTCCTTTGTCTCACTGGCCCGCCTGCACCAACCAAGGTAGGCGCTTTGTTTACGAACTACCCAACCTGCAAGGAGATCTGATCTGGGCAGCAGGAGAGAAAGCAGTGCTGTGAGTTTGTGACCAGCGGAGGCGGAAGCAGCCCTGGACAGGGAACTCTGAAGTTCCTCATCCCCCTCCCTATACTCCCCGGGCTCCCTGCAGGGGCTCTACCCCCCCATACTGCCTCTCTCTTCTTGTCCCACCCAGCTTGCATCCAGAACCCTTCTTCCTTCTGTCCCCTTTCCTCTTTGGGCACATAACACCATCCAGCTCAGTCTGTCTGGCGCTGGGGGCAAATCCTCAGGGCAAGCAGGCAGGCGAGACCTCCTTTGTCTCACTGGCCCGCCTGCACCAACCAAGGTAGGCGCTTTGTTTACGAACTACCCAACCTGCAAGGAGATCTGATCTGGGCAGCAGGAGAGAAAGCAGTGCTGTGAGTTTGTGACCAGCGGAGGCGGAAGCAGCCCTGGACAGGGAACTCTGAAGTTCCTCATCCCCCTCCCTATACTCCCCAGGCTCCCTGCAGGGGCTCTACCCCCCATACTGCCTCTCTCTTCTTGTCCCACCCAGCTTGCACCCAGAACCCTTCTTCCTTCTGTCCCCTTTCCTCTTTGGGCACATAACACCATCCAGCTCAGTCTGTCTGGCGCTGGGGGCAAATCCTCAGGGTAAGCAGGCAGGCGAGACCTCCTTTGCTTCACTGGCCCGCCTGCACCAACCAAGGTAGGCGCTTTGTTTACAAACTACCCAACCTGCAAGGAGATCTGATCTCGGCACCAGGAGAGAAAGCAGTGCTGTGAGTTTGTGACCAGCGGTGGCGGAAGCAGCCCTGGACAGGGAACTCTGAAGTTCCTCATCCCCCTCCCTATACTCCCCGGGCTCCCTGCAGGGGCTCTACCCCCCATACTGCCTCTCTCTTCTTGTCCCACCCAGCTTGCACCCAGAACCCTTCTTCCTTCTGTCCCCTTTCCTCTTTGGGCACATAACACCATCCAGCTCAGTCTGTCTGGCGCTGGGGGCAAATCCTCAGGGTAAGCAGGCAGGCGAGACCTCCTTTGCTTCACTGGCCCGCCTGCACCAACCAAGGTAGGCGCTTTGTTTACGAACTACCCAACCTGCAAGGAGATCTGATCTCGGCACCAGGAGAGAAAGCAGTGCTGTGAGTTTGTGACCAGCGGAGGCAGAAGCAGCCCTGGACAGGGAACTCTGAAGTTCCTCATCCCCCTCCCTATACTCCCTGGGCTCCCTGCAGGGGCTCTACCCCCCATACTGCCTCTCTCTTCTTGTCCCACCCAGCTTGCACCCAGAACCCTTCTTCCTTCTGTCCCCTTTCCTCTTTGGGCACATAACACCATCCAGCTCAGTCTGTCTGGCGCTGGGGGCAAATCCTCAGGGTAAGCAGGCAGGCGAGACCTCCTTTGCTTCACTGGCCCGCCTGCACCAACCAAGGTAGGCGCTTTGTTTACAAACTACCCAACCTGCAAGGAGATCTGATCTCGGCACCAGGAGAGAAAGCAGTGCTGTGAGTTTGTGACCAGCGGAGGCAGAAGCAGCCCTGGACAGGGAACTCTGAAGTTCCTCATCCCCCTCCCTATACTCCCCGGGCTCCCTGCAGGGGCTCTACCCCCCCATACTGCCTCTCTCTTCTTGTCCCACCCAGCTTGCATCCAGAACCCTTCTTCCTTCTGTCCCCTTTCCTCTTTGGGCACATAACACCATCCAGCTCAGTCTGTCTGGCGCTGGGGGCAAATCCTCAGGGCAAGCAGGCAGGCGAGACCTCCTTTGTCTCACTGGCCCGCCTGCACCAACCAAGGTAGGCGCTTTGTTTACGAACTACCCAACCTGCAAGGAGATCTGATCTTGGCACCAGGAGAGACAGCAGTGCGGTGAGTTTGTGATCAGCGGAGGCAGAAGCAGCCCTGGACAGGGAACTCTGAAGTTCCTCATCCCCCTCCCTATACTCCCCGGGCTCCCTGCAGGGGCTCTACCCCCCCATACTGCCTCTCTCTTCTTGTCCCACCCAGCTTGCATCCAGAACACTTCTTCCTTCTGTCCCCTTTCCTCTTTGGGCACATAACACCATCCAGCTCAGTCTGTCTGGCGCTGGGGGCAAATCCTCAGGGCAAGTAGGCAGGCGAGACTTCCTTTGTTTCACTGGCCTGCCTGCAACAAGCAAGGAGAGACATCACTAGAACACCAGGAGAGCTAGCACTGCAGAGAGCCATCACTGGGAAGGTACATCAGTAGGCAAGGAGACCTGATCCGGTAAAAGAACATCCAGAGGGGAGCATTCGGAGAAAGAGATGGGCAGGCGCCAATGCAAGAATTCACCTAACAATCTGAAAAACTATAATAAACCACCAGAACCCAGCGACCTCCCAACAGGTGGACATGAACACCTTAATCATGAAGAGGTAGATAAAATTGACTTTATGAAAGTGATTGACGCCCTTAAACAACATGTAAAAAATGCCCTTATAGAAATGGATGAGAAGTATAACAGAAAGTTTGAAGAATTGAGTAAATCAGTGAATGATACCCTAGGAAACCAAGGAAAAACAATCAAACAGATAATGGAAACAGTACAAGACTTAAAAACTGAAATGGAGGCAAAGAAGAAAACACAAACAGAAGGCCAGCTGGACAGGGAAAATCTAGGTAAACGAATAGAGACTACAGAAGCAAGCATAACCAACAGAATACAAGAGATAGAAGAAAGAATCTCAGATTCTGAAGATACCATAGAGAAAATAAACACGCTGATCAAAGAAAACAGCAAGGCCAACAAATTCTCATCACAAAACATTCAGGAAATATGGGACACAATAAAAAGACCAAACCTAAGAATAATAGGAATAGAAGAAGGGGAAGAAGCACAGCTCAACGGTCCAGAAAATATATTTAATAAAATTATAGAAGAAAACTTTCCCAACCTAAAGAAAGATATACCTATGAAGGTTCAAGAAGCATACAGAACACCGAATAGGCTGGATCAAAAAAAAACATCCTCTCGCCATATAATAATCAAAACACAAAGCATACAGAATAAAGAAAGAATACTAAGAGCAGCAAAGGAAAAAGGCCAAGTTACCTATAAAGGTAAACCTATCAGACTTACACCTGACTTCTCTATGGAAACCATGAAAGCCAGAAGGTCCTGGATAGATGTACTGCAGAAACTAAGAGACCATGGATGCAAGCCCAGACTACTATACCCAGCCAAGCTTTCGTTCACTATAAATGGAGAAAACAAAATTTTCCAGGATAAAAACAAACTTAAACAATACGTAGCCACAAATCCAGCCTTACAGAAAGTAATAGAAGGAAAATCACTAACCAAGGAGTCCAACAATGACCACAATATCTCAGGCAACTAGAGACCCTTCACCAGTGCAACACAAAGAAGGGGAACACACAAAATTTACAACTTAAAAAATGACCGGAGTTAACAACCACTGGTCATTAATATCACTTAATGTCAATGGACTCAACTCTCCTATAAAAAGGCACAGACTAAGAGATTGGATACGAAAACAGGATCCAACATTCTGCTGTTTACAAGAAACACACCTCAACCACAAAGACAGGCACTTACTCAGAGTAAAGGGTTGGGATAAGGCTTATCAAGTAAATGGACCTAACAAACAAGCAGGGGTGGCCATACTAATTTCTAACAAAGTTGACTTCAAACTTAAATCAATCAGGAGAGATGGAGAGGGACATTTTCTACTCATAACAGGAACAATTCATCAGGATGAAGTCTCAATCCTGAATATCTATGCCCCTAATATAAAAGCACCCACGTACGTAAAAGAAACATTGTTAAAACTCAAGGCAGCCATCAAACCGCACACATTAATAGTAGAAGACTTTAATACTCCTCTCTCACCAATGGACAGTTCAAGTAGACAGAAACCTAACAGAGAAATAAGAGAATTAATGGAGGTAATGAATCAAATGGACTTAACAGACATCTATAGAATATTCCACCCAAATAGGAAAGAATATACCTTCTTCTCTGCAGCTCATGGAACCTTCTCAAAAATCGACCACATACTCGGTAACAAAGCAAACATCCACAGTTACAAAAAAATATTAATAACCACCTGTATCTTATCAGATCACCATGGATTAAAGCTAGAATTCAGCAACAATGCTACCCCCAGAAAGCCTACAAACTCATGGAAACTGAATAGTCAACTACTGAACCATACCTGGATTAAGGAAGAAATAAAGAAAGAAATTAAACTCTTCCTTGAAGACAATGAAAATAAAGAAACAACATACTCAAACCTATGGGACACTATGAAAGCAGTTCTGAGAGGAAAGTTCATAGCACTAACTGCCCACTTAAAGAAAACAGAGAAAGCACACATTGGAGACTTAACAGCCCACCTGAAAGCTCTAGAAAAAAAAGAAGCAGACTCACCTAGAAGGGGTAGAAGACTGGAAATAATCAAACTGAGGGCTGAAATCAACAAAATAGAAACACAGAAAACAATTGAAAGAATCAATGAATCAAAAAGCTGGTTCCTGGAGAAAATCAACAAGATTGATAAACCCCTATCCAAACTAATCAAACGGCAGAGAGAGAATTTGCAAATTAATAAGATCAGAAATGAAAAGGGAGACATAACCACAGACACAGAGGAAATTCAGAGAATCATTAGATCTTACTACAAAAGCCTGTATGCCACAAAACTGGAAAATGTAAAAGAAATGGACGCTTTTTTAGATAAATACCATTTACCAAAGTTAAACCAGGACCAGGTGAACAACCTAAATAGACCTGTTCGTCGTGAAGAATTAGAAGCTGTTATCAAAAACCTCCCTTCCAAAAAAAGTCCAGGACCAGATGGTTTCAATGCGGAATTCTACCAGAACTTCCAAGAAGACCTAATACCTATTCTCCTTAATGTATTTCACAATATAGAAACAGAAGAGTCATTACCAAATTCCTTTTATGAAGCTACAGTAACTCTGATACCAAAACCACACAAAGACCCAACCAAGAAAGAGAATTACAGGCCAATCTCACTCATGAACATCGACGCAAAAATCCTCAACAAAATTCTGGCAAACCAAATCCAAGAACACATTAGAAAAATTATCCATTATGATCAAGTAGGCTTCATACCAGAGATGCAGGGCTGGTTTAACATACGCAAATCTATCAATGTAATCCATCATATAAATAAACTGAAAGAAAAAAACCATATGATCGTTTCATTAGATGCTGAAAAAGCATTTGACAAAATTCAACATCCCTTTATGATAAAAGTCTTAGAGAGATTAGGGATACAAGGGTCATACCTAAATATAATTAAAGCTATATACAGCAAGCCGACAGCTAATATCAAATTAAATGGAGAGAAACTTAAAGCCATTCCACTAAAATCAGGAACACGCCAAGGCTGTCCACTCTCTCCATACCTCTTCAATATAGTTCTCGAAGTTTTAGCAATAGCAATAAGACAACATAAGGGGATAAAGGGGATTCAAATTGGAAAGGAAGAAGTTAAACTTGCATTATTTGCAGATGATATGATAGTGTACATGAGCGACCCCAAAAACTCCACCAAAGAACTCCTACAGCTGATAAACGCCTTTAGTAATGTGGCAGGATACAAGATCAACTCCAAAAAATCAGTCGCCCTCTTATACACAAAGGATCTGGAAGCAGAGAGAGAAATAAGAGAATCATCACCTTTCACGATAGCCACAAACAGCATAAAATATCTTGGGGTAACTATAACCAAGGAAGTGAAAGATCTATTTGACAAAAACTTTAAAGCATTGAAGAAAGAAATTGAAGAGGATACCAGAAAATGGAAGGATCTCCCTTGCTCTTGGATTGGGAGAATCAACATAGTAAAAATGGCAATTCTACCAAGGGCAATTTATAGATTCAATGCAATCCCCATTAAAATCCCATCAAAATTCTTCACAGATCTTGAAAGGACAATAATCAACTTTATATGGAGAAACAAAAAACCCAGGATAGCCAAAACAATCTTATACAATAAAGGAACTTCTGGAGGCATTACCATCCCTGACTTCAAACTCTATTACAGAGCTACAGTAATGAAAACAGCGTGGTACTGGCATAAAAACAGAGAAGTCGACCAATGGAATCGTATAGAAGACCCGGATTTTAACCCACAAACCTATGAACAACTGATTTTTGATAAAGGAGCTAAAAGTATACAATGGAAGAAAGAAAGCATCTTCAACAAATGGTGCTGGCACAATTGGATGTCAACCTGTAGAAGAATGAAAATAGACCCATATCTATCACCATGCACAAAACTCAAGTCCAAATGGATCAAAGACCTCAATATCAATCTGAACACACTGAACCTGATAGAAGAGAAAATGGGAAGTACCCTACAACATATGGGCACTGGAGATCGCTTCCTATGTATAACCCCAGCAGCACAGACATTAAGGGCAACATTGAATAAATGGGACCTCCTGAAACTGAGAAGCTTCTGTAAAGCAAAGGACACTGTCATTAAGACAAAAAGGCAGCCTACTGACTGGGAGAAGATCTTCACCAACCCTGCAACAGACAAAGGTCTGATCTCCAAAATATATAAAGAACTCAAGAAACTAGACTTCAAAAGGATAATTAACCCAATTAAAAAATGGGGCACTGAACTGAACAGAGAATTCTCAACAGAAGAAGTTAAAATGGCCAAAAGATACTTAAGGTCATGCTCAACCTCCTTAGCGATCAGAGAAATGCAAATCAAAACAACTTTGAGATATCATCTTACACCTGTCAGAATGGCTAAAATCAAAAACACCAAGGATAGCCTTTGCTGGAGAGGTTGTGGAGAAAGGGGTACCCTCATCCATTGCTGGTGGGACTGCAAACTTGTGCAACCACTTTGGAAATCAGTGTGGCGGTTTCTCAGAAAAATTGGGATCAACCTACCCCTGGACCCAGCAATACCACTCTTGGGAATATACCCAAGAGATGCCCTATCATATGACAAAAGCATTTGTCCAACTATGTTCATAGCAGCATTATTTGTCATAGCCAGAACCTGGAAGCAACCTAGATGCCCTTCAATGGAAGAATGGATGAAGAAATTGTGGAATATATACACATTAGAGTACTACTCTGCGGTAAAAAACAATGACTTCTCGAATTTTGCATGCAAATGGATGGAAATAGAAAATACGATCCTTAGTGAGGTAACCCAGACCCAAAAAGAAGAACATGGGATGTACTCACTCATAATTGGTTTCTAGCCATGGATAGGGGCCACTGAGTCTATAATTTGTGATCCTAAAGAAGTTAAACAAGAGGGTAAACCCAAGGAAAAACATATAGATATCCTCCCAGCTATGGGAAATAGACATGACTGATGGGCAAAAAATTGGAATCTTGGGGGTGGGGTGGGATGGGGATGAGGGGTGATGGGGAGAGAAAAGTGTGAAGGAGAGGATGAGGGGAAATGGGGGAATCGGGGTGATTGGGGATAAAGGAAGGTTGGATAGGGGAGCAGGGAAACTCATACCTTAGGTAAGGGAGCCACCTAAGGGGTGGCAAGAGACTTGAACTTGGAATGGCTACCAGATGCCCAGGGCAATGTCCCCAGTTAGTTCATTGGGGCACCTGAGGATAGGGAACCCGAAATGAACCTATCCTATAATCATACTGATGAATATCTTGCATATCGCCATAGAACCTTCATCTAGCGATGGATGGAGATAGAGCCAGAGACCCACACTGGAGCACTGGACTGAGCTCCCAAGGTTATAATGAGGAGCAGAAGGAGAGAGAACATGAACAAGGAAGTCAGGACCATGAGGGGTGCACCCAACCACTGGGACATTGGGGCCGATCTATTGGGAGCTCACCAAGGTCAGCTGGACTGCTACTGAAAAAACATGGGATAAAACCGGACTCTCGGAATGTGGCGGACAATGAGAGCTGACGAGAGGCCAAGAAGAATGGCACAGGAACTTTCAACTGGCGATAGATCGAGAGAGAGACAGAGACCCAAATTGGAGCAATGGTCTGAGCTCTTAAGGTCCAAATGAGGAGCAGAAGGAGGGAGAACATGACCAAGGAAATCAGGACCACGAGGCGTGCACCCACCCACTGTGACAGTGGAACTGATCTATTGGGAGCTCTTCAAGGCCAGCTGGACTGGGACTGAATAAGCATGGGTTGAAACTGGACTCTCTGAACATGGCGGACAATGAAGGCTGATGAGAAGCCAAGGACAATGGCACTAGGTTTCGATCCTAATACATGAACTGGCTTTGTGGGAGCTTAGCCTGTTTTGTTGCTCACCTTCCTGGGCCTGGATGGAAGTGGGAGGACCTTGGTCTTCCTGTAGGGCAGGGAATTTGGACTGCTCTTCAGTATCGAGAGGGAGGGGGAATGGACTGGGGGGAGGAGAAGAGGAGTGGGGATGGGGGAGGGGAGTGGGGGGAGGGGGCAATGTGTGGGAGGAGGGGTGGGAAATGGGAAACGGGGAGCAGTTGGAAATTTTAATTAAAAAAGAATAAAAAAAATGATAAAAAAAAAGGAAAAAAAAAAAAAAAAAAAAAAGAGTCCTTGCTGTCCTCTGAAGCCTCATGAGCCAGCGTCTATAGTCCGTCTCTCTTTTAACATTCACATCTTCCAAGCTCCATCAGTATGAATTAAGTTCTGCTTCCAACAGTCAGGATTTTTAGCCCAAATTCTGAATTTTTCCACATTCCTCCCACAAACCACTTCCCATGGTCTAAGAAGCACATAATCAGACTTAGCGCAGCAAAGGCCCTGCTTCCTGTTCCTAATTTTTTCAGTAATAGTTACTTTTCTCGCTGTTGCTGTTACTTTCCCGCTGTTCTGATAAAATAATTCAGACAGAAACACTTTAAGAAAGGATGGATCTGTTTCAGATTGCAGTTTGCAGGAGCTCCAGGCTGCTGGTACACTGTATCTGCATTCAGGGAGTAGAGCAGAACCAATAAATGTTTGTCGACACTCCATTTCCTTTCTCCTACAGGACAAAATCCTAGCCTTAGGAATGGTGCCACCCACAGTGGGCTGGGTTTCCCACCTCAGTGAATGCAATCAGGACAATCCCAGAACAAACTTGCATGCCCAGACCCCTTTCTCTGGAGTGATTCTAGATCTCATCAAGTTGACAGCTGAGATCAACTATCACAGTCATCTTAGTTGACCACAAAAGCAAAGGCCACATCTTTTAAGGCAAGAGTTGACTTTGTAGCCCACACTGACATGGAACTCTGTGTGTAGTTCAAGATAGCCTCAAAATTGAGGCAAGGCTCCTGTCTCAGCATTTCTAGTGCTGGGGTTATACGTGTTAACCACCATGCCTGGCTAAAACAAACATTTCAGAGAGATCCAGGAACCCAGGAACCAACATGGGTACAATTAGCAACCCAGAACTCTTTGTACAAGCAGAACTATATATAGGTGATTGCAGGTGGCCAGATAGATCTAGGTTAATATAACTGAAGACCAAGTCACCAAGGTTTACTTTGCTGAGACACCACAGGACAAACGAAGGTACAGGCAGTGCGAGGGGCAGCCACACACTGGTCTGCTGGACTTGAAGAGGTGTCAAGGTAGGTGACAACACGGAGAAGCTCAGTGTGTGTCCTGAGAGCTGTCTAACTCCAGCCTGTACCTTGGCTATCATTTGGTTCTGGAAAGTCTGGGAATATTTCCTAGACCAAACAAGGCAAGAACCTGGAGTGAACCATGCCAAACAGCCTGGCAGAGTGGCACAGCCGGGCAGAATGGCACACACTCGCAATTTCAGGTCTGGAGAGTTAGAGACAGAATTTACTGGTGTCACCAACTAGACAGCCTAGACAGATCAGTGTGCTCTGGGCCAATGAGAGGTTCTGTCTCAAAACCAAGATGGTTGGCTTCTGATAAATGACACTTGAGGTTGATTCTGTCTACACACACACACACAAGCACCTTAATTCTAAGGCTGAGCCACGGTGAAGAAACTCCTTCATTTTAATCTGTTCATTTCACAGGTGTCTCTAAATGGCTTTGGGTGACATCTCATTGAGAGCAGAGATACGCAATGAGTCTTCAAAGCCCATCCTACAGAAAAACCTTTCCAGCCTTCCCCTCTCTAACTTTGTTTTTTGTCATTATTGGTTTTTCGAGACAGGGTTTCTCTGTATACCTCTGGCCATCCTGTAACCCACTCTGTAGACCAGGCTGACCTCAAACTCAGAGATCACCCGCCTCTGCCTTCCAAGTGCTAGGATTAAAGGCATCCACCACCATCCCTTGGCCTCTGACTTTCTTTCCAGACAAAATACATGAAAAGCAGATCATCTGTGACTCTCCAGGGACAGAGACAGGTTCCACATCACTTATTGAAATCTCTACATGTGTCTGCCAGTGCTAAGACTCTACTGGAAGGCCTTGGCTAGGACCTGGAAGCTCGTGTCTTTGTCCCTTTCTTTTCCTACAGGAGATGTAACTGCTTGGTCAAAGGAAAGTGGCCCCTGGACTCCTCAACAAGCACCTTAGGGGGTCTGTCAAGTGGAGTCAACTTTCTGAGACATAATGTGTCCCAAAGCTATAGCTCCCCCTCCCCACAGACTACAAAAGTATTCTAGGGGTTGGAATGCAGTGTATTCAAATTACAATGGTCTATCCAAATCAGGATGTCACAAAGGCAATGTAATATTCATGCTCAGCTTGTCATCTTAATTAATTTGTCTGTATTATTTCAGGGATTCTAAAAAAACACAGGACAGTCATCAAGGAAAATGGAGCGTAAACAAAGCCTTTTAATTACCCTTCTGCAGACTAGTGGGGGGCCTCTCCACCCAGAGGAAGGGTGGCTGGAGGACTCCCAGAAAAGACCACCAGATATAAGTATGTGTGACAGACAGATTTAAAGCCACTTTCAAAGTCCACAAAATTCACATAATCTTTTTCTAGGATTCTCTTTTTATTAACGAAGGGCAATGTCTATGGCATCTTTAGGTCCATAGAACAACTCAAAGGTTTCCTCGACTCCTCCGCTAAACATACACATGTGCAGTGTGTTCACTGAAACTGAGCCTGGTCCCCCCCCACCCCCCGCCCCTGAACTCTCGGCAGTGTCCACTCTTGTGCTCTGTAGCCTGCGTGTGTGACAATGGATTGTGATATGCAGTCACAATTACTGCCCCGTATTGAGTCTTTAAAAATTCCCCAATGTGGAGCTGGAAAGATGGCTCAGAGATTCTGAGCACTTACTGCTCTTCAATAGGACCAGAGTTCTGTTCTTACCACCCATAGAGTGGCCCACAACTGGCTGGAAGTCCAGGTCCAAGGGGATCCCATACCTCTGGCCTCAATGGCACCTGCACACAAAAGGACACCTGCGCACACGTGTACATATCCACAAGAGACACACACATACACACATAATTAAAATAAGTATTTTAAAAAATCCCCCAGTACCTAACCTCTTCATCCCTCACCCACGACTCCTGGCAGAAACTGACCTTTTTGTTTTGTCCATAGCTCTGTCACATCCACAATGTCCCAATCAGAATCACACAGCTTGGAGCGTCTCCTGATGAACATCTCGCTTTCTCTGCTTTCTCTTGGCTTGACGGTCCATCTCTTTTGCTGTGGAATGATATTCTCTTGAGGCCTGAACATCATTTAATTATTCATTCATTAACTAAAGGACATTACCATTGTTTCCAAGTTCTGGCAATTGTAAAACTGCGTAAGTATCCCGACTCAGGCTTTTGTGAATTTTCAACCCCTTTGGGCCATTACCAAGAGGTTCTATCACTGGGTCTTATGGCAATGTTAGCTTTCTAAGAAACCATCAAGTTGTCTTCTAAAGGGTCAAGGTCATCCTACATTCCCTCCAGCAGTGATCGAGGCTTCCTCTTGGTCCATATCCTCATCAGCACTCCATATAGTTGATGTTTTTATTTTGGCCCTTATGATAGACATATTATGCTGTTGTTTAAGTATTATTTTGTGTGATGCTACAGATGTCCCACACATTTGTGTTTGCTTATTCCTCATCTAGAGACCATTCTTGGGGAGGGACGACTCAAATATTTTGCCTGTTTTTTAATCAGCTGACTGTTTACTTATTGCTGAATTTTTTTTAAGGTTTATGTGTACTTTGGGTAAGTCCTTTATCAGATATCTTTTTAATTTTACTTCAAATGTTTATTTTTATTTGTGTGTTAGTTACATGTAACAAATACTCCCCAAGCAAGCAGCACCTGTGGCCCCAAGACAGGATTTTTTAGCTTGTCTGTTAGCGTGGCTGCCAGACTAGCATTTCCGCTTGCTTGGTTGTTCTGTCTTTGAAAGGTCTATGTTGTGATTTTTTTGTTGAAATTTGGGTAGTTTAATCAATAATGTAATATCTCTAGAAATCATATTCCCTCCTCCCCCACAATGGATTGCCTTTTTTGCCTGGTTGGTTTGGGGTTTTGTAGCTGTGGACAATCTCCAAGCTAAGAATCAGTCTAGGATGTTAACTCAGGATCTCTGGAGAATTTTGTGAATCTCCACCTTCACATATGCATGTAGAGCAACACTCTAATGATGTGGGATTCCCTCTGCATGCTGTGAATATGTTTTATTACCATTGGTTAATAAAGAAGCTGCTTTTGGCCAATGACTTAACAGAATATAGCCAGGCTGGAAAGGATAATAGAGAGAAAGTAGGCGGAGTCAGGTAGAGGCAATGGAGCCCCCTGAGGGGAAAGACACCAGCTGCCAGTTGTAATCTTGCCAGTAGGCCATGAGCCTCATGGTAAAATATAAAATAAAGGATATATATAAGGTAAAATATAAAATTAAGGAAAGGTTAATTCTAAATGTAAGATCTAGCTAGCAATATGCTTAAGCTATTGGCTAAACAGTATTGCAAATAATATAGTTTCTGAGTGATTATTTCAGGTCTAAGCAGCTGGGAACCAACAAGCAGCCTCCTTTAACACTCTAATTTGCCTCATATTTGAATATCCCTTTGGATGTCCTAGGCTGTAATATCTGGCTTCCAAAAGAAGGAAATGAAAGGGGGATTTTCAATAGTTTGTTAAAGTTCCTGGATGTCTCTCCAATCTGACATGGGGCGGGGGTTGCAGCAATACAAGAAGATACAACAACCATGGCTGCTATCTCATCTTTCCCTTAAAGGGCCAATGCTAACTGTACAGGAGGGCTTCCTCGTGTTGCTTCCACCCGTGTTTACAATAAACTTCCCTTGAGTTCAGTTCTCCCTTTTGCCCCCTCCACTGGTTGCTTCCTTCTCCTCAAGCTGTCCACCTTCTACAGCATCTTTCTTCTCTACACAGATGTGCCTGGTGTAAACATTTCTCCAAGCCTTTGAATGACTTTCTCATTTTCTTGGCATTGTCTTCTATAGAATCGAGGTCTTTCTTGTTGGTTCTTTGATGGGTTATGACCTCAGTATTATGTCTACAAAGTTATCCTCACATTGAAGGCCTGAATCAAGGCTTCTTTCTGTCTGTCATCTTCCAGGAGCTCCAAGCTGGATATTTTCATCTGTGATCTATTTGACTTAATTTTGGGGAATGGTACAAGGTCTGTACCTGGATTCATATTTCTTATACATGAATGTCCAGTTGTCCTGTCGACATTTACTTGGAAGGTTAACATTCTCTCTTCAGTTGCTTTTGCTGCTTTTTCAATGATCAGTGTGTGTCTACTTTTCGATTCTCCATTCTGTTTCACTTATTTGTGCAGTTTTGAAAAATAACACAGACATCATAACTGTGGATTTTTAGTGAGTTTAAAAGCCAGTCTTTGCCTTTCTTCTTCCTGCATATTGTATAGCTCTTACTACTTGAATTACTTTCCCTTCCATATAAACTGTAGAATCAGTTTGTTGACATCACATACAAAAACAAAAAAACAAACAAAAAATCTTTAGGGCTATTAGTAGGAATTTCATTCCATCTATGGACAAAGTTGGAAAGAACTATTTTGACAATCCCATGAACATGGGATATGTCTTTCTATAGCAAACATGGGATGAAGCTCTCTATGGTGAACAAGGGCTATGTTTCTTGATAGTAAACATGGAATATGTCTTCCTGTGAACATGTGGTTTGTCTCCCCATGGAGAATGTGGATATGACTCCCTGTGGTGAGTGTAGGCTGTGTCTCCCTGTGGTGAGTGTGGGATATGAGTCTCTGTGTCAAATGTGGACTATATCTCCCCATGCTGATATGTCTCCCTGTGGTAAACTTTGGATACAGCTCCATATAACTAACCCTCCTTTAACATCATCCATCACAATTTCATCGTTTTCTTCACGTATTTGGTGAGACTTAGACCTAAAGAATTCATCTTAGTGTGGTGTAAATGGTAGTATGCTTTGAGCTTTAAAATTCAGTTGTTCCTGCTAGAAGGTAAGATACAACTGACTTCCTGGTACATTACCTTCTATCCTGGAACCTTGCTGCAACTGTCTGTTGGTCACAGGAGGGTTTTATTTTAATCAGTTCCTGAGCACTTTCTACATCGTAAATCATATCATCCATAAACAAAGACAGTTTTCTTTCTTGCTTTCCAATCCACACACTTGTATTTCCTCTTCTTGTCTTGTTCACATTCGCTAAGACGCCTAGTATGCAAATGAAGAGCAGTAGTGAGTGACAGGCACATCCCAGCCTTGCTCCAGACCAGCATGCTCATCACAGCTCTTGCCACAGTTCCTCTTCTAAAGGTAGCATGTTTTCGCTCATTCTTTTGAGCAGTGGTACAATGCCTGATATGCTTATATTTTTATTTACATATTACATAATGAACAGGTATGTCTGGTCTTCTTTGGAGAACTGAAAATATCTTGTTTAAAAGTATTTGAAGCTGTAAAGTGCTTGCCTTGAAGGCATGAGGACCCAAGTTCAATCTCCAGGACTCACATAAAACAGCCAGGTGTGGTGGCACACACCTGAAATCCCAGCGATGGGGAGGTGGAGACAGGGAGGATCCCTGGGGCTTGCTGGTTGGTCAGCCTAGCCTACTTAAAGGGCTTCGGGCCAGTGAGAGAACTTATCTCCAAGAAAAGTTGGACCATGCCTGAAGAATGGCATCTGAGTTTTTCTTCTGGTGTACAGACATGGGCATCTATGCACACACACTCACACAAACAAACACCAATATTCATATAAATAAATATACCTATCTTGCCTCTCCGCTTGATAACCCTAGAAGTGTTTCCACATCACTCCAAAGACAAAGCCTCATCCTAAATGCCATGGTCCCTGGTCACCTCTCCCTCCCTCCTTCCTTCCTAGGTACTATGCCCTATGTTCTGCTGTGAAGAGCCCACAATCCCTTTTCTCCAGGGTGTATAATGAGGTGTACCTCCAACTAGCAAACCCTTCTGCTACTTAAGACCTGGTCAGAGCTCCTTTCAGAGACACTAGGTTCATCTATCCAGGGAATGATACGATGCTGCCCGACATCACATTGTCAGAGCCCCTGCCAAGGCAGTATGTTAATTTAAAATAAATGAAGTACACAGACTGTAAAAGATGGGATAATCACTGGCAAAATTTTATGGCTGCATTCAAAGAAAGATGAAAGAAAATTTATAATTAGAACTAATAAGAAGGTTCAGCAAGGATATGCTTACAAGCGCAACACAAAAATCAAAGCCTTGTTCCACACTGGCAATAGCTAATTAGAAAATTGTGATCTATGAAAGATTCTCAGCCACAATGACAGGAGAATAAAGATGCTAAAAGCTGTCTAAGATTAAATCTAACCCAGAGGTCTAAGATACTTGAAGAGAGCATGACATTACTCAAGGACACAAAAGGTGAGTAAGTGGAGAGAAGTACAGAGTGGAGGAGCAGGGAGACGTGGTTACGTAAACATCCAGTTCTCCCCAAGCTAATCTATAAATGCAAAGCAATTCCAATCAAAATCCCAGGGAATTATTTTTGTCAAACTTGTAAAACATATTCAGAGATTCATGAGCTTGTTATTCCCATTAACATATACATTATGTTTTTATATATCAGTTAAAAATAAATTCAATTTAAAAAATAAAATTTATGCAAAATATGAAATCCCAGCAGAGCCAAGGGATTCTGGAAAATTACAAGGAAGGCGGCTAGTCTTTTGGGGACTCAGGCCATGGGAAGTATGCTATGGATAACAGGCCAGACCAAACACCAGGTCGGAGAGGCATAAGCATAGCTATGAACACACACAGGATATTGCCATATTGCAGAGGAAGCAAGCCAGAGGGAAGAGAAGAGCCATTTAGCATCAAATAAGTGACTCCATTGTTTGGGGCCTTCCACAGGATGGAACCCTATTCTCATCTAAAACAAATGTGGGTTCTATGTGGATCAAACCTCATGTGGAAATCAAACTAGAGGAAGGATGGAGGGGGATTTTTCTGGTCAATGATGTGAGAGAGGAGAAAAACACAGATATTGAATGAAAAGAATCACAATCACAACCTTATCAAATAAATCTTTGTTATCAAGGCAATACCAAAAATAAATTTAAATTTAGTCAAAGCACAGATGGGGTGAGGTAGGGAATTTGCACTTTTGTTATCTGTGAGTGGTGTTTATCTTGAAGGTGTGATTTCCCTACAAATTATAAAGAAAAAAAAAGAACCCAATGTACAAAGAGTTCATAGACTTTGTGACCTTAGATGTCTCTAGGGTCTACTGGTTTGAAGGGTGATGTCAAGACTAACTCATGGTAAAGGAACAGGAAACCAAGCTTCAGCTTTGAAGGGAGAGGTCTCCATGACTTTGTGGGCACACTCGAAACCCACCATACAATGGGTCTCATCTTCTATCCAGAAAGAAGAGAGACATCAAATATGCTACATTGGGCACCATTTATAGAAGGAGCTGTGGGCCGCTTCCCGCCGCCCAGCTCCCAGCCACCAGCTAGCTTTACCCAAAATAATTACACAGAAACTGTATTCTTTTAAACACTGCCTGGCCCATTAGTTTTAGCCTCTTATTGGCTAATTCTCACATCTTGATTAACCCATTTCTATTAATGTGTGTAGCACCACGAGGTGGTGGCTTACCAGGAAAGATTCAGCATGTCTGACCTGGCAGCTGGCTCCATCACGTCTGACCTCACTTTCCTTCTTCCCAGCATTCTGTTCTGTCTACTCCACTCACCTATGTTCTGACCTATCAGGCCAAGCAGTTTCTTTATTAATTAACCAATGAAAGCAACAGATAGACAGATGACCTTCCCACATCATTTCCCTCTTTTCTGTTTAAACAAAAAGGAAAGGCTTTCACTTTAACATAGTAAAATTACATATAACAAAACAGTTATCAAGCAAGAATTACAGTTACAATATTTATATCTATTTTATCTTTTATCATAACAAAGGAAAACAACTATAACTATCTATCTATTCTTCAACTCCATCAAAGACTCCAGAAGGATATAATATTACCTAAGTAAATGAGAAGTAAGCAACTTACAAAACTCTAGAAATCACAGAGACATCTCGCTTCCTGAACAGTCACCCAAAGTTTCTCTGTACTATTGGGGCATCCATCTTTGGCCTACAGGCCCATAGTTTCCAGCAGACATTTTCATGGAGCAGGAAGTTTCATAGGCAGTTCAGTCACTATCTGCTGTGTCCTGCAGAATGTCTCACAGACTCTTTCATGAATCAGGAACCCCGAAAGATCATCTCACCTTTAGGCAAGTTCAGCAGTCCTCTCTATGAGGGTTCTCTGTGTCCAGTTTATGTAATAGTCTGGCAAGAGCAGTTTTTTGCCCAAATGGCTAACCAACTCCATAAAGAGCCTCTTCGATGCCCATCTTCTTCTTGAAGTAGATTGGTGATGTCAGGAGCAGACGTGTCTCATTGTCATGAAAAGCCCTAAGTTATTAAAACATTAAATGGTATATTCTGTAGTCTCTGAAAGATATGAAGAATGCCTATCTGAAATATATCTATGCACATCTAGAAAATCTAACTAACATGACTACAAGTTTGATTATTATTGATGATTATCCATTAACAACCTATATACATCACATTTTTACATGAACTACACAATCACAATACCTTAATCAATTATCAGAAATACATATACATATACAAAATTGACCTTAAAATCCATACCAATGCAAATTATTCATATCTATATCAATTCCAGGGGAGCAGTGTCTAACTTCCATTGGCAGATTCCAGCTCCGGTGGCTAAAATGCTCTTTCTAGCAGGCACCTGGACTCCTGGGCTTTTCATGAATGAAGACCCTATCTCTGAGCTCTCCTCCCTATCCCTGGGCTGATTCCATTGGTTGATTTTAATCAGCTACTTCGTGAGCAGAAAGAATCATGTTGCAAAATATTCTTGCAAATCGAGAGCAGCTACAAGTTCCACCAAGTTAGGAACTAAATGACTGTTCTTTTCCTGAGACATATGCTAAGCTCGTACCTCATTAATCTCCCTTCTGCTCTGACTGTAACAACCTGGCTACTAATGCTTTGAAGCCACTGCATCATTACTCTTTTACAATCTCAGAGAGCACTTGGTTTTGAGAGGCTGAGCCCTGCACCATGAAGACAGGGTGCAGTTCGAAGAAGATGGTTTAAGGGAATCGGGCAAGAAGCTGCACCCCGTGGCCAGCATGGAACACGTTAGACAGAGAAAGCCATCCGGTGAGGTCAGGGGACACACTGACTGACCAATTGTACACTTTTAAGCATTGGACAGACATGAGACGGGAGACATGTATACATTAGTTGTCTATTGCTCTTAGGGGGGGCATGAATGTCATAAACATTCATTGGCAAAAACTCCAAAGCCTCAAAAAAGCCCAAAGAAGCAAGCAAAGCCTTTACTAGCCCAGTCTTTCAAGGAGAATTTGCTGACATTCCATGGGTCTTCTGGTGCAGGGTTCCAGGCTCTGGCTGGAAGGCCAGGCTGACACACCTGCTCCTGTTTGTCTGATTTTATTAACATGCCTAGGAAGACTCACCATGCAGTCTCCTTCCCTCTTTTACTCTTCCAGATGCTTCCAGACAGAGTGGGACAGCCTCCACTACCCATCTCATGGACACCTGGGGAGTGACTTCCTGCTTGTTTGCTGTCCCTCCGTCTGCACCCATTCTTTCTATGCCCTTCCACAGCCTGAAGTGACAGCTGGAGCCACAGATGAACCTCAATCCTGCAACACAGACTGTCTGTGGGAAGCTTCAGCCTGGCTTTAATGTCTCTAGTTGCTAGCCTATTGATATCCCATAATATCACTTAGCCCATTTCCTATTATTGAGCAGTTAATTGCTTCTAATTTTTCACTATTATAGTCTTCTAATTAACATTGTATTCACTTCTGGATGTGAGTCTGGTAAGTAGAAGGTCTGTCCTTCTGTAAGCCCAGACACTGACCAGTTGCCCACTGCCTTCCAGTATCCCTAAGACTCCTTAACCCTGGCTGTGTGTATAGCCGGCCTGTGCATATGAGCATCTCCTGCTTGACTGCTGCGGAGTCAGGCTCTTTCTCACAAACATAGTTGTCTGCACTTCGTGACTCAGGGTTTGAGAAGCTGATCAGCTGAGTCACTGAACACCATGGCGTCTCAGTTAACCTCCTCCCCATTACCTCAGCCATCATCTCTGATGGTCAAGAAGTTACCATTACCTCCGAGAACACTTGAACCCCTCCTTATACCAAGCAGCTCTCACTGTGAACCTTGGGAGCCTGGCAGAAGCCCAAGAAACAGCCCTTTGAGGCTGATGGGGCCATGATGACTTCCAACACCCAAGTCTACCATTATACCCATACTGCTTCAAACAATTTTCTCATTCAGTCAAAATTTAATACATCAAGGATACTGGTATCTGTGAGACCAGTTAGAGTTCATGTGGTGTTTGCTGCGCTGGAAATGAGTCCTGAGGTTTGGCTTCGGCCATCTCCAGGCACACGGAAAGAAAGCCAAGTGCTGAAAGCCGTTGATGGAGACTGAGCAGTTAGAGCACAGGAGAGTCAGCACAATCGCTCCACTGTCTCTATTCATATTCTGAGCAAGCCTCAAATGGAATGGGGAATAATGAACAGACACTGATTAAATTGCCCATATGAATATTCATCGAATCACCTGGCCTTTCATGCTAATTTGTTCTTTCTCCCATGGCTGCCTCTGAAGAGCAAAGCTTCCTTCCCTCTCTGAAGACCTGAGTGCAGCGCTGATTAGAAAACAAAGGGAGAAACTGAGTTTGAAATTCGGCCAAGAGAAAATAAAAATAAACTTGAAGGAAAGATGACCCAGGCTCCTGGATCTAATCTGACCCTTGAAGATGTAGCCTCCTTTAAAGTCTACCCGACTTTTGCATCTTCAAAGCGATAGAAAGGATATCACTGGGATGGACGTGGGTTTGATGAGTGCTGCGGGGACATATTTCAAAGGACAGTCACAGTAAACTGTCTTGTGAGAGTCCCTTGAACCAAACACCCAAACAGAACTATTTCTCAAACGCCAGGCAGACTTCGGCCTAAAACTGACAGCAAAGTTTGGCTGCATATGAGTTTGGAGGGGAATCCTGCCTGACAAAGGGTGGCTGTAGGCTGACCCTGCTCTAGAGACTCCCCCATAGCCAATAAGGAATGGCAAAGGCAGGGCAGGTAGTTCAGCTCCCCGCCTCCATCCATCCTCTACTTACTTTAGCCTCCTTTTGGACTCCAGAAGTCCTCCTGGGTCTTCCCCATCCCCAGAAGGAGCTGGATCAGAAGGGAGCAAAGATCCCATGTGTTCTATCTCCCCCTGAAACTCTTGCTCCACACATATACCCGATATATGCTGGTCAGCCATTGCCATATCAGTGTACTTGGGACAGAGACTGCATCTACCTGGGGGATTTCAGAGTCTCTGGGAGCAGGCACAGGAGAAGGGAATGCTCCCCATTTATTCTCTCAGTGCCCCCCAAGGTACCTCTAGGTCCTGCCTCTGCTGACTTAGTTCAGTATATGGACATCTCTGTCCCTATCCATGAGACATAAGATGACACAAAGGCTTGTTCTAGTTGGCCCTCAGCCAGCCATGCAAGAGAAAGATTTTAGAGCTAAGGAACATTCACTTTCATCAGACAATTGCTTTCATCATAAACTAAGGGAGGGTTGGTCTTATTTGATGTAGGAGGGTCATCTGTCTATGTGTTACTTTCATTGGTTAATAAAGAAACTGCCTTGGCCTTTTGATAGGCCAGCCCTTAGGTGGGTAGAGTAGACAGAACAGAATTCTGGGAGGAAGAAAGCAGAGTCAGGCAGACGCCATGAAACTCCTCTCCACGATGGACACTGGTTAAGCTCATGCCGGTAAGCCACAGTCAAGTGGCGATACAGATTATTAGAAATGGGTTAGTTAAGATGTGAGAGTTAGCCAAGAAGAGGCTAGATATAATGGGCCAGGCAGTGTTTAAATGAATACAATTTGTGTGTTGTTATTTCAGGTGTTAAGCTAGCTGTGCAAGAGCTGGCGGGATGAAAAACAGGCCTGCTCCCCTCATCACTACACTTATTAAAAAAACTTCAGGGGCTGGTCAAAAATGCATATTGTTCTTGCCTAAGACCTGAGTTCAGTTCCCAGCACTCACATAGGATGACTTCTAAACCACCTATAACTCCAACTTTAAGGGATCTGACACCCTCTTCTGGCTTCTGCAGGCACTGCACTGGTCTGCACAAACACACTCAGACATATATATATATATATATATATATATATATATATATATATATATATATGAATGCATAATTTTGGAGGTATTTTTCTGAAAACTATTGAGGGTCTCTTCTGAGGATGTTCACATATGGCATGGTCACTCATCAGGAGCAAAGGTGGGATGTGAGGCTTTCCAGCCTGAACTGCTGTCCCATTATCCTAAATCAAAATGTAGATGATAGCTTTGGAAAAGCTATTCATGACTAAAATATTATAATAAAAATCTAAGGGTGGCATCTAAATATTAACCAGCCAAGAAAAAACATCTCTACTGAAAACTCCTGAAGACATCGGAGCCCAGGGAAGATGGAAGGGGAATAGCTGGGAAGTGCCACCTCGCCCTTGGTACTGGAAAGAGTTCACCAGTCCCATCCTAACACGACCTCTTCTTCACACCTGATACATCTGCACAGGGCCTGTTTCCAGCGGAGGCCACTAACACAGATGCTAGAGACACAGTCCAGCCCCCCCAAGTCGGAAATCCAGCTGTCTCCCACACAGGGTACCAGGAAACCCAGGGGTTCACTGACCTCTGGAAACTGGGCCAGCTGTCAAAAGCATTGGCAGCTCTGAGCCATGGCTGTATTTGTGCCCACCTCTAGGACACAGGTCTACTGTATTTCTTCTGAATTTTTGTTTGTTTAGTTGTTTTGGTGTGTGTGTGTCTGTGTGTCTGTATGTGTCTGTGTCTGTGTGTGTGTGTCTGTGTGTGTTCATCTGGGGATACATTATCCCTTCTACCTGCTCCCAGCTCCAGGGTTATAGGCATATGACATCAAGCCCAACCTTTTTCATGGTTAGGAATCCAAACTCGGGTTCCAATACAGCAAGCACTTTACTGACTGAGACATTTCCTCAGCCTTGGTTTTTTGTTTTTTGTTGTTGTTGCTGCTGCTGCTGCTGTTGCTGCTGCTGCTGCGGTTACTGTTTTAAAAAGAACAGGATCTCACTATGATGCGGCGTAATAACCAGGCTAGCTTAATATGAAACAGCAAAATGTAATGAAGGGATAGCTTACAACACCAGGGATCCAGCGATGGGCAGGAAATACAAAAGGGACCAGCGGGGCTCACACCCACCAGATTTATATGTAAACATTAGCCCGAGGCAAACACGCCCCCCATTGGGCTGGGCTTCCCCTCCATCTCCTCCTTTTGTCTAAATAAGACAGAACTAAACCAAATACAACTATATACAATAGGAACAAATAATAAATATAACAAACAATATTGAGCAAGAAACATATAACAAAAGTTTTGCTAAACATTCTATCTCAAGGAGTCTAAATAATGTAGAGAGTAACTACAATTATCTAATCTTCAACCCCGTCAAAGATCCGAGAAGGGAAGTAATATTACTTAAGCAACCAGGAAGAACAAACAAGAAATTTCCAAAATGTGCAACAAATGCAGAGACAACTGACTACCTGAGCAATCACCCAAAGTCTCGTTTGCAATGTTGAGTCAACCAACTTTGGCTAAGGCCTAACATAACTGACATACTATTATTAAAGGCAAGGAACTTTCTTAGAACTATCCTACCCTGTCTTGGCAAGATAAGACAATCCTGTTTCATCCACTTATGGATATTCTATATCTTTGTCGGTAGTTGAGGTATGGGCTTTTCTTAACCCAAAGGCCAGTTCTGCCAAGAAGACAAGCTCCCAGTGGAGTGTCTTTGGTGCTCAACATTCTCTCAGGAGTAGAACTGTGTTGCCAGGAGTGTTTGTGTCTCGTTGGCATGGAATTCTAGGTTAGATTAAAGGCCATTTTCTACAGCTCTTTGAAGAGGTTGAAGATTATACTATCTATATTATTATAATCTCTATGTATCTAAAAAACCTGATTTTCCTAAAAATAAATATGACAAACAATATGATTATTGATTTATAATTCTAGATATCTATCTAACTTGAGGACTAAGAGAATAAACAACTGTGCAAATTATGAGAACAATGATCTCCAAATGTAAACAATGTCATTATATACCAAATGTAAACAATGTCATTACATAAATAATAGAGGTAGAAATGTACATTGCAATATGGTAAATATAGGCAGAGGTATAAGCATACTCTTATACAATAGAGGTAGAAGCACTCACATTCAATATTCAATATATCAATATACAAGAATCAGTACCAATACAATTTTCTAAAAACAGTAATTCACAAATACCAATCATCCCATCAAACCAGTTAATCCCCCTTTTTTTTTGAAAGTACCCCTAATCCCATAAAATATATCCCTCATTCCCTCAACCCTATATCAACCAGTAAATGATGTCCCTAAACCTGAGAGCAAACTCTGTTGGGAGAGGGGACGTCATCCTCTAAGATTGCTTCCAGCTGACATGGGGGTGACGTTCTTCTTAGGGGGTCCTGTGAAAGCAAATGATGGTAAAATTCCCAAATTAACCTTTGACCTAAGAAAATTGTAACTAGCCACTCTGTAGTGGGGAGTGGCGGGCTGCGTTCCGCCCAGCTCCCAGCCGCCTGGCTAGCTTATGCCCCGAAATAATTACACGGAAACTGTATTCTTTTAAACACTGCTTGGCCCATTAGTTCTAGCCTCATATTGGCTAATTCCCACATCTTGATTAACCCATTTCTAATAATCTGTGTTGCACCTTGAGCTAGTGGTTTACCAGGGAGATTCTTTTTTTTTTTTTTTTTTTTTTTGAACTGTACCCATAATTCATGTCTGAGGCATCTCAGACCTGGGAATGTTTATTTTTCTAGACACAGTTTTCTTTTTTTTTTTTTTATTCTTTTTTAATTAAAATTTTCACCTGCTCCCCGTTTCCCATTTCCCTCCCCTCCTCCCAAATATTGCCCCCTCCCCCCACTCCCCTTCCCCTATCCCCACTCCCCTTCTCCTCCCCCCACACCATTCCCCCTCCCTCTGGATACTGAAGAGCAGTCCAAATTCTCTGCCTTGCGGGAAGACGAAGGTCTTCTATCTACGTCCAGGAAGGTGAGCGTCTAAACAGGCTAAGCTCCCACAAAGCCAGTTCATGTATTAGGATCGAAACCTATTGCCATTGTCCTTGGCTTCTCATCAGCCTTCATTGTTCGCCATGCTCAGAGAGTCCAGTTTCAACCCATGCTTATTCAGTCCCAGACCAGCTGGCCTTGGTGGGCTCCCAATAAATCAGTTCCACTGTCACAGTGGGTGGGTGCATCCCTCGTGGTCCTGATTTCCTTGCTCATGTTCTCCCTCCTTCTGCTCCTCATTTGGGGCTTAAGAGCTCAGACCATTGCTCCAAATTGAGTCTCTGTCTCTACCTCGATCCATCGCCAGATGAAGGTTCTAAGGTGATATGTAAGATATTCATCAGTATAGGATAGGGTCATTTCAGGTTCCCTCTCCTCAGTTGCCCAAGATACCAGCTGGGGACATCTCCTACCAGGGAGATTCTTAACCTGCGTCTGCCTCAGAGAGGAGAATCATGGCTACTGCCTGACTCGGCTTCTTTCTCCCAGCATTCTGTTCTGTCTACTCCGCCTACCCAATTTTCTGTCCTATTAAAGGGCCAAGGCAGTTTCTTTATTTAACCAATGAAATCAATACAAAACAGAAGACTCCCACATCATCACTATGTATTCCAGGTTGGCTTTGAACTCTTAACCCTGATCTCCACCTCCAGGATGCTGTGATTGTGTATGCTGCCTGTTCTTCCTCTTCTCACTAAAGGAGTTTTTAATGTGGTAGAAACTCTTGGTCACAAATATCGACCTGGGAGAGTATCTCTGAGTTTGTTGTCTCATGACAATGGAAATTAGAGATGCTAACTCATGTGAGAGCATATGAAGAGGAAGCAAGCTTTATTAAGAACCTCAGAACCCTAAAGAGAGACATACATGGATTCCCCATGGGAAGGGGAAATAGATAAGATATTCTGAGAAAACTGGGAACATTGTGGGGGGAGAAAGGTGGGTGGAAGGAAAGAGAGAGGATAGAAGGGGAGGAGGAAGGGAACTGGATGGCCGAAATGGGGAAAGGACAGAAAGGGAAAGCAAGGAACGAGCTATCTTGATTGAGGGAGCCATCATGGAGCTAGCAAGAAACTTGGCACTAGGGAAATTACCATGAATCCACTAGGATGACCCCAGCTAAGACTCTAAGCAGTAATGTAGAGGGTACCTAAACTGGCCTTCCCCTGTAATCAGATTGATGACTACCTTAATTATCATCGTGGAACCTTCATCCAGCAACTGATGGAAGTAGGTGCATAGGACCAAACTAGGCCCTCTGAATGTGGGTGACAGTTGTGTGGCTGGGGCAGTCTGTGGGGCCACTGGCAGTGGGATGGGAACTTATCCCTAGTGCTTGAACTGGCTTTTTGGCTCCCATTCTCTTTGGAGGGATACCTTGCACAGCCTAGATACGGGGAGGAGGGGCTTGGTCCTGCCTCAAAGTGATGTGCCAGACTTTGTTCACTCCACATGGGAAGCCTTACCCTCTATGAGGAGTGGATGGAGGATGGGGTGGGGGGAAGGTGGGGGAGGGGGAGTAGTGGAGGGAGTGGGAGCTGGGATAGGTATGTAAAATGAGAAAAGACTGTTCTGATAAATAAATAAGTAAAAAGAATCTCAGAAATGGGTGATGTATATGGGTCTTCTATCTATCTGCTGCTTTCATTGGTTAATTAATAAAGAAAACTGCTTGGCCTGATCGGTCAGAACATAGGTAGATGGGGAAGACAGAACAGAATTGTGGGAAAATAAAGCAGAGTCAGGCAACCTCCATGAAACTCCGGCCCGAGATGGATGTGGGTTAGAATCTTCCCAGTAAGCCACGACCCCATGGTGATACACAGATTACTAGATATGGGTTAAAGCAAGATATGAGAGTTAGCCAAGAAGAGGCTAGATATAATGGGCCAGGCAGTGTTTAAATGAATACAATTTGTGTGTTGTTATTTCTGGGGCTAAGCTAGCCGTGTAGGAGCCAGGCAGGATGAAAAGCAGGCCTGCTTGCCTCATCACTACAAATGGAAGATAGAGAAACGGCTCAATGGTTAAGAGCACTGGCTGCTCTGCAGAGGGCCCAAATTCAATTCCTAACACCCACATGGTGGCTCACAGTTCCAGAGGATTCAATGTCCTCTTCTGTCCTCCAAGGGCCACTACATACATGTAGTGCACACACATACATACAGACAAAATACCCATAAAATAATATCTAAAATTTTTAATTGGAGAAATTAAGTGAAAAACATACCCAAGGGTGGGAGGGGTTTCCAAGAGAGAGACAGTCAATGAACTTCCTTGTCTAGGAGTTTTTATGAGTCATGGTAGAAACCAGACAAAGGCTAAGTCACTGCTGTGAGATTGGCTACCAATCTGGCCTGAGCCAATAGAGGGTCCACACACTCTATGCACATCCTCCTTCCCAACCACAGAAGAGATCATGTTCTGTTCATAAAACATCCACCCAGTTAACTGGGTCAAGTAAGTGTGGCTACTTGACCAGGCTGGTCAAAGCCCCACTCTATACATCTCTGACTCCCGTGACAAAAGCTATTGACTTTGACTGGCTGTCATGGTTGCCTCTGGCCTTGCCAGTGTCTCCAGAGCTATTCACTTCACTAAGCTCTTTTGTTCCTGCATTTAGGGCTCAGCTTGCTCCTTAAAAAGTAGCTACACTGAATAACTCAGTTACCTCCTTATCTATGGGGTCTCTGGGCCTCTTCTTTTAAATAGGTGGAGGTTTCTTTAAAGCTGTGTTGTCTTTGTCTATTACATTTGGCTGTATTAGAGGCAAGGCATATGAAAGGACAGCTGTGTTCAGCATATTTCCCAGGAGGGGGTCTCATGGAAGCTAGCCACGGTCCCATCAACATTAACCTAACTTCTCACAGTCTGCCTGTGTCCAATCAGGTCGTCTTGGTGATCTCATATCCAACTGCAAGCTTCACTGTTTCCCACTCCTGGATTCCCAACCCCAACATCTTAACCCTAGCGTCTGTTCTCACTGCAATATCACTCACTGCAATATCTGTAAGCGCCTTGCCATTCTCACCATAGGTCCTTTATCCTTATTATCTACAGAGAGTGAGCCCCAGCCTCATCTTTAACAGATCTGAGATGGGTGCTGTCTTAGGCACTATTATCTTGCTGGGAAGAGACACCATGAACAAGGCAACTTAGAAGAGAAAGCAATTAATTGGGGGTTTGCTTACAGTTTCAGAGGGTGAGTCTATGGCCATCAAGGCATATGGTCATCATGGAAACATGGCAGCAGGCATGGCAGGAATGGCACTGGAGCTTCTGCTGCAGCTAAGAGCTTACATGTTGAAACCAAAACCACTAGAGGGGGGAGAGAATGAGTCTAGCATTGATTTTTGAAGCCCTCAAAGCCCACACACAGTGACATACTTCCTCAAACTAGGCCACACCTCCTAATCCTTCCCAAAACAGTTCCTCCAACTAAGTACAAATTATTTAAACGTGTGAGCTTGTGGAGGCCATTCTCATTCAGACCATTGCAGATTCAGCAATTGGGAATGGAGAGGAGACCCTCTGCCTTCTCCCTTCCATTCTTGCCCTAGAAGAGCCCCTGGTGCACACAGCTCATGGCATCAAATGACTTGAAAAACCACTCTCCCCAAACCATACAGGGCTTCCAAAGGAGGTGTCCTGAAAACTGGGCAGTAATGACATCTGCAGAACACTGTCTCTCTCAGTTTGTGCCAGGTGCCACAGGACCAGAACCGCAGGTGTGAACCCCAGCTGGTGAGTCACCTGGGGAGTAGGCTGAGTAAAGAAGCCTCGCCGGAGGAGCTGGTTCCACAAGGCTCAGAAAAACCTGCCAAGTTCTCCCAGAAGCCCTGTGAAAATGGCAGTCCCACTTTCCCAGAGGAGTCTGACTGACTGCTGGAGCGGAGTGAAAGGAAGAGCCACTCAGCAGTGATGGCGTGCATGATCTGCAGTATCCGCTGGCCCTCCTCTTGCCTTATCACTGAACCCCGTAACTGAGTTCATCGTTTACGCCCCACAGACACGGAGGAGGCATTTTCAGATCCAGGGAACAGGGCAACACCTGCTGAAGTCTCTGTAGCTGGCCCAGGCTGCTCTGCCCTCACAGAAGTCAGGCTGGACACATGCCACCCTGGGATGGGAGTGACGAGGTGGCAGGGCTCTTTTGAGGCCCCTTCAGGGAGTCCTTTTCCCCTGCTAAAGCCTGGTGGTCTCCATAGATTCACTTCTGTTCTAACTCTTTTTCATCTGCTATTGCATGATTTGTTTTTTTTCCATAGTATTGCGATCTGAGCTGTATCTCTGGCTCTGGGTAGAGATGTAACTTTCTGAACTGCCAGGAAGATCATGAGATTACTATCTAGCAGGAGGCTAGAGAAAGAACAAATATATGCTATTGTTCTCTGCTAACAATTATTACCAACAGGCCTGTCAATCAATCACCTGGAAAAGGAAAAGTCCCCCCTCCCCCAACAGGAAATATTTATATTTATTTAATATTTGGGAGAAATGTAGAGGTCAATAAAAACCAATTTTAAAAGGCAATATATATATATATATATATATATATATATATATATATATATATATAATTTTAAAGCTACCTGAAGGTGTAGGTCAGCCCTATTGTCTCCCTGGCCACTGGCCACTCTCATCCTGGAAAGTAGTTCCTGTCACTCTATAATAGTAACCTAATTTGTGTCCTACAGCATACTTTGTGGATCTCATCTGAACTCTTTCAACAAAGATCCCAAGGAGCAGGGAGCTGCCGACCAGCCAGAGTGCAGTCCCAGCAGTGGGTGGAGTGCCCTGTGCGCCCAGCCCTTCACGGGATGAATGAAGCAGGGGAGTTCTGCCCCCATGGATGAACCTCTAAAGCCCGGAGTCAGCAAGGACAGAACACCAGATGACTCCAACTTACAATCACGTGATTCACATCCACGCAGCCAGCAACAAAATATCGGGGTGCCCTTTTCAGAGATGCACGTGTGTGCAGCAGAGCCCACACAGACATGGAGTATTATCAGGAGATGTGGGGCTGAAAGGAGAAAGGAAGGGGGACCAGGAAGCAGGGAGAGGTCCCTCAGGGTCTTCCTGTCCTGCGTGGCTACGTGGCATTCTACTCATTATTGCTCTTTAAGCTGAATCTGCATGTTTTTAAAGATCTCATTCCTCTCTGTTTTATGTATTTCATAACTTATTTTAATTTCAGAAAGAATGAGTCGCAACGAGAGCCCCAGGCATCAACAGAAATCTAATTCTGAGGGGCTAAGGGGTGGGTGAAGGCAGACGAGAAATAGGCAGATCCCCAGGGAGGCCAGGAGGCATCAGGACTGTCACCCAATATTGCTGAACCAAATCACCGCGGTTGGGTGATTCCAGTGAAGTCGTAACTTTCTCAGTGGCCAGAGAGGATCAGAAACCAGGACTCAAGCTCCTCACTCAGTGCCCCCTTGGACAAGCGAATGAAGCAAGGGGATGTGTTATGTTCACATAGAAAGGCAGAGATCAAGTAAGCTCTGCTCCACACGGTATCAGACCGTGATTTTTCAGGCGGTGCCTTGCCCCAGGAGACTTCGTTTTGACTCCATTCTGAACACATATAAAGGCTGTTCCACTGGAGGCTGGGTATACCAGGTTTCTGAGAAACAAGCTCTGCAGTGGCACTGGGGGTCTAGAAGGATGGGGTTGACATTGGGAAGATAAAGGTGTAACATACTCAAAGAGCAACAGAGGCCAACCTCCCCTCCTACTCCTGTGCTGTGGGGCAGAGCAGTCATCCTCCACTGGATCTGTAGCGCCTGTATTCCACTGTACTCCCCTCGATTGGCCAAGTCCTTCTTCATGCCCTAGGCCGGGTCTTGCTATAGTTGCGTTACACTACCCAGCACCCAAGAAACACGGTGGGAGAAGAGGCCTGTTGAAGTTTGAATGTGAAATGTCTCTTGACATTTGAGAGAGGCTCTTGTATTGAACACGTGGTGCCCAGATGCTAGTACTGTTTGGGAAGGTTGTTAAAGGTACAGCCTTGTAAGAGGAAATGAGTCACTGGGTATGTGTCTAAGGCTTTACAGCCTGCCCTGCTTCCTGCTTGGAGATACAATGTGACCAGTTACCCCACATTCCTACCACCATGCCTTCCCTACCATGATGGAGTGTGTCCCCTAAAACTGTAGACCAAAGGAAACCCTTGCTCCTTGCTTCTTGTCGGGTATTTAGTCACAGCAACACCCTTGCCCCTGAGGATCAGGACGCAAGGGAAATACCTCAAATCCCCCATGTAGCCCAGGAATGAAAGAAACTGTCCCTGGGGACAGCAAAGTGGGGAAGGGGACACTGGAGGATGGAGCAAAGACAGATGGGAACTGTCGGTAAGATGGATTGACGGCAGAACTGGAGACACCAAAGTCTAAGACAGACAGGAGCATGGCTCATTTGGTCACAGTTGAGCAGTACCCTGTAACATATGGCACATCAAGCTGAGCTCACGAATGGAAGGTTTGATTCCTGGCTGTGTCTCATGTTGTAGGAGCAGACAGAGGCTCTCCGGGAACTGCAGGAATCCTCTCTCTCTCTCTCTCTCTCTCTCTCTCTCTCTCTCTCTCTCTCTCTCTCTCTCTCTCTCTCCCTCCCTCCCTCTTTCCCTCCCTCCCCCCTCCCTATTTCTCTCGCCCTCCTCTCTTTTCTTCCCCCCTCCCTTACACACATGTACACACACACACATATTCTCTCCCTCTCTCTCCTCATTTCTCCTCTCCCCCCGCCCCCGCCTGCACCCATCTCCTTCCCTCCCACCTTTCTCCCTCCCTTTCCCTCTTACTTCTCAGTAAAGGGCATCTTCACAGAGAGTGGTCCCCTCAAATTAGCATCTCATAAATCATACTCATGCCTGGGCACCTCTCCACCCGCGTGGGGCTGGTGTGTAAGACATAGGGGCACACGGGTCTGCTCAAAGATGCGGGGAATGTAGGTGGCTGCTGCTTAGGGAAAAGACCAGCTGAGCTGCAAAACTGACTCTCAAGCCTGAGAAGAAAAGTCTTAACCCAGGCAGATCCTCACTGGGACACTCAGGACAATGCCTATCACTCTCAGAGGCAGAGGGGCTCCAAGTGAGCATGGGCATAAAAGGGCCTATGTTCTTGATGTGAGTGTGTCTGGCTGCAAAAAAAGGACAGTGTCTCTGTGTGTTCGTGTGTGAGAGGGTGTATCACAAAGTGTACTTCTGGTAACTATGTGTGCCTCACTACCTGGGTGTGGGTGTCTATGAATGTGTTCATCTATACAGGTGTGTGCCTCCTACACAATACAGCGTGACAATGGAGACGGTTTGGTGGAAGTTAGGGGAAGAGAAAGCTATGAAGTGTGCCCCATGGTGATAAGAGAATGTTCAGTCTGCTGTCATTTCTGTCCCAAACCCCAGCTAATGAAGTTGATGTCCTCATTTGAAATGTGCTCAGTGAAGGACCAGCCAGCAGCTTCTCCAGCATGTGACCCAGTGCAGGGAAGCCTGCTTCCTTGCATCCGGCAGATACTGTGTACATCCTGGTGCTAATTCACTGCCTACCTTAGAACCATCTTCTTATGCCTTAAATCCCCAGGATATGCTCTGCCCTGAAGATTTAGGAGACAGATATAACACCTGCCAGATTGTCATACCCCCTTTTCAGGGTTCGGGATATGGAATAGGGTACCGTGGGAGCTCTAGTGACCAACCATAGAGGAAAACATCTCAACCTATTCTGTTATATGCTACATCTGTCCTGGAAAAAGAGACTAGCCCTTTCACTCATCCCACTCCCAGCTGGTGACTGCTCCTGGCCATTGGAAGGTGTCAAGGAAGCTGTAGCCTCCTCCACAGAGCCCAGGGTTCACTGGAGGAGACAATATCAGAATCAACTAAGTGTGAACTAGACAGAAAGAACTCAATGAGGTGCAGGGGTACAGAGTGTCCAGGGCAGTAACATAATATCGTGTGCCCAAGGAAAGCCTCTCAGAGGTATTTAAACAGAAAATCTAAGCATGGAAGGAGCAAGATAAGAAGATGCAGAAACATCAAATCAGGAGAGAAAATATACACACACAAAGGCAAGGAGAGAAAGAATGCAGAAAGGCCATGTCATGGACATGTGATAAGTCAGAGGAAGTGTCGCCTGAACATCAGGAACCCATCAGAGGTCAGACATGGACCCACCCACCGTAAATTACAGAGATTACAGGTTTTTATATCTCATGGCTCAACAAAGAAAGCAACCTGGGCTGGGATGTAGATCAGTGGTAGAGTGCTTGCCTTGAATGCAAAGCCCTGAGTTTGAGTCTCGGCATCACAGATTACAAGGACCAGGATGTCTGTTGCAAGACTGTTTCTCCTACATATGACAGGAAAACTGCAGCCATGAAATCTCAACAACGTGGCTGCCTAAATAAGACCTGAACAATGACAGCACCAGTTGACATACGAACATGACTCAGGGATTCTCATGGAGCCCGCTACTAGATGAAGAGTTATAGGCAATTAATGACTGCTGAGAAAGGAAGAATTAGTCTTCCCAGGGATGAACTCCCTGATACATGATCTGATACCAGTTGGTCAGACATAAACACGTATTCATATGAGCAACACAGAACACACCAGCAGGCAGCATTTATATATTATTCATTTGAGTGTTTGTGTGTGCATATTTGTGCATGTGTGTGTGTGTGTTTTTTTAAAAAGAAAAAGAACATAAATTTGAGAGGGAATGGGGGCAGACAGTGGATATGGGAGGGATCAGAGGGAGGACAAAGGAAAGTCAATTATGTAACTTTAAAAAGTGAATTACATAATTAATTAAGACTTTTTAAATTATTTTTTAAAGAAAGAAAAAAAGACATGGTTGTACATGCCTGTAATCCCAGCACTCAGGAGGAGATACAGGCAGGAGGATCAAAATTTCAAGGTTACTCTCAGGAGAGCAAATTCAAGGCCAGCCTGGGCTATATGAGGCACTTAAAAGAGAGGAAAAAAGGGGGGGGAGGGAAGGAGAGAGAAAGGGGTATCTGCCACCTTAAGAGAGTATAATATGCACGTATTAAAGGAGACCCTGGGTTAATTCAAACTCAGAGGGCGGGTAGGAGAAGCCTTCAGGCACAGAGGTCTTTTGAATGCAGGAACGATGCTGGGGTCTACTTCCCTCTGCTCTCATGTGTCACCCTGGGAAAGACCAAGAGCTTCCTAATAGACGACCGTTCTGACAACAGAGAACTGTAGTTTGACAGACACAGGTCAAAAGACAAGGTAGCACTGAACTAACCCCAAAGCTTCTTCACTAGAAGGCAGCACAGCTGTGAGGCTGGGCACCTGCCATGGGCTCAGGGTTGGTCTTCCCTGTGCATTCTGCTGAAGAGGACCTTTAAGGAAAACGTCAAGTGTCCCAGCAGCCAACATGAAGGTTCGTAGGCCCCGTGCATTAACATCAAATGTTCTAGACTCCAAGTGGCCTCTTGGTGTTAGCGTCTGTGTGGTTTGCCTCTGTCCTGGCAGGCTGTTATCAGAGCAGGAACTCAAGCATTACGTTCACCGTGCAGGCCATGGAGACAAAGGGACACAGTGAGCCTGCCTGAGTCCCACACTCACCTGCTCGAGCTTACCAGCTGCCACCCTCCCTGTCCCTGCCACCTCTTCAGATTTCTCGGAGAAGGAATCAGAATGCTCAGGGAAGAGGGGTGACTGGGGTCCATTTCCAGGTTAAGATGGAGCGTTACAGGGGGAGCTAGGGAAAGGCTGACAAGGGTCTTTGTGTGTTTCCCAACTGTTACACTTAAATCTATAATTGTGTCCAATTAAAGAAAATCTATCACAAGAATTCTGGTAGGTGTGCTTACGATGGAAAACTTCAAAGGGAAACCTAGCTGGGCTTCCCTGGGAATGCAGGAATGGGTGGCTCACTGGATCTATCCATCTGCCTTGCTACCCTCAGGGCAAAATATTTACCCTGCTGAGTTTGAAGACATGGTCTGTGGTCCCCAGGATAACAGTCCTTATGAGCGTCTATAACCTAACCCACAAATGAGTCCTTTTGTATGGCTAAAGGGACATCAAAGATAAAACCAAGCCTCTGGGGTCAGCTGGGGATGGGGGTTTCTCGCAAGAGATAGGCAGGAAAAGCAGAGTAAAGAGAGATGGGAGATGCCCTGCTCTGGCCTTGAGAATGGGGTCAGAGGCCAGAGGCCTGAGGTCAGAGAAGCAGCATCCTCTAAGAGTGCAAGAGGTCAGACAAAGATGCTCCCCAGCCTCCACAAGGAGCCCCAGCCACACTCCCTAGCTGCATAGATGTCACAGAGTAAATGTGTTCCATCTGAAGCCACTAGATTTGTTGTAACTCATCACCACACAAAACAGCAACTGCCCATGGCTTCTCCTGCCTTCTTTTAAAGTTTCTCCTTTTGAGAATACTCAGTGTGCTGCTGGGAGTGCAAACTGGTACAGCCACTTTGGAAAGAGTATGGCAGTTTTGAGAAAAATGAGGAAACAACCTTCCTCAAGACCCAGCAATACCACTTTTGGGTATATACCTAAAGGATGCTCAATCATACCACAAGGACATGTGCTCAACTATGTTCATAGCAGCATTGTTTGTCATAGCCAGAACCTGGAAACAACCTAGATGCCCCTCAACTGAAGAATGGATAAAGAAAATGTGGTACATTTACACAATGGAGTACTACTCAGTGGTAAAAAATGACATCTTGAAATTTGCAGGCAAACGGATGGACCTAGAAAAAACTATATTGAATGAGACAACCCAGAAAACAAATATAACATGTACTCACTCGTAAGTGACTATTAGTCATAAAGCAAAGAAAAATCAGCCTACAATTCACCATCCCAGAGAACCTAGACAACAAAAAGGACCTTAAGAGAGATATACATTGATCTAAATGTAGGAAGGAGAAAAAGATCTCCTGAGTAAATTGGGAACATTGGAATCATGGGAGAGGGGAGAAGAGGAGAAGAGAGGAAGGGAGGGGAGTGGCCAAAAATGTACAGTGCAGTGAAAACAATAAAAAAAGAAAAAAAGTTTCTCCTTTCTAGTCCATCTTGGACATCAGAGCATTAGGGTGGCCTGAACCTATTTTGCATATAGTTTAGATTTTTCCCGCTACACCAAACTGTTCACTTCCTGGTCTACAGAAACATTCTTCCAAGCTGACCAATATTCTACAGTGATAAACTGAGCTTTGTAAATCATACCAGAATCATCTCCATGATGAACGTTGCTTCATTATGTTGTAATAAGAGCGGAGGCAGGGCTGCATGGCTTATGCCCCAAAATAATTACACGGAAACTGTACTCTTTTGAACACTGCCTAGCCCATTAGTTTTAGCCTCTTATTGGCTAGCTCTTACATATTGATCTAACCCATTTCTAATATTCTGTGTACCATCATGAGCTGGCTTACCAGGAAAGATCTTAACCTGCGTCTGTCTGGAGTGGGAGAATCATGGCGACTCCCTAACTCGGCTTCTTTCTCCCAGCATTCTGTTCTGTTTACTCCGCCTATCTAATTTTTTTGTCCTATCAGGGCCAAGCAGTTTTCTTTATTAATTAACCAATAAAAACAACAGATTAATACAAGACCCACCTCCATCATCATTAAATTACACACACAGAGTAAGGCACCAGGGGAGGTTGCTGGGCAGGTGGGCCCCAAAGCATAGCAGCTCTTGTCAGATGTCCCTGGCCACACCAGGGACCCACTGTGCTGAGCTCCCTGGCTACAACTTGGAATCCCATTGATACTCTGTCTTTCAAAATTCCATCCACATTAATCAGCTCAGCAGATGGGGATCTGGCACAAAGACTGGGGCTAGAAGGAAGGCTCAGTGGTTGAAAACATTTGCTGCTCTTGCCAAGAATCCAAGACCAGTTGCCAACAGCTCACAATCACCTGTAACTTTAGCTCCAGAACACCCAACCCCCTCTTCTGAGCTCATGGGACACCAGAATGCACATGGTGCACACACACACACACACACACACACACACGCACACACGCCAAAACTCTCATACGAATAAAATGAATTTTTAAGAAGACAACCAAGCTGGGAAGTTCCACCACAGAACTGTCATGTTTCAGCAAATCATGTTTTCCTGAGGCTGGAAGTCAAGATGCTCAAGTGAGATTTCCCAAGAAGAGTCTTCCTCTTCAGCAAACCATTGGAACCGCATGGGACAGTGCACAGCCTCAGAGAGATTCTGAGTTTCTAGAGATGAGAAAGGAATGGACAGGCTATGTCTAGGGACAGGTGGCCACCTCGTCATCTCCAGCCTTGTGACCCCTACTCTGAACTATAGTGGGAAAAAACAGGGTTCTGCCCCGTAGGCCTCTCACAGTCAGAGAGTCTGGGCTATGGAAGACCAAGCCACGGCAATGAAGAACGGTTTCATAGTGTGGTAAACAGAGACCCAGTTGCAGGCAATAGGATGAGGCCACATCTCCCACATCAGTCAGCATCTGGTTACATCTGGAAGGTGTGTAGCCCTTATGGTCAGGGTGGGGATGAGGTGACACAAGATGTCATGGGATCTGGCATGGTCAGAAGTGGGCATCAGAGGGGCCAAGGAGACATAGAGCAAGCACAGCAACAGACCATCCAGCTACCGGGTCCTACCAGGAAACATGGGGTCCGAGAAACAGGAAACCCTGAATACAACATTGCACTGGAAGGGCCTCCTTGGTCTGCTTCTGGGTTTGAGCGTAAGCCTCCATTCCCAGATGGACGGAGGGAGCTCAGGTCTTCTTCACACCTCATTGGAATGATGTCAGCATTTCAGATTTTCATTAAATATGAAAACCAATATATGTTCATTATCCCCAGTTACACATAGTAGCAAAATTCGGGTTAACGACATGGGCACAAAGCTAGGGTGGGATGCTCACAGGAAGTCTATCGCACTGGGACAAACATCCCTCTCTGGTTCAGTCACCAAATGACCTTAGAGTGTCTGCGGAACATCACAGAACTTGGCACACACTGTCTCCTCCAGTGTCGGATCTGTGATCAACCTCCAAAAGCCAGAGACACTAAGCATTCAGAGCTGACAATGATTTCCACGGGCGCTTCGGGTCACCTGGGCTTTTTCTGAATAATTTGAAACTCACATTTTTATAATACCTGAATACATAAATGTTCCCAGAGAGAAGAAATGTTAAGAAAATAGCCACGGAAACAGTTTAAGGTAAATCAAAGGATACACTTCACTAATGAAAGCACTGAGCTTAACATCTCTTTCTGTTCTATTTTAAAATTAGAATGGGTACTTTTTAAAAGTCAACAGAAAAGGCCAAGTGCATGGTAGAGGCTGCTGGCTCCCTGGACAGTTCTCTAAGCCAGTTCAGCCCAAGGTTTCCAACATCTCTGCAGGTGGCTGGCCCTGGCTGCAAAGACTCAGCTTAATCCTGGAGCAAAAGAAAAGACCCGCCTCCCTGAGCCAGGCAATGGAACCTTAGAGAGAACTCCTTGCACACTCCTAGGGACCATGTTGCTTGCTTGATTAATTGATTTATTGATTGCTCACTTGGCCTAGACAGGACCTCTAGGCCAGATTCATGCCAAACTCCCCATGCAGCTGATCTTGCAAGTCCTGCTCTCGCAAAGGCTCGGTACTGGCTCAGGAACTCCAAGTTCTCAGCACAAAGGAGATTTTATTTGCCCCAGAGGTACAAAGGACAAGGAATAAGAGACAAACACAGGAGATAGAGGGTGAGGGAGATGGCAAGGGAACAAGGGAAAGAGGGCAGGGGTATTTGTCCCAGAAGGATAAAGAAACAAGAGCGGCACATAGGAAAGCGGCAATCTGTAAAAATACAAGAGAAAACTCCATGTTAGAATGAGCTGTTTAGTTTTAGTTGGACATGTTAACTGGGTGAGCCAAAGGGGGCTTTGGATTGCTGGACTTCAATGCTTTGGTAGCCGAACCTTTGATAGTCAGTCTCAGGAGGAGGAAGTGGCCAAATAAGGGAACAGACCTTGGTGGCGAGTTGTCGAATACAGTCTAATGGTTTTTAGCAAGGCGGAAGGACTGGGAGAGAAGGGCAAGGTCTGCCAGAGTCGTATTTTCCAGGCCCGGGATGTCTAGAGTCCCTTCGCTGATCTTCACTTCCCAAGTGCTAGGATTATAGACATAAACCAGTGCACCACCTGCCTCCTGCAGGGCTACGGTCCACCCGAGAGCTGCCTGCAAGCTTGGCAAGCACTCTACCCCAGTCCCTAGGGCTATTTTTTGAGCCCAGTTATTCTCGAGAAACATGTTGACCGAGAGTGACCTTGAAAAGGAAGCTGAGCCCATTCACGGTCATTAACAAGCAAGGACCTCAGGCCCCCAGAAGGGTCTGCAGGCAGGTGGGACCACCAGGCACGAAAGTGTTATGCTGCTTCCCAGGCATCTGAGCCTCCAGCCTTGCAGCAGAACCCGTAGCTGCATCGTTCTGTTCACTATGCGTCCATCAATGAAAAGGACCAGATTCTGTGTGCACACGCACCACCTCCCATGAGCAGCATGCGAGACAAGGGCGCCCTCTCTCTTCCATCATGTGTCTGACACATCCTCTCAGGCCCTCCCTTAGTGGGCCATCCCTCTACCTTGGTACAGAGTAGGGAGGAGGTGCCCTCCCTCGGAGGCGGGATTCTCTCTCCCCAGGTCTTATCTTCCTTCACAGATGCATTACTCCTCTGGCAAGTAAACTCTCTGTGAGTTTCGTGTTGCATAATTTACAGAAATCTCCCCCCACCCTCGCGGCCACAGTCGAGTTCTGCGAACTCTAGGAATTTCTGTGTATAAGCCACGCAGAAAACACACTTGGGGTGCAACAGGGAAAGTCAGGACTATACGTTGCTAAGGTCTCCTGAAACCAAGGAAGCTTCTGTGGGTGCTCAAAGCTGTAGTTGGAATCTTCTTTGAGTCATCAACCAGCTCCCAAATAAAGACTCAGAAACTTGTTAATTATGAATGCTCGGCTCCTTCTCAGCACCATGTCCACTTGCATGCCACCATGTCACCCCACAATGATAATGGACTAAACCCTGAAAACTTAAACCCCCCTCCCAATTAAATGTTTTTCCTTTATAAGAATTGCCGTGGTCATGGTGTCTCTTCACAGCAAAAGAAACCCTAACTAAGACAAGGAGAAACTCTGTATGTGCTAGAGACAGCGCTGTATAGGACATCTCTATGCCTTCCTCTCAGTTTCTCTCTGATCCTCAAATCAAAATTAAATCTATTGAAATTTAGTATAAAACAATCTGTGTGTGGAGATGCCATCATTGTGATGTCACCTAATCTCGCAGCATGATGGCTACTATGTGTCAGAGGCTAGGCTCTCAGTCACGGCGCTGGGCATGCCCTAATTGACAAACAGTTTCCTAATTTACATTAGATCTGTCTCCGAGTACCATCCTGCCTATGAGGTTATTTGGAAAGTGAACCTCAGTCGTTACCAGGGACCCTGTCTGTCATTCTACACACCAAAGCAGATGGGGAGTCCTGCCTAGCCTTCCTCCTTCTAGGTCCACCAGGGGCCAAATGCCAGTGCAAGTGACCAGAAACCAGAGACTCTGTGATGCTGGCCCAGCTGTCCTAAGCTGGCCACACATCTGTTCTATATTTTTCCGAGTGTTAAAGAGTTCAGGTACCCAGAAAGGAGGCACACAGCCTCAGACAGGTGAAACAGACCCAAGTAGGAGTCAGTGACAGTGCCAGATTCCTGGAGATATGTGTGACAGTTTGGGAGGTGACATGCTCAATGTCCACACAGCCCACTCTCAGGGCTTCTTCTGAAGAATGAAGATCATGTCTGTACAGAGCCCACACAAATGCCCACAGTAGCACACTCCTCCCAGGCAATGTGCATGCATGTGACCACATCCTTTAGCAAACAAAGGGACAACAGACACAGAGCAGTCACACACAGAGCTCTGCCCAGCAGCAGAAAAAGGACAAATGTCCGCATGCACATCAAGCTAATGTAAGTGCAGACTGTTTAAAAACAGAGACCTCACCTTTAAATTCACCAACACAAGACAAAGCAACAACTCAAAGAAAAAAGATCAGCCAATACTCAGATTTCCCAGTACCATTTGTTGAAGAAGCTGTCTTTATTCAACATGGGTTTTTGACAGCTTTGCCAAAGATTAGGAGGCTGTGCTGTATAGGTTTACTTCTTTGCCCTCCATTCCTTACCATTGGTCTGGCTATATTTTTGTGCCAGTGACATGAGGCTTTTATTACTGCAGCTTAAGAAGCACAGCCGGGGATGGGGATGAATTAAAACAAAGTTTAATAAGAAGCCATCATGAAAACCATCACTTTGTATGTTAACTTATAAATCAATTAAAAACAAAAGAACGTTAAGTGACCAAAATGTCAGAGGTTTCAAAGGAGCAGTTGAGCCATTGTGGAATATGACTATGTTCCCATCTCTGTTGACATCAGACAGCTCACAGTTTGCCTTGGCAACATGGCCAGAATTCTCTTTCACACTGGCACAGCTTAGACATCGTCCTATACCAGCATGAGGCCCACGTCCTTCCCATGATGGCACTTTATCCTAGGGCAATACAACCTGCACATCCCATTGATGGGCCAGTCTACAGTTGTACCACAGATGCCACAGCCATGACCACCACACTGAGTGTAAGTGGGGACACCTCTGCACAGAGGACCCAAGACAACCTTCAGCCTCCAGCAGTATTTACTCATCAATGGAAACTAAAATCACAAGCATCCCATATCCCAGCTACGCAATTTCTGGTGGCCAAAAAGGAGAACCAGGAGCTGGAGAGATGACTCACTAGTAAGAGCACTTGGTGTTTTTCCAAATGACCCACTCTGGGCAGTTTAGAACTATAACTATAGTTCTAAGGAAATCTGACACCCTTCTTCTTACATCCATGGGCACCTACACATTTGGCATATAAACACACATGTAAATAAAAGAGGAATATTAATGGGACTGGAGAGATGACTCAGAAGTTAAGAACACTTTCACTGTTCACTTCCCAGCACCCACATGGTGGCTCACAACTATCTGTAACTCCAGTTCCAATGAATCTGATATCCTCTTCATAGGTAACAGGTATGCCCATGAAACACACACACACATATATATATACATATATGCAGGCAAAACATCCATAGACATAAATAAATCTTTAGGACGGGGGAAGAGAGCCAACCAAAGAGAGTGGTACCAGAAGTGGGCAGCACACAGTAAGTATGCACTGATCACACACAGCCACAGAGTGGGCAAGCGAGAGAGACAAAACCAGGTATAATTCTTGAAAATAAAGTAAAGGTGTTGAACAGAAGAAGCAAGCTCTATATGACATGCATAATACATGTAGCATCAGAGCACAGACTCTAGAAAAGCACAGGACAACTCTATGTACTGTCTGTGAACACATACACAGCATTAAAACTACTGCACAGACCACACAAGGGAATAACAAATACCAGATTCAAATACTGCTAGCCCTGAGGGAGAGGTAAGCTGGCAGCCAGGTGGAGTCAAGGGAAACCCTACACAGCCTGCCTGGTTTTGTTCTGTAAGCAGAGTGGAGAGCATAGGAATATTTGGTGTTATTTTCCATTTTTTATATGCTTTAAATATTTCATAAGTTAAAAGAGCAAAGTACAGGACAATATAAATAATACACTATCATTCACCCTCCCAACAAAAGAATACACACATACACACATATTTACATGCAGCAGAGAGTTGGGTAGCCCTCGAATATGAATGAGGATAATTCTCAATTCTTACACATGCTCTTTACACTGTTTAGATTTGTTTCCATGTAAACTCTTTATATTTTCAATTTTTAAAAAAGTGTAAATATTTTAAGAAGATTCATGTGGGAGGGAGCCTTGGTTTACTGAGCCCAGCCAGTCTCATCTCTTCAAGGCCTTACAGGGGCAGGGCCCTTCTCCTTGGGGTCCTGATCCCTCCAGTATCCAAGAGCCTCCTTCTTATCTGTTCCCAGCTCTCCTTCTGGGTGAAGTTCCTGAGTCTTGAAACTCTACATTGACATCTAAGTTAATTCTATTGCCTAGCTAATACAAAGAAAACACTAGGAGACAGAAAGGCCCTTCATTCTCATGGATCAGGAGAATTAATATTGTGAAAATGGCCACACTACCAAAAGCTATCTACAGACTCAATACAATTCCAATCAACATCATTCTCCACAAACACATAAAAGAACCATTCAAAAATCTACATGGAGGCATGAAAGACCAAAGATAGCCAAAGCAATTCTAAACAAAGCCAATACTGTAGGAGGTATCACCATACCTGGTTTCAAATTATACTACAGAGTCATTGCATCAAAAATAGCATGGCATTATTATAGCCAAATACACACACACACACACACACACACACACACACAAACCTAGATAGATAAATGAATGAAATAGAATTCAGGACCTATAAATAATTGCAGTCATGTAAGTTTTTACAAAGATGGCCCCCAAAAATATGAAGGGGTTGTTTTAACAGGCCCTGGGGGACTGCCCAGCAGGCAGCAACTGCAGGAAACTACTTCTATCCCGAAGGTGACAGGAACAAGAGGAAAGAGGCTGAGGCGTCAAAGACAATGGTGCCCACTTGGTGAGCATGCGCACATTCAAGGGGTGTGGGACAATGAACACACCAATGCATTCACCAAAACCCAGGGCAAGGACCCTGCTTTCACAGTGCATCAGAGGGGCCTCCCTTCCAACTGGAGGAGGCAATGGAGGCCTTGATTGCAAGCTGAAGGATCCTCCTGCAGAGACAGGTAAAGGTCTGTAATCTCAGGAGGGGAGGTGGATGAGGGGAGGACAGCCCTTCTGCAGCTGTGCTCTTAGGATTCCCCAGAAGGCGGAGAGCTGTCAAGACTTATGTCAGCCGATAACCCCAGGGCCAGCATACTGACCGCTCTACCCTATCAATTTCCACCAAGGAGATCCAAGCTGAACATCTAAGGCCTCCTCTCTCCAGAAGTTTGAATTATAGATGATGTGGGAGCAGCCAGATCATGCATACAATATTGATTCAATTATTTTAAAAACAAATGAAATGCAGACCAAGTGGTACCTGGGAAAGGTCACCAGTTGTGCAGAGAGAGCCCTGAGGATATAGTTCTGCCTTGGCTACATCAGACAATTAAAAATGACCAGTGTCTGGGATACCTCAACCCAAAAAGAGGAACATGGGATGTACTCACTCATAATCGGTTTCTAGCCATAAATAAAGGACATTGAGCATATAATTTGTGATCCTAGAGAAGCTAAATAAGAAAATGAACCCAAAGAAAATCATATAGTCATCCGCCTGGAGAGGGGAAGTAGATAAGATTGCAGGGCAAAAACTGGGAACTTGCGGGTGAGGTGGCAAGGGGCAAAGGGGAAATGGGATGAGAAACATGAGAAGGGGAGGATGGGAGGAGCTTGGGGGATTAGGATGGTTGGGATATAGGAAGGGAGGATACAGGAGCAGCAAAGTATATATCCTAACTAAGAGAGCCATCTTAGGGTTGGCAAGAAACTTGTCTCTAGAGGGGTTAGCAGGTGTCCAGGGAGATGTCCCCAGCTGGTACCTTGGGCAAATAAGGAGAAGGAACCTGAAATGACCCTATCCTATACTGATGAATATCTTACATATCACCTTAGAACCTTCATCTGGCGATGGATCGAGGTAGAGACAGAGTCTCAGTTTGGAGCAACGGTCTGAGCTCTTAAGCCCCAAATGAGGAGCAGAAGGAGGGAGAACATGAGCAAGGAAACCAGGACCACGAGGGATGCACCCACCCACTGTGACAGTGGAACTGATTTATTGTGAGCCCACCAAGGCCAGCTGGTCTGGGACTGAATAAGCATGGGTTGAAACTGGACTCTCTGAGCATGGCGGACAATGAAGGCTGATGAGAAGCCAAGGACAATGGCAATAGGTTTCGATCCTAATACATGAACTGGCTTTGTGGGTGCTTAGCCTGTTTAGACGCTCACCTTCCTGGACATAGATAGAAGACCTTCGTCTTCCCGCAGGGCAGAGAATTTGGACTGCTCTTCAGTATCGAGAGGGAGGGGGAATGGTGTGGGGGGAGGAGAAGAGGAGTGGGGATAGGGGGAGGGGACTGGGGGGAGGGGGCAATATTTGGGAGGAGGGGAGGGAAATGGGAAACGGGGAGCAGGTGGAAATTTTAATTAAAAAAGAATAAAAAAAAAATGACCAGTGTAAGGATCGGGAATCGCTCAGCGGGTAAGAGCATTTGCTAACTGAGCAAGAGGATGTGACTTCAGACCCCTAGCACTAGTGAAAGCCAACATACATATATCTCCATCCCAGCATCGTGGGATGGAGATGGCTGGATCCAAGAAGTTTACTTTCCAGCCACCCTAGCTAACATAGTGAGCTTCCTATCTTAAAAAATAAGGTGGAGAGACAGCTCAGAGATTAAGGTCATTTGCTCTTCTTTCAAAGTACCAATTTGGCTCCTACCACTCAGATGGCAGCTTACAACTGTCCATTCCAGATGTCGAGGATCTAGCACCCTCTTCTGGCTATTGTGGGCACCAAGCACATACATGGTGTACATACACACATGCAAGCAAAGCGCCTATACGCATAAAACAAAAATAAATAAAATACACACACAGACACACACACAGAGCAGTGTAGATTTCATTTACAAAACCACATTGATTTACCTCGGCTTTAAAACCTCAAAGCTGTGGAAGAACCCAGGACTCCTTTCTTTCCTGGCTTGTTTCTGTCCAATGAGCAGCCAACCCCCTATATTGCATCTTTTATAGTCAGAGACAGTGGTGGAGGGGAGCTTCAGAGACCACAGAGGAGAACAGCACCAGGAAGCCCAGCCCACCAGAGCTCCTCTCAGCTGCAAGAGTTAGGATGATCATCTCCATCCCAGGCTCAAGCCAAGTCATCGTAGCATGTCAAGCCAAGGAGGTCACCACAGCATGTGTGTCTGTGACCTCAGGATCCCAAACCCTGGCCGGTGAATCTCTACTACACAAAAAGTTCAAACAGTACCATGTGAACTATGACTGCTAGCTCTCAATTAGCAAGCCTAGCTTGCACTGTGTTCTCTCAACAGGATTTGGGGGATCCCTTCACTCACAGCTGCACGCAAGTCTTATTTAAACTTCAGCATGTTGAGCTTTGAACTGCACTGTGCCCTGTTCCATTCATAAAGATCTGTCACTTGCCTTTTGCAGGTAGACCCCGGGGTGGGACAGGGGCCTCAGCCTCCTCATGGCCCATCCAGGGCTACCTGAAGAGGAAGGGCACATTATATCAATGTGTGCTAGTGGAAAGACCACCTCAGAGGGGAAGATGACCCATTCTGGTACAGAGGACTCCGTCCCAGCTCAGGTTTCCAAGAACAGTCTAGATGCCACGCAGCCTTTCAGAGCTCACAGCCCAGGGAAGGACATCCATGCAGGGCAGAAACCTCAGTTTGACCTTGGAGACTGAGGTATTTCCCTTGTGGGTCTGAAAACAGGCCTTCCCTCTTCCTGGCCACTGTACCCTCCATTGGGGAGAAGGTAGAGATCAGTGCTCAATGGGGAAAACAGCACCAGAGCCAGGTGGACCTCCGACTTATGGCCAGAGGCTGACAAAACCCTGCTGTTGGTCATTTGGAGCCTGTGGAAATGAGAGAAATTCCCACTGCTCAGTACACTGTTGTCCTGTGTGCAACAACACACCAAGATGTGGACTACACAATGCCCCAAGGTCACTCTTTATGGGCCTTTCATCTGACCTCCTTTCATCCTGCTCTCTGGACAACCTCACCTGCCCCCGGGAGTTCTGCCTTTTCTACAGTACAGCAGCATCACCCAGTGGGCACCTCAAGCTGCCGATCGCCCCACCATGTACAACAGGGGTTTTTACTGCAGAGGCAGGGGGGTAACACTCAGGTCAAGCCTGGGTCACTGTCCTGGAGGCTGGGAGCTGCTCTTCAGCCTTTCACTACTATCAGTGGCTGTTTGGATTGTTTCCAATGTGAGTGAGGTGGTTTGAATGACCCCCATAGGCTCACTTGCTTGAAGGCTTGGTCCCTAGCTAGTGGGACTATCTGAGAAGGATTTGCCAGGAAAGTGACCTCCATGCACTTCCCAAAGCAGTCAGAGGGTGTTTTACAGCCCCACCTTTCCCATCACTAAGACAGAAGCTCCCGCTATCCTGCATCCCTGACAGTAATTGGCACGACTGTCATTGTCCAGTGTTATGGGTTAAATGAGAAATGTGCGCATAACCTCATGTGCTTGAGTCCTCAATCTCCAGATGGTGGTGCTGTCCTGGGAGGCTATGGATGCTTAGGAGGTAGGGGTGTTGTGCGATATTTTATGCTTTTGGCTTTGGAGGGGGGGTACGACCCAGCTCCCAAATAAATCACACAGAGGTATATTCTTAGTAATGAATGCCCGACCTTAGCTTGGCTTCTTTCTTGCCAGTTTTCCTTAACTTAAATTAACCTATCTACCTTTTCCCACTGGGCTTTTATCTTTCTTACTTCTGCATATCTTACTTTCCTTCTTACTCTGTGGTTGGCTGGGTGGCTGGCTCCTGGCGTCCTCGTCCCCTTGTTCTCTCATTGCTCCTCTTCTTTGTCATTTTTCCTTCCATTAATCCTCTCTGCCAGCCCCACTTATCCTTGCCCCTGCCTTGCTGTTGGCCATTCAGCTCTTTACTAGACCATCAGGTGTGTTAGACAGGCAAAGAATCACAGCTTCGCCCAGTTAATGCAGCATAAACAAAAGCAACACATCTTAAAATAACATTTCCCAACATAGGGTTCAGCTGGAAGAGGCGGATCACTGGAGAGAGACTTCTACATTATAGGCCTGCCCACTCCCAAGGGTCACTCTCCTCCCAACTACTGATGTAACCTGAAGCTGTTTCCTCTGTCCCCAAAAGTGAACAGCGACCCTTAAGGTGCTCATTGTTGGGTATTTGGTCACATAGATGAGAAAGATAACTCACATCTCATCTCTCCTTTTAGTTACTGCAGCATGTATGAGGTGGCATCTGGCTGTAGCTAGTGCATTTCGCTAACGAATGTTCTTGAGGGCTTATGTGTATCTTTTGACTTACATATGTTATTTGGTGATGTGTATGTTCAAAATTCTTGTCGATTTGGTTTTTTCTTGGGTTTTGTTTCACTTTGGCTTTTCTTTTGTTTGCCTTATATGGAAAAGCAATGTGTTTAGCTTACAATTTTGAAGGTTGAAAATCCAAATGGCATACTACATGGTCTGCAAGGACCTGTCCTGCTGTGTCACAATGAGAGAATGCTACTTCTTTCCTCTCCTGTCCTGTCCTGTCCTGTCCTTTCCAGTCCTCTCCTGTCCTCCCCTCTTCGGCTTTTCACACTGAGACTTTGTCTCTAACTGTTGTGTTTTCCTGTACTTTATACGCTACGGGTACAAATCTTTTGTAAAGGTTGATCTTCATTGTCAACTGATGGGCACTGAACACAACGAAGAGACGTATCTCCATCTGCATCTGCGAGGGCATTTCCAGCAAGGGCTAACGAAAGAGGAAAGATATCTCCCAGACCCAGAGCAGTACCTTCAGAAGGCAGCCCAGATGGAAAGGCTGTCTGCCTTCATTTCCTGCTAGTGAGGATGTCCAGCCTATTGCTGCTGCTGCTGATGATGCTGCTGCTGCTGCTGCTGCTGATGCTCATGCTGCTGGCATCCTTTAATGATGTCAGAATCGGCTTCTTGAGTTTCTTCTTGAAGTAGATGGGAATTAACGCAGAGACTCACAACTGGATAATGTGCAGAGAGGGAGCAAGGCTTTGGAACACTCAGTTCCGAGTGTGACATCTTCATCAAAGCTCTCCAGGCAAGGCTCAGAGATCCATGAGGAAGAGGAGGCAGAAAAACTGTAAGAGCCTGGGGTAATGGATGACTCCAAGGGAAACAGTGTCTTCCAGACATGGCAGGACTGACGCACATCTGAACTCACAGAGACCTCTGGCAGCATGCACAAGTCCTGCACGAGTTCAAGACCCTCCCTGCTCCCTGATAGGGAGGTGGACACAGGGTTCCAACCCAACTAAGACGCTATTTGCAATTGATATCCATTGGCCAAAAGAAAATCAGTGTTCTATAAGGGAGTGTCACTGAGGACCTCAGCCACGCTTTAGGGCAGGTCCCACGCACAGGAGTAGTCAGCCAACACAAAAGAAACTCTGTGTGTACATGTGTGTGTGTGCACGCATGCATGTGTGTGTGCGTTTACTTTTTGTTTCATTTTTATTTTGTTTGGACATTTTTTGTTTTATTGATCTTCTGCTTGTTCTGATTTTCCTTTTGGGGTTTTTATGAAGGGCATTGAAAGAGAGAGGTAGGTATCAAGTTGGTAGGTAGGAAGGTAAGGAGGTTCTAAGAGAAGCTGGGGGATGAAAAAACATGATCAAAATTTTAAATTTTCTTTTAAAACAAAAGAACCCATGTTCTTAGTCTTCTAACCTGAATGAAGACCAGGAGTTCACTGGGAATCTTCCAGGCTGTCAGCATCAGATTGGGACTACTAAGGCATCCAGCCTCAGGAAATGATCAGCTGCCAGGTTTTCAGACTCTCCAATGTACAGCCAACCATTGGACTGACTACCCAGCTCCTATTGGCTGTAAGCCATTGTAGTAAATCCCCCTTTATAACAATAGACATTCTAGCCATTCTGTTCCTCTAGAGAACCCTGACGAATACACTCTTCAGCCGAGAGACGATTGAAATTTATCATTTCATGCTCTTAGCAATGTATTTTGATGAGAAAATTTTATAATTTTAATGAAATTCTATTTATTAACGTTTACGGGCCTGAATGTGTTTTACAGCATTGCATTTAGGAGCTCTCCTGGCTCCAGACTACAAAATTTCTTTTCTGGTCTCTTCTGGAAGTTTTATAGTGTCAGGTTGCACATTTAGGTTTATGATCTATCTATCATGCAAGGACTGAGTTGGGTTTTTTACTCTTTCTCTCTTAGAGATACCCAATTACTCAGCACCTCTGTACAAGGGCATTCCTCTCAATGTTAACATTGAGCAGTTTTTGCACCTGAAGGGGTTTTGACAGCTAGACTATATATTGTGTCTGAGTAGAACTCTCAGAATGTTCTATAAATAGCTTTAAAACCACACATTCCCAGAGGAGATGGCTCCGTTGGTAAAATGCCTGCCGCTAAAGCATAAAGGACAGGCCCAGAACACACATCTGTAAGCCCAGCACTGGGGGGAGCGCAGAGACAGGCGAATCCCTGTAACTCACTGCCCAGCCTAGCGGATTCAATGAGCTTCAGGCTAGATGTGATGAGCAGTGTCTTAGGGCTTTCCTTGTTGTGCGAAGACACCATGACCATGGCAGTTCTTATAAGGAAAACATTTAACTGTGGTGGGGAGCATGGTAGCATGCAGGCAGATGTGGTGCTAGAGCAGAGTGCTACTTCTTGCAGGCAATGGGAAGCTGACTGTCACACTGGGTGAGATCCTAAGCATAGGAAACCCTGAATCCCACCCCGACAGTGACACGCTTCCATCAACAAGGCCATACTCACTTCAGTGAAGTCATACCTCCTAATAGTGCCACTCCCTACGAGATGATGGGAGGCCCATTACATTCAAGCTACCACAAGCAGTTAAGGAAAGGTACTTGACATCAACCTCTGATCTCAATAGGCATGTGCACACTTAGGCACTCACTGACATACACACATGCACGCATCCACACTTAATAAGTTCATAATACACACATGCACACACACACATACACAGAGAGATACCATGCAAAAATAAATAAGCAAAGCTCATATCCCCCATTTTCTGGAAGTTTAGAAGGCCGGCAGAGTGTGGTTCATACTAGGAAAGCTCTCAAGGCCTCATGGGAGGATTCTCCAAGCATGAAGAGAAGGAGCCCCGCCCCTTGTTCTCGGAGATTTGAATCCCTTCAGCAGCCTTGGCACTTGATATAGAAACAACCGTGAAAGACTCCTAGGTTGTGACTAAGAGTCTTGCACTCAATACCCCCAAGTTTTCAGATGAACTCACCGTGTTTTCTGAGCTTAAATCTCTATTGTGAGCAGCCAGGAAGCCACATTCAAGCTCTCTACTTAGAAGTGATCATTAGCTGATTAGGTGATTGTTCTCAGTTTTATCCATCTAGACACTGCTTGCTTTGTGGAGAACACAACTGATTTTCTAAACAGCATTTACTGAAGCATAGTTTGACAACAGCGCTTGCCCATTTGATGTTCTCCTTTGTGGTCTAATTATTACACCTTCTGGGGTGGTTTATCTTCATTGTCAGCTTGATGAAGATTTAGAATCACCGTGGTAACACACCTCTGGGTATATCTTTGAGGGCATTTCCAGAAAGAAGGGGATCCTCGCTCTGAATGTAAGTTTAAATGAAAAGAAGCCAGCTGAGTATCCACATTCATCTCTTCCTCTGCTTTCTGACCTAGGATGCAATGTGACCAGTTGCGTTCTCTCTCTCTCCCTCTCCCTCTCCCTCTCCCTCTCCCTCTCCCTCTCCCTCTCCCTCTCCCTCTCCCTCTCCCTCTCCCTCTCCCTCTCTCTCTCTCCTTCCTGGCCTTGGATGTGATACGACCAACTGTCACAAGCTTCCATACTCCATCCCTTCCCCACCATGAAGCCAGAATAGACTCATCCTTCATTTCCTTTGTCTGGGTGTATTTTGGTCCCCGCAATATAAAAGTAACTGATACTCTTTCTATTTGTGGTATTTGGAAGAGCTAACCCACAGTCATGATGAGCCAGGGCACCCCAATAAGCGTCTCACCCTGTGCTATCTGCCATAGCTGCCCCAATGAAAAGGAAAAAGTGTCCCCTTTTCTCCACCTACCAGGGTGTGGAAGCCTGCAAGAACTGGATGCAGTCCCACAAACAAGTCAAGAGAAAAGAGAGGCTCCCTCGTGGTATGGGACTCCCACAAGCTAAACACCTCCCCAGTCTCTCCACCTGTCTGTAAGGGTCTTCAGTCTGATGCCCTGTTCTTTGTGTCTCAGCAATGCCTCCTAAGTCCCTTGGGGCTGTCACTCAAAATCGGCCCCTTCATTCAGCTTTGTGGGCTAAGTTAACCACAGCCACAGAGTCTCCCCTGCTTGGCTATTCACAGGTCACCAAGCCAAGACTTGGAGAAGCCAAGACAGATTTTCTGATGTGCCACACCACCTCCCCTTCATCCTTAAAGTCTGCCCACTCCACCCTCAGGCACCAGGCAAAGAAGCATCATTCCTCAAAATCCACGCTGGGAGTCATGTAGAGGACCTTTCTCATCAAACCGCTTCTGGTTATCCACTTAACCATGGCTGTAGCTGCTGCAAATTCCACCCGCATCCCCTCACTTCCTCCCGGCAGTCCAGGCTGTACCACTTCCTTCCTGGGCACCTGCTACCACAGTCAGGCCACTCCATAGTCCACTCACCCCACCCATAGTGGCCCATGTAACACCATGTAAACCCATGAGGTATCCAACTCCAACTCCAAATGGGTCTAAATAAAGCTCCCCTTGCCACATCACCCTCCTTGTATGATGCTGCATTGATTCTTCTAGTTCTGAGAGCATCAACATCTTTGATATTTCAGAGCCTCTGCACCAGCAATCCCTCTGCTTGGAGGACCTTTCTACCATCACCATACCATCCAATGCTTAATCCTTGGACATCTCAAAGACCTTTTCCAGAAAAGTCTTCCCACCTCCTAGTCTGTGGACTGAGACACACTCCTCCAGTCCCATCTCCAGCTTATCGCAGCCCTTGTCATGTTCAGGAATTGCCTGATCTGTTTGCTACTTATCGCCTACATGCTCCTGGGGGCAGGACCCTGGTAGATCGTCACATTGGGGGTATTCCAAGATGTGTTCAGTAAACAAGTAGATGGCTGTGATCTCCCCTTGGTAATCTGAGCAAGGATACTCAGGTGTGCTCTTCCCTCTTAGTGACAGTTTCTCTCACTAACTGACGTGTACTGCTCGTGATCTCATTCCCCCTAAGGAGAGCAGGGCCTTAAGTACAATCTTGCAATAAAGTGGGCTCTGTAGTAATCCTTAGTACACTCTATGGGGTCAAGAGCTGACCCTGAGGCCAAACTCTATGTTCCTGAAATATTAGGAATTTCTCTGCCCTTTTACTAAACACGCATGGCTCTGCTAGAAGGCAGAGACGTAGCTGGGGCAATGTCTTGATCGCTCACCCCAAAGTGACATTCCAGGTCAATGGGGACTGGTTAGTCACTGCAGCAGACTAACACAATGCGAGCAACACTAAGATGCAGGGGACAGGGAGAAGTTGCACCTAGGAATGTACACACTCGCACAGGGCTCCGTAGGACACACTTGGAGAAGGAGTAAGCTAAGGCTATGCTTAGCTAATTAGCAGCTGTCCTATCTCCAAACACCCAGGCTCAACCAGAGATGCCAAGCAGCTTCAGAGGCACAGCTGTCATCCATGTCAAACACCCACATAAAGACAATCACCCTCTCCATGGTGACCTAGACTCCTGGTCCCTCTGTCTGATAGCTGAAGGAGCTGTATCCATTGTAGAGATTGTAGGAAGGATGGGCAAAGTTGAGCAGGCCAGGCATATACGACTCTCACCTTCATTCCTACCACCTGGAACAGTGGACATTGCAGAACCTCCTGCCCTTCGGACACTGTCATGGCCAGCCCACTGCCTAGTGGCCTCCGCAACCCTGGGAGTTTAGTGCAGTGATTGACACTTCTTGCAGAAATGTGTTTGAAGTAAACAGGTGTGGGAACTCTCATCAGCCCTTATAAGAAATTTAAATTAGATTTCAGGAAGAAACAATGATGAGTTTGACCCAAATATGAAGAAAATGAAACCATCTCATCACAACCAGAGCATCTCTTGGTTATTTTAATTACTAACCCATGTTCCCTGTACAAGTTAATGGGTTTCACAGTGACATTTCTACACACATACAAATAGTATTATGTCTGTTCTCAACCACCGTCGAATTCTCATTTCCTCCTTCCCCTCCCCCTGATTCCCTTCCTTAATAATCTATCTTTTATTTCCCAACCATCTATTTCTCCTTGTTTGTTTCTATGTATAACAAAAGAGTGTGACTCTTGTCTTTCTGAGTCTGACTTATTTCAATTAACATAATGTGTTTCTGTTCCATCCATTTGTCCACACACATGACTCTGCTCTGTGCATGGCTGAATAACACTCCATTTTGCATACATACCACTTTCTTCATCCACTCACTCACTGATGGGAACCTACAGCAGTCCCAGAGTCTTCCCCTTGGTAAGAGGACTTCAATAAACATGTGAATGCGGGTATCCAGTATCCGTTTAGCATGCTGACTCCACTTCCTTCACATAAACAGCCAGGAGTGAAACTGAATTACATGACGATAGTGAGAAACTCCACACTAATTTTCATGGTGGCTAAACTGATTACATGCCCATCAACAGTGTAACATGTCCATCAACAGTGTAGCGTGCCCATCAACAGTGTAACATGTCCATCAACAGTGTAACGTGCCCATCAACAGTGTAACGTGCCCATCAACAGTGTAGCGTGCCCATCAGCAGTGTAGAGTGCCCATCAACAGTGTAGAGTGCCCATCAACAGTGTAACATGTCCATCAACAGTGTAACATGTCCATCAACAGTATAACATGTCCATCAACAGTGTAACATGCCCATCAACCGTGTAACATGTCCATCAACAGTGTAGCGTGCCCATCAACAGTGTAGCGTGCCCATCAACAATGTAACATGCCCATCAACTGCGTATTCGAGTTGCTTTCCCCCATGTCCTCACCAGTGTTTGCTGTTAACAACTTTCTTGATGGTAGCCATTCTGAGTGAAGAGACATGGATTTTTTTTTTTTTTAAGTTTTTTGAGACAGAGTTTCTCTGTGTAGCTTTGGAGTCTGCCCTGGAGCTCACTCTGTAGTCCAGGCTGACCTCAAACTCACAGAGATTCGCCTGCCTCTGCCTCCCACAAGCTGGGATTAAAGGCGTGTACCACTACCTCCCAGCGATGACATGGATTCTTAGTGTAATTTTGAATTTCATTCAACTGATAGCTAATAATGTTGAGTATTTTTATATATTTATTAGCTATTTATACTTTATTATTAATAATCATGTGTGTTAGTATGTATATATACATATATATGTGTATATATATACATATATATATATATATGGTATGTACACATTTATGCACAGAAGCACAGGTGTGGAAGTCAGAGGATTGCCTCAGGGTTCTGTCCTCACCTTCCACCTTTTGTGAGACAGTTTTCTTTTTTTCTGCTGCACATGTCAGGTAAACTAGCTCACAAGCTTCTGGTATTAGAGACACATTCATGCACGACTGCATCCGGCTCTATGTAGGTTCTGGGCATTTGGAGGCAGGTCCTCTTTTCTGCCCAGTAAGTGCTTCCTGAGCCATCTCTGAGCCATTTCCGCTGCCCCATTAATACTTCTTCCTTTGATTAGTGTCAGTTTATATGATTTGTTCATTGTTGATTAGATTCCTTATTCTTTGATTGTTAACTTTTGGGGTTCTTGGTCTATTTTGGATAATTCCCTGTCAGATAGCAGAAAAATATTTTCCTCGATATCTAAGATGTTTCCTCGCCTGTTCTTTGTTTTTTTGTTTCCTTTGATGTTCAGAAGCTTTTAAATCTCCTGGAATTCTGTTTGACAATCTTGAGCTGGAACCCATTAAGTAAACAAAACTGGCCGTGAGTTTACAGCAATTCTGTTTTTGCCTTTGGGGCGTTGGGATTGCAAGTTTGTACTATCTTGTCATCCAGGGCATTCTTACCAATCTCCACTATCTTCTCCAGCAATTTTTATATCTCTCCATCTAAGGTATGACTCAGCAGTTTGGTTCTAACTGATCCACCAAACAGAAGTCAAATATATGCAATCACACACCAAGCCTGGCATGCAAAAAGGTTACAGCAGCTCCATCTCTATGGGCCAAGACTCTGGCATCATCAGAACACCTATCAATCAGTAGTAGCTGTGGTTTTCAGAGTGGAGTCCTGGTTAGGATGAAAAGCAAAGAGCTGCAGGCAAAGCGGCAGCACAAATAAATCTCCCAGTTGTGCAGATGAAAGAGCCAGATGCAAAGGAATGCAGACACCAGGCAGCAGGCTCTGTGAGGTTTAGGAAAAGTCAAAGGACAATAGGGAAACCAAGAGTCAGGACCGGGAAACAGAGAAAACCCAATGGGGTGGCAGAGGTCATGTGACTAGTGGAAGGTACATAGAGCTGGGCATTTGTTAAAGCTCAGTAGATGATGAGTTGGAAGAAGGAGGGAATTATTGCTATGTAAATTAGACCTCAATAGAGATAATGTTTTTAAAGATCACAATAGTCTGGGCATGGTAACACTGAACTGAGTTCAAATCTTCCAGCCTATGTAAAATATCCAAATGTAGTGGCAAGTGCTTGGAATCCTAGCACCTCCAGAGGAACAATATTCAGGGTTGACCTCTGGCCTGCACACACAGATACATAACACACACATGCACCTATGCACACAGAGCATGTCCCTACCAATAAACACACAAACACATAAAAATAATGGAAAATAAATTATTTTTAAAATGATTGAGGACCTGGGTGTGTTTTGGCTCACATGGCTTAGGTTCCTCAATATGTGCTGGATTATAAGTTAAAGATAGAACATTTTAGCTATTTGTTGCTTTACTTATTGATTCACTTCAAATTACAATATAAACCTCATTTTAGGGTAACATTTCTATGACATAATTTTCCAACTTAAAAAAATACTATGAACATCTTGCTTGCAGATAGGCATATACAAGTCTCTTCCTTTGGGTCTAAAGGTCTGAACCACCATACCCAGCTTGACTGAATTCCTTTTATCAGTGGATTTTCACCAAGTATTATAGGCAAAGTTGAGTGTCATTACCCATGCCCCTTTGCCTCCTGATCCCTCTGAACTTGCAGCCAAATACAGTGGGCTTCTCCTGGAGCATCCATAGCCCAGCCCCACTTGGCTCATCAGGTTCCTGGTCCAGGACCCAATAGAGATGCATGGCTCTGAGACAGGCTTCCTTGGTGACACTCTGCTGCTACAACTTGTTGCTCTCCCAGGCTCTGACCTGTCTGTCGCCATGGTTTCACACACACCTTGTTCTTGAACTTTCTTCTCCCTTTCATGTTTCTTCTCTAACAGTGTAAATAGAAAGGCTAGGGGTGTTGTGCTAATGGCATCATCTGAACCCTAAGAGATGGTGGATGGACCTCATGGTAGTCTCATTAATGTATCTATGACCAATCCTTCATGGCATGCTATCAGTTGCCCTTAAATTATTATATTATTATCGTGGTGGTGGTGATGGTGATGGTTGTTGTTGCTGTTGTTGCTGAAGGGGGCACATGAAAGACTTCTCCTTTCACATTTTTGTGGGTTCGAGAAGTTGAATTGGAGTCATCAGGCAAGTACTTTACCCTCTGAGCCATCTCATCCTCTCTCTCCTTAGCCTACCCTTCTGTCAAGTTCTGTCAACATAACACAGACCTAGACATAGCTAGGAAGAGAGAATCTCAACTGAAGAATCACCTCCATCAGACTGGCCTATGGGCATATCTATGGGGCATTCTCTTGATTGATAATTGATGTAGGAGTGGCCAGCCGGCTGTAGACAGTGACATCCTGGGCAAGTGGGCCTGGAATGTATTTTTAAAAAGGAAGCTGAATGTGTGCCTAGGAACTAGACAATAAGCGACATTTCTCATTCCTACCTTAAGTTCCTGTCGCTACTTCTCCCACATTTTAAACACAGTAGCTTCAGGCAAACACATGCTTAGGGAAAGAAGGGTGTACAGTACCCTTGAACAGCTGTGGATGTCCTCTGATACATGCTGCGTCTTCCTACAGGCTGACTTCGTGAAGTTCACCGTAGACATCGACACAGAGCTAGAACTAATGGGCTATTCCTGCTCTGTCTGTCTTGCACTTGTCTTAACGCCTTGGCGGTGAGGGCTGTGGTTTTGTGTTAACACACAGTGTCTGGTTTGAACTTGTTTTGCTTAGTGTTTGTTAACTCACCGCCAATTTGGCCAGGAAAGTTACTGAGCATTGAGCTGCCTTCACACGTGCTGGGACAGACCAGTTATCCACAAGTCTAATTTTTGCCTGAAAGCTCAAAATTTATTATTGGCGACAAAAGTTGTTGGCTCCTTTCCTCAGAGTAACAAGTTCCCGTTGCTCATTTGGAGAAAACATCTGACCAACAGGAAGCCTGGATTAAGACTTTCTCTGCCAGTCCCTCATTCAGATACAAATCGTTAAGAAGAAAACCAAGGGACTAGGGAGGCAGCTTGGCTAGTAAGAACACTGGCTGCTCTTACAAAGGACTTGGTTTCAATTCCCAGCACCCACATGGCAGCTCACAAACAATTGTAACTCCAGTCCCAGGGGATCCAACACCCTCTTCCAGCCTCCACTAGCACCAGGGACACATATGGAACACAGACATACATTCATGCAAAACATTTCACACTTAAAATAATAATCAGAAAAGGAGAAGAACATCACATCTGCTCAGCCCAGAACTGCCCATCCTGCTTGGAGTCAGCGATGGCAGTAATCCTAGAGACAGAAGTTGCTGCATATGGTTCCTCTTCTGCTCTGGGGACCACCAGCACTGTGATGTCAGGGGTCAAGACAAAAATTAGTCACTCTAAGTACTGCTGGCCTCTGTGTTGTGAATGTGGCTCTGAAGAGGACGGCATGGAATTCCATTGCAGAGGCTGCCCTGGTTCCACTGGGGCATCTGGACTTTCCTATGGATGTCTTTGCCCCATTGCTCAGCATCAGCAGCAACATTCACGGCAACTGCTATTTTCTCAATGCTATTATGAGCAATTTTACCTCCTTCCCCACTCCTTTCTACTTCCTCCTCCTCTCCCTCTTATCTCCCTCCCCTCCAAAGTTCATGACTGAGTAGTGAAGGGTCTTAAGCTTTCCAAGAGCAAGAGATTGTGTTATGCCCAGATCCGTGAAGTCCCCCAAAAACCAACAAGGAGACCGACTCCTGTATGTAAAAGCAAAGAGCCTTTATACTACACAAGTTTGCAAACTCAGACTCTCCATATGTCTAACATATGGTAATGATCAGTGAGCCCCGAGCTCAGTTAGAGTTGGGTAGAGGTGGAGGTGTGGGGTTTTTAAGGTTTAGGACACCTGATTGACTGAAATTTGTCTAGAGGTGTCCTGGTGAGTGTGTGCTGGAAGGTGACCCTATCTACAACAGTTGGAACGTTAAGAATTTCCTTTGGATGGTCTGTTCCTGGATGGTGCCTGGGTAATCTCAGTTTGTGGTCCTTCCTGCAACCAGGTATTGTCTCAGGGTAAACTACTGAGACTCAGGCCTCTGTTAAGCTTATGGTTGGGTCCTACAATTGGAAATTCTGTCTATTCCAACCACACTGTATAAAGTTACCAGCTTTAAAACTACACGAGACACCCAACAGATGTTCCTCCAGGAAGAATAAAGATAGCCACAGGCAGCCAGAGGCCATAGCCACAGCAGCAGACTTCTCCAATACAGCATTGGTGGGGAGAACAGCATGACACCCCTTCCCCTCACACCTATATGCTTCACTGGGCTCCTTTGGCTCTATCCTCTCCTCCAAGGTCCCTAGTCCCTTGAAGATCCTGGCACCGATATCTTGACTCACATGTAGGGGCCAGCATGTGTGAACCACAGAGGGTCTTACTTTTACCCTCCTGCAGGAGGAGGTGGGGAACCTCTGTTGTCTGTGAGTTGTTTGACTGCTGAGGAAGAACAGCTGCTAAAAGACATTTGATTATAAATGCTGCTGGATTAATCTAAGCTCTATATTTTGAAAATGCCTTGACTTCAAAATTTAAGTCAAAAGATATGCTAATTTGCAGAAGAGGTTTTGTTTTTATTTCCACAGGAAATAGGAGACTGTGGAATCATTCTGAGTTTTAAAAAATTCAGTTTTGATCGAGGAAGACCCGTGGGAGCCCACATGTGACTCAGTTTCTGTCTGGAGTCATTTCTGACTTAAAGAAGTCATTTGAGTTCAAGTTTGCCTGCTCTGCTTTTTCCTATAACCTTGAGGGCTGTGAGAGACGTCTGATTTAGCCTGTGAGAAAAGAACACCCTATCTAGTAGACAGTATACTGCTGACAACAAACCCCAGGAACATCAAGATAGAAAGTAAGGCTGCTTCTGAGCAGCAAGCACATGTTGGAGAGGAGGCTGCTCACTCAAGGACAGGAATGGTCTTGTGGTTAGATACTGACTGACCATCTGTGCTGTGCTTTGTTCTGCTTTTGCATATAAGCAAGTTCAGAAATAAACTCTAGGCCATTTGGCTGCTTCAGCATGACCAGACAGACCTGCCTGTCTTCTTTTTCTTTCATCTGATTCTATCCTGGCTTCTGTTTCTTTCGTCTGACTTTTCTTTGGGCTTGAGGATCCCCTATCCAGGAAGCCTAGCTGGCTTTGTAAGAGTGGGTTCCTACAGGTAGCGCTCAGCTGTGTGGCCTCTTGGGGAGGGGTGTCTTCCTAGGGATACCGCAGATTCCAAGAGCTCTTGAGTACCAGCAGTCGTACAGTGTAAATACAAAAAAGAGGTTAGCTGTGCAGCATAAAAAACAAGTAAGAAGTAATTCAAGTGTAAGTGTAAAATAAGAAGTAACTTAAGTAAGAAGTTACTTGTGTATAAGTGTATAAAGTAATTATGGGCCAAGAAAATACTAAACATCTGTCTGTACATTTACTGAAAAATATTTTAAAAGTTAGAGGTGCCCAGGTAGGGCATGCACAACTGTGTTAATTGTTAGAATTTGTGCATTTACTTATAGATATTTTAAAGGTTAGTGGTACTAAGGAAGAACAAAGCAATTGCTTCAGTTTTTGAAATGTGTAAAAGATGTGTGCCCTGGTTCCCTGTGGAAGGGAGTATGAGTCCAGAGGTTTAAAAAGATGTATGTGAATGAATGAATGCACTTTGTCTTAGGCTGTGTTTTGACTGTTACTATGTGTAATGGTCTGTTCTGTCTCTTTAAAAGACAAGCCACGCCCACTCCCTCCCCTGTCTGCTGAGACAGGCTGATCTTCAGCTTGCAGCCTGACTCTCTCTTTTCTGTTTTCCTCTTGGAAAGGCAGCTTCTCTCTCTCTCTCCCTCCCTCCCTCCCTCTCTGCTCTTTTCCGCCTCCCTCTCGAAGAGACAGCTTCTGTCTCTTCCTTCTCTCTGTCTCTCCATCCTCTCTCTCTCTCTCTCTCTCTCTCTCTCTCTCTCTCTCTCTCTCTTCTCCCCTTCTCCCTTCCCCTTCTATAATCCCCCTGAATAAATATCCAACCTCACTCTGTATGGTGTGCCTATCCATGTCTCTGTCTCTTGCCTGCCACCACCGCCGCATGTCTCCCTGCCAGGAACTAGACACTGCTCAGGGACCTGCAGCCATCCCTACCTGGGACTGGCTGCTCTCAGAACCTGCTGTCTGCCGCCACGTGGCCCACTGCCACCGCTTGGGGACCTGCAGCATTTCTGCTGCCTGCCACCGGGGGATCCTGTAGCATTTTTAATAATCCATTTCACTATGTTGCTGTTTTATGTGATCATGTCTCTGAAAATTTCAAGTGGAGTCCCTGTTTGTCTGTCATTACTGTCTGGTTTTGTCTATTGACCTTCTTTGTTGTCTTGGAGATGAGGCAGCCAGCCTCTACATCAAGTCTCCTGTGCATTTTTATTGGATCAGGTCCAGGACTTTGGGTCCCAAAAGAAAAACTTCTCTAAGGGAGGCATGGCTAGGGCCACCTCCCTTTGTTGTTCTCTGGCCCACAGTCAGTCAACAGTTCCTGCAGAGGGCAGGGGGTGCGCATGCTCAGGTAGGCAGAGATGCCATAGGGAGACATGTTTATATGAACGAGGCAGCAGAGAACTGACGGCTTGCAGTTGAAAAACTGCACGGATGTGAAGCAGAGAATCTGAGATTATGGCCGGAGAAGTTAACAAAAAAAAAAAAATATTTCAGGAATCCTGGCAGTCAAGGACACTCTGTGCCCACCAGCGCTGTTCCCCCTCTTTTCTTTCCTAAGCCAAGTTTTTCACCATGATAACACTCAAGGTCTCTTCTGCTGGCCAGCAGTTTCTCATCTTAACCTTTCTCTGTCCTGATACTGCTTGGAAAAATGCTGAATTATACCAACCTGTGTAGTTTGGAAAGCGTTGATTTTGAAGTAAAAGTTAAAGATGCATTATGTTTGGAAAAATTATGCTTTTGTTTTCACAGGAAAAGAAAAATATATAGGTTTCAACCATATAGATCCAATGGGTTACAAATACTTATCATCTTTAAAGGAAACTGGGTACAAATTATTATTGATTAAGATAAAGAAAACTGCTGCTAGTTTCAAAAATTTCATATTGGTACAGGATTTTTATGTTAATGCAAATTTAAGTTATTATTATTGTGATTTATACATGCACACACACACACACACTATATATATATATATATATATATATATATATATATATATATATTCTTGTTTGAAATGTATCTTTCTGGACCACTGAAAGAAATCATGAAAGGAGACATTGATGGAGATGTGTATGCTGTCTAAAGAACAAGAGGACAAGCAAGAGACTGAAATAAAATAGGAAAAGAAATATATCTATGAGCAATGCGAGTTTAAAGGGAAACTATAATAAAGTTGGAGGTTTTACCATGTTAAGTTAATTCTGGTTGGTTTTCCTCATTAATAAGGCTGGTGATTCATCACTGAAGAATAGCTATGTTAATATTGGGATCATACTCTCTAAAGGTGGAAGGAGGACTGAGGTCCTAAATACAAGTTAATAATTAATCATCATATTGCAACCCTCTAAGTTACAGGGTTTTATATGATTGGCCTCCTATTAAATGACATGGTTAAAACTCTTACCTATTCAGACTTTCACAGAGAAACCAAACACGTTTATTAGAAACTATCAACATTAGGGTGCTGGAGAGATAATGGCTCTGTGGTTAAGAGCACTGGCTGCTCTTCCAGAGGTCCTGAGTTTAATTCCCAGCAACCACGCAGTGGCTCACAACCATTTGTAATGAGAACTGATATCCTCTTCTAGCCTACATGCAGGCAGAACCCTGCATACATAATAAATATTTTTTAAAAACTATCAACATCACATTTGTGGTCTATAAATGAAAACTGCAGTCTAACTGCTCCTATAATGGTTAACAATAGGGCAAAATGTTATATTATGAGTTTATATTAATACTTGGGGTAAAAAAAATATACAGCCTGAGGATATCAATACAGATAGTAAGAATTTGAAGGCATAAAAGCTTGGTGATTACATGGGGGAAATAAAGGCTTGAGATATATATATAGAAATTATTACAAGATTTCTTTCCCCTTCCATAATATTATTATACTAGGATTGCAAAAGTTCAGAATTTAACATTAATAGAGTTCTGACAAGCTAATAGAGCAACAATTGCTTACTGTTTGGGTCACAAGCTCACAATTTTAAATTTCTTTTGGTTGTCTTCTGAATATAGTCTTATATGCTGTTTAACCCAATCTATAGTCTTTGTTGGAGCTCAAGGATGTGAGTCTACTCCTGCTGCTTTACAGATACCTGTTACCTCCTTTTTCTACAATGTGGATTTCACTACAGACTAATAATGCTAATATATCTAAAAGTTTTATGTCCTTTCATAAAAAGTTTCATACAAACTTTGGAAAATTGAGAGAATTATATACCTTGGATCCACTTCTCATTAGTCAAAATGGTTATGGTTCTCTCTCTCTCTCTCTCTCTCTCTCTCTCTCTCTCTCTCTCTCTCTCTCTCTCTCATCCTGAAACTCTCCTAATTATTGAGAACATGAGTATACAAGCTTCAAAAGAGTTCATGAATTTTAACTTCTGTACCCAGTTTGTATCTGTCTTAACTGGTTCCCACTTGGCTGACAAGCATATCCAAGCATCAATTGCTGATACCAACCTGCTCCAGATGACTATGAGTCCTGAACTTGCAGAAACCTGATGAAGACCAGTCCAGCCAATGTGATTGCTGTCTTTTTAGCTTGTCAATGAACCAGATGCTTCTAAGTTCCCTCATTGTCTTTGACTATCATTTTAGCCTTCCAGGGCCCTGAGAACAACGTCCTACAGTCAGCAGGAAGTAATTACAAAAATGAATATGTCATCCATGCCCCCTCCCACCAGGATGTTAGATAAAAAGAGAATTTCTCTGTCAGTCATCACAGGGATTTTGGTCATTTATGCCTTGAATAAATGATAATTCCTATCTGGGTACCATTAAACTAATGATGCTAAAATCCTAATATCAACCTCTGGAACAAACTCATCTCAAGGATTTGAGATGGTGTACTATGCAGGAATTTTGAAAGGGCACATGGGAGTCTATATTAAGAATATGATTTTTAAAAGGGGGAGTTAGGGTTATACCCACAGTCACCATATATGCATTTTATTTTAAAATTTTAAATTTTTAAATGGGATATCTGTGAGCAATCTGCCATGAATTGATTTGGGTATGAAAGCATCACCACATAGTTTACTCAGGTCTAATGGCTTATGAAAGGGTCGTGACACTGTTTGGTTATGGGGAGAAGACATGTTTGTGTGTTTTTACAGGATGAAATTGAAGCACAATTGGTACGGTGTGTGGAACAGAAAGATGCTGGTCCTGATGTTGCTGATGATAATTCAGAAAAGCCAGAGTGAGACCGGTTGTGCCTATGATCCTGATCCACCCATTTTACACCCTGCTGTTTGGGAGTGAAAGGAGATCGTAGTCACCATCAACGATACACATCTTTTAGGTCGACCTGCCACACAAGAGTTTCTGACTACTTGAGAATTTTCTCATGTTGGGTATGGTAAAGGAATTCCTGTGTGTTTTGCAAAGAATATTGCTTTGGAGGGATGTCTTGGAGTATTTCCAAATCTAATTATGGGACATGATAAACAATGTACTTATTTTACAAAGTTATTGCTTCCTCGAGGTAATTGGGTAAATGATACTTCACCCTCCTCTACGATTTCCTCCACGCACGAAGGAACTGAAAGAGTCTGAAAGAGAATTTGGTGGTGGAGACGATGCACTGGTATTTTCCCATTGAAGTATAACATCACAGGGACATCACAGTACATTCTGGACTGGTCTGGAAGTCAAGAAGATTATAAGGACTCTTATCCTTTGTCTACAGCAGAATCTTGGGACCAAGGACTATCTGCTGGAATTTGGTGATCCAGTACAAAATTTCCACAGACTTATGTTTGGAAACTTGCTGCTGCCATGGGAAAAGGGGCAGGACAATCCAGTTCTTCAAAGCCTGTTTGCCCCCTGAAAGGAATTGCTTTGGCTTGTGTCAAATGCCTTATGTTCTTTTGGTGGTAGGGATAAAAATCTCCACAAACGGTATTGTGTTTAATGCATCAATCATGCCCTGATTATATGTTAACTAATTGTATTTCTCAAGTAGATGATCATACCTGTGTATTAGTGTTAAAACAACCTTCTTTTGTAAAGCTGCCTGTGTATGTAAATGACCCATGGTTTGATAACAAAAGATTACAAGTAACTGAAGAAATCAAGAAAGCTTTAAGTAGACAGACATGTGTTGCTGGATCAGCTGTAGCAGGATTTTCAGCTCTTGTTGTTATGCTTACTCCTACTGCGGTTGCTTCAGTGGCTTTGTCTCAGTCTATTCAAAATGCAGGATTTGTGAACCATCTAAGAACGTTTCTATGACTTTGGAGACACATGAAGACATAGATGTAAAAATGGAACATAAATCGAATGCCTAGTATGATATGGTACAATCTTTAGGGGATAATCTCCAAAGCTTAAAACCTGAGGCCAGTTGAAATGTCACACTGACGATGAACAGATTTGTGTTACATCTTTTGTGTATGATGAAAGTGATATCGGTTAGGAGAGGGTTAAAGCACATCTATAGGGAATCTGGCATGATTCTAATGAGTCCTTAGATTTGGCTAAATTACATCAAGAAATATTGGATTTGAAAAAGGCTAAAAATGGATTTTGATGCACCAAAAGCAGTTGAAGATATTTTGGAAGAGTTTGAATAGGCTGTTCCATCGTGGTCAGCATTTACCTCACGGCTTAGCAGTATTGCAGTTATTGGAGCTTGTGTTCTTTTGGGCATAATTTGTTTACCTATATTTCTCAAACTGATTATGAACTCACTGTGGAAAGTGGGCTTGGAACTTCATGGAGTAAAACTCAGCACACTTTCCTAAAAACTTGACACCAAAGACTTGCAGTGAGCTATGGGTGAGTTTTCTTTGCCTCTTTTCGACCTAAGACAGGAGCTGGATCTCGAGGATCCATTTTCCCATGACGGGTAAGACTAGAGTGTGGTAAGAAACCCCCAGGGCAGATGCAGTCTTCTGAGGAACTCTGAGATGTCCTTAAAATATTAAAAAAAAAAAAAGGGATAATTTGTGGGAGCCCTGTGTGACTCAGTTTCCATCTGGACTCATTTCTGACTTAGAGAAGTCATTTGAGTTCAAGCTTGCCTGCTCTGCTTTTTCCTATAACCTTGAGGGCTGTGAGAGACTTCTGATTTAGCCCATGAGAAAAGAACACCCTATCTAGTAGACAGTATACTGCTAATAACAAAACCTCGGGAGCATCAGGACAGAAAGTAAGGCTGCTTCTGAGCAGCAAGCACATGTTGGAGAGGAGGCTGCTCACTCAAGGACAGGAATGGTCTTGTGGTTAGATACTGACTGACCATCTGTGCTGTGCTTTGTTCTGCTTTTGTATATAAGCAAGTTCTGAAATAAACTCTGGGCCATTTGGCTCCTTCAGCATGACCAGACAGACCTCCTGATTCTACCCTGTCTTCTGTTTCTTTCATCTGACTTTTCTTTGGCCTCAAGGATCCCCTATCTAGGAACCCTAGCTGACTTTGTAGGAGTGGGTTCCTACAAAGACCCCCTGAAAAATCTCTGGTGGGAACATATGACCCAGATGATCCAATGTTTCAGCGCACCTCTGTTGCAGTTTCTTCTGAGTTTTACATACAGAACAGCCTCAAGACTGTCAACTGAGATAGATGATCAAGCCTCACAGGATACTTAAGTCAGGACTTGGTCATATTCCTAAATTGTCTTTGGGTACCCATAAGATTATCTGTGGCCCCAAATCATCAGGAAGTAGCCTAGAAAACTATGCCCACATTCCCCAAAAATGGAATGAAATATGGATGTTTGTGTTTAGAGTTTTGGTTACAAGTTGTTATGAATAATGGTCAGTAAAAAAGCTAAACAAAGGAGATTAGATGCAGAGTTCTTGTTTTTAATAGAAAAAAGGAGAAATGCTGTGGGATAATACTCTGATACACTGTAAAAAAAAAAGTCACTCATATTGGTTTAATAAAATGCTGATTGACTAGTAGCCAGGCATGAAGTATAGGTGGGGTGACCAGACTAGGAGAATTCTGGAAAAAGGAAAGGCAGAAACACAGTCACCAGTCAGATGCTGAGGAAGCAAGGTGAGAATGCCTCACTGATAAAAGGTACCAAACCTCGTAGCTAAACATAGACAAGAATTATGGGTTAATTTAAGTTGTAAGAGCTAGTTAATAATAAGCTTGAGCTAACAGGCCAAACAATATATAATTAATATAAACCTCTGTGTGTTTATTTGGGATGAATGACTGCAGGACCAGGTTGCAGGACTGGGCAGGACAGAAACTTTCATCTACAAACTTCTGAGTCCAGAAAACTTTGCCCTTCAAAGTTATAAGGGCCACCAGCTACAAGAAGTATTCTTTGACCAGCCCCAAAAATATACTGTTGTTTTGACCATCAATCAAAACATTGAGGTAGAGGAAGATGAGATACCTTGGCCACCTGGGCTACTCCCATACTGGACATCTCTCTGACTTCCCAGGCTGAGCATCTTCCACAAAGAAGAAGGCATTCTTGAGGCAGACACTGTAGGCAGCAACAACCTGGACTATGAGGTCACTATGTGCTTGTTGCCCCTTCCATAAGAGGGAAATGAGAGTAGACCTTCATCAGAGGGTATAGCTGACACTTTCCCACAACTATAGCAGTGAGGTTCCGTGAGTTTCCACATCAGAGGAGTTGTTTCTCCTGTGTAGGAAGAAGCTTGTGGATTTACTACCCAAAGATGTGTTCTCATTCTGAGACTGCAGCAGCTCCCTAGTCCCAAAGTTTCTTATCTTTTCTTCTAGTCATGGCAGGAAAATAATGAGAAGCCAAAGAAATAAGAAAGAGAAGGAAAAGCCATGTGTAGCTTAATCCCAGAATTTAGGAGCCAGAGGCAGGTAGGTCTCTGTGAGTTCGAGGTCGCATGGTCACATAGTCTGTTCCAAGACAGTCATGCCTAAATAAGTGAGATCTTGTCTCAAAAAAAAACAAAAAAGAAAGAGGGAAAGAAAGACAGCAAAGAGTCTCTAGTGCAGAATGGAACTGAGCCAGCTGAGATTGGGGATTAAAAGCAAAACTGCCAGGCTGTTCTACAGATGCAGCTCAGATACTGGGCACCCATCCTCCCAGAAACAGACATCAAGACAGAGTGCTGGGTGGGGGGTTGGAACAGGTCACTGCTGTGCAAAACCATGGGTCAAATAGGTCTACAAGCATAGCTAGCCCCAGATGAAGGAAAATCCACACCCAATTCCCCTTAAAGTCCAAGCCTGGAAGTCAGCTACTTGTACAACTCCTGGAGATTATGGAAGAAAACAAGGCTGACCCCAGTCACAGACAGCCTGTAGTTGCAAAACCAAAACAGACGTGCAAACAAAACAAACAGGCAGTCGAACCCCTGCTCCTGATGTTCTAAAACCAACTTATCTGGAAAACAGCTTACTTCTCTTCTGCCCCAAACAAAACCTGGCCCTTCTCCTCCTTCCTTAGCTATACCACACACCACACACACACACACACACACACACACACAGTGTATCTTGCACTCTCTCAAATCCTGTTACAAAGTCTGTTCTTATTGTAGAGGTCAGTTTGAATTTTCATTTTTTATTTCCTCCTACAAACTTAATTGCTTACATCCACAGTCCTGTGACACATCCCTTCAAGCCCCAGATTCAAGTTCATTTCAGTCAATTACTGGGACACACAGCAAATCTAGAGACTACTGCTTCATAGGACAGCAAAGGAGACCATTCCTGCAGAAGAGAGCAGAAGTTGGCCTGATTCCTTACTGTCTTCATTCTGGATTTCACCTGTTGCCTCCCAACCATCACTCCTCAGTGACAGGCAGACTTTCCCTTCGTACAGAGACCCATGTGGGGTTCCTCAGTCCACAGTGATAAACAGACTTTCAGCCTGTACAGGCCCCATGAGAGGACTCCCCAGCAGGAAGCCAGAAAGAGTGACCCCAAAGTCTCCAGAGCAACTGCTAGCAGGCTGATCCTAGGCACCCAGTGTCCCCCTTGGACAGACAGTGATGGACTGTCTGAAAATATGGGGTGTGGAGAGAGAGAAGGCAAAGGACAAGCAGAGAGCAAGGGGGCAGGCCACAGTGGAGTGCTGAGGGGTGGTGGAGTATGGGAACAAGCTCCTGAAAATCAGGCCATGATAAGATCAGCTTACTGTCTACAAACCCTCAACTCAGAGACCAAGAGAAGAGAGCAAGCACACAAGAACTAGCAGCGTTCAGAAAGCCAGGGTCACCAAGAGTGTGAGGACTGGAAGCAAAGACACAAATGCTGAATAAAACACGCCAGTCCCAGCGGGGTCCTGGCTCAATGGAAAGATCCATAAACTATGGATCTGCTCTGTGGATGATGTGAGTATGGCCGTCTATGGTCTTATTTATTGTTAACTTTGTTATGCATTCAGATTCCCTGGGAAGACACTGTCATCTTCAGAAGACACAGATAAAGGTATATCCAAGAGGGAACTGTGCTGCGGGCCACTTTCAAACAGCTGGACAACAAGAAAAGTACATACTCAGACAAAGAAAGCAAAGATAGCTGTCTTAGTTAGGGTTTCTATTGTTGTGAAGAGACACCATGACCACGGCAACTCTTATAAAGGAAAACATTTAATTGGGGTGGCCTGCAACAGTTTCAGAGGTTCAGTTCTTTCCATTATGGTGGGACACATGACATGGTGCTAGAGACGTAGCTAAGAGTCCTACATCTTGCAGGCAACAGGAAGTGGCCTGAGACACTGGCGATATGCTTAGGATATATAAGACCTCAAAACCCGCCTCCACAGTGACACACTTCCTCCAACAAGGACACACCTACTCCAGCAAAGCCACACCTCCTTATAGTGTCACTCCCTTTGGGGGCCATTTTTTTTTTCAAACAAGCACAATGCCCAAGCTTAACTTCGGTGGGATCCAGCCCTGCTTCTGTCTTTCCTGGGAGTCTGGTGTCCCTCCTAGGGAAAGGCTGGAGAAAGAGCTGGCACTTCTTAAACTCTGATTCTCCTGCATGCACAGACCAGTGCCAGTCTCACCAGTGTGGAGAGCAGGACATGAACTGCACTGTGAATTACAGGGAGGGCTTCCAGGACATCTCCACCATAGCGGGAAATGTCTGAGACATCTCCACTCCCGGCAGCTACCCTGGACATTTGCTGCCCATCTCCCTCTACCCTACAGTGAATCACAGCAGGATCAGCATCCCCTTGGGAAGCTCAGGACAACCTGAGTGGTTACCAAAGACAGGAAGACGAAAGCACTTGATAGCTCAGGCCGGGGCTGAGGGCAGCCTCCTCCCCTCTGAGACCATGGTAGATAGGCACATGGGCTGAAGACTATGGACAAAGAAAGGAGGTCAAAGGTCAGAGAAGCCCCTCTCAATGACAACAGGACAGGAATGCCATGCCTAAAGTGGGCAGTCATCCTGGGAACGGTGTCAGAGCTCTAGCCTCATTCAACTCTAGTTCCGCTGGGCTGGAATAAGGACAGATAGGGCAGAATCTCCGTGCTAGTGCTCCCCACATGCCCTAGTCACTGTTCTGTTGCTGTGAAGAGACACCATGGCCACAGCAACTCTTAGAAAGGAAAGCCTTTACTTGGAGGCTTGCGTACAGTTTCAGAGTCAGTCCATTATCATCATGGTGGGGACATGGCAGGAGCAAGGTGACATCCATGGCACTGCAGCTGGAGATAAGAGTTACATCCTGATTGGCAGGCAGAGAGAGAAACTGGGCTTTTGAAACTTCTAAGTCCACCCCCAGCAACAAACTTCCTCCAATAAAGTCACACCTAGTCCAACAAGGCCTCCTAATCCTTCTCAAATAGTGTCATTCCCTGATGACTAAGCACTCGACTGCATAAGCCTATGGAGGTCATTCTTCTTCAAGCTACCATGCCATGATAATTCTGATATGGCCTTTAGAAGAAGAACCAAATGCCTAGAATGTCTGTGATAGTCTCTCAGAGGAATGAAGTGTTCCCTAGATCAGGGCTGCATCTTCAGTGTCTTAGAGCCAACCTGGTCCTCAGTAGGTGATCAGAAATTACCCAATGGCCAAGGATGGATTTCAGATGATAGGGGTGCAGGTACCTGATAAATATTTGCTGTATTGGGGGGTAGTTGTACCAAGTAAATACCTGATAAATATTCACCGTATTGGGGGGGGGGGGGTTGACTGATGGCTCCAGGGCTCCCGCAGCCCAGATCCTAGATGTACAATTGACTTACAGTATAGAGGCCCCAAGGAGCCTCACTGGATCCTGCTGCTGGTCCTGAGTCACAGACTCCAAGGCTGAGAGAGAGAAAAGGGAGAACATTGGCCTAGGACTGGAGGACACAGAGATGTCCCTCTTCAGCTACTACATGAGGTCCACGAAACTTGGAAACTGGGCAGCATCAGCTGAACCAGCCTGGGGGCCATGGCCTCCATCAGCCAGTCTCTGGAGAGCCCTTTATCAGCCCTTCCCACCGTGTGAGGTACTCCTACGGCAGCCCCACCCAGTGTTTAGGTTCTCCTAACGAGAGCTGTCCGTCCCCAGGCGTTGACAATGCTTCTGAGAGAGAACAGGAAACGGTGCTTGGTAATTGAGTCTCTTGGGGCCTTGGTTCTGAATTCTTTTCTTCACAGGCTGATTCTGCTCCTGTTAGAAATTGAGGAAACCTCCTCTGTCGTTCACAAGGCCAACACCCACATCCCTTGAGGTCCACACTTCAGTTCAGACGACTCCATTAGCACAACACCCCCTAGCCTTTCAACTCACATTGTTAGAAAAGCACCATGAAAGGGAGAAAGAAGTTCAAGCACAAGGTGTGTGTGAAACCATGGCGACAGACAGGTCAGAGCCTGGGAAAGCAACAACAAGCTACAGCTGCAGAGCAGCACAAAAACAGCCTGTCTCGGAGCCATGCATCTCTAGTACAGGAGCATCCTGGACCAGGAACCTGCTGAGTCAAGTGGAGCTGGACTATGGATGCTCCAGGAGAAGCCCACTATATCTGGCTGTAACTTCAGAGGAAGCTGGAGGCAAGGGGACATGGGTAATGACTCTGAACAAGGGCACATGTACTTTACCTATAATGCTTGGTGGAAATCAACTTACAAAGTAAACTCAGTCAAGCTGGGCATGGTGGTTTAGGCTTTTAGTTCCTGGGAGACAGAGGTCAGAGGATCATGAATTTGAGGCTATATTGGGCTACATAACAAGATCCTGGCTCAAAAATGCACAAAGAAAGGGTGAAAGTTAGCATGCAAGTCAATGGCAAATGTGACAGCTCCTTGCAGTGATGAAGCATAAGAAGCTTCCACTTGCTGTCAGCTAGGAGCCAGTGACACCATTTGTCCCCACTGACTACGGCTAAATCCTCGGCACAGCTGACAGAGCAGCAGCCTGGTAAACATAGGAGCCCTGGAATTGATGGCAGAGATAAAACAGGAAGGGGGCCACACAGCAGTAAGTGTCTTACCTTATTTCCTCCTATCTCCTAAATTATGTTCAAGGTGGGCCCAAACCCCCAGGCTCCACAGCGGGTTCCACCAATAGAGACTCACAGCCTGATACCAGATGGCCAGGGCTGCCATTCCTCTGCCATCATGCCCCAGGTGGAAATGTCAATCCCAAGAGGTGGCATAGGCCAGAGTCACCCACACTGTCTCAGGTACACCCAACTGAGAGCAGATTCAGTATCACAAGGAGGTGGAAATGCTGGCTTTCTGGCCAGAGACCAGGTGGAGGGGCCTGAGAGAAAGTGCTATATCTCAAGAAAATGAAATAGGTCAGCATAAATCTAGCGAAATAAATAAAAGATCTATACGCCAAGAACTATAAAATTCTTGTGAAAGAAATCAAAGGAGACCTAAATAAATGGAAAAGTACACCACAGCCAAGGCTTGGAACACCAAATTTAGTTAAGATGCCAACTTTCCCTAAAGTGACCTGTAAATTTAACACAATCCCAAATAAATTTCCAATGCTGTTTCCTGTATTCGTGCAGATTTGCAGGCATCCTGATGCCACACTAAAATATGTATTATGGCAAGGCAAAATATTTTTGAACAAGAAAACAAAGTTGGCAGACATGTGTTGCCAGATTCTGATTTACCACAAAGCCATAAGGATTAAAATGACATCATGCTGTGAAAGACACAGATCAACCCGGAAACAGACCAGCACAAGGATGGCCAACTAATCTATGACAAAAGTACAAAGCTGATACAGTGGAAAAGGACAATCTTCTCAGTAGATGCTTCTGGAACAATTAGACCATCCACACATAAGGAAAAATATGGGACCCAACCTACTTTACACTTCATACAAAACCAAGGGCAGGAAAGACTGCTGAGCAGGCAAAGGTATATTGCCAAGACTGACGACCTGAGTTCGACCCCCATAGGTGCTCACACATGCATTACACACATGCACGTACACACATATACACACTAAATTAAATACAAAAATAAATAAATAAGCCAAATAATCAGGCCATATACTTAAATTAGAAACTATAAAACTTTGAAAAGAACACAGGAGAAAAGCTGGCTAGAAACAGGCCAAGCTAAGTCTGGGTGTCCACAAGAAAGAATAAGCCTCCATGTGTTTTACCTGGGAGCTGGGTTGTGGGACCCCCCAGAAGAGTAAAGAGTAAAATAAAAAACCAACAACAAAAAATAACAAAATAATAATTTAAAGGCACATAAAAGGAGAAAAAGACAAGTAACAGACTTCAAGGAAATGTTGCCACATAGCACATCTGATACAGGGCTTGTATCCAGAATATATATATAAAATAAAAATTCTACCCACTGCCAACTGGTGGTGGTACATCATGCCTTTAATCCCAGCACTGGGGAGGCAGAGGCAGGCAGATCTTTGAGTTCAAGACCAGCCTGGTCTACAGAGTCAGTTCCAGGATATCCAAGACCACACAAAGAAACCCTATCTCAAAAAGAAAGAGAGAGAGAGAGAGAGAGAGAGAGAGAGAGAGAGAGAGAGAGAGAGAGAGAGAGAGAGAGAGAAGAGAGAGAGAGAAACAAAGAAACAAAGGAAGATTGATTGATTCAGCCATCTATACAGTGTCTTTTCTCTGGGGTGTGTGTTTGTGTGTGTTAAGTGCGTGCTAGTGTAAGTGTATAAATATACAGGTGTGTGTAGAGGTCAGAGGTGGATGATGTATGCCTTTTCTCAATAACTCTCCACCTTTATGTTTTGAGATAGAGTCTCTTACTGAGCCTGAAGCTCATTGACTTGGCTAAGCTGTCCAAAGAGTTTTGAGGAGTCTACCGGCCTTCTCACCTCTCAAGTGTTGGGGTAACAGGCTGGATTACACCATACTTAATCTATTACATAGATCTGGGGACCCAAACTCAGGCCCTCATGCATATGCGGCATGCACTTTACCCACTGAGCCATCTCCCCAGACCACCACCACCTTCTCTTTAATGGCAAAGGAATCCATAGACACTTTCCAAGAGAGGATACACAGGCTCCACAAATGCATGGCTGACCCTCGCTGCTCTTTTCCTGGAACCTGAGCCATATAGGCAGTGCCCACCATGGGGTCACTTCTTGTGTGGGGTCCCAGTGTTTCTCAGATCTGTCCCTGTTGAGAAACTCTTCCCAGCTGCCATGAGGGACAGAGTCACAGTGAGTCAGGTTCACAGAACTGAGCAGATCATGACTTAGCGGGCTCTTCAGAGTTCTCCGCAGCGTTTCCCTCCTTGCCTTCTCTCTGTGGGTTGTGAGCTTTGGTAACGTGAGTCGGCAGGAAGGCCAGGTTTATAAAAGGCAGCTTATCTGCTGAAGGACACAGGCTGTCTGAAGCTGTCCCTCTCACTGTCATGCGCTGGCCTTCCCCAGCTCACACTTAGAGGAAAGGTATCCTGGTAACAGCTCCAGGACACTCCTGTTCAATGTGCTCCTCCCTGCTGCCACCATCCGCTGTCACAGAGAGGCTTTGCAGCAGGCGTGGGGACCTCAGGCATAACATGCGTTTGTTTGGGCTCCCTGTTCTCCATGAAGCCACCTAATGGGGAGAAACCAGCATCTGGTCAACCTTTTCTGCACTGAGTATTCAGTAAACTGCCATCATCTCTGCCTGGACCATGAGCAACCTGTACACACACACACACACACACACACACACACACACACACTGTGCTGCAGCAGGGGCTATCCCTCTTGCTAAGAGAAGTCACTACTGTATCTCCAGTCCTGACCTTCTCTCAGACCTGACATCCAGAATCTATCTGCTCCTCGGCAAAGCCTACACCTGGGTGCATGCACATAGCAGCAGTGTTGTCATTGTGAAGGCAGACATGGTTGGCTTGTGGTCTCACAAGAATAGTAGGCCCTGGCCTGAGCTGAGCTCCTTAGCTCTCGACACACTCACAAACTAGGAGCCCACAAGGTGAGGACAGAGCCTGGAGGGGCAACATGTTTTCTGTGTGCTGTCCCTTTCACAGTGGTACAGCCCTATGGCCACTCCACATCCTGGGTGTTTAATATTCCTCTGGCTGTGAATTGAGCATATGCTTATCCTGGGGAACCCTCCTGTCACCCCACTTCTGGGCCTGGGAACCTCCTTGGCATCACCACTCACTGCACACCTTTACAGCCTCATGCTCTGGTCTCTTCTCTCTCTCCCTCCTCATCCCTATGTGGCATCTTCCATCAAAGGCATAGGGCCCTACAATCATCTGCTAGAGGACAGAGCTCAGCCATAGGCTCAGCATAAGCTCAACATGGCAACTGACCAGAACTGACACCATCTCGAGCTATGGACTCACATAACCTCTTCTTCATGACATTTCTCAGTCTCACAACTTCCCCTGCCTCCTCTCCAGGCTAGAACATATGGGCTTGGGTCATTCCTTGGCTCTCTAACATTAGATCACAGCCGGCTATGGATGCTCACAGCCAGACAAAATGCTGACTGGCCGTCCACAGAGCACGGTGGCATCTGGACACATGCTGGCACAGGCACTCTACTCTTACCCCTGTGTGGTGCCCTGAGGCTCACCCAGCTATTTGCAAAGTTGATATTGGCTAGGACGCATCAGCCAATCAGGATCATCAGGCAGCCCCCTCTAAGACCAAAACCCAATAACCTTGACTATGACCTCTGTGCTGTGAGTGTGCAGTCTCTCAGCCACGTGGAGTGATTTTAGGTGGGAGAACTCATCAACCAGCGCCAGGGACAGTTTGCACGATTCTTTCCTGTCCAACTTTACATGCTGGACATTTCTCCAATAGCAGTAGTCTCAGGGGTATAGTCATTTCCTTGAGAAATATAAACACGTCAAGTTCAAGGCTCTGTAGTGTGAGTTGACCTCCATTTATGAAGCCATTTATGGGAAGAGGCCAGCAAAGACTCCACAGACTATCTCACTTAAACCTCCAAAAAGTAAGTCTCCCCTTTTCCACCAATGCCTTCACTGGAGCCCCCAGATTCAATAAAGTTCTTGTTAAGGGTTGATCCCGGGATCCCCCAACATTGCCTCCCACCCACAACAGCAGGAGAGACCCTGAGTACTGGCCTCTGAGTCACTGGTGCCTCCTGAAACCCCTTCCAGTCTAAGAACAGGCTGGCGTAGCCCATTACAGAAGGCAGAGGTGACACAAGGTGACTCCTGACACTATGTCTCGTGAGATGATATTGCTGTCATCTTGTTCACTGGACCGGTCACACTGGAGCCACTGAGTAAGAGTCCCTCCTTTGACAGAACCACGTGTGGCCCCTTATCAGGCTTCAAGTCTTCCCAGCACAGGCACCGGACATGGTGAAGTAGAGACCTCCCAGCTCCACTGCTCTAGGGCACACCTGCACCCTTGTGAGCCAGAGAGCCACAGAAAATAATGGCTGCGGGTGTGGGTAATTTGTTACATAGCAGCTGCTCCTGCACCACGGCATGCAAGGCCTAAGGTGCAGTGCTTTGGATGAGAGACTAGAGAAGTCATCTTAGCAAGGTTTTGTTCTCTTGTGCCAAAGCGGCTGGGCTTTCCCAACATAAGCCAGCTGCTGCACAGCTCCCTTCCTTCCTACTGCAAAAGAGGAGAGGCCGGCAGAGGCCAGCAGAGGCCAGCAGAGGCCAGCAGAGGTCAGCAGGAGAAGCCGCCAAACCTCACAGCCTGGCCAGGCAGGTGAGTGGTCCCATTCCACTGTGGCCACACACAGCTGGAGTCAGTTCCCAGGCTACTGGTGACAAAGCAGCATTCTCGGTGGGCTTCCTGGGATGTTCACTCCTATTTTTCCCTCCTTCCCTGTGGCAGCCTTAGGCAGTTTCCTATCGACAAACTAAGCCTGCTCTGAAAGTTAGGCCTTAATTCAGCGTGGGGAAGGGGACTCTCGAAGCATTTAACACGGCAGCTTCAGCTGGCGCTCCATTTAGAGGACGCTTATTGTAATAACACGGAGATGTTTCTTCAAGGGTGTTTGACAGGCAGTCTCTAGAGGCCATCTTCCCACATCAGTATTTTTCCCCCGCCTAGAAAAGAAGATACATGGTAGTTATGTCTTTACTGTAGCAGAGGAAGATTTACTTTCTTAATAATCGAGACCCTGATGCAGCTAGGCCTTGCAGCACGCTGCAGTTAACGCTTGCGTTTGTGGTGCTGTTCCGTCGTGAGGGTTTAATTGACAACTTGAGATTTGCCATTGCGCAGACATGAAACATCTGGGAAGCTTGAGAGACACGTGTTTTTACAGCCTTAAGGCTACTCGCAATTTGATAAGCATAATAAGATATGGATGATCTAAATGCTTAAGCATTTAATTACTAGGAAATGGAAGATGTTTTGTTTTGTGTTGTGTGGCTTATCCTTTCATAAGTTTTCGTTTAAGCATCTGGGAACAGAAGCCAACTTTCCGTCTTTGCCTGGCTCCACTGTCACCCTCTCCTTAAAGAGCAGTGCACAGCACACTCCAGGAAAACAGGATTCTGCCCTATGCTTCCAAAGCCTTGAACAAAATCTCCCGAGGCCTGTGGCAACCTCCACTTCACCATGGCCCTGAGAGCATCCACCGTCAGTAGTAAGGGAGCTTCTCTTCTCCTCCTTAAACCCCAGAGCGGTAATAGTGTGGCATGAGCAGTCAAAGGCCTCTGCATGGAGGAGACAAGGCTGCAGGCACAACCAGGAGATGCCCAGTGTGGGGAAACCAGGCATCTCTGGGTCCAGAGAGTGAGAGCCGATCTTCCCCATCGAGTACCAGCCTCGGCTTCACTCTTGATTTTTAAAAGTTCAGGATATAAAAATCCAATGGCAATGTAAGTTTTTAAATGTCTTTATATTTACATCCACAGATGTATCATTTGGCAAAAGTGTACCTGTGTGTCTACAACACAGTACAGACGTGAACCCTGCCTTTCCCTTCCCTACTGTCTTACACGCCCACTTCTCCTTTCTAATGCTACTCCCTCCATCCCTTTCTGACCTCTCACCTCCCCCAGAGAGCCCTTGGTAGAAGTGGCATGTAAATTTGTCACAGACCTTCCAACATGAGTGCCTGACTATTCAGGCAAAGGCACATTTAGAGGGGCTTCTTCCTTGTTAATTCTAGGAATCATGAGCCTGGCGAGCGCATTTTTCCGAGACTTACCTTTCTCTCCTAATAGCCCATGTGGCATTCCATTTTTAGTGTTAGGGTATCTCTTTGTCAAACTCTGCCCAGGATCCATGGACAGACACAGGCTGCACGCATAGGATTTCATTCTAGAATGCAGATTCCCAGCAGGGTTACCTACATCAGCGTGTGCGCTGTCATTGTCGACAACTGTTATAAGCTAGAGCAACATTACAAAGTGACTCCAACCTGTCAGGCCAACACATGAACCCCACCACTGTCAGATATGGCAACAGCCACCCCAGCCACCTCCAATACCATCCTTGGCTCTTGATAGGGCAGGAATGAACTCTGGCCCAAATGCCCAAGCACCACATTCCTCCTTTATCCCAGAATCTGAGACTTGTGAGCCTCACCAAACAAACCCCCAAAAAGCTTCCAGCTCTGACCACTGTAGTCTGCTGATGGTTCGACAGGATCACCACTGTCCACTTGGAGCTGGTACCTCTGGATATCCCCTGGGGCTTCCACACTGGGCCTCCCTCCCAGGCAAGCCTCTTCTGGAACTTGCATACATGACGCTTACTACCTGGTGTTTTCCCAGGTGGAAGGAAAAGGATGGTTCCAGAACCTCTGGGCCAACACTATGCAGTGAGAGCCGCTGAGTGAGCCAATCCAGGCTCAGAGAGGCTTGCCAGGTGTTGGCAACCAGGAAGAGGAAGACCCAGGAACTGTGATGGCCCATGGAGGAGGGCAAGGGCTGTCGGTCAGAGCAAGCTGAAGGGAAAGAGGAAAGAAGAGAGGTGGCCCAGCTGTGGCATTCTGACCTCCAAGCACAACTCCCCCAGCACACAGGGATACCACAGAATGGCTGCTCTGCCACTGCCTACCCCTGAACAGCAGGGAAGGCAGTCACGAGTCCTCCTGACACAACCAAGGGCTTCGGACCTGTGACCCCAACACCGCGCCATCACCCTGATCCATTCCAGGGAAGGTTTTCCATGCATGACCCTGAACCTGCACTTATATTTAAAAGTGGTTATTTTCTCCCCCAATGAAGTCAACAAGCAAGCACAGGCTGCGTGGGGAGGTCCCCACAGAGCCCAATATGGGGAGCAGGTAACAACTTCCCTGTCGCGTCTCTACCTCGTCCCGCAAGGATGACACGCGACACACTGGAGCTCTTCTTGCTAAGCAGTTTATTCAGGACCTTGTTAACAATTGTAAAATCTCTCTCTCTCTGGGCAAACCTCTCCCAGCCCTTAAGTAGGCATGGGCAACCAACCCCAGATTGCCAGGTGGGCACTGCCCATAGGTCCACGCATACGCAAGCAGCTGACAATCATTGCGTGATAATAGCATAAGTCAGGCCTAGTTGATATTAGGAGTTGATTATCACAGAGAGCACTCGCTTTTGGGATCGCGGAGGGCGGGAGCCAGCACCATCAGGTGCGACTCCACGCAGCTCTCTACACATAGCCATCAGGTGTGACTCCACACGGCTCTCTACACCTCCCGACACTGGTGTGGCTTCTGATGACTCACAGGGACACAGGATCTCACAAACGCAAACCTTGGGAAGACACTCAGCAATGTAGGGTCACCAGAGCTCATGATTCAGGCTGCCAGAGAGAACCTGGTCCTCACATAAACCCTAGGGGTCCTGACGCTAGATACTCGCTCAACATCAGTTCAGAGCACAGGTGGAGAAACAGCTGCTGAGATGTCACCCAGCCAGATCTCAGTGGATATGGATGCTTCCAAGCCACAGACAGGCCAGATGAAGTATCTAGCCTCTACTCCAGCACAGCAAGAGGCCCTGAGGCTTCTTCTTCTGTGCCCTGAATACACTGCCCGGCACAGGCAGAAAAAGAAGGCATGTGTCACCAAAAGCTCTGGATTTTATGACAGGTGAGATAATTCACCCCACACTCGGGACAGCACAGAGCTCCTGGCAGGCAGTGGAAGCGCATCACAACCGCAAGGCCTCCTGCCACTGTCCAGCCCCATGTGGCTCTCAGACAAGCCCACCGTTATCCTGTCACCAAAGAGTCGTGTTGACTCCTCTTCTTGGGTAAAAGTCAATGTTGTCTGGTTTTAAAATATTTGGCATTGGAAGGCGTAAAATGGCGCCAACCTCCATTGGAAACCATGTTCTCCTTGGGCCCCCTGTGTACCTCAAAAAAACAGGACAAGGAACTTGAGAAATGGCTTAGTCGTTAAGAACACTTGTTTCTCTTGTAGAGGATCCAGACTCAGTTTCCAGCACCTACACAGTGACTCACAACAAGCACGGACAAGAGCAGGGGATCCCCCTCCCCCCACATCAGAGAGAGAAACCAAAGGACAAGCATATAACACTTCGGAATCAACACCCAGGGACAGTGATCCCAAGCACAGCCAACTACCTCAGCTCCTCTCTGTTCCCAACCCCTGCTCAAGCATTCCTTGATGCTTCCTAGGAACTAGCGTTGGCGTCATAGCCTCAGGAGGTCAGTGCCTCTCTTGGAAAGCAGGGCTGTAAGTCAAGGACTTTCAAAACATATATACTAAGGGGTCAAGGGTCAGGCATGGAAGTACAGGCCTGCAACCCCAGCACTAGGGAGGCTGAGGCAGCAATATCTTGAGTTTGTGATCAACCTGAGCTACATATCAAAACCATGTCTAAAAAAATTTTTTAAGATAATAATAAATAAAACAAAAACATAAACAATACAGGGATTTGGACAGATCTGTTTCCCTGCCACCTTCCTTCAGAAGCAGGACACACTTCGGAAACCTGGATGCCACCCTGACTTCCAGCACGAGACAGCCTAGTGAAAAGTCATGAACACAGGGAGACTGTCTTGTTGGGCCCCAGGGCCCAGATGAGCTGGAGTAACTGAGCTACCTCTCCTCAGGCTCTAAGGACAGCAGGGGATGTCACAGTCAGCTTCTTCAGCAGGGCCTGTCCTGGGCAGGGACAATAATACCTCCTGAAGCTGGGTGCTCCATTTTTCTACGCATCTGGGTGTAGCAAGCTGCCTTTGCCTTCCTTCCCCATCTGGCACCTGGAGGTGTGGCAGGCTCAGGGGATGTTTTGGAAGACAGGCCTATTTACCACAGAAAGCACAGCCGGGCTTTCAGACATGCACGCTGCACACAAATGCTCAAACCACAGGGGAGGATCAATTAGGAACGTGTCTCGTACCTGAGAAAATAAGGGGGTGGTGGGAGCTGTCACTCTTGTTTTAGAACGAAGGATGCCTAGAGGAGAATCATAGTGAATGTCACCCATGTTGGGGACATGAAGGGGAGAGGGTAAAGTTTGGTGGTCACCTTCCTCCATACTGTGACAGACACGGGGATTTTTCTGATCACACTCAGGACCCAAGTGTCTGCATAAATTGCTCATGTAGATGCAGTGGTCTCCACTAGGTCTGGAGAGACAGCTCAGTCAGTAAAGTGCTTACCATGGAAGCATGAGACCTGAGTTCAATACCCAGAACCCACATAAAAAGCCACATGTCACAGCATGCCTGCAATTCCAGCACTGGAGAGGCCAAGGCATGGGGGGAACCCCAGGGCCTCCTGGTCAGTCAATTTAGCCAATCTGGTGAGCTGCAAGTTCAGGGAGAGAGCCTGTCTCAAATAACAAAGTAGAGAACAATTGAAGAAGATAGCTAATGTCAGCCTCTGGCCTCCACACGCCTGCATGCATAAACACGCACTCACACACACACACGCCACACACCATGCACGTACGTGTACACAAACACAATAGCTCTAGATATTCCAAGATGGCCCAGGATTTGGACTACGCTCTGCAAGCATGCCTGGATATGCAGCTCCTCCTGTCCCTGCTCTGCCCATCTTGGTGAGCCACCAGGGAGACAGCCACCTTAGCCAGCCCCAGCGGAGAACCAAGAACATACCTTGCTGGGAAGGATGCCCAGGTTCTGGGTCAGGCAGCTTTGGTCATGGATAGCTTCAGCACCATCATTTCAGGGCCAGGCCAATCCAGTCCCCCACTTCCCAAGTTACCCTTTCTCTCACGTGGGCTCCAATTCTAGGGATCTCCCTGGGAGCCTTGCCCTGGCTCTGGTCAGGGCTCCTCACACCAGCACTCTGGACTGTTTCACAGAGCTTTTGATTATTATTCTACTGTGTGACCCAAGGCAAGATGGGGAGAAAAGGGTTTATTTCATTGTAGCTTACAGTTTGTCATGAAGGGAAGTCAGGGCAGAGACTCAAGGCAGGGATCGGAAGGCAAGAGCCGGAGCAGAGGCCATGGAGGAATGCTGATTACTGACTTGCTCTCTGACTTGGTTTTTAATACAACTCAGGCCCACCTTCTAAGGACTATCACTTCCCACAGTGGGACTGGCCCTCCCACATCAAACATCAATCAAGAAAATGGCCCATAAACTTACCTAAAGGCCAGTCTGATGGAGACATGTCCTCACTTAAGGCTCCCTCTTCCCAGATAAACTCTAGCTTGTAACAAGTTAACAAAAACATAACCATCACAGCTCTCCAGGTCTCTGACACAAGACAGCCTGACCCGAGTGGAAACCACAGATGACTGGCCAGTCTCAAGCTAGCCACCCTCTACCATACACCCCCACTCTGCCTGTGACCAAGAGGCCCCTGGTGTGGCTGCTGCCCCCAGCAGAAGGAGTATGAAAGCTTTCCTGGGAAGAAGTGGAGCTGGCCACCTCCACGCATCTCACGCGCAAGCCGCCTGGGGTGTTTGGTCCAACCTGATCACACATGCCTCCCTAAAACAGATGCTCTTGAGAAGCAGCAGGTGTCAGGACCAGCTGGAGGACCGTGGAGGCATCTGCCACTCATCCACTGCTCCTCAGGAACCCTTGTCTGAAGGACTCGCCACTGATGAACCCCCAAGTCAGGCAACAGTAAATGAAAATAACCACAGGCCTCGTGTGCTCATCCCTTTAAGGCAGCAGTGGCAGAGCCAGCAGACGGCATAGAGCAGAGCTGGGGAGGGGGGACTTTCCTCTGCAGGCACCTGCTCTCACGGCCCTTCCCTTACCAATGGGTGACGCTGGTCTAGCATTCCACACCTGGATGAACTCCAGCTGTGACGGATGAAGAATGCAGAAGCTGCACACAGGAGGATCCACTGGCTGACCTGCTGTACACATCTACTCAGAAAGTTCTAGAAGACACAGTCCATCAAAATGAGAAATAAAGTCAGAGCAAGAAAGAGAGGGGAGTCGGTAAAGTGTCAGACACAGGAGAGAAGCAAAACTTAAAAAAAAAAAATCCAGAAAGGTGGGGTGAGGAACATCCTCAGGCAAGGGCCAGGGTGGAGCAGGAAGCTGAAAAACTCAGAAAAGCCTCAACCAAATAAAACACACATTGGCCTCACAAGCGCTACATGGCAGCTCCAAGGAGCTCAGTTCCCCTGAAAGGTCACTGAGTAAGTATCTGGGACATTGTTACCTTAGAATGTGATATAATTTTTCTAACTATGCTTTGGTTAAGCAGCTAAGGCTAAATTTAAGTAGAATGGACCCAGGTCAAAACGGCAGGCAGGCTTGCTGTTGTGGCATCAAACCAGCGGCTGGATGGAATTTGAAAAGGTTTTCACCGTGCTGCAGGAATCAACAAACTGGGATTAGTGCAAGGTGATGCAGTATATGGGGATAAAGATGGGAAAGAGGCCGTAAGAATCTTTCTGGGAAATTTATAATGACAGAATATTCCGCATTAAGAGAGCCTTAGACCCGACTACAAGATCTTGTCTTAGGAACAGGGGGTCAAAATAGGAGGAGGATGAATTCTACCTTGAGCCTCATCTGAAAGCCATTATTCAGGAATGAAAGGGTAAGACCAGGCAAAGGAATCTCGTAGTTGAGATCTATGTGTGGCTGGTCTCAGGTCATTCTTAGGAACTTAATTTTCTGAACCCCAATTTAAGAATTATTTGCTTTGAGTTTGCATCCAGAACCCTTCTTCCTTCTGCCCCCTTTCCTCTTTGGGCACATAACACCATCCAGCTCAGTCTGTCTGGCGCTGGGGGCAAATCCTCAGGGCAAGTAGGCAGGCGAGACTTCCTTTGTCTCTCCAGCCTGCCTGCATCAAGCAAGGTAAGGCCTTTGTTTACAAACTACCCAACCTGCACGGAGATCTGATCTAGGCACCAGGAGAGACAGCAGCGGGGTGAGTTTGTGACCTGACTGGCGGCAGCGGAAGCAGCCCTGGACAGGGAACTCTGAAGTTCCTCATCCCCCACCCTATACTCCCTGGGTTCCCTGCAGGGGCTCTACAGCCTGCATACTGCCTCTCTCTTCTTGTCCCACCCAGTTTGCATCCAGAACCCTTCTTCCTTCTGCCCCCTTTCCTCTTTGGGCACATAACACCATCCAGCTCAGTCTGTCTGGCACTGGGGGCAAATCCTCGGGGCAAGTAGGCAGGCGAGACTTCCTTTGTCTCTCCAGCCTGCCTGCATCAAGCAAGGTAAGGCCTTTGTTTACAAACTACCCAACCTGCACGGAGATCTGATCTTGGCACCAGGAGAGCCATCAGTGGGAGAGCTAATCTTGGTACCAGGAGAGCCGTCTTTGTGCAAGGAGATCTGATATTGGTACCAGGAGAGACATCACTGGAGCACCAGGAGAGCTATCACTGCAGGGTGCCATCACTGGGAAAGTACATCAGTAGGCAAGGAGACCTGATCCGGTAAAAGAAGATCCATAGGGGAGCATTCGGAGAAAGAGATGGGCAGGCGCCAATGCAAGAATTCACCCAACAATCTGAAAAACTATATGAAACCACCAGAACCCAGCAACCTCACAACAGGAGGACATGAACACCTTAATCATGAAGAAGTAGATAAAATTGACTTTATGAAAGTGATTGACGCCCTTAAACAGCATGTAAAAAATGCCCTTATAGAAATGGATGAGAAGTATAACAGAAAGTTTGAAGAATTGAGTAAATCAGTGAATGATACCCTAGGAAACCAAGGAAAAACAATCAAACAAATAATGGAAACAGTTCAAGACTTAAAAACTGAAATGGAGGCAAAGAAGAAAACACAAACAGAAGGCCAGCTGGACAGGGAAAATCTAGGTAAACGAATAGAGACTACAGAAACAAGCATAACCAACAGAATACAAGAGATAGAAGAAAGAATCTCAGATTCTGAAGATACCATAGAGAAAATAAACACGCTGATCAAAGAAAACAGCAAGGCCAACAAATTCTCATCACAAAACATTCAGGAAATATGGGACACAATAAAAAGACCAAACCTAAGAATAATAGGAATAGAAGAAGGAGAAGAAGCGCAGCTCAACGGTCCAGAAAATATATTTAATAAAATTATAGAAGAAAACTTTCCCAACCTAAAGAAAGATATACCTATGAAGGTTCAAGAAGCATACAGAACACCGAATAGGCTGGATCAAAAAAAAACATCCTCTCGCCATATAATAATCAAAACACAAAGCATACAGAATAAAGAAAGAATACTAAGAGCAGCAAAGGAAAAAGGCCAAGTTACTTATAAAGGTAAACCTATCAGACTTACACCTGACTTCTCTATGGAAACCATGAAAGCCAGAAGGTCCTGGATAGATGTACTGCAGAAACTAAGAGACCATGGATGCAAGCCCAGACTACTATACCCAGCCAAGCTTTCGTTCACTATAAATGGAGAAAACAAAATTTTCCAGGATAAAAACAAATTTAAACAATACGTAGCCACAAATCCAGCCTTACAGAAAGTAATAGAAGGAAAATCACTAATCAAGGAGTCCAACAATGACCACAGTAACTCAGACATCTAGAAACCCTTTACCAGCACATCTCAAAGAAGGGAAACACACAAAATCTACTACTAAAAAAAAATGACCGGAGTTAACAACCACTGGTCATTAATATCACTTAATGTCAATGGACTCAACTCACCTATAAAAAGGCACAGACTAAGAGATTGGATACGAAAACAGGATCCAACATTCTGCTGTTTACAAGAAACACACCTCAACCACAAAGACAGGCACCTACTCAGAGTAAAGGGCTGGGATAAGGCTTACCAAGTAAATGGACCTAGGAAACAAGCAGGTGTGGCCATACTAATTTCTAACAAAGTTGACTTCAAACTTAAATCAATCAGAAGAGATGGAGAGGGACATTTTCTACTCATAACAGGAACAATTCATCAGGATGAAATCTCAATCCTGAATATCTATGCCCCTAATATAAAAGCACCCACGTACGTAAAAGAAACATTGTTAAAACTCAAGGCAGCCATCAAACCGCACACATTAATAGTAGGAGACTTTAATACTCCTCTCTCACCAATGGACAGGTCAAGTAGACAGAAACCTAACAGAGAAATAAGAGAATTAATGGAGGTAATGAATCAAATGGACTTAACAGACATCTATAGAATATTCCACCCAAATAGGAAAGAATATACCTTCTTCTCTGCAGCTCATGGAACCTTCTCAAAAATCGACCACATACTCGGTAACAAAGCAAACATTCACAGTTACAAAAAAATATTAATAACCACCTGTATCTTATCAGATCACCATGGATTAAAGCTAGAATTCAGCAACAATGCTACCCCCAGAAAGCCTACAAACTCATGGAAACTGAATAGTCAACTACTGAACCATACCTGGATTAAGGAAGAAATAAAGAAAGAAATCAAAGTCTTCCTTGAAGACAATGAAAATAAAGAAACAACATACTCAAACCTATGGGACACTATGAAAGCAGTCCTGAGAGGAAAGTTCATAGCACTAACTGCCCACTTAAAGAAAACAGAGAAAGCACACATTGGAGACTTAACAGCCCACCTGAAAGCTCTAGAAAAAAAAGAAGCAGACTCACCTAGAAGGGGTAGAAGACTGGAAATAATCAAACTGAGGGCTGAAATCAACAAAATAGAGACACAGAAAACAATTGAAAGAATCAATAAATCAAAAAGCTGGTTCCTGGAGAAAATCAACAAGATTGATAAACCCCTATCCAAACTAATCAAACGGCAGAGAGAGAATTTGCAAATTAATAAGATCAGAAATGAAAAGGGAGACATAACCACAGACACAGAGGAAATTCAGAGAATCATTAGATCTTACTACAAAAGCCTGTATGCCACAAAACTGGAAAATGTAAAAGAAATGGACACTTTTTTAGATAAATACCATATACCAAAGTTAAACCAGGACCAGGTGAACAACCTAAGTAGACCTGTTAGTCGTGAAGAATTAGAAGCAGTTATCAAAAACCTCCCTTCCAAAAAAAGTCCAGGACCAGATGGTTTCAATGCGGAATTCTACCAGAACTTCCAAGAAGACCTAATACCTATACTCCTTAAGGTATTTCACAATATAGAAACAGAAGAGTCATTGCCAAATTCCTTTTATGAAGCTACAGTAACTCTGATACCAAAACCACACAAAGACCCAACCAAGAAAGAAAATTACAGGCCAATCTCACTCATGAACATCGACGCAAAAATCCTCAACAAAATTCTGGCAAACCGATTCCAAGAACACATTAGAAAAATTATCCATTATGATCAAGTAGGCTTCATACCAGAGATGCAGGGCTGGTTTAACATACGCAAATCTATCAATGTAATCCATCATATAAATAAACTGAAAGAAAAAAACCATATGATGGTTTCATTAGACGCTGAAAAAGCATTTGACAAAATTCAACATCCCTTTATGATAAAAGTCTTGGAGAGATTAGGGATACAAGGGTCATACCTAAATTTAATTAAAGCTATATACAGCAAGCCGACAGCTAATATCAAATTAAATGGAGAGAAACTTAAAGCCATCCCACTAAAATCAGGAACACGCCAAGGCTGTCCACTCTCTCCATACCTCTTCAATATAGTTCTCGAAGTTTTAGCAATAGCAATAAGACAACATAAGGGGATAAAGGGGATTCAAATTGGAAAGGAAGAAGTTAAACTTGCATTATTTGCAGATGATATGATAGTGTACATGAGCGACCCCAAAAACTCCACCAAAGAACTCCTACAGCTGATAAACGCCTTTAGTAATGTGGCAGGATACAAGATCAACTCCAAAAAATCAGTCGCCCTCTTATACACAAAGGATATGGAAGCAGAGAGGGAAATAAGAGAATCATCACCTTTCACGATAGCCACAAAAAGCATAAACTATCTTGGGGTAACTCTAACCAAGGAAGTGAAAGATCTATTTGACAAGAACTTTAAGGCATTGAAGAAAGAAATTGAAGAGGATACCAGAAAATGGAAGGATCTCCCTTGCTCCTGGATTGGGAGGATCAACATAGTAAAAATGGCAATTCTACCAAGGGCAATTTATAGATTCAATGCAATCCCCATTAAAATCCCATCAAAATTCTTCACAGATCTTGAAAGAACAATAATCAACTTTATATGGAGAAACAAAAAACCCAGGATAGCCAAAACAATCTTATATAATAAAGGAACTTCTGGAGGCATTACCATCCCTGACTTCAAACTCTATTACAGAGCTACAGTAATGAAAACAGCGTGGTACTGGCATAAAAACAGAGCAGTCGACCAATGGAATCGTATAGAAGACCCGGATTTTAACCCACAAACCTATGAACAACTAATTTTCGATAAAGGAGCTAAAAGTATACAATGGAAGAAAGAAAGCATCTTCAACAAATGGTGCTGGCACAATTGGATGTCAACCTGTAGAAGAATGAAAATAGACCCATATCTATCACCATGCACAAAACTCAAGTCCAAATGGATCAAAGACCTCAATATCAATCTGAACACACTGAACCTGATAGAAGAGAAAATGGGAAGTACCCTACAACATATGGGCACAGGAGATCGCTTCCTATGTATAACCCCAGCAGCACAGACATTAAGGGCAACATTGAATAAATGGGACCTCCTGAAACTGAGAAGCTTCTGTAAAGCAAAGGACACTGTCATTAAGACAAAAAGGCAGCCTACTGACTGGGAGAAGATCTTCACCAACCCCGCTACAGACAAAGGTCTGATCTCCAAAATATATAAAGAACTCAAGAAACTAGACTTTAAAAGGATAATTAACCCAATTAAAAAATGGGGCACTGAACTGAACAGAGAATTCTCATCAGAAGAAGTTAAAATGGCCAAAAGATACTTAAGGTCATGCTCAACCTCCTTAGCGATCAGAGAAATGCAAATCAAAACAACTTTGAGATATCATCTTACACCTGTCAGAATGGCTAAAATCAAAAACACCAAGGATAGCCTTTGCTGGAGAGGTTGTGGAGAAAGGGGTACCCTCATCCATTGCTGGTGGGACTGCAAACTTGTGCAACCACTTTGGAAATCAGTGTGGCGGTTTCTCAGAAAAATTGGGATCAACCTACCCCTGGACCCAACAATAGCACTCTTGGGAATATACCCAAGAGATGCCCTAGCATATGACAAAAGCATTTGTCCAACTATGTTCATAGCAGCATTATTTGTAATAGCCAGAACCTGGAAGCAACCTAGATGCCCTTCAATAGAAGAATGGATGAAGAAAGTGTGGAATATATATACATTAGAGTACTACTCTGCGGTAAAAAACAATGACTTCTCAAATTTTGCATGCAAATGGATGGAAATAGAAAATACGATCCTGAGTGAGGTAACCCAGACCCAAAAAGAAGATCATGGGATGTACTCACTCATAATTGGTTTCTAGCCATGGATAGGGGCCACTGAGTCTATAATTTGTGATCCTAAAGAAGCTAAACAAGAGGGTAAACCCAAGGAAAAACATATAGATATCCTCCCACCTATGGGAAATAGACAAGATTGATGGGCAAAAAATGGGAATCTTGGGGGGTGGGGTGGGATGGGGATGAGGGGAGATGGGGAGAGAAAAGTGTGAAGGAGAGGATGAGGGGAACTGGGGGAATCGGGGTGATTGGGGGTAAAGGAAGGTTGGATGGGGGAGCAGGGAAACTCATACCTTAGTTAAGGGAGCCACCAAAGGGTTGGCAAGAGACTTGAACCTGGAATGGCTACCAGAAGCCCAGGGCAATGTCCCCAGTTAGTTCATTGGGGCACCTGAGGATAGGGAACCTGAAATGAACCTATCCTATAATCATACTGATGAATATCTTGCATATCGCCATAGAACCTTCATCTAGCGATGGATGGAGATAGAGACAGAGACCCACACTGGAGCACCGGACTGAGCTCCCAAGGTTATAATGAGGAGCAGAAGGAGAGAGAACATGAACAAGGAAGTCAGGACCATGAGGGGTGCACCCAACCACTGAGACAGGGGGGCCGATTTATTGGGAGCTCACCAAGGCCAGCTGGACTGCTACTGAAAAAAACATGGGATAAAACCGGACTCTCTTAATGTGGTGGACAATGAGAGCTGACGAGAGGCCAAGGAGAATGGCACAGGAACTTTCATCTGGCGATGGATCGAGAGAGAGACAGAGACCCAATTTGGATCAACCGTCTGAGCTCTTAAGGTCCAAATGAGGAGCAGAAGGAGGGAGAACATGAGCAAGGAAATCAGGACCACGAGGGGTGCACCCACCCACTGTGACAGTGGAACTGATCTATTGGGAGCTCTCCAAGGCCAGCTGGACTGGGACTGAATAAGCATGGGTTGAAACTGGACTCTCTGAACAAGGCGGACAATGAAGCCTGATGAGAAGCCAAGGACAATGGCACTAGGTTTCGATCCTAATACATGAACTGGCTTTGTGGGAGCGTAGCCTGTTTGGATGCTCACCTTCCTGGACCTAGATAGAAGTGGGAGGACCTTGGTCTTCATGTAGAGCAGGGAATTTGGACTGCTCTTCAGTATCGAGAGGGAGGGGGAGTGGACTAGGGGGAGGAGAAGTGGAGTGGGGATAGGGGGAGGGGAGCGGGGGGAGGGGGCAATATGTGGGAGGAGGGGGAGGGAAATGGGAAACGGGGAGCAGTTGGAAATTTTAAGTAAAAAAAAAAGGAATTATTTGCTTTGTAGATGTATTTCTATAATAATCTATATAATATATAGTATTATATATACATACATGTATATGTATATATGTGTGTGTGTTGAGATCATTTTTAAAGTAGAATGGCCATTCACAAAGACATCTAGAAAGACGGCCACTACTATAGGGTTAGCAATTTGTAAAAGGTAGCTTAAATATCCAATCACAGGCATAACCCTGTGAATTTCACAATATCTTGGGGTAGGCAAGGGGTCTGTCTCAGGAGCCATTGTAACTTAAATATGCTTTTTATTGCATAAGATTTTGGAATCCCTCAAACAGAATCCAAGGAAATCCTCTGGGTAGGGCGTCCCTTTCCCTGTCCCCTACCTCGTGACACTTGTCTTCTCAGGGACAACTCTCAGACCTGAGGTATTGATCACTCTGCCCAGTCCCAACCACATGGTCATTGCATCCTTAATGACAAGTTGATTGTGTGTCTTTGAACGCCATGTGTGTCAGGATGTTAACTCACGGATCAGGAATGTCCATCCCCACTGAACACCTGGAGGTCAGAAGCTCGTGGCTGATGACCAAATCTTGCTTTACACTGAGCTGGTGAGAGTTCCCCAAGTGCTAATGTCCCCAGATAGACTCTATTCGTGGACCATGGCCCCCTCCAGAAACTGAGATGGAAGCCCACACGTGCAATGAGACAACCACAATCTCCATGTTGCATGCTCTGGATGACTTTAATCTCCATTCGACACATGGCAACGGCCGCTGTCTCTGGGGAACTAGCGGCAAATTTCATCAGTCTCTTGATATTTCCCTGAGTATTTCCTTGCTATTTTCCTCTCTTTGTCTCCATTTTTTTATAACATGATACATGACTTCTGAAACTGAAAGCTATTTCCAAGGATATGTTCAACTTACATCCTGAGAAACTGTGCCACAGTAGGAACCACCGCTAGGGGACCCTGACACAGGGTTCAGCCTCCTTCAGGGAAGCTCTAGACTTTGTGAGATGTTGGGGAACTCGATCTGGTCTTGGGAAAGTGGAGCAAATGATCAGAAACCATCGTGTTGGACTGAGGATGCAGTCGGTAGAGTGCTTGCCCAGAGTGCATGAAGACCTGGACCACACCCTCTGCATCACTTAATCCAGATGTGCAAGGCTGGCTGTAAGCACGGCACTCAGGAGGGGCAGGCAGGAAGATTAGAAATTCAAGGACATTCTTGGCTACAAAAGTCCTGTCTCAAAAACTTAAAATTTACAAAAACATCACTGTCTCTCCCCACTGAGGGCAGAAAGCACTGGGCTTTACCAGCATTGAGGGTGTTCCAAAACAGGCCTGAAGTTCACTGTCCCTGACATCCCAGGGTCCCATGGGAACCTGTCCCCACCTCAGACTTTCACAGAGTCCAAGACAACCACAGGGATCTTTCTCAGGCAACATAGGGACAACCATCTTTGATCTCCAACAGATAACAAATTGAGATTGCAGGTCTCTTCCTGACATAGCTACTCTGGAGAGTCTCAGAGCAGCCTGGGATCTGCGTTGGGACACTGCCCCCTGTGGCCGCTACAGCAAACAGTACTGCTCCTCCCACCTCCCTCAATGGAGCTGGCCAGCCCCTGGGGAACCCTTCCTCAGAGACCCCCTTGGGTTATAGGACAGGACAGCCCCCTTGCTCCAGGAGCTTGGACACCAAGCACCATGCACCGTGCCTTTCCCCAGGACCTGCAGGGTTGAGGCAGATGAGGGAGGGTGATGCTGGGGTGGTGCGACCTCACCCAGCACTACACACGCGCACGTACACACACGTACACACACATACACACACATACATACACACACACTGCCCTCACCCTCACCTTGCCTCCCCATAAGCAGCCCATGGAGGGAAGTGGAGTATAGAGTGGATGTGTCAACTGACTAGTTAGTGAACTCCTACCCACACCCCACCCACAGGGATAATCACCAAAGTCAAGGAAGAAAGTTTCTTTGCCGGCCAACCTGAGAACCCCCTTCCTCTCCTATTTTCCCAAGTCTCTGAATGACCCTACCTCCCCTTCACTGACAGTAAACTGCAAGCAAGTTTTAAATTAAAAAAAAAAATTAAGAAACTGGCACCAACAAGCATGGACATAGTTCCTGTACTTCTGGGAATGAAATGGCTATACAGCAGCAAAGTCACCCCAAGTTAGAGGCCAAGGTGAAGCTCGTGAGGAGGTGTCGCTCGCACAAGCAAGCCAGGTGCTGGTGACCTGAAATTTAAAGAGGAGGGCTTAGTCACTTTTCCTTGGACAATGTAGACCTGTCCTCTGAAGTTAGCAAAAAACCACCCTTGCTTGTTTGCCACTTTAAAACATCAAATTCACACAGGTCACACTGCCTCCCGGGCTGGTACCCACTAAATTCAGCTGAACGGTCATCTGAAGCCAAGCAAAATGAAGAGCCACTCTCCAAGCTGGAGGTGCACAGCCCCACAGTGGCAGACATCTGAACCCATACTGGGGAGAGGCTCATATCAGAGGGCTTGCCTGAACCTGCCTGGGTTTCGGGGCCCTTCCTGCCATTCCAGGACCTTCTGGAAATGACAGTGGGCCTTCCTATGTTTCTGTCAACAGGCACCTCCAGCTGGAATGGCAGGAACGCTGGGCTCCACTGGGACAGCACTCAGGACGGACTGCAGCACCTAACTGCTAGATTAAAGGAGTGACGCTGCCCCACCCCCACCAGTCAGAAGCTCTGTGGCCAGCTGAGTCCTTTCCCATGGCCAGATCCTACTGATATCTGAGAGAGACAACCAGACACTGCCAGTGAAGTCTAACCAGTTACCCTCAGGGAACCCAGGGGTGGGGAGGATGGGGATTACCTGGGAAGAGGCCATGGTGCTGCCTCTCACTCTGTAGCTGGCCTAGAGCAAGCTCAATTCATCTTGTTTGTGACAGTTTGAGGCTCAGCAAAGCCATAGAAGCTGGAGATGATATTTTGAGGGGTCACCTCACCAAGGTCTGCCCACTCACCTTGGCTCCAGGCCAAGGGTCCCCACGTAAAGGTTTGGCAAGGAACCAAGCGAGTGTGTGCAAAGGCTTCGTCAACTGTCAAGAACTAAATAAATGCTGGGGTTGTTATTTCTTGCCAAGTTCCCCACCTGGGTTCTCTAATTGCCAAGCACTCCTGAGCAGAGCAGATCTGGACACCAGGGCTCATTAGGAATTCCAGGCGATTCCATGTCTTTTGCTGACCTCTGCATTAATTCTTGCCCCTTTCTCCCCTCATTAAATCCTATTCCTGAAGCTGGCATTAGCTCCCTAGTCTCTCCCCTGATTAAATAATGACCAGGGATCACTCATTTTAGGTGTTCCCCACCTTCATGACACCACCAACCTGAGGCACCCATCTGCGGATGTGTCTGCTGTTGTGGGTGCTGGCTGGCCTGGCAGATGTCACTAAACCACCTCTGCAATATCTTCAGGCGGATGCCAATTTTTTTTTTAAGCTTGCAGCTTTCGTGGGGGAGGAAGCTATACTTCTATAAATAATTAGGTTGGGATTTGATCTCCCCTGCAGTAAAAGGACACTAATGAACCCATTCTGTCAGCAGAGTTTTTATCTTGAAGGTTGGGATGGTTTGAGATGCTCTTCACTGAAAGCCATGGGAGCCTTGTTCTGGGGTCTGCCTAGGACCCTGCCTCCGCATTAGCCCTCTGCTGGTTAGCCAACTAGTGTTTACTAAGTAGCCCTTCCCAGTCCCTGGTCTGGCCTCTTTGAGTGTTTCCTGGCCTGGATTAGAAGTTCCAGCTCGAATTTCTTGCAGGTACAAACACAAATCATTTACAAAAGCAGTATTTGTAAATAATCAACAACCCAATTCAAATACAGGCAAAGGACTTGAGCATCCCATTTGACAAAGAAGGTTGTGCACAAATGGTGAATGAGCACATGAAAGATGCCCCAGGCCACCAACCTCCAGCTGATCAAAAGGACAGTGTGGTCCTGCTTCCCACTGTCAGATGGTCACGGCCAAAAGGTGGGAAATGGTAAGTCTGTGGGAAGATAAAGAGAAAATGAAACCTTGTGTACTGCCAGGGAAGTAAAATGGGATGGCCAGCGTGGAAAAAACACAACCCTTCAGAAAATTAAGAAGAGGGTTTGGGAGGTGGCTCAATGGGTAAAGGGTGTGCTGTGCAAACATTAAGAACCTGAGTTCAGATCCCCCACACCCACATAAAAAGTCTGCCATGGCACATATCTGTGATCCCAGTTCAGGAACTGGAGACAGAAGGACCCTGAGGATTGAGGGTAGCCAGTCTAGCCAATCAGTGAGAGACCTTGCCTCAAAAAAATGAGGTGGAGGGGGCTAGAAAGATGGCTCAGAGGTTAAGAGCACCGGCTCTTCCAGAGGTTGTGAGTTCAGTTCCCAGCAACCACAGGGTGGCTCACTACCATCTACAATAAGATCTGGTGCCCTCTTCTGGCATGCAGGCAGAACACTGCATACATAAAAAATAAATCTTTTTAAAAAAATAAAATAAGGTGGAGTGTAATAAAGGACAACACCTGACGTCAGCCCTGGCCTCTACCATATGCACATGTGAGCACGCACACGTATGCACCCCCCGCCCCACACATTGAAAACACAACTACGTTATGATCCAGAAATCCTATTTCTGGTCAGACACCCCAAAGAATTGAAAGTAGGACCAGGGGTGTTGTACAGTCGTTAGAGCACTTGCTGGGCTTGAACATGCCCCTTGGTTCAAATCCCCAATTCTGAAGAGGAAGAATAAAAAGACCTGAAAACAGACTGAGCCACATAGTTGTAAACCTTGTGCACAGTACTGTCATTCACGGCCCAAGTACCCACCAGTAGGTAAGTGACAGGCAGACAGATAAGGAACATGTTGCTTTGCTCGGTTCAGATTGTCATAACAAAATGCCATGAATTCAGTGGCTTACAAACAACAGCTCTGGAGGCGGAGGTGTCCGAGATCAAGCCACTAACCGTTCGACAGCCAGTGGGCCTGCTGCCTGCTTCACGGGTGGCACTTTCCCACTGTCTTCCCACAGAGGAAGACACAAGTGAGTTTCAAGCGATGAAGCAGGGCACAAACCACATCCACAAGGTCTTGGTCCTTGTGGCTTAACTGCCCCTGCAGGCTCAGTCTCTCAACACTAGCGCCTGGGGATCAGGTCTCAGGGAGACACCAACCCTCAGGTCTATATATGACTGTATATTCCCTGTATATGTCCATGCAACATTGCATTAGGCGGCCTTAGAAAGGAACGAAATTCTGATGTTCGAATGACCCTGGAAGACACGATGCTGAGTGATGTTTGCCAAAGTCAGGGATTCTCCTCAACTACGAACTTTGTTACCAAAAACTGCCCCATGTCACTTACGGTCCGGGAGTTCTAGAACTGCGCATGATGGATTCAAGTCCTGCCCTCACCAATGCATGCCATGTTGTTGCAAGGGCCTGGGAAGAGATGGCTCCAGGCTTCTCAGAACGCTAAGGATAAATCGGGCCATGAGTCACCAGAGATTGGTGTGTTAGTCGGGCTTTCGTTGCTGTGACAAAATGCCTTAAGTAAACAATTTCAAGAAAGGAAATATCGTTTGGGCTCACAATTTCAGAGGGTTCTATCCTCGGTCACTTGGCTCCACTGTTTCTGGGCTGTGGGCCACATAGGGTGAAGCAGAACAGCTCACCTCATGGTGGTCAGGAAAGAGAAATCAGGGGGGAAAGGGGGCCAGTGACAAGCAAGGTACACCCTTCAAAGTCAAATCCCAGCAAACTTCTTCCTCCAGTCAGGCCAGACCCCCTAATGCATCCAGCTGTGAACTGAGTAGTTCACCCCCATGAAATCAGTGCCTTCCTGAAGCAATCGCCTTTCAACAGCGCCACCTGCTGGTCATCAAGCCTAAGCAAAGGTACTTGCTGGGCACACTGTATCCTCAACCCATAACAGTTAATCATAATAATCAAACAAATATATTAAATATGCATCAGTGGAGATAACAGGAAGCTGGTTCATTAGAAGAATCAAAGAGAGGGATGGTCAAAGGGTGGACCTGCAATGACAGAGACAGTTGTCATTCAAATACTAGTCTCTCTGGGGTCCTTTAGGGAAGCAGATTTTCCTAGCATGCACAGTGGCATCCTGGGTCTTCCTTAGGAGGAGAAACCAGACCAGATGCTCTGGAGATTCCTTGAAGTTCTATAAAGAGAGGTCCACTCCAAGCCTCCTGCTAGAACTGCACATTCCAGCAGTAACTATTTGGATGGAAGCCTCACTCCGGCTCCTGTCATCCATATATCCAAAGAGTCTGGGATGTTTGGATGCAAGCCTCACCCCAGCCCCTGGCATCCATATACCCAGAGTCTGGAATGTTCAGGTGGAAGTTCCATTCTAAGCCCCACTCCCTTGGAGTTGTCTCAGTCCAGATTCGCCCCTGAAAAGGCCCTCCAAACAATGACACCTCCCCAGAGATGCTCAAGACCACTCCCACAGGGTACTTAAACGGCCACCCAGAGAACAAGCACATGGTTTTCCAGTCTTCCTTTCCTGACTCCTCTCTGGGGGGCTGGAAAGCCATCCAGGAGTGTTTGTATCCATTAAACCTGGGCTTTTTCTAATTTGATTTGGTCTGATTTGGATTATTGCATTGGTAGTGAGGCTTATTGGGGTGCAGAAATTTTTCAGTAAGCCCTGGCTACATATGGCCACTTTGTTTCCATTCAAACAAATTACAACTGAATAAAATAGCGTTTAACCAGGTCCCAGGAGTCTTGTTTCAAGTCCTCAACAGCTGTGTTGGGCTAGCAGCACACACTGAGCTGCACAGAGACCTCTCACAGAAGGCAGTTCTTCCATGGGGCTCTGCAGCGCCTCAGGACCACATAATCCCAGCCTGTGTGGTCAAGGTCATCTGGAGAAGAGGTGGGTTCAGGTCTCCTCAGCATCTCTAGGGCACTGAGGAGTCCCAAAGGCAGGAAGCAACACAGAAAGGTCACCCTCCTGCCCAAGGATAGGCTCCTGGGATGGACCCAATTGGAAGCAGCAAATTGGGTCTCTGGCATGCTGGTCTCCCGGGAAGGTGAAAGGCAAGTTCATAAGGCTGGCTAGAGAGAAGAGCACTGTTGTTCTCCTGGCGAGTACTCTCAGGTGACAGAAATCCATGTTTAGTCATTTAAACCTCCAGTCTCATACACATAAGGCCTAGCACTGACCTTTGGCCTCCTAACGCCTTCATAATTGCTTTTATTGTTATGCCAGAATTTTATCTCAGTTGAGCGTTTCTTTTTTTGCACCCTATTAAAAGTGTTAATAAGCTGCATTTAAGACCTTACCTCACAATTATGTTGAATAGGCTGAATAAATCAACACTGGCTCTTAGTCCATTTAAGGGGGAAAAGTGAACTGCTGTGAACTTAAATATTTTAAAAGTCAGAGCTGATGAACATATTAATGCTGTCCAAAATTAGCTTGCTTAATTTACGGTGACAAACAGGAGGCCAGTCCCTGCAGAGCCAGGGGGAGTGGAGGAAGAAGCACCAGAAGGCGGGAACAGCCAGCAAAATGCATTTGGCAGAAGGCTTCTTGGAGCTTAATGGGTTCCTGGTCCATGGTGTCTCCTTAATTACACTCCAAATTCAGATGAGAGATGAGAAACCCCCTTTCGTGTGTCTGTGTGTAGGGTGGAGAGGGTGCCTCCTGCAACCCAGGCTAGTCTTGAGTTTGCTCTGTAGCCAAAGACGACCTTGAGCGCCTGCTCCTCCTATGCCTGCTACCAGAGTGCTGGAATGACAGTCCTGCACCACCACACTAACCTGAGAAGCAGCATCTTCAAAGCCCCTGGCAAGAGCTGGAGAGATGGTTCAGAGGGTAAGAAAGCCTGCGGCACCAACATGAAGACATGAGTTTGGATTCCATGAACTGCACAAAAGACAAGCACAGCCAGGTGTGCAGCCTGTAACTCCAGCACGTGGTAGGGGGTCAGGGGTGGCAGAAATAGGAAGATCACTGGGGCTTACTGACAGCCAGCCTAGGAGTCAATCAAAGGGATATGGCAGGGAATGATAAAACAGGACACCTGACATCCTTCTCTGGCCTCTGCAGGAGTGTACACACAGATGCAGGCCACACCCATGCACACATACTTGTACACATGCACCACACATATAAATACCATGCTTACACACAATAACAACAATAATAAATAAAAGCCTCTGGCAAGGGTTTCCATGGGAGCCATGCAGCTCTGGACATTCTGCCAGCACTTTACGAAGCTCAACTCATTCTCGACCATTCTCCTCTCTCTTCCCACTAATACGGTAGAATGCGCCTTGAGAGTAAAATCCAAATGGACTCCAAGACCAAATGGCTAACATACTTGGCCTGCCACATCTTTAGTGCAGAGCTCAACAGGCCAAAGTTGAGGAGCTGGGGAGATTTCTTAATGGATAAAGTGCTTGCTGTGCAAACATGAGGACCTGAGTTCGGATTGCCAACACCCATGTCAAAGCTGAGCATGGTGACGTATATATAACCCTAAAACCCTGTGCAGAAGAGACAAAGACAGGAGGACCCTGAAGCTTACTGTCTAATGTAGCTAAAATGGTGACCTCTGGGTTCAGTGAACAACTATCTTAAAAAAAAAATAAGGCAGAGAGTAATAGATAAAGACAGTGTAAACCTCTGGCCTCTATATGTGCACACACAAATGGGCAGGTACCTAGGTACATACATAGGCATACATCAAACACACATGAGGGGGGAGGGGGCATAGTTGGAGACTGGATAAGTAGCCCAGTGGCAGAGAGCTTGCCTAGTGTGGCAGTTAATCCTCATTGTCAACTCAACTGGATTTAGAATTATCTAGAAAACACAATTCAGGGTATGTATGCAGGAGGAGGAACAGAGAAAGCAGGAGGAGCAGAGGGAGGAGCAGGAGGAAGAGGAGGAAGAAGAGAAGGACCAAGAAGAGGAGTAGGAGGAGAAGAGGAGCAGGAGGAGTAGAAGGAGCAGGGGGAGGAGCAGGAGAAAGAGCAGCAGGAGGAGGAGGAACATGAGGAGGAGCAGGGGGAACAGGGGAAGGAGCAAGAGAAGGAGGGAGAGAAAGAAATCTGAGCAATAGCACTTGTCTCTCCTCTCCCCGACAACAGGAGCAGTGTGACCAGCTGCCTCATTTCTGCTGCCCTGCCTTCTGTTATGGTGACTACACATCCAAACTGAGTAAAAATAAAGCCTGCCTTCCTTAAGCTGCTTTATTCGGGCATTTTATCATAGCAATGAGGAAAGTAACCAAAAATAACTAGCATGTACAAGACCCCAGGTTTCAGCCCCAACATAGCACAAAAGGTCAGAGTCAGGTCCAGGGTGCAGGAGCTCAGTGCGAGAGTGTTAACCTGGCACTTGAAAACCCTGGGAGATTCCCTTCACTACAAAAGCTGGCACTAGGTTCAATCTCCAACACCAAAGAAAAACTAAATAAACCAGAGTGGCTGGCTCCAGGCTGTGGGGAAGGGATACCAGGCACAGGCCTGCCCATGGGGTGGGTCCCATACTCTCACCTGGTGAGGATCTCCAACTCTGAGTAACTTGACTAAGAGGATGGGGTGTTGGGGGGATGTGGTGGGAGGTGATAAGGGGGAGAACACAGATGATGACAGTGCATGCCTGATACAGGCCGGGGCTGTGGAGCTTTTGGACAGAGGGACAACTGGATACACTGTAACAGGCATGTGTCCCATCCCCTCCTCGAAGCTGACACTCATAGGAAAAAAAACAGCTTAGTTGTTTCTTTGTAAATGTCAGTATTTTGAGATATATAACATAGTCCTTAATTATGTCACTGGTTAATGGGGTCTTTGTTTAGTTTTATTCTGAAACAGTTTCAACAATATGTAACCCTGGCTGGCCTTATACTCACCATCCTCCTCCTGCCTCAGTCTCTCAAGAGCTGGGATAACGATATGAACCACCATGCGAATCTCCTTCATTTTAATACAGAAAACAATATGTGAGCAAGTTCCTGTAGAGCAAAAACAGTGTTCTGAGAAGCTCATCACTTTTCTCCAGGACAAGGACCGTTTCTGAGACATAAGACAGACAGAGAGGATCCACTCTGAGAGGTGTGACTAAGCTCTGCCCAGCAGGGGGAGTTAAAGTCAAGCGTGCAATTTTTTCCCAGCAACTATTTCACAGCAGCAGTAAGGTGCCATTAACAAGGTCCAGGAAGCTTCCATACCTGTACTAGATCTCTCACCCCTCCTAAGTTCAGAGGCAAAGACCTTTGCCATCAACTACAGGACCCAAGAGCTACAGGGGAGGGAGGGGAAGATGTGGGACCCCTAGAAATCCTCTACCTTCAGCACAGGTCAACAGTCATCTAACAATGACAGCATGCACAACTCTAGGCTGCCATTCCACTTCAGCATTCTGTAAATGTACTCAAATTGCTTATGTATTGTTATTTATTTTATTTATGGAGTCTCGATTTTCCAAGTACATTATTCTCTCCTGACTCTAATATATGAGTTTGAAATGACAAGCGTTGCAACATTCAACATAAAATGAGTTCTGAATTAGAGATGTGAGTCTTCAGATGTGGGGATAGAAATGTCCAGAAAGCCATTTGAAGTCTGCGTATTTAAAATGTCAAATAATAGAGAGGGTTAGTGGAATTTAATGAGTTACGGCCTCATGTTCCTTAAAATAGTTTCTGCCACAGAAAGGCTACTCAGACTGTAAAGCCCCCAGGGAGGAGAGTCTTGCATGCCCACACCATGAACACTGCCTATTTCTTTCTTTTTTATTTATTTATTAAAGATTTCTGTCTCCTCCAAGCCACCGCCTCCCATTTCCCTCCCCCTCCCCCAACCAACTCCCCCTCCCTCAGCAGCCCAAAGAGCAGTCAGGGTTCCCTGCCTTGTGGGAAGTCCAAGGATCTCTCACCTCCTTCCAGGTCTAGTAAGGTGAGCATCCAAACAGCCTATTTCTAACTACAGGCTTTCAAACTGTTCACTGGTCACATCTAACCACGGGTAACTCAGGTGACCTGGCCAGTCACTCAAAAAGGTCTTGCTCAGTTCCCAGGGCAGCCTCTGGCCCATGATTCCCAAAAGGTCTGCTCCTATGTTCTAGGACATTTGTAGCCCTGGAGAGAGAGTCACTACTAGGCAGGAGGATGAGTGCACACTAGGGGACAGCTGGCCTGCCTACGAGTGTAGCGGGTCCCCAGAAGCATGCTGGAAAGAAATCTAAACAAACCAAGCAGTCCACCAAGAGAGTGACCAGGTGCTAAAACAAAAGGTGACCTGGGGCTTTTCAGTTCTGGGCTTAAGAACATGGCATTCGGTCTTACCCAAGAATGTGTGGAACTAACCCAAGTTGGTCCTGTTGCCCTGAGGGACAGAATATGTGTGGCTTTTCCAAGCAGTCAGGGCCACTGGCCAGTCCCGATGTGTTCAGGTCCCCCCAAGGCTCCCTCATACAAGCTTTCTCAAAATAATTTCCCAAGCAAATGATGGTGCTACACACGACAGACAGGCAGCGGGAGTCGAGTGCTGCAGGACTCTGAGCAATGACTTTGCTCCAGCACCATCCAGCCCATGTCCCTGGCAGTACTGAACAGATCCCTAAGGGACTGGGACTCATTCTGAACCAAGGGTAACATATTGTGCCACACCGTCTCCTTGTCTACACTCCGCAGGCACTCCCTTAATGTTGGTCCACCAGAGTATACAGGGAATGCACAGCTGACAGACCAACAGGCAGATCCACGGGAAGTGTATACATACATGTCCACAAGGAATAACTCGTTTTGCAGAGCTTTGGGAACACTTCTCTTGGAAAAGTCGCTGTCATCTCTGTGGAAACCTGTGAAGCCGTGATTCTTCCCTTTGAAATGGGAGTTGACTTCTGCACAGAATGACCTTGCTCCATTTCCCCTCTACCTGGAGACCTTGGAGTCTTGACAGCCACTCTCTGTTCTAGCAGTAAAATTTACACAGAGTCAATCCCATAAAATTGCCTGATACCAGACCACGTAGGAATTTCTACAGAAGACAGGCACTGAGTGGGAAGAAAGTAAGCCCCACCTTTGCTAACTAACAAATCTGGATGTCCCCCAAAGCTGGTTATCACCAAAGAGATTAGATAAAGAGAATGGGTGAAGCCAGGATCCATGGGTATTTAGTAACTTTATCTAATCATTTGGATTGCCAGATACTTCCTCTTGAACGCTGGCTTTTCCTGGGTCGGGTCACCTGTTCCTGTTCTGGGGTACTACTTTGTCAGGTTTTACCTGCCCTCTTTGTGATTTTGATATGCATACTGTCATTGTCCTTGCCTATGGAATTTTCCAACTAAGTATGTAAAAAACTAGAAACCTCGAGGAGATCAGCCCTTACTCTTCTTTCTTCTTATTCTTCTCCAGGTCCTTTCACTTCGCTTTCTCCCCTCGCATGAAAAATAAAGAACACAGAGGTAACATATTAAAAAAAAAAAAAAAAAAAAAAAAAACCTCAGATCCTCCTGAGCCCTGAGGGGGTATTGAGGCTGATACTCAAGGCCCCCACACCCCATTGCCCACTATGAAGTAGAAGATTGTTCAAGGTTTGGAAACACTCAGCCTGAGGCCAGAGGTAAGAAGCCTGTTATCCAAGCAGAGCTTCCTAGAGGCCAGGAGCATGGCTGGAAAATCCAGGAACCCAAAGACCAGATGCTTGGGCCAGGCTCAGTGCTAGGAGACCCAGGGCACAATCCAATCCTGCAGGTGAGAGCAGAGGGTCCCCACCACTCCACCCAATAGGAAGGTGCTCCTTCAGTGTCTCTCTTGGTTGCTACAATCTAGACAGAGCTTGCTCACTGTGGCCTTGCCCTGGAATTGGCCATCTCGCACTACCTCAGGCCACAAGACGTCCCATTCTCAGGACTCCTCATGCTTAGTTTTGGCCTTAGTGAAGGATCCAATCCTGCACTGCAGCTCTGCACAGGTGGGGCCTTGAGAACTATAATTCTATCAATTTCACCTGCAATTTGGTAAATCGGCTTTGAGACAGTCTGGTGTAACCCAGGGGCCTCAAACTCACTATGAATCGAGGGTAGTTTCGAGCTCCTGATCCTCCTGCTTCCACCTGAGTGCTGGGATTACAGATGTGTAACATCATGCCCGGTTTATGTGATGTGGAGATCAAAGGGCCTTATGCATGCCAAACAAGCATATTACTAACTGAGCTAGCGCCTAGCCCATAGCTTCTTTTTAAATGTTTATTATTTATACTCATGTGTGTGTGTGCAAGTCTGTGTGTAAATACGCACATGAGTCCAGATGTCCGTGGAAGTCAGAGGCATTAGGTCCCCTGGAGCTGGAGTTTCAGGGTACTGTGAGCGGCCCACAGCTTCTTTCCTCTTTAACAGACCTTTCTCTAGTGCCAAGGCGAAAGAAAACTTCTAAACCTTTTGTTACAGAGCCTTTTGGAAAACTCACTAATGGCACATTTCTGTCTATCTAGGAACTCTAGAGGAAACTAGATTCCTCTTAACAAATGAAACCCAGATGGAATATTTAGCGTTTCTTTAGAGGCCACAGCAGTGGGGAAATGTAGCTCAGTGTTCAGGATCCCCAGTCCAGTTCCCAGTGCACAACTGTGTGCCCTTTCCCCAGCTCATCAGACGTCTCAGAATCCAACAAATCCAATAAACAGTGAGCATCTTGTTCCTTTTTTCTTGCAGGGGCAGCCAAATGACTCACACCTGAAACAACAGACGCTAAGGAGGAAGAATATGAAGGCAAGCCCAAAGTCACAGCAGTACTGCATCTCACTTCAGGCCTCCTGTTCATCTTGCAGATAAATTAGTTTTAAAAAAAAAGTTACCTTGGGGGGAAAAAAAATCCTCTTAAAATGAGATACAAGAGCGCCACCCTGTGGTGAGTCTCTTTCATCATCTCTGTGTTTCCTACCACGGTCAGTATTTTCCTTCTAACAAGGTCACATGTAGCAGCACGTCACCCACAAAGTGCATGTAGCATCTGAAAAGGGGAGCCTCTCTGAGGCAACCCTGACACCCCAACCAAGGAAACTTGGTGAAGGCGGAGGAGTGCCTAACTGGAAGGTCCAGGGTAAGGGGTCTCAGAAGAGGCAGGTGCCAAGCTTCAGGGACAGCTTCTTCCTGGTTTAGGCCTGGTCTTCACTAGGAACCCAGGAAGTGTTGCGGCCCTGATCACTGGTCACTGACCTGGAAGAATAGGGACAGATCCTAACGGAGAACAAGGGTACTGGGAAGCCCTGAGCTGTTGTTGCTTCTGTGTCCTCTGCAATAGAGCGGGCCAGAACTTGATGCTGGTTGATATACTGGTGAAACCTGAGTGCCTAGCTGTCCCTTGAAGGTGCCCCACTAACAACCAAGCCCACAAAGATGGACAAAGTCCAGAACAAAAAAGTTGACTGGTGGTAGTGTTTTGTTTTTTTTTTTTTTGGTCTTTTTGTTTTGGCAAAACAACATCATACTATTTATTACAGGTATTACAGGTGTGCCTTTTATCCCCGCTGACAAAAATCACTTTGATTCTGCATTGCTACGCTGAGAATTAACATGTAATATAGTCATTAAACATAACAGCATCATTTTTGGGTCAGTAGTATTGTGCCCTTGTTGTTTCCCCAAGGTCTCAGCTTCATGAGTTAAAGTCTTGATGTCTCCCCAAGTTACTGGCTTACTCTTCTTCTTAGGACGCCTCCTCTTGATGAGTTTGTCATCTACCTTCAGTTGCTTCGTTTGTCCAGTGGTCTCTGGGATGCTCTCCTGGCTGGATGCCTCAGGACGGGAAGAGCCACCTGGCACTTCGCTCGTTTTATCGGGGCCACCAGGCACTGGCGGAGTATCAGAAGGTCCTGAAGGTACTTGGTATGGATTATTTGGAGAAGAACGGGGTCCTGGTGTGGGATATGATCCTGCAGGGGCAGTATATGGTGCTGGTGGTCCCCAGGCTTCCGGTGGCACAGTACCCCATGGAACAGGCAGTGCTCCTGACACTGGAGGAAGAGCTGTGGGATGCTGCCCTCCCATTCCTGATGCCCAAAGTCCAGAAGACACAGATCCCCGTGGACCTAAAGAACCAGCTGCAGCTGGATCTGTGGGTGCACCATATGGCTTAGGTAGCTCTGGAAAGGGCATATTTGGTGTAGCATATGGCCCTGTGGGACCAGGGCCCCGTATAGCAGGGGCTGGATAAGGACCACTAGGTTGGGGACATGAGGGTCCAGGAGGAAGAAAGGATGCTGGGGTTCCTGGTGGTGGTCCAGTTGGAGGAATGGAGGGATATATTCCTGTTGGTGCTGGTCGAAAAGGCAAAGCAGAGGGTGCTGCACTTAGTGGTAGTCCAGACAGCACAGCTGGTGGAGCACTTAGGTTACTCCGAGGGCCGGAACCTAGCCAGCCTTGAGGAGCTGGGCCAGCTTTTATGTTGCTCACATATGCCAACAAAAATTCATCTGACATTCTCCCAGCAGGACCTAAACCTGAAGCATGACGCATAGTGGTGATGAATCCGAAGAGACAGGCAATGGAGAAACGACCTGAGCAAGCTGACGCTTAAATCTGCTTCATAAAGGAAACTTTGTCCTAAACAAAACAAAACAAAACAAAACAACTGGTTGGTTAGATCCCATTTTGAACCTTTAGTTGTCTGGCTACTTTTCCAAAATGAAGAAAAGGCCTGGGAAAGGCTCAAGTGGTGGAGACTGGATGGCTGAGACAGAGAAAGGAGGGGCCAGTCTGTAGGGAATGGGGTAAGGACAACATCTACAGAGCAGTAGTATGGAGAGAGATGGTTCTAGAAATGTCTCCACTGTTGATTCTGGAAAATAGTCTTATAAACTGATTTTAAAGAAGTAACCTAGTAAAATTCTAGTAGAGGGGCTGGAGAGATGGCTCAGTGGTTAAGAGCATTGCCTGCTCTTCCAAAGGTCTTGAGTTCAATTCCCGGCAACCACATGGTGGCTCACAACCATCTGTAAAGAGGTCTGGTGCCCTCTTCTGGCCTTCAGGCATACAGAAAGAATATTGTATACATAATAAATAAATATTTAAAAAAAAAAATTCTAGTAGAGTGGAAATCCCCAAATTAAGAAAGAAGAACATTTACAAAAAAAACTAATGTTGGTTTCTTCCTGACTGGTGAGAAAGTAAATTATTTCCACTTGTGATCAGGAAGTACAAGACTGGGAGCCAATGTCACTACTCCTTCTTGGCATCATAGAAGTCCCAGCTAATAGAAGCTAAAAGAATACAGAAGGGAAGGAAAACGTAGGGAGATGAACAAAGGAAACAAAGTCTCTATTCCAATTATTCGGCTGTCTGTGTGGAAAATTGCAACGAATGGACAACAGAAACACCTCCCGGAAGATATAAGTGATCATAGCCAGGCTGCACGAAAGAGTCACCACACAAAATCCCATGCCTTTCTGTGTACCAGTCCTACAAGAGTGCATAAGCACCAAAAGGGTTAACATCAGAATTCCGGAATCATAAAAACAGAGCAAAGTCAGAGGTTCGACACTACCTAACTTCAAATAAGTCTATATAGTGACAAAAGGCAAGACAGCATTATACTAAATAAATATAAACAATGGGATGAAATAGTCCAGAATTAGGCTCACACAAGATCCTTTGACAAAGGAGCTAAGACATAGCAATGGTACAAAGAAAGCCTATTTCACAAAAGGTGCTGAAATCCCCAGATGTCCACAGACCAAAATCAAGTAACTCAGCCAAATATGGACTCCTCTCACAAAAGTAGATCAAACAGATTACAGGTATAATAAACACAGAATATTTAAAAAGAAAAAAAAAATAGACAAGACCTTTGTGACCTCAGGTTTGGCAATGAGCTTTTTAGACACAATACCAAAACCACAGTTGTGGAAGGAAAACTAAGCTGGAGTTCTCTAAAATGCAAAGCTTCTACTATGTGAAAACCTGTCAAAGATGGAAAGAAATGGTCGGACTGTCCAAGAGACAAAATATACAGTGTACTGCCGTTGTCCTGGATTATCACCACTCCCTAGGAGGGGAAGGTAAGCCCCTATTGCTAAAGATACCATGCACTGAAGATAGCTGTTCAGAAACTAATTCCAGAGATCCCTGACCTAGAAATGACCTAAATGTCCCCTCGTTGAGGGCTAGCTTTCATGGTACAAGAAGACACTGTGCAAGCTTCCAAAGGAGGGAGTTAACCAACAGTCCTACCCAGCTGTGACACTTATGAACCACATCGATGACCAGCACGTCACAATACCCTATGGGTACAATAGTGGCACATAAACCTTGGCAGTAACCAGTAGCTCTCTAACTGGACTCATTCAAAGAGAAAGAAATGAGGCCTGGTACTGGAAACCTAGCCAACTACTCAAGTACCTGTGAAGTTATAGATATTGGAGGAGAATCTACAACCACAAATTTACTAAACCACAATAATCCCTAACAATAATCTAAACATTTGTCTGTTTTTATACCCAAAGGTAAGTGTAGTCTTCAACCATCATCAAGGAAACTTCTGTTTGCAACAGAGTTCACTACAGAAAAGCACAACCAATCAAAATGCAGTTGTAGAGCCCAGTCCCAGTGAATTTATGTACAAAACACTCCTGCACCTAAGGCTCAGAGAACATTGTAGAAGAGAGGGCAGAAAGACCGTAAGAACCAGATGATCAGGAAGTTTGTTGGCTATAAGAGCGTGTCTTCTGGCAATATCAGAAGCTACACCCGTAACGTTTCACCAACGTGACTTCCCAAACATGAGTTGAAAAAGGACAGCACCAATGGACATGCCAAAGTGGACAGGGAAAAGCCCACAAAGCCCCAACCCTACACAAAGAACTAGAGGCAGCTGAGGAAAGCTGGCAATGGGAGAGGTTGTCTTCCCTAGGGAAGGGCACACTAACTGGTTGTCTAGTGCCAAATGGTCAGCCCTGAAAACATATATGCAGGTAGCATCATATTATATTAGGAATATATATCTATACACATACATACATACAATAGCAATTAGTTTAAAAGGAGGTCATAAACTTGAGGGAGAGTGGGAAAGGGTACATGGGAGGGTTTGAGGGAGAAGAGTTGCAATTATAATCTCAAAAATTAAATAAAATAATACCTCTGGTAAAGAGTTAGTGTCAACAATCACAAGGAGCCCAGAGAAAGAAGGGTGTTACTGGCTATTCAGCTACTCTAACAAATTGCCCATGACTTTCATGACTTTCAGCAACAGAAGTGTGCTCTTCCTCAGCTCAGGATATCAGACGTTCACAAGCAGCCTCACTGTGGGCTTGGCTAGGCTTCTTCCAGGAGGTTCTAAGGTCCTTCCTTCAGCCTTCTAGCCACAGAGACAACTAGACTACACCACTGTGGTAGCACCAGGAGTCTCCATTTCACCTGCTCCGCTGTTTTTCTCCCTTTGCCTCTACAATAAGATCACTTTCCAGGGTACCCGGGGTTAGAGATAACCAGGTCATCATCTCAAGACCATCAACTTGGACTGAAGAGATGGCTCAGCAGTTAACTGAACCCTGGCTGCTCTTCCAGAGCAGCCTCTACAAGAACTAGACAGATGTGATACACAGACATAATGCAAACAAAATACCCATATGCATAATAAATAAATTAATTTTAAATATCTCTCAGTTTGATTATATTCAAAACCTCATGTGCCAATGAGGTCGCACTCACAGTTCAGGGAATGGAAGCATTGATACATCAGCTTCAACAGTCAGCACTGGAAAAGGGTTAGCCTATGGAGAAATGGTATATCAGATCACAAGGAGGCATAATGGGGCCTAAGGCTCCCTGGCTGGCTTCAACGTCTAGGTAAGGTTTAGAGGTGCTCTCACATTTCATGAGGAATCATGGGAAGTTTCACTAACAGCAGTTTTGGACAGATGCTGGGGTTGTGTTGTTGTTTTGGTTTCCCAGTGTAACCTTGGCTGTACTGGAACTCACTCTGTAGACCAGGCTGCCTACCTCTGCTGGGAGGAAAGGTGTGTGCCACCACTTCCCAGCTTGATGCTGGGTTCTTACAGTGACTCCTGCAGATGGTTGACAGGAAGGCTGAGGAGAGACAGGTATCACTAAAAAAAAGTCAGTCAGACATTCTAGCTCAGAGAGAAGCTAGGGCAGAAGCTGCCAGATAGGCTCTGTCTCCCCAGAGAACCAGTGGGCTTGGCTTCTGCTTCTCAGCTCAGACCAAAAGGCTTAGCCAATCTAAGTCTCCTGCTTCAGCGGAACAGGGGACACTATGCCTTCCCCTCTAAGTTGAGACTTGATTTCCACATCAAAATAGTAATAAACCACAAGGAGTACAAGGGGCATGGTTTTCCAAGGACATGGGTTACACTTATCAAAACCAGTCACAAACAAGCTGCCTGGCCAAGGACAGCTGGGTCTCCTTGTGAAGACCTAAGCCCCAAAGTCTCATCCTTGAACCAGACACAGAACAATCAGCCATGCCTCAGAGGCAGTCGCGACATTTTCCCTGGAACCCCAAAGGGCAGAGACATGGTCTGCTTTGTGAGGACAACTGGGCCAGGTCATCTGTCAAGGATGACACACACACACACCTGCCCTCCTTCCACTCACTTTTCTCTCCCTTTTCTTTCCTCCCACTCCCCCATCTCCGGCAGCAGGTGAGGGCCAAGGCCAAAGGTCAGGGACAGGGTATGTCTATAGCTTAGATGCATCCTATTGACCTCACTGCCCCCCCAAAGGCTGATAAAAGGTTTCTGTCCAGGATCTTACAGTGGGTTTGCTAATGTGTTCAGATTCTGCCAGCTTACAGGGGTTTCTGATCTTGAGGAATTTCTGTTCCCAGGATTTTTTTTGTGAAAACAGAATTCCAATCATCTCCACCCATCCATTACCTTCGTCTCCTTCAGGATTTCAAGGTGGCACTGAGCTGTTTCCCCTGTCTCGACCAGCAGAGGGCAGAAGTTCCCTGATGAGGAAAGCACCAGCTGCCAGCTTTGTGCTTAGGGAAGCTCCTCCAAGGGCTGGATCAGGCATCTGGTACTTCTATGGAGATACATACATATATACATACATACATGGACTGGGGACCCATAAATGATTCCCACCTCTCTGAAGCTCAATAACAAAATATCTCTCACTGAGGCCACAAATAAGGTTTACGTAGAATTTTAGTTTACTTTCTGGTGCCCTCCTACCTCCTTCTGCTAGGCTATACCTGTTACTCCTAACTACTTATGATGAGAAGCTAGTTCAGAAACGTTAGAGAGGCACTGGTGGCACACACTTGTGTGTTAGCATATACCTGTGTGGTGGTACACACCTGCAATCCCAGCATTGGGAAGACAGAGGCAGGAAGGGTTGGGAGTTCAACAGCATCCAGGACTACAGAGTCCAAGGTCAGACTGGCCCACGTGAGAGTAACAAGAGAGGGGAAAGAAGGGTGAGTCTGGTGGAACAGAAGCTTCAATTCCCGACTTTGTTGGGATCCTGGCATTGCCCACGAGGGAGACACCCTCTATATTCACCTAGTTCTTGCATGGGAGTGTGGTGGTGGGAACTGCTGCTTCAGCTGGACACTCAGATTAGGGTAAGTCCCAGGAGCTTCTGTCAAGTTCATAAGACCAAGTCGCCTGGACATCCACTGTGTTAGTTCTAAAGGCTCTGAGGAAAGGGCATGGGGCCACCGTGGGGTTAAGTTTTGAAGAACACATTCTTGCATACCTGTCTCTTCCTTGTTCTGGATGGGTGGGAGACTCTGAGTCACTAGGCTTGGTGTGGGTTCTGTTCCTGATGGTGGCATGTTTCTCAAGGTGACTCATGGGGTAGATGGCAGGTGCTTATATGAAGAGGGTGCCCTAAAAGGGCTTTCCACAGAGCAAGCAATCAGAGCTAAGGCAGAAGAGAGAAGCCTGTGCACTGGGGCTCTCCTCACAGCAGCCCTCACTCCCCAGATCACATCAATCAAGCTGACATTTCCTCCCACGAGAAGATGAGACAACGCACATTGTTAAGGAGCTCTGATGTACAAAGAGCTTTTCCCAATATACAGGATTCCTAAGTTACTAAGATAAATGGGGGAAGATTTGACATTTATTGTGCATAATTTAAGTTCAAATAGGTTCCCAGTGAAGAAAAATTGCAAGTTGCTGAGCTGGGTCTGTGCCTTCAGCTCCATGCCTTCTGCTGCCATGCCAGGTCTGCACTGCGCTCAAGCTGCCTTCATCTTATAATTCAGAGAACAAAGCCGTATTGCAGAATATTGGGAAGCTGTATTTTTATTTTTGAAATTAAGTTATGCCCGTCTGTGAATTTTTTTTTTTCAGAAAAGCACTTAAAATGAGCAAGTGTTTTCCTCTCACTTTAAAATACGGAATTCAAATTTTTTTTTTAAAAAAAATGCATCATACCGGGCATTGGTGGCGCACGCCTTTAATCCCAGCACTCAGGAGGCAGAGGCAGGTGGATCTCTGTGAGTTTGAGGCCAGCCTGGTCTACAAGAGCTAGTTCCAGGACAGGCTCCAAAGCTACAGAAAAACCCTGTCTCGGGGGAAAAAAAAAAAAAAAAAAAAGGTATCTATCAAATTTAGAGAGGAAAAATTTTCCCAAGCCTCTAGGCCAGCCTCCCAGAGTCCTGCTGTGCATGGATTCGATGAAGTGTGAGCTCTGCTCCTAATTCAGGGCCTGTTCTGTTGCTTCAAAATATGAACAGAGATGCACCTGAATACTCGTGTATCAACTCAGAGTGAACAAACCAAGCTGCACCCTACTATGTCAGCAAGGACAGGAGGTCTCAGCACTCTGCTTCCCTTTCAGATATGGCAGGAACAGCACCATGGAGGGCAGCAGATGCACTGCCATAGGCTAACACCATGGCCTTGGGAGTTCCTGAGTTAATGCAGGTAAGAGGTAAGGCAAGAGCTTTCTACTGACACCAGGACTTATGGAACTCTATGCTGAGTCTCCATTCCTAGGTAGGAAGCTAGGGTGTGGGGAGAGGTCTGCAGTAAGTGCCTGATTCATACTCCAAGCTCTTCAATGGCCTCTAACTTGCCAACGACATACATGTATAGATACCAGAACATCTTGAAAATCCAATGAGTACACATTAGGTAATGTACCTGCTTCTGACACCTTGGGTGACACCTAGAGATTCCAAAAGTGTCACTGGACTCTGGCCAAAAGCAATCTCAGGAATTCCAGGCAAGCAGACTGGCAACTGGGTTAACAACCCCAGCAGAGTATAATTGTCCCAGGACTCCTGCCTCTCCCTGTCCCCAAGGCTTCTCTATGCTCACCCATTCTCTTCTCCAAGTTCCTGACCAGCCCCAAGGAGCTCCAAAGTCTGAATCAGCATGGTAGCTTATACTGAAGCTGATGTAGGCATATAGCTGTGTGAGTCAACCAAGTTTCTACAGCCGTGATTAGGTCATGCTTCTCCCACTCAATTCCTATTATCAGGGTTATCAAAAAGCCTTGGAAACCAAACCCTTTAAGAAACTGGAGACTCCTGCTAACCATGATCCTCCCTGCTGACCTGCTCTGGCTACCTGACTGCCCAGAACAAGGACTCAGACCAAGGTAGCAGCAGCCCGGGAGCTTCACCCTCTACAAGACAGGAGTGTTGCAGGGGCCTCAACTTCCTCCTCCAGGTTCTATTTCCTGCAGCGGAAGCCTCTTGGAGGGTGTTCCCCTGCGCGTGCGTGTGTGGGTGGAGCCAGTTCCTTATGTCTCCATGCTGTTCCCCAAAGGAGACAGTCTCATCTGAATGACACCCACTCCACTCCTACTTCAGACACTGAACTTTCCATGCCTAAAGTTAGTTACATCACCACCTCTGTCCTCTCATTCCTTCCTCAACCCCTATCACCCATCAAGCTCACTGATGTGTCGCCGTCCCCCTCCCCCCATAGCCTCAGCACCTACCTTTCTGGCTAAAGCCCGTATCTCCACTCTTTGCTGAGCTCCCGTGGACTCCCTCCTGTCCCACTCCTTACACAAGACAGATACAGCTCAAAGACGGCCTGCTCCTGATGGACTCTGAGCTCCTGTGCACAGAACTGCATCAGTCTCACTCAACAAAGTATCTGTTCCATTCACTACCTACAGATGCTGTGAAGACATTAAGACCAGAGAAGGCAGGGGCTAGAGCACAGTAACTTAAGGTCTCTAAGGCATGACCCACAGTTCTCATGAGGACAGGACCAACTGAGAGAGGAGGACAGCAGAGACAACAGAAGGAAGTGGGGATAGAGTGGGGGTGGGGAACAAAGGCAGGTACCATCTTACTCCATATTAAAGTAAGCAGTCAAAAATGATGAGGCTGGAGATGGCTCAGGGGTTAAGAGCACTTGCTGCTCTTCCATAGGTCCTGATTTGTTTCCCAGCACCCACAACAGGCAAATCATAACTTCCTGTAACTCCAACACCAGAGGATCCAACATCCTCTTCTGGCCTTAGCACAGACATACATAAATTTAAAAAAAAAATTATATTTGCGGCTGGGCGGTGCTAGTGCAAGCCTTTAATCCCAGCACTCAGGAGAAAGAGGCAGGAGGATCTCTGGGAGTTCGAGGCCAGCCTGATCTATAGAGACAGTTTCAGGACAGTCAGGACTGTTACACACAGAAACGCTGTCTCAAAAAACAAAAACAAAAAAATAATTAAATTTGGCCTTTTATGTTGAGACACAGGGTAGAGGAGGGAGCCTCAACTGAGAAAATGCCTCCATAAGACCTGGCTGTAGGCAAGTCTGTTGGATATTTTCTTAATTAGTGATTGATGGAGAAGGGTCCAGCAGGTTGTAGGTGGGGCCACCTCTGGGCTGGTGATACCGGGTTCTACAAGGAAGCAGGCTGAGCAAGCCATGATGAGCAAGTCAATGCGCAACATCCCTCGATGACCTCTACATCAGCTCTTGCTTTCAAGTTCCTACCTGTTTGAGTTCCTGCCATGACTTCCTTTAATGATGGGCTATAATGTGGAGTTAAGTCAAGTAACCCCACCCGAACTTGCTTTTGGTCATGGTGTTTCATCACAGCAATAGTAACCCTAAGATAGTGGTTCAAGTCTTTAAACCCAACACTTGGGAGGCAAAGGCAGAGGAGTCTCTTGAGTTTGAGGCCAACCTTGTCTAGAGAGTTCCAGGTCGACCTAGGCTACATGGTAAGGCCCTGTCTCAAACAAAGAAAAAATTTCAATTAATTTGCCTTTTAAAAAAGAAAATAAAACGATCAAAGTCAAACCCATCCAAAGTCACTGTAAGGAGTCTAACCCCAATGACAGCAACAACACAAAGGTCAAACTGTGACCCAACACTTTAAAACAAACCACAAGAGCTAGTTCAGCACTAAAATCTGCTCTTCAACACCTAGTGATCTGTGACTACACCAATGGTCACAGTGCAGCTATGCAGAAGGGACTCTGAGATCTGGGTAAGGATAGTCCATTTAAGAGGGGAGGAAGTTGAGGTTCTGAGATGTGATCTTCACAGAGTCTGTCTGGTATCTAAATCTCCGCTCACTGTCACAGTGCTGCATCCAAGATAGAGCTTGAGCTGGGGAGGGATGCACAGAGCAGCAAGAGCCTGCTCTCCAGATTCTTCAGATAGAATGTGCAGAAGCTATGTGTGCCAGCTGCAAAAACGGAGTGACACCCACTCTTCCCTACTGCACTTCAGTGATGTCAGGCTGATAGCAATAAGGGTGGTAGTGATGGCTATCTCCTCCTGGTACTCGCCCTCCCCTTGAGCCTTCTCCTCCCTCTTCTTTATACTCAAGAGTTCATTTCACAATACACATTGCCCATCACTAATTATGAGCGCAGCTACCTACAAGTCTGCCCATTCTGTCTACCATTCTTCATAAAGATGCAGGCCAGGCCCGACGGTGGTGGTGCACACCTTTAATCCCAGCACTGGGGAGGCAGAGGCAGGTGGATCTCTGAGTTCGAGGCCAGCATGGACTACAGAGTGAGTTCCAGGACAGCCAGGGCTATTAAAGAGAGAAATCTTGTCTCAGAAAAAAAGATAAATAAAAATAAAAACAAACAAACAAACAAAAACAGAACAAAAGATGCAGCCCAGGGCACATGGACACACATCTGACAGTGGGAGCCATTTTAACTTTTGCATGTTTTAGACAAGCAGCTACAATTTGGCAGAGTGGAATGTTTCACAACCCTGGTGTTACTTGAAATATCCATGCTCTACATGGAGTCGGAAAGCACTTAACTTAGGCCCCAGATCTGCAAGCAGTCTCCTTGCAAGGCTTGGAATTCCTTCCTCATTCCCTTTGGTTGCCCAGGGTCAGCTCCTCCCCAGCATGTCCTCCCAGGATTATACGTGTGCTCTCAACAATCCTGAAGCTCTGGGGTGTCACCTGCCACTATTCCCACACCCTCAATGCCCACGTCCCCCCTCTTATTCTTTCTTCTCCAATTGTCTCACATACCCAGACACCTGCAGCTCATTTCCTCCTCCTACTTACCGCAGTTTCTTTCAGAAGCAGCCCTAGGTGTTGCTGACAGTAGGCACTGTTCCATCATGACTCTTCCTAACTCACAGCCAGAGTCAGCCATTTCATCAGAATCCACCTCCTAAAAATGGCTTCCTGTTCTGTCCCCTTGCCCCTACCTCCTATGACTAGCCTTCCTCGGCCATTTTCTCCGGTTTCTTGCTGCCCCTTAAACAAGTTAGGTGTGGTGGAGGCCAGCCTCAGGTTACATGACAAGACCCTAACCAACGTGCATGTGTGTGTGTGTGTGTGTGTGTGTGTGTGTGTGAGAGAGAGAGAGAGAGAGAGAGAGAGAGAGAGAGAGAGAGAGAAGGAGGAGGAGGAGGAGGAGGAGGAGGAGGAGGAGGAGGAGGAGGAGGAGGAGGGAGACTGAGACTGCATAAGGATAAGTTCAAAGAACGAAAGAAGAAAAGGTCAAGGTGGACCTGCGTGTGCACTGGCTGTTTCCACTTTTAGCAGCTGCCCAGGACTTTGCAGGGCTTGCATTCTTGTCTCCTCCAGATGCTCTCTTAAGACGCCAGCTCTCCTGTTCCTATATCCTTTCCCCCCTTCGCTGCTGTATTTCTCTGTGCTCTACCTGACTGTCCCCATGTTTTTCCTATTGTCTCTTCTCCACTGAGAAGTAAGCTTCACCAGGACGGAGGAATCAACTCTACACAAGCAGCACTCCAGGCAAGACAGAGAGAACAGGCAAGAGCCTGCTAAAAAGGCAGATCAGCATTTGTGGAGAATGCTCTGATTTGGAACAACTGCCCTCTAGTGGTGCAATACGCCCACTGCCAACCTCACAGTATCTATGAAAATTGATTTCGAATACGTCAAGCCCACCAGCGAATAACACTTCTGTATGCTAGAAAAACCACACCCACAAATAAAGCAAAAGACGACAACGGCTCCATGGGGCTATACTGCGAGATCAAGGACCCTCTGAAGGTGCACTCTCATGCTAACGGTGCGCAAAAGCTAAGAAAGATCCTGGGGCAAGAAAGCGTGGGAGATGGGCAAAATTACGCACTCAGGTGCTGGGCTCCAGATGCTGGAAGACTCAGAGGCCCCGCCTGCCCACGGCCGAGCGCTCTCTATTGGCAGATTCACGGAGGTACCGCGTTCCCGTTGGTTCAGCAGTGGGAAGGGTCCGGGCCTACCAGCAGCGAGTCCAGCCGGCCGCAGAAGCCAAATCTGAAGCCCTTAAAGACGCAGGGGTGTCGCGTCCTGGCCCTTAACACAATTCGAGAAGGCCGCCTGTACCTGTCGGCGGACTATTCCAAGACACTCTTTCCACGGCCCGCAGCGGCTATGCGGTTCCAGCCTCGAGACGGCTCGCGCAGACGCAGTAGGCGCACGGTGCGCCCCCGGCAGCCCCCGCGGCACTGGCCGTCGGAGGAGGCGGAGGGGGATGACGTCATCCAGCGGGGCGACGGGCATTGGGCGCCATTTTGAAAAGGGAAAAAATTCCCTCCCCGGCGGCGGCGGCGGCAGCGGCGGCGGCAGCGGCGGCGGCGGCCGGGGCTGAGCGCTCGGAGCGCCTCGGTCGGCCGCGCTCGGCTGGGCGCGTCCCGCCCGCTCCATGGCAGGTGAGGGCCGTGCGCGAGCGGGCGGGTGGACGGACGGCGGTGGGACGGGGCGGGGCCGGCCTGACGGGCGCGCTCTGTTGCAGGAGCCGGAGGAGGCGGCTGCCCGGCGGGCGGCAACGACTTCCAGTGGTGCTTCTCGCAAGTGAAGGGCGCTGTCGACGAGGACGTGGCGGAAGGTGAGGTCCGACCGAGACCCGGGCGCAAGGTCACTCTCGGCCGCCGGCCCTGATGTGGCGGCCTTTGCCCGCCTGGCCGGCGCTGTCCTGGGAGACCCTCTGCCGGCCAGTCGGCCGGCGGCTGAAGAGAGGAAGGGGCGGCCGTGGGGAGCCGGCTGGGGACGCCTGCGTGGGGAGAAACTGCAGTGGAGGCCCGCTCGCGGGTCTGTTGGGGAGACGGCACTGGACGCTAGTCTCGGGAGGCTGTGGGGAGATGGCCATGGACGCCGACCTCGGGGGTCAGTGGGCAGATGGCCGTGGAGGCCAGCCTCGGAAGGCTGTGGGGAATCCGAGGAGGTAAGGCGGGAGACACAGATCAAGGCATGCGGGGTAAGGTAGGCTTGTGGCCACAGGTCTCTGGAGTCTAGGGTGTACAACTGTCTTGATCGCAGGCCCCCAGACACTGTAGGGAGACAGGGCTGTAGACACTGAAATTGAGCTAGGAGTTGGTATTATAGGATGAGATGAGGCCCATTGGGGCGGGTGGGGGGAGCGGGTAATGGTCCTTAGTCTTGAGGCCCTGTGAGGTGAATCAGGTCTCAGACACTGATGTAGGGGCCCATGTACTATAAAAGGGGACCATGGACTCTGTTCTCATTGACGCTTGTACAGGGAAAAGGAGATCCATGCAGGGAGGGTTATTGGTCTGGGCCCCTTCAGTGTGAGCCTGAACTGTGAGACACTGGCTGCTCCGGGTGCTCTCCCCAGTGGGCCTAGGTTTGCCAGGCTGCCCGATCCTGTCTCGGGCAAGATAGACACTGGTCTTGAGCAAGAGGGACTTACTTGGCCATGAGGTCTCCTGAAGCTCTGCAGTAGTGGCGTTCCACTGCTCAGTGTTTTCTCTTCCTCCACTGCTCTTTCAAAGTCACTTCCCCAGACTGCGTTCTAAATTTTTGTTTTAGTTTGTTTGGTTGAGAAAAAAGTTCTTGGTGCTATAGCCTAGGCCTTGAACTCCAAGGCAATCCTGTCTGCCCCGTCCTGCCCAAGTGCTGGGATTTCTCAAGCACACACTTTTCTCCTCTACGATATTATTTGTTTATATTGTGTGTTTGTGGGTGTGTTCATGACCCTACACAGGTCGAGGTTAAAGGACAACTGTCAAGAGTTGATTCTTAACCAGGTGAGTCCCAGGTGACTTTACCTGCTGAGCCGTCATACCATACCCTCCTCCTCACTTACTCCTTCAAATTTACTTGTTTTGTTTGTTTGTTTGTTTGTTTTTGTTTGTTTTTTGAGACTGGGTTTCAAGTAGCTCACACTCCCTGTGTAACTGAGACTGGCCTTGAATTCTCTCTGAAGCCAGGTTTGTACACCAGGCTGTCCTCAAACAGATCTGCCTGCCTCTGCCAGAAATTGAAGGTGTCAGCTACCTGAGTGCTGGGATTGAAGGCGTGCCCTGCCACACCCGGCTTTGGCCTGGAATTCTTTGGCGCTCACCAGGTTGCTTTATCTTTCCCCTAATCACAACTTTAAATGAACCTTTGTTGTGGGTCAGTAGGCGGGGAACTGAGGGAGCTTGAGGAACAAAACCTTAGAGACCTGAGCATTAATTTTTATGTCAGTCCTTGCAACTTGTTCAGCCATCTAATAAACCTGGACCTTTCACCCACCTTCCTTGCCACCAGCAGCCACTCCTCGGGTGTCCTGTCCTGCTTCTTGTTTCCCTCCCTCACCCTGTCTCTTCCTGCTAGTGTCTCGCTTGACTCTTGACCCTTGAGAATTTCTGGAGGCCTGTGGTCCCAGGGGACAAGACCAAACCATGTTGTCTTGGCCCATAACTGCTCTCCGAAAGATGCAAAGGTACATGGTTTGAGATTGAAGCCAGATGACTTTTATGTGAAGTAGTTTATTGATTTTGTTTCTTCTGTATTGGCATAAACTATATTACTGTGTTTCATTTTGCATGTGCCAAGTAGGTGATAGGTCAGCCTTTCTCCTGTGATTTATTGTAACTGTGGTAATAATGGTGAGTCAGCCTTAATTTCTGGTTTCTGTGTGGTTTTATTTTTTTTAACTGATAGGTTAAATGAATTTAAACTGACTTTATAGAAAGTTTAAATTTATAGAAAATGGCATTCTTGGGCAGTAACACACGCCCTTAAATCCCAGCACTCGGGAGGCAGAGGCAGGCAGATTTCTGTGAGTTCAAGACCAGCCTGGCCTACAAGAGCTAGTTCCAGGACAGGCTCCAAAGCTACGGAGAAACCCTGTCTCGAAAAACCAAAAAAAAAGAGAGGGAGAGAAAATGGCATTCTTTCCTATAGAAATCTTGGCAGAAATATTTTGTTGCTTATGTTAAAACTGATTAGATTTTTTTTGTGTGTTGTGTTTTAAGTTTTGTGTTTTTTGTTTGTTTGTTTCTAGACAAGGGTTTCTCTGTAGCCCTGGCTGTCCTGGAACTCTGTGGACCTGAATGTCCTTGAGCTCAGAGATCTGCCTGCCTCCACCTCCCCAGATTAAAGGCTGTGTTCACGTACCACCTCTGCCTGACTTTTTGTTGTTGTTGTTGTTTTGTTTTGTTTTGTATTTTTTAACCCCCTCTGCCTGACTTTTTGTTGTTGTTGTTGTTTTGTTTTGTTTTGTATTTTTTAACCCCTATTTTTAAGTAAAACTTGAGTGCATCTAAAATTTTAGTTGGCACGTCTTTTGTATGTGTGTACAATACTGTGGTAATTACCTGTGTTTTTCTTTTTAATTGTATGTTCTGTGTTTTAATCCACATACTTCTTAGTCCATCATTTATAATATCATTGTTTTTATCAGACGGAACTGTGGTGTTGTTTGAGTTATCAGTGATGGTTTAAAAAGGCAAAGGTATTGGCAACTAGGACTTGTAGCAACAAGAATCACTACCCCAGTCCTATCCAAACTCAAGCTTGAAGAAGAAATGTTAGTGAGAGATAATTAGAAGGTGGCATTTCAAGGGGTTTATTTCATGTGCTGATGCCTGGATTTGAGAACCTAAGGTATGGCCAGATCTATCTGTTGAAACTTGTAGCCTATGAGGCTTTTTGTTCAGCTCTGCAAAATTCCATATAGCCCTGCTCCTGACTTGTCTTTCTGCCGTCCTGGCCACAGACAGTCAGATGTGTCCACAGACAGTCAGATGTGTCCTAGAGATTAAGTCTGAGGTCTTCTGACCTGGCAGGTAATACCCAGAGAGCAGGGTGTAAATGGGCAAGACTGGCAGGGCAAGATGAAAAGGGCTTTTGTTTCTTTTTGTTTTTGTTCTGTTTTTAACCTCTGATACAATATTGAACTGCATACACCTTATTTTTATGTGTATAAGAATTAGAGCAGGCTGGAGAAATGGCTCAGTGGTTAAGAGCACTGGCTACTCTTCCAGAGGTTCTGAGTTTAGTTCCCAGCAAATATAATGGTGTCTCACAACCATCTATAATGGGATCTGATTCCCTGTTCTGGCACACGGGCATACATGCAGACAGAGCACTAATAATTCATAAATACAAATACAAAAAAAAAAACAATTTTCTGTGAGTCAGGTCACCATTTCTGCTCAAAGTCATGGTTTCATTGTGTGAGGTCTGTGAGTTTCATATACCCACAAATGGAAGCAAGCTGGGCACGCAGGAAAATTAGTAATTGTCCTACTGTTGGCCAGATGGGAGCGTGGCTGACAATAGTGATTGGCTTTTCTTCCCGTGTTGGAGAGTAGACTAGAAAGGAAGAATCAAATTGGCAAACTCTGGGGACTTACAAGTACTAGGCTTTAGTTACTGCTTTGGGGTTGGTTTTTTGGGCAGATTTTGTGATGTGCAGTGACTCACAACTAGCTCCTACTCTATCCCTGAACTTGCTTCCTACTGGTGAATATTAACATGACATTACAATCTTTTTTTTGTGTTTGGACTTGGTATACTGAGTCCTCAAGACTAGAGACTGGCTGCCAGCTCCCCTTTCCTAGGCCTTGCACGGGATCTAGTCAAAGTGCAATGATAGCTAACATTAATGAGTGGTTTGTGTGCCAGAAATTGTACAGAGGCACTACCTGTGCCAGTTAATTTTACCTTTACCCATCTGAAATGCTGCTCTTCCCAGTTTCAGATGCACAGACAAGGCTCAGCTCCATAGCCATACCAGAACAGAGTGAGGGTGTGGAATTATGCTCCTTGTTTCCAAAGCTTGTGTGTGCCTTGCTGTTCTGGGAACCAGTTTTAGCTAGCCTTGGGGAAGCCCCTTGTGGAATCTAACTGTCCATTTAGCAGACATTGTACCACTAGCAGTTGAAAACACAGGGAAACTTCATGCTTTAAAAAGGAATGCTTATAGCCTGGTGTGGTGCACACACCTTAGATCCCAGCACTCTGTGAGATCTCTGAATTCAAGGCCAGCCTAGTGAGTTCCAGGTTAGTCAAGACTACACAAGAAACCTCATCTTGGAGGGGTGGGGAGATGCTTATCAGATAAAACAAGGTCAGTAGTAAAAAGTTTAAGTGTCTCCTCATTTTTTCAAGCTTAACGTCAAAAAGTAAGCGTCACAGACAAGTACTAACTGGAGCCCTATAAGACAGACTACTTTTTTGGTTTTTCAAGACAGGGTTTCTCTATAGATTTGGAGCCTGTCCTAGAACTAGTTCTTGTAGACTAGGCTAGCCTCACAAAGATCTACCTCCCTCTACCTCCCAAGTGCTGGAATTAAAGGCGTGTGCCACCACCGCCCGGTGCCTGACTACTCCTTTTAAAACAAGTTTTCAGCCACCTCACAGGGAACCTGAGAGCCTCTCCTTTTTTGTGTTTGTTGCTTTTTCAGAAGAAACTGATGAAGGAGAGGAGAGTCTTCCAATGAATTTGGTGTTTTTGAGCTTTGTGTGACAAGATCAACCAGTGGGATAACAACTAGTTTCATTTCAGAACTTGAAATTTTAAATGTCTTGTCTTTGTTTAGTAACTTTGTTGTAATAATTTGTTTTTCTTCATTTATGTCATTTCTCAGCCTCTTCCAATTCCTCCTATATCCCCCTACTACCTCTCAAATACTTGACCTCTTTCTTTAACTGTTACAGACACACCCACATACATAAGGAAGAATAAATACAACCTATAGAGTGTATTTAGTAGTGTTGCTTTTATGGGTATGTTTAGGACTGGCCACTTGGGGTTGGATAACCTGTTTCTTTTTAAACTTTTATATTTGGAGAGCAGACATCAGAAGACAATTTAGGGGAGTGGTTCATATGGGTTCCAGTAATTAAACTTGGTTCATCGGTTTTGGTAGCAAGTACCTGTCCACTGAGCTATCTTACCAGCCCCGTCATTTCTTAATTAATCCATGAGGTATTGCTTTAACTTCAGTGTTAGCTTTTTTTGTTGTTTTTTGTTTTGCTTTTAACCTAAGTTAAGGTAAAGGTCTATGTGCTTAACTCCAGGGTGAACCCTGGTGACTGATTATAAGTGACTTGGCAAACTGGGTGATCCCGCATAAATGGGGGGGGGAGCCCTCCTTAGTGATCATGTGGTATTTTGTTGAGAGAGAGAGAGAGAGAGAGAGAGAGAGAGAGAGAGAGAGAGAGAGACCCTCCTTAGTGATCATGTGGTGTTTTGAAAGAAACCTGGAATGTAACAAATGAAGGGAAATTGGGCTAAAGTCAGAAAGTAACTATGATTCATTGAATGTAAAATATCTCAGCCCTGCAGTGGTGTGCTGCTGGGTTAATCGCAGCACTCAGGAGACAGAGGCAGGCAGATCTCTGAGTTCCAAGCTAGCTAGGGCAGTTAAGTTACACAGAGAAACCCTGTCTCAAAACCAAAAAAAAAAAAAAAAAATCTCATAGATAGTTAAATATGGGGAATGTGGTGTCTGGGATGAGATATTTAATCACAGTCTTTATGTGTTAGGATTGATTCTGCATACAGAAAATGGAAATTGGTGGTTATCATGGTCTGTCTACTTTTTCCCTTTCTTTTTCAGTGGCACAAGGTGTTTGGGAAGTTGAATTATTTCCTTTCTGAGTTCTGCACACTGTTGTAGCGTTTTCATTCTGCCTGTAGGAAGGTGTGTCAGGGAAAGCATCAGTGAAGCAAGTGATCAAATAGTAGTAAGTTTGCAGTGGAACTCAGCCGGGGAAAAAGAAATCAGACACCCCCTCTCCCCAAGATCCCTGCAGTTCTTCTTCCTTACTGGGTCAGCCACTTGAATCTTTAAAGTTAGATCTATGATCAAAGAGTTGGCCTGGTCACAGTTACATAATCAGGTGTAGTTTCCAAGATTGTGTTTACCATTAAATGAACACTGTCTTTAGTCCTTGATGTGAAATTTTCTTTTTAAAGGGAGATCCTGGGTTCAGAGTGTGTTCAGCAGTTACCAGTTGTGAGGACCCTGCTGCGCCTTGATTGTCTAGAAACCACACCAAAAGATTTATGATCAGAAAAGTGCAGTATTTTTGTTACTGGTTACAGTACTAATCTGGTTGTTAAATAACCAACTTGAAATATTTGGATGTAACTGTATTTAAGCAGGGGTTCCTTTTCCCCTCTGCAGTCTATTGAATCCTGTCTCCTGGACCTATCATCTTGACCTTTTTTCGCTGTTACCCTGTGATGTTGCCATCCTTGCGTCATTACTCCTGCTTCTTCCTGTTCAGGATTATTCTTTTCCTGTCTATTCTCAACAGGCCACTGATCCTTCTTATTCCATCACATTGCACCTTGTTGGTAGATCCCTGCTCTAGCTGCTCTTCAAACCTGCCTGTGGACTGTGGCCTGTCCTTTTACTTGATGTCATGTTGGGCTTGTCTCTTCAACTTGATGCCAGTCAGTACAGAAAGGCAGGATGCATGGAAAGGCATTGTGCATAGATGTGGGTACAAACCCTGTTTCCATCCTCTTACTAGCTCTGTGTCAGCTTAGCAGAATACTTCTATTTCCCCATCCAAAAAGTGGGGACTCTGACCGTTACAGAGTCGATGAAATTCCTGAGAAATCAGAAAACTTTGGCAAGCAAGGACACACAGCTGGTTCCTAGGGTTTACCATAGAGGAGCTGACCCTGTGCTGCTATGGGAGGCATGGGAAAGGAATGGTGGTATAAGGCTAAAGAAGTCAGCACAGTGCACTGAAGGGCTGCCCATGGTTGGCCTGGAAAGTGCAGAAATGAAGTTTAGTCAGTGGGTAGGGCATTGCATCCTTGCTAGATCTAGGATATGTAGAGAACCAGATAGAGTGAGCACTGCATAGAGGAAGGTAGAGGTGGAGGGGAGGAAATCAGGGCATGAGAAGAAGAAAATTATGTGAGGTAAAGATTGCTTTGTGGAAAGACTGGAGAGATGCCTCAGTGGTTAAGAGCGCTGACTGCTTTTCAAGAGGTACTGAGTTCAGTTCCCAGCACCTACATGGCGGCTCACAGCCATTTAAAATGGGATCCAAAAAGCCCTCTTCCAGCACTCAGGTGAACATACAGACAGAGCACTCACACATACATACATACATACATACATACATACATACATACATACATACATAATTATCTTTAAAAGGCTGGAGGGGGAGGGGGCTCAGAGGTTAAGAGCACAGACTACTCTTTCAGAGGTCCTGAGTTCAAGTCCCAGCAATCACATGGTGGCTCATAATGATCTATATTGATATTTGGTGCCCTCTTCTGGTGTGTAGGAATACATGCCAGAACACTGTCTGCATAATTAATAAATGAATAAATCTTTTTAAAAAAAACGTTTTGTGGAGAGGTATAAGAAGCGTGGCTTTCTGAAAAGTAAGAGAATCCGAATTGGGCCTTTGGCAAGCAGAAATACCTAATAACACAGTAACAGTAACTATATGAAGGTGAGACTGGCTGTGGGTGGAGGAGCACAAGTTCTAGGGAGAAAAATCAAGCTCGGGAATTTGTACAGGTTTCCACAAAGAGCCAAATGGTAATAGTTCAGGCTTTGCACTCTGGACTGTCCTTTCACTTGGTCTGACTTTGTTTGGACGGTGTCCTATGTCATGTGTTAGACTTGTCTCTTCAGCTTGATGCCAGTCAGAGTACAGAAAGGCAGGACACATAGAAAGGCATTGTGCATCAATGTGGGGACAAACCTTTACTTGGCTGACCTCAAACCTTCTTACAGAAGGAAAGTAGCTGCAGCTCATCAAAAGGAGCAGACCTGCTGCTGCCCAGGTAAAGGTCTACCTTGCTGACTTCACTATAAATCCTGATTCTCAGGCTTCTTACTGGAGACCCAGAAAAGCCCGTGTGAATTAGACCTGTCAATATTTACTATATCTGAAACTAGAACAGCTTAATTTTTTTTAAAAAAATTTTTACTATTAATGAAAAACAAATTTTATGAAACAGGTTTAATGAAAAGAATGCTATTTATTGTCTTACACTTAGCAATTCCTTTAAATGCTTATTAAGAGACAACTGGTCCTCAGATCTGTTACCAGGTTGGGTCTGTCACAGTTGGTTGTTGAAGTTCATGAAGAAAATTTGACTTCAAAGTGTAGTTAGCAAATGGAGAAGCGATTACTCTTTCTAGGGAATGGTGGGTGTTCTACTCCTTAGTTTGGGTTTTGTTCTTTAGCTGCACCTTGGGATCTGGACCATCGGGGTTTCGTTTGTGTTTGTTTGTTTTTGAGTCAGGGTTTCTTTGTGTAACCCTTGCTGTGCTGTCCTGAAACTCTCTCTCTAGACCAGGCTAGCATTGAACTCACAGAGATCCTCCTGCCTCTGCCACCTGGCCATAAGGGAGCTGTTATACTCTTGTCTGGTCAGGCTCCATAGTTCTTGCTCTTGTGGAAGTGGGGCTTGGGACCAGCAGCAGTAGATAGAAGCTCTCCAAAGTTTAATGTATTTTTGAAAACCTGGGTTTTATTACTGACGACAGATTTTATTCATACTTTTCTCTGAAGTAAAAGGCTCACTTCTCATTTTCAAAAAATCTACCACATGTCAAAGTCTGAATAACCAACATTGGTAAGTGGTTCCAAATGAAGATAGCATTCTGTGGAAATGATGGCAATGAGGTGCCTTTCCTGGAGACAGTTGTGCATGAAGAAGTAGCAAACAGGCTTTGTGAAAACACAGAAAAGGCTGGCTACAGTGTGGGAAGCAAGTCAAGTCAGTAGTTCCAGTGTTCATGGGGGACAGTCCTAAGGAAAACTGGCTCTTTGCCTTTTCTTTGGTCACATGGATGTCCTGCAGAGCTTGAGGAGTGCTACTGCAGCATGGTGCTAGGCTGCATGCCTGTGGCCTCTAGAGGGCAGCAGTGGTTCAGCAGATCACAGCTCTGTGGAATTGTCAACAGAGCTTTGACCCTTGGGGCCTCCAAGGGTTCATAAAGGTTTCACAGACCAAGCTTGAGTCCCACTGCCATAGAGGAAGCTATTAACAGTGGAATGACCAGAACAAGGCAGGTTTGAAGAAATCGCATCTTCTTGTCTAGCTAGATTTTATTGTTTTTGTTCCAAAACACAAAAATACAATGTTATTTATGGAAAACCAAATGGTAGAGCTGCAGAAAGGCTAAATGAAGCCTCTCTTGGTCCTCCCACTGTCCTTGGAATCCTTCCTAGGTCATCACCTGTAATTAACAGTGTAGATATTCTTAGCCGTCCTTTGTACTTATCTGTTTATATTTTATGATTAATTTATTTATGAGCAGCAGCTCCTCATGGACTCCTAAATTCTGTTTGTGACTTTCTTATTCGTGTGTAATTATAGAGTTTCTCTTGGCAGGTAGTTTTGTGTTTGACTCCTGAAATCCTGGCCACAGCCCTTCGCTATAATTGCTTCATTAGTGTCATTTCACATGTAAAGAAATTGATTCCCAGGAAGAGTGGGCGGGTCACTCTTGGTTGCTGTAGAGCTGCAGGTGTTCCAGTCAGGAACACATCTGTCCAGGTGTGTTTACCCACTGTTTGTGCTCAGATATGCTAGACCACCTTTATTTTTTTTTTTTTTTTTGGGGGGGGGGGGTTTTCGAGACAGGGTTTCTCTGTGGTTTTGGAGCCTGTCCTGGAACTAGCTCTTGTAGACCAGGCTGGTCTCGAACTCACAGAGATCCGCCTGCCTCTGCCTCCCGAGTGCTGGGGCTAGACCACCTTTATCTGTGGCTCCAGTCATTCTTCATGGTAGCTAGCTGCATTGTATTTTGTATATAGATGTCTAAGTTAGCATTTCTATTGTTGTGAAAAGACACCATAACCACAGCAACTCTTATAAAGAAAACATTTAGTTGGGGTGACTTGCTTATAGTTTCAGAGCTTCAGTCCATTTTCATGGCAGGGAGTATGGCAGCATGCAGGTCCAATAAAGCTGTACCTACTCTAATAAAGCCATACCTCCTAATAGTGCCACTTCCTATGGGGACCAGTTACATTGAGACTACCACAATAGGTGACCTCATCCATCAAACTGTACTCGGTACTACAAGTATTACCATAGTACAATCTTGTTCAGACAAGATTGTACCTTTAGACATCAACCCACTGAGAAGTAGGCACATATTAGTAACTATGTGAAATGGTAAGAATTCATTTGCTTAGCATTATAGAATCTCTCTTTGCTTATGTTTAAAGGACAATTGGCATCTGTGTAAAAAGATGAGATCCCAGCGAGGCATGGTAGCACATATCTTTAATCCCAGCATTTGGTGGGAGCAGAAGCAGTCAGAGTTCACTGAGTTAGTTCAAGGTCAACCTGATCTACGGAGAAGAGTTCCAGGCCAACCAGGGCTATACAGTGAGACCCTGTCTCAGTAGGGAGAAAAACCCAATAATAATTAGGTAAGTAAATAAATAAAATAAAAGACATGGAACCCCGTGGTTCCATGTAAAGGAATCCTACAGAAATGTGCTAGCATTTCACCAAGAAGTACTTTGCAGTTGTAGAACCTAAAGGCAGGGAAACAGTGAACTGGTGAGAGCAACATGGCATGTTGAGTGACAGCACTTGCCAATCAGTGAGCCTGTATAAACTGTGGTAAATACCCAGGTTAGGGTAGCACTGGCAGTTACCATATGTCACATGTGAATGAAGATGGGGGTTGCCATTGAGGAGGTCTTTGCTTTTACTTTGCTGCACACCAAGATGCCTTTCATTTTATAAATAGCAGCTAAGCAGTGGCAGGTCTCCTGTGAACTCTTAGTGAAGATCTTTGTGGATTGACAGTCCATTTTTCCAAGGCACACTGGCAGAAGATCCTGAGGTATGCGTTTTGTTTTAAGAGTGGAGCCACTGTGAAGACAGTGTGAACAAGTGGTCTTGGAGGACTGACTGTCTGCATTCTGAACTTAGCGTTTTCTAAGTGGTATCCTGGGGTGGGGGTGCTACACTGAGGTCACCCAGCGTCTCAGGAACAAGAAATGGGAACAGCCCCAGGGAAGGCTTCTCTAATTAGACTATCTGGCCTTGGAGCACAATAGCTGAAATTGTCTCAGTGGAGTACTGTGGACGGTCAGAAAGGCCTTCTGTAGCAGCTGGACCACCACCTTTACAGTTAAAAACCTCAGTGGTCCCTGCCACCACAGTGAAGTTGCAACCAGTTCTGTGTGAGCACTCTAATAGGCAAATTGAATAACCTCAACAAAGAATATAATTTAGAAATTGATAGGTGCCCTGTGTTAACACCATGTTTATGATTTTAACCTTGGTCTCCTATTGTAAATTGGCATTCATCAGAATGAATTGAGGTTGATTATTTAAATTTTACTGGTTTTACAATCTGTTCAAATTTCATGTGTGCATTTTAGCTTTAGAGCTTATTTAATCTTTACAAAGAGTATTTCCATCTTTAGGATTGTAATGATCTTTCCTGTCCCTTTAAGAGACAAGCCCCGCCCATACCCTTTCCCTGATTATCCCCCCCCCCCTTCTCCCTCACCCCAGTCCACCACCAAGGCAGGCAGATCTGCCTGCCTGCCTGCAGCTGGAGTCTTTCTTTTCCATCTCTACCTCTCTCCCTTCTCCCCTCCCCCCCTTTCTCTGTCTCTGTCCCTCTCTGCTCTGCTCTTCTCCCTACTCTTCTCCCTCCTCCCCTTCCCTTTTCCCTCCATAACTCACTAAATAAATAATCCAACCTCACTTTGCATGGCGTCCCTATCCACTGTCTCACCTCACCCGCCACTGCTGCAGCTCCTCATGGAACTGGGTGCCCCGCCACACGGCTCCATCCCTGGGACCTGGCTGCCTTGGTGGCCCGCTTGGCCCCATACCCGCTGCCACCACTCAGGGAATGACACCATTTTATTTTTACCATTACACTCATGCCTCTACTTCCCAAGAGCTGAGATTACAGACATGAGCCTCCAATGCCCAGACTGGGGTACTTTGATTAGAGGCATACACTTCACTCCTGCATTGAACCCAGTGTTTTGTGTATAGCAGACAAGTGATCTACCACTTAGCCACACTCTAACCTATTACCCTTAAATTTCTCAAAATAATTTAGTATGCTTAAATGAAATTAAAACTTCTTCTATTTGTCTCAAAAAGGACTAAATCTGTGTCTTTTATACCCAGAGGATAGACACTTACATAATTAATGGTGTTTTAGCTGTCAGTGATTTTCAGCTTAATTAAAACAAACCAAATCTTTTAAGAGAGGAACTCCCAAGTCTATCCAGTGCTGAGAAATAATTTCCATTAAGTCACAAATTATGTACGATCCTTGTTATGGTTTAAGTAAAAATGCTGCAGGTTCCCTGAAGGGTGCAGTGGCAGAAATGCTGCATATCCTCGAGTGGCAGCGGTGGGCAACAGGCCACAGGCCATGAGAACATGCCGCAGGTCCCCAAGCAGTGGTGGGTAGTGGGCATGAGACCACGCTAGCCCACCAAGGCAGCCAGGTAGGCAGGGAGCCACGTGGTGGGCAAAAGTACTCGGAGGAGCAGCCATTCCCAGGAGGAGCTGCAGCCCTGGCAGGTGAGAAACAGACGGATAGGCACACCATGCAGAGTGAGATTGGATATTTATTTAGTGGGCTATGGAGGGGAAAGGGAAGGAGAGAAGTGGGGAGAAGAGAGAGGGGCAGAAGCTACCTCTGAAAGAGACTCAGGTCTGCCTGCCTTGGAGGTTGGGGGGAGTAGGACAGGACAGACCGTTATGATGAGGATTAGGAGTTCAAGGTCAGCCTGAGCTGTGTGAGACCCTCTCTCAAAGAAATGAAAAATATAGTCCAGTCCTTAACCAACTGAAGCATTTTGAGGAAAGTAGCCCCCACAGTGGGATCAGCAAGTAATTACCCATATGGTCAAGTCAGCTCTGAGATGTCTACAGGAAAACTACTGGCAGTTACTTGATTAGTACACTGTGCAGTGTTAAGAGTGTTCTGTCAGAAACACAGACAGATGTGTTTCTGCCTTTCCACTGTGTTAGAGTTTTTTGAATAACAAATTCACAAGGTGTAGTAGTTTCATTGGTTGCAGTTTGCCAAATAATCCTGTTTTCTTTGACAGCTGAGATAAACTGGTTCTTTTGTTCCCATTGTAATTACTAATATTAACACTCAAATCATGCATTATGCATCATTAGTAATATCTCTATACATACATGAAGGCTACAGAGGTTTAAAAGGCCCTAGCAGAATTCAGGGAGTTGCAAAGAAGCCTGGGAAGCAGAAGCTAGTGGAGAGGCAAAGAAGTAACAGATCATACTCAAACAGGGGCCTGCTGGAGATACTGCTACCACCTTAGGATCAGAGTTAAGCTGCAAAAGTGAGGTGTGGGAAGGCTGGAGACGCAAAGTATAGAACCAGATCCAGGTAAATATATGGGAAGATGGTTGATGGCAGGTCCAGACGGTACTGGGTTGAATGGAGAGACAGCAGTTGGAGCAGGTTACATCATAGACCAGGCCGACCTGAAATCCCTGAGGCAGTCAGGAGTTTTCTGCTTTGGGGTGCCTTGGTGCACACCCAGGCGGTCAGATGACAGGTTGGTATGGCCATCGCATCACAGTGTAGGGTGCCTATCTCTGTAAAGGTTCCATTTGAAGGAGCTGCACCTTTTCCCCAATCTGGAAATGCCAGGCTTGCCTTTCCTGGTGATGATTTAATATGCTCTTGTGCTTCTATAGTCCTCATTTACTTTGATAAATTTACAGGATGGCACCCTTTCTACTTTTTATCAGCTCAACTTGAGTCTGTGGATGGTACCAGGCAGATGGTGTTTGTTTACAGTATCCACCCAAGTACAGAGTTTTCCTACATTCTCATAGTGGAATCAAATACTTGCTTATAAAATGGAGTCTCTTGGGACAGGGCATAGCCTAAAAGGATCCAGGTCTTTGGTTTTTGTTTTTGAAAACAAGGTTTCTCAAAAATCACTTTTCCACAGTAAGGAGTAACTTAGAGCAGGACACAGTTTGATCTCATCTTACAGTTCTGCATCTAGGAGGCTGGAGAGATGGCTCAGAGGTTAAGAGCACTGCCTGCTCTTCCAAAGGTCCTGAGTTCAATTCCCAGCAACCACATGGTGGCTCACAACCATCTGAAATGAGATCTGATGCCCTCTTCTGGCTGCAGACACACAGAATATTGTATACATAATAAATAAATATTTTTTTAAAAAAAAACTGCATCTATTCACTTGGGAGTTCTTAGCAGTGGTCTCAGCCTTTGGTGGTTCTCACTTGTGGAGAAGGTGCTTACAGCTGTGTTCTAGTTGCCTTTCTGTTGTGACAAACACTGTGGCCAAAAGAAACTTGAGGAAGAAAGGGCTTATTTCAGCCTATAGGTTATAGTTTATCATGGAAAGTTACCAGGGCAGAAACTTGGGGGCCGGGGGAGCAGAAACCTTGGAAGGAAGCTTCTTGCTTGTTTACTCCCTCTCACTTGCTCAGCCAACTTTCTTATCCAGTCAGGGCCAACAGTGAGCTGTGCCCTTGAATATCAATGAAGAAAATGTTCCACCAGGCAGTCGCACACCTTTAATCCTAGCACTTGGGAGGCAGAGGCAGGTCCCTTGGTTTGCATAGAAAGAGACCCTGTCAACCGCCATCCCCACCCTGCTTACTACCACTACCTAGAAAAAAGAAAATGCTTTACAGTTTGGCCACAGGCCAATCCGATTGAAGCAGTTAGCTGAACTCCCCTCTTGTCATGTAATTCTAGTTTTTTGTTGACAGCTGTTACTGACCTGAAAAGCTGTAGGGTATTTATCTCTGCAAACTTCTACTTTAGTATAGTTTGGGAGACAGAAACACAAAGATCTATCTACAACATGACTGGCCTCAAGGCAACTGTAGTAAATCAGCTATCCTACCGCCACATGAACTACAGAGTCCCATCCACAGGATATGCCCAAACTGCCTCAGATTATGTCCAGCCTTGTTGTCATTTAGGCAGCAGGTGACACAGCTGAAATGTGTAAGGCTATCCTCCAAATCTATCTCCAGATCTACCCTAGATCCTTTTCTGGACATACAACAGCTTTCTCCCCCTCCCCCACCACGGGAATGGAGCCGATTTCTTTCCCACCCCCCCACAGGGACACACACCATTTGCTCCAGAGACTCTTGCCACACCTTAAAGCTGGAGAAGAGCTCCTATTCCAGTTTGCTGAACAGGGTGGCCATAGTGCCTGGGCTTACCCAGCCCACAGCTGCAGTTCTTAGCTGTAAGAGTGAGCTCCCAGAGTCAGAGCTCCCTTGTAGCCTCTAATGACTTATCAGGGAATCTTCCTGCTTCTCACATAAGAGGCAAGGCCAAACTCCACCAGCAGCTGCAGTGAATGTACGCTGCCCAATCTTGGCCACTTTCTCTTCAAGGGCAGAGGACGGAGTCTGCAAGGTTGCGTGTGATGCTACACTACCAGGCCAGCTATGCTACCCATGACTGATGTAGGCCTTGCAGTGAACTGAGTGCCTTCAGGGACACCCATAAAGACACAGAGGAGACACTGGGCCATGGAACATATTTCTTGACCTAATGTATTATAAGTCTAGACCTGATGTGGAATATTTGCTTAATGATGCAAAGGTATGTTGCATTCTAACTCTGTGAAGCTGTGTTACTCTGCCTGTCTAAAATACCTGATTGGTCTAATAAAGAGCTGAACGGCCAGTAGTGAGGCAGGAAAAAGGCAGAGAGAATAAATGGAAGAAATCTGGGGAGAAAGGAGGGAACAGCTGAGAAGAGAAGGAAAGAAGGATGCTGGGGACCAGCCACACAGCCAGCCATGGAATAAGAAGGAAAGAAAAATACAGAAATAGAGATAGTTAAAACCCAGGTGCATAAGGTAGACAGGATAATATAAGAAAAGCTGGCTAGAAACAAGCCAAGTAGAGGATGAGAGGAGAAAAAACAGCTACAACCTACTTTCTCCAAACACCAAAGAACTTTTTCAGTGCTTATTTTGATTGGTCTTTGAACCCATAATCTTTACCTCTGGTGAACCTACTCAAGACTAAACATTTTTGTGTATGTATGTCTTGAAAAATTTTGAGGATTCTCACTGTCTCATATGATAATACTGATAATAAATGGTACAGGACACTGACATGAACTGTCTGTAGTTTGTACAGAGGCTAGCTGAATAATATAACTGTTTTGATACTTATACTTCTTTATTTCTGTTTTAATACTCATGCTTTCTGTTATTATTGTGTAGGAATCAAATTTAGGAAGCTGGAGAGGTAATGCAATGTTTAAAGAGCACTGGCTTCTCTTGCAGAGGGCCTGGACTCAGTTTCCAACACCTGTATGAAGGCTCACAACCACTGTAACTGAAGTCTCAGGGAATATGCCACCTTTTTTACTATCTGAGTGTACTACATGCATGAGGTACACATACATGCCTTCAACCAAACATTCATGTGTATTAAAAATATTATTTATTTACATAAGGTATTTTAAAATTAAGTACCATTTTTCTAAGACCAACCAGGGTGCTTTATGTTGTTATCCTTAAAAGTTATTTTCCAGGGCCAGAGAGATGCCTCAGCAGTTAAGAGCACTGGCTCCTCTCCTAGAGGTCCTGAGTTTAGCTTCCAGAAACCACATGGTGGCTCATAACCATCTGTAATGGGACCTGGTGCCTTCTTCTGGCAGAAAGGTTTTCGTGTACGTTAAATACATACATACATACATCTTAAAAATAAAAATTTCCTGCCAAGTGGTGGTGCCACACTCCTTTAATCCCAGCACTTGGGAAGTAGAGGCAGGTGGATCTCTGAGTTTGAGGCCAACCTGTTCTACAGAGCAAGTTCCAGGACAGCTAGGGCTACACAGAGAAACCCTTTCTCTAAAAACCAAAATAATAATTTTTAAGATCATATCCTACTTTTCAAATAAAAGCATTCTAGTCTAGACAAGTTTGTGTATGCTGGGACACCAGGTATTAAGTCAGTGAAATCAGACCTCCAGAGTTCACATGTACTGGTGAACTCTTATCTTAGATCCAAAAAGCAGCCAAGAAGTCTTTAAATTTGTAATGGGATGTTTTGTTTTATTTAGAGAGGGAGGTTGTATGTGTTCATTTTTTGATCCTCACAAAAACATCAGTTGTGATTGACTCTGTCTTCTTTTGACAGCCGATATCATCTCCACCGTTGAGTTTAACTACTCTGGAGACCTTCTTGCAACAGGAGACAAAGGTGGCAGAGTTGTTATTTTCCAGCGGGAACAAGAGGTCAGTGCTTTACAGTCCACAAATCAAATGGCATCACTATACTCTGCATATACTGCTTACCAGAAAGGAAGCGTAGTTTTCGGTATCTGGTTTTCTTGGACTCAGTCCTGTTGCGGTAACTGTGTAGAACAGAACAGTTTTTCAAACCCTACCCTGGCAGAGGAGGAAGAAATCTACTTCTTCTCACTGTGAGTACTGCTAAGGTGTTGATGCCTTCATCCTGTTGCAACAGGCATTTAGAAAATATTTTTGTTAAAGACACATGCCTATCTTATGTAGGTCCGTAAGACAGTTGAAAAGAGTATAAAAATATGGTATCTCATATCACTCGTATTTGACTACTTTCCTTTGGGTTACCTGCTTCCTTGTGTCATAATCACATTAAATCACAATGATAAGTCATTGTCTTTATCCTTGGATTTCAGGAACAGCAGAGCTAACAGGACTACACCCTAGACATGAGCAATTATCCACAGGGCAAGGCTGCACTGCAGAGCAGAAACTAACATCTCCCGAGAGCCAGTACAAATAATTGGAACCAGAGTGGACACTAGATAAAATCACCCTGGCCAAGACTGCCAGGCTACACATATCTCTTGTGTTTTGATACTGGGTTTTTTTTTTCTTTTCTCTATTTAAATTTAAAGTTCATATCAGTGCCCTATAAATGAGCCATTAGACCTTTCTGCTTTCCTTGATGTGGCCACTTTAAATCTTTGTGTTTCTTGTCTCGCTTTATTTTGTACTGGCATACTGGAACTGGTAGCCAAAGCTAGCTGGCAGGGGCTGCCAGAGGTAGGACTTGGGCCCTAAAACTTTGCTTACACTGGAGACTTACAAGACTTGGGGTCAGTTTAACAATTATAAACAAAGGTGGAGGAGGGGAGCAGGTCTACAAACAAGCCTAATCATGTCCACACAGCTGCTTGCCCACTGCAGAGAACACCTAGATGTGCAGTGGAAGGCTACAATGCTCTTTATTTCTTCCAAGTGCATTAAAGTAAACTTCAGCAGGTTTTGAACTGAGACCTTTCTTAACTTAAAAATATGTATGATCATTGAATGCTCATGTTGATAGTAGCAAAAATGTGTCCTCATTGTGCTTTGTTCATTAAAGAAGCTATCATGTTTCCTTGCAGAATAAAGGCCGCGCTCACTCTAGGGGAGAATACAATGTTTACAGTACCTTTCAGAGTCATGAGCCAGAGTTTGACTATTTGAAAAGTCTAGAAATTGAAGAAAAAATTAATAAAATCAGGTGGTTACCGCAACAGAATGCTGCTCATTTTCTACTCTCTACAAATGGTGAGAATTGTAAAAGGCTATTTGATTTAATCTTTAATTATAGTGTGAATGGATTCTTATTTCAAATAATTCTAAAGGTTGTTTCTGCTTTAAACTTTGGAGAGGATGAATTGTCAGCTAAGGTGAAAACAATAGCTAGGAAATTCAAATTCTGAAAAAAAGTGTTGTTTTGTATATTTCTCTGCATCTTTAGTTTTTGTATGTGTATGACGTATGTGCATATATGTGGTAAATGCTTATGTGCTTCTGAAGACCATTGGGTGTCCTGCACTGTTACTCTCCCATTATTCTATTGAGTAACCCCAAACAGTGCTGGGGTTATAGGGACATGGTGAGGGATTTGAACCTGGAGTCTAATGCTTGCTAAGCAACCACTCTTAACCAGTGAGCCACCTCCCCAGCCTACCAAGCTTAGACACCAACTTAGGCAGACAGAAGTTTCCTAGAACAGTCAAATAATAGTGATACATGTTATTTGTGGTTTTTCTTTTAATATGAAGAATAAGGTTTTTATTTGCAGATAAAACTATTAAATTATGGAAAATAAGTGAACGGGATAAAAGAGCAGAAGGTTATAACTTGAAAGATGAAGATGGACGACTTCGAGACCCATTTAGAATTACGGCACTACGGGTATATGCTGCATTTTCTTCCTTTTTTTTTGGTTTTTCGAGACGGTTTCTCTGTGGTTTTGGAGCCTATCCTGGAACTAGCTCCGTAGACCAGGCTGGTCTCGAACTCACAGAGATCCGCCTGCCTCTGCCTCCCAAGTGCTGGGATTAAAGGCGTGTGCCACTATCGCCTGGCCTTATGCTGCATTTTCTTTAACCTTTCCAGCACTTTTCAAAAATTAATCCAAAGCAGTTATATCAGTTGTTGAGACTACTGTTTCGTGAAGTATGACAAGGTCTGCCTTGCTGGATCATCTGTAATAATAGCAGTGTCCCTCCTCGCTGTGTACTTGTTGAAAATGGCATTCATCCGTGTCACCAAGGTCACAGTCTTCAGAAATACGATGGTGCTGAGGGGAAAAACTCATGTTTGGTTTCCTGGCAGAGCTTGTGTTAAGAAGGACCCAGGCCAGCTGGACTTCTGTGGTAGAATCCAGAGTACTTGCTCATGGAGTGACTGATGAACCAGTGAGACGTTAGCAGTGGAGTTGCTGAAATTTCCTCTGAGCTAATATGGGACACTGGTGTTTTTTTAATTCTTCAATTGTTGGACCTTATCATTGATACTTTTAATGGTGGGCTCACTACAAACAATGGCACCTGGGAAGGAACAGAGCATAGCTATATTTTATTTAGAAACAGGTGGGTAGCAGGTTTTTCAGTGAAGTTTAAGGCTTTGTTGTGTTGTTAACCAAGTGATGGTGTGGTAGTGTTGAAAGTAGCTATCTCTGGTATCTGGTAGCCTTTTTTTCTGTCCTGCTGGTTGCCTCAGGCCCAGCAGCCACGTTCTTGAGAAAACAAGAGAGTGATGAGAGCTGTCCCTTAACAAAGATGGTGGACAAAGCAGGTCTGATTGTCCAAGGACAGTCTTCCTCCTCTACCATTTAGCCTAATACCAGGCCGAAAAAAGGAGATATTGTTTGTTCAGGTGTGAGTCATAGGAACCCAGATAGATGTCTTCTTCCATACTGTTGGTCAGTTTTGGCATAGTGTGTTATGTTTGCATCTCTGACTTAGTGTGGTCACATTTTGTTTTAAATCTCCCATGGTGTAAGGTGCTAGTGCCAAGTTCTCGGAAACCTCCTGCTCTGGTCTTACCTCCCCGCCACCATCAGTGCTGTGAGAACAGAGATTTGTCTGTTTCCAACAAGACCCTATTGCCTCTGTAATGCTAACAAAGAGGAATATAGCTAGGAACAGATAGCTTTCCACTCTATGCTCTGTAGCAGCTCTCCTGGTTTGAGGTGTTACACAGCTATAGAAAACCTCTGTCCCTTTTCTTGTCTAATACCGTATGCAATGCTGTTATGACCTTTGTTTTGAATTCCTTTCTCCATTCCATTTTTAGGTTCCAATATTGAAGCCCATGGACCTTATGGTAGAAGCAAGTCCACGACGAATTTTTGCAAATGCTCATACATATCACATTAATTCCATTTCAGTAAATAGTGATCATGAAACATATCTCTCTGCAGATGATCTGAGAATTAACCTATGGCATTTAGAAATCACAGATAGAAGCTTCAGTATCCTTTATTTACCAGGTACTGTCTCTGCTTGGTTCTGTGGTCATTGTGCAGTTCTCATGAGCAGCTATATCCCAGTCCCTCAACACTGACCTTTTGAATGCATGATGTTTTAGAGTAGTGGCAACATAAGGTCTTTGTGATTGAGTGTTCCTAAAGATACATATCTCTGCCTGAAAGTTCATGTGAGAAACCTTCAGTCTCCTTGGATCAGCCTCTTCCTTGCCTCTGGCTCCTGATACTGCCATATGCCTCCCACCTCTTGCACTCAGGTCCTCCCTGATTGGTCTACCATCAGGAGTTTGTGGTAGCTATAAAGTACTGTAGTTCTTGTCACCATAGAGGTCACAGTACTTCATCTTGCCCCTGGCTGCCTTGCTGTCCCTGTGGTCAGTCATTACTCACACTTTCTGTGAGGTCTCAGAGTCTTGACTCCTAGCTGCCTCTCTAGCATTTTACCCTGTAACCCTAGCAGCTTCCCATCTCCTTAACTTAAGGGTATCATCAGACTCTTAGCTGGGTCCCCTCTCTTTGGCAGCCTGACAACACTGACGGGGCACCTTGTGGCTTATGCTGTCTCTAGTCTCTCTGGGTTCTTGTCTCTTAATTGTGGCAGCCAATGATCAGATAGACTCATACATTGTGTATTATTTTTCTTAGTTTCCATTGGCTGATCTCTGTGGTTGACTTCCTGCTGTTAATATTGTTCTGACAACCCCAAGTAACCTCTTAAAGTCAAATAATTAGGAAAACAAAATCATTTGTGATTTGATAATGTTTGCATGTTTTTTGTAGATAGCACTGCTTGCCTTTGTTGTAGATGTCATTCAGTGTGCTCTGTCATGGTCAGACACTGTTCCTGCATCCACCTGAAGCCCCTTGCTGTGGGCTCGCTCCTCTGTGGCAGTATATATGGTCAGTCTCCCGCAGCTCCTCCCTCACTGCACAGCTGTCTATCAAATTTCCCTTGGATGGCCAAGTATTGTGCCTTAACTTCGCACTCCAGACATTGTGGACATCAAGCCAGCTAACATGGAGGAGCTGACAGAAGTCATCACCGCCGCTGAGTTCCACCCACACCAGTGCAATGTGTTCGTCTACAGCAGTAGCAAGGGGACCATCAGGCTGTGTGACATGCGCTCCTCTGCCCTGTGTGACCGGCATGCCAAGTGTAAGTCTCCTAGGAATACCCTTGCTTTCCAGAAACTAGCTGTCTGCACTGATAGACATCGTCCATGTCCTTTGCAGGCCTGGAGGATGAGGAGGCTCCACGTGGACCATGCTAATAAAGAGATGTTCCATCAGCTTTCTTCTACTCTGATTCAGCTCAGCATCTGCCCTAGCTCCCCCTTACCTAGGTCCATCCAGTGAGCACCATCATCATGGTCTCTTTTGTGTGGCAGGACCTGGGCCATAGCCATCAAGAGTGCATTCTACCTATGTTTTCTGTAGCCATAAAGAACTGACCCAGGAGATAAAAGGCTATGTGCCTGGGGTCTCAGCTACTCAGGAAACTGAGACAGAATCACTTGAGGGCCAGGAAAAGACTTAAGACTCTTAGGAGACTGGGGATGGAAAGATGGCTCACCTGTTAAGTATGTGCTGTTCTTGCAGAGGACCTGACTTTGGTTTCTACTACCCAGTTCAAGTGGCTCACAATTGCCTCTAACTCCAGCTTTATCTCAAAAACAAAGGCATGCCCTTAATCCTGGCTCTCTGGAGGCAGAGGCAGGCAGATTTCCAGGCAAACTCCAGCTTTATCACAAAAACAAAGCCATGCCCTTAATCCTGACTCTCTGGAGGCAGAGAAGCAGGCAGATTTCCAGGCAAACTCTGTGTCTGTGGGTGGGTGGGTTGGTGGAGTTCAGCCAGGGCTACATAGTAAAACCCTGTCTTAACAACAAAAACTCTCCATTTCCAAGGGGATTCCCCACACTTTCTGTACACACAAACACACACATAACTAAAATTTTAAAAATAAAACTTTAGGGCCAATGAGATGGCTCAGCAAATGAACTTACATGGTAGAAGAAGAAATCTGACTCCTGAAACTTGTCCTCTCTCTTACATAAGCAAGCCCTCTCGCTGAACTATATAAATAAATGTATTTTTTTAAAAGGTCCTACTTTAAAGCATACCATGGTCGGTGTTGTCCTGGTATACCAATCTTAGAAATCCACCATAACTCAGTTGCACATAACTGAGCAGTAGAGCTTCCCACTCGCAGACTGAGGCACTTTAGCGTACAGGGAAGCAACTGTCGCTCAGCCACTCAGGAGGGTGGCGCCATGAAATGTGTGCAGCACCAGTGGTGCTTGATTAGCGCGTTAGTCATGTGATTAACACAGTAGCTGAAAGTGCTCACTTTGTTTTTCAGTTTTTGAAGAGCCAGAAGACCCCAGCAGTAGATCCTTTTTCTCAGAAATAATCTCGTCTATATCTGACGTCAAGTTCAGCCACAGTGGTCGGTACATGATGACCAGAGACTATCTGTCGGTGAAGGTATGGGACCTCAACATGGAGGGCAGGCCTGTCGAGACCCACCAAGTACATGAGTACCTACGAAGCAAGCTCTGCTCCTTGTATGAGAATGACTGCATCTTTGACAAGTTCGAGTGCTGTTGGAATGGTTCAGACAGGTGAGGCTGCCAGCGTCGTAGGCTGGCATCCAGAAGTGCTGGTTCCTTCAGGATCTCTAGCAAATCCCTCAGACTGAGTGCTACCAGAAAGAGCATCTCAGTCAATTACAGAATACGGAGAGGATTGTATTCTCCTTTTATTTGTTCATGATGTATGTCAGAGAAACCAGTCATTTGAGCAGACCTTTCCTCACTGCCAATGCACCGTGGTTCATAATAGGTGGAAAGTGTTGGGTGAATGATGACATAGATAAGTGAAAGGAAGGAAGCAGGAAGTCATTTATTAGTCCATAAGGCCTCTTCTCAGAGAGGTTTAGGAAACAGCTTTTAGGCTACAGCACTCCTGTACACTGCTCTGGCAAATGCTGCCTCATTGCAGTCTGAGGCTGCATCGTTCATCTCCTGCACATTCTATAGAGATTACACTGTTTAGTGCTACTGTGGGGTCTTTGAAATCATCCCAAAAGAAGTCATGTTTCAGATTGTGGAAGACCTCACACCAAAGCGCTAAATGCTTACCCAGGGGCAGAGCTGAGCATCCTTGAACATACCTTTTCTTGGACTGCTCATAGATTAACTAGCATGCCAATTTAAATGTTCAGAGGCCATGCATACAGTCATTGGACTACAGCAAGCAGCGTGAACTTGTGTAGAAGCCCACCTCAGTGCAGGCACTGTCTGTCCTAATTGAGGACAGCTGCTTGTTACTGTGTCAGTGCACCAGAGTTCGCACCCATGCTCATGATAAGATACTTAGTCCTGAAGAACACCTGGTTGCTCTCTGCTTTCAGTCCTTGTGGCAGTTGCTGTTGACTCCACTCCTGCCCTTTCATAAGCATTGGCTCCATGCAGAAATGGAGAGGACTGTAGCAGCGGGTCCTCTTCTACAAACTCAGTCCTGCACACTCATTTCAGGTGCTCTCTCGAGAGTGTATCAAACCATAATTCCCAGCTCCAGCCCCTCTGTTACCACCTATTCCTGTGTTTACACGGTAGTTTTGAATGAACAAGAATAGCTGTGTAGGGTTTTTCTGAGTTTGTTTGGTGTGGAGTTTGGGGCAGAGTTAGCCAGACTGTAAAAGTATTTACAGTCAGCTAAGAAGAGCCCTGAGCAATATAATAACTTGAAGAACTTAGACGTTGTAAAGACCACTAGCCATGTAGTAATAAGAGAGCAAGACATGGCGGTCTGGATGGGAGTAGGAGAGCTTGAGGTTTTCCAAGGAGAAGACAGACGAGATTGACTGGTCTTCACTTGCCAGGGAAGTCAGAGGGCAGTGTGAAATGTATTTTGTTTTTGTTTTGTTTTATCTGAAACAGTATTCTGTATTGTGTAGCCCAAGCTGGCCTCTAACTCGCTATATAAGTAGGCGTGTTGGCACATACCGCATTCCCTGCATTTACAGGAAAATCAGGAATTCGTGGTCATCCTCTACTACATAGCAAGTTTGAGACCAGCATGATGCTATGTGAGATCTTATCTTTAAAACAGGGAGGAAAAGTCCTCACTGTATGGCTGCTGCTCGCCATCCCAACAGTGGAACATAATTCCCACAGGGACAGCAGACACAGGATCTCAGGGGCAAGCTTGGCAGCTAGACTAGTCAGAATCAGAGCGATCCGATTCAGCAAGAAACCCTGCCTCCTCAGTAAGTAAAGTGGAGAGCAGTTAAGGAAGAAACTCTTGTCAGCCTTGGGCCTACGTGCACACATGGACATACCTGTGTTTAAACAACTTGCAAACCAAATACACATTCTAAAATATAAAATGTAAAAATGGCCCCTTCCAAAGTCATGGATCAAATTGCTCCTTTGACTCCTGCCCCAACTGTCTGGGTGCAGATATGCACCATCCACTGTACCTGGCTGTGAAAGAAACTTAGAAATTAAATTAGTCACACTGTTTGGTAACTGAGTTGATCTCCATTGGGAAACATGATCAGCATATGACTAGTTTTGACTTAAATTTGTTGATGAGATGCTCCAGGCTCATAGTTAACTATCATACCAGTTCATGAGAGTTTTTACGGGGGGCGGGGATAATTGAATTTTTTGACACAGGGTCTCTTACGTAGACATTGGTGTTCTGGGACTCATGTGTAAACAGACTGGCCTCAAACTGACAGAAATATGCCTACCTCTGCTTCCCAAGTGCTAAGACTAAAAGTGACTTGGACAAAGTTTTCTTCCCCTACCCTGATCTTCCTAAGTTCTACTCTTCCACATCCCCCCTCCACCTCTCTTCTCCCCTCCCCTTCAGTACATTAGTTTAACTAAGAGAGTTGAAGGAATTCTGTTCCCAGCCCCCGTGTCAGACAGATGACTACCTCCTGTAAGACCCACTGCGGGGATCTTACACTCTCTTCTGGCCATCATAAGTTTGTATTTAAAATGACGGATCCATGACTTTACTTGGACATGAAAATATGTGATGAAGTTCACTGCAGAATCTGCAGTGCATTTCTTTCCTGATAGTGGAGAAATTGGGACTCATGTAGGGAGGGTCTGTGCTTCATGCCTTGCTCCACTGGTACTCAGTGTTCCCCCTTTTCTCTCTTGAACAGTGCCATTATGACGGGGTCCTACAACAACTTCTTCAGAATGTTTGATAGAAACACGCGGAGGGATGTTACACTGGAAGCCTCGAGAGAGAATAGCAAACCCCGAGCCAGCCTGAAGCCCCGGAAAGTATGTACAGGGGGTAAGAGAAAGAAAGACGAGATTAGCGTGGACAGTTTGGACTTCAATAAGAAGATCCTTCACACAGCCTGGCACCCCATGGAGAGCATTATTGCTGTAGCTGCCACCAATAACTTGTATATATTCCAGGACAAAATAAACTAAGGAAGCTGACTGGAGGACCAAGTGTTGTCTTGCATAGTTAAGCCAGTCGTTTTCCTGTCACAGAAAAGGCGTTGTCCTCTCCATTGAGAATAGTGATGCACTTCCACTTCCTCATAGACACAGGAGAAGAAGGGGTCTCAGCTGGAGTCTTGGGAGCGATGAGTGCCACTGCTGAAAGGAAAGCCTACTCGAAGCTGAATTGGTGGACTTTGTTCAATAAAGGCCGTTCCTCAAATGTATTTATTTAAGTCTGAGCCTTCCTTTCCAACTTACTTAATAGACCAAAAAACTAACATCTGAGAGGATAAAAAGCTCATCCCATCTCTGTCCAGCTCTTCCCTCTGTCTCTGCCATCCATCCCTGGAGCCCCAGTGGACTGCATCACCACTGGTGCGTGGATCCGCCCGAGCAGGCTCAGGCAGCTTTACTCACCCACTGTATCTGCCATCACACCTCTGTGGAGCTACTTAATAAACACAACACACTGTGAAGTGTTTTTAAACCCAAACGCCATTGCAGTCTTTTTATTTGTTTCAGTTGCACATAATGAAATTATTCAAAATATTGTACTTTGGAACGAATTGAGAACTTTTTGACTTTGGCAGAATGGTTGAGTTTGTACAGAACTTCAGATTCTAAATGTAACTATCCTAAATTGCCACTTGGTTTCTGTAGAAAGCTCATCTTGGAAAGCCATAGTTGGGTCTGAGAAAGAAAACTAGATGAAAGAGCAGCAGAGTTGCTGCTCTCAGGTTAACACCTGGTTTAAAGTAGACCCCAGAGCCACTACAGCTAGTGTGTATGTACTTCTTTTAAGTACTTTGAAGAAAGCATACTTTTAAAATATTGCTAAGATTATGTGCTTGCTGGATTTCATACTATGTCAGTAGAACTCAACAACTGTAGTTGGGAAATGATGTCACCTGTACCTATGATTCATTTTAAAACATGTTAGAAAACAGGGCCAAGATTTCCTGATAAGAAATGTAAAAGTTAAAAAAAATGTAAACGTTGCAAAAGTTTAAAAAAAAATGTAACAGTTAAGTACAAACTCTTACTGGGCAGTGGTGACGCAGGCCTTTAATCCCAGCATGTAGTGTCTCTGTAAGAGTCGATCAGTGACCTACTGCATGTCTGGCAGCAGGGCCGGCTGAAGTAGGTAAGGTATACTGATGACTGCTGATCTCTACAAGGCCAGCACGCCTCACCATCATGGGAATAATGTTAATGCTGCTCCCGTTCACATTGCACTAGAGACTGAGAACCTCCAAGGGACTTTATCTTAAAAGTAATCACACTCTGCCGGGCACATGTCCCTAATCCCAGCAAACAGGAGACAGGAGTAGACCTGGTTTCCAGGTCAGCCTGGTCTACATATCTAGTACCAGGCCAACCAAAGATACATAATGAGACCCAGCCTCAAAGGATAAAAGCTATGTGTTTAATGCCTTTAATCCCAGAACTAGAGAGGCAGGGGCAGGCCTGGACTACATAGTTCCAGGACAGTCATGACTACATAGACTCTCTCTCTCACACACACACACACAAAATAACTGTCCTGAATCTTGACTGTGGCAACTTACAGTGTCTGAGATAATGCCAACATCAGTCCTAATACAACAGGACTGTTCATATGCCATCTGTTCTACCAAAAAGTTTAATACATTTAAATGTTAACCCGAATTTGCCCTGGGTATTTAGAAAACTTTCCATGTCATCCTCTTGTAGAAGAAAGGTGAGCATGCAGCTTTCTGGGAGCTTAGCTGTCCCCCTGGGTTAGAGGCCTGAGCCTGCAAGCTCTTTCCCAAGGAGTCCAGGCTGTTCCCATCTCTGGACACCCTGCATTGCTGTAGTGTAGGATATCAGGTGCTTTTGATGCAGTTACTAGTGTTGGTTAAAAGGACTCACTTCTGACAAACAGGCCCTCTCTGAAGTCTGGTTCTGTTTCCATACAAGATTTTTAACTGTCCTCAAACTTGAGACCCCTCTGCGTCAGTCTTCCAGGCACATGTCACCATGCCCGGGTAAGAATCCTGCAATTCTCAAATTTAAATTGGTCTTCTTTATTATATTCGAATATTCCCTTTAAGAAAGTAGTGTCTGTCAAATGTTTTATTGCTATGCTTCTGGGCTGAGGATCTAAACAAGAGAAAGCATGTGGATTTGTTTTGGAAGTGAAGACAGGTCTTACTGTGTGGCACTGGCCTGGAACTCATCACTGTGTGGAGCAGGCAGACATCAAACTACAGCAGTCTTAAGTGCCTCTGCCTCCCAAGTGCACCACTATGTTTGGCATACATGTGGGATTGTTTTTATTTTTGAGACAGCATCTCACTGCCTAGCCCTTGCTAGCCTAGAACTCTGTTTAGTCCAAGTTGACCTTAAACTCAGAGATCCTCCTACCTCTGCCTCCATAGTGCTGGGATCAAAAGTGCACCACCACAATCACCCTGTACATTTGAATAGTTCTTGCCTAAAGGAATGCAATCCACATACATGGAGGAGGAACAGGAGTATAAAGTCATCCACTGATAATGAGTTCAGTTAAGTCAACCTGGGCTACAAGAGACGCTGTGGGGTGGGAGTGGGGGGTACCTAAGCATGGTGGCACATACCACAGCACACAGGAGGCAGAGACTGATGGATCTCTGAGTTCCAACCAGCCAGGATTACATAGGCCCTATTTCAATTTTTTTAGTTAATTAAAAGAGGCTAAAGAGATGACTCAGCAGTTGAGAGCACCTGGTACTCTTGCACAGGATCTTGAGTCACTCCCCAGCACCCATGTGTGGCTCACAACCTGCTGTGTCTCCCAGTTCCAGGGGATTGATTCAGCAGTTCAGTGCCCTGGAAATACCAAGCCTGCATATGCATGTGCATAAACTCACGCTCACCCCTCCTACAAAGAAAATAAAAGAGCTCACTTTTAAAAAAATTTTTCTGCCAAGCAGTGGTAGTTCACACGTTTAATCCCAGCACTTGGACTTGGGAGGCAGAGACAGGTGCATCTCTGATTTCGAGGCCAATCTGGTCTACAAAGCAGATTCCAAGCCAGCCAAGCCAGGGCTACACAGAAACTCTGTCTTGAAAAAAAGTGAAATTTTTCTAAAGCTGTGCTTCTATGGCACAGTTATGTATCAGTCATGTCAGTTGACAGGACAGTGATGGTTGCATTCAGAAGTCGCAGTAAAACATGCCAAGTGGAAACCATCCCAGTGGTCCTGGGCAGTCCTCTCAGCTTCTGAATGTGGAGGAATGGGGGGGCCTGACACTGTTGCCTGCCCTTACTCTTGGGCCCTGTCCCACCTGCCATACCTAGAAAGTCTTGTGCAGAGCTAAGTGTGGCAACTGGCTTCTAGTCAGATGTCACACACTGCTCTCCTCAGCTAAGGGCCTGCAGTAGGAGCCCAGCGCAGTGAGACCCAGTGGAGGAATGGTAGGTCCTGCTGTGTGCCTGCCAGTGTTCTTCTGTGCCACTGCTATTATGCCCTGTCCCAGCTGCCATGCCTTTGAAGTCTAAAGAGCCAAGGTTCTTGTGTGGGCTAATGTGACAAGCTGCTAGTCCTTGGGCATTACAGATAGAGGAGATACCCAACGGTGTTGCCTACCAGTCATTCTCTGCATGCAGCATAGCTGGGTGCTGGCTCGAGAAGTGGAAGGGCAAAAGTTCCATTCTGGGGAGCTGTCTGCCAAGTGACAATGGGATGCGGATGGTGCAGTCACAGCACTTCTAGGGACTCGGCAGCACTTGTAAGAACTTGCTACCTAGGCCTGGTAGTGGTGGTGCGGGCCTTAATCCCAGCATTGGGGCAGATCTCTGTGAGTTCAAGGTCAGCCTGGTCTACAAAGCAAGTGCCAAGACAGGCTCCAAAGCTACAGAGAAACCTTGTCTCAAAAAACAAAACATTTAGCCGGGCGATGGTGGCGCACGCCTTTAATCCCAGCACTCGGGAGGCAGAGGCAGGTGGATCTCTGTGAGTTCGAGACCAGCCTGGTCTACAGAGCTAGTTCCAGGACAGGCTCCAAAGCCACAGAGAAACCCTGTCTCGAAAAACCAAAAAAAAAAAAAAAAAAAAAAAAAAAAAAAAAAAACATTTTAAAAATGGAGACTAGTACCTAAATTTACCCATAGCAGACAGGACCCTGCGCTATCAAAGTGATGGGGTCAGAGCTTTTTGACTCCTCAGTTTTGTGGCTCTTTTGAGATGGCGATTAAGTAAAATGAATGGGACTTTGGTGGCAGTTTGAAGATACTTTTGAAAGTTTTTGACTTTTGCAAAGCTTGTGGTCTGGCACAAAACTGCATGCCACGATGTGAGCAGCATGACTCCTGGCTCTTGTGGCTGGAGGGCACTGTACAATGGCCCCTGTACCAAACGCTACCCTGGGAAGAGCACAGCCAAGAATGACAGGTTGTAGAGCAGAGGTTCAGTGGCCTGTCCAAATCCAAACCATGACAGTGAGACTTACTTTCAGATTATTAGGTGAATTGGGTGTTGTAAAGCATGCCTGTGCTTGAGAGCCGGAGGCAAAAGGCTCACAGTGAGTTTGATGCCAGCACGATATACAATGAAATCATGCCTCAAAAAGAGTCTGTGGAGGAGGGATAGAAAGGCTGGACATTGTGGCACAAACCTTCAATTCCAGCGCTCTGGGAGGCAAAGGCAGGCAGAAATCTATGAGGTTGAGGCCAGCCTGGGCTATATAGAGACCCAGTCTCAAAACTAACCCTTTTAGAGTTGTCTCTTTATCTCAGGCCAGCCTCAAGCTCACTGTGTAAACCAAGAATGACTGAACCCCCGGAGTGTCACCTCAGCTGGTTTATGTGGTGCTAGGGATCAAACCCAGGGCTTTGTGAATGCCAGGTGAGTACTCTGCCAGCTGAGTGAGCTTCATGCCCCCAGACTTTGTTTTATCTTGCTGTTTCCTAAACTGGCTTGAACTTGTGATCCTTCCATCTCCAGGAAATGTTTTAAATATTTGGTTATTTTAGTGTGTGTGACTATATAGCATATACATGCCCAGTGCATGAGATCAGAAGAGAAAATCCAGTCCCTAGAACTAGAGTTAAATAAGGTTGTGAACTACCACATGAATACTGGGAACCAAATCTAGGTCCTCTGCAAAAGTAGCAAGTTCTTTTAGAACTACGGAGCCAATTCTCCAGCCTCATTTTTCTCTCCCAAGTAGGATTACAGGCAGGTGCCACCACCACTGTCCAGTTTTAGAAATGCATTTTTGTTTTTTTTTTTTTGGTATTGTGTTTTGTTTGGAGACGGTGTCTCTCTACATAGTCCCGACTTGTTTTTTGTTTGTTTTACTTTTTTTGTTTGTTTGTTTTTGATTTTGGTTTGTTTTTGTTTTGAGACAGGATCTTTCTACATAATCCTGGCTGTCCTGAAATGCGCTCTGTAAACCAGGCTGACCTCAACCTTAGAGACCCGCCTGCCTCTGTCTAGATTGCTGGATTAAAGGTGTGTGCAACCATGCCCAGCAAAGATTCTGGGTTTTTTTTTCTTCCTTTTACCTTCTCCCCCTCCCACTCTTCCTCCTCCTCTTTTGTTTTTTTGTTTGTTTGTTTGTTTGTTTTGTTTTTAAAAAAAGCAGGATTTCTCTGTGTAGCCCTGGCTGTCTTAGAACTCCCTCTGTAGACCAGGCTGGCCTCAAACTCTTAAAAGCATAAGGACCACCACCAGCTGGCTGATGGGCCTTTTTCTTAATTAAGTTTTAAACAATACTGTATAGACTCTGGAGGCCCTCAGAGGAGTATGTTAAGGTTTTACCCTATTTCTGACCCTTGTAATTATTTCTCGAATGTGCCTTTGGTATTTCAGACAACCCAGTTTTATATGCGAGTAGCTCCACCTGTCACTTCACAGAACCTCTCCTTTCTCTCCACAGGAGCTCAAGCACACAGCTCTGACTGGAGGGCGTGTACCCCAGAATCCACATTTCCATAAATGTTCTGATGCTGCTGGCCCAGGACCACCGTAAGTAAAAGGCACCGCTTACTTTGTTTTGCTGTGGAAGAATTAAACAGATGTCAGGACACTCAGCTTCCCTGGTGTCAGCGCAGTCAGCGCTGTCTCACTCAACCACACAGCTTTGGCTTGACTGGGCCTTAAATGTTCTTTGTCTAGGCACATTTTCTTTTTGTCTTCCGGTCTCTGTCTCTCACAATCTTGAGAGTTTTGAAGTGTACAGACAACTGTTTCATAGAACTCTCCTTAATTTAGACCTGTCTATTTTTATCTAATGATTAAATTGTAATTATGTATTTTAGGCAAAAGCTGTGAAAACAAAAAACTTGATGTGGCCTCAGCATCAAACCACCAAGTTTCTTTACATAAAGCTACAATTCTGAGTAACTTATGGGAAAAAGACAAAAACAACTTTTTTAAAAAACTTACGGGTGCTGGGTACATGGAGGTCAGAGACCAACTTGTAGGTGTCTGTTCTCCCAGCCCAGGAATAGAACTCATCAGGCTTAACACCAAGCCCCTTTATCCACTAAACCATCCTGTCGGCCCCAGAATGTCTCTTCTTATCCCAGGGTAACATTGTTTGCCATTGGAAAGTCAGCAGTTCTGCAGTTTACCTAGTAATTTTCCATTCCCATCATCCTCTCCTTTCGTATTAACTTGGAATTCTGTTAGGAAGAATGATCCCATCTGACCAAACATGTATGAATTGGAAGGGTACCTGCTTTATGCTGTGGGCAAGAAAGCATTGTTGTCATGATCTCACAACTCACGTGACCCACTGGGTCCCAGTTTGACCAGCTGCAAGCCCGTCAGGATGGGCACACAGGTGTCTTGGACTTCAGTGGTTACTATCTGAGCTCTTCCTTTCTGGCAAGTTCCCCTAATTATTAACCTCCCTAGTGAGCCAGGCTTTTCTCTTTAGAGTATGACTCTAAATGTACGATCTACTGTTTAGTGTCACTGTGTCTGGGTGCCCTAAGCAGAGTTGGCTGGACTCATTTCATCTTTCAGACATCCAGTTAGATCCCACCATAGGCTTCAAGCAGCCTACTCCAGCCTGATTTCTTTGTAAAACAAGTAAAAGCCTGGGCTTTTATTACCCTTAACTTTGTGTGTGTGATCCCGTGGAACAAGTGATAAATAGTTGTGAGTCACCATGTGGATGCTGGGAACTGAAACTAGAACCTGTAGATCAGACAAATGTTCTTAACTGCTGAGCCATCTCTCAAGCCCCATACCCTTAGCTCAATTACTCAGTATTTATATACAACCTAATTTCACAATGCATTCCCTTATAAGAAACAAATTTTACAGAAGCAAGAAACACCTATTTACTATAATGTCCTTGTAGAATCTAGTCCAGACACTACTTGCCTGAGACTGAACTCCTGCTTTTTGTGTTTCAGCCCCCACAGCATGCATTTGTTACATTCAGTGAAGTGCCCTTGTGTGCTTCTGTCTGCCTTCCCGACCTCCTACTCCTTCCCATCAGCCTACTCCACCTGCCACTCACTTCCTCCTATACCATACATCTCATTCACTTCTGGCTTGTTCACCTCAGATTTGGACAAAAATGAGGAAATGTGCTAAACTGTCTTTGGCTCTTTCCACCTAAGGATGAGTATTTCCTTTGGTTTGAGCAGTAATGTGGGCTCAACTGCAGGTGGCATCATCAGGGCTAGAAGACCATCAGGATGTGTCAGCAAGGTGAGCTGGCCAGCATGCTTCCAAGCCATTGGCTTGCAGGTAAGCCTCTCCACTGGGCAGTTTTATCTCTTCCCAGCACAGAGTCTGGGGTCCCCAACAGAAAGTAGCTGCCCACATTAAAACTTGATGGACCAAGGAACTAGGATACATCACTTCTTCCTTGTCCTATCCATCAACTTGTTCAAAGGCCCAGGAGAGGGAACATACACACCCATCAGAAACTAGAGTAAACCTGCTTTAGAACTATCAGACTTCTATATCACTCAGCTTCAGTACCCTTTTAACAGTCGTGTTTTGCTTGCATTTTTCATGTTTTATTTGCTATGTCCCGGGAATAATAAATCAGTTCCTTCTATTTTAGCAACATGTTCCTTTGTGCTAGGGCTTCATGAACCAGCCTCTTTATCCTACACAGTAACCTCTGAGGGTTAAATAGTTTCATATTCTTGTGCTTGTTTATTTTGAGTCTGTGTTAAGATAGCACTTTCATATGCAGACCAGACTGTTGTGGAATATTGCTGTAACTATGTGAAGATGTGTTCCATTTGTTTGTGCTGCATTTGTTTAACTCTGTGAAGATGTCCTGCTTTTGTTTATGCTGCATTTAATTTGTAAAGATGTGTTTGTAAATGTTTGTTTGTGAAGATGTTGTGTTTATGCTGCACTTGTAAAGATGTGTTGCTATTTTACCTTGTCTACCTCAGGCACGTGACTGGTCTAATAAAAAGCTGAGCAGTCGATAGCTAAACATTAGAGGGCTAGGTGGAGCTGGCAGAGATAATAAATAGGAGACATCTCAAGGAGAGAGGGAGACGCCAGGAGTCAGCCAGACAGGCACAGAGGATGCAGGAAAATAGGATAGTAGTAAGTCTCCATGTCATAATTTGGGGTCGAGGTCTGAGACTGCCTGCTACACAAGAAACAAAAGTGCTTATGTTGGGTTCTTGTTGTTTTCAGATCTTTGAAATATGCCATATGCATGAAGATCAGATAAAGATTAGGTGTGAGATCTCCTAGAACTGAAGTTATATGCCAATGCTTATAATAACCACTGAGCATCCCTCCAGCCTACCCTGTTTTAAGGTACTGCCCTCTAGGTCTTCTCCACAGCTGAAACCACCTTCACGCTGCCATGCCACATTCTACAGTATGTTAGCTCAAATCTTAAGGCCCTTGTAGTTCTACATCATGAACTCCATTGTGGCCAAAAACTACTGGATTTTACTACATTTTAAATTTGTTATTCAATAGCTGAGCAATAGTAGTTATTTTTAGGTATATGAATGTTTTGCCAGCATGCATATCTGTACCACTTCTGTGTCTCGTGCATGAAGGAACTAGAAGAGGGAGTTACACATGGCTGTGAACCACCCATTTGGGTGCTGGAAATGAAACCCAGGTTCTCAGGAAGAGCAGCCAGTGCTCTCAAACACAGAGCCATTATGTCCATCACCCAAGCAGTCATTTTTTTATATATTAGGCTTGGTGTGGTGGGACAGGCCAGATCCCAGAGGCAGAATGATTCTAGAGCCCCAGGCCAACCTAGACTACATAGTAACTGTCTTACAAAACAAACATGCATACCCAGACTAGAAGCATAAGGGCTTGTGCAGCAAGGAATCTCACACCTTTAATCACAGCACTCAGGAGGCAGATCTCGAATTCAAGGCCAGGTTGGTCCACATAAAGAGTTCTAGAATACACAGAGAAACCCTATCTAAAAGAAATAAAGTTTTCACTACAGCCATTTGGAAATGTATTTTGTCATTCTATCTGAAGGCTGAAGCATGGGAAAGCTGGCCTTTTACAACTATGGGTTTTGAAAAAAAAAAAAAAGAACAGTGGGAAGATGCTGCAGGAGAGATGGTTCAGTTTCCAGAATCCCTGTAGGGTGACTCACAACTGATTAACGCCAGCTCCAGGGAAATTCAATGCCCTCTTCTGGCCTCAAAGGACACTGCACTCATATGCTAGTATACTATTTAAAATAAAAATAAAATATTCCAGAGCCAGGTATGATGCTGTATGCCTTCAATCCCAGCATTTAGGAGGCAGAGGCAGGCAGATCTCTGAGTTGCAGGTCAGCCAGAGATACACAGTAAGACTGTTTCTAAAACAAAAGAAAACAGGATGCCATCCCACCATGTTTCTCCAGATGACAGGGATATGAACTATTTTGAATAATCATTTAAATATAAACAAAAGACCGTTAAAATGTTTCTTTTATTTTAACTCACCTGAGTCAAGTGTGGAACAATGAAACAAACACAACAGGATATATACAGCATGTCAAGGAGGCAGCCTTTAAAAACATGCTATAGAAAAGAGGAAGACTGGGAATATATCTGGATTAACAGAAGCACTGGCCACTGATTAACCCATATGCAAATCCAGTAATCTCCAAAGGATTTGGCAAAGATTTATTTTCATTTCCAGTCTTTTAAAGTAGACAGATTTGCTTACAATACAGCTGATTTTAAAAGCACACAAAATTTTAGTAAGAACAATGGGATTTAAAATCAACAGAATGATGAAGGTGCCTGCAACAAAACTGACCACCCAAGGCAGTGATGGCTGACAAGGAGGCTGGAATCATCCTACAAAGCAAGAAAGCGAGGAGAGAACAACTACCCAGTGGGGTTTGTTGGGTAACCTTAGCTTCTACTTGCTACTTAATTCACATAGGAAGAGGTCTTTACAGATAACCCACCCCCGTTTAATTAACCATGTAGCATTTTCTACTACATAATAGGATTATAAGGCCACAATATTCCTTTGGGACAAACCCTTTAATGATTTTAATTTCACTTACTCATTCTTTTGAAGTGTAAAGTGTCTTAACTGGATTACATTTTCAGATCATTTTTAAATACACCATTGCTACTATATTAAAATTATTCATACTATTTATATCTAATATTCAAAAAAATTTACTAATAAATGCTACAATAGGCATCAGTCTTACATGCTTATTAATTGATCCCGTAGGTTTAATTATAGGTCATGATATTAGAGTCTATTCTGTCTCACTAAATCAGGAACACTGCATTTACAGAACAAATAAACACACGTAGTGCAGACACCCAAGGATCATGCTAGCTCTTCAGTTATCTGTCACAGCTCTGACATGAATCCTCACTGTGTGAACGAAAGTCAGATCCAATTCTTCCATCAAAAGGTGCTAGTGGAAGTTGTCAGACGCCTTCCAATGTAGATCCTAGACAGAAAAAAAAAAACAACAGCCATCAGGTCTCACACAATTCTCAGGTGACTCTGCACAGTTCAAACAGAGCAGACCACTATGGTTACAGCCTGTGGAAGGGAACTAGCCACCTTAAACTTAATAAAGTATGATTGTCTGTAATCTTTATCAAGTATTTTAGTCATCAGATATGTATTTCAAATTGGTCTAATTTTTCTTAATTGCCATTAAAATTATATTTCTGTTTTTTCAATTATATTCTAACGGCACAAAAGACTGAATAGTACAAAAAAAGAAGAAACTAATAGCAGTAATTGAAACTCAGTAACAGAGCATCAATCTACCATACACAAGTTCCCAGGTTTAAACCCCATAACCACCCCCCAAAAGTACAAAACAACCCCAAATGCTATCACTATAAAGCTTCGTATTCCCTTCAGTGTGCAAAATGAGCTACACACCTGCACTCCAGGACAGGTGGCTTCTTCACCTCCAGTTAGTTCATTACCACTAACATCAAAGCCCAACCAAGGAATAAGTAATGAAGCCTCCCTTCTCCCTAGTCAAGTAGAGGGGGACTGAAAGTCTCTAAGAAAAGAGACAGGAAAGAATTCCAGCTGGCCAGGTCTATGGAGTAGTGAGAAAAAAAGACTGTGGGCAGTGAGCTATCTGGAACTAAGGAGGGTTCATCTCAGAAGACTGACAGTTGCCAAGAGTGGTGGTACCAATAGTGGACAATTGCCAGGAGTGGGTAGCATGGAACCATCAAGCTCTGAAACTGGGAAGGATGAAAGGACAAACAGTAGGTAGGAGCTGAATGCAGAAATAATTTCCTGAAGAGAAACTCAGCTTAGGTTCTGAATTTGCAGATTACAAGGCCCTATCCACAGATCCTCCCCTTGGTGTTTCTGTTCTGTTTTTTTGAGATCAGGCCTCAGTAAGTAACCCTAGCTGACCTGGAATTTAGAAATATCCTGCCTCTGCCTTAAGTACTACTTGCTAGTTCTGAGAAGAAAGTCCCAGGTGATGGGATGCACCTGACCATGAGACCAGGCGCTAGGACAGAACCACACATGGAGAAGGAAGGGATGAAGACAGGTAGGGTTCACCTCAGCAAACTCAAGAGAAACAGGTCTGTAGTGTAGTAGTTAAGGGTAGTGAAAACTGGGATTGATGTACCTATGAGACCCACAAACTCCCAAGGTCTCAAACATGAAACAGACCAGGTGCATTGAAACACATGAACACCTTTTTTGGGTGGCGGGGAGGTAGGGTGGGATAAGCAGACAACAAAGCCTAGAAGCCCACAGTAGCAGCCAGGCCATTCCAACAAACTGAAGCCATAAAACACACACTATAACTTCTTGTGAGATCACCCCCATGTGGGCAGGAGAGGGTAGGGGTAGGCCTAAAGACTAAGGGCTAGTGATGTAACTCATTTGGTAGAGTGCTTGACCTCCATGTATGAAACCCTAGGTTCAACTCCAGGGCCATATAAACTGGGTGTAGTGGCACACACCATTATCCCAGCACTCAGGAGGCAGACACAGGAAGAGCAAAGCCCAGATTCATCCTTGTGAGGCCAGCTGAAAATACATGAGTCCCAGTTCCTAGTGTCCCCTTCATATATTGCTGGGACCTAGAATCACCAAGGCCCACCCTGCTAGTACTCACAAAAAAAAATCACTTACCCCAATCCAATGGCCAGCAGATGAGACAGCAACAGAGATGGAAGAAAAACCTTAAGAAAGTCTGCTGAGAAAATGCCCCCTTTCTTCATAACACTTGTATTTCTCATGCTGAGAGTAGTTGTTCGCTTCGGGTGTTTAAAAAGGAACTCCCTGGGGTGGAAAGAAACTACCAATCAGTGTGTCCTCTTGTCAAAGGAAGAGCTTATGATACTGAAAACACTTACTTGGGGGGGATATTTTCTGGCCGACTTGACCAATCCCATATCCAATCCGAGTTTTTCTTCAAGATGCTTTCAACCTCTCTTCTTCTCTCAATATAGTCTTCCTCAGACTAAGAAAAAGTAAATTATAAAGCAAGTGAGTGTCCTACATCCACACCAGAAATAAAGTAAGATCAACACAGTTCCCCACAGACTTTGACCTTGTTGAGGCCTTTTGTCAGTAGAAGGTATGGCCCAGATTAAAGGTGGATCTTCCCACCTCCAAAGATCTAGATTAAAAGCTTATTATCTTCCAACCTCAAAGTGGGTTTTATAACCTCAAGTGTTTTATTAAGAAAAAAATCCCTCCAAGCTATGCCTACTCATTTGGGTTTTGGTTAATTGCAGATTTGTTAAGCTGACAACCAAGAATAGCTATCACAAGCCCATTCCTTTTGCTGAACACACAATCATATCTCCTTATGTCATATTTAACTTCCAAATGAACAGTAACTAGACCATAATTATACCCAACATGGTATTAACTGCAAATACATTGCAAATTTAAATATTTAAGTAGTAATGTCCCTTGAGGGACATTCTTAGTATCTCAAACTAAAACAATAATCATTGACATTCTCTTAACCATTACATTACATGATAAATAAATCAAGTAATGGAAGCAAATACCTGTAAACACATTTTTAACAAAATATGACAGAAACACTCATCAATTATAATCTTCATTTCTAGAACTGGTCACATGGCCTTAGTAGCTGATATTTAAGAACTACCTTCCTCTACTACCCATTCTGTATTTCCTCCATCTTCATTGATGTGGGATGTCTCTCTGTATGCTGTGAATGTTTTAGTATCGGTGGTTAATAAAGAAGCTGAATTGGCCAATAGCCAGGCAGACTAGAGCCAGGAGGGAAATCCAATAGAGATACAGGAAGAAAAGGGGCAGAGTCAGAGAGATGTCAGAGAAGCAAGATATGAGTTAATAAGCCACAAGCCTCGTGGTAAAATACAGAATGAAAATGTATTAATTTAAAATGTAAAGACTGGGCCGGGCGATGGTGGCGCATGCCTTTAATCCCAGCACTCGGGAGGCAGAGGCAGGCGATCTCTGTGAGTTTGAGACCAGCCTGGTCTACAGAGCTAGTTCCAGGACAGGCTCCAAAGTCACAGAGAAACTCTGTCTCGAACAGTTGATATATCTGGCTGTCCTTTTTATAATACAAAGTGAGAACTTTCCCTACTGTGTTTGATAAATGTAGTCCAGGTTCCATTGCCAAGAATGTGTTGTCTAAAATGCCTGTTTAGTTTTCAAGGATGGAGCTCCACCCTTTACTTGGTTTTAAGTATGTATGGAATGTTATGATAGGACATAGTAATAGTGGTGGTCAGATGTGGAAATGGTAGGGAGACAAATATACATGTGAAATAAACTCAGTATTTTAATAAAGTAAAAAAAAAAAAAAAGAAAAACCAAATAAGTAAATAAATAAATAAAATGTAAAGACTGGGGCTGGAGAGATGGCTCAGAGGTTAAGAGCATTGCCTGCTCTTCCAAAGGTCCTGAGTTCAATTCCCAGCAACCATATGGTGGCTCACAACCATCTGTAATGGGGTCTTCTGCCCTCTTCTGGCCTGCAGGCATACACACAGACAGAACATTGTATACATAATAAATAAATTTAAAAAAAAAAACAGAGCAAAATGTAAAGACTGGTTAGTAATAAACCTGAGCCATCAGCCAAGCAATTTGTAATTAACTTAAGCTTCTGAGTGGTTATTTGGGAATGGCGGGCAGGAGAGGAACCTCCATTTACACCTCTCAGCAAGCACTTCAGTGAGTCTTGACTCTTCTTGAGGAAGTGACCCATAACTTCATTCCTGAAGAGTTTGTGCCCTCTGTCATCCTGCGTGGATTAGATTGTTGTTTCCCACCAACTTTAATCACAAGACATGGAAGCATCAAGAGATGTCTTGCACTCCATACATGTTTCTTACCACTATCGTGGAGAAGCAATTCAATATTCCCCTGGTAATCTGGATTAGTCACCCCTCCCAACACTTTCTTAGCCTTGGAATTTTGCCTTCCTTGGCTTAATGGGATCACAAAATTAGCTTCCTTGGAATGTTTGCTGTGTCTCCTGGCAGAACAGCCCATCACCAACAACCACAAAAAAAAAAAAAAAAAAAAAAAAAGTCACGGGACAGGAACAAGAAAACAAAAAATTCACTAGCAGTAATCATGAGTGGAACTATTCCCTTTTCCACATCTTGATTCATGGATCCTGGTTATGGAAGAAAATGTACCATATTAAATTGGGCACTGATTTGAGGTGTATACCACCTTCTAGAGAGGCTGCTGCCACCTAACTGGCCTTGTGTCGACAACAGCTTAGTCCATCTTTCTATCAGGCCAGCTGCTTCAGATGGTGGGGAACATGGTAATACCCGTGATTCCATGATCATGGGCTGACTCTCTGGTGATATAGTTTTTTGGTCAGAAGCAATGCTGTGTGGAATACAGTGGATAAGGCATTCTGTAAATCCACTGGTGGTGGTTTTGCAGAAGCATTACATACAAGAAAGGCAAAGCCACAACCAGAATAAATACCTACTCCAGTAAGGACAAAGCACTGATCTTTCCAAAAGTGGTTCTATATAGTCAACGTGCCACTAGATCTCTGACTCGCCCCCCTGGGTCACAGTGCCATCCATATCTGGGGCTCAGTGTTAGTGTCTGCTGTTGGCAGAACTGGCGCTCAGCAGAAGCTGTAACCGGATCATCCTTGGAAAGTGGCAGTCCATGTTGTCAAGTCCACACATAACCCTCATCTCTGCCACCTTGGCCTTTCTGTTCATAGGTCCACTGGGTAATGAGACATTGGTAGGCTAACTCTCCATCGAATGGGTTATCCTATCTACTTCATTACTGAACTCTTTCTCAGTTGAAGTCCCTTTTCAATAAGCATTTACTTGTATTTTCACCTCGTTTTCCCATTTGGAGAGATCATACTCCACACATACAGAGATCATACATTGCATACTCCTTCCTGAGATATCCTTTTCACCAATTTTCAAGTAATGCTTTTGATCCAGCCAATCCAATGGCCATAGTCTATGAATTCAGTGAACAATAGCACATCTGGCCATTTCTCTTTCAAAACAAAATGTGTGACCATGTATGCTCCCCAAAGTTCTGCCCACTATGAAGACTGCCCTTCTCAGGTGTGTCTTTCAGGGCTGTCTCAGAAAGTGGTTGTAATGTTGCAGTTGTCTACTGAGTCACTATTTTCCCTGACAGAGGTAAGGCGAAAGGCTTTCATTTAGCTTTCCAATCATAATAGCCCTCATATCACAAGTCAAGAAACCAGTGTAAGAATTCTGCCAACAGTTTACAACTGTAACTCCAGTTCCAGGGGATTTGACATCCACATCAAGACATACATTAAATAAATAAAAAAAAAAAAGCATACATGCACGCAAAACTCCAATGTGCACTAAATAAATAAAACTTAAAAAAAAAAATCTAACAATTTCTAAGTATTTCCATCTCAGTTAAACATTCTTGGACTAGGTAAATAACCACAGGATGAGTTCAGGGATCAGAGAACCTACCCTGAGTCAGACTTCAGCCAAAAATTAATTGCCTCCATAATCCCCTACTTTAACTGGCATGTTTGTTTTTTTGTTTTGTTTTTTTTTAGGTCTCCTGGAATCAACATCAATTTGATCCTGCATCCAACAGACCCTAGAATGTCTGATTGTTTCCTTACCCCAGTGTACAGTTTCCTACTCTTGTTTCACTCAAGCCAAGGCATGTGTTCCTCCTTTACAGATACATCCATTTTGTCCAAGTCCCACTCAACTCTGTCAATGTAGCAGGTTTAGAGACTGGAGACATAGCTGAGTTAGCAAAGCACCTCCCTAGCATAGCACAAAGAATCCTGGGTGTTCCATTCCCAACAGCATGGTTCAGTGGCCTCGTGTACAGAATGAGTTCCAGGATAGCCAGGACTGTTTTACAGAGAAACCTTATTTCAAAAAAAACAAAACACTGTTCTGATGCCATGAGGACCTAGATAACAGTAGCAGAACCTATCCTAACGGAAGAAAATGAGAACAGGTGTGGCTAAGTAAGGGGAATATTGTATATAAGAAGCTAGTTTAAAGGTGCTTTTGAGAAAAAGCAGACCACAAACAATTTCAGCTACTTTTAAAATTAACAGCACAAAATGCTAATTAAGATGGTCTCCAAAATAGGAGATAGGAAATTTTCTCTTGCATTCTTAAAATTCTAGAACTGCATACTTAAGAGGGGATGGGGAGATATTTCAAATAAAAAAAAATTAAAAAAATATGACTGATCCAAAAGTGGACATGCACTCAAGTGTATAGAAAGCTGGATAAATTCCCAAAGTCTTTGATGCCCAAAAAGGGGCCAGACAGAGTTCTCTGGAGAAAGCCAAGGCTAGAGGTAAAGCCAGTTTCTGGGAATGGGACACTGATAAAAACTGGCACATAGGCCGGACGGTGGTGGCGCACGCCTTTAATCCCAGCACTCGGGAGGCAGAGGCAGGCGGATCTCTGTGAGTTCGAGACCAGCCTGGTCTACAAGAGCTAGTTCCAGGACAGGCTCCAAAACCACAGAGAAACCCTGTCTCGAAAAACAAAACAAAAAAACAAAACAAAAAAAAAAAACCTGGCACATGTGGAAACGCTTTTTAGTAGAGACCCTGCTTCCTAAGACAGCTGCTAAACTATTACAGAAGAAATTATTTATCTTTACCATATTAAATACCATGCACAAGGACTAGCACTACTAGATAAAATTGCACAAGATTCTACTGCCTCAAACTACTATACAGAAATGGTATGGATAAGAACACTCAACTTCAGCAATAATCCATCTACATGTCTCACCACAGTTCTGTGGTAGTTTGATTAAAAATGGCCCCCAGGATGTGAGGGCGATCTGGCTGTGACATCTGTCACCCCATGGATCACCAGCTTTGATTTGGCTGATCTGGCTGGCTAGGCAGGTGTCCCACTGTATGTATGTCCCTCCTGAAGCTGTGTGCTTGGTTGAAGAGAACAACCTTCCCCAAATACAGGAGAACCAGTCTACAGGTAAGGTATGAGTAGCTGCACTCCCCTGCCTAAACCTCCAAACAAGCTCTCAAGAATGGTTAATCTGATCTTCCAAAGGACCCAAATTCAGTTCCAGTACTCAGACCAGGTGACTGACTGCTGCCCATAATTCTAGTTCCAGGGGATCCAATACCCCTGGCTTCTGGACACCTGCAGTCATATGCACATACCATATAGACACAGATACACATAATTTTAAATAATTAAAAAAATATATTAAAGCTGGATAGTGGTGGCACACACTCCCAGCACTCAGGAGGCTGTGGCAGGGGGAATCTCTTAGTTTAAGGCCAACCTGATATACAGTGAGTTCCAGGACAGTCAGGGCTACACAGAGAAACCCTGCCTAGAGACAAACAAAATAACTCCATTTAAGGGCGGGGGTGGGGGAATAAAATGCTTACAGCACATGCATCAGGCCCTCAGTTCAGATCGCCAACACCCGTGGTACACACCTTTATTTAATCACAGCACTCAAAAGGCAGAGGCGGGTGGATTTGTGAGTTTAAGATCAGCCTGATCTATATAGCAAGTTCCAGGATAGCCAGGATGAATAGGGAGTCTCTATTTTAAATAACCCAAAAAATGGGGTTAAAAATGCTGTTCATGCAGAGGTCCTGAGTCTGGTTCCCACCACCCACACCAGGCAGCTTATAACTGCCAGTAACTTCAGCTCAAGAGGATCTAATGTCCTCTTTTGAACTCCTCCAGATATGTGGCATTCTCATAGACACACATATATGCATAAATAAAAACTTTAAAAAAACACAGATCCCCAGCACTAATGTAAAAACAAGAGGCATGCTGGAACACTTCTGTGATCTCAGCCCTGGTAGGCAGAGGTAGGAGGATCACTAGGGCTCACTTGCCAGCTAGTCTAGTTAAATCGGTGAGCTCCATGTTCAATGAGACCCTTCCTCAAAAACTAAGGGGGAACAAAGGTAGGTGCGCGTGTGCATGCATGTGTGCGGGAGGTGTGTGTGTGTGTGTGTGAGTGATATGAAAAAGTCACCAGGCTGATGATGTACTGTATCATATAGCATGCCCCTACTGCCTATGGCTTACCAGAGTGCTGTTTTTCTCTCCAAAGCTGTGAGTGTCTATTTCAGATCTGTTGGTATCTTGTGGTGTCTGGGAGCGAGGTGGGCTTGATTAGGAAATGGACAAAACAGAGCAGCATGTTAATTCTGACATAAGAAGCATAAATCCCAAGCAAGACTACTGCCTCAGTAAGGGGGAGGGCTCTCCGCATGCCTCTTCAGTCTAATACCAGACCAGGGCCAAACTACTCCTCAGTCTTTTCAAGTGAGTGAGTATTCAGGAATCAGCTAGACAGTTCTGAGGGAAGCTCTACCCTCCCACATAATCTGTTGCATAGCCCTCAGAAGCATCTGACCTTCGATCACTGACTCTCAACCACGCACCTTGGATTCGTTCCCTAGTAGTGCTACCTAGGAACATAAGTCAGCTGGGAGACATGAACTTGATTCAGATTCAGACTTGACATTCAAAGTGAACAGTTTCAAAAAGGGGGGCATATATTAAGGAACTTTGTTTTTTTGTGCCTAAGTTTAATCTGGTCCCGCCAGACTGAGCCCCAGATCACTCCCTCCCAGCAGATTCCAGGGTTCCTTCTTTCAGGACTGCTTCCGAGTTACTCCCAAACGTGGCCTTAGACCTAGAGCCCCACCCATAAAAGCATGCACAACTGTGATTATCCATCCACTAAGAACATCAACACTGCAAGAGACATCCTGCAAACCTACCTGTCACAGTGAGAACTCTTGGAGCTACTTCGTCCAGATTCATGCTGAGCATCCAGCAGTATTTTTTCCATGTCCCCATTATACATAGAGACAGAGGCTGGAACACTGCTCCCATTCCCATTGCTGAAGTGCAGTTCTACCCAGGAGCCTGAGACACAAAAAAAGGGGGCAGTTAGAAAACTTCCCATTCAAAGGGCTTGATGTATGCCTTTAGGCCCAGTACTGTGAGTTCAAGGCCAACCAGGTTTACAAAGACCTAATTTCCAAAACTATAAAGATAGATAGATAGATAGATAGATAGATAGATAGATAGATAGATAGATAGATAGATAGATAGATAGATTTACAAAGACCTAATTTCCAAAACTATAAAGATAGATAGACAGACAGACAGATAGATGGATGACAGAAAGACTTGCCCACTCACGTTCCCAGGAAATACCAAGGGCAGCACATGATTAGAAATCACTCTAGTCCTACTTTGATGCCACATTAGACATTTGCATTTCTGGTCTGCTGGCCTCTCTTTAGGACAGTGGGGAAAGTTCCTGAGGCTGAGACACTGCACTGTATCTTTTGCCCTTCCTTTATTCCGTGCAGGTGTTCTACAAACCTGTTGCTTTCTTTACCAGAGGCCAAGATGGAAGTCTTGTTTAGGTTGATAAAGCAAACTAGGCTTACAGTCATGAGTCAGCATGTCTTACTAAAGATTTGTTGTGGGATGTCCTGTATGTGCTACCTTTATTGGTTGATGAATAAAGCTATTTTGGCCAATGGCTTAGCAGAGTAAAGCCAGGCATAAAATCCAAACAGATGTATAGAAAGAGTAGGCAGAGTCAAAGAGACACCATGTAGCTGCCAAAGGAGAAAGATACCAGAACATTACCAGTAAGCTACGGCCTCATAGTGATACATAAATGAATATTAATGGGTTAATTTAAGATATAAGAAAGAGCTAGCTAAGAATACTCCTGAGCCATTGGACAGTGTTATATTAAATATAGTTTTTATGTGATTATTCAGGTCTGGGCCCCCGAGAAACCAAAGTACAGTTTCGGTCTATACAAAAGACTATTTCCACATTCCAGAATCATATGGCCCCGAGGCTCTGTGAACTTCAGGTTGTCGGGCCTGAGAGCAAGTACCCTTCCATCTCATTGGCCCCTGGTGCTTTCTGTGGTAGAAACTGACTGTATGTTTAATTATATGCCTCATTCTGGGCCTGGGAAGATTTCTATATTTTCATTCATAGGTCCATTTGTTTATAGAAAATCCTTTGTTGAGCCATTAGAATGTCTCAGTGGGTAAAGGTGCCTACTGCATGAACACATGCATGTACACACTCAAAGGCAATAACAAAAAGAAAATCCTTTAATAGATAAGAGGTATGGTGGGCATAGTGGTGCATGACCTTAATCCTACCATTCAGGAAGGTAGAGGTAAGAGGATCTCTGTGAGTTTAAGGCCAGCCTGGACTGAGAAATCTTATCTCAAAAAACACACACGTGGGCACACAGACACAGACAGACACACACACACACACATGGAAAGAAGGCAGGAGGGAGGGAAAGAAATGGAACCACTTAAAATCAACTCAGAGTTGGGGATATAGTTCAGAAGTAGAGCTTATAAGAGGCCCTACTTTCCATCTCTGGTACCGAAGGGAGGAGAGGGGAAAAGGCAAGAGTATCACTTTTAAGTTCAAGGCCAGCTTTGGCTACAGAGACTTTGTTTCTAAACCACACCACACACATATCTCCAAAAAGAAAAAGGAACTATGCATGGTGGCACACCCAGTATAGATAGGACTTCAGAGTTCAGGGCCACCTTCAGCTCCCAGTTTAAGGAAGTCTTTCTTTGCCCTGTGCTACTTTTGACCTCTCTAAAACCAACAAAATCCCCCTTAAAAAGCTAGGCATGATGGGGTATACCTGCAATCCCAGAATTCAGGAGAAAGAAACAGAACTGTTGCAAGTTTGAGGACGACCTGTTACATAGAGCCAGTTCCAAGCCAGCTAAAGGTAGATAGCAAGTCTCAAAAGCAAAACACACATGTTCTTGGAAGCAAGAACAGCTATACAGCTTCTTAACACTCAGAAGTCTGGCCTGTGTACTTGTTGCAGAATGTGCCACCCTAATCAGGGAAGAAAAAAAAAACTGAAATAAACTGTGGTTTACAGTTTATACCATCAACAGCCTCTCAGTAAGTTAACAAGTGATCATATAGCAGAAACTGGAGAATAAACACAACTTTCCTCATTAGCCTCTCAGGTTGCCTCGTGGAGAAGCAGGCCTATCCCAGCACAATGCCAGCTCAGAAGGGAAGTGTCCAGAGCCCCTCTGCAGCTGTACACAGGCAAGTCCCCACACTCCAGCTCCAGATACTCTAAGGTCTTCTTTTTTTTGTTTTGTTTTGTTTTTCGAGACACGGTTTCTCTGTGGTTTTGGAGCCTGTCCTGGAACTAGCTCTTGTAGACCAGGCTGGTCTTGAACTTACAGAGATCCGCCTGCCTCTGCCTCCCAAGTGCTGGGATTAAAGGCGTGCGCCACCACTGCCCGGCAACTCTAAAGTCTTCTGTTGGCCTTCCTCCCTTCACTGGCTAATGACACTCAGAAGCCAGGGATGGTGGCTCATACATACCTAGAATCCCTGCAGTTATGAGTCACTAAGGCACGAATGTTGGTCTGAGTTCAAAGCCAGCCTGGGCTACAGGGTAAGCTCCTAAACATATCTACTGTGTACATTGCTGTGGTATAATGCTTATACACTGTAAAAATTTGTCACTCGTATTGGTTTAATAAAACACTGATTGGCCAGTAGCCAGACAGGAAGTATAGGCAGGGCAAACAGACTACAAGAATTCTGAGAAAAGGTACCAAGCCACATGGCTAAACCTAGATAAGAATTATGGGTTAATTTAAGTTGTAAAAGCTAGTTAATAATAAGCCTGAGCAATTGGCCAGTTTATAATTAATATAAGCCCGTGTGTTTATTTGTGACTGAACAGTTGTGGGACTGTGTGGGACAGAAACTTCTGTCTATAGGACATAGCAGCTTCAGGTATGGGTAGTGTAGGCCAATCTAGTATTCAGAATCTGAGCCTATCCCAATTCACCTGATCACATTTATCCAGATCTTTTCTGGTATCTACTATAAACGGAAGTTTGAGGTTGCGTTATCTTCTACCCAGCACCATTCTGAATGGTAAATGTAGACTTTTTTCCCCGCACCAACTCCCAATTTTCCAAAATCAATCAGAGGAATGCTAGGATTCAATACTATTCTGACAGTATCTCCTAAAATTAGTAGCCAAAGTGGGAACCCACAAGGATGACACATATAAGACACTAGCCACAAGCAGAGTACAAGCTATCCATTCTGCTGCTCAATTACAAATTTAAAAAACAAGCCGGGCGGTGGTGGTGCACGCCTTTAATCCCAGCACTTGGGAGGCAGAGGCAGGCGGATCTCTGTGAGTTCGAGACCAGCCTGGTCTACAAGAGCTAGTTCCAGGACAGGCTCCAAAACCACAGAGAAACCCTGTCTCGAAAAACCAAAAAAACAAAACAAAAAAAAAACAAAAAACAAAAAACAAACTCAGAGTTATCCATATCCCCCTCAGATTTGATATTTTGCTAGAGCTCACAACTCAAGAAAACACGTTGCTCAGTTTGTGATATAATTCACAAAGAGCCAGATGAAGCTCACACACAGGACAAGGAACACCACCTTCCTGCTGCCCATTCCAAAGCTCCATTTGTTCTGGTTCAAAGTTGGGCTGTAGTGGCAGTTTCTTTTATTTTTAACAGCCCAACCTCCAACTCCTTCCCCTCCCTAGTGGCCCTAAATTTTCACCTGCTGATAACTTCTAAGTGACCAAATTCTAGCCTAAGGCTAGTTATTCTGGGTCCCCAGTAAGTCATCTCATTAGCATAATCTTATGGGGGCTTCTTACAAAATGGACCTGAGTAACAGGATCAAACTCCTAGCTAAGATTAATTTCTTGTCCCTGTCAGTCCCAGTACTTGGAAGTACTAGGACTTCCGGCCAAACTGGTGTATAAAGTAAGACCTAGTTCAAAAAATAAAATAAAATAAAATAAAAACGAAAACCAGACACTTAGGAAATCCCACCAAGTTTAGGAGCTTGTGTCAGGAACTGAGCCAACAGCCAGATGTGTATGTATTTACTACACAAGAGGCAACTGAAAATGCTGTCCTGAACTAGACTGCTATAACAGTACACCATGGGCTTGGTGATTTATAAAGAAGTTATTTTCACAGGAGTGAAAGCTAGCAAGCCCAAGCAAGCTCCAGTCTATTGCTGTCCGTAAGCCAATTCCCCTCACAAGACCCTTCACCTGGGCTCATCACAGTGCAGCAGGGTCCTGGTCCTGCTGTCCTCATACTGGTAGCACTGGATTGTCGAAGAGACAGATTCATGTCATAGAGGGCTTTCAAAAATCATTAAGAGGCCCAGCACTTTTAAGGGGAAAAAAAATTCCGTTCAGAATGATCTGCTGCAAAAACCTTGGGTCCAAAAGCTCCGTCTCCAGGAATGATTTACTAAGGAGCGAGTTTTATCATTAACCTGTGGCTGGATAGGTAGTGTTAAGTCCTGGAAACAGCAAAGACGCTATTCATTTACACACATCCTGCAGTTATTTATCAGGGTGTTCCATCATTTTAACAAGAAAGGTGGTGGTATGCACCCTATAATCCTAATAGAACACTTGGAAGTTTAAGGCCAGCCTGGACTTCATGAGCGAGAAAAATAAATAAAATTTAAAGTAAACGGTTCTGTAAAGGGAAAGAGCACAGGATTGCTTCTTAACAAAAAATTTCCTCAGTTAACACACAATTTATTCCATCAGAAAAACAGAAGCGCTGCTGGCCCCAAAACCCTCATTTCTATTTTCCACCCCTCTCTCCCACTTCTGAGCTATACCAACAAGACACAGGTCAAGTACAACTTACATCTCCCTGAGTGTCTAGAACCGCTGGGAAGTGAACTCAAGTGCCCTAAGAAGCAGAATGTGCTTTTTTTTTTTGAGACAGGGTTTCTCTGCAGCTTTGGAGCCTGTCCTGGAACTAGCTCTTGTAGACCAGGCTAACCTAGAACTCACAGAGATCTGCCTGCCTCTGCCTCACAAATGCTGAAATTAAAGGTGTGCGTCACCACCACCACCACCCGGCTTATTTCCCCTTTCTTTATGTGGGAATGAGTTCTGGATCAAATAGTCTTTCTCTTTGAAGATTTTTATTTATTTATGTATTTGTTTATTTTTGTTTTTCGAGACAGGGTTTCACTGTAGCTATCGAGCCTGTCCTGTAATTTGCTCTTGTAGACCAGGCTGTCCTCAAACTCACAGAGATCCGCTTGCCTCTCTCTGCCTCCCAAGTGCAGGGATTAAAGGCTTGGGCTACCACTGCCCAGCAAAGCAAGTAACAACACACACACAAAAAAAGCGTTTTGCCTGCATGTATGTTTGTGTACCATATAAGTGACTGGTGCTCAGGGAAGCCTGAAGAGTGTATCAAATCCCTTGGAACTGAAGTTACAGGTGGCTGTGAATCAGTAAGTGCTCTTAACTACTGAGTCATCTTGTTAATCCCTCATTTGGTTCTGGGCACAGAATCTCACTATATAAGCTAGGCTGACCACTGTGCTAGTTGGTTTTAATTTGTCAACTTAATACAACTTAGAAACAACTGAGAAAAGAGGGCTCTCTGAAGTATTTTATCTGAACTTGCAGGAACTGGTTCTTTCCTTCTACCATGTGAGTTTCTAGGGACCAAACTCACACACACAGATCAACAGGTTTGGCAGCAAGCACCTTTCCCTGCTGAGCTATCTTGCCAACCCCATAGGAAGTGGACCTTACTGAGCAATTAGATCAGGTTGGCCTATGGGTTTATCCACGGAGAACCTTCTTCATTGTTAATCAATATAGGAAGATCCAGCCCCTAGTCAAGGGGTCCTGAACAGTTCAAAAGTCAGAAGGCTAAATAGAAAACTAGCAAGCAGGCAACATGGGCACACTCAATCCTCTCCACTCTTGAGTTGGTCCCTCAACTTCCTCAATAATGGAGTGTAAGCCAAATTAACCCTTCCTCTCCTAAAGTGTTTTTGGTCAGAAGTGAAACTAGGCCAGTCATCCAAGTTAGGATCCTCCTTGAGTGTAGACCAGCTGATCTGAATACTTGAGAGTGCTTATTTAGACCTGGTGCTTTATGGCACCACACAAATGGTGTGTAGGCACATGCCTACAATCCTAGTGCTCTAGATGCTGAGGGAAGAATAAAGTTTAAAGTCATCCTTGGCTACATGCTAATGTTCAATCAAGGCCAGCCTGGGATACATACCCATCTCAAAAACATTTTTAATAAAGAGGATATCTCTGCCTTATTAGTCAGGCATTGGGGTACTGAGATTAGAGGGTTGCTCTACCAACCTGTCTTCCAAGCTGCTTATATAACAACAATCCAGGGAGTCCCTACTATATCCCAAGGCAAACTTGTAGACTGTCAGTGCCTAAGGATACCTACAGCCAACAGAACCCTGTGTGAAGGAAATACAAGGTCCCTATTCAAGGCCACCCTAATTCCTGGGAGTGGCAGGAAGTGCTTTTTTCCCATTAATTTCCAGAAGCTGAACCCAACTTGAAAACAGAGTTAGAGGTTCAAGCAAATATGCTGACAAGCTCGAGCAGGGACAACATCCAGCCAGATCTAGCAGTCCTCAGAGAGGAGCAGGTAGGCACACAGCTTCCAAACAGGAACATAATGCCAAAGGAGAATTATGCAACTGATATAGCATTCCGAGCAAGGGATCACCAAGTCTGGGGGACGCGGCGCTCCCAAATCACACAGGGCTTCTCCAGACATGGCTTCTGCTGTCAAGATTTAAGAATAATTATGGCCGGGCGATGGTGGCGCACGCCTTTAATCCCAGCACTTGGGAGGCAGAGGCAGGCGGATCTCTGTGAGTTCGAGACCAGCCTGGTCTACAGAGCTAGTTCCAGGACAGGCTCCAAAGCCACAGAGAAACCCTGTCTTGAGAAAAAAAAAAAAAAAAAGAATAATTATGAACAGAATCTGCCCAGTAGACAATCCAGGCTACTGGCTTCCTTTTCTGTCACACACACACACACACACACACGCTTTATTGACAGTGTCTTATGTAGCCAGGCACGCTTTAAACTCCTGATCTTCCAGCCACCATCTCCCAAATGCTGGGATTACAGGCTAGCATCATGTCCAGTTAAACTCCTGGCTTCTAAGACTAGTGAGTGAACTTGTCTCTCTGCCTATTGCCAGGCTGTGCCTGAGGCATCCTGAGTCAGGTGCCTCCAGGTAACCCCCAGGTACTGAGCAGTCTGTGGCACGTCCTTAACTCAGGTAGTCACCCTTATTCCCACTTAACCTCTGGCTCTCCCTGTGACAGATGTTCAGATAGAGCTAGGAGAAACCCCTTCAGTCTAGTCATGTTTTCCTCTTTGTACAAGCCTGCCCTAGTTTGCCTGCAACCACAGAATCACCTATCAGACCCAGCTGCAGACAGGGCATCTGAGTGAGGAGTTACAGGAGTCTTTATAGTGGGCCTTTCAGGCAAGGGTAGCAAACACGGCACAGAAGTATCACAAAGCTTATCTTCCCTCCTGAAGGCCAGAAGTCATAAAAAAAAAAAAAAAAGAAAGAAAGAAAAAGCCAGTCCAGTCTCTAAACACCTTTCAATAAGACTGACCAGAGGTTAAAAGGGAACAGAACCAATCAGGGCTGTGGATAACACCTTCAAGAAAACTGGTCCCAGAGGTTGCTAAGGGGAATATTTGCTGTCCCACCTACCAACAAGGCTTGCACAGCTCTCAGCCTCAGAAGTAAACAAGAAGCGAGCAGAACACGCAGGCAGAGGAGCTCAGACTCCAAGCTGGGATTCACATTTCATAGGGCAGCTGAGATGCGCCATGTGACTCAAGTGACCCCTCCTACCCTGAACCAGACGGTGAGCCAGTGCTGAGCTGCACGTACACCCCAGACAATGGCCCAAATCCTTAGCGTGAGTTTCCACACGGTAACCATCTTTTTATAGAATAAGCAAAGCAGAAAAACAAAAATCGTCTTAACCCTCAAAATGACAAATGACAACCTCACGTTGCCAACGAATGACTCAGCAGTCGGAATAAAGTGTATGTCAAGGTGGTAACTGAGACCTCAGAGTACCCAGAAACTTCCAGAGATGGAATCTAAGTAACAGTGTTAGAAATAAAATCTCAATAACTATAAAAACAACTTTACAGCAAACATTATAAAACATCCCTTGATTTCATTTTACGAGAAAGAACAAAAAAGCTTCTTAGTCTGTCAAAGGAGAAACTGCAACTGTTTGACGTTAAGGAATAGAACCTGAATTACAAGGTTTTTTCCAATGGGGCTGTAATTTTAAAATACAGACCCTGTAATGTATTGGTCTGGTTAAATTCTGCTTGTTCAGAATAAATAAATGCAGCTCACTAAATCTTAATACAAGCTTTTTAAAAATTTTTAACATAGCCCACCACAATGCTGTACCATTTTGATTCCAGCACTCTAGGAAACAGAGGTGAGTAAATCTAGGAGTTCAAGGGCAGCTTTGCCTACACAAGTTCTAGGACAGCCAGAGCTACACAGAGAAAATATGTCTCGAAAATCCAAAAGCAAAACAAATCTTCACACTTTAACGGCAGCACTGGTGCGGCAGAGGCAGGGAGTTCGCGACTAGTGAGACCCTGTGTGAGAAAGAGCACCCCCTTTAAAGGCTGAGGTGGCCCTTTGTTTATTTACAAGCTCATTTTACTCAGTGAACTCTTGCTTCAGAGAATACAAAGGTCAACATGATCCTCCTCCAGTTCTTGGATCCTTAGAAGAAAAGGATGAGCACTTAACTCAGCCCCACCAGGTAGCTCTCAGAAAGGTATGATGGCACACACCACTCAGGGTGGCCTCACAAAACTAGCAGCTGTCTTTTCAGTGCTAACAGCCTGTAAAGGCTGCATGCCAAAAAAGCCTTTTTGTTGTTTGTGAGACAGGGTCTGGCTACACACCTCTAACTTAGCCCAGCATTGCTAACCTTGAACTTGTCAAGGCTCAGCTTCCCTCCCCAAGACAGGATTTTAGGTGTGTCACCACACCCAGCCTAGCGTCCATCTTCTTAACCAACAAATCACTTCATTGCTTACAGTGAGCCTACTGGGCTGAATAAGCACTTTACCCCACTTTTGTGCTGTTTATAGCTCTCTTCCACACTGAGCTGCACAGCTCCTCTCCCCTCTGGGTTTCTCTGTGTAGCCCTGGCTGTCCTGGAACTCTGTAAACCAGGCTGGTCTCAAACTCAGAGATCCTCCTGCCTCTACCTCCTGAGTTGAGGTTAAAGGCAAGGGCCACAATTTTTTTTGTTTTTTGTTTTTTTTTTTTTTGTGACAGGGTTTCTCTGTAGCTTTAGAGCCTGTCCTGCTCTTGTAGACCAGACTGGCCTTCAACTCAGAGATCCGCCTGTTTCGGCCTCCCTAGCAGGGATTAAAGGCGTGTGCCACCACCACCCAGCTATTCCAACATTTCTTAAAGATAACAATCTTTTGACTCTAAAAGATGACAGTGGTCCAAAGCCTTACAGCCTCCCTCCTCTTCCATTAGAAAGAGCTGACATAACAAGCCAGAGGTAAAGACGGGGCTGTAAATTGCAGCTACTCCAGAGGCTGAGGCAGAAGGATTCCAAGTTCAAAGCGACTATGTCTTCAAGCATAAAATGATAGCAGGTAGTGTTCCTCGGTGGCTGAGCCCTTACATCGCACCAGGGTCATAAATACTAATGAGTTCAATCAAAGCACTGAAAAGTCAACCTGCAACCTCTGGCTCACTTCAACAGTGTTGAGCCAGGCGTGGGGGAAGTGCAAGGCCTGTACTGAGCTATTCAGGATCGCGGGGAGTTCGAGGCTGACCTAAAGAGACGGTGAAGTCACAGAACTCTAACAGCGTGAACAGACCACGAAAGGTTCAGCCCGGCCTGACTATAAAAGGGACTGTCTGTAAGATGCATCGCGGCCTCCACGCACGACACCCGGGCCCACGACCCGGCCACCCCCGCGACACCCCCCTCGGTCTACAGCCTCACCCTGCAGGTTCTCCTCCCCGCTCTGCGACATGGTGGTTCGGCAGAAGAACCCAAGAGCAACTGCGGCAGGCCTCAGCGGTGGTCACCGAGAGATATGAGAGCCGCCCGCCGCCTGCTCAGCTCTGAGGCCAGGCGACAGGGGGCTGAGGGACAAGGGGCGGGGCGGGGCGCGACGCACGCGGCGGCGGCGCCCATTGGCTAGGGGGCGGGGCCTGCAGGTGGAGGAGGAACGCGGGGCGCGTGCGGCACGTGCGGCGCGTGCGCGGGGCGGAGCCTGGGTGGGACGTGGGCGGGGCCTGGGGTAGGAGTGCGCTGAAGGGCGGCCTTCTTTAAGCATTTGGACAGAGGGGGCTGGGGGCGGGGCCTGAGGTTAGAGCAACTGGAACCGCGATTTGCGCCGGTCTGGGTGAGGCTAGGGGCGAGGCTGATGCCGGAGCGTTGGGACTCCGAGGTGCAAGCATTGCAGGGGCGCTAAGGGAGGGGCCTGAAGTCAGGCTAATGTAAGCATGGCAGGGCGGACCCTGAGGAAGGCGTGGCATGGAGGACCTGCTACCAGGCTCTGTAGAAGCTGGCATGGACTTATGGATCCTGCCCCTCCTGTCCGCGGTTGACCCACTCTGTGCCCCTAGCTCCAGAATCTGCGGGTGCCAGCCACGGGAGCACGCGATGGTTTCGCTGTCTCTGTGCCCGTTTACAGATAGGGTTGTTGGTTGAATTAAAAAAAAAAAGTCTGGAGTGGTTGTGCATGCCTGTAGTTCTGGGTCAGGCTGGGCTGTCTAAAAAATAAAGCAAAACAAAACAAAATTTGCCAACATTCTGCTGCAGCAACAATGGCGAGTTGGGGAAGAACAGGGCATTTTTGGATGAAAATGGAATTGGAAGGACAGTGCTTAGACTCTGCTTTGTCCCTGTACCCTACCCAGTAACGCTGTTCTTGGAGGTTGGAATTCCCTCTTGATACAGTTCTGGGATAGAGAAGGGGAATGCCAACCTTAGGAGAAGCTGTCTTAGCAGCAATGGGTCAGATCACAAGAAGCAACTTCGTTTGGTGGTTTTCATTTACAAACCGTTGGCCTTGAACTGTCTGTGTAGGTGGCACACCCCTTTAATCCCAACACTCGGGAGGCAGTGGCAGGTGGAGCTGTGTGAGTTCAAGGCTAGCCTGGCCTACAAGAGCTAGTTCCAGGACAGGTTCCAAAGTTACAAAGAAATCCTGTCTAAAAAAAAAAAAAAAAAGGGGGGGGGAATAAGACTATAGATGATTGCCTAGCATGCATGAAGCCCTGCGTCACAGAAAACCAAGTGTGGTGGCACCCCACATTCAACTGAAGCAGGAAAATCTGCTGTTCAAGTGTTAAGGTCAAGTCTGAGTTACATGAAACTGTCTGAACAAAAAGACTGCGGGTATAGTTCAGTGTAGATTTCTTCCTTAGCATTTAAGAGGTCCTAGGCTCAATATCTAACATTGAAAAAAAGAAAAATATCTAGGTGACAACAGCTTAGAAACCAGGATCAAGTTATCCTAAGTGACTTTCTACTACAAAAAAAAATTATTACTTACTTACTTTCTTACTTACTACGTTTTTGAGACAAGGTCTCTTTATAAAGTCAAGGCTAGATTCCAACTCATGGATGGCAACATTACTGTCTCAGCCTCCATGACACCAGGATTACAACATGGCTCTTCCACACCCACTTAAAGTTACAGAAACTTTGACAGTCACCAAAAAGAAAACCAAAAATCAACGTGTTTACAAAATGCATAGGTGAAGGAGGGGGGGTGGAGATAGATAAGAGGATGATGGGAATACACAGGATTAGAAGCAGCCCTTATCAAATTCTGAGCCTGAGGGCAGGGAGGCTAGGCAGGCAAGCTGAGCTAAACAGTCCAAGAATGTTATCCTTAGTTAAGAGGATGTTAGGGCAGATCCTGAGGTGGATAGCGAATTCCTTCTACAGGGAGCTAAAGATAGCCCAAGATCATTATGGTTCTTGACTTACAGCTAGCTTTCCGTCTCCCAAGTCAATATGTTCATAGCCAAGGTCAGTCACTGCCAGAATCTCTAACGTAGGTTCTGCTTCTCCAGGATTTCAGCTCACAAAGCATTTTCTTAAAGAAACACACATGTAAAAATAACAGTTAAAGGGCTGGAGAGATGGCTCAGAGGTTAAGAGCACTGGCTGCTCTTGAGGAGGACTCAGATTCAATTCCCAGAACCACAAAGGGCAGTGGTTCTCAACTTTCCTAGTGCTGTGACCCTTTAATACAGTTTTTCATGTTGTGGTCACCCCCAAACCATAAAATTATTTTCACTGCTACTTCATAACTGTGATTTTGCTACTGTTATGAATTGCCATGTAAATATCTGATATGCAAGATGTCTGATATTTGAGCCCTGGGAAAGGGTCTTTCAAACCCCAGCGGGGTTGAGACCCACAGGCTTGAACGACTGACATAGAGGCTCATCACAGTAACTTCAGTTTCAGGGGATCTAATACCCTCTTCTTGCCTCCCTGAGCACTGGGCAAACACATGGTGTGCAGTCATACATGAAGGCAGGACTGAACTCAGTAAGTTAGAAACAGGGGGCCTATCTTGTTTGGCATGGCTTTATTATTATCAGTATTATTGGGGGGGGATCGAGTTGTCAGTGCTGGGGATGGGATATAGAGGTCAGAAGACAACTCTGTGAAGTCTCTCCTTCTCCTGTGTGTAGGTTCTAGGGAATCAAGCTTAGACCAGGCATTTTTTACCAGCTGGACCATCTTACTGGCTTTTAGAGACCTTTTTCTTCTCTAATTGACATGATCAGCTTTACAACTTCTGCTTCTGCTTCCTTCAGCCCCTCTTAAAAATCAACTCTTCTGCCCAGCCCACTGGCACACTTATTCTGTGTTATTATGAAGTGTTGCCTAACTCCAGAACCAAAAATAACAGTGCCAATTAGTAAGATCTATAAACTAGCCAGGCAGTGGTGGCGCACGCCTTTAATCCCAGCACTAAGGAGGCAGAAGCAGGCAGATCCCTATGAGTTCCAGGACAGCCTGGTCTACAAGAGCTAGTTCCAGGACAGCCTGGTCTACAAGAGCTAGTTCCAGGACAGGTTCCAAAGCTACAGACAAACCTTCTTGAAAAAACAAAAACAAACAAAAAAAGATTTATAAACTAACCAGGGGTGGGGACATGAAGCACACCTTTAATCCCAGCACTGCAGAGGCAGGTGGGAAGATCTCTGTAAATTCAAGGCCAGCCTGGTCTACCAGAGCTAGTTCCAGGGAGAAGGAAGGAAGGAAGAAAAGAAGAAGAAAGTAGGAAGTTTAATAAGAAGATTAAGGTGGTTGTAAGGTTATCTGTCATAGGGTAGTCTTATCTAGGCCTTGTTAACATTTCCATCATGTAACTTTCAGTGACATTGGTGATGCGGGGCCACTAGTCTGTTTCTCTCTATGGAAGCTCTGCCTGTACCAAGGCAAGCATATCTTTTTTTGTTTGATTTTTGACACTGTTTCATTTTGCTTTGAGATATGGGATAGGGTCATAGCCCAGACTGACTTCACGTGGTTGCTGGGAATTGAACTCAGGACCTCTAGAAGAGCAGCCAGTGATCTTAACCTCTGAGCCATCTCTCCAGCTCTCAAACTCACTAAGATTTTGAGCTGCTGACCAGATTACAGTCCTGCATCACAACACCTGGCCTTGAGGTGAGCTTTTTTTCCTTACAGGGAGTGTCTACAATCTGAACCCAAGCAAGCAACTGAGCTGTAGACTGTGTCTACAGTCTGAACCCAAGCGAGCAACTGAGCTGTAGACTGCATCACCATGAAAGCTGAGTGGTGGCTGTCCCAGAAGCACCACCCATATTTGGGGTATGTGGGTGGAGCCCCCTTCCCGAATCCCCTCTCCTCATTTTCTCTTAATGCTCACACTTAGATTTATATCAAAGCTTGTTTCTGCTCTTGGCACAGGAAGTAGAAAAGAGAGTACTGCTTTCGTTTTGTTTCTGTTGCTGGTCTGATAAAACCCTGCTTTGAAGAAATGGTTTATTTTAGCTTACAGTTCCAGGTTATGGTTTATCATTGCCAGGAAGTCAAAGCAGGAGCCATGGCATCTGGTCACACCATAGCCTCTGTCACAAGCAGAGAACAATGAATGTGGGCACCTAACAGTCTGCCTGATTTCTCTAGTCTTAGAAGGTCTAAGGCTCCCAACCTAGAAATTGTGCCTTGCACCTTTAGGCCTGGTCTTCCCATAACAACTAAGGCAGTCAAGAAAATTCCCCGCAGGTATTCCCACAGGCCAAGCCCATTTAGAAAATTCCTCATTGAGACTCTGGTCTTGGGTGATTCTAGGTTGTGTCAAGTTGACAATTAAAATTAACCACCGGGGCTGGAGAAATGACTCAGGAGTTAAGAACACTGGGTACTCTTCCAGGACCAGGGTTTAATCCCCAGTACCCACAAACATCTAAAACTCCACTTCCAGATCTGATACCCTCTTCTGGCCTCCATCAGCAATACACACATGTGGTGTGCACTCATAAGCACAGGCAAAACACCCTTACACGTTTATGGGCAAAACACCCATACACACATAAAATAAAAATAAATTTTTTTAGCTGGGCGGTGGTGGCACACACCTTTAATCCCAGCACTTGGGAGGCAGAGGCAGGTGGATCTTTGTGAGTTCGAGGCCAGCCTGGTCTAAAAGAGCCAGCTCCAGGACAGGCACCAAAGCTACAGAGAAACCCTGTCTCAAATTACCAATAAATAAATAAATAAATAAATAAATAAATAAATAAATAAATAAATAAATAATCTTTAAGTGGCTCAGCAGTTTGGAGCACTTGCTGCTTTCCCAGAGAACCCCAGTTTGTTCTCAGCACCCACATCAGACTGATCACCACTTTGTGAAACTCTAATCCAAGGGGATCCCACATTCTCTTCTGGCTTTCAAAGGTACCTGCACTTACCTGGAAGACTCTTGCATGCACATACACAAAAATAAATAATTTAAAAATAAAAAATAGAACTAGCCATCACAGTAGACCTCCCTAGTAAACAGTGCAGTTCTCCTGAACACAGGGCCAGAATAAAACTGAGGGTTCAGAGGGCCACACTGGTCACAACATAATAATCACCATAGTGAGAGCCCAAAGGGAAAAGAAGACATAGTGCATGAGCCAACGGTGACAGAGGTGACAGATGTGACTTTCACCCAGCTGGGAGAAGTCACAGGGCACTGGGAGAAAGGAATAATAAGGAGGATTTGTTTCTCTACAGTTTAAAATCAGAAGCGGGTACCAATCTGAACGCAGCCCTGCTGGCTGTCAACAGGAGGCGGCGTGCCTCTGGCGTGGGAGATTTGGAAGGGCAGTTTAGTTCCAAAGAGCCCTCTGGGAGCCTTCCACCTTTCTGGCTGGGTTCTCCTGCCTCGGGCCTACTGACCACTTTGTTCTGGCTCCTTCCCTCCTCCAGGACAACAGCCACTTTTCCAGGAATTTACCGTGACGCCTGTGCCACACAAAGTTATTTTTAGAAACTGGCATGATGAAATATTCAGAATTGTAAACAACATGCACACACGTTAGGTCCCACGTTCGCACTTGTGCCGCGTCCCTGTTGGCTCCGCAGGGAGCTCCCGGGGGAAGGGGAGGGTGTTCTTTGATAAAAGCCTGGACTGTACTTGCCAGGGAATGCTCAGAACAGGAAGCGCTCTGGCTCTGAAAGTCAGACACAGCCGTGCTCAGACTGGACAGTGTCCCCAGGGACCTATCGGGGAGTGCTAGGCTGGGGCCCTGCTGTTTATTTGTCCTTGCTTGGTGAGGCAATAACTTCAGGCCTGCTGCACCGGAGATTGCAGAAGTGGAGTAACTCAGATGGCCTGAGACCAACCTGCCAACAACTGTCTCAGGGCGAAACGTGCCCGGCAGCACATCTGTCATGAAGCCTCTCAAGGTACACATCCATCTCGCAGGGAGTGAGGAAATGGGAGGCTGCTATCTTAAGGAAGAAGGAGCTTTTTTAGGGAGGGAAGGTAGGTGCCAGGGGACTGTCAGCAGGAAGATGGCACTAGGCAGCCTCCAGACCCCAGTGTGTCTCTTTTTTCCTCTCTTCCTGAAACATTTCAATTGACCTTGATCTCTTGGGACAAATTCCTGTCATTCTTTTTTTATACTTGTTTATTTGCTTGGTTGGATTTTTTGTTTGTTTGTGACAGTATTAATATGTAACCCACTTGGCCTTGAACTTGCAGTAAATCTTCTTGCTTCTTCTTCCAGAGTGCCAGGATCACAGATGTGTCCCACCACGCCTGACTCAGTAATCACTTACCATTATTAATATTGTTATTATTATTATTTACTCATTTTTAATGAGGCAGGGTCTCTTGTGTCCCAAGCTGGTCTGAAGCTCACAGTATGGCTGAGGGTGATCATGAACTGATCCTCTTACCTCTACCCCTCTACTCCTGAGTCCTGGGATTAGAGAGGCATGACCACTCCCAGTGTATGTGGTGCTAGGGACCAAATCCAGGACTTTGCTGATACTTGGTCGCCAGCACTCTGCGACATTCCTAGTCCAATCTTCTGCTTATTTTATAAAAAAACAAGGCTTCCACTTTCACAGAAAAGCTGAGCATCAAGTACAGAGATTTCCCAGATGCCCTTGACATCCGTACCCCTACCTGCATGGGCCCCCTCTATCAGGATTCTCACCAGGGGGATGTCTTTGTTTAGTGGGAAACCCACAGAATCGCCATTGGCACCAATTACCCACAACTAACCCTGCTTTTGGTGCATGTTCTCTGGATCTGACAAGTACAGAATGGCATTGGCTACCATCTAAGTCCCCACTCTGTGCCTCAGCATCCCATTCCCTGGCATTCCCCAGATTTTTTCCTGTCTTCACAGACTTGTCTTTTCCTAAATACCATGGGTTAGAGCCTACAACAAATCATTTTCAGACTCGCTTATCTCTGTGGTGTATTTTGTTTGTTTGTTTTACAAAAGGTTGTCACTTATAGTCCTGCCTGGCTTGGAGCTCCCTATGTAGGCCAGGTTGGCCGTGAACTCACAGAGGTTGGACTTCTTCTGCCACCTCAGTGCTGGAATTAAAGGTGTGTGCTGCCATGCCAAACCCAGAAATATGTACTTTTCTTAAGATTGCTTTATGTGTATAGGTGTTTTGACTGCATGTATGTTTATCTGTGTCCATATGCATTCAGTACCTGAGGAAGCCAGAAGAAGGCATCAGATATGGAACCTAAATTACAGATAATTATGAGCCACCATGTGTGTGCTGGGAATTGAACTCTGGTCCTCTCCAGCCCTACCGAAAGTATTTTGTTTTGGGTTTTGTAGGTTTGTTTTGTTTTTTGAGACAGTGTTTCTCTGTAGCTTTGGAGCCTGTCCCGGTACTCGCCCTGTAGCCTAGGCTGGCCTTGAACTCACAGAGATCTACTTGTCTCTGCCTCCCAAGTGCCGGGGTATTAAAGGCACATGCCACCACTGACCAGAAGTTGTTCTTAAGGGTCCTGGCTCAGTAGTTCATTGTTGAAAAACCTTCCACTGTCTGTCTGGAACACAGTGCATACTCCTTCACCTACTGAAGGGTATCTCCATGCTCCCAGGCTTTGGCTGTTAACACCATAGCCTCCATGCACACCAATGTGGAGATGTCTGTGAGGATGCAACCCTCCTCTGAGCTCTCTCACACTGGTCCTGCTCTGTTATCCCCCAGTCTTGCCCCCAATCTCCTGACAGGACTCTCCTTGCCCTGGCTGGTCCTTTACTCCAGATACTACAATAAGCATTTTCTCCTGACTCCTTGCCACCATGTCCTGTTAACTCCATTTCTGGGCTGTTCAAAATATGCCATTTAAATGTTTTAATAACTTAGGACTTTTCATGAGAATGAGATACATATGCTCCTGGCACCACAAGCTACTTCAAGAGGAAGATGGGCATTGAAGAGGCTCCTTATGGAGTTGGTTAGTCATTTGGGCAAGAAACTGCTCTTTCCTGGACTGCTTCACTGGACATTCAGGACCCGTAGAGAAATGCCTGCTGAATTTGCCTAAAGATGAGATGATCCTTCGGGGTTCCTGCTTCATGAAAGAGTCTGCAAGACATTCTGCAGGACACAGAAGAAAGTGACTGGCAAACTGCCAATATAGGCAGTCCTGTCTTTGAAATTTCCTGCTTCATGGAAAAGTCTGCTGGATACTATGGGCCTGTAGGCTGAAGATGGATGCCCCAATGGTACAGAAAAACTTTGGGTGACTGTCCAGGCAATAAGATGTCTCTGTCAATTCTAAAGTTTTAGAAGTTGCTTACAATGTACTTCCTGTTTACTTAAGTAATATTATATCCTTCTGGAGTCTTTGGTGGAGTTGAAGAATTTATAGTTATAGTTTTTCTTAGTTATGATAAAAAATAAAATAGAAATAAATATTGCAACTGTAATTTTTGCGTGATAACTGTTTTGTTATATGTAATTTTACTATGTTAAAGATAAAGCCTTCCATCTTGTTTAAACAGAAAAGGGGAAATGGTGTGGGAGGTCCTTTTGTTTATGTGTTGCTTTCATTGGTTAGTGAATAAAGAAACTGCCTTGGCCTGTTGATAGGGCAGAACTTAGGTAGGTGGAGAAAACTAAACAGAATGCTGGGAAGAAGAGGCAGAGGGAGAAACCTTGGATACTCCACCTGAGACAGACACTGGTTAGAATCTTTGCTGGTAAGCCACTGCCACATGGCGATATACAAATTAATAGAAATGGGTTAAATTAATATAAGAGTTATCCAATAAGAAGATAGAACTAATGGGCCAAGCAGTGATTTAATTAATGTGGTTTCTGTGTGATTATTTCCATTCTGGATGGCCAGGACGAACAAGCAAGCCCTTCTCCTACACTGGGCATGTGCTATCTTAAGGGATGCAGTCTCCACAGGACAGATTTCTTCAAATCTAAGGCCAGAAAACTTAAAAACATTAGAGAATGGCCAGGTGGTAGTGGAACATGCCTTTAATCCCAGCACTTGAGAGGCAGAGACAGGTGCATCTCTGTGAGTTTGAGGCCAGCCTGGTCTACTGAGTGAGTGTCAGGACAGGCTCCAAAAGCTACAGAGAAACCCTGTTTCTAAAAATCAAGCCAAAACAAAACAAAAGAAAAACACATAATTCTGATGGTTATATATTGCAATAGGTTTCTGTTGTTGTTGCTTCTCTGTTGTTGTAGCTCTTGCTGTCCAGGAACTTGATCTGTAGACCAAGCTGTCCTCCAACAGGTGACAGACCTGCCTCTGCCTCCCAAGTGCTAGGATTGAAGGTTTTTGTTTTTGTTTTTGTTTTTTTTGTTTGTTTTTCAAGACAGGGTTTCTCTGTGGTTTTGGAGCCTGTCCTGAAACTAGCTCTTGTAGACCAGGCTGGTCTCGAACTCACAAAGATCCACCTGCCTCTGCCTCCCAAGTGCTGGGATTAAAGGCGTGCGCCACCACCGCCCGGCGCTAGGATTGAAGGTTACACCACCATGTCTCACTTTGTTTTTGTTTTCGTGTTTTTTTAAACAGCAACAGCTGTGACTGATGATGAAAATATATAAAGACACTACATGGTTCCCCCAGCTCCTACCATCACACATTCTCTCACCTTGGGCATTGGGGATACTGTTCAGCTGTGAGGAAGTAGCTGCCAGTGTTGGTGTTTCAGCTAGATTTGGAGTAGGGAGGGAGCCTGCACTGCAGAGTTTTGCCAGATCTCAAATGAGGACCATAACATAGCCTCATGGGTAGAGAGAGCAAAGTAGGAAGATGTCACCATGCTGTTCTGATGTTCACTCCTGTGTGAGCACAGTAGGTGAGTGCAGGCAGAGGTTTTTTGTTTTTGTTTTTGTTTTTATTTTATTTTTTTCTGCTCCCAAATCAAATATTCACTGAGAAACTTAATATTAATTGTAAATGCTTGGCCAATAACTCAGACTTATTACTAGCTAGCTCTTATATTTTGAATTTAATCCATATTTCTTTTCATTCTTTCTTCCCTTTTCTTTTTTTTTTCTTTGTTTTCTTTTTGTTTTTTTGAGATGGGGTTTCTCTGTGCAGCTTTAGATCCTGTCCTGGAACTCACTCTGTACACCAGCCTGGTCTTACACTCACAAAGATCTGCCTGCCTGTGCCTCATGAGTAGTAGGATTAAAGGCATGCACCACCATCACCTGGAAACCATATTTCTTATCTATGCTTTGCCACATGGCTCTGATGTGGAATGCCCTTCCGTAGGCTGTGAATATGTTTTATTTCCAATTTTTTTTTTGGAACTAGCTCTTGTAGACCAGGCTGGCCTTGAACTCACAGAGATCCGCCTGCCTCTGCCTCCCAAGTGCTGGGATTAAAGATGTGTACCACCACCATCTGGTTTTAACCACCATTGGTTAATAAAGAAGTTTCTTTGGTATATGGAAGGGCAGAATATAGCAAGGCAGGAAAGCCAAACTGAATACAGGTAGAAAGAAGGCAGGGTACTCGAAAAATCAAAGAAGGAGAAGGAGGCAGGGTCAAGAGACGCCAGCAGCTACTGGAGAAGCAAGATGTGAGGTAACAAGCCATGAGCCTCATGGTAAAATATAGACTAATAGAAATGGGTTAATTTAAGTTATAAGAGCTAGTTAATAATAAGCCTGAGTTAATAGCTCAAACAGTTTGTAATTACTATTAAGCCTCAGAATGGTTATTTGGGAATTGGCGAGTGGGAGAGAAACCTCCAGTTAAATGGCTTTGTATTTTTTCTTGATATGGCATGCCCATCTTGCTTCTCTCTGTCTCTGCTTACAACTCTCCTGACTCTGCCCTTCTTCTTCCCATCATTCTCAGATTGGCTCTCCGGTCTAACTTTATCCTGTTCAACTCTTGGCCAGTCAGCTTCTTTATGAAACCAATCACAGCAACATATATTCACACAATGTAAAGGAATATTCCACAGGTGATTGAAGGAACATGGTGGATATCAGGATGAGAGGCAGCTGTCTCACTAAATCTGACATTTATCCATTGCTCTCTTCATGCATTAGACTCCAGACCACTTCTTGGCTTAGATGTAGCTCCCCAGAAAACAACAGACAGGACTCTCCTGACTACTTCTTTGGGAACTACCTGAACCCTAAACCTTAATGACCTTTTTAGGGAGGCACACACACACACATGGACGAGGCACACAGAACTATATCCAGAGGGTTTTTTTTTTAACTTCCAGCTCCCAAATAATGACATGGAGACTTTTTTCTTGAAGATTTATTTATTTATTTATTTATTTATTTATTTATTTATTGTATATACAGTGTTCTGCTTGCATATAACCTGCAGGCCAGAAGAGGGCACCCAATCTCATTACAGATGGTTGTGAGCCACAATGTGGTTGCTGGGAAATGAACTCAGGACCTTTGGAAGAGCAGTTAGTGCTCTTAATCACTGAACCATCTCTCCAGCTCTGACACGGAGACTTCTTATTAATTGTGAAATCTTGGCCTTAGCTTAGGTTTGTTAAAAACTAGCTCTTATAATTTAAATGAACATGTTTATATTAATCTATGTTCTTCCATATGGTTTGTTACCTCTCCTCCATGCTGTATGTCCCCTGTCTGTGTCTTCCCTTTTCTAAATTCTTGCCTCAGCTTCTTCCTGCCTAGTTACTGGCCATTCAGGTTTTTATTAAACCAACCAGAAGGTATCTTGGCAGAGATACATCTTCACAGTGTATAAAAAAGATTATCCCACAACATTTCCCTGCTTTGTCTAAGTAAAAAGGAAAGGGTTTAACTCTAACACAATAAAACTATATGGAATAAGAGCAATTATCAGGTAAGAATTGCATTCACAATGTTTGGCAAATTCAGAGAAAATACTCTATTATCTGTCCTGTCTTGGTAAGTCCAAAGTTTTATACCTAAACCACTTTCTTTTTTTCTTAAATTTATTTACTATATATACAGTGTTCTGCCTGCATATATGCCTGTAGGTCAGGAGAGGGCACCAGATCTCATTATACGTGGTTGTTGCTGGGAATTGAACTCAGAGTCTCTTAACTGCTGAGTCATCTCTCCAACCCCCTAAACCACTTTCTATCATAATTTGTGTTACCAACATAAAATTATGTTTAGATCTTAAAACTTTTTCTTAGATAAATCTTTTAAGCTTTTTAAGCTTTTATGTCTCTGAATCTTATAAACCTTATGTCTCTTTCATAATTTGGTAACAAAGAAGATGGTATAACTATTTAGTCTTCAACTCCCATCAGAGACCTGAGGATTATAAAGTAAACAGGAAGTGCAGAGCAAACAACTTCTAAAACTACAGAAATGACAGAGACAGCTGGCTGCAAGGCCAATCAACCAAGATTCTTCAATATTCCTCTGCAATATCGGGGCATCCATTTTTTTTTTGTTTTGTTTTTTGTTTTTTGTTTTGTTTTTCGAGACAGGGTTTCTCTGTAGTTTTAGAGCCTGTCCTAGAACTAGCTCTTGTAGACCAGGCTGGCCTCGAACTCACAGAGATCCACCTGCCTCTGCCTCCCGAATGCCGGGATTAAAGGCATGCACCACCATCGCCCAGCCAGGGCATCCATTTTTGCCTGCAGGCCTTGAATATCTGACAAACTTTTCTGTACAGTAGGAATTTTGAAGGATTGTTCTACCTTGACTTGGCAAAGCTCAGCAGTCACCTTCTTTTGTGTCCTGCTTGTCCAATTTGGATAGCATACTGTCAGCAGTTGAAGCAAGGGCAGTTTCTTGCCCAGTGACTAACATTGCCCCAATGAAAACAAACTCCATAGGTTCTTTGATGTCCATCATTGTCTCTGAAGTAGATTGGTGCTGCAAGGAGCAGATGTATTTCAGTGTCATAAAAAAAACCTTATGTTATTAAAATATTTTTTTTTTTTGGTTTTTCGAGACAGGGTTTCTCTGTGGCTTTGGTTCCTGTCCTGGAACTAGCTCTGTAGACCAGGCTGGTCTCAAACTCACAGAGATCCGCCTGCCTCTGCCTCCCGAGTGCTGGGATTAAAGGCGTGCGCCACCACCGCCCGGCTTATTAAAATATTTTAAATGTAATGTTTTATCAATCTCTGAAGTGTATTTTATGTTTCTATCTTTGTTTAGTCTTGAAAACATCACTAATATAAATTTGATTGTTATAAATGACTAACTACTAACCTGCATTTCTTTTTTCATTAATCTTTCAGATAAAGACTAACATGCATTTCTTAATTATCCTAAACAGTTTGTAATAATAATATTCAAGGACTAGAACTTTACATTACATTTTAAATGAGCTATATAGGTACAATACCTTAACCAAGAGTAGAAACATATATACAGCATATTATAACAAAAAACTTAAATTTGTATCATATAGCAATACCTGAAATAAGAATAGAAACATATATAGTATGTATAAGAAAAATAGCTTTACATTTGTATCAATATACAAAGACCCATACCAATGTAAATTATTTGAAACTATTAATTGCTTTTTAGTTTAAAAATAAATTCAATAACCAACCTTTTATCCTATCATTCCTACAGAATGGTGGCTTCCAAGCTTGGCTGCATAGCAAGCAACCCCCATCTGGTGGATATGTTCAAATCGCAAATTCCCAGGTCTAGGGTCTAGAAGTCTTCTAGGGTCTAGAATCTATATGGACAGATTCTTCAGTAAGGTTTTTGTTGCGAGCTGCCATGGGAGTATACAGCAGGTGACAATTAGCGTTCAGCAGGTCAATTCATCAGACACATGATTGCCTGGTGTGGAAGCCCACCTGCGAAGGTCGTGAGGTCACTGGCTGTGGAAAACAGTTGTCCCTGCCTGTAATTTCTCTTATGAGTCACTTCATTTCTTCCCTCAGAACAGCTTTGGGTGTATTCCCACTGTCTGTGTGTTTATCTCATCTATATATTCCATCTATTGGGCACACATAGCTGTGGATGATCAGAAAATGATTTTCTGCTTTAGTTGTGTAATACTGAAGAACAGGTTTAATGCTAGGATATTTTTTCATAACTCAGACTGACGTAGGAGATTTCTCAGCTACAAAGACAGCCTTTTACACATTTAGTTAAGACCTCAGCACAGTCTCAGCAGACTGGTTGCCCTGAGAGACAAATACACAAAGTCAATTTTCCAGGTGTTGTTTTGCTGATTCAAAGCCAGAGTTTAATGCAGCTTTAGTCTGCACGTACTACCTAACCTCAGTGTCCAGCTAACTGATTATTATTCTTAAGTCTTGATTTCCAATGTCATTTTCTGTCTGGGAACTCTCACCAGCTTAAAGCTACGTGCATGAGTCAATGTGACATTCATAGCCTAAGAGAAACTCTGTTACTTATCTTGCGTTATGAGAATGGGTTGGGTCCTGAAAGTGAAACATGTAATTGTCCAGATTTTGGCTGAAAAGAAAATAGAGAACTAGACAGAGAAGAAATGGAGCTGTAAGTAGTAGAGGCTACGTGAGGCTAATTAGGAAACTGTAAAAGAAAACTATGTAGCAATGCGGAGACAGAGAGATTCTCAGAGATTTTTTTTTTTTTTTTTTGGATTTTTCGAGACAGGGTTTCTCTGTAGCTTTTGGTTCCTGTCCTGGAACTAGCTCTGTAGACCAGGCTGGTCTTGAACTCACAGAGATCCGCCTGCCTCTGCCTCCCGAGTGCTGGGATTAAAGGTGTGCGCCACCATTGCCCGGCTCAGAAAATATTTTTTAAGTTAAAGTAAAGAGAAAGTTATCATCAATAGCATCTGTGTTTCATTGTTTTCCCCTCAGATCGAAAAAGTCTAGCCTTGAGATAGATAAGAATTTTTCCTGCATGGCATTGGTGGCACACACCTTTAAGCCCAGCACTTGGGAGGCAGAAGCAGGCAGAGCTCTGTGAGTTTGAACTCTACGGAGCAAGTTCCAGAATGACTAGAGCTGTTACACAAAGAGAACCTGTCTCAAAAAACAAAGCAGAACAGAAAAAGAATTTTTCTTGACCCATGCTATTCTGAAGTCTTCTTTTTCACTGCCCTAGAGCCAATCATGGGAGCTGGTGATTCTGGACCCACAGACAGTGATCTGCTCTTGCTGTCAAACCCATCCATTCCAGGTCTTCTTCCCTGCAGCAGAAGCTCCAGTCTCTGGAATCGGAAGTGACAGGAAGCACAGTGCCCCGAAGAAGATCTATGTGAGAAACACTGTGGCCCAAAGAGTTTGTCTCCCAGAACTTTAATCTGAGGGACCTGATAGAACATAGTGGAGACTCCCCAAGGGTGGTACCACGAGCAGCCTCTATGAGGAAGATGTTTACTGGAACAGAACTACGTAGGACCCAGCTGGCCAATATGAGGTCCAGGAACCTGAGGACCTTCACAGGGATTTATCTGTTCTCATTTCCTCAGAGGCCTCCTTTCAACAAGGATGAAACACTTCATGCCCAGTCACCAGCAATGACCCACGGACAGCTCATCTTTCTGTAAGCACCTTAATAGTGATATTTTATTTATGTTTTAGAAAATAAAGCTTGCCTAAGATCAGAAGGGCAAAGCTAAATCACTAGAGGTCAGGCAGTAATGGCACACACCTTTAATCCCAGGATTTGGGAGACAGAGGCAGATGGATCCCTGTGAATTCAAGGCTATACTGAACTACACAAATTCAATGTAGAAACAAATCCAGGCGGTGTTGGCTTACACCTTTATCCCAGTACTAGGGAGTCATGCCTTTAATCCCAGCACTAGAGGGAATATACAATGGGAGGAGAGAGAGGCTTTAGTGTGGTTAGTTTGTGGTCACCCAGCCTTGGTAGAGATAATACTTCTCTAGTGGCTTGGCTGTTTTGCTTTTCTGGTTTCAGGGTTGAACCCCAGTTCTATAATTTGTGCTTCATCCTCTGTGCCCAAGGATAAAAGGTTAGATTATTGAATCTACTATGAAAAGAAAAAAGGGATGATATAGATATGATAAGATAAAAGGTAGATTAGTGGATCTACTTTTAAAAAAACAACTACTAGTTTAAAATGTTTTACACTGGATTGGACTTTTGTATATTGTATACAAATTTTGTATATTGAGAGTAATTTTGTTAAAACATACTGTGTATACATTTCTAATCTTGTTCAAGGTATTGTACATATACAGTTTATTTAACAATGTAATGCAAATTTCTAGATTTCTAGTCTTTTTTGTTTGTTTTAGTTTTAGTTTTTTTTGTTTTTTGTTTTTTTGGTTTTTCGAGACAGGGTTTCTCTGTGGTTTTGGATCCTGTCCTGGAACTAGCTCTTGTAGACCAGGCTGGTCTCGAACTCACAGAGATCCACCTGCCTCTGCCTCCCGAGTGCTGGAATTAAAGGCGTGAGCCACCACCGCCCGGCTTTTGTTTTAGTTTTTTGAGATAGGGTTTTTCTGTAGCTTTGGAGCCTGGCCTGGATATAGCTCTTATAGAACAGACTGGTCTTGAACTCAAAGAGATCTGCCTGCTTCTGCCTCCCAAGTGCTGGTATTAAAGGCATGCTGCACCACCACCCAGCTGCAAATTTCTAGTCTTTGAAAGTTATTATTTTCAAAGACTATTTAGGATAATAATGAAATGCAGGTTAGTAATTAGTTACCTATTATAATCAAACTTGTAGTCACATTAGTTATGCTTTCAAGGTCAAACAAAGATATATTTTAGAAAGATAGGTCATCTTCAAACACTTCAGAGATCTACAGAATGTGGCATTTAAGACGTTTTAATAATATAGGCTCTTTTAATGACAATAATACATGTCTGCTTCTGGCAGCACCAATCTACTTCAGAGAAGATAATGGGCATAGAAGAAACTCTACATGGAGTTTACTTTATGGCAAAAGTAAACCACTGGGCAAAAAAAAAAAAATGCCCTTACCTCGACTGCTGACAGTATGCTGTCCTAATTGAACAAGGACACAAAAGAAGGTGACTGCCAAACACTGTCAAGACAAAGAGGGACACCCTTCAGAATATCCTATTTTAAAGAAAAGTCTGTCAAATCTGATAAGCCTGTAGGCCGAAGATGGATGCCCCAATGTTGCAGAGGAACTTTGGGTGACTGTCCAGGCAACTAGATGTTTCTGTCATTTCTCATAGTTTTTTGCAAGTCACTTGCTCACACTTCCTGTTTGTTCAGTTATTATTATTTCCTTCTTGGGTCTCTGGGGGAGTTGAAGACTAGAGAGTTATAGTTTTCCTTGTTTACCAGATGCAGAAAGAAAGTTATGATAGAAAGTAAATTAGGTACAAGACTTTGAATTCATTGAGATAGAATAGGTAAGGAGTATTTTCTCTGAATTTGTCCAATGCAAATGGACTAGACATTGTTGATGTATTTATTGCCTGTATATGTTGTATGCAGTCTTAGTATTTATTGTATATAGTTTTCTTATATTAGTTATAGCCTTCTTTTTTATTTTAGACAAAAGAGGGAAATATAATGATATTTCATTTGTATTTTTTTTTTTTTTTTTTTTTTTTTTTTTGGTTTTTCGAGACAGGGTTTCTCTGTGGCTTTGGAGCCTGTCCTGGAACTAGCTCTTGTAGACCAGGCTGGTCTCGAACTCACAGAGATCCGCCTGCCTCTGCCTCCCAAGTGCTGGGATTAAAGGCGTGCGCCACCACCGCCCGGCTTTTCATTTGTATTTTAATAAGTAAAGTTTGCATGAAGATCAGAGAGTAAAACAGCTGTATTGGTCAGCCTTATAGACCAGGCAGTGGTGACAGACACCTTTAATCCCAGTAGTCATATTAGTTTGCCATAGAATCCAGGCAGTGCATGCCTTTAATCCCAGTGGTGCACACCTTTAATCCCAGTCCTAGAGAGGATTATAAAATGAGACGAAACAGCTCTCAGTCACAGTCTCATTCTGAGATTCCTGGAGGCAGGATCATTGCTTCAGACTGAGTTAGAGGTAAGAGCCAGTGTCTGGCTGTTTTGCTTTTCTGACCTTCAGGTTGAACCCCAATTTCTGTCTCTGGGTTTTTATTAATCATGCTACGTGACCCTAGAAAGTAAATGACTCACTGCCTTTTTGCCCCACGAAACAGCACAGTTGCTTTCTCTCCTATCCTTCATACTATAAACACCCACTGAAGTACCCGGCTTCCAAGGGTCTACACACCAGAAAAGCCAGCAAGTCTCTGAAGATGCCACTTTCCAGAAGTAGTGTGTGCCAAACACTGGGGCTAGACTGGATCATTGGCCAAAAATAAGAGCACTAAATTTTGACTGCATTTTGCTTAAAAATACAGAGAGCAGCCAGGTGGTGGCTCATTTCTTAAAGCCCAGCACTCCAGAGCAGAGGCAAGGTGATCTCTATAAGTTCAAGGCTAGCCTGATCTACATAGCATGTTCCAGGCCAGCCCAGGCTACTTAGTGAGAGTCTGTCTCAAGAAAAAAGGAAAAAGCAGAGAGCAATGCTGACTTTCAGGTTTAGGCATAGATTATCCTCTGATGGTTAGACGCATCCAGGTAGGCAGAGTACTTGAGATTCCAAAAGCCCTCTTACAGAGCTCCTTTATCTACCCACAGAAGAGCTTTCCTGCCGCATTAAGAACTCATGACTGAAAGAAAGAGAAAAGGTATCCCTGCAGAAACAAAAGCCTACAGCACAGGGACACGTTCAGTACAAATAAGTGCACATTTAAAGTCAAAGAAAATGGGGCTGGAGAGAAAATGGGGCTCAGAGGTTAAGAGCACTGCCTGCTCTTCCAGAGGTCCTGAGTTCAATTCCCAGCAACCACATGGTGGCTCATAACCAGATCTGGTGCCTTCTTCTGGCCTTCAGGCAGAATACTGTATACAAAGTAAATAAATAAATCTTAAAAAAAAGCTTAATGATCATGCAAAGCTTTGGCAATAATTGTGAGTGTTCAGCTGTGGATGGTCATTTATATCACCCTCTGCCCTGCCACACACACACACACACACACACACACACACACACACACACACACACACATCCAGGGCTCAGGGATCATCTCAGAAGAGTGGTCTCTAAGTGCTAGAGAGTACAAGAAAGGACTGGCATGAGATGACTGCTGCGCACATCAAGTCTCAGCAGCTGTGCCTCCCTGCACGGGATTAGCACTCCAGCACCGATGGGGGTGGGGTTCCTGAGGACCTGCGCTGAGTTGAGGCGCTAGCGGCATTTTATCTGCTGAAGTCAAAAGCCTCAGTGAGCATACGGGCAAAGCTGATTGATCTCAGAGGGTTAGAGAGAAAGAGAGAAAATGTGAAGTTGGGAGGAGGTAATGATAGGGTGGAAGGGGGAGGGCGTTTGGAGATGTTAGAGCAAGAAGGGGGGTGGATACAACCAAAATGCATTGTACACATGTATGAAAATTTCAAAGAATAAAGAACCTTATTTGAAACTATTGTAGCTGTCAAAGTTCCTTCTTATTGGTACACTTAGGTCTTCCCAAGTTTCAGAACTGAGAAGATTGTTCTTCCAATTGAACCACAGATACTTCTGAGAAAATCTGAGCCCTGAGCTCTCCAGGTGGCCATTTGTCAGCTCACTGACACCCTCTGCTGTCCAAGATGCAGAAGTCTGAAAGGAGCACAAGAAAGTGTCCTAGATGGGGAAGCTGTGTACAAAAAAAAAAAAAAAAAAAAAATGTCTATAGCATTTTAACCAGAACAGACATGAACTTAAATGGTCCTCAGTGCCCTCCACAGGAGAACAGGCAAACAATGTAACCCCGCAATAGCATAACGTCTAGCATGTTAGGGCTTTCCATCACTTTGACAAACTACTTGAGAAGCAGGCTTATTTTGGCTCCTGGTCAGCCTGTTCCATTGCTCTGGATTTTAAACAAGGAAAGAAAGGCAGAGAGAGAGAGAGAGAGAGAGAGAGAGAGAGAGAGAGAGAGATCCCGAATATCACAGGTCCCAGTGACTTCCTTCCCCCAGGTAGCCCATCCTGCTGTGTGGACTGGTCAAAGGATTACTCTGCTGGTGAACTTACAGCCTTCTCACTGACTGGTATCGAGCCCTCAACACACAAGCCTTTGGGGACAGTTTATGTTCAAACCACAACACCCAGCAATAAATAGGAACAAACCACAGAAGCAGGCTGTAGCTTGACATGTGAATGATCACGTGCTAGCTCTCCATATCTTCTGGTTCTGTGTCCAAGGATCCAGTCGATCACAGATTGCAGGGTTGGGGGTTGGCTCAGTGGTAGAGAGCTTGCCAAGTGGGCGTAAGGCCTAGGTTCAGTCCCTAGTTTGGCAGTGGGAAATCAATCGCAAATTGAAGATTTATGTTTTGTTTTTTTTTAAGACACGGTGTGTCAATTAATATAGTTAAGTCCACGGGTCTAGGCCCACCTAGAAGATGCGTCTCTGGACATGCCTGTGATATAGGTTAGGCTAGCTGTGATAAGAATACTCACTGTGATTGTGGTCAAGATCACCCCACAGACTGGGGTCCTGGACTGATAAGAGAGTGAGCTGAGACACATATCTATCTGCTTGCTGAGTGGGGACAGTGCAGCCAGCAGCTTCATCCTTCTGCTCCCCCGCCTTCCTTCTTCACCATGATGGACTTCCCTTTGAACAGTGAGCCCAAGCAATCCTCCCTTCTTTAAGTTTCTTTGGTCAGATTTTGTAGCAAGACAATGAGGGAACCAACAATACACTGGGTTTTGTTTTATCTCTCTGACTGGCTTGGTGTTTGGTATGTGGCCCAGATAGTCTGCCCTCAAACTCATGACAATCTTCCTGCCTCGGGCTCTCCAGGACTGGAATTCCAGATGTGTGTCACCACTCCTGGCAGATTGAAAATACTAAAAACAGAGCAGGAAAGCCTGTATTGCTCTCACAAAAGACTAGAGAGCCCAATTTCCACCACCCACATTGATGGCTTTCTTGAGAAATCTAGGGTTTCTGGCTTTTGGTGGTACCTGCAAGCAAATGCGCGCGCGCGCGCGCACACACACACACACACATACACACACTCAAAATTAAAACAAAAACGGGGGTGCTAAAGAAATGGTTCAGCAGTTTAAAGCATTGGTTGCACTTCCAGAGGACCAAGGCAGTCCGAGCACCCACATGGCTACTCAAAACCATCTGTAACTGCAGCCCCGGGGATTTCTTTCTTCTGACTTCCACAGGCACCAGGCACACGTGTGGTGCACAGACCTACATGCAGGCAAAATACCCACACACATGAATTAAAACAAAAATAGAAACTAAAAAAAAATCTTTCAAAAATTCTATTTGTTTATTTTTTCAGTTCTGGGCTTAAAGCCAAGGTCTCATACACACTAGGAAGTTCTGGAGCACTGACCTACATCTTAGTGTCTTACTTTATTTTCCTGTTGCCGTAATATAATACCCTGCTAAAAGTAACGCAAGGGAAAAATCATGATATAAGTGGAGGGGATGAGGGATGGAGGAGATGGATGGGATGAAAGGACGGAGGGATGGAGAGATGGATAGGGTGAGAGATAGAGGAGATGGGGGGTGAGGGATAGAGGTAATGGAGAAATGAAGGGATGCAGGGGATAAGGGATGTGGGATGCAGGGGATAAGGGATGTGGGAATGGAGGGGATGAGGGATAGAGGGGATGGAGGGATGAGAGATGAGGTAATGGAAAGATAGAAGGATAAAGGGAATATATGGATGGAGGGATGACGAGGATGGAAGAATGGAGCAATGGACAGGTAGAGAGATGATAGAGGGGATGAGGGGATGGAGAGATGGAGGGATGAGTGACAAACAGGAAACGAAGCTGCTCGTAAGTGCACTAAGTTTCTTAGCAAATGTAGGCAGTGAGTGCATTAGCCTGGAGAGAGACACACTGGAAGCCAGAGGACCCAAATATTCACAGGAGAGAATGGCTGCTGGGGCATCTCAGCGACAGAGCATTTGCTCTGCCAATCAAAAGTGAATGTCAGAGGAGAATCCTCCCAACAATGACTTCAGTTAGCCATAAGATAGTGCCGTCAGAGCCCTGTGCCTCGGCAAGCCCTCTAGTTCATAGATCCACACATCAGTCAGCTTTCACAAGTTTGACTTTTGATTGGTAGAGGCTGGGTGCCTCAGTTTTCACATCTGCTCTTGACGGTGGGGGTGACCAGCTGTTCACATTCCTGCCTTGATTTCCAAATAATGATGAATCATAACCTGGAATTATAAGATGAGTAAAGCCTTTCTCTCTCGTATTTCTTTTTTTTTTTTAAATCAGGATATCTGATCCAGAAATTGAAGTGAAACTAGGACAGTCTCGGTTAACCCAGACTGGCCTAAAGCTCTATACGTAGCCTTCACCTCCCAGTGCACACCACGCCCGATGCTCAGAGCTTGTTGTATGCTAGACAAGCTCTCCATCAACTGAGTCGCAACCCCAGAACATCTCCACTGCTTTTGATTCTACTCTCTGTATCCACTCTTGGCTGTACCACCTAGTGCGCTGCTTTAGGTAGTCTTTAATATGATCTCATGATTTATAATTTTATACATTATGTTTACTACTATATTAACATATTTACTGTCTGTGTTCTTTTGTTTGTTTGTTTGTTTTTGAGATAGGGTTTCTCTGTGTAGCCTTGGCTGTTCCTGGTAACTTACTCTTCAGACCAGGCTGGCCTCTGACTCAGAGATCTGCTTGCCTCTGCTGGGATTAAAGGTGTGGTCACCATAGCCAGCACCATCTGGCTGTTCCAGTTTTTCTTTGTGGGGGTGTTTTTTTTTTTGTTTGTTTTGGTTTTGGTTAGTGAGGTTTTGTTCTTGTGGTTTATGTTTTGAGGGAAAGTTGATAACCTCACCCCAGTTCAGTTTCCTGTGTGTGGTTGAGATGTGACCTCTCAGCTTCCTGCGCCTGTGGCTATCCCGCCTGCCGGTTGCCACGCTTTCCCTGATGTGACAGGCTCTGAAACCACAAGCCAAGATCACGTCTTCCTTGAGCTGCTTTTTTTGTGATGGCATTCTATCACAGCAGCAGAAATGTGATGATACAAGGCCCCATGCCATCTAAACCGTTTTATACACACAACCTAGGAAAGTACCGTCTGTGCTTTATATCTCTGCAGAGCTGAGTCGTACTTCAGAGAGTAGATTCGCTATGAGTGGGTGCTTGCTGGTTCCACAGATAGTGCCTGTGGTGAGCGCTGACCTTCAAAGTATCAGTCACATGACTCATATCACCTGAGTCCTAGGCTCTACAATTTTGCTATCTACAAAGACTGGGAGCCCCTGCAAGACTGTGTAATACTTTCAATAATGTTGTGTGTTTTGACACTAGTGCACATTTTGTATTCACTAACTTTTGAATTGCATATGATAGCATATGTCCATAATCCTAGCATTCAGGAGACTGAAACAGTAGAATTTAGGTCAGCCTAAGCTATATAGAGAAACTCTATCTCCAAAGCATAAAAAAATTAACAAAAAAACACCAAAAAATAAAATTCAAGCCCACACAGATTTTCATCTTCGCCCCTGCACATTGGGTTGGTAGAAGCTGCCAATGAGGCCATCTGTGCTTAGGATTTTATTTGGGGAAAGATTTATTTTTTTAAGCCATTGATTCAATATCTCTAAAATCTTTTTTAAAGCTAATTTTGTTACGCTTCCAGAGTTTTTCGTTTTAGCTTTAATTTTCAAATTTACTGGCACAGAATTTACAAGACCTCTCATTTCAAAATATCTGACACATTTTAATAAATGTGTCTGAGATTTGTGAATTGAATGGTATTTGTGTGTATTCTGGAGGCATTCACTTGCAGGTGTGTGGTGTATCCACTCGTGTATGCTTGATGTAGAGGTCAGAGCAAAACAGATGTCTTCCTTTATTGTTTAGGATTCTCTCTCTCTCTCTCTCTCTCTCTCTCTCTCTCTCTCTCTCTCTCTCTCTCTTTCTTTCTTGAAACAAGGTTTCTCTGTAGCTTTTTGAGCTTGTCCCGGAACTCTAGTTGTAGATCAGACTGGCTTCAAACTCACAAGCGATCCACCTGTCTCTGCCTCCAGAGAGCTGGGATTAAAGACATGTGCCACCACCACCCAACTATTGTTTAGTTTTTTTGAGACAGGGTCTCTCACTCAACCTGGAGCTCAGAGAGCTCCCCAGGTTTATGTGGGTGCGAGGAATTGAGCTCAGGTCCTTACTCTCACACAGCAAGCTCTTCTTTATCCTCGGAGCCATCTCTCCAATCCCTTTATGTGTTTTGGAGATCTGATAATTTCTTTGTTACTCTCAAAGATTCTTACTTCTGCCTGGACTTAGAAGTAGCAGCTTCCAGTGAGGACAGTCTCTGTCTTTTGTCAATCTGTTCTTGGCATTTTTCTTTGACTTCCTTCATTCTCTTGGCCAAAATTTTAGTCCATTACACAGCCTCCACCTTATCTTTCTTAGTGAGCTATTTCCTCGGAGAAATGTGGCGGCGTCTGTGTTTCAGGGACGTGGAATAATAGGACACTGAGTCTTGGGTGCTTTGGTCCTGGGCTTCTTACCCTCTCGAAGGGCTTTCTAAAGACGTATCAGCAGACATCATCTTTAGAGAGATGGAAAAGTTTCCGATTCTGCTAGTTTCTTCCAGTCCCATCTGCCAAGGCATGGTATACATCTGTCAGTCCAAGAGAACCCCTCGCCTCCTCTTCCTTCTCTCCTTTTTATTCACCTTCTTCTTCTTTAAGACAAAAACCACATAACCACATTGAGAACATTCAGATTAGCATCAGAGTGAATACCCAAACAGACTTGTACTTCCTGTTCATTTTTTCCTTGGTTGACAATACAAGAACAGACCGTACTCAACAGCAGGCACACCCTGCCATGAGTCAAGAAGTCTTGCTTCTTGGGAAAACCTTGCTTGTTGTTCCCACCACTGATGGGAACCACATAACCCTTCCACTCTTCACCCAGAGCATCAGCAGCTACTTTTGTGGCCATGTGCTTCTCATAGACAGTATGAAGTTTTCATTTTTCGTTCATTTCAGTGAGTTTCTGACAGCCAGCGTCTGGGGTGCATACACTCTGCTTCATGGACTGCCATAATAAAAGAGCGTCTGTGGGTATTTTTAAAGTAAGCTTCTGACTTAGTTTGTTTTTCTATTGTCCTTTCCCTCCTATTTCGTGAATGCTGTCTACAGTTACTAACTCATCCTTTCATTTCATTTGATTTTGGTTTGTTATTTTTCTAAGTTCCTAAAATAGACACAAAAAAATCCTTGAGTGTATCAACAGCCCTGCCACAAAGGTATCTTGTTTTTCTACTAGCTAAAAAAAAATAGGTTTGATAAGGTCAGGCATGGTGGTACTCACCTTTAATCCCAGAACTTGGGAAGCAGAGGCAGGCAGATCTCTGTGAGCTTGAGGCCAGCCCGGTCTACATAGTAAGTTCAGAAGGAACTATGTAGAGACCTTGTCTCAATACGTGTGTGTGTTCCCACTAGCACACACTCACTGTATGTGGTACTGTGCTACAGAACATTTTCATGTAGATGCACAATGCTCCTTGAGCACACTCTCCAGAGCTCTCCCCTCCCCTTTCCCAGCTCTTAGGGGCCTTCCTATTAGCCTCCTTGGTTTCCCTAGATAGACTTCTTTCTACTTTCTGTGTATATTTCATGTATCCATATAAAATCAGGTGTGTGTTCGGAGTGAGTGGAGAGATGGCTCAGAGGTTAGGAGTGTTCTCTTGCTTTTTCAGAGATCCCGAGCTCAGTTCCAGCACCCAGATTGGGCAGCTCACAATCACCTGTAACTCCAATTCCAGGGGTTCTGATGCCCTCTTCTGGCCTCTCTGGGCACTGCACACATATACACAAACCCACTTACATGCACAAACCCACACTCAGATACACTAAAAATAAGTCTTTAAAATTTAGGAACCACATATGAAAGAAGACATTTGATATTTCTGGATTAACCTGATCTTTCTGGATTAATCTACCCACTTAAATGATTGTCTCCACTCACACCTGTTTACCTGTAAATGATATAATTCCAATCTTGGGCTTTTTGTTTGTTTGTTTTGTTGTTTTTGTTTCTTATTATTTTTTGTTTGAGACAGGCTTTCTTTGTGTATCCCTGGCTGTACTGGAACTCACTCTGTAGATCATGCTGCCTCTGCCTCCTGAGTTCTGGGATTAAAAGTATGCACCATTACTGCAACTCTCTCTTTTGGGAGTTTTTCAATATAGGGTTTCTCTGTTTAACTTGTATAATAGTCCTGGCTGTCCTGAAACTCACTTTCTAGACAAGACTGTCCTCGAACTCACAGAGATCCACCTGCCCCTGCCTCCCAAGTGCAGGGATTAAAGGCGTGCACCACCACGGACCAGTCAACATTTGATTTCTTTTTTGTTTGTTTGCTTGTTTTTTGAGACAGGGTTTCTCTGTGTATTTTTGGAGCCTGTCCTGGCACTCTCTTTGTAGACCAGGGTGGCCTTGAACTCACAGAAATCCTCCTGCCTCTGCCTCCCAAGTGCTGGGATTAAAGACGTGTGCCACCACTGCCCGGCTGCATATGAATTTTAAATGTGGACACATGGAATAGTAACTTTGTCATTGACTGCATAGCCCCTTTCTTGCCTTTAGCTACTTTGACCTGGGCTGTGGAGAACTGGGAGTGACTTTCACAGTGTCTCACCTCAATAACTACAGTTTCCATCATGGCATTTTAAAAAGCGTTTTCTAACACATCATGTTTATTCTTTGACCAAAATGTGTTATTCAAAGTGTATTTTTTATTTTCAAGCATATGGCTACACTCTGGATATCTTGTTACTGATTTCTAGCTTAATTGCATTATGGTCAGACAATATGCTCTATGTGATTTTAATTCTCTGAATTTTTAAAAGAATTGTCTAGAATATGGATGGTATTTAGAATTTCTGCTTGTGTTTAAAAACATTATGTCACTGAAAGCAGCTTTCTATATGAGTCTTTCAGGTCAGGTTTATTCATTCTAGTCAGAATTTATGTGTGGTTAGGACCCATTATTTGTCCATCTGATTTTTCATATTCATTTTATTTTATTCTATGTGCATATATATTTTCCCTGCACGTGTATTTGTGCACCGTGTGTGTGCTTGGTGGTTGAGGCGGCCAGAAGAGGACTTCGGATCCCCTAGGACTGGAGTTATAGGTAGCTGTGAGCCACCATATGAGAACCGGAAAGGAAACCCAGGTTCCTTGGAAGAGTAGCCAGTGCTCTTAGCCACGGAGCCATCTCTCTAGCCCCCTTATAACTTTTTGTTTTTAATATGGTATCACAAGGCTGGAGAAATGGCTCAGAGGTTAAGAACACTGGCTTCTCTTCCAGAGGTCCTGAGTTGTGAACCAGCAACCACAAGCTGACTCACAACCATCTGTAATGAGATCTGGTGCCCTCTTTTGGCTTGCAGACAGAACACTGCATATGTAATAAAAAATGGGTTCTTACTAAGTTACCCAGAGTGCTCTGGAATTCTTGAGATCAAATTGTCCTCCTGCCTCAGCCTCCTAAGTGCCACTATGCCCAGCTTATAATAATTATTGAAACAGGGGCATTAATTTTTCTCATGGTTACATGGTCATTATAGAGTTTTGTATTTGCATTTTTCTTTCTTTTTTCCTTTTTTTTTTTTTGTTTGTTTTTTCTTTTTGGTTTTTTGAGACAGGGTTTCTCTGTGTAACAGTCCTAGCTGTCCTGGAACTAGCTCTTGCAGATCATCTGGCCTCAAACTCACAGAGATCCACCTACCTCCTGAGTGCTGGGACTAAAGGCGTGTGCCAACACCGCCTGGCGAGTTTTGCATTTATCTTAATACTTTTGCTAAATTTTACTTTTTATGTTTTAAGTTTTATCTTTTGTGTACATATACGTTGAAAATCTGTATGTATTCCTAACGAGTTGAATTCTCTCTACTGAGTGGTCATTTTTATTTCTGGAAATGCATTTTGACTATGGTCTATTTTGTTAGATGGTAAGTAGATTCACCTACCTTAGGGCAGGGTTGCTGGGACTTATCCACAGTTTACTTTCTCTTTTTCATTCACTTTTACTTTTAAGCTGCTTTTAAATTTTCGAGGTGTGGGGAGTGCTGGAGAGATGGCTCAGCAGTTAAGAACACCGACTGTTCTTCCATACAATTCCAGTTTGATTCCCAGCACCTACACGGGCAGCGACAACCATCTGTTACTTCTGTGCAAGGGGATCTGAAACCCTCTTCTGACCTCCCAGGCATAGCACACAGTGGTACACAGTCAGACATGTAAAACACATACAGATAAAATAAAAATAAACCTAAAAAGTTAAAGATAATAAAATGTAGGACTGGAGAGAGAGTTCATCAGTTAAGGATGTTTGCTGCTCTTGCAGAGGACCTGAATCAGTTCCCAGCACCCACATTGAGGGATTCACAATTGCCTGCTCCAGGGGATGCAATGCCCTCTTCTGACCTCTGTGGACACTGCACACACGTGGCATACGTTTTCACAGATTCACACACATCCACAAATAAAAATAATAACATAGATCTAAAAAAATAAATTTCAGAGCCGGGTGGTGGTGGCCCATGCCTTTAATCCCAGCACTCGGGAGGCAGAGGCAGGTGGATCTCTGTGTGTTTGAAGACAACCTGGTCTACAAGAGCTAGTTCCAAGACAGGCTCCAAAGCTACAGAGAAACCCTGTTTCAAAAAACAAACAAACAAATAAACTTCAGGCCACGTGCTGGTGATGCAAGTCTTTAATCCTAGCACTTAGGAGGCAGAGGCAGGTAGATCTCTGAGTTTGAGGCCAGTAGGTCTACAGACTACACACACAGGAACCAATAAATAAATAAATAAGTTTTAGAATATGCCTTTGTTCCCAAGTACACTTTTCCTATTCTTTGTTTTTCTAGACAGTGTTTCTCTGCATAGAACCTGGCTATCCTGGAAGTTGCTCTGTAGACCTGGCTGGCCTTGAACTCGAATGGCAGAGATTCACCTGCCTTTGCCTCCCGAGTGTTGACACTGAAGGTGAAAGACTTTGAGGCACCTTAGCACTACTGCACCCCCCTTCCTGGGAACCAGGACCCTGGTAACCAACCACGCGTGCACAAGAGCTCTGAGTACTTTCCATCCCCTTTGTAGTCTTTCTTCAATAGACCCGGACCCTGGAACTGGGGTGAGACGACCTGCAGGTGACCTCCTTGTAATCGCCATAGCATTGATCAAGTAGAGTTAGCTGACCATTGTATGAACTAGTCAAAATAGTTGACAAATGATTTTTGGACTTTCCCTTTGATTCTGTACTACCCCCTCCCTGATTTTGTGGTTTTGCCTTTAAAAGAGCTTGTAATAGACAAAGCAGGCGACCTTCTCCTCTCGAGGCTGAGGGACCTCTGCCGTGACAGAATAAAAATTCCTCTTGCTATTGCATCAACCGTGCTGAGAGTGTCTCTTGGGGCGACCTCCTCCTTGGTGGGGCTTTAGGGCCCAACAAAGGAGCCACCATACCCATCTAAAAATGTCTTGCTTCACTTCCGTTTCTGAAGGGGATATTTCTAGATATAAATTTCTAACTGCTCTCTCTGATTCCTACTTTTCCTTTTTATTCAATGTAGCCCAGGATACCCTTGAAGTCACAGTAATCCTCCAGCCTTAGCCTAAGTGCTGAATTGCAGGCATCTGACCCAAGGATTCTTTTTCTTTTTAAAATGCAGAACCCTCCGCAAGGTTCTGTGTCTTCCTGGCACAGGGAGCATGCTAACTGTGTGCCATTCCAACTCTGGAGCTAATACAAGCGCTGCCATGGCGAACGCTGAGACTCCCTGTATTTGGGAATTCTAAGAAGATTATGTCTCGCCTGTCTTCCATGTGTTCTGCTTAGTGATTTGTTGGTTCCCTAAGCATGCTCATTGTTTTCTCTCTAGCTGCTTTCAAAAAGAAAAGAGAGAAGGAGGAAGGATGGGAGTGAGGAAAGGAGGGAAAGGAAGTACTTGGGCATGCTGATTCACGCTTGTAATCCCAACACCAAGGAGATGGAGGTAGGAAGATTGTGAGTTTAGGGACAGCCTGGGCTACGCGAGACCATGTTTCATGAATAAATAAATAAAATAATAAACAAACAAAGTGCAGTTAAGTTCTTCAAGGATGAAATGCCCCACCCTTGGTGTGTCCTCTACGGACTGGACTGTTCTTGCTGCACATCCAGGGTTGGGTATTTTCCTCATTGCTCTGAAAGCAAACAGTGTTTCCCTTTTTGAAGCTACCCCAGAATTAGGCAGTGGAAGTTCCTTCTCACCACCCATCCATCCCAGTGTAAAAGAACTGTGCTCACTCGGGGAGGCAGTGTGTGTTTGGATCTGATGCCCTCAGGCTCCTGTGTTTGAACACCTGGTCTCCAGCAGGTGGCGCTACTCTAGGCGTTTGTGGAACCTTTGGACATGGAGCCTAGCAGGCAGATGGGAACTTCTGAAGGCCCTGAAGGTAGCAGCCACTTCTGGTTCTGGCCTGAACTTTCTGCTTTCTAATCCTCCAAGATAGAAAAAGTCATTTCTGAAGTTTCTGCCTCTACAAAAAAGAGCCTCTCCAGCCACTATACTTTCCCCACCAGATGGACTTCTCCCCTCTGAACTGAGAGCCAAATCAAGCTCTCCGCACTTAAATTGCTCCATTAGGTTTTTTATTTGTTTGTTTTTGTTTTTGTTTTTCGAGACAGGGTTTCACTGTAGTTTTAGCCTGTTCTGGAACTAGCTCTTGTAGACTAGGCCAGCCTGGTCTCGAACTCACAGAGATCCGCCTGCCTCTGCCTCCCAAATGCTGGGATTAAAGGTGTCCGCCACCACCGCCCTGCTTCCATCAAGTATTCTGTAATAGCAACTAGATGTAACTACTATGGTGTGTCTTCATGGGCTTGATTCAACAGCTTGCTAATTCTGCCAACTCTTCCCCGGGCCACAGTGTAGTCCCGAGGGACCCAGGCCAGCGACAGAGTCCTCCTGGCCATGTATATTAGAAACAGCACATCTACAGGTTCCTCAGGAAGAAAGCAGCTGCTACTCAGATGCCTGGTTGAAGACACAGGCATGTCAGGACGCGAGACCAAGGGCCTGTCCCAGCACTAGTTCCCGGGAGCCCACGGGACTGGGGCAAAGTGAGAGGAGACAGCACGGCGCAACTTATGTCTTTCAACACAAAAGGTGAACTTTGGGGACACTATGTATAAAATTTGTGTGTTTGTTTCTGTTCGCCAAACAAATGTGAGTGGAACTCAGAGTGGGGATGTGCTGAGGAGCCTGTAAGGCAACACCCTTCCATTTGACCCCTTTCACTAATGAAGCTAGTCGTGTTCCAAGTGTCTGTGGGACATAAAAACATTGTGTCATAGACCTTGATAGGATAAACACAGTCAAGGCCTATGGAATGCATATATATGCACATACACACATTATACATATATGCACACAGTCACAGCTTCCACAGGGGATCTCAGCAGGCAGTAGATCTTACTATAGTTCAGTCATCACTAAGACCACGTAATATAAATAGCCAATTATTACTGGGTATTATTGGATCCACCAAACTTTGAAGATAAGTATGTAACACAAAATGCCCCTGTAACAGGAGGAGGCATGTTTGAGATGTGGTATGGACTGAGTTATCTCCCACAGCCACCAACAATTTATAGGTTGAACCCTCGCCTTCAATGCAACTATTTGGAGATGGGTCTCTAAGATACGGGGATATATAGACATAAAAGAAAGACTATATAAGGACACAGCAGGAAGATGACCGTGTGCAAACAGAGGTCTCAAGAGAACCCAATGCCACCAGCATCTTGGCCTTGGACTTCTGCTCTCCAGGATCGTGGATGATGACTTCCTGTTGTCTGAGCTAATCAATCTGTGTAGTGTTATTAAGAGAGCAGAGACCAGACTGACCTGCTTAGAATCTGTCCGAACAGGCCCAGCTTTGACGTATGTCTGTTTCCTAAAGCAACAGCCTTGACCCAAGTCGCGTCACTTTGAGTATAAGATGCCAAGAAAGGCCGACTCTGTAAATCTGGTTTATACAAGACGCGGCCACCATCTGTCAGCAAAGCAAGGACACAAACCGGCGAATAATTTACTTATGTCAATCAAATGTGCTACCTGAAATAACACCAAATTATGTCAGGAACACCAGATGCACAAGCTTTTTTTTTTTTTTTTTTTTTTTTTTTATTTTCGAGACAGGGTTTCTCCGTTGCTTCTTGGTTGTGTCCTGGAACTAGCTCTTGTAGACCAGGCTGGCCTTGAACTCACAGAGATCTGCTTGCCTCTGCCTCCCAAGTGCTGGGATTAAAGGCGTGCGCCACCACTGCCCGGCTAAGATGCACAAGCTTAACAACCACAGCAGATGTAACTCTGTCACAGGGATTATAAAAAAACTACTCTCCCAAGTCTGCGCTGTAGAAGGAAAGACTGCTCACCTGGTCACTTTCATGAACCTTGTCCAGGAGAGCCATCAGAGGAAGGCACTCCTGCCTCTGTCCCTGGGCTCCAGCCCAAGAGGATTTATCTCCTGACTGACACTCAGACCTTACTAAACTGGCTGTAACTTGAACAACCCAACACCAGAGACACCTGACATTGCTGTACCTGCATAGCTGTGGTCACAGGTCAGTAAGGCTTCTTATGGGACCCTGCGGACTGTTCCCTATGTCTGCAGCCTGTGTCACTGTTGTTCCCCACACCCTCATCCTTGTGCGAAGTAGAATTGTCATCTGAAAAGCATTATTAGAAGTTAAGATTGGAGTGTAAGGGGCAGGGAGCTGGCTCAGTAGCTAAGAGCCCTTGCTGCTCTTGCAAACAATCTGAGTTTGATTCCCAGCACCCATACCACACAGCTCACAACCTCCTGAAACTCCAGCTCCAGGGGATCTGATGCCCTGCTCTACATTCTGCATATGATTCTGAATATAATCACACACACAGAGACACACACACACACACTCACTCACACACGCATGTAAATAATAAACCTTTAAGAAAAGATTGGTATGATTAGCAATGGACAGCTATCAAGCAAAATCAAAACTACTTGGTCCATTGCAGTCAATGAAACTGATGTGTTTGGGAATTTTCAAATGCATTTATGTTTCTGATATAACTCTCAACAGCCTAATAAACCAAGGTAAATACAAGATTGTTTCCATTTGGGTATGCCTGTGCAATCCCAGCACTTGGGAAGTAGAGGCAGGAGAATCAGGATTTTAAAGTTAGCCTCAGCTATATAGCAAGTTCAAGGTCAGCCTGGGCTACACGGACATCTGTCTCAAATAAAATGTTTAAAAAACAAAGGATCTGGGTATAGTGGCACATGGGTTTTAGCACCTCAGGGGTGTAGGCAAGGTGATCCAGAATTCAATGCCATTCTCAGCTGCATGGCCTGAACCTCTCCATCTTGTGGCACAGGCAGCTTCTCTCTGAGTGCGCTTGCTTTCCTGCTCCCTCCGTCCTTTTGCCCACAGTTAGAGGTTTTTTTTTTCTTTTAAAGATTCATTTATTTATTTATTGTATATACATAATGTGTATACATGCATACATACATCCTTGCAGGTCAGAAGAGGACACCAGATTTTGTTACAGGTGGTTGTGAGCCACCATATGGTTGTTGGGAATTGTACTCAGGACCTCTGGAAGAGCAGCTCAGTGGTTACTGAGCCATCTCTCCAGCCCAAGACAGGATTTTTCTCTGTGTAGCCTTGGCTGTCCTGGAACTCAAATTGTGTAGGCCAGGCTGGCCTCGAACTCACAGAGATCTGCCCGCCTCTGCCTCCAAAGTGCTGGGATTAAAGGTTGGGTATGACTTCTGAGATCCAGTGGTTTGACCTACCCCCCATGTGTTGCCTCTCAAACTCAGTGCCTCACAAATTTTAGGGAAGCACTCTATCATGGAGCCAAGCTCTCACCAGCTTGTTGCCATTTATGCTACCCCATCTACAACTGCTTTCGACCAAAAAACCCAAAGAATCTAGGCACTCTGCTGTTCATGGAACTTACAGTTCTTTTTGTTAGCATGTTTATTTTTCTCTTTAATCAGAGTCTTGTACCACTCAGACTGGCCTTGAACTTGAAATCCTTCTGTTTTAGCTCCTGAGTGCTGGAATCACAGGTAAAAACCACTACGCCTGGCTCCGGGTACTTACACTTCTCCCCATGTAGCTGTAATCTCAGAACCTTGGAACAATTTGTCTATGGGCAAAGCTGGAGAACAGAACCCTGTGCTATCAGATACAATTTCCTGCAAATGGTTCCTGTTTCCTGCAGCCAGGATGGGAGACAGCGGGAGCTTCGGGAGAGGTCACCCTCATCATTGCTCCTAACGGTCTACTTGCAAAAGTACTCGCTTCCCATGTCCAGCACTCTGTGCTTTGCTAACTTAGAGCCTTGGCAGAGGTGTGTGTGTGTGTGTGTGTGTGTGCATGTGTGTGTGTGCATGTGCGCACATGTGTTGTGTGGTGCATGTGTTCTGTAGGTCATGGTCTACTTGAAGGAAACTCTTCATCAAATGTTCACCCTCCCTGGATTGTATCTCTTCTAGGTGAAGACCCAGAGTATTTATATATTGTGAGGTCTGTTGCTGTTTCCAGACTGAATCGTATTCTGTAACCCATGCTGGTCTGATATGTACTATATAGCTCAGGCAGACCTCTGACAGTCCTGACCCAGCCTTCTGGAAAGACAGTTTGACAGTCCTTCTGGACTGGGATTCTGCCATCACCCTTGGCAGCATTTAAGAGTGGGAAGGAAAACTAACATGGAGGTACAGACCTGTAATCTCAGCTGCTTAGTCTGAGGCAGTTCAAGAGCCGCCTGGATACATAGACAGAGGAAGATAGTGAGATCTGTCACAGACAAAAGAAAGAAAGAAAGAAAGAAAGAAAGAAAGAAAGAAAGAAAGAAAAAAAGGAAGGAAGGAAGGAAGGAAGGAAGGAAGGAAGGAAGGAAGGAGGCCAATTGTCACATGCCTGTAATCTCAGCACTTTGGAGGGATTCGCTGTAAATTGAGGTCAGTCTGGTCAACATAGTAAGTTCCAGGTCACCCAAGGAGCCTATGTCATGGCTAGATTATTTTATATTAATTAATTAATGTAAAAATAATGTCTTATTGTGCTTCATTATGTAGCCCTGGTTCTCACTATGTAGTATGCAGACCATGCTTAGAAGATTCTGCCTGCTTCAATCCCCCACCTGCTGGGGTGAAAGGTGTGTACCATAATGCCTGGATGTAATGACTATCTTTATTGTAATAGGCACAAGTTAGAGTCACCTGGGAAGAGAGTCTTAGTGAGGGATTGTCTACACTGGCCTGGCCTGTGGACATATCTGTAAGAAATTGTCTTAATTAATTGATGTGAGAAGACCCCGTCCCCTGTGGGTGGCACCATTCCTATGCAGCACCCTCCCTCAACAGTATAAAAGTGAAGAAATGGAGCTGAACACAAGCAAACAAGCACGCATGCTCGCGAGCAAGCATTCGTTTGTCTCAGTTCTTGACCACAGATAAGATGTAGCTAGCTGTTCAAAGTTCCTGCCTTGATTTTCCCAAAATGATAGACTGGAATCGCAAGCTGATAAACCTATTTGTTCCCTAAGTTGCTTTTCATCAGGAACTTTGTTATTATAGCAGCAGAAATGAAACAGGACAAAACAAAAAAAGTGAGGGAACAAGAGGGTTGAGATATAGCTTATTGGCACAGCACTTGGCCCTAGGTTCCATCGCCAGTATAGGAAGGGGCAGGGGGCAAAAGTGAAGCGGGGAGTACTGAACTGTGAATGTCAGAATCCGGAATACCGTCTGCTCACTGAAGCCTGAAAGCATTCCTCTCCCTACAGAGCCTTGGAAAGCAGCTCTTGGAGCCGGGAAGCCAAGGGTTAAGGGTTGGAACACCCACGTGCAACTCGCGGGCGCTGCTCATGGCTGCTCACATCCAGCACGCAATGAGGGTGAGTGATTCCTACCACGGATAGTCCCTCGTACGCGCGTGACCCTCGGCGACCCGCAGGCACCTTTAAGCTGGGTGGTTTTTAGAACCACGCCTGGCGCAGCAGGGTCCTCTGAAGCTCTAGGGTCATTTTCAGCAATGTCATTTCTCACTTTAACGGACCCGAGACTTGTTTCTTAAAGGAATAAGCGAAGCGATCTGGTGAAGCCAGGGGGCGGGCGACGCTGGGCCGGCGCCGGCTGGAGCGCCCGCAGGGGCGGGCCGGGGTTCGGGGCGCTGCCCGCGGTGACGCGCGGCCCCCGCCCGCCTCAGCGATATTGCGATGGTTGAGCCCGGCCGTCGGACGCCGCCGCCCGAAGCCTGATCGTGGGGAACCTCGGTGAGCAGTGGCGCGGTTCTCGGTTCCCACGCACCCCACAGCTGACCGGGGAGGGGACGAGGGGCGCACTCATCAGGGCCCTATACACTCCGCCTGGCGCCCGGCACCGAGTATCTGGGGCCGGCGGATGCCCTGCGGTACGGGCTGGAGGTGGCGCAGGGTGCCGGGGATGACACCGGGATGGAGTGAAGTGGTAACGCCCAGGGTGGCGGAGATGGCACCGGTATAGAAAAGGGTGACGACGGGCGGATGGGATGGCGCAGGGTGGCACCGGGATGAAGCAGGATAGCACCGAGATGGAGCAGGGTGGCGGGGCTTGCTCGATACTCCCCCCCACCACCACCGTGATCAGGGGTCCGGAGGCTTTGCCCAGGTTGGGGTCTTCTTTGCCTCTCTAGGACATTTCTTGCGCTCCATTGGCCATTTATTTCACCGCACCTGTTTCCCGCGGTGTGCGGGAGCAGGGCCAGCCCTGCGCAGGCCTAGGGAGCCGCCGGTGACGCTGCCGCTGGGTGTGGACGCGCAGGTGCGCCACCGCCAGGGACGAGCGACTCGTCGTCTCCACAGTACCTCCTCCAGGATGGTGCTGCTGTGGGGGGGTGTGTGTGTGGATTTTTGTTTTGGGGGCAGATGGCTTAAATTTTTCCCAGGCCCACCTTTCCAGGCTGGACATACAGCCGTGGGATGCTAAGGATGTGCGGAGGCCACTGAATTACCGTTTGCTTGCGTTTGGGAGTTGATGAGAGAGGACACTGGCCTGGCCAGTTTTCCTAGGGAAAAGATCTGCCTATCCGCTGACCTTGCCTGTTTTGAAAAACAGTTGGGATTTAAAAAAACAAAACAAAACCTTCTGTGTCCCAGCTAGATTCAGGCTTTCTCCACAAGGCGGTGAAACGCTCCAAGCCCCCTTTGCAGGCTGCCTGTAAATACAGTAAGGTGGTGGTGAAGCCCCGCGCTGACTCACAGATCTGGGTGAGCACTGGGAGACCAGCAGGACACCAGAAACCATTCTGGCCTTAGTTGTGGGTCCCAAACTAGAGAACGCAGTTGTGTGAGGGGCTGCTTCCAGCTCGGGTTGTGGGTGGAGCGAAGACGCCAGAACCCTCTTTCCTCCAAGATATGGAATCAAAAAGCAGAGCCTTCTTGGCCCTCTTCTCTCAGGAAGCGTGTGTTTGTGAATTTATACCCTTACAGCAGTCACCTGCAGTGTTTCGCTCTACACTGGGGGAGGAGGAGCCTGGTTTACCTTCTTGTAACCAAGCTTTGAGGCACAGAAACACGGAAGGCATTGGAGTGTTTCCTGCAGAAAGAGCGCTGGCCAAGCCCATGTGGTTCCGTGTGATTTCTGTGTCTGTGAACCTGTGTCCCTTGCCAGGGGCTGCCCTGGTTCCAGGACAAAAAGGAAGTGCCATACAGACTGGACTGACCCTAGTTTACAGGATTCAGACATGTGTGAGTCCCCACAGCTAGTTCAAAGACTAGATAAGTAAACACTGTAATTTGGAGAGGAAAAGAAGGATAAAGGCTGCGTCCTGATGGCTCAAAAAACTGTTCCTAACGGTGTTTGCTGCTCTGCTTCTCCCATTTCTTACACTGGAAGAATCTGCCACCCACAATCTGACCATATGTGGCAGCTGACAGCAGTCAGCCAGCCCATCCAAGGTCTGGAGTTTGGGTACTTAAGTTTGTGTTTATCGTAATTTCAAAATTCAGGAGAATGAAAAAAATGCTATAAAAATTTAAAAAATATTGCTGGATGTAGTGTCTCACACCTATAATCTCAGCACTCTGGAGGTTGAGGCAGGAGGATTGCTTTGAGTTCAGGCTGGGCTGTAAGGTGTGTTCTGCACCAACCTGAGCTCCAGATATGCTTTTGTCTCAATCCTGAATTTGATAAAACTTGTTATGAGAAACAAAAAGACAAGAAAGAGGAGCCCTGTCATAAATAGCAGTGCAGGCATCGTCCTGATTCTCTTACTGCTGGAGGTAGCGCATGAATCCCTCACCATCACCTTGCCTCGATCTCTAGTGAGAACAGCATGGCCTTCTCTGTCAGAACAACCAGATGGGCTCTTTCCCCACCTCCCTTCTATTTTTGGCTTTATTATGGCAGGTGAGAGCACTCTTCGGAATGTATGTCCTCTTAGCAGATTCTAAACCTCATTGTTTCGGTGGGAAATGTCTCCCACAGGCTTGTGTGTGAACATCTTCTCTTCAGAGTCCCAGCCGCCGAGCCCCCCTGCTGCGAAACTGAACTACAATAAAATCTCTCCTCCGTTAAGTTCCCCTTGACCTAGTATTGGGTGGCAGCAAAGAGAAAAACCACACACCAAGTTCATAACCCTTCCAGTGTCAGTCATGGCCAGCTGGAGGCACAGTGCCCTATAGTAGATCTCTAGAGCATGTGTCCGCTCCTACCACCAACCATTGCCATCTTATGAATGTCTGTCTTGACCATGGTAGACATCTCGTAAGTGGAGTCAGGCGGCTCTTGTCTGTCTGTGATTGGTTTGTTTGGCCTTCCATCATGTCCTTAAGCAACCTTCAGCCATGCAACCATACATGGTGCGGTTTCCTTCTATGTCAAAAGTCAGTATCTCCCCCCTTGTACCCCACATTTTCCAAACCCTTCTCGATGAACACTCATAGCCCATGTTATGTTAGTGGATTTGCTATGGGTCACTTCAATATCATGAGTGTGTTTTAGGGAGTCAGGAGTTGGCTGGGAGGGAAGTGACCTCAAGAGGGCTATGTGTGCTCCGTTGGGCTTGCCCTGTCCTGGCGTGGTTGTGAGTGGGAGCCAGGAATGGTGCTGAGGAAGAGGACGACATTGGGACTGTGTTTCTGGAGCCACTGTCCCAGCGTCAGTACAGGTGCCGCTGTCTGGAATTGAGGAGAGCAAGCCCCTGGCAGTGTTCACGGCCTGGTAGGTGCTTCCTTTGAGTGTTAAGAATATAGGAGGCAGGGCTGGAGAGGTGGCTCAGAGGTTAAGAGCACTGACTGCTCTTCCAGAGGTCCTGAGTTCAATTCTCAGCAGCCACATGGTGGCTTACAACCATCTGTAAGGAGATCTGGTGCCTTTTCTGGCCTGCAGGTGTACATGCAGATAGAACACTGTAACATAATAAATAAATATTTTAAAAAGACTATGGGAGGCTTGGTTGGGGGTGCAGCCCACATTGTCTGTCCTAGGTCAGCAAGACTACTACTACATCGACTGGGTCCTCAAACCCCGCAGGTTGGTGGTTGTCCAGGAGTAGATAGGTTTGAGCACAAGTTTTGCCTGGTACAGTAAAGGGAACAGCTGAGCTGCAGAGGGCTTAAACTGTCAAGGACAGTTCTATTGTGGTGTCCATAAGGACTTTCACCTCTTATGAAACCTGGTCTGCCCTGCTGAGACCCTGGCTCCCTTTTCACATTGTGCATGTCTTTCTTCCCTCTGCTCTGTAGTAAGTCAGGTTGGACAGAGTCGTGTTTCTCATCCCTACTGGGACTGGAGGATAAGAGGGCAGGTCCGGCTTGGAGCAACTGGCGACATCAATCCTTTTACCCTTGGGGCCTTGCTGGCCTTACAGCTATGCTTTCATACTTTGGGTTCCTCTGTGGCTCTGATTCCATGCAGCCTGATGTAGCAGAAAAATTAGTCAACCCAGTCACCCTTCAGATAGCAGACATAAGCAGTAGACATACGCACTCAGAAAGCCCCTGAGTCGGCACCAAACAGTGCCATGACGCTTCCCTTCCTACTGACTTATTTGCTTTCCTTCTCTCTCCCTTTCTTTTCTCTTTCGTGTGTGTGTGTGTGTGTGTGTGTGTGTGCAGTCATGCATGTGGGTGCACACATCATATCACACATAGATGGAGGTTAGATGTAAACATTGGTCCTCAACTTCCATCTTGAGACAGGGTCTCTTGTGTGCCAGTGTACTGGCTAGGCTAGCTGTCTCCAGAGCCTTTGGAATTCTTCTATCTCCAACTCCCATCTCATAGTAGGGGCGCTAGATCACAGATACACCTGGCTTTTTCACATGGGTCCTGGGGACTCAAACTTGGGGTTTTTGTGCTTTCGTAGAGTGGTTAAGGCCTATTGAGCTATCTCCCAAGCCTCTTTTTCTTTTCTTTCTTTTTCCTTTTGTTGTTTTGAAGAGGCATCTCATTGTGTAATCCAGGTTGGCTTGGGGTGAACTCTCTATCTAACCCAGTTTGGCCTTGAATTTATGGCAATTCTCCTGTCTGTGTCTCTTATGTGTGGGAATTACAGGTGTACAGCCCCACACCTAGCTTTTTGACTGCTTACTTTCTAACTTGGCTATTTTCCCTCTGCTGACATTTTATGGCCTTTGTATTGTATTTAGTTTTGTTACACACACACACACACACACGCACACATCTCGTATACCCAGGCTATTCTAGGTTCTGGGTTGGTGTCCTTTAGAGAGGAGAAATGCAGAGCTGAATTGTGTTCCCGCAGTGCTCACCTTTGATAGGAGGCTGGCAGGTGCATGATTTTTGCCACTTCCAGCGACTGCTGAAGCCGATGTCCTCGGCAGTTCAGAGTGCAATGTCGAAGAATCACTAGGAAGCCTGAGTAGGGGAACTTCCAGCCACCACCACCCTCCGCTGAAATTTCAGAGAGATGAAACCTCCAAACCAGGGCTCAGGAGCCTGTGTGCCCTTCCCTGGGCTCCAAAGCTAAGGATCTTCAGTCTCTACCTGCCCCCCTCCCAGAGTTCTTGAATCAAAATCTCGGGAGGATAAGAATGTTTTGGAAGTAAGCCAGGAAGTAAGTCCATGTGGAACTGAAATTCAAGATTCTTTTCCTTCTGCACACATGCCCATCATAAACCCTGACTTCATCTGAGGGTGGGAACAGGCCAGGTAGGGCCACCCGGGGCAAGGTTTGTGGAGGCTCTTTCTGGAGGTGCCATAGGAAGCTGCTCTCTCCTACTGTCCCTAGAGATTCCATTAGATGACAGGTTTAAAGAGGGATAAAGGTGACTTTGTTGGTTGTGTGTGTTTTAGCTGTGGTGAAATATACAGCCTATAAAATTGGACACCCGAACCTCTTATCTTGAGCAGTGCATGGTTCTGTAGCATTAAGTACACTGATACTTTTGCAAAATTATCACGGCCATCACCCACCTCCAGCTCTATTTTCTTCTTGCAAACCTGAAACTTTAGGGCTGGAAAAACAGCTCCGCAGTTAAGAACCCTTTCTGCTCTTCCAAGTGGTAGAAACAAAGAATAATCTTGGCATCACACAAAGGAAGTTTTTTGGATAAAAAAAAAAACAATTGTTTTTGATAAAACGGTGTGCCGTGACCCAAATAGGGCTAGCAAGCACATGGGGCAGGATGACATTTGGCTTTTGTTCTAAGGTGGGTGGTGACCACAGGGCTTTTGTGTAAACCACAGTTTTAACAGGTGGGGGAGATTAAAGGTGGGAGAGACTTGTGGGATATTGACCTGTGGCAGGCTAGCTACCTCTGATAGAATAAATCTCATTTTTCTTTTCAAGAGAACCTGAGTATAGTTCCCAGGACCCATGCTGGGCATCTCATAAGTGCCCGTAACGCCAGCTCCAGGAGATCTGACACACTCTTCTGGCCTCTGTAGAAACCTGCCCATGTAGACACACAGGTATACAAGTTAAAAAGTAACAAAAATATTTTTAAAAACCATGAAACTTCATCCCCTTTAGATGCCAACTCGCCACTGATCTGCCCTGTCCCCGTCTCTGATCTGACTGTTCTGGGGACATCAGAAGTGAAATCACAGTGTGGACTGGCTTATCTCACCAAGCGTCTCACCAAATGTCTTCAAGTCTCACGCGTCCTACGCTGTGACGCTCGTCTATGTTGCTGAGTGTGTTGGCATCCCCTTCTGTCCTTTTATTTTTAATTAAAAAATTTAAATTCGTGTGTATATGTCTCTGGAGCCAACAGTCTAGAAGAGGGCATGAGGTTTCCTGCAGCTAAAGTTGCAGGCAGTGGGGAACTGCCTGACGTGGGTGCCGGGATTTGAACTAGTATCCTTTGGAAGCCCTTCCTTCCTTCCTTCCTTCCTTCCTTCCTTCCTTCCTTCCTTCCTTCCTTCCTTCCTTCCTTCCTTCTTTCCTTCCTTCTTAAGGCTGGGAGGACCATTACCATTTGCATTTATCCTTTAGTGTATGTGTGTGTTGTCCACATTTTTACCTTGTGTATGGTATCCCTGTGGACATGGATTTGGGAATGACTGTGGCTGTTTTTATACTTTCTATGTCTAGAGTCCACTATGAACATAGCTGTGTGAATGTCCGAGTCACTCTGTCTATCTGTCTGTCCGTCCGTCCGTCCGTCCGTCCGTCCGTCCATCCATCCATCCATCCATCTATCTATCTTAAAACAGGGTATCACTATGTAGCCCTGCTTGGCCTCAAACTCACAGAGATCTACCTGCCTCTGCTTACCAAGTTCTGGGAGTGTTCCCTGCTCATCCCTGAGACCCTCTTTTTTGTTTTCAGTTTTTGTTTTGTTTTTTTAAGACAGGGTTTCTCTGTGTAGCATTGGCTGTGCTGGAACTTAGTCTGTAGACCAGGCTGGCTTTAAATTTAGAGATACACCTGTCTCTGCCTCCCAAGTACTGGGATTAAAGTTGTGCACCTCCACCCCCTAGATGAGACCCTATTTATTTATTTATTTATTTATTTATTTTTTATTGAAAAAAAATTTCCGCCGCCTCCCAGCCTCCCATTTCCCTCCCCCTCCTCCCCCTCCTCTCTCCCTCTCCCCACTCCTTTCCCCCTCCCTCTCCAGTCGAAGAGCAGTCAGGGTTCCCTGCCCTGAGGAAAGCCCAAGGTCCTCCCCACTCCACCCAGGTCGAGGGAAGGTGAGCATCCAAACTGGCTAGGCTCCCACAAAGTCAGAACATGAAGTAGGATCAAAACCCAGTGCCATTGTCCTTGGCTTCTCATCAGCCCTCATTGTCCGCCATGTTCAGAGAGTCCAGTTTTATCCCATGCTTTTTCAGTCACAATCCAGCTGGTCTTGGTGAGCTCCCAATAGATCAGCTCCACTGTCTCAGTGGGTGAGTGCGCCTCTCATGGTCCTGACTTCCTTGCTCATGTTCTCCCTCCTTCTGCTCCTCATTGGGACCTTGGGAGCTCGTTCTGGTGCTCCAATGTGGGACTCTGTCTCTATCTCCATCCATCACCAGATGAAGGTTCTATGAAAAGTAAGACCCTTTTTAAAAACACAACAGCATCAACAACAAAGAAACAAACCCCACCAAAACCCCAAAGCACTACCTTCACCCACAATGGAGCTCCAAGTTATATGGCATTCTGTTTGAGGTGCTGCCGTGCTGTTCCCATGGTGCCAGCCTCAATTTTCCATTCCAACCAGGGGTATAAAAGGTTGCAATCGCTGTGCAGCCTTTGCTTTCTGTCTATTCTGTGGGCACTCACCATCCTGCGGCTGCAAGGTGGTGTCTCACTGTGGTTTTGATTGACAGGTCTGTGGTGGTTACTGACAGTAAGTATCCATTCCTAGGCTGGCTGCCATCTGTATGCTGGTGTCTTTCTTTCTCTTGACATCTTTGTGGGGGGACAGCCACCTGCTTCTTCCAATAGACTTTAAGCTTTTTCAAGGCGACCCACACTTGACTCTCGTCCCCACTCACTGGGTGCAGTTAAGGAAGGCTACAGGTATAGGACATGTCTTCCAGCTGTTAGAGGCTGGAGTGTAGTGAGCAAAGGAAGTGAAAAATGAAGGCATTCGTTGAAAGTGCCTTACTAAACTAAACTTTATTTTTAGATTTTTGGGGGGGGAGGGGTAAAATTTACATAGTGGCATCTCTTGGCACACCTTTTCTCCAGGGGTTGCATAGGTGTGAGGACACATATCCCAGCACACATAGGAGAACCCCTACGCCAAGAGCCCTCCCCAGCCCTGCTGCCTGGACAGGAAGAGGTAGATCTGTTTCCTTGGCGCATTAGCTCAGCCCCTGCACTTCAGAAGAACAGACCCACCAGGCTGTGCCTTTGTGTCTGGGCTCTTTCAGGAGTGCTGCGTTTCTGGGCCGACACACTTTCATCTGTGTCAATAATTCTTTCATGGTTGCTGAGTAGCGTTCCATTGTGTGGTCACATCTTTCTTTCATCCGTTCACCTGCTGAGGGACACGGGGCAGCTGCCGGTTTCAGCTCTCATAAAAAAGTGGTATTCTTTTTCTTTGCTCTTCCTCCTCTTCTGCCCTGGCTGTCCTGGAACTCATTATAGAAACCCGGCTGGCCTCAAACTCACAGAGATCCACCTTCCTCTGCATCCGAGTGCTGAAATTAAAGGCATGTATCACTATGCTTGATATTGTTTTTCTAAAAAGCAAAGTTTTATTTTTGCCCAATTCTGTTTTAGTTTATTTTCTAAACATTTGTTTATTTATTTGTGTGTGTGCGCGCGCGCATGCGCACGCGTACGTGTGTAGGCAGAAGGACAGTTCTCAGGAGTCAGTTCTCTCCTTCCATCACGTGGTTCTAGCAATTGAACTCAGGTCATCAGGCTTGGCAGCAGGTGAGTCATCTTGCTGGTCCTAATTATTAATTTTTCAGTGAAATATTTTAGATTAGCATACAAAGTAATGAGTTATACCAGGGTGTCTTCACTCATATGCTAAAATTATAATTCGGTTTTGGTTGGCATATGAAGACATGGGTTTCGCTATGGCATTTCCAGACACAGACACCATGTTTTAGTCTTATTCCTCCCCACGTTCCTGCTCTGTCCCCTCTCCTTTCGGCTGGTCCCCTTCCTCCCCAGCTCCCCATCCACCCCGCTCCGCTTTCATGTCACATTTACCCTAGTGCCATCTCCTCTTCTACTTTCCCTCCTTTGGTTGTAGCGCTCAGGAGACAGAGGCAGGGGGATTTCTGTGGGACTGAGGTCAGCCTTGTCTACCTAATGAGTTCCAGTCATGGCTACATAGTAAGACACTGCCTTACAAAAAAATGAAAAATGGACTATCAACCTATCCTTATTTTATGTCCCAGAGTCCCATCCTGGTCCCCATATTGCACCAGTGGTATGTCCTCTGCCCAGCCTTTCTGTTTCCCATGGCTTCGAGGTTTAGGAGGCCACTACTGTTATTTGGAGACGTTTGTCTCTTGAGTTTATCTGATGCGTCCTGATCAGAAGGAGGATGTGATCTGGGACAAGAAAGCCTCATCAGGGACATTGGGTCCATGTGTTGGACATCCTGTCATTCCCAGGACCAACGCCCCTGCCCTGTGTGAGGTGCTCTGTAAGGCGGCTACTTTCCCTTGCTAGCTGGTAAGTGTCACGCTGAGCTGAGCCTGTGCAGCCATTTCCCGCTTCTGCTGCTGACCGGAAAGCCGCGCACTTGCATCTCGTGGGCTCTGGCGGGGCGCTCCCAAGGCTGCAGGTCCCTTCACCCCATTATACCCACTAAGTGGAGCTTTGTGGTGAGGGACAGATGGTTCCCACTCCTTAGTGATGAACTTACTTCCATCAGCAGAAGACCTAGGTAGTGACTGTGTGCCAAGGCTAAATTCCAGTGATAACAGCCTTTACTTAGCTCTTAAAATGTCTCTAGCTTTGGATTTCAGAGTCTGGGAGGCCCCTGCGAGCTTTCCACAGCCTGAGTCAGGCTTTCGCTTGTAGCCTAGGCTAGCCTTTGGCCTCCTGCAGTGTTGGGGTGATGGGTGTGCACTCATTGTGCCTAGCTCAGTATCCAGGGCCTGATGCCTGTTCTCGTTTGCTGCTGGAACTTAATTGATCTTTTAGCTTGAAAGCCTTGAAGACTCTGTCTTTAGCTTTGATGTCTTGTAGTTTTACTAGAAATGTGTTGAAATCAATAAACTAGATTTAATTTTCTAGGGACCTGGTGAGCCCTTTGAAATTCAAGGTTTTTCTAAAATCTATATGAGAAGCTTCTTTGTTATGGCTTTAAATTTTATTTATTTATTGATTGATTGATTGATTTATTATTTTTATGTGTATGGGTGTTTTGGGATGTTTATATGCCAGTGCAGCATGTGTGTGCAGTGTCCAAGGAGGCCAGAAGAGGGCACTGGACCCCCTGAAACTGAAGTTATAGGCCGTTGTGACCCTCCATGTGGGTGCTAATAATACATGTAGAGTAGCCAGTGCTTTTAACTGCTGAGACCATTCTCCAGTTCTCCTGGTTATAGTCTTCTTGTTTGTTTGTTTGTTTTGTTTTGTTTTTTGAGACAGGGTTTCTCTGTAGCTTTGGAGCCTGTCCTGGAACTTGCTCTTGTAGACCAGGCTGGCCTCAAACTCAAAGAGATCTGCCTGCCTCTGCCTCTGCCTCCTGAGTGCTAGGATTAAAGGCATGTGCCATCACCACCCGACCTGGTTATAGTTTTTTTTTTTAAATATTTTTTATTATGTATACAATATTCTGTCTGTGTGTATGCCTGCAGGCCAGAAGAGGGCACCAGACCACATTACAGATGGTTGTGAGCCACCATGTGGTTGCTGGGAATTGAACTCAGGACCTTTGGAAGAGCAGACAAGTGCTCTTAACCTCTGAACCATCTCTCCAGCCCCTGAATATAGTTTTAAATGCTCTCTGGCCCCTTTGTATGTCTGTCTTTGCCTCTGTCTGTCTCTTCCAGGGACATGTGTCTCTATCTCCTCTCCTCTCCTCTCCTCTCCCCTCCTTTCCTTACCTTTCCTTATGCTGTAGCCCAGGCTGGCTTGGAATTCACTGTGTAGCCCACACTGGCCTTGAACTCATTATGAATTCTACACAGTCCACTCAGGTAGCTGAAGATTAAAGGCCTGAGCTCTGTAGACCAGGCTGGCCTTGAACTTGGAGATCCATTTGCCTCTGCCTCCGATGCTGGGATTAAAACATATGCCACCACACCTGGCCCCTTTACTATTTTCTCTATGTCACTTTATTTTCTTGGCTTTCCTGCCTTATTGTTCTTCAATATTTCTTATTAATTTTTCATTTAAGTCTTTTCTCCCTTGAGTATCTTAATATTAATTTCTTATTTTCAGATATTTTTTCTTATCCCAGCACTTGGGAGGTAGTGGCAGGGGGATCTCTATGAGTTTGAGGCCAGCCTAGCCTACAGAGTGACTTGCACAACAGCCAGATTTACACAGAGAAACCCTGTCTCGAAAAAAACAAACAAGGGCTGGAGAGATGGCTCAGTGGTTAAGAGCACTGTCTGCTCTTCCAAAGGTCCTGAGTTCAATTCCCAGCAACCACATGGTGGCTCACAACCATCTGTTATGAGGTCTGGTGCCCTCTTCTGGCCAGCAGGCATACACACAGACAGAATATTGTACACATAATAAATAAATAAATAAATTTAAAAAAAAAAGAAAGAAAAAAACAAACAAAAGGGGTATTTTTTTCTTCTTCTAGTCATTCAATAATTCTTTCATTTCTTTTTCTTTTTTATGTCAATTTTGGCTTTGTGGTTTTTCTTGTTTTACCCACTCACGACAGAATATCCTGTAGTCGGCCTTGAACTCATTGTGTAGCTGAGGCTAGCCTTGAACTACTGATCCTCCTGCCTCCACCTCTGCTGGGATTACGGGTGTGTGACCCTGCTTCTCAGGTTAGCTTCTGAACCGTGGGTGTGTTTTTTGTTGTTGTTATTGCTGTTTTTGTTGTTGCGTCCTCAGACTGTCTTGGAAGTTGCCTTTTCTCTGTATAGCTTTTCTGCCTCAGGTTGTTTTAGAGACCAGTGTGTGCCTTGCTCAGTTTTCCTCAAGGGAAGTCTCATTTCTCAGTTTCCCCAATTCTCTCCCATGGACTTAGCTTTCCTATACAAGATTGCTCTGAGGGCACACTGTCAGATTGGTGGAATCCAGGCATTTGAACGACAGCTTTCCCTTTCTCCTTTTCTTTCTCTTTTCCTCGATTACCCCCACACCCCTCCTCTTCTTCCCTTTATGTAGCCCAGACTGACTTTGAGCTGGCCTGTTCTCTGACTTCAGCCACTTTGGGTTAGGATTACAAGTGTGTGCACTATGCCCTTGCCTCTTAAGGCAAGAGCTATGGCACTGAGATACCATTCCAGACCTTAGATTTTTATGGGTGACTCTGGGTATTGAACCTAAGGCTTCAGCAGTCTAGGCAAGCCCTCTGTTGCTGAACTACATCCACGTCCCTACTCTTACCTCTCTCTAAGTGATACATCTTCATGTCTGCTCTTTTCCCAGGCAGTGGCCTTCTGGGTTCTTTGAGATTCCCCGCTATGACCTGGCCAGCAGCTGCCCAGTTTTCTCTAGCTGGTGGCTTTCACTCACCTGTGTTGTGCGCACCTTCCTTCCCTGTCTTCCTTGTGAGTTCTCCAAGCCTGCCTTTGCTTTTCAGGGCCTGAGGCTGGAGTGGGTGAACAGCAGGAGGGGTGCAAACTGGGATCTGTTCCTTTGCTTTTTCACTTACGTTTGCTTGGCAGTTTCGATATTTTCTGTCTTTAAGTGTAGATCCGTGAAGGCTTTTTAAGGCCATGGAGTTATTTGTGTGGTTAGATATGTCTGATCTTCCAGAGTGACTATTCTTGTACAAGTCTGTGCACATGTTAGTATTTCTGGGGCAATTCCTCAGAGTAGAACTGTTGGCCCATATGATAAGTATGTGTGTGTGTGTGTTTGTTTAATGTTTGTGGTTGTGTATGTGGTTGTGTGTGTTTATATATGTGTGGTTTTGTGTGTGGTTATATGTTTGTGGTTGTGTGTGTATGTGTTTATATATATATATGCGTGTGTGTGGTTTTGTGTGTATGTGGCTATGTGTGAGTGTGTGGAGGTCAGAGGTGTCTTCCTAAGTCCATCTTTGCCTTGTTTTGGGAAACAGGGTCTCTCACTAAATCTGGAGCTCACTGATTTCACTAAACTGATCGGCCAGCAAGCCTTGGGCTCCTTCTATTCCTGCTTCCCACCCAGCTGTTTTAGGGCTGGCCACTGGCACTCCTGCTGTTCCTTCTGTCTCTCCAGGAGCCTTTCAAAGGCTGTGAAAGTTGGGCTCTTCCCTGGGAAGTAGACAGCACACTCTTTCCACAAGACCCCTTTGGTTCTGGGTAGGCAAGAAGTCAGTTCACCTCCAAAGGACTCTAGACTCTCCCCAGGGTCCTCACAGAGAGCCTCAGAGAGGCTGGAACAGGTGTGAAAGTGGGCTTTCCCAATACCCATGACACATGTCCTCTAGTGACCCACAGAGCATGCACTGAGCTGTCCTTTGGTACCTCGTGTGCAGAAGAGAGCATCAGCAGCATTTGAGACTGATGTGAGCCAACTGAACGCAACCTTTCTCCCCCAGCATCAGAGGGTACCGGATGCCAGTCAGCTTTGCCAGAATGCCTGGCAACTGCAGGGGAACCAAACGGAGGAAAGAGGGATTGTGGCAAAGCACTGTCATGGTCCACATGGCAGCAGAACCAGCTGGCAGGAGCTGGGCCTGTAAGTTGCCTCAAGTCTCAGCTCTAATTAATGCCAGCTCGACTGTGTCATGTCCCTGCCTGACCTTCCTGCTTCTTTCTGCCTGACATCTTAAACCTTTTGTTTGAACTTGGGAACCTTGTCAGCAGGAGCTTAGCGCTGGTGTCCTGGCTTTGACTCCTCTCACACCGAAGTTTACGTGCATTCATCCTAATGATTAGTCTTCTCCCCATGGGAACTGTGAGTCTCAAACCCCAATTTCTTCATCTGATTCCAAGACCCTGAGGAGAAATTTCAGCCCCACCTATACGCTGGAATTTGACAGGGAACAAAGTCATTCCAAATGAATTTCAGGGTGTTGTTGAGCCCGGTCTACCTGGGCACTATTGTGCTGCCCTCGTCCATCTGTCTGTTTGCTCTTACCAGTACTGGTTACAGCTTGTCATTACGTGTGGGTGTCTGGGTGAGTTTTCTGGCCCTGTGCCATGCAGCTTACAAAGAAGACAGGTTTCTTGGGGCTCATGATTGGCGATGCTGTGAGTTCATTAGGGTTACTGAGAGAGCATGGGGGACTCACTCCTGGGAAGTCCCCTGGGTGACTCACAGACCGCTACACTTCTGTATGTTTCCCAGGCAATTTATTGGCTCTTACATGGTGGCAATTGGAATCTTGGGGAGTTTAGAGACTACCTGTGGATCTCAGGAAGGCCTCGTGAGTTCTGGCTCTCTTCCTTCTACAAGAGAACATTAATAGACATGGTCTCGTGAGATCGCGAGTAGGCCATCCCAGCTGCTCTGTGCCAGATGCTGATGGTCATGACAATCAAATCTAGAGGAAATAGCTGTACACTTCGCTTCATCCACTCAATACCTGGAAGAGCTCAACATCACACTCCCCAGGAACCATTGGTGGGATTTTACATCTCCTGTGGTTGCTGTCACCTTGGACCCTGTGTCTGACATCCACGCTTCTCTCTCCTGCTACATACAATCTTTGTGGTGGGTAGCTGTAGATCTGGGGGCTAGGGGTAGGGAGAGGAGGGCAGGAGATCAGGGTGTACTTGTGACTAGTCCATGTGGGACTATAATTCTTCAGAGATGGGCCCTCTCCTCATCATGTGGGCTAGGGATCTGTGACGAACTTTGAGCTAGCGTCTGGTGAGACTTGAGGTGTTCGGCAGTGACATAACACCTTTGCTCCCTCAGCAGTGGCGCTCTGGCATCAAGCAGATGTTGCAGCCCCTTACTCCATGCCTCCCTTCCACCTCAGGTGAATGTTGGATGCCAGGGACAGGACCATCCCAGGCCCAGCAGCAGCAGGGGCTTACCCAAGCAAGCATGACAAATATTCTTTCAGAATCCCACCCACAGAGTGGCAAAATCTGCGCAGGGTTCAGACTCCCAGCCTGGGTTCCAGACTCCCACCTTGAGTTTCAGATTCCCACCCTGGGGTCCAGCCTCCTGTTCTAAGATCCAGATTACCACCCTGGATTCCAGATTCCCATCCTAGGTTCCAGATTCCCGCCCTGGGTTCTAGACTCCTACCCTAGGTTCCAGATTCCCACCCTGGGTTCCGGCCTCCTGTTCTAAGATCCAGATTCCCACCCTGGGATTCCAGACTCCCATCCTAGGTTCCAGACTCCCATCCTGGGTTCTTGACACCCACCATAGGTTCCGGATTCCCGCCCTGGGTTCTAGACTGCCATCCTGGGTTCCCACTCTGGGTTCTAGACTCCGGCCCTAGGTTTCAGATTCCCACCCTGGGTTCCAGACTCCCATCTTAGGTTCCAGACCCCGCCCTGCATTCCAGACTTCCATCCTGGTTTCCAGGCTCCCTTGCTGGGTTCCAAACTCTCACTCTGTGTTCCAGATTCCCCCTTAAGCTCCCAGAACCACATTCTGGAGGCTTCTACTTCCAGTCCCTGACCCCAGGCACAAGCTGTCAGCCTGCATCCCACCAGAGTTCCTCTCCTTCTCCTCATTAGGATTTGAGACAAGGCTTGTAGGTGTTTTAGGATGGGACTCCAGGGAGCAGAATCAGGGATGAAAATCACTTCAGGGAGGGAGGGTAGTATTTTTATTTGGCTATGGCTATGGCTGCATTTTGAATGTAATTCCCTAGCAACAGAAGCAGGTGAGAAAAGACTCCCATTTGCCATCCCCAGAAAGGAAAGGGGAGTGCAGAGTGTCCTCCTGACCCTGTGGGCGGAACATTGCCTTGAGTGAAGGAGACTCTGCTTCTAGAGTGCTGAGCAGGCCTTAGGCCACACCCTGTGGAGGCAGCAGAGCTGGAGTCCAGAGTGTGCAGGAATACATGGCCAACGGCTCCCCTGTCAGGACGTCCTGGACAGAGTATGTTCAGAACACGCACACCTCACACCCTTCCATACGGAGCTCACAATTGAACCCCACATACAGCCGAGACCAGGAGACCAGCAGGTGGGACATGACAGGTACTGTTTGAACCCTTTGGCTTTGGTCTTTCCACAGCCCACATACGGTCACCTCCTCCCTTCCAGTGTGGCAGAAATGTGGGGCCCTCGGCTCTGGGCACTCGGGGCTGAAGGCAGCAGCTGTGTCCCATACTAACCCTCGTGAAAGCGGCACCATCCTCTTCTCTGCCCCACCAGCATGAATGCCGTGCATTCTCTGCTCTGGCTTACGTGACGTATGCCTATTAGCAATGGACATAATGGCGCTGTGTTCACTTTGGGTACTGAGTACAAGTAAGGGAGAGGGACTCAGAAGGCATCACAGTGAGAGAACCTGCTGCCAGCACTTCCAGGGTCAGATGGGGGTGTTGTGGGATCCTCAGCCCTCTTTCCTGTGAGTGTGTACTGGCCCATATCCCTTCCGGGTACTGCTCAGATTGTGGGGCTCCTGGAGATGAGATATGGTGCTGCTCCCAGAGCCTGTGGGTGCCACTTACTCCAAAGTGGGCCCAGGTCAGGGCTTGGTGCCTAGCTAGTGTGATATATTGGTGAATGACTTCAATTGTGTGTGTGTCTGTGTGTTTGCACATGTGGGAAGGATTGCATCAGGGAGTAGGAGATCACATTTTTCTGGGTGGACGGCACTATTGAAAATGTACACCTTAGGTTCCAGAGTCCTAGCAGCAATCCACTGGCCACACCTTCCAGGCCTGTGGTGTTCTCAGGTTCAGGGGACCTTCAGGGCTGGGCATGGCAGAAGGCCATTGTAGGGCTATCATATCTCCATACAGTGAGATTGCTGGGTGGCTTCGACGGATGGTGGCTTTAACCTGTCTAACCCTGGACAGTTGATCACAGTGAGGACAATTGTATTTTCAGCTACGCACCCATACTCGAATCCTCTGTGGGTCTGCAGGTGTGAAGAAGAGCCTCTCTCCCTTCTGACCTTTGCTTCTCCTTCGGGAGGTCCCAGTGCCCAGCAGGCAGGGTGAGGGCATCATGGTGCATCTCAGTGGTGCTGTCTGTGCCGCCATCAGCCTCTGTCACTCAGAATGATGCTGTGGAGTGTTGTCTTTGTAGAAGCCAAGCGTTTCTGTGCACAGGGAAAGGGACTGAGGGTTTGAGTCAGGAGGTGAGGACCCTGAATGCCCAGTGTCCACCTCTCTCTACAGGAAGTGTTTAACAAAGCTAACATGGCCACAGTAAGGAGGCAACTCTGACCATGGATGGAAGGAGAGGCCAGGACTAGGCCCACCACTTCTGTCTTTCCAGTTCCACCTCCACAATGATACCCCAGCCTCAAGTCCCACACTGAAGCCATTTTTCTTTCATAAATGGTGTATGAGTGCCCTCAGGAGAACATGGCAGCTGATAGTATGCAAGTTTCAGAGACTCTGGCAAAGGCCCTATCTACTCACAGTGGAGGCAGGAGGACAAATTAGAGTGATGGCCTGGGCTACCTGCCACTATCACCAACTACAGTGACTCTCAGGAGTCAGACATTCAGGAAAAGGCTTATTTGAACCCTGAGGGCTGTTGGGAGGTTATTCCTGTTTTAAGCTTTTATTGTCAGAGTATAGATGCTACTTAAGGCAGTAAATAGGATCGCTGGCAAGGTCTCAACCATGCTACATTCTCCTCCAGCTCTCTCAATGCTGGGCTTAAATGCTGCTGGAATTGACTCGAGCCCAGGGTTCAGGAGGGAAAGAAGAAATCGAGAAATAGATAAGGGAGAGAGGAAGGGAGGGGCTGATTTAGGCATCAGAAATATGAACCCTGGAGCTAAAAGCCCAAAAACCAGAGCTGTAGCTACTTAGGCCAGAGGCAGGTCTCCTCCATCCCCAAGTGTATTTTCTTACCCGTTCATAGGCTGGGGTAGGAGGGCAAACTACTGTAGGGAGCTGCACCTTAGACCCTGCCCAGTGCTCTGACCCCACCCCCAAGAGCTACCTGATATGATATCAGACTGAAAATTCCTACTAAGCCCCGAGAAAAACTCGCCTGTCAATATCAGCTCTGCGTGGAAGCATTTTAGGGAGACTGTGAAGAGCCAGGCCTTTCCTCTCCCACATTTGAGGCTCAACTTGAGATTTTCCAATGCAGAGGCAATGGCGAGATGGGTCTGGGTGGTACCCGGGCACGGAGAAAACAACATAATGATTCTTCTAATAGATACTAAGAAAATAGCTCGGTAAATTGCAATATCCATTCATGATGGCAAAACACAAGCATTTAGCAAACTCAGAACACAGATGGGTTGGTTCTTGGTCGCAACGAAAGGCGTCCAGTGGATCTGTGGCCAACATGGTGTTAGGTGGGAGACTGTTGGGAATGTCTCAAGTCAGAACAGTTAGAGGCTCTCTTACTGTTCTCAAGTATTGCTGGAACAACTCCAAGGCCATAGAAGGAAGATAAAGAGTAGAATCGGAATGGAAAAAAAAATGAAGCTGTTTTCCACGTATGATATCATCGATGCAAACGGAAAAAGGGTGTGGAACAAACTCTCAGAACTTATTAGTTTATCAACTTTCTATCCCAAGGTCAATTTCAAAAGGATTACTGGTGTTTTAGTGAGAGATTTCTAGAAGAAGAGAACCAATGGAGTTTGTGTGTGTATACATTTATGTACATATACAGACATATGTATATATGAATTTATTAATTCAGCTTTAAAATAATAACAATAGCTAATCACACCCAAGATGCTGAGAACCGGGTGGTTGTGTATTCCTTGAGGCTAAACACCTCAACAGTCACATGATAACTGTGTCTCCTGGGGTAATAGCTGTTACAAGTCTACAAGGCAGGTTCTTCAATAGTTCCAATCTGGTGCCAGGCACGTGGAAGCTTCCTAAAGAAAGGCTGGCTCCTAACCCATGACGAAAACTTGGAAATGCTGGTTCTGTTCACAGTGAAAGAATTGACAGCAGCAGGAACAGGGCAAAGCAACTCAGCAAAAGGCAGGATGACCCTCTTGACACTGTTTTCAGCTGCGCTGCTACCAGAAGGTGTCACCCACAATCAGGATGGGTTTTCCCAAGTCCATCAATCTTTAGATCAGATCCCTATTCAGGTGACTCTAATTTATAGCAAGTTGAGGTTTAAGCCAGCCATAATAGCTGGTGTCCCCACATGCCACCTTCTTGCTACTTATGGTAGGAAATAGTAAATATCTTCCACATGCTTCTCAACTACTAGGCACCTGTTTACTTGCATTTGAAGTTATGTACAACCTTTTGGACAAAATTATATAACTTCACTAATGCGGTGGTTAATGTTAATTGTCCAGTTGTTCAATAGACCGAATCTTAGGACCATCCAGAGATAGGCCTCTGGGAATGCATATGGATGGTTTACATTAATTGTGGTGGGAAGATCTGCCCGCTGCGGAGATCCTGAACTGAATGAAGAAGAGAGAGGGAGCAATGCATGCATTCACTGCTCTCTGTTCCTGATGGTGGCTGTGATCTGACTGTATGTATGGCTGATATGCTTCAAGCTCCTGTCTATCACCATGACTTCCTTATTGTGATAGACTGATCCCTTGAACTCTGAGCCAGAATAGACCCTTTCTCTTTCTCTTAAGTTGCTTTGGTCAGGGATTTTTATTAGTGATATGAAAAGGATCTAAAACAACAAAAACAGTGTGTCTGCGTGCTGTGTGTGTGTGTGCATGTGTGCTGTGTGTGTCCGCTCGCATGTTGCTAGGGACCAACCCAGGGCCTTCAGTAGTCTAGGTAGACCCTCTACCACCAAGTCGCATCCCCATACAACTTCAATATAGAACATTTGAAAGCTTGTAGATGCGATCGGATGATGCTATGATGCTGTACAAGAAGACAATGTCCCAGAGACGTCAGCTTCTTCCTAGAGACCCGCTAACCTCAAGACAGTCCCAAAGTCCAAAGAGGACTTCACCAAACCTGGTAAATTGGCTCAGAGAGGTTGAGTCTGAACAAGAAGGCAGAGGTTTAACTTTCCAGACACCAAGATTTTGTTCAGCCTTAGAACGGCGGCAGCGCTGGTGCCGATGCCAGAGCCAGCATGCTTGGGGAACACCAAGACTAAAAAAATATTCCAAGAACTCCTAAAGGTTTTTTTTTTTTTTAAAAAAAACTTTACACAATGAAGATTTCTTAAACAATAAATGAAAACATAAAACACAGAAAAGATGGATAAAATGATTAACGTCTCTGTAGAGAGAAGACAATCTAAACCCTGAAGGAAAAATAAAACTAGTGGCAACCAGTAAAGGGTTAATAGCCAAGAAAGCCTTATTTAAGACAGTAAATGACAATTACTCCCACAGAGACAGAGGGGGAAGGAAGGAATCACATGAGCCGTGGACACAGAGGCCAGAGCAGCCAACAAACACATCTAAGATGGCTCTCGTCTGTCACTAGGGAAAGCAAATCAGACTCAGTCAGCGTGACTAACACGGAGCATAGCCAGCTGTGGTGAGGAGGCAGTTTACCATGACTGGCCACCACTCTGGGGACAAGCTCCAACATTTAACAAAGTCAGGATTCCTGTTCCCCTTTGCTAGCCACCGCCCATCCCTGGGTACTCGCTTCAATGACACCTGAGCAGGTGGGTGTCAGAGTCATAGCAGGGTTTCACTGTAGCACCATTTATGAAAACATAGAAATAGAAACCGCCTCACTCCTCATCGGTAGAGAGGAGGTGGAACTCAGTAATGTGATTTTTTAAAACATCTGTGGGAATACAGTAGAAACAAATGGAGATCTACACGCCCCATTGTGGATAAACATCAAGAGCACAGTGCTGGGCAAAAGGCCCTGCAGAGTATGACATCACTTCTGCTTATGCTCCATAGCACACGAAGCAATAACTGGATGGTCGTGGATATAGGCTTGTGAGGTGACAGTACAGAGCCCCCCATGAGAGTAATGAAAATGGGTCTGGGGTACGAGCAATTGCCATGGGAGGCGTGGCCAGGGGTGGGACATAGGAGCCCCTTGCTCCTGGCAGAAGCTGACGGGTGGTGGCTTAGATGGGTGGTGGGGCTGTGAGGTGCAGGAGAGGCAAGGGATGATTAGTGGGTGGCGGATCAGGAGCCGAAGTGAAAGGGAGAATGGACTCTTGGCGTGGGGGAAGATTGTCTGAACTTTACCGGTCTGAGACATCCCTGAGGGATCAGAGGGAGGATTATGGAGCTGGGTTTCTAGTGATGAGGTGGCAGGTCTATGAGTCTGGGACTCACTGAGTACCCAAGTTCTCCTGAAGAGGGGACAGTGACCTCCTAATGGGAAGGGCGAACAAGGGTGAGGCTGGCAGAGGTTAATCGAGGGGCCTCTTGGTGACAGAAAAGACGACACAAGATTCCCTAGGGGGCAATTCGCAGTTGTCCAAGTGCTGAGACAGGAGTGGCCATTCCTCAGGTTGGCCCTAGGGCCCACTCCCGTTAGTCTGTTGGGTCTACTCTGGGGGCTGAGACCTGGTTCTGAGACCTGGAAGGACTTCTGCAGGAGGTCCATGAAGGATTGCTGTTTTCTTATCATGCCCGTGTTTTCCCAGTTCTCTACAATGAGTAGATTTATGTTTTTAATTATGTATATGAGATTATGAGTATGCATATGTGTCTGTGCACATGAATGCAATTGTGAGCTACCCGGCATGGGAACTGGGAAAGGAAATCAGTCCCTCTATAAGAGCAGTGCATGCTCTCAACTGCTGAGCCATCTCCCCACCATCTCCCCAGCCCCCAGAGAATTCTTTTCTTAAAGGTCAGAGTCTCACTGTGTAGCCCCCTGACTGTCCTAGAACTTACTTTGGAGCCCAGGCTGATCTCAGACTCATAAATATTCATCTGCCTCCTATCTCCTCCCCTCCCCTCCAAGCACTGGTTATATTTTATTTTTATAGTCAGGAAACAGATATGTTTTACATCAGTTAGCTGCACTGAAGGGCATGCCTTAGTGTGGTGCCCAGACCCTGTCCCTTTTACTCCCTTTCAGCCTGGGGACTCTAGAAGGGTGTCCCTTTCTGAGGCTGAGAAAGGACAGCCTTTGGGGGACACTTTTGTTGCGGTGACAAGTGAAAGCACCTGGTTAACACATTTGAATAAGTTTGTTTTAAAATGAAAAGTAGATTTTCCTGACATAACAATACATATTCATAGTCTTACAATGCATGTAATCCAGAAATACATAAAGCAGAAGGTCAAGTCCTCTGTGGGTTTCTGTGACTTAGAGGTAAAACCATGTGATAGTTTGGTATATGCACGTGTAGACCTTTTAGACACAGTGAGTAAGATAGGAGACTCAAGTTTAGGGCTTGTGCCTTTACCTGCTGAGCTATGTCCACAGCCTGTACTTTTTATGTTTGTGACTTTTGTGGGACTGTTGTGAGGAGCTCACACAAAGGTGCACATGTACTCGTGGGCACACACATGCACACACACTTTTTCTTTCTCACCGTGCTGGGACTTGAGCCTGGGACCTACCATGTGGTGGGTGTGTATATACATTTTTCAGCCAACTTTTCAAAAGCTTAGCAGTAAGCTGTTTCCATCTCACCCGTTGACAGCACAGACGTAGGGACCTGTCAATGGTGCCATTACACACTAGTGTTTGCCTTTTGAGGTTGGGGTGGATTCTTTCTCCATTGTTGGACCTTTAGGTTGCTTCCAGTTTTATGCTCTTGTGTTATTGGAAACATTGCTACAATTCTCTTCCAGTGAGCCATGTTTTGTTCTAAGAGCACTGCCTGGCTCAGTGTGTAACCATGTGTATTGCAAAATAAAACAAAACCTGTGTATGTTCCAATAGTGGTCTGCTCCAGACATGGGGGAAGAGGAGCTGTCCTCCAAACTTGGACTGAGATTCAGACTGGCCTCACGGGGTTGATGGTCTGGCTTCATGGTCCATCTTGTGCTACAGTCCAGGGAGTGGTTGGGACCCTGACCTCAGACTCCCCATCCCACATCACACTGATTAGTTGTGGGGTGGAGGGCAGGAGGCTTGGCCTAAGATTCCTCACCTGTGAAACAGGAAGAACCTCAGTGATTGGCTGTGGGGCTGCCGTGACTGGCAGGTGAGTTAGGACAAAAAGGGGCATAGGACAGCATCTTCGCAGAGTGTTACTGTTGTCACCACAAACAGGTCATTTGTTCTAATAGATGGGAACTAGCCAGACACAGACAGACAGCAGGTAGGGGGCTTCCTGACTTAGTGGGCTACATTGTATCATTATCTGTCTTCTCTGTGGAGTGTGATGCCAGTTGGCTCTAGTTTGTTGGGAGGGCATGACTTTGGGGCCTGACTAGAAGAGGCCAGTGGGAGGAAAGGGTGGTACAGGCCAGTGCACTAGGGTTGGGGCAGGGTTGATGGGAGCAAAGTGGGCATGCAGGGTCTCCCTGGTTAGCGCTGGAGAGCCAGGCCTGGGTGCCCATATCTCCCCTGGATCCAGACTCAGCTGTAGTCACAGTTCTTTTCCTGGTGGTTATGCCCTGGCAGGGCAGTCAGGGTTATTTTAATTGCTTCTTCCCCAGTTCAAGCAAACCAGCTGGGGCCAGAGTGCCGCCTGCTGCCGGGGGAACCCACACTTTCTAAGAAATTGCTTTTCAGGCCAGCAGTGTTCCCCAGAGTCACTCAGACCATGGTGCTGAGCTCAACGGCTCTCTTCCATTTTCTTTATTCAGCCTCTCCCTATGTGCCCTTCAGAATGAACATACCCTTCTTAGTGGAAACACATTCCACTAGTGACCTTATAGTGACCTAAGATCTCTGTGGGGATTCGGCGTCCCAGAGGACGAGAGGAGCAGAATGTGTGCAGAAGCAGCTTGAGATTGGGACCCACCCAATCTCAGAGTAGGAGCTGTGCAGCACGGGTCTCTGCTCCTCCCTCTCCCTTTCATGTAAGGAGCTGTCTAGATCCTCTCAGGAGCCAGCCTTCCTCCCTTGGCTGTGCAGCTCAGAGCAGTCAGGATCCCCACAGTGGTACAGTGCCATCGCCTCCCCGGTTGTGGTCATCCTGAGCTCTGGGCCTCCATCTCCAGTGAGTGAGCCCAGAGTACGGCAGAAGCCCTCTGCTTTTGGAGGGAGCTTCAGCCATGCGGGCTGCTGGGCTCTGCTTAGAAACGGCTGGAGAAATGGTTCCTCCCCCTGGATGCAGTCACAGCGTGGTCAATCCCATCTGAAAAATAAAAGCAGAGTTCTTTGCTGAGTCACAGAAGCTCCAGAGCTGATTTGCACACGCCAGGCTGAGTCTGGGCAAACAGAGAGAGTTCCAGCGTCTAGATGAGAGATGGGCAAAGAGCAAAACCTGAGGCTTGAGACTGTGAGTATGTGTTCTGAGTACTGTAAATGCTTTGTCATTTTCTGACTGGGCTAAGGTTTGCCTCTCCAGGTTTATTCTGCTTGAATTCTCTGCTATATTTAGCATGCACATATACGTGCTAAAAGTTAGCAGTGTGGTATCTTGAGTGTGCAGGAACATGTAGAGGAAGATATTCCAGGTCTGCTTTTATCTGCACACTCTTGCACGAGCTTGGGGGGTACCTGGGCCTGATTCTCTCATAGTGTTCCTTTAAAACATGGCTGTCCGTTTAACTGACTCTGCAAGTGGAGCCTTGTCGCTGGCAGCTGGGATGAGCTGGAGGATCTGGGTGGCAACTTTGCTCGGTTCCATGGAGACAAAAATCCCATGAGCAGAGCCTCTGGAAACTCTGGGCCCAGCCTGGAAGCCTCCACTGCCTTCCCCTTCCCAGATGAATGGGGTGCTGGATTGGACTTGCCTCTTGTTTTCTTGTGTGGTTTTGGCTGCTTCCTTTCTTATCTTCTGCCGGTCCTATGATTGGAGAGTGTCTTCTCTTTAAAACTTAATTAGGAATCACTTTCCTCCTCCTCCTCCTCCTTCTTCTTCTTCTTCTTGTTTTGTTTGTTTGTTTTGTTTTTTCAAGACAGAGTTTCTCTGTGTAGCTCTGGTGCCTGTCCTGGAACTAGCTCTTGTAGAACAAGCTGGTCTCGAACTCACAGCCCTGCCTCTGCTTCCTGAGTGCTGGGATTAAAGGCGTGTATTGCCACCACCCAGCTAGGAATCACTTCTAAGCAAAGCAGTAGGGGAAGCAGCAGCTTGTATAAAAAGATATCCTCGTTATCTTAGAAAGGAGCCATCACTTTTGCAGGGTGCCTCAGTTTTTCCAGTTGCTCAGAGAAAACCCAGTGTTGACTGAGGCTGGCAGGGCCATATTAGAAAGGTATAGCAGGTAATTGGCAATAACTAAGTTATCCTAATGATGTCACGAGGCATCTGAGCAGCCACGAACCTGTGCACGAAGGCTACATTTGCAGGCCATCACCTGTCATTTTGTTATTGATTCATAATGTGAGAAGAGATTGCAAACAGGTTAATCTTCCTCATTCAAATGCAAGATCAGAGTTGGAGACCTGAGACTTCTTGGATTGCAGCCTTTGAGAAGGTGAGCACCAGCATGCAATCTCCTCCCCTAGACAACAGAGAACGGCTGAGCATCAGGTGATGTGAGGAGCACAGACTGAGTCCTCCATTCCTAGCCTAGCAGCCAGTGCCACTCACCCTGCCTAGGAAGGATTCTTCATCAAACACTTGACCAGATTGAAGGTAGCACCCTGCTTGCTCTGCACTGGGTTTCCCCTGGAAGACCCCAGGAGCTGTATTAGGGCAGCTATACTGTGATAGCTTGAGATGTGTGCCCAACGCTGTATGTGTCGTCATTCTGATGGTGTCTCAGGGAATGGGTGTCACAGGGACTATGTCAGCAACACAGAGATGGAAAGGCTGGACTCACAGGAACTGGATTCTTTGCCTGGTGGTTCAGTCCAGCTTGGTAAGAAGTATTCCACTCAAGGAGAAGGCTGAAGCAATGGGCCTAACCTCTGTGCTTGATATAGAGGGATTTCAGCTTCAACTGGGCAAATGGAATGGTTAATCCAAGAAAGAAGTCCGGTCCAAGGTGATGCTTTCCCTAGGCTGTGAACTTATTAATATTTTCTCTGGAGTCTGGGCGGTGGTGGTGCACGCCTTTAATCCCAGCACTTGGGAGGCAGAGGCAGGAGGATCTCTGTGAGTTCGAGGCCAGCCTGGTCTACAAGAGCTAGTTCCAAGACAGGCACCAAAAACTACAGAGAAACCCTGTCTCGAAAATCAAAAAAATAAAATAAAATAAATAAAATAAAATTCTCTCTGGAACCCAGGTATGATGGTGCATGCCTTTAAGTTCAGCAATCAGGAAATAGAGGGAGGTGGATCTTTGTGAGTTCAAGGCCAGCCTGGTCCATAGAAAGTTACATAGAAAGTTCTGAGCCAGGCAGTGCTACACAATGGAACCCAGTTCAGTAGTTTTGTTTGCTGTTTGTTTAAATGCTCTCTGAACTAAGAGTAGGGGACATGAATGCCTTAATTACTTTTCCTGTTGTATAATATTACCCCAACAATCTTATGGGAGAAAGAGCTTATTTTGTCTCACAGTTCACAAGTCCAGTCCATCATGGGGGAGGGGAGGTCCTGGCGCAGGAGCTTGAGGCAGCTGTTCATCTTGCACTTGCAGTAAAGAAGCAGAGAATGGTGGATGTTTGGACCCAATTTTTTTTTTTCAGTGTGGGATGTCCTGCCTAGGGGACAGTCCCATTCACAATTAAGATGGGTCTTTTCACTTCAGTTAATATAAGATAATCTCCTACATATGTTGTGGGAGCTGCGGGCTGCGTTCCTGCCACCCAGCTCCCGGCCGCCTGGCTAGCTTATGCCCCAAATAACAACACACAAACTGTATTCATATAAACATTGCTTGGCCCATTTCTATTAATGTGTGTAGCACCCCAAGGTACACTTACTGGGAAGATTCTAGCCTACGTCCATCCTGGGTCGGAGCTTCATCGCGTCCGCCCTGGAAAGGAGCAGTGGCATGGCGTCTCAGCTCGCTTCCTCTTCCTCCCAGCATTCTGTTCTATTTACTCCACCCACCTATGTTCTAACCTATGCGGCCAAGCAGTTTCTTTCTTAATTAACCAATGACCTTCCTCCATTATACATATATGAGAGATTTGTCTCCCAGGTGATTCTTGAGTCTGCGTAGTTGACAATATTAACTAGCACAGTACACCTGTAATTCTAGCCCTCAGGGGACTAAGGCAGGAGGATGGCTAAGAGTTGCAGACCAACCTACAAAAAGTGCGTGCGTGTGTGTGTGTGTGTGTATGTGTGTGCATGCGTGTGTGTGCATGTGCATATGTGTGTGTGTATGCACAGCATGGTGGCTGTGCATGTGGAAGTCAGATGACAGATCTGGGGATCAAAATCATGTCTCCAAGTTTGTGCAGCAAGTATGTTTACCCACTGAGCCATCTCACCAGCCCTGAACCATTGCTCTTATATACATGATCTTGACTTCTGGTTGGTTGACTGGGCTGCCTTTGACTCAGAGGAATGTTATGGTTTGAAGTCCCCACTTAGAAGTCTGCGCCACTATACAGTCAGGGTCAGCCATGGTAAAGTCCAGCCAACAGGATCTGAGCTGTGAAGAGCCCTGTGTCTGTATGATGCTCACATCACACAGGTCCACACCATTGTCTGCTTTGCATTAAGCTGAGATCCAGTGTCATTTTGGCTGTGGGAGGGGAGTCAGAAGTGGGGGGGGGCTTTGTGTGCTTCATTCCCCTCACTGAACCCCCGGTGACCTTCGTGGACCCCTGCTGAACTCTCCCACCGAGAAGAGAGAGGTAGGATTAGGATAGTTCCTGCAGCCCAAGGGCATGTTGGAAGTGACTCCCCATGATTTGCACAGGGCTAACCTCAGGTTTCTTTTCTTTTTTTTTTTTTTTGGATTTTCGAGACAGGGTTTCTCTGTAGTTTTCTGTGCTTGGCTTCCTGCTGTGCCAGCTGGTGAATCCCACTCCAGTTTATGAAAAAGCACCCTTGGCAGTGGTATAGATTTGGTTGCTTGCTCTCTGCCTTTGACCTCAGAGCAGGAAGGAAATGAAGTCAAGGGCAAAGGCCCTACTTGAGACATGGATGTAGGAAAGGTTGGAAACCTGGAGCTTTCCCAGACCATCTCTCCTGTTTTTGCATCTGCAAGTGTCCTCACCTGTCCTCCAACCTCCTCCTTTCCCTTCTCTCTCCTCATCTCCTTCCCATGCTTTCCTCTCTGCCCACCCTCCATGGAGTCTTGCTAAGTAGTCCAGGATGGTTTGGAATGTGTTATCTTTCGGCCTCAGCTTCCCGACCGCTGGATTATGGCGTTACCATCTCCATCCAGGTTTCCATTATTTTTGATCCTAAGCAATCTTTTCCTGGTCCAGCATTCTGAAGATGCTGTCTGCCTCCACCTTCACATATGCCTTTCTCTGGGTAGAGAGATGGCTCAGCAGTTAAGACTACTGCCTGCTCTTCCAAAGGTCCTGAGTTCAGTTCCCAGCAACCACATGGTGGCTCACAACCATCTGTAATGAGATCTGGTGCCCTCTTGAGGAAGAGACCTGGTCAGTCATCCTCATCAACTTAGACCATGAAACTCAATATGGACAAGTTCAACAGAACTGCCATATACGGGCTCCCGTGCATGCTTCAGCATTGCCAGGGCATAAATTTCATTCATTTCAGGTGGTCTCTAACGGTCATGGAGTGTGGTGCTTTGTCATGTAGATGGAGATGACGGTTCTAGCATGGTGCAAAGGCTGCCTTTTCTCCATTATATCGACAGTGGTTATTCATCGTTGTAGCTAGGTACCTGGCAAAATCAGCTTAAGGCAATGTGGTAGTTTGGATAGATATGGTCCCATAGGCTCTTGTGTTTGAATGCTTGGCCCATAGGGAGTGGCACTATCAGGAGGAATAGCCTTGTTGGAGGAAGTGTGTTCCTAGGGGAGCAGGCGTTGAGGTCTCGAGCTATGCCCAGTGTGGTGCAGTCTCCTTCTGCTGTCTGTGGATCAAGATGTGGAACTCTCAGCTACCCTCCAGCACCATGTAAGCCTGCATGCTGCCATAGTCCCCAACATAACAATAAACCTCTGAACTGTAAGCCAGCCCCAGCTAAATGTTTTCTTTGGAAGAGCTGCTGTGGTCACGTTCTCTCTTCACAGAAATAGGATCCTGACTTAGACAGGAAAGAGAAAGGACTGATTTTGGCTTAAGGCTTAGGAGAGCACCATGATGGGGAAGGCTCGACAATGCTGGTATGAGAGCCTGGTCGTGCTGCATTCAGTCAGGAAGCAAATGGGTGAATGCTGGGAAGAACTGGCTTCCCCCTTTCCCTTTGTTTCCATTCTGGGACCCCATTCCATAGGACAGTGCTGCCCACATTCAATGGTGGGTCCTCCCACCCCATTTAAACCTCCCTAAGAAATGCCCTCAGAGACACCTAGAGGTGTTCCTCCTAGGTGGCTCCAAATCCCATCAAGTTGAAAGACCAACCGTCACAAAGTTCTCTTGGACCCTCTGTCATAAATCAGTGACTACAAAGTATGAGGATGTGTTTCTCTCTCTCTCTCTCTCTCTCTCTCTCTCTCTCTCTCTCTCTCTCTCTCTCCCAGATGTATGCCAGTTCTTTTGCCAAACCACGCTACCATGGTTGTTATAGCTTTATTGTAAATTTGAAGTCAGATAGAAATATCCAAGTCCAAATTTGTCTTTTGTTTCCCATCATGGCTTGGGTAATTTAGGTACTTCTTTCCCAATACTTATTTCAGAAGCAGTTTGTTTCGGATTTTCACTGGCTCATTATTTTTTCAAACAACATCATAGCCACACCAAGTTCCCCAGTCCCTGATCGTGGTTCGTTTCTCTGTGTACTTCAGGATTCTTTAATTTCTCCTCATGAATGCCTCCTAGCTGCAAGTGTACAAACACTGTAACTATTTTGTTAAATTTATATCTAAGTATCTCGTTTTATTTTGGTGCTATAGTGTATTGAATCGTCTTAAAGCAAAATTGCTGTTGCGATATAGAAATATAATGGTAAACAGCATTGAAAAACATAAATTATTTTTCTCTGTCATCTTTTTATCATTTTAATTTTCCAAACTCTTGGTAGATTCTTTGGGCCTTTATATTTTGGTTGTGAGTCAAGCCTTTAACGGTTGAGCCATCTCTCCCTTTAGGCCTTTATATGTAGATGACCACATCCTGTGTGATTACCAGTGAGTCTTTCTCTCCCTTTAGCACAGCCTTTAACATTTTCCCCTGTACAGCTTTGAGCAGAAGAAATAAGGAGAGAGGCTCATGCATTGGTTTCCGTTTTAGAGAAAAGGAAATAGCAAATAGCTCTTCCCTCTTGGCGTGTGCTGTTAGTTATAGTCTTTATTACACGTTTGCGTTTATTTACTTTGTTGGGGGGGATAGGCACGCATGCCAAGGTGCACACGTGGAAGGCAGAGGGCACTGTATAGGAACTGGTTCAGTTTTGGTGGCAGGTGCCTTCACGCACTGAGCCACCTCGCCAGCTCAGCTATGGTTTCTAAGTAACTGCTGTTGACCAGCCTGATGGTATTTCCTTTCATTTCTAATTCATTTAAATTTTAATCGTGGATATATTTGGAATATTTTCAAAGACTTCTGCATCTTTTGAAGTTATTTTTTAGTATATAAGTATAGTGATAAATGGAATGGATTCACTTTAAATTATTTACCCAATTTTCTTTAATATGTCCCCATGTGATAAAACTTACTGGTGAATTGGAGTAGCTAGTTTTGTTACGAGATTTTCATCCATCCTCATGAGGGATATTATCCTTTTGGAATATTTTTGATAGGTGTGTGTGTGTGTGTGTGTGTGTGTGGTGTCCTTTTGCATGGACGCCAGAAGTCAACCTCAGGTGCCTTAGGAACCATCCACTTTATTTTTTGAGATGAGGTCTTTAACTGGCCTTAAGATCACCAATTAGGTTATGGTATGTGGACAACAAGCCTGAGGGATCTGTCTGTCTCTGTCTGAACACTGAGATTACAATCGCACACTACCATGCCCGGATTTTCCCATGGGTTCTAGGGATTGACTCAGGCCCCTATGCTTGCTGACTGAGCCATCTCCCCAGCCTAGTCTTGGTGGCAGGGTGGGCTGACCTCGTGAGATGATGTGGGAAGTGCTCTCTTCTGAAGACATCAGTACAGAAACAGAACTGGTACCATCACACTTTGAACACTGGGTGCATTTTGCGCTGAGGGTTCTTTATCACTTCAAAAATGACTCCAGGTGCCAGTGAGCATCCTTTTCTGGGGGATTTCAATGTCACAGGGTGATTGATGACACCTGATGTTGGTTTTGTTTCCTCTTTTTATTTCATCAGTTTAATCAGATATTTATCAATATTATTCTATTTTCTAATACAACTGGTTTTATTTTCCTGTTTTCAAATATATTGATTTCTGTTAATGGCTTTCTTCATGATTTACTTTTCTTTTTTCTATTTTCTTAAGAGAGGAGAATTTGCACATGATTAGAAATCTTTTTATGTTCCAGCCCGGCATGGTGGCACACCCCTTTAATCCCAGCACTTGTGAGGCAGAGAGAGGCAAGCAGATCTCTGTGAGTTCGAGGCCAGCTTGGTCTACAAGAGCTAGTTCCAGGACAAGCTCCAAAGCTACAGAGAAACTCTGTCTCAAAAAAAAAAAAAAAAAAAAAAAAAAACCAATAAAATAAAATAAAAAGGATTCCTTGGGGCTGGAGAAATGGCTCAGAGCCTAAGAGGTCCTGAGTTCAATTCTTAGCAACCACATAGTGGCTCACAACCATCTGTCATGAGATCTGGTGCCCTCTTCTGGCATGGAGGTGTACATGCAGGAGGAACATTGTATGCTTAATAAATAAATAAATCTTTGGGAAAAAAAGGGATTTCTTACTTTTTATTTCAAACCATTTGTTGATTGATTTGCATGTGTATGTGGGTGGGTGGGCGCACACGTGCCACAAGCCGTGCAAATCAGAGGACAACTTTTAGGAGCCAATTCTCTCCTTCCACATCTGGGTCCCAGGGATTGAACTCAGTTAGCTTTGATAGCAAATTATTTTACCAACTGAGCCATATTACCAGCTCTCCAACATAAGAATTTGCTTAATTAAAAACTGATAATAAATAAAACAGTTTATTGTCGTGATGGTTCCTCTTTTTTTCTACTTTTAACATGTCCCATAAATCTTGGTATATTGTGTTTGCATTTTTATTCAGTTCAAAAATATTTTTCTAATTTCTTCATTAGTAACTTCTTTGTATATAACTTACTTAGAAATTTTATTTGTTTTTGTTTAAATTTCAAGATAGTTAACTGGGTGAGGAGGCACACATCTGTAATCTCAGGGAACCACTATAATAACTGTAACTCACACAACACACAGTTTACCGATGGAATCAGAATTCATGAGACTTTATGTTTATGAATTAAGAACATTTCTATCAACCCTGAACTTTGAACCCTTTGGCAGTAACGTCCCTCATGTGCCTTCCCCAGCCACAGTGACCCCCACTGTATTTCCTGCCTCTGTGGCTTCACCCATTCTGGATATTTCATGTAAACAGAACCTTACATTGGTGCTTCATGCCTGACTTCTGTCACTGAGAACAGTGTCCTCAAGACTCATCTTGTGACAACGTATTGGTTCCCCATTCTTTATCATGACTAAGCAATAGTCAGTTGCGTGGATGGACCCCATCTTATTTGCTGTTTACTGGCTAATGATCTGGCCAACTTTTGGGTGGTTCCCACCTTTAGACAGAAATGAGTAACACTGCTGTGAATATTTACAGGCTTTTGATGGGACATAACTTTCCCTTTTAGCATGGCATTGCTTGTTTTCCTTTTGTTTTGTTTTCTAAGAAAGGGTTTCTCTGTGTAACAGTCCTAGCTGTCCTGGAACTAGCTCTCTCTCTTTCTTTCTTTTTTCTTTTTTTTTTTTTTTGGATTTTTCGAGAAAGGGTTTCTCCATAGTTTTTGGTTCCTGACCAGGCTGGCCTCGAACTCACAGAGATCCGCCTGCCTCTGCCTCCCGAGTGCTGGGATTAAAGGCGTTCGCCACCACTGCCCGGCTCACACCAGGTTTATGTGGTGCTAAGGACTGAGCCCAGGGCTTCATGTGTTCTAGACAAGCACTCTACCAACTGAGCTTTTATGTGTGTGTTGTTGTTTCTTTCTTTTGCCGATTTACTTATCTATCTATCTATCTATCTATCTATCTATCTATCTATCTGTTTGTTTATTTTGTAGCAGGATCTTTCTTTTATTTGCACAGCTTCCCCACAGATGTTTTCACTAGAAGGAACACAATTGTGAGATGTCATGACTTTCTTGTTCAGTAACTACCAGCTACTTATTTATTGTGTGTCTGACACAGTAAAACTCATTATTTTCCAGCCCTTGAGGCTATTTTAAGTAGCTCATAGTCTGAGCTTTTTTTTTCTTCTTTTTTTAAAAAATTGTTTTTATTGCGCTATACATTTTTCTCTGCTCCCCTCCCTTTCTCTCCTCCCTCCTTCTACCCTCTCCCATGACCCCTATGCTCCCAATTTACTCAGGAGATGTTGTCTTTTATTCCTTTCTATGTAGATCCATATATGTCTCTCTTAGGGTCCTCTTTGTTGTCTAGGTTCTCTGGGATTGTAGACTGTAAGCTGGTTTTTCTTTGCTTTATGTCTAAAAGCCATTTATGAGTGAGTACATATTATATTTATCTTTCTGGGTCTGGGTTACCTTACTCAATATGTTTTTTCTAGATTCACCCATTTGCTTGCAAACTTCACCATGTCATTACTTTTTACCGTTGAGTGCTCCATTGTGTAAATGTAACAATTTTCTTTATCTATTCTTTGTTTGAAGGGCATCTAGGTTGTTTCCAGGTTCTGACTATTATGAATAATGCTGTTATGAACATAGTTGAGCACATGTCCTTGTGGTATGATTGAGCATCCTTTGGGTATATACCCAAAAGTGGTATTGCTGAGTCTTGAGGAAGGTTGTTTCCTAATTTTCTGAGAAACCACCATACTGATTTCCAAAGCGGCTATACAAGTTTGCACTCCCACCAGCAATGGAGGAGTATTCCCCTTACCCCATCTCTCCAGCATAAGCTGTCATTAGTATTTTTGATCTTGACCATTCTGACAGGTCTAAGACAGAATCTCAGAGTTGTTTTGATTTAGCAGGATATTTCTATGTAGCCCTGGCTACCCTGTCCCAGACTGGCCTTAAACTCAGAGATCTACTTGTCTCTGCTTCCTGGATGCTGGTATTAAAGGCATGGACACCACATCCAGACCAAGTGAGCTTTATCCTTAGCCCTTTCTTGATTTTTTTTAAAAAGGTTTTTCTGTTTTTCTGTTTATTCATGTGCAAGCAAGTGTCTGTATGGACGAATGTCACACATCTGTGTGTGCCCACAGGGGCCAGAAGAAATTGTTGTAGCCCCTGGATCTTGGGTTACAAGCAGTGTTGAACTTCCCAGCATGGGTTCTAAGAACTAAACTCCAGCCCTCGGACAGCACAGCAAGTGTTTTTCACTGGCCCTATCTCTCCAGCTGCCTTCTCATGAATTCTAAAATCAATTTTACTTCTCATTTTTGTAAATTATCTCCTCTGGTATTTTATCTAGTAAGGTCTCTCTCTCTCTCTCTCTCTCTCTCTCTCTCTCTCTCTCTCTCTCTCTCTCTCTTCACAGCTTGTTAACTTAAAATGCAGACACTTCCCACGGCATTCGTGCAAAGAGACCCCCACTGTTATCGGTCTCCTAATTGCACTGCACGTCTATAATAAAGATCCGTGGTGTGAAGCTATCGATCTTTCCCGTGTGGATCCCTTTCATCCGTTTAAGCCTGGAAAAGCCTCTTCTCCCCAGAGCTTTGATGAATGCTCACTCTCACTTGGCCCCAGTAGCTTTCATGCTTTGATATTTTTTTCCTCCCACACTCAGTTCTCTTTAATCCACTTAGAGTTTCGCAGTAGAAAAATAACATCCATGAGGTTGCTTTCCTATGGACGGTGTTCTGTCCTTGCCCTTTGCCTTAGTTGGGTTGCTATTGCTACGATGAAACACCATGACCAAAGCAACTTGGGAAGAAAGGGTTTGTTTCCCTCATAGTTCTGTATCACAGTTCATCAGCAGAAGCGGTGAGGGCAGGAACCTGGGGTCAGGAGCTGATGCAGAAGCCATGGAGGGGTGCTGCTCACTGCCTGCTCCATCATGGCTTGCTCAGCCTGCATTCTTACAGCAACCAGGACCACCAGGCCAGAGATTGTACCACTCACAATAGCCTGGGCCCTCCGTCCTCAGTGACTAATTAAGGAACTGCCCTACAGCCAGATCTAATGGAGACACCTTCTCAGTGGAGGCTCCCTGCTTTGAGATGACTTGAGCTTGTGTTAAGTTGGCATAAAACTCGGCAGCACTGCTGGTACATTCCATGCCTACTAGAAGGTAGGGCCTGCTCCAAGACCTCTTGCTCTTTTACAATCATCTGGGTGCTAATGAAGTCATCCCCCCATGCCCTGTAACCCAAGGTAGCAAACTTACATTATTTAGAATAAAGAAATAATGATTTTTCCTGTTAGAAACCGTTGTTTCCTTTATAGGTCCGTGCTAAAAATTGTCTCTCTCAGAACCTCCACGGAAATTGTTTTCTGTTGCACATGTCCAGATTATGACTTGTGGGCCCTTCATGGAGTCTGAGTATTAACCAACCACAGCACACCAAGTTGCCCTTGGCGAGCTGGTATACGGTCAGCAGGCTGCCGCACTGGACAAGCACTGGGCTGGAATAGACCCGAGGGAACAAGTGCAGGCCTTGCCTGAAGAAATGACCCAGCCAGGCAGTGGTGGCGCATGCCTTTAATCCCAGAACTTGGGAGGCAGAGGCAGGCAGAGTTCGAGACCAGCCTGGTCTACAAGAACTAGTTCCAGGACAGGCTCCAAAACCACAGAGAAACACTGTCTCGAAAAACCAATTAAAAAAAAAAGAAAGAAAGAAAGAAAGAAAGAAATGACCCAAATGCTGGCCCCAGCCTGTTCTGTCATCTTCTCTATCCCATGTGCACCTGCAACTTTGTCTGTGACCTGCTCCTGGAGGAACTGGAAATCAGGCTGTGTTTGCAGATGCCTCAGGACAATGTGTGGTGCCGCCTGCAGGGGGCGACTATTATGTACAAACAAGAGTAGAGATGGTGTCAGGGGACACTAATTCATACCACTTCTTAAGCTTTTAACTCTCAATATAGATATGAGATAGAACTTATCATCCTTGTTCACAATCACACAAGTTAGTACGTTTAATAGATTCCTGTTTTCTGTGCAACAGATCTCCATGTTTTCCATCTTGGGAAGCTGAAACGTCTCCATTAATCAATTCTTTGTCCCCCTGGCAAGTCCTGTAATGCTAACTCTCTCTCTCACCCCCAGTGAGTGGATTCCCACGCCCTGTCTTTTTGTGGTGTCTTATTTCATTCAGCACAATGTCTTCATGGCTATCTATGCCCTAGCAGGTGCTCTCATTTCCTTCCCTTGTAGGGTTGAATAACTGTTGTGATATGGATGAAAAAAATGTCCCTCATGGGCTCAGCAGTTATGATTTGGAGGCTCGTGGAAGGAGTATAAAGCAGAATATTGTGGCAGGCAGTGGGTCAGTGGGAGTGGGTTTTGAGACTTCATTGTTCAGCCCTACTTCCTATCCTCTTCCTGTCTCCTGGCTGCTTACACCATGTGACCAACCACATCACACTGCACTTCTGCCTGCAGACCTTCCAGTGAGGCACTGTATCTCTTCCTAAGCATGAGCCAGAAGAAACCTGTTCTGAAGTTGCTTTTGTCATCACACCAATGAAAGTGACGAATGCAGTGACATTCCTGCTCCCCTGTGAACTACATCCACTCGTCTGTAGATGGGCTCCCGGGCTGTCACCTCTGGACTGGTATGAGTAATGCCGCTATAAACGCCGGCGTGCGGATCTCTCTTCAAGATCCTATTTTCAGTTCTCCCGAGTGTGTGCCCAGGAGTGGAATTTCCGGAGCCCACAGCACTTCTCTATTTTTAATTTTATAGAAACCACCAGACCGCACTCCACAGCAGCCACACTGCTTTACGTCGTCATCAGTAATGCACGAGGTGCCAATTCCCCACACCCGCCAATTCCCCGCATCCGCCAATTCCCCACACCCGCCAATTCCCCGCATCCGCCCCAGCAATAATTTGTTTTTGACAGCAGCCATCCTAACTAGTGTCAGGTGGTATCTCTTAGGGGTTGCTTACTTTCCTGACAGTAAGTGATGCTGAGCATCTTCCATGTGTTTGACTGCTGACTATCTGCCTTAGAGGACTATCTGTTCAAATTCTTTACCCACTTAAGTCTATATGTGCTTTCTTGTTGTGCCATAGACACCACCTATGTGCTGTGGCTATAAACCTCATGAGCTCCATGTTCTGTCAATGTTCTCTCCCCTCCTGCGGGCATGGAAGGTTTGGCTCCAGTACAATTTGTCTTATTTTCTCTGCTTTGGTGTCGGAGAAATAATCACTGACTCCAAATGTCGTGAGGAGTTTGCCCTGTGTTATGTCTTCAAAGCCAGTGATTCTCAACCTTCTTAACGCTAGGACTCATTAATATAATTCTTCATGTTGTGGTGACCCCCCAAACATAAAGTTATTTTTATTGCTACTTCATAACTAAAATTTTGCTACTGTCATGAATCATAATGTAAGCATCTGTGTTTTCCAGTGGTCTTAGGGCAACTCCTGTGAGAGGGTCATTTGATCCCAAAGCGGTTGTGACCCACAGGTTGAGAACTGCTGGTCCAAGAGTTTTGTGGTTTTATCTTGAAGACTCGTCTGCTTTCGGTTAGCTGTTGTATGTGATGGAGGCCGGGGTCCAGCCAGCTGTGCTGTGGTGCATACAGGTCTCCAGTTTCCTCAGCATCGTGATCTGAGAAGTCTGTCCAGCCTCCCCTGAGTAAGCGCCCTTGTCAAAATGCCTTACTCATATGCAGCCTACAAAAAAAGCTAGTGCAGATCAGAGTCTGTGTATAAGCCCACACACTGGAGGCTTTCCTTCAGGGTTCATTCTGTTGCATGTGTAGTTAGCCTTACACTACTCAGTTCTTTTTTTTTAATTTTAAACATTATGTGTCTGTGTATGAACCATGTGTGTGTGTGTGTGTGCATGAACCATGTGTGTATGTATATATGAACCGTGTGTGTGTACATGAACCGTGTGTGTGTGTATATATGAACCGTGTGTGTGTGTGTACATGAACCGTGTGTGTGTGTGTACCGATGTGCACATGGGTGCATGTGTAGAAGCCAGAAGACAGCTTCTTTTTTGGTGGGGGATGGGGTCAGTTTTCCCCTCCACTTTGTTTTGAAGCACTGTCCATCCTGCCTCTGCTGCTGTGCAGTGCAGTTGAGAGTCCCCTGTCCCGTGATTCTCCTGTCTCCCGTCTTACTCCTGGGTTTAGAAATGCATGCCATTGCATCTAGACTTTTTCATGGGTTCTGGGGATCAAACTGAGATTGTCAGGCTTGAATAACCAGTATCTTTATCAGGTGAGCTGTTCTTATTAGACTTGCCACTCAATTTTTATTCCCAGACTTGGTGATAGGTTTGAAGACCCTCCTCCTTTGCTCTGTGTCATCTAGAGTCATGTGCTGGTCCTCAGGTCCAGCAATAGCTCTTACTATATCCATCTGCCTGAACCTGTGTGGAAGATGCTTCCTCTTTAGGACTCGTATGGTTAGATAGAGCCACCTGACATCTAGGTCCTTAGTCATACGTGTAGTACTGCTGTGTGGTACACACAATCACAGGTCTCTCCAGAACTGCGGACAACATTGGGACATCATTATTCTGCCCAAACACACAGAGTATCTCCAGGGTGTTTGCTGGGTGTCCAAACCTAGCCATTCACTCTCTGTCCTAAACTAGTGGATTCTCTAGCTGTGAGAAGAACCGTGTGCCTGAGAAATCTTATATTTAAGACAAACGCTTTATCTAAATGGGTGTACTGTCAGTTTTCTCGTGGCTGTGGTAAAATACCTGGCTGAAGTAGTGCTGTAAGGGGAGGGTTCATTTTGGCTTACGGTTTGAGGAAATGCAGTTTCATGGCAGAGAAGGGGTGACAGAGGATATTCACCCATATATGACTGATGTGACTGTCATGTAGCCTGCTCCCATCTGGGCTGCTGAGCAGGAAAAGCAGAGACCTCAAGTCACAACAAGGCAGCTATAACCCTCTAGTTCTACCCCTATGATTGCCCTAAATCCACCAGCTAGACCCATTACACAAAATATTCCACAACCCTCAAAACACTACCACCAGTTGGAAACGAAGTGTTCAAATGCATGAGCTTGTGTGGGCTATTTCACATTTAAACCAACTTACTGGGCATGAGGGTGGGAATCCCAGCATTCAGGACACTGAGACAGACAGATTGCATGTTCAAAACCAGCCTGGACTGCACAGTGAGTTCCTGGTCAGCCAGGGGTGCATACCAGAACCCTGTCTCAAGCAAAACATAACTAAACCTATCTAAAATAAATTGTTCCCATAAAAAATCCAGGGAACTATTGGACATGTTCCCATAGATAAAAAAGGCAGTGGCTTTGATTGATAATAACAGTGATATGATAATTTTATATAAAAACTCACTGATAAAGGCATTTTTATTGATAACTAAATGACATGTGCTAATTAGTAAAAATAGACAAAGTCAAACTTGCGAGGTGTGCAGTGAGCTTGGCAAGCACAAGCCCACACCAATGAAGGAAGTGCAGGGGTTTCCAGGGGATCGTGGGGTTTTTATTTCTGCCAGAGGTCAATGACAGCAGTGCTTCCGGGCCAACGGACCCACCTCTGAAGCAGCCAGTCCTTTTGAACTGTGAATTCCGGGAATTAGTCTCTGATGTGTGATACTAGTTATTAGGAAGTTGTCGGACCAGTGGCAGCCTGAGTGGTGTCCACACCTGTACTTCCTCAACCAAACAGACAAACTGCTGTACAGGTACAAAGATGCCCATGTGGTAGGAAGTATCCTCAGCTGGGTGTTGAGAGGCATGTCAAACAAGGCCCTTGTTTTTTTTCTAGAGAGCAATTTTTTTTTTAAAGATTTATTTATTTATTATGTATACAGTGTTCTGCCTGCTTGTATGCCTGCACTGCAGGCAAGAAGAGGACACCAGAACACACTGTAAATGGTTTTGAACCACCATGTAGTTGCTGGGAATTACACTCAGGACCGCTGGAAGAGCAGCCAGTGATCTTAACCTCTGAGCTGTTGGGGACTGCAGACCACCAGACCCTGGATTTCCTGTAAACAACTTGTTTTCCTCTGCTCTGAGCAGCCTGCAGCTGCTCTGAACACAAGACCCTGATGGCAGGGGAGTGATTTCTGATGGGCATGCAGCTGAAAGATCTCAAGAGCTGGGGTGTGGCCAGAGCACTATATAAGCTGCCCCTGAACACAATAAAGGGGGCATTCTTGTATCAAGGATGACCCGTGTCCCCGTAGCTGTGTGTGTGTTTTTAAGTCTCCAGCCTAGTTCCCGGTTCGCGTTCCATCCCGTAGAGCAGGCGCTACACTAAGCCATCTCTCCAGCCCCATCTTTTTCGTTTTCAAGACATGATTTCTCTGTGTAACAGTGCTGGCTGTCCTGGAACTCTTTGTAGACCAGGCTGTCCTCGAACTCACAGAGATCCACCTGCCTCTGCCTTCCAAGTGACTGGGATTAAAGACATGAGTCATCACACCTGGATGTGCTAGAGATCAATTTTAAGGGGAAAAGTTTGAGATTCAGGGGCTAGAGAGATGACTCAGTGGTAAGAGGACCCCAGTTTGGTTCCAATCATTCATGTCAGGTGGCTCTCAACCATCTGTAACTTTAGCTACCCCTTTCTTTTTGCCTCTTTTGGACACCTACATACACATGACAGGCACACATACACTTAAAAGTAATATATATGTATATATTTGTATAAAAGTACATATATGTAAGTATATGTGTGTGTGTGTGTACTTCCCAGCTTGAGTGTTTTCTTCGACTCTGGCTGTTTCATGATTCTAAACATATGTCAACAGTTCTTCATGTAGCCTCTCCAGTAGGTGCAATCTTTCACTGAAGCAGAGGCCATAGATCACAGGGAACACATACATCCTCAACAAAGGTGAAGTAGGATAGAGCACAGGGCATCACATCACCCTCAACAAAGATGGAGTAGGGCAAGGTGACGCATGCTAGATACTTGTTTTGGGGTAATAAAATATAAAATCTCAACCAGGTGGTGGTACACACCTTTAATCCCAGCACTTGGGAGGCAGGGACAGGTGGATCTCTGCGAGTTCGAGACCATCATAGTCTACAAGAACTAGTTCCAGGACAGACACCAAAGCAACACAGAGAAAACCTGCTTGAAAAAAACACAAACAAAATAAAAACAAAATCAAAAAAAAATATGTAAAATCTCTTTTGAATGGTTAGATCCTCATCTAGACCCAGTAAAACTTCAGGAGAGGTAGGAAGAATTGATGTAACTTCAGATAGACGTCTCCAGGAAGGAGGAAGTGTGGGCTTGCCTTTATCCACCCATCTGCCCACCCCTGTCCACCTCATCTCACCCAGCCATCTCCGTAAGTCAGTTAGGGCCATGGCGCTCTGGTTCATGGTGGCTGTGGCTTTCAGTCTGGATGGCGGAGTCCCTTTCTTCCCAAGACCTTGTGAAGGTCCTGAGCTGAGCGGAAGCCTGGCCTGTTATTCTAAAACATTTCATGATGTCTGAGTTTGTTGCAGGCTTTCATTTGGGCCACCAACCAGCTCCCAAATCATGACACAGAGACTTACTATTAATTATGAATGCTCGGCCTTTGCTTGTGCTTGTCCCACTAGCTCTTATAACTTAAATTAACTTGTTTCTCTTCATCTACGTTTTGCCTTGGAGCTTTTTACTTTTCTTTTATTCTGTATGTCCTATTCCATGTCTGGCTGGCTGGTAGCTGCCTGCCTGACTGGCCCTGGGCATCTCCTCCCTTGTTCTCTCTCTTTCTGCCTCCTCCCACTCTCTCGTTCTCTCCAGCCTAGATTCCTTCTACTTATTCTCTCTGCCTGCTAGTCCCGCCTATCCCTCTACCCCCTAGCTATTGACTATTCACCTTTTTATTAGGTGCCTTAGCAGGAAAGGTTAAACAGCAACCCATCTTTATATAATTAAACAAATGCAGCCTAAGCCTAACTAACACATCTTTGCCTAGTTAAAAATGCAGCATAAACAAATGTAACACACCTTTACACAGTTAAAGTGATAGTCTGCAACGTAAACAAATGTAACACAGCTTTACATAGTTAAAGTTTCCACAACATGTGTTCACTGGATAAAACAACTGTAGCTGCCCATTTTCCCCTTCATTTATTTTGTCCGCACATGGCATCCACGTGCCGTGTCACATGTGTGGATGACATAGGACAACTTGTGAAAGTCAGTTCTCTCCTTCTTCCAACTGGGTCTCCAGGATCACACTTGAGTCATCAGGCTTGGTGGTAATAATCTTTACCTGCTAAAAAAAATGTTGTACATTTATTTATTTATTTATTTATTTATTTATTTATTTATTTATTTATTTATTGTGGTGTGTGTGTTCGCGCACTGCGTGCCTGTGCACACATGTACACATGTCATGGTGTGCTTGCGGCAGTCAGAAGACAACTTGTAGGAATCGGTTCTCCACCCCTACCATGTTGGTCCTGGTGATTAAGTTTAAGTTGCTGGACTCAGCAACAAGTGTCTATATGCTGTTTTTATAAACATTAATTTTGCTGGTTTCTATGGCATAGTGGTTAACAAATTTGTCTTACATTTAATTTCTTTGTGCACATGTGAAGGTCAGAGGACATCTTGCAGAGCTGGGAGTTTTCTTCTGCCAGGGGAGTTCTAAGAATGGACCTCAGCTTGTGAGGCTTGGCATCAAGTGACTTTATGTGCCATCTTGCCAGCTCCATTGCTGCTAATCCTTATGTCCCAAATAAAGTAACTAGACCAATTAAAACTATTAGGGAATGTTATTTTAAGGTGTATTACCTTTGTTTATGCTGAATTTGTTTAACTCTGTGAATCTGTGATTCTTTCCCTGTCTAAACCGCCTGATGGTCCTAATAAAGAGCTGAATGACCAATAGCAAGGCAGGAGCATGGAGAGGCGGATCTAGCAGGCAGAGTATAAATACAAGGAGAACTCTGAGATGAATAGGAACAAGAGAGCAAGGAGAGGAGAACATCAGGGGCCAGCCACCCAGCCACCCAGCTACCCAGCTACCTAGCTATACAGCAAGCCACGGAGAAAGAAGCAAAGAAAGGTATACAGAAATAGAGAAAGATAAAAGCCCAGAGGCAAAGGGTAGTCAGGTTAGTTTAGGTTAAGAAAAGCTGGCAAGAAAGAAGCCAAGCAAAGGCCAGGAATTCATAACTAAGAATAAGTACCTGTGTGTGATTTATTTGGGAGCTGGGTGGCAGCCCCCTCAAAAAGCCAAAAGAATAAAATGTCATACAATATAGAACTGCACAGCTTGCAGCTTTGCGACATACCCTGAAGATGACAATTCCCTGGAGTCCAAGGGGAACCCTGTCTTCCCACTGGATGGCGGGCTCTGTGATCATTAATGTCCACCTTCCACTTTGGGAAGAGCACTGGAGAATTTTAAATCATACCTACTGTGTAAATAAAATAATTGTAAGTGTAAGCCCAAGATCTCTTTCTTTGATTAAAAAGCTATATCAAGACTGTGTATCTGGGAAGATGCAGCCAAAATGTGTGTTTTCCCTTCTGTTAGTACAGTCTTTGGACTGGAAAAGCAGTACAAGAAACCCTGAAGGAGGACAGAGGGAGCTGACTAGGGTCCTGGTGACCCCAAGAATCTATAGCAGGGAACTCCAAATTTTCCTTTTGCCTCAAAGATTCCAGAGGGGGAGTTGAAGAGACCATCAATGAATGGATAGATTATACAGCCAAGGGGGAACAGCAGGAGCTCTCTACCACGGGAGCAGGGAATGGCAGCCTATAGCAGATTTCTCATTGGGTGAGCTGCTGCCAAGAAAGCTGTGCAAACACACCTGAGTTGTAAGAGAAATTCAAATAACTGTAGTGCAGCTTTACCTACTGAAGTGGCTAAAAAAAGAAAAGAAAAAAAGGTGACAATATCATTTCCTCAACTGAGGTTCCCTCTTCTCAGATGACTCTACTTTGTGTCAAGTGACAAAACTGACCAGCACAAAAACGATCTCAAACTAAAACCTTTACCCAACTCCTGTCAATCATAACCTTGTAGTGGGCGTGGCTTGTCTGGCTGGGTTGTGAGAGCCTCACAGAGACCCCAGACAGGAGCTGAAGCTTTTTCTTATTGAAGGGTTCTTTTCTTCTCCCATTCTCACCTTGTTTTCTGCCATCTTCATTTCTCCCAGGGGCCTATAAACGATCAATATATACAAATATAAACAATCAAAGAAACCAAAAAGTGATTTCTTTTTATTGTGGTTGGAAATGAGGCCACAACCCAAACCTTGGCTAATCCTATCTTTCAGCCGGTACACTGACAGCCGTCACGCCTGTTTCCAAGGGCTGCTGTCAGCTCGTCACGCAAAGCAGGCTTTCACACGTTCCATTGCACCTGCAGCTAACTGTCTCATCGATTGTCACAGCTGAAGGACAACATGTCAGGAGAAGTCCGTCAACTTCCTGATGGCTTTGACAGTACTCAAACAGAATATTTTGTTTTTCTTGTCAAGTTGATGATACGTTACTTCCTGTAAACTGTGGAATGACAACATAGCACAGTAGCGTTCGTGCACTTGAATGCAGGACAGAAGGGACAAGGGAGGTTACTCAGAGGAATTGTGACTTGGTGTCCAGTCTTATAGACCAAAGAGGAAGTTTCTTCCTGGTTGGGGCAGCTTAAGCAGGTGCCTGACTGTGTTCTCTCTGTCCGAGGAGGCTGAAGGAAGTTAAAGCCATGATGCTTTGGAGAAAAGCCTCACTTTGGTGACTGGCTTATTATTGCCACTTGCCGGGGCCTTTGGACGTCCACGAGAGCCATCTGCAGACATCAGGCTGCAGCCCCTCAGTGCCAGAAGCCAATGCAGAATTCCTAAGAGAAGGAGTGGTCTTCCCAGTTACTCAGCTGTGGACTCTTCTCATTCCAAACATAGGACAAAGGGCAGGTGTGGGGATTTAGAGGCTTGAGCAGGAGCCTGGTGCTAGGTCTGGCCCTGGAGGTGCTATCCTGTTGGACACACAGTGACTGACTTGCCATCCTGGAGCCATTCCTGTACCTGGCCAGCTAGGGGGCTGCCACAGAGTGACCGCACGTCTCTGCTTCTACTTGGGGCCTCTGCCTCTAGCTTCAAGGAAACACATATGCAGCCAGACTTGCCTGGATGTCCTTCAGTGTACTGCCTGTTTCTCCTGTGATAGTGTACCCCACATAGGACTCCGGGCACTATGCTTTTAGTCAAAGGCTCTCTCTTGGACTAACAATGGCTGCAGTTAGCAGAGCTGGGGGAAACTCTAGACACCGGGATTCAGCACATCTAGTCAGACCTCAGACTTGCTCTAAGTTGCTATTCACCCTCCTATGCCTTCCACCAAAGTCCTGCTCCCTCAGCATCCGGCTTCCTATCAGCATTTAGTGCCAGTCCGTGTTCCAGAGGTGCACCACTTCCAACAGTCCCCCTTGCTAGCCTCCACTCCCTGTTCCACCTACGCAAGGTTCTCCCTCTGGCTTCTGGGTTGGATCCTCATCTCTGGTAGCCAGCGCTGATTTGCCCCTCTGAGTGACGGCTCTGATTACAGGACTTTAGCTGCGGTTGAGGTGTATCTGTTTGACTCCTGAGGGCCTCACCTGGTCTGTAACCCTGGAGGAAACTCCGGTGTGGATCCTGCTGCTCTCCCCACTCCCTCTGTGGGCAGCAGGGTGAATCACCGTGTGCCTCCTGCTTGACACGGAAGTGCTGGCTCTGTGGCCCGTGGCTCTTTTCTCTCTCCTAGTTGCTCTCTCAGATCCCAAATTTGGTGGACCATTGTCACCTGCCTCCCTCAATGTCACTTTAGGTTTCCATGGAAATGAATTGTCAGAGTCATAATCTCTTCCTCATAAACAAATTAATCAGAAAATACTAGCCTGCTTTTTTTTTACTACTCAGCAGTAAAAAACAATGACTTCTTGAATTTTGCATGCAAATGGACAGAAATAGAAAAGACTATCCTGAGTGAGGTAAGCCAGACCCAAAAAGAGGAACATGGGATGTATTCACTCATATTTGGTTTCTAGCCATAAGTAAAGGACATTGAGCCTATAATTCGTGATCCTAGAGAAGCTAAATAAGAAGGTGAACCCAAAGAAAAACATATAGACATCCTCCTGGATATTAACCTTCATCAGGCAACGAAAGGAGACAGAGACAGAGTCCCACATTGGAGCACCAGACTACAACCCCAAGGTCCAAACCAGGAGCAGAAGGAGAGAGAGCACGAGCAAGGAACTCGGGGCCATGAGTGCACCCACATACCGAGACAATGGGGATGTCCTTTCGGGAACTCACCAAGGCCAGCTGGACTGGGTCTGAAAAAGCATGGGATAAAACCGGACTCACTAAACATAGCAGACAATGAGGACTGCTGAGAAGTCAAGAACAATGGCACTGGGTTTTGATCCTACTGCACATACTGGCTTTGTGGGAGCCTAGGCTGTTTGGATGTTCACCTTAATAGACCTGGAAGGAGGTGGGAGGTCCTTGGACTCCCCACAGGGCAGGGAACCCTGACTGCTCTTAGGGCTGATGAGAGAGGGGGAGTTGATTGGGGGAGGGATATGGGAGGTGGTGGCGGGGAAGAGACAGAAATCTTTAATAAATAAATAAATTAATTAAAAAAATCCTTTTAACTTCTATTAATTGTGGATTTCACATCATGCATTCCGATCCCACTTATCTTCCCGTTCCCTCGCATCTGGCCTTGCAGTCTCCCCTCAAAAAAGGCAAAAACACAACAACAACAGAAAACAAAGGAGAGAAGAAATCTCATCATGGAAGCTGTAGTGTGGCCAGCTGGATCACACGGTTTTACCCTTTGGTCCATTCATCTTACAATTGTTCATCGTCATGAGTCATTGGCCTGACTCAAGGCCTCTGGTCAAATCTGCTTTAAAGACTGCAAGGCTATGAGTCACCGTCCAGACAGCATGAATTACGGGGCAGACCAGGAAGGGGACAGTGCTCCAAACGGTGCTGGATGCTGAAGACTTGCTCTGACTTCTCCTTGTCCTTTAGGTCACACAGTGACATCAAAACACATATCAGAGCTAAACATCAACTAAACCTGCTGGCAAGCAGGGACAGAGAGGGGAGGGTAGTCTTTCCCACACAGGCCTCCAGTGAGCACCCTGCGGTTTACAGTGGTGATTAACCCACCCCAGAGGTGCATTCATCAACCATAAAGCTGTGCCACCTGCTGTATCTCATCCCAGAGAGACTGGCAGAGGTCAGCCCAACCCTTCTACCCTGGTCTTGGGAAGAAAATTTATTACTTCCATGGAGACCCCAAAATAAAAGATGGTATATGGAGCTATTAATTTAATGACTTTACCAAAGAAAGCATGAAAAATTGAGTTCTGCTCAGTGCTGACAGCAAAACGGCACTTGCCTGGGAGCTGAGAAGTCTGGGATAGAGCCCAGGTTTTCCTTCAGACCCTGGGGAGAATGTCTAGGGCTCTTTATTTCACTAATGGTCAAGCACACTTTAGCAAACATTTAAGATACTCAGCATATTCTTTTAAAGATTTGTTTGTGTTTTTTGGGTTTTTGTTTTTTGTTTTTTGGTTTTTTTTTTTTTTTTTGGATTTTTTGAGACAGGGTTTCTCTGTAGTTTTGGTGCCCATCCCGGAACTAGCTCTTGTAGACCAGGCTGGCCTCGAACTCCCAGAGATCCACCTGCCTCTGCCTCCTGAGTGCTGGGATTAAAGGCGTGCGCCACCACCGCCAGGCTAAAGATTTGTTTTTATCATATGTGTATGGGTATTTTTCTGCATAAATCTCTGTATGCAATGGTTGTGTATGGTGCATGCAGAAGCCAGATGAGGGCATTGGATCCCCTGAAACTGGAGTTACAGATGACTTTGAGCTGACATTTCAGAGCTGGGACTTGAACCTGGTTCCTCTTGAAAAGCTGCCAGTGCTTTTAGACCCCAGTCACCCCCCCCTCTATCTCCATAATCAGTGTTTTTGTGCTAATTCTGCTTCAAACAGAACAAGTTACAGATGCTTAACCAGAGCCACTAGAAGTGACTGTCCCTTGGCTGTCCCTGCTCTGTGCCCCCCTGCATTGAGTGCATATTTCAGGACTGCCTAGCTCCCTGTGACTCACCTCTTCACCCTTCTGCATTTGTGACTAGGGCTGAGCTGACATGAAGCTAAGGACATCTTTAGTCTCCAGGTCTCTGCATTTCTGGGTCTATCCTATGGAAACCCTTGCTCTATCATAGCCTGCTGCTGACTTCTACCGCCCAGTGCTACTTCAGGCAGTCAGAGTTTGGCAGAGCTCCCCCAGTAGTGGCTCAAGATGGCCCTTCTCAGACCACATGGGTCTGTACTGTCTCATCAGCATAGGATCTTGGGCTGTGAGCACTGGGCTCCTGGAAACAACCCTGGTACATGCCCCGTGTGTCTTCCTTGTTTCCTCTCGAAGTTGGTTACGTGTGTGTGTGTGTGTGTGTGTGTGTGTGACTAGTGACATGGTTTTATCAAGGCAAAGCCTACAGATAATTTTTCTTTTTCTGCTTTTTGTTTGTTTGAAACAGGGACTCACCATGTAGTCTTGGCTGTCCTAGGGCTTGATCTGTAAACCAAGTTGGCCTTAAACCTAGAGAAATCAGCTTGCTTCTGCCTTCTGAGTGTTGAGATTAAAGGTGTGCAATACCACACCTACAGAAATTGGTTTCATTTTGTTTGCTGTTTGTTTAATTGTTTTTTGTTTGTTTGTTTGGTTGGTTGGTTGTTTTTGTTTTTTGTTTTTGTTTTTTGAGGACAGGGTTTCTCTGTTTAACAGTTCTGGCTGTCCTAGAACTCTCTTTGTAGGCCAGGCTGGTCTTGAGCTCACATAGCTCTGCCTGCTTCTGCCTCCTGAGTTCTGGGATTAAAGGTATGCACCACCATCACTGCCCGGCAAGGAGTTTTATCTTAAAATAAGTTTTTAAAAGCTCCTGAAGACACTAGGTAAATGTCGGTGCCTTGGCATGGCCATGGTGGTCCTACGGGGGCCCTGAACCTTTCTGGCAGCTGATGAGGTAATGGGTACAGGGAGGGGGATAAATTAAAGCAGGAATCTTATATAATGGTTCTGGGCTGTCTGATACCGTTGGCTGGAAGCTGGTACGGAATTGCCCTGCTGGGATGTGAGCAGGATGGGCAACAGGCTTTGCAGGGTATGGAGACCCAGATGCTGGAAAAAGACTATACCTTGCTCACAGAGGTTAGTGAAGCAACGTTAGGGGCCCATGGCTTCAACAGTTCTCAACCTGTGGATTGTGACCCCTCTGGGGTGGAACAGCTGTTTCAGAGGGGACACATAGATATTGTGCATGTCAGGATTTATATTACAATTCATAAGAGTAGCAAAATTAAAGTTATGCAGTGGCAAGGAAATAATTTTATGGTTGGGGGGTCACCACAACATGAGGAACTGTATTTAAGGGTCACTGCATTATAAGGTTGAGAACCACTGATCTAAACCAAGGCCTAGGGAGTCCTTGCCAGACAGTGAGTGAGTCCACCATCCACAAGAGCTCCCTAACCCAGACTTTCTGGATACTTGCATGCAACCAGTCATTTTGCTCAGTCACTTTTGTAAGCTGCTGGTGTTTCTAACCAATGGTTCAAACAGTAAACTTGAGCCCATTTAAGAGACCAGCCTAGGCTCCCAGATCCTAGACATGGGTGATGGACAGGCAACTGGGAGGAGTCACAGCTAGTTGCATAGCAACAGAGAGTTCACACCCAAGGCCGCCATTCCCAGGAGGGAAGGGCAGCAGGCAGCTGCCCAGGCTAAGCTGGGATCTAGTGCTCCAGGGAGCTCAGCCAGGGTTTGTGGGTTCTTCCTTGGTGAGCTGGTACCCTACTACGTGGAAGTACAAATACTCATTGAGATCTGTGTGCCCCTTTTCCTTTATTTCCCTCTCCTCCACTCACCTCCTCCTATTTCCCTCCTCTCCCCTCCTCTTCATTCCTCACCCCCGAACCCCTGTGTTTCCTGGATGAAGTTTGTGGATCCCTGGGACGACCCTGAGTTGTGGCCACTACTCCACCATCTATTCTTGCTTTGTTTTTGTTTTATGTACATTGGTGTTTGTTTGGCCTGCATGAGAATGTCAGGTCCCCTGGAACCAGAGTTACACACAGCTGTGAGCTGCCATGTGGGTGCTGCGACTTGAACCCTGGTCCTCTGGAAGGACAGTCAGTGCTCTTAACCACTGAGCCATCTCTCCAGCCCCCTCTACCATCTGTTCCTCAGCTCATGGTTTGCACTCACTGTGGTCATCATGGGCCTCACACCCACATATGAAACACTGGAGTTGCATACCAATCTTTTCTTAAGGGAGCAAAGGACTAACATGTCCAATGCACAGAGTCCCTGTCTGTGGACACTGTCCACGGCAGATGCCTCTCTGACCAGTGTTGGTCTTCAGCAAGCACAGTCAGGACAACATCCTCAGCTCTGGGATGAGAATGGATGAGGAGCCGGCTGTGCCCACACCCCAACACCAAGGCCCTGAGTTCTAGGCTGAAGGTGCATGACCGAGGGGCTACTGTAATGGTCGGCCATATACAACCTGCTCACTGGGAGTGTGCTTTTCCTCTAGGTGAGTGAGAAAATGTAGCGGAGTGACACCTGCCAAGAGCTTGGCGTGGATACCCTGGCCCAGACGGAGCAGCTGCCCCTGGGCGTTTTTCTGGCCATCCAGCCTCACCATGTCAAAGAAGGGCGCAGGCAGCCGGGCCAAGGGAGACAAAGCGGAGGCACTCGCCGCATTGCAGGCTGCCAACGAGGAGCTACGAGCCAAGCTCACGGATATCCAGATTGAGCTACAGCAGGAGAAAAGCAAGGTGGGCGCTTAAGCCTCTGCCCCAAGTTCCCTGCCCTGAGCTCCTGCCCCTGGAGCCAAATGGTCTTAAATAAAGGAGGATGTGGCCAGGTCTCTGCACAGATGCCCGCTCCTTTATCCTGGTGGGTATCTTTGGGGAAGAGAATGACAGGCAGAGAGAGTTGGGAGTCCAAAACCCAGTGGGAGGGCATGGAGGGACCCCTAACCAATGAGACATCCCTCCCACAGAGGGCGTCTGCTGTGGGTCCGCAAAGGCCTTGTCAAATGGCACAGTCCTGGGGCCAACACTGTGTTTCCCATGAAGTATCCATAGTGGACTTGACCTGAACAAGATAAGTTGGTGTGAGTACACATACACTCAGTATTCCACAACCGCTTTGTGAAGCCAGCCTTGTGCCGGCACTGACTGTGCACTGAAAAATAAACCACGCTCTATGTGCAGGCAGGGAAAGATCAGTCAGGAGTTGAGAGCCTCTTACTGTGGCTGAACCACACCTGTGACCACACTTGAAGCCCCAGGCTTTTTGTTTACCCTCCTCCAAAGCATCTTGCAGATAGGAGAAATGACTTGCTAGGGACCCAGCAGTAGCAGTGCCTTCCGTTCTCCTATGACAACAAGGCTCTTTCCATCTAAAGAATTTGGGCCCGCGGATATCACCAATAGAGCATTTTTGTCATGACCTCAGCTTCTCTACATGTAAAACAACAGCAGCACGTGTTTGTTTTACATGTAGCTTGTCAAAACACATCTGTCTCACGACATCCTGATGATACCTTCGCCTGCTTATAGCATTTCAGCAGCTTCTAAGTTCCAGCATCCCCATCACTCATATGCACAAGACAGCTAGCAGAACAGGTACTTGCAAGATCGACAGCAGTAACAAGGTACCCCTGGGCCTGCAACGGACACAGAGCCCGCTGCAAGGACAGGTAGGCGTGGGAAGAAATCCCAGAAGCCAGATGTGCTCAGAGCTCTCAAGGGCAGATCAGTAGGATGTCATGGGCACAGCACACCACAGGGCATGCATCCCTGGCATCTCACCTCCTCCTCCAGGTGTCACCAGTGCTCTGCCCCTTCCTTTTATACCGTATGTATTCAGTATACACACGTCAGAAGTAGTCATTCAAGTCTCCCATGAGCTGTAGCTTCTCTTCGCAACTATAAACAAGATGAAAGGAAACTGTCAGGAATGCACGCGGAGCTCATGGCCCCACCCGCTTGCCACTCACCCGAGGAATATTTGCTTAAGTCGCTGTGTCAATTAGTTTCCTTGTTGCTATTACAAAATACCAGACCAAAATGACTTGAGGAAGGACAGGCTTATTTCGGCTCCCCGTTTGAAGGTACATCCATCATGACGGAGGAAGGCAGGGTAGCGGGATCTTGAGACGGTTATCTCCACTGCATCCCCAGTCAGGAAACAGAGATGAATGCTGGTTTATAACTTGCTTTCCCTTTTATTCAGGCTAGTACCCCAGCACACAGAAGGGTGTTATGCAAGTTTAGGATGGCTCTTCTGACCCTGACTAACTCAGTCTAGAAATTCCTTCCCAGGCATGGTCTGTGTCTTGGGTAAGTCTAGATCCTACCAAGTTTACAATATTAATATCATAGTCATGAGTCATGACCAACTAGGAAGTAAAGTATGACGTAGAACACTGCAGCCACTAGCAATGTTAGTTCTCAGTCTTTCTGGAGTTTGTCTGCCATAGGTGTCAAAACTAAGATCTTAGCTCCCACTGCAAGACAGAACTAGCTATAGAACTGGTAACTCCGTCTACTTTTCAAAAGATTCCAGATTCTTCGGAAGCTTCTGGTGGATAAGGGGCACCAATATAGGGCCAGGGAGACCCTTCCTAGGAAGGTAAACTCTCCATAGACCTCCAAGCATGTCTGGAAGCCCCTTGAGCCACCTGGAATGCCACTGGGCCTGGTGGTCCCCATGTTTCACTGGTGTTCAGGGCAGCTAGACCTGTGCTGTGGGTTGGGACACAGGCAGGACACTCCATGGAGAATTCGTGCGCTGGCAGAGCCTGAGCCTTCACAACCCCACGGGAAGACCCAGATTCAGGCCTACTGATAAAAAGGCACAGTTATAGGTTACATGATATCTCTTCCACTAGGTAACATGACCTCAGTTTAGACCTAGCCACCCCAATGTCTCAGTTGTGATCCTGGCCTAATACCTAGTGGGGGCCCCTTTCATTGCCTGGGCATTCTTTGTGCCCTGATGCCCTGCAGCAGTGATTTCTTACTCTGCAATACCAGGGTCAAGTGTGGAAGGAAGCCAGCAACTGCAGCAGCTTAAAGCTGAGCATCTTAGACTTCGCCAACAACCGGCTTCTTGTGGAGCAATGAGTGCATTAAGGCTTGTCAGTGAAGAACAGAAGGGCACCAAATCAAACTGGACCCCCCGCCCCCGCACTGGCTCACACAGTGGGGACTGGGTAATTCATTAATGGCTGTCTGCTGTCTGCACACTGGAGAGGTTGAGAACCTGTAAGGTCTATGAAGTCAGGTGCCTCTCTTGGCAGTCCTAATGTTGCATGGAAGGCCCGGAAGTTCCTTGGGTGTCACTGGCATTCAGTCTATGTAGGAAGGTTAGAGAAACTGAACTCTGAGGTCAGTGGAGAATGGCAGAAGAGGAGTAAATACGCTCACTAAGAAGTAAAGGAAGGCAGGCAACTCTGCTTTGCCCCAGACCTCTTTATATTTGGACTGTGTGGTAGTTTGAATAAGAATGGCCTCCATAGGCTCATGGATTTGAATTCTTGGTCACCAGGGAGACGAGGTCTTGTTGGAGGAAGTGTGTCACTGGGGGGTGGGCTTTGAGGTCCAAGAGCCCAAGCAAGGCTCAGTGGTTCTGCTCTTCCTGGTGTCTGTGGATCTGGATGTAGAACCCTCAGCTACTCCCACGCCATGTCTGCCTGTGTGCCGCCATGCTCCCTGCCATGAGGACAATGAACTAATCCTCTGAGACTGTAATCAAGCTCCAACCAAATGCTTTTCTCTTATAAGAGTTGCTGTGGTCAGCTGAGTGGTGGCTGTGCACACCTTTGATCCCAGCACTTGGGAGGCAGAGGCAGGCAGATCTCTGTGGGTTCCAGTCCAGCCTGGTCTACAGAGAAAGTTCCAGGATAGCCAGGGCTACACAGGGAAAAAAAACAACAACAACCCTGTTTTGAAAGACCAAAAACAAACAAATAAACAAGCAAACAAAAAAACAAGAATTGTTGTGGTCATGGTGTCGCTTCACAAGCAGCAGAACATTAAGAGAGGCTGCCTGTTGGGATGTGCCTCTTTTGTGTGTGTGTGTGTGTGTGTGTGTGTGTGTGTGTGTGTGTTTTCAAGACAGGGTTTCTCTGTGTTATAGCTCTGGGTGTCCTGGAACTCATTTTGTAGACCAGGCTAGCCTTGAACTCACAGAGATCCACCTGCCCCTGCCTCCCTTGTGCTGGGATTAGCGGCGTGCACCACCACTACCTAGCCCCTTTTGTTTTTTTAAGACATAATCTCACTGTATAGTCCTGGCTGGCTTGGAATCACTATGTAAATAGGGCTGGTAGCCTGAAATTCACAATGATCCACCTCCCTCTGCTTCCCAAATTCTGGGATTAAAGAGGTGAGCCACCATACTAGGCCACCACTCACTTGTGGTTTTTCAAGACACGGTTTCTCTGTGTGACAGCCCTGGCTATTCTGAACTCTCTCTGTAGACCAGGCTGGTCCCAAACTCATAGAGATCCACCTGCCTCTGCCTCCCGAGTGCTTTGATTAAAGGTGTGCTCCACCACCACCTGGCTCAAATGGATGTTTTAAAAATGAACAGTCTAGCAGACTGCATCTAAAGTTATACTAATTTGATCATTACATGCTGAGAGATGATCATAAAGACATATTAAAGGTTTTTCCCCCCACAATTAAGTCATTGTGTGTCTATATGAGCAAAAACTGCATACCATAAAAACTCAATAAATCTATGTATGCCCTGCATGTAAGCCCCAGAGTTTAGGCAGCATTGTCTGGTTCTGAGAATGACTGATACACTGTTTTGCTTAGGGAGAATCTGTTTCTGTTCAGGACAGATACAATGTTCAGTTTTGGATAGTTCCTATAAACCTCAGGTCCAGGGGGCTGAACACACATTAACAGATAGTTCAAAACACCAGCAGGCTACCGTGGGAGGAGCTGGGGAGGCAGCTTGAGGAGCTGGGAGGATGGAGAGGATGGTAGCTGGTCTGTACCCTGTGCCCTGCACAGACCCAGGCAAACGTGTGAGTATGAGGGTGAGCATGCATGCAGGATAGTCCCCAGGTTTTGACCTAAAGCACTGAGGGAAGTCTGGGTGAGGGGTTTTAGGGGATCCAGAGCTGTGGTTTGTCAGGTGCCTGGGAGACCTGCCAAAACATCCAGGTGGAGACCATCAGCTGGACCACTCAGTACTTCTGCCATTCCTTAGGGAGCACTCGGCCTAGTGTGGGCTGGTGTGGGAGTTGCCAGGTGTTGGGAGATATCAATTTGAGACTATATAGGAAGAAGGGGACTCAGTGCTAAGTGTGGAGCCTTCAGGTGGTTGGCAGTGAAGGAGGACAAGCACCAGCGAAGCCATATGGTGCTATGACTTTCTTTGGGTCTTTGGGTTTTTTTTGTTGTTGTTTTAAATTTATTTATTGTGTATATAGTGTTCTGGGCACCAGATCTCATTATAGATGGGTTTGAGTCATCATGTGATTGCTGGGAATTGAACTCAGGACCTCTGGAACAGCAGTCAGTTCTCTTAACCTCTGAGCCATCTCTCCAGCCCTGGGTCTTCATTTTTAAGTTACGTGCCTGATGAGCACATAACTCGAGCCTGCTTTCTGCAATTTATTGTACTCAGTCATGGCTGCTCCCATGTTTTTGTCGGCACAGTCCCAGGGGGCTGTATTTTCACAGCACTTGATGCAAAAAGGTCTTGGACTTAAAAAGAGGGAACTTGCTAGTGTTTCCCTGGAGAAACATACACATACTATTCTGGGTACTAATGTTTCTGTGCTCGTGGACTGGGAAAAATATTCCCATAAGGAGCTTTGGAGATTGCTGAGGCTCAAAAAAATAAAATTCTCCTTATTGCCCAGAGCCATGGCTCTTTCTGTGTGGAGCAGGCTACCTGGCTTCCCTGACCCTGACAGGGGCTAGCCTTGTTCTGCACATATATGAGACAAACCCACACCTTCAGCGACCTGGGTGTAATCCTCTCTATTCCTCATGTCTTTCTGCAGCCCTATCTGATTTTCCTATTTTCTTTAGTTCTCATAATGAAACAGACAAAAGCTTTTGGGTCTCTGGATCTGACAATGTAATGTGGCTAGGTTTTTCTTTTAAGTATTTTATATGTCTGGGTGTTTTGTCTGCATGTATGTCTGCATCACATGCATGATTGGTACCCTTGGAAATCATGGAGCTAGAGTTAAGGATGATTGTGAGCCACCATGTGGGTGCTAGGAATTGAATCCCAGTCCTCTGGACGAGCAGCCACTGTTCCTAACCGCTGAGCCATCTCTCCAGCCCGGTGGCTAGGTTCTGAGACTGCGACTTCACACTTTTTTTGTTGTTGTTGATGTTAGCATGGCCTACAGGAAGAATGTGTCTGCCTTGTGATTGCAACACTGCACACACCTCATCTCAAAGCATTTGTCACCCAGATTCATAGCCCACTAATGGTCTTGACCTGATTTTAGCAAATTAAGCTTCTCCCTTTAAGAAGTCACTAATCCAGCTCAGGGGACCATAGACAATGACCAGAAGCTCCAAGGAACACAAATAAAAGCAAGTGTCTGTATGTCACATTGTGTTAGCCTGTCACTAGTTCTCAAGTCCCCTGGTGGTTGGTTGGGTTAACACTCTTAGAAGTGCTGAAGACAGTGGAGCAGGTCCCCTGCTTTGCTGGTGACACCTTAGCAGGCACCAGGACATGAAAGATGCTGCTGGGTTTTCATTACAGTGTTTCCCGAAAATGTCTGTAGGAGAATATATTCAGAGATGTGCACAAATGTGTCGGGTACCAATCTCGGTGTGCTGCTTTGGGGCTTCAGGACCTCACTGGGAATGAGTGTTTGCTGATGGAGATACAGTTGCTGTATGGTTGAGGAGGCCTAGGAAGCACAGGCTAGACGTCTGTGCAGATTCCTCTTGAACTTGTTTGTTCAGAAGAACCTTTCCAGAATCATAGAGACACTTTCCTATGCTTTCTAATAGAAGTTCTCTCTCTCTCTCTCTGATGTGGTGTACATGCATGTATGCACTTGTGGAGCACATGTGTGGGTTTGCATGCATGCATGTGTGTTCACCTGTATACAGGACCAAGGTTGATGCAAGCATCTTTTTCATTTGCTCTCTGCCTCAGATATTGAATAGGCAGTGTCTCTCACTTGAACCCAGAGTTCACTGATGAGGTTAGTCTAGCTATCTAACTTGTCCGTTGCTCCAGGGATCCTCTGTAATTCCAAGCAGTAGGATTATGAGTGGTTGCCATGCCTACCCCACATTTATGTGGGTGCTGGTTATCCAACCTCTGGTCCTCTGGTTTTTGTAGCAGTGCTGAGCTTGCTGAGTCATCCCCAAGCCTAGAAATCTCCTATAAACCCTCTATTTTGCCTTCCATATATCCAAAACTCTCCTAGAGTTGACATTTGTACCTCATGCGAGTAGTGACTGCGTCTTCCTGTGATGTGGAATAGTTATGGTGCTACATATTTACTTATTTTTTAAAAAATTGTTTTATTTGGGGGGTTGGGGTTATAATATGGTTATATAATTCCCCTTCCTTTTCTTCTATTCACGTATTTTTTAAAAGGCTATAACAAAGCATGGAGGACACCCATATATGACCTCAGCACTTGGGATGGGGAGGCAGGAAGATAAGTTCCAGGCTAGCCTACAACACCTAGAAAGATCCTGGTGATAAAGACATGACCTTTTGCCTTGCACCACAGCACATGTTTAGAGCCAGCAGGAGACACTGTGTCCTTGCAGGGGCAGCACTGTGACGGCATCTTTTGTCCTCCCCAGTGAAGCCTCAGGTCATGTGACTCTGCAATCTTGCTTGACTTTGACAGTGCAGTAGTGACCTAAGTTTGAGCCTGGTTCTCTGTTTTTTTCTGTTTATCCTCTTGCCTCTGACATTATTGCAAGGAAGATACATCTAGATTAGCCACCACTCCCAAGAGAAGTGTCATTTAATCACTAGCTAGCCCCTGTCATTGTGAGCCAGGGGTCTGTTTTCTCTGTGCCTGTCTGAGGCTAGTTCAGTTCCTAACTTCCATGGCAGGACGTGATTCTGGAGTGGGCATGTTCTTGTTTTGCTCTTTTTCTTAAAGGCTGCTTTAGGGAGTCCTGGGTCTTTGTATTTCCAATTTTTAGAATGTACCTGTTAATTTCTACTTCCTTAGGACCCCTGTGGATTGGGTTACATTGAATCTATAGGGCATTCGGGGGAAAGCCGACTTTATAACACTGGGCATTTGGGTTTATGAACAGAACTGGTTCTGTTTATTTAGCCCTTTGGAATTTCTAACTGGCTGTAGCACAGAGGTCCTGAACGTGTGTCTTAGCATGTATCCACAGGCACAGAGGTCCTGAGCATGTGTCTTAGCATGTATCCACAGGCACAGAGGTCCTGAACGTGTGTCTTAGCATATATCCACAGGCATTTGATCACCTGATACATCCTAGCATTTTCATTCCTAATGACGCAGAAGTCTAATTGACTTGTTCACATTTGAATTTCTTGTCTCTCATCACATGCATTCAACCAATCTTTAAAAACACACATTTTGTCAGGATGTGAGAGAGCCAGAAGCCAGTGAGGGGACATGCCCCTAGTGAGGGAACATGCCCCTGACAAGCAGGTGTGCAAAAACATTTATGAGTGGTGCTCCAGCCCAATAGACAGTTCTTAGACACACCACGTGCCAATCTGTCCAAATTAGAACCATCAGCTAATCACAGAACACAGCTCTGAATCATCCTACAGCTTAGTTGGGGAGGTTCTGGGACTGTTCTGATAAATAGAGGTCACCTAAGGACACACACACACAAACACACACACACACAGACCAGAGAGACAGCTGAACTCCTCCCCAGCTAATGGCCAGATGAAGGCCTCAGCAAAGGCCACCTATCATCCCTGTTGCTCATTTGGGCCTTTCCAAGACAAAGCTTTGCTGCCAGTTCTTTTGATTATCTTCTAACTATCTCTGGTGAGATGAAAACAGACAGACCATGGGCACAGACGTGGCATGTGGGTTCAGGTGTGTGTGTTGTTTGGTGTCTGTTCTTATAAAGAAATCAGCCCTCAGAGAGTTGACTGGTAAAGATGACCTTGGATTCCAGAGCACTCATAGTTGAAGGCTTGCCGACAATTTTCACAAAAATATCCAGAGAACATGTACTTTCCAGCAAAACAAAAAAATGGCTAGTGGCTAATTAAGCATCTCTTTTGAGCTAAGCGGTAGGGTCACACCCTGTCATCTGTCTAATTTAAAACCTCACAACCGTCAAGCTGTCTGCAGGGCTCCGCAGCATTGTTAACTATTACTTGAGAGCCCTAAATACTTTCACAACATGAATACAGATGGCTATTGCATCTCTAAACAACTGTGCTAGAGGCCCCTGGAGGATGAGATGTGGATTCCTGGGGGTATGGCACCCTCCCTCAGGTGGGAAGTGATCGTCCCAAGTGATTCCAGCACCATGTCTGACCCAGGACCCCTGCAGCCTGCACTGCACTTTTGGCTCAGAGATCCACTGTTGTGAACAGCATCTTGCCAAGCCCTTCCATGATGCTGCCTCTCGAGTCCATGGAGCAGTGTGTTGCGTAACTACCTACTGCTTAGGAGACATTTATTTATAGACTTGTTTTTATGTGTTTGAGTATTATGCCTGCATACATGTGTATGCACTATGTGCATGTAGAGCCCACAGAGGTCAAAATAGGGTGTCAGATACCCTGAAACTAAGGTTATAGATTGTTGTGAGTAACCATATAGGTCCTGGGAATTCAACCTGGATTCCCTGGAAGATTAGCTAGTGCTCTTAACCACAGACCCACCCTCTCTCCAGCTCCTTAAGGAGACCTTTCTAAGGTGAGTGAGTTTCAGCCTCCCCTTCCATATAAAAGGAAGCCTAAGGTGTATCAGTCCACAGTATGAGGCAGAGGCAGTGTGCTAACAGCTGATGAAGTCAAAGGTCACGAGCCAGTGCTTGTGTTCTGAAAATTTCTTGGCTATTTTTTCCTTTTTTTTTTCTTTTTTAAATTTATTTATTTTTTTACAAGGCGGACAATGAAGGCTGATGAGAAGCCAAGGACAATGGCACTAGGTTTCGATCCTAATACATGAACTGGCTTTGTGGGAGCCTAGCCTGTTTGGATGCTCACCTTCCTGGACCTAGATAGAAGTGCTCTTCAGTACCTAGAGGGAGGGGGAATGGAGTGGGGGGAGGGGGAGATGAGTGGGGAGAGGGGAAGGGGAGTGGGGGGAGGGGGCGATGTGTGGGAGGAGGGGGAGGGAAATGGGAAACGGGGAGGAGGTGGAAATTTTAATTAAAAAAGAATAAAATAAAGAAAAAAAGAAAAAAATTATTTTTTTTAAAAAAAACCAAACATCTTTTTTTCATTATACATACCAATCCAAGTTCCCACTCCACTCCCTCCTCTCTTCCCATTCCTTCCACATACCCTCTCACCCTACATATCCTCTCTGAGGATGGATCCACTCCTCAGAGAGGGGAAGGCACATTGCTTTGGGGAAGGTCCAAGGCCCTCCCTACTATATCCAGGCTGAGCCAAGGTATCATCTAAAGAGAACAGGTTTCCAAAAAGCCAGTACATGCACTAGGGGTAAATCCTGGTGCCACTGCCAGGACTATTTTCTTACTATTTGTAGGTGGATGGTGGGTGGGTACGTTTTCTCCCAAGGATGTAAGTCTCAGGGAGTCAAAGCGAACCACTGACCTATAGTTCCTGGGTTCTAATCTGGGAGGATCAATGTGCAAGAATGGGTAGGAAATGGCTAACCTGGACAGTAGGTGCCCGGGTGACTTATTTAAGCAGATATGAGTACATAGCATATAAGATATAGAACTGGATTAAAAGTCCAGAAGCTGAGCTGAGTTGCATCTAGTGGCTTTTGTAAACAGAGACAGGAGATGCTAGGAGACCAGCAGTGTAGTGGTCATATTTGGGGCATAATTTCACAGTCTCTGTGAAAGTCTGGCTTCTGTAATTGGCCGAGGCTCAACTGCTTGGCTCCAAGAGAAAACACCTGTTATGTTGCAGTGTGCTGGAACATCCAGCCAGGCCAAAGTTCACTGTTTACAAAAGAACCAAAGTCTCTGTTTAATGGTTCTGCGGTGATTGTGTTATAGTTGGAGTTGGAGTATCGCAGCTTCAGTATCTGTAAGCAGAAGACACCCCTATGGATGGGGATGGAGGTATGCTCAGTGGTTAAGAGAACTTACTGCCTCCAGGGGACTCGGATTCGGTTCCCAGTACCCATGCCAGGTGGCTCACAACTGCCTGTAACTCCAGCTCCGGGGAATCTAGGGACCTCTTCTAGCACCTGCCAGGACTCACACGCAGGCACATAGGTGCGTGTACACATACATAAATAAAAATTAAAAAATATTTAAAACAAGGAAGCATGAGAGATGGTGTACAAGTTCAGCAGTAAGACGACAGGCTTGTAAGCATGATGGAATATTAAGAAGCTCTTTCGGTTTTAAAATGAAAGTGGTTTTCATGTGATTTTTCTATAGCTGGTTACAGTGAACATTTTGAATGGGGAAGAGGGCAAGAAAGGTCCACAATGAAGTATCACTGGTGCTCATTTCTGAGAAGTGTAATTTAGGAACATTTAATATCAAATGGGGCTGGCCTGTGACCTTCATGGCAAAACCTGCGTTCCTAGCCTCACATCACTCCCTCAGCCGCCACCCTGCCGCTGGGGCCTTGCAGACTTTGAGTCGCTGTGTCCTCTGTAGTTTGCTCCCCAGGAGAGAAGGCTTGAGGACCATGGTGGTTCTCTCTCTGGAGATGAGCCTGTTTCCTAGCCAGCCACGCTGGAATGCTGAGCTGAGCCGAGTGAGAACACGGGCAGCACCAGACACATGGAGAAAGGTGGTCATACATGTAAAGCACCAAGGAAGCCTAGCAGGCCCCACTACCAGGAAAGGGCTCTACTGTGTGAACCAAGCATCTTTTAAATGTGTTTTTTAAAAAAATAGGTATGGTGATAACTGCCAATAATACTAATACCCTGAGGCAAGAGGCCAGCCTGGGTTACCTGGCTGAGACTCTGCCATGAAATTATATGTGTTAGTGTGTATATACATACATATATTCATAATGCATGTATGAAGACAAATTATACATCTACATACATACACACATAGGAGGTGGTTACATGGCTTGCAGCTGCTGCCACACTGTGGGGAAGTAAGGAAGAAAATTCCAGAGCACTCTGTGTGGTGCAGGACACAACCCTCTAGGGGGGAAATATGAGGCAGGGTTGAGAGTGGGGGTGTGTTCAATGTCAAATCACCACTGGAGAATCTGAGATCGCATCAAGTTACTGTAGGGAGAGAACATGAGTAAGAAACAGAGAAATGGCACCACAGAAACGCTCATGCAGAAGAAGCTACGAAGGTTATGTACAATGGACCTGAAAAACATCAAAACAAAAAACAAAAAAGGTAGATAAGACAGTATATACGTTCAAGTTAGAAAAAAATACACAACTGACGTGTCAGGACACGTGAATTATAAGTGAAATTTTATAAATGTAGATCTAGAAGGAACATGAGCATATGAGCCCAACAAATAATACCTTATGAGGAATTGAAGGAGAGACTGATTTTTTTTTTTTTGATTTTCGAGACAGGGTTTCTCCGTAGCTTTTTGGTTCCTGTCCTGGAACTAGCTCTTGTAGACCAGGCTGGCCTCGAACTCCCAGAGATCCGCCTGCCTCTGCCTCCCGAGTGCTGGGATTAAAGGTGTGCGCCACCACCGCCCAGAGAGAGGGAAAAGACTTAAGAGAAAGCAGGTAAATACTGAAGATGAGCTACGTTACTCTAACGTAAGGGCAGTGGGGGTTCCTGAAGATGATGGAGACATAAAAGCAGAATACAGAAACACCACACTTAAGAAGAATGTGGCTATGTTTTAAAAGGAAGCAAGGGTTACTGAGATGGCTCAGAGGTTAAGAGCTCTTGCCACTAAGACTGGCAACCCGAGTTTGGTCCCTGGAACCCACATGGTGGAAAGACAGAGCTAATTTAACCTTCACACTTGCCTCCTGCCCAAACAAAGAAGTAAATAAATAAATAAATATAATTTTAAATTTTAATATTAATTTTGTGTGTGTGCATGTGTTTGTATGAGTTTATATGCACCACATACGTACAAGAGTCAGTGGAGACCAAAAGAGGGTGTTGGATTCTCCCAGAGTTGGAGGTAGAGGCAGTTAAAAGCCCCGTTGCGGTGCTAGGACTCCAATCTCTGCAAGGGTAGTGAGCCTTCTTAACTTTTGAGCCACAAAAAGGTTTTGCAAAGGAAACTGCTTGTTCAAAGAGCATCCACAAAAGCGAGACCCAGACCAGCCACCCCAGAGTGTGCGCTAGTAACACGAAAGAGACTGCAGGTGCCAATGCACACTGTCCGTGAAGCGAAGGAGACTTTGCAATGAGGAGAGGTAACAGAGCGACTACAGATGCAGAGAAGAATGAGCAGCAAGTGGACGCTGAGGGGCTCGTGTCTGACAACGTCTGCATCTGGTACGGAGGGGACATCTTGCAAGAATTCAGGTGGCATCATTCCTGCAGCTGCTCCTAAGGCTTCTTCAGACCCTGAAGTAGACAGGGACACAATCAGGCTATGTGCATGGGATCCAGAGCCCCTCTGTGAGTTAGACCCCAGTGAAGGTGACGTCATAGAAGCCACCTGTGACTTGTGCTTAGGGAAGCCAGGGGGGGGGGAGGGGAAGGGATAAAGAATGAAGGGAGAGTATTAGAATGGCCGTGGCGTTGGCCATGTGGGTGAGGGTGCAACTGTGTCATGTGGTGAGGGTGCAACCACACAATGTGGGCGTACGGAAAATGCAAGAGCACCAGCCATTCATGGTTATCACACCCAGTGGTGTCAGTGCCAAATCTACCAAGTCCTGAAACAGTTGTCTATATAATGTAGGTATGGGGAACGAGTGATGACATCACCTCCTGATTTCCTCGAGAACAAAAGTGCTCATCGTGAAAGAACAGAGATTCCGCTGTGCACAGGGCGCTAGACAGAAGTTCTGTGGGCCTGACTTTGAACTTAATGTTGATGTGAACTTGTATGGCGTATGTGCATGTGATACGTACATACCTACATACATACACATACACACACACACACATGCATACATACATATATCAGTAACCTATCCAGTAGGAATGAGCAGTCCTGGGACCTTGACTGTGACCTTGAAACATCACTTTCTATGAAAATGAAAAGCACTCAGAGCAACTAGAGATAAGCCAAATAAACCTGGATTATGCCACATTCCAGTCTGGGAAACTACTTGGCTCTCAATAAGAGGATTCAAGAGCCTCCTGAAGAGGCATTCGCTGGCCACAAAAGGGGCCAATACTCCAAGCCTCACTGAAGATGAGATTTACAAAGAACTGAGGCCCATCAAGTATGCTTGAATCCCTATGCTCCTCAGAAAACAGTTAGTTGGTACTCCATGGTTGGCAGGGAGCCAGTTTATTATTGCACAACTGAGTAGTTAGAGGAAAGAATCAATTGTTTATCTTGCTTTTTCACCACAACCAAACAGCAGCTGAAGGAAGTGTTCCCCCATCCTCCCCCCAGCCCTGAGTGAAGTAACCTCCCTCCCATTCCATGGTTTGGATCTCTTTGGAAGGCCAGAAGAACCAGCAGGAAAGGAAAAGTCATGGTATGAGAATCCGGGGCAGACCCTGGCAGGCAATGGTGGCTGCCCTATGCTGAGAAGGCTGTAGCGTTCTTCACAGTTTAATACCCCTGATGCCAGTCTCTGCCAGCTGCAGTTTTCTGTGGGAGTCCAGTCCTGTGATCATTAAAATGATTATGAACTTGGCTAGACAGAGGGACACCTGTATCAGTAAAGCACACCTCTGGGTGTGTCTGTGAGGGTGTCCAGAGCCAGGGGGAATGAAGAACAGCAGCTAAGAAAAAAAGCCGACTGTGAATCTGAATGTGGATGGCTTTTCCCGGTAGCCTTTGAGCAGGAGGCATGAGGAACAAAAGAGGAAGGCAGAAACTGGCCAGCATGGACTTCTGTCCACCGTGGGGTCATTCACTCTGCTCCCCGACCTGTCTCTCCGCAACTATGACGCTCTTCCTCCACACACATAAGCCTAGAAACAATAGAGCCAAGTGACCGTGGACTTAAACCCCTGACATTATGAGCCAAGATGATCTGTCCCCCTACCCCCTCACCCCTCCCTGGCATGTCTGTCTTTAGCCAGCTTCCCAGAATTCCAGGAGAGCTAGCTACCCTTCCTGTTGAGCCTTGAAGTTGCCTACTGGCATTTCTCCAGGGCACGGAGGAGTCTCCCAGGATCCTCCGGGGCCTAACTTCTGCTCAGCTTTCATGACTGTCCTGGGATGGGTGTCCCACTGTGCCACATGCTTTGTTGGAAGCTAGTGGCCCAGCCTGAGCACTGTGGGTGCTTTCGGAGGGGCAGGAGAGTAGAGGGCATCTGGTGATTGGCTGGATGATAACCAAGCGTTCCACACATGTGGCACAGGTAGCCTTTTCTCCATGGCGAAGTCTCAGGCCCTGGGCAGAAGTAAGCCCCTGTCTCCAACAGCTTAAAGGTGGGGTAGAACTTCACCCCACTTCGGGCTGTTTGGCTCACACTGCTCTCTGCTCTCAAATAATCTTCTCTGTGACACAGGATGCATTCATTTCTCTTTGCTCTTTCCCATTTGGGACATTTTCATGAGGTCTGAAGATGTATCTGCTGAGAGAGCAGAGTCAGGCTCCTGGGAGACTCCTCTGTGCTCCTGGGTCCATAGATACTGGAGTTGGTTCTGACCTACCATGTCCCACCCAGGACTTGATGCACCCTCGGGTCCTAACCCCCAGGAGAAACTGGCTATTCCTGCCCCACCCAGCCATTCATTCTTCCTTCCTTTAAACATATAGAATGTTCTGGAATCATCCAAAGGAACCATAGAGGAAGAGAAGGACTTTCTTCAGATAATTCAGAGACACTATGTGGTGGCTCACATATATAATCTCATCATCTTTGGGATGAGGCAGAAGGAGGAAGATCTCTGTGAGTTCAAGGCTAGCTTGGACTGCTTAGTGTTAGCTCCAGGCCAACCTCAGCTACAGCATGAGAGCCTGTCTCAAAACACTCAAACCAAACAAACCCCAGCTTTTTTTTCTCATATATGGGATTTGATTAAAACTGGAAGAGGAGGAGGCGCACATTAAATGGGCAGGTGGGGGTGGGGAGCTGGTTGCCTATTTGTTCTAGTTTCCAGTAATGGTCTTTTCAGCAAAACAGAAACCCACATTGCCGGATGGCTGCCTACTGTCCAGTGTGCAGGAAGGACAGTCTGTGAGAGGACAATAGGGTCGCCAACCCCAGTGCCAACTGTGAGTCAGTGTTACATGCCTGTCCTATGGGGAAGCAGCAGCCAACAGCCCCGGAAAGTTGCCTCTGGTGGGGGAGGAGGAAAGGCCAGCCACAGAGACAAATCAGGAACCGTTTGGATCTTAACTATTCCCAAAGACCCCTGTGTTAAAGGTTTTGTCCCAAGATCATGGCACTGGTGTAAGCTGGAGGAGCCCTTTAAGTAGGCTTGGGCTGAGGATAAGCTCAGCAGGGAAATGCCTGCCGTGCAGGTGGAGTGGGCAGCTTTGCTGCTGTTTGGTGGTGGCAGGCAAGGAAAGTGGGAGCCTAGAAGATGGCTCTAGCAAGAGTCTCCCCAAAGAATATAAGGAGAAGAAATAAAAGATGGGGGAGCATGCAAGGACTAAACAGGCACCCAGCACAGGAAGGACTCACAATTGGCTGCTATGGAAAAGTGGGAAACACCAGTCACTTCAGAACTGGTGCCCACTATGGCCATGAGAGCCTTGAAGGCAATCGAGACCTGGGGAAGCTGTTTGAACAAACTCAATATAGAGTGACTGGTTTAGGGTCCCAGCAGGGAGCAGGTGGATCCCCAGCTGGGTCTTTGAGATTCATAGAGGCCCAGTCTTCCAGAAGTGGGTATGAGAAGATGCATGCCCACTGTAAGCAGGAAGTTGATCAGAACAGTAGCAGCCTAAGAGAGGGATGTTTTCTCAACAGTGGCAGGCTGCTTCTCCCCTGGCAGTGGGATGCAGGGGGCTGTGACACCATGCCCATATCCTGCTGGGTCACCACTGGCTGATCCCCCTAAAGGGGCTTAGAAAGCCAGAATAGTCTTCAGGCACAAAGCAGGCTGCAGGTCCCTCTGGGTGCAGGTGATGGGGTGTAGCCCTTAGTGTCACCAAGTAAATTGGCCCTTGGAAATCTAAGAGTCAGGACCAGAGAGAAAGAAGAGTGTTTAGGGACCAGTGTATGTGGGTGCCTGGAGCCCTGGAAAGCAACAGAAAAGAAAGGAGTTGGTTGGGCTGCGGGTCTCCTCTGGATTGAGTGTACTGAGAGGCAGAGCTACAGAGCTGGGGTAGTGCCTGATGTGGAAGCAGCTAAGAGGGGCCTGTAGGTCTTGAGGAGGAACGCAAAGTCAAACGCTGCCAGGAGGACAGACCACTGTGGACTCCACATTGTGGAGCTTGGTGGCTTCATCTGCTCATCAGAGAGAACTGGGACTCTGCATGGTGAAGGCAGAAGGTAAGCGCCATGGACCACAGGGAGCTCTTCAGTTCTTCAGCCATGGTACAGATGGGGCAGATGGGAATTTTAGCCATTATCCATTACATATCCATTATATAGTACTTGCTATAGTGGGGTAACCACTCAGTCAGAGCCCCAAAACATCTGGATGAACATGAAGCACGTGGTTACATTGTTTCCAAAATGTAGACACGAGGTGTCATCTAGAAAGACAGCCTGGTTGCTAAGAGGTGTCACCATTCACCATAGAAGGTAAGTACAGCAGGTTCACTCTTTGTGTGAAGAAACAGAACCTGGAGGGAGGGAGCAGAAACTAGCTTGAAGGCTCTACACAGGCACGGACCTGCCGTGCTCCTCCACTGCTCCCGGGGGGCAATGTCCATTGAGAAGCTCTCCTTGTGCTCAGCTTCCTCCTAGAAGGACCTGGAGCAGATTTCCAGGGGCAGAGCCTGTCCACGGCCTGGACCTCTCAGGCTACAGGGCAACAGTGCGGGGCCATGTATGCCGCAGGGCCAGCATGCACATTCACGCCCTCCACCAAGCAGGGTGACTTCTGTTTTAATTGACAGTTAAAAACACATTTGGAAGTCAGGTAGCCCCCAAGTTTGCAGAAAAGCAATCCTTTATGTGTGCACGCATGTTTCAGCCACTGCAGATGTTCGGGGCTCCAACAGTCTCAGTCTCGCCTGTCTTTTCAGGTCAGCAAAGTGGAACGGGAGAAGAGCCAGGAGCTGAAGCAGGTGCGCGAACACGAGCAGCGAAAGCACGCGGTCCTGGTCACTGAGCTCAAGACCAAGCTGCACGAAGAGAAGATGAAGGAGCTGCAGGCAGTGCGGGAGGCACTGTTAAGGCAGCACGAGGCCGAGCTGCTGAGGGTCATCAAGATTAAGGACAATGAGAACCAGCGGCTGCAGGCGCTTCTCAACACCCTGCGGGATGGCGCGCCTGACAAGGTGAAGACGGTGCTCCTGTGCGAGGCTAAGGAAGAGGCCAAGAAGGGCTTTGAGGTAGAGAAGGTCAAGATGCAGCAAGAGATCTCAGAGCTCAAGGGGGCCAAAAAGCAGGTGGAGGAGGCACTGACCATGGTCATCCAGGCTGACAAGATCAAGGCCGCGGAGATCAGGAGTGTCTACCATCTGCACCAAGAAGAAATCGTTCGCATCAAGAAGGAGTGTGAGCGTGAGATCCGTAGGCTGGTACGTGGCTGCTGGGCAGGTGGGAAGGTGGGCAGCAGGGCACAGCTCGCTCTGGTCCTTCCCCAGGCCATTTTCTCCTCTCACGTACCTCACACCCTTCCTATTAGTTCTGAGGACTCCAGAGGTGCAGGAGTGCAGAGCCAGGTACCACAGGTAGGCAAGACCCTATCTGCCCTTCTATCTCAGCCAGCAGGGCCCCTGATCCCCACTTAGAAGAGGAAATTTTCAAGTCATCATGCCTGTCCTCTCCAAGGGGCTGTGGAGGTGTACCAGATTAAGCCAGGAGCCAGGTGAGGCTCATACACTGATGGCAGAAGGATTCTGAGCTGCTGGATGCCAGATCAAGAGAGGAGAGGGGTCTTCATATTGGTGAGAAGCCTAGAGCAGCTTTGAGGTTCCTGTGTCATGTGTACCTCTGGGAAGACAATCCCCTAGGCATGACCCTGTGAGATGGCCAGTTGTACTTAATGGCTGGAAGTATCTGTGTATCCTAGGAAGCCCACAGACCAGGCATCCTGACGCAAGGACTGATCCAGCCAGCATTCTCAGGCCCAGTGCTAAAAAGCCGAAGAGAACATTCAGGAGTTGTGAGGAATGGGTTGGGTGTGACTCCTCTCTTGGAAAGTGTGTTTCTCAGGGATGCAGGGAACAGTGGAGATCTACCTGAGAGACACAGCCCTTTGCTTCATCTTACACGTCACCGGGACAGTGTTGGTTACTTTCTATTGATGTGGTAAGACACCATATCCAAGGGAACTTATGCTGGGGGATAATAGTCCATGGTGGCAGAGTGGAGGTTAGCAGGTAGCAGGCCTGGAGCACCAGTTGGGAGCTCACATTTCAAACCACAAGCAGGGAACAGAAAAAGTGCCAAGGGGATGGTGAAAAGCTTTTGAAATCTCAAGCCTGCCTCCAGTGACACACCTCCTCCTATAAGGCCACACCCCCAATTCCTTCCCAACCATCCACCATCAGGGGATCAACTATTCAAATGTCAGGGACTTATGAAGGACATCTCATTCAAATCACCAGAAGGACCCTAGGCATTAAGGTACTCCTTAGTAGGATGTAGCCATCTTTCTAGTTAGGGCAGTCATCCTTCCTGTACTTCCCTGGGTTTCTGGTGTCCAGAGACATGCTACAGGCCACACCACTTTATGGAATTTAAGGAGATGGCAGCAATTTTCTGGACATCACCGGAAAGAGGAATGTGGGCATTGCGAAGGAAACATGACTTTGCCATGATGAACACAGGGTGTCTGCCCTATTCCTAACCTGAAAGCCCCGCCCCTTTCCAGAATGTTCCCTGCTCCAGTACCCCTACTCCTCTCTATCTGTCCAGAACCATATGTTGTCATTGCCTTTAGTGACCCCAGGATGTGGTCTGACCATATGATGTCACATGGTGTGGCTCTGCCCTAGCCTGTCTATCTGGAGCAGTAAGGAAGCTGACAGCAGACTGCTGGGAAAATGCACTCTGCCTGCTCCATCCGCCCTTTCCTTTGTCCTGCTTGGAGATGGCATCCTAGTGTCCGTAGCAGAGGAAGGCAACCTTACTTCTCCACAAAGCTTGTAAGAAAATAACTGTGCTCCACAGTCCCCTCCCACTCTGGTTTGGGTCCCTAGTGGCAAAAACCTGTGACCTCTCCAGCTGGTGGCCCTAGACTTTATCCCAGACTGTCACAGTATGTTTGAGCTGTTTCTTGCCTTTAGTCTATGCTGCCTCCTCTCTCCTGCATGCAATGCCTCCCTCCCAAAGTGCTGTGCCTTCCTTGCTCCCAGCCCGTCTTCACCATAGTGTACCGGGTACATCTCAGCAGGAAGTAGATGGTGTGTCCTCTGAGAAACCCCCAAGGAAAGCTGGAGAAAGGTGAGGAGGAGAGTCCTGGGTCTGATGAGTCTGAGGCACATCACTGGGTCTGGCCACTGGGGCTCCAGATCCAGAGGGAAGGGCAGCGCTCAGCACAGGAGAGCATCAGGGGCAGGACCCAGTCAGCTCCTGTCAACTCCCAACCCAAGAGGGAGCAGGGAGCACGTGTCCAGATGGCCCACCTCCCACTGACCCACAGACCCAGAGGAGACCAGCATGAAGGAGCAGGTGGGACCATCGCAGGGAGGACCAATTCTCCCATCCAGAGTAGGAGCAGGTGGGACCATTGCAGGGAGAACCAGTTCCCCCATCCAGAGAAGGGATTGAGTCTAAGACCTCACACATACTAAGCAAGCAGTATTACTGAGCCATATCCCTAGCTCTCCACCTTTTGGGTTACAGAGCCTGACAGGAAGGTAGAGAGAAGATCCAGGGGGCAGAGAGCATCGGGGTGCAGCTCTATCTTGGCTGAGGGAAGGATATACAGTTCCATTCCTGCTGCTGAGAGTTCCAGACAGTGCCTCAGGGTCCATCCCATTGTACCATCTAGCTCACACATCTGTATGTTTTCCTTTGAGTTTTTTTTTTGTTGTTGTTCGCTTAGTTTCCTAAGTATCTGTGTCCCTAATGCACACTACATTTCCAGTAGAATGGTGAACCTCTCAATGCTGTCAAAAAAAAATCAGAATTTCAGTCATTTGCCTTTGAGGTTCTGCTTTAAAGCTCTGCATCTCCTCCTGTCTCTTCACAAGTGCACAGCCGGACAGTGCTGGACCTTTCTTTGTTACTCAAATCCCCTGCCCTGTTTCCCACCAGCCCTACCTTCTCCTTGCGCTTAGGACGCCTCTGCAATGGCACTGTGCTGTGTGGATAGCACAGGCATTTGCTCATCTACTCCAGGCAGGCAGGTGCTCTCTCTGTCCTCAGCTGGGAAAACCTGCTGTCTGCGTCTAAATCCCCTTCTAGCCTCTCATCTCCCCTCCCACATCTGCTCATCAGAAGTTGGGCCTTTGTATTCACACTGAACTTATTATTTTTCTCCCGACCTTGGCTTTCTGTTCTACTTTTTAGGAAGCACCATCAACTTCCCTGCTTATTTCAATTATTCTAAGTGTCGAAGGTACTTGATCTCTGAAGTAAACCCCTTGGCTCCCTCTCCCCAGTCACCTAAGTGAGAGCAGCTCTTCTCTGAGAATGTTCCACTTTCAAAGGTTCAGCTCCTTCCTTGTCTGTGCCATGGCAGAGGTCCTGTCCACTCCTGGCTCTTTTGTTGAACAATTCTCTTAGCCTCTCCTTTACACCCCAATTGGGGAAACACACAGTGTGTGTGTGTGTGCGTGTGTGTACATGCATGCCTGTGTGTGTGTACATGCATGCCTGTGTGTGTACATGCATGCTGCGTGTGTGTGTACATGCATGCTGTGTGTGTATGTACATGTATGCCTGCGTGTGTGTGTATGTACATGCATGCCTGCGTGTGTGTGTGTGTGTGTAATGTGTAAGGGTTCTGATACCAGGCTCTCTAAAGTGAACTTTCAAAAATTACACAAGTGGTCAATAGTATTTTTTTTCTTTTCAAAGAAGAATTCCAGTCACTTTAGTTGGGGAAAGAAAAACTAAAAACATCAGGAAGGAAAACAATAATTAAACATTTTACTGCAGGTGAAGTGACTTTATGTGCCAAATATTCCAATAAATACACAAAAATAGGACAGAAGATTTAGCTCAGTGGTAGAGTCCTTGCTTCACACACTCCAGGTCCTGGGTTCAATTTTATTCCCAGAACACATTAAACTGAATAAGAAACAAGAGCCTATACAACCCAGAGACGGCTCTCAGATGCAATGTTCTCCATGATCATCATCCTCTCCACAGAGCCACAGAGTATCCAAGTGGAAGATACGCACATGGCACGCCTACGATTCGGCACAGTCCCCAGAGGCCCTGGCGTTCTAATGAAACAAGCTTTCCTGGTTCAAAGTATCTCAGGGTTTCGCCCTAGAGAATCCATAGTCACTCTGAAGAATGCTCTGTGCCTGTCATTTTATACACACCCTATTGACAAGGTACAAGGTCAGTACTTCGCTCTTGAGACCAAGACCGTGGCCCGGAGTCCAAGAGCTCCTCTCGTCATCCAATCCAGTCCAACACCAAAGGGTCTTGGGTTTGTTCCAACTGCTGCATTACTCACGATCCCCACCAGGTGTCACTGTTGGAGACCATTCATAGATTCATGCTGGGATGGGGATTTGCTTCTGACCCTTGACCTCAACTGCCCGTGCATAGCCATTGGAGGCGTAACTTGCTTCTTCCCCACCCCTGAGTCCACTTTCACACACTGCTTCCAGAGACTAGCCATGGATAGATTGTACAATTTGATGACATAATTAAAAAAAACTAAAGAACGGTCTTGACCAGGAGGCATGAGGCGCCAGAGCAAGCCAGTGTGGCCCTGGGTCAAGTCACTGTTACCTAGGAGTCCAGAAGCTAGGACTAAGGCTCCGGGTGTAGGGCAACCTCTTGTGACACTGGTCAATGGGGTCCTCCTTACTGATGGGGTCTCAGAACTGCCTTTATCCCTCGGCCTCTAGTTTGTAAGAGGATCTTGCTTTCTGAAACCTAACTGTGAAGTTGGGCTGACTCTCTAGACTCCACAGAAGCATCTGGGGGTGGGCATCAAGCATATAACAAGAAGACTTTGAAGGTCGCCTTAGAAGGGTGGGGCCCAGGTGTTATCGCTTGGGGAAAGAGGGCAAGAGCTTGGTATGAACAAAGAGTCTGAGGTATTTTTGAGGATACCAGAGATAGGAGCTGTCTGGAGCAGAAACTGAAGCAGGGCAGAGCAAAGGGGGGGGGGCGTGTCACTTATAGACAGGCTAACCCAGAGGCTGAGTACAGGGCTGAGAGTGGCTTTAGATCAGAGACAAGTGGAAAAGTCCCTGAGTCCCACCCAGTTCGGCACAGATGTTGTGTATAGATGTTGTACACCCAGTCTGTGTACAGATGTTGGCTGGGGCTTTGACCTAGAGACGGGGCAATGGCCTCCCTGGGCCCAGAAGGCCAGAGAAATCTTGTTCCTAAGTCCCAAGGCAGCAGACCAGCTCAGTTTACTCATGCAGGGAGATATGAGCTCCACAAGGCAAGATAAGCAGGGACTCTAGGGACCGTCCCCATGGAGAAACCTTGGCTACAGTTACATTTGAGAACCTTTAACTGTCTCTGTTCTTTGCGCTATCTGGCAGAGACTGCCATTTCTTCACTGGGCACACTAACTAGCATGGAGCCTTAGACCAGTGTGACAAAGGCTAAGAACTCCAGGTCAGGAGCGATGCTGCTGAAGGAAGTGGGTCTTGGGAGCTCTTCACAGACTGATGTCACCCATCCATGTGTCATCTAAGATAGGGTGTTTGAACAGAGGCCGTGGCCCCAAAGAGGATTGGCACATCAATCAGGGGGCAGGGCTACAGCTCGGGCTGCTGGGTGGCATAAACCTAGGAATCCTGCTGATTTCCAGGCACTGGGGCAGAACACAGTGGACCCAAGTGTTCTGGGTGGGATAACTGGGCTGGGGATGGGAACTGAGAAGGTTCCAGGTAATCTTAGAACCACCATAGCAGGCACTATAATTTGAAGCTCTGTCTCTCTGCTCTGGTCAGTGGCATTGTCCAAGGATAATTCAAGTCTGTTTGAGGTAGTGCTTTGAGTAGGTGCTCGGCTGATTGTCACATGCTGACCCAGGGCCAGGCTGAGCCACACCTGCCGTCAGAGCCAGCGGAGTGCTGGCCCCAGGGCCCTAAATGATGGGCTAGGATGTGGCCTAGTAGAACTCAGGCACCTCAGAGAAAGGCTGGTGGAGAAAAGACGGAAGAAAGCATGGTCAAGGTGCCACCAATAAACACCTGAGACACATTTGTCTCGGGTGCGTGGCGTGGCTTGTGATGGAAAGGCCTCGAGACTCCTATCTGGGTCCAGCAGTCTTCTCACTTGTGACCAGAAAGTTACAGTGTGGGGAGTGAGGATTGAGAACTGTTTGTCCACCTCTGCCCTTCATGGGAGGAGTTCGTCAGCCAGACCCTCTCTGGTAATGGGTGGGACCTGTATGACTCTCTTGGTTTCCTCTGTGCACAGCCTACTGCGGGCTCCCGGGTAAGCCAGTCCCTGGTGGCTTTCTTGGCCAAATTTTCAGTCATGTCACAGTGAAGTAAAAGGGATGGGGAATCTCATGCTCAAAGGTTCTGGAACATTCTGCACAGGATCACTGTGATCCCAGATGGGGATGTCTCCCACCTCACAGCCCTGCCTTCCTCAGAGTCTCCAGCCCATGATGCACCAAGGGCAGGGCTGTGCTGAGCACTGGAGCATCCATGCAGGGTCGCCTTCCAGTCTGGGAGGGTTCTGCTGTGCAAGCACATAGCAGTTGCACGCAGAGTGCATTTTCTAAAATCAAACCCCGGGCTGTTATTCAAAACTCTATAAAATAGAGGAATTACAGACAAAAAGCAATTTCCTCTCCCTCATAAAAGTCAGTGGCTTACAGTATTAGCCCCTTCTGTGCAGGCATTAGAACAGTTAGCTAATGTGCTGTGCTAATATGCAGCACTAATGAAAACCCTGTAAAAAGGCTATAAAAGTGAAGTCAACCCCCAAGGCACCAAGCACCAGCTGGAGGGCTGGGCCTGGCCTTGAGTTTCCATGATTTTGTTTCACCAAGGACGTGTGTCTTGCGGGGAGGTGTCAGAGAGGCGTGGAGGCCCTCTTCTTGTTGGAACAGGCAGAGTCACTAGTTCCTTTTGAAAACAATGCCACCAGATACAATGGTAGCTTTCCCAAGTGCTTGAACGCTCTCCAGGAATGCTTCCAGTTTTGCCAAAAGTCCACGAATTCAGTATAAGCCACCACAGCCCAGCTGCCAATCTCACAGCTGATTTGTCTATCTTCTGAGGAACATATTCCAGCAGACACTGCTGTGCAAGACTAGGTAAGATCCCAGGGGCAAGGTCTTAGCCACAGATGTCCACTGACCGCGCTTATTTGGAATGTGCTTAGGCAAATAAAGAGCGTTTTAAAAACGTCAATGCATAGATAGACAGTACACAGACATAACTGGAGTTGAACGCTGGGCACTCATACTTGCTTTTCGGTCCGTCTTTAGACCGAGGGATAACTGCTACGCAGGAAAGGCACAAGCCCAGAGGACAGTCCAGTGACTGCAGCTGGTATCTGTGGGTAGCCACCATTGAATTTGGAGACCTCGTACCTGCAAACACTTCCCAGAGATGGCTTTCCTGCTTATTGCACTCGCTCCTCCCACCTTCCTGGGAAGCACAGCAGCACGCTCCCTGGCAGTTCAGCCGTGTGTTAGCTAGCCATTCTTCCCTGAAGGAGTTCACGCTGCTTCAGGTTTGGGCTATTGCAAACATTCCAATCATGTCCTTGGGTGGCCTTGTGTACTGACTTCTCCTGCTATGGGTGTGGCCAAAGGGAGTGCTGGGCCACAGAAAGAGCCAGTGCCAACCTCAGAGGACTCAGTTGACCTAGGTGAACCTACTTCCTCCCCACCCTCCAGGGGCCAGGCCCCCTTTATTCCAACTTGGGACCACAGGCAGTGCTGCAGCTCTGTCACAGCAGAGAGAACAACCTCCCCATCCTTGTGCCATGGATACATTGTATTTGTAGAGTGCCTTTTCACATACATTGGCTCTTTTAACCCAGAGAATGTTTTTCCTGATGGACTTCCATACTTCTCTTGTATTCTGGCTAGCACAGGAGCCTTCTCCGTGTGGCTGCCCTGGACACCCCAGCAGTCTTGTGCTGGCTTGTATTACATGTCCCTATTGCTGTGGGTTGGTTTTGACCCTATCAAAATCTGTCTGCCTTTCTACCCAGTGTTAGCACAGCATCTTAATCCTGTCACCGTGAAATAATTCTTGGCATCTCACCAAGTGTCAGTTCTTCAGCTTTGCTCTTTAACTCCTACGATATCATCTTCATTTCCCCATACCATTTAGATCAATCAGTGCATCGGCTTCCACAGAAAAACGTTTCTCCCCGCCTTTAGGAAGAGGTGCAGTCTGCTGTCCTGCAGCTTTTCTTTGATTTCTCCCAGCCACGCTTCATGTAACTTTCTCTAGATCTTGCCTTCTTTTGCTGGATTTCTTTGTATTTGATATTTGGTGCTATTTGACTTGGCATTGCTTTTTTTCCATTTTAAAAGATCTTCCTAATTTTTGCTGATGATACATAGACATATCGCTCGTTTTTAAACTGATTTTGAACCTTGCAGCCTTCACTTGTAACTCCTGTCTGTAGATTAGCTTTGGATTTGCAATGGACAGCCAGGTCTGATGGTGCAGGCATACAATCCCAGCTACTCAGGAAGCTGAAAGAGGAGGCTTGTGACTTCAAGTTCTGCTCGGACAAGTTAGTAAGAGCCTGTCTCAAAACAAAAAGCGAAAGAGGGTCAAGGTTGTATCTATGTGATAGAACATTTACCTGTATGTGCAAGGCCCTGGGTTTAACCCTCACTACCAAAGAAACCCCATGCCTTTATGCATGCATTCACATCACCATGGATAAAGACAGCTTGATCCTTCCTTTGCACTTGCGTGCCTTTGGTTTCTAGTCTTACTGCACTGGTTCAGATTACAAGTAGAGTTTTGCAGATTATTTCCGGTTCTGCCCTCTCCCTGACCTCAGGGTAAAGGCACCAGCGCATACTTTCTCCCTGGAAATGCTGTCAGCTGCGGTGGTTAGGGAAACCCTTGTTGAGAATAGGAATGCCCTGAGGCTTTAATTTGCTAAAGACTCTTACCATGAGTGGCTATGGGATCCCATCAAGAGCTAACTCAGCATAAACTCAGATGACAGTATGGGCTTTTTCTTTATCTCATTGAGGAGAGAAATTGCATTCATTGCTTTGCAAATTCAAACTCAGCATGACATTCTTGGGATGACTCTTACTTGGGCATGATGCATTGTTTTGTCTTTCATTACCACACTGAGGATTCCCTCCCACTTCATTACAGGATTCTTGCCAGGTTGTGTGATCTAAATTTGGCTGACTTTATAAAATGATTTTTAGAAACATCTTTTTCCTACTCTCCTTATGAGTTTTTGAGGGGGTGGGCAGAATTTTGCTCTGTAGTCTAGGCTGGCCTTGAACTCACCACTGTATGAGTGCACAGCCTCCTGAGTGCTGGAATTACAGGAGTGGACCATCATCTCTGCTTTGAATTTCTTTTATTATTATTAGTCATAGTATATTTCTTTTTCCAGTGTTTGGACAAATTCACTAGTGAAGGTCATTGGGACTAGAATTTTCTTTGTGAAATATTTTCAAATTATGAATTGTTGACAGAAGTTTCTGTCCCACCCAGTCCCACAGCCATTCAGTCCCAAAGAAACACACAGTGGTCTACATTAATTATAAAATGGTTGGCCTAATAGCTCAGGCTTTCTTATTAACTAACTCTTACATCTTACATTAATCTGTAATTCTTGTCTGTGCTAGCCATATGGCTTGGCACCTTTTATCAGTGAGGCATTCTCATCTCGCGTCCTCTACATCTGGGTGACTACTACAGACTGAACCTTTTCTCTTCCCAGAATTCTCCTGTTCTGGTTGCCCCACCTACACTTCCTGCATGGCTATTGGCCAATCAGCATTTTATTAAACCAATAAAAGTGATAAATCTTTACAGGGTACAAGACCATTGTCCCACAGCAATGAATAAAATTTATTTAATAAATAGAACCTTTTAATATTTTCTACTTCTTGTGTCAAGTTTAGTAAAAAAAAAAAAAAGGATTTCTTAAGGAAAGTGTCCAATTCATATAAATCCTTAAATTGTATTGATATTAAAATTGCTCTTAATATTCTCTGACTATACTTTTAATGTCTGAGGAGTCTATGATGACATGAGTTCTCCTTCTCCCCCTTCCTATTTCTTCTTTCCCATCCCTTCCTCACCTTCTCCTCTGTTCCTGTTCCACTATTCAGGACCAGTAGAGCTTCTTGAATCTGAAATGATATCTTTCAGTGGGTTTGAGAAATTCTTCACCATTACTTAGGCAAATATTCCCTCCCTTTTCCTCTCTGTCCACTCACATGTATATTAAATGTAATATACTTTTTTTGGGGGGGGGAGCGTTAGTTCAAGACAGGGTTTCTCTGTAGCTTTGGAGCCTGTTCTGGAACTAGCTCTTGTAGACCAGGCTGGCTTCAAACTCATAGAGATCCACCTGCCTTCGTCTCCCAAGTGCTGAGATTAAAGGCATGTGCCTCCACCTCCTGGCTACTGTTATTTTATGCTCATTAGTCTTTTGCTTGCATGTATGCCTGTGTGAGATGTCAGAAGCCCTGGAACTGGAGATACAGACAGGTGTGAGCAGGTATGAGCTGTCATGTGGGTGCTGGGAACTGAACACCGGTCCTCTGCAAGAGCAGCCAGTGCTCTTAAGTCATCTCTCCAACCCCCACCCCACTCCTCTCCTCCTTAAGCATCTTTTTGTATCTCTCTCTCTCTCTCTCTCTCTCTCTCTCTCTCTCTCTCTCTCTCTCTCTCTTTCTCTCTATCTCTCTGGTTTTTCAAGATAGAGTTTCTCTGTGTTACAGCTGTGGCTATCCTGGAACTCACTTTGTTGACTAGGCTGGCCTTGAACTCACAGAGATCCTCCTGCCTCTGTTTCCTTAGTGCTAGGATTAAAGGTGTGCACCACCACCACTCAGCTCTTTTTGTATTTCTTTTCCCTCTTTACCTCCTGGATATTATCTGTGACTTTTTTTTTTTTTTTTTTTTTTTTGGTTTTTCGAGACAGGGTTTCTCTGTGGCTTTGGAGCCTGTCCTGGAAGTAGCTCTGTAGACCAGGCTGGTCTCGAACTCACAGAGATCCGCCTGCCTCTGCCTCCCGAGTGCTGGGATTAAAGGCGTGCGATTAAAGTTCTGTGACTTTTTATACTGGGTTTGTGATTCTACTGAGTCCAGTAAGCTAATAAAATTCCTAATTTAGATATTGAATGTTTTCATAGATTATGATTATCAACTGAATTGCATTTTAACCATTTTCTATCTCTATGAGGAAATATCTATATGTGACTTAAATGTATATTTGTGTGTGTGTGTTTACTGTGTGTGCTACATGTACACATATGTGCATGGGTGCACGTGCCCTTGAATGAATGCACACAAAGACAAGAGTAGGATGGATGACAGAATCCTAGTTGTATGACATTCCACACTCTCTCCTTGAGACAAGGTCTCTCACTGTACCTGGAGACAGGCTGAAGGCCAGCAAGCCCCAGCAGTCCTGTCTCTATTCTCTACACAATACTGGAATTGTTGGTGTACGTGGCCACACCAACTTTTTACATCAGTGCTGGGTTCCAAAATTCAGGTTCTCATGCATATACAACACGTCTCTTACCCACAAACCATCTCTCTAGACTCATTTTTTTAAAGGCAGGGTTTCACATTGTCCAGGCTTCCTGTTGTCTTGTTATGCAGCCAAGGGTGACTTTGGACTTCTAGTTGTTCTTCTGCTTCCAAGATGCTAGGATTGCAATGTGTGCTCTCACACCTGGCAAGAAAAACATTTTTTAAAAACTTTATTTTTTTCCTTTATGTGCATTGGTGTTTTGCCTCCATGTATGCATGTGGATGCCAAATCCCCTGGAACTGAAGTTACAGACAATTGTGAGCTGCCATGTGGGTGCTGGGAATTGAACTCATTTCCTCTGGAAGAACAGTCAGTGCTCTTAACTGATGAGCAATCTTTCTAGCCCCAAGACAAACATTTTAAGACACTAGCCCTATTGATGATTTTCAGTGTGTTGATCCCAATTACTTTTGCAGGTTCTGTTCTGCTAACTCTAATATCTCGTTCATCTCCAGGCCTGCTTTCACATCTGATTTATCTGATTTATCTCGTCTATCTCCAGGATTTTACATCTGATTTATCTCTATGACTGTTACTTTTCCGTGTCTTCCAACAAGTATTGCCATTTTGGCACATCCCTGACACTATGAAGGCAGGGTCATTACATCTCTAAAGAATAGTTTCCTTCTGGGTCTGGTTGGGTTTTAGAATGGATCTGTTTCACCCTCATTACTCTGAAGTCCTTGTTTATGGTGTGCTGTGTGGGCTCTGCAGCAGCCTTTTCAGCCTCTGGCCAAATGCTCACCCCACTCATCAAGGTGAGCTGTTTTCAGGGAGGGAGACCCCCAGAGAAAGGCTGACCAAGGCTCCCACAAGCATTTCTGTCTCCAGCATCCCACTCCCACACTGTGTGCTTGTTTAGTGCACAGAGTTGCTGACTCTGCAAGGCTAAGTGTAACGTCAACTTCCCCTCCATGTCTGGAACTAACATTTCAAAGGGCTTTTTCTAGAAGATTCCAGCGGGATCCACCATTGTCGTTCTGTTGACAGACTGCCACAAGATTGTGGGTACCTGAACATTCCATCCATAGTAACTAATTCTCAGCCATGCCACAAATCCTCCTGTGTCTCTGGAACATTGAGGGTGGAGTATGTGCCAAGTCTAGAATGTCTTAATTGCCCTCTCCATGCCAACTCTCAGACTGCCCCTAAGGATGACTTGAGGCTGGAGTAGCTGTCACTCTGACTTCCTCCGCTCCAGCTCAGCTAGTCCCTCTCTACTCTCTGCTGTCTAGGCTGCACCTGGGTTACCACCAGGCTCTCCATCTGGTCAGCATTTTTGTTCCCATCTCTTTTTTCACCCTTAACCCTCAAGGGCTCGTCCCTGCTCTCACCACCTGACTAAGCCCTTCCAGGAGCCACTTTTAGGAAAATGAGCCCCACTCCAAAGCACCGTGCCTTCCTCCTCACCTCCCACACACCCTGCGGAATGGCTGCATTTGCTGTTGTGGGGGTGTCATCTATCGAAGTTGGAGAGTCACTGGAAGAAGACAGATGGTGTGAGAGCCCTCTATCGTCAATGAGAAGCACTGGGTGCCAGGTGCCCGTCCTAGGAACTGGTTAATTCAGATGGAAGCAGCCACAGTTGTGAGGGACCCACCACGGTGGGTGGTGTGCCCTGAGTGGCAGGCAGCCCTGGTGGCCATTTGGGGGTATAAATAGAGAAACGATTCTCAGTGCAACAGGCAGGGGTGGATCATGTCTACTGTCATCTGTGTCAGGGGAACAGGGGAAGTGCCCCTAAGCTCTACCTCTGTATCTGAGGGTGAGGATCTGCCAGTTGACGGGGTTGGCAGGGCCCCAAGAAGTTCTGATGCAGAGCTTTTGGGTCATATGGGGGAAGCATCGTTATGAGCATGCTCTCTGAGTCAGGATATGAGGCACTGTAAGCTCAGGACAAGCATCCTCCTGACCACCTCTTCCTGGAAACGCATAGTCCCAGGGAACCCCTCTGCGGTTTCCAGATAATGTCTATAACTGAGAATTCGAGGCAGTGGCAAGAGAAAGGCAGGAGGAGTCCTGGTGGTAACTAGCAGACTTCAGCATGATCCTGAATGTCAGCCTGGAAAGGGTACTCCCATCCCAGGAGCACACTGTTGCATGTGTCCATGCTGATTCTGGTGCAGAGCGGATGGGGTCAGGAGAGGCATGTGCCAGTGTGTGGTATCAGGATGCTGCCCCAGGCATCTAGGAGAGGCAACAGCTTAGATGACCTGTTCCTCCAGGTTTCGTGGGATTTCCCAGGGTTAGTGGTGGGGACATGCTCAAGAAATCCCTTGGTCCAGACTCACAGGAAGGTTACTTGCCAGATGTGGGGATGTGTGTGGACCCAAAAGAAGGTAGCTATGTGGCAGAAAGGGAGAGAGGGAAGGAGGGAGGGGTGGAAGGAGGGGCAGCATCGGCCTAGGACCCCCAGCCTCCAGCCCCTAATGACACACGTCATACTTAGCACCCTCTCACAGAAAGGGAGGGACATTTGTGGGCACCAGTGTACCGTGGGCAGGAACCCTGTGTTGTTTGCGGTGGTGTCCTGGGCCATCTTTCTCTTTGCGGTTCAGTACATACAGTAGTGCCCGCCGTGAGTGAGGGGCCATCCTGCTAGGCAGAGCACTCTAATCTGGGCGGGGCCTGACATACTACAGATACACGCTCTCCTCCCATGAAGGCTTGTAGATCTATCCCAGCATGATTAGGAGACAAAAGGTTCAGACAGGTTCATCTTAAAACACTGAGTGAGTGCTGGATGTGATGGTTCATGCCTTTAATCCCAGTGTTTGGGAGGTAGAGGCAGGTCGATCTCTGTGAGTTTGAGGCCAGTGTGGTCTACAAAGCAAGTTCCAGGACAGCCAGAGCTGCTGCATAGAGAAAGCCTGCCTTGAAAACAGAACAGAACAAAACAAAACAAAACAAAACAAAACAAAACAAAACGAACAAGCGCCATTGAGTGAGAAAGCCACAGACTTGGGAGACCCGGTCACCGATCTCTATATGGGCATCCTGTGCCTATTGACCTCAAAGACAGGGCTGCCTTCACTCAGACCAAATGCTCAGGCAACCATCTCATGCTTGCATAGGGGCTCTTCTGTTCAGAGTCCCAGGGGAGACTATTAATGGATGGCTGGATGAGAACCTAGCTGCTTCCATAAGGTTTTACTGTTACCAGCTCAGCCCTTCTGCTTCCCTGATGGACCACGTTGCCCTTTCAGCACCATGGCGTGCACCACTGAACAGGAACTGAGCCAGCAAGGGTTTCTTTTATCTTGTTCTGCCTATGGCTTGCCTGGAATTTATGGTCTAGGTTAATTACATATCTGTCTGTGTTTCCAGCTAACTTCAGCAAAGACTGGCTTATTGGTATTTTTAAACCTTAAACAGCAAGCAAGGCTGTTTTTGGAAATCTGTTTTGAATTGGGTTGCTCCCCTCAGCGTCGTCCTGTTACATGCCTAGTGCTAGTTATGACCCTTACAGCACCCAGGTCCCTCCTTCCCCTCCCCATGTCAGGTCAACCTCAGGCAGAGCACGTACCTGCTTAGGCAGCCTAAGTGAGAGACCCAGGATACAGGCGGCATCCATGTTCCAAAGGGCTTCTTGCTGCCAGAATTAGGTTGATCACAAAGCACACTGCCCTTTGGGGAAGATGGGAGGGCCACCACTAGCCCAGCAGCATCCAGGGGCTGTGGCAGGTTAGATATGGTGGGTGTGGCCTTCTGGAGCCTACTTGTCCTTCTGCCCCCACTAAAAGCCTTAGACTTAAACAAGATTCACAGGAAGCATATGTGACCTGGAATGCATGGCTGTGCAGTGTTCAGCTTTTGGCTACACCTCAGAGTCACCTCCTACCTTCCAAAGAAGAGTCTTGTGCCCTTAGAGGCAGATGTGGATCTCCCAGGGTGAATCTCTATCTACTTTGCCCATTGTAGGAAGCAAGGACTGCAGGTCTTTCAAGCCTGCCCAGTGATGCCCATTGTCATGGGCATGTACAGCAAGGGATGGGGGTTTATGGTGGGCCACCCTGACTGTCAGCGCAAGGACACATGTTGCCTGGGGCCTGTAGAAGGGACTCCTCACTGGGACCAGCCCAGGGTGAGACAGTTGGATTTGGGTGGCCCAGGGCTGGGGTGTTGTCCAGCATGGATGCCCAGCTCTTATCCAGAATGTCTGCTTTTGCTTCTGGTCTCAGAGCCCAAGACGCTCGCTGGTGGGGCTCCCATCCCAGGGACTTTTTCCTCCTAATGCCACTCTGCCTGTTTCTATGGTAACTGCAGATCTGTACCCTGCCTGCGCATGTGATTGTGTTCTGTTCTCCTTGTAGATGGAGGAGATAAGATTTAAAGACAGAGCAGTCTTCGTGCTGGAAAGAGAGTTAGGGGTTCAAGCCGGGCATGCCCAGAGACTGCAGCTCCAGAAAGAGGCTCTAGATGAGCAACTTTCCCAGGCCAAAGAGGCTGAGCGGCACCCAGGCAGCCCCAGACGGGAACTTCCTTATGCAAGCGGTGCAGGAGACGCCTCAGACCACTCAGGAAGCCCTGTAAGCACCCCCAGGTCGTGTCTCAGCCATCCCCGAGTCACAGACACAGAGTGCCAAGTAGCCATATGACCCAATGCAGCAGCTCCATGTATCCAGCTAGCTCCTCCTGCCCCAGACACTGTACAGCCAGCCCCGACTTTCCTGACTCTGGCTGGGAGGGCTGATACATTGTCTCCCTCTATCATCAGCCCAGCAGAAGCACTGTTCTTGTTGCCTCCTGGGCCCCAGGTTGCTAAAGGTCACTTTCTGATCATGCCCTGCCCTTGGTTGGTGGGGAGAACCCACTCCAAGCATGAGCTGCTTTCCTTCCCTTCCATCCTCCCTGTGCACGGACTCAGCTCCCCTCCCCCATGTCTCTCTGGCTTGGCCCCTCTTGTTATGGTTGCTAGTGCTAGCATCACCAGTCACTGCCCACCTGCTTTTCATGTGACCATGACATTCTCTGCTCCTTCTCAGACTGCTAGTGACCCTGTGGGGCAGCCAGCAACTGCATAACTGTGAGCGTGTTCATTTTGTCTCCATGCCTCATTCAGACTCTCTGTGGTGGTCTGCAGTACCCTGGGAGACCCTCAATGCTATCCCTCTAAGTCTTCGGTCCCCAGCCTCTCCTGCACCTGTTGAATGAGGAATTGAGCCATGTCCAGCACATTCCTGGACGTTCTTTCCTTTGATTCAGGGACAAAAGTTTAAACTGATTCTGCCTTGGGCCTTTGACTTTGGAGAATATCATTTGTGATCTTGTTACAAATGACTTACTTGAGTTAGAACCAACTCCCTGGATGCCCTGGTTCTGTACAGACCACTGCAATAACTCTAGATTCCAAACATGCATTAGAATGTTTTCATTCATATTTTTTAATGTTCCTGTAGTTCCAAAAGTGAGTTTTAGAAACTCAATTTGAAGGGGCACACTTCTTGGGAAAACAATTCTAGAAAGTCTACAAGGAATGCCATCCTTTGAGAGTGACTTGTTGCTTGGAAGGGCAGGCCCGTCTGGAAGGCACAGCTGGGCAGTGGCCTAGAGGAAGCATGCGGCTGGGCCTCCCCCACACTGGGCCTCCCACACTTGCACGCCCTCACCCGCCACATTTGCACATTGCAGACATCTCAGCTTTCCCATCTTGCTGGGTTCAGTGAGTGCATGAGCTCCGGGCTAAGTGCCTCTGCCAGGAGGGCCCTGTGGCAGCTATTGGGAAGCAAAGGCAGTCACAATGTAGAAGCGCGTTGGTCTCCAGCTGGGGTGGGGATTGCCAAGGTTTGCACCTAGGACCAGTTATTTGCAGTTGATTTTTGTTTTAGGAACAGCAGTTGGACGAAAAGGATGCCAGACGCTTCCAACTTAAAATCGCTGAGTTAAGCGCCATCATTCGTAAACTGGAAGACCGCAATGCCTTGCTGTCTGAAGAAAGAAATGAGCTGGTGAGTGGCTGGAAGGGGGCTTTGTATTCCGTGGGTTAGGGCTGCAGTCCGGGGCGAGGTGGAAATATCCATAAGATTCCTTATGAAAACGAGGAGTGATGGTATCAGGGACAGGCTTTCCTCAAGGCTTCTTGGTCATGCTACAATAAAGCTTCCTAACAAAAACATGTGGTGGGCTGTATCGCACCCCCACTTGCCTACTGGTAAGCAGAGTATTGGCCCTGCCCTGCTGGTCTTCACGTTTCTCTCCATCTCCTGGTGAGCTGAGTTTCACCCCTGAGATATCCCTGGCTCACCTGGGTGTGGAGTGGGCAGGGAGCGGTGAGACTCTACCTGCAGCTTGAGCCCAACTTTCCATTTTGCACTCTGTACCTGTAAGCTCTGCACCTACAGGTTCTGAATCTAGAGATGCTGTATCCATAGAAACCCTCACGTACATATCCTGCACGTACAGTTAAGTATTGACAGGCTCCACACCTACAGGTTTCGTATGTGTCCGTAAATCCAGCCATGGATCAAAAATGTTTCTCAAAAATTTCATTCATCCTGCATAGTAAGACACACACACACACACACACACACACACACACACACTTTCTCTCTCTCTCTGCTTTGTTTCCCAAACAATATTATCCATCAACTAACTATATTTACTCTATAACTGGATTATTATAAACAACCCTGCAGTGTCCAGCACACCAGGACTGTGGTAGTCTCCGGGAAACTACCATGCCACTTTATACAATAAACTGTATACACCTGTAGCTTGGGGACCCTCAGCATTTCCATGTGCCCTACCCCGAACCCCCCGAGGTACGGAGCTCCGACTGGTCAGTGCGCTGTCTCAGTTCTATGTCACGTAAAAGATCACATTATGTAATAAATATTGTTTCAGCTAAAGCGGTTGAGAGAAGCTGAAAGTCAGTACAAGCCGTTGCTGGATAAAAACAAGCGTCTGACTCGGAAGAATGAAGACTTGTCTCACACTCTGCGGCGCATAGAAAGCAAGTTGAAATTTGTTACTCAGGAGAACATAGAAATGGTAAGCGCCTGCTAGGTCTGCAGAAACAGCCGTCTGGGCAGAGCTAGGCAGCGTCTCATCTCCTCTGTCCTCCTCTAACACCAGAGGCTAGGGCAAGCCACAAAGAGCCCTGAAAGTCCTGTGCACAAGGTAGCAAGAGGTCCTGTGTATAGAGAGACAGGACTTCCAGGCCTGCTGAAGAGCTCCAAGCCAGGTGTCAGGTTAAACTCCACTCTTGCCTCTGCCACTAAGCCAGACTGCAGTCTGTCTGTTCCTTCGTGCCCTGGAAGTCCCAGGGGCCATGAGGCAGGTTAGGTTAAGTGACTTCAATAGAATGTCACGGAGGCGTGTCATTAACCCTCCCATTCAAATAGCCCGTCTCCTCAGATCCTGACCTGACGGAAAAGCACAGATAATTCAGGTGGCGTGTCTGGGCTATCTGGGAAGCTGTCTGGGCCCTGATGCACAACCAAGATATAGGCCTTGGTTTCCCCAATGCTCTGCTGCAGGCTGCTCCAAGCCCAAGCCAAACGGTCCTTGTCCACACCATGGAAACCTGGACTGTTACTCAGGCTGGTAGGGAGGTCCTCCATTCTTACCCACCATGCTTGGTGTTTCAGAGGCAGAAAGCCGGAATCATCCGGAGACCCAGCTCCTTAAACGACCTTGATCAAAGTCAAGATGAAAGAGAGATCGAGTTCCTGAAGCTCCAGATTGTGGAGCAGCAGAATCTCATTGATGAACTTTCCAAGGTGAGCATGCTACACCCCTCTGCTGCCCTGTGCTCTCTGGAGCCAAGCCCCCCTCTCCCCTGTGTCCTCTGGAACCATGTCCCTCTGCTATCGGGTGCACCCACTGGAGCTATGCTTCCCTGACACTGCACCCCTCTAGAGCTGTACCCCTGCTCGACCGCATGTCCTCTGCTCCCATGCCCTCTGTCTGCACCTTAGCCCGTAGCCCCCGGTTCCTCTGTTACCACACTCCCATCTGCTGCATATCTTCTACTCTCTGTGCCCCTGCCTCATCTCTCTAGGGTAGAACTGAGGGCAAGGGGAAGCAGTGATGCATTGATGGGGTCTCCTCAGATGCCCCCCATCACGTCACTACTTAAGGTGACCTTCTTTAAACAGTTTTCTGCCTCTGAATCTTCTAAAACTGGGGACCTCAGGGCCCAAGGCCAGCAGCACCGCCCATGTTGCTAACAAGCCATGATAGGCAGGAAGCTTAAGAACACTCCATCTATTGACTCTAGGTTTCGGAGGCCAGGGACACGAGTCCAGAATCAAAGAGCGGGTGGCTGTACCTCATGCATGCACTCTGGCTGAGACCACTTCTTCCCCTGAGCAGCTGTGGACTCCAGCATTCCCTACTGTGGCCCTGTCTTTCCACTCAGTACCACCATGGCTTCCTCCTCTTCTGTTTCCTGTAGGACCCTTCCCACTGAGTTCAGGACCCATCCTAATCTAGTACGGCCTCCTCACAGCATCTTTGTTAATTATGCCTTCAAAGACCCTGTCTGGAAACCAGGTTCCATACACGGGTTTAGTGGATAGAGCAGGGGACAGCTTTTGGAGGCACCAGGCCAGTGGTTCCATTTCTCTGTCCCTGTGTGAGCCCCCACATCCCAGCATGGGTGTGTAAGTAGCGCTTCACGAAACCCTCCACCCTATCTTAAGAGTTCCTTCTGCTTCCTGCCAGGGTCCTGACTGAGTCCAGCATGAGGCTATTTCACAATGAGCTGCCTCCAGTCACTCTGTGTCCTTTGGGAGGCAGCAGCAGAACAGTGGCACTGATTTCTGCCTCTGGCCTATCTTGTAATGACCAAACCTACCCCCATGAAACTACACAGGAAGATCCCTCCCCTGACTCTCAGACCGAGGGTGCTCTCACCGAGACCTCACTTTGCTGGTCCTGCTGAGGACCTGAGTTCTTTTCTCATTCAATCTCAGCAATGATGATTGATGAGAGAAATAGGGGAAGGTTGAAATCCTGGTTGCCTACAGGTACATATCATGACAGTTTCTGAAAGGCCTCTGAGGATATCCACTGTGAACAAATACTCCTGGTATTCTGGAAGGTTTTCTAAAGGAAATCTTTAGAAAATAGGCCTCAGGAAAGGAGAAGAAAGAGTGTTAAGGCCCAAACATCCCTCAAGGGAGTGAGCGTGTGGCTCTTAGGCCTCTACCAGCCATTTAACTCTGAGGTTAGAGTTTAGAGATCCTGGGGGCCATTCTCTCTGGCCTCTGTAGAGCAAGGTCTTCCCTGTTCACTGTGACATCGTGTTCTCTTCCCCTAGACCCTGGAGACAGCCGGCTATGTGAAGAGTGTGTTGGTAAGTACTGGCTGACACCGCCTTGCTTGCTGCTCATTCCCCTTGCCCCATGTAGCTGCAAGGACCCATTCTGTGCCCATGGCCCTTTGTAGTCTAAATACAAGACTGTAGCAGTCTTGAATGGATTTATCATAACACTCCCTGACCAAAGCATGCAGTGTCCTGCGAGCCAGTTCTTGGGTCATATAAGAATGGGTGCCCCAGGTGATACAGCACCAGCTCCAGTGATTTTTCTGTGTACTTCCTAAAGGCCAGAACCAAGAGGCCACCTTTGCCACCCCTCCCTACCAGTTTCTCCCAACTAACATGAAAGACTGTGTTGGCTGGGCCTCTTCACCCTCATGACGGTGAAAACAGAGGCTCAGGGTTACTTCCCAACAGGGACGTGGGCACTGGTCTGTATGGTGTCTCAGGTACTACTTCTCCATAAAGACCCCTTTATGAACAAAAGGGGCCTGGACTGCCCATCTTCCTAGAATGTCAAGTTTTCCACAAGCCCAGGGCCCACCTACATGGGGCTTGCTTGCCTCAGGCTGACCGAGGATGGCTAGTGTGTATGATCTCCTTAACAAGTCTTCATGCCCAGCACCACCTTCTGCAAGATGCGGTGCAAACCTAGGCCTGGGCACTTTGCCAGACAGCCGTTCAGCTACTCAAACAGACCTCTCCACCTGGCTTTTGCAGGAGCGTGATAAGCTGTTGCGGTATCGGAAACAAAGAAAGAAAATGGCGAAACTCCCCAAGGTAAAAGAAGGGGAGGGCGCGGACATAAAACCTGTGTAAGAAGGTGAAGTTCTTCCTTTGCACGTGAAAATTTCATTAAAAAGCATTAGTCTGGAATAACTCATGTAGGACTCAAAGCAAGGCCTCTGTTTATCATTTTAAATTTTGTCAGGCCAAACCTACCTCAGAGAATGACCCTGTTTATCTGAGGGTTGCGGGGTCATAGTCGGAAGTGTGTTCCAGGGATTTTGTGTTGTTTTGTTTGTGGCCCTGGCTAGTTTTAGAATTTTCATTGATTCTTTGAGAATTTCATACATTTATACAATGTATTTTGATTATATCAACCCCCTGCTTTCCCCCCCTTTTAGCTCCTCCCCCATCCCTCTCCCCATTCACAGACAGCACTGATAGACTCAGTGGGTTATAAAGAGGCTCTGGCTGTCTTTACAGTTCAAACTCCAAGGCGGTGTTAAGTCCAGTGTCAGAAATGCCGATCATTCAGGTAAAATGGGAGACAGAAACTCAGGCTCTGACTGAGGAGTGGACATGCAGTCTCACAGTTGCAAAGACAGACAGTCGGACTGTTTCCCTGAGTTGACAATTGGCGAGTTCATGAGGCCAGTGGTCAGTGTGCACCAGGCGGTGTGTACAGCCAGCTGAGTTCAACAGTCAGGCCATTGGACACACCTGGGACCTGTTCCACCAGGACATCCCTACTCTAATCTCAGTGTTCAGAAGAAGGAAGGCCAGGCTCCAAAGGCCTGGAGGCTAGGAGACCTGGGGCCAGGAGCAGACACCAGTGTGTGGTGAGCGCTGACCGCCGGCCAGTGAAAAGCTGGACCACAAGGGGGCTGGTGGGTCGTCAGCACAGGTGCTCTTCAGCACCAGCTGAGTGGGACAGCGGGAGCTGAAGCCAAGAAGGAGGTGGAGTGGGCAAGAGTGAAGGTCAGAAAAAGGACAATGACAGGGAGAGTCCTGGCCGCCTGTGCAGTGCGTGTTTAGTAATCAGACATCAGAGGGGCTGAGGTCTAATGAAATTGCCTCAAGTTTGTCTTCATTTGTCTTGTTTGTTTTCTGTACATTCCTGTGGAGAAGCCTGGGAAAGACTGGGGTACACAAAAAAGGTTGGGGTACAGAGAAATCCTTCTTCTGAAAGGGCAGGACTCCTCTAAGCAAGTGTTTGGGGGTTGTTCAACTAGAAAGGTGGGGTAGCAGTCAGCTCTCTGGAGGAAAGCCCAGACGGCTGCTAGGCAGGAGGAAGGTGTGAGATGTGGGTACTTGGGAAGGAACACAGCCGAAGGGCTAGAAAATGGAGACTGGTGACACCTAGAGTTCTTAGTCCCAGGTACTTTCCTGGAAGGTTCTGGAAGAGGCACCAACAGAGAGACCCAAAGCCACAGTGGCCAACCACTACTTCAGAATTAGCTAAGGAAGGAGGGGACCCTGAATGTGGCCAAAAGAAGATGGGAGCCTTCTGGACCTAAAACCTAGATGAACAAAGCTAAGGATTTGAAAGGAAGAGCTTCTCAAACTATCTGGTCGCGGGCCTGGCTTTGCTTGGTTTCCAGTCCAATCTGTCAAGGATAGATACTTGTGAAAGTACAACAGAGACCTGTGGCTGCAGAGTGAGTGTCCAGCAGTATGGAACTCACTGTCCACCCTGTATGAGTTCAACAGGCACGAAAATCAGGTCCAGGAACTGCTTATCCAGGGACCATGGTTCACTTCCCCATCTACCCTCCATCATCCTTCCTCCAGGATAACCAAGCTGGCTAATAATGCCCAGACCTTCACCTTGGCCTGTAAGAGACCAGTCCCAGTGCTTCTTGAAGGACAGCAGCAAAACATAGAAGGGGGTGAACTGTATTGGAATTGGGGAATAGCTACTCACCTGTGACCCCCATACCAGGGCAACAGGAAGAAGAGACAGAAGGAGGCCTAGGGCTGCCAGCCATGCCTGGCCTGCGTTTGCACTAATGCATTGTTGGGTTTGCACTAAAGCATTGTTGGGTATGCACTAATGCATTGCATTTGGGTCAGAAGCCGGTTGTTGTGGAGACCTTCTTTGGCTATGATGAAGAAGCTTCCTTGGAATCCGATGGCTCTTCCATTTCTTATCAAACTGACAGAACAGACCAGACCCCATGCACCCCCGAAGATGACCTGGAAGAGGTAACTTGGGTCTCCTACAGAGTTCTTTGACTAGCCAGCCCTTGAGGGTCAGTGAGGCACTTAGTCAGGTGGGCAAGGGATAGGGTGGAGCTCTCGCGTGAAGGCTGCTCCCTTTGGATCTGGCCTGCCCCTGGCGGTCCTCCTGTTAGCACAGCGAGGAGCATCATTTGCACTGCTTGGGTGTGTGGCTGCTGAGGGCTACTCCTTGCCTCCAGTGTCTGGTCATGCTTCTGCCCTCCATGCAGCCTGAGCCCCTTATAGGGTTCTCCACTCTCTTAAAAGGCTTCTCAGGAAGGTCTGAACCTCCAAGCAAGAGGCCAGCACCAATCAGGGCACACCGGAGCCTCAGTGCACTGAGCAGAGCCATTTCGTGTATAAAAACAAACAGCTAGCTGTCCTGTCTGGCTAGGCTCTCCGGCCAGAATGATGGCCACCTCAAGTCCAGCAACCATCTCAGCTCCCAGACCTGAAAATCAGGATTTATCCTTATAGGGACTGCTCTAGCGTGGCCAGCCTCTGTGGACAGGAAGTGTGGTTCACAGTCTTGACCAAGTCCAGTGGCCTTCCCTGATAGATGCTGGAATGTGGTGGCCTAAAGGATTTGGACTTGCTTAGAAATCTAAGCGATCATAACACATTCACTCCCATCAGCCTTAGGTGAGGGACAGGGTGGGAGGACGGACTCGGCCACTCCTAGATACAGCCTGCTCAAGGTGACAGCCGACCCCCTTGCATCTGCTCTCTAGCTGTGGCATCAGGTGACATTGTAGCTAGCCGTACATACCCAGGGGTGAGCCAGAGGTCAGCGGTCTTGGCACAGGCCTGGGGGGGGGGCTGTACCTTTCCCAAGCTCAGTGTACTTCTCATGACACATTTCTGTCAGCAGAGTTGGGGGGTGGGGCTCATCTGTCATAAAGAGACCTTGGGGTCAGGGAAAATAGGAGTTCTAACTGAGCCTCTGGTCACTGGCTACCAACCAATGAGGCTTATCCTGGCTTCATCACGGACAGTTCATCCTCCACCCCAGGAACGAAGGGGCACCTGCCAGGAAAAGCCCCCTCTGTGCAGTCTTGGGTCCCAAGTAGTACCCCTCCCCAGAGGCTGCAGAGTCACTCTGGCATGCTTCTTAGACTAGTCATTGTACCTCCCTGGGAAAAGAAGAGCCCAGCTGTTTGGGGGTGCTGCCATGTGGCACCCAGGTTAACGTCATACCTCTCTTTGCACATGTGGTGCCTGTGCTGTGCCCACATGCTTCTCTAGGGTATGGCCAAGGAAGAGACGGAGCTGAGGTTCCGGCAGCTGACCATGGAGTACCAGGCATTGCAGCGAGCTTATGCCTTGCTGCAGGAACAAGTCGGCGGGACATTGGATGCAGAGCGAGAAGTTAAGGTCTAAATGACTTCTACTCTGCGATGTTCGGGCTCCCACTCAGCTCCTCCCTGCTTGTCCCCTACCGGGACGCTCCACTTGCTCAAACTTTTGAGCTAAGCCTCTTCAATCCCGCAGTCACTGGTTCCTGGGTGTTAGCACTAAAGACATTAAAGGCCAGGGCTGTGGAATCTGAGACTGGGTCAGTTCGAACTAGAGATGGAACTGGCATGGATGGTGGCAGTTCTGCTTCTCTGGACACGTCCCATCACTCAGCAGCATCCAGGCAACCCTGACTACCAAGGCTGGGCTGGGGGAGGAACTATCTGCCGGCTACTGGAGGCAGTGAGGGCACCAAGTCTCAGGGAGGGATGCAGGAAAAGGTATCCTCCTCACTGCTTTCCAGGGACAGCTGCCTTAGAACTGTGGTTGGGGCCGTGAGTAGGGAGACAGGCTGTGGGATGGTGGGGCCCTCCTGAGCAGAAAGCTGTGAGGTCTTGGTCCTGGTTGGCCACACTCTCCCTATTGGCCCGGCAGGGCAAGAGGCAATTCTGCAACTTAGGGTTTTGGCAACACTGCGCAACTCTTTATCAATTTACCGGACTGAGGCAGAGTGCTCTGCAGCCTGCCTCTCTGAGTACGTCTCTGTCTGGGCTGTTAGAGAAAATTTGATGTATTCTTCCTCCTTTCTTACAGACCCGTGAGCAGCTGCAAGCAGAAATCCAGAGAGCACAGACCCGGGTGGAGGACCTGGAAAAGGCACTGGCTGAGCAGGGGCAGGTGAGTTCCTTGGGTTGCTTGTGGGGTTAGTATCCTCTATCTGTACAGGGGATTCCTGGGAGAGGAATGGCCCTCAGTGGTTTCCAAGTTTCCTGTTCAAGAAGGATGGAGAGGGTGAACACATACCAGTACAGGAATTATTCACTGCACGCTGCAAAGCTGAGCAGGGATAGTATGTGGAAGTTTCTAGTATCCAGAAGGAATGCCTAGCAAACTGTTACGTGAAGCAAGAATCTGCCTACCCATGGAACAAGGCATCTCCTTGGCTTCGCCACCATTACTCTGAGCCAGGGCAGAACTTCAGGTCCTATGTACCCTCACCACAGACATCAGAGTCAAAAGTCCCCAACTGCCCCTGGTTTAGCCCCTGACCTGAGTTTCTGGGGACCCATCATCCCCCTGGAATCAAATGGCTCAAGGTGTTATCACACCTTCTCATACCAGAACACCACTGCCAGAATCTTCAATCCCATGGAGGGATCTGTCCCCATGCTCACAGAACCCACTCACCTCCACTTCTCTGGCCACCATGCATTTAAACCTGCATCAATGGTGTTCATACATGTGCAGCTTTCTCAGGCCAAGATGTGGTCCTGGCCCAGTCATCACAGCTGAGTTGTATCCCAGACGGCTGCTATTCTGTTGTTCATGTTAAAAGAAAAGTGACCAGGGAAAAGGGATGAGAACACTATGTCCCAAGCCCCCACCCCTAACCCAGAAGCCATCTCCAATTGATAACCATTTGTAAAGAAAAATTAGTTTTCTCCAATAGAGTTTCAGTGGGCATAGAAACCACCCATAAGGACAGGTTGAATGTCCAGCAGTTGATGGTCAACACAAAGCAAAGCCAATGGTATTGTTGGAGGGTTTTGGTCTTATAATGCTTTTTTTTATATAAGGTATTTTTTTCTTTAATTTTTTTTTTTACCTTACAGGTCTTTTGTTTGTATATTGTGGTTTCTGGTTTTGTGTTTTTATAGGACTTATGTGTGTGAAAATGTGTGTCTGTATGTGTGTGTGTCTGTCTGTCTGTCTACATATCTATATGTGTTTCCTGTAGCCCTGCAGTGTTCTCCTGCAGGGTATTCACGCCTGCATTTCAATTTCATTTTCAAGGATATGAAGTGGATTGAGGAGAAGCAAGCACTGTACCGAAGGAACCAAGAGCTTGTAGAAAAGGTATGCCCTGCCTCCCAGCTGTGCGTGCATGTGGAGTATGTGGTAGATTTTGTGGGCTGGTGGTAGACATGGGCACGAGTTCCAGGCCTTTCTGTGGTTCACCCTGTAGCAGCCCAAGGTAGCCCACTTCCTGGAAGAGGAAGCCAGAGCTGCTTCTCCCAGGTTCAACAGAGCTGTATCTGCAGCTATTGTGGTAACTCTCTGTGCTGATGGGTAAGGATGGCTGGAGAAATTGCTGGAAACACCCTGGTCAGAAGCCATGTGGGTTAGGAAACTTCTAGCAATGATCACCATGAGACTGATTGTCCTCAGAGTACAGCCCGCTTGAGAGTCCCCAGGTGAAGCTGAATTTTTGTTCCTGACTGTGCCCCGCAAGTAGGGCAGTACCTAATAGTATCTTCAGCTATGGGTTCTCTTGGTCTCTGATAACAAGAAATTAAAAAAAAAAAAAAAAGTTCGTTTCCCTGACTGTGACTTTATTGGCTGTAATGTTTTATCTGATTAAAACAGGGGAGAAGAGCCATGCTACTCTTTGTAGAGTCTTAGGGGCTACCAACACACCTTCCCAAGGTGGGCCTAGATAGGAGAGCTGTGACTTCCATTTGTGGTACACACTAACACTCATGCACACCCACACTTTTTTTAATTGATTTTATTGAGCTCTACATTTTTCTCTGCTCCCCTCCCTGCCTCTCCCTTCCCCTTCAATCCTCCCTCAAGGTCCCCATGATCCCAATTTATTCAGGAGATCTCGTCTTTTTCTACTTCCCATGTAGATTAGATCTATGTATGTCTCTCTTAGGGTCCTTATTGTTGTCTATGTTCTCTGGGATTGTGATTTGTGAGCTGGTTTTCTTTGCTTTATGTTTAAAAACCACTTATGAGTGAGTACATGTGATAATTGTCTTTCTGTGTCTGGTTTACCTCACTCAAAATGATGTTTTCTAGCTCCATCCATTTTCCCGCAAAATTCAAGGTGTTGTTATTTTTTCTGCTGTGTAGTACTCCATTGTGTACCACATTTTCTTTATCCATTCATCAGTCGAAGGGCATTTAGGTTGTTTCCAGGTTCTGGCTATGACAAACAAGGCTGCTATGAACATAGTTGAGCACATGTCCTTGTGGTATGATTGAGCATCCTTCGAATATATACACAAAAGTGGTATTATTGAATCTTGAGGAAGGTTGTTTTCTAATTTTCTGAGAAATTGCTACAGTGACACCCCAAGGGGCTGTACCAGCTTGCATTCCCACCAGCAATGCAGGAGTGTTCCCTTTTCCCCACAACCTCTCCAGCATAAGCTGTCATCAGTGTTTTTATCTTGGCCATTCTTACAGGTATAAGATGGGAATCTCAGAGTTCTTTTGATTTGCATTTCTCTGATGACTAAGGATGTTAAACATTTCCTTAAGTATCTTTCAGCCATTTTAGATACCTCTGTTTAGAGTTCTCTGTTTAGGTCTGTACTCCATTTTTTTATTGGATTATTTGTTCTTTTGGTGACAAATTTCTTGAGTTCTTTGTATAATTTGGAGATCAGACCTCTGTCTGATGCACACCCACACTTAAACACCTGTGGGCACACCTGTATGCTCATGCCCATTTAAAAATGGGTGCTCTCCAGGGAGCTGAAGAAATGACAGTAAGGAAGGAGCTTGCCAAGCTGCTTGAGGACCTGGGTTCAGATCCTGGTACTCATGTAAAGCTGGGTGGAGCGGCATGTGTCTATATCCTCAGTCCAGGGAGGGGCTCTGGGGCTTGTCGGCCAGCTGAATCAGTGAATTCTAAATTTAAAGCTCTATCTCAAAAACACAGTGGAGAGTGGTTGAAGGAGATGCTCTGTGTCCTTGTCTGGCATCCGTATGTGCACATGTAGATGGCATATCACACACACGTATGAGCACACACGTGCACACACACACATACCTGTGCTCTCCTCTGGATTTGATGAGTGCAGTGTCCCAACGGAGCCCTGCAGGTACTTCCAAGCTCCCAAATGTTCAGGACGAGAACTAGTGCTGTGGAAGGATCCATCTTGCTGCTCGAGCATCCTGAATATTAGACCAGGCTTAGGCATCTCTGAGTTCAGTGCTGGGAGAGATGGCTATAGCTGCCTCCTCCTCAGCGGGCATCCTGTGTTTATGGAGCTGCTGAAGATGTGAACCATGGGTGGCATGTGTTAGCCTTTGGTTTTGGTTTGTGATACCAGTGATCAAACCCAGAGCCTTGTGCACGCTAGGCATGTTCCCTGCCGCTTAAGACTGAGCTACATACCAGCCCCTGTGTGTTCATGCTCAGGAAGGTAGAATCTACGTCAACGTCAAGTTCATTCATTACTGGTGCTATCTAAACACTCCTAAGTTTCCTGCAGAAATCTAGAATGTGGCTAGGCAACCACACACCCATTCATTCCTCCCCTGTGCCGTGGACCAGCCTGAGCTCCAGGAACCGCACAGAGGACCCCTTGTCCTCAATAGCTTCCTTCCTTCTCTATCTCTGTGGAGCAGTTCTCTGGGCAGCGTCGTCATACGGGGCAAGTGCCCTGTTCTCACAGAACCAAACAGCTGTCCAGAAATCCGGTCTACGTGTTCTCTGAAGGAATCAGACACCTTCTCACCTCATCCACTTCCTATTCTTCAGATAAAACAAATGGAGACAGAGGAGGCCCGGCTGAAACACGAGGTCCAGGATGCAAAGGACCAGAATGAACTGCTGGAATTCAGGATCCTGGAGCTTGAGGTAGGGAAGGCTATGGGGGTGGGGGGAGAGACACACAAGCTGGCAGGCCACAGGGACATGAGCTGGGATCCTCTTCTCAAACCTCTCAGCTCCTGGGATGAACAAAAACCCAAAGGCCACCTGGGAAAGAGAAGAGGCCAGGTGGGGGTCAGCTGTATCCCTCCGAGGAAGGATGGGGCCGAGGTATAGAGTAAGGTCACTTGGGGTAGAGGTGAGGGGTGGCAAGCAAGAACCTAGCACTGTAAAGGGAAAGGAACGCAAACAAAAGGCCCAGGGCTTTATAGGTCCAGACCCATGACCTCAGCAAAGCACAGGGGCTGCAGCTACGCTGAGGTGACCAGTGGCAGGGACAGTCCCCAGGCCCTGGTGCAGCCCAGCAGACATTCATTCTAGTCTGTAGAAGCCTCTTGGTGGAGGAAAGGTACCATACAGGGGTCAGGTGCCCCTCAACTTTGCCCTACTGTCTCTGGCCTGTGCCCTCCTTTATAACCTATGGAGGAGGAGAGGCAGAGATCCTTGGGAGGTCAGACTGGGTTAGGCGGGGGGTCATGTCACTATGCCACCTTTCACTGTGAGGACAGATGAGCAATGTTGCTCACTAAGGTGAGAGGAAGTTATCACACAGATGTGTCCTTAATGGGCATTCCCACACAGCCCTGCATCCTCCATCTCAGTCCAGTGGGGGAAAGCCTGGTGGACTCTGCACAAAGTCCACCCACCCATCCACTTTCTGGGTCCCTGGAGGGCTGTGAAGCTGACTGGCTGTCCCTCATGAGTCCTCGGCTCCTGTGTCAGCCTCTGCACAAGGGCAATGAACCCCATCAGTGGTCTCCTCCAGTGCCCATTTTGCCAATCCTGTGGATGAGTCTACCTGACATCTGTCTTCTAAGCCTCTTCACGACCCCTGGGACTCGGGGATGAATGAGCAAGTGAAGAACCCTGGGATGGGTACCAGGAGGCCACATGGCCAAGGCTCCATAGAGCCAACATCCTACCACCTGGGGCAGCAAGCACAGAGGGACAATCTCCTGGCAAGTCCGTGGAGGTTTCTGCCCAAGGACTCCCCCAGAGCTGAGTTCGGGAAAACCACCTTGACTCCCCAGTGGGTGGTCTCAGTCAGTGTGCACCAGCTCAGCACCAGGGAGGGAGGAGACAGGGTGAGAACAGCCCCACTACTGCCATGCCCAGCCTTCTGCTTTTTGTCTCAGGAGAGGGAGAGGAAGTCACCTGCCATCAACTTCCACCATACGCCTTTCGTGGATGGGAAGAGCCCCCTGCAGGTGTACTGTGAGGCCGAAGGTGTAACGGTAAGTCTCCCCTCTTTCACCTTGCCTGGCCTCCCAAGCTGCCACTCACAAACCGCCCTGTCCCTCTGTCTGCCTCCTAGGACATCCTGGTCACGGAGCTGATGAAGAAGCTGGACATCCTGGGGGATAACGCCGTAAGTGTATGTCGCTCTCCTGACTTGTGCATGCCTCTTCATGCTGACCACCCCAGCCCACCCTCAGGCCCAGGGGCCCGGGAAGCCCACCCCAGTCCCATCCTAGGCTACCCTGAACAGAAACCTTTCCTGAGGTGAACAGCCTCCTTAGAATGGCCAACTGCATTTGGGGAAAATCTGATCTTGGCTCATTGTGGCTATATCCTTGGGGCTCAGTCATGTGTACTTAGTTTCTGGACTCTCTTTGGATCATAGCTGTTCTGTGACCATAGAGTATTGGTCGAGGGAAGCCTTGCTCATAGGCAACCCAGGATTGTTAGGAGTCTCAATTTTTTGATCTGGAGGTAGAAGCAGAGTCCAGGTAATCTCCAAATCGCATTGGGAGAACAGTTCCAATTTCTGCAGGACACTCCTTAAAAGACTCCTAATCTTCAAGTGAACAAAGTCAGTGCAGCCCCCTTCAGGCTACTTTTCCTAGCCTTCCTTCAACCCGTCATTCTGCCCTGTCCACACTCTATACATACATACAGATATCTTCCCCTCTTTCATCCACCGTCTCTCCAGCCACCCTTTGCCTGCCGTCTACCCTCCAGTTCCTTGCCTATCAGTGGTATTCTCTTCTTTAAATTGTTGCTGCCTTTTAATCCAAGGCTGTCAGCAGTGGTTAGGCTGCAAGGGCCGCAGCCTTCTGTTCCCTCAGGCACCGACTCTTTCAAAGGTATGAAGGGAACTTAACTAAATATCTGTCCCTCTAAAGAATTCAAGATTCAAAGTTTGAGGTGGAATTTTGTTCCACAGAGAGGTTGAATAACAAGTAGCTCACTTCCTCTCCTTGCGTCTCTCCAAAAGTCCTGGTGCTTCTCCTCACCCCTCCTTAAAAACCCTTCTCTGCGGATGTTGGTGGTGCATGCCTTTAATCCCAGCGCTCAGGAGGCAGAGGCAGGTGGATCTCGAGACTAGCCTGATTTACATAGTGAGTTCCAGCACAGGCTCCAAAAAGCTACAAAACAAAACAAAACAAAAAACCAACCAACCAACCAAACAAACAAAAAACTCTCCTCCTGGCTCCTCCCTACTACTTCCTGTCAGCTAGTTGCTGCTGCAACCTCCTGACCGCAGGTGAATTTTATTTAATTAAACACATCTTTGCATCATTAAACAAATGTTCCAGAGCATAAGCAAAACAATACACCTTAAAATAATATTCTATAACACATCAATCTATCCTTTCATCTATCTTGTGTCTACCATACACCACCCACCCACCTTTTGTCCATCCCCATCCATCCTTCTATCCTGTTTACCATTTGTCCATCCATCCATCCGTCCATCCATTCATCCATCCATCCATCCATCCATCCATCCATCCATCCATCCATCCACCCATCCACCCAGCCAACTTAATTCTATTTATCCATCCTCCTTCCCTCCCTCCCTTCCTCCCTCCCTCCCTCCCTCCCTCTCTTCCTCCTTCCACCTTCTCCCCTCTTCCCTCCATTAGCCCATCCTGCATCCACTCACCTATCTATCCTCCATGCATTAACACATACTTGCTTATCTCTGCCCCTGCCCCTCCCCCGTCAGCATTGGCATTGACAGGGGCCTTTCTCTTTCTCTTCTCATTTCCTGGGAAGCAGTGAGGAGCAGAGCAGGGAGAAGCACCTTCAGGGAGTTCCTTATCTATCCCTTAACCACTCTTGGTGGTTCCTTTATAGCAAAGATGGTAAGGTACCATTCACTAACAGGGGTAGCTGTGGTGCATTGCGCCCTGGGATCTATACTTAGGTGTAAGTTCTGTTGTGGATGCTAACTTCTGCTGCATAGCTAGAGAAACTGAAGCCTCAGAAGTTTACTAAGCTGATTTAATGACTATGGTGATAACCCCAGCTGGTTCTGTGTCAGGGTCCTTCCTTAACCCAGTAGCTTCTCACTTAAAAGTGCTAGTAGCTTGATTGCCCTAGGATCATCATACAGCCTCTGAGGTCACTCTCACAGACCACATAGGCAGAGAAGGATGACAATCAGAGAGAATATGGCCAGGTCTTACATGTAGGAGACCATGGCAGTTCCTGCCAATGGGCCAAGTTCTGACTGTACTTATCACAATGCAGCAATGTACTGTGAGATGCCCGAGTTGGTGAGTTCTGTCTGGAAGCATTTGGCGGCCCTGCTGGTGAGGAACCAAGTGACTGTCACTTTCATAGTTAGAATACGCGAATGTCATGGCTGCTATCACCAGACATTTCCTGCCTGCTGCTGGTTCCCCAGGGGCCAGGATACTGGGGCAGAGTAGAGAAATCAGTGGGGCCAGATCGGACGCCCATCCTTCATTGCAGGTGGTGCAGCTCAAGCTGCTGTGGTTACCTTGCTGTCATCTGGAAAAGAGAGGGCTGTAGACTGATCAAACAAAGCGGGGCACTAGGGCACAACCTCCAGGGGTCAGAGGTCAGACTGCCTACCACAAAATGACCCCAAGAGCACTACAATCCACTTTGATTCATTCAAGTAGATCCCTTCCATTACCTTGAAGCTGCTTTGTTCAACCTCCCAGTGTTCATCATCCTAGCCAGCAGACAGAGTTATGACCACGCAGCTCTGCCCTTTGTGGGTGAGGGGCTTCTAGAACAGGAGGAATGAAGGAGAGTAGGAGGGAGGAATGAGGAACGGTAGGATGAGGGGTCATGGGAGGGCTACGAGCAGGGATAAAGAGCACTGTGGTCCAGCACTGGGAGATGAGGCCCCCACTGTGCCCATCCCAGGCAGTGCAGCCCCCTGCCTCCCTGCCTGTTAGAGCGCTCACTCGTGAGGGACCCCATTCTGACTTGGAGGTTGAGGGAAGAAGGAACTACCTGACATTAGGAAGCTCATCTTCTAGGAGGGAAGGGCTAGCTCCCGGTGTGACTTGGTCGAGTCCTAGGGCTAGAGGCAAGCTCCCCTGTGCCAGCCTGAGCTGGCTGTGCTAGAGGCAAGCTCCCCTGTGCCAGCCTGAGCTGGCTGTGCTAGAGGCAAGCTCCCCTGTGCCAGCCTGAGCTGGCTGTGCCTCCTGCTCCTCTTGGTGCAGCTCAAGATCCAATGCAGATGGCAGCCTTACGCTGAGTGTGTGGCTGGCCACATCCAGACAAGGGACACATTTGTCCGCAAAGTCAGACAAACCCTGCTCAGAAAGACCACCTGGAGGTCCTTTGGGGGAAATCACGAATGCAGAAAAAAGGCAAAAGCAAATGAACACCCGCAGAAACTGGGGTCATTCACAGCCATGGTTACTTGATCTTCACCGTGGCTGCATGTGGGTAATGCTGGCTTGAAGTCAAGACTGGGATAGGGAAGCTAGAGGACACTTGTCTCTAAAACATGGCTTAGGGCTGCCTGCTGGTTAAGCTGCCCCAGATGGTTCTTTTAGACTTTTTGTGGTCTGACAGTGAGAGGTGATGTGGATAGTACCCCAGAGATGCAGAAGGGTGATGAGTAAAAATATCTGTTAGCTATAGCCCCAGCCCCATGTCCATTCACCACCCCCACTCACCCCACACCTCCCTCTGACACTGACTCTGTGTTCTGCTTTTGCACCCAGAATCTGACCAATGAGGAACAAGTGGTTGTCATTCAAGCCAGGACAGTCCTGACCCTGGCAGAAAAGGTAACAGGGACTCTGTGGATGTCTCAGAGAGGGAGGGGCTCCTATAGATACTCTCCATGGGAGAGGTGCCTTCAGGGCAGGGGCCTGGTCCTCTTGGTCTTGTCTGCCTGGGGAAACTGACCCACACAGGACAGACAGCAACACCAAGAACCTCTGCAAGCGGAGATTCAGCCAAACACTGAGCAAATAGCTCTGTCTCCACCCCTCCCACAGACACTGCCCCAATGCTGGCTTCACCTCTGCCTCCTCCAGGAGGTAAATTGGAAGCTGGGTTGAGTCTGTAAACTGGCAATGTATCTTGGTTCCCTGATCTTATTCTGGATCTTATTCAGCGTCCTCATCCTGGTCCTGCCCCCAGTCTAGACTTGCTTAGCAGGTCACCCTCACTCTCAGCCCTTTCTCAGACCTCCAGCCATGCAGGAAAGGGGGATCCTGGTAAACAAGGATTTAGGGAAACAGGCCACCCAACCCCTCCTGGCAGAGTTCTAAAATGTACTTGCTCCTGCTGTTCCCCAAACCAATTGTTCCTCCTCTCCCAGGGAAGGCAGGAGTGGCAGACATATGAACATCAGGTGGCATGGGTAGGGCCACAATATCAGCCCAACCCTAACTCCCCTTCCTTAGTCAGCCCCCCCCCTTGACCTTCCAGGCTGTCTCCGTGGAGTTGGGTGGGAGGCAGTTGGCACTGATGGTCATGTGGGGGATGCTAGGAGTCACTGTCACCTGTTCATTGTGCTTGTGCCCAGTGGCTCCAGAGGATCGAAGAGACAGAGTCAGCGCTACAGCGGAAAATGGTAGATCTGGAGAGTGAGAAGGTCAGTGGAATCTTCCAGAGTGCCCCTGAAACCAATTACACCAGGTCTGTATACCTAGGTCAAGGCCTGGCCCTCTGTGTTCCAGGAGCTGTTCAGCAAGCAGAAAGGCTACCTGGATGAGGAGTTGGACTACAGGAAGCAGGCACTGGACCAAGCCCACAAGGTGAGGGAGCAAACTGGTAGACATCTGCCAGCTTATCCACCCCTGTGAACATCTCAGAGGCCTGTGTGGCCAGGCTCAAAACTTTAGGCAGGCACCAAGACTCAGTGTGGGGTCACTCTCGGCTTTTCTCCGTCTGGGTTCTGAGGACATGTTACTGCCCATTCAGCAAATGCTTCAGAGGGCAAGCATGCAAGGACGCACATGGACACATGAGTGTAGGGACATGTGTAGGGACATTGGGAACTAATATAGATACAATAAATTAGTTGGTAGACAATTAATGAACGCACAGTTCATTTAGGAATTAACTGAAGACAACTGAGTGTTCATAGGGAAACATCATTCTACTGGAGACCCTCCTTTTGTTCATTCAAACTTGGAGAAATGGACATTTGGCCTGTTCTGTGTATCTGGTCATCCTTTGGGGAGTCGAGAATATCCTAAAGAGAATATCCCTATTTAATTATTACTTATTTATTATGTGTACAGTGTTCTGCCCACATGTACACCTGCATGCCAGAAGAGGGCACTAGATCTCATTATAGAAGGTTGTGAGCTACCATGGTTGCTGGGAATTGAACTCAGTACCTCTGGAAGAGCAGCCAGTGCTCTTAACCTCTGAAACATCTCTCCAGCCCCAAGTAAGAATATTCCTACTTAAGGATAACAATGAAAGATGTGCTCTGTGGTTGCCTCTATTAGTCTGTATCCTGTTGCTATAATGAAAAGACTGACACCAGGTAATGTATAAAGAAGACAGGTTTATTTAGTTCACGATCTGGAGGCTGCGAGTCCAAAATTGGGGAGTCACATCTGCTGGGCTCTGGAGAGGACTCTGCCTATATTCTGTCATGGCATCATGGTGGGGATATATGGGAATGAGAGAGAGATCACAGCAGGGCAGCCAAACAGAGGGATTTGGAGGCCAAGATTACCCCTTTTATAGCAATCCACGTCTGAACCCCCGAGAGCCACACTGATGCCTTCTAAGGACAGAACCCTGTTGACTCAGTGGTCTCCATAGGCTCTTAAAGGTTCCACCACCTTAGTGCCGTTATGCTAGGAGCCAAGCTTCCAGCACACAAACCCCCTGAGCTGCACTCCAGCCAGCCCTTGGTAGCATCAGCTTGAGAACCCAAGGAGATCCAACAGGACATTTGTCAACCTTTCTATTCCAAGAAGGACACTGAACCCAATCAAGTGTTGAATCATAGCTGATATAACAGGGACACTTAATGCCCAGCTGCAGAGACTCCCTAGGGGAACCAAAGGCCACCTATCCTATCAAGAGTTTAGTTATCCTTGTATAGGGTTGTTATCCTGTGGGCAGTGCCTTGTCCCATTGAGTATCCTTCAAGGCACAGAGAGGTGACAGCAGTAACTCAGGAAGAACACTTGGTGGTCTGATGTGTGGCTGAGGGCAGGTGTGGGTGCTGGAGTGCACAGAATGATCCTATGGTGATCCGAAGTGAGCAGCAGTCTGTAGGCCTTTGGGGTCATTCCCACATCCTCTGCTTCTCGAGGCTGTATGTCAGATGGTAGTGACATTTACTCTGGGGCCAATGCTAGTTCAAGACACAGTAAGCGGACTATCGGCTAACCGAAGGCAGGGAACATCCCTCTGGTGACCTAGGCTCATCTCCTGCTGTATCCTGTCTATAAACAAAGTCCAGATCAAAGTTCTCACTAGCAGGAGCGTACGAAACCTCTGCAGTGTTTGCTCTAAGCCACATGTACCACGCTTGTTTTCGAAGGCTGGGTCTCAGGATCTGGGTCTCACCCTCCTTGATAGTGTTGTTGCCTGACATGCCTGAGGCTCCGGGTTCCCTCCCCAGCACCAAATAAAGAGTGGGAGAGTGTGGTTCTGGTTTCCCTAAAGTTCCCTTTTCTCTGAGCAGTCGCTGAGGCAGAAACACAAGCACACTGTGGTACCAGGACATCTGCAGGGAGTCACAGCTGGTGTTTGGCCCCCACCTCTTCTAGGATGCCTGCTAGTTAGGAAGGAAGGTGTCTGTGACCCTCCAGGCCCTTCCCCCAGAGACCACTGGACACACTTCCTCCCCAGTAAGAACTCAGCTGAGAGGCAAGGCTGTCTACCGTGGAGCGAGTGGGCCCACTCCTGAAGAAGGGGAGGGCTGATGCCTGTCTCCTGTCCCCAGCACATCCTGGAGCTGGAAGCCATGTTGTATGATGCCCTGCAGCAGGAAGCCGGGGCCAAAGTGGCTGAGCTGCTGTCAGAAGAGGAGCGTGAGAAGCTCAAGGTGGCAGTGGAACAATGGAAGCGCCAGGTCATGAGCGAGCTACGTGAGCGCGATGCCCAGATCCTGAGGGAGCGCATGGAGTTGCTGCAGATTGCACAGCAGGTGCGGATGGCAGCAGGGTGGGGATAGAGGGTCAACTGCGCTTCCCAAGACCCAGCTTCCCGGGGGGCCACACGTTTAACAGATGTGTCCTCCAGTGACCACACGCTTTCTCACTGAGTCCGTGTCCCTCCCTATCTAGCTCCTAGTCTAGCAGTTGTGTTGCTAACCAAAGCCTTTGGGTGGTAGCTCTCCATGGACTCCTGGGTCTCCTACATGACACTGTCCCCTAATGGTAAGAGTGTCGTCTGTGGACAGCAGCTAACCAACCATTACCCTAGCCCTGTTATAACTGTCACAGCTTCTGCCTCTGGGGTTGGCCCAAAAGCAGTGTCTATGATTACAACTCAAGTCAGACCATCCTAAACACAAAAAAGCTCAGACTGCAGATTAAGATAAGCTCCTACAAGATGGATGCTACCTTCCCGTGATGGTCAGGAGGCCATAGGACAGGGCTTATCAATCACTAGGATGTGCCCATGCCCTACTGTGGGCCTACTATGGGCCCTCTGGGGCTCCAGGGTAGTCAGGGTTAGGCAGGTCACCCCATCCTTCTTGCTCCAGCTGTCATTTGGAAGCACTCAGCTACTTCCAAGTCCCCAGGCCTCAGCTGCAGAAGGACAGTTCTAGCTGGTAGCTCTATGGACTGGTTGCCTGTTGCTCTGTATAATGGCCCTGGGAGGGACATAAGCTAACTCCTTGCTCTTCCACTTAAACAGTACAGTCTCTGACCTGACTAAGTCAGAGGACATTGGTCCCATCAAAGGAGAAGTGATGAGCTGGGACTGGAGCAACGCAGTAGCTACTTTGTGGGCTATTGTCTACCAAATAAGTGAAGGGAACTCTTGACCCTCTTATATGTAGTACTCCAATCCTCTGTTTATTGAATATCTTCCTTCTTTTAACATTGCAGAGAATAAAAGAATTAGAAGAAAGAATAGAAACCCAGAAGAGACAAATAAAGGAGCTGGAAGAAAAGGTAAAGCAAATGAGTGGGGGAGGGTGCAACTGGAGGGTGTGGGGCGGGGGCTTGCCTGGTATCTATAGATAATAGAAGACAAGCTCGGGTCTCGCAGCTGAGACCTGGCCTGCAAGCTAGCCCATGCAGAGCAGAGGGGAGATGAGCAGCAGGGAGACCACTGGGCAGGAACTGTGAGTACACTGGACCAGAGCCAAGAGCCTTTGTACTGCCTCAGTTTCCCCTCTGGATCCATATGTTGGACCAGTGACCTAGGTCAAACTGGTGCTCTGGGTGGTTCAGAAGGGTTAACCCTCCAGGTTCATCACGCTTGTCTGAGAATCACATTCCTGAAAGATAGGCCATGGTCCCCAAGAGCTGCTCTCGGGGCTCAGAGACCTTTTGCCTCTGATGCCCAGGGAGTGTCTTCAAGACCAGAAATACTGGGGTGCCTGCTTAGGTGCTTTCTCTGAACCCTGACTCTATAGCCTGGGGTACAGGGCCTCTGTGCACTGTCATCCACAGACTCAGTGCTCCCCAAGTTGAAGGGCATGTGTCCAAAAATCCCTACTACCCACGAGATGCTGTGCTTTCTTTTCTGTATCCTGCGTGGTCTGGGCTGGGGCTAGTTCCCAGGTTTCTGGAGTCAGATGGAGTCTTGAGTCTTATGATTGTTCCTACATATAGATAGATCTCATCAAAATGATAAGATGCAGGAAGCGGTCAGTCGGACAGCGTTTGGGCAGGATACTGTCTAGATAATCTCCTCACCGCCCTTAGCCATGGCTTGGAGGTGTTCCTCCGCAGAGCAGTCCCCAGCAGTTTTCCATTTCAGCCGGCCCAGCCAGCCTTAGAAGTGACAAAAATTGCCATCTTTGGAGCATTTTGTTGCCCCTGTTCAACAGACCTCACATAAATTTCTAGGTCTACCATGTAGATAGTATCCCAGAATCAAGAAGGCATACGCTTTGAAACAAGGTCCCTACAGGGACTGCCTACAAACTCTAGGCCACGTGGTCAAACGCCCTACATGCGCACTGGTTGCCCAGTGATGCCAAGAGGGGACACAGTCTAGTTCACCTGAGTTTCTAACACTATAATTCTGACCTGACAGTCTAAGGACATTGGTGCCACCAAAGATGGAGCCCTGGGGAAAGACTTCCACTCTCTAGAGAAAAGTGACAAACTGGGGACTGCTAGGTGACTCAAGGCTAGGCGGACACGTTAGCTACTCTATGGGCTACTTACCCATCAAATAAATGCAAACCTATCAGGTGGCAAAATCTTCCTCAGACTGTATGCTTGCTTCATTCTGTGTCTTAACCCAAGGGCACGTGTTTGAATTAACGCTAGAGCAATGTTAAGGTTGCTGTCTGAGCTTTCTAATTTCATCAAATGGATGAATGCAATGCTTGATTTTTTTCTCCAAGTTAGATTGGCCCCTACCCCCATCCCAACCAACACTTCAAATCCATCCAGGGTATCGGTATATTTTGTTGTTTATAAATGTACCACCGCCAAAACAATAGTACTTGTATGTACTGGGTACTGGAAGTGTCTTCCTGTTCCGGTGTCATCCTCGGCTCCGTGACTCTCAATAGCCTCCTGGCCCTGGGGAGCTTGGTGTGCTGTGTGGGAGTGTAGAGCCCACAACTTAGCTTGGTGTGCTGTGTAGGGGTGTAGAGCCCACAGCTTAGCCTTAAATGGTGCCTAGTCCCCCAGCGTTATTTGGGGTAGCATTGTCACCCTAAGCTTAGGGTTCTCACAAAGCCGCTTGCACACCTCCTGTCCTTGCCTGCTCCTCCTGGCTGGCCAGGGTCCCTCTCTGTCTATGCTCATGGCTTGTTTCTGTACAGACATGCTACAAACTCTTATTTTTCTTTCTCTCTCCTTGTGTTTCTCCATCCTCCCCTTTCCCTTTCAGTTTTTATTTTTGTTCTTGTTTTTCTCCCTAGCTTTCATTCTCTGGTCATAGCTGTTGTGGGCACTCTGAACTGGTGAGTACTTAAGAGGCTGGTATCTCCTGCTCCTTCTTCTGGGAGATGATAGCGGTTCCTGCTGCCCAGTCAGCTGGCTGCGTGCCCTCATAGAAGCAGAAAGGCCCCTCTTGGGTCTTCCAGAAGGCTCCTTGAAAAGCTACCCACCTTTTAGAAAGCCCTTCTCCAGGCACTGGGTCCACGAGAAAGTACCAGGCATTCTCAAGACCAGCACCTACTCAGGAGTCAGTATCCACTAGGCAGCAGGAGGCGGCTTTGTGACTTTTCTGTATCCTCTGTGGCTCAGGTTCCATGTCCCCAAGTGCCTGGGTCACCTATAATCACAGGAAGGGCACTTATGCGTAGAGCCCCTGCACCAAGGCCACACACCACGCTTGGTCACCACTTTCCGGTGGGACACGATGACACAGCTCATCTCAGGCCCCTGGATCTGCCGTTTAGGGGATACAGAGAGATCTTTTCCAGGGGACCAGCCCTTCACCCCTTAAGTCCCATGCTTGTGTCTGTCTTCTAGTCCTTGGCAAAGGTGGACCTTTGTCCTCCACCAGGACCAGAGAGCAGCCGGTGCCAGAGGAAGCAGGATAAACTGGATCTCAACACTGAAGACTCAAAAGGGTTTGAGCGCTGTGCCCTGCCCTGCGGAGGATGAGGGCAAAAACACTGTGAGCTGCAGTCACTGTCCCCCTGGAGTGACAGGACTAGAATTTGTCTGGCTAAGTAGTGCTTCTCTAGGGGAGGCCTAGCCTTGGCTACTGAGTCCTGGTGACCTTCAGCCCCAAGAGTAGGCCTCCTCCCAATCACAGCGATGTGTAACGTTCCCTGCCATGCAGGGGTCAGAACTGCTCCTGTGCTGGAGCCCACACTGGACACCCCCCTTGTTCCCATAGTGACCATCAATACTCTTGGAAGAAGATCTCACAACTGCCCAGACTTGCCCCTAATGGCAAGAGGAAGGCTATGGTCGCCGTGGTGACCTAGGAGGGTTCCCTGTGACATCCTGAGTGTCACACTGAAATCATTCACTGTGGTCCTGAACACTTGCTGATGGACAGATTCCTTGCCCAACCTTGTTCTGTTATGTTGGCATCTCTGTGAGGACAGCTGAGAGTTGTGACCCCCCCCCCACAAACCTCCTACCCTACCCCCAGGCACAAAGGCTAGAATCCTATCCCCTTCTGCTGGCTGGGAGCTTAGTGGAATGACCAGAGGAAGAGGCCAAGGGGCATATGAGGCCTGGCCTGGAAGAATGAGGATCAAAGCACAGCCCAGACATAGTGGAGGCGTGGCTCTCCTGGCCAGGAAGACCCTCAGCCCGTGGGCCTAGCCGAGAACTGCAGGTGGCAAGGGCAGGTGGTGATGCTGGCTGAGAATGGCTTCGTCCAGAGCCTGTGCACACAAGAAGCCGGGTCCGGGAGAGAAGGTGAAGATAAGATAAACCAAAAGTTCCATGAACTTCAGAAGGCAGCCACCGCACAACGGCCTGCAGGTAGGTGGCAACATCTGTGCACTGGGGACAGCCCTCCTTACTGCACTATCAGCAGCCCACTACTCTTGCTAGACTGAATGAGCCCTTTGCGGTGTGAATGAGGTCTTCCCTGCCAGAAGAGCCTGGAGTGGCAGCTTCCCTGGGGAGTGCACTCCAGCCCCATGCGGTGCAACTTCCTATCTTATCTGTGGACCCCTCTGTGCCTGTAACTGGACCACACCTAGTGGGGGCTTCCCTCCCCAGTGCAGTGGTGCCTGCACCTAGTGGGGACTTCTCTCCCCAGTGCAGTGGTGCCTGCACCTAGTGGGGACTTCTCTCCCCAGTGCAGTGGTACCTGCACCTAGTGGGGACTTCTCTCCCTCCTCAGTGCAGTGGTGCCAGCACCTAGTGGGGACTTCTCTCCCTAGTGCAGTGGCGTCCACACCTAGTGGGGATGTCCTACCCCAGTGCAGTGGGGTCTATACCTAGTGGGACTTCTCTCCCCAGTGGAGTGGCATGCCCAAGGCTCAAAGGAGATGGGCAGGGGGCGGGGAGCACCTTCTTCCCCATCCCTGTAGATAGGAAACTCTGCCTTGAGACACAAGGTGCCCCATCCTGCCCAGTCCCCATGGCAGATGGCAGAAGCAGCTACGGTGTGGGTTAAAACTTTCCATCCACTACACACATAACATGGATCGAGCCCAGGGCCCGGCATATTCGAGGAAAACTCTCCACCCCTGAGCTGTCGCCCTAACCTTCTTTTTAGTTTTTATTTTCAAACGGTGTCTCATTAAGTTGCCCAGAACTCATTCTGTACCCCAGGGGTTGAAATGGCGATCCTGCTGACTCAGCCTTCTGAATAGCTGCGATGACAACCCCAGCTACACTGTGTGTTGAACACACAACCATGACAGGATCACCCTGTTGGCCCCAGGCCCTGTGACAAGTCAAAAGGGCTTGGTCCCCTCTGAGCTGCATCAAGACCCCTATGGGGAGGAGGTGACTGAGGACAGGTTTCCCAGAGACACCCTGAGGCTCTTTGGGAACTGGGCAGATGCTGTCTGGGTGTGTGTATCTCTTGGGACATCGAGGCCTGCCACAGTGGATTTCAGCAACCTCTGAGGGATGAAGATTGCCCAATTTGGGGAAGGGCATGGAAATTCCAGGTCCTCACATCCAGGGCTACCTGTAACTTGCAATGAGGCATTTGGCTCCAGTGTGGCTCCTTCAGCCGAGACATCCCACCACCTAGAACTGTATAAGGGCTCCTGGTGAGGTCACCTGTCCTGCCACTGACAGAGCAGAGCCTAGAACTTATGAGGGAATATGGTGGAACCTATTGCTGAGCCTAGGGGCAGGGAATGCATGGAGGCAGGGTTTGAACCTGGGGACACATCACCTATGGAGACCCAGCTCATGCCCCAGGGTGGTAGAGGCTAGTCCTCTTTCCATCGTGTAGCCTATAGATGAATGCTTTCTCCTGTGCATGCACATTCCTCCTCATGAGCACCTGCCTCATCTGGCTCAGCACCCGTGTGTTTGTCTCTCCCACATGCCTTCCCACTCTGGGAGGCCCTGTAGACTGGACCCTCTAAGCTGAGCCTCTATTCCACAGCAAGGGTGTCTATTGTTCAGTAAGACTAGCATGCCCTGTGGAGAGTGAGCTGGCCCTTGTGTGCCATGGTGGACTTCCCACCAAGCCTCTTCCTAGGGCTGTGGGCATGTCCCTGGTGGTGCTGTGGGCGTGTCCCTGGCAGAGCTGTGGGCGTGTCCCTGGTGGGGCTGTGGGCGTGTCCCTGGAAGGGCTGTGGGCATGTCCCTGGTGAGTCTATGGGCGTGCCCCTGGTGAGGCTGTCTCTGGAGGAGCTCTGGTGGGGCTGTGGGCGTGTCCCTGGAAGGGCTGTGGCGTGTGTCTCTTTGGGGCTGTACAGGAGAACTCCAGGCGACAGCCTTGTGAAAAGATGCTCCTGTGTGAGAACAGCGAGAGATTGTGAGACCAGTCTGATCAGCAGGGTGGGAGGAGACCCTTACTCATCTTTCATTTGGGCACATGTTTTTACAAGCATGCCTTATATAATTCCCTGGTCTTCATTGGGGGCCAGGCCCCCTGTGCAGGGCACTGTGTGGTCTCTGTGGCCTCTAGTGTCTAGAGATACAGTCAGAAAGCGGTCACAAAAGCTTGTTCTAGGCTGCCTGGCTCAGCACTACAGGAAATGCCAATGTGAGCCACACGGGGGCGCTCCAACCAAGAAAACCCAGCATGACTAAGCAACAGGTTGCACATGCTCAGGCCCCTGCTGTGTGTGTGCCTTTTGTACCCAACCCCACTCTGTCACTGGGGTGTTTTCCTACTTGCTTGGCAGGAACAATTCTAACCTCAGATCATCACGTGCCTGGCCTTAAAGTTTGCCAGAAGCTGGGTGAAGTACAGTAGACACAAGTCTCAATGCTGGCTTCCTGTGGAAACAACCCTAAATTCCTAGGGAGACTCCTAGGTGGCAGGGTATGGGTGTCCCATTGGTTGCAATCACTCCTATGCTTGTGGGCAGGTGGACCTCTAGGTTTACAGAGTTACTGAGCCTTAAGTCCGAACAGTTCCCACATGAAGGCTATATTAGAATTTGTGCTGCTTTGTTAAACACCATGACTAAAAGCAACTTGGGAGGAAAGTAGTCCGTGATCCAGGGAGGTCAGGGCAGGAGCTCAACCAGGGCAGGAACCTGGAGGCAGGAAGGGATGCAGAAGCCATGAAAGAGTGCCATTTACTAACTCAATCCTTCTGGCTTGCTAAGCCTCTCCTTGTTTTCCCTTTTTCCTCTTCCTCCTCGTGTGTGTGTGTGTGTTTAATGTGCATGAGTGTTTTACCTGCATTTATGTATGGGCACAAAGTGAAAGCTTGTTGCTCTCAGGGCCAGAAGAGGGTGTTAGATCCATGGCACTATAGTAATGGATGGTTGTAAGCCATAGTGTGGGTGCTGGAAATCTGGGTCCTCTGGAAGAGCAGCCAGGGTCTTAACCACTGAGTCACCTCGCCACTTCTTATATACTCTAGGACACCTGTCTACGGGCAGCACCAACCACAATGATGTGAGCCCTCCCACATTGTTCACTGATGGAGAAAATGCCCCACTGGCTTGCCTACAGGCCAATGTGAAGCAGGCATTTTCTCAATTGTGGTTCCCTCTTCTCAAACAACTCTAGCTTGTGCCAAGCTCAAAACAAAACAAACAAGGACAGAGGCAAAACAGGGCTATGTAGGGAGTTCTAGGGGCGTAGGCAGGGCTGCCCCCTCAGAGATGCTTCCGACATTAGCGAACAGTGATAGACCAGGCAGCGTACTAGTTATGTTTGTGTTGCTGTAACAAAATAACCTGATGGAGCAGCTTCGGGGTTCCAGAGGGTTTGGTCCTTTGTGGCTGGGTCTAGGTTTCTGCGGCTGTGATGAGACACAGATCCTGATGGCAAAGCTGCTCCTCTCAGAACAGACAGTAAGCAACAAGGGAGAGGGACAGGAGGGGGACAGAGACAAGACCCTTCCAGGGGCCCATCCCCTATTACCTACTTCCTCCAGCTCTCCAGTTCAGACCTGCCTCCTGAAGATTCCAGACCCTCTCAAGGTAATGCCACCAACCAGGTTTGATGGCATAGACCTGTAATCCCAGCACTTGGAAGGCTGAGGCAGGAGAATCATGAGTTTCAGCTTAAACTGGGCTACATAGTGAGACTATATTTCAGAACAAACCACCACCAACAACAACAACAAACAAAAAGGATGCTACTAGCTAGTGACCAAGAATGAGTGACAACATGAGTTTGTTGGGGTATTTTGTGTTCAAACTGTAACTATCAGTGCTCCCCCCCCCCAAAAAATAGCATTTTGTGAGTCTGGGCTCTACTCAGACCATCTCCTGCTCCCTGGACACTAAAGTCAAAGTGGTCAAGGTAGAGGGAAGGAGAGTGAGAAGTCATGGCTACCTCTTAGCTAGTGTGCCAGCATGCTACAGAACAGCTCAGGAGCCAGAGCCAGAGGTTCCCTGAAGCTGGCTGCATTGCCTGTATATTATATAATAAAAGGAACCAGCGATCGTGGAGAATGGATTGATTCCAAGCGTGGTACAGGGACAAGCAAACATTCTCCTCATTCCCCCAATCAGAGAGAGGCCGCTCAGACACAGCAGGTAAGGAAAAGTGCATGGAGCTGGGGATCAATACTCTAGTGCCTGCAGCAGTACCAGCTCTGGAGGATCAACAAGGGACAGTCACCACAGGCCCACAACTCCAGTGGGTCAGAAACCTACCCAGCAGCTCCCAGAGCTGCAGGGGCCAGAGAGGTAAGAAGGTCAGAGCCCTGACTCCTGAGGCTCCAAGTGAAGAGGCCTGGAGATGGCTATGGGTGTGACCACTGTGACATCCCCTTATCCTACCTGAGGCTGCTGCACTAGGGTCCGTTCCCATGGCTGTCAGTCTCCAGCTGTTTGTGAGGATTCTATGCTGTAATCCCAGCTCTTGGCTGTTGCACGGTTAATAACTGGTCTTAATAATAAAAACCCAGAGTCAGATATTAGGGGGTGAAAGCTGAAAGATCAGAGAAGCAGAGCAGCCAGCCACTAGTTCTTACCTCTATGAAATTCTCAGACTGAATGGGGCATCCTGTCTCTACAAGTTCTCAGACTGAATGCCCTGAGCTCCTGTCTCCTCCCGCCTTATATTCCTCTCTCCACCGAGCCATATCCCTTTCCTGTCTCCACCTCCCTGGTGCTGGGATTTAGGGCATGTCACTCCCAAGTACTAGGATTAAAGGTGTGAGCCATCACTGCCTGGCTCCGTTTCTCTTTTAGACAGAGTCAATCTCCTGTTGCCCAAGGTGGCCTTGAACTCACAGAGAGCCGTCTGCCTCTGCCTCCCAAGTGCTGGAATTAAAGGTGTGTGCCATCACTGCCTGGCCTCTCTGGCTAACTAGTGGCTAACGCCACACTTTGATCTTCAGGCAAGCTTCATTTGTTAGATCACAAACAAAACATCACAGCTGGCCGAGAAAACCTGAGGCCCCTCTTGTCTGAGGATCAAATCCAAGGGTCTGTGCCTGTTTCTGCCCCAGAAGATGCCACTCTAGGAACTGTTGGCTGGCGCACGTGTGATACAGAAAATGCAGTGACAGAGATCACCTGCTTCTGACTGGGCATCACCATTCACCCTGTGAGCTCTTATTTTGAAATGACTTTTAGATTAAAAAAATTACAAAAAATAGGTATAGAGAGGTTTTTTTATTGCTTTAATTTTAAAATGATGTATGTATGTATGTGCACGGGTGTGCCACATTCTCTTCATGCCATGGCACCATATGGAGGTCACAGGTCAGCTTGCAAGTTAAAACTCTCTCCTATCATAGGAGTATGGGGTAGGAAGTGAACTCAAGTCTCAGGCTTGGTCAGAAGTGCCTTTACCAGCTGAGCCATCTCTCTCTCTCTCTCTCTCTCTCTCTCTCTCTCTCTCTCTCTCTCTCTCTCTCTCTCTCTCTCTCTCTCTCTCTCTAGTTCAGACTGGTCTTGAACTCATTATTCTCTTGCCTCTGCCTTCCAAGTGCTGGGATAACAGGTGTGTGTTATGACATCCAGCTGTGGGAGTCCTTGTGTGCCGTTTGCCTAGCTTCTCCTGATGTTAGTAGCCTGCATAATAATCTTAATGCATTCTGTTCCTGGACTCCAGGATGTAGCTGACGTCTTATCTCTCCACTCAAAGGTGTCAATTCTCAGTGTTTCCTCATCGTGTCAGACACGACACGCTGATAATAACCTGTGGGTTATTTTGTAGTGTCCCTCAGTCTGATCTGTCTTGCGCTTTCTCATGTTTAGCCTGAGGTGAGCACACTGCACAGCGAGAACCTTTGTGTGCCAAACAGGGGTGCCAGAGGTCAGCTTGGTGAATCCTGTGCTCACAGAACTGGGAGCCTGGGGTGATGCTTGCGTACAGCGAGAAGAAGGCAGTGACACAGTATAAATCTGCTTTTCCTCCCCAAACTCTTGTTCACCTGTGGCAGGTTCTTATGGGAATGCTGTGTCCTAGTCATTCTAATCATATCACGTATTTTCTTGAACCTCAAGCATTCTTTCAGGTTGATGCTTGTCCTATCTCCATGTCCCTTCCTTTCTCATACATACACTTTCTGTTACCACGAGATACTCCAGGCTCATCTTTTGTCCCTGTTCTAGGCCTGAGATCCATCCCTTCTCCAAGGAGTGCTTGCCCCTGTTGGAGAATAAGGTTAAGAAATCAAGATCTCTAGGTTCAAGTCTGCTTGCTGCTGGCGTGGCTTCACTCTCCAGCTTCTCATGGGCAGAGCGTGTGCCTCAGTCACTGTCCTGTTGCTGTGAAGAGACACCATGACCAATGCAACTCTTAAAAAGGAAACATTCAACTGGGGGTTTGCTTACAGCTTCAGAAGTTTAGTCTAATGACAAGGAGCATGGATGTGTGCTTAACTATGTAGACTTACCTATGTGCTTACCTATCTACTATATCTATTTATCATCTATCTATCTATCTATCTATCTATCTATCTATCTATCTATCTATCTATCTATCCTTCCATCCATTTATCTATCTATCTATCTATCTATCTATCTATCTATCTATCTATCTATCTATCTATCTATCCTTCTATCTATCTATCTATCTATCTATCTATCTATCCTTCCTCTGTTTATATATCCGTTTATCTATCTATCCTCTGTTTATATATCATCTATCCATCAGCTACTTATGTTACTTTTATTTTCACCGTTTTATACCCCTCCATTATTATCTATCTACTTTTACTTCTTCACCTATCAATCACTGTTATAACACCCTGAGTTCATAACCACACCCCCAGATTCAGACCAATGGCACCAGATTTGCTCTAACCCCACTCTCTTCTCGTTTCCAACCCCTTGCTTTGACAGTGGCGGGGCATGTGGCTCTTGTTTACCCTTCAGTTCTGGTCTATCTGAAGTCATCTCAGGATCACTGAGGCACACGTCACTCCCTAGAATGCAGCACGAATATAGTTCTGGTTGTCCTCGGTCTTACAGTGTCCAGACAAAATGTTTTTCTCCAAAATAACTATCTTAGCCAGAGTTATGGTTGCTGCAATGAAACACCATGACCAAAGCAACCTGGGAAGGAAAGAGTTTATTCGGCTTATACTTCCTTATCACAGTTCATCAGCAAATGAAGTCAGGACAGGAACTCAAACAGGGCAGGAACCTGGAGGCAAGAGCTGATGCAGAGGCCATGGAGGAGTGCTGGCTGCTGGAACCCAGGACCACCATGTCAGGAATGGCGCCACCCGCCATGGGCCGGGCCCTACCCCATGGATCCTGAAGGAAACACCCTTCAGGCTTGCCACGGTCTTATAAAGGCCCTTCCTTAACTGAGGCCCCTCCTCTCTGATGACTCTAGCTCATGTCAAATTGACATAAGACTAGCCAGCACAATAGTTTAGGGAGTCCTTTTCTGCCCCCCCTCTCCAGGGCAGTTATGCTCTGTCCTGTGTCACATCCTGTATGCTCTCTTTACCCCACATTCTGATATTTTTTTTAAAAAAATTTGCATGCAATAGTGTTTACTGTTTATGATGTGCAGTAAGTGTTCTCTGGGTTTTGACACATTGTCCACCGCCGTCTTGACAGACAGACCCCTTCCTCAGCCCTTTGCTATTGAGCCCCTCAGCCCATCCTGGGAGCCCCCTTCAGTCTTGCCATTTCAAGTCATATAAATAGAATCGCATAATCTGCAGTATTGGGACCCGACTCTCCTCCGTATTGTTTTGTGGCTGACCAGGGCATCCCTTTAAACTTGGGAGCATCTCCAGCTGAAGGGCATCAGGGCAGCATCCAGTTTAGGGCAGTTACGAGCAGTGCTGCCGTAGCACTTGCGTGCAGGGTTCGATGTGTGGGAGCCTTCATTCTTCTTGGGTCAATACCTATGATGGGGCTTCTGGATCGCCTGGGCTGACATGGTTCGTTTTATGGGGAACTGCTCAGTGTCGCAGCGCACCACAGTTTGTGTCCCACCAGCAATGCAGGAGAGCACCTGTATCTCGGTGGGGCTTTGCATGCTTGGTTTTGCAGTATCTTATTTTGGTGTAGTTCGCATTTTTCTAATGGCAAACAGGGTTGAATGTCTTTTGTAATGATTTTCCATCCGTGTATTCTCTTTGGCAACATTCCTCTTTTTTTTTTTTACCATTTTTAAATGGGTTGTTATATTCTCCTAATGCACCGTTATAAGCTTTTTTCCCCCACATAGTATAGACACATTTGTTTATCGGATATATGTATAAAATTCAAAGATATTTCCTTTTTTGTGGTTGTTTTTTGTTTTTCCAGATAAGGTTTCTCTGTATAGCTTTGGAGACTGTTTCCAGAACTCGCTCTGTAGACCAGGCTGGCCTGAAACTCACAGAGATCCACCTGCCTGTGCCTCCTGAGTTCTGGGATTAAAGAAGTGCACCACCACCACCCGGCTTTTTTTTTTTTTTTTAAAGAAGTCTTTATTGGGAGATGGCTCAGTTGATAAAGTGCCTGTCCTGCAAACAGGAGGACTTGAACGTGACTCCCAGAATCCACATCAAAAAAACAAAACAAAACAAAAAGCCAAGCAGTGTGGTACGTGCTTGTAACCACAGCTCTGTGGGGACAGATCCACTGCCCAGCCAGCCCAGTTTACATGGCAAGTTTCAGGTCAATGGAAGAACTCATCTGAGAAATAGCTGAAGAGGAGATGGTGCCTGAGAAGTGACAGCCGAGGCTGTCTTCCAATCCTCTTCACACACATGAGCACATATGTACGCATGCACCCATGTGCATACACCCGCACACACATGCATGCACACAGATAAGAAAGGTCTTGCTGGGAAGTCCAGGCACTCACTGTGTATCCCAGGCTAGCCTCAGCCTCCTGTGCTGGTATCACAGGTGTTAGCCGCCATGTCCATCCCCCAGTCCTTTGTTTCTCTTGAGTCTCTCGAGGGCGTGTCATATAGAACTTGTAATTTTGATGAAGTCTAATTGATCAGAGGGGATTGCTCGGCGGGAAAATGTTCAATGTGCAAACATGAGCGAGTGCAAAAAAAAGAAAGAAAGAAAGAAAGAAAGAAAGAAAGAAAGAAAGAAAGAAAGAAAGAAAGAAAACGTGAGCGCTCCTAGGTGTGGTGGAGGAGAATGTTTATTGTAGATACACTACGGGAGAGCATAGCCAGAGGCAGGGACAGGGACATTTAGGAGAATCCAGGGTGGTTGTGACCAGACTGAGCTGTGCCATGTGGGGAGAGGGGGAGGGGAGCCAGTGCAGCAGCCAGCAGGTCCGAATGCACAAAGAGCAGGTCACAAAAATGGTAGGATTATATAGGGAGGAGCAATCCAGCCACCCTGGGCTGGAGAACTTCGTGCCAGGTAGAAGGGTCCTGTAACAGGTAAGGACTGAGGGATGTAGGGACAACCTGGCAGCCAGGTCTGCTTTGATGTATTAAATTGGCACTTCAGCCTTTTGTCTTGGTTTGGAAACTAGCAACGAGGGCTGGAGTTTCCATGCCCAGCTCCCACGTAAAATCTGGGTCTGTGTGACAACCTGCCAGGAAGCTCTCAAGATGGAGGTCAGAGACAGGGACCCCAGAGCGAGCTGACTAGCTAGGCTGTCTGAATCAGGGAACCCCAGGTTCAATTAGAGACCTTTCCTCAACATATAAAGTAGATAGTGATGGAGGAAGAACCAGATGACAACCTCTGGGCTCCACCTACATACATACACACATTTGTACCCATACACATATAAACATGAATGCATACACACACACAAACATAGAGTCAAAAAAAGTATCATCTTTTTTAGTAGTGAACTTTGTGGTATGTAAACAAAGAAAACCCTGGCTTGTTCTAAGTAACAGATCTTCTCTTCCTTGATTCCTTCCAAATGTCCAATTCCTTTTGTGCTGCAGGCACTGTGAAGGTAGTTCAATTTTCAGGAGTGGCCTTGTCCCCTGAACCTCTTATAGGGAGCTCCTCCTCCCCTCCCTGATTAGCCCTTCTGCTTGTCTTGAATAAGCCTCCATTTGGTGGTGCATCCTGGCTGGAATGCCTCTGCTCTGTGACCATACTGGGGTGCAGACAGGATAAAGCTGCTGGCATCTTCCTTGTGGGTCCAGACAAACTCTCTGATTCCGTTTGATCCTGGGGGTTGGCTGGATCTCCAGGGACTGCGTTCCTTCCAGCTCTGGGTCTGGAAGCTCACAGAGTGTGAGATTAATTGTCAGTAGCCTCAGATTTACAGCTCCTCATGAAGCCAGCGCCCGAATGCCAATGAGCAAACCCTTCTGAGTGCAGTCTCAGGCTGCTTCCAATGTGCTGTGGTCCAGGCCAGCCAGAAGTGGTGGCGTCAATCCTCAATCCAAGGACAAACTTCTCTCAGAAAACACCCATAGTCCATGAGCATTGTGTAGACATAGAATAAAAATTAAAAAGTAATATTCTCCATTTTAACCCAAGGAACAGATCCTCCTACTGACTTAGTATATCTCATTCAGAAACAAAAAGGTACAGTAGTTTAGCAATGGTTCCCTAGGTGTGAACACTGAGTCTGAGGCTGGCCTCTCCTAGATTGGCAATTGCTATGTTTGAAGAGATTTCCTCTAGCCTCTAAGGAGCATCTAGTCCCTGCCTGGCAGCCTGCCCCACCCTGCTATAGGGGCCTGCCACACAATAGTCACAGGATCTAATCAGTAATTGGTGTTGGATCCTTTCATATGTGTGCCCTCTGTAGGGCCATTACATACAGCCAACACCCAGGTTTGACATATGGCGCAAGCCTAGCTGGCCCTTTCCCCCAGAGCTTTGCAGAGAACTCCGGCACGGCTAAAAAGATGGCTCTCCATGGTTCTCAGGTCTTTAGGAAGGCCCCCGTGCATACTGACTTTGTACTTCACATCACTGTGCTGAAATTCACCCAGAAACATCCCGAGATGTAGGTGACTCCCTCCCTGCCGGATGCTACCTCTCACCCTGTAAACCTGCATGCTATATACCAGTGAGTGGTGCTTCTTGTTCTGGGGGAATCTCGTGTGTGTGTGTGTGTGTGTGTGTGTGTGTGTGTGTGTGTGTTGTCTGTGTACCCACTGAGGATTGAAGATACTGGGTCAAGTGACACCAATATCCAGCTCAGGGAAATACTTCATACCCCGTTCTAATTCATCCCGGCAGCAACGCTTTAATTTGTGCTCTGTCTACAGTCTTCATTTCTCCTGGCAAAGACATTTCTCACATGTTCCTGAGTGTGCTGCACAAAATCTCAGACCAGAATGGAACGACTGCTGGGAGATCGAGGGTATCCCCTCCCCCTTGCTGCTCCATTGTCTAGTTCGCTCTCTTCCTCAGGAGCTTTCGCCTGGGGAGCAGCTGCCGCCCATCTATAACGTGACCATCTTGGTCTGTGCAATAATGGATCCTTTCATAGCGCGGCTGTGAGGCCATTAATAAGAGATGTCACTGCTAGAGAGGTCAGTGTCAGAAACGTAAGCAGGACACCCCCACCGTCAGCCGAGAGCAGCTGCCTGCAGCCAAGACGGGAGAAGAATCCCAGAACCAATAGGAAGCAGGGGAAAAGTGCCCACATCTGTGTGTGCCGTGGAGGGCTGCAGGGACAAGTGCTTATGTATTTGATTATGTGTGTGCACCTGCATGGAAGCGCCTGTGCATTTGGTTGTGTGTGTGACACCCACCCATCGGGTTGGTTATAGCTAAGGCGAAGGGAGGCTGAGCAAGGTGCTTAGTATCTGTCTGTCCATCACGAACAAAGGCCTGGAAGTGCCTAGCCTGCCTCCACCCCTGAAATTGTTCCTTCCCTTTATTCAGGCAAGGCCTCTCCCTTTTAACAGTCCTCTAAGAGTTGAGGTGGGGGTCCCCCGGGTAGGAACGAGCCCAGTGTCTCCGTGTCTCCAGACTAAGCTGACAGGGTAGGAGGAGGGATACAGGACCCTGTGTAGTCACTCTGCTGCCCCGTGCTCTCCAGATCTCAGGAGCTGTGGCACCAGGGCTCTGACTCCAAGCCTTTAGGCGAGACCACTGTGCTACCTGATGAATGAAAGTAAGCCTAGGGCACGGCACAGATCCCACGGTACAAATCCCCCTCCCTGCCTGTGCTGTGCTCTCTTGTCTGCCTCCAATCTCTGCTTGCCTCTTTATCACGGTGCCTAAGGTACGGCACTCTGTAGCAGCAACCCATTCTGTCCCTGTCCTCTCCAGGGCCTCCCCTATGAGGACAAAAGAGAGATCACTTGAGGCCCCTACTGGTGCACTTTGGGTGGGAACAATGGAAATGTGAGAACTTCTAGGACCCAGGTTGTGGCCCAGCCTTTCCCTGCTTCTCCTGCCTGCCCCCTGGGGAATGGTTGGAAGACTTAGCCTAGGGAGGTCAGGCTCCTGGATTTCTACCTAAACGAGGTGTCACTCAGATTCTTGAATTGGGTTCTCAAAGAACTGGGGTCCCAGAGGCAACCACAACTGTTTCCTGGAGCTTCTGACCTTGCTTAGCGGGGAGGACAGCAGCGAACCCAGGGTGAGCCTCGTCCTCTAGAGAAATAGCCCACTGAACACACATAGCTGTATACAGAACAGGCTGATTGCAAAGGTTGGCTCATGTGACCCCAGAGGCTGAGACACACCCCCCCAGTCTGCTGCCTTCAAGCTGGAGCCCCAGAAGGAGGGGCTGAGAGGGTTGAGCTCGATTCCCAGTCCTGCAGTAGCAATTTAGATGCTTCAAAGGGAGAAGGAGTTTCAAAGGGAGCTTGAGCCAGGGATCAAGCTGAGCCCTGCTCAGGAGCAGGGAAGTGAGTTGCCGAGCAGCAAGAGGCCTGGCCTGTGCAGGATCTGCAGCTGTGCCTGCCAGCTGGCAGATATCAAAGCAAGGAGACCTGCGACCACCCCCACCCCCCATTCTGGTTCACAGGCGGGGCACTTAGGGCCTCAGAGAAGCTTCTGAGCTGGGGAGAGAGAACCATACACACAGTTGTCAGCACCTCTGGGAAGCCCCAGAGGGAGGCCAGGAGCATCTAGTCCCTGCCTGGCTCTAAGGGGCAGTCCGTGTGAGCAGCCAGTGCTCTTCTCAGGAGAGCAGGTGAGGGACTGGACTGACCTGAGGCTATAGGGAGCAGGCCACTGAGGGAAGCTGTGGGGACTGGGTCTATCTGCTAGACCAGTGGTTTAGTTGGAATGGCTGTGAGAAAGGAAGAAGATGCTAAATCGCTGTCTGATCAGGTTGATATTATCCTTGATATTATCCCAAATTAGAGTGTTGGGAATGCGGCTTTGGCTCCAAAATGGCCTTGGTGTGCCGCTTGGTTCTGTCTGGCCTGAACTTATTTGGCTAATGTGACTGGACAAACAGAGTTCACCAGGAAGATTCTGCTTTTAGCCCATCCTCTAGTGTCTTGTGGTCGATTACTCTGGGAACCCTGGAGCATAGTGTTTGGGGGCTGCAGGGTCCTAACCTTCCCAATAGGCTCCCCAGATGGGACCTCTGTCTCTGTATCCTGACTGAGACTGTGGGCCCCCAGCTTTTTTCCAGTGTTACCATCTGCAGCCATTGATTTCGATCCAAGCTGCACTCCTGGGGACCCAGGAAGGTGTTCATCTCCCGTGCCAACAGCTTACTGTTTCCCAACAGCTGAGAGCCTGTGGAAGTTCCCAACGCAAACACAGGCCGCTCCCTGACTCTGTTTTGACATAAATCAGCGTGCTGTTTCCCCATCCATATGCCAGGGCCATTTCTTGCGCTACCCATGTGTGTTGCTTCTGCAGCTCCAAAGGAGTCCTCATGCCTGCTGGCTGGGCTTCCCACTGCAAGTGCAGGGGGCGGGATCAGGGACAGCCCTCTTGTTACCATCCTACCCTCATCTCCACCCCACATTTTTGGGTTCATGAGTTGAGTCCCTGGATGTGTTACCAACTTACTGGGTATCCCCACTCTCACTGCAACCCAATACCGAAGTTTCATTACCTGCTCGCTCACCAGAGAAAGGGCAGGCTGTGGCCCAGAGGCTGCCTTCTTTAAACGTGTCACCCTGCCACGAGGCAGGTAGTGGCCTCACAGTCTCCAGTTCGAGGGGGCTCGGAGCTGGCAGGGGACTCCCAGTTGTGTTCTGTATCCTCCGCAGCCAACATCTCTCCTGGAAGCTGGCCGGTCAGTCAGTTCCTCTCGCCTCTCTCCGTAAACTGTAAGCTCTAAAGGAGGTAAGCGGCCGGCAGTGCCTCCAGGCGTCACTGTGAAGTCCTTGCTATGACTCCTGATACACCCAGATACACACTTACTGCATGAAAGGGCAAACCAGCAAATGGCTATGCTCATGGTGGCTAAGGACCGTGTCCTGTCTGACCACAGCCTCTTGGCCCGCTGTGCTTCCCGGTGGCAGAGGAAGTGGAATATTCTAGGGTCACCAAGACCACCCTATGCTGGACAGCGCAGAAGGATCCACGGGACTTGACACATTGTCCCACTGTGGTTGAGTCATCACCACAGCTGTGTCATTGCACACACAGGGGAGTGGGGAGCACAGGCAGGGTAACAGGGTCTTGGGCAGGTTTCTGTGCTCTTCCCTTCCCATGATGTTTCTATGGAACATACTCTCCACAGAAGGGAAACACAACCACATTTATGCAACGCTTCCGCTGGTGGAAGTCCACCTGAGGTGCATAATTCTAGGCTTTTGGGAGGTTTGCTTGGTTGGACACCCAAACCTGGTCCACTAAGTTTCAGAGCTGGGAGGGAAGGCAGGGCCTGCTGTCGTCTGAGCCTATATGTGGTCCAAGCAGGTAGTCTTGTTTCAGAAGGTGTATTCCCAACTCCAGGTTGTAGGCAGGAGAGTCGCTTCAGACTTCCTGACTACAGAGGCCTTTTGAGTGAGGAGTGGAGGTCTGAGCTAGCACTGGGCCAGTGGGTGCATGGAACATTGAGGATCCCTATGGGCCACAGATACCGAGGCCAGATACACAACATGGTTTTACTCTTTCTTACCCTGTGCCCTGCACGCCTCCAACCTGACTGAAATCTTGAGCTGAAGCTGACCTAGTGTCCAGAAAGGGAATAAATGGAGAAAGAATAGTGTATTTTCAGAGGCTTGAACTTGGGGAGTGGGATGGAAGGGGACTCAGGAGGACTAGAACCTGGGATCAAAATGATGTCTCTATGTATGCACCCAGAATGCATGTTATATGGACGTACGGATGCATGCATTGTGTGGTGCAGTCATGGGTGAGGGAAGAAATTCAGCTGTTTTAGAAACTGTGCATGCAGGGCTGGAGAGATGGCTCAGAGGTTAAGAGCATTGCCTGCTCTTCCAAAGGTTCTGAGTTCAATTCCCAGCAACCACATGGTGGCTCACAACCATCTGTAATGGGGTCTGGTGCCTTCTTCTGGCCTGCAGGCATACACACAGACAGAATATTGTATACATAATAAATAAATAAATATATTTTAAAAAAAGAAACTGTGCATGTGTATATGGGTGTACACTGTGTGCCTGTATATATATATATATGAATGTGCTATCTGCATGTGTGTGCTGTATTATGTACAGATGTGCACCAGTGTACAAGTATGTTCAGTGTGCCTGTTTAATATGGCACAGTCATGGCTGAGGACAAAAAGCCACCCACTCTGAAACTGTGTGTGCATGCGTGTATGTGTGTGTGTGTTTGCACATGTGGACCTGCACATGCAGTCACAGATGAAGGCAGTGGTAATGAATGGAGTGTGTGAGCAAAGCGGAGGAAATACCGACTCAGAAAGCGATAGGGGGAATGGCCCCAGGCAATCGAATGCCCTTTGTCCGTCCGTCTTAGGGAATCGCTATTTAAGATTCTGAATTATTTTCAGTGGATTTTTGTTTCTTCTTGTCATGTGTAGTTCATACTCTGCACAGCTGATCCCATAATTCATGGAGTCAGTGCGTGGGGTGGGCGGGCTGATGGGTATGTTGGTAAGAGTCTTAGTGGGGAGGGTGGAGAGTAAATCATCAAGGCCTCAGGCCTCCTCAGCCGAAGTGTCACCATGGGAATTCCCCCTTAGCCTCCTTGGAGCTTTGATTTTGTACCTGCAAAATTAAAGGTCTAGAATGGAAAGAGTCCCCCTCCCCCCATTTGAATGCTCTAAAAATAGGTGGTCTATAACAACTCATTTAGAAGTGAATCAAATTAAAGGCAGAGAAGGTGTTATCATAATGACAGCATCGATTCCAACTCTAATGTGTGCAGAAGTTAGCATATGTATAATGTGTCTTTTTAGCTCTTTAAAAAATTTTAACCTTTACTATTTTAAAAGTTTTTATGTGTATGGATTGTTCTGTCTGTCTGTGAACAGCGTGTATGCAATGCCAATGAGGCCAGAAGAGGGGGCTGGATCCCAAAGAGCTGGAGTTATATTAGCTACCACAGGGGTTGTAGGAATCAAATCCTGGTCCTCTGGAAGAGCAACCAGAGCTTTTTAACCACTGAACCATTTCTCCAGCCTCTATTTTTTTAAAAAATTCTATGTGAGGTGGTATCCTCTTAGGTTAGTGTGAGCGTCTGTCCTGGGTCTTCCCTCAACCCCTGCATCAGGGACTGATCTACTTGAAAGAATCCTTAGAAGCTCCTTTGGTGGCTAGACACTTTAAAAATCTGAAGGGCATAAGAGAAAGTTAGAAGCTAGCAGAGGTACTTTTTTTAAGCTCACAGAAGAAAAGGAGATTGAGAAGAAATTGGTATCCTCCAGCAACCACCGAGGGAAGGTTCAGCTGAATCCTACAATGAGAAATACAGACTAATTCCACTCTGTCTATGACTGTGCTGTACCCTAGGAGGTGTCTGCTCAGCAGAGGCTCCGGATATGCCAGCACCACCATAATGGGACACATGGCCCACGGGAGGAGCCAGTTTGATTGCAGCCCTCACTCTCGGTGATCCTCTTGACCCAGCTTCTTTGAGCGCTGCCCCACATTCTGAACACTCCTGTGTGTGTCTCAAGTACGTTACACTAAAGCCCTTGTTTCTACTCTTTCTTTTCCAGAGAGAAAACGGTGCACCTATGAGGACCGTTCAAGTGAGATTTCCATTATTCTTGATGGGCCATCCACAGTCCAGGAAAGTCTTCCCTTGTGTGGACCAGAATGCATCCCTGACTGGAGAAGGCCCCTTCTGTCCTCATCACACCCTTGATAGTCTAAGGTTGTCATCCTCTGTGCTGAAGTTAGAAGGGTGCATGAGTTTGCTCAGTGAAAGGTCGGTGAATGGATTAGAGCCCTTTCAAAGCACCTAGAAGTTGATTGCCCTGGATGGTGAGCTATGCGGCTAGGTGTGACCGCTGCATTCAGCACTGTATATTCCAAAGCCCAGTAGGCAGGGGGAGGAATAAGAAGGTTGTCTGAAAGCATTAAGTTCATTTTACATTTGTGTCAGGAGAAGTGATGCGGTGTGGTGCAGATGACCGAGTGGTTATAGACCCCTAGGTCAAAATCAGAGGAGAGCTTACAGGATTGGACACATAGGCCTTTTCTTCAGTGGCTGCAGGATTTCTGCTGGGAAATGCACTAAGTGCACTTGGTCCTTCCTGTTGTTGTTCATGCCGTAGTTTCTGATGTACTTGGACAAGGTTCTAACCCAGTTATTGCTTCCCTAGCTGAGTCTGACATTGGGTTTGGTCTTTGAGTCTGAAATCTTCAGTCCCGAGTGCATGGTATTGTCTGATTTAAATGGCTGCCTTCTCTTGGTCCATTTTCTGTACTCAGCACTGAATGGCAAGAATAGCCTATATTGGTGATGCTGCCAGATCTGTAGGTGAGAGAAACCACTGGGTTAGAGACTGATGGACTGTGCAATACAGGCATCTAGAAACTGTCTCAGTTCCGTGTAGCTCCCTGCCTACCAGAGCTCCTGGCCCAGCTCTAAGTGAACCTGCAAGAGACCAGTAGCTGATTGGGAACAAAAAAAAAAAAAAAAAATTGCACTGGAAACTCAACCCACCTCACATCCCTCTGTTTCAGTTGGATCATGGCTTTGCATGTTGTGTGTGTGTCTGAAATGATTTAATAATAACCCCGACACTCTAAAGCGCAGGTCTGGGAACTTCGGTATTTGGTGTTGTTTGTTTTAAAGAAAGACTGCAAGAAAGAGAGGCATGTAGATAGGTACTAGTGCCCATGAAGTTATTATTGTTTATGTGTAAAGTATATGTACATAGAAAGGAAAATGGCTCAATGAATGTTAGGTGATATCCCACAAACCAAACTGCGTTTCCACCCAGCTGTATTCCTGAAAGCACATGATTAGCTGGACAGCTGTACTCGCTTTAGATCTCATTGTGGTTACTCATGTGTCATAAGCACCTTCTTGTCACATGATCCCAAGGTCGGATATGAACTTTGGGTGCATGTGTGGGGGTGTACATGTGAGCCTTGGTGACCAATTCTTGCTGCCAATGAGCGTCTGAAGAGCTCATGCATTTCAAAAGTAAGGTGCATTTTCTAAACCCCAGGCTGAACCTTTTAACCCCAAGTGCTGGGTTAGCTGGGATTCCCTCCCACATTTGAGCTCTTGCTGTTAGCTCCTAAGAGAGGACATTTGTGTACAATGGCAAGAAGAGGGACCCTGGCGTGTCCCCCAGGAGCTCAAACTGTGTCACTGAGGTGTGGGCCTCCACTTTGTGTTGCGTTAAGTTGTCAGCCCGCTCACTCTGTGCCTGCACGACCCCGAACAGCATAAGCATTTTCGTTCATCTAAACTGGGAATCCACGGAAACTGCAGAGTCCTTTGTGAACAGCCATGTGGTGTCTACTTTGTTTCCATGGTCTAGCGTTCTGTTGCTGAAGGCCTATGGCTGTGACTTAAGTCTCTGCCCTCGCAGACTCTGTAGCCTTCAGGAAACCCGAGTGCCTTACACGGCTTGTAAACACCACCTGGGAGTCAGGAGGGAGGGTGGAGAGTGGCTTCGAGGCACTGATAGTTGGTCAGCTCTTGCCGTCGCTCCGTCATTGAACCCTTACGGTGGGTTGTGTTATTACACAGTGATGGATTTAAGTTTAGGCTCAGGAAAATCGTATTGTGAATATATGTATCAAAGCATATATTTATTGTATCTTTTCTAAAAAGCTTTATTGTAAACTTATGCAAAAAGGAGCAGAACTTGGTTTCTCGTGGCAAAGTGCCAGGCAGTATTTGTGTTCAATGAAGCGATCCTTAACACCCCTCTCTAAACACATGACCTTTCCGTTCAGTGCTAAACAGTATTCCCAGGCTTAAACTAGGTTTGTATGGTGGTCAATTATAAATTTTACACATATTTTTGTATTGTGGTTCCTATAATATATACCAGAGAATTTTTACTTATTTGTAAATTATTGTACAGTTTTAATAAAACCTGTTTTAAATCCTAACTCAAGGTGTCTCCATGAATATTATTAAAGTATGAATTTATTATCTGTGTTAGCGTTTCCTGTCTTTACCATCTGGCCAGCAGTGCCTCTTTCTATTCCAGAAAGGGAAATTGAATCTGTGCCCTTTGGGGAGGGAAGTATACACCTTATCTGCAGCCTCTTCCAGAGATACCTAAAGTCATTGGAAGGACAGTCCTTTAGTAGGGGGAATCTGGCAGCGACTTGCCTAGAGTGGTGACCAGGAAGGTCTCTTCCAATGGCTTTATCCAGAATGTAGCCTGGAGAAGAATTCAAGTAGCTAAGGAAGGGAAAAGAATTTTGGTATCTCAGACAGCTGGCTACATCCATTGTGGAGACTCTCACACTGCTGAGGAGTGGAGGCTTACAGGGGAGTGGGAGTCCCGTGGCAGGTGGGAAGGAACCTGGATGACAGGCCCATGGGCCCCCAGTAGAGTGTCATAGCAACTTATTGTCCCAGCATGTGGTTGAAAGGAGTTGACTGAGTGGACAATGTAAAGGTGGGGGTCTTTTTGTTCAAAATCCATCATTGTAGATTCCACGGTGACAACAATGATTGTCCTGTGACCTTCTGGACTGGGAGTGTGTCTGAGAGCACCTCTTCCCTGTCTCACGGCAAATCCTTGACCTTGGCTTTAGAATAGGCTGTCCTTGCAGATCCTTAGATCCTCTTCTTGATCCTGACTCAGCGTGGACGCTCCCGCAACACTTGGAGTAGAATAGACGCCATTTTCAGGGCTCTCGCCAGGCCTTCTGAGTGTGGGGCAGAAGTTGTGTCCTGAGGGCAAACCACCAAGGTCCTTTAGGACAATAGGCGTTTCTGGTCCTGCCCAGCTCATTCAGCACCCTCTGCGCATGGACAGCATCAGCTCAGAAAAGCTTTTGTGGGAGAGAACCTGAGGCTGCTGCACGACCGGTTCCAACCGGTTCCACGTGTCTTGCGAGCAGACCTCATGCTGAGGACACCTGGCCTCAAATCTCCCACTCCCACCTTGATGGCCTCGTGTCCCTAAGTGTCTGTGAAGCCTCTGTCTGAACTCAAACTCGGCGTCATCTTCCCTGCCTTGAGGACGCCATGGAAAACAAGGTGCTACCAAAGAATGCAGCACTTGGCAGGGCAGAGATCCTCGAGTCAGGGAGCTACACCGGGAACCACGTGACCCCTTGGAACGACCCCGAAGTACCAGCAGAGATGATCCAAACAACACAACCTGTTTCCGGGGCCTGCCCAGCGTGGACTCAGCCCGTGGGGCCCAGCAGGTAGAGGAAGCAGGAACCAGGCTGTGGGCAGGATGTCGTAAGGTGTACCCGAGAGAGACCGGGTGTGTGTCTGTCAGCTATCGGTTCCACTGGATTTCTCTACCCCGAGTCTCCACCTCCGTCTTTCCCTGGCAATCCCCAGACCAGCCCTTTCATCTCTCTCCATCTGGGCTGTTTGTCTCTGCCCCTCCAACTTGTTCTCTCCCTCCTGCCCCAGATTGGTGTGGCCTGCCAAAGAACAGTATGCCTAGCCACCACGGTTATGTGGTCGCGTCAGGTTAGGCTCTTGCGTTCCAGCCTGAAGCCATTCCTTAAAGATGTCTGAATTTTGCTAGAGATACCAAGCGAGATTCCGGCTCCTGCAGAGCCTCCGCCCAGATGTGAGAATTGGTTTTGAACCCTTGAAGCCTGGGGTGCCTCAGGCCACCACAGAACAAGGCTAGGTGGGACCAGGCATCCCTCCTAACCTTCCCCAATGCAAACTTCATACATGTTTGTCCCGACAAGTCACAACCCATTCTTTTCCACTCAGCACAGGCGGAGTGGGGTTCAATGCTCACAGCCTGTGATCTCTAGGGTGCTTTTTGGGGAGGGAAGGATAGAAGGAAAAGGAGAGGGGAAGGGAGAGAGGGAGAAAGGGAGATCCGGAGCAAGCGAGCACAAACGAAATCAGGAAGGAGGGGCCCGGATGCAAATGAAATAGGTAGGCGGGGCCCACATGCAAATGAGTTAATAGGAGCCCTGCGCCCGGCTGGCTCACAGTTGGACTCTCTAAGCTCCGCGCGTGTCCCCGCCGGCAGGTCCAAGCCCACGCAGCCCCTACTGGGGACTCACAACCCTCCCGCGGATCAGGATGTCCTTCCAAGGCAAGAAGAGCATTCCCCGAATCACGGTGAGTCGAACCCCCGCCCCCGCCGCGTCTGGCGCCCCTTGCCCACGGCGGGAGTGGCTTGCAAGCGCAGCCGACAATCCTCCGGGCCCTGCCTGTGAGTCCCATGCCTGCTTTAGTCCCCGGCCAGGCGCCAGCCTTCCCTTCTTCTCCTTCGTCTGCTGCCAGCAGCGGAGAGAGCTCTCCAGGCCGCACGGAACCCATTCCTCAGTCGGTACACAGGCCCGCGGTCCGCCAGCTCTCAGGACTCTGGTGATTGACTTGGATAGGCGGGGTGAGCGGCCTGCTACCCGGAGCGTAGGTGGCCGGTCTCCTGCCGGGTCTGGCGTGGGGCAGTTGGGGATCAAGCGAACATTGCCTGGAGTTCTGTCTCCAGGATGACCTGCGGTCGCAGCCTTTGTTGGCCCCGGGCCTGAAGGCACTACGATGTCCGATGCTGTTCCTAGAGCAGCCCGTGGGCAGCATACCCCCTGGACGCGCCGCTTCGGTGTCTTTAGTGCTTTGTCCGAGACAAAGCGATTTAGCTCTGACTACTAGATCGGGTGCCCCTGGATTCCCCGAGCCCCTGAGCGAAGCTGGGTTCGGAGACTCCACGGGAGGTGAGTACCAACTGACCGCTCGAACCAGCATCCCTGCAGTACTCCCTTTCAGGACAGACCTCCCCAAAAGCAGAAGGTCAATGTGTCCACCGGGCCGGCCAGGAAACAAAGCCTTCCCACGGGAGGGGGTGGAGGACGGCCCGAAGCCTGGGAGGAAGAGAGGGAGGCTCCTGGGATCAGCTGGACCAGGTCGGGAGCTCTAGGAGGTCTCTAAAAAGCTCTGGACTTGTTCCCAGCCTAAGAGCTCTGGAGTCTAATCAGGCTGTTGGGGAGGTCAGCTTCCTAGCCTTCTGGGGGGAGTCCTCTCCTTTAGAAAAAAAAAAAAAAAAAAAACCTCAAAGAGGAAAGAGGCCTCACACATAGGGACCAGAATTAGTTCCTGCCTCTTGACTGCCTACTCCTCCTAGGGATCCAGGCCTGAAGAGGAAGTGCCATTAGCCAGCTGGCAGTGAGTGGAGGTGGTGATGGCAGATTCCTGCCTAGTCAAGTGGTTCTGTTCATGGAGAGGGAGATGGCTGAAAGGAACCCCCATCCCCCACTCATCTAGATGGGGCCTATCACAGTATGACTTGTTCTCCCAAACTCAGGAGGACCCAAGAATGCAAATTCTGCTGCCCGAACACAGGAGTCTAAATAGGGACCCCAGAACTCAAGATTTCTGGCTCAGTGGTTTCTTCTAATGGCTGAGTTTTCCTAGTTTTTTTCTTTTTTTTTCTGAGAATGGCTAGAACAAGGGGGAAGAGGAGGGATGTGGTTCAGAGTGGCAGCCCTGTGAAGTGGGTGGCTGTGATAGGCCTAGGTAGACACTACTGCTCAGTGGGGCTAGTCGCTGAGCAGCTACAGACATTTGAAGAGAGACTTGAGCTGCAGCCAGGCTATGTGTGGTCAACAGGCTACTTCCACCATGGGCCAGTCCCTTCAGCTTCGTGTCGGACCGTACCATGTCTGTCTCACGTAAGGACTCCTGGACAGGGTGGTTTCATGGACATGAATGAATCTATGAACTTCACCTGTCGACACTGGCACGTGGATTCTGTAGAATGTTTACAAGTTATTCTTTCACACACACACCCCAATATAAAACTTGAAAACTCTCTGTGATTCTGAGCTGTACAGGCAGAGGGCTGGGTGGTGTGGGCTGGGACATAGTTGCCAGGCCTTTGGAAGAGTGTGATTGTGATAATGGGCAGAATAGGAGAACTCACTCGGCTGCTGGGCGGAATAGGAAACTATATAAAAGAACCCCCCATCCCCCGCCCCCATCCTTGCAGGCTCACAGGGCTCTGCTTACCACACTCTCAGCTGGTTCTCCTGGCCTCAGATGGGATGATATAACAGAACTGAAGCTGGCCTGGGTCTGGCCCAGCTGCCACATGGGTCACAGAAATTTAGGGCATGTGGCCAGGCTTCCTTATTTAGTGTCAAGTGCGTTCCCTGGTTAGTTTTCAGGCAGAGCTGTGGCTCATGATGGGTAGAAAGGGACATCAGTAGGTCTCCCCTCTCACATGTGTGCCCCCCATTTCATGTGTGTTTCCACTGTTCTCCACCAGAGCCAGACCATCAATTCTGAGGTCCGTGCACAGTTAGTTCATCCGCAGTCTCTGCTTTCTGCCTGACCCATCCCTCCTAGTTGGTGCTCGAAGTGTCTGTCTTATGGGTGCTAAGCACTGGAACCAATCAGATTCCGTGCCTCTATTTTGCTGAAGTTAGCCAACAGGGAGCTGTCCTTATCCACAAACCCTATCTTCACACACGTGAACATCTTCACACTGCAGCAAAGCCTGCGGCCATTTGATCCACCCCTGCTCCCCCACTCCCTCTGCCCCCCCACTCCCTCCCATCCCTCCACGCCCATGGCCTCTCTATCCGTCAGTTCTCTCCACCAACTCCCAGCCCATGTTTTCTCGTGCTTATGTCCATAACACTGGCCAAGAGCCTCTCACCTTCCTGAACAACCTATGACGCCACTTAAGCAGCAACTGTGCCCCTCTTTCCATATCATAATCTGTTTTTTCCCTCTGAGAGCCCAGGTGATCTCTGTATCAGTCAGAACTAATCTGATGCTCTGCCCCCAGCATCCTCCCATGGATTCCAAATCCTCTGTGTCCCAAACCTGCACAGCTCTGATGCCTGCCCTTGCTCTTTCCACTAGCTGTAGCCCTTGTGTTCTTTTGAGAACCAACCCAAAGGTTTTCCTGCCTTAGGGGCCTTTGCACAGCTGCCTCTAGCCTGGAACAATCCCCCCACTTCTGTCACGCTGCATGAGTGCCCCAGAAAAGCCCCTGTGATGCTCAAGGTGGCCTGAATCCCTCTCACCCTTTCCCTGTGCTCTTCTCTGGGTTTGACCTGTGCCTTGGTGGAGAGTAGCAGAGACACACTGCCTCCATCTGTCTATCTCTAGGCTGTAATCTCTGGAGCCAAGACGAAGATGTCTGTTGTCTGCTCCGCCCCACTCCTTCTGATACCACCACGGGCCTGTGACATTCTGATGTATCAGCCTGGCTCTGTTTTGCCCACTTAGCTTTGTCAGTACAGGTGGGAGGGAAGCACGCAGGTGCCCCTTGAGAACGGTTAGGTCACCAGGTTTTCCCTTAGGCCCATATTTTTTTTTCTGATAGTCAGATGGCAGGATTCAACAAAGCAGCTGCTTCTCTGCCATACTTTCACCAACACAGCCTTGCCCTGCTGTTCCCACTCCCCCCCACCCCCCCCCCCCGCCTTCAGCATCTGCCGAACAGTTAGTACCAGGGTCATGCTGGACACTGTGCTGAGCACCCTGTTAGGAGTACTTAAATAAACCTTTGAGCTGGTTCTTATGGCTGCAAAATGCATCAAAACATCTCAGTCATTCTAGGGGAAGAGGTTCCTAGTGGTCCGGAAAGTCTCTATCGGCACCCACTGTTTTTTCTCTTGTCAGAGTGACCGCCTTCTCATCAAAGGTGGGAAGATTGTGAACGATGACCAGTCCTTTTACGCTGATCTGTATGTGGAAGACGGCCTGATTAAGTAAGTTTCTACACGGGGGCATTTATAGATATGTGAATGTGTGAACGTTGGTTACGTGGCACTGAGGCATCTGCTTTGGGGTGAGAACCATGCAGATGCTTTTTTCCCCCAAACCCCTGACCGTGGGAACCATCCTCGAGGCATGCTAGTCTTTCCAGATAGCCATGAGTTCTGGAGCAGCACAATGGGACCAGTGTCCATGTATCTTCATGTTATCACCGCACTTAGGACAAATCTGTCTGGGCTCCTGCAGACGAGCAGAAAACACTGACCTGCTCTCCCCTCTGCTTTCTGTGTCACGGAGCTCCAGAACAGGTGTGCAGACAGCAAACAGGGACCCCAGTTATGGTCATTAGACAGCAAGCAGGGGCTTCAGGGGAGACCAGGAGGAGAGCCATGTTGGCCCAGCACTGGGCCCTACACACTGCCCTCCTGAAATAGCAAGTTTTATTCTCTAGTTTCTGGGCCCTCGGCCTGTTTTTCTTTCTCATGGTCGCGACTCCAAGCCCTCACTTCTTAGAGCCACTGCCACGGAGGGTGTTTGAGTTCTGATCTGAGCTCTCTATAAAGTGATGACTCTTTTTATTGCTTTCAGACAAATTGGAGAAAACCTCATCGTCCCTGGGGGCATCAAAACCATCGATGCTCATGGCCTGATGGTACTGCCTGGGGGAGTTGACGTCCACACCCGGCTGCAGATGCCTGTGCTGGGCATGACCCCAGCTGACGATTTCTGTCAGGGCACCAAGGCGGCCCTAGCGGGCGGGACCACTATGATACGTGAGTGTGCAAGCCACTTGCCAGGTAGTCATGAAGCCTGAATAGCACACTGGTTCTGGCTTCCGTGCATATTTTTGTGTTATCACAACACTTAGTACGAGACTGGGCTTCTGTGGATACTTAGGCACGCTGGGACAGTGTGTAACCCATCTCCTTGTTGCATGAAGTGGTTTTCTCAGTTCTGTTTCAATATTATAACTCCATCTAAAACATGCTGGGCACACCCGGGCTTCTCTTTCTGAGCCAGTTGCCCGGGCTAGCTCTAGGATGCTGTTAGGCTCTGGATAAGCAGATGTGTGCCTACTTATTCCTTCCAGGGGGCTGGCTGCTGGCCAGGAACTGGGGTTCAGAAATCCTGGTGCTCTGAACCAGGAGAGTTGAGCCTGAACTCAACTCTAACCTTTAACGTCTGTTTGAAGTAAGTTCTTGCCTATGTTGAGAATCGAGGCTGTGGTGTTTGAAACAGGACATTTATACTACCCTGCTTGATCCCCTCCTGTGCACATCTCTATTTGGTCTCAATATTATGACCCCACATACTCAGGTTTGTATGCCTTCTCGGCAAGAGGAAAGGGTCTCTCCTCTCCTCTAGAGTCAGAGGATGAAAGATTTACCACACAAATTTCTTTGTGCACCTGAAACACAGTAAATACCGTCCCCGCTGCTACTAAGGAGTACTGTTTAGGAGACTCCGGGCACTTCCCGATGACACGCAGCCATTGCTACAACCACGGCTTGGCTTGGTTCACTCTGTCAGGCTGAAGGAAAACGAGCAGCAAGGTGGGCCACCTCAGGCTCCTGTGGCTCAAGTGCATGCGGTGAACCAGGTGGGCCAGCACAGCTGCTCTGTTAATGCCACCCGTTTGGGAGGTGTCTCCAGAAGCACAAATGGCATGCACACAGGGCTGGAGCATCGGCTATGTGGTGCATATGCCTGCGCCCAGGGTCCTGGCTGGTGATCTGAGGGATGGACAGATGGGATGGAGGTACAGGGAGTATGGTACGGAGATGAGGCAGCCGCTGGTTCCTGAAGTATATCATTTTGTTTAGCAGCCCCTCTGAGCACGCATCCCAAGCTTGGCCAGTGAGCAGTGTTTGGACTTTGGAATGGGAGGGAGACACCACGGTGGCCATGTGCAGGAATGATTTGTACTGTTGGGGGCAGGTGGAGTCAGTGAGGCCATGGACACTGACTCAGTGGAGGAAGTTTTCTGGAAGCATGCGTGTCCACAGGGTCAGCACTGTGGACAGCTGACAACCCCCCACCCCCAACAGTCACTGCTGTCCCCTGAGGAGCCGAGGTCTAGGAAGTGGGGGGTTTGAACTCAGGCTCCCTGCTCAGTGCTCTACTCAGAGAGGCTGGAGGGGTGTGGGGGAGAAGATACCTGTGAGCTGAGTGGAAGGAAGAGGAAGGTGGTAAGACAGGACAGGCCCTCCCTTTGCTGTGTCTTCCTCAAACCCCACTCTGGTCTCCAGAACGTGAAGCCAAATCCCCCTTAGAGACAGTGGGACACCTGGGCCAGGCTTGGGGACCTGGCTGGACATGCTTCCCTCCCTCCCCCCACAGTGGACCATGTGTTTCCCGAGGCTGGTGTGAGCCTGCTGGCAGCCTATGAGCAGTGGCGGGAGCGGGCGGACAGCGCAGCCTGCTGTGATTATTCCCTCCATGTGGACATTCCCCGCTGGCACGAGAGCACCAAAGAGGAGCTGGAGGCCCTAGTCCGGGACAAAGGTGAGCAGCAGTGACGGGTGGGGGTACCCGAGGACCTCAGTGCCTACAGGCAGACTGAGGGTCTCCAGCCTGATCCCAAGGCAGGTGTTTAGGATTGAGTTGGAGAATCGCCCAAGGTCAGCTGTGCTCTCAGAGGCTCCAGACGAGGGGGGCCCATGCCATGAGCACATCCTGTAATTCGTCTTCCCACAGATGCTGCCCTGACCATGCTGTCCTTGGCTCTCTGTTTTCTAGAAAAGAGATGCCAGAAGACACATTTACCGTCACTTGGGGGCTTTCTCTTAAGAGGTTCTTTTAGGCTCTGTATTGAAACGGACTCATCTGTAAATAAAGGTTGGCTCCATTCTACATTATCATCCTAACGCTAAAAGCACACCAGAGGTTCTCAGTGGGCTTGACAAAGTCGTACCGCACTGGATGCTCGCCTCACTGCCTTCCACGCGCTGTCTGTAGCTCACAGAAGAGCATACTCGTAAGGGACACTGCTGCCTGTCTGCTATGACCCCAAGGCCATCTCCTTTGGCTTGTGGTTCCCAGAGAGTGGCAGCCCTCACATTGGTGCCTTTTGGGGCATAGGGCCCACATGTCCTCCACCTGGGTATAGTGGACTCTGCTATCCAGGTAGCAGTTAGACCCCTGCAGCCTCGTGTCCCTGAACCAGGTGCCTGCAGAGCTCACTCTCCTTGTGGGGATTGCCTTCTAATCAGAAATTGCCCTCAGACGTCACACAAGTCATCACCTGATGACTCAGTTTTTCCCAGTGTGATCCACATTATTATTTTTTATCCAGCAAGGGGGTCATTGCCCTTGGCTGGGTGGGTTTGGGGCTTCCTTCAGGCCTCAATGGACCTTCATAGGTCCTGGTCCTGGAAGGTAGGCAGATTCTGGCTGTCCAGGAGTTAGAAAGGCTCAGTGTTGCTCCTGATTGGACTCTCATATTGTGGGCATCAGCCCCTCTTCCTCCTTCCTATGTGTCTGAGATCCCAGCCCTGAGACTCTCCTGCCCCTCTCAGAGTGTCGTGAACATTCACTATGAGCTGTGGTATTGTGAAGCAAGACTCAGGACCTGTAGGCAGGTGATATGACAGATGGCCCAAGAGTGGCTCCCCAGCATGCCAGGCCTGTTGCTTTTCCTGAATACAGCTTATGGGACTTGGGTCACAAGCCAATTGCACTGCTCTGTGTCCTGCAGGAGTGGAGATCTGCCTGAGAGTTGGTGGTGAGATAGGTATATTCTTATCTGTGTGCTCACTGGGTGAGCAAACAGTCCCAAACGTGAGCAGCAGTGAGGCAATGGCTGGGGCATAGCCAACTCTGTCCATGTAGCCTGGCTTGTTGATGGGGAAGACTTGCCTGCAGAATGCTATGCTATCTAGCTCAGCTTCTGTGGGAGAAATGTCCCTGTCCCTGGGTTCCTCTCCAGTGGCTGAGCCTCTCTAGCCTCTTTTCCAGGTGTGAATTCCTTCCTGGTCTTCATGGCATACAAGGACAGGTGCCAGTGCACTGATGGTCAGGTGAGGCCAAGTTCAGACGGAATGAACAAGTGGGGTGTCTTGGGCTGTTGCTGGAGAGACAACCCTACAAACACGGGACTCTGCCTTCTCCACAGATGTATGAAATCTTCAGCCTCATCCGGGACCTGGGAGCCTTGGCCCAAGTGCATGCAGAAAATGGGGACATTGTGGAGGAGGTGAGAGAGGTTATGCCACCCACTGGATTGGATGGGTGGGTCAAGCTGATGCCTAGTTTGTGAGCCCCAGTGGGCAGACAAAGCTGGGTGGAATCTTATGAGAGCTGTGACCTCTGTGACACTTGTATGGGAGAACGGGAATATTAAGTCAAAGGTCAAACAGCCCATGAGTTAGGAGGTCTTAAAAGACACTGAAACCACAATGTGGCTTTTTTTTATGATGGTCACAGATCTTGTCAGAGTACCCCTGCCAGTTCCTTGGGAGACTGCAGTGTGACACCCAGGGTCTGGAGGGGCAAGAGGGCTGGCTGCCTACCAATAGCCTGAACCTTGGGCCAGCCTTCCCCAAGTCCACTCAGCTATGCATTCTTTGTGGTTGCTCTATTCTGGGATGGTCAGGGATCTAGGACTATGCTCAAGGTATGGGGCTTGCTGCCAGGCACCTCATGTCCAGGGTTTGGGATCCTTGGGACTGGAGCAAATCATCCTATTGGTCATTTAGGAACAGAAGCGCCTCCTGGAGCAGGGCATCATGGGCCCTGAGGGCCATGTCCTCAGCCACCCAGAAGAGGTAAGTCTGCCCTACTGAGTATATCATTGCCCCCCTGACCCTGGGCTAAACTGACCCTGCTTCATGGCCTGAGCCGTACCTTGCTCATCTTGTTCTCACCTTGGGGGCTTAATGCAATGACTCTCTGCCTGTCCAGTATCCATCTCAACCACTTGTCACCCCACGATCCTTACCTGAGGCAAGAAGGCAGTGCACTTGAATCCTGAGAACCGTGTGTGTCAACCTAGATTCCAGACACTGGGCCCTAGGCTGGGCTCTTGCTCCAGCAGAGATGCATGTCCCCAGTGCCTACAGTCTCATGGGTGATCTTTGGGTGTCCCAGAACTCACCTGGTCAGGAAGTCTCAAGGCTTCTCGTGTTCTGATTGTCCTCTCCCTTCACCACCTTCAGGTAGAGGCCGAGGCTGTGTACAGAGCAGTCACCATTGCCAAGCAGGCCAACTGCCCACTATACATCACCAAGGTGATGAGCAAGGGAGCGGCTGACATGGTTGCCCAAGCCAAGCGCAGGGGTGAGTGCCAGCGCTCACTTCCTACATGTTCCTAGCCCCCCTGAGCTCTGCTGACAATCGAGGACCTCTGGGCACTAAGGAGGGGAAGACCCAATGAAAAAGTAGGCCTCTTTATGGGGCACCTACTTATGTTAGTCCTAGGGGCGCAAGCTCAGGGGAAGTTTAGGAGCCTTGTGTCCCCTTGAGGGATGGAGCTAGACCTAAGTCTCCAGCCTTGTTAAAATAATAGCTGCCTACTAGGGGTCTTTAGCAAACTGGAGCCCTGTGTATCTGTTCCCAGGAGACCCAAGGGCAGAATTCTCTGAGTATGTGTCTAAGAGGGGTTCTTGATTCCACAGGAAGTCTCACTTTCCTATTTGCTGTGGGTTCAGGAGCTGGGGTCCACATTCTGATGGCTAACGGGCTCCATGACTGTAACACCTGGACTAGCTAGAGGCAGACACCTATGTCCTGGCAGATTCATAGCTGTGGTTGCCAGGGGCTAGACTGTGCGGCTCACAGAGAGGCTGTGAGCTCTGAGGGCCAGAGAAGCCCCTGCGGTCACCAGGGTACGGGAGAAGGCCACGACTGGATTGGGGCGTAAGTCCAAGGTCATGTATAAAAGAGGCAGCCTGTTGAAGAACAATGGAGGATCTGGAATCCATTTCCCCACCCAGTCTCATAAATGAGACCTCATTTCCTAGCCGTGCCATGAGACTGTGGAGTCCCTGGGGTGGAAGTGGATGCGTACAGGGACAAGTTTTCTTCCCAAAGACTGACACAGAAACCCATCATGTTTACAAGGGAGAGGATCAGTAGTGTTGCCAGTACAGGATGAACAGACCCTGCATGGCTTACCCAGGAGCTTCACCACTCCTCCCAATTAGCTACTCTGCAGTAGGACCAGTCCCTACCCCACTGAGCCTGGGGCTTATAAGAACAGCATCAGCCTAGTTCAGAGCTCTGGTACAAGGCCCAGACCTGGAACTCAGGGCCTCTCTGAGTCTGAACTGCCAGGTTTAATTGGTTAAGTCCTACTCTGTGGCCCAGCGGGAGTGCCCAGCAGTCTGACCCTCAGCAGAGGTTGTGGTATAGAAAGGATCATTGTCTCAGCGGCTGTACCTCCCAAAGAACCACCCCACAGGGTCAGCGACTACTCAGGGACTCCAGAAAAAAAACACAAACTTTTCCTGGTCATGAAAGCAAAGGACAGAGAGGTCGCCATGTGAGACCCATGCTGTGGGTGCAGGTTGGTGGGGTGCCTGCCATAATCCTTGCTCACTTTAGGGGTGGTCGTCTTTGGGGAACCTATCACTGCCAGCCTGGGCACTGATGGCTCACACTACTGGAGCAAGAACTGGGCCAAGGCTGCGGCCTTCGTCACGTCACCCCCTATCAACCCAGACCCTACCACCGCAGACCACCTCACCTCCCTGCTGTCCAGGTGAGAGCCACCCCACCAAAGCTCAGGTCAGCCTGAGGCCTCCGAATCTGTGCTTCCTCCGGGAACCCCCTGAGGAATCCCAGGCTTCTTCAGGAAAGCCAGTTGGGGAGGCACAGGGCTCTCTGGTCCCAGCTGAGATTCCCCACCTCTACGCCCTTCTCTTGGCCCCTCATGAGTCTGTCCATGGCCTTTATATTGTGCTCACATTGTCCATTCTGGACTTAAGTACCAGCTCAGATCCCTCACAGCCTTAGCTGGCTGCCTAAGAGGCTGGAGCTGACCCAGCTGTCGCCAGTTCTGGAGGGCCCATCCCTGGGCCACTCTGACTCTGGCTTGTTCTCAGTGGGGACCTCCAGGTGACAGGCAGTGCACACTGCACCTTCACTACTGCCCAGAAGGCCGTTGGCAAAGACAACTTCACACTGATTCCGGAGGGTGTCAATGGTGTAGAAGAGCGCATGTCTGTGGTCTGGGAGAAATGTGTGGTAAGTCTAGGCCTGGGGGTGGTTGTGGCAAGGGCTGTCAGCAGCGTGCTGTGGGGAGACTCCGCCACCAGAAACGCTCATGAGAGATACCAGCCTTATTCCTTCAAGCCTTAGCTTAGCCGTCCATGGCACCTAGATTCTCCTTGGGATGATATTATCACATTCATAGAGTCCCCTCCCTGGAGGTTAATGTCATATCCATCACCCTGCACACCACAAATATGAATTGTTACATGTTAATGAAAAATTTTACATTTTTGAAAATTTAAACAAAATGATATAAAATGGAAAGAATTCATTATAGCCAGGCAGAGTGTTGCAGGCCCGTGGCCCCAGCACTCTGGAAGCTAAGGGGGGAACTGTTTGGATTTTAAAGTCAGCCTGAGCTACACAGACAGGCAGGCAGGCAGGTGTGTACACAGGCATAGGCTTAGAAGGTAGGTCTCCCTCCTCTGCATGCTGGCCCCTCTCTCGAGATCATCTGCCACACCTAAAAACCAGGGTGACTGTCATAGTGTCTCAAGGGACATCGGTGTTAGTATCAAAGCATCCTCATTTATTCAGAGAGGCAGCGAGAAATGGGGCTGTGGCCACAGAAGCAGCCACAGAAGCAGCCACACCACTAGTCTGCCTTGGCACTGCCATTGGGGCCCTGTCTGGGGGGCGGCATTTGTACCACTATTATTGCCATGGTGAGGCCATGGCTGGAGCCCCTCCTGAGCTTGGGATACCCTGTGACATCCACAGCCCACCCTCCCCCTCAACTGGCTCTCTGAGCTTGCGATGCCCCGTGACATCCGCAGCCCACCCTCCTCCTCAGCTGGCTGTCTCACTTCTCAGGCTTCAGGGAAAATGGACGAGAATGAGTTCGTTGCTGTGACCAGCACAAACGCTGCCAAAATCTTCAATTTTTACCCCAGGAAGGGGCGTGTGGCTGTGGGCTCTGATGCTGACCTGGTCATCTGGAACCCCAGGGCCACGAAAGTCATCTCTGCCAAGAGCCACAACCTGGTGAGAATGCCTCCCTTCTTAGCAGGGCCTCGCTGGACCTGCTTTCCAGGGGAGCTACCAAGATAGGTGGCAGGTGTCCACCCTCAGTGTGGCTCAGTGGGCAGCCCTGACCTAGGCAGAGCACATCTGCCCAGCACCTCACTCAGCCAGTGTCTCATCTGTTGTCCCCAAGGGGGTGTGACTGGGTTTGTTGACCCATCCTACAGATAAGGAGACTGAGGCAGAGGGTGCCACACCTGTCTAGGCAGGAACAGGCAACCCCCTCACTCTCCTCGCTATGACAGCAGAAGAATGGCGTGACTGGGGGGCTGGGTTGGCTGAGGGTCATTCTTCTGTGTGTCACCTGTCTGTCTCAGTTGCTTTTTTTCTGGGTGGGGCCTTAGCACAGCGTGCAGGTTACCTGTAGTGCTGGCCAGCTGGGGGGGGGGCGGGGTCAGGGCTGAAGGAAGCTGCACCTGTGGGCCTCTCCCCAGAACGTAGAGTACAACATCTTTGAAGGATTGGAGTGCCGAGGAGTGCCCACAGTGGTCATAAGTCAGGGCAGAGTGGTGCTGGAGGACGGGAACCTGTTTGTCACTCCAGGGGCTGGCCGCTTCATCCCCCGGAAGACGTTCCCCGACTTTGTCTATAAGAGGATAAAGGCTCGCAACCGGGTAAGAGGCTGACCTGGGCTGACAGGACATCGAGTGGGTGGCAGGCTTGGAGTTCCCGATACAGTCTGTGAGCTCCGGTGTGAGGTCCTCCTGGCTGACATGGCTTTGGAAGGCAGGATGGAAGCCATCACTTGCCCAAGGCCTACTAGATCATTGCCTGTTGTAGGGGAAATGGCCAGGAGGCCAGTGGCAGGCCTGGTCCTCCTGTGCCCATCATCAACTGCCTACTCGGTGATGGTGGTATATCCTTTTTGTCATAGTGGTCTATAGGAAATATGGGTATAAGCTCATTTATAATCACCTCCCTGTATAAATTCCCACGAAGACACTAATGCGGTCCAGAGCACATCACCAATCTCCACTCCCTCTGAGGGGTAGAACAGGAATGGAGACCCTAGGAGGAACCTATAGAGGACAGCTCTGTATGAGGAAGGCCCAGTTCCATTTGCAGGGGGAGAGGGGACCATGATGGTGGAAAATGGTTCGGTCCTGCCCACTGTCATCTGCTGGGCAGTGACACCCCTTTCCCTTGCCAATAGTATCTAGTCCTCCAGGGCTGGCTGAGACTACATTGTTAAGTAGGCCCAGGAGCCCAGAGGGGGGTGTCAGCCAGGAGGACAGGCCCATCTGACGTCACTCTTGGGATCACTGGTCCATGCTGGGGCCCTGGGAAATGCCTCAGACTTTGGGAGCCATTTTCAGGGCAGGCAGAACCTAGAACCTCATTCCATGCTGCCCCCTGACCACAGTTGGGACCTGGATCTGGTTCCAGTTCCAGATGGGGCTGCTTTGCTCTTAAGTGGCCTTGCCTGAACATTTTTGTGACTGAGGTTACACTGATCTGTGTGTGTGTATGTGTGTGTGCACGCACGTGCACACGTGCACTCAGGAACTCCTGAGGCACCGGTGTAACCACATGTGTTGGCTGATTGCTACATAGGGAGAGCACTAAAGAGATGTATGAAGCTGTGTGTGCTCCTCTATGCAGGAAAACATGGGATTACTGAACTGGGATGAGTTGGGGTGCAGAGCAGATAAGCAGGGTACTACCCTCCATCAACTTAGCTGACTAAACCCCCAGCTCTCTCGGCCCCACAGCTAGCAGAGATCCATGGTGTGCCCCGAGGCCTGTACGATGGGCCTGTCCATGAGGTGATGCTACCTGCCAAGCCAGGGAGCGGCACACCAGCTCGTGCATCCTGTCCAGGCAAGATCTCAGTGCCACCCGTGCGTAACCTGCACCAGTCGGGGTTCAGCCTATCTGGTGAGTTGGGTCTGGGCATGGGGTAAGAAACTCTCCTGCCAGGTCCAGCCTGTGCCCAGAGGGCTCTAAGCTCAGCTGGGAACCCAGGCCTGAACATACACAGGGCACATCTCAGGGGTGGACCTGTGGATAGCCAGTCTGGATACTGTAGAGTAGAAGGTACTGACCTTGGTGAAGAGCCTCATTTGGGGTCTTATGAGGGGCAAAGAGGTGTGCACCCCTCCTGTGGAAGCCCATTTCTGTCCCAGCATTTGCCTTTGGGGGGTGCTGTTGAGATGAACGAACCTGCACCTTGAATCAATCTTGGAGAAGACATGTCAGCCCAGAACTTAACATAGAATGTTCAACCTCCATGGGAGGAGAGGTGGCACCTCTGTGGGGACCCAAGCTATAATACAGCTTCCTCAGCTCCACAAGCTAAGAATCACCAGTGAAGTATGAGGCATGGATCTGAGCTGTGTCCTCAGCCCTTGGGGACACTCTAGAATGTACCTGCCATGTTGACCAACAGAGTTGGCTTTTACTGAGGGGCTTCCCAGTCCCCCATCTTGCCTACAGACCAAAGCCAGACCCCCTCCACCACTTTCCTCACCCTTGAGTGGGGGCTACGTTGCTATATTGTCTTTGTTCTCTCCTCTCTCTGCTTGGGAGGTGATAATAGTTCCTGGTCACTTGGTAGGATAAGTTGGAAGTCCTTCAGAATCCAAGATCACTGTGAAGGAGGAGACAAGCTCCCGCTATCACCAAGGGCCCACACAAAGACCAAATAGGGAAGGGTTGGCCTTTGCCTTCCTGTCATCACAGATTGTAGGGTCTTTGCTTATACTTTTCAGCCATTCAGATAAGCAGCCTGCCTGGCCACCTTGCTCTATCAGCCATGGCTTTGGGGAGAAAACCCACCCTGGGAACACACTACATGAGGTTACATAGTTTCTTTATGGTCCTGGTTTAGTGGGTACAGCCAGCCACGTCTACCTTCCCTTTTGGATGGAAAGAGAGAGCCTTACCCTCCCTCCCATCCTTACCACACTTACTTGCCCTTTCTTCAGGGTCTCAGGCTGACGATCACATCGCCAGACGTACAGCTCAGAAGATCATGGCACCCCCTGGAGGACGCTCCAACATCACCTCTCTTTCCTAGACTTGGGGTCTGGTGCTTTCCCCACTGGCAGGGTGTGGGGACCACTCACTTTAGTTAGCCTATTCCTTTGTAGATGTTATCGTGAAAGGTGCTCAGCCTTGCCCTCCTGTACCCCATAAACTCTCCCTTTGGAGTCCCAGATCCCACTATGAGGTACCCCCTCCAGAGGACTGAATCCAGGGAGAATTCACTGCCAGAGAGAGAGGACTAGGCATGGCAGTGAGCTGGTGCCTCTTGCCCACCTGGCCTTACCCGGAAGGCCCTCCATGAGAATTCTCTGCCTTGAGCCTGTAAGCTTTCGGGGGTCTGGGTCTAGGCAGGGTGGGCATTTGCTGCTGCCTCCCCCTAAGGAATCACTGCCCTGTGGAAGCTCCCAAGCTTCCACCAGCTCCATGTTTCTAAGGTGCAGCCACTCCTTGGGGGCCTGTCCCCCTGACTGCCCTGGTGTAGGGAGGAGAGCGGGCGAGTGGAGCCTATGTCTTGCGGAGCTGCTGTGACTTCAGGGATCCACCAGTTACTCAGTGCAGGGTAGCTCCCTCCCACATAGACACTTCCAAGGACCAAACCTGAGCTCCTATAGCAGCCCCCTCTAGGGGGTTTTATGATCCCTTAGCTAAGACACTTTCCTTTTCCTACAAACTGTGTTTCCATAGGTTTATTAGAGTAGCAGTTTTGTACTGTGAGGAAACCATAGCCAGGGATCTGCATGCTGCTGTACCAGATGCCGGCCACCGACCACACCTGGCGTGAGTCGGGTCAATAAAAAAGTCTGGGTTAGAAGCTGCCTGTGTGTTGCCAGCCAGACTTCCTGCCCTCCCAAGCATTTGCACAGGGACCAGGGAGCCCCTTCTGAGGCTGCCACCTCTGGTCAGCTGCCTGCTGTCTAGTAGAGTGGTCTCTGCCTGCTCCGGGCCACGGGCATGGCTGGATCTGAATGGTGGGAGGTGGGCTTCCTCCTAGGGTCTTTGGCTGTGATCCTCAGCCAGATGGTCAACAGGAGAAGAGCCATGTTCTGACTGGCCGGACTCAAACCACTCCAGCTGTGATGAGGCAGTGAACAGAACACTGAGTCGTACTCTGCAGGTGGGATGTGGTGTAACGGGCAGCCCAGGGGACCAGGGCAGCCGCTCATAGACGGGCCCCACCCCTGGAAGGCAAGCAGCTAGGCAGTTCCTACCAGTGCCTTCTTGCGGTTGGAATTGCTGGGCTAGCCTCCTGGCTGCAGCCTCTTCTCATGGAGGTGGGTGGGTCTCAAGTTCTTTATCTCAGGCAAGGGATCCCCCTAGAGGCAGGAGTTCTTTCCCACACTGCTTGTCCCTTCTCCCCCCAACAATCCATTCTCAGCAGCAGGAGCATGTCCATGGGAGCTGACTGCACTGTGGACATCCAGGATTGTCATAAAGTTTCTCTGGTCCTAGCAGTAACCCTACTGAAGGCCCAACCTGGCAGCCCTGCCACTGTTTTGGGAGGTCATGTCCTTTGGGCCACATACACATGAGTTGTTGTTGTTGTTTTTTTTTTTTTTTTTTTTGAGACCCAATCTTATTATGTAGCCTTGGCTATCTGTAGACCCGACTGGCCTTGAACTTAGAGATCTGCCTGCCTCCCAAGTGCTGGTATTCAAGGTGTGCACCACCATACCCAGCAGCTTTAGACTTGAACCCTGGGCTTTGGTCGGCTGCTGTGCTCTATGGCAGTGTTTTTCTGCTTCCGCCGGCAAAGACAGGGGTGATCAAGGACTCTCCACCCCTGCCACAATCAAAAAGGAGAGTGCACTCTCACCAAAGTCACCCCTTACACACTTGTACAGACCCCCAGGGTTATTCCCTTGGGTGTGCCTGACCTTGCCAGTTTTTCACTCAGAACCTGGCTACCTGAAGGGGCTGCATGGAAGTGGTAGTGACCTGGGTACTTTGTCCATTTGTGTGCTGTCCATCCGCCTTTGTGTGCCGTGCTGTACTTCTTAGGTGTAAGCCTCACTGGGAGCCCTATGGTTAGTCAATCCCGCTGGGGACTGGGGTGGGGTGGAACCAGAACAGGGCTCGGAGCTGCCTTCTCAGTCCTGGGGCTTTAGCTCTGTTCTCAGCACAGTCAACAATTCAGACACTGTGGTCACTTCACAGCCTGGCTAGGCAGGAGGACAGCATTTACTAGGGTTTATGGGAACCACAGACATAGGTACAGATTCTTTGTATGGTAACCAGGGTGGCAACTGCCCTGAGAGGGCACCGTATGTGACGTGGGATCTCCCAACTGCCCTGAGAGGGCACCGTATGTGACGTGGGATCTCCCAACTGCCCTGAGAGGGCACCGTACGTGACGTGGGATCTCCCAAGTGAACCCACATAGGCCTGGGAAGCCCTGGACTGGAGGGGCAGAACTCATCCTCAGACAGGAGAGGCCAGGACAGTGGCTTATTCAAAGTGCCTCTGTGACCACAGAGCCCTGGGGCAGATGTCATATTTTGGGCTGTGAGCCTCATGCCCAGCCCTGTAGAAGCCATGTTGTCTGGTGCTACTCTGAGGCTCCTCAGCTTTTGACAATTATCGCTTGTCTTGGACCTTGAAATGGCTCTCAGCTGCCCACTTCTGGTTTCTACCAATGCTGGGGTAGCTGCCGCAACCCGGCTGCCCCAGCCCAGTAGATCTCCAGGAAGACTGTAGGCACTGGAGGTCCACAGGCAAAGGACATACAGAACAGGCGACGCAGCAGTTCTTAAGATTGTAATTCTCAGAGGTGAAAACTATACACAAATTGCAGAAATTGCCAGAGCAGTGTGTATCTCTAGAAAACATTCTTTGCCATCCCACTCACTCCCTCCCCTGCAACCCCCGCCCTCAATGACGTAACAGAATCAGCAAGGCCTGTTCCTGTCGCCACAGCCTTGATCTGTGAGCTCAAGGACATTCTGGCCAGGCCACAGCAAAGACTGGCACAAGGCTATATACAGCCAATTCCAAAAGGGTCCAGAAATTCAAGGGCTCCTGCCCCAACGTACCACTCCGGCCGTCTGTAATCTGCCAGCCTACATCAGAGGGGCCCACCCTCATGATGGCTGCGTGACTCCTTCTATGTTGCGAATAACCATGGTCTAGGTACGAAGGGTCCTCCTTGCCCAACCACCACTCTCGATGGGCACCCATGGCTCCCAGCAGTTTCACCATACTGACAGCCTCGCGGGCAGGCTGGGCGGTCAGGCCTTTGCCCCACTGCTGCCTCCTCCTGGCCGTCCTGAGTCTTCAAAGCAGCCTGAGAGAGAACTGCCCTTGGACACGGTCCACTTGGCCTAGCTGCTCCCAGATGAGGGGCAGATGGAGCCACACATGGGCAGGGCTGTGGGCTCTGGCTCACTGTCTGCAGTGGGATCTGTCATATCTGCAGTCTCGGAGCATGGGAGAGGCTCGTTCATGAGTTCCTGGCTCCTCTTCAGCCTGAAGGTGGGGGAGACGACAGCCAAGTGGATCTATGTAGCCCACCAAATGGCACAGCCTCACTAGCATCCCAGGACCCACTGATGTAGAATATATATGGCTTTTCCTAGGACCCATGGGACGTGTCCTTCAGGGATGTGGTGTGGGATGCCAGGAATGCTCCTTGTTGGAAGCCCTGTTCTGGCACATGCTGGGAACACAGGGAGCTGGACAGTAGACATGGATGGTGAGACCACTGGAGGTATGGGAGGCTCAGCCCTCTGCTGCTAGCTGCATGGCAGCTCATCCAGAAGAAGCCGAGGGAGCTCTAGCTTGGGGTCTGTTTCAGTGGGCAGTGCTGGAACAGCTTTTCAAAGAGCAAGGCCAAGCCCACAAGTCATCATGTCCTCTAACCACAGGTTGGGGTCAGTGTCCCCAACCAGACCCACATTGCTTATGCATACTCCCCAGCCTAGCACAGAGCCTCTACCTCTGGGAAGACCCCCCTGCTTCCCAGGCAGGGAGAGTGTTGACCCCTTTCTTAGGCCCCACTATACCAGGCTCTCTTCACTGAGGCAGGTGTTGGCAGTCTGTGACCTATCTTTGCCACTGGTACTAAGGAAAAGCTTTTCTGAATGAGTGACCCAGTGGCAGGTGTGACTGAAGGGGCCGCCAGGAGGTAGCTGGCTCTGGTCTGAGCCAAGTGTGTCCCTGAGATTCTAACCCCTGGATCTGAGTTCACCCAGAATGTCCCCAGGGAGCCCCTGCAGGGGCCTGAGAAGAGGCTGCTCAACTTGACCTTCCATATCCACTGCTGGTCCTTCCCCGAGAGCACGGACCAGGCCTTCCGGGCCATATGGCTGCTGGGACATCTGTGTTGTGTAAGTCCTGTGCTCTACTATGGCCCCTCACATACATACACTCACTTTTCTCTGTTAAAAATCACGAAATCTTGCTGGATGGCATCCAGACAGTCTTGCAGGTAGTCGTTCTCCTGTGGGCAGAAAGACTGTCTCGGTGACTCGTGGTGGACGCTAGGGCCAGTTCCCAAGCTCTGCTCCGACCACCCTCTCCTGAGCTCTGGGAAGGTAACTCCTGGCTTCCAGGGGGCTCTGCTCTTCAGGAACCCGGATCTCCTACCTCTGAGAGCAGACGCACCTAAGACCAGCTGTGGGGGTGGGCATGGCAGGGCAAAGACTCTCCTGTAGTCACTGAACCTGCACCTCGCCCCTGTGTGTGTCCCTTCCCAGAGAATCTGGTAGGGACCCTGAAGGCCAATATTTCTCCCTCAGAACCTCATTTGTGTCTCCCAGCAGCACAGCCAGGTTCAGAGGTGACAGGCTTTCTTTGGGGGGGAGGGGTATACAGCACAGCTAACCGGCACCAGTGAGAACCAGGACAGCAGCTTGGGAGAGGGCTTTAGGGCCATGATTGGGCTGTAAATCAGAACATGAGACTCAAGAGCTGTGTCTCCAAGAGATTTTCTCCCCTGGCTCAGAATCAGTTTCCTGGTGTGGGTTGGGTTTCAAAACACGACGGTTTTTGAAAATCTGGTTATGGGGTTCAAGGGGAGAGTCCATATCATCTTGGAAGAATGCGGAGAAGTGAAAACATATGCCTGGGCGGACTGAAGATTAAAGGCCGAAGGACATACAAGATGGCCATGTTCTCCTACCACAAGGTGGTAAGCAACAAGCTGGGGAGGGGTCCTAGGATAGGAGATATTGCTAGAACCCATCCCCTTGTGTCCATGGTAGGGACGGCGCATCCAAGAAGCTGAAGCCCGGGGGGTGGGGGGAACACTGAGTCAGGAGGAGCCTGTGGTGATAGCCAGCAGAACCTGAGCTGCTGGTGGTCAGAGAGGTCAGAGTTAGCTAGGCAAAGGCAGGAGAAGAGCTGCACACCTGCTTTCTAGATCCAACATCCGTCCTACAATCCTTTACCTGGAAGGGGTTCAGACCCCTAAGGGGGAGGACAGCTAGGTTGCAGCAAATGCATGCTGTGGGGACCAGGTACCTACAGCTGTCTCCACAAAGGGGGTGTCTAGTGCTTAAAAGTCTGCTTAGACTTCAAGCCCTGCTCACGGAGCCCAGTGGCCACAGACCCACCCTTTCTCTGGATGCTGAAGGCAAGACCCCAGTAAGGTTTACGGCATCCATCAGTGCTGGCTTTCCTGCCAACTCGACCTGTGGGAAGCAGCTGTTATGATGAGGGGTGGGGCAGGCATATATAGGTGGAGAATAAAGTGTAAGTTATGCAGATCGGCACATTTGAGGGACCCAGTGTGTAGCATGGTAATAGGAGTTAACAACGCTGTGCTGTCTACTTGAGGTTCCTAAAAGGATAGATTTGGAAATTCAGCCTTTTCCCCAGCTTCACTTTGATGATTATTTACCATTTTTTGCTTGTAATAACGAGCAGTTTGTACACTGCAAGTGTCTATAGCTTTCAGGCCAATGATTCCTAAATAAAACTGTTTGTAAAATAGCTGTTGTAGGGGGCTTGGGCTCAGTATATAACACATTGCAATGCTGGGAAGCAGAAGCAAGCAGGCAGATCTCTGTAAGTTCAAACCCAGCCTGGTCTACAGGACAATCAGGGCAATTACACAGAAAAATCCTGTCTCAAACAAAAAACAGGAAGGAAGGGAGGGAGGGAGGGAGGGAGGGAGGGAGGGAGGGAGGGAGGGAGGGAGGGAAAAAGGGAGGAAGGACGGGAGGGAGGGAGAGAGGGAGAAAGGAAGGAAGGAAGGAAGGAAGGAAGGAAGGAAGGAAGGAAGGAAGGAAGGAAGGAAGGAAGGAAGGAAGGAAGAACAAAACCACATTGCAAAATGCAAGCCTGAGAACTAGAAGTCTGATTCCCAATAGCAACTTAAAAAGATCGGTAGGCTGGAAACAACCTAGATGCCCTCCAATGGAAGAATGGATGAAGAAAGTATGGAATATATACATATTAGAGTACTACTCAGCAGTAAAAAACAATGACTTCTTGAATTTTGCATGCAAATGGATGGAAATAGAAAACACTATCCTGAGTGAGGTAAGCAGACCCAAAAAGAGGAACATGGGATGTACTCACTCATAATTGGTTTCTAGCCAAAAATAAAGGACATTGAGCCTATAATTCGTGATCCTACAGAAGCTAAATAAGAAGGTGAACCCAAAGAAAAACATATAGGCATCCTCCTGAATATTAACCTTCATCAGGTGATGAAAGGAGACAGAGACAGAGACCCACATTGGAGCACCGGACTGAAATCTCAAGGTCCAAATCAGGAGCAGAAGGAGAGAGAGCACGAGCAAGGAACTCAGGACTGCGAGGGGTGCACCCACACACTGAGACAATGGGGATGTTCTATTAGGAACTCACCAAGGCCAGCTGGCCTGGGTCTGAAAAAGCATGGGACAAAACCGGTCTCGCTGAACATAGTGGACAATGAGGACTACTGAGAACTCAAGAACAATGGCAATGGGTTTTTGATCCTACTGCACGTACTGGCTTTGTGGGAGCCTAGGCAGTTTGGATGCTCACCTTACTAGACCTGGATGGAGGTGGGTGGTCCTTGGACTTCCCACAGGGCAGGGAACCCTGATTGCTCTTAGGGCTAACGAGGGAGGAGGACTTCATTGGGGGAGGGGGAGGGAAATGGGAGGTGGTGGCGGGGAGGAGGCAGAAATCTTTAATAAATAAATAAATTTTTAAAAAAATGGTAGGTAGGCATGGTAGCCCATCTGTAAGCCCAGTGCTCGAGAGGTGGAGGCAGGGGATTGCCAGGGCAGGCTGGCTAGCTGGACTAGCTACATCAGTGAGCTCTGGGTTCCTCAAGAAATCATGCCTCGGGAAATAAAGTCAATAGAGCGAAAAAGATACAGGACATCAGATTCTGTCCCCTCCCAGTGCACACATGTGCCCACATACCTGCATACATGTGTGTCCCCTCAGAACATTCACATTAAAAAGCAGATGCTATAACAAATATCCCAGGACCAACCAGTCTACACAATTACCAAGAAGCTTGTCACCCAGGCTGAAGTGACCAAAAACGGCTGCAGTCAGACACATCCATCTTCACCTCTATCTCTCCATTATGGTGTCTCACAGATTTCCCATTCTGTTCATAAGTCATGCTTCAAGAACCAAGGTCCCCTGGGAATAGCCTTCCAGGGTTAAGGATGAGTGGCTATACCTTATACCTTTTCCTGCTGGGAAAGTGGCACAGACCCTGACCTGTTGCTTCACCTGTAGGAGGCAAATGGTTTCTTCATTCCTGTACAATGCCCTCCAGAACTCATCTTGACACCGTGTCAAGGGTAGGCACATAAACCAGATGTTCATGTGACTGTGTGTATCTCTGTGTGTGTGTGTGTGTATCTGTGTGTATCTGTGTGTGTGTCTGTGTCTGTGTGTGTCTGTGTGTGTCTGTGTGTATATCTGTGTGTGTATCTCTGTGTGTGTCTGTGTGTGTGTCTGTGTGTGTCTGTGTATCTGTGTGTGTGTCTGTGTCTGTGTGTGTCTGTGTGTGTGTATCTGTGTGTGTCTGTGTGTGCATCTGTGTGTGTATCTGTGTGTGTATATCTGTGTGTGTCTGTGTGTGTATCTGTGTGTGTGTCTGTGTGTGTATATATGTGTACCTGTGTGTGTGTCTGTGTGTGTATATATGTGTGTGTACCTGTGTGTGTGTCTCTGTGTCTGTGTGTGTGTCTGTGTGTGTATATCTCTGTGTGTGTATCTGTGTGTGTGTCTGTGTGTGTGTCTGTGTGTGTGTGTGTCTGTGTGTGTGTGTGCGCACGTGCACATGCTGGTTGGTCCTTTCCTGTGGCTCTGTTCCCTGTCTTGGGGTCTCCTCTCCTTGTATCTACAGCAGGTACAGACCAATCAGTACTTGGCTGAAGGTTTGAGGGGACTCAGAAGCTCTCCATATCTCTACAGCTCTCTCCTCTGCAGGAGGTATCACACCCCAACCTTTTGCCCCACAACTCTGGCCACCCTGAGAGGGGCCTCCACCCAGCAGAGGAACTGACTTTAGTCACTAACAAACAAGACTCGCTGTGTCTCTCTGCGTACTCTCTGATGGTGAGCAGAGAGAAAGAAAATTCCAGTATGAGAAGGCAAAGGCAGTCACAAGCTCAGGCCCCTCAGGGATGAGGGTCTGAATCGCAATCTTAGACGGGATTCATCCAAGCAAACACTGAGATTAGCAGAGGTGTGTTGTGAGGGTGGGAAGGAACCAAACTGGCACTGAGGCAGCGGTGAAGAATCAAGTATCAGCCGTGGCCTTACCATGCAAGCAGCACCCTAGCAGGGTGGTCCATCCACTAACCACCTCACTGACACATTCCTAGGAAGGCAAGTGCCCAGCGGCCTAAGGAGCCCCTACAAAAACATCTAATAAATGTGTCTCTGAGCTGGGCTGTGGTGGTGCACACATTTTTGGGAGGCAGAGGCAGGGACATCTCTATGTTCAAGGCCAGCCTGGTTTACAAAGTAAGTGCCAGGACAGCCGGGATGGTTACACAGAGAAACTCTGTCTTGAAAAACAAACAAAAAAGTGACTCTGAGTGAGACAAGAGAATTGTGGACTCTGAGTGGCTCCATGAGCCTCTTTCCTACAGACTCTGCTGTAGCTGGCAGTTCTCTCTGTCTCGCCTGGTCCTGCTGGACCAGCTTCTTAAGTATTCCAGGTGCTGTCCTCAGGAGGCCTCCTATGGTGTCTTCCTGTACTGGTTCTACTGGGCCTCTGTGCTGAGTCTCCACATTCAGCTCTTCCCCGGTGGCCTACAGTGGGTTGTTGGAGCCCTCGCCAATACACACAGAGCCGCCAAAACCTAGGTCAGGTGTAGGAGTGTGAAAGCTTGGCTCCTTTAGAACTGCTTCTTGCTTCTTTAGTGGCTCATATATATGCCGGTGAATCCTCAGGTCAGGAAGACATCAGCAAGGCTAGATAAATGCTCAGCGGCAGGACTAGATTCCGGATGTTGACAAAGAGCCTGGGAAATGAAAACCAGGTCCAACCCCTAACACTGTTGCAGACAGATGTGTTGAGGAGCTCCGGCGCTGTGCCCAAACTGCTCAGAATTTGCTAGAAATGTAACAGATTCAGACCAGCGCAATCATCTCAAACAAAAAGAACAAAGCGGGAAGAGTTACAATTTCTGGTTTCAGCACTGACTTCAAAGTGACAGCCACCAAGACAGCACATGCCGGATGAGGACAGATCAATGGGCGAAGAAATTAATCCATAAATAAACCCTGCTATTTATAGTCAGATTGATTTTTGAAAATGGTGCCAAGAAGTTCCATGGGAGAAAAATAGGCCTCTCAACATATCTCTGCAACCATCTGATATCCACAATCAAAAGAATAAAGATGAACCTCCTCCCCCGACACCACACATAAAAATCAGCTCAGAGTAGATCGCAGACATAAATACAAGACCTGGAGCTAGCAACACACAGGCAAAATTCTCAAGACTACAGGTTCGGTGACTCCCCCATACGAAATACAAGCAGTGGATGCTCCCAGCAGTCCAACATCAAAGACTCCAGCTGCAGATGACATGCCCACAAAGAAAAGACAGTCTGGCAAGAGGGGCAAGCATATAGCATCATCCATCTGATAAGCATTTGCATGAAAGAGCAAAGAAATAACTCTTAAAATGAAACAAAACCATAAAGATTTCTGCGTTGGATACTGCTCTGTAAACAGCTTCCACATTGCCACTCCTATTCTTTCAGCCAGAAAAAAAAAAAAAAGTTGATGTGTTGGAGATCAGAGGCTTTTCTTGGACCTGTCAGAGCTGAAGACAGGGGGTCACGGTGCCCCCAAATCTACAGAGGACAACAGAATCCCTGGAGCTGACACTAGTGGATCAAGAGCTGTAGGAGCAATTTGTGGAGGACCCCCGAGGCTGTATTCCTAGGGTACCACTCACCCATTCCTTTGTGGACTTCATTCCAGGAAGCCAAGAAGTATTCATGGAGGACCCAGTAAGGTTCCCCACTTAGAAGAAGAGGAAAGAACTGCCAGGTGAAACACACCCAGAGTCTCCCCTGTAGAAGTAGAAATTGGTTGTCCAAGGGAAAATCCACTGTAGTGGGGAGGGGAGCTTTCTGAGAGCAAACTCTGCTAGCCTTGGCATCACCTGAGGGGAGGGAATGAGCCGGGAAATGTTGGTGAGGGTGCGCACGTTAATACAGACTACAGACTCTCCCCACCCGACTTCTGCACTGAGCGAGTGGCAGGGCATAGCACATGGTGAACAGTCCTGACAAGAAGGGACTTCCCACTTGGATGAAGTCATGTTGTCTGAAGGTAAACTTTAATTGGCTAATGGCATATTGCAAATTCTACTACAACCACTGGAAATACTTTTACATTGATTTATGTGTATGCACACACAAACGCATGCATCATGGTGCGGGTATGAAGGTCAGAGGACAACCTTCAGAAATCAGTTCTCTCCCTCCACCATGTGGGCTTCAGGAATCAACCTCAGGCTATCGGGCCTGTCAGCAAGCACTGCTCCCCACTGAGCCATCTCGCCAGCCCTCCTAAAACTATATTGGAAGAAGCGTAATTGGTGAGCTGAGGGAGAAGATGGGGGAAGATCATATCATGCTTCATGAAAATCAGACAAGGCGAAGCCGGGTAGGAAAGAACAAACACGGGAAGCAGACTGGCCACCAACACAGTAGCCAGGAATCCCAGGATGTCAACATGAGAGGTGCAAATACAACAGTGAAAGACAGACTGGGCACAGTGGACTTTGAAAGATAATCCAGCTTAAAAAGGACAGAGAGGGGCAGCTCTCCCATAAGATACATGGTAAGTACAAAAGATACTCATTAGTCAGTGAAATGCAAATAAAAAGCAGCCATGGGAGCTGGGAGTGTAGCTCAGTTAGAGCACATAGCATGCACAGAACATTGTGGGGTACGGCAGGGCACGCCCCTAGTCCCAGCACTTGAGTGGTAGAAGCAGGAGATCAGAAATTCAAGGTCATTCTTGACAAGAAAGTGGGTTTAGGACCAGCCTTGGTTACAAGAGACCCTGTCTCAAAAAAGCAACCAGAAATCCAACAGAGAATGCAAGCAAAATACTCCATCAAACCAAACAACAACTACAAAAAAAAAAAAACCTAGCTTAAAAACAAAAACAAAATCTTCACTGCTTCATACTCAGTGTGGTGGTTGCAACTGAAGCTACACACTGAATATTTAGAAGCACTGACAAGGACACGAAGCATTAGAGCATCATACGTGGCCAGTGCGGGCATAGCATGGTGCAGCTACAGAACAAGCCATGGTGGGTTTCTGAGAACCGAGGCACAGAGGTGGCACGTAAGCCAGATGTCACACTAAGGTCCCTCCCAAGGGAAACGAGAGCACACCCCCATTGGGACCTACACACAAATTTGCAGCAGTGTTACGATGAGTCAAGAGCAGAAGTGGCCCAAAGCCCAGTCAGGTGGCAAATGGCCGAGGGAAATGTGATATAGTCGTGAATAAAATACTAAACAGAGGGGATGTTTCTCACAATCAGAAAAATGGAGGTGCTGGCCTTTAGGACAGTGTGGGTGAGTCTTGAAAACACTGTGTTGAGTGCAATAAGTGTGCAGGACCACACACTATGATTCCATCTAGGTGAACTGTCAGAGCAGGGACATCTACAGGGACAGAGGCGGCTGCCATGCCTGCAGGGGAAGCTTGGAGAAGAGCTGCTGATAAGAAGGGGCTGTGGGAGAGCTCTCCACTCAGATTGTAGCGGCAGGTGTGCTGGAAGCCAGCGATGCTGGACTCCGTGTGTGTGTGTGTGTGTGTGTGTGTGTGTGTGTTGTATGCTATGTGCCTGTAAGAAAATAAAGGTATTCATTAAAGTGCCTCAGTCTCAAGGTTCTCAATTTTCCATAAGAATGCTGGACGTTTTCCCAGTGTTAGCCAACTTTCAGAACACTTCCCACCCTCCATCAAAAGCCCACCAATTGCTGCAGGATGGTGCCGAGGTCCGCCCAGTGTGGGCGTCTACCCATTCATAGCCTCCAGAAGTCAGCACAGCAGTTAGTGTCTGTATACTCTCCACATCTGGATTCTCACACTAGTCCCCCACTCCAACACAGAGCCAGTTTCGATTCCCCGAAGCCTTGGGTCTAAGCACCCCAGCCAGAACTTCTGCCATCCCTACTTCTGGCACCTGGCCTAGGAGCCATCAGACTGAAACAAAACACACGGACACTGGGGTGCCATTGGCAGTTGGAGGAGAGAGAGAACAGGAGCCCTTCCTACCTATCTGGTTCTGAAAAATCAGGGCATCAAGGGGATGACCCCAGCCCTGTATCCCACACCCACTCAGGAACAACCCAGAGCCCATCAGATCTGGGAGGTTATTCGCCCAAGTATAGGGCAAACACTGACCATTGATCCTACCACTCGGACCAGCACATGACGGTTGCTCTTGCCAGATGCACCCTGGCATCAGGAACAAGACTGTGACTCCCCCCTCAAATGTTCAGGATCTAAACCCTAGAACCTGTGGATGTGGCTTTATGTGGGATGCTCGGATTGGCAGCTACCCCAGAGCCAGAGAGGCGGGGAAGAACTGTCTTCTTGGAGCCTTCAGAGAGCTGAGCTTTGACAACATTTTGATTTTGGACACTAGTACCTCTGAGCACTGATGCACCAGGACACCAGTCACCTGAGCACTAATGCCCCTGGGCATAGCATCAGGGGCTCTTTGCTCTCAGTGTGTGCCCGCCACTGGTCATTTGGTCCTCCAGTCGATTGATGTCCAGAAGAAGCAAGCAGCTGAGGGCAGCTGTGTGGAAAGGCCAGGTATGACCAGGGATGCTGGTAAGGATAGGGGAAAAGTCCTAGGCTTCCTTGGGACTTTAGGAGACTATATCTGGACTAGAGAGCACACGCTCTGCCCAGAGGCCATGCTAGAGTACTGTGAAGTGACCTTGCACACCACACGCAGGGGTGGGGAAGACCCGCAGCCTGAACCCAGCACTCACCGACTGCGAGCTGTCCCTGCTGCTGTCCCGTGACTTGTTCTTAGCCAACCGCTTTTTCTTCTTGTGCAGGGGCCTCGACTCCAGAATCATCTCTTCCAGCTCAAAGGTGGGGTCACAGTGCAGGCGGCCTTTCTGTGTAGAGACAGGGTACTGAGCCCAGCCTGCAGGTGCCACCCCACCCCACCAGCCTGGGCTTGCCTGTCCCAGCACACGGACTTCTTACATTGGGCACAAAGCCCGGCTCCACCTTCTTCTCACTCAGGTCATCCCAGAGCACATGGGCCAGCGATGGTGCTGTCTGCATGTCTTGGAGACTGGAAAACCGGTGCTCAGGGTTCACGGTGAGGAGCTGCAAGGAGCCCCCCTCTTAGACGCGTCCCACAGAAGAATGGCCACCTGCCCCAGGTTGAAGCAACCCTTGAAGATGTCCACGGGTCTGAGGCATTGGAACCTCAGGATCACAAGTGGCACCAGAGGAAAGGTGGCATCAAGTAATATGACCCAAGGGATTCTGTGATCCCAGCGCCCTGACAGAGGACCTGCAAGGATGTCCTACCAATATTTGCCAGCAGGTGGCAGTGGTAGCCTGGTTAATGTTCTCTGATACTCGCATGTGGGCCCAAGCCTCTTATTACCGCATAGAGCCTCAGGGCTCCAGAAACCTAGGCATCCTCACTGGGTCAGGACATCAAGTCGGTAGGGCTAGGTACCTCCAGTTCAGGTCTTGTATATAATAATCATTTCTCACACCTGTCCTGACTACAGGCTCTGCTATCTGGATCCACCCCTTGGGATGCTCCGATCAACAACACATTTAGAGAAAAGTTCATCATGTGATAAGCAACCCGTAGTCCAGTCCCAGGACATATGGTGTCCCTGCATCCCTGATAGCTGTATCCTCCATCCTCCTTCCAGCAGTTATAGGCAGAATTTGGCTGTGAGACAGGGAGGGGGAGGTTGGCTTTCTTCTTTGCTCCCTGGGAGTGGTGACCCAAGGCCTTGTATGCCTTTCGGGGTAGGGGCAGGGGCACAGGAGACAAGAGCACAGTTTGAGGCATGTGCCAGCTTGGTACCCTCTCCCTCCTAAAGGTGTAATGCAGAAGGCTTGATGCCTGAATTCTTTGCCTGGGTCTGTGTATCTTGTGAAGTGGGTGATGGTGACGTCCTAACGCATGGGTTCCTGACAGGATTACAGATAGGGCTATGCTATTATTTAAGCCACCATGAGGGAGCAGTCAGGTTGTCTGTGAGATGCTTCTGCAGAACTAGAAACCCACTTTGCTGAGCCAGACAGGGCATCAGAGTGGTTGTCCAGGAAAGGTTATGGCTGGCTAGGGAAGGGGTCTGTGCCCATGGCAAGATGGGGTACCTCTCTGAGATGCTGACAGAGTGCAGAAGGGATAGGACTCTGCCGGGGGAGGGGGATGAGGAAGGAGGCTCACCTTCCGTAGCAGGGCAACCATCTCCTTGGACCAGGTGGGCACATACTGAACACTCACGGTGCTGAACAGCTGGACGAGCGACTCCACGGCGTTGTTTGAATGGATGTCATAGGGCCTCTGTGGGCAGGGATGTACTTTACCAGGTGCCCCTCCCCGCCCCTGCACCCTAGCACAAGTGCAAACACCCTGGGAGCCCATCTGCACTCCCTGGTACAGGACCAGCTCTGAAAACAACAGCTACTTGATCCAGAGCCCAGGATCCAGCTTGCACCAGGACTGAATCGGGTACCACAGCCTAGAAACTCATCTGTCAAGAATATGTGCTCCCTACCACCACCAAGACCAAAGGCTTGGGTGGGTCAGTCCCAAAGGATGGGAGGTCCTGTGTTCATCAGACTGGGGTTCCATGGAATGGTGGGGGTACCCCAAGAGAGGATACAGAGGGCAATATGAGGCCTAAGCAGATCAGTATCTCTGTTCTTAGAGAGAGAAAACAAAAAGCAAAGTTCCTTCCAGGGACCTGCTGGACACATGTCCTGTCCATCACTGGCCATTCAAGGAGACTCACTTGCTCGGGCATCTATCACACTTTGCTAAAAGCCTGCATCCTCCGAGGTTTGGGTGTACCATCCTCCCTCCCTGGCTCTCAGCCAGTCTTGGGCAAGGAAGTGGCTAGCGTAGGGTCACAAGTCTCCATACCCATCCACGTAGCAGCTCATAAGCCATCACCCCCACCGACCACCAGTCCACCTCGAAGGAGTAGCCGGTCCCACCATTGACAAAGGAGTGGAAGATCTCTGGAGCTTTCCAACAGAGAGAAGAAAGAGTTGAGCTGTGGGGCTAGAGGGGCTAATAACCAGGCAGCTCGCAGCCAGGCCTGGAAAGAAGGCTGCACCAGTTCTAAAAGAGAACCTACCCACCATGATTCTGTACTGTTCCACCTGCACGGAGAAGCACCCTCCTGGAGCAGCCCCACAGTAGCTAAAACACTGTGCATAGCTAGACCATTTGGTTCAAACCCAGCTCCTCTGTTCTAGGGAGTGTGCAGGGATGGAGGGGGCCATCTCATATTTCCATCCCATGACTTTCTTCTACACCCACAGAGTTTTCTACACATATCTAATTGATCATATAAAAAAAGCCTTTCCTGCTTATCCTCTTATGACTTTATGTCTGACCGAGGCAGGGGCATGGCCCTACATGGCCAGGTGTCACCTGAGGCCTTGGGCTTACCCATATACGGTTTGGTCCCAGCTAAAGCTGTTGCCCTCTCACCATCCTTTATGATGGTGGCGATGTTGAAGTCGGTCAGGTGTGCATGTCCTGTGAAGAGAGGACAGACACGGTTGTCCAGGTCCTGGGCCGGGTGCCCACACTCCTTGTGGTGTCTCAGAGCTCCACACACCTACCTTGCTCATCCAGGAGAATGTTGTCAGGCTTGACATCTCTAGGAGGACAGAGGGTGGCAAGAGAATTAGCTGGAACCTACGCCATTCCCGCTCTGACATCTCTGACAGTCAGGGGCTCTCCAGACACTCCACCACAGGCAGAGGCTGGAAGGCATGACTTGGTATTTAGGAAGAATCCTAACATAGGACCGGGTGTGAGGTGTGGAGGTCACCCTCCACACTATTCAGAGGGCACCAAGGCCACCCAGAAGCAAGTGACAAGGAAGCCACCAGCAATCCATGTTCTGAGTTGTGGTGGCCAGAAAGCATCTAGGACTGCACGGAAGGGCACATACAACTGAAATGCTGTCCTCTCTCACGGGACATTGCCAAGGACTGCGGTAGTCCTGCAAGGCCATGTTCCCTCCCCAGAGCGCCGGGACTGCACGGATGTGAACTTGTGTACATGTCTCCCATAGCTCGGTTTTGGTCTCTCCCCTTGACTTCCAGGCACACAACTAGTACCAGTAACGATCGCACACCCAAATTATGGTCAGATGACAGAACCCCCAGGGCAGAGAGGCAGAAATCAGGTTCCTGTGACTAATAGCACACCTTGGTTTCCACTGAGGCTGCAGGATTTCAGCCTAATTTCTGCTCCCTAGGGAATTCTACCTGCTTGCTAATTAGACATTTCCCAATCCCATCTGCTTTGCAAGACCACCACAACCCGTGTGAAGTCCCATGTGGTCGCGGGACAAATAAGAGTCACCTGGATGTGCCCAGGTCCTGTGATCCACCCATGAGGACTAAGTCCTCTGTGTCGAGTCTCAAACTGGGTTATTTGGACAGGGTTGAGGAACAGGTATTTGTGGGGAGGATGGGATGTGGAGCCAGACCAGATTCTGCTAGACCAGGAATATCATCCCCTTAGGTGGTGTGATCCAAGGTTATTGCCAATCATTTACACACCTGTGGATGATGTGCTGGCTACGCAGGTAGTCCAGGGCCAGGGCCATCTCACAGATGTACAGCCTCACGGTGTCCTCTGAGAACTGGACGTTCTGCTGTAGGTGGTAGCGCAGGTCTCCACCCAGAAGCAGGTCCACCACCATGAACATGTCCTCCTCATCCTGGAAGGAATACCTGTGGGCATCAAGGGAAGACTTGGCATATGAATGACTGGGGAGCCAGAGCAACGGCTCCTGCCTCACCTGGTCCTTCCTCCTTCCAATCTGATCTCCATCCTGCCTAAGGCCGCGACTACATCCTTGCTCATAGCTGCACCAAGACACCAGGGAAAACAGAGCAGTCATGCCCCTGAGAGAGGTTTGGCTGTGGGGCAGGGATACCCATGAGTGACAACTGGCGAACAGAAACAGTGAAGATTCCTGGACTGTTTCAGGTTTCCCTGGTTTCTTCTGTGAGAATAAACAAAACAAGACAAAAGCACTGGCTGGTAAAAGAACATGAGACAGAACCAGTGAAATGCTTAGTACAGAGCTGGGCAAGAAATTGGTGCTTAATGACCAGAAGTCATGGTGGTGATGGTGGTGGTAATGGTGGTGACAGCAATGGTCATGATGGTACTGGTGGTGATGACAGTGCTGGTGGTGCTGGTAAAAGTGATGGTTATGGTAATGGTGATGATTTCAGTGGTGGTGGAGATAGTGTTGTTGATCGTGGTAGTGGTAACTGTGATGGTAATGGTTGTGATATTGATGGCGATGGTTGCAATGGTGGTGGTGATCATGAGAGTTGATTGGTAGTGGTGATGGTGTTGGTGACAGCAGTGGTGGTAGTGGTACTGAAGACAGTTGTAATGATAGCGATGCTGGTGGTAGCAGTGGTGATGCTGATGTTGGTGATAATGAAAAGATGGTAGCGGTAGCAGAGCAATGCTTTAAGGATGTCCTTCTACTCAGTAGTATCTTTTGTGAGCTCTCGGTGGTAACTCTAATTTTTACACAACTGACTCAGAAGAAAGTTACAGAGAATTCACTCTCATGTATGTCCCACTCCCTGCCCTCCATACCCACCCTCTCGCATCCTCAGTGGAAGGTGGCCTGGAGAAGGTGGCCCAGGCAGGAGTCCAAGGAAGGGGTCAGGAAGAGGGTCAAGGAGCAAAGAGAGCTGGGATGTCATAGTGGTCCCATGCACACAGCCCTAGTTGGCAGGTGACATCTCTCAGAGAGATGCAGTATGGAAATCTATAATGTAATATAGATTCTGAACTCCTGGCTTGTGGCCCAAGTCACACCAACACCCATTCAGCTGTGCACAGCAGCACTGGGCACCTCCTGCTTCACAGACGAGGAGACTAACAACAAAGAGACCGGGTGTGCTGTCTACAGCATGGTAGAGGACTCAATCCAGAACCCATGTACCTGACCATTAGGCACACTGTCTTTTAGAAAGCCTGGGGAGGTTGGCTTGCTAAGGTTCCAAACAGGAAAATCTTGGTCTTCCTCTTTTCCAAGACATCTCAGTGCCAACACTGTGTGGCTCCCACCTGACAGCGATTCCCCTCCTTTCTCCTGGTCCATCCTTTTGCTTGGGCCTGAGCTCCTGAGCTACAGCATGACAGGATCAGGTTGGAGGGGTACTTCTCACTGAGACCTCCTCCCCACTTTAGAACGGTGCTCAGCGTGCTGACAACCAGATGGAATGTGCACCACAGAAAATCTCTCTGAATCTATCACTCTCCAGCCTGCCTGGAAGACAACAACACAGCACACTAGAGCGTCTGAGTAGGAAAGAAGCCACTGAGTCATGCCGTGTCGCCTCTGGGAAATGACCACTGTCCCCTTTGAAGTTTCTTGACCTACTGTAGCAAAAATAAAACAGCAGATTGCAGTTGGGGGGATGGTTCTGTGCTCGCCAGCAAGTCTTGGGTTCACTGTCAAACAGAACACACTTGCTTTCCAGGACCCCAGACAGCAGTTAGCTGCTTCTTCCTGAAGCTCTGCTAATGGACACAGGGTCACCAACAGGGGCGGGGCACCTGTGACTTCTAAGGACTACTTTGCCAGAGATCCCTGCTGTTGGAAACCCTGTGGTCCACCTAGCCTTTGTCCCTCATGCCTGTCCAGGAGCACAGCAGAGAGTGGTTTATATGGGAAGTCTATATAGCCCACTATAGGAAGCAGTCAAGGAGAACCCACCCCTGAGTCCAAGAGATCCATGTACTGGAGGGGGAAAGGTCCCTTTGGGTCAGGGAGCAGTCCTGCCATGGAGCGGACCCTGGGTCCTTCCTGGAGAGGAAAAAATCAACCTCCTAGCAGCTCACAGGTTCTTATGCATTAGCCCTCATTTTGTGCAGTGTGGTGGCCTGAATGGAAATGGCCCCCAGAGGCTCATAGGAAGTGGCACTATTAGGAGGTGTGGCCTTGCTGGAGTATGTGTGGCCTTGCTGAAAGAAGTCTATCACCAGGGTGGGCTTGGAGATTTCAGAAGCTCAGCCTAGACCCAGTGGCTCACTCTCTCTTCCTAGTGCCTCAGAATCCAGATGTAAAACACTCAGCTACATCTCCAGCACCATGTCTGCCTGTGTGCCTCCATGCTTCCCCCAGGACAATAATGGACTAAAACTCTAAACTGTAAGCCAGCCCCAATTAAATGTTTTTCTTAATAAGAGTTGCCGTGATCATGGAATGCTAAATCCTCAGCTCCTAGCAGACCCGGGGAGAGTCTATACAAATCCCAGCACACCATGGGCCCCTGGAACCAGTAGGCTCTGAGCACAGAAGCTGAAGAGATGGTGGGGACAGGGAGGACTTAGCGGCAATGGGGGGGGCATCCCAGCAGTATTAGAGCCAAAGAATAGTAGGGCCCCTTGTCCAATTCCAGAGAGGCATCCCTGGCAGGCCCTCGGTGGGCTCACCAGAGGTTCACCAGGAAGACATGCTCAATCTCCTGCAGGATCTCCAGCTCCCGGAAGACGTTGCGGACCTCGTCACGCTCGATGCATTGCTGCTTGTTCATGTACTTCATGGCATACATCTTCTCGGTGTCCCGCTTCTGCACGATGCACACCTGGGGGCCAAGGGCCAGTGAGCAGAATGCCAGAAACCGGACTCTTCAGCTGCCTCCACCCTGAAAGAGCCAGGGTTCCCAACCGGCCGTGGGACAAGACTGTGAACGCAGGCCCCTTCTACAGACCCACAAAACCTAGACTCAGTGCACCCAGACAAGAGTCCTAGCTTCATGGTGGGCTGTCCCGTAAGGAGTGCTAAGCCTCCCCAGCAGCCATGAGTGTTAGTGGTCACACCTGACCAAGCTTCAGCACCCCCTTCCTTCTTAGGGCTTGCATCAGCAGGCAGCTTTGGGGGATGCTGGGGACTCGTGTGGTTTGAGTGTGAAATGTGCTCTCCACAAGTTCCTGTGTTTAAGCACCTAGCCTCCAGCTGGTGGCACTGTTTTGGAATCTTGCAGATGCTTTAACAGGTAGAACCTCGCTAGGAGAAGTAGGTCACTGTGTTTAGGAGCAGGGGGTGGGAGGTATGGTTTGGCCCTACTTCCTGTCTGCTCTCTGCTTCCTGGAAATGCCCTCACAGACCCATCCAGAGGCGTGTCTCTTAGTTGATTTTAGCTCCCATCATATTAATGTTCAAGATAACCATCACCTGAATAAAGGAGAACCCACTCAACACAAAACTGTGCGTCCGGGAAGCCTCCACCCACCACCGGATCATCCTTTCCACCCAGCAGGGACTGTCCGTGATAGCAGGTCCCCTGTACAGTGCTTAAGGCACAGTGCTTTCTGAACCCTGCACTGCCGTGGTCAACCACCAGCGCTGGCTGGCATCACTCAGCAGAGAAGAATGGGTAAGAGGAGGATGAGCGGAGCAGCTGGTATCCTTTGTGGCCAGGAAGTGCCTATCAGAACCAAGGACAAAGACTTCCAAAAGGAAACAGGAAGTAACACACAAAAAGCTGGTGCCAAGCCAGCACCTACCCCCACTGGAAGCCACGGTGACCCTCTTGAGGACAGGTGACTCAGGTAACCAGAGCCACTGCCGGGGGTTTTTACACACTGTGGTCTCTAGGGCTTCATGGAACCTCAGGGCAGGTAGGACTCCCAGGTGTCTCTGGAAAGCCTGGAGCTTGCCATACACCCCAAAGGCACTGGCCTCAGAGCAAACTTCTGGATTCACCCTGAGGGAACCCACATTCCTTTTCCTGGGAACACACACAAGGTAAAGGTTTCTAGGACTGGTGGGTGTCCTGGCACAGTAAGCTAAATGACCGCCACTCGGCCACTGAAGAGTCACCGAAAGGACTTTTAATGACATGCAACAACTGGCACACCAAGCCAGGACCCTTAGCTGTGCAGCATAAACAGGAGGGTGACACACAGTCTGCACAGAAGCTAGACATGAGCCACGGAGACGAAAGCAGTCGAGGTGGGTGGAAGCTGTGCAGAGCCTTCTTGGCTACGGTTTTTGTCACTCTATTGTGAGGTTCTGGTGACAGCCCGTGGCGCTTCTGTGAACCCTGCCTTACAGCAAGGGCAGTAGAGCTGTCTGGCACTCTGGTCCTGGATGAAGGGTCTATGGATGAAATGGCTGAACAACTCCTCTTAGTCCTGAGTCCGACATATCCTCCCACCATCCAGAGACACACCCTCTGTGTATCCACAGCTGCAGTTTCCAAGGCAACACTGCATACATAACACCTTGCCCACAGGCATCGTAAGCCCAAGGGAGCGAAGTCTGAGACGTGATGCCAACAAGGTATGGAGGGAACATCTGACTGCCTCCAGGAGCCCATCCACCTCAACAAAAACTCATCAGCGGCACAAGCACAGCCAGCTCCCTGTGCAGGCTACAAAGATCCTTGCAAAGCTCTTCTGGAAACTTCCTCTGCAGGGGCTGATGCCCCAGGGAGACTCTGGCCCGGGGATAGGCGCTCACCCTGAATAGGCATCAGCTTCTACGTCCAAGGACCACCATGACCCCTGCACCCCTACCTCAACATTGCCTTTGAGGAGCAGGCCTATCAGAGCAGGTAAGGGGTGCAGGGCCCATAGAGGATATTCAGAGGAGGGGTCTTATCTCTGAGGTAGGTTTGGGCAAAGATCCTTCCCAAATCTTTCATTAATAAAAATTTCAAAGCCAAGTGGGGCTAAACTCAGTTGACAGAGCAGCTGTCTAACACGTACAAAGCCCTGCATTCCATAAAACTAGATGTGGTAGCACATTCCTGTAAACTCAGCAATGAGGAGATAAAGGCAGTTCAAGGCCAACCTTGGCTACATTGTGAGTTCAAGGCTAACCTAGGTCATATAAGACTCTCTAAAACACAAGAAAGAAAAAAGGAAGGAAGATGTGGAGGTTTGCATAAAAATGACTCACATAGACTCATAAGGAGTGGCATTATTGGAGGTGTGGCCTTGTTGGAGTAAGCGTGTCACAGTGGGGTGGGCTTTAAAGGTTTCAGAAGTTCAAGCCAGGCCAGTGTCTTCATTGCTCTTCCTGCTGCCTGCAGATCCAGATGTAAAACTACCTCCCCGGCTAACTTGCCAGCACCATGTCTGCCTGTGTGCCATTAGGCTTCCCACCATGATGATAATGGACTGATATTTTCCTTCATAAGAGTTGCCATGCTCAGACCTTGGGAGAGGGTTGAAGAGGAGGGGAGAGGTATGGAGGGGAGCAGAAAAAAAAATGTAGAGCTCAATAAAAAATATATATATATATATATATATTGGCTAGTTAGAGCATAAGATCCGATGTTAAACTGCACAGCTTCAGAGTGTCTATGTCAGTTCCATAGGCATTTGCTAAAGTGCATAGACTTTGGGTCTGGCTAATTTTGATGTGTGATTTTTTTTTCTTATTTGCAAATTCTCTACAAAAAAGTTTTAATTTAAAAGAAAAGAGTTGCCATGCTCATGGTGTCTCTTTACAGCAATAAAACCCTAACTAAAACAGAAGGGAAAAGAAAAGAGGGGAAAGACAGACACACATACACAGGTGGGGGAGGGGGAAGAACTCAAAGGTTGTTTCCAAAAAACCATAGTGCTCACTAGCTGGCTGCCCAGGATATATAAGAACATAAATCCAGAATCTCCCCCAAAAGGGCCTCAACAGCCAGGTTTAACTTACCTGTCTGTGTCCCGTAAGCGTTTTATGGACTGTCAAACTAAGTCAGTAACCCAGAAATCAGGATAACGCAAAGGAGAAGGTGAAAATCCCAGTTACTGGGCAGTTATGCAAATGTGTCTGAATAAGCCCAGTGGCAATGAGAGCCAAATCATCCTCTTGTTCACACTCGCTCTGCAAATGCTCTCTCAGGACTTCTGAGCCTACCGAAAAGGCAGCTAGATCCTCCTGTTGTGAGAAGATCCAAATGTCCTGGAGGGAAGCTGCAGGCAGGACCCTGGGCAACAGGTAGAGCTGAACCCCAAGGCCAGGGTTCAAAAAGAAGGAAAACTCAGAATGCCTCAGCAACCCTTCGGTAGGTAGCATCTAGCCACTTCTCAGAGTCCACCCACCCCCAAATCAGCTCTGGCACAAGCCCAGCCAGGTTTGTGTACAGGCTACCAAGTCCCTGAAAAATCCTGTCTGGCTCTCAGACTAGTTGGGTCTCCTGGGCATTCTGAATTTGGACAGACCTTAATACCAATTGCACTCCATCACTCTAACTGTACAGTTGTAGGGAAGGACCCAAAAAGCTGTTGCCAGAATGAGCTTATGGGCTAGAATAGGGCACCTCAACTCAATCTATGACTCAAACCAAGTCAGCTACCATTGGGTACTAAACAACATACCTATTCAACGGTCCTGCCCACAGGGTTTCCCTCAAGTCAAACATGGAGTTGTGAGTGAACACAATGACAATCAGGTCAGTGAGGGAGTTAAAACTATGCCACTCTGGCACACAGACTATTTTGAATTAAAGGTACCTTTAAAAAGAACAGGCATATGTTGTGGGGCATTGTTCAAAGATGTGTTACCTGTGTTTACGCTGTGGAACATTTGTTTTAATGATGCAAAGATGTGCTGCATTCTCTTATGTTGCATTTGTTTAACTCTGTGAAGCTGTGTTACTTTGCCTGCCTAAAACACCTGATTGGTCTAATAAAGAGCAGGATGGCCAATAGCAAAGCAGGAAAAAGGCCAGGCTGGCAGGCAGAGAGATAAATGGGAGGAGAAATCTGGGAGGAAGATGGAGGAGCAAAAGAAGGAAGAAGAGGACTCCAGGGTCCAGCCACCCAGCTACACAGCAAGCCACAGAGTAAGAGAAAGTTATACAGAAACAAAGAAAGATAAAAAGCCCAGTGGCAAAAGGCAAATGGGATAATTTAAGAAAAGCTGGCTAGCCGGGCGATGGTGGCGCACACCTTTAATCCCAGCACTTGGGAGGCAGAGGCAGGTGGATCTCCGTGAGTTCGAGACCAGCCTGGTCTACAAGAGCTAGTTCTAGGACAGGCTCCAAAGCCACAGAGAAACCCTGTCTTGAAAAACCAAAAAAAAAAAAAAAAAAAAAAAAAAAAAAAAAAAAAAAAAAAAAAGGAAAAGAAGTAAGAAGACATAAAAAAAAAAAGAAAAGAAAAGCTGGCTAGAAATAAGCCAAGCTAAGGCCAGGCATTCGTAAGAATGAATAAGACTCCATGTGTGTTTATTTGGGAACTAGGTAGTGGGCCCCGAAAAGAGTAAAACACAACCAACTACAACAACAACCATCCTGTCTCCTAAGAGCAAGAGCTGAAATCCCCTCCCTAAATTGGCAGGGAAGCAACATCCTGATTCAGAACCCAAGACCAGAATGGGAGAGCTGTCTAGACCATACTTATAGCTGTTCCTGCTTAATCCTCCTGCATGATCTGGTTGCTCCTTTGCAGGTCAGTAGCTGTGTGATGCTGAAAGCTCTTGATCAGACAACCTGGGGTGCTGCCTAAGTACTGGCCTTCACCACTACTGCCCTGCAGACCACAGAACTACAGCCCTCCTTGGGCTCAGCTCTGTCCAGAGGCTTTGCGCTATCATGGGGCTCAGCACCCACTGTCTCCTGGGCAACAGGAAGTCCCATTTTGGGATGGCACCTGTTAGAGGAGCTTATGACATCTCTGGTTTAAGATATCTTTAAAAGAAGGTTGTGACTCAGACATTCCAGGCGTCAGCAACCACCAAGGAGACCCAGCCACCTCACCCTCCTGTCTTCTGTTTTCCTACTGGTGACAGCGGTCCCTGCAGAAGGCATGGCCTTCAGGCACCAATGCAAGGGCTGAATGATCATCTGTCACCTCAGTCCTCTGCAGTATGGGGAGAGATGCTTTGCAGGATTTTCTATTAATTAAGAGTCCTAGACCAGGCTAGACCTCTTATCCTGTAGACAGCCTTAGACATGGCCCTCTGGCCTAGGCATCCTGGCCCCAGCTTTCTGGTCATGAGATTGGCTGTAGATGAATGTGAATGCCCCCCTCACCCCTGGAGCAAAGAAGCAGAAGTCATGTGCTCCTTCTCTAAGCTCCAGGTGTTCCTCCCTGTCTCAGCTGCCCCCAAAGCTTCTGCGCCAAGACATTTTTGGGTGTCTGTCTATATGCACTCTGCCACCTTCTCATGTATGTGAGACCCATCCTGGACCATTCTGGAAAGCTTTAGGGGTTGTTCCGTGATCACAGAGAAACCTGCAAAGGTCAGTCATGTCTGGGTCTGAGGCTAGTTCAACAATGTTCCTGGAGTCCTCCCTCTGAAACGCACTCGCCCCCCACCCCTTCTCTATTTTCCAAGGTTATGGCAGGCGGGCATACAGCAGACAGGGCACTGACAGAATGCTTGGCATAGGCTGGCAGAAAGCCCTTTTGATGGCATGTGTGGGACAGCTTTTGTGGCTTGTGGGTAGGGCAGTGGGCGCTGGAGAACGTTACCCAGTCACTCACCACAGGTCCTAAGCAGGTCCTCTCCAGAAAGTGGGAGACACAGATCATTTTGCCCTACTTTATGGATGTGACAGGAAAAGCCTTTGTGGGGAGCGACTGCTGGGACATCGAGTGTGAGGATGGAGGACTCCTGAGGGTTTGAGAGGCCACGGCTACTCCACGACTGACCCAGCAGCAGGTTGGCAGACCACAGCGTCAGCACGACTGGAGAAAGCCCAGGTGGCTAAGTGTGGGGCTGCAGACTCCTGTCCCCACCCCCCATCCCCAGCTAGCTACAATCCTTTCTCAAATTACTATTTTGAAAGCCTACTGAAAATTTCAGAATGAAAATAAGTGTCAGTCACAGCAGGCCACCCAACCTACCTGGTCCTGGCTCCAGGCCCTGCTCTGAGTGGCGCTTCATTCTGCTCCCAGTGAGCAGAATTATGGACCTGCCAGTCCGAGCCTATGCCAGTCAGAGCATGGACATGGAGGCTTCTTGTCTCCCCCAAATACACCCTCAAGCAGGAGGCAGAGAATGCCAATTACTTCCAAGATAGAAGTGGGCAGACCAGGAAATTACCTAAGGAGGGCCTACCTTTTGGGGGCAGGAGAAGTCTTTGCCTGGCAGATCTTCTTGTGCCTCTCCTATGAAAGCCGCCTACATACCTCCCCCCTCCGCCTAGGGTCAGTCATATACACACACATACACACCACAGGCCCTGTCTGCAGGATCCCTGGGGAAAACATGTTCTCTCACTCAGCGTAGAAACCCCACAGCTATTGCCAGGGAGATAGAGTCTATAATTTTCACACTGGCCCCAACAAGGAGCCACCAGGAGCTGCTACTAGCTGCAGAGCCATAGAGAAGCAAAGGGACCAGCAAGCAGATGGGGTTTCCCTGGGACTTTGGGCTCATAATTCCAAGGTCTAAGGCTAATCCAGCTATGGTGAGGGTCTCTGAAAACATGACCAAGCTGAGGGTCTGCAGGTCATGGATGGGGTTAAGCCCTAAATCAATGGCAGTTATCCTCACAAAAAAAAAAAAAAAAAAAAAAAAAAAAAAAAAAAAAAAAAAGTAGAGGAAGACATAAAGGATAAGGCCACGTGGAGATGGGATAGGTATGAACATATTGGTCCTGATCATGGAGGCAGACAGTCACAAGCCAATGTTTGCTAAAGATCATGGAGACTTCGACAGCTTCCAGGAGCCAGGAGAGGCCAAGGGTCTTTCTCCTTTACCTGCAGGAAGAGTCAGTCTCCAGAGAGGGTATGAGCTGTGCCTGTCTGGAGCTGGCTGTGGTGGGAATTTGCCTCAGTCCCAAGGGGTCAGACTGCATGCCCATCCCAAGCATATCTAACATGGATACAAGAGCTCCCTGGGGAGCCAGGACTTTGGCCTAAACTTGTAGTGCCCTCTCACCTGGGGCACCTTCTCTCTCTTTCCTATCTGTTGATCTTGCCCCTCTTCCCTTCAGCAATCCAAACCTTCACTGTCTTTCCACACAGGCTGGCCTGCCCACGTCACTGCTGAGTAGGGCTGGCCGCAGAGTTTTGGACTAGGGACACACTTAAAGCTGCAGAGTTTTGTCCTTAGAATAGGCTTCATTAATTGCACCTAAGTGTCCTTTGGTGAAGGCAGCTGAGGAGGTTTAAGCCTAGCCGGCCTCCAGCACCAGCCCCTACAAGGAGAGACTCCATGGAGGATTTTTATGCTGCCCTGATTTAGAGGGACTGCAGGTGTGGCAGGTCCGGTGAAGCAATGTTCCAGAAGGTGAAAGGAGACTCATGGCCTCTTCCAGCTAAGCCTTTTCTGCAGACCCCACTGATTGTTTCCTCAAAGGAAATTGTTCTGGGCTTTCTGGGCCACATCCTCAATAATCCACTTATACCAGACAAAGAGGAAGTGAGATCAGATCTCAGAAGCGTGAGCTCTGCTGCTCCCGGGGCGGCAGGGCGCCCTGCAAAATGCCGCTGCTCAGCCTGGAATAAGCTGGTGACTAATGGCGGTGTGAGTGCCATTCTAATTGAACACTGTTTTACGCATCTTGCAGATTTAAGTGATTCACCCCAAGCTCTTTTTCTTTCCAAGTCATTTTTGTTCCCCAGAAAGCAAAGGGCTGACAACAGGTACTTAAAGCCTTGGAACACTATAATGAACGCACCTCTTGGGAGTGGAAAAGCCCAGGGAAGGCAGACTGGACCACAGGGGACCAGGTAAGGATCCTGCCTTCCCAAGGATTATGTTGGTTGCCAATGCCAGCAGAACAAAAATCAGAGGATGGGTCCCGGAGAAGGCGGCTGCCAGACATTGGCAGGGGTATCTGGGTAAGGCACAAAGAGAACAGTGTCCTCGAAGACAGCCAAGAAACCCCTGCAGAAGCACAGAAGGGCAAGGGCTAGACAAGTCAGAAAAGGGTGCTCAGACGACTCACAGGAGTCCGTGACAGAGCAAAAGACCACACTAGTCTCCTGCTTCTCCCAAGACGCTGTGATCTTGATCTCTGAGAGATCATCGCTCCTCAAATCCCATCCGGGGCCCCTTCCTGGACCAGCTCCTGCTGTTCCCCAGTGCCCAGCATCCCTCCTCAGCCTAGACCAACTCCCTTGCCTGGGTCTGCATCCGGATGTCCCTTACTGTCCCCTACCCTCTGTCCCTCAGAGAATTTAGGGGAATGCTTTCCCTTGAGGAGGTACCATTTGGAGGGGGTACCTAGCTTCATGTAGGAAGGAGAGGGACACAAGAGGAACACACACAAGGAAGAGAGGAGCAGGGGGACAAAGGGCTTTCTCAACTCTTAAGCTCTGCTTCCTGGGCAGTGGCTGGTGGAACTAGAGAAGTTTTGGACGTCATGATGTATTAGTCACCTCTTGTCATTGCAAAAAGACACCTGACAGAAACAGTAAGGCTCAGAAGACTGATTCTGGCTCACAGCTTTAATAAGGCATAGTTCACCACGGTGAGGAAGGGTACAGGAGGCATGATGGAGCTCATGGTAGCAGAAATCTGAGGCGGGGACTCCCCATATCCCACAGGATCGTGAAGCAGCAACACATGCTGGTGCTCGGATTTACCTTGTTTTCTTCCCTTTTCGTTCAGTCTGGGTCTCCAGCTCACAGCATGATGCTGGGCCCGTTGAGGATGGGTTTTCCTCCTGACTTAACACTCTGGAGACACTCTCTCACACACAAGTGGTTACGTCATAAGTGTGGCACTGATACGTGGAGAGACAGCAGGCCAGTGGGACCGAAGGGAAAATCAAGAAACACACCAAGCTGCACAGGGACACTCCGTGTGCCATTACAGGCGGTATCTCAAATTTAAGTAAAAAAAAAAAAAATGACTTTTTAAAAAGTGATGTTGGGATCAACTAAGCCGTTGTATGAAAATTTGGTCCATGCCTGACGTGACAAGTCAGAATAATTAACTCCAGGTTATGAGTTTTAACCTGACAAGAAGCAAGAGAAGAAAATATGAAGATGTCTCTAAATAGATGTAGGACAAATTAGGTTCTGAATCCAAAAGAAATTTAGAAAATGATTGATTAAAAAAATAAATAAGGGCTGGAGAGATGGCTCAGAGGTTAAGAGCACTAGCTGCTATTCCAGAGGACCTGAGTTCAATTCCCAGCAACCACATGGTGGCTCACAACCACCTGTAATGAGATCTGGTGTCACTGTATCCTGGAAAGTGTATATATAATAAACAAATAATTTTTAAAATAAATAAATAAAAATGGTTGCATAAAAGAAAAACACTGTGTATGGGAAAGAGTGTATAAATGAACTTGAAAGACATGTAAACAGAGAAAATATGTTGGCATTCCTATTAAATATCTATCGAGCTCCAGTAACAAACAGAAATACCAACTAAAGAGGAAAGTGAAAAAATAGGCAAATTAGCCTACCATACGAGAAATGCAAGGCAAAGCTAAGTGAGCGGCTGTGCCTTGTCTGTCAGGCTGGCAAAAATCCAAGCAGCTGGCAACACGCCCTATGGCAGGCACCCTGTGGACGACAACGGTGCCACCCCTATGCAGGGAGAGTTGGCAATTTCAGCACAAGTCGCGTGCACCACCCTCCAGCCCACGTACTCCACTTCTAGGAACTAGCCCAAAGACACACTGCAGAAGCACGCAGGCATGGCTAATGCATGAGGCAGAAGGGGGGGGGGGGGCTTGTTGGCACACCTTCAGACTTAACGACAAACCATGACATAAATGGCTGGCAGAATGATGGCCTCCAGGGGTGCACGGAGCCTAATCCTGGGCCCTGTGCATGGGAAAGGGACTTTGCAGCTATGATGCTGATCTTGAGAGAAGGACAGCATCCTGGACCAAAGGCATCTGATATTGCCACATGGTCCTTACCAGGCAGTAATGGAGGCAGGAGTGCTCAAGTCAGAGAAGTGACCTAAGACATAAACAAGAGGCCCTAGTGGCAGCGAGACCACCAGCCAAAGAGTAAGGACTTCCTCTAGACGTGGGAGGCGGATTTAAAATGGATTCTACACAGGTGTGTCCGAAAGGATGCAATCCAGCCCACACTAGGTTGTAATATATAAGCGGTAGGCACTCAAAGGCAAAGGCTGCCAAGGTCAGCTGCACACAGGTCTCAGGCAGGAGCAAGGCTCTCTGGTGACAGTGCCTTGCCATCAGTTACAGACGATCTGATAAAGACATCTAGAGATGGAGAGGGCTCACAGACAGGGTCTCTCAGTATAGAGCAACCTGGGCCTCAAAAAGACTACACAGCAGGGGAAGTAGGGGCAGATACTGAGCAAGGAGAACAAACCACTTTTGTACAGAGGTACTGTCAACCTGACTCAGAGAAGTAGTAATAACAACAGTCATGAATGAGGTCACCAGGAGAACGTTGATCCTGACCGTGTTCATAGGACCACACTTGGCTGTTTGGGCATGAAAAAGTTCTGTAGGTATGTTTTAAAGAGTGTCCTTGGAGACAGCAGCTGAAGCACAGAGGGAAGGGATGGGCTGCTCTCTGTAATTCAGTTGAATGCATAAGAGAGTCAAGAGAGAGGGCTGGCCTCCACAGGGGCTGTCAGGATAGACCCAACGCTGCTGTTCATAGTCATCAACGAAGAGGTACAGTCAGCATTAGCACTGGGTTCTGCTCTATGCAGAGGCCTGGTTAGGAGGAGATGGGATAGCCTTCCTCTTGCTCTAATGTCTATAGAAACTTGTGAATTATCACAAGGCATGAGACTCCCACAAGGGGGCAGCACACAGAGGCAGCTGAATCAGCTGTCTCAGAGCAGAGATGGGCCTCTGGAGTGCCCAGGCAGAGAAGGAAATGAGGTGCATGGTGAGCAGCCTAGACCTCATGCAAGGCGCCCACAGCCTCCTGCAAACCTCAGCGCATGGCGTGTATCCTGGAAAGCTGTGCTTGCCAGCCCCGTGAGCTTCACCAGCAAGAGGAGCTCCTCAGGGCCCAACAAGCACCCTGCTCCTGACAGTCAGGAGGGCCACCCTCAGTTGAACACCCCTATTTGGTCCTCCCAAGTCAAGGCTACTCAAGGACCAGGTATAGCAAGGGATGATAATGGCCTTCACACGCCTAAGCAGGGAAGAAAGCAAGAGCTCTCCGCCTGAGCCTGTCGCGAGGGAAACAGCTATTTTTAAGGTAGCAGCACTGCCTCAGTGACCCTGAGAGGCAAGCCTGGCACATTCACATCGTGTTTTGGCCCACTTAGGAGCGTGTGATAAATGTTCTGCTGCATGTTGGCTCCGTGGGGCGGTGGCCGGGAGGCTGTCTTTGTCCCGCAGCGGCAAATGGAGCTGTTAGAAGAGGGACTGGCAACAGGCTGCTGATGCCACAGCATTCCCAGACATCACAGTCTCCATGGCACCCTTGGTGCCCATAGTACCCAGAGCTCTTGTGACACTTCTGGGTTACCACAGCCCTGGTGGTACCCTCAGCCGAGACTCTATAACTGCTCTCAGGAAAACTCCTCTTCTGATCTAGTTAGGGAGGAAGCCCCTCTCCTCGGTCAGCTTCTTGTGGCTGGTGCTCACTTCACCTCCCGACCTTTGAGGAATCCCCCTGTAGCTGTGCTCAGAACTCCCTGTGGGTCTCACCTCCAATCCTGGAAGGGATGGAGTCCTGTTTGATCCTTAGCATTTTCCCCTCTTCAAAGCCACTGCGGCCAGCAGCCCTGGCTTTCATGGAGAAAGGCCACTGGTGGGAACAGCCTCAGTATGGGAGGGTACAGGGAGACTCCTGGAGTGAGGACGGGGCCCAGATGGATTCTAGAAGGGCCTGTGCCTAGAGGCCCACAGAAGAGAAGTTCAAAGGCCATTTGGCAGACTGAGTGCACCAATGAAGGTCCGAGGCAGAAAAGTTCACAGTTCACTCAAAATTTAAATCTCAGAGCCCGCCTGGGCCCGAGTGGCCGAGCTCTGAGGTGGGAAAATGAGGGTAAGAACCAACAACGGCCGGGCCTGGCATCCACAGCACAGTAGCTGGGCCAGCCAGTACGGAACTCACTGAGACCTGACTACTGTCCACGCCGAGGGTCTCTACAGCCCTCCCGAGTCCATCTGCTGCTGTGGCCCCCCAAGAGGACACCAGGTCCTACTGGAAGGGTTACTCACCTCTCTCCTCCTCCGCTAGCACGAGCATGTTTTCTGCCCTTTCTTTTAATCAATGGCATCAGCGAAGGCACAAGCAAGAGTTGGTTTCAAATCATCTTAGGTCACAACCAACACAGTCAACAGATGCCGCTGTTTTGAGGCCGCCAGGGCACACTAGCCCGCTAAATGCGTTTGGCCCTAGAAGGTCTCATCAACCTCTGCCAGTGGGGTAGACTCTGCAGGACATCTGTGAGAGCAGACCAGGCCAGTGTGTTAGCCAGAGCCTGTGTGCTGTGGGACCACAGGCTGGGGAAACGAGGCTCAGACACATGCAAGGAGCACAGCAGCTACGTTCAAGGCCAGCAGCACCAGGTGGCAGGCCGAGACTTCTGTAGCTGTTACTGACATTGCTAACTCTAACGGCCACACCTCGAGCTTACATTAGCAATGCTTGCCATAGATGCTACCTACCTTGTGTCAGCCAGGCCCATGATGGGCCATAAAGCAATGGCTGACCCTGACATCCACAGCACAAAGATCTGAGACGCTAAACCCTAGAATTCAGGATGCAAGCCCTGAATGTCTTAGGAGGAAAGGGTGGGGCTAATGTGAAAGGAAAGGAAGTCACATGACACTGGCATCAGCATCAAAGGTAAGCTGCTGCCAGCACACTGCCCTCCATCCTGCTGATATCAAAATCCACTGGCTGTGGACACGGAGGATAGATGGTACCATCTGCCCAACGAAGCTGACATAGGCTGCCTCCCAATGACTTCTCAACTTGGTGTCTTGGGTGATCCATACGAGCTATAGGCAAAACTGGCTCCAGCAGTCCTAGGGATGATCTAGGATCCATGATTCAGCACTAACAAATGGGTCACATCCCAGAAGTCAGACAGCCTCTGAGTTCTCTGTGGCTATGACTGACTCCCCGCTGCTGTGTGGAGCATCTTAGAACCAGATTCTCCACAGACAGACTCAGTGAACCATAGGCCCAGTGATGTCCCACAATACTCCTGGCAGGATGCAGCCACTGAGAGAGGTTGCCATGGCAACCACAGCGCTGTTTTGCCTCTGAGATGCTGGGCAAAGAGTATCATCAGTGGGGGCTACATAAACAGATCCATCAGGGAAGGACAAGGGAGGCCCTGACCCAGGCTCACACCAGTTAAAAGTCCCCAAACTGCATGCTCACATCTGAGGTTGATCTTCCTCTGGCTAAAGTCTCTTCTGCATCTATCTGAGGATTTGGTGATTCTGTAAGGGGCAGAACTCCTGGAGTGGTTGGGGACTAAGTCAAAGGCATTTTGCACCCAACTCTCTTAGTTCTTTACCCATAAGCTTAAGAACACAGAATTCGTCTGTGAATTTGGGCCTAAGCCTTCCTACTGGTATGTGCTCCCTCCTAGCCCATAGAATGGCTCCATCAGTCCTTTTGAGAGAGCTCTGAGCCACAATGTTAGAGCCAGCTCCTTAGGAGGGAGACTTCATGCCCAGACTGTAGTAAGGGAGAAAGAAGTCAGGTTTCCCTTCCTAGAAATTACTGTCCAGGCACCCTGGAGTCTCTGTGTTGAGCTGGGACTGGCCTTAGCCTGGGGACATAAAGAAAGAGAAAGAGGGTTTAAGGAACATAGAGTGATCATGGCAGTAGGGGGGTTAGAGAGAAAGATGGATGGAGAGATCCATTCAATTGGAAATGGCCCATAAGGCCCTACGTAGGAGGAACATTTCTGCCGAAACAGCAAATTATGCCTGTTCTTCCGAAGCCAATCAGGGTGCTAAAACCACACTTGGACTAGGGCTCCTGCAGGACATCCAGACTTGGGGGTCAGGCATCTCCTTGGGTCCTTCCTAGGGCTCCCTTGATCTTCCACTTCCTGATAACAGTTCTCAGAGGATCTTCAAGACTGCCACCTTGATAGCACTGGCATTAACATTCAGCCTTGAGCTGCATGCACCTCTAAAACTCCCCACACCCACTGGAAGCTGGAACCAGGTCCTATCTTCCCAGCAAGAAATGTCCACAGGCTGCAAGGTCACCACTTTGCCTGCATGGGCCCCAGATGGGGTACAAGTCCTGTCTTCAAGCCTGTCTAGCCTCTGCCCAGCCATAACGGAGGTCAAAGGAGCAGCCTTTCCCCTCACTCCTGGGGAGTCGTTACAGGGAGAAAGCCAGTGGGCAGGGCCTACACTAGGATGCACAGACCAACCACGTTTCCAAATGGAAAAATGAACTGTTTACTACAAGAACCAAACACCGTACAGAACAGAGTAGCACACGCTCTAAGAACATGTAACAAACAGCAAAATATGGGGCTTGTGAAGGAAGGGTTCGGGTGACAGCCCCAAGCCTGCCACTTGATAAAGGACAGAAAGTGAACAAGAGCAAGAAAGGTTTTCTAAGAATGCCCCAGGTCTGCTCAAGATGCACCCTCCAGGCCCTTCCCCTCCCCCCTCACTGTCAGTCTTCCCTTGTCCAGGAAGGCCTGCCCCCTTACAGAGGGCTTAGAGGCAGACCTGCCCCCAGAAAGGCTTGATCACACGCCACACAGCTCACTTATACCAACAAGGGCCTCTGGGTGCTCCCAGATATGACATGTACTCTCTGACAGAACACTGCTTCTCAGATCTGACATTTTGGAGTACCCATTTTTGTTAGCCATGATGTCATTATACAAAAGAAATTAAAAGCTAATAAATACAGCTCTTTCTTCCTCTGTGGTCAGCTCTCTCTCTCTCTCTCTCTCTCTCTCTCTCTCTCTCTCTCTCTCATGTTCCAGTGATACTGGTAGCTGGGGATGGAATCCAGTTTTCTGGAATTAAAATAAGAAAAGTATGGGGAGGGTGAGCTTCTCAGATATAGCCCTCTCCCTACCTGAGAGGATGCTAAAGTTTTATCAAAATGAGTGACTAGCTAGAGGGCATGAGGGGAAGGTAAGGCATTGTAGTTGAAGGGCTGGAAAAGCAGCCATACCAACAGGGAAACGTGTATTTTCTCGGAGTCCTGATTATTCTCACCTGGACGGTATGTCTTGGAATTAGTTAGGGTCACATCACTCTCTAGGCATCTGTTCGATGAGGAGAAGACGGAGTCAGGGAAGGACCCTAAGGGTTGTACTGCCTCCTGCAGAGGTCCTTGACCCCTGGGAAAGAGGTGCACAGACCACCTACTCATAGGAGGAGCCTGAATGGTCCACGGCTCTGAAAGAGGCACCACTGGGGACAGGAGAGTATTTCATCTGAAGTCTCATTCCCTCCTGGCATCCTCTGAATATAGCCAGGCTGTCATGATGCCCCAAGGACCAAAAGGGGGGGGGCTTTATTCCATTCCCACAACTGAGGATTTTTTTCCCATGGTTGAAGAATGAAGACTGGCCCATCCTCAGCCTCCTCTCTTTCTGCTCCGAGATGTGACTTCTTCGAGTTCTCAGTAACTGGTGGATTTGATTATATCCCCTGCTCTTCCAGGCCAGCCTGTCATTCCCAGGATGGATGGAAGCCTGGCAGAAGAGAAAGTCTAACCAGCAACAGCACCGCACCCTCCCTACAGGGATGTCCAGGATTCCCATAGGATGTTTCTTCAGGCTCTGGTTAAACAAGAAAGCTGAGTGTGAAATTCTGACCCCTAAGCTAGGGAGCTAAGAGCCTGATGCCACCTGCGGGTGAGCCTGCCCGCCCAGTTCATGCTCGATGAACAAGTGCCTTGCAAAGCCAATGTTCGGAGAGTGGTCAGGGCCAAGGTCATTCATTCTGGCTCAAACTGATGACGGGCTTTTCAACCAGTCCCTTCTAGTTTTTATCTTCACCTCCATGACAGTCATTCAATGTCTATCTTTCAATTTCTGTATTCCTGATTTAAGCGATATTCCCAAGCAACTGCCTGTGTGTCCCAGTCCACTCTGCTTTGTTTCCATAAAATCCAGCAGCTACTTCTCCCAGGAACAACTTTCAGGGGCTTCCTGCTCAACAAACCCATCACAACAAAATCAGCCCTCAACACTCCAGCAGGAGGTCAGGAGAGCCCAGACCTTTCCACGGCAGAGGCTTGAGTCCCAGGCATCTAGACGTTACCCTCACAGGCTCCTACTGAGGAATAAATTTCATCAGCAGATCTGTCTGTCACCATCAGGGAAACACAAGGAGACAGCCTCTCGCTTCCACTGGGAAGGCTATGACCCAGAAATCCCGACCCTGACAAGTATGGGAAGGGATAAGGAATGGTGGGACAGTAACATGATTTGTCTTAAGGTCATAAGACTGCCCTGTGATGTGGTGATTCCACCTGAGCAACAGAATTTAAAGCAGGAACACCCAGAGACTGTTGAACACTCATGTTCATGGCTACAGTAGAATCCACAATGGTTCATCTGTGGAAGCAACCCAAGAGTTCATCAGCAGGAAAGCACTGGACACAGGATCTGTAGGCTCGCTCTGCCTTCAGAGGAAGAGGATTCTGACATACGCTACAATGCAGACACACTTTGAGAGTTTTGCTACAGAAACGCGACCAGAAACAAAAGACAGATTTTGCATAATTCCACTCACTACCTCCTATTGAATGCTTGAGTCCCCGCAGATTTGTACATTGAAATCTTAAGCCACAAGATGACAGGAGCAGATTGTGAGGGTGGGAGGACTCATGAACAGGACACGCCCTGAGGCGGGACCCCAGGAAACTCTGACCTCTTCCCACCATGCGAGGACACAGCTGGGAACTTAGTCCCCACCAGACACCATATCTGCCTTCATTCTGGACGTCTGGCATCCATAACTATGAGAGATATTTATTGCCCGAGCATCCAGTATGTGGTGCTTCCGTCACAGAAGCTAGAAATAGCCAAGGCAAGGTGTCCTGGTACTCAAAACCAGAGATAGAAGCAGAACTCTGTTGCCAGGGCCCGGAACGAGGGCAAGGGAGAGTTATCACTTAATGGAGACAGCTTCATCTTTGCAAGATGAAAGTAATCAAAGTCAGTCACACAACAACATGGCCATGGGGACATGGGACTGTGTGCCCAAAACAGGATAGATAGGTGACAAACATTATGCTAAATGTAGTATACCAGTTTTTTTTTTTTTTAAGAAGTTGGGGGAAAAAAAGTCAAGGACTTTTATAACACATTTGCATAGCCTATCTCCAAGAATCATAGCCGCAGGTGAAGCAGCCATTGGTGAAAGGCACATTTGACTGGAAACACTGGTCTCAGATGCACATGCCCTGCTACCACCTGGCACTCGGTGGGGCTTCAGTGGGCTTCGTCTCCCCTATAGAAAAGTGACTCACCCTCTGAACCACAGCATACAAGTGTATATATCCTCGGGTCTACCAGACATCCCAGCTTCCTTTCCGGGTTCCCACTCCTTCCTGCCTAGGTGATGTCTACAATGCGGCCACTGAGAGCAGCTGGAAGAACAGACCCCGACCTGTGACAGGCCTTCCTCTGACACCCAGCCTAAGACTCCTGGTGGCCTGACTGGGCAGCTAACTGGGATCAGTGGTCTAACAGTACTACCCACGAGCTCAGAAAATGTGCCTGCACCCCCCCCCGCAACCTGTTTCCAGGCCAACGACTTTCAAAACCAAGACTTGGTCAGAGGACCCATAATCTTGGGGTTCTGCAAACTTGTCATAGGACAGGATACCCTCATGAGGACCAAGAATGCCCCCTGAAGGAAGAGTAGGGGACAGTAGATGCAGGAAGGGTGGGTAATGGATACCCTGAAACCTCCTCAGGGGATAGAAATAGGAAGAGTCCCAGAAAACAGCATCTACCCCTGCTCCCAATGACCCCAGGCTAGCCCACTAATGGTGGTCTTCATCCTGGGATGTGACAACCCAGCCCTCTCCAGACCTAGTTTGTGACTGTCTCCCAGTTCCAGTATCCCCTTGGCTACTTTCCTGAGCCCAGTTCCAGTACCTCCATCAGCTACTTTCTGAACCCAGTTCCAGCCTCGGTCCTCCGCTATTCCACACACACACCCCCACACACACACCTGTCCTTCCTGCCTGCACCCTCTGTAGCTCTGGCAACATCAGCACAGAGGGGTCTCAACTGGTCTCAGGCTAACCATCTTCACAGTCTCCAAGCAGTAGGCCTGGAGGAACCCCTGGGACCCGGGATGTTAGGGACCCTCCCTGTGGTGTTTTCAACCCTGTGTAAAGTGCTCATCTGCTTTGACTTACATTCACCCAGGGCTCCGGCAACCAGAACAGCCATCCTTTGTGATCCAATGAAGTAGAGGCAATTAATCACCCTCAATCACCCTGTGCTTTGTACTCTGGTGGCTGTACAATCTCTTTAGAGAGGGCTTTCAGAGCCTAAATAGACACAGTGCCCAGACAGCTGTGAGGCCGGAGGGGAGGGAGGTACCCGGACAGCTGAACAGAAACGTCTGTTCAGGAGGGGTCCATCCACAGCACACCACGCGGCAGAAGCCGAGGGCTAATTCCAGCCTTTTCAGAGCCCTAGTTAAGTCTCTTTGAGTTATAATTACCCCCAATCTGTAGCTATCACAAGGCAGCAATCAGGAAGTTAGATCTAGCCAAGAAAGAACAAGGCAAGTGGAGACAGGCTCAGCAAGCTGCCTGCCTGAGGGACAAGCGCTTCAGGGTTGGTCTGAGAGAAAGCAGGCTGGGCCACCACACTAAGTTCTATCCCCTTGCACCTAAGAAACAGACATAGGTACTGCCTGGCCTCTGGACTCCAGTGTGACCTGAGCTGTTGTTTCAGTTGGCAGATCCATCGGATGTCACAGCAGATTGGGGAGCTGGCTACACAATGCAGTCCTTCTAAGATCCCCCCTCATTCTAGGTCACAGGGCACCCCTTACTGAGGAAATCACTCAGCCTGCAAGAGGGCTTCAGTATTGTGAGTGGGTGGGTGTTAGGATGCAGACCTTTACAGGGCGACAAAGGTTCTATAGAGCTAAACCAGGACACGTATTCTCAGTTGAGTCCAGAGACCCTGCCCGAAAGGTGGTGGAGGACTGCGCTGACAACCCCAGAAAGGCCCAGCGTCCCCTGCTTCTTCCCTGACCGTCCTGAGCTTTTTGCCCCAGTGATAGGACTAGCTTCTCTGAGGAGTGATGGAGCAAGTCTGTGTGGCTCTGTGGTCCCACATGTCCCCAGCCTCCACTGGCCCACCCAGAGGTTCTTCCTTACCTTGCCAAAGCTGCCCTTCCCAATGGCTCGCAGAATCTGGAAGTGGTCGAAGTTCACTGTGGGATGAAGCAGAGAGACACCAGGTAAGGTGATGGAAAGACCTGTGCCAGGCACAAGCCCCACCCTTGAGAAGTTCGCCCCTGCTTGGCAATGCTGCAGGCTATCAGAGATCGCCCACTTAGCCCCTCAAGAGGGCTGATCATGTCTCTAGGTGAAGTCCAGGTATACAGAGGATGGTTCAGACCCTCTTTGCAGGATTTGCAGGATTGCTATGGAGTGGAGGCAAGTATATGATCACCAGCAGGACTGGGGTTAATGAGCCAACGCAGGCTCCCAGACTTCCTGTGCGGCAAACCTGCACCCAGCAACTCCCCTGACATCACACCCCATGAAAGATGCGCAACAGGAAGCCCAGGCCTCTGGGCTCTTGGAGCACCAGCCCCTACTCTGGGGTTCTCCAGCAACAGGAGGGAACATTGGCCGGGGCGGAGCTCGCTGGACGAGCCCAGGATTGCAATGGTCTCTGATGAACAATGGGGTGCAGCACAGGAAAGCACAGCTGGTTGTCCTTTCCTGGGGTCACCAGGGCCCTACTGATGGCACCTCTCTGCTGAAACAGCCCTGGTGAGGGAGGCACCCTCTGTCAGTGCACCAAACCTTTTGTCAGTGAAGGATTCTGATCCCCAGACTTCCTGCTGTGCCCTGCCTGAAGCTTTCCCATGGGGTCAGTACGTGTCAGTCTCTCTTACTGTCCTTTTCTCAGGTAAGGCCTACGGGATGGGCTCAGGCAGTCTAGATTTCTGTCCAGCCCCACTGAGTCAGCCAGGCCAGCAGCCTAAGTCCCCAAGTGTGTAAGGCCACACTCTACCACTTGGAGGGTCTACCCAGGGCGTTCAGCCTAGCTGCACAGATACTTAACTCTGGGGAAACCCTGACTGCCCGTGGCTGGTGGTGTTACTAATTCACTTCATAACCACTCCCTCCCCCACCCCACCCGAGATTTGGGGCCGAGTGGGACTCCCATTCTAGCTTATGTGTGTAAGGCAGGTACTCGGCTGCTGCCCCAGATGGGGAAGCTGATTAGTACAGGCCTAAGTAGAAACTGGGTTGGTTGGGGGGCAAGATGAAGTGGACAGGGTGCCAGCAGCTGGACTGGCCACAAGGTCAGGAAGGCCCGTAGAGAATGGGTCCACTCTTCACAGATGACAACCCAGTCACCTCATCCAAGCCTGTGCAGCACCAGACACCACATACCAGGCGGGATCACCTGACACCAGAGCTGCCTCGTTTGGGGCCACCTGCTGGAGACCTCAGCTTATTTGGTCGTTTTTTGTTCTGGGTTTTGTTTTTGAGAAAACTGCACACTGCAGAGAGAAAGCAATCACAGCAGGGTGGGTGGCAGCCAGCCCCTCCGCTCCTCCTATGAGCAGGAAAGCAATGGTTGCTGATTCCTGTAAGCCACTGCATCTACCAGCCTGGAGAGGGAGCCTGGTTGTCCGAGCCTAGCCACATGGCAAGGACAAAACTATAAGGATAAAGCGAGAGGGTGGTGAGTGCATGGTGGGTAAGGTGGGACTGTGCAGACCCCATCCAGCAGAGGCTCACAGGGACCTTGCTCTTCCCTTAAGCCCTAGGCTGTCCCATAGACACGGCTCTGTTCGGAGCTACGAAGCGAGGTGAGGGTGCCCTATGCTGCAGCCACCACCAGAATCTTTTCACACCTTGCAGTTTATGCTCATCCATGACAAACACACTAGTACTGCTCAGTGATGAATGTTATGCAGGGTTCCAAAACGAAATGAGCAGGGGTGGGGGAAGGGATCTGGGGTCAGGTGCAGGATCAGCAAGGCTGGGAGTGGAGATAAGGCGCTGACCTTGGGGTTTAAAATAAGGTCTGCATCTTGATGATGGAGGGAAAGAGGCCTGGACCAGCCATATTGCAGCTTCTGGAGATAGGCTCTGCCAGCAAGCTTTGGGCCAGGGTCCCTCTGCCTCCCAATCAGAACTCAGATGCAGCTGCTGTTACCTAGAGGTCCCTGGTCTCCTATAGCTGCACAAGAGACCCAACACACTCAGGCACACAAGTTAGGCAGCCTCACCCACTCTCAACAGTTGATAAGAAGTCTGCCCCCCATGCCCACCTTCAGAATGGTAGCATGGAGTCTGTTGAGCTCTATCCTAGCCCCATTGGTAGCCAGAGTCCAGCCCAACACCACTTGAGAAACAAGTTAGGGAAGCTCACTGGGATGTCCTCAGTAGCCAGCACAATGCAGGGCATCAAGCGTCAGTCCGAAAGCTATGAGTTCACACGGGAACTCAGCCAAGACAACTAGCTTTTGCAGAGCCTAGGTATAATATTCTGAGTTTAGCCTTTACTGGAGAAAAAGGATGAGAAATAAAATACATTAAATAACAGTCAGAGGCATGTGAGAGTCTCCTAGCAGCTGCCCCCTTCCATGCTCAGACACCTGCACAGTCGAAGTCACCATCCAGATTTGTGGGAATGAAGCCTCCTAGGAAGGCTGGGTATAATGGCACCTGCTTTTAACCCCAGCACTTGGAAGGCAGAGGCAGGTGGATCTCTAGTTCAAGGCCAGCCTGGTCTAAACGTTGCATTCAGGCCAGCCACAATACATAGTGAGATCCTATCTCCAAACAAAGAGACAAACACCAGAAAAGACTCCAGGCTCCTAGAGAAGAACTGGCAGGGTCTGCTGAGGGACAGAGCCAGGGAGTGCACAGCAAGAGCTGTGGTTTGGACACTGGCTTGTCTGTGGGCTCTCAGCAGCCCCCAGCTCCCTGCGATGGGCCGGAGTAGCTCTGGAGGAGCCCGCAGTGTGCCCATCTCCTTGGATCCTTGGTTTCCTCCTACGCCGAGGGCCCATGAAGATCTCACCTGCCAGCTCCTGCAGTGGGTGAGGGAGACAGGCAAGCACTGCTGGCTGCAGCCCTGAGAAGATGCAGGTGCCAGGTGGCTTCAGGTTTCAGTATGCAACCCTCCTAACCTCAAAGGCACATTCATTCCATAACCAATTCATAAAAACACACAGAGATGTGGCTGCCATGGGAGTTCCCCAGGGTTGGAAATTAACGTGGCCTGTACAGGGAAAAATTCCTGCCGAGACAAAAGGGTACTGGGCTCATTAAGTTGACCCACCCTCCCGGTAATTGGCCGTTGGAGTGGAAAAAAAATCGAAATGAAGATTCCTGACTTTCCCCAAACCTGTCTCATTGCCAAGAGCTTTGTCCATCAAAGTGACCAGGCCAGTTCTACTTGTGTCCATTTCCTAACAAACTTAGCTGGCTTCCCTTCCAAAGACCCCAGAACCCAGCGCTGCTGCCACTCCCCAGATGCAAGCTCCCCCCACTCCTTTTAGGTTTCCATAGCAGCCAGGGGTCTGGCTACACATCCCAGCACCGAGAAGAGTCTAAAACCCTGACAACTCTTTTCAGGCTTGTTCTTGTTGGGGAGACACAAAGAAAATTCTGCTGTGGAAGAAAACACTCTAGACAATCAAATAAGTGGGGGGGGGCTATGCAAGGAAAGGGGGTACAGATGACCTGTTTTTACAAGGTCACCACAGGGACGCTTCTGAGGATGAGCCTGGGCAGAAGAGAGAGCCCAGGGGAGGGCTGATCAGGACAGTTTGCCCAACTCCAGCACTAGTTGTTGTACAAAGGCGAGGCGAGATCCCTGCCCCCTGCCCAGTGTTAAACACCTCATAAATCCTCAAGCAGGTAGAAGAAAACACTAGTTCAATTCCCTACAGGTCCTTTTTACACATCCACATCTCCTGCTTGAATTCAAATTTGCAACGCAAGGAAATGGCCCAGCTCAGAGCTCCAAGCCCCCAGATGCTCTTCCATCGTACAACGTACTGAAGAGCGTGGGCACAGACTCTTCCCAGGGCAGATAAATATTTCAAAAATCAAGGGTTTTTAAAATATTTATTCTTTGAGGAATGCTTTCATTTTGCAGAGTGTGGCTGGAAGCAGTCGTTGCTATATGGGAACAGGTTACCTCTCTTGTACCTATAGCTCTGCAGCCTTTTTCTCCAGGACGAGGCACCAGGTGAGGTATCAGGGAGCCATCGAGAGTGCTGTTCAAGTCATTGGCTGGGGTCCCAACCACTAAACCAAACCAGCAGGAAAAGACAGGGTATCTCAGCATCCCAAGCCAGCAACTCAGAGAATTTCCGGTCACGTGTTCTCCCGGGGAAGCATCTAACTACGATTCTGAGTGCCCCACTTGACACTGAGGCTTGGCTGGGTGAGAAACACACACCATAGGAATGACAATTGACACTGCCTTTTCCCCCTCTGGTTTCCCTGCGACTGTCGGATGTTCTGACTGAGCAGCCTGAGCAGGTGTTTCTGCACACATGTGTCCTCGGCACCTTTGGATCACGTAAGGAGTGTCACCTGTTTGTCCTGCTGCGTCAAGCAAATCGAGGGTGGCTGGAAGAGGCAGAGGGGGCAATCATTCTGATGACAATATCAAGACCATATGTCAGCTAAAAACAGTCAAGAGAAAGCCAAAACAAAAACAGAGATTCGTATACATACAATCCTAAGCAAAAGCTACAGGTCTTATTTGAATGTGCCTCTCCTCCAAACAAACACCCTGCCTGCACCTCCCCTCTTCTTCGTGGCTCCTCAGGTCTGTCACTGGGTTCAGCACACGGACTGTGGTGAGCATAGAAGCAGTGCTCCCTAACAGGAAAGCAATGGGGAAGCGCTAAGTCACTAGGTTCTATGTTAAAGCAGACAAAGGCATGCCCCTGTGAGGAAGGCAGAGGGAAGATGGTCCCTGGAAAAGCAAAAATAGACCAGCGGCTGCACCGTGAGTCACGCTATTGTTATCGGTGACACAATCAATGCACAGCCTGACGGCCTCCCCCGCAGGCCTGGAGGGGCAGCTATGCTCGCTCTCCACATCCCAGAGAAGTCTCCAGAGAACCCTATCCAAATCCAGGACGGGCCCAGGAAGTTAAGTGCTGGACAGAGAAAAGCCAGGGATGAGGGGTGCTACCCACAGCCTCCAATGGATCTGAGGCTGGGAACCTTTCTTGGTACAGACTGCATCTCCTGGTCACTTATGAGAGCCTCCTGATCTCAGCATCCTCCTACAGAGTCTCTCTCACCCACGGGACAGTTGAACATGAAACTCTCTGAAGTGACCATAAAGGATTTCAGGTTATAAGGTGAATTGGCCATATAGTCTACAACCCAGGAAGACTCTCATGAAGAAAACCTCCCACCCCAAATGACTAAAGGCCTGGTTTAGTATAGTCCTGTGACTTCTATGAAATGTGTTTATGGCCCAGGAACATGGGCTACCTGGGGTTACAATCTCTTCCCTTGGTAGGAACCAACAAAGAGTCAGGCAGCCCAACTCTGCCCTGCAATAAGCCAACATGGTACAGACGGTACCCAGGAGTGGCCCTCAGAGCTGCTCAAGACTGACAGCTGCCCTTTCTTTTCCTACATGAGGAAGCTGAGTGGGGCAGACCAGCTGGGTAGCAAAGGAAATTAGGTATTTTAAGGGGTGAAAAAGAAGAAGTTCTCTACCCTGACTTGACCTCAGGCAACCTCTTTCCTCAGCCTGAAGATGTCTCTGGTCCCAAGGGGGAAAGTTCAGGTGCAAAGGAAGCAGATGTGTTTGTGGTGCTGATGCTGGACTCCTCAGTTCAAAGTATTAAAGGTGTAGGTAACAGTGAACGTACTTGCTCACTCACAGCTCAGGCAGAGCAAGGCTGCAGCCCTCTAGGGCCACGAACTTGTGGCCTATGCTACTGCCTGTACTGCCAGGGGATGTTGTTCTCAGCAGTCACCCCAGCTAGCCAGGCCACACAGGGAAGCAAGCAGGCCCTGTGCCCCCAACTGGGAACTGCTTCTGAGAGCCTGCTTCTGCCTGACCATCTGCTGCTCACCTTCAAGCCTTCTCTCAGACGCTGACTGAGGTCTGCCCCCCCCCCCCATAGCCCTGCATTTGTATCTTCCGCTAGTCTTTGTCTCCAGCCTTGGGACTGGAGCAAAGGCCTCTTCCTGCGTTTTCTTGCAGCAGACACAGGATTCAGAAGTAGCTGAGATAAAGCTGAGGTCCCAAGGGACCCTGAATCCCAGAACAATCCTGGCTTCCTATAGCCAGGATCAGAACAATCCTGGCTTCTTATAGCCAGGATTATGCCAAGAGCCAGGGGACCTGGTGCACCCCGCCACGAGTCTCCATGGGGGCAGTGACCTGGCCCATCTCCCACCTTTTGTTTACAGTAAATGCTCCTGGTAATGGCTTCCCAGACTGCTCTGCCCACCCTGGCCCTGCCACCTGAGCCAATCTGGAATCCTGTTCCCGCGTTCCATTTTGACATCCCCCAGACTGCACCGGAAACTTCCATAAATTAATGATTAGGGCAGCAGCCAGATCAATACAATGGCTCTGGCCAGCCGCAGCTCAGTTCCTGGGGCCTGCGGGGAAGCTGCCTGGGATGGGCAGAGAGCCTACCCCACAATGGTTGGAACATGGGGTTCTCCCACAGTTGTGGGCAGCAGTGTTTCCCCTAAGATTACCCAGGGGAATCCTATTGTCCAAAGTCTGACTTTTGCTAACCGCTCAAGTGATCAACACCCTTAGAACCACTAGGGACAAACTTGGGAAGCCCCAGGTCCATTAGTACCCCATTAGGCAAGAACCTACCCTGTTAGACTCAGTCAATGGACACAGGACATGCTGTGCCGTGTGTGTGTGTGTGTGTGTGTGTGTGTGTGTGTGTAGGCTTTGCTTTCCCTGGCCATGACTTAACATTGAGACCCAGGCAAGCACCCCTGCTATAGCACCACAGCTGGCTTCAGTCACTAGACTTGGGCCTCCACCACCTCCTGCACTCAGGTGTTTGGGGAGTCAGAGACCCCAAACTTGCCTGGAGCCTCCATCCTTCATATCTCTGAACTGGGAAGGCAGAATAGAATGAGGTTTTTATCCAGGCTCCCCTCCCAAAAGACCAGAAGGTTTTGGGTCCAGCTGTCTCACGGGATCAAAGAACTGTGAACTCACTTGCTGCCCCAAGTTCCTCTCCTCCCCAAGATGATCACAGCCACGCACACACTCTGTAGCCCTTACTGCTCGCGGCTGTCCACACCTTGACTCTACTCTCTCTGGAGCTCCCTCCACTGTGAGCCATCCTGATCCTTTCAGGACACAGGAGCCCCTCTCCCCAGCAGATATGAACTCCGGGTTTGAAGAGCATGCGCCTCTTACCTGCTGGGGTGGGGGCTGGAGTACAGCAGTGGCTTCCGCAGCAAGAGTCCAGTTAGGGCCCAGAACATTAGACAGCTCTCCAGAAGTGGTACCAGGAATGTATTAGCCTTGCGTGAATGTATGAAGCAGACAGGCCAGCCTGACAGAAACTTAGGATGGCCTCGCAAGGGACTTATTATTTTTTTTAATGTAGGAAGCATGGAGGATGGAGGTGGGGCATGTAGCCAGACCAAGGCTTAAAGGAGTCTACCCGAAGCTGCCCTTCCACTGGCCACTGCAGGCTCTGGGCTTCTGCTGCAGCTCCACCAGGTTTCAGGCCACCAGCGCCCCCCAGAAGAAGACAGAGGAGCCCTAGGAAGAGGCAATAGCCTGGCTGCCAGAGGCAATAGGTACTGGACTCCCAGTTGTAGACCTGGGGTGGACCTCGGCACTTCTAGACCGCTTCACATATGGGGGAGCCGCATCTATTGGGCAATCTGTGATACAGAAGAGGCTGAGGTCCCACGACTGACCACCCTGCAGTGAAGGTCAAGCATAGCAAGGCCCACAGAACCCAGGGAGGCCATCCACCTGTGCTTAGCTCTGCTGCTTCTGAAATTAGTCAGGACCTGAGCTAGCAACTGCCCGCACACTCTGGCAAGTAAGTGTCTTGCAGGGGAAAAGCTGCCACAAACACTTTCATTCCCCTGCTCCTCCTAGGGGATGGGAATGGCGGCCCAACTATGTAGACCCCAGGACTACAGTAGGAAGCAAAACCCAGCCGCAGGTCATGCACAGTCTTGCGCCCACCGCCTCCTCTCACCACACCTGCAGACACTCACTGCACAGCGATGTGGGAGAACAGCCAAAGTGGTGCCAGCAGCTGCCTAGTGCAGCAGGGCTTCCGCAACCAGACAGGCGTGAACTCACATCTTACTCTCGTACATTAACACTTCCAGAGAGGCGAAAACACCTTCCCCGACTGTCGGCAGCACTTTCCCCGCAGCCTCCTCTTTCCTGGAATGAAGGGCACAGAGGGAGCAACTGGTGCCCTGCAGTCCAGGGCTGTGCACTGAGGACAAGAGACACTTTACGCCCTTTTTTCTTGGCCCGCCAATTGCAGAAATGGCACTGCCCCCCACACACACCCTGGCCCATGAGTGACAGGTTGAAAGCTTTTTCTATCATTCCTCCACACCCTGCAGGGACAAGAATTGGGGCTCTGACGTGGTACCCTGTGCATCTTGAGTCCCAGTTGCCAGTCCTATCCACACAGTATGCACAGATTCCCAAAAGAAGCCACTCGGTGTCCCCTGATGTTTATGTCTCTGCCCTACCGACACAGGCTAGGGGACATGGCTGAGTGCTTGCTGTGAACCCCAAAGCCATGGCCCCCAGATACACTTACTTCAACACACTATAATCTCATCCCACACACCGACTAGGAGTGAGACTAGGCCATATTTCATCACCAAAGAGTTTTCTTCTAAACATGTTAACAATAAATGGTAGGAAAATACCAACCTGCTAAAAGCAGTCCTTCCACACTGACCCAGGGACAGAACTCACTGCCTGGGATCTCTTCAGGGCATCGGGACAGCTATCGCCTCCTCGATGGCCCACAGGACTGAACCAGGAGAGGCCAAAGTTGGACATTGCTGCCATGACACAGAGGAACCAGTCACCTCCACCCTTTGGACTCAGGAAGCAGAGAGGTTCCTGGGAACAAACCAGGTTACAGCCAGAGCAGAGCCACCCCAAGGCAGCCCCTTAATAAAGCCCACAACCTATGCAGCCTCCTCCCTCCTAGAGTGCCCTGACCATAGGACAGCCTACACAGATGGGTCACTGGTGGTACTGGGCCTCTCCACACACTGCAATTACAGATACTTTGTTCAGAACACACCCTTCTCTGCTTTCTCATTTGAGAGGAAGGACCATAGCTCACCTTGCGGTCTGAGTAGCCCTACACTCAACAAGAGCCAAAGGTTCTGCCTGAATGCAGCCTTGATCTTAAGATCATGGGGCAACTCCAAGGAGGAGGTGGCCAGGCTCACTTGACCTAAGGCAATTGTCCATCAATTCCCAGGGTATCAGTCAAGTTAGGAGGCACCCAGGGAGCAGGCTACAGTCCTCAGAAATGCAAGACAGGCGGCCCCACATCTGGACTTCATCCCACTCCCCTCCCCTCCCCATCTCCTCCTCCTAGAGGGTTGACCATAAAGGAAGCATCCAAGACTCAGCAGGAAGCATTTCCTTCATCCTTAGGCAAGACAGGGGCTTTCCAGAGCTCAGAAAGTTGCTAAGGCAACGGGCAAAGTGCAGTGTGGGAGGAGTCTGGAGCATTCATGAGCATCCGTGTCTGTACACACATCAGAGCAACATGAGGCTGTCTCCTCACACTCGTACCCATTATAACCCAGGGCCCAGAACATAAGGCACAGTCTTACACACTCAGAGCACAACTCCCACCCCCCACGCTCACACATTCATCTTACCCACACTGGCATAGATAGGCACACTCACACTTTCACACAAAGTCATATGATTTCACACCCACGACATTCACACCCACCCAATATACACACAGACTTTATCTGCTCTCTACCCAGTCCAGAAGCCTGGGTGGTCGCATTTCCCACTGGTCACTTATGTCCGGCCTGCAACAGGGAATTTGAAATTGTGCTTCAAGTTCCCACCCTGCAGGAACAGGAAAGGACCAGGAGAGGTGTCTGCCACAGAAACACACCCCTCCATCCCCAAGGTGATCCTCCTAAAGTCTGACCTCAGCTGCTCAACCCCAAACTCAGCTGGCTTTGAGAAGTCCTACCCAGTACTATGAAAATATCAAGCATGAACTGAGAACACAAAGACTGAGCAGGCTAAACTTCACACAGCAGGCTTAGTCAGCTCTGAACCTCAGACTTGGGACCAAAGGGAAGAATAGCTGGGATCCTGAAACCCAGGCAATGTCCTCTTGGGTACTTGGGGAAAGTCTACGGCATGTGGAGGGATTACACCATTTTATCTGATTTTTCTGGCTCTGCCCAACAGAATCCCAAAAGACAGACACTGCTGAATTTGACAAGCTCTATTCAGCTCACAGAACCTCCTATGTTGGGGACACTGGGACACAGTAGCCAAGTTGGGAGTGCTGGGATTCTCTCGCCTGGGCACAGCCAACAAAGTCACACACTCTCCGATTCACATTGGTTCCTTGGCTGGTTTTAAACATGTCAGGAAACATTTAAGGTATACACGTGTGACAGAACAGAAGAGCAAGTCCTGAGGCCAGACAGGTCCAGAGCCTGAGGACCCCCGGGTACACCCTTACTTCTCCCCTGCCAGACGCCCCTTCCCTAAGCCACCCTTAGTGTCCTAGTTTTACTTCACAACACCAGGCGTCCGCTCAGCAAGACCCTCAGACCTTACCCAGGACCCTTCCATCACGTGTGCCTCCTGGGAGTCTGTTCCCCTTCACAGCTGTGGATCTACCCACACCAGTCTGTGTGGCTCTTTCCGCCTCTGCCTGGCTTTCCGCTGAGGGTGCACTCTCTCCCGGCTCTCCTACTGGGGTTCTGTACCCAGAGACACTGTCAAGAGGAACCCTTCTATTGGGTCCCTGGGCTTCCTCATTCCCTATTAACACTAGCCAGTGACCACATGTGGCTCAACAGAGTACACATTGCAGATCCGAGGACTAAAGTCTCGAGTGGGTCTTGCTGAGCTGAAATCCAAGTGCTAACAGGCAGAGAGCTACACATGTAGAACCCCTCCCCCCTCAAGGTGATGGTACTGAATAGTGGGATCCTTCAGAGGTGTCAGGGCCTAAGGATGCCTCATCCCTTGGGGGCCTAATAAAGGAAGCTCCGAAGGACTCTCTGCCATGTCCACCAAGTGAGAACATGGCAGAAAGGACACCTTTGGCTTAGTCACATTTGCAAAGTCCTCTTTGCCATGTAAGCTGACAGTCACAGCTCCTATAAATTTAGACATGGCCACCCTCAGCACGTGAGTGTGGACGAAAGCCCCCTGGAGTTGCGGAAGGGAAGCAAACTTGGCGAGGGCTCAGAGACTGCCAAGCAGAGGACTCCTCCTCTCAGAGGGACTTTCACTTGCAGTGACAGGTGATGCTTCTGTGTGCCAGAGTCACGTGGGGAAGGGCTTCAGTGCCCTGCCTTTCCCTGTGGGTTACACACACACACACACACACACACACAGTCGGAAGACTCCTACCTCATCCCCAGGCTCTGAACTCACTGAACAAACACATCCTAAGAAGACTGTCAAGCAGTGATCTCCTACCCAGGCAGATTTCTTAAGAGGCACTGTCCCTACTTGTCTTAGGGTTTTCAGTGCCGAGGAGAGACACCATGACCACAGCAACTCTTATGAGGAAAATAATTAATTGAGGTGGCTTGCTTACAGTTTCATAGATTCAGTCCACTATTATTACAATAGAGAACACAGCAGTGTGCAGGTAGTTGTGGTATGGAGTAGCTGAGATTCCTATATCTTGTAGACAACAAGAAATGACTGTCCACTGGGTGGTATCCGTAGCATAGGAAACCTCAAAGCCCACTCACACAGTGACACATGTCCTCCAACAAGGCCATACCCACTTCCCCAAAGTCACACTTTCTAATGGTGACACTCTCTATGAGATTATGGGGGCCAATGACATTCAAACTACCACATCCCACTCCCTGACCCCATAAGCTTGTAACAATATCATAACACAAAATGCATTTAGGTCAGCTTCAAAAGTCCCCATAGTCTATCACAGTCTCCAAATTCTTTTAAAGTCCAAAGTTCAAAGTCTCTTCTGAGAGTCATATAATCTCTAAGTTGCAATTGCCTGTAAAAATCAAAATAAAAAAGCAGATCACATATTTCCAACATATAATGGCACAGGATTTACATGACCATTCCATTACATAGGGAAGGGAGCATAGCAAGGAAATATTGGACCAAAGCATGACCAAAAACCAGTTGAGCAAACTCCAAACTCTGCATCTCCATGTCTGATGTCAAAATACTCTTCAGCTCTCCAACTCCTTTCAGCTTTGTTGACTACAACACACTTCTTTCTCTTTGGCTGGTCCTACTCCCTGTTAAAAGCTCTCTTTGACGGGTACCCCATGGCTCCAGCATCTCTAACATCTTGGCTTCTCCAAAGCAATCCAGGCTTCAACTTCACAGCTTCACGCAATGACCAACTCTCCTAGGCCTCCACTCAGGGACACCCCTGACACATGCCTGTCTCAGTTTCTTTCTTTAGTCATGGAGGCAAATTTCAAAACCACTTTCTTCTATCCTTAACTCTAAAGCCAGAACCATGTAGCCAACGTTGCCAAGTTCTGCTGCTTCCTGGTGCTAGAACACGGTCCTCTTGTTCAACTACATCTTCACCAGCTTTCTGTCCTTCACTGTCTAAGCTTGGCTGTCCTGAAACTTGCTCTGTAGACCAGCCTGGCCTCAAACTCAGAAACCAGACAGCTTCTGCTTTCCCAGTACTGGGATTAGAAGTGTGCCCCACCACGTCCAGCCCTAAGCTTTTCTTAGTTCCTTTTCAAAAGTAGGAAATTTAGTTGAGTGGGATCTTTCCCTGAGGTCACCACTCCTTTTATTCCATTTCTTAATCCATTTATCTCCTTGAACACAGAATTTAGCTCTATTCCACTTCCTGGTGATCTTTACATTTTGTAACTTATCCTGTTCACCTCACTTTTTTTTTTCCATTATAAATTTTTATTAGAGCCAGGAAGTGGTGGTGCACGCCTTTAGTCCCAGCACTAAAGTCCCAGGAGGCAGAGGCAGGCAGATCTCTGTGAGTTTGACGCCAGCCTGGTTCCAGGACAGGCTCCAAAAGCTACAGAGAAACCCTGTCTCAAAATAATAATAATAATAATAATAATAATAATAATAATAATAAAATTAAAAAATAAATAAATTTTCATTAGAGCTACCACTAAAATCTACACGACAGAGTCTATACTAAGCTGTCTTAGTCTGGGTTTTTGTTGCTATGAAATATGAAACACTATGAGCATGGCAACTCTTACAAAGAAAACATTTAATTGGGGTGGCTCGCTTATGGTCCATTATCTTCATGGGAGGGAGCATGATGGCATCCAGGCAGACATGGTGCTAGCTACACCTTGACCAGAAGGCAGCAGGAAGTCAACTGACAGTCACGCTAAGAGAAGCTTGAGCAAGAGAGACCTCAACGCCCACCCCCACAGTGATAAACTTCCTCCAACAAGGCCACACCTCCTGATAGTGCCACTCCTTATGAGATTATAGGGGCCAATTACATTCAAACTACCACACTACCCACCACTACATGCCTGCCGAGCCGGCTGCTCTGGCGACTGTGGGCAATCAACAAGGCTGCCATCTCCCAAACCCATCATTGCACATTTAACCAGAAACCATTCCTATTTGGAGACTAATGGTTCTGAGGGCTTCTTTTCAAAATGCAAATTTGTAACTGAGATTCTAGTCCACCGGGGCAGACCCCACCTTGCCCAGCATGCCCTGGTGACTCTCTGGAATGTGAGAGAACTCTGTGGGACGGGCCTCAGGATCTGAGCCACCAGGGGCAGTGCCAGCACTCATTGATGCGGTGGCACTACACGGATGCTGGTCAGCACCCAGGAATGGAACGTGGGTCCTGGAGCCATTTGGAAGAGTTAGAGAAGGCTTCCTAGAGGAGGGGGATGGGCTGCCCCACAGCTAACTTAGAAGGGAGTCAGGCACTTCCGGGGGGATTCAGGGATCCTATGGGTGTGGCCACACTAGCAGAATGTAGGAGCACAGACTATAAGGGGAGATCCAGGATCCCAGTGCCAGGAACAGGGCTGGACCCATTGGCAAACAGATGCCAAGAGTACCAGGGCAGCAATGATTCAGGTTGTCTGACAGGTGAGACCAGGGAATTTGTGCTCATATGTACATAACACATACACAGGTGCTTGCTTGTATGTGCACATTTGAGTATTATGGCATGGGTTGTTGTATGTGCCTGCATATTCATGTGTGTATATTTATATCAAACACATGTCTGCATGTTTATGTTAAGGGTTATATTGTGTGTGTACATGCGCACAGTGTGTAGGTTGGTATATGTGCACATGCAAGTGTGCTTACAAGTGGGTGTGTTATGTGTATCTGCATGTGAATGTGTGGGTGTCAAACACTTGTTTCTGCATATTGTGCTGTGATTGCCTGCACGTGCATACACATGTATGTGTACTCGGCAGTACATGTGTGTAAGTTTTAGTATATGTGCCCACCTGAATCCCAGCAAACAGATGCACCGTGGAATGCTCATTCCAGAGGGATTGCCAGCAGCCAGCCTGGGCCGCAGGTGATGTCCCTACAGCACTGTGGACTTCTTTGTGAGTGCTACTTTGACCCTCTTCTCCCTAGGCCTCAACCTGGGAAAGCGATCTGGACCCAGGAAGACTCTCTGCCCTGTGCCCCCATCCTCCAGACCCTCAGTCAGGCGAGGACACTGGCTTTGCATCTTTTCTCCTTTCCAGGACAAAACAGGGTAAGATAAGTCATATATCAAGAAAGTACCCAGAAGTCTCTCAGTTAGGGCTACAGGTCCCCATGCATTACAGTTTTTCTGGGACATGTACCCTGATGAGCAAGTCATACTAACTGGAGGGCATGCTTTCAGCCTTCCTTAGCACACATAGCTGGTCATTGGGGACTGGCTGCTATAGTTCCCTGATAATGGTGAGTCTTCCATGTGGGCTCCTGACGGAAGCCGTTATCACCAAGGCTGCAGGATGCACATCGCCAACACAAACAGCACTGAGTTTGGCCCAAGGAGAAGAAAGTCCAGATAAAACCATGGTGCTCAAGAGTGATCGCAAGGCTTGTGGTCCCTGCACTGACACCCTCCCCTAAGTAACTGCTTGTCCTGCACTATTCAAACATAGCCACCCCCCTCTGGGACTTCTTCAGATCCAGAGGGATACACCAAGTCCCACTCTCAAAAGGACTCAGACATTGGTTAGAGCAATGGATATCTGTGTGAGGACAGCCAGCTCAAAAGAGAACAGGGCATCATGAAGACTGCCCTTAGTGGGGTTCACAGCCAAGCCATGGCCAGTGTGAAGTCCACCCACTCACCCAGCCTCCATCAGCCCCTATGGGGGACAAGAATGGTGCTACCACAAACCCCAGGGCCCTGACCCTCTAACTAGTCAGGGCACTATCCTAAGTGTGGACATGGGGACCTGGTTCTCACCCCTTATCTGGGAGACCACAACACTAAAGGGGACAGTGCTGCTACCACAAACACACTAATACCAGGTACGGTCAGAAGCCATTCAGGTCCACAGTGCTGCTGTCCTAGAGGACCTAGACCAAGCTTCAACCTGTGCCCTGCTTGTATGAACTAGCAGTGGTCACGCGGTACTATTTAATCCAGGGACAGTGAATGAACATATCCAAGAGAGGTCCATCACCCCAAAGCCATCAAGGTACATATGACCTTCTCCTTTTGCAAGCTGGTTACCCAAGTTAGGAGGTAGAGGCAGACAAAGATTAACCATGAACAGTTAAAGCAGCTTTTTTTTCTTTTACAAACGGCATTAAAACTGCGCTAAATCAGAATCTGAGCCCTGCTTATCAAGCCTGTACTTATACTGTTGTTTCACTCAGCCAAGTTTCAAGAAAATACTTGAATGCAGGGATGCAGTCACAACTGTTTGGTGCACCTCTGCATCAGAACAACAAGGGAGGCACTGGGCACTGTGACCATGGCCTTGTAACTGTATTTCCATGATCACAGCCCTGGGGGTGTGGGGAGCACCAAAGCATAGGGCCAGATCCTATGGCTGCCCTTCCACATGCCAACCCCCTCTTTCCCCTTTCTTCCAGTAGAGCCCAGTTCTCCAGAGCCCAGCTCCCTTGCCTGATGGCTTCTAGACCACCACGGTTATTCATTGAGATAATGGGCAGCATATGATCCTGAAGGACGCTGGGAACATTCCCTGCATCTGGGAGAACCTGCCAGAGCCTGAACCAGTAGAGAGTGCAGCTTATCTGAAATTTGGAAGCTGAAAACAGGTGGTAGCAGCCAGCCTCTGAATAGTCCTTAGGACACTACCCAGGCTAACGCAGTTCCTTCTTACTGAGGCTCGAAGTGAGGTTCAGCCCCCAACAGCAAACACATCAGCAAATGGGTGATTAAAAGCAAGCAAAGAACTCAAATAGGAGAAATAACAAAAGATCCAAGACAAGAAAAAAGATGCTAGCCTTGGTTATTCATCAAGAGATGCCACTAGACCCCAACCATATAGTCCTGCTCCTACCGCAGCAGCGAAACCCATGCCACATGTGTGAGCAACTCAGGGCATCACTGGAACCATGCATTTTAACTGGGTGTGACAGGCTGCAGTCACCGTGTAAAAGCTGCACAATTTCTTAGAAAGTCAAGCATATACTGGCTGAACAGCCCAGGAATTTCATTGCTGGACATCAGCCCAAGAGAAATGAGGCGTGCTGACAGCCAAGTGCTAGAAACCACAGGGTGTGGTCACAGGACACGCATTCAGGGGACTCCTGCTTTCTGCACTCATACAACAGACACCATTTGACGACTTGCTGAGCTACTAATATTACTGATACCTAACAATGAATCCCGGATGCACATGAATGACAGAAGCCAGGCTAAAGTAAATAGGACACATTACATGGTGCCATTTGTACAAGAACAGATTCACCGATCCATGTGACGAGCCTCACAGAGTGGTGGCTCCCGGAGTTAGAGGAGGATGGAGACTTCAAGGCCAGCCTGGACTACACACTGAGAAACACTCAAAGATGGAATGAGAGAGGGAAATAAAAGCAAAGAACAGGAGGTGGGGAGGAGGTCTCAGTGTTTGTCACTGGAGGGAGAGAAATGCTTGGAAGAGAACAGGAGGGAACTTTCCAGAATGATGACGAAGTTCTGTACTCAGAAGGACTGTAGCTTCAGGGGACACACGCTTGCCAGGGTTTCCCAGCCTATGTGTGATTCTGATCTGCACATGTGATTCCAACTCAAAAAATGCCTGACATATTTATGTGTCTTATGGGGAACTGTTAGGTATTTAGTCCATTTCTAGAAAAGCATTTGCTGTCTGATGACAATGACCCTTAGTGGCCTGGGTAATTAGAATGACCTCTTTACAATCAACTGATGGGCAGTGCCAACAAGACCCAAATCTGTCTCCAGGTTGAGCATCAGAGCCAGACAAGAAGGTGAGACAGGCAGACCACGGGGCTGATCTGAATAGGGCTCAGTTGTGGTTGGGGGCCAGTACAGGGTGAAGAGGGAGGAAGAGGGAGGAAGACCAAGTGGCAGGGTGTTGACCCTAAAATCTCAGAAAGCAGGAATACTGCAGATGGGAGGGGTTACAAGGAGAGTCTCTGAAGCAGGGCTATCATGGGTCAGAGCAGCAGAATTTCCAAGCCAGTCCGGGCCTGGGATAGCAACGGAGGCTGGAAGGGTTGATGGGGACCAGAGGACAGGACCCCAAAGAGCCAAAGCTCCATCTCCACCACTCCCTTGAACTTCAAGAACTTGGGTCATCTGAGTGGACATCAATGTCCACAACCCAAGGCTGGGCCTATGGTGACCGAGAAGCTCCCTCCACCCATCCCCACACTACCTCAGTCCTCTGCCCCGGGCTCAGAAGTGCAGAATGAGCCCACTGGGAACCACGCTCCCCCTTTAGAAGCAGAGTACTTAGTATAGGCTGTTGGTCTGTCTCGGGAACCCCTGGAAGACTGGCTATAATGGGAGGCGTCTGTGGATAGAGTTCACTAGAGTTTTTAGACGTACCCCAGATCATACATGTGTGTATGTGTCAGCGAGTGCAACTCTGTCCGTGTGTGCATGTACATACTACTTCTGTGTGTCATGCACGAGTCTGAGGGTGCAGTTCTGTGCCCATCTCTCTGTGTGTACATGCATATGTGTGTATGTGCATGCATGTACTGCAGTGCAGTGGGGCACAGAGGTCTCTGAGTGGGCTGGTTTTGCTTCAGGCCTCACCGACACGTATGGTCTGAGCCACAGGGGATGTGGAATGAAGATGCAGCTAGCTCAGTCAGGTCGTCTCTGGAGACCTGAGGCTCCATCCCATTCCAGTCTGCTGCTGAGGGAGAGCATGGGGCTCACAACCACTTATCACCATCACCGCTCTGTCTGGAGCCACCACCTCCTCCCTGGGCTGGCTGCTGGGCCACACATAGTCAGCCAGCTGATGAAGGCTGCTCACTAGGCTGGTGGGCAGTAGATGGCCTCACCCCCCGCCCCAGTCTGGCTCACAAGGCAGACCTCGGGCTGCTCTGTTTCACATTCACCAGGAGCGTTCTGAACCCCTACCTCATGCTGAAAAGGTGGAGTAGCCCAGGCTCCCCTCCATCCGCTTTCTCCTATGGGATCACAAATTCTCGTTACAATGGCTACAGCCTCCAAGCCCCAGAGTTAATAGTGGGGAAAATCTAGGCAAGACCATGGCAGCCGGCATCTGAAGGTGGTCTCTCCTGAATGTGACCTGCTGTTGTACTCTTGAGCCAGGCCCATCCCCCAAGGCCTGCACTGCAACTCAGCTCCACACCCCCACTCTCTGGTATCTGCCAGCAGGCCTCCCCACCCATGGTCACAGTTTCCTGGCAACCACACAGGAATCTGCCAGCGGATCCCTCATCCTGGCCTCATTGGCCCCCTGCTGACTAAGAGTAGCACCCATGGTTCTGAGATCCGAAGGAGGCTGCCATGCTCAGCATGGGCTTGGCTGAATGATCCGCAGAAGCTCTCCAGGCCCCAATCCCTGGAGCCTGTGAATGAGTCACCTTCCACGGCAAAGGGGACTTTGCAGATGTGACAAAGTGAAGGATCTTGAAAGAGGATAAGGACCCTGGATTAACCTGCTGGGATAGAAGTAATCACAGTGTCTTTGTATGAATGATGCAGAGGGGGATGCTCCCAGGGAAAAGGATGGGACGGTGGGGGGGGGATGCTCCCGGGGAAAAGGATGGGGGGGTGCTCCCAGGGAAAAGGATGGGGCGGGAGGGGGGTGCTCCCAGGGAAAAGGATGGGACGGCTCTGCAAAGATGAAGCACTGTTGACTTTGAGGATAAATGAAGAGGCCATAAGTCACAGCCCACAAAGAACGGAGCCTCCAGAAGCTATGGAAACAAGCAAGAGCTTTCCCCCAGAGCCTGTGGAAAGAGAATGGCCCTCACCACCTGATCAGTACATTGATCTTGTCCAGCCTGGAAGGCAGCTGACAGCCATGTCCTGATTCCACCCAGGGGAGGGCACCTAGGGTCTTAGCCAAACATCAGCCCCACATCAAATGGGCTCAACAGAAGTGACATATCACTACTGAGGAGGAAAAGTTGCTATTTTAAGTTCTACCTCGTGGTAAATATATGGTTTTATTTCAGACTTTTTTTTCTTTGTATATGCTCTGACGGAAAGTCGATATTTGAAGATTAACAAATCACATGGTTATTTATTTTTGCAGGAAATGTGTGTTGATAAAGCCTTCCATTGGGCTGTGGAAGCTAAATCAAAGAGCTGACATTTACCCAAGGTTTGAAATCTAATAGGATTGATCGCAGACCCTACCCTGACCCTTGCCCAGTATATCCTCCCAGGCATCAAACTTCCAAGTACTAGCCCGTCCAAGTGCCAATCAGAGACAGCCCAGTCCAATGGCTCCTCAGAGGATAGGGCATCTCAGGCTCCAGGTCACCTGAGTTCAGGCTCAAGAAAATTAGACTGGAACTGGGTCATATCCAGAGGTCCTTTCTGTTTTGTTTTGTTTTTCGATACAGGGTTTCTCTGTAGCTTTAGAGCCTATCCTGGCACCAGCTCTGTAGACCAGGCTGGCCTCGAACTCACAGACATCCACTGCCTCTGCCTCCTGAGTGCTGGTATTAAAGATGTGTGCCACCACCGCAGGGCCAGAGGTCCTTTAAAAAGAACCTCAATCCATTTTTCTCCCACTATTGGGAAAACACCCCACCTTTAAGAGAGAGGCAACAAAAAGGGAGACAGTCATGACAGGGACTGTAAGAAATATACCCCAAACCTCTACCACATACAGGGCCAAAATGTACACACTTCAGAGGGTGAGGCCTAACACTTCCTGCCATTACCAAAGACAGCTGAGGCCCTGGGGAGCTGTCCCTGGTGCTTCCAGTCTACCCTCCCCTGAGCCAATTCCACCCAGGCTTTCCCAGGCCTCAGCCCAGACTACCGTGGTGGTTGGGGTGGGGGGTGTCTATCCTTCTCCACACATGCACTGTCTCCCAGGACCATGCTGCCCTTTGAGGCCCTCACACTCTCCACATGGTCCTACAGCACAGCAAACGGAATCTAAGATACTGGGCTCCACAGAGACAAATACAACATTGTCCAGAGACCATTATATAGCAAGACTTGACAAGGGAAGAAGAGGGGGTGGGGTGGTGTGGGAGAGGGAAGAAGAACTCTCTCATCTGCCCATGGAAGGAAATCAGGTTCCTGGCCTGGCTTTGAAAAGTCTGGCTCAACGCCAGGGATTGGTGATGAAAGGCAAGCCCCTTTTTCTGAATCTTAGCCATGGGAATACCCTGCAAGCCCCAAACCCCACCAACTTCCTCTAAAATCACACTGGTCTCCCACAGATTCTCTGCCTCATTCCGCTTAGGCACGCTTCCTTGAAGTATACGAGCCAGGTCAGTATGACCACCTCAAACCAGTCACAAGGTGTTTCCGTGGGACCCTGACAGTACCCACAAACGCCAATGTACCCATCCACAAGGCACAGCTGCGGTTTATATGTGTCTAAACGCCTTTAAAATACGAATACCTCCGATCTCAAGGATTCCTCTACTGCCCTTGTCTGGCCTGATGCTCCCCGATATGTCCACAGCAAAGAAAAGGGTCCAGCTATTCCTGACGATCTCAGTCATCCCGGCCTGGTCCACCCCTCCTTGTCTGCCCAGCAAACACAGAGTGTATTGTTCTCAGTGCCATCTATTAACCTGGTCTGGCACATCATTCCCTGGATACTAAGAGCAAACACAGCATCCAGCCAGCCCTGACGGCCCCAGTTATCCAGGCCTGGCCAATTCATCTCCAGCTGACCAGAAACCACAGGGTCTGATAGCTCTAAAGACTCAAGTCCACAGCTATGCTGCAGCTTGCTCTCCAAGTGAACAGCCAGTGGTGCCCCCTCCACCCTCCGCGCTAGCTCCTTTTCTCTCTCCTCCTCCAGCTCAGGAGATGGGATTATTGCCCTGGAAAGGGGCATACCTATTTTTAACCAACTGAATTGAATTAAGGAAAGGCATTATTTCTACACAGAGCATAAGACTTCTGTTCTCTTTGATGTTTCCAAAAATAAGAGTCAAAGCCACCCCAGAGCTAGGAGTCAGCTTGAGCCTGTGGTTTCCAGGATGAGGGTCTTGGCCAGACACAGAAGCCTGTGATAGCAGGACAAGGGCAGCCAGGAACTCTGTGATGCTTGGACAAGGGTAGCCAGGCCTGGGGGCCTTCCCTGAAAGACACTTCAGAGGCCAGTGCCGACACCAGCGCTTAGGCCTCCAGACCCCAGCACAGTGATGCCACAAAACCAGCTCCAGCCCCATCTGTTCAGGCATGATGGTTGGGGCTACAGCTACGGTTCCGGACCTTCGGGTTGTGCCGTGCTGTCTCTCCAGCCCACCTGACTAGGAAGCCTGCCTGACTCCAGCCTCAGCCCCACATCTCCAAGCCCCACAGGCAGCTTCAGTTAAATCACCTTCTGGCCTACAGTTTGCATCCCCACAGTTTGCATCCCCAAGACTGCAGAGGTCTTAATTTGGCCCTAACTTGGGCTGGATCACATTACTTTCATGCTTCAAGCAATGGGTTACTTATCCAGTGCTCCAACACACCAACCCAGTATCTCAGGGCCAGGCTTGTCTCTGCCAATTGTCCTGTAGAAGCAGAGTCTCTGAGATCCTCCTGGTCCTCTAGGGCCAAGCAGGAGTGGTCATGATGGATACTAACTCCCCAGGGACAGATCCTAGGCACAGATCCCTTAGAGTCCCCCCTCTCCTTCTGCTCCTCCTCACAGACACAGTCCATGACTCGGCTTCCAGCTGTGTGTTCAAAGAAGATAGAGGACCAAGAGGTCACTACGGAGCAAGAGGAGGCAGGTCATCAGTCCTGCAGAGTCCAGAAAGATCCAGAATACTGGGAATTCAGTGTAGTGGGTGACAAAGGCGGCACTCTACATCAGAGAGGAAAAGCTGAAGGAAGCTGGATTTCTACCTCATTCCCAATGACAAGACAAACTGCAGATGCAGCAAAATTCATACGCACACAGGGTGGGGTGAGGGGATCTGCAAATATTCTATGGCCATGAGAAGTGATGAGTTTATCTGCAGAGCTTTGTGGCAAGACAAGGCTTTCTTAACAAAAAGTAAAGCCCAGAAGCCAAATGGGAAAACCCTGGATTTTAGATGGATGGATACCTGGAAGTACCTAAAACCCAACACTTCTGACTAGATCCACACCATTCTGCAACTCTTTAGAGCACCTCCAACGGGAGCACAGTCTTACCACACAGTGCCTTCAGCCACTGCAGCCATGCGAGGATGTGCCAAGAGGCCCCACCCATAGACGGGTACAGAGCTGAGCTCTTGGGCTTCCCAGCTTCCAGAACCATGAGCCAAATTTATCTCTACTCCCCATAAACAAACAGACAAAGTGGTGGTGGTGCACACCTTTAATCCCAGCATTCAGGAGGCAGAGGCAGGCAGATCTCTGGAGGTCTGAAGCCAGTCTACACAGGGCGAGCCAGGGCTACACAGAGAAACCTTGTCTCAGAAAAACCTAAATAAGATTAAATAAACAAACAAAAAGAAAAGAAAAATACTATGAGGTGGGCAAAAGCGTTTGCACAAATACAATATATCGGAGCAATTCTCTTACAGTGTAGCAAACCTGTACAATTGACAAGAAAAAGAGCCCAGCAGAGAAAGCGAAGATGCTGGGGACCAATCTACAAAAGCCAGGTCGGGTAGGAGCCCACATTCTAGCTTGTCTCCAGCTTAGACGCAGTTGAAATACCAAGGAGACAGTTACTAAATGAAACAGTGTTCACAGTCTGCACGGACCACCCACAAGCCATAGTGGCATGTCACCCACAAACCATGGTGGTATGTTATCAGTCACCCACACACCATAGTGGTATGTTATCAGTGACCAAAGACTGAGATAACATTGTAGGCAAACTCATAGCCTCAAAATCATCTTAGCTCCCTGGGTCGGAGAGCAATACTCACAGCTAACAAGTGCAGAGTGGCGCTGGGGCCCTTCTCTGGGTAGTTATTGTCCTGTGACAGAGCCCTAAAATGAAATATGGCATTTAAAGTGAAGTAGATTCAGGCTTAAGAGATGGCTCCGCAGTTATGAGGAGTATATACTGCTCTTTCAAAGGACCAGAGTTTAGCTCCTAGCACCCACACTGGGCAGCTCACAATCACCTATAATTTTAGTTCCAGAGAATCCAAGACCCTTTTCTGACCTCCTCAAGCACTGAACGTACATGGTTCACAAACATACATGCAGTCAGAACACATGTTCTCTTTTATATGTAGAATCAAGTCAATAATGTGTGTATAAATGTACTGTGTGTACAGTATAACATGAAAAAAAACAAGAAAAGCTAAATATAAAGGGGTGAGGAGAGACTGAATGGGGTACATTGCACAGACCTGAACAAGAGCTGGCTTGAAAGGGGAGGGGCTTCCCAGACTCCACCCACAGCTAAGGAGCCACGGACAGCTGACAGGTGCTAGAGGCAGAAGAGGCAATTTCTTTGGGAGTTTGGCTCGTGGTAGGTTGACCATGCTCCAGCAGAAGGCCTTACACTCAAGTACACAGGCAGCACAAATTGGCCTTGTGAATTGTAAAAATAAAATAAAATAAAAATCTATGTTTTTAAGGAATGTGAAGTTGGGGTGGGGTGGGGTAGAGATGGGAGCTGGTGGTGAATATTATCAAAATAAACCGTATCCATGTGCTAAATTCTCAAAGAATTAATAAAATATTATGTCTTATGTTTTTATTATTTTATATGTTATGTTTTAAACCCATTGATTAGAAAAACACACAATGACAACATAAAGTGTTTATAGAAATTCAAACACGTTTCATGGGGTACCTCTCTTCGTGTACACTAGAGGCTCTCTGTAGTAAAACACAGGAGAGGAGACATAAGAGGGCACACAAAGGAACGCATGTGAAGACACAAGCATGAACAAACAAGCATGGGAGGTGTGTGTACAGATAGTGAGGGCCTTACTTCCCATCTGCTCACCTCTATTATGTCCGTGTCTGAGCTGGAACATGAGGAAACGTTCTCTGGGTGTGAGCCTACTGGCTCTCTTATGTCTCCTAGGAGTGTCTAACAAAACAGGAGCCTGCTGACTTGTACAGAAACAGGCCCCACTATCCGTAGCTTACCTTCCTTCCTGTACCCCTCCCCACTGAAAAAAAATAGCCATTTATATACAGCTCAGTCACTGTAGTACTGAACCAACAACTGCAGATGTTTTTAAGAAAAAAATTAAGAATAAACATACATACTCAATTTGGAAAACACCATCTTCAGAAACTGGGTGTTTTATGATTTTTTTTTGTTGTTATTGTTGTGGTTTTGTTTACTGATGGGCTTGGGGATTGAACCTAAGACCTCCTACAAGCTGGGCAACTTTCTGCCTCAGAGGTACCTCCCCAGTCCTCTTCTGTAAGTTCCTTTTGAAACATGGTCTTGTTCTTTCAAGGTCTGGGATTCTGATAGGAATTGCACTGAATCTGAAGATTGCTTTTGGTAGGACTGCTGTTTTTACTATGTTAATCCTACCTATCCAAGAGCATGGGAGATCTTTCCATTTTCTAATATCTCCCACAATTTCTTTCTTCAAAGACTTAAATTTCTAGTCGAACAGGTCTTTCACTTCTTTGGTTAGTGTTACCCCAAGATATTTTATGTTATTTGTGGCTACTGCAAATGGTGATGTTTCTCTGATTTCTTTCTCAGCATCTTTATCATTTATATATAGGAAGGCTATTGATTTTTTTTAGTTGATCTTATATCCAAGCATATTACAGAACTGTTTGTCAGCTGTAGGAGTTTCCTCATAGAATTTTTGGGGTCCCTTATGTATACTATTATATCATCTGCAAATAGCGCAAGTTTGACTTCTTCTTTTCCAAATTGTATCCCTTTGGTCCCCTTTTGTTGTCTTATTGCTCTGGCTAGAACTTTGAGTACCATGTTGAATAGGTATGGAGAGAGTGGACAGCCTTGTCTTGTTCCTGATTGTAGTGGGTTTGGTTTGAAACAGGGTCTTGTCAACTTGCCCAGGCTGGTTCTGAACTTGCTCTGCAGCTAGAAAATAAACTCTTTCCTGGAGTAAATGTCCTCCAGGTAGAGCCTGCTTCCTCTAGCAGGAAACTGCCAGATCTGTTGTTCCTATCAAGTGAAAACATGAACTTTGTGGAACACTTGAAGAACCTTTGGTTTTTGACTCAGGGATCCACAGAAGCCCTGGAACACCAGTGAGGAAAGTACCACGGTGATCAGCTTGGTTCCACTCAGTGGTCATCACAGACCTACCAGAGAAACCTGGGCCAGCAAAGGGTGGATTTGAACACACTCCCTGGAGTACACTCTATGGGAGCTGACTCTCCAGTGAGGGCTGTGGTCAGACAATCTCCCAACCGGCCACCTGTGCACACGGTACAGTGTGGAGTGTTTCCGGCTAAGGCGACCTGAGAGTAGAGTCGCCATCTGTATCCTACAGGTCTGGGGGTACCACACGTGCTGGGTGGGAGAGAGGTGCTAAATTGTATAACACTCCAGGCAGTCACTGCATTGAGCAAGAGCTGGGCTGTGCTTAAAATACTCAGGCAGAACTTGAGAGGTGCCGACGAGCTAGCAGCACCCTCACGGCCTCACAGAGCCACCCACTGCTGCTCTCCAGAGAGATGTAACACACCACGCAGCCCCTCCTGAGCCACGTGTCTTCATGGAGCAGAGTGCCCATTCTGGCCTTCCCTGGGGACCAGAAACAGTTAGTCAGGCACACTGTCCACTGAATAGGCATTCTGATAGCTTTTTGTTTGTTTGTTTGATTCATTTTTATTTTTTCCATTTTTGTTTTTGTTTTTTTTTGGTTTGGTTTTTTGAGACTGGATTTCTCTGTGGAGCCCTGGTTGTCCTGGACTCAAACTCAGAGATCTGCCTGCCTCTGCCTCCTGAGTGCTGGGATTAAAGGCATGGGTTACCATCATGCGGCTTGTCCTGATAGTTTCTTGAACACAGCTTCTCAGCGCGCTGATCCACTCACCTGTGGAATCCCATTTACCATAGGGCTGGGGCCATGACAGTGATGCTGAGAGATGCCCAGGAGAGCACAGCATCAGTCAGTCTTCGGGAGCCAGTTCTCATCTGTTTGTCTCAGCTGATAACAGAAGGCCAGCCCTGCCAAGTTCCCAGGTCCTCCCCACAAAGGACAACCATCAACATGGCATCCTGCACTATGCTCCCCAGGCTGCAAGAACACACCTAGTCATCTCATTCCAACAAATGGTGCTGGACCAAATGTACGCTAGACTGCAAAGAAAGAGAAAAAGAAGAAAGGAGGAGGGAAAAAACTTAACCTTACCTTATATGAAATGCAGACAAAAATTAACGGCTATAAAACACTAACAAGAAACAGGAGAGAAGTCTTTGTAATCTAGAGTTGTGCAAAGGTTTCTTACAGAGTACAAAAAGAATAAACTATATAAGGATTGAAAAGAACAAAATAAACACGCACACACACCTTCATCACAGTTGAAAGTACCTATTTTTTTTTCTTTTTAATTTTTTTATTGAATTTGTTCTTTGACAATTTCATGCATGTATGCTTTGCAGTTTGATTTTTTTTTATTCTTTTTTACTTAAAATTTCCAACTGCTCCCCGTTTCCCATTTCCCTCCCCCTCCTCCCACATATTGCCCCCTCCCCCTGTTCCCCTCCCCCTATCCCCACTCCACTTCTCCTCCCCCTAGTCCACTCCCCCTCCCTCTCGATACTGAAGAGCAGTCCAAATTCCCTGCTCTACATGAAGACCAAGGTCCTCCCACTTCTATCTAGGTCCAGGAAGGTGAGCATCCAAACAGGCTACGCTCCCACAAAGCCAGTTCATGTATTAGGAACGAAACCTAGTGCCATTGTCCTTGGCTTCTCATCAGCCTTCATTGTCCGCCTTGTTCAGAGAGTCCAGTTTCAACCCATGCTTATTCAGTCCCAGTCCAGCTGGCCTTGGAGAGCTCCCAATAGATCAGTTCCACTGTCACAGTGGGTGGGTGCACCCCTCGTGGTCCTGATTTCCTTGCTCATGTTCTCCCTCCTTCTGCTCCTCATTTGGACCTTAAGAGCTCAGACGGTTGATCCAAATTGGGTCTCTGTCTCTCTCTCGATCCATCGCCAGATGAAAGTTCCTGTGCCATTCTCCTTGGCCTCTCGTCAGCTCTCAGAGAGTCCGGTTTTATCCCATGTTTAGCCTTTGCTGGAGAGGTTGTGGAGAAAGGGGTACCCTCATCCATTGCTGGTGGGACTGCAAACTTGTGCAACCACTTTGGAAATCAGTGTGGCGGTTTCTCAGAAAAATTGGGATCAACCTACCCCTGGACCCAGCAATAGCACTCTTGGGAATGTACCCAAGAGATGCCCTAGCATATGACAAAAGCATTTGTCCAACTATGTTCATAGCAGCATTATTTGTAATAGCCAGAACCTGGAAGCAACCTAGATGCCCTTCAATAGAAGAATGGATGAAGAAAGTGTGGAATATATATACACTAGAGTACTACTCTGTGGTAAAAAACAATGACTTCTCGAATTTTGCATGCAAATGGATGGAAATAGAAAATACGATCCTGAGTGAGGTAACCCAGACCCAAAAAGAAGATCATGGGATGTACTCACTCATAATTGGTTTCTAGCCATGGATAGGGGCCACTGAGTCTATAATTTGTGATCCTAAAGAAGCTAAACAAGAGGGTAAACCCAAGGAAAAACATATAGATATCCTCCCAGCTATGGGAAATAGACAAGATTGATGGGCAAAAAATGGGAATCTTGGGGGGTGGGGTGGGATGGGGATGAGGGGAGATGGGGAGAGAAAAGTGTGAAGGAGAGGATGAGGGGAACTGGGGGAATCGGGGTGATTGGGGGTAAAGGAAGGTTGGATGGGGGAGCAGGGAAACTCATACCTTAGTTAAGGGAGCCACCTAAGGGTTGGCAAGAGACTTGAACCTGGAATGGCTACCAGAAGCCCAGGGCAATGTCCCCAGTTAGCTCATTGGGGCACCTGAGGATAGGGAACCTGAAATGAACCTATCCTATAATCATACTGATGAATATCTTGCATATCGCCATAGAACCTTCATCTAGCGATGGATGGAGATAGAGCCAGAGACCCACACTGGAGCACCGGACTGAGCTCCCAAGGTTATAATGAGGAGCAGAAGGAGAGAGAACATGAACAAGGAAGTCAGGACCATGAGGGGTGCACCCAACCACTGAGACAGGGGGGCCGATCTATTGGGAGCTCACCAAGGCCAGCTGGACTGCTACTGAAAGTACCTATTTCTAAAACTAACATTTAAAAAAAGCAATGTTGGCTGGGTGGTGCTGGTGCAGACCTTTAACCCCAGCACTCTGAGAGGCAAAGATAGGCAAATCTCTGTGAGTTCAAGGCTAGTCTGGTCTACAGAGTGAGTTCCGGAGCCAGAGCTGTTGAAACCCTATCCTGAAAACAAACAAACAAACAAACAAAAAAGAATATTGTCCTGATAGTTTCTTGAACACAGCTTCTCTGTGGCCGGATCCACTATCTGTGGAATCCTACTTACCACAGGGGTGGTAATTAGTGGACTTCTGTGTTAATTATGGCTCCTATGTTCAGTAATGAGCTACACATATGTTGGAACAATGGAAAGAAAATGTCCAAGGAAACCTCACAGGTGACAGGAGTCTTCATGTGCTGAGAGCACCCGTCATCACGTGGTGGTGTGATTCTGAGAAAACCCACTAAAAGCTGGGTGCATCCACTCACCCCTTACTGCCAGCACTCAGGAGGCAGAAGCAGGCAGGGTTCTGTAAGCTCAGGGCCAGCTGGATCTAATACAAGTTCTAAGCCCAGCCAAGGATACATTAAAAAACACCCTGTCCTCAAAAAGTAAAATAAAAAACAAACCATACTTAGAATGGATCAATTTTAGATTTTCTTTTTACAAACTATACTTCAACAAAACTGATTTTAGAAATCAGCTATATTCATATACATTGGTAACAAAAAAAATCATATGAAAATGTCACTTATAACATCAAATAACCATAATCACTTAGGGACAAATTTAATGAGAATTGTGTATGACCTCATTTCCAGAAGATACAACCCACTAGTCAAAGAAATTCAAGAAAATCTAAATAAATGGAGAGAGTTTCACTCTAGCCCTGTCTCAAAAATGGATGGATGGATGGATGGATGGATGGATGGATGGATGGATGGATGGATGGGAGATACACTATGCTGATGGGCTGGAAGACTTCTGGTCTCCCTAAAATTGGTTTGTATATTTAATACAGTCCAAATCAAAACATCAGCAGGTTTTATGTGGATTCAAAACAAACTGAATTCAAAATTTATATGGAAATACTAAGGACCTAAAATGGTCAAAAAAGTTTGAGGTCTGGAGAGATGGTTCAGTGGTTAAGAACATCTGTTGCTCTTGCAAAGGACCAGGTTTTGTTCCCCCTCCTCCACTGCTGGCCTCCCCAGGGCCGGACAGACCCAGCATAGCCAGGTTGAGGAAGTTGTGGCCCCCTGTTCCACACCTGGTCACCCCCGGGTAGGACATGCCCTCTATTCCAGTGCTGGCCTCACCGGGATAGGACAGGCCCTGGGGAGCCATTCCAGGGAAGCTGTGCCAGCACTCACATGCAGCTCACAAATGTATGCAACTCTAGTTCCAAAGGCTTTGATGCTCTCTTCTGACCACAGGCACCCAGCACGCATGTGGTGCACAGACATACATGCAGGCAAAACATTGATATCCATAAAATAAAATATCTTAAAAATAAGTTTGAAAATGAACAAACCTGAAGGATACATACTGCTACTACCATTCAAGACTTACAGTAAGGTTAAATGGCCAAGTGTATTGCCAGAACAAGGAAAGACAAGAAGAGGGGACAGAGAAAATCACTTATTTGCTGAGTTTTGCCAAAGGTGAGAAGAAATCCAGAGAAGAAACGGCAATACCATTCTGTGAGAAGAGCTAAAAAGATTGGACATTCACACAGAAAACATGAACCTCTATGCACATCCATCCCAACTCGTACTCTGTGAACAGAAATAATATCTAAATGCATCTTAGACCTCAGGGGATGGAAGTGCAGCTCTGATCATGTGTTTGGAATGGAGTTTGAACCTAAGTGTCACAGTTGATTAAAGGACAAATAAAGATTTCTTAGACAAAAATGAAGACACCACTAACTGAAAAAGATTGTTCATCAAAAGATAATACTACAAGAATGGAAAAGTGAGCAACAGCCTGGGAGACAGGAAATAGAACATGAGTTTAAGAAGCTCCTATGACTCAACATTCATATTCTCTCTCTCTCTCTCTCTCTCTCTCTCTCTCTCTCTCTCTCTCTCTCTCTCTTCCTCCCCACACACAGAATGCAGAAGACTTGAACACACACTTCACAAAGTGATACTCTAAATCCAGGCTGTTAACAAATGACCTTTGACTGGGTAGCTTAATCAGTTATTTTTTTCTTCTTTCCCATGGTCTGGAGTCCAGAAACACAATGTCCAATCTAGAAGGTTCCGTGACTGGTGAAGGCCCACTTTTTAGGTCATACCCATCCTCTTCTGTGCCCTCATATACTAGATAAGAACCCTAATTCCATCATGAGGGATCCACCCATATGACCTCCCAAATGCCACACCTATTATCTAAGGATCTAGAATTTCAACATATGAACAGGGGGCGGGGGGGGGGGGCTCAAACATTTAGTCCATCACAGAAACCAATAAGCACATGAAGGAATAGTCTTCAGGAAATGCAGATGTCCCCCAAACCAGAGCTTCTAGGTCTTTATCTCTGAGAATTCTGTCAGTGCCACAGAAGAAGAAGCATTATCAGAATCACAGTGTGGTCCGCTAGTAAGAGCAGAACACACTATGTGTTCCATGGCACATCCTAAACGACACCCTAAAGAATATCATATGATATTCACGTGGCCAAACTCTCACAGGGTGCCTGGGTATCAGTTGTCTTTTTTCTTTGCAGCTTCAGCTTAGTTAACTGCAGTGACTGTTGACCCATGTGCACAGACGCCTACTGTGCACAGACAGACACCTACTGTGCACAGATGCCTACTGTGAAGTCCTTGAGATGATGTCTGAGGAACCCTCTTGTCTGCTTCCTGAAACATTAGGCACCTGCTGACCTGAGGGCCTATTGTTTGAGTTCTTTACCCAGAACTATCCATTTCCCAGAGGTCCCCAGGGGCACCACACACAAGGAATTGTGAAGTTTATCACACCAAGGGTCATCAATCTAGAGATATCCATTCAGACATTCACCCAGGGACACCAAGCACCAAATGACACCCACTCAGGACACCCAAGGGAGTCAGCATGGGCAAGGCACCACCGAACCAGGGAGGGAACTTTCACCTCATCCACCTCACCTGGCTGCTTTTCAGTTCCCTCCTGCTGACTCATTTGTAGTTCACCGGAGAGCAGGAAGGCAACCGAGAGCCACTGCACTAGCGAGAGCCGAGCCCGCTAGACGGCAGGTGTAATTAACAGAAACTCCTGAACTTTCCAATTAGCTCAGTCTGTGAGAAGTAGGCTCTGCTCTCTAGGGGATGACAAGGGTAATTCAGAGGAATCTTTGTTCATTTTAGGAAATTTTTTCTTGAGATTACACCATAGGAGAGGCCACTGGATACCACCACAGATAAGACCAAAGCCTAGAAGGACCCACCTGGCTCCAAGTACCCGCTGAACCCTCTGGTCTCTATCAGTCCATGATGTATCCACTCTCAGACTGCACATATGGGGCCTTAAGGTGTGTATCATTCTTGTGAAGGGGCAACCTCTGCCTCCCAAGGACCAGGGATCCTCAGGATGAGAGAGTACTCTTGTCAGCCTTTAATAAGCCTATAGCTAAGCTGCGCCGAGTAAAACTAAAATGCAGTGCTGCCTCCGAGGAACAGACCCACAGGTGAGGACGGGTAGTGCCACGGGTCATTACCCCACTGCTGACAGAAGTAGGCCTTGGACCTCCCAGAACTCCCCTCACCAGCCTGGGGTTACTGTAACACCATAGACCATTGTCCTCCTCTACAGACATCTAAGACTGAGCTCCACCGTGAGCAGAGGTCCTCGTCACCCATACAAAATAAAATGCCCTCTCACCTGGCCAGGTAATCCAGCACTGCCAACCCGGGCTTCTGGCAGAGCCATTGGACCAGAACCAAGAATCATCATTACTAAGAACAGGCGTGTAGAGAAGCCACTCCTGGGGCTCTCTCTGGGTACCTGGGACCATCTCCCCTCCAGCTCTGACCATGACTGCTACCATGGAGCTCAACTCATAGAGCTGGTGGACTTGGAGCACGTGCCCACATATTACCAGCCTAACTTCTTGCCTCTGGCAGCCTAAAGAGGTATATGTGTATGTGTGTTAAGGGGCGTCCACATCCCACACACCTCACAAACGCCTGCAAGGAAAACGGGAGGCAGAGCTCCCGAGGGGAGGCTCACACAGGCTTCTCACCAGCCTCTCTTCTCCTCCCAAGCTTGGGGGGTGGAGCCATGCTTTAGGCTGAAAGGTTCTGGCTGCTCTGGGACAGAGTACCTTCTGGCTTGGGTCTCAGGTCTTAGCAGACATAGAGCCTTGATGCTCCGGCCACTTCTTAAAGATGCACCATGTAAAGACTGCTCTGGATAGCAGGATCCAGAACAGGCCCCTGCATCAGGTATCCACTCATGTGAAGGTCAAGGTAGCGGAATCTGAGTTCGGGAGCCCCAGGCTAATCTTGGCCTGCAGACCCTGGGACAACCTGCCAGGCAAGGCTCTTTGCAGACACCACTGGCCTCAGTTTCCATGCACACACACACACACTACGAACGCTCACACTCAAACCACCAGGCATGCACACAAACATCCTCACAAGAACTCTTGTGGATTCATTCTCTTGCGCGCACAACAAGCAAACCCTTTGTACCTTTACACACTCACTCATACCCAGGGTGACCACAGACCCTCAGTAATAGACCGGTTCTCTGGAACCCTTCCCCCAACAAAGCAAGGCTCATAGCTGGCAAACAGCCAGCAAGGATGGGGCTGTCCCATACAGCTACTGTATAAACCCTGGGACAGCTGGTCCTTACCCTGTCTCTGTGGTACACACGAGGCCAGATGCTTCTCACAGCCTCTTCAGGACCATCTCTCTCCAGTTTGCTTTTAGCCCTGGAAGTCTCTGGAGGCTGTGAGCAGCAGTCAGGCTCTAGAAGCAACACCCATCTGGCACATTCAGCCACGGCTGCGACTGCATCTCTCCCCAGCAGCCACCAAAGCAGCAAGCCTCAGGCTTCTCACTTGCCTGCACAGCTGCTCTCAGGGATATGTGGCAACCGGTTGCAAACACAGAGGAGGCTGCTACTGGTGGCAGTGGACAGATGCCAGATGCTGCCAACATCCCACAGTGCTGGAGGGAGCTTCTCCCTCATGGAGCTACAAAGCCCCAATACCTACAGTTTGGAGTTGGGCTCAACCTGGGTTGAGAGGACTCAGGAACCCACTCAGCAGGAGAGCCTCATACCCACCCATTTAGGGACATTCCTCCTTTAGTTCAAGGCAATCTGTGCATGACTCAGAACCAACCCTTGAGTGTGTATCAATGTCATCACAGTACAGGACATGAGGCTCATGCCCTTTCCCTAAACCAGATTTTCAGCTCTCTTTGCTTCATAACAAGCTCCACACAGAGCATCCTCAAGAAAAGAATTTCCAGGAAGGTGTAACTGGAGTGACCAAAACCCAACAGTCATACTCGGCCTGTCAAAGAGTGCTGACCAGCTCAGACAGCTCCCGAAATGTCCAGGCAGCCACCCAGCAGGCCACTCTCCTAATTTGCCCTAGCACCAAGATTTGTCAGTTTCTCCATGTAATGACAAAGCCTGCAGGACAAGCACAGGACAGAAGACACACCCATAAAATGATGGGCAGGGAGCACGCACAGCAGCCAAAAGCTGATCTGTAGGCCCTGGGAGTCTGATAGCTGGGAAGGCCCAGACCCACTTGACCCCTTGACTCCAGGTCCTCTCTATCTGTCATGGGAATCACAGCTCAAGTCACAGAACTACCAGGCCCTCTGGAAAGGGATGAGGACCCTGGGAACATTTGCTGAGGTCTGGCTGAGTGCTATTCCCTGGGGCCTCCCATGGGAGATGCAGAAAGAGGGACATTGCGGTGACAACCTCCCACTACAAGAAACGGCACCGAGTCTCCCAAGCCATGTCCATTGCCCTGCAGACATCCCCAGCATTGCCAGGAGCAGTCGTTGCTCCAGGAACGAAGTCACTCAGGATACAGGAGTAAGGAACCCCAGAGGTCTGTGCCTCAGGAGCCACCACCTTCTTGAGAACACATGAGAGGCACTGTGGTCAACAGCACAGAAAAGCACGAGGCAGAGCAGGTGTGGCTAAGCTAAGAGGAGGAAGGTGTGAGCCATTCTCCAACATCTGGCCTGGGCTTGGCAAGGGTCCCTGCTGAGCTCTGAGACTGCCACTGTGGTTTTCCTGACTGCTAAACTGCAAGTCACTGCCAAGTCAGGGAAATTCTTTACCAATAAGAGACCTTCCAGAGCCCTACTGCCCCTCTGACCCTCTCTGCTTGGGACAATGTGACAGAGACAAGGCAAGCTGTGCCCCTGGCTGGAGATGGACTTGGAATGAGAGGCAGAAGAAAGTTCTGTGATCCTGAGCAATGACTGGGGACTTGTCATTGAAGTGCATCCGGTCTATTAGATAAGCCAGATAGCCACCAAGCAGACAGAGCAGGAAGATGGGGGTCAGTGCCCTGGGAACACTGGGGAGACCCCTTGGGGACATTCCTGGGGGCACAGCCAGAGCCTGGGTAAGGACGGTGCTGGGAACACATGAGGAAACAAGGCAGAGGGCCATGTTGTGCCATGTCTTCTGATTGTGGAGTCAAGAGGAAATCCTAAAGGATGGCTCAGGGACACATGGAAAAAGAGAGCCCTGAAGATAGGTCAGAGGCCTGGCCCAGCACAGGAAGAACAATAGGAGCCATTGCTTCGGGTGGTGGTAACCCACGGAGGTGCCAGGGAAGGACTTGGCTTTGGACATGCTGAATGTGAGGTATTTTCAAAGACACGGAGAGAATCATATGAGGTCAGAAGCTGGGCAGAGCGTGTGGGACGTGGGAGACAGGCCCCAGCTGGGGATGTAAATTTGAAGCTGCTGGCATATAGACGACATTTGAAGCCATGAGATCACCAGCACACGAGTGGAGTGAGGAGAAGAGCAGGGTGGCCCAGCCTGATGGGGCCATGGAACCAGGGGTGGGGGTGGTCAGCCAAGAAGGCTGAGAGGGATCCTAGAACGTCCATCACCAGCCGTTGGGGAGAAGAGGAGGGGTATCAGGAGCAAACGACCCTGCTGTGGTAAAGGTCAGCGCACCAAACATTAGCCTTAGTCACATGGACAGGACCTTCACAAGACAGTGAGGGGGCAGCGGACAAAAGTCCCGTCTCATACGGCTGAGAAGGTGGGGGTGCCAAGAAATGGGGACATAGGATCAAGCAAATCCTCACCATGAGAAAAATAAGACACTGCTTACGCACTCAGCAATCACACGTTGGAATGCCACCTGGGTGACGAGTGGTATGTTGTACTCTAGGGACACAAAAATACATGGTTCACCCTCATACACCCTCCGGAGTGTGTGTCATGGCAAGTCAACAATTGATACATCCTAGTCCCCAGCTAACAGTTTCATCTTGTAGCTCCAGGCATCCCCCGACCTCTGCCCAGAGGATGCTCCCCCAAGCTGGTACCTTGGACAGCTCACCTACCAACACCACCTTCACCCCTAATCCTTGCACCCAGGGTTCTCTCCAGAGCCACTGATAGTACCTCCCTCAGGGGTGGCACTGACTAAGAGTCCAGGGATATCTCTGACTTTCAGGTAGAGCTGTTGGGACAGGAAGGGCACAGAGAAAGCTCTGGTCCTAGACCCAGGGACACTGCCTGGAGGTCCAGATTCTGGGTAGCTCCACAGGAGGGGGAGATGATGTGACAGGAGGGTCACAGAGGCACATGTGGAAGAGTTTGGGAAGTGCTGATGTGTTGGGATGGGATCTACAGAATTTGATTTTTTTGTCTGTTTGTTTGTTTCTTGAGGCAGAGTCTCACTCTAACCCAAACAAGCCTTGATCTCACAGCCGTCATCTTGTCCTGCCTTCCTGAGGACTGGGATTACAGGCATGAGTTGACAAGTCTGACTACAGGATTTGCTCTTAACCATGCTGAACTTGGGACGTCTTACGGGACATACAGAGAATGATGTCAAATCAGAGGCGAGAAAGTGAAAGACCCGCCCAAGCTGTGAGTGGTGGTTTGAAACCCCTCCCCTGAGCTTTCTTCAGGTGAAGCTGGGCAGCAGGAGCCCTATGACCAACTCCTTTTCTGGGCAGCATGGTAACAAGATGTTCCATACTGTCACAGGCCACGGGTCTCCTGTCCCATTAGGAAAGGGTTCTATGGCATGAACACACAAGAATGTGGCATATATGTCATCTGGTTCCCACTCGGAGTACCACTCACAGACCATGTGGGCATGCCCATTGGTGCCTCTGAGGACAAAGACATGCACATCTTGTTGGGTCTCTGCTGAAAAATATACTTGCTGGGCTCCAGGCTCAACACTGCAGCCAGCCGGAAGCATCCTGTGGTTAAACATGGTGGATGTAAGGCTCATTAGAACATGAGAGAACGCACACCATAGAAAATGTGAGGTGCCTCAGGAAAATGGGACTAGAAAAGACAGGGGACAGGTGTAGGGATTTTGGTAGGTGAACTCCAAGAGGGTTTGAGGTACCAAGGCCTCGATGTACTTAGCATATGAAATAACCTTACAATTGGCCTCTCCATAACTCTTTTTTTAAAAAAAAATATATATATATATATTTATTTATTTATTTATTTATTTATTATGTATACAATGTTCTGTCTGTGTGTATTCCTGAAGGCCAGAAGAGGGCACCAGACCTCATTACAGATGGTTGTGAGCCACCATGTGGTTGCTGGGAATTGAATTCAGGATTTTTGGAAGAGCAGGCAATGTTCTTAACCACTGAGCCATCTCTCCAGCCCCTCCATAACTCTTACATAGGAGCAACGAGGCTACCTGAAGCTATGGCTGCCAGAGCAGCCACTGTCCCATGTTATCCAGTCCGAGAGACAAGCGGCAGCTCTCACTCAGGTCAGCCCAGATGGAAGATCGTCATTTAGGCTGACACACACCATGTGTCAGGCTGTGTTCAGAAGTGGAGGTCTTGTTTTGTCCCGGTCCTAGGTAGCACAGTATCACAGGGTGTCCTGTGAACCTTTTGTGTTCTACAGAGACTAGCAGAGTCCCACTGGGAGTGTCAAGACAGCTACCATTGACGGTGGCTGCTGCCCATCACATAGGGCATGCAGAAATGCAGCTTCAATAGACAGGCGGTTTTCCAAAGTGGGGCATCAGCCCACACTCCCACAAATAATTTGCAGCGAGTGCAGAGAAACACGATGAGCTGAATGAATGGCACAATGGGAAAAGCGAGATCTAAAGCAGGTGACACAGCCAGGCTTGTACTTTAAAGACAACTGTCCCCAGAAGCACGGCACATACCTGGTATATAAATCTCAGCTTCTACTCCGTCTTTCTAAAAAACAGAAGCCAGTGTTCCTTGGAGAGTTGGCTGACCCTAGGGCTGGGTCAGGAAGCATGCAGGCTAAGCCAGGAATAACGTGTGCCAGGATATAAGAACATTTTCAACAAGAAGCAGCCATGGTGCTGATGAGGCATGCCAACAGAGTCAGGGGAGCAACACAGACAGCATACTAGGTACATCTGGATCAATACCCACACCATGAAACAAATGTCTGTAAGTACACAGTAACAGCAAAATAATTGAAGAGACAAATCCTCTATGTAGAAACAGGGGTCCCCTCAAGAAGGTGACAGTGAGCATCTTTGTACAAAACACTCATGGCTCACCAGCTTATGCATAGTCAGATGCTCTCTTCCTCCCTCCCTCCCTCCCTCCCTCCCTCCCTCCCTCCCTCCCTCTCTTCCTCCCTCCCTCCTTCCCTTCCTCCCTCCTTCTCTCTCTCTCTCTCCTCCTGCCCCTCTCTCTACACTTTCTCCCCCTCTCTTCCCCTGCCCCCTCTCTACACACACACACACACACACACACACACACACACACACACACGGCCCTTACGGTAAACGCTCCACTGCTGTCCTCTCCAAAGCCAAGACAGTGGTTCATCCTCCCGCCCAGTTCTGAGTTTTGAGCCTCCAACAGTGTGAGCTAATAAAGTTCTCTCTCCGGAACAGAAGCCTGGGTCAGGTATTTCATTACAGTCCCAGAAAGCTGACTCACATGGCCCCTTAGCCGTGTGATCTAATCTGTGTCCCGATGAATGGTGTGGACTGTGTGAGCTCCCGATAAGTCATGACAAATGGCGTTTCCTCTGAAGGCTTCCTCCCCAAATATCACAGCCCCTGACTAATTCTGAAGGAAAAAAATGGAAGAACTGCTGACTGGGGTGTGCTACAAACATGTGGCCGGGTGGTGGTGGCACACACCTTTAATCCCAAAACTTGGGAGGCAGAGGCAGGTGTATCTCTGTGAGTTCGAGGCCAGCCTGATCTACAAAGCAAGTTCCAAGACAGCCAGGGCTATTACACAGAGAAACCCTGTCTTGAAAAATCAAAACCAATGCCGGGCAGTGGTGGCGTACGCCTTTAATCCCAGCGCTTGGGAGGCAGAGGCAGGTGGATCTCTGTGAGTTCGAGGCCAGTCTGGTCTACAAGAGCTAGTTCCAGGACAGGAACCCAAAAAAGCTACGGAGAAACCCTGTCTCGAAAATACAAAAAAAAAAGAAAAAAAAAGAAAGAAAAAGAAAAACCAAAACCAAACAAAAACCATGTGAGTGGCCATCAAGAACACAGGACATTCAGCTGCAACCATGCGGGCCTAAGGAGACACAACACTAACCTCATGTGGGATCCCAGGTGGGGATCTAGGGACAGAGGGGACATTAAGAGAGGACTGAAGCAACTGAGTACAGTGCGGACACTGTTCACCACAGTGTGTCCGTACTGTGTTGCTGGCTTTGACACACACTGCATTTTGTTTTGAGAAGGGTTCCACTATGTAGCCAAGGCTGGCCTTAACCTCACAATCCTCCTGTCTCAGCCTTCTCAGTGTTGAGATTACAGGTGGGTACTGTCAAACCGGACTGCAGATATACCCATTAATGTAAGTGCCTCATGTGAAAGAAAATAGACATTGGGTGTACAGGGCCTCAACCAGCTTCACAGCTTTCCCGCAAATCTAAATACGCTAAAAGAAATATATTAGAAAAAAAGTTGTTAAGAAGCAATGTATGTGTTGTATAGGTTCACGTGTGGGCAGGACAGAGAGATGACAAACAAAAAATGGCTGCTACGTGAGTGCTGGGATTACATAAGACCATGGAGTTCTTAAGGTTTTTATCACTTTCATTACATAAGAAAAAGCTATAAGGGGGGAAGGTCGTCTGGCGAGTATTTGGCAGTTAAGTAGAGGATCTATATAATTTATCACCCAAATCAGGACACTGTCACGAGGGAAGGGGGACACTATTAATAACTATGCTGGGTCAGCAGCCGGAAGGCAATGTCCCAGGTGACCCTAGGTACCTGATCACTGTATGGCAGCAGATCCCACAGGTTGGCTTCAATGACCCCCAGGAAGGATTGTGAGGGTCAGCAAGGAGGTCAAGTTAGGCAAAGAAGGGCAGGAGGGGGTCTCTGGAGATGGGAAGAAGGGGTATGATCAAGGAGAATGAGGTGAGGGCCTGGGCAACCCCCAATCTAGAATAGCTCTTCCTAGATTGTCCCCATCCCCACCCTGCCGTCAGTACTGATACCAAGCCCAGATTCAGGGTGACGATCCTCTTCTTCCGGTGTTCTGGGTTAGGTTTGTCAGAACTCACTCACTGGAGACCCATTCAGATGTGTGTGTTGTCCTTTCTGAGGTGCCCCCTCATCTCAGGGCACCTAGGGTCACCCTCTCAGCACCAGTCCGCACGTTCGTGCACTGCCCACCCGCTCCCGTTTCTCAGGCCCTCGTTGTCGGGGACACCACAGCACGGACAGAAGGGCCTGAGGGGAGCAGGGACACAGGGCCTGGAATCCCGCCACCTCTTTTAAAGCCTTCTTGCATCTTCCCTCCTTTTTCTTCATTTTCCCCCTATTTCCTCTCTGTCACCGAGGTTTATAAACCCCCTTTTCTGCCTGTGGGGCAAAAAGATGACTCTAGAGATATAGAGTAACCTTAATATTCAAAAGAAAATGAGGAGATTCGGGTGGTGGCATAGTCAGACATGCCTGCGAGATAAACATGAGGATCTGAATTTTGATCTCCAGCCACACACAAAACGCAAGGCATGACGGTGCACATCTGCTACCTAGCACTTAGTAGGCAGAGACAGGTGTATCCCCAGAGCTTGCTAGTCAACCTATCCCCAGCCGGTCTAGGCAATCTATGAGCTCTGAGCTAAGGGAGAGATGCTATCTCAAAAACTAAAGTGGGAAGCCTCAGAAGACACTCAGCACTCACCTCAGACCTCCACAGGTGCGTATGTGCACATTGTACCCACACAAACTCATGCACGCACTACATATACATATACAAACACAAAAACAGGAAGAAAAAGCAAAACAAAGGAACTAAAGCAAACAGGACCCACGGACATGGGCAGGTCCTACAGAGGCCACTCAGGAACTGAAACAAGAGTCATTAAGCGGTTTCCACGAAAGTCCCTATAACCAGATGGAGACAGGGACAAGTGAGCAGTGACACCCACCCCCATACACACACACACACACACATGCATGCATGCACAAAAGTCCACAGCTCATACACACACACACAAACACCACATGCACGCACACAAGTCCACAGCTCCCCCCTACATACACACGCATGCACGCACACAAGTCCACAGCTCACACCTCACACACACACACATACACCTACCCCAAAGGCCTCGGTGCTTCAGGTGCCATGTGCAAGCTAGTTGGCGGGGGTTGGTGAGTATGCTGAGTAGCCCTGGCCAAACAGACACCGTGTATGGCCCAGGTCTGCACTGCCGGGAGAGTACAGAATTGGAAGGCTCTCTAAATGAAGGTCACTGTGGGTAGACATGCTTACCATGCACTTCCAGCCTATCTCAGCTACCTCCAGCTCCTGTTCAGCTCTTGCCAACAGCCAGCCTTGACACACAGCAACCTCAGCCAACAAGCGAAAGCCAGATCTTGGCCCTGGTAAGCTCCTTTCCTGCATCCAAGTGGAACCTGGAACTGACCTGGATTCTACCATCAAGCCTGCCCCTCAAGAAGTCTGCCATCATCCACTTCTGCCCTGATAGCCTACCACAGAGACTATGGGAAGTGAGCAGCCTGAGACCATGAGGGCAGCTGAGTTCAAATGTGACCTCAGGTTCTTGGGTGTTCCCTTCAGAAGGCCAAGCCCAATCTCCCACCCTCCTGCCTTGTATACACTTAGTTCCTTGCTTCTAGGAGGGTGAGGCTGAGGTGGTGTGATTTCCGAGGCTGGAAGTTCATTTGGTAGGGACTTGTGGTAGGAAGCAGATCCCACAGCCCCTCCACCCTCAGAGAAGAGCATCCCGGTGGACATATCAAAATTTCGGGAGAGACCTGAAAAGCTCTGCTGTGAAGGCCTCTTGAGGAAACTACTCCATCTTGTAGTGGTAGGATACTAGGTCTTGAGGCAGCTCATGATGTAGCAGGATATCCTACCACACTGGCAGCAGCAGAAACTCTTGAGGTCTGACTCTGAAGTGAGACATCACCTTGATGTCTGATCCCGTGAATGCCACAAATTCCCTGGCCACAGAATCACAAGAAACAATGAAAATATTTGTTAAGCCACTATGTCTTGGAGCACCTTATCAGAAGAAGTTAACCAGCGTGATCATCCCCAGAGCACCAAGTGAGTCTGCCTTGAGAGACATGATGCCTGCCGGTCCTCTCAGGGGCCATAAATGGTCTTACCAGAAACAGTAGCTCCAAGGCTAGATATAGCAAGTGACCAATGCACCTTTGGGAAAGGTAGAGGTACCAAGAAGATGGAACTCAAGGCTGTCATGAGCCTTTCCTACATTTGGGACCTCATGTCAACAACAACAACAAAATGCCACACACGCAAATGCTGGCAAGTGCTCGTGACACCCATAATGAACCCAGAGAAACTCCACACGTGTGTTGTTTACTTCTTGTGGTCACAAGTTAAGACTTCTGCATTTGAAGCATAAAGAGTCATATGGTAATTCTGAAAGCCCAGAAACCTTTCCAAAGTCAACTTCTTAAATCACTGTGAAAAAATGGAATGTGCCTGTTCCTATTTTTAATAAATTGGGGGCGACACTGCCTCCCACCTACAGCATCTCCTTGGCTTCAGAACTGAAATAACAGTGAGCTGGGGTTTCACACAATCCACGCGGGCCAGAGTATAGGGGGAAACATGCTAAAGATTGCTGTGGGCTCCCAGGTAACGTTTGGGGAAACAGGGACAAGAAGAACTCCTGCCTCATAGCTGGACCCAGGCAGGTTGGTAAGTGTCCAGCCCATGCTGGACTCCCAGCTACGATGACCTCTGTAACTATTCTGATTCTTTAAAACATCAGGTTTCAATTCAATGGGAAGTGAGCTTGTGATGGAGCAGGCAGCTTTCCCCTAGGGGCCCTGGTCACTTGCCATTATCTATTTTAGCTTTTAAATAGCAAAACTGTATCAATTACAGTTTTCCCATATTGTGCTAAATTTTGATCATTATAATTCTTCAACATAAGAGACAGTGGTGATTTAGTATCAACAATTTGATAGGATCTAGAATCACAAGAGAGACAAACTTCTGGGCAAGTCTGTGAAGAAGTTTCTGGATTTGGTTAACTGAGGTGGGAAAACCCACCCTGAGTATAGGTGGCACCATTCCTCAGGCTGAGGTCCTTACACAGCATAAAAGGGAGGAAGCTGAGCACCAACGTTCACCTCTTCCTGTTTCCTGACTGCAGGTGGCACGCGCCTCACGCCCCTGCCATCATGCCTTCCCTGCCACGACAGGCTGAACCCTCCAACTGTGAGCCAGAAAAAAACGCTTTCTTAAGTGGTGTTTGTCAGTGTCCTGTCACAGCAATGAAAAGAGGAACCAAAATCGAGTCCCTGCCTGAGTCAGGTGGGAGGGAAGCACTGGCTCGACCTCTGCTCCTCTTGGGGAGGCTGCACCTTACCTAACGCAAAAGGGACAGTTGAGAAGTCCAGGCCCCTGTCACGTGCCAGTGGGGCAGTAAAAGCTCAGTGGCACCACAGCTGGTGGCACAGAAGAGAGGGAGGGGCACAGAAACACAGCTCATCACATTTTCAGGTGCAAAGGAAAAGTCTAGTCAGGAAGGAAGGATGACACAGGTGGAGGCCCCAGCCTTTTGGCTAAAGTGAAGCACAAATGCAACTCTGAGCATCCTCCCGAGGAAGGAAACATGGCCAGGACCACAGGCCCCAGCACTCAGCATCAGGACCAGTGACGGTGTGGACAGCCCCCTCAGCACCCACTGGTTCAGAGGTTGGTGGGAACACACATCCTTCCTGTAGCTACATCTGCAAAGCAAAGACACTGTGACCAATAGGCGAGCTACCCCTCAGCAGCCGTGTCTAGAGTGGAATCCCGAGCAAATGCTAAGGCCCGACCTAGAGACCAATTGTTGGGTTGCTGAGCAAACGGACCATAGGAACATAGCGTGCCAGCCATGTTTCGGTTGCATATGGAAAGGAGTGGTCTGAAAACCTGTAAGGGGAGAGATGTAAGTAACACACTGACAAGGTTTTAATGACAGTGGGAACAGGTGACAGCACAGTGAGAAGCGCCAGCTGGGAGTCGTCTGTGGCATCAGCAGCCAGCAAAGCCACTTGTAGCTCAATAGGGCCCAGGGTATGCAGGCCTTACCAGTCCCCTGTCCTCCCTCAACAGTACAGCTGCTGTATACTCACTGTATACTCAAAGTTCTTGCTATGTGAACTGTGTCCACGGGCCAGTGACGTTTCCTGGGATCTGGGCTGGAGATAAACCTGTTGTGGCTCTAGACCCCCACGAGCCAGAATCTGTATCTTTAAATCCCTCCCCCAGGGGTATGTAGCCACCAAAGATGCTTTGAGAATCTATGCGAGCTATCCTATCCAATTATTTCGAAGCAATGCTCTCCCACACTTGGCCTCCCTCAGGCCCCCTCAGCACTTGCATCGCATCAGCAGAGAGAAGCCCTAAACAGAAATGACTTCCAATGCTGCCTGCATTGCTTCTCAACTGAAAACTGGGTGGCTAAATTTTTAAACACAAAAACTGGCTTATTTTTAGCATTGTAAACTGCACAACCAGATGGATAGACACACAGAGATGACATTTGTTACATAAAAATGCCTGACAGTAGGTCCCAAGTCCATTCTAGAGGGGCCTTGTTGGCCAGAAGAAAAGGGACCACTGGGCTCCACAGTCATCAAAGGACCCTTCTGGGCCTATGTACTGTACCTGGAACCCAGGAACTCAAGAGAAAACATTCAGAGAAGCAGGAAGGAGTGACCAAGAGAGGAACTACTGGCCAGGACCACATGCCCTCCTTCTCAACCTGAACCCAGGTCCTACCCACACCCGGGGGCCATTTAGATATGGATACAACCAGGGAAGATCCTCATTGTCTGCAGCTAGAGGCTTCTAGATGCCAAAGCCTCTCTGAGGCTGGGGAGAGAGAACCATTAATAAACCAGGCCTGAGCTACACAAGAGTCCTCCTCCCCTCCCTTACCACAAAAACTAGAGGCGGAGGGCCAGGGAGACGGCTCAGTCAGTAAAATACTTGTCATGCAAGCGTGATGGCCCGAGTTCGAACCCCAGAACAAACATTTCAAAAGTCAGGTGTGATGTCACTTTTGTAATGCCAACACTGGGAAGGCAGAGACAGGAGGGTCCCTGGAGCTCACTGGCCAACCAGCCTTGCCTACTTGACAGGCTGCAGGTCAGTGATAGACCCTGTCTCGAAAACAAAAGGTGGATAATGCCCAAAGAACACCACCTAAGGTTGTCCTCTAGCCTACACACACACCTCAAGGCCACAGCTGCCTTGACAAAATCTCTTGTAAAGAGAGCCAAACAGACACTTTGAAACACAGAAAAGCTTGAGTAGGGGCCAACAGCCTGGGGTTCAGCCCCTCAGTCTCTGTTTCCTGAGCTCTGCATCAGAACAACAAAAGAGAGGCTACTGTCACTGCATACCTCGAGCCATGGGCTGCAGGTGGCATGACATACCTCTCAGGACACCCAGCGAAAGTCACCATAACACTACAAAGACTAGTGAGGGTCTCAGAAAGTATCCATGGTCAAGATGGATAGACTTTGGCTGGTTGGTCTGTTCCCTGATTGTTAGACAGCCTCTTTATATACTCCAGCCTGGTCTCAAACTCATGATCTTCCTGCTTCAGAGTTCTAAGTGCTGGGATTACAACCAGTGCATGGCAGATGAATGTTTGAACCAGTAATCCCTTCAGTCGGCATTCACCATGTGAAGCAGAACCAGTGCAAAAGCCCTGCCACAGACCAACAATGAAATGGAACCAACCCACAGGAAGACTGAAAGACTCTGAGCCTCCAGACCCCTTCAACATGTTCAACCTAAGAAAATGGGGAGAACAAGGCGCTATTCTTGGTGGGCCAGAATTCTCAATACAGAAAATAAAACTGAGCCAATGAGATGACTCAGAAGGTAAAGGGATTGTCGACCAAGCCAGACAACCTGAGTTTGAACCCTACAACCCACATGTCAGGAGAGAACCACTCTCTCAAGTTGTCCTCTGACTTCCACATGTGTGCCACAGTATGTGTAAGACAGATGTGTGTTGTCTCTCAAACAGGGTCTCCACCCCCATCCAACCAAGCCAGCCCAATACCTGTGGTAACATAGCTATGGCATTCCTAGAAATTTTTTCAGGGGTGGCAGTGCCAAACACAGAGATGAGTACGCAAAGACATTCATGGCTATGTAGTTTATGATATGTCAAAAATGTCTTCCAGTAAGAAACCAAGAAAACAGTGTAGTCACATGTTCAGAGAGGAACACACACTGACTGCTCCTCAGAGTCACAGGAACTTAAGAAAAGAGATGCCTAGGTGGGCCATGGTAGTGCATACTTTTAATCCCATCACTCGGAGGAAGAGACAGATGAATCTCTGAGTTTGAGGCCAGCCTGGAATACACAGTGAGTTTCAGGACAGCCAAGACTACATAGAGAAATCCTGTCTCAGTAAAGAGAGAGACAGAGAGAGAGAGAGAGAGAGACAGAGACAGAGACAAAGAGATAGAGAGAAGAAAGAAGATGCCTAAATCTCACTGGGAGCCAGTCCACCTCCACAAGCTGAATCTCAGCTTCTACACTAAAGGATTTGGCGTCTTTCAAGAGTGTCCACTCAGGGCTAGAGAGATGGCTCAGTAGTTAAGAGGCTGCTCTTCCAGAGGACCTGGGTTCAATTCTCAGCACCCACACGACAGTGCACAACTGTCTGTAACTCCAGTGACAGGGGATCGACGCCCTCACACAGACATACATATAGGCAAGACACTAAAAGTACATAAAATGAATAAGTTTTAAGACCAGATTTATTAAAAAAAAAATGTCCCCTGAAAATGACACACAACACAGGTGGAGAGCTGCTGAGCTGCTGATGTGAATCCAGCAGCCAATTGATGCTTTGGATCTCTTAAATGTGGGTGACATGCTGATAAATAAGAAAGCAGGTTACAATAAAACGGTGCCTAGAATGTGATCCCATTTCTGTACAAAATGGGGAAAAAAAGGTGTCTCAACACAGCTCTAGGTGTGATTGCATTCCTAGATCCCTGGAAGAAAGCCCAAGAGAAAGCGCCCAGGCGTTCGCTTGGGGACCTCACTGTGCTGAACATGCACTTTGGCATCAAGCACAATTTCTTTGTCTAATGTATACTTTGTGAGGCACCTATAATAGAAAATGAGTTTTTCAACATTTGTTTTTAAAGCAGTGTTCTCAGTGCTGGGGTCCCTGTCCTACGCTATGCTCCCTGACTTACTGCCCTAGAGAGGTACCCTCACCCATTTCCAGGGCTCTGGATGAGAGCAAGCCTTCTCAGCTATGAGGAACTCTCTACTATTAAGGGGACACCACCCTCGGTCTAAAATGGCAAGCTTCCGCCTGCTGGGATGGACCACTGTCCCAGCAGGTCACACGAGTGGGAAGGAGCTGGGACCCCTCAGCATCACAGGAGCACTGAGGCAGAGGCAGGACCGTCCTCTCCAAATGAATTTCCAGTACAAGTCAGAGTAGAGAGCGAAGGCCATGGAGAAGGAAACGGGGCCCTTTGTTGAGGAAGACGAGCAGAAAATTCTTCTTTACTTGCCCCAAATACCTGCTAGGGAGGAACAGCACACTGGGGTTCGGGGAGGATTCATTGGCGTAGAGGCCATTTGAGATTCTATTTGGCACAACTATACTCTTTCAGTTGCAATTTACCTGCTACTTTGTTAAATTGCCCTACTATTTTCCTCCTTTTTTTCCCCTTTGCTGAGCAAAGTTGATATATTAATTAGGTGTTTTAATCTAAAAAAAAAATTCATCAGAAGGTCTCACATTGCCATGGCAACTGTACAGTTCCAGTACATGCAAGTCACCAGCACAGCACGGCCCGCCTCTCAGGCCCCACTACAACAGGAAAAGGGGTGACTTATGTACAGGAGTCCAGGCCCCACTCCTCTCTGGAGGCTGCTCTTCGTGTCAGCTGTACCCTTATGTTAATGAATCCTACCTAACACCTTCGCAGGCAGTTCGCATGGAAGGAACACCATATCATGACTCTCTTTTTGTCCTGCTAACGACACAGACAAGTAGTCACCCACCCAGAGAGCATTCTCAGCCACCAGGCCCAGTACCCAACTTAGTCTCTCAAACCCACCAAAACCCCATTAAGTTCTGGGGGTAAATCAGTCCAGGGCCACACACCCGAGGATGAGTGCCACCAGTGACAGATCATACAAAATAAGGCCTGGTGAGCACATCAGTGCATCATCCCTCGGAAGCCTAGAACAGTCACCTCCTCTGCCATCCTACCATAAGCAAGTAAGAGGTTAGGTTTCCAAGTCACGGTGAGCACCACAATCGACCTTATTCCCATGCCCCTCTGGTAAGACCTTGAGTTCTGAGACAGAGCGCGGTGAAGAAGAAAGAGTGGACTTGGACCGCCAACCGTAGCCCCTGGACTACATCAATTTCTGTTTCCAACCCCGCTGCTTTGGAGACATGACGCACAGACATGGAAGGGTAGCCAGCCCTTGGCTGGCACCAGCAAGTACTGAAATCAAATGTGTTTTCCAGACCACTCATTCTGTAGCCAGAAACCAGATGCAAGTCCATTTACTGATCTGCTTCTTCCAGTTGGGCGTTTTTGCTTGCTTGCTTGTTTGTTTTTAACTCTGAATACTGATGTTGAGAATGAAGGCATAACATGTGAGTCGTGCGTCCCCAAGTTCAGAGCACAGTGACCCACCACCTCAGAACACACTGTGCCTGATGCAGGCAGACCTGAACGCCCCTCCCCCGCTGACCATACTCAGCAGAGGCCTGGAACTCACTGGCCTGACCCCATGCCTCCCATTTCCGAAAGGAATGCCGGCATGTAGCCCCACATGCTCTCCAACACAGGCTTGGGTTCTGATTATTGTAATTTCCTAAATGCTTTAATTATTTATTGGAAATAAGTAGCTTGGGCTCCTGTGCTGAGCTGTGTTCTAAAATTATAAAAAAAATCCATCATATCTCTGTAGGCTGCCTACAAATGAAAATGCATATTTCAACTATTTTAAGAAAATGTCAAAAAAACATCAAATGTGTCATGATTGTACCATTTAAAATTATCCTTATGGCATCTGTAGGGGAAAAAGCTTTATGCTTCATGTGAATCCATCACGGCTCCCCCAAAGCCACATCTAGCAGGAGCTGAGGGAAAGGTCCCTGCACCCAGCATGACCCCAGCTGTTGTGCTTGCATAGCCAGCTGTCCGGCACCTCTCATCCAGGGCTTCCCACCAGAGGCTGGCTACCTTGCCCTGCTACTCAAGAGACACGGGTCCTCCAGGTCAACAGCTATCCTTTGCAGGTGGATTTCACAGAACCACGGAACCCGAGTTCCCTGAGGGCGGGTCTTTGCACAAAGGCGAGGATTGAGTGTGCAGCACAATTTAATGTATGCTCTGGGCTTGCAGGGTGCACTGCAAACTGAAGGGCCCAGGCCCCCGTGCCACCTGTAGGGCAGCCACCTCACTTCATAAACTGCACACCAAGCGAGCACCTCCTGGAATTAAAAGTAACCACGCTGCCTGCACACCACCCATAAAGGAAACTGAAAACATGCGGTACACCATAGCGGTGGTGTTGCGCCTGAGCCTGGAGCCTCCACATCACCTACTCTCACCTCGCAGGGTGGGCCAGACCTTGCCCTGCCCGCTGCACTGTCACTGGAAACAGGACGCGCATGGGGACTTCAGTGGTGGTCTAATAGTTTCTCTGGAAACTCAAACGCCCCAAGAAGCAGTCCCACCCAGGTGGCGACTGTATCCCAACACAGAGAAATGCCACCTCTGCGTCCGCCCTGCGACAGTGCGCAAGGTCTCCATGGGCCCGGGTACCCGGTTGTCCCCGGGAGTCCCCAGTGGGCGGATTCACTCACCGTCTTCCTTGTCGTCAAACACCGGCCTCCGCGTGCTGGCTGCCGATATGGACGACATAGACATCCTCTTCTTCCACTTGCTCCACTGAAACAGGGGGCGCGGCTGCGCGCGGGCATCACCAGCGTCCCGGCCCCGAGGCTGGCTGGCTGCGGGCGGCTGCAGGGCGGGGGGCGCATCGGAGCCCACGGGGCGAGCGCGACCAGGAGGAGGCGAGCTCGGGGGCGCCGCGGCGCTGCTGCCCCTGCGCTCGGCGCCGCTCCTCATCGCCAGGCCTGGGTATGCGCAGCGGCCACAGCCCGGAACATGGCCCGCCGCCCGGCCCGGCAAGAGCAGCAGCGCTAGGGGCCAGCCGCACCGGCAATGCGCCTGGTATCAGCACTGGCTCGCCGGGGCAGCCGACCCACCCGCGGTTGCGAGCGGCGGGGCGGGGCCGGAGAGATGGACTCGGGGTGGAGTCCGGAACCTGGGCGGGGCCAGGCGGGGCCAGGGCGGGGCTGGTATTAGATTCTGAACGCACTCAGCATGGGTTACCCACAGAGGAGGGTCTGGTTCGCTTGGGCTCGAGAACCCTTGCACCGAAAAGGCCGCAGGGCTAAAAGATGCCAATCTCCTTCCTTCTACCCTGAAGCTCCCAAAAGGCCAGGGACAGGGACGCTGTGCTTCACTGGGTGGCAGAGACGTTTGGGGGCCCTGTGGGAATGCTGTGACTGGCGAGTAATCGGGAACCCCCTGGGAGTAACAACCTCTACTGACTTTGTAGTAAAAGTCGCTTATAGATTTCTGCCACTCGATCCTTAGAAACATCAAACATAAGGCCACGGCTTGTGCTGTGCATGTAATGGGGGGGGGGGGGTCGCAGGAAGTGGCTGTGCTGCCCTGCAGTGGCAGTATGGTGCTATCCCGCTCTGAGGCCACAGGAGGCGCGGGATCTCGACACTTGGGGGTGGGGGAGAGCAGGGCGGGGTCTGACAGGCAGGCTCCGCCCAGCGCGAACACCAGGACCCTGGTTACAAGAGCGCGCAGACACAGACGCGTGTGTCCTGAAACCTTGTTTTGCTCTACCCTAGTCTAGCTTCTCTGACCTCTCCTAGTATGGCTCATTGGACACCCAATAGAGTCCCCTAGTGCAGGTTTGCGCCAAAGTCGTGGCGAGGAGCACAAGTGGTCCAGCGTCCTGCGTTCACGCCAATATTCCACTAGGTCTTAGATGGACATTGGGAAGCCTGGAGCAGAGTTAGCCTGTCATTGCTCCTTCACAAGGTCGGGGTGCTTGGCTTCCAGCATCTAAGTCCTGGTCACTGGGAACCCTTTTTTGGTTACTCAGTGATCTAACCTGGGAAAGCCTCTGCCTATTTCAGTCTTGTCCTAAAGCCTGATCACAAAGACAACCTTTATTCCACCACCTGCAAGTCCTGGAGTGGCTTTCCTTCTGCCCCTATGTGGATTATAGGTGACCACAAGGCAGCAAGTGCCTCCCTCACCACAATTTCTACAGCATCCTTCCTTCAGCCACCACAGGTTCTTCTCTTGGAAATTCAGTGTAAGGCCTCATAGCCCGCTTGGCTGTAAAAACCTCAGTACAGGTGTCCTGAGTCTTTTCTGGGCCGACACTTATAGGAGCTAGAACCGCACTGGTTTACAACTCCCCTTCACTTTCCTACCTCCTGCTAAACAGAAGCCTTTTCCCCCTTGGCCAAGACAATAAATGACACAGGACAAGCATCAACTGTTTAGAGGTTTGGTGAGAGGAGCGGGATTTGCTGTGTAGCATAGCTGAAGGTCAGTCTGACCATCTACCACAGGTCTCCCTGGAGTTGCAAGGCAAACTCTCCAGGGCAGAGACAGTGGGATAAGTCCTGGCAGATGCATACAGTTCTCAGTTTTCTGCGCTTAGCGCCTTTAGCGCCACCTAGGCCTACAGACACCTGCTGCATGGCCCTGCTCAGAGAAGGTCCTCAGCTTTCATTGTGTGGGAGAGAGTAGAGACCAACCAACCCTGCCTGTACAATAGAATTCCCCATGGGCCTTGTCCCAACTCGTGGCAGCCTTTCCCTCCCAGACCTCCAAAAATGACAGGAAAGAAAAGACATCCACACTTATGTCCTCCCGCCACCAAGAGGCAGAGGGAACAGAAGGAAGAAGAGATTTTCACAGACAAAATCCTAATGAGAGAGGGGCTGGGTAGACAGCTCAGTCGGTAAAGTGCTTGTCTGCCACATAAGCCTGAGTTCCGTCCCAGCCAGGCAGCACGAGCCTGTAGTTCTCGCATGGGAAGGCAAAGACAGGAGGATCTCTGGGACTCGCTTGCCAACCCGTCTCGCTGAATTGAGTGGGTTTAGTGAAAGACCTTGTCTCAATAAGTAGAGAGTGAATTAGGAGCGGTGGTGTTGACATCTCGACTGTCCCAGTATGATGATTAATCCTTAAGGCACCTAAGAGACTACTAAAGCACACTTCTGCATGTGTCCTTGAAGGCGTTTCCAGAGAGGACCGATGTGTGGGACAACTGACGGGGAAAGGACCACCCTGGATGGGGGCCACACCAACCCATAGGGCAGAGTCTGGGTGGGATGAAGGAGGAGGAAACCCACCAGCACGGACGTTTGTATCTGCCCCTGCTCACAAGAGGAGCAGCTCAGTCTGCCTCTCCCCTGTTCTACTCCATTCTGCTGCTGTGATGAGACACTCTAAGCAAAAGCGACTTAGGGGAGAAGGGTTTATTCCAGTTTACAGGTCACAGCCCATCATCCAGGGAATTGGGAAGCAGAAACCATAGAAGGAAGCTGCTTCACGGCTCACTCACAGACCCATCCTTACCTGGCTTTCTTATGCAGCCCAGGCCCACCAATGTAGGCATGGTGTTGCCCACAGTGGGCTAAGCCCTCCATAATCAATTAATAATGAAGACAGTTCTCTACAGATGTGCGTCTCACCAATCTGATGCAGGAAATCCCCAAACCCGGTTTCCCTTCTCCAACGACTCTAGACTCAAGTTGAGATGGTTTTCCTTCTCCAATCACTCTAGACCGTCAAGTTGGGAGTCAAAGCTAACTAGAACGCTCAGGTAATTTGTCAAGTGACAGAATATCTGACTAAAAGCGGGGTGACCCAGATGTCCAGCCATAGCTAGGAGTCCTGATGTACGTAGGTCAGACAGTAAGAAGCAGGCTAACGAAGGGCTTATATCATAGCCAGGCAGCAACTGCTATACCGAGATGCATGCTGCACCTAGCTCCCCACCAAGGAGGCTGGAGTAGGAGCCAGCCCTTGATTAAAAGGAGAGCTAGGCCAGTAGGAGGTTCCCAAGCTCCCTAATATTTTCAAGAGTCTGGACATAAATGCCAAGTCCTAAATTGCACCTGAGAATTTTCAGCTCAGAAGTCTCAAATCTCCGCATCTAAATCAGGCACATAGCCCCTCCCCTCCATCCACACACATTTTCTCTCTCAGCAGCTTCAGCTATCCTGGGGAAATTGCTGTCCAAAACGCTTAGCTATGGGGGCTGAGAAGAAAGTTCAATCAGTACAAGCATATGGACCCAGGCTAGGTCTCCCAGAACTCATGTCAAGAGCTAGGTAGGTTGGTGCACATGAGCAATCCCAGCACTGAGGAGGTAGGGGTAGGCCAGGGCTGAGGTAACCTAGCTAAACCATCTTTTTCACTTAGTGCCCCCTCTCCATTATTAGATCCACTGTAGTGACATCTGGCACTCACAATTAAGTAACCCTTACTTTACTTCACACTGAACCCAAAGAGTCAGAGTTTCATTGCGGATTTGGACATACGCCCAAGAGAAGGTATTAAGCCCTTCCTGTAAGTAAAGAGGGAATGCGTTCCACTTAGGAAGGAAATAAAGAATCCTGTATTGAGACTGCTAAGATTGGTGGTAAGAATAAATCTTGCCTGTGAAATTGTGAAGAAATATGTGCTGGTTTTGCTGTCTCACAAAACTGCTAAACTCACACCACAGTGTGTGACAAATGCCTTGCCAAGATGGGAAAGCCAGTGTGTGAGCGTGTGTGTGTCTGTGTGTCCCTCTCTTTAAAACTCTTCTGGAGGTCTTGGATATATGCTCAAAACCGCTCTCCACCTGGGGTCCCAGCAGCTAGAAAACAAGTTATCTCCTTCCACCCTGCAAGAGCAGGGTGGTTAAGATGCAGGCACTACCATCCCAAGGGAAGAAATAAGGGGTGAAGGAACCACCAGGCCCAAGTAAGATGAAACCTAGTAGGGAAGACACGGGCCTCACAAGACAGACTCCTCTGCATCTCCATGCTCCGCTCCCGAAGCCTGGGGAGACCCCCTGCAGCCCCCGATGGCCCAGGGGATGTTTCCCTCTGTCTGGAAGTATAGCACACATTTGCAGTGAAATAATCGCAGCCTATTTTCTGCTCGCAGAATTGTGGAAGGCCAGCAGCTTTCCCGCACTCTGTCCTGAGTCTGTCCGTTCCAGCCCAAGCTGAGGGCATTTCTGCTGATAGAACAGTCTTTAAGGCTTTTGAATCTCCTAGTTATCCCAGAAGAGCACTCTGGAGCCCATCCTGACCCCGCCTCGTCTCAACTCCTCACTCGGTGTTATCACTTCGGCCACCATTTAGGATGTATTTTCCCCACAGTGAATTTCCTAACTTAACAACTTTTGGGACCTGGATAGGTCAGGAAGCTCCCAAATAATTAAGTGCTAACCTGTTGTCACTTGACAGAGCTTGTCTGTCTTCCCTTTCTTCCCCCGCCTTTACAATGGGCAGCGAGGTACCAGCCCAATACCTCTAATGCTCTGTTAGAAAAATCTCAGCAAAACATCCAAGGTTCTCACTCCACGTGATGCTTTTCACCCAGCAGAAGAACACTTTCCCTCTGGGTGCCTGCTGCAACACCATGGAAAAGCATCTCCTCCCATTTCTAGGAATGTGTCTACATGGTACTTTTTGCCCAGCAGCAGAACACTGTTCCCTACCCGTGTCTGCTGCATCACCATGGGGAAGCATCTCTTCCCGTTTCTAGGAATGTGCTTTCTCCTGTCCCCTCAAACCCAAGCATCTTCATAGGCCATATCTCTAACTATCGCTCTCAACATTGAATGAGCCTCATCCAGATTATCAGGGATCATTTTCTGTTGTGGAATATTATTGTGACTGGGCAGAGATGTGCTACACTTGTTTATGCTGCGGGATATTACTTTAACTGTGTAAAGGTGTGTTACGTTTGCTTATGCTTCATTTGTTTAATGAGGTAAGGATACATGTTTAATTATGTAAAGATGTGTTACATTTGTTTTACCTTGCCTGTCGGAACCGCCAACTTGTTCACACTTTCCTTAAAAGGGGAGTGAGGATTGAGGGAAAAAATAGACAAGAGGCAAGATAGACCAGGAGGGCTTCCAGTGAACACTGTAGCAGCCTCAAGTTTATTACTCATAGTCCTTATACACCCCAATCAAAAGGGGAGGACAAAATGCTTCCTTCCCATGATACAAGAGACAAATGAGTGTAATTACCTCCTCACATCTCAGAATACCTAGTGACCACGCCCTAAGTCAAACATCCTGTTGTCTGATCTTTGAGGAGTAAGAATAGGTTTGAACTCTGACATTTAGTCAAGATGGAATGGATTCAAAACTGTGGGCTCCTGCACTTGCCTGTCTAAGGCACTTGATTGGCCTAATAAAGAGCTGAATAGCCAATAGCTAGGCAGAAAATGGATAATCTGGGTGGTTGGCAGAGAGAATAAATGGGAGGAGAAATCTAGACTCAAGAGAGAAGAGAGGAGAAAATAAGGGGGATCACATCCAGGACAAGAAGCCAGGCAGCAACCAGACAGACAGACACAGTGAAACTGAGATAAGGAAGGAAAACAGGAAGGAAGGGAGTCTCATACTTGTTGGCAGGAGTTTCTGTCCTGCCCTGTCCTGCAGTCATTTAGTCCAAAGAAATACACAGAGGTCTACATTAATTATAAACTGGATGGCCTATTGGCCAAGGCTTCTTATTAGCTCTTACATCTTATATTAGCCCATAATTCTTGTCTGTGTTAGCCACATGGCTTGGTACCTTTATCAGTAAGGCATTCTCATCTTGCTTGCTCTGTCTCTGCCTTCCTCTGTGTGGTCTGCAGACTGACCTTTCCTCTTCCCAGAATTCTCCTGTTCTCATCGCTCTGCCTATACTTCCTGTCTGGCTACTGGCCAATCAGTGTTTTATTAAAAAAATACAAGTGACAGGATAAAAGACCCCTGTCCCACAGCACATACTGACCTCCACTCTACTCTGCAGCTCAGGATAACCTTGAACTCCTGCTCCTCCTGCCTCCATCTCCCAATCGGTGCTAGAATTACAGGCATGCACCATCCCCTAGTTTGAAGATGGTGTTTTCTCAGGCATAGTAGCACAACCCATCTGTGTAAAAGAAGCAGTGGAATTAAACTGGCACACCCCTGTAATTCTACCAGCACTGTCGAAGTGGAGGCATGTGGGTTCAAGACCACTCTGGTTATATGATAAGATGAACATTAACTACTGTTGGGCCTAGCAACCTGAGTTCAGTCCCCTGAATCCACAGAGTGAAAGAAGAGAACCAATGCCTGCGACTGATCTCTGACCTCCACTTACCCTGGGGCATGGATATGCAAGCATGTGAGCACTCACACTCACAGAATAGATAAATTAATGTAATGATATTTTTTTTAAAAGAAGACTGTCTCAAAGAAAGAAAAGGGGAAAAACAGAAACCAAACAAGGCATGTAATTAAAAACTTCCCCACAAAGAAAATGAAGTTGCAGAGGCAATAAATACCCACACGAGAATAATAAATAAACCCTTACACAAATAATAATTCAAAGTGAAGAGAAGCCAAAATAAGCCTCACACTTAGAAAACTAGAAGAAAGTTCTGATTTGGGGGTAGACAGAAGGTAAACAGATATGAAACAAAAAGCATGATCCATTAAAAAAAAAAAAACTGATTCTGATTAACACCAAAAATGTTGGCGCTGCAGAGAGTACCACAAAGAGAATAAAAAGACAGACTGGGCCAAAGGCAGTGGGTGAGGCCGATAGCAATTCCTATTTCTAGAACCAGACTTGTACCCACGGCACATGAAAGACTCTCACACCCAACTGCAAGAAAACAGCTCAGGCACACAGTGAAGAGACTTAAATAGACGCTACGCCAAAGAAGTCACATAAACAGCTAACACACCCATGAGAATGTGACCCACAGCACAAATCACTAGGCAAGGAAAATCTAAACCACAACAAGGTGCCATTATCCACTCACAAGAATAAAAAGGCTGTAATAAAAAGGACAAACACCGCCAAGTGTTGGAAGTGGCCACTCTGGAGCTCACATTTTGCTCACAGGAATGTAAAATGGTACAGCTGCCACTTTGGAAACACTGTCTTAAAATTTTAAGCCCACTTACCATGCAACTCAGACATGTAGGAATATAAAATATATGCCAACTCAGAATATGAATATTCATAGCAGCATTATTTCATAATAACCAGAAGCTAGAAATCGTCCAAATGTCTGTCCCCTGGTGAAAGGAGACTCGAAAGCAGGTCAATGCCATGAAGTGCCACTGAGCAATGAAGAACAAGGAACGCCGACACCTGCCACAGCACAGTCTCAACAGCAGCCTGCCGAGCGAGCGAGCAGAGCCATGTGGGAAGGCTGCATATTACAGCATGCCGTTTTTAAGTGCCCAGAAGGGTAAGGTACACAGAGACAGACAGACAGGAGGTCAGTGCTCATCGGGCTGGGGTGGGGATGAGGTTGCCTGCAGACAGGCTTTGGAGTGTTGTATACAGAGGCTCTCTGAGGCTAAGCTGTATTGGTGGGGACACCGCAGAGCCACCGGGAATCTTCACAGTGAACTGCGGCCAAGGTCTTTCTTTCCTCTTTCTGTCATTCTTTCATCTCTACCGAGTGTTGTGTTAGAATGTAAAAAGTCCCCCATAGGCTCGTGGGATCGACCAGTTGATCCCAAGCTGGTGATGTGATGTGGAATATTAGTTGAAGATGTTTCACATTTTTTTTAAACACTGTGAAGAAACATTTGTTTAATGATGCGAAGATGTGATGCACTTTTTTATGTTGCATTTGTTTAACTCTGTGAAGCTGTGTTACTTTGCCCATCTACAATACCTGATTGGTCTAATAAAGAGCTGAATAGTCACTAGTGAGGCAACAGAAGACAGGCGGGATGGCCAGGCAGAGAGAATAAATAGAAGGAGAAAATGAGAAGAGGGAGGAACAAGAAAAGGAAGAGAGGAGTCCATCAGGGGGTCAGCCACCCGCTACACAACGAGTCAAGAAGTAAGAAGTAGAGGGTATAGAATAGAGAAAGACAAAAGCCTAGTGGCAAAAGGTAAATGGGAAAATTTAAGAAAAGCTGGCTATAAACAAGCCAAGCTAAGGCCAGGCATTCATAAGTAAGAACAAGTCTCTGCATATTTATTTGGCGCTGGGTGGTGGTCCCCCCCAAAAAAGAAAGAGTAATAAAAAACCAATTACAGTGATGCTGTTTGATAAGGTTGTAAGACCTTTGCGGTGTGTCCTGGCTGGCAGTGGTGGGTTATACCCACTTCTGGGTCTGGTCCAAGTCCTCTGCCTCCTGGTCTGGCTGACAAGGAAGAAACTCAGACACACTTTTGCTGTCATATGGCACACACATACCACAGCCACAACGGTAACAATAGTATTTTTAAATAAATGAAATAAAATCTTGAATGGTGAGTGATCATACCTTCTTGTGCTCTGTTGGTCTAGGATAGGGAAGGCAAACAAAGTACCTGGAGACTACACAGACCCTAGGCGTTCAGGAGTGGGGCCACCTCCCTTCTCACTTCTAGGGGGTGCCACCGTTAGGTGTAAAGTCAGAGCCGCAGCTCTAGCTTCCAGCGCTGTAAAGGTGGATCTGTGGCTCTCTTTAGGAGCATCCAGAACCACTCTGAATTAAAATCGAATTGCAAAATCGACCAAAAGGTTTGCAAACGGTAAGGACCCCACTGAGGTGCTGGGGAGGAAGTCATCCTCTTTTCTGCATCAGCCCCACCCTTGCCTTGCTCTAAAGGAATCCTGTCCAAGTGCTTCTAGAATCTTTAGAAAAGGGCCAGACCAGTTCCTCACATCCTCTGGGTTTAGGCAGCCCACGATCCTCTTTTCAAAATAGGCTTAGTGTCTCATCCGCTTTGGACACTGTGAGAAAAGCACGCGCTCCGCAGCACAGCACCAGTCTTTGGGGGTACCGTCACTTTGGGGGGACCAGCCGCCCACCGTGGCTGAGGACTTCCTACCCAAAGCTCCCAGGAAGGTTTAGGTCTCTCCAATAGGCATAATTTGTCAATGATACAGACTATAGCCTTCACTAGAGAAGTAGTAGCCCCAAGGTCAAGATCAATGTCCACAATAACTTAGTCATCCCTATGTACCCAACAGCCCCAGCCCAGCATCCCGACCAGACCAGTGGGACTCCCAGCTCAGAGCCTGCCCAGAACAGACACCTATGAGGAACAGAGCCAGGGTGCCACAATACAGTTACACCTGCTGACCTGGCCACAGGTGCTCCTTGGATGATCACCTGGCTCAGGATCCCATGGGTATCATTATTCTTGATTGACATCTAGCACTGTGGGCAGACCCACTGCCTGGGCAGGGGATGCTGGACTGTAAAAAGTGGGAAAGCACACTGAGTGCTGAGCTCCTCTCATCTGCTTCTCGACTGTGGATACAATGTGACCCTAGTCCCCTCTAGTTCCTGTCACTGTGACTTCCCCACCACCATGGACTGGAACCTGCCTGAACTCTGAGACGTTTAAAGACTTTTTAAAGAATATGGAACACTTCAGAAATTTGCATATCATCCTATTTAAAAAAGCCACGCCAATCTACTCGGTATTCTCCTGATTTTAGTATATATGCTGCCAAAGCAAAATTAACTTATGAGTTGCTTTGGTTGGAGCATTTTATCAAAGTTGTAGTAAAAATAACTACAAGACTGGCTGAATTTTAACTTTTCTGTTGTATTAAGACGGATGTCTACAAAGGAAGCATGTAACAGACTGTGTGGTTTTAACAAAAATGGCTCCATAGGCTCACATATTTGAATGCTAGTAACCAAGGAGTGGAACTCTTTGGAAGGATTAAAAGGAGTAGGAGGTGTGACCTTGTTGGAGGAAGTGTGTCACCATGGGTGGGCTCTGAGGTTTCAAAAGCCCATACCAGGCCCAGGCTTGCTGTTTCTCTGCCTGTCAACCAGGATGCTGCTCTCAACTACACCAGCACCATGCCTGGCATGCCTGCCTCCATGCTCCCTGCCACATTTCTGAAACTGTAGACAAGCCCCCAATTAAATGCTTTCTCTGTCAGAGCTGCCCTGGTCATGGCATCTCTCCACAGCAGAACACTGATTAAGGAACACTGGACTGTCCTGAAGAGTGGCAAGGACACACCCACAGGTGGCCTCCACTAGCACTTCATCTTCTTGTTCCCAGTCAGCAGGCTAGGACCCTCTTGCCTGGATAGGAATCCTGGGTAGGGAAGGACAAACTCCTCAACAGGGAAAAGCAGCGCCAGGCCTTCACGAGCAGCAGCAAGTGCTGCCCTCTAGTGGTACCTCTCTGGTGCAGCTCTTGGTTAGCTAAATCCTAATTTCCCTAGGTCCTCCTAGAAATCCAAGTGGCCTAGCCCTTGAAGGTAACTGTCATTACAGCTTTAGGATCTGGGGTGTCCGAGACTTGTGCCCTAAAGACCTGGCAGCTCTAAGGAACTCTTCAGTGATCAGGTCCTGAAGTTCCTCTTCTGACTTTATTATGGCCTTCTATCATTCTTCATCTTCCCTCTACCTCGGCTGCCCCTCTTGTTCCTGCCCTGCTCCTCTCAAACTGTTCTGCTGGGTCTTCCTGTGATGGCCGCTGTCACAGTTGCCACAATTCAGGGCTGTTCTGGAGCAGCCCCTTCTCCTCTGTAGCTGGTGCTGTCTCGGCCATTGCTGCCATCACCCGCACTGCTGCCCCTCAGGCACTGGTGTTTCTTCATATGACCAGCTCTGCACACTCAAGGGAGCCCTTAGCTAAGCCTAAGACTGGAATACCAGAAAGGGAGAACAGGAGGCTATCTGTCCTAAGAGGTCCCAAACAGAACCAATCAGTACACTGCCCATGTAAACCAAGGCTTGTGTTTGAACCAATGGCAGAATTGGCATAATAATAATAGTAATATTAATAACATTGTCCAGGTGGCGGTGGCATACTCCTTTAATCCCAATGCTTGGAAAGCAAAGACAGGCAGATCTCTGTGAGTTCAAGGTCAGCTTAGTCTACAAGAGTGAGTTCCAGGACAGGTCCTAAAGCTGCAGAGAAACCCTATCTTGAAAAACAAAACAAAACAACAATAATAATGTTATAACACGTTATTTCTATCTAATACACATTAAAGCAATATAGAAAGATTTTAATAGCCAAAGAAGCTGCAAAATAAGCAAATTTGTTTATTAAGCAATGATTTCAGCCCTGTTTTTATTAGCTTTGAATATATTATTGAAAGTGGATATATAAATTATTAGAAAATAGAGTTTCATTGTGCTGAAGACATATTACATTCATCTGTCGCCTACAGCAGTAGACACAATCTGACACACATTCAGCATTGCTGAAAAGCAGACAAGAACCTGTGGGCAGGCTGCAAATAACAGCAAACACCATTTACCTTTCGGGCCTCTTGCCTCACTGTTTAGAAAATATCAAATACCAGGAGGCCTTCGTTAATGGTATTTTTAAATGAAGTTTTAACTTTAAATATATGATTGTATCTCAAATATTCTAAGGCACTTGGGTGACCCTACAGAATTAAGCGCCAGGCTCTCTGAACAATGCATGATACGGCTAATATATAACACATATCTCAGCCAACCTCTTTAGTGAGATGGTAATTAAAAGGGTTAACTTTTTTTTTCAACTGATGTTTGGAAGAATGATGTGGTATCCTAGCAACAGGGATACTATCTCATTATTACAAAAGCAGAATATGCTCATCTAGACATGAGTTACAATTGCTAAGAATTCTATGGGGACTGGATATATGGCCCAGTGGTTAAAAGTACTCACTGCTCTTGCAGAGGACCTAGGCTTGGTTTACAGCATGCACATGGCAGCTCACAACAACCTGTATTTTCGGCTCCAGGGAATCTGATGCCCTCTTCTGGCTGCTTCCGGCTCCCACACTCACATGGTACACATAAATTCACACAGTCATTGCTGTGTGACACTATTCTTCCGGAGATATAAACAGACATCTTCTTGTGCCAGGCAGGGAAGCAATGACAAACCAAAGCAAGGATAGTACCAAAGCCCAACTTGGTAACTACTGAGATTTGTTGGGGAATATGAGTAAGGGGTTACATACAAGAACAGAAATGACTCAAAGACAGCTGTATCACTACAAAGCCCACCCCAGAATGGGTGACAGTTCACAAAAGCTGGAAATCTGGAGCTTACTGCACTGCCCGCAGGCAGCTGAACAAGTTGAAAACTGTCTCTTCCAGGAAGCTCAGTTAGTCTGAGCCTCTTTGAGGAAAGCTCAGTTTATCTCAACAGTCCTTACTGCTGATAGATGGGTGGAGTGGGAGAGGCCTACTAAATTCGGTCAGCTTTAGGGACTTCCTGAAGCCTTTAGTTGTTCACTTTCTGAACTTAATGAGTTTCCTTGCAGGATACAGTGTTTCACACCCTCCTCAGGTATCCTGTTGTTCCCCTCCTTTCTAATACCCTGTGTTTTAGGGAGCTTTCCTTCCTCTAAGATGGAGCATTTTAATCTCAGAAGAAATAATATAATAAATAATTCTAGGTTCAATGGGTTCTTACTCTGTTTTTAACAGTTCTTTTCTCTTATTGGAAATACTTTTTCCCCTTCACATAATATATTCTGATCAGTTTCCTGTCTCCCAACTCCTCCCAGATCCTCAGTTCTCCATCCATCCAACTCCCTGCTTTCTTTCTCTCTCTTTGGAAAACAAATAGGCAAAGGAAACAAAGGAATGAGCCAGAATTGGGGGGGGGGGGAAGAGCACAAAAAAAACAGAGAGAGACACTCATAAAAACACAAAATCAGATGGCTGGAGAGACGGCTCAGGGGTTAAGAGCACACTGACTACTCTTCCGGTGGTCCTGAGTTCAATTCCCAACAACCATATGGTGGCTCACAACCACCTTTAATAGGATCTGATGCCCTCTTCTAGAATGCAGGTATAGTGCAGAGCACTCATATGTTAAAATATATACATGCATACATGCATATATGATTTTAAAAATACAAAATCAGAAACCATAATATAAAAGTCAAAGACCAATAAGACAAAAAATGCCCAAATAAAGCTATATAAGTCAAAAAGTCTACAGAAATACCATTGAGTTCACTTTGTCTTTGTCATCTACTGCTGGGCATGGGACCTACCCATCTGGTTAATATAGCCAGCGAGACTCCATTGAGGGACACTGAATTTTCCTGTGCAAGCAAGTGTCAGTTAGGGACAGCTTCTTGGTGAGAGGTGGGAGCCTGTGTCCACTACCCGTCTCAGCACTGGAACCTAATCTCAATTGACGCTATTCAGTCCCTATGCATGCTGCCACAGTCTCCATGAGTTCATATGTGTGTCTGTCCTGTTGTTTGTGCAAGACACATGGTGTCATCCATCCCCTCTGGCTCTTAAAATCTGTCTCCTCTTCCACATAGATACCTGAACCCTGAGGAGAGGGGACTGATGAAGACACCACAGTTAGGACTGATGCTCCAAAATCTGTTACTCTCTGCACATTGTCCAATTGTGGGTCTCTGTGTTAGTTCCCATCTACTGCAAGAGGAAGCTTCTCTGATGGTGGCTGAGCAAGACACCGATCTGTGGGCATAGCAGAATGTCCTTCCCAGTCATGTTAGTACTGTGCTCCGTCAGCAGAACAAAGGCATTTGGTTTCCCCCTAGACCTCCATATGGTCATGTGGTTCCCATATGATCTCTCCTATGGCCCTTGGTGTTAGTTGGCCCTTCCTGTATCCCCTCCTCTACCTCTTCTTCCCTCCCCTTCTCTATTTAATCCTTCTGCTCTGACCTCCCCCATGTCTCTCTATAACTATATATTCTGCTTCCCCTTCGTTGGAAGGTCCTCCCCTCCCACTTAGTCCTTTATATCTAACCCCTGTGGTATATAAACTTTAACAACACCTATCAAGGCTTAACGGCTAACATCCAATATATAAGAGAATATATACGATATTTGTCTTTTGTGGTCTGGGTTACCTCAGTGTGATTTTTTTTCTTAGGTCCAACCACTTATCTGCAACTTGTATAATTTTAACAGCTGGATAACATTCCATTGTATAAATTACCGCATTTTTATTATCCATTTACCCGTTGATAGGCACCTCTACTGTTTCTAATTTCTGGCAATTATGAATAGAGCAGCAATGAATAAGAATGAACAAGTATCTCTGTAGTAGGATGTGGAGTCCTTTGAGTATATGCCCAAGAGTGCTATAGCTGGGCCTTGAGGCAGATCTATTCGCGGCTTCCTGGGGAACCACCACACTGACTTCCATAGTGACTGTACAAGTTGCACTCCCACAACCAATGAATAAGTGTCCCACTTTCTCCACATCCTCACCAGCATGAGCTGTCATTTGTTTCGTTGATCTTAGCCATTCCGACAGATGTAAGATGGAATTTCAAAATAGTCTTGATTTGCATTTCCCTGATGACTAAGGATGTTGAACATTTCTTCAAGTGTTTCTTGGCCATTTGTGTTTCTTCTTTTGAGAACTCCGTTTATATCTGTACTCCATTTTTCCTTGGTATCCACTTGTTTTTGTTTTTGTTTTTTGGGTTTTTTTTTTTTTTTTGTATTTTAGATATCAGCCTTCTATTGGATGTTTCTGGTAAAAATCTTTCCCCATTCTGTAGCCTGCTGCTTTGTCTGAATGATGCTGTCCTTTGTCATACAGAAGTGTTTCAATTTCATGAGGTTCCACTTACTAATTGTTGATATTAATGCCCGCACTATCAGTGTCCTGTTCAGAAAGTCATTCAAGACTGTTCCCACTTTCTCTTCTATCAGGTTCAGTGTATCTGGTCTTATGTTTAGGTCCTTGATCCATTTGGATCAAACGCTGTTTGTTTGTTTGCTTTTTGTTTTTGTTTTTCGAGACAGGGTTTCTCTGTAGCTTTGGAGCCTGCCTGGAACTCCCTTTGTAGACCAGGCTGGCCTCGAACTCACAGAGATCTGCCTGCCTCTGCCTCCCAAGTGCTGGGATTAAAGGCGTGTGCCACCACCGCCCAGCTTCAAACGCTGTTTGTTAATGGTGTTTTCTTTTTTCCTTATGTACTTTAGGCTTCTTTGTCAAAAATCAGGTGTCCATAGGTGTGCACACTTATGTGTGGGTTTTCAATTTGATTCCATTGGTCAACATGTCTGTTTTTATGCCAACACCATGATGTTTTTATTACTATAGCTTCGCAGTACAATTTGAGATCAGAGATGGTGATATCTCCAGCAGTTCTTTTATTATTCAGGATTGTTTTTAGCTATTCTAAGTTTTTTTGTGTGTGTTTCCATATGAAGCTGAAAACTGTCTCTTCCATTTTCTGTGAATAATTGTGTTGGCATTTTGATGGGAATTGCATTGAATCTATAGACCGCTTTTGGTAGGATGGCCATTTTCACTATATTGATCCTACTGAATAATGAACATGGAAGATATTTCCATCTTCTGGTGTCTTCTTTAATTACTTTCTTAAATGTCTTAAATTTTTATTATAGAAGTCTTTTGCTTGCTTCATTAGAGTTATCCCAAGGTTTGTTTGTTTGTCTTGCTAATGTAAAAGATACTGTTTCCATCATTCTTTCTCAATCTGTCATTTGCGTATCGGAAGGCTACTGAATTTTGTGTGTTGATTTTGTATCCTGCTATTTTGATGAACATGCTTATCGGCTATAGAAGTTTGCTGGTAGACTTTTTAGGGTCTTTTATGTATAAAACCATATCATCTGCAAATAAAGATAATTTGACTTCTTCCTTTCCTATATGAATTCCCTTGTTCTCCTTCAGCTGTCTTATCGCTGTAGCTAAGACTTCTGTACCTATACTGAATAGGTATGAAAATGGACATCATTGTCTGTTCCTAGTTTAGTGGAAATGCTTTGACTTTCTCCCCATTTAGGTTGATGTTGGCCATGAGCTTGCGGTAAATTGCCCTTATTATATTGAGGTCTACCCCTTATATTCCTAATCTCTCTGGGACTTTTCTCCTGAAGGGATGCTGCATTTTCTCAAAGACCTTTTCTGCAGCACTTGTTTTTAATATTTAGTCTGTTTCTGTGGTGGGTTACATTTATCAGTTTATATATGTTAGTCCATCCCTCCATCACTGGGATGAAGCCTACTTGGTTGCTGTGGATAATCTTTTTTATAGTTCTTGGATTTAGCTTGCAAGTCTTTTATTGAGAATTTTGTACCTATATCCATTAGAAATATTGGTCTATAATTTTCTTTCTTGGATCCTTGTACAGTTTAGGTATCAGAATAATTATAGCCTCATAAAAATAATTAGTCAATGTTCCTCCAGTTTCTATTTTGCAGAATAATTTGAAGAGTATTAATGTTAATTCTGGTAGAATTCTGCCCTGAATCCATTGGGCACTGGGTTTTTTTTGGGGGGGGGTTGCGAAATTTTTAGTTACTGAGTCTATTTTTCTCGGTGCTATGGGTTATTTTAAATTGCTTATCTGACCTTGAGAAAACTTTGGTAGGTTGTGTACATCAAAAAATTGATCCATTTCACTTATGTTTTCCAGTTTAGTGGAGTACAGATTTTTGTAGTATGCCTTTATGATTCTTTGGATTTACACATCTGTCTGTTGTGATGTCCCTATTTTCATCTCTAATTTTATTAATTTGGATATTTTATTTTAGTCTTAGTGAATTTGGCTAAGGGTTTATCAGTATTATTGATTTTCTCAAAGAATCAACTAGTTCATTGATTTTTTTGTATTGTTTTTATTGTTTGTTTGTATTTCATTAATTTCAGCCCTGAGTTTAACTATCTTTTGCTGTCTACTCTTTTTGGGTGTTATCTTTTTTGTTCTATAGTTTTCAGGTGGCACCACTAACAGGAGGCGCCTATCATTTGTTTATCGCTTTAGTGCTAAGAACTTGCCTCTTAGGACTGCCTTCATTGGGTCCCGTAAATTTGGTTATGTTGTGGTTTTTTATTATTTATTTTTTATTTTATGTTTTTCAAGACAGGATTTCTCTGAGGAGCCCTGGCTGTCCTGGAACTCACTAGGTAGACCAGGCTGGTCTTGAACTAGGAGATCCACCCGCCTCTGCCCCACAAGTGTTGCGATTAAAGGCATGTGCTACCACCATCTGGCTGTGTTTTCATTTTTATTCAGTTCTAAAACGTTTTTAATTACCATCTTAATTTCTGTCTTGACCCCTTTTTCATTCCATTCAGTTTTCATGAGTTGGTATACTTCCTGCTGTTGTTGATATCTAGCTTTAATCCATGATGATCAGCTAAGAAGCAGGGTATCATTTCATTTTCTTTTATGTTAGGATTTGGTTTGTTGCCCAAGGGTGTGGTCAGTTTTGGAGAAAGTTCCATGAGTTGCTGAGAAAAGGGTATATTCTTTTGTATTTTGGTAAAATGTTCTGTAAATATCTACTAGGTCCATTTGATTTATGATGTCATTTATCTCCAGAATTTCTGTTTAGTTTTTGTCTGGATGACCTGTCGGCGAGAGTTGGGTATTGAAGTCACCCACTATCCCCATATGAGGGCCAATATGATTTTTAGCAGCACTAGTATTCCTTTTATGAACTTCGGTGCCTTTGTGTTTGGTGTATATATGTTTAGAACTGCAATGTCCTCTTAGTGGGTTTTCCCTTTGGTAAGTATAAAGTGGCTTTCCCTATTTTTTATTAATTTCAGTTTAAAGTCTATTTTGTTTCTTGGGTCTGCTTGTTTGGATTATCTTTTTCTATCCTTTACTCTGAGGTGATGCTTATCCTTGATGGTAAGGTGTGTCTCTTGGGTGCTGCAGAAAGATGGATCCTGTTTTCTAATCCACTAGTCTATATCTTTTATTGGGAAACATTAATATGGAAAGTTATCCATGAGCAGTGTTTTTTGATTCCTGCTATTTTGTTGTTGTGGTGTGTTCCCTCACCCCCCTTCATTTGATTTGCTGCTCTGGGATTATTTATTTCTTATGTTTTAACCTCTTCTGATTTTTCCTTCTAGTGCATTTTCTAGAGATGGATTGATGGAAATTGCTTAAATTTTTTCACAAAATATCTTTCTCATCTACTGTGATTGGGAGTTTTGATTATTATAGTAGTCTGGGCTGGCATCTGTGGTTCCTTAGCGTCTACAGAACACCTGTTCAGGCCCTTCTGGCTTTCAGAGTCTCCATCGGCAGCCAAGTGTTATTCTAATAGGCCTGTATTTATATGGCACTTGTTTTTCTTCCCCTGCTGCTTTTAATATTCGTTGTTCTGTATGTTTAGCATTTTGATTGTTTAATTGTGTGCCATGGAGGATTTCTTTTCTGTTCTTGTCTATTTTGTGTTCTGTATGCTTCTCGTACTTTGATGGACTCTCCTTCTTTAGGTTGGGGAAATTTTCTTGTATGATATTGTTGAAAATATTTGGATTTTTTTTTTTTTTTTTTTTTTAGATTTAACATTTTCTTTGACTGAGATGTCCATACCTTCAACCTTGTCTTCAATGCCTGAAAGTCTCTCTTCCAAGTCTTTGGTAGGTTAGGTTTATCTCTGAGGTTTTGGTTTGACTTCCTAAATTTTTTATTTTCAATTTTATTTCCATTTGGGTTTTCTTTGGTGTTTTTTAGTCTGTTTCTTTGTTAAATTGCTTTATATTGTTTTCATTATTTCATTCCATTGTTTGTGTTTTCACAGACAAGGGACTTATCTATATCCCCTTTAAGGCCCTTGAACAGGGGCTGGAGAGATGGCTCAGAGGTTAAGAGCATTGTTTGCTCTTCCAAAGGTCCTGAGTTCAATTCCCAGCAACCACATGGTGGCTCACAACCATCTGTAATGAGGTCTGGTGCCCTCTTCTGGCTTTCAGGCACACACGCAGACAGAATACTGTATACATAATAAATATTTAAAAAAAAAAAAAAAAAAGGCCCTTGAACATATTCTGAACTGCTGTTTTGGAGTCCTTGTCTTGCGTTTTAGCTATGTTCCATTTCGCCTGGGCTACTGCAATAGAGTTACTGTCTTCTGGTGGAAGGATATTGTTGTGGCTATCAATGTCTGTACTTTTTAAAAAAAAATATTTATTTATTACGTATACAATATTCTGTGTGTATGCCTGAAGGCCAGAAGAGGGCACCAGACCCCATTACAGATGGTTGTGAGCCACCATGTGGTTGCTGGGAATTGAACTCAGGACCTTTGGAAGAACAGGCAATGCTCCCAACCTCTGAGCCATCTCTCCAGCCCATAATGTCTGTACTTTTATAGGGGAACCTAATCCAGATGAGGTGGGAGGAGAGGCACCTGCAAGCAGGCCACCACTGGCCTCCGAGTGAGACCAGGAGATTTTAACAGAGGAAAGGAAAGCAAACAGAACTTGCTGGCCTGGGTCCCAGCCGGTGTGACTACTGCAGCCGGTGTGACTACTGCAGGCCCCAGGTAGAAAGGGTTTCTAGGCCTACAGGAGGAGGAAAGCTGCGTCCGTACCAAGGTTCCTGGGAATAGAGGTGGGGTGAGAGGAGAGGAACCTGCTCGCCTCTTTGGTTGGACTCCCAAGCTGGTATTTAGAACTTTGGATTGTCTGCCTCCAGAATTCTGGGTTATAGGCATGCACCCCAACATCAACTTTATGCGGTGCTGGGACTGGAACCCAGGGCTTGGTGTATGCAAGAGAGCGCTCGACCCCTGAACCACACTGGGGCTCGTATTCTACGTGGTTCATTTTCAGCCCGGCAGCTTTCTCGTGAGAGCTGGCTTAGCAAATGCTGAGTCCTGAATACGAACCACAAAAGCACTTCCTAAAAGCGAGCAAGCTGATGCTGAACGTGACAGCTCTCTGTTCCCTTGACATACGATGCACTCCATAAAGCAACAGTTCCCCCAGGTGTATTTGTTTCTGGAGCATACAGCTTGGGTGTTCTTTTTATTTTTTTTTCAAAGACAGCTACCATCTGTTTTACAGTTTCTTTGAAAACCAGTGTAGCAAGTTGAGGGGGCAGAAGTGAGTAGAATTAAAAAAAATAAATAAATAATTCAAAGTTCAAATTCTTAGATAGCTATGGAGACCAGAAATAAAACACTAAATAGTCCCCCAGTAATTGAAAAGCCTCCCATCGGTTCAGGACGCTTTTACCAAACGTGGTTTTACCAAGGTTACTACTGACTCACCACTCCAAAACAGGGGGAAGACCACTTTCGAATCATCTTAAACAATATTCAGAAACAAGAATTCTGGTCATTTCATGGGAAGCTGTATCTGATATTGTGTGCAGACCCTTCACTGAGTCCCCACCAACAGACTTCAGCTTTGGAAGGCATTCAGAGAGCACCTTTGTTGGTGCCTCGGGCCAGGACCAGCAGCTAAGAAGGAGTTGCAGCCCTCCCACTCATCCTTATTATAGCCATGGCAATTCTCCACTGGGCCACCAGGAGGCAGAAAATGGTTGCTGGTTAACTATTTCAACTAAAATAGTAGCACGCCCACTTCCTGTCGCTTTCTGCCCTGAACTGAGTGACCCCCCCCTTCTCAGGCAGGTCTCGCTGCCACCTGTGAGTCCTGTAGTTTGGTTCACAAACCAGATTTATTTCTGATGTTGGTGGTGACTGGGAGAAAAGATGCAGGTGTGGTGGGACCGGATCCTTTGGAGATCTCTGTCCCTGGCTTGTAGATGACGTCTCCCTATGTCCTCACATGGTCATACCTCTGTGGCGGTATCCTGAGCTCTTCTTATGGGGACACGAGTCACTCTGGATCAGGGCTCACTTACAGATCCCCGTTTGACTTTGATGGCCTTGCTTCCAAATGGCAACACTGAATACTAGAGTCAGAACTCCAATGTGTAAACAAAGACTCTGCCCTTGCTAGAGCCCCCAACCAGGGACTCTGTCAGCCAACAACGACTTTTCTAACTGATGAGCTCTAGCCTCATTAGTAAGATCATCTCCCGGTACCTTCCTGGAACCGTCAAGACTGCCAAGGGTGTTTCTTTTTTTTCTTTTTTTTTTTTTTTAAGATTTATTTATTACATCTACAACATTCTTTCCATGTATGCTTGCAGGCCAGAAGAGGGCACCATGTGGTTGCTGGGAATTGAACTCAGGACCTCTGGAAGAGCAGTCAGTGCTCTTAACCTCTGAGCCATCTCTCTTTGCCGAGGCACTCCTGCAGGCTGGCCACTTCTACAGGGCCAGTGAACAACCCCTGCTGAACCTTGCCTGGACCAGCCCCATTCCCACTTCCTTGTACATTTCCTCTTCTCTGATCTCACTGAGCCCAGTTCCGCCCTCCCTGGTCCCTCTTTCTCCCTTTATGCGTCCCAGAGCCCTAGAATCCAGGATAAGCTCAGCTTCCCAGGCTCTTACCCCATTGCAGTAGCTACTGCAGACTTAGCTAGTTCTGAGTCCTCGCCAGCCTGGCCTCACTCATCTGTGGCAGTACGAGCTCATGTCTGGTAATAGCCCCACTCTGTACCCCCCTGCCATGCCCTGCCTCCCTTCTCCCCAGCCTCGGCCGATGGGATGCTTCTCTAGGTTCTTTTCTCTAGCATTTTCTCATTCACCCTCGCCACTATTTATCTTTGCTTAGCTTTTGTCATCGTCAGGGTGTGTCACACCGAGTCCCTGCCCACGGTCCCTAAGGTTCCCCTTTCACTGCTGCGGGCAGGCATTGCTCACTCAGTACAAGGTGTGTGATGCTCCACTGACTCATGAAATTCATTAACCCATGTGTTCTCTTGTCCCTTGCAGGTCTTTGATTAGTCACGTGACACTGCTGTGGCCATGTTGGCACACGTGTGACGGCTGCACGAAGAACTCAGATCTATACAGTTCCTGTGCTGGAGTAACTAGTGGCTCCCCAAGGTGCCTAGAGACACCAGTTCCCAGTAGGGAGACCCGGCATGTGGACATTATGCCAGGCTTCTCATTTTGCCAATCAAATGTGTATAAAACAATATCCAATTTTGGATAAAACTGTATTTCCCTAGTAGCTGGAAAGGAGGTGCATATACATGTATGTATGTGTATATATTATCTATATATATGTAAAATTGTATATGTGTATATATTTATTATATATAACAATATTTATAAGTAAAACAAATATATATATAATTGTGTTTGTATTTCCCTTTTTCTATTGTAAGTTTTGATTCCTATTCTTTTACCCATTAACTTAAATGTATTATCATATTTTTCTTACTGAATTATAGAAGCTTTTGCTTATTATATTACATATTCTGAGGAGATGGCTCAGTCAGTAAAGCACTTGCTTCCCAAGCTTGAGGACCTGAGTTCAGATCTCCAGATTCCACATAAAAAGCTAAGTGCAATGGTTGGTAGCAAAGTGGGAGGAGACTGGCAGATCTCTAGATCTCTCTGGCAGCTAGCCTGGCCTATGTGGCGACATTTCAGGCCAATGAGAAGCCCAGTTTCAAAGGAAAAGTAGAAGGCACCCAAGGAATGACACTGAGGTTGTCCGCTAACCTCAGATGTATACCTGAATGCACACATTGCATGAACGAGAGAGAGAATATTAAACAAACAAAATGAGGTTGCTTGAGTGTTGAGGAATATTATTTTAAGGTGTGTTACTTTTGTTTATGCTGTATTTGTTTAACTCTCTGAAGCTGTGATTCTTTCCCTGTCTAAACCGCCTCATGGTCCTAATAAAGAGCTGGATGGCCAATAGCAAGGCAGGAGCAAGGATGGGCAGGGCTGGCAGGCAGAGGATAAATAGAAGGGAAACCAAGTCATAATGAGCAGCAATGAGAGAACAAGGGGAGGAGGACAGCAGGGGCCAGTCACCTAGCCAGCCATGAAATAAGAATGAAAGTAAAATATACAGAAATAGACAAAGAAAAAGGCCAAGGCAAAAGGTAGTTGGGATAATTTGAGCAAAGCTGACTAGAAAGAAGTCAAGCTAAAGCCGGACATTTATAACTAAGAATAAGCCTCCACGTGTGATTTATTTGGGAGCTGGGTGGTGGACCCCCCCAAAAAAAAGCCAAAAGAGTAAAACATCGCATAATACTTAAGAAACTCAAGAGTTGAAGCAAATTGCACCCTAGTGGAAAGATTTAGTGGGCTGGCAGGTGGTCCATAAGACCAGAGATGGGTAACTCTCAGAAAGGGCAGCTCTGAGCCAGGGGGAGGGAGCATGGTGAGGAAGTCCCACCAACCTTGAGTCAGTATCAGGGTGTAAACAAGTCATGCCCCAAAAGGCTGGGAAGAACCTGAATGGAGGACACAGACTTCGCCAAGCAGAGAGAAACCTGGTGTGCGCTCAGAGACACAGAAGTGGGGTTGCAGAGCATGGATTGGGATGGAAGGCGGATTCCTTCCCTGAAATGGCAGCGGGGCTGGCAGCAGCCTTCTCAGCAGCAGCCAGCAAGTAATAGCTTTAAAATTCTGATAGAAAATTGCTGTCAACAGGGAACTCTGCAGCAGCTAAACAGTCATTCAAGAATTAGATGAAAATAGAGAGGGTACATTCATAAGCTTAAGGAGAATAGCCCAGAAACACTTGCCAAGAGAACTAAACAGAGGCGGTTTAGCTGGAGAATGAGCGCAAAAAAAAAAAAAAAAAAAAAAAAAAAAAAAAAGGCAAGATAAGTTCCTACATATAATTAACTATTGAATACAAAAACTAATTTCAGAGATTTTTAAGTGAAATCAAAACTTCAGATAACAGTAGGAAGAGGCAACAGGCTCAGATGGGGCTGTGCTGGGGTACCCAACGACTCCCCACGGTGCCTATGGACACCAGTTCCCAGCTGGGGGACCCTGTGATTGTCGGCACATGGACATTACACCAAGCTTCTCATTTTGTCAATCAAATGTGTATAATACAATGTCCAATCTGAGTAAAATTCTATTTTCCTAGTAGCCAGCCAGGTGGAACATACACTCTTGTGGATGGGTATGGGTACGTGTGTGGAGGTTGGATGCCATGCCCCATGCCATTCAACAAGCTGTCTACCTTGTTTCTTGTTGGAGACAGGGTCTCCCGACGTGGAGGAAAGTGGGTAGGGATGGTTGGCTCGTGAGCCCTAAGAATCCACCTGTCTACCTCCCAAGAGTGGGGGTTTACAGGCATACACTGCTGTACCTAACCTTTCAAGTGGATTCTGGGGGATCTAATTCAGTTTCCCATGCAGGTGTGGTAAGCACATCACCGACTGAGCCATCAGAATGGGCTCTCTGATGGCACTGTGGCCAGGTAGGAATGGCCTGCCTTCTCTGCCTCCTGAAGCTCCTCTCTAAACACCTCTTGGTCCCAACCTTTACCAACATGTAACCAAATTCAGCTGCCAGCATCCATCTCTGCTGTGTTGAAGAGACATCAGAAAAATAATAATAATAATAATAATAATAATAATAATAAAAGAGCCTGCCTTCTCTGCCTCCTGAAGCTCCTCTCTAAACACCTCTTGGCCCCAACCTTTACCAACATGTAACCAAACAAATTCAGCTGCCAGCATCCGTCTCTGCCGTGTTGAAGAGACGACAGAAGACAGTTGCTCAGAGGACACCCAGCCACACATACCTGGGCCACTGGACTCCAATAGCTCTTGAATTTTCTAAGCTTTATCATTTTGTTTGGATTTTTGTTTGTGTGTGTGTGTGTGTGTGTGTGTATTACAATTTACTCCCCATCTCACCTTCAGTTCTAAGTGATCTGCTAATACACATTTGAAAAAATTATGTACATTTATTATTGCATAAATATGGGGCATACCACGGTTCATGTGTGGAGGCCACAGGACAACTTTGTGAAATTGGTTCTCTCCTACCTTTACTTAGGTTCTAAGAATTAGCTTAGTGAACTTACCCACTGAGTCATCTTGCTGGCCCGAATAAACCATTTTTGTTGCTGTTGGTTTTGTTTTTTTAGCTCTGGATTTCCACTTTAGTTCCATCATATACCTTAGGTACAGCTCCTGTTTTTGCTGCTTCAAAAATGTTTAGCAAAATTATATCCATGTGCCCGATAGATGAGGACACAACTCACTGTTCTGACCAGTTCATTTCCGGTGGTTTCCGTAGATTTGATCACGGGTCGTGTTGCCCTGTGTGTGACTCACCAAAATGGAACTTTCTAAGATCCTAAGTTCTGGCCTCCAGAAAGGAATGACTCACATCACCTGACTGTTTAGGATCTTCTATCTCCCACCAGATCTGGTTTTAAGGTAGTTCACCATATTCTGGGAATCTCTTTTCTATCGGGATCCCTTTTGTCTGTGGAGTATGGTGTGGTTTAGGGTGTATGCTTAGTTGACCGACCTATGCCCAGTTGTGCAGGTTTCTAAATGGGTAGGGACAGCCTCCAAGTTTCCACATTCGGAGCGTCTGTGCCGAATCAGGCTCCGCTACAACAACACTTCTCTGCTTTAAACCCTGTACCCGGAGCCACGATCATGGCACTGCTGCAGCGGCTGTTTCTACGCAGGCGCGGAGGTCAGCGGTCGGCTCCGGGAAGCCTGTGGCCAGAAGGTCCATTGCCCTGGAAGACGGTCCGCTCAGCAGAAGCACCGCTCAGTCTCCTTCGGGTCCCCAAGCCCTCCCCGAGTCCATCCGCCTGCCCTCTCGAAGTCTCTTTCTAGCCTTGTCACCCACCACAGGCCATAAGCGCACGCGTACCAAAGCCACCCCACCCCCCCACACGCCCCGCAGCTTGACGCCCTCGGGCCTCCGTAGGGCAGTTGCGTCTCCGTGGCGACGGTCTGGGTCGCGCGGCTCCATTGTTAGACAGCGCCTGAACCTCTCGGAGGCGGGGCAGCCGGCGTGCCGGGGCGGAGTCGCAGGTGGGCGTGGAGGCTCATGGAGAGGAGGAGGGGTGCTGTGGCGTCAATCACCGCTGGCCGGGCTGGATTGGAAGGGAGCGGGCACCTGACTTCACGCTGTAGGACGGTCCCCCGGGATGGCGGGCGTGGACTCCGGGGTTGGTGGGCCACCGGGCTGTGGGTCTGTCTGCTGGGGGTCCTTTGAACATTGACCTCTGATAGCGCGGTGGTGGGAGAGGACTATGACTTGGTCCCCTGACCCTCTACAGTGGCCACGCCCCGAGGATAGAAATTGAGGCCCAAATGTCGAGTTCTGCCTAACCAAGCCCCAGTGTGGAAACCGAACCATCAGTCCTTTGCTTCTCTCCCGTCAACGCATCTTTCTTACAATGTAATCTGTTGGAGGAAGAATCCTTTCCTCCTAATTCTAAGGTGTAGAAAAACAACAATAAACCACAGACTATGCAAATACCTGGAGACCTTAGGGAGCCCCATCCCCGGGTCAGGAGCAGACCTAGGCTCCCCATGAATTGTACACTCTTGAGGCCAGATCCTTCACTGAAAGTTACCTTCTCAGAAAGGAGTGACAGGCAGTCTTTGGACGGACTAGCTGACAAATGATCTCAAACCTATAAGCATTCCAGCCATCGTCTTTGCTGGGATTGTTTTGAAAGTATGCTCTGACTAAGCAAAAGAATTATTGAACTTTAAGATGCAAGATTGTCTTGCCTAGGCAGAGAACCAAGGCGGAAACAGGCTTACCAGAAACCCCTCCCCATTTTGCAGGTGGCTTGCAGACTTCCCCCTTTGTTTTTATTCTATCCTGCTTACTTTTGCAGATACTTCCTAGTTAAAGTTATATTGTAGCCAGGTATGTACTTGATTATAATTGCAACATTTTCAAGGTAGATGCAAGGAGATTAGCAATTCAGAGCTCACCACAGTGAGTTGGAGGCCTGCCTGGGCTGCCTGAACCTATATCTCAGATCATAATAATCATTTTCTTTTTTAAATTTTGTGGTACAATGTGAGGAGCAAAGAATTTAACCAGTGCCGCCTTGTGTTCCAATATTTACAACTTTGAAAGCCAAATTCATGGTTCAGTTGCTTTTTCAGCAAGTCAAGTCCCTGCAAATGTGCCCTGCTCCCATCCCGTCATGCTCCCCCGTGACTTCTGGTTGCTAGGACCCTCCCCCTTCCTGTTTTCAGGTGACTCCATACCAAGAAGGATGAGCTGTGGCCACTGGAGGGCATCGGATGGAGGACACAGAGGAGGCTGCCAATGATCCTGAGAATGCTGCTGTTGCCAAGGGCATACCTGCTTCCTTTTCCAAACCTGATGAGTCTGGTTTTGAGGGAGTCATCTCTTCCTCACCAATTTTAGACCTGAGTCAAAGAGGCCTCTGCCATTTAGGAGAGTTATTTAAAGTTCCCACCCTTCAAGTAAGTGTCTCGTTCCTGGGAAGGTGCGGCACACAGGTGCCTGCAGCCAGAAGCAGAATCAGCACTGGGCTTTTTGTCCCTCTTGTTAGGAGAGGTGAATTGTAGAAGGAGCAGGAGGGTTAGCTGGGGTTTCACGGGCTGACCACAACAAAGAGCAACTGAGATGCGGTGCCAGGCAACAGAGAGAGCCAGGTGTCAGGATGGGGCAGCCTTCTCTACCCTGCAGGGTGTGTTTCTTCATGGGAAACCCTCAGGCTGTGATCAGCCTGGGTAGAGACCACTATCCAAATAGGTGGGTCTCTGATTTAAACCACGTGTCCTTGTGCAGGGCCTGGGGACTATGAAAACAGTTGGAAGCTTTCTCTCGTTGTCTTGGACTTTGCTGATGTACACTGCTTTCCTGTGTGTCAGGCCCTCCTTCAGGGCACTTCCTAGTAATATTGCATTGTCCCCAAGTTTTCTGGAGCAAGCAGTGTTGATGGCAGATGGGATAGAGGATTCCCCCAGCAGTGCTGGCACGGCTGGCACTGTCCTTGTGTCACAGAATGCCCTTAAATTGCATTCGGCTTCATCTGGAACCTAGAAATGGCACTGTGGTTTGTTGTAAGGTGGCATGGGAACACACGTAGAGCCCTTGTCAGGGACAACAGCGCACTGAGGTGAGCTGTTCATTCCCTCTGCGCATGTCTGCTCTCAAGGCATGCGAGCCAGCTAGCACCCTTGCCCTTCGAGTTTTGTAGACAGGATCTTGCTATGTCGCTCAAACTGGCCTCAGATTCACGGTCCTCCTGGCTCTGGCCTGGCTGTTAGCCTCCAGGAGTGCTCTCTTAGTTACAGGGACCCACCTCCTCAGGTGACTGTTGTTTACACGGCACTTGCTAAGAAGTGAAGCTCTCCATTCTCAGGAGTCCAGCTAAGCGATGAGATAGCCATTGCCTTTATCCAGAAAGGAAGGAGGAAATTCCAGCGTCTTTTAGGTCTAATCTAGACTCATACCTGAGAAGACAGGTGTTGCTATGAATGTATTTCTATGGCAAAAAAAAAAAAAAATTGGCCAAGTGGTGATGGTGGTGGTGGTGCACCTTCATTGTGGGAGTGCACAGACAGAGAGCTGATGAATGTCCCAGTGCTGTCCGTGGTTTCAAGCAAAGTTGGGACACAGTTTCTCAGGGCTCAGATCAGGCCTCACGGATCATGTCTTCTTACCTGGGTGATGGCTCCTTTCTGCGTGGCTGGTCATCACAGATCATGCCACAGCAGAATGTGCCTGTGTCCCGTAGCTTCCTCCTTAGTGCCAACTTGGAATGAGTCAGGCAGGACTCTTACTGTTTTCTCACTGGGTTCGCTGTGAGCATGTTACTGAGTGTGGCCAGGGAGAAGGAAAACAGCACTAGGTTTTAAATCTCTGATTCTTATGTCAACTGTTTATATTCTTTAAGGGGTTTTTTTGTTGTTGTTGTTTGACATGTAGTTGTGGTTGTTTTAGTCCTTTTGGAGATGGTTTTTGGATACATCCTGTTTTAAATTTCACTGGCTGATAAAGCATCCTCTGGTCCCCTTCTGTGGAAGCAATTACACCTGCAGAGGAATTCGCTCAGTGAGATTCCGAAGGATTTCTTCCAGTTGCTGCCCAACCTGACATGGCTGGACCTCCGTTACAACAAGATCAGGGCCCTTCCATCAGAGATTGGCTCTCACAGGTAAGTGTCTGCTCCTTGGATGTGCAAGTTGATTGTCTTCAACTGGGATGGGCACTTAGGAAGCAGAGGCAGGCAAATCATTGTGAATCTGAGCCAACTCAGGCTACATAGTGAATTGCCATCTCAAAATAAAAAAGTCCAGATGGTTCAGACACAGCTCACAGGTCCATAGCCAGCTGTCCCAGGTGTGGCTAATCTTGTTGTGATGAGCTCTTTGACATGGTAGAAAATGGCAGCCTTGGTGCCCCTGCTAGAAAGTCCACATTGCTTCCTGAACAGCTGATTCCACCCTGACTCTGCTGTGGGAAGCTGGCTGAGATCAAAAGTACCCTGGCTATATAAAAACCCAGCCAGGCGTTGCCTTGGGCCCTGGAGAATCCCCCCTGGCTCTTGGGGAAGAGTTTTGCCCCCTTTTGGAAAGCTAGAAACCCCCAGGCAAGCAGTATAGACTGTCTTCCCACATTCCTGCCCCTCGGCATCCCAGGGTTTCCCAGAACTCCCAGTTGCGGAGCCCAGATCAGCCCACCCTCGACAACCAGGCTTCCACTCCCTACCCCAGCCGCGGACTCACTGCCGCCTTGCCTGGGTCTGCTCTCTGTGCCACCGCCCCCTCTACCAGTGTTAGATGTGCCCCGGCTACTCACTTCAGACCCTCCTCTCCCCTCACAGAGCTGAGCAAAGGGAAGGGCAGACAAGTCCCCGAAGTACTCAAGAGTTTACCAGGGGTCAGGGACAAGGTAGGAGACGAGGCTGAGGAAGGTCTTCAGGGTTTGGGAATCTATGCTCTCAACTTTGAAAGAACTGGACGCAGATAGGGATAGAATTAGCCTTGGCGCCAGATCACTGCCTAAGGAAGGAAGCTATGGGGCAAAGGGTAGAAGGAGTTGGCAAGCAGCCAGGGCAGTGGTCCATGTAGGAGGCTTGGCCAAGTGACTGCAGCTGGGCCTCAAGGGACCTCAGAGCTTTTGGGATTGGCATTGACAGCAGGCTAGAAAACAGATGTGTCTAAGGTTGACCCAGTTCCCATGTAGTCTCCCAGGGAACTCATCAGTGCGCTGTGCATAAGGTTTGCAGAGGTGCCTTGCTTGCGCTGAAGGCACCATTTGTTAAGTATCGATTGTAGCCGGATGGTGGTAGTGCATGCCTTTAATCCCAGCACTTGGGAGGCAGAGGCAGGCAGATCTCTGTAAATTTGAGGCCAGCCTGGTCTACAAGCGCTAATTTCAGGTCAGGTTCCAAAGCTACAAAGAAATCCTGTCTCGAAAAACAAAAACAAAAGAAAGAAAAAGAAAAAAAGTGTGTGGGGGTGGGGAGTGAGCACTCGGCACAAATAATGGTGAGAGCAAATGCCTTGCCCTTGCCCTCCACGCTCCTGCTCAGCAGTCATCAGGAGGCAGCTAGTTTTGACACGTCTGAGCTGGGGATGCACCAGAAAGCCTCCTATGGAGCCCTGGAGACCCTGGAACCAGCAGGGTAAGCGGTGCATGGACTGGTGGACTGGTGAGGTGACAGTGCGTGCCTGGCCAGCAGGTGGTGACACAGCAGAGCTGGCTCTTGGAATCTTTGGGTTGTTTCCACCCAGTTATACATGCCTGGCCAGGCCACCCGGTCTTCTGGGCCTGTGTCCTGTACAGAGTGGCTTTCTTCCTCACAAGAACACCATCTTCTGTGCTGGGATAGCTGAGTCGTTTTGGCCACAAATTATTTTATGGTTAGCATTCATTCTGTCGAGTAGTTGTTCCTGATGGTTAAGGTCACATGAAGTCTGCTGCCGAGGGGTCGACTTCCTGTTTCTCCCTCCCCAAATGGTGCTTAGTTCTCAGATCTGGAATCCTTGGATTTTGACAGCCAAAGCCAGCTGCTTTGTGTTGTTGAATTTATAATTGAGTCTCTGATTTTACACCTATTATGTCATTAAAACTGGATCCACTTGCTGAAGAGCTGAAACATATTAATTAAAAATTTTAAGTAATTGTGGGCTCATTAAAGGCTTTAAAGTTAAAAAAATATATTTAAAACAATAGTATCGTCAGAGGCCCCCCCCCCCACTGTGTGTGGATGTGTGAATGTGGGCGCAAAGATTAAAACAAGGCATGCTGACTCGTTCTCTGGAGGCTAGAAGCTGGCAGGTGTCTACTCAGTTGTAAGTTCGTGCTGAGGTAAGCAGCAAGGACAGTCTGATTAGTGATAGAACATACAAGACCAACACAGGTTTATCCCCACATGGATATTGTTATATCAGGTAGAAATCCCCTGCATACTTTCAGCTTAATATTTAGTAAATATTAAATATTACAAATATTCTTCTAAAAGAACTCAAGCCAAATGGACTGGAACGCCTTTGGCTTTGGTGCTAGAGAAGCCCGGGCACATTGCTGAGTATCCTGTCCCGAGTCGCAGCCAGCTCACAGAGCTCCCACATCCCTGCTGCCTGTTTCCTTATGAGGCATTTTAAAAGGCACTACAGCCAAGCTGATGCGCTGAGTCAGGAAGGCTCACATAACCGGCCTCTGTACACATCACGTTAAGTTTCTTAGGGCAGAAGAGACAGTTTGGTGGTTGAACGGGCTTGCTGCACTTGCAGAGGAGTAGGTTAGGTTCTCTGCAAATGCCCACATGGGCAGTTCATGACTATCTGTAACTCCCAGATTCAGCAGATCTGACACCCTCTTCTGGCCTCCATGGGCACATAGCGCGTGTCCATACAAATAGGCCATAAAAACATGCATACACATAAAACATTTTTAAATAATATTTCAAAAGAGACAAGTTTTTTCATGAAAATATCAAATAAGGCAAGATGTGATATGTACCTGTAATCTTAGCACGGGAGAGGTAGAGGCAAGAAGATTGTTGAAAATTTGGGACTGCCCTGATCTGCATAGCAAGGTCAACCATGCCATAGAGTAGAACTGTTTCAAAAACAAACTTCAAAGCATAAGAATTCCTGAGAAAGTACACTGTGGAGAACGATGAAGTCAGCAAACATGAGCTTGACCTGGGTGCTGAGGCTGCAGTACCCCCCACCCCAGCATGCCTTCTCTTTGCTTCTGGTCCATCAGATATGGTCACTGTGAGCCATCAGTCCAGAAGGCAATGGTTTCAGCATCATTCAGAGTCTCTGGGTGTAGCTCAGGCCCAGAGCCCTGCCTTCTGCTAGCCCTGAGATAGCCATGAGATAGACCCTGTATTCAAGTAGACAGCACAGTGAAGGAATAGGCCATCTGAGACCTTGTGCCAGATTTCACCTGAGGGTCCCAGTAAAGGAGAAGGAGAAAGCAATAAATTAATAATGGATACACTCTTAAGGATTATGATAATCTCAACACTGGGGAGGCAGAGGCAGGCATACCTCTATGAGTTTGAGACCAGCCTGGTCTACAGAGAGAGTTCTAGGACAGCATAGAAACCCTGTCTTGAAAAGCAAATAAACAAGCCGGGCGGTGGTGGCGCACGCCTTTAATCCCAGCACTCGGGAGGCAGAGGCAGGCGGATCTCTGTGAGTTCGAGGCCAGCCTAGTCTACAAGAGCTAGTTCCAGGACAGGATCCAAAAGCTACGGAGAAACCCTGTCTCAAAGAAAGAAAGAAAGAAAGAGAGAGAGAGAGAGAGAGAGAGAGAGAGAGAGAGAGAGAGAGAGAGAGAGAGAGAGAGAGAGAAGAAAAGCAAATAAACAAAAACAAATGAAAAAAACAACCAGAATAGATGCAGGACAGAGTACAGTGTAGTTCTCCTGCTGTGCTCCAGTTCCGAGATGTTTGCTAATGGTGCATAGTGCGTGTGTGTGTTAGGATGTCCGTGACCAAGAAAAGAAAAATGAGGCCTTTTGACACAATATTTTACAGGTGGTCATTTCATCTTCTGTTTTCTAAAGTATTTTGTTGTTGTTTTCTTTTAAAGACATTTGAAAACTTTGCTTTTAGAAAGAAATCCTATCAAAACATTACCCATTGAGCTAGGTAAGTACCACAACAAAGTGAAAGGTGGCTTTCAATGCTTTGAAGTCCTGGGCTTGTGATGGAGGGGAGAGGCATGATGGAGGAAGGGAGGCAGTGAGGTGTTCCAAGGCCCTCTCCCAGGTTGTTAGTTCCTTCTCCAGTTGCTGTGGTAAGGCACCCTGATGAAACAGTTTAAGGGAGGAAAGGTTTGTTTGGGCTCACAGCTCAAAGGTTCATGGTGGCCAACTGAAGATGGCAAGGGTCAGCGGCCAATTGAAGATGGCAGGGGTGGGCACATTGTATCTCCAGTCAGGAGGTAGAAAGGAGCAAGTGCTGGTGCACAGCTCATTTTTCCCTTTTCTACAGTGCAGGATCCCAGCCTGGTGATGGTGCTACCCACAGTGGCTGGGTCTTTCTCTTTTGTTTAACCTTACCACAACACTTGCCCATAGGCATGTCCAGAGGGCCGTCTCCACGGTCCTTTTATAGCTCATGCCTGTTCTCGGACAGAGGAGTTGTTAGCACTCACGTGTGTTGTCGATGCCAAAGCCAGACAGCTTTGCATTTTGCACACAGCCTAAGAAAACCTGCCCATACAATGCTCCATGCTGCCGGCATGTGGCTTTGCTCTCCGTGGGAGCCAGGCTTGAGTCTTAGGTGCTTAGGTTCAGTGCCCTCCTTTGGACTCGATCTCAGTTCCTTGATTCTTTGGCTCACATGTGCTTCTGAGGTCCGAGAGGATGTGAGGGGCCATTGTGTGCGTTTTCTCTGCTATAAACTGAGGAAGACACTCATTTCCTCCTTAAATACTGATTTGTCTTGGTTTCTACTTTCTCTTATCTTTGTCTGTTTGAATTTGATTTGCTCACCTCCCATCTTTGTTGAGTTGAGTTGAAAACTTGGAGTTTGATTTCAGGTCTCTTTTCTTACACACATTTGAGCTGCACTCTGTCCTAAACACTGCCTTCACCATGTCATTCAAGGCCGCATGTCTTCTGGTGCTATTCACCCATGGGCTATGTTAAAGTTATTTTCTTCACTGCTCTGACCAGAACATCTTGAAGATGGATTTGCTTTGGCTCACGTCACAGAAGGTATTACAGAGTTCACTGGGACAGGATATGCAGCTGGGACAGGTCAGGAAGCAGAAAGCACAGAATGCTGCTGCACATGGCTTTCTGCCTTTTACCTTGATCTATGGGATGATGCCACTCACATTCAGGTTCCCTTTCCCCTTAGTGAAACCTCTCTGGAGACACTTCAAAGATACGCCAGAGGTGCGTCTCCTAGGTGATTCCAAATCATCCCAGTTAATTATGAAGAATAGCTGTCATAGCTTGCTGCTTAGATTATACACAACTAGAGATTCTCCATCTGGTTTTCTGTGGTGCTTTGCTGTTTAAAAGGCAGAGACTGTCAGGGAGATAAAAATGAGAAGTCAGTTGTATGCAGCCCACTCGCAGTTACTAAAATGCAGGAAGTTTGAGCACCCTCAGCCGGAAGGGAAGGGAAGCAGCAGGCAGACAGGAGTGACTTCATGATAGCTGCTTACCACGTCACATGCTCTCGGTAAGCAGGTGACAGTGCTCAGTGTCATTCTATCACTAAAGCACTGTGTGTTTTCAAAAAGGTGGACAGTCATCTTTGACTTCCCTCAGTCTTTCTTCTCAACATCAGTTGGCCATGAAGCCAGTCTAGAAGTGGGAGTGTGGGGGAAGGTGCCCCAAAGGGTACACATATGGGAGCAAATCAAGAAGACGATGGCTGGATTGAGACTGGGGTGGGAAGTGGATCCCTAGGACATTCTTAGACTTTGTCAATTCAACTATGTTTGGAGACTCAAGCCTGTAACCCCAGCACTTGGGCTATGAGACAGGAGGATTGCTGCATGTGAAAACAACCTGAGTTAAATAGTGAAATCTAGGCCAGCCTGGGCAACAATGGAGTGGAATCATCTCCACGGAAACAAATGAATGAAGGAATGAATGATGGATGTCTATCACCCTCTCCCATTTCCCCATCTCTTCGTTCTCCTCTTCCCTCTTTTGACACAGTCTTTTGTAACCCAAGCTGGCCTTGAACTCCCCAGTTGAGCTCAAGATATCCTTGATTCTACCTGGAATCTTAGGCATGTGCCACCATACCTAGTTTATGCCTGGCATGGAACCCAGAGCCTAGGCAAGAGCTCTACCAACTTAGCTGCATCCCCGCTCCATCTAATACCCACGGCTGAGTTCCTCTGCTAGACTTTTCGCTGCAATGATTGCCATGTTCAATTCTAAACCTGTTGGTAATTTTTGATTCTTTGTTTCATTAGCATTCCTATTTGTTTAAGTATTTTGTTATATTCTCCTCAAATTAGATAGGCATCTCTACTTTTCATTTCCTTGGTTGTGTTTGTAATGGCTGCTAAAGCCTTTGTTTGCTAATCCTGGCATCTGGGCTGCCTGAGGACAGTGTCTGTGACGCCTATCTCCTCAGTACAGGTCCTATTTTTTTTTTTAATAGTTCATATAGCTTATATGTTACAAAGGGACATTTTTGGTAATGTAGCCGCTTTCTGCTACGAATTTGACTTAAAGGTTGCTGTTGTTTGGCTTGTTTTTATTATCATCAATTATCTGTCTCCCCTGAAGAGTTTGGCTCACAATTTTTATTACATTTATTTATTTTGTGAGTGTGCAGTTTTATCATGGCATGAGTGTGGCGGTCAGAGGACAACTCACAGGAGTGAGTTCTCTCTTTCAACTAGGTGGGCCCCAGGGATGGAACTCAAGTCATCAAGCCATCTCACCAGCCTCACCTGCAAAGTTCTTAAAAGAAAGCCTCAGGTGTCTGTCACCTCCTCTGCTCTGCTCTCCCTCCTGGGCTGTCCTCTAAGAAGCAGGCAGGGTACTGACACTCCGCCTCTGCTGCAGGGCAGGTCACTACACTGAAGGCACTGAACCTGAGACACTGCCCTCTGGAATTCCCACCTCACCTGATCGTGCAGAAAGGCTTGGTAGCCATCCTGACCTTCCTACGGATCTGCTCGGTGGAGAATGCCTTCCCTGGAAGTGAGTCCCCTCAGGGTTTGTAGAGATTTCTATGACTTGATGAAACTGCAAGTGTGGATCAGAACCAGGAGAGCTGCTTCTCCAGCCTCTGTGGAGCTCACATGGCACATGCCAGCCCCTACACTGGCCCAGATGCCATGCCTTTCCCTGGCTCAAGTTCACTCTGAACAGTCCACACCTGTCTGGGTAGATGTGGTAAAAGTTCATGGGAGGCCGGGCGGTGGTGGCGCACACCTTTAATCCCAGCACTCAGGAGGCAGAGGCAGGCGGATCTCTGTGAGTTCGAGGCCAGCCTGGTCTACAAAGGGAGTTCCAGGACAGGCTCCAAAGCTACAGAGAAACCCTGTCTCGAAAAACCGAAGGAAAAAAAAAAAGTTCATGGGAGAAGCCAGCTGTGGCAGTCTTCACCCCATCCCACTAGCAAGCAGCTACTTTGGGGGTCCTTGTGCTGCTCCAGACAGCTTTGTAAAAAGTTCCATGAGGTATATCCTGTTCCTTCCTAGATGCCAGGAACTAGCTTAGTAAGCATGGTGTCCCCCTGTAGGATACTTACCAAACTGTCCCATTTTGTCAACATATTGACCAGCCAAAGAAGAAGGGAGGGAAGGGGAATGGTGACCCAGTCTTTGCCTTGACCCATCATAAATGTCCTGGGTTGTGATGTTTTAAAACAATCATGTTCATAAAAGGTCTTAGTTTGTGTCTCCAGAATCAACTCTGAGACAGGGACTCAAGGGCCTGTGGATGGTTTTGGAGGTGTCCCAGGAAACTTGAGAGTGGCCTTGGGCAGCCGGGGGGGGGGGGGTGTTGAGGGGCTGCACTTTAGCAAGCTCCTAGGAGACTTTTGTACAGGACAGCTTACAGAGTGCTGGTGCTGAGTCACAAGGGTGACCTAGCTGAGGGTTCATCTTCATGTGACATCTAACTGCGGTATCTTAGACTGGCATTGTAAAGGCACATAATTTAGGGAAAGGCAGCATGTAGCAGGCTCTGAGAGGTTGCAATGGCGCCCTAAGCCCCTGAAGGACAGGTCGACAGGCTAAGAGAAGAGAGGCAAAGCTCTTCATGCCTGGCAGGAGCAGGAGTTTATGGGTTACTGAGAGGCCGGAGTGAGAGTCTGGATGCAGCCACCACTGTGCTAGGGATTGGGGGCAGGGACTCGGGGCAACACCTGGGCACATGGGCGCTGAAAGATGTACATGTCAGACCCCAGTGGAAAAGAAGCACCCTGGCAGCTAATCTGTGCTGTCGAGAAGTGAGGATGCCATCAGGAGGAGGTCAAGCTCTGCTCCACACTGGAGAGGCGCAAGGACATAGGAGGGTGAATACACCATATGTCCCGGACAGCTTGGGTCTGGCCAGGGGATGGCACAAGAAGTGTCACTGGCCCAGCTGTGGGGATGCAGGTCCACCATGACATGACAGATGACGGGAGTCTGTGTGACACCCTGGCTCTGCAGTAAAGTTTGTGACTGGAATTCACCCCTGCTCTGTGTTTTACCCAAATGTAAGGAGGGGGTTACCAACCATAGTCAGAGTAGCCAAGATGTTTGGCATTAAAGATCAGAAGATGTTAGATGCTGAGGCCCGGTTCTGTCCAGTCCTGCACTTCCTGGCTTGTGGTGTGGAGCCTCTGTCCCTAGGGGAGCCACGCTAACTCAGCACTTATCTCTTCTCAATAGTTCACAGAGAACTAAAGTCTCTAAAAGTCAGCAAAACACCGCCAAAGAACAGCAGGCACATGTTATAGCCTTTAATTGGAAATAAAGACTCAAGATATCTTGGGTGAGGGGAGCAGGAATGTTCACAAGGGTGGCAAAATTGCCTCATGCACATACCAGAGGTGCAGAAGGCTCAGGGGCTCAGGGATCTTCAAACAGTGTGTCCATGCCCTGCCCGGCAGCTGCTGCTCTGTGGCAGCCTATGGGATCCAGCTAGTCCTGACCTGAGTGGACTCCCTCCCTCCCTTCCAGACATCTCAGCAAAGGCACAAAGGCTGTGGCCCTGGCTGCTGGGTGATACTGGAGAGTAGTGTTGACTTACAGGCTACTGTTGCAGCCTTCTGGTGTGACAGAATGCCTGAGGACTAAGGATAAAGAATAACTTAAGGATATGGCTATTCTGGCTCCAGGTTTGATACAATACAGTCCATCTGGAGGAGTTACGGCAACAGGTACATGAAGCAGCTGGTCACAGTGTGTCTGTGGTCAAGAAGCAGAGAGAGACGAAGGCTGGTGCTGAGCTCACTTTTTTAAATTCAATCGGGGTCCCCAACTCATAGGATTGTGCCTCCCACATCTAGGGTGAATCTCCCCTCCTAGTTAAACATCTCTGGAAATGCTCTCATTGTGACAGAGGTGTGTCTCCAGGATGATTCCAGATCCAAACAAGCTGACCATGAAGATTGGTTCCCCGTAAGGTCTAACATGCCATTTTACTCCACCAGAAGTCTCCGCCATTAAGATGGTCTTCAGTGACCTTCCGTACCCTGTGCTGCCTCAGCCCCATAAAAGCACGTCCAGTGAGAAAGGCCTTAATGTCCCAAGCCATGAGGCAGCCGCAGTGAAGGAGAAGGCTGACTTCTTCCCGCCTATGGACAGGCTAGACCTGAGTGAGCTCCGCAAATCCAGCGCCTCCTCCGAGAACTGGCCCAGTGAGGAGGAGATCAAGCGCTTCTGGAAGCTGAGGCAGGAGATCGTGGAGAACGAGAAGGTGGATGTTCTGGAGAAGAAGCTCTTGGCTGTTGAGCTGCCTCCAAATCTCAAGGCAGCACTAAATGCCAAGGAGAAAAGGCACCAGAAGCCAGTACCCACAGGCAGGTAAGGCAGCGCTAAGGCGAACTTGCCTGATCTCCCAGAGCTGTAAAGCTATTTCACAGTCGTCTGAAACACAAGGTTCACTTTCTAAAACCATTATTTAGGGTATGTTGAATAAGACCTGAGTATAGGACCAGAACAGACCAGTGTCACGGAACACACTTGGCAGAGTAGGCCACATAGAGGAAATTCAGCTCCGGTGTTGTATGTAATGTGTGCACATGCAGCAGGTTTGTATGTGTGGTGCTCATGTATAGAGAATGGAAATGAGATGTGCCGTCATATCTCAGGAATCAGTAATGGGCTCCTGAGGGTGACGGAGTCTTAGAGCTGACAATAACCAGTAGTTTAAACTCTTGTCTGAGCATTTGGGAAGACATCCACAGGAGCTGGGGCGTCTGAAGATGACAAGCAGGGGTCCACTTGGAGAGCAGCTGGCCCTTTAACTATACTGTGGGTTTTGGATATTGTAGGTGTTATCTGTGAGTGTGTGGGCGGTGTGCATAGGTTAGATGTACTTGCCCATGTGTACACGTATGGAGGCTAGAGGATGACTTCAAATGTCTCACTCTCCACCTTGATCTTTGAGACAGGGTCTCTGACTGAACCTGGAGCTTGATATTTCTGTTAGTTTATCTGGTCAACAAGCCCCTAGAATCCATCCGTCTCTGCCTGTGGCCCCACAGTGCTGGGCAGCAGGTGTGCCACTACTCTGGGTTTCTACATGAGTGCCTGGGAGTCGAGCGCGGGTCCTCACATTGTCCCACTGCACTATCTCTGCAGCTCCTGGGCTCGAACAGTGATCTACACCTTACAGCATTCATGCATGTTGCAGCCAGGAAGTTTTGGAGTTTTTTTTTTGTTTTTTTTTTTTGTTTTTTTTTTTTTGGCCCTCTGCACCGTAGCCTGTAGTCCTGGTGGCTGGGACTGCTGGAATGTTCTCATCGCGAAGTCCCAGGCAGAAAACAGTAGCATCTACTCTGCTGTTTGGAAGCCTCTTTCCTCTCTTACACTGACGCAGTGAATAATAATGATAATTTATTCCAGCAGTCATGGCCACTCTCTAGGAGTACTTCGTAGGTCTGTCTCTCTGTGAGACATAGATACCAGATCTCAGCCCCGGGAGACTGATGTGACTTGAGAGCTTGGGGCATTCAGTGTGTGACCACACTTCCTCTGGTTCCCCTGCTGATACTGTGTCGCCTTCTTGGAGTGGTTTAAAGATGTCCGTTCCTATGGACTTGAGCTCAGTAGCTGGTGGGCATCTGAAGGACAGCATCCTCTGCTGACACTGATCAGTACTGATGCTTCCCCTGGATTGTTATAGCTGGGACCAGTGACTGTTTAGTATCCAGTGGACCCACCAGGCCTGCTTTGGAGCTTTTCTGTTATTTACTGGGTAGCAGCTGGGGTCTTGGTTTTGGTTTTTTGGAGTCAAAGTCTTAAACTATAACCTTTTAAATCTGCACGTGCTCAGCACTATCTTCCGCAAGTGGGAGGGACCATCATAAAGTTACATTTTCAGCTATAATCATTGTGTGATTTTAGAAAGAAGTCCACCTCCTTCAAAGGAATCTTGCCCAACCTCCCTTCAGTGTACCAAAACACAATGCGTACGAAAAGGCTGGATGACAGTCGTATGCCGACTCTCCGGGAACTCCAAGAAAAGGAGACACTGCTGGAGCAGCGGAGGAGGTGCGCCTGGGATGGATGATGTCAGGACTGGGGGCCCAGTGGCCAACTATGTGGGTATGATATTGTCTCCAGTCTCAGAAGAGGCCTGATAGCTTCTATTCTCCTTGCCAGGCTGGGTCACCATCCCTCGTTTGGAAGCCCTCGTACGCTTTGCATGGCCTATAGTTTTTGAAAAGCCCACACTCTTGCTTAGCAGTTCAGAGACTTCTCCGTGGACTTGCACAGCATGGTAGTTCATAGGCATCCTTTGGGCAGTGTCCTGTCCCCCGCCTGCATTTTCAAGTGCCTTGAGCTTTTTTGTGTGGGCCCCACACACCCACCCAAGTGCCTTTCTCCTCCCCTGCCCATCCCAAGGGCCTGCCATCATATCTAAGGAGTGTTGTCAGACTGGTCACCTATTAGCTTCTCTCATGTTGGTGGCACAATGTCACACTTCCTACCCTTGGTTTCATGCAACCTGCTTGTCACCTATCCCATTCTCAACAACTATTCTCCTTTGCCCTACAGCTCCACTGACAAGCCAGCTGTGTCCTGTCATGGGCCCCTTGCAGCCAGCCAGTGTGGACCACATCCACAGTACCACAGTAGCCCAAGTTTCATGGTTGGGTTTGGACAGGGAGGGATCCCAGTGGAGCTGTGCAGGGTGCTGAAAGCCAGGGTCAACTCCCCATGTCCATAGCCTCTGTGAGCTCCCTAGTCACATCCCACATGATGCCTTTGACTTCTCTCCCGTTTTGTGTTCCTTACTGTTCTTCCCCTGTCCTGTCAGGATCTGGGATCACATCAGGCTTAGATATTTGAAGCCTCTCACTCCTCCCTTCTGAAGCCTGGCTATAAATAAACCTCCTGAGGCCACAATCAGGAATTCTGCCTCTGTTTGTCTGGGCCCTGATGAGGACAGACTGCTCACAAGCAGCATCTGTGCTAGCCCATGCCAGCATCATACCAGACACCCTGTAGTCAACCGGTTGTCTTCTTCCATAGCGGGTCACTCACCATTGTTGAGAACGTGCCTTGTGTACAAAGAACCAGTGAATTATCTCCATTGTCCTACCTCTGTTGTGGTCCCTTGCTGAGCAGCTATGGGGCCTCTCACTTCCCCAATTAGGAGCTTCGTGCAGGGGGAGCAGATCCCTTCTGCTCCGTGTGATGGAGAGGTGGCTAGAATCCTTTGTCCAGGAACAAGTGGACCATTTGGAGCTGGGGATGTGGGCCATCTAGGCAGGAGGTATAGGGGAGGACCCAGCTCTGTTCCCTGGATTGGAACCCAGGGAACCTTGGCATCTAGACAGGAGATAGTTCAGAAGAGAGATGGGGAGGCCAGTGCACAGGTGTCTCTGAGGAGGGCAAGAAGAAGCTGATCTGGAACAGGATTTGGGGCTCCAGCCACTGGAGCTGATGGCTAAAGTTGGTGCCAACAGGCAGGTGGACTTGGGGGAGCAGAGGTGGCTTTAATATAACAAGACCTCTTTGTATTTCTGCCTCTCTGGATCTTGTGAACACTATCCCTAGAGGCTCACTTGGTCCCCGAGGTTGAACAAGATGGAAGACATACACTATTTAAACCAGTATCCTTGTGAGAAGCTGCCATGATTCTGAGCAGGGTCTGCAGCCTAGCTGGTTCCTTCCTGGCCAGTAGGGAACTTGGGGAACTTGGCTGCCACAGCAAAGTATCAGCCTACAGCAGAAGTACAACCCAAGTCCAGGGGGTCTCAGTTGGAATCTGTCTACCCTGTCTCTGCTCAAAGTGGCTGGAAGAAGCCCAGCAGAAAGGAGGGGAAGGGAATGGAGGATACCTCCAGCCTCCCACTAGCTCTAAGGACAGGTCGATGGGAGAAGGCTGTGAAGCTGAAATGACAGCAGATCTTGCGAGCTCTGCTTGAAGTAACATCTGGCTTGTAACTTTAATGTGACTGTTCTTCTTCTCCAGAGACAAGAGAACTTTGCAGGAGTGGAGAGAGCAGACCCAGCTGATGAGGAGCAGGAGGGAGGTCAATAAATTCCAGCCACCACATAGGAATATGGTACGTGGCAGACCAGGTGGCTCTGGCCTCGTGTGTGAGCTCAATGGGGCTCACACACAGTGTCTGGGCCATCCCTCTCAGTCGGTGGTGCTGCACATAGCCCCCACCCTGTGACACTGTGGCCGAAGCCTCTCTGTACAGGACCTGGCCTTTGAGGCTGCCCCTTGCCCACTGACTATTGGTTTCATCTGAAGGACTCGATGTTCCAAGAGGAAATAGGAAGGACTTGAGGGGGAATGATCAAATACCACTAGGTTGAGATATGTTGTGGGCGTCATCCTGTAACGCTGCACCCTCTCATGCCAGTCACCTTGGGACCTAGAGAACAGCAGCCTTACACGCTATCCCTGACCCCAAGGTCACCCCCTCCCCCCCCACAAGGCTGTGTTTCATAGAATGTCTGTGCAGCGCCCCTTCTGAATTCCTCCCAGTCCACTTGCAGGTCATGGTCCAGTAGGGCACAGGGAGTGGTCAGCACCAGGGACCCAACTGCTCCTCCAGAATGTGCCTGGCATACTTGTACAGGCCGAGTGCTTCTTTAATCCCTGCACTTAGGGAGGTGGATGGATCTCTGTAGAGTTCCAGGCCAACCTGGTCTACAAAGCAAGTTTCAGGACAGCCAGAGCTACACAGAGGAAACCCTGTGCCAAAAAAAAGAAAAAGTTCCTTGTTAATCAAGTCATTGGGGGCTGGAAAGATGGCTCAGAGGTTAAGAGCACTGGCTGCTCTTTCAAAGGTCCCGAGTTCAATTCCCAGCAACCACATGATGGCTCACAACCATCTGTAATGATATCTAGTGCCCTCTTCTGACCTGCAGGTGTACATGAAGGCAGAACACTGTATACATAATAAACAAACAAACAAACAAACAAATAAATAAATACGTCTTTAAAAGAAAATCAAGCCATTGGTTAGGTCAATAGCTAAAGAAGATCCCAAGATTTTGCACAGGCTGTTCTGACCAAACTGTGCTGGCCTGCAAGTGAAGTCAGTGTGCACAGTTCAAATCTTTAAAACAAACAAAACCCTAATTTTAGAATTTATAGTAAAGTTAGGGCATCAATACAGAATCCATATGTCCCTTCCTCCCTTCGTCTGCTGTTGATATCTTCCCAGATCACAGAGCAGTAGTCAGAATAGGCATGCCTGGTGCTGCAATATGAGTACCCAAAGGAAGACTGCACCTCACAAACTTCTCTGGTAGGGTCCTCTTGTCACCTAGCATTCATGTTCCCTGGTGTGCTCTGGCTGGGTGGCTCTGTCTCACTACATCTTCCTTGACCTGATGCCTTGGGATAGTGCTGAACAATTGTATCTCCATCTGATTTCATAGGGTTTAGGTGGAGATTTGTATTTGGGGCAAGGATACCACAAAGCGATGTTGTACCTTTCTCTGAGCAGCTTGTTGTGGGTTCATAGTGTACCCAGCTGTGATAGTTTGAATGAGAATGGCCTCCATGGGTTCATATGTTTTAATGCTTGGTCTACAGTTGGTGGAACTGTTTGGGAAGGGTTAGAATATGTAGCCTTGTTGGAGGAGGTATCTCTAAGGCTGGGCTTTGAGGTTTCAAAAGCCCACACCACTCTCAGTTAGCTCTCTTTCTGCTCCATGGTTGTCTCAACATGCAAGCTTCCAACCACTGTTCCAATGCCTTGGCTGCCTGCCTGCCCTCCACCATGTCCCCACCATGACAGCCATGGACTAACCCACTGAAACTGTAAGCAAGCACCAAATAAATTCTTCCTTTCATAAGTTGCCTTGATCAGAGTGTCTTTTCACAGTAATAGAAAAGTAAGACACCAGTCTTGATCTTTTTCAGGGTAGCATGCTTGTCCCCTGCAGTCATGCTGACCTCTCCTCCATGGCTGATCCAGGCCTTGTGACCCATTCTTACTGATTTCCACCAGGACCCTTCATCACCAGATCTGCAGAAGGGCCTTGCTGGCAGTGTGTCATGCATGCCCCTTGGTCACTGAGTTCTAGTGCAATTTGTCTCAGTCAGCGACCATTGATGGTGTCTTAGCAGGACCCATTGTCACTGATGTCTGGTGGGGCTCATCTGCAGCAAGGCTGCAGCCAATGGCCAGCTAGGGTTCTGTCACTGGGTTCCTTTGTCAGCTAACATTCCCCAGGCTGCCATTGTTCATCCAACTCAAACAATGCTTTGTTACTTTAAGAAAAAGAAAAAAACAAACCATGGAAATGTTTGCTACAGTAGAATGCCCCAGGAGAGTGACAGAAGTTAGAGGGTGGGGCTTTCAAGTTCTGTGCAGTTAGGGTCCATGAGTGGTGTGGGCCCCTGCTCATGGTCAGTAGAGACACAGCTCTATCACCTGTGTGCCACTACTCAGTCTCTGGTCAGAGGATGGCCATCTCTTGGGACGAAAGTTCAAGAGATTTGGGCTCCTCCAGTCCAAACAGGACCCGTTACCTCGTGTTATATTGCATTTCTTATCCAGGAAGCCTTTCTCAGGAGTAGGCTCAAAAGTCACCCTGGACCCTGAAACAGGATCTTCCTAAATGATGTGGTCAGGACCATAGAGGCTTTGAGGGAAAGCATGCTGGAGCCAGCCTTGATCCCTCTGTTCATCCTGAAGGCTGCTCTGTTCTGCTCCAATGGGGTACTGCCTTCTGCATTGTATGTGATGTCAGAGAGGGCTGTGTGTTTCTTGTTCACTTAACACTACATTGTATTATGAGAAGTGTTCACGTTTGTGTCCATCTTGTTTTCTGTTCCCCAGTTTTTTCATATGTATAAAACGTTAAAAATATTTCATCAGCCAGGTAGTGGTGGTGCATGCCTTTAATCCCAGCACTGGGGAGACCAGTTTGGTCTACAGAGCAAGTTCTAGGACAGCCAGAGCTACACAGAAGTCCCTGTCTCAAACACCCACCCACCAAAAAAAGAAGGAGTGAAAGAAAGGAAATAGAAAAAGAAAAAAGAAACTGAACAGGTCTGGGAAGAACAATCAGTGGTTAAGAACACTTGCCGCTCTTACAGGGGACCTGGATTCAGTGCCCAGTACCCACATGGCAGCTCACACTGTTACTCCAGTTCTGAGGGATCCAGTGACCTCTTCTAGTCTCCTTGGGCACCAGGCATACATATGGTACACAGACATACATGCAAGGAAGGAACTCAGTGCACATAAAATAAAAATAAATCTTTAAAAAATATTTTTAAAAAGAAATCAAAGATTAAAAGAGAAGTGGACAGAGGATGAGACGAACAGTTCACAGAGAAAATCCAAAGGGCTAGAAATCCATTTGGTATGCGCTGTCCCACCTGTCCAGTGAGGACCCTGAACAATGAGCAGTCTATGAGCACAGCCCCCAGCAGCCTCCTGAGGAAACATCTTAATAATGAGGCAGCAGACTGAGCTTGTTGTTCAGCTGAGAGTGCTTTCCTGGCGTGCACAAAGCCCTGGGTAAGAGCCCCCAGCACCACAGAAACCGGGCATGAAATTGGGAGGCAGATACAGGAGAATCAGCTGTGGATTGAGTTTCAAGCCAGCCTGGGCTACATGAGGCCTTGCCTCAGAAACAAACAAACAAACAAACAACAACAACAACAAAAAAAAAAAAACTAGTGTTCTTTGGACACTTTTGAGAATTCATTTTTCGGAGATGACGACAATCTAATTGAAGCATGTGACAAAGATATTTAGTTGTGTATTTTGTCATCTGCACAGACACACAGTGGTGACTCACAGTAGATGGCATGACCCTGTGCCAGCCTAAGGGAAGCTCTCAGCTTGTACAGGCTCCTGCAGTTGGACTGGTGATCGCTAGAGGGTGCCAGGGTGCTGTGCATGGCTGGAGGCTGCTGGGCGGAGCTGACGCTCCAGCCTGGAGCACTGTGTGCCAAGCAGGGGTAGTTAACCATGTGGAGTGAGGAAAGGCCTTTGCAGAGCCCACTTGCCTTCCTGTGCTTCCTGTGACATGTAAGTGTGCTGCTCTTAACCCACGCAGGCGCTGACTGCTAAAAGACTTCTGAGATTGGACACTGGGTGGGACTCCAGGTTTGCCACCCTATTGAGAAAAGGCATACATTTTTCTTCTCCATGTTGTTCTGAAGCCAACAGCCTTGTCTACGACCTTTGAACCTGTTTTTCTGGGCCTCCATAACAATTGCATGTTTGACACTCTCTTATAAAGCTGGGAACCTCCCCCAGCACCGGTATTCCCTGTGCCTGAAGGTTTGCCCAGTTTTCAAGCATTTGCATTCTTTTTGTTATTAGGAGATTGGGTATTTGGATGATTTTTTTTCTTGCCTCTGTTTTTCTGTAATAGTAAACTATAGATGAGCATTCCCCACCCCCATGCATGCCTTTAATTATTAAAACAAGTAATATCTGGCTTTAATGAGGAAAAAAGGAAACCACCTGGATTTAGCATCATGCATTTCTTTCTGTTGGAATTTCTGTGGAAGATTTTTGACCTCCTATGGTAAGGCAGCTGTCACAACCAGCAAGCATGTGGAATTCTGCTGAGTCCCAGCCCTATGCATTTCCGGGGGCGGGGGTGTCTGTAAAAAAGAAGGGTGTGGCGGCTCCTGTCCCCTAACTGTATCTTCCTGGGTTCCAGGCCTTTCAGAGAGCCAGGAATGCTGGGTTTGAACTGCACACCCTGGCAGACAAGACCCAGCCCTGGAAATCTTCAACTGAGAAGGGAAGATACAGGTCAGATGGGGGCACAGTCTGGCTGAGCTCAAAGTCCGCCCTGGCAGGCAGAGAGCACACAGCAGGAACCCCAGCAGGAGATTCACCGCTCCCCAGGCCTCACACCCTCCACTCAATCTCACTCTGTTTAGTCAGCCTTGGAGTCTAACAACCTGCCTCCCACGAACAGGCAACCATGCACATAACTTACACATTGCAGAGATAGACACACACACACACACACAGTCACACACACTTAAGCTCCTGAATTTGGGGCTGGGCTAGTTCCCTACCTCATCCCCTGGAGGCAGCAGTGAGCAGTGCTGGTCACGTGGTCTTTGTTGCCCTTACCAACACATCCTGTCCAGGCATATCTGCCTGCTGGAGCTGCAAAAACAGCTTCAGATGCCATCTGATGGCTCTGCAGGAAGCCAGCTACTACAGCAAAAGGCCTGGAGTAAGACAGAAATGTTTGTTTCTGTAATTACTATGATGAAATCCCCTTACCTCTAGTATTAAGAGGGGACAGGACAGCTCAGGTTCCAAACATTAGAACTGAGCCTTAGGTTGGCTCTGAAGACTGAGCAGAGCAGGGAAGACACATGGGGACTGGGTGGGCATGGGGAGCTGGGATCAGACAGGAAGTCTCCAGTCATAGCCCGAGAAGAATTTGAAGACTAGCCTGGAGCTGTGTCTGTGACGTGGAGTAGAAAGGCCCTGCAGGAAGGCCATAGCAGTCAGGAGACAGGGTGACTCAGGCTATAGGGCAGAAGGCAGGACTGCTAGGAAGAGAGGCTATGTCTACATAAATCACAGTGGATACGGAAGGCCAAATGGGGAATGGGTGGCCATTAATCTGAGTGACATCAGGCTGTCCAGGAATGAGGAGTGTGCCCGAGATGCTGCGAGGAGTGGGCTGTGTTTCCATGACACCAGGTGGCCCATTAACATTAAAAGATCACACGAGCTTCCTCTCTTGGCTGGGCTGCTCTCCCATGCTCTGTTCTCACTTCCTACAATTTAGGGAAATCTGAGATGGGAACCACTCAGGCAACATGACCGAGCGACTGTGGAATGTCCTAGGAAGACACTGAGAGTACTCTGACCTGTGGAAAGATCTAGAACTACTTGGCCTTGAGGGCCATGGAGTGCAGGGGGATGGGATGCCAATGGGCACAACCGGATATGCCCTGGTGTCCCTCAGGATGTGGTTTCTTTGGGGGGGACGGGACTGAGTCACTTGTAGGTTACCTGTTCTACTCACAATGTCTGCAGGCTAGCCAAGTTCAAGGCCTGTACTTTATATACTTGGTTTGTACTAGCACTTACGTATTAGCTTGAAACTTTGTGATTTAAAACTAACTCACACCTGTCTAAACGACTGGGGTCCTGTTATAGTAATGTGTTTTCTGTCATGTGACAGAGTCTCAGGGTATCCTAGGTCAACTATAGCAACTTTGAGCTCACCCAGGGTTCCTTGCTCTATACTGCCTCCACTCTAACCTGGGCTGCTAGGACATTTGAGAGATGCCTGCACCAAGGACCAAGGTGGGGGCGGCTGTTAGTCAGGCTATAGGACAGTGAGGCCTATAAAGAATGTCCCCTTGGGTGGTGTAGTAGGGCAGGTGGAGCTGTGGGGAAGCGCAGCCTTTGCACGCATTGCTGGAAATAAGAGCAACCTTTGCATGCATTGTTGGAAATAAGAGCAGTCTTTTCATGCATTGCTGGAAATAGCTTGTTACATTTTTCTAGATGGCATCAAAGATCCCCTTTGCCACAGATCTGATAGACCATGGGAAAACGCCAGTGAATCCACTCGGGAAAATGAAGGCCAGCAGAGAGAGGACAGTGCAGAGGAGTTTCAGGTTGGTGACAGTTCTGCATTCCCAGCTCCGCAGCTCAGTGCCACAGGCTGCCCAAGGCATGTACCAATTGCCATGGAATATCTAGCCTTGTATGAGCACTCAGCATAGTAGATGATCTAGGAAGACCTGATCCCCATGCTTGGTGTTCCATTACACTGCCAGATGACCGGCAGGACTCAGAAGATGCCCACTCCACGAGTATAGCTGCAGGCACTACCAGCCTCACCCTTCCCTAGTTGTTCTGGTGCTTGAGCCCTTGTCTCACCCTAAATCCTGTGTTTTCAGCCCTTAGGACTACACCTAGCCTTCCCATCATGGTGTGCCGGCCATGGCTCCTGCTCAAAGATTCCATGAAAGAAAGGCAGAACACATGAGAAGGCTGGCTTATGGTCCCTTAGCATTTGACACCCTAGTATTGGAGTCTCTGGCCAAGGAGTTGCCAGGTTGCTAATTGGGAGAGAAGCGTGGCGATTGTCCTAAGAGCTTAGGCCAGCTAGCAGACCCATCTGGAACTCAGGAGAGCATTGAGGAAAGTTGGTGCCAAAAAGGACCAATATTGGGGGCGGGGGATCCCTGAACCAAGCCAGTGGGACAGTGTAGAAGCCTTGCAGGGTCCAGGGCAGGTAGCAGAGAACCAACTGTGTGGGAAGGGGGTGGGAACTTCCTGGCATTTAGCCAGAGATTTCTGGCCTCTTTCTGCCATTCTAAATCATTCTGTTTACAGTCCACAAATAGCAACCTTGGAGTCTCAGCCTGATGTTAGCAGAGATAGAGATGTATTTAAAAATCTCAGGTCAATGAGATGTTCTGCTCTGTCTAAAGGTTCAGTAAAACTGTGTTACCTATGAAAAGGAATGCTGTTCTCCGCATGCACAAAACAGACTGCTAAAAAATAGGCACAGCCACATAGCTCTGGATCTGAAGTTATAGATGGGTGTTAGCCTCCAGGGGGGTGCTAGGAACCAAACCTAGGTCCTGATAAGCTCTGGGGTGCTTCTAACCTCTAAGCCACCTCTCCAGCCCCAACCTGAAGGTGTTTAAGCATAATGACCTTCTGGGAAAGCTGTCGCCTCAAGGCCAGCATCTCTAGGGGATGCCGGGAGCCACATGGTACCTCAGATGGCTCATGGGCTGTGGGGAAAGGTTTCTCTATGGTTGGAATGAGGGCTGCTAGCCTAAGGCCAGCATCCAAGCAGTAAGTGTCTGTGTCCCAGCGCCTCACCGTTAGCAGACCTGGAGGAGAAGATAAGGCGGCATACACAGCAGATCTGTGCTCGCAACTTTCTGGGTACCAACCCACTACAAGACATGAAGATAGCCAACCAGGACCTGGAAACTGTGAGTACCGTTGCCCTGTTTACGAATGTCTCATTAATGAAATGGAACTCTTTGTATCACTGCAGAGCAAGTGCCCTCTAATGCCTGCCATGTATGTATGTATTGGGGCCTCCAGAAAAATATCCTGGCCACATTGTTAGCTCTCAGCTGCACTAGACATAATGGGATATGCATGACAGCTTAGGGCCTCTGAGGACTGATGACAGAACTAGTCCATTCCTTAGTCTGCACAGTCTTTGCTTAAGGCTTCACACCCAGAGACTAGGCTGTTGGTTGAAATGGAGCTTCTTAGAGAGGGTTCATTGCTGTTGCCTGGGGAGAGAACAGTGTGCCAATTCACAGGGATCCGGATGACCACACCTCTGAGCTCCTAAACAGAGCAAATTATGCCCTTAAACCCTTGTTGTCTAACCACGTTGCCACCTAATGGCTGAAACCATCTACACCCACCTTGCGCCTCAGTACCCTGCTTGTGGGAGAATCACAGAGCAGAGGCCCTTCCTACCCTGACAGGAAGCTGGTAGAAGGAAAAAGAAGTTTTGTGATAGTGGTACTTGGGTGCCCATGACCCCACCTTGGCTTAGTTCCAGGTTAATCTGTCACTGGCTCAAGAGCAGGCTTTCTTCCCAGCCTCTCTGTGGCTCCATTTCTGTTCTGTCCAGGCGGACAAAAGTCAACCCTGTCCACAAACCCACCATGCACCCTCCACATTGGCACATCGGCATGTCACATTTGCACCCAGATTAATCATCACTGCACCACAGCAGGAAGAGAGAAAAAGGCAGAGACAAGACAGCTCTGTGGTGAAAGCTATGAATACCCAGTAACAGCTGCAGGGAGTCTATAGCCCTGGCTCTGGCCTCCCAGAGATGCCACACCCCCTGGTTTTCAGTCACTCTTATCTGACCTTTGCCATAATAGCTGAGCCTGAAACCTAACACATACTGAGGCCAGCAAAGTTTTGTAAGAAGAAAGTCCCTGGAGGTATAGTATTAGGATCCTGCTGAGAGACAGAGAAAACACCAACCAGTTATGAGGTTCATTCTACAGAACCCTAAAACACAAGAATGCAAACCCAGACCAAATTGTGGCAGCCACATGTCCAGCATAGATTTGTTACCAAGTCCCAGTCCGAGCAGAGAGGCTATTGACAAATGTTAGGTATGTGTGGATACCCTAGGGGTCTGCCCCTGGTAATAGTCAGTTAACCACACTCCAGTAAGCCACACAGCCAAGAATATTTGGGGGACACAAAGTTAGGTGGGTAGGGAGGGAGTGTGAATCTGCAAAGAATTGAAAGAGAGGTGTAAATACAATGAAAGCATGATGGACTTTGGTTTTGGTTTTGTTTGTTTTTGTTTTTCGAGACAGGGTTTCTCTGTAGCTTCAGAACCTGTACTGGAACCAGCTCTTGTAGACAAGGCTGGCCAAACTCACAGAGATCCACCTGCCTCTGCCTCCTGAGTGCTGGGATTAAAGGTGTGTACCACCACTGCCCATTTTAAATTTTTTTTTTTTAAAAAAGAGTGAAAATCTGGGGACAGTGGGTAAAAGCTGAAAGTCTGTCCCCTGGAGTCACCCACCCAGCATAGCCTGTCTTCTAGGGAAGCAGGATAGAGGTGTGGTGACAGTAGCCAAGAGATGCCTTCCTGGGCTCTGATAAGGACCTGTCACCCTGGTGTGTGAGGGCACCTTGAGGGTCTGCCCCCAGGTGAGCAGGTCGATGTAGAGGAGCTACTGTGGGGTCCTGAGGACCTAGAGAGGGGCCATGGCTACCCTGTGTCACTGTCACAAAGCCTTTGCTTTTCACCACCTGGAAGGGCAGGAAGAGCCTTCTCAGTGCACTGCTCTCCAGCCCTCTAACTGACAGATGGCATGGGTGCTCCCTGAAACTGTCCCAGAAGAGTGGCCAGTGGGTTCCCAGCAGCACCTGTGAGGTCTGGTCTTTGTCTGAGGTCTCATCCCCATGCATGGGGAACCTGCACCTGCCTATGCTTGGCCTTTCAGGAGAGGCCTCAGCAAGCCTGGAGGAAAGCAGAAAGGGACAAACAGAGACCCAATTAAGAAGTGCACAATAGGGCTGGAGCACTTGCTGCTCTTCTGGAGGATCTAAGTTCAGTTCCCAGCACCTACACAGCGGCTTACAACCACCTTTAACTCTTAATTGCAGGGGACCTAGTGCAATCTCTGACCTCCATGGCACCGGGCACATGTGGTGCACATACATTTATGCAGGCAAAACACTCATACACGTAAAACAAAAACATCTAAAACTTTTGAAGCAGCAGCAGCACTTGACAGTGTTAGTCCCTGGGCATTGGTGGAAGCAACTGCTACCATGAACCAGGGCAAGTGCCCCGAGGTAAAATTAAATAAATTCCCCAGGAAGCAGAATGAAAAGAAAATGGGGGTGGATGACAGAATTGAAACAAGATTTTAAGACAGCACCAACTAGAAGATGGGTCTGAGAGGTTCAACACGTGCTGGCATATTTCAGGAGATTCCAGAGCAAGTGAAAGGAACATTTAGAAAGAAACAAATTAGCATCCGTGAAACCCTGAGTTTGAGCTGAAGTACATGGGACATGGTGGCACTTGCTTACAGTCCTAGCACTTCGGAGAAGAGGGAGGAGGATTAGGAGTCCCAGGGTCATACTTGGCTGCACAGTGAGGCTCAGGCCAGAGTGGGGTACACAAGACCCTGTCTCAAAAGAAAAAAAAAGTACAATTAGAGAAGGGGCATCATAGTCCACGTGTTAGTAGCTCGATGTCCTGACCAAGGACTAGACAACCCGTAGCTAGATAGCTCATGGAGGTCAAGGCCAGAGCAGTATAAATTCCACTCAGTCCTTTAAAAATGCTGCTTCCTGCCCAGCCTCTTCAGGGCCATTGGAATGAATTCTGCCTGAAGGGAGTTGTCAGAGGGCTAAACGGAGCAAGAAGAAAATAAAATGCCCCAGGCTGCTTGCCAGGGGCTGAGCCTCTGGCCCAAAGTTCCCCATGACAGGTTTGTCCAGGAGAAGAGACTAGGGAGGGGGGTGTCCAGTTTGGGCACACTAAATGGCAGGCACAAAGGAAACAGCAACGCACAGTCTAAAAAGAGGCAAAGCTATAGATGGGCACTAACAGGACCAACAGCAGACAGTACTCACTGGCGTGGTGCAGACCTGAGATGGTGCGGCTGGGCTTGAGGAGACAAGCAGAAGAAAAGGACAGATGAGTTAAGGTCTCCACCCAAGGATCGGGTGACCTCAGACAGAGACATGACCACCCTGTGGCCTCAGGTTTCCCTTTTTCTGAGTGGCAGATGGGCTGGGCACTATAGGACACAAAGCACACACCTGATTCCAGGCTGGGCAGTGTCCTTCCTTGGCCCTCTGTCTCTCCGGCTATGTTCCTGGCTAGATTGTGCTTAGAGGGATAGCCATCACAAGCCCCAAGAGTGTTATGGCACCGGTCTCAGGATTCTCTCTTCCTGAGAATGAATTTTTTTTTTTTTTTTTTGGTTTTTCGAGACAGGGTTTCTCTGTGGTTTTGGAGCCTGTCCTGGAACTAGCTCTTGTAGACCAGGCTGGTCTCGAACTCACAGAGATCCGCCTGCCTCTGCCTCCCAAGTGCTGGGATTAAAGGTGTGCGCCACCACCGCCTGGCTGAATTCTTCATTCATACTGCTGCCTGCACAGTATGGGGATGCTGTGGGAACACCATGGCAAATGCCCACAAGGTGGTTAACTCTGGGGAAGCATCCACAGGTACAAGAGCTGTCAGGAGCCCAGGTTGAATGCCCCCCCCTGCCCCCAATATCAGTGAGGAGACAAGCTTGTGGGTGCTTGAGGGAAAGGCAGCCTGAGTGCTCCCACATATACCTCATATGCGCCAAAGTGGGGGTTCATTTGTCCTGCCTGTCTTACACTTCCTTGTCTTCTCACCAAAGGCCAAGAAACTTCAAGAGGAATTAAGGAAACTGAAGCTGGAGATGACCTTGAACAAGGAACACCCATTTGCAACTCTGTCTGGGAACCTTTCGCTTCACCCACCAGCATCACAGCCTCAAAATATATTTTTTAACACAAAATACTAGGAAAGTGGTGTTGTCAGCAGGGATGACAAGTACCTCCCACAGTGCAGAGCTGCAGGCCCCCATGTGGTGTGGGGATTGGCAGGAGGGCAGCTAGTGGGTCTTCGGCTGCTCCACAGGCTGCAGCTTTTGATTGACCCGACTCCTTTCTGAGGCATAGGTTTGTTTAAGTGCATTAAAGGAAGAATGTTGTGAGCAAGCCTAAATGTTCTCTTCTGTCACTGTTTCCATCAGTCCAGTTGACAGGGGCCTTCAGCCAAAACCACAGAGGTGTCCTAGTTTCCGTTGACCCAGTGGGAAGGGGAGGCCACTGGCCTGACTCCATCTTCGTTCAAATGGGACTCAGTGGAGCATGCTATCCTGTGCAAACCAAAGTGTTCTTTGGCCTAGACCCTTTGTCTACACATGCACAGTGACACCTAGCCCCAGGCATGCCTTTGCCCTGTAGGATCCCTAGGCACCCATCACCACCACCAAAATTAAAACCTCCTCTTGATGCCACTCCCACCCCACCCCTGTAATCCTTCTGCCACTCACTCAGGGATTACATGGCAGGTTTCAGCTCTTGGATATGACTGTAAACTCAGAGCTTTTTCTTCAGGATGTTGGGAGTAGACATAGAGTTATTCAGACTTTCTGTTTCCTCTTGTGTCAGTTCTTGTTAACTGGGTTCTGTTTTTAATTTCCTTGTCTTGTAAACAAAATAATTTGAAAACATGTTTGAAGGGTTATAGAGATGGCTCACAATCATCTGTAACTCCAGTTTCAGGGGATCCAACACCCACTTCTGCCCTCCATGGGCACAAGGCACATTCATGGTGCACATACATACATGTAGGCAACACACCCACACAAACAAAAGTAATAAAAAAAAAAAAGACTTGGAAGGAAGTTAAAGACCCTTTTTTTGGTGTTTGAGAGAAAAACAAGGCAGGAAAACTGAACATCACAGCAGCTTCTGAGACAAGAGAGGGATAAGAAGAAAGCCATCCCTCTAAAATGTCATTACATTTGTGTTGTGCATACACGTGTGCATGCACGTGCATGTGCAACAAATACATGGAGATCAAAGGACAATTTGAGATGGTCAGGTCTCTTCATCATGTGGGTTCCTAGAGAATGGAATTCAGGTCATCAAGCTTGTCAGCCTTTACTGGCAAAGCCATCTTGCTAGTCCAAGAGACATTGTCCTTAAATTAGAGGTAATCAGCAGTGAGCAGCCACTTGGGGGTGGAGATGGGCCTTCAGAGAAGAGTGAGGATGCCCTATGGGTTAGGGCAAGCAGGCTTGGGAGTTTGGCTGACTTTCAAAACAAACATAGAAAGAGGGAGAAGGAGGCCAGAGAGATGGCTCAGCTGTAACCACAGCTTGCTGACATGCCTGATGGCCTGACTTCAGTGCCCAGAGTCCACATGGTAGGAAAGAACCAATGCACACTAGTCTTCTGACCATCACAGGGTTCCATTCCTCCTATCTCCTCAACAAGTCTTTAGATTTGTTATTTGGCCAAGTGATTGGTAGGCCAAGTAGTTAACTCTTTGTAATCTCATGATTCTTTGGGCAGTATAGAATGCCATGTCTCTCTACCTGGGGCCAGAGGCATAACTCAGATCTTTTTTTTTTTTTTTTTTTCTGAGACAGGAATTCTCTGTAGCTTTGGAGCCTGTCCTGGAACCAGCTCTTGCAGACTAGGCTGGCCTCGAACTCACAGAGATCCATTTGCCTCTACCTACCAAGTGCTGAGATTAAAGGCGTGCACCACCACCGCCCAACTAAGATCTTATTCTTTTAACCAAAAATCATTTAACAGGAAGCATTAAAAATTAAAGAGAGGGCTAGAAAGATAGCTCAGAGGTTAAGCACATTGATTGCTCTTCCAGAGGGCCTGAGTTCAATTCCCAGCACCACATGGCGGCTCACAGCCATCTATAATGGCATCTAATGCCCTCTTCTGGCATAAAGGTATACATGAAGATAGAGCACTCATACATAAATCTTTAAAAAAATAAAAAAGGAGGACTTTTGAGGTCCTAGCCAGCCTTCCAACCCAAGTTCAATCCCTGAAACCCAATGTTTTAAAATCATCTTTCAAGCCATAGGCCGTGATTTATATCTGTAATCCCAGCACTCCTACAGTTGAAGTAGAAGGCGAGACAGGAAAATTTCACAGAAACTCACAAGCCAGCTAGTATGAAGTATGCTGTATAGCAGCAGAAACAAGAGACCCTGCCTTGACAACCCCTAAAATTGACCCCCAGGCTTCCATATGTGTGTCTGGATTCATATAGACACATGCACACAATTAACATATATGTACTTGTTTTTTCGAGACAGGGTTTCTCTATGCTCTGACTGTTCTGGAACTCGTTCTGTAGACCAAGCTGGCCTTGAACTCGCAGAGATCCACCTGCCTCTGCCTCCCAAGTGCTGGGATTAAAGGCATGCGCCACCACTGCCTAGCTTTTTAAGTCATAAAATAGCCATGCTTTTCCAAGCCCTCTATCTCCACTTTCGTCTCATAAGGCACTATAAATCAGAGTATTACAGTGTTAATGAACCATGATTAAGGTTCATGTGTATACATGACTTTCACATATGGCCTTGCTCTTTTCCCAGATAGAAACCAAAAACTTTCTGGGAATATCACAAAGACCATAAAATTTTTGCAGTAAGTACTCAACGTCCACATGACTCCGTGTGACCTGGGGTTTTTCCTTATCTGCTGTTGTCCTAGCCAGTGGTACACCAGGAACCATCTTGCTCTTATTTACTGAAAAAAAAAAGGCTCCTTAGCAAGCCCTGAGACACTTCAGAAGCCGCCAGATTCATATGATTCTTGGTAAAGACAAGTGTGACTTTCTTAAGAGGGCCACACCCATGCTTGGTTTTGCCTTATCCTTTCCCTGAGTCTTTCCCTTCCCACACCTCAGCCACTATTTAAATGTTAAAATCTCCCCAACTCAGAGCTTCACCTGAATGAAGGTCTCTGATCCCAGGCTGCTGGGAGTGGCAGCGCGGGGTTGTGTTTCCAGCCACTACTCTACTGGTACCCCCACCCCTCCAAGGTCACACTGAATACAGCAATCGTAACCCAAAGTCTATACCCTTAGTCAGTGGTTTTCTGGTGAGTTTTTTTCCTAATCATGAGACATTTCCTAACGGGAGAATGTCACAATTATCCTGATTTTTAGAGGGCAGGATCTCTTCAAAGCGGCCCTTGCAGAGTGGCCAGAAGCCAGTCTAGCTTCTAACGCTCTGCTCTGTGACCTGTGGGAGGTCCAGGATTTCCAGCTACAAAGACTCCATGAGGCCTTGCCCTGGAGGACATCCAGGGAAGTGTGGCCTGCCCACAGTGCCCCCCACCCCCGGAATCCCGGAGTACTCCAGTGCCCACTCTACACAGTACCTAGGGAACCAGGCTATAGGGCCTGCATACCACCGGCCTTACTCTGTGTCTCCCGCCCAGACCAGGCCCTTTGATTCTATCTCAGAAGCCTCAGCTCTGGCAAAAGGGACTGCAAACCCGCAGGGCCTAGTGAGTTCAGAACAAAGCTGCAGAGGCAGGCCCAGGTATGCTGGAGTGAGTGTGTGTTGTGGATCGCCAGTGGTCTGGCCAGGCAATCCTGGGACAGGCCTGTGGCTGGCTGTGGCAGCACCCTTCATGGTCATGGGTTGGGAGTACTGTGAGTCTCCCCAGTAGAGCTGGGGAGTGAGTCAGTGAGACTCAGAAGGGCCGTGCTCTGCCAAGACCTGCAGAAGTCATCTGTAAGATGGAGGCAGGCACAGGGCTAATGACAAGTAGGGGCCAGACAGCTGTACAAGGTGAATCTTGAAGCCAAGCCCGGGCTCCAAAGGGAAAGCAGCTTGCTGCGGGCCTCCTTCCCTGTCCAGGTGGATGGGGGCTGGGACGAGGCCCTGAAAGGCCTGTGTTTAAATTGCAAATCCATCTCCTTGTTGGCTGCTTAAATATTCTACCGAACAGGTTTTTAAAAATGGCTTCCAAATACACCATTAAAATACACAGCACAGAGCTGGCAGGCAGATACAGAGAGCAGCACAAGTGGGCCGTGGCCCCTTCTCTCCACTCCCCTGCTCTGGCCACTAGCAGCCTAGGAGTCTCCGGCCACGGGCTGAACCCTAGGTTCCCTATGTCCCTTGTGTCCCTTACCACGACCGAATTACTCCTGCTGACATCAGGAACTAATAGAAGTCCCTCACCCATACAATAAGCTGGCAATTTTCAAGGTGTCCCTCTGTCCTTGCCCCACAACCGAGCTTGACATCTAGCAAACTTACTTTCCAGCCCTTGCCTCTGTCACCTGAGGGTCCCTCCACAAGGGCGCCTGCTTGCTCAAGTGTCTTTTCCCGACTGCCTTTCCCTCATAGCCCCAGCTGCTCATAGCCCGTGGGTGTCCCCAGCTTGGGAGCTACTGAACTGGGGGAGGGGGTCCTTCTGTGGTCTGTCCTCCGCAGGCACCCCCGGCACTCAAGCACAGATGCTCAGTTGGTATCTGGGCTGAGGGAGTGGGCAGCCTCCCACCAGCCATCCACCTGGGACTGGGCTGGCAATGGTTCCTGCAGCCACCATTTTTGCTCCCAATTCTGCTGCATCCAGCTCTGAAGACGTGAGGCTAACAGACGCTTGGCGGGGGAGGGGTGGAGTTGCCCCTCAGTCGAACTCCCCCCAGGCTTTCTCATCTGCTCTGAAACTAGGGCTACAGTCGGCTTAGGGCAAGGTAAAGAGGCGCCAGAGGTGGCCTCGATTGTCCTTCGCGGCGTCAGTGGTAGCAGCCCCGAAGCAGGTCCAGCGGGGCAAGAACTCCATTCTCAAGCAGAGAGGAGCAAGGGCTCAGGAGACCGGTAGTCAGGGCCTCGTTGCCCTCCTGGTGCAGCCAGTGAAGGTGATGCAAACCAGGCTTAGGGGCCCGGGTCGCAGACGCCGCCGTTGGTCATTGCAACAAGGCCGACCCTTGGGGATAGTCCGGTTACGGGTTTCGAATCCGGATCCAAAGTGCAAGTGCTTGCGGAAGCCGGAGGAGGTCTGGGGTGGCGGTCAGGCGTCCGTCGGGCGCCGCCACCTCCCACTCGCGGCCAGCCTACCCCCGGAGGTTCGGCTACGCGCGCCTGGGAGCCTGGCTCTTGCTCTGGGGGGGGGGGGGCGGCTCTTCGTAAAGTACACTAGGCGAGGCGCTCCGCGGCGCCTAGTCCGAGGAGACCCAAGAGACTGGTCCTAGGGCTCTGGATAGAATTAGCCTCTCCAACACTAGTGCTGGCCACCCTCGCACACTGTGAGGTCCTCAAACTGCAACGAGCCCTATAGTCTCCCAGGAGGCGTCGAGCACTCCTGGCTAGCCCAGTGCCAAGTCGCCCGTGTCGTCATAGGCCTCTTGCAAGAGTCCCACTGGCGTCCCCCGACACCCCGATTCTCCTCGGCCAGGCCGGACTCGCTTCAAACACACGCGCCCACAGACTTTCCCAAGTACCGAATGGGCACAGGAGTCGAGCGTAGGAGACGCTGCCAGGGTACACTAGCACAGACTGGTAGGCAGGGGACCCCAGGGTGCATGGGGGAAGGGCCCCAGGCTGCTCCGGGCTCAGGGAGTGGCCCCGGGACAGGATCAGGAAGGAGGTGGGGCCCGGGGTGGGACCCAGAGCAGCAGAGTGGGGGAAGGGCCTGGGCCCGGGGAGTGTCCCCGCCACCCCTCGGTTCCTGGCAGGGCCTCGTAGGGGGCATTCCTAGCCAGCGTGGCTGCAAGACTAGCAAACCCTCCTCTCCGCCCGGTGGGGCCCCGCAATGCGTTGCCAGCCCAACTCTGAGAGCCGGCTGTGGGGCGCACGCTGCGGGCGGACAGCCCCACGCCCTCCGGCTCCCGGGAGCGCAGCCCGCGGCCGCGCGCCCCAGCCCAGCTCCGCGGTGGCGGCCGGCAGAGAGAGCTTTGTGACGTCAGGCGGCGTCACGCGGGGCTGACCCGGCGGCGGCGGCGGCGGCGGTGGCGGGCGGGGGCGGCCTCCGGAGGCGGCGAGAGCATGGAGCCGCGGGCCGGCTGCCGGTTGCCGGTGCGGGTGGAACAGGTCGTCAACGGCGCGCTGGTGGTCACCGTGAGCTGTGGCGAGCGCAGCTTCGCCGGGATCCTGCTGGATTGCACGAAAAAGTGAGCGGGGCAGGGTCGCGGGCCCGGGACTCCTCGGAATCCCCCGGGACACTCCCCCGCCGATTCAAGGTTCTGATGCGGGCTCTGGGTAGAGCAGCAAAGCCCGGCGCCCGCTTTCAGTTTTTCTCGGGCCGGGGTTTCGAGGCGCGCCAGCTGGCCGCCGGTCTGGGTGCGAAAGTGGCTCTCTCCCAAAGTCGCGGTGACTTTCGGGGCAGGAGAGCATGCGGTCCCGCAGAGGGGCTGCGGGAGCCGGCCGGGACTCACGGGAAGCATTGCCTGAAACTCCGCACATCTGCCATAATTAACGCACTTTTCTTTGTTCAGAAGCACTGTTGATTCGACTGTTTGCAGAATTGTGATTCGTTTAAGGGGGTCAGTTACGCGGTGGCCTCACCTGTCACAAAAGAGAGAAGCCCTATCTCTATCATGGGTCCCGAGGATTGTAGGAGTGGCTGGTGGGGACCAACTGCGACGACTGCGGGGTGTAGAAACACTGCCGTGGGCGAGGTGCCTCGCGGGGAGTAGAAGATACAAGTTACAGGGCCAATGCCTCTACTGGAGGGGCGCGTTGGGCTCAGCTCCAGAGACCACCTGTGCACCCTTTGCAGGGGTTTCTGCAGCGTAGAGCAGCCACCTGAACCCGGAGTCACATGGCAGTGCGCTGTCACTGCCGGATAAATGATTAGGCATTAATCAGACAGTGACTCTTCTGCTCCAGTCTGGCTTTATTCTGGAATTGGGAATGGAGAAAGGCTCTGCTTTCAAAGATCCAACTTTTTCCCTTCCTAAAGCCCAGATTTTCCTGGGTTCCCAGCACAGAGCAGAGCCCTTCCTCCTTTGACAGTTACCCTGCTGACATTATGTCTTCATTAGATGTGCCAGAAGCCATTTATGCACAAGTCACGTGACTTAACATATGGCCTCCCGTGTGACTGGTGCCCCTCTCTTGTTGGTTAGCACAGGGAGTGCCTATGTGTTGGGGTGACATTCAGGGGCTGCCAAAGAGCCCACCTGAAAGCTTCCAGAGAAGGCCCTCCCCCACCCTGCTGTTGGCTGCCCTGGCCTCCCTGGGCAGGTCTGGCTCAGTCCTGAGCCTGCAGGGCTGCGCCCCTGCTCTACCTGTGCAGCCTGCTCTAGCCTCTCTCCCTAGAGAGTGTCTGCAGCAGAGGCCCCGCAGCTCTTCAGGCTCCAGTGCTCAGAATAAGACAGACCTAGGTAGTCCTAGCTTGTGGCTGAGACTTGTGGTATCCCTGCCCTGAGACCCATGGCTAACCTGGCTTACAGATCCACGCATCCTTCATGAAAAGAAGCTGCTGGAATCTTGAGCATGGGTGATGGCAACATAGGATGTGTGCCCCACCGACTACCATAACCAGAGCCCCCTTGGAGCCCGGAGCCCAGCCTCCGTGGTCACTGTTCTCTGCAGTGGCTTTGCTTGCAGCTGTGCCCTTGCAGAGAATCTGAAGATTAAAACTGCCGTTCCCTGCCCCTCCAGCCTTCCAAGGCTTGGCCTTGAAACTATTCCTCTATCTCCCTAACCCCTAATCTTTCCTGCAGGCCATGGCCGGTTTCTGTTTCCTGTGTTCTAGCCACAGTATTGTGAGTTTCAATGTTTTCGGTCCTACTTGTCAGGCAGGACCGAATACAGCTTAGGAACCATCCGGGTATTACTGGCAGCAGGGTCTGCTTTCAGCCTACAGGGTCCACACACTGACCTGCCCTCCTCCCAGGTACCAGTTTCTCCTCAGGGTCCAGTACCTGTCCTTGCTCCTATGGAGGCCCAGCCCTTGGATGTGAGCCAGGGAAGAGCTCCCTAGTGCTGTTTCCTCCTACCTCAGGGAAGCCTCTAGGGCTCCAAACAGCAAGAGGTCAGCATTCCTGGGGTACTGGTGGGGTTTATAGGCATCAGGGCTCCCATAATTTGGGTACAGACCCAGTGGCCTGGTTGTCCTTTATGGTTCCTGATCACCGTGTGTCTCCCTTGCTAGATCAGAAGTGTCTCCTAGATGGCCCCATTCAGATGGGCTCCTGGGTGGAAAGCGTTCAGACTGGATCCAGCCACCGCCAGTGTTCATTATGGAGTCAGACTGAAAGATGTTTTCTCTTTCAATTCCCTTCCCTGTCTGCAGATGGCTGGGGAGCTCTGAGGGGGTCTTGCCTGCAAGCCACCTGGTACAGTGCCAAGTGCCACCTCCCACTTAGATCCTGAATCTGCTGCCTGGTAGCAGAGCAGCCTGAAGCAAGTTCTCTGCTGCTCTGGGTACCTGTACATTCACTGAGCAGTCACACTAGGCCAGGGAGTGTGGGCTGAGCCTCTGCCAAGCTGCCCGTGATCCCTACTTGCAAACTTGAGGATCCCTTCCGAGGTGTGCTGACCCAAGTCATTGACGAAGGGTTAGGATTGACACTATTCTGCAGATAGTGTAGAGGTAGGTCTCTTCTGACTGAGTACCAGGTGAGGTAACCTCGGCTGAAGGGTAGCCTGCAAGCAGCCAAGGCTCACTGACTCAGGACTTCAAATCTGAGCTGTTGATTCTTAAATTTCACCACGCAACCCCTGAGCCTATCTGCTGGGATGGTCAGCGTAGCATCCTCTGGGACCAAGACCACAGCCACTGCCTGTCACCAGGCTAAAGGGCATCACATCAGGTTCTGTCCTGGAATATGCCGTCCAGGATGGAGGCTCAGCTGCGAATGGGTATTCGTGAGATTATGTGGTAGACACAGAGGTTACAATAGCGCTCATGCTTCCTCCTTGCTCTCAAGGAACTGGAGGGTCCCAGGTGCTTTGTGCATCACAGCTGGTGTGCTGTGGTCCTGGCTGACATGCTGGTCTTGGGGGCTTTACCATAGAGATGTAGGCTGACTGAGTGGACAAGGAAGACATGGAGGTGGGATGGGCTTGGTCTGAGCTCGTAGGGGAGCTTAAGGCTTTGGGACAGTATTGGTGCTATTGTATGTATGTAGGGACAGGCAGGTTCAATTGGATGCTCTGGAGAAGGGCTCCTCTGGTGTCCAGGCTGTGACTTATCCTGAAGATCTACTCACCTTAACTCCCAGAGCAGAGGTGGCCCCTAGAGTTCTTGGTACACTTAGCAGTCCTGAGCAACCCACCCTGCAAGACCTTCCTGCTCAGGGCCCTATCCAGTTCTAGTCCTATTGCTCCCTGGCTGTTTGCTGGGCTATGGAGAGACTGCATATACTTTCTAAACTAAGCAAGCCCTGGTGAACAGCCCAAGGTGGGGCCTTGGGTGTTTGGACTTGGGCCTTCCTGGGGCTTGCAGGCTCCTGGCAGCATAGCTATGTAGAGAAGTTTCCGCAGGCTCCCGCCCAGCTTTGCACATCCGCATGCCTCTGCTCCAGGAGCCTGTTGACTCAACCCTCAGGCAGTGGCGGGATGGCCTCTACCACCACAGGCTCAGGGAGGAAGGCCCCAGACAGACGGAGTGGGTGGGGGCGGAGGGCTGCCACTTGGGCGCCAGCAGCCCCATGAATCCCGGGTCTGCCTGAGGATCTGGGAAGCCGGGTGGAGGTAGCTGCAAGCAGGGGCAGCCCAGGGTTCTGGCAAGCAGCCAGAACTGTATTCTTACTGTCCATGGGCTGGTCTTAGCCAGACTACTCTGGGTGATTGGCTGAGACATATACCCTCAGGTGAGTCCCCAGGGACATGATTTGGTCACTGGTGTCTTGCTGAAGACTTTGGGTCTGGTCATATGCCCCCAGGACTGTGTGTCCTCATCTGAACACCATGCAAAACAGGAGAGCCTCAGTATTCTTGGGAGCTCTGTTCCCCACCCCCTTTGTTAGTACTGCTATTGCTTTTGGATATGGCCCCTCTTATAACCTCCTGAGCTGCTTAACCCTGCTCACTTTCCTGAAATCAGAGGTTCTTTGCTCTGCCTCAGAGTTCCCCAAAGATGCTATGCTTCTAGGAGATACTGGTTCCTACACCGGGGAATCATTCCCTAATCTCCAGGCACCTCTCCTACATACCTACCCTCTACCCAATGTTAGCCATCCCCAAAGCTGCACCCATTCAGCAGGCCCTCTTCATCCATTGTGAGCCCTATCAGGCTCCTCTCACTGCCAGAGCCGTTGCACTTCTTGTGGGCCTCTGTCCTTGAGATTGACCAGCTTGGGCTACAGCCTGGTCTTGCCGGGGTTGCCAAGCCTTGGGAGCCACAGGCTGTAGCACACCGCCCCCCCCCCCCCCCAATGGGCCCCAGGCCAGGTCACAGTTTGTCCACTGGTTTTTTTCTGTGCCATGGCCATCTCCATGTTTGGAGGTCATGGATCTCAACATCATAGCACTGGGCTGCTGGGACTCATTTGCAGGTCTCCTCTGTGAAGAGGGACTGTCACTGCTGGTCATTCCATGGAACTACTAAAGGGTTAAGGGAGCTTAAGTCACAGCCACAGCCTCTGCTGCCTAGAGGCTGGAAGCACTAAAACAGAGCCCTGGAGCTCCCTGGCCTCCCAAAGTTAAGCTGCTGGCCTCAACTACTTTCAGGGCTCCTGGGGGAAGGTCATCCACCAGCCTGCCTTGACCTAGGGTGAGCTGCTCAGCTGTTTACCCACCAGGCAGGCCTTGGGTGTGGCCGGAGCAGGGGCAGGGCAGCAGCTCTGGGAAGGAAGAGTGGCTGCCTGCTGCCAGGGCCCTGTCGTTTCTGAGGAGAAGACCAGCCCCAGCCTGTGGTGGTGCTCGAGAGCCCTGGCCCAGGTCAGGCCCTGGGTTTACAGCCAAGCACTGGGTGTCTTTCTTCAGTATGCAGTGTACCTAGGATTCTGAAGCTGTAGCAGGCAGACCCCCTGGACAGAGGGCCCTCTGCCACAGCTCCTGTTAGGTGGTCAGCACAGGAGGCTGCAGGGATGGACAGAGAAAAGGAAAGGCTGGATGGAAGGAATCCCTGCTTCAGGTCTTAGATGACTGTGGAAGCAGGCAGGGAGGTGACTTTGAATAGTAACCCTCTATCCCGGGCCTCTTCTCTGTCCTGCCTCCCAAACCAGCCACTTGCCATTCCTTCCTGTTGTCCTATGGCTTCCTCTAGCCCCTAATCGTGTCTGGGTAGGGTACCGTGTTCCCTAGTTCCTGGGATGATCTTCTTGCCCTCTGCTCCCTTCCTGGGACCTGATGTGTGTTACTCTCACAGGAATGCTGGTGCTCCCTGGGGTGGATATTCCAGCTTCCCCTTTCTCCCAACATCCTCATTATGGCCTCGTGTTGTTTTCTGAGGGTGGAGACCAGGCGTGACAGGTTGGCTGATGAGCCTTTCTAGGGGCCATGGAAGTTCAGGCCAATTGTGAGACTTTGGGAGGTTGTAGAGCCCAAAGGCCCTGCTTCGGTACCTCTGGCCTCTAGGCAGCAGAAGCTGTGGCTGTGGCTCTGGATCTGGCCACATGTGGCTCCCACCCTGCATGTGTGTACTAGGCATCTGGGACCAGGGTGCTCCATAAGACACTCTTTGGGTTGGGCTTGCATGGGGTCCCCAACAAACTGGGTCCCTAGGTCCCTAAAGGAAAGGGAAAGACAACTAAGGGCTCCGTGACTCCTGGTCATAGGGCAGGTGGAGGCCCTCTCAGACCACGCCCAGGATGCAGATGTTCTTAGGCTTCTAGAAGCATTGGAAGCCTTCAAACCATATGTCATAGGACACACAGGGCCTGAGTACCTGTTTAATGTTAACCTACCGCTCTGGATCTAGATACAGAGAGCCTCCCAGGCCTAGAGTGTGTTAGGTGACAGGTGCTGGGTGTAGCTGGAACCCCCACCATTCTCACCCCGATTTTGTCCCTTTCTACCAGGTCCGGCCTCTTTGGCCTGTCTCCATCTACTCTGCTGCCTCTGGCTGACAACCCCTCTGTCATCAGCTGTCATGGCCAGGGGCCTGAGGAGGGACCTGGAGAAGTGACACAGCCGGGAACAGGACCACTGCCTCCTCAGCACAAAGACCAATCCCCTGAGAAGGATCAGCCTCCCAAGACAGCTGGACCCGAGCTACCCCCACCTCTCATACCCCCTCTGCCTGCTGGGAACCTGCCTCCCTTTCCACCCTACTTTGAGGGTGCCCCCTTCCCCCACCCACTATGGCTGAGAAACACCTACCAGCAGTGGGTGCCGCAGCCCCCACCCAGGACCATCAAGCGGACCCGGCGGCGACTGTCCCGCAACCGGGATCCTGGCAGACTCATTCTTAGCACGATCCGCCTGCGGCCACGCCAAGTGCTATGTGAGAAATGCAAGAATACTGTGAGTCCCCAGGAAGCCAGTCCTGGTCCCCTGACAACCTCCAGACCCCGCCGGAGGCTAGGCAGTGCCCCCGACAGCGAGCACCGGAAGCCAGAGGAACCGGAGGACAGTGACTCCATAGCTGCTGCCCCGAGAAGGAGCAAGAGAGAGAAGCGGGAAGAGGATAGGGTTCCCGGAGAGCGTGTTCCACGGAGCCCAGTCATCAAGATCTCCTACAGCACACCACAGGGCAAGGGTGAGGTGGTTAAGATCCCATCCAGAGTTCATGGCTCTATGGAGCCCTTCTGCCCTCAACAATCCCTACAGAACGGCAGCCAGGACTTAGAGGTTGCAAGGGATGTGGAGCCCAGGGGTGGTGGTGATCGACCGCCCAGCGTGCCCAAGCTGAAGCTGACTCGTCCGGTGCCTCCCATCTCAGACCTGCCGCCTCCCAAAATCCGCTTGAAGCCCCACCGGCTGAGGGATGGGGAGCAGGAGCCTCTGTACAGGGCTGAGCTGGTAGAGGAGCTGAATGGATGCCCACGAGGCCCCCTGAGCAGCTCTTCTGCCCTGTTTGCCGATGGCTCTAACCATGGGCTGGAGGACTTGTCTTCTGGAAGTTCTGGGGAGGACGATGACCTCAAGAGGTTTCCTCAAAGTAAACACGGACGCAATAGCTTGACTTTTCTCGTCGACTGCCCTGGGAGGAGAGCAGATTGTACCAGTGAATCTGTGTGCAGCACCGACAGCCTGGATGAATTGAAATCATCTGGTTCAGAAGTGACATCTCCAGACATAGGAGACCTGTCATCTGGTGACAGTGCCTCTGTTCCTTCCTCTTCTGCTGACACTCGCCAGACAGTCCCTCCCCTCACGGTCAGGCTGCACACGCAGAGCGTCTCACAGTGTGTGACTGAAGATGGCAGGACGGTGGCTGTAGGGGACATTGTGTGGGGTAAGATTCATGGTTTTCCTTGGTGGCCAGCGCGTGTCCTTGACATCAGCCTTGGTCAGAAGGAGGATGGAGAGCCCTCTTGGCAAGAAGCGAAGGTCTCATGGTTTGGGTCTCCAACTACATCATTCTTGTCTATTTCAAAACTGTCCCCTTTCTCTGAATTTTTCAAACTGAGATTTAACCGTAAGAAGAAGGGGATGTATCGGAAAGCTATAACTGAGGCTGCCAATGCCACACAACATGTGGCCCCAGAAATAAGGGAGCTCTTGACCCAGTTTGAAATGTAACTTTGGTTCCGGGAGCAGGTGAGTGTTGTGTGCACTGAGTGCCTGCTGTTCCCGAAGCAGTGATCCTGAGCCTGTGTCAGCATCCGGCCACCAGGGAGCCAGACTTTGGTCCCGTTGCTCAGCAGGGGCTGTCCTAAACACTAGTGCCCTCACTGATGTTATCCCTGAATCCCACACATCCCAGCAAATTATCGGGTGTCTTTGCAATTGAGTCTTACAGCCAGTTAATCAAAGGAAACCCTTCCTGTGAGTTTTCTGCTAGGATACTGAGAATGGGATGCAGTTTGCCTGACCCTGACGGGGTAAAGGGAGAACAGAAGGACAAAGGGCAGTCCGTCATCTTCTGTCACTCTGGGGGAACTTTTTACTCTTTTTAGTGGCCTTAAAGCTTCTCAGGGGTGCGTGCTGTGCTGGCCAGGCATCTGACTGGCAGGGAAGAAGGGGGCATGGCAAGGAGAGCATCTTACCCTCCAGTGGAACTGGCCTCAGCTCCTCAAGTGGGCTGTTCCCCTCTGCACACCCCCCCCTCCTTGCTGCAAGTGTGATGGTTCCTGGATGTAATGTGGTCAAGTGTACCCAGTTCTGAGGGATGGGTGCTCTCTGCAGTGTCTTGATCTCTCACAGGAGAGATCTGTAGCAGTCAGTCCTCAGATGGGTCTGGGGCATTGTGCCACGTGTGGCAAGAGAGTGTCATCATTCAGCCTTGTAGGGGATCACGTGGTGTGATCACGTGGAGTCAGAGACTCCGGTGGATCTGTAGTCACCATGTGGGGTGTCTGGAAACATGAGGGCTACAACCTGCCTGTACTTCTCCCTGGGCGTACTCACATATGATAGCTGCTTCCAGCTGCGACTGCCCTGTTGATGACTCTTGGGTCTGGCCTAGCGCTCCCTTCTTGGCTTCAGGCAGCCTCTTTGTTTCTTCTTAATCCTTGGCTTCATGTGATCTCAGTGCAGAGACATGGAGGTCGGGTCAGAAGACAATAGTAATGCATCTACCTCTAGCCAGACCCCTGATTTAAGGTCTTAGTTCCTTCAGTGACTTATGTGCCCAGGCCACTCGCTCATTCCACCATTTTGGCGTCATTGGTTTCTTGGATGATAGCCTTTCGTTGGTCTTTCAGGCCTTAGCAGGTTCAGGAGGTCTGGTTCAGGAAGAGGGGTCTGGGTTACCTCTCAAGCCTATTCGCTGCTCTGCCAGTTGCATTGGAGGTTCCAGGAGAGGAAGCAAGACTTGAGAGCAGGGTTTGGGGGGGTCAGCTCTCAGGCTGTTCTGGCACCTGCCCTCTCCACTGGTCCCTAGTTATGCATAAACGCTTTTTCTCCATGCAACCGAGCGAATTTCTACTCAGTTTTGGGACCTTTGTGTAGAATGAGGCAGGTACAAACAGGCATGGCAGTTGTGGCAGCAGCCTCCACATCACTTTTTTGTTGGGTGGGGGAGGCGGTTTCAAGACAGGGTTTCTCGGTGTAACAGCTCTGGCTGTTCTGGAACTCACTTTTGTAGACCAGGTTGGTCTTGAGCTCACAGAGACCCACACGCCTCTGCTGGGATTAAAGGCGTGCACGACCACACCTGGCATTTCTGCTTATCTTAAGGCAGCACTTCCAGCAGGCTAATCAGAGAAAAGTCAGCTGACCTGCCCTGAGTCCTGGTGCTGTATCCTGGCCCTAGTAGAACCTCACCTGGAGCCACACCCAGTCCTGGCGTGCTCTCCCCCTGGCTGTGCCTTGCTGGGCCCCTGCTCACTCTCTTCCCTGCCTCGGCCCCTCTGTTCAGCAGCTGGTCATGGTACTGGCTTGGCTGGACACAGTATGGATGAAGGCTGAGAGCCCCCAATTATGTGGCATAAACCCAACTCCTGGTGAGAGATGGAGTGAAGCCTAACTTTCAGTTCCCATCATAGCAGCTGTGTAGACCCAGAGGCGACCCCTGGGCTCTGGAAGCTCAGCCAGGCCTTAGCTGCACTTTGGAGAATGCTGCCTTGTAGGTTCTGAGCTGGCCCTGCTTATCCGGAAGCAGAGGAAAAAAATCTCACCCAACTGGTTTGCCTAGCCCCAGGTCCTGGGCTGTGCCTGGACCAGCATGCACCCAGCAGCCCTTTGCTTTCTGAGAGTGTGGAGCCCTGGGTCTCTATAGCAGCAGAGTGCTCAGCGGTGCTTGTCTGGCTGGTGTTTTGGTTTTGTAAGGACTTTATAAACATGGAGAGGAGGCTCCTGCCAGGCAGGTCAAGTGCTCATCAGTGATCCGAGCATGCATTTGCAGCCAGAACCTCCTGCTGTATGAACTGGGGTCCCCTGGTGGACAAAGGCGCTTTGCAGTGTCCCTCATGTTAAACCCTTCCAGCCTACACTGGTGTGTGTGTGGGGGGGGGGACCTGGGGACCCGGCCCTCCCTAAGTAGAAGCTGTTGAAATGGTGATGGGATCCAGTGGAGAGTGTAATTGCTGGCCTGGACATTTGAGAACAGGCAGCTGCCCAGGGATGGAGCTCAGGAAGCAGAGGCCGGATGGAGGAGGTCGGCTTCCTGGTCCAGCTCACTGGCAGGCCATCTCTGGCCCTGCAACTGCCTCAAGACAGTTCTTCAGGATTTGGGGGTGTCTGTGCCACTCTCAGGTGTGCTGGGAGCCATCACAGGAAGCACAGCCACACGGTGCCTTCCAAAGGCCCTGAGTTCAGTATCCCACTCCTGAGAGACCTGCACACTAGACTGGGAGGGAGGTGCCCTGGTCCTTATCAAAGACTTTCCTGGGACGTGGTGTCATTTGTGTGTGAGACTCAATGAGTCCTTCAACTAAGTCCTGATCCAGGTGTACGGGCTAGGCTCTCCCCATTCCGTCCGTACACAGAGATCCCAGTTTCCTTGTGTGCCACGGGGTGACAATGGCAGCCGTCTCGTGGATGAGTGAGAGGTATAGCAACACTATGGGCTTAGGAATGAACTTGGAGGTGACCATATCTTCTCTAGCTAGGCACCAGGGGTTGTTTACCCAGGGGCTCTGGTATGAGTTTAGTAGCTGGGGCAAGAAACTCTTGGGGTATCTTGGGGTGGACAGGGCAGGCTTCGGCTCCCACCCATGCTGCTGCCTGAAGCCTTGTAGAAGCTGACCATCCAACTTTGTCCTACATATCAGTGGGTGCTCCCCAAATGGAGGGCTTGACTTTCCCTACCTCCCAGACCAGCGAAGATGGAGAAGGGTTAGTTTGAGTCCACATTCTTGAGGCCGTGCTACTTTCTCTCCAGCCCCTGGTCCTGTCTTCCTCCTCTAGCTAGTGTGTCTGTCGCCCACCCTCCAAATACCCAGTTGGATATGGGCTAGCAGGATGGGTAGAATCCTGGAGGCATTTGTGAGTCACAGTTCCCAAATTAGCGTGTCATAATCACACAGGCATGCTCCGGGAAGGAAGGGACAAGGGATTTGGAGCAGATCTTATGGTGGAAACCCAGACCTGCACTGTTACCTGGGAAGGCTTCCTGGAGAAGGTGACTTGAGATATAAATGGGGTATAGGGGATTGTGGGGGGCAGTTCCAGGTCAGACCCTGTTCCAGGTGATGTGTGACCCTCCATAGACCTCTGCAGTGGAGGACTCAGAGCAGTGAGCAGGTTAAGTCATTTGTGCTGAAACAAGCTGGGGAGGGTGGGCAATGTGGTGTTAAATCCTCAGATGAGAGGGTGCTGCCTCTCCCTGCCCCACAATCCTGACCTCACGGTGACCCTGATGGACTAAGGGAGGTGATGAAGTGCCCACGGCCTGGCATAAAGTGTCTCTAATGGAAAGCTCAGAGCTCTGGTACCATAGGCTAAAGGTGAGGGGTGTTCAATATGGCATTGGTGGGGACAGTACTGTGGGAGACAGAGTAGGAATGAGGACCTTGCTATGGATGGCAAGGCTCTATTCAGGGCCTCATCCCAGCACTCGGGAGGCAGAGGCAGGTGGATCTCTGTGAGTTCGAGGCCAGCCTGGTCTAGTTCCAGCTAGTTCCAGGACAGGAACCAAAAGCTACGGAGAAACCCTGTCTCGAAAATCCAAAAAAAAAAAAAAAAAAAAAAAAAAAAGTGTTGTTCTATTCAGGGCCTCAGTGAGGAGGGATGTGGTAGAGGTGGTAAGATGTGGCATCATGGAAGCTGGAGGGTCCAGGAGAGAGTGAGCTGACTACCGCCAAGGACAGGAAGGAATATGGGATCAGAGAGGAGGGCTCAGGGCTAACAGCAATGGGGCGGGGCCTTGCTTACCCTGTACCACAGCACTCTTAAGAGGTACAGCATGTCTGCCCTGGTATCCTGGGAGCTACAAGGGTTGATGACGCCTCTTTTCTGTTTTCTGGAGTGCCCAGGCAATCTGTGGACAGAGTCACAGAGTTGGCAGGGAGCCAGCACAGTGCTTGGCTGCTGCATGGGCTAGAAGCCATGCTACCTCCCTACAAGGACGATGGCATACCAGCTCAGGACCTAGCCCTAAGACTGTGGAGACTCCAGAGGACCCAGACATGGGAGCATGCAGGCCCCAACTTCTGAGTGCCCAGGCTGCTGGTTTGAAAGCTTTCCCAGGAAGCACAGCACACCCATGCCTTGGACGTTCCGCTTTGCTGGACTGTCATCCTCCCTAGAGTCAGTTTGTCCTGTGGCCATGGTAACAGACTTCCACAGAGTAAGGCCTACAAACACCCCCATGTCCTTTAGAGTCAGAGGTCTGAGAGCAAGCTTGAGCCCACCGGGGCTCCCTCCGAAAGCTGGGGAGGGCAGCCAACTCTGGCTCCTGGTGGCTTCGGGTGGCAGTGTCCCTCTAGTTTGCTTCCGTAATCTTGGAGCTTCCTCCTCTTCCTCAGTGTCGTGTCATAAGCTGCCCTTCTGACAAGGACCCATAGTGACTTTGGGGGCCACCTGCATAGTTAGTATAATCATCTCAGAAATATCTAATTGGTTCTATTTGCAAAAGTATGTCATAGATGTTTACATGCCCAGGCTGCAGAGGCTAGGGTCTGAGTCTGTGGGGTATCATCCACCTCTCACTCATCCCCTTCAGGCAACAGTCCCATGCACACTGATTGCCAGTGCCCAGCCTCTCCTGTAGCAGAGGGAAGACTGAGCTTCAAGGATAGACGAGCCCAGGGCCCATGGCGGCAGCAAGGGCCACCGCCTCCGTGCCCCACACCACCAGCCCGGTTGTAGAGTAGCACCTGCATGAGCCATTATGTTGTGGAGCTCTAGGGGGGTCTGTGCTCAAGGTGAAGGCACTGTTGTTCCAGAGAGATCTGCCTGCGAAGGCGTTTGGGAAGCCATTTCAGGGCGTGCCGTGGCCCCTCTTGCTTTCCTACTACTTGATATTTTATTTCTCCTGGGAAAGTAGATATTTTCAGGATCCAGTCTATCGCAGGTGCTACTGCATTGTGCGTGCTGGTTGGAGAGGAGAACGTGCCCCCAGATCCCGAGTGCACTGTGCACTGCCCCCAGTGCACAGGGTCTCCCCCATCCAGTCTTTGAACAGCATCCCTTAGTGAACTGCGAGGACCCAGCTCGCTTTCTTCCAGCACTTCTGCTCCCCGATGGGCTGTCAGCTGACTTCTGCGTTGCTTTCAGGGAATTCAGGTCCTCTGGGAAGGTTGTAATTATTTTGTTCCAGAAGGAAACTAAGGCCTATAATTCCAGGCCTTCTACAGGGGCTCAGGCCTCCCCACCCACTGGCTCCCAGTGGCCTGTCCCTGCCACGGGTATCATGTGGGAGCCTGCAGGCAGGCAGGACAGTTTGGGGGAGGTAAGTGGGAATAGCAGGTATTAAAGTGTCTGGGGCATCACGGGCCCTGTCCAGAGCCTCCAAATGTACCTGCCTGTCTGAACCTCTTGGGCCAAGTACTGCCTGTTTTCTGTTGAGAGGTCATGGTCTCAACACCCATCTCTGGATATTGGTCCCTGACTCCACCTACTTTGGGCTTCATCCCCTCCGTGGACTGCCCATCAAGAAGTCACTGTCTTTGTTCAGTCAAGGTTCTGACTTGAGGCTGCCACATAACCTGCTGTCTGTAGAGACTATTTCCAGTCCTCACCACTTGTGGTGGTTTTGAGACTCATGTAGTCACTGGTGAGCTCACTGGGTCACCATTCCTCAATTACGCGTGTTCTCCCTGCTTGGTCTAAGTGGCTATCCAGTATGGCCTGGGTGAACCATGGGTAGATTCCGGACAGACTGTCAGGACAGGTGTCCCTTGAACCACAAGCTGCATCCCAAGCCAGTGTTTCCTAACAGCGTAGCGCTTGTCACCATCCCCACTGCTTGCAGCCAGCAAGAGCTCCCCTGCTGCTGGGATTGCCCATTCTAAGTCACTTGCCCCATCAGCCCCAGGCCTTCAGTGGCCATGGCATCTGGTAGCAGCCCTGCTTCCTGCCGCACCCAACATCACACTTTGGTACTCTGTATGTTTTCTGACCAAGCCTGAGGCCCTCACACTTCCTGAGAGCCCGAGCCTGGGTCCAGGCTGCTCAGTGCTCCCAGCTCACTCTTGCTCCTGAGCTATTTATTGGCTTCTGGTGTTAATACTAGGAATTGCTTTTTTTTCCTTTATAGCAGAGCTTTAACTTCTAATGGTATTATAATAATGCATCACTAATTTTATATATGCAAAACTAAATTGCTCTTAATAATACATATTATACATACAATCTTTTCCTGCATTACAATACAATAGTTTCGGCACATAAGCTCACTAATCCCATCCACCGGGGAGGGGAGCAACAAGGTTGCTCCAGTGATAGATAACACAACAGTCTAAGGCCTCCACATTCCTGTGCTTCAAAGGCCTTGAGGACAGTTCCTCTCTGAGTCAAGTTGTGACACAACTGTGACAATACAGGCTTGTTTCATTTGCGTTCATTACTGGATTGTTGAAACCTGTGTCTTGAAATACTGTGAACATTTCTGCTTGGCGTCCATTCCTCATGGTCCCTCCTGACCTGCTCACAGTCAGCATCCTAGTCTGTGAGCCGTGTCCTTCTGATGCTTGCATAAGAGGCTCCCGAGCAGCAGCCCCTGAGAGCTGAGCAGCGTCAAATAGCATCTACTTCCCAGTTGTTCCTGTCCTTTCTTTGGGGATCTGAAGGGTGAACTCTCTAGGTTTCTTAGCTATGGAGAAGGCTGGGTCTGGGTAAAGAGGTGCTCCGAGCTGCAGGGTGGGATGTGCTGGGTAGAATGATGATCTGCAGGTTTCTGGGAGGTCTGGTGTTCTAGGGTGTCGACAGCCCAGAGCAGCTAAGCCTGCTCTGCCATGCGTGCTGGTCACAGTGCTGGTAAGGGGCCAGCTCCCTGAGAGTGGGAGGGAAAGGCTTCTTTGAAGTCTACAGTTGTAGGACAGAAAGGCTGGAGGCCAGGAGTCTGCTCCTCCCTGAGCCTGTCCTTTTCCCCAATGAAGGCTTCTACTGCTGGTTCTTTAAGAGCTTTTCCAAAGGTCAGGCCGTGGTGACTAGAGAGACTTTAATTGTCTCCCAGGGCTGGCTGAGGGCTTGTTTGTTGTTGTTTGTGTTCATTTGTTTGCAGCAAAACGTGGCATCAATATGAGCCCCTTTCAAACCTAAAAGCACTCATTAGAAGGGGATTTTAGTCAAGCTACCCACCTTCACCCAACTATCCCTGTTACATCTCCGCAGATCCTAGCCAGACCTTATAGGCATGCCAAGGCCGTGCAGAGATCTGGGACTCCCTACACACAGTGGCTATCTCTCCTCGTGTGTGTTCCAGCCTGAATGGTGGGGTAGTGTCAGCCTGTGGGGCCAGGGTAGGTCAGCATACTGGGCCCCAAGAGCGTTGGGCCACCTTCACTTTGCTGCTGGGGTGATGGAAGAGGCTCCTGGCCCCAGGTCCTGTTTGCACACGGCTTTCTAACTAACATGGGCATCTTGGTAATTGAGTTTCTTCTTTGATTTTTAAGAGCCTTCAGGGGACCTTTGGTTCTGCAGATTGCTGATCTGCTGCAGTTGCTCAGTGTGTACATGGGGACATGCACAGAATGCACATGAGCAGAGGATCCCCTTTATGCCTGCTGCAGTGGGATCGCAGGTAGTTGCCACACCCATCTGGGTGCTGTGGCTCCAAACTCCACTCCTTGAATTTACACAGTAAAGTCTCTCCAGCCCCTGGTTTCCAGATTCTTTTGAGTTAGGCATTTCCTGTAGCTCTTTTCCTAGGGAAGCCGGGGATTTTGTGTTCTCTGAGCAATCGTCCCCCATCGACAGGTGCAGAGGCTTAGCTTGCGGAATGAGAATCGGGTGGGTGTGAGTAAATGGAACCCCTCCTGCAGATCCTGCAGGGTTCTGCTCTCCGAAGTTGGCTGTGGCCCTACTTCCTGTCTGATTTGCTTTATGGTCAGTTCTGCTGCCTGCCTGTCTGCAGCTCTGAAGAGAAGTCCTTCAGTGCTTCAGACCTGCTCAGTATCCATTTTAGTTTAAGGCTGCTGAGTTGACACGTTTCTCCAAAACACCTCAGCTAAGCACAATGCTTACAGAGATCTGTGCTCTCTGTATAGAAGCAGCGGTCAGATTTGGAGCTGCAGAATGGCTGTATCCATAAGCTAGACACCCCGGGCTGGCGCCACGCCCCTTCTCCATGTACACACACACACACACACACATGCGCACGCGCTCATCCTCATCTGTTTCCAGGTCTGTCTTCCCTCGCCCTGAGGGCAGAGAACGTATCCCGGTGAATGGGAGATCAGGATTCCTTGTCCTGTGAGCTCATTGCTAGAACAGCAGACTTTCCCCCACAGCGTCCTAGTGTTTGGCCCTCCTACTGGTCTTGGTAGATCCTGTGGTCAAAGCCTCCCACCATCTCGGACCCGCTACCTTCCTCAGGCATGGCGAAGCCATGGGCACCAAAAGCTGTGAGAGAACAAAGGAGGCATGGTTCAGCAGCCTGGGTTCAGCAGGGCTGGCGGGGAAGCTGCAGCCTTTGGGATCTCTGCAAAGCCACAGGGCCCAAGGGAGAAGGCTGAGACAATGATGGAAGCACGGACGTGCTCAAACCGGCTAGGGTCCTGTTCTCTACATTTGATCCCTTGGTAATGTCTACCTTTTCTGCTTCTTCCAAGGTCACCGACAGTGAGGTTGGAGCTGCTGTCCTGGAACTTCCGTCCACGGGGCCCATGTGCCTCTGGCTGGCTGTGTGCAGAAACCTGCTGGGCACAGCGGTCGGCCTGACTCCGGGTCCCCAGAGGAGCAGGTGTGCATGGGGAGGAGCCCAGCTCAGGACACCTGGCTCCTCTCGGCTGAATGTATCTGTTCTTATGACTCAGGCTTCAGCATTCCTCGCTGGGAAGTGTCCTGGAGCTTGGTGACATGTTTGCTGCTTTGTGTGTTAGCAGCTGCAAGGCTTAGGCATCCTCAAACAGAAGCAGGGCCTTCTGCCCAGCTTGTGAGACTTCTGAGTGGGTGCTGGGCGTAGCTACAGGGCACCCTCCTGGGCCTGGCCTCGGCTATTCAGCTAGAGCCATTCTGCAGGCTTGAGGAAACCAAACTGCATTGCACGTACGGGGTTCTCCTCCTTCAGCCCTTGGGTGTCGGGGCTCTGTGCACTTGAGCCAGGAGCCAGCCTAGTTGCATCTCCTCCACATTCCACTCAAAGCATGGGTCCCTGGGCTCGCAGCCCTGGCCTGCAAGGCTGCCTAGGTCTGAGATGCTGCTATGTCGTCTACTGTGAGGGGGAGGGGGGGGAGGGCAGAACTGAAAACAGGCCTCAGGTTAGGACATACCAGCTCTGCCCTGTGAGGCCGCATTCCTTTCCCCTCTGTCACTTCCAAGACCAAAAAGAAAACAGAAAGAAAAGAAAACTGTCTCTGCCCCTTTGTTCAAGCCTGAAGAGGAATAAACAGGAGTCTGGGTTGAGGATCTTGCCTGGATAGTCTCAAAACTGCACCTGCCTGACCTGTGAGAGAGGCTGTGACCCTCTAATGGGATAAAGGAGGGCCAAGGCCATCCCTGTCGAGGTGGCTGGTCACCTGACCTGATGGGATGCAAATCTGAAGCAGGCGCCACTCTTTGCTCTAGGTGGTGGTTTCCGTCTCCTGCCTCGGGCCTCCCTCCTGGTTTTCTGTTCCACCCTAAGTCCCTCAAGCAGAGGCTGGGGCCTGGAATGGTTTGGCTCTTTTCTCCCATGGAGCCTTCCATCTCCCCTTTCTCTCTCTGCTCAATTAGAGCTAAGGGACATCCTGAGATTGCGGTAGTGGCTTTTCTTGTTCCTGATTTTAATGGAAAACACTATGGATGTTGAGGGTGCCACAGCCCTCAGGAGGAACCTGTGGGCAAGGTGGGAGCACTGGCTGCCATCGAGGTCTTCCCCAGGCACAGCAGAAGGAGGCTGGTGCAGATCCATTACTGACCAGCCCAAAGGCTGCACTAATGGTGCCCTGAGGTTCAGGATCTGCTCTTTGGAGTCAGGAGAATGTTTTTCCAACTCCTTATAGCAGCAAAGCCTTCGCCACAGTCAAGCCCTCCAGGAAGAAGCGACACCAGACACTTGTCCCCAAGAACCTACACACACACACCATCTCTGCTTTCAGGGTCTCTCCCCACCATCCTGGAGTCCCTTGTGTCCGGAGGGATGTGTCTTAGTGAATGGGAGATTCTGGAGTTCCTTGTGCAGTCGGCCCGTAGCTAGAGCAACAGATCTTCTCCCCAGCACCCCAGTGTCTGACCCTAAGAACCTTTAAAAATTCACACTTAGAAGGGGGGAACTTGCACAAGAGGGGACTTGGGAGGAATGAGAGCAGTCAGCCTTGCCATTGTGCCCCACCACCCCTGTTCTAAGAGGAGGTGGAAGAGCCACCCACAACTGTTTCCTGGGCATGGCCTCCCCACCTTTGGCCAACCAGGAGCCCTGCAGTCACATGCTGTACCATGTCCTTAGTTGTGCTTCCTCTCAGGGGTTCCCCAGCAGAGGCTGAGCTGGGGGAATTCATGCTTCCAATTATCTTGAGCCAAGTGGTCCTTGCCATCCGGGCCTGGGACAGAGGTTTGTCTCTTCAAGAAGTCTGTTCTGCTGGGCAGGGGGTGGGGATCTATCTGAAGCAAACAGAACCAAGCAGAACCATGTCTGTGCTTTGTGGAGTGCATTATACACCCTCAAGAGCATTAGTTCAGAGCCGGGTATGGTAGGCAGAAAGATCTGACAGTAAGACTGCACAGTGAAACCCTTTCACAGAAAAAACCAAAAACAGATCAGGAAAGGTCACTGGTACCTGCCCCCGGCTCTACAAAAGACTGAAGAAGGAAGCTAGCATGACCTGTAAGCACTGTACACCCTGGCTACTCCCGCAGCAGCTTAAAGGGGTCTGGCCCTGCCTTCTGCCCATAGCTGTCTATAGCACCCACCTTTTTGAACCACAGGCCCTGGCTGAGCCCGGTAGCGCCCGAAGAGAGGAAGATGAGGAGTTCCCTATGCAGTCTGTCTCCAGGCACCCTCTTTTAGCCCAGTCTGTTGGGAAGGTACTGTTCTAGGGGCCCGGTGTCTCTGCTAAGGGAGTTTAGGCCCAGGAGCACCTGCCACTGGGCAGCTCTCAGCCGCACACGACCTTTTACTAGGCCAGAGCTCCTGACAGGACTTAGGCCAGTGACTGTGGCATGGACTGGTGTCTGTGAAAGCAAGCTCTGTGTCAGAGCAATGTGAAGACGACTCTTAGAACTCGGATCTGGGCGTCAGAGGATGGGGTCAGCTGTCATCTCGCATGTGCAGAGGGCTCTTGCAAGCTACCCTGCCTGGTTGGTCTCAGAGCAGACAGCTGTGGGTACCTTATCCTAAGGAATCGAGAGACCGCAGTGTGGGTACGGGGTGTCTCCGGAACACTTTCCCTGTGTAGTGGTCAAGGAGCCTGTACCTGTCCTAGACAGGGTCACTTGCTGTGATTAAAAGCACGGAGGGGAGGAAAGGGTTTATTTGGTTTACATGTCCACACCACAATCATCGAAGGAAGTCAGATCAGGATCCTGGAGGCGGGAGCTGATGTAGAGACCATGGAAGGGTACTGCATTCTGGCTCGCTTCCTCTGGCTGGCTCAGCTTTTTTTTTTCTTTGATTAAAAATTTTTTATTATATTTTTTTCATTTAAAATGATTTTTTTTTTTTTTTTTGAGACAGGGTTTCTCTGTAGCTTTTGGTTCCTGTCCTGGAACTAGCTCTTGTAGACCAGGCTGGCCTCGAACTCACATTAAAACGATTTTTAACTTTAAATACTTTAAATATATTTGATCATATTCTTCCATTCCCCCAATACAACAGCCCCCTAAATCAAAAAAATGACCCCCCAAAACAAAAAAAAAATCATCAAACTGTAACCAAATAAAAATATACACACAAAATAAACTGTGGTATTTATTGTATGTTAGTGAACTATTCTGAACATGAGGCCTGCCCCGGAGTGGTTGATATACCCAGTGGCACTCCATTGGAGAAAACTGTTTTTCCCTCTCCTAGCAGATATGAATAACAGTTCAGTTGTTAACCTTTACCCTAATGGCTAGGATTTCATTCATTTATTCACTTTTAAAAAAAAAGTAACAAAGTGTAAGATTAAAAAACCACATCAAAATTGGTCAAGACAAACCACCAGAAGGAAAACAGCCCAAGAGAAGGCACAAGAATCAGAGACCCACTCATTCAGCACATTCGGGAATCCCAAGAAAACTGAACTGGGAGCCATGCCATGAGCCCAGATGACCTCGTGCAGACCCGTGCAGGCCCTGTGCATGCTGCCCAGTCTCTGAGTTCGTATGAGCTTTGTTCATGTTGATTTAGAGGGCTTTGGTTCCTTGGAGTCCCCTATCACCTCTGACTCATACTCCTGACTCCTCTTCCGCAGAGTTCCCTGAGTTTTAAGAAGAGGGAATTCATTTAGCCTGCTTTCTTGTAATACCTGGAACCACCAGAGCAGGAATGGCACCCCTCACAGAGGAACTCACACATCAGTCACTAAGATGACCTCCTACAGGCTTGCCTACAGCCCAACTAATGAAGCATTTTCTCACCTGAGCCTGAATCCAATGGCTCTAGCGTGTGTCAAGTTGGCATAAATCTAGCCACCACATTTGGGGTGCTCTACCTTTGTGGATACTACCTGTATGCTCAGGAAACCACTGGGGAGTCCTGTCACCAAAACCAAAGGAATCCTTGCATGCCTGACATTTCCCAGAATCATGGAAGTCCCTCTCGTGTCCCTTGGTAGCATTTCCTAGAGAGGCCAAGGCTGTACTGGTTACACAGATGGCTGGGTCAGTCCCTTTGTCTAGTCACTAGAACACGGATGCAACCTGATCCTCCTCAGTTCCTTGTCCTAAGGACGTCTTGCTTGCCCACGGAAGGTCAGTGCTCTCTCTGGGTGTGCATAAGCTCAGAGGCCCAGGACACCAAAGCTTTCAGGAAGGAGTCCTGAGCTAACCTGCACTGCCTGCCACCCTGCCCCCGTCCCCCACCCCAGGAGAGAGCAGCTGTCCTAGGGCATAAATGATGCTTCAGATCTAATGAGAAGTGCAGGTAGCGTTAAGTCTTTAAGAATGTCTTTTTAAGCAGGCAGATCTCTGTGAGTTCGAGGCCAGCCTGGTCTACAAGAGCTAGTTCCAGAACAGGAACCAAAAACTGCAGAGAAACCCTGTCTCAAAAAATAAAAAAAAAAAAGAATGTCTTTTTAAGAAGTACGTTAGAGCCGGGCGGTGGGTGGTGGCTGGGAAGCACTTGGGAGGCAGAGGCAGGCGGATCTCTGTGAGTTTGAGACCAGCCTGGTCTACAAGAGCTAGTTCCAGGACAGGCTCCAAAACCACAGAGAAACACTGTCTCGAAAAACCAAAAAAAAAAGAAGTATGTTAGAGCTGGGCAATGTTGGCACACGCGCTCAGGAGGTAGAGGCAGATGGATATCTGTGAGTTCAAGGCCAGCCTGGTCTACAGAGATAGTTCCAAGACAGCCAAGGCTGCACTGAGAAAACCACCCTACCTCCCTTACCCCTAGGTTGACCCCAATGGAAGGGTCCCCCCAGAAGGTGACATCTGACTCTTCTCAACAACTCTCAGGATGACCCTCCTCCTAATCCTGGTGAATTGCCCCTTGAAGAAACCCAGACACAAAGGCTTGTTCCCCACAAACATTTGACACAGCAGGCCTCTGTGTAGTCAGTGGTGGACAGGTCACTCCATGTGACTCTTGCTTCCCAGCTGCCCTGGGTGCCATGCTCTGCTCTGGCTTCAGATGACCAATCCACGATGGCCTGTCGCCAGCACTTCCATCTGATACACAGAAGGGCTGTCCAAGGCTGCTAGCTCCTTTTCCTCTCACTGTCTGGGAGGGGGAGCTCCCGGGGAGATGACAGGCGCAAACATTTGGATTTCAGGTATTAGCCGGGAGTGTGGGGAGTGTGCCTTGTGTGAACTTGAAGACATGACCAGAACTTGGCCAGAGATAGCTGGTACTGAGCCATCCCCCAACCCCACCCCCATCCCCCACCCCGCGGACTCCAGAAGGAAAGAGCTGGTCCCTTAGAGCAGAAATTGCCTGGGTCTCTCCTGTCATCTGCCCCAGAGCGTCACCAGCGAAGCTCCGACACCTTCACCTTTAGAGGCAGGTGGGTTTGAGTGAGGCTGTAGCCAAGGGGGAGGGGGTGCTGGTGTGACTCCTTCCCTGAATGGTGACAGCCTAAGAACAGGCTCTGTGCCACCAGTCGGTCACCCAGTGTCTTTCATGTGAGCAGCTGTGGCATGACCCTCACTATTCTGACACTGTGAAGCCTGGGTGGAGAGTGGCATGGAGCATCTGTGGGCAGAGCCCCAAGTAATAGAGTCCCAAGCATGCACAGGCCTCTCTCTGCTCTCTCACTTGCCTCCCCATACCCCACCCCTGCCTGAGCTGCTCCTACCTACCCCTTCCCAGCTTCTACTCTCCCAGCACCTCCACGTTGCATCCAGGGCTGGACAGACCTGACGTGGGGCTGCACTCCTGGGGCTACCTCAGCTACTCCTGTGCACACACACACACCTTGACCCCACAGCCCAGCTCTCTCGGGTCTCTCGTGGCTCAGGAGGAGGTGGGAAAAGGATAAGGGCAGAGTCATCCCATAGGCTGGACACATGGTTACACCATGGCCCCATATCAAGCCTGAAGTCCTCTATACTATAACTGTAAGAAAGGAAGGCTTAGCCCCTCCCCACCCCAGCTATCTCCTGGTCTCTGTCCACTGAGAAGGAAGGCCCCAAGCCTGGACACTTCCAGATGCTGCCGAGCGGTGCCACACCCCGTGTGGTTTCTCTTTCTCTCCTACTCGGAAGTAACCACTGTTGGTGGTAGAAAAGTAGTAAAAATAAAGTAAAAGAAGATGAAGGTGTATGGGTTCTGCCCGCATGTGCTTTGCTCCTTCTTCCCAGAGAGTCTTCTGGAATTCACAGATGTTTGTTCTTCAGTGTTGGCCTCCAGCCACCAAGAAGCTCCGCCTGTCTCTCCCTTCCATGCTCCCCATGTCCTGGGATTCCCCCTGCCTGCCCGACTCCTGGGCTGCTCACAACACAATTGCTTGGTATTTGATGGCATCTTGTCCCTCTGGACACTGCAGTAAGAGCAATGGCCTAAATGGGATTGACTCCCATGGGAGCCTCCCTCCTCTGTCCCTGTCTGCCATGGAAAGAAGTGAGCCAGGAAGAGAGAAGGTACACATGACCTAGCACACACACCACACACACCACAACACACCACACACACACCCCACACACCCCACACACCCCACACACCACATACACACCCCACACACACTACACACACACACCACACACACACACCACCCCCCACACACACCCCACACACACCACACACACACCACACATACACACCATACACACACACCCCACACACCCCACACACACCCCACACACACACCACAACACACCACACACACACCACACACACACCACACACACACCACACACACACCACACACACACCACACACACCACACACACACACCACACACACACCCTACACACACCACACACACCACAACACACCACACACACACCACACACACACACCACACACACCACACACACACCACACACACATACACACACCACACACACACCACACACACATACACACACCACACACTACACACACACACACACCACACACACACATGTGGTGGTGGGCTGTCTGAATAGCTAGTTGGGCCTGTGCCTGGCTGAAAGTGGCCGCTGTCATCTGTTCAGGAGGATTAAGCTGTTTTGTGCCCCAGAAACCCAAAGCAGCTTCCAGAGTTGACCAATGCCCAGCCAGAAGGAGGGGCTGTGGCTGAAGGGGGAGCTGCCCACATGTCTGATCCGGGACTGACTTCCTCCTCCCACAGCCTCTGTGGATTCAGGGAAGAGTCAGTGCCCCCCATACCCCCCCTACAGAGGCTCCTCCTAAGACCATGGCTACTGCTGTGACCAGCCCAGGCTCCCTTCCTGCCCGCCTCCAGAGGCGCCAACCAGCCTCTGCCCCAGCTGGTTTATTTTTAGCTGCTGCCTGCCTGACACTGCTTTGGGTTTTGCACTGGGATCTACTGAAGCCTGTCCTAGGACGGGCAGGCCCTAACCACCCTAGGGCACAGGGAGGGCTCCCTTCCTTGTGATTCCAGGAAGTGGCAGAAGAGTGGGATCCCTGACCTTCCTGACCAACGGAGACATGGAGCCTGGGAGTGGAGCCCAAAGAAGCCTATAGCAGAACATTCTAGGCGTGGACATGCACAGCTAGAGGGGACAGTGGAGGCTGAGAAGCTGGAATGCCTGTCTGAACAGAGCAGGGAGGAGCAGTCACAGTGGCAGCAAGAGGCCTAGTCTGTAGGGCATAGGTGGGAATTAGAAGTTGGGAGCATAGAAGTCTGAGGGTAGACATTAGGACAGAGAGGTAGCTGCCCGGAGAACAGGGTTATGTGATGACTGGACTGTACAGGAGACAGGATAGCAAGGACCATGCGGTGGTGATGGGTAGACATGGAGAGTAAGGGAAGAAGAGGGGCTAAGGCAGAGGGACCTGAGTTGGCCAGGGTTTCTGGAGCATAGGACTGGCTCCTCCTGCTCCCAACCTTGCAGAAGGGTTACATCCTTGCACAGGAGAGGGTTTGGGACATGAGTGCACATACATACAGCAGGCTGTGCATACAGCAGGCTGTGCATACAGCAGGCTGCACATACAGCAGGATGCACATACAGCAGGATGCACATACAGCAGGCTGCGCACTCAGCAGGCTGTGCATACAGCAGGATGCGCATACAGCAGGATGCGCATACAGCAGGATGTGCATACAGCAGGCTGCACACTCAGCAGGATGCACATACAGCAGGATGCACATACAGCAGGATGCGCATACAGCAGGATGCGCACACAGCAGGGCCTACTTTGGGACAGATCTGTTTAAGTCCTACAGCTCATAAGAAGGTTCCTGGAAGATCACTGGGAAACCACAGAAAGCATGTCTGCCTTCTTGAGTCTTGCACGGAACGGGAAGGGCAGAATCCAGCAGGTGGCACAAGCAGTGAAGACACCAGCCCATGGCGGTCCTGGGTGGACCTTGTCAAGTATGAGTCTTACCTGGTAACCACTCCCCACAGAGGTCCATCATGATCATTTGAGGGGCTTGCTGAATGACTGTACAATGAGTGGGTTTTATTTAGTGTGTTCACACACACACACACACACACACACACACACCACTGTAGCCTATTTGAGGGTATCACCATGTCCTCTGATGGAAAATCTATACCTTTTACTTGTGCTACCCCTAGACCCTAATGACCACTACTCTGACTTCTGCCACAAGAGTCATTTGTCCTGGGTGTTCCTGTCCTGTGCCGTCCATGATTTGGGGCTTCCTTCACTGTGCTGTCACCAGTGTTAGCTGGGTGAATCCATGCTCCATCCCTTCTAAGGCTGAATAGTGTTCTGTCACATGAGCGTGCCACATTTTGCAATAAGATTTTTGTAGTTTTGGGTTGGTGTTTTTCTGAAGTGATAGAAATTGAACCCGAGGCCACGCAGCCCAAGCTTGGAAAATCCTTTATCTCTGACCCACCTCCACAACACCCCATTCTGCTGACCCAGTAGTCTATCCGCTGGTAGACCATTGTGAATAAAGCTGCCAAGAACACTGGTGCATGAGTTTCTGTGTGGACACAGGCTTGCATATGGTTGCTGCCTGTAGGTCACAGATATGGGTCATTTCCAGGCAGAAGCTATCGTGGTGACTTACATGTGACAGGTGAGTCACTGTGGCCAGTCACCAGCTCTACTAAGGCAAAGGCAGGGCTGAGCTGTACTTTAGCTCCAAAACCTCACTTGGGCTTCCTCTCTCCTGTCCAGACTTGAAGGCATGGAGCACCTACCACCAGATTAGCTGCTAAGGGTGGTCACTAGGGATGGTAACCCTAGCAGGAGGCCCAGTCAAGTCCTCCAGATAATTCCTGCTGCAGACCTGCGGCTCAGAGTGCTTTAGACCAAGGGATGAAGCAGGAGGCCCAGTCCAGCCCTCTGTATTGGGCTCACGGTAACACGCTTTTGGGATGGTGCCCAGGAAGGCACTTTTGATTCTGAGTCATCGCCTTCCTTGCACTGAGCCTCCTCCTGCACCTGCAGTTTGGGGCCAGACCACACCCTCCCGGCCTCTGCAGTGAATATGAAGCAGGCAGGGTCAGAGCACATGGTGCCCGCTGCGCTGAGCACAGTCCGCACTGGCCCTGATGTGTCTTCTCTTGCCTGTAATCCTATCACACGTGGTTTGGGTTCCGCAGAAGGTGAGACACCATGCTGCTTTCAGCCCGGCGACCGACTGGTTGGGAGTATTCTGTCTTGCATGTCGTTCCCTAGAGCTCCTGCTAACTGGCAGCATTCCCACAAACAACAGGCCTCTTCTCGGCTTGGCAGCATCCTCCTCGCATATTGTACGTCTTCCTCTGAAATGTTTAATGTGCTAAAGTCTAGTTTCAATCACATCAGCCCGAAAGCAGACTAATCACTTAGCCTGGTTGTCGAGCTGCATTTGGTTCTGGGGTTTTAAAATATGGAAGGAAACAACCCTGTCAAGCCACACATCCACGGCCTGCTGCACGGCTGATCTTTCGCAGGGAAATGTATTGCCCTCTCCGGGGCTTTGTGGTTGGGTTAGTGTTTACTGGGAGTGAAAATTGTTTTACCCTCCAGCACAGTGCCTAGAGTGTTGGACAGATGTTAATTACGCTATTGATGTCAAAATTGGAAATACCTTGCCCCTTCCCAGAGTTGAGCTTTTTGGTTTAATTGCTGTAATTGCAATGGCTGAGACTGAAGCACGTGTGCATTCAGAACGGGAAGCACTGATGTTAGAAAACAATTTCAGATCTTCATAGCTGGAGAGAGAGCATGGCAGGTGTGTCAAAGAGCAGGGCTGCTGGCTGACTCTGGCGTGCGTGCGTGCGTGCGTGCGTGCGTGTGTGTGTGTGTGTGTGTGTGTGTGTGTGTGTGGCGGGAGGGATGGAGCGGTGTGATGGTTCCTTCTATGCATGCCCACGGTTGCTCACTAAGCTGTGTTTATAGCTGGCAATGGTTTCCCCTCTGCAGTGGCTCCAGGCTTTTTAGCCTATTCCTTAAATGCAGAGGCAGACAGCAATCTCTTCTGGCAGCTGCAGGCTGCGGGTCAGTTGTGGTGGACTTGCTGGCCTGGCCCAGGGCCTCTTTTCAAGACTCCAAGGTGTTGGGAGGGGAGAGGAGGGGTGCTTTGGCAGCCAAGGGATCTTTTTATTTCACAATTAGTAGATGCAAAAAAGGTAACAGACTTGATTTTGTTGAGTCATCTTTGACTTACAGAAAATTAGCTCATAGTTGGAGAGTCCCACGTATATTTCATGGTTCCCCCGTCCTTCCCTCTGGCGGTGGGGTGACTTGTCAGGCAGAGCTGATATGGACACTGTTACCAATACACATCCCCTCACCACATGAGAGTGGACTCTTGGAGCTGCGCGTTCTATGGGCTTGGGCACAGCCACCCTATCACGTCTCCTGTCGCAGCGCCGTATAGAAGCCTCTGTCCACAAATCTTGCAATTTGTTTCAAGTGAGCAAACACACAAGGTCGCCGAGAGCTCCCATTACAGTGACACATTTGTTTTTGTTTTTTGTTTATTTATTTTAAAACAGTCTTTTCTCATTTTACATACCAATACCAGTTCCCACTCCCCCCCCTCCCACTCTTCTCACCCCACCCCCATTCACTCCTCAGAGAGGGTAAGGTTTTCCATGAGGAGTCCGGCACATCACTTTGAGGCAGGACCAAGGCCTTCCCTGCTACATCTAAGCTGAGCAAAATATCCCTCTAAAGAGAATGGGCTCCAAAAAGCCAACTCAAGCACTAGGGATGAATCCCGGTCCCACTGCCAGTGGCCCCACAGTCTGCCCCAGCCACACAACTGTCACCCACATTCAAAGGGCCTAGTTTGGTCCTATACAGGTTTCTCTGCTGTCAGTCCAGAGTCAGCAAGCTCCCACTAATTCTGGTCATGTGTTTTTGTGGTTTTCCCCATCATGATCTTGACCCCTTTGCTCATATTATATCTCCTCCCTCTATTTGACAGGACTCTGAGAATACAGTGCACATTTGCTCCAAACACCAGAAGCACAGGTGTGGGGTATAGCAATGTGTGCACTGGATTCGACAGATCCTCCCTGTGGCTTTGAGGCCAGAATGAGAGTGGACAACACTTGAAACACAAAGTACTGGAAACAAAGTTCCAAAACTGCGAATATTCTTAAGAGAAGGACATGACCATTTGAGTCAGAAACCAGTGAACATAAAACGTTAGTCTTCCTTGTCCAAGTTCCTAATCCCCATGGATTAAGTCTCGGCTCTGTAGACATATAGAAATGTTGTGAATCAGAGGAAATAAAATGCTAACAGGAATTTTAAAATGTGTTTTCAAAATCAAACATGCTGCTTTTGAAACTCCACCTTCATTAGCACCAGGTGGGCTTTGACTGCTGTCTGCGCCATGGCGCAGTGAATTCACTGTTCTGCCCTGAGAAAAAGCAGATTGATTATGAGAAGCTGATTAGGCTCTGCGGAAGGGGGCGTGATTAATGCCAACTCACACAGCAAACAGGATGATTACATTTCACCGTCTTTCCGTGACTCAGAGTCAGTGGCTAAAGCCTCGAGGGAAAGGGAGACATCCATTCTAGGGAGGGACCCTGGGCATCCAACGAGCAGCAAGGGTCACTGGCGGCTGCATGCTGGAGGCCTAAGAAGTTGGTTGCAGGTGCTCCACCATCATCAGCACTATCATCATCCTCCCCAGTATCATCAGAAGCATTATCTTATCACCATGATCACCACCAACACTGCCATCATCTTCAACACCACCATCACCATCGCCTTCATCATCTTCATCAACGCCTTCATCTTCGCTACTCCACCACCAGTACCTCCATAATCTTCATTTGTCCTTGCAACTCTACCACCATCACCATACCCATCACTTTCGCCACCGCCATCTTCAACTTAACCATCACAACCATCTTCATGTCTTCATCACCATCACCGCCATCATGACCATGACCTTTATCCTTCATTGTCATAGTCACTGTCATTACGGAGGACAAGCTAGGTGGGAGAGGTGGGTGGGGCCTGGACCGGGCTCCTATTGCTCAAGTCCCCCTTGGAGAGAAGTGTGCACTGTGCGAATAGACACACAGGTCCAGAGGAGGGAGAATGCTGCTGTAGAAAGGAAATGAGATGAGGAAAAGGAGCCTTGATGGGGTGGCCCTGAGAGTCCCGCCAGCACTAGGCAGCCTTGATTTTGGTGTTGTTTTGGAGTGTGCAGTAGCCCAGGGCCTCCACTTTCTGCCCTCCTAGGGCCTCTCCTGCTCTCTCCTACCATCTATTCATCCTGCATTTTCTACCCTTTTGTTTTAACTTCTTCCCCCCAAGGAGCACATACACTCCCTGCCTCCTGCAGATCTTGGAGCTCAGAGCCAGTCAGAGCCAGGGATTGGCATCCAATGGAAGAAGGACGTAGAGTTGGAATTCTGCCTATAAATGTCACCATCCTTTTTCTGGTGACCCATACTCCATCCACACACAGCTCTTAGCTTGAGGGTGCTCTGGGAGATAAGATATGCCAAAGACCCCTCTAGTAAGAAGGGTGGGGTCTCCTGAATGCTCATTCCAGCCTTCCGTGATTAGCATTCTGAGCCATCCACTGCTCCCTGGTGTCCAGGCCTCCCGGAAGCTACCAGTATGCCCCACAGAAAACCCCAGTGGCAGGCCCTGACATGCTTTGTTCCCTGGAGCTTGGCAACCATGTAGTGGGCACCCTGTCAACATTCCTGGGGTCGCTATTATCCTCCTGGCCCTGCCTAGTCTCCATCAGCATGTGTCAGGAGCCATGTCCCCCCAAAATTTACAGGAAGCACTGCTGTGAGGAGTTTTGCAGAGGGCTTCACTTCTCAATTGTATTGAGAATAGTTTTATTGACAAGGCCTATCCCACACCCAAATTAACTGTTAATAGGGAGCGCTATCTGTTAAGGGAACCCGCCTCACATTCCAAACTATCTAGAGAACTAGGTGGGTCAACTTGTGACTTCCTGACCAAGGAATTGTGACCTGACCGATCATAACCTCTTGGCCTACGTGAAGGGCATGGACCACGTACCAAGACCCCATGCCCCAGCCCCCCAAGCTCCTCATCCAGGGGCTATATAAGCTGTAACCATGACTCTAATAAACGAAGGCTTCGACAAATATGCTTGGCCTTCTTCCCCTTATCAGCCCATGTCTTTCAGGTGGTACCTCTCCGTGACCCTGGAATAACTGACCAGCCAGGTGGGTTACAGACCCTAGACAGAGTAACCCGTCAAGGCGGTCTACAAACATGTGAACCCACACTTAAGATTGTTTGGGGGCAAAACTGGGAATAAGGCTCCAGTCAGGACTCCCTTCAAGTCTGTTCCTTTCTGCACGTCCTGGGCCTCATAGCTGTCCACCCTCACCCTCTTCCTTCTGGGCAAGCTGGGCTCTAGGGCCCACTTTCCTCAGCTTTTCCTTTCCTTGACTGGTTTTTATTTTGTTGTTGTTGTTGTTTTAATCTCCAGTAAAACAGGTGTTTCATGAGCAAAACTCTCCGTGGGCACTGCAGACCAGAGTGGGGACAATGAGGTGGGAAAGGGTACTTACACCAGTGTTCTCCTGCAGGTTCTAGCACAGGATGCCAAGGGGAGCAAAACTTTGGGCTTAAAGGAGTGATACTTGTCTACCTAGGTCCTGGAGTGAGCATCTCCCTTCATCTAGTACATCCTCTGTAGTCTGAGCTCCAGATAGGTTCTAGGCTCATCCAGCATATGCCCCAAGCCTCTCCAGGCTCTGCAATGACATGGTAGTGACAGTGTTTCCTAGGAAACTGCAGCTTGCTGCCAGACCAATATGCCTGTGCCCCTTGGGGCTTCAGTGGGTGTAGACTGAGATGCTCCAGAGGGAAGATATGTGTCTGTGTGTAAGGAGATGAGGAGTGAGTGAGGGAATGGGGGGGCGGGCACATGTCTATGTGTCCACAGGAATACTCATATCAGTGTGTGTTGCTGTGTGTGAAGCATCCCCATGTGAATCCTGTATTTGGGATCTTCACGGGGTGCATCTCTGAATGTCTTGGGTCTATGTCCTGCAATCCTCCATATAGATATGAGAGCTTGTGTGTACTGGGTGTTGGTGTGCCTCTACATCCATGTGGGTATCTGTATCTTTATGTATCTGTCCATCTGTGTGTGTACAGATATGTTTGAGCAACTATGTACATGTATGTGTACAGATATGTTTGAGCAACTATGTACATGTGTGTGCAACTTATTGGATTTCTGGAATACTCTTGTGTTCTCTCTGCAGGCCTGAGACTTCCTGACTGCAGCCTCATGGGCCTAGAGCCAAGCTTGCTATCCAGCCAGCAAGGCAGCACTTCTGCCCTGGAGCCTTCAGGTAAACTAACTGCCTTTAGCAAACAAGGGAGGTTGGGGGCATCAAGCAGGGTCACTAAGGCAAGCACAGACCTGGTTGAGAACCTTAAGGGTGGTACCACTCTCCCAGGCTGGCTAGCTGACAGCAAGAAACAATAATGTCTTCAGATTAACCCCCTTCCCTGAGTGCCACCTTCCTCGAGGAGGACAGGATGTAGGAGCAGTGTGAGTATGAAGGAGGAGCCACTGTCAGGGAGGACTTCCTGGGGGAGGCCCTTCCCAGGGTGCCTGAACAGGAATCAGTATGGAGCCTAGTGCCTGGGAAGGAGGGAGGGAGGGGCTTCCAGGGCTAGAGTTGCAGTTGACAAAGGCCTCAGGGACACAGGTCTCTTCCAGATGCCAGGGTCTCTGCTCCTCCTCTGCAGCCTAGACCCCGATAGAAAGATCTAAGAAAGCACCCGGCCCTCCAGGCACAAACACAGAAAGGGGTGGATAGGAAGGACTCAGGGCCGCAGCCTTCAGGCTACCAATGGTCTGCTCCCACAGATCACACTGAGCTTGGGCTGCTGAGAGGGGTTTAGGGCACCTCCATAGACAGGACCACAGACTTTTGTCTAGTCAGCAGACATGGGCCCAGGAGAGAAGGAAATGCCTTCCCCACAGCAGCCAGTGGAGAGCTGGACCCTGGCCAGAAAGATGGACAAGCAGGGAAGACAACAGGACCGGAATGGACGGGATCAATCAGGCCCTCATTCTACCCACTGCCACCTCACCATCCCCTCCCCCGCCACCAAGTTTCTGTGTCAGTCATCCTAAGAGAGTCAGATCGGATTTGACTCCAATAAGGGACTTCCTCTTTGCTGATTAGAATGTCTTCTTTAAGAGCAAATGGAAGAGATAAAGCTTGTGGAATTTACATAGTTAAACTAGGTGTGGTGACACACACTAGCAACCCCAGCAGTCAAAAGACAGAGGCAGAGGTGAAGACAGCTTGGGCTACAGAGTGAGTTTCACAAGATCCTGGGCTCTAGAGGGAGAATCTGTCTCCAGAAGAGAGAGAGAGAGAGAGAGAGAGAGAGAGAGAGAGAGAGAGAGAGAGAGAGAGAGAGAGAGACTACCATCAGCTCTAGAGTGCTTCTATTTGTTCCGAAGCCTGATCTTTGTGCGTCCTGTCTGGGCAGCCTGGGTACCTGACTGGCACAGGACATGCTAAATAAAAGTTGTGTCCAGAGGGAAAGGGGGCCTTTTCTCCTGAGATGGATGCCCGGTGGTGCCCTGTGGAGTGGGTGCCCTGTGGAGTGGGTGACTCCAACAATGTCTGGACTATGTCCCAGTGTGGGCAACTTGAGCAAAGAGCAGGCAGGCCAGGTCATGTTTAGCGAGTGGGTACAATGGCTGCCCGCTATGATTCCCAGGACCTATTGTAGCCTAAGCAGGTCTTCGTAACTGTCCTTGTTATCGTTACTTTGTAATACAATAAACATTAGACCCAAAAACTGATAAATCATAGAATTTTTAAGATTTATTTTTATTGTTTTAATTGTGTGCATGTGTGTCTGTGTGTGTGGTATTATGCACATGAATGTGAGTGCCCTCAGAGGTCAGAGGTGCCAGATCCCCCTGAAGCTGGGGTTACAGGCAGCTATAAGGTGCCTGATGTGGGTGCTGGGAATTGAACTCAGGTCCCCAGGAAAAGCAGTGTGTGCTCTTAATCACTGAACCATCTCTCCAGCCCCTGGTTTTTGTTATTTTTTTTTTCCTCTCTCACCTGGGAAGTTCACAACTGAGCCTCAGTTGACCTGGTGTCTGATAAGGCTGCTGTTGTTTCCAGAGAGCATGAGGGTCCTCACTCAAGAGAACAGTCAGGAAGGTGGCCCACATCCCTCCAGGCTTTCTACAGGGGCAGCCCCCAAAGACCTGTTTACTTCTTAAACAAACTTCACAACATGGCCCTCTTGGGAGTTAGGTTCTAACGTAAATTCAGCATACCTGAGTGATTCGTCTGCAGTAGAAACAAGGAGGGTTGATTTCTTGGTCCTCCATGTGTGGTGCTTAGCCAAACACTGGTCTAGAGGGCACAGCAGAGGCCCTGTAAGAGGGAAGACACGATAGGATCCAACCATAGAGCCAGACAGACTCAGGGATTCACTGGGAGAGGCTGTTAAAAGGCTCCCCCCGTGACACAAGCTTGTCCCTTTCAGGACTCCAGGCATTGGAACATCCACTCAGCCAGCGGACATCCTGCATTTTCTGAACACAGCCTGGGCCAGAGACTCCATGGCACTCAAAAGCAAGGATCCAGGAAGCCTCTTTTTTAGTGTGAATTATGACAGACAACACGGCATGGGGGAGGGGCTGGGCTCGGTGATTTGGAGCCCAGGGAACACCCCACTTGAGTACAGAGTCATCATAACCTTTAATGCTGCTCTACCCACTACTCACTTTAAAGTACAGGCCATGTGTCCAGGGCCACTAAGAACAGAGAAGATGAGCAGCAACATCACCCTAATCCAACCACAAAGGGACAGCCAGGGTCAGGGCAGCCTTTTGAGGGGGGATGAGGCCAACAGACACCCTGCTTGTCCCTGAGACAATTGTTTGCTCTACAACTCAGAGTGTGCCTGGGGACAGAGCAGGTGGGCCGTATCCAGACAGCCCCAAGTATAGGGACAGACGTGGAGCTTCTCTCTGAGCCCCACAAGGGACATTCTAGTGTACCTGTCAGCAGGCCTGGGTAGAGAAATTCAGTAGGTACCCACAACCCCAACTCACCCCAGCCATACACCTGACTTCTGTTGGGAGACATTGTGCTCTAATGGTGCTGGCCTCTGTGCACAGGGCTGGGGTTCTGTGTACTCAGCAAGCTTCCTCATTTAAATATCAGTCCTTCCTGGAACCACACTGTGAGGCTATTTAGGAAATTCCAGGCCTCTTCCTGGAGCCTGGGGGCATCTTTCAGTATATCAGTTTACTCATTGCCTTGACAAAATTCCGGTCTTAAATTCCTCCAGCACTTAAGGGAGGAAGGGTTCATTTCAGTTACAGTTTGAGGGACACAGCCCATATCATGGCATGGATGTCACGGCAACAGGAGCCCGAAGCCCCTGGTCACATTGCACCCACAGTTGAGAAGCAGTGTTGTACTTGTTAGTGCCCAACTCCCTGGCTCCTTTGTGTGCAGACTAGGACCCCAGCCCGAGGAATGGCATTGCCCACAGTAAGTGCGAAACTTCTCACCTCAATTAACATAACCAAGATAATTCCTTACAGCCCAGAGGCTGACCTAATCTAGATAATCTCTCCTAGGTGTCCTGAGAGGATTGTCTCCTTTAGGATTCTAGGATCTGTCAAGTTGGCAACATTAACCATCAGTGATTGCAGTCATGAAACACCCTGTCCCCAGAAGTGCAGGCCCACGCTGGTCCTCAGCAATGCCGGCCATTCCTGAATGTTCCTTGTGTTGCTCTGTTCTCCCCATAAGACGTGTGGCTGTTCTTTGTAAGCTGTCTAGAAGCGTAAGGATGGAGCTGAAGAGATGGCGCAGTACTTAGCAGCATTTCCGGTTCTTCCAGAGGACATAGGTTCAGTTCCCAGGCCTCATGTTCGGGGCTCCGTGAACTCAAGCTCCAGGGATATAACGCCAACCTCTGGACTCCTCGGCACCTGTACACACTGAGAACATATTCTTACTGTAAATAAAAATAAATCCTTTAAAAAAACCAAAAATAATAAGAAAACATTCTAAAAAGAAAATTAAAATTACCGACATTCAACTCACTAGAGATTAAATCAGTTAGCCACTTTGGTGTATTTCTTTTGGGGACATGTGTGTGCACGCTTGCTCACACACACACACACACACATGCGCGCGCGCATGTGCATGTGAAAGCACCTGAAACAAATCTGAATATAACATCGTTTTACCCCTACTTCAAGCATTGAGGTTCGTTTACACTAACAGGCTCTTTAGAGTAAATCTCACACTCAGTAATCCCTGAGCCAGCTCCAGTTGGCCAATTGATTTTGTTCTGAGTCACCCTCTGATGGCACCCCCCCCCCCCGAATGTGGCCCTCAGGGAGGTAGAGTTGTTTCTAAGGTGCTGATCGAAATGACCACATGGCCTGCTGGGAAACATAGATGCTCCGGAAAGATAGGCTTGCAGGGAATGTTTTCTCCATCCGAAATGCAAAGAAAATGGCAGACGTGGTGTTGAAATGAGAACCATGACATTTCCCTTTCTCTCCTGGAACATTAAGAGTGACATACGCTCTGTGGAAAAATCACAGGAAAATATCAGTTAAGTAGAAACTATTTCCCTGATCCTCCTACGCTGAGAGCGGCTGTCCTTTCAAGCCCTGTCACTCCTCCTCCTCCTTTCTCTTTCAGGAGCCAGGGAGCACTGCGGAGGTTTCAGACTTCCTTACTTAGTGGCCACCAGGTCTTGGCACGTGACTTGAGTTCCCCCGAGCCTTGCCCTATTGCAGAAGAAGTGTGAAGAGGTTTAAGGAGCCAGCTGCTGTGTGTTGGTCTCCACCTCTCAGCCTGTTCTGTCCCCAAATGCCACACAGGAGGCATCTTCCCACAGGAGCTGCTACTTACCCTGGGGCCTTCTGAGTGACCCCCTGGCATTCCAGTGTGTGGGTGCAGAGAGTTACATAACCTGACTTCCATGGGTGGAAATTTAGATGGCTTTTAGATTTGACTATTATAAGCAATCCCGTGATAAGTGGTCTCCCCGTGAACTGTTTATACTAGTCTGTGGCTCTTGCCGTGGACAGCCTCCCATCTAGGGAGCTGCAGGCTACAGGGACGCAGGACCCAGGCTTTGAAACAGTATGCAGACCATTTATAGCATATTGCCTCTACCAGCCCCGCTTCTGTCCAGGGCAGGGTGTGCATAAGTGTGCACGTGCACCACAAATGTTCGTGTACATGTGCTGTGTATTGACTTTTTACAGGAAGTCAGCCCTGAAAGACAGCTGGGAGAGGCACTAACAAAAGGTCAAGGGGGGAGCATGAGTGGGTGTGGGGAGCTCAGACCACCATGAGGGTCTGATAGCAGGCCAGCCAGCATGGGGAGAGGTTGGGGAGGGGCCTGTGTGCAACTGCATGGTCAAATGGGGCATGCCCAGTGTGGTATGCGGTTCAGGCCAGCGCCTGCTGGGGAGAGTATGATAGCCTCAGTACGACGGCATTGGATTCTGATGCTCTGCAGGCTGGTACCTGGCAATCTAGTAGCAGCTGGCAGACAAGGTCTGTCTGTTTGAAGGGAAGCTGCCCATCTGCACAACACTTGGTTAACCCAGGCCCATTAGTGCGCAAGTCCATGGCTACTCGTGAGATAAGTCTTGTTGTTTACTGTGCCATTTGACTTCATTCTGAGAGCCCATCCAAAAAAAATCCCTGATGCTTACATTTTTCTTATTTATTTATAGGATGCCTTTGTATATTTCTTCTACTTTGGGACAAAACTATTTATTTTAGGAAGCTTAGAAGTTGAGGCAGTATGTGGTGATTAGATTAGATCAGGCCTTGGGCTCAACTGTTAGGACAATTTACTAACTTTGAAGCCACTTTGGCATCCGGAGTCAAGAAGGAAGCCGGTATCCTCAGAGTGTAGGTAGCAGTAAGGGCTGCAGGCATGATCTACAGACCAGTGGGGAGCAACCTCTTTGCTGTATCTTAGAATTCCAAGTAAACAACTCAGAAGCCATGAGAACTCCAAAACACACTGATGTCTCAGCAATAGTCCTTCGTGTTATGGGCGGGTGCTCCCACTGCAGCTTCCTAGTGCTCCCTAGAGTACTTTGAAGCCCAGGAAATTGGAAAGACCAAGAAGGAATATGAGTCACACGGCCTTGGCAGTGGGTGAGGTCAGAACACCCTTCTGTGGGCTCCCTGTCCTGCACAGGTCCCGAGACCAAACTCTTTCTGCCAGGATCGTGTGGAGGGCTCTGTTAGGAGCACTTTTTTTAATCCATTGATTCTCCATCCTGTGTTAACAGGAAGGGCACATGTAGGGACAATGCACTGGGAAGTACACACTCTTTCTTTACCCACGGGCGTGGGGCAGTGGTCAGTAATAGCAAGGAGGGGCAAGGAGGCTTCCAGTCATCTGTCCTGGGCACCGTGTTGTTTGATTAACCCAACACACACTCCGGGCTCTAGGTGACACTAGATATGTCAGTACTCAGCTGGTGGCGCTTCCTGTGTAGCGCTGACTCTCCCCTTGAAGGCCTGTTTGTCCTGCCAAGAGACCAGAGGCCAGACACGGAGCAAGGTGAAGCGGAGAGCCAGTCAGAGATGCAAAGAGTTGATAAGAGGAGAACTGGGGGTGGATGGGGGAGGACAGAGAGCAGGGTTTTGGTGGTCTGTAACAAAAGGACCCAGAGGCAGCAAAGGACGGAGTTCTGGATATCTTGGACATGCTGACCCCACAGACACATGGTCCTTCTTCGCTTACCACGTACCAGGCCGCAGATTGTCTCCACGACTCCTGTTTTCTGTCCTATCATGGGCTGGGCTTTGTCCCTCTGAGTTTCTGTTGGGGAGCGATTGGGGACTGGGTCTGAAAGCTGGGTTGGCTCTACAATTGACCATGGGTATGGCATGCTCTTGGAGAAATGGCCCCTACTACTATCCACTCTGAATGTCCATAACTTTCCATCTGTGGTGGCTGTTCTTAGTTGTCAACTTGACTCAATCTGGAATTAGCTGAAACCCAAATGGCCCGGCACACCTGAGAGGGATTTTCTTCTTAATTAAATCATTTTTAATGGGGAGACCCACTTTTTGTCTGTTTTCAGACAGGGTTTCTCTGTGTAGCAGTCCTGGCTGTCCTGTACACCAGGCTGGCCTTGAACTCACTGAGATCTGCCTGTGTCTGCCTCCCAAGTACTGGGATTAAAGGTGTGCACCACCACCGCCTGGCGGGTAGACCCACTTCTAATCTGGATTTTTGAAGTGGGAAGGTCTACCTTTAATCTAGGCTACACCTTCTTCTGGCAGCCTATATTCATGGAAGAAAGAAACTAACTCTCTCTTTGCCAGCTTGTTCTCCATAGATGCCCATTCCTTTACTGGCATTAGAGTCTACTCAGGATTCTGGAGTGTACTTAAGACCAGTGAGAAGTCCAGCCTTGTGAACTGAACAACTACTGGATCCTGGGACTTTCTGTTGGTAGACAGCCATTGTTGGAATAGCTGGATCACAGCCTGTAAGTTCTGTTCCCCTAAAATAAACCTGATGGAGACATAACCCCTGGCCCCACATAGTGAGCAGACATGGGAGTCATCCAGAGAAAACTTAGGGAATAAACCTGATGGAGACATAACCCCTGGCCCCACATAGTGAGCAGACATGGGATTCATCCAGAGAAAACTTAGGGTTGCCCCTGCGAGGCCCTCCCATACAGACTAAACTGCAGAAACTTCCACGCCACCGGAGCTGTTGTTAAATGAGTGAGCTCAAGGTCTAGAACAAACTCTTCCCCCACAACTGTCCTGAGAGGCTGTGATCAGCAAACCAGCACAGCAGCCAAGACTGCCTCCTCCCACAGAGGCTCCTCCACGCCTGTCCAGTTGCTATGGCCTTGATGGAGTGAGGCTGTCATCTGGCAACACAGGGAGGGCTCTGCTGAATCCAGAAATCCTGCTGTCCCTTGACAGGTGACGCAATCAAACACCCACCATTATCTCTAATTGCTCAGCAGCCAATCAGATGGTTCAGAGGTGGGCATACGAATGGGGACCAGCTCTGCCTGACCTCCACTCTATTCTAAGCAAGAGGGTCTAGAAGAGAACCGCCTGATATATGTGCTGAACACTTGGAAAACTTGGTCCCCAGTTGATAGCACTATTTTGGGAGGTTCTACAAACTTTAGTCGGTAGACCTCGTTGGAGAGACAGGTTACTGGGGGCTGTGCCTTTGGAACTATAGCTGGTCCCCTGTCCTTATCTCATTCTTTGTTTCATGTCTGACTTGAGGCAAGCAGCCTGCTCCTATACCCACTCTCCCCCCAGCACAGTGGTCTGTCCGAGTGTACAAGGCCAAGAGATCAAGGACTGAACCCTGAGAAAGGTTCAGTCCCATAGCAAGGCCTTTCTCCTTCAACTTATTCCTTTAGTTATTTTGGTTCACAGTGACACAGGAAAACTAACAGGCCAGGATGCTGTGCCCACCCCTCCAGAGGACGCAGGTTCACAGCTTTCTCTGGGAGCATCCCTAAATGGTCCACTCCATGTTCTGTGGACCCTGCCAAGGTGCAGATCTTTGCTTTCAGGACTCCTCTGCATCCTCTGCCTTCTCCACCCTGCAAGTTCCTCCTACTGGCTGCTAAGCGATGCTCAATTCCAGTTACATCTCCAAGTGAGCATCTGTACTGGGCACCTTTGTGAGCCTTGGAGACACATTCTATGCCTGAAAGATACTTTAGCCTAGAGATCAGTTAAGCAGCAAGTGATAGGCTGTTAGGAGTGACCCAGAGTGTTGCCCTGCTAGCCCGTGGCATGAGTGATGAAGGGAAGGGAGGTTTTATGATCCAATATTAATTTTTATCAAAAAAACAAAACATGCTTGTTAGTATTTGGTCGCTGTAACAGAACACCTGAGATGAGGACAGGAGGAAAAGTTTGCTCCAGGTCGCCGTTTCAGAGGCTTCAGTCCCTGGGGGGTGAGCTCTGTGGCTGTGCCAGCTGAGGACATCATGGCTGCTGCATGTGGCACACATACTATATATAATATAAGACACATGCTTATTATTCTGTTACCAGTAAGCCAAGAAAGAGAGGAAGGGACTAGGGTCCTAATAGCACCTCCAAAAGCACACGCCACTACCCTACTCCCAGTAGGCCCCTTCTCCTAAAGATTCCAGCATCTCATAGGGCACCAAGCTGAGGACCAAGCCTTCATCACACAGTCACCGAGAAGGCAGTTAAGGCGCAAACTATAGACGTGTAAGAACTCAAATAGCAGAAAATGTTAAGGGGAGAGTTGCCAAGTTCCCCCCTGGCCCTCTGAGGAAGCAGCTTCTGCTTCTGCCCACTGTATGCTCGACTACAGGGCTGCAGAGCCTGGCCAGATGGCAGATGTTCTGTGGCTCTGGAACTCCTGCTCCCTTTTGTAGTCTCCTCCCAGTGCAGCACTGAGGCAGGAGAATGTCAAACAGTAGGAGATCAGACAACTAAATCGCAGGGCGTCACAAACAGAACACACAAGAGAATGACTTCTAGAAACTGGGACCTGGAGATTGAAAGCATTCATTGGAATAACCTGAACCTGAAAGGCCGTAAAGCCGAGCACAGGAGCACACACCTAGAGTCCCAGCGCTGAGGCTGAGGAAGGAGGATCCTGAATATGAGGCCAGCCTGGACTACATATCAAAAAAACAAATAAAAACAAAACAAGATCATCGAACACTGTCAAAAGTTTATGGTGGAAGACAAATTTAAAATGAAACAAAACCCCACTCTTCCTTGTTTCTTTATAAAACCTATTTTCTTATTTAAAAAGTAACTCAAGCCTCTTATGCAATCGCAAAGCACCAACAGTGAAAAACGCATGTCCTAAGCCACCCTCAACGCTGGGCACACGCAGAAGTAATTCTTGTTCACCCTGGTCAAGACTTCTCAGGAAAATTTGAGGGCACAGCACATGCATACTTGTGTGTGTGTGTGCACATGCGCACATACACGTTTTAACTCAGAAGAACTATGTTATAACCAAATGTCTCACCAGCCTCTAGAGGTGAGATGCTGAGGCTCTTTCCAGACACGGCCTTTACTGCCGGTTAGAACAGTGGAGCTGGGGGAGACAGCAGGGAGAACACGACATCAGGAAACATGAGATCCTTCAGAGGCGAAGGACACCAGAAAGGGAGTGGGCTGTGTGCTGGGACAAGGCAGCCTGGAGAGGAAGGACCTTGTTTCTTTTGGAGCTGGGGTTGGATATAAGATGTTTAAAGAGACAAAGAAGGACCAGAAGAGTTTGGAATCCCAGGAGCGATTTGGGGATGATACAAGGTTGCACAGCTGCTCCCATAAAGCTCATCTACCAGGGCTGGGATGTTCACCTTCAACCTATTTCTTCACGATTAGTTTGTTTCTTTGCCATTTCTTCGTGAAGTCACAGGAGCTGATCTCAAGTTCACATGGGCAGTCAAGGGGGATCCGCGAAGGAGAAGAGGATCTTATCCTAGCGAGATGGATACAATGGCTCAACTCTTCCAGTGAGTTTTTTTTTTTTTTTTTTTTTTTTGGTTTTTCGAGACAGGGTTTCTCTGTGGCTTTGGTGCCTGTCCTGGAACTAGCTCTTGTAGACCAGGCTGGTCTCGAACTCACAGAGATCCACCTGCCTCTGCCTCCCGAGTGCTGGGATTAAAGGCGTGCGCCACCACCGCCCGGCTTCCAGTGAGTTCTTAGGAAAGAGCAGAGCACTACTAAATACTATAAAAATACTGCTGACATGAATGATAGATCCTTATTTTCTTAGTCACTATTCTATTGCTGTGAAGAGATACCACGACCAGGGCAACTGTAAAGGAAAATACTTAATTGGGGGCTTGCTTACAGTCTCAGAGGGTTGGTTCATTATCAATGGTAGAGAGCAGGACAGCAAGCTCGTGCTGGAACAGTAGCTGAGAGCTACATCCTGATCCATCAAGCAGAGATGGGGGAGGGAAGTTGGCCTGGCATGGGTTTTTGAAACCTCAAAACCCACCCCCAAAAACATACTTCCTCCAACAAGGCCATGCCAATTTCAATAAGCCCACACCTCTTAATCCTTCTCAAATAGTGCCACTCCCTATTCACTAAGAACACACCCATTTATTTTTGTTTTTGTGAGATAGTCTCTCCAGGCTGATCTTGAACTCTCAATACAGCTTCTTTACCCCTGGTTCCTGGTTCACAGGTATGAGCCTACCCAATTTTGTGTACTGCTGGTGAAAAAACCCCGGGTTTATTCATATTAGGTCAGCACTCCACTGAGTTACAGCCCTCGCTCTTGAGCACCTCTTTTAATGTTCATTTTTTTTTCTTTAAAACTAAGATGTAGGGACTCCAGGGGGTGTTAAATCCATAACCAAAGGCTGTTAGACTCTTCCCTGGGGCCTGACTGGTTGGACCGGAAATCAGTCAGACAAGCAGGCCCGCTTTAGAAGTCAGGGAGACAGCTCTCACAAATGCCCAGATGCTCTGAATGCCTCCCGGACACCCAAGGAAGCTGCACCGCAGCCCCAGCTTCTCAGTGCCCAAGCAGCTCACCAGTTCAAGAAGGAAGCATTTCAGCCAAAACCTCAAAACAGCTTATTCTAGACTTTTGCTTACCACCAGCCTCAGTGAACTCTAGACACCATTTTTTTTCTTGTGGCCTAACAGAAGGACAGCAACTGGTACAAACGCAGTATTTTATTTGCATAACATAGCTGCACCCTTTCCTGACTGGCTGAGCAAGCCATTCAGCTTACTGCTCCCCCCAGCCGGAAGAGATCCTCTTATGCTGCGCCCGGTATTGCAACATGAGATCCTTTGATAGGTTCCTCCAAAGTGTTTCTTTTTTCTTGCCTGTGTTTTGATTGTTGTCGTTAGTAGAATGGGGAGAGTCATTAACAAAGAAGAGACAGCAAGAATGGCAGCCGGCGAAGGTGGCAGTTTCACAGTGTTAGAGGGGGCAAGGAGGTTTGAAGAGTTCCACTGAGTGGCCCAGGGTGGAGAGTAGAAGTGGCGGCAGTGGCAAAGGTTACAGCAGGTTAAAAGACAAGAAACTGTAAGCCTCGGTGCCTGAAAGTGTCAAGCTATGGGTCCAAATAACCCCAGGCCATTGGTCATTGTAAGAACTGGGTGGCTTAACCCTGCCTGCTGATGCCACTCACTTGTTATGGAAGCCTCAGATGATATCAGCCACCAAGTGTAGGGTGGCTGGGTCTTAATGCCCAGAATGATAAGCCTCCAGCCTGGACCCTGGAGCCACAAGGCTCAGGCTTCTAAAGCCTGCAGCAAGGGGCTCTCGGGTCTTAGGGTTTGATCTATACCCCTCTGGGTCTGCTGGGCTTCTCTGTGAGTCTTGGGCACTCAAGGGTCTAAGACTGACCAGCAGGTGTCCCTTCAACATCTCATTGTTTACTTCCAGGTACAAGAAAGGACCCCAGCCGGCTAAGTGGCACCACAAAGACCTGCTTTTGTGCCCTGGCCACAGACATGGTGTGGGGGGTTCCTGTCTCTTCACTGCCTTTGAACTGCTTCTTGGACTTCATCCCCTACTACTAAATCTTTTTAGCACAAAAATAATTTGCAAATATCAGCAACCAGTTAGCTCTTTAATGGAGCTTTAATTTTTAAATGAATATTTATGAGCTGTTAGGAGCCAAGCTGAGTCAGTGGTGGAGCCCCAGAGCCTGGAAGTCCCTGAGCCCAGCTGAGTGCTTAGGCCTGGTTATCCCAGCAGAAGCTGTGGGAGGGAACCAGAAGAGGCCCAGGTCCTGTCACAGCTTCCAGGCCCCAGTTCCCAAGCTCCCACTACTCCTCATGTCCCATTCACTCTGACTCCTGTCCTTCTCCTGGTTTATCCTCTCTCCTCTTAGCCATCCCCTGTCATACTGCTGTATCTAGACTTGCTCTATATCCCAGCCCTTGTCAGGATCCCAGTGGAGCCAGCAGGGGCCCTGGTCCTTACTTGACTGCCACCAAGAAGGCCACTGCTCATGTCCTCTCTGCCTCAAATACCCAGAGCTGAGATATGGGGAGAGAAGGAGTGGTAAAGGGACCTGAAATGTCCCTGCCAGCTGGCTGTCAGTGCTTCCTGGACACAGTGCCCTAGCTGGGTAGGTGTGGTCACTCCAGGCTCTGTCCATAGCCCAGAAGCCTGGGTGGCCTCGTGAAAGCTCGAGGACCAGAGGATGGTCTCAGTGACCTTAGAGCTGTCTGGGGACACCCTCATACAACTGGATCAGGAATTGATTTTAATGCACGGGGTGGAGCCTGCCTAGGGCTGGGCATTTGGGTAGCAAAGTAATGTGGTGGGCTTAGACCTAGGATGAGGGGTGTGGCCTCAGCTGTGGGCCATGGGCATGCATGCTTTGCAGGAGAGCATAAGAGAGGTTGTAGCAGTTTCTCTGGAGGGGCCCAAGGTGGAAGCCACTAACAGATGAGCAGCTGTGGTTCCATGGTAGAACTGAACCTTGAGTGTGGCACAGCACCCCACCCCCACCTGGCCCATGAGCATCAAGTCCCTGCCCACACTGCCCCTCTGCTATGACAGGCCCATGGGAAAGGGGGCACTCAAAAGTACTTTTAGGTACGGCCCAATCAGCCTTGGAGCCAGCAGCAACAGAAGACAGGCCAAGGGTGAGAAGGGAACTTGGTTCGCCTCTGTAGATACAGAAGGGTCAGGGTAAAGGTGGGCGGGACCTCCACATCGGCCTGCCTGCCCAGGAGGCCTCAAGCATGGATCATTCTGGAAGAGGAGGGTGGCTAGACTACAGGGTTGCGATGGGCCTTCGGCTCCCTGCTGACTCATTCAAAGAGGACAGAGGAAGTTTGTGCAGGGGGAGGAGTGTGCAGAGGAGGCAGAGGAAGGGGAGGGGGAAGATGAGGAGCAGGCAGAGTGGAGGGGAAGAGGTAGGGAGGGGAGGGCGGCTGGGTCCTTCACTGACCCTTCTGAGCAAGGCCATCCAGGTTGCTCCCCAAGGATTCTGGGCATTTAGGGTAGAAAACAGACCAGAGATGAGGAGGCTCTCTGAGGAGAGAGAGAGGAGGCCACTCAGGAGCACAGCCTGGCCTTGGGAGCTCACTGTGGAAGTCCTCGGAGCTATACCTCTTAAAAGACCCACCAGGGGCCAGTGAGACTTACTCTAGAATTTCTCTAGTGTTTTGTGCCAGAGTGACGGGCAAGGTTCAGAGTAGCTGCAGGGGTCCTCCAAGTGGTATGGGCCTGCTTCCAGGCCTGGAATCCAGCCCCTCTCCTATCCTGAGAGGCGGTGGCCAGAGTGGACCTGAGAGTGGTCCAACATGTGACCCAGACCCCCAAGGGTCAGGGATATCAAGTGAGACCACCACAGGGCACAGAGGGACTGTGTCCTACCCATTTTTTATGTCACAGTGCAGAGACAGGCTTAGGCCTGAGCTTCTGGGTGCCTTGGGCAGGGACTGGATGTAGCATTAACATGGGCCACTGGGTTCTACCCCTCTGGCAGCTTTCCCTGCAGGAGGAGATAGGAGAGGCAGAGGCTTAGTATAAGCAGCCTTGGTGAGGGCCAGCCCTGCAAGCCTCCCACCTCCTCCCTGCCCTTCCCCACTCCTTCTCCCCTCCTCCCTTCTGAATCAACATTTCCATCTCTTCCCCTGGAAGGCCCAGGCGCTGGAGGGTTCGTAGGTTCCTGTTCTTACACAAACCTCAGACAAGAAGCGCATTTCCAGATTCTCTCCAAGGCCAGCCCCAGACCCCACAGCAACTGCCTCCTACACACACCAGAGGCCAGAGGCCGGAACCTGGTGAGGCTGCCTTGTTGGCAGCTGGAAAAGCCGGTTTGGGCCTGTGTGAACAGGTGGCCTTAGTCTGCCTTTCAGGAATGCAGCCTGGGGAGGCGGCCATATCTAAGACCACTCTTGCTCCCAACCTGGGGAAGTTGGGGAGGACCACCTGGCACTCTTCCACTCATTCCCAGGACCCCAGATTGTTTTGGAAAGGTTCCCAAGGCCCTTCAGATTATGGAGGAGGAGCCGTCTGAGAAGCTAAGGGCCTGCTCAGGCAGAGGCAGGAAACAAATTGCCTGTCAAAAACCCTAATTAAAATACAATGTAAGCAACACTGGCTCCCTCTCTAAGAGACAGGGTGGTTGAGCGAGGAGGGGATTAGGGAAGCCAGCCCCCAGACACCAGTCTAAAGAACCCTTGAATACAGCAAGGAAAGCCATACCAACACTAATTAAACATTACGTTTGTAAGTGGGGATTCTAAACAAACGAAGAATCCCTCCCCCCAGAGAAGCAGAAAGGGGCCCCTTTCCCAGATGTGGGTCCTTGTGCTCCCTCCAGGCTCCACTCCGACTGGCAAGGGCTGCCCATTCTGACTGGCAAGGGCTGCCCACTCTGACTGAAATGGGCTGCCCACTCCGACTGGCAAGGGCTGCCCACTCCAACTGGCAAGGGCTGCCCACTCCGACTGGAAAGGGCTGCCTCCCCTAGGCCTTGCACAAATTCTTCTGTTATTTAGGATTTTGTCTTGGATTTTTTTTTATTATAGATGTTAATAAGATAAAATATACATCATTAAAAATTCTGAAAATGCAAAAAGAAATATCTATTTAGGAGGAAAAAAAAATGAAGCCAAGGCCAGAAGATGACGGGCTGGCGGGGTGGGGGTCCTGGAGTGTTTGCTTTGTCTCCTGGGAATCAAGCCTCTCTTTGCTTCTCCTAGAGCAGGGGACCCCAGAATGTTGATATAGGGAGTTCTATTACTTTATCTGGGACCCTGCCTAGAATGGCTGGGAGGAACCATTGGGACACCAGAATGCAGATCCTGCAGGCCTTAGAGGACAACAGAGTCAGGAGGGTGGGTGAGGGGCAAGGGCAGCAGGTATGGACCGAACTGTAACCTTAGGAGAGCAGAAAGCGTGGCTCTGCAGAGATGGTGCCTGAAGTTCCCCAGGCCACCACTGCCTCCCATGTGACCTGCAGGCTACGCCTATAACATGGACCATTTTAAAAATTCAACTGCACCGTCAATGGATGAAAGATTCACACTGTCTTTCTGCGTAAGTACATTATTTATGTTACCACCCATGAAATATTCACATGGGACTTTGACTTCCAGTCCGTACCTAGGGGTGACAGGCTGTCCGAGGTGGTCATGGGAGGCTGCAGGGCTAGAACAGCCGTGCTCAAGGAATCCGGGTGCAGATTCCTGGGGAGGTAGGGCCCAACTGGAACTTGGGCCCCCACACCGCAAGGGGGAGCTCCTGAGAGAGTAGAGGTGCAGTAGCTCCACATAACAGAATCTGACCCACATTCACCGGGGTACCCAGCTGCTGGCAAGTGACACCAGGGCGTGTGTGTGCACGCGCATGTGCGCGCGCGCTGGAACCTGTACATTGTACTGCCTGTCACAGGTTGGTAGTGACACAATGTGCAGAAATTTTGCAGAAATCCAGGCGCCTCACGGGGCAGCAATGGGGAAGCGAACGGCCCTGCAGAACACTGATTCCCTAGGCCCTTCTAGCAGTGGCTACCAGAACTACCTGGACCCTGGGGGCAGAAGGAAGACTCAGTTCAGAGAAGCCCACAGGGCCGGTCCCCAGAGGCACACAGGCTGGTTTACCTAACACAAGAGTCGCTGCTGGCCAGTGACCTGGCCCTGTGTGTTCAGCAGAGCCTGAGGGGGTTGGCAGAAAGATGAAGCCTCATCATGCTCCTCTTGTTCACACTGCACCGGGCTCCCTCATAGCACGCTGCCCCCCTTCCACCCAGCTGCCTGTGGTAGCCAGGCACACACGGCCTTTATATTCCTAGGACTCTGCTAAGGAGAGGCAGGCTCCCTGGTCATGACCTTCATGAAGCTCTGGACAGTCTGGCTACTTAGGCTGGGAAGCCATGGAGCAGGCAGAAGGGGATGGAGGTTTGATGGCTCCAATTGACCAGTCTGGGGGTAGCGCCTAAATTGTCCTCTGACTCCCATCAGGCCTGGCCTCTAATGCCCAAGGCTGAGTTCCCTCCCTGGCATTGGCTTTGGCCTTGCTGGCGCCTTTGGTCTGAGGGTCAGAGCCTTTGTCTAGGAATTTTCCCCAACCCCAGTTGAGTAGAAACTCTAGGTTCTGAGGTCAGAGTCCCTAGTGAAGATGCCTTGTGCATACAGTACTGCCTGTGGCCAGTCTACCTGGGACTGAGGTTTGGGGTGTGGCAGGGAGGATAGAGAGAGCTAGACTCTTGGGTCCTACGGGGTCGCTTTAGGAAACTAGATTTAGAGTCGGCAACAGCAAACCTGCCCTACCTCCGTTCCCCAGGATCATATTAACGCGATTTCTAGGTACGTTTTAAAAGCGGCAGAGTCCGGAACAACTCTCAGCTGCCTCCCGCCCCCCCCCCCGCCACCCCCGCCCCGCCCCCGGAGCACTTCAGCTTTCAGAACTTCCCAGGGCGAAGCCGCAGGTGGGAGGGGACCGGTGGGGGCGTGGGACTGGGCGGGGAGGGGCTGAGCTGCCCTGGGTGGTCTCCCCCGTGCCTCCAGCAGGAAGGGCCCAAATGGTGCAGTCGTGCCACCTGCCGACACTTCACAGCATTGCACAGCTCCTGAGATGGGCTGGCAGATTCAAGAAAAAGGACACAATTACTTCTTCTCAAAGTAACCGTTTAAGGAGAATGTACACTGACGCGGCTTGGTTAAGACCAGATGAAAGGTTTCCCGGACAACTCCCCGATGTAAGAATCCAGGCAGCCATGGGTGAAGCTGAAGAGACACCAGGAACAGGGGTCATGGTCAAACAGAGGAAGGAATCAGTGCTGCGTGGCCAGAGCCAGGCAAAGGTCTAGGAGGTACACATGAATTTGCTTTCATGATAAATTTAAATATTTTGGAACTTTGGGGGCTGAGCTTAGGAGCCCTTCTAAAGCAGATACTGTCAGCATCAAAGATTAAGAGAAGACATAGTGTCCCAGGGATATGGGCATGGGGTAGAGACAGTGCCAGAGGTCAGATTGGTGTGGGGTATTAGATGCTTGGGTCTTGGGTGATGTTGGTGGGTAAGTTCTCTAGTCCTGGCTCCCAGGGTGAGCACCAGAATAGTTCAGATAGCACAGCAGGGTGGGGGTTGGGCAGTGGTAGGGACATGATTACTGAGGCACCTGTGACTCTCTTTAGCTGCAAAGACTTGCTAGGAAAGTTATAGCCCTGGAACATACAGTCATATGGGGTAGCAAACCCCTCCATAGGAAGTACAGTCCTGGGGGACAGTCCTGGGGCATTCTGCAGGACACAGAACTGGAGTGACATCGTCTTAAGGGCACAGACATGAGGGAGCACACTTCCAGGGAGCTAGGGCAGATGGGTTATCTCTGAGGCTGCAGGACTTGGCTCTGATGCCAGGGCATCCTGGGTCAATGCAGTCAGCTCGGGAGATGACGGCATCAAAGAAGCTGAGATGTAGAAAAGCTCACACTGTGTCCTTGGCACAGGGTGTGCAGGTCCTGGGAGAGGAACGAGGTGACATCTTCATTTCCATAGCAACGGTGATGCTTGGCAGGGTGACAGCCAGGCTAAGAGGTGGCAGGTGCACATGGAAGAACCATGTGAAGCGCACAGCCTGAACAGACAAGACATATGGCTGCTTTCTGGGCCAGGCACTAAGGAAGCTGTCCAGGACCCAGGTCCTCCATCCGGCCCACCTTTAAATGGCTCCTAAGTGCTTCCTGATCTTTGCTCCAGGGTGCTGTGGCCCCGAGGGCCCATGCCAGAGCTAGGGCCACTGTCATCTTGCCTGTCCATAGCCCTATTCCAGCACTTTTGTCTTGGCCTGCTGAGCTACTCAGCTTTTCTTGGTCTATAGGTGGACTGGTCAGTTCTCTCACAGGACCCTGGCCCTCGAATGATGCATCTGTAGACATGTGCGGGGACCACTCATCTCCCTACATTATCTCTCTTGTTTTCAGCTCAAATAGATAGGCTGGACCATCTGCCTGCATTCAATGCATAGCAACCCATAGGAGGAAGGTGGGGCTCTTCCTGTGACTGAAGGGAAGCTGAGACACAAAGCTATCCACGGAAAATGATGAGCTCCAGCAAATCCCACCCTACCCACCATCACCATTTTTTTTTTGAGACAGGGTCTCACTTTGTAGCCCTGGTTGTCCTGGAACACGTCGTGTAGACCAGGATAGCCTCAAATTTACAGAGATCTACCTGCCTTTGCTTCCCGTGTGCTGAGGTTAAAGGTGTGTGTCACCACAGCCAGCACAAATCTTCCTTTCGTGCATGCTTCTTTGCTGAAACCTGAGCAATACTGTCTTCTAACCATGGTCCTGATCTATGCTAACAATCAGACATAGCAGCCTGGGGTGGGAGGATGGAAGCCCCTTGGCTAGGAGGCACCTATTGTTACCAGATACTGGGCCCTCTAAGGCTACCTTGTCTGCATCTCCTGGCTGTGTGGAGCATGCCTGACAATGGCACTATGCTAGGGAGTGGAGGGTGAGGGTTGGTTTACAGATAATGCTATCTGGTCATGAGGGGGCCTTTGCATTTAAGCCTATCAGTTCCAATTCTGTTGTTGTGATAAAAACCTTGATAACTTATGGGAGCAAGGGTTCATTTGGTTCACAATTCTAGATTACAGCCCATCACTTCTGGGAATTCACAGCAGCAAAAGCTTGCGAGAGCGGGTGGCTTTACGTCGGTTGCCAGAAGACAGAGGTGCATGAATGCCGGGGCTTAGCTCCTTAGCCCGTTTCCTTCATTCCAGGGCTCAGCCCATGAAATGGTGCTGCCCACATTCAGAGTAGGCATTGTCTTAGTTAGGGTTTCTGTTGCTATAAAGAGACACCATGACTGTGGCAACTCTCATAAAGGAAAATCTTTTTTTTTTTTTTTTTTTTTTTTTTTTTGGTTTTTCGAGACAGGGTTTCTCTGTGGCTTTGGAGCCTGTCCTGGAACTAGCTCTTGTAGACCAGGCTGGTCTCGAACTCACAGAGATCCGCCTACCTCTGCCTCCCAAGTGCTGGGATTAAAGGCGTGCGCCACCACCGCCCGGCATAAAGGAAAATCTTTAGTTGGCTCTGGCTTACAGTTCAGAAGCATGGCGGTAACACAGGTAGGCGTGGTGCTGGAGAGGCAGCTGAGAGTTCTACAACTTGATCCACAGGTAGCAACAAGAGACTGTGTACTATGCCCAGTGTAGTATGAACATAGGAGACCTCAAAGTCTGACCCTATAATGACTCACTTCTTCCAACAAGGCCACACGTCCTAATAGTGCCTCTCCCTATGGGCCTATGCAGGGCATTTTCCTTCAAACCACAACAGTCTTCCCACCTCAATTAACCCAATTAAAAATTCCCTCAGGACTGGAAAGACAGCTCGACAGTTAAGAGCACTGTCTGTTCTTCCAGAGGATCCAGGTTCAATTCCCAGCACCCACATGGCAGCCCATGATGGTTTGTAACTCCAGCTCCAGGGGATTTGACACCCTCACACAGTCATACATACAGGCAAAACACCAATGCACATAAAACAGAATTAAAAAAGGCATGCCCATAGGTAGGCTTCATCTAGAATATTCCTTATTGAGACTTTCTTCCTTGTTAACTCTCGAATGTATTAAGTTGACAATAAACACCGACTGCCACACAAGTGAAAGCTGCTTGTGGTACCTGGTGACAGACCGGATGCTACCCACCTCACACTGAAAGCCTCACCTGTGATCTGCTCTTCCTGCAGGCATCCCCTGGTAGGCCCCAGCTCTGGCATCTCCTCCAGGCTGCGTCCCAGCTCTAACGCTTGCTGATTGACAGAGATGGGGGAGGAGGAACCAGTGCTCTGCAGGCAAACTTCTCCGTGATGGCCTTTTAGCACTGCAAGCCCTTGTCACATTGTCACCCCCCCCCCCCCCCCGCCTTACCTGTTCTGGGCCTCTACAGAGGACACTCCCAGGAATGGCTGACTGGTCATAGGGTCTGAGCATGTACACTGGGTAAAGATGCTGCTGCACCCCACCCCCCGGGATTGGGGAACCATCCAAACCCAGAAGGAGCCCAATGAGGCCTGTCATGGAAGACAGAGTTTGCAAGGATGAACTATACAGACACCATGTGTTAAGCTGCAAGTGCAAAGTCTGCAGCTTCCAGGAATGGTGAGAACTTACACGAGGACTTTTCCAGGCAAAGCACCAGGGAAGGGAAGACTCCTTGACACTATGTAGCAGAGCATCCATCCAGCACATGGCAGCCAGTGCATGGGTCAGTCTGTGATTTAGCTAGGCCAGAGGACCCACTGATTGCCAGCTCAGAGGGAGTCATTACTGGGGAATAAATAGGGAATGTAGCTCCTATTGAATCCTTGTCCCTGCCTACCAGTGTGACGTGGGCACAGACTCATGATATGTGGGGTGGAATCAGAGTCATATTATTGACAAAAATCCTTCTCAGGAGAAAGGTCAAGAGGCTCCTGAGAAGCTTGTCCCTTCCAGGCAACCCTCCTTAGATACAAGAGCCCAAAGAGTGTGTCCCTGAGACAGCAGATGGGAGAGGAGCTACCTACAGGAGGAGCTTGAGATGGCAAGTCTAAATGGCATCTCTAGACCAAGATAGGCACTCCAGTAAGTCATAGAGAGTGCCCACCACCCACAGGTTTAACCCACCCTCAGGCATAGCTTAGCCCATCCCCGCTGATTCAGCAAGGAGTCCAGAAACAAACAAACAAACAAAAAAACGGGACATTTAGGGCTGCAGTCATGCTTAGCTCTGCCAGCAGAGGGCACCCTGCACTTGTGTGAGCAGTTCAGAATACCTGGCTCTCTGTGAAGACTGCTCTGGAACCAGCAGTACACAGTGCAACTCCAAAAAGCCCTTCTGGCTGCAAGCCTGCAGGAACTCATGACGGGTACTCCGAAGTTTACAGTCAAATGTAGAAATGACCTGGAGTAACCCCAGAAACTTCTTCCCAGATGTTTCTCTCCCAAGGGCACGTACTTTTGTATCCACATAACTAGGAATGAGCTAAGTGTTGGGTACCCACTCTTTTCAGGCAGTCCTGGAAGTGGCAGGCTGTGTGGGCTCCATACACCAGGCTGGCTTGACTCCAGGGTGGTGCAGATGGAAAGTTCCATTATCCTTGACCCCCCAGTTGTTTTGCCCATGTGATCACAAACAGAACTGTGTGATCTCTGAAACAGGTAGTGACTGATGATCACAGGGGGGCAATGTGCGGCCTGCTCAGTGCTTCTCTGCTCCTTCCTATTTACTATCTATCTACCTCCATACCTGTCTGTTTGTCTATCTATCTATCTATCTATCTATCTATCTATCTATCTATCTATCTTCTATTTATCTATTCTTTTTTTGTTTGTTTTTTGAGACAGGATCTCCTTACCTTGTTCTATCTGTCACAAACGATGCCTGTCCTTGAACTCATAGAGATCCACCTGCCTCTGCTTTCCAAGTTCTAGGATTAAAGGTGTGTGCCACTACATCTGGCTCTCCCTCTTTAAAAACAAGAGCTCACTATGTAGTTTGGGCTGCTCTGAAACCTAACCTAAATATTTTTATTACGCATGTGTGCATGTGTGCTTGCACGCATGCACGTGTGTTGAAGCCAGAGGACAGCTTATGGGAGTTAGCTTTCTCCTTCCATCATGCAGGTCCCAGAGATCTAACTCAGGTTGCCAGGCTTGGCATCAGGTGCCTTTCCCTCTGTGGCATCTCACCTACCCATGCCCCCTCCTCCTGCACGGCGCATCTTTAGAAGTGAGGGTGAATGTCTTCAGGGTCCTTCCAGGTGGCATCAGAGCTCTCTTAGAGAAGTGAGAGCTACAAAATTTGGTGTGGTGGCTTAAGTCTTCTCGCAATACCCTTGCAGAGGCCTCCTGAGAGATGCAAGACTAACTTTTGACACAGATGCCCTTCCCTCCTGCTTGCCTGGACAGTGGATCTAAATGGACTCTGCCTTCCCTGGGGCCAGTGAGGGGCCCCATGAGCTGCACCTGATTATGCCTGCAGCTCTGTTAGGTCTCCTACTTTGAACCTAAGATTCTAAGAGAAATAATGAGTGTGAGAGCCCTGGCCTTCTAGTACCTGAGAGGTTCTGCCTGGCCCTAAACATATAGGGGTTCTATGTGTCTCCTCTTGATCCATAGACAGGTACTACAGTTGTTTCATGGCAGGTGCAGCAACACCAGGGTCCAGGTCTATACCCCAGGCCAGGCCAGCACTCAACTTCTTCTCTTTGTCTTCCCTCTTCTCCCCGTCCCACTGGCTGATGCTTCTCCAGTTCCTGACCCCATCTTCTGATTAGTTCTCTTGTACCCCGCCTTTCTCCCTGGTGGCAGCCTTCCCTTCTCCCTCTCCACTCTCATTCTCCAGGTGCTCCCCTTCCCTCGGCCCCCAGCAATTGTTTTGTTGCTTGCGAGAGTGCTGAAATATACCAGATGGATGGATGGATGAGTGGATGGATGGAGGATGGATGGATGGATGGATGGATGGATGGATGGATGGATAGGTGGATGTACGGACAGACTGCCTGATGAGTGGGTGGGTGGGTAGGTGTATGTATGTATGGACTGTGTGGATGAGTGGGTGGATATGAATGGATGACTGGGTAGATGGATGGATGGGTGGATGTGTGAGATGACTAGATGGATGGATGGATGGATGGATGGATGGATGGATGGATGGATGGATGGATGGGTGGGTGGGTGGATGGATGGATGGATGGATGGATGGATGGGTGGATGGAACATCTCACAACGATCTGGCCTCTGGACTCCTGTGGCAATGCATGTATGCAGAGTAGCGCTTTCGACCTGAGGACCTCAAAAACTCTAAATTTTCTTCCTTCTTTTGCTGTAGAAAGTCTGTGTGTGGCCCTGCTTCTTGACCCCTGCCCAGGTACAGCTATCTAGCAGACCAGCCTGCTGCCCTGCACGCTCCTGACTGGTCTGTGAGTGTCTACATCCTTTATCTTCTCTAGGATGGGTGAAATCGGGTTATGCAGCTTTCTAGAGGGATGGGGAGGCAATCTCCAAAACCAGGACAGATGGCAGTGCTTCTCCGGGGAGAGCTGAGAATTAGGTCCATTAGGTTGTTTCTAAATTAGTCAGAGGATGACTGAGCTCCATGGGCCTCAGGAGTCATTTTCCAGTGTCCCAGCACAGGTAGGAGGCTGTGTTGTGGGGAGGTGCCCCCCTAATAAGGAAATAATAGTGGGAAGGCTGTGGAACAAAACAGAGCCAATACAGCAGGGTTAGGCTTCAGCCAGAAAAGAGGCAACACAGGAAGAAATAAGACTGGAGAGATGAGGATAGGGAGAAAGGGGGGTCTCTATGTAGGTGGGAAAGCCAGGTACCTGTGCATACAGGCAAGTGGCCACCTGTGTAGTCCAGGGAATAGGCTCCCGTACAGGTGGGGAGATGGGCACCTGTATAGACGTATACAGGCAGGGAACCCGGGCACTTGTCTAGATAAGAGGGTGCTGTAGAATTTTATCCTCCAAGCAAAATAGCCAGCACTTTCATCTCATCTTGCAAGAGACTGTCATAACCCCACCAGTGGACTGTTGATATTCCCTCATGGAGGGTGTTGGGAGGGTAACTGGACCCTGACCTGAGACTCCAGATTCTTTCCCCAGCCTGATTGCACATGACCCTGGCAGAAAAAAGTTTCCTTAGGAGATGTTAGAGGCCGGGCGGTGGTGGCACACGCCTTTAATCCCAGCACTCGGGAGGTAGAGGCAGGCAGATCTCTGTAAGTTCGAGACCAGCCTGGTCTACAAGAGCTAGTTCCAGGACAGGCTCCAAAACCACTGAGAAACCCTGTCTCGAAAAACCAAAAAAAAAAAAAAAAAAAAAAAAAGGTTATTTGGAAAGGGACTTTATCTATGTGTCTTTGGGGAAGCCATTGTTTATGCTGGGGACAGATTTTCTAATGCAGTTCTTTAGGGTCATCCACACTCTGGCCTGCAATCCCTTCTCCCTGCTTTGGAAGTAAACCCAGTAAACTCATTGGTTCCCCAGGGTGAACTTTGGTTAGTGGTTGTCAGGGTCTTTGTCAGGATCTTATGAGGAGAAAGCTGATGCTTACATCTCCTCAGGGAAGGAACTGTCAAAACAGGGGCAACTCCCACCAAGTAGCTCCTTCTTGCTGGGAGGGGGCTGGTTCTCCAGGCTACAACAGCATTAAAAGACATCAATAACTGCTCCTCCCACCAACGGTGAACATTCAGAGTGACTGGCAGGGACTTAAGGGCTTGGGAAATAGCCTGCTGCCCTCTTGTGATTAGGCATTGAGCACCCTTGGGTGAACACTAGCACTCATGGGCAAAGTCTGGACATTTGTTTGACCATTGCCAGTGTAAGATGAGCAGGAAGTATCTTGTGAAGGCACGGTCCAGGGCTCCTCTTGGGGACCATGGCTCAGGAAGCACCCTGATAGAAGGCTAGGTGTGAACACCTTGTATTCTTCTCCCCCTGGATGTTAGGCGCAGTCCTGGGGAAGCATGGTAACCACATGGTGTCCACAGAGAGTGTAGCTGTTTGGTCTCCTGTATTCCAACCCTTCCTACTTTGTCCTCACCAGCAGAGAGGGCTGGGGAAAAACAGTGGCACTGAGTGCATCAAGAGGCCTGGCTGGAGATGGGGGTACATTCATTCCCTGGTGGCAGGCAGCTGCCGTTTTTCAGGGCAGACTGTGAGCAGAAGGTGAGACTCACATGTACAGCTCCTGCTTTCTGACCCAGAGCAGGGTTGGAGCCCCGCCCTCAGCTGACAGTGGCCAGTTGAGGCCAAGGGTACAGGGACTATGGTCAGTCTCTGATCAGGTGACCCAGGTAGCGCTGGATGCACCAGAAAACTAGGCAGTAAGAACATCTCAGGACGGATTAGACAGTGAACAGCGCCTCATGTCTTCCCACCTACCCCCACAGGAGGGTGTCCTAACTGTAAGAGGGTGTTATGAACTGGGAGGGTGTCGTGTTTCTGAGAGGATGTCCTAGCTCTGAGAGCTATCTCATCCATGAGAGGGTGTTCTGGCTCTGAGAGCTATCTCATCCCTGAGAGGGTGTCTTGGCCCTGGGAGGGTATCTCATCCCTAAGAAGGTGCCCTGGCTCTGGAAGGGTTTTAAATATTAACAGTGCTTTTGTGCTTTCTGAAGCTTTCCCCTGACAGATGTTATCAAGGATGTTCAGGACACATTCAAGTGTTAAGAAATGGGACAAGGGTTGGCCAAGTATTGGACTGTCTCCTTCTCCTGGCAGCAGCCAGAAAGAACTGCAGAGGTTACCAGCCCTGGTCCTCCTTCCCTTAAGCTAAGTGCTACCTGAGACTCATCTCCCAGTACCCTATCATCTCAGCAAATCAGCCAGCACCAGACACCACGTGACACCAGGTGGGATTTCCTGGTCACCAATTCAGTAGACTTGTGCCCCAGTATGTCTTGTCCCCATGTCCCCTTCCTTTTGTGCATCTCTCTCAGTCTTAGCCATAGAGAGGATCTATTGACTGTCTCTTCCCCTAGCATTCTTTCTCTGCTTAAGCAACAAGTTTCCGGTCCTATTAGCTGTGCACCACTGTGTGTGTGTGTGTGTGTGTGTGTGTGCACGGCAGGGGGGGGCATTGAGGAGTGTCACATCCAAGCCTCCAAACAGGGTGCTCATCTTTAAGGCCCCAGGGCTACTGGCCTTTCCACTAGTGGGCGGGCATACTCTGGTGAGCCTGTGCAGGCTGGTGCTTTTAGCTCAGTGGTTCTCAATCATCCTAATACTGTGACTCTTTAATACAGTCCCGCACGTTGTAGTGACTCCCAACCATAACATGATTTCCACTGCTGCTTCATAATTTTGCTACTGTTATGAATTGTAATGTAAATATTTTTGGAGTAAGAGGTTAGCCAAAGGGGTCATGACTCACAGGTTGAGAACCACTGTTCTAGAGCCCTCTACAATCCTGGGGACACCCCAGATCCATAGCCTATCTCCAAGTGCACCAAAGTGGGCCTTTAGTGGAACAGGACCATGGTGTCCCTTCAGGGAAGTTCATGTTCCTTACACCCCCAGAGCTCTGTGAGACAATGCATAGTGAGAGAGGTAGCCCCTCTCCTGTGAGAGGCTCAGGAGCAGGCTTGACAGGGCTGAGGTGGACCGTGTTTGGAAAGGTGACATTCCTGATATTCCTGCATTCTCCTGGAGGCCATCAGGGAGCCATGCCGGGGCTGCCTGGCCCTGCCATTGTATTTGGAAGAGCTGTTGCGGCCTCAGCCAACTCCTCATGTTCTCTGACTGAGTTGGAAGCCAGCATGTTCTTCCAGGCCTGGAAACTCCCAGAAGGAGAGCTGGCCTCACTGTACGGAACAGAGCCATCTTGAGGTTGGCCCAGGAATGGCCCTTGTCTTCCAGCAAGTGTCCAAAGAAACTCCACGCTGTCTATGCGGACTGAAGGGTGTGGGCACACTCAGTCGTTGGCAAGCAGAACCAGGGAACACACAAGTGGACCTATTATTCGAACTTTGCATTTGTGAGTGAACCCTGGCCATTAGGTGAATGTCAATGCTGAAGGGGATGAAAAGGGAAACTGAGTCAATTAGCTCCAGGAATGGTTAAACTGGCTCTGGCTCCTCCCTTTCATCCTCAATGTCTCAGAAAACCCACTGCCACATCAGGGGGCCTGGGACTCAGCAGGTTACCCCCACCTCCACAGCAGAATGGATAGGATGTCTGTCTCTACTTCAGCCCCTGGGCACAGGCCTCTTGGAAACAACACAACTGCTGAGGTCACTGTCTTAGGACAGCACTGCTGGCCCTGGTGGTGGGAAAGGAAGTGTCCAGGCCTGGCCTGAATGAGCCCATCTGGTTTTCTTCTCTGGCCAGGAGTCTAAAGGAGCCTGGGCCTGCCCCAGCTTAGAAGCTTCCAAGATGTTCTGCAGGCCAAGGCAGGCCCCTTCCACTCCCCAGGCAGGGCCTGAAGTCACACCATCAGTCAGCCACTTGCTGACCGAGGCTCCAAGCCACACTGACCTCTCAGGACCTCCTGGCTTTTCCTATGAGTTATGACAGGGACCATGAGGATCTTAAGCACAGAAAATCCCCACCCATGCAGCACAGGGGGCCGCTGGCCCAGGGCTCTAAGTTGCCTCCTTCCTGGCGCCAGCCCCACGGCCCTCTGTACAGGCCTGGCCTAGAAAGGCTATATGTAGAAACCTGGGAGCCTCAGTGCCAACCCCTTGCCAGACATGGCCCAGACCAGAGCAGAGCCTCCCCCTCCTTTCCTCCTTCTCTCTGTTCTTCCCTCCCTCCTTCACTCTCTCCCTCCCTCCCTTCCTCCCGCTCTCCCTTCCACCTCCCATCCCCTGCCTCTGTCTATGGGTGTGTATGGTGTGTGTGTATGGTGTGTGTGTGTGTGTGTGCGCGCGCGCACATGCATGCTCTTTTTGAGACAGTGTCTCACTATGTAACCCTAGCTGTCCTGAAATGCACAATATAGACCAGGCTACCCTCAAACTCACAAAGATCTGCCTATCTGTGTCTCCCTAGTGCCGAAATTAAAGACATATACTACCATGCCTAATCCTCTGCCTGTGTTTTCAAGTCAGGTCCCTTTATTTAGTTCAGGCTGGCCCAGAACTTGCTATGTAGCCCAGGCTGGCCTGGGCCTTGTGATTTTTCTGGCCCTGCCACTCATGTGCTAGGATTATAGCTATAAGCCAACATTTTGTCAGTCCTAGAGCCTCTCTGTCTGCTCCTGAGGCTGTCCAGCCTGCATTCCTATCAGTCTTAAAACCTTGTGGGAGCAATGAGGCTAAGCTGAGAAGAACCCAACAGTGCTGCAGCTGTCAGAAGGGATCTTGAGGCTGGGAGTGGTGGCTTAAGCCTTAAATCCCAGTTCTCAGAAAGCAGAGGCAGGTGGATCTCTGTGAGTTTGGCACCAGTCTAGTCTATAATAAGAGACGATTTCAAAACAAACAGACAGACAAACAAACAAACAAATGGAGCTGGAAAGGCCCTGCAGGTACCCAGGTGCCACAGCAGTCATCAAAGGAAACAGCCTAATGGCGGTACCCTGGCCTGCCCTGCCCTTTGTTCCAAAGCAATGTCCCCAGATCATGCAGTAAGTATCCCTCCCATTCTCACATCACCCTTCACTCTCCATCTGCAATGCTCGTTAGTGGCATCCTGTCCGGGACACTCTCTTGGGAAGCTCATTACCAGTGAAAGCCCTGTGCTTTTGAAGTCTCTGGATGCATGCCAGCACTGTCCACCCCTAGACATGCGGCCCCTGCATGGCCTCTAAGCTCTGCTCAGTGACAGCAAGACCACCACATGCCCTACCAGCTGCACGGTTGTAGCCAAGAACAAGCAACCCTGCAGATCGCTCCTGGTCCCCAGTTCTTAGCATCCTTGTTTGTGTGCTCAGGGTAGGAGAAAGGCCTAGTGGGAGACCCTGAAGCTCATAAGCCCTGGTTACTGGGTGCTGCTATCCTGAGGAGGAAGAGAAGGTGGGAGATGCCATGGGCTGTGCCAGTGATGTCAGATAGGCCTGGCCAACTCAGAGCATCTCTGCCATCCATGGCCCCAGAAAGGAGCACCAGGTAGAGCTACAAATAAACTAGGATTGCCCTGCTGAAGCCTCCCAATGTGCAGCTGTGAGGGTCAGCACCTTCTGAGAACTCTTTTCTGTCACCCAGAAAGAAGCCTGTATGAGATCAGGAGCACAGTCCTCATTTCCTCCTCACTGGAGAAGCCTAGGCACATGGGCCATGCGGGAAGCATGTGAGGCTGTATCCAGGCAGGGGTGAGGCCTGACTATGCAGGCATTTTTTTTTTAATGTATACAATATTCTGTCTGTGTGTATGCCTGCAGGCCAGAAGAGGGCACCAGACCCCATTACAGATGGTTGTGAGCCACCATGTGGTTGCTGGGAATTGAACTCAGGACCTTTGGAAGAGCAGGCAATGCTCTCAACCTCTGAGCCATCTCTCCAGCCCTGCAAGCATCTTTTAAGAGGTGGGGAGAGGTGACTTAAGACTTGGGGGTCAAAGGATCATGCCTACCAATCCCCTACCCTAGGAGACCCAACCCAAGAAAGGGTAGGTCAGGTAGCAGGTTCTAAGGAAGACCCACTGTGGGTGGGTCCGGGTGAATCGCAGTGATAGAAGCTAGATTCAAACCTTCCTATCCTTTAGCCAACATCATTCTGCTCGCTCATGAGGATGCAGAAGCCTCAGCCAGGCCACCTAGTGAGGATACAGACACCATGCTCATGCTGCACCCCATCTCAGGATCTCCCCAGCATCTCGCTTACCATGCCGTGCCTGGCCTCAAAGTCTCTCTTTACTCCACACAAGGATCTAAGACCCCTGAGACCTCTCACCGGAGGCCTGGAGGGTCTCCTTCTCCCCATGTAATTAGAAATAAAAGAAGTGCTAAGACATAAAATACATGCGTGAAGGCCAAAGTTCTGATCTTTCCCACAGCGTCAACTTGGGTGACTTTTCTGCAATAACAAATATGGAATCTATACTAAAACAGTACCTCCTGGTCGGGCAACTTATAAGGGACCCTCCAGCTAACTCCTAGCTGCCTGAGGCTACTGTGCCCACCACTAGGGTGGGAACCTGGACCCCTTCACTAGCTCTCTTAGAAAAGCCACCCAGGGGCTTAGACCTGGCACTAGAATTATTAGTCCTATCTAGTTACATCTTTCAATTCTAACTCCTTCCAGGTCAGGTGCAGTTCATAGATGATAGACGCAGCCCTAGAGAGACTCACTCCACAGGACCCAAGACCAGTGGTGGGCCAGTCCTATCCCAAATGCACAGCTTAGACTAGTCGTTACCTTGGGCCAGCTGGTGGTCTTTGTCCGGGAGCACTCCCTAGACAGAGGGCTCTTTCCCAACAGGAAGGGAATGAGTGCCCAGGGAGAGAACACACTTGACTCCACAGTAGAGTCATTGCCTTTGGCTAAAGGCCATGCACCCCACCCCGACACTGGCCAGTCCTGCACAGGCTCCACTGTGTGTCCCATGCAGCTGGACAAGCTCCCTGGTTCTCTGAGCACACCCAGACAGGCCCGGCCAGGACTTTGTGCAACTCTTGGTCTCATCAGATCAGCTCCTCCAGTGTTCTTAGGGCCACTGAAGCCAGAAAACAATTTCTCTGTGAGATCCAGCTGCTGTCGGACTTTGGCATACTGGGCGGAAAGACTCTTTTTCCATTCAACCACTTTCAAGGCTCCCAAGTCCACTCCCAGCCTGTCAGAGGCCTGTATCAACCCCTGAGCTTGGATATTCTTCCAAGTAGACACGAAGCAGGGCTGCAGTCTGAACGATCTCAGGTGACAACCCAGCCCTCGACTATCTGCCTCAGAACCAGGGTTGAGCAGAAAGGGGCTGCTGGCCTGCTGCCCCTCTAGCTTGGGTCTTGGAGCCAAGAAAGGGGTAGCCCTGGCAAAGGCTCAGTGCTGAGCTGGCTGCTCATCTCACGCTGAGTGTTCCCCTAAAATTGATCTCTGCCTGGCCCAGGTCTGCTGCCTTAGGTCTTAGACAAACCGCTGAAAGTGGGGAAAGACCCTGGGGGCCAGCCCCTCCCACAGCCCAGCCCTCCCCGCAGGCCATCATGCCCCAGATACACTTCTGGAAATACACTCACAATTAAATGGAAAGGCCAGGAGTGCTGCCCGCAGAGGAGCACAATGCAATTACACAACATCTCATTACTGTGCTCCCAGCGGCCCAGAGAGATACTTGCCCGCCAAGGCTGGACAGCAGCAGCGGTCCAGCTTGCCTGTGGCTTCCATGCCAAAGAGTTTGCTGACTGGAAGCAACGGAAGAACAGGGCCCCACTGACCTCTCCCCAGGAAGGGTGACCAGAAGCAGCCTGCATACCCTCAAGTCTTTATATGTAGGATACCCTTCTGGACTGGCCACAGATTAATGTATAGGCTGTGGGGACCCTGGGAACAAAGCCCTCTCCCATTTCCTGGGCTCATGGCAAGAACAGCCTATTTGGTGAAGAGGTGTGTACCCGGGGCAGATTCAGGCGGGGGAGGTAATGCGCTAAGAGAACTTAAAAGCAAGGAGTGTGGCTCCCGCAGGGGGACCTAGGTTCCAGTGGGGTGTAGAGCCTAACAGGAGGGTTGAGGCACAAGATGAGTACACACCTGGGGTGTAGGGCATGGTATGGGTGAATAAGCTAGCAAAGATGTTACTAACCAGGCAGCTGATGTCCTTTTGCTCTGCCTGCTTAGGAATTGTGGGTAGGTGAGGAGAGTCTCTTTTAGGAAACCTGGCCTCTTGTGTGTCCAAGAGGTTGGGGGTGAACTGGCAGACCCAGAACAATAAAACTTGAAGCTCTGAGGGCGACAGGCCTATTGCTCCAGGCTTCAGCAAGCCACAGGTTCATGGCTCAAGGCACTCAGGCTGGAGGCTTACTGCTTTGGACTTTAACTACCAGTGGCCCCATCACTTGGTGAGTGTGGCAGTCCTTGGTTTCCAGCAGGAATGGGGCAGGAGCAGCCCACAGCAGCAGGCAGCAGCAGGTAGTACCTTCTAATGTTACAGCTCTCATACAAATGCCAGGTTCTGGGATCATGTGTCCTTCAGTGGTAAGTGTTACCTTTACCGCTTTTGGGCTGAAAGTGTTGCGATCCTCGACAGAAGCCGGTTCTGTACTTCTCAGCCTAGGATCTGAGGGAATTGTTACAGTTCTTAGGGCCTAGAGTGTCGAGACTGGAATGAAGCTGTTTCCTTTATCTCTGTCTTGGAGTAGAGTAACTGTGACGGCCCACACGAAACCCTCAGGAGAGGGTTAGCTCTCCCTCATGGAAGGGATGGGAGGGTGAAGAGACTTAGGAGCCTTACAATACTTACAAACCTTGTGAGGACCACATGACCTCCACTTCGAAGTCCCTTCTATCCTGGCTGCTGCTAAATAAGAGGTAAATAATGGATTGGTGTTGGGAGCTGTGAACCCCCAGATCCTGAATTTCTTGTAAACAACTTGTTTTCCCCTGATCTGAGTGCCTACAGCTTCTCTGAGCATGAGACCCTCAAAAGTTCCTGATGCCAGGGGAGTGGTTTCTGGTGCGTTTGGCTGGGGCATGGCTATCCCTATATAAGCTGCCCCTAAACACAATAAAGGGGGCATTCTTGGGGCATTCCTGTTTCAAGGATGACCCATGTCTCTGTCTGTGTGTCTTTGTGTGTTTCAATCTCCAGCCCCTTGCTGGGTTCACGAACTGTATGGCGGCGGAGCATAGAGCACAGATGGGCATCATGCGCTACGGATTGGGATTCTTCTAGGGGTGCAGCTGACTAGCTGTCTGCTCATTGCCATGGGATTTCTCAGTGCTATAGCTGCTGCTTTTGAGTTGCCTGTGTGCCTTTAAATCAGCCTAATAAAGTTATTAACTCACCAAGCGGGACTCGGACACAATCTTTTCTTTGGTACATTGGTGACCCAGAAAACGTCAGAGATCCTGGAGCTCACTGTGACCAGGGCCCACAGTTTCTCATCTTCTCACAGCCTTTGTTGTGTCCATCATTCTGCCAGGCCGGCTGCTCTCTGGAATTCTTCAGATGGCTTTTTGTTGCTACAGTCGCCATTGCCACCCCCGGAGCAGAGGCGACTGCTACCATCACCTTTGTTGACGCTGTCCTTTCTTCGTGTTAATGATAGAGATCAAAAGCAGGCAAGAGAAGATGATCTGAGAGCAGTTTTGCTTCTTTAGGTGGGTGAGGGGGAGCGGGAGGACTTCATATTGCAACATCAGGGTGCAGCGCAAGAGGGTGTCCCGAAGCTGGCTCACAAAGTGAGTCAAACGGCTTGTTTATATAGCCAGGAAAGGGGTGTGGCAGGGGTGTCTACTCCAATCACAGCAGACACAAGCAAAGGATAATGATTACACCAATTATGGCGCAGTTCCACGAGCAAACACTAATTACAGTAGTCCCCCATGTAAATGGGGGCCGCATTTCCACCAGTCCTGCCATAGTCCCTCATTCAAATAAGAAACCACACCTACACCAATCACACCAGTCTCTTATGCAAATGAAGGGCATCATGCCTCAAGCAAAATGAGAAACTGCTCTGGCACCAGTCACAGTGGTCCATTATGGCAACGAAGAGTTGTGCTTACATTAGCCATAAGCCTCTGCTGGGTCACCAAGTAAGAACTTGCTTTAGGGTTTCCATTTCTGTGATAAAACACAATGACCAAAAGCAACTCAGGAAGGGAAGGGTTTATTTGGCTTACACTTCTTACATCACAGTCAATCATCAAAGGAAGTCGGAGCAAGAACTCAAGACAGGAACCTCGAGGCAGGAACTGAAGCAGAGGCCATGGAGGAACTGTACTTAATGGCTTGCACTTCATGGCTTGCTCAGCTGCTTTCTTATTCTTCCTAGTACCATCTGCCCATGGATAACACTGCCTAGGAAGCTGGGCCCACACGCATCAATGATTAATCAAGAAAATGCACTAAAGACTTGTCTACAGACCAATTTTATGACAGCATTTTCTCAACTGAGAGTCCTTCTTTCCAAATGAATCTAGCTTCTATCCAGTTGATATAAAACTGACCAACACAGTTGATTTCTAGTTATCTTTTTTTTTAGAGGAAAACCATTTAATTAGGTGGCTTACATTTTCAGAGTTTTAGTCCATTACCATCATGATGGACACGGCAGCATGCACGCAGACATGGTGCCGGAGAAGACACTGAGAGTCTTAGATCTTGATCTGAAGGCAAAAGAAGTGTGACTTCTAGTCTTCTTCTTCTTCTTCTTCTTCTTCTTCTTCTTCTTCTTCTTCTTCTTCTTCTTCTTCTTCTTCTTCTTCTTCTTCTTCTCCTTCTCCTTCTCCTCCTCCTCCTCCTCCTCCTCCTCCTCCTCCTCCTCCTCCTCCTCCTCCTCCTCCTCCTTCTTCTCCTTCTCTTTCTCCTTCTCCTTCCCCTTCTCTTCCTTCTCCTTTTTCCTCCTCCTCCTCCTTCCTCCTCCTCCTCTTCTTCTTCGACAGGGTTTCTCTGTGTAACATCCCTGGCTATCCTGGAACTCTCTTTGTCGACCAGGCTGACCCCAAACTCACAGAGATTGCCTGTCTCCACCACCTGCGTGTTGGGATTAAAGGCGTGTGCCACCACTCCTGGCTGGCACTGTGTTCTTAATCACCACCAACCTCTTTGCTCCAGTTAGTGTCAATTATCCCAGAAAAGGAAAGATTTCACCTTAGTGATTCTAGTCTCTTGTTAATCACAGTTCCAGCTGAGCAGACCCACAAATTATCGACTCAAAATTTCACTCAAACAGCCCTAATAAAGTCTATATTTCCCTTTGAAACTTCACACACCAGATCTCCACTGTCCATGGTGCTCTCAACATGCTTATCTTCCAAGCTCCCACAGAACAGTTCACTGGCCTCTGAGAACTCATTTTTTTTTTCAATCTACTGTTCAAATGTCACCACAACCCTCCCCAAAACACATGGTCAGGTCTGATATATCAATACTCCATTCTTGGTCCCAATTGCCTTAGGCTTTCTACTGCTGGGAAGTGACACCATGACCATGGCAACTCTTATAAAGGAAAGCTTTTAATTGAGGCTTGCTTTCAGTCTATAGGTTCAGTCCATCATGGTGGGGGAACATGGTGGCATGCAGGCAGACATGGTGCTGGAGAGGTAGTTGAGAGTTCTATATCCATATCAGCAGGCAATAGGAAGAGAAAGTAAGTCACTGCACCTGACTTGAGCTTCTGAAACCGCAAAGCACACTCCCAGTGACATACTTCCTCTATTAAGGCCACTTGTACTCCAACAAGGCTACAGGTCCTAATCCTTTCAAATAATGCCACTCTCTATGAGCCTATGGGGGCCATTTTCATTCAAACTATCACAAGAAGAAAGGGTTTGTTTTTCTTATATTTCCAGATCACAGACTATCATCAAAGGAAGCCAGGGCAGGAACTCAAGGCAGGAACTGATGGAGAGGCCATGGAGGAATGATACTTACTGGCTTTCTCAGCCTGCTTTTTTATATGATGCAGGACTATATTCCAAGGTATGGCACTGTCCCCAGTGAGCTGGTCCCACACACACACCAATGATTAATGAAGAAAATACACAAAAGACTTGCCTTTTGTAAACAAAGACTGCTTGTTCATTTTCCAGTTGCCCAGACTTGAATAATCACACAGAAACTATATTAATTACAACACTATTTGGCCTATTAGCTCAGGCTTCTTATTAACTAACTCTTACATCTTAAATTAACCCATTTCTATTATTTTATATTTTACAATGAGGCTAGTGGTTTGTTACCTCTTGCTTCTTGGGTGGCTACATGGCATCTGCCTGACTCTGCCTTCTTTCCCTGCATTCAGTTTAGTTTTCCCTCTTAGTTCTATTCTGCCCTGCCATAGGCCAAAGCAGCTTCTTTATTAACCAATGGTAATAAAACGTATTCACAGTATACAGAGGTTAATTTCACATTATCTCCCCTTTTCTGTCTACATAAAAAGGAAGTTTTAACTTTAACATAGTAAAATTACATATAACAAAACAGGTATCAAGGAAGAATTACAGTTATAATATTTCTTTGTGAGTCTAAAGTTTCATATCTATTATCTTTTATCATAACTAAGAAAAACTATACCTACCTGTCTTCAACTCCATCAAAGACCCCAGAAGGATATTATATTACCTAAGTAAATAGGAAGTGCATTGTAAGCAACTTTCAAAACTCTAGAACTGACAGAGACATTTTGCTGCCTGAACAGTCACCCAAAGTTCTTCTGTAACATTGGGGCATCCGTCTTCAGTCTACAGGCCCATAGTGTCTGATAGACTTTTCCATGATGCAGGAGATTTACAAGATGGTTTCGCCTATATTGGTAGTTTGTCAGTTACTTTCTTCTGTGTCCTGCAAAATGTCTGGCAGTTTCTCTGTGAAGCAGGAACCCTGAAGGACCATCCCATCTTTTGGAAAGTTTTCTGTGGGTCCTGCATGTCCAGTTCATACAGCATACCACCAAGCAATCCAAGCAAAAGCAGTTTCTTGCCGAAATGGCTAGCCTTCTCAATTGAAGGCAAATTGCATAGTGAGTTTCTTCAATGCCTATAAATCTCTCTGAAGTAATTGGTGCTACCAGAAGTGGTCATGTCTCACTGTTGAGAAAAGTCTAAGTTCTTAAAACATTTTAAATTCCATATTCTGTATACCTTTGAAAGGTTTGAAGACTATCTGAAATATATCTCTGTAAATCTAGAAAACCTAACTAACATGACTGTAAGCTTGACTATTATAAATGACTGTCTATTAATCTGCAATTTTTAATTATATATTACATTTTAAAGGAGCCGTATAAACATAATACCTTAAATAAGCAGAAATACATATGCACAGTGTAACAAAATCAACCTTAAATCTGTATCAATAGACCAAGGTCCATACCAATACAAGATATTCATCTCTATATCATATCTCCCTTTAAATGAAAACAAACATAAGCAATCATTTTGGGAGTTTGGACATTGTTTTCTATAAACTGCTTCCTGCTTTTGATGGGTAAAGTGTTTTTAGGGTTCATGAAAACCTTTTGGGGGGGTCTTGTTTCATCAAATCGCATTAGCCTGGAAGGAATTCACAGGTTCTAATCCTCTGTGGAAACAAAAGCATAACCTCTTTTCCAAAGCAACAAATCCTTAGACCCAAATTTTGAAGTCAAAATACCTTTATGTTGGTTTAACTTAGCAGCCCAGCCCCCAGAATCAAATATCTCTCTACAGTCAAAAAATTTAAAGAAAACACAATAATATACATAACCCAGACTCTGTGTATATTCCATCTTTACAAGGCTTATTTTCTTTACTCTTTAACCTATGACTTTATGCACTCTTTTATATTCTTTTATATTTACTGTTTCTTTAAAGACTTTGTTTTCTTTTTACTTCCTTTCATAACTGTCTGTACTCTTTTTTCTCTCTCTCCCAAGCCTATATACATTTTTTTAAAGATACTGTGTCTCATTTAGAGGTCTTTTATGTCTGAATCTGTCCTATGGTGTATCTGAAATCCTTTTATGACAAAGAGCATTTTAAAATGGTAAGCAGTGTGATTGTGGAGGCCCTAGATGCTAGATTTTAGAGGTAGTTAACCACCAGTTCTGGGACCACCAGGTGGAAGCTGCGCTCATCACCTCAATTCTGGGAAGCAACTGGCCCACGCCACCACTAAGTAACTTGTAGCATGCTCTGAAAGAGCCAGAGGCATTCATACCACCAGCACACATCAGGAAGCCACACAGCTTTTGCTGCTAATGCTGAGTCAGGAAGCCTCTGCTCTCTGCTGGCAAACAGCTTATCTGAAAAAAAAAATGCAGCTACTAGGCTCCTGTTTCTGTGGGTCTAGAAGCCCTCCCCCCCTTTTTTTCTTAAGGGTTTTTTTTTGTTTTGTTTTGTTTTTTTTTAAATCTAATGTGGATCCATGCCCCATGTTGGATGCCATTTTGTAAATGGAGACTTCTTGCTTTTCAGGTCAGGGTGCCTGGGAAATAAATGAGTAGTCTCTTCTTCCATACAGGCAAATTTTACCCAATTGAGAGTCCCTTTTCCCAACTGAGTCTAGGTTGTGTCAAGTTGACATGAAATTACCCAGCACCGTGTTCCCTGATTGGTCTGGGTGGAGAAGGCTAAAGAGTCATCTCGAGTTCGCTGAGACTTGTGGTGGCAAAAAGTCCAGTGCAAAGTGCTGGAAACAGTTGTAGCTGAAGCTGAGCCTTCAGGCGCTGGCATTGTGCTTTGGCAGCAAGTAGCTGCAATTACTGAGTAGCTTCCTCCATGAGTCTGTGGAGAACTCGGAACATCTGGTGCTCACATGCGGGCAGTCTAGCTGGCCGCTTGGCTGAGAGTTCTTTGCTCAAGTCAGCAGGGACACCAAGAAAGGACTAGTTAGACCTCACCCTTAACTTCTAAAGCTTATTTAAAGGAAAAGTAAATAATAACAAGGTGCTTACAACAAAAATCACGTCTTAACAGTAATAGTGATTTAACAGTGTTCAATACTGCCATAGCGATGTTGAACTCTTGATCCGGAACACCCAGGGAAAGATGGGTCCTTTCAGCCTGTCTTGAAGGGACTGGTGCTCACATTTTACCTCACATACAAGTGTGGCTATGTTCCTTTGTGCAGGCCATCCCCTTGTGTGCCTAAAACAAAAGGAGGAAAGGAGGAGGGAGAGGGAGATAGATGAGGGGAAGGGAGCGCTGGAGGGCACCTCCTGCTGTAGCTCTTTCCTTGGCTGGAAGAGGCAACAGCTTTGGCAGCTCTGGGTAAAGGAGGCCTCTCTGAGCCTGCTGACCTCATACCAGCCCCTTATCCTCTGGAATTCTTCCTGCCTCACAAATAGGGTCGGTAGTGTGGCTAGGCAGCTGGGGCCATCTCTGAATCTTAAGTGTCTCAGAAAGTTCTTCAGATTTGGCACCTTGTTCTAGGCCACCAGCATTCCTGTTTATTGGCCCTTCAGCCAGAAGTTGCCAGCCTAGGCCCTATTACCCATCTGACACCAGATCAGCTTTCATGCCAGCCCAGGATCAGCAGGCCCAGAGATCTAGAGGATTCCTTTAGGCTGCCCACGTCAGGATAATCTCTGAACTCTTTGTTTGCAAGATATTTGCTCAGACGAAAACACACTTTAAAGTTTTCCCATAAAATATTGTTTCCTGACTTAGTTAATGATAAACTGACTTATCGATACTATAAAAAATATATATAAAATAGAAAACATAAAGCCACTCCAAAAAAAAACCTCAGAGCTGTCAAGAACTATAGCAATATAATAGCTATGACTTTCTGGCCTACCCTTGACTTGTCTTCCTTGAGTGTATTTGCTGTTCCGGCCTCCTTCTGGCTAGCTCACGCTATGGTAATGATAGGAATAGACAGACTCCCCCAAACCACCCCAATACTCCTGCCCCAGGAAGGAAGCTGACAAAAACATGCCAGGCAATATCAGCCACCAGCACAGCCTCCCGTTGTGATGGCGCAGGCTTTCAGAGAAAGCCAGGCAGGTGTCCAGCCAAGCTGTTTCCTCCCGGGCATCGAGGAGAATACTTGAAGAAACTGAGACGGCGTGGATTTGGTAGCCGGCAACCTGAGGTGACTGCTGAAGCAGAAGGCAAAGCTAGAGCTAAAGCCCTGGGGCTGAAAGAGCTGGTAACTAACTGCTGGGGCAGAGTTGTGTGTGAGGCCACGATAGTAGAGAGGAGATGCTTCTGAGGCTGAGAGGCCCAGTCCAGGGTGAGCAGCAGAGCGCTGTAGGGTGAGGTGTCCGAGGCTCACCAGGCAGCCAGACTGCAAACATCTATCTGTGTTCTGACTTCCAGCAGGCCCCTGTGCTCTGGAGTGAGTTTGTCACCAAGGGAAACGGTCTATGTTAATGGGCCTTTGGGAAAATCTGGTCACAGTCTAAACAGGAGCATCCAAGAGGCCTCGGGAAAGGGGGCATCGAGCAGGGCCAGTGAACCGCTCAGGAGGGCTTGACACTGGGGAGGGGAGGAACTGTGACCAGCAATAACTGGTTTCGCCTTAGTGGCTCTGTGACCAGAGAGTGACATTTCATTTATTTCTGTTGCTTCTTCCTGCTCTTTCTCCAGCACCCCTGGGACATTTGTCTTTTTATTGGTTTCAGAGTTTTGTGTCTGTCACAAACACTCCTTCGTCTTTGTCACTTGGCTGTTAACTTACTGAAGGAATTTTTGAATGTCTTTCTGTGTGAAAATCACAACCCACTTAAATTTATCCATCCTTTCCTTTGATGATTCTCCTCTAGGCTTATGCTAAGAGGTTTGTATCAGGCTGAGTACAGTGAGATAATCCCAGCCCTTGGGAGTCTGGATTGAGAAGACTGTGACTTCAAGGGCAACCTGAGCTGCATAATGAGATTGTGCCTACAAAGCAGGGGTTGGGGACGTAGCTCAGTGGCAGAGTGCTATCAGAGTTTGTGTATGTGAACATTTTTCCCTCTTGGCATCACCTTTTCCTTTGATTTTTCACTAATCCAACTGGGATCAATTTATATGAATATTTGGAGAAGACATAACTTCATTTTCTCTAAGTAATGAACTATCCCATAACTATCTAAACAATTATCTCAGAGTAAGCCTCTGCACATTCCTTGGGTAGCAGAGTTATGACGGAAGGCGTCTTGCATTATGGATAATAAAGGCTGGGTCTATAGGAGACAGGAGGACAGAGCTGGTCCCCAGGCGGGGGCAGAACAAGGAGTGGAGCCAGGACCAAGCCTGAGGGAGCCGGGAGAGCTCTGGGCCTATAGGAACTTCTCAGTGTGGACTGTTCGGGGGACCCCTGTGTGGGCTGCAATCTGTCCTGGAAGGCCAGCACAGCCAAAGTGGCCTGGCAGAGACACCAGTGTCAGAGGTCTGCTCTCCCTCCTTTCCCAGTTCCCTCCATTCAGTACCAAACCAACTCTGCATGCAGCCCATACAAGGACCTGTTGGCCACCGCAGGCTGGAACTGGGACTTCATCCAACACCCTGCTAAACTATAATTTAAATTGATTTAAAACTTAGGAGTTGTAAAATCTTTCTAATTCTGAAGTAAAAAATAAATTAAGCCAGAATTCTTTACCTCGCTGAGCTAAGCAAGCAACATGAAACACAGATTCAGAAACACCAAGCAGGACAGACAGACAGGGCCAAGGAGAAACAAGTTTGAACTCAAGGAGGGAGCCAGAGGATTAATGCGTGGCCAGACCAGACAAAGAAACACACGGAGGTTCCACGCAAAACAAGGCACAGTGGAAATGATAGACCACTGCTTCTAGAAATAGTCAGACAAGGTGCAAAAGCAATACCTCCCAAAGTACCCGAGAGCTATACAGGCAACAAAGGTTGCGGATAGGCAGACTCCTTCCAGACAAACTGCCTGTCCCAAATGTTACTGCACCATCACCTCCACTACCACCCAGCCACCCACTTGCCCACAGCACACCTTCCTGTACTGACTGAACACCAGTTTGGCCTAGCAAGGATCCTCTTCTAGAAAGAGAAACCGCTAGAACTTCCAACGCTTGCTCCAGCTGAAGAGCTGGTCTGCAAGCCCTGGGCTCCAGCACATCCCCGGCTTTTCTGGCCTTGAACTCACAGAGATCAGCCTGCTTCTGCCTCCCGAGTGCTGGGATTAAAGGTGTGAGCCATCGCACCCCAAATATTTAATTATTTTATTCTACCATTGTGTGTATTCTTGTGCACATGTGTGAGTGTGTGCACACGTGTGCCATGTCAGGCTTGTTGGGGTCAGAGGACAATCCTCTGGAGAAGGTTTTCTCTTCCCCTTTCTGTGGGTTCTAGAGCCCCCAGGCTTGCTTGCCAAATGCCTTTTGCAGGCTTCACTATTAGGGAGGTTGGGAGCTGGTAAGAGATCCCAGGGCAGAGCGACATCTCCAACCACCCTGTCTGTCAGGGTGGAAGCACCTTGGGTGCCACAAATCTCTATCTCTGCCAAGAGCATCACAGATAACAAAATAAGAGAGGGAAACTGGGGAGTGCTGTGGCAGAGACGGACCTTGCACGGTCCTTACTCCTTCTCAGAAGGCCGTGCCTTGAGCAGACAGACAAGCTGTAGATGTTGTCATCTGCCACCACCAGGCTCTGTCTTGACTGCTCTCATGCAATGGGCCCTTACTCCACCTTCCTGTGAGAACAAGAGACCCTCACTAGAGAAAGATAATGCCACCTGGTTCTCGCTAATTCCTCTATACACAATGTAAAACACGATAATCACCAGACCTGGTAGAGGCAATTATGAAGGGATAATTATGACAAATTGTTAAGAGAAGAGACAGCTGGGCAGTGTGCACACCTTTAATCCCAGCACTCGGAAGGCAGAGGCAGGCAGGTCTCTGAGTTCAAGGCCAGTTCAAGGCCAAGTTCTGGTCTACAAAGCTAGTTCCAAGGCAGTCAAAGCTGTTACACAGAGATACCCAGAGTCAAAAATAAATAAATAAATAAAAATAAAAAACAAGAAAAGTCCTTTTAAAAAGAAAAGAGACAATAGAAGTAGGACCACACAGCTCTGGCTATCAGGCTTTAATACAGCCGGCAGCAACATTTCAATGAAAGTGAAGAAAAAGAAGGATCCAGTTAAATAGACAGATGGGAAATCTAAGTGGAGAAATGAATTCTTCAAAATTGTAGACGTTAAATTGTTAAGTTAAATGGGACCCAGTGATGGGGCTCAGAGGGTAGAGGCGCTTGATGAGCAAGCCTGACGACCTGAGTCCTAGCTCTAGAAAACCATCTCCAAAGAGTTGTCCTCTGATCCCAGCAAGCCTGCCATGGTACTTGTGTTCACATGCTCACACATGTGCACAGAAATACAAACAATAATAAAATAAAAATTAAACATGTGGGGTGTGGTGGCTCACACCTTTAATCCCAGCACTTGGGAGGCAGAAGCAGGTCGATCTCTGTGAGTTCAAGCCATTCTGATCTACATAAAGAGTTCCTTGATAGCCAAGGGCTACTCAAAGAGAGAGAGACCCTGTCTCAAAAATCAAAACAACAACAACAAAATCTAAATATGATAAGAATAAAGTAAAGTTTGTCCTTTGTTAATTGACTTCTTTTTTTGTTTGTTTGTTTTTTGAGTCAGGGTCTCACTATGTAGCCTTGGCTTTCCTGGAACTCAGAGAGACTTGCCTGACTCTGCCTCCTAAGTGCTAGGATTAAAAGTGTGCACCAGTGCTGCCTGCTGTTAATTGACTTATCAAATATCTCTGACTTCACTTATTTATAGTCAGATGACCATATATCTCATTCAGTCTATTAATATGATGAGTTAGATTTGATACTATTAGTTCATCATTGTCTTTAAGGAATAAGCCCATTCCTCTGATGTATTGCCAATTTAACGTGGTGATTGAACTAAATTTGCTAAGGATTTGAATTTTTATCTGTATTCATAATTGAGACTGTATTGTCATTTGGAATGAAACTTTTTGTCAATTTTTACTATCGAGGTTATATTACATTCAAATAATTCTTTGCTGGGGGCTGGAGAGATGGCTCAGAGGTTACAAGCACTGACTGCTCTTCTGGAGGTCCCGAGTTCAATTCCCAGCAACCACATGGTGGCTCACAACCATCTGATATCTGGTGCCCTCTTCTGGCCTGCAGGCATACATGGAGGCTGAACACTGTACATAATAAATAAATAAATCTTTAAAAAAAATTCTTTGCAGAGTTCAACACTAATTGCCTTTGACATTTAACACTGTTTGCGCCTTCAACGTTTTAAATGTCCAACCCATAAAACTGTGTTGGTTGATGCGGTCTGTGGAAGGAATTGCTTGGCACACTGTTGAGATCACTCCACAGTCCTTGTCTACTCCAAATTCAGGTCTGTCCTCGAGATGCTTTCAGAAAAGAGCCCTGTTCCTGGAAGATCGGCTCCTTGTCTTTCTCAGGCTGGTTCTTACTACATAGTCCATCCGGGACTCTAACTGCAGTCTTCCTGGATCCGTCTCCTGAACGCCGGGGTCACAGCCATGTGCCAGCACTCATGACATGCTTTCCCTTGAGGTGTGCAAGGATTACAGTGTTGTACCTGACTCCACTTGTATTTAAGGGCTGCTTTTTTATAGTCAATTATTTTTGGTAACCTATGGGTTAAGCCATTTCTGTGCTTTATTTATTTCAAGACCCATTATAAATATTTTAAATTTCAAGATGTGCCTGTCCTCTCTCTGATATCTTTTCTCTGGTGTCATTTCTCAGCAGCCGACGCTGGGGACAGGAATAGATTTCTCCATCCCCCATCCGTACAGATGTGCCTTCCTCTAATCTCCCCTGTCACACTCTGCGTTCTTACCTGACTTGTAGACAGCTCCCCTGCTTTAAAAATAATTCTTACTTTATGATGACATCTTATTTCTCCTTTTGTGTCCTGAGCCCATTTTTCTTGTTTTTTGAGTAAAAGTACAAAGCAGGCATTTAACAAATATTTTTCTGCTAGAAAATCTCTCTAAATGCTTTTCATCATTTTTTTTGTTGTTATATACTCTATCTTGTACGACAGAGAATCTTTTCGCTGGTTCCACGTAAGTTGTTTTGGGTGTATACATGTGTATGGGTTGCATACACATGTGCAGATGTGTGAACAAACGTGAATATGTATATATGTGTATAGGATGAGTGTGAGAATACATTGTGTACCTGTGTGTGCTGGTATGTGCAAATGTGCTTTATGGGAATGTGTTGTGTGCATGCTTGTATGTCTCCTTATTGTTTTACCTGGAGGCAGGAGGCCTGACCCACTCAAAAGGGGTAGTGCTTCTTGATCTTTTATAGACTTTGCTTTCACACCTAACCTGAGCAGGCTCAGCCATCTCAACATCTGTCAACCTTTCTCATGGAGATGCTGCTGGCCTTTGCCCCTTTTGAAAACTGGGAAAGGGAAGTCTCCCTTCCAGGAGCAGAGGCAAGCCAGGCTCTGAGAAGAGCCCCAAGCTTGCTAACATGCAGCATCCTTCACAGATCAAGCACCTGGCTTCAAAGTATCCCATTTCCCATGCTACACCTCCTCCAGCTAGACTGTGTCCTGGGAATCCAGGTTTCAGAATGGGCATAGACCGGGTAGAGTGCCCAAGTCTATGAGTCCAAGTCGGGACACCGCTGCCCCCACCCTGGCTGCCTGCTGTCCCTATGATCTGGCCCTTGGAGGATGCTCTTTAGATTTCAGTGAGCTCCTGCTGGTGATCAATAAGCTATTTACCACTGCCGACAGAGAAGCTGTGTGTCTGACAGCCTGTGGCATTTTGCTGGGTAAGAATTAATCAGTGGCAACCTTTGCAACTGTCAACCGTTCTGTTCACGATACGTTCCCAAATCTAGGGCTATAAGTTCCCAAATGCTAGTCAGAGAGGCTGCTTAGGTTCTTAGCTGGAAAGGCCTTGGGCTGAGGCTGCCATCACCTTGTCTTGTCACCCCAAAATAAGGCCTGTTCTACACTACAAGCACAGAGTTACAACATTAGAGATCATAGGGCAAGTGGGTTGCCAGAAGCCTGGTGAGGGGCTGGCAATGCTCTGAGCCCCTCACTACCCTATATTCACTCCCTTGGGGAATGAGTACCTCTGTTCCCATCCAGTTGCATCCCTGTCTGAGGCACTGGGGAATGAGGATGCCGGCACACTAAAAGGTGGTACAGGGCCCTCCTTGATGTTCCTCAGGTTGATGGCCAGCCCTCACGGGTGCTTCTGTTATTGTCATCTTTCTCCATTTGACCTCTTGAGTTGCATCCAGTATCTATCTCCTCATGTCTCTAATGGTGGGTCACCCCTAAAACCCTCCTCCTGAGGACATAGCCCCAAGACTATACTCAACCTTTTGAAGAATCAGCTCTGACACCAGGCTACCCTAGGTATCCCTTCCTGTCATCTCTTACCTCTGACCTTCAGTCTACCTGGAGTCCATTCTGTCTCTGTGTGGAGTATCAGCCAGCCCTCACGGCTTCAGAATGCCCTCCTTCAGTGGCTCTGGACCCCACATGATTTACTTGCTCCCCCTGGTGGCTGAGGGCTCCAGGAGGGAGGACAAACGTCACACACAAGTCCTGACATACTGTGCCAGAAGCTTCAGGAAGCTGCAAGGTACTCATTGGGCCCCTACATTTTGGGTTCATCTTGCTCCCATTGACCTGTGCTCACAGAGATGACCTGGAGTGAATGCACAAGAGACCTTCTATCAGTTCTCAGGAGTTTCTCTTCATTCCTGCCTGTTCTGCTTAGGTGGGACTAGCTCCCCACTGAAGTTTCTCTCTCTCTCTCTCTCTCTCTCTGTGTGTGTGTGTGTGTGTGTTCAAAGGACAGCAAGCAAGAGTGACTGAGTGAGACAGTGAGAGAGACAGAGAAAAAGAGACACACAGAGAGAGATAGAGGGGATGGAGGGAAGGGGAGAGAGCCTAGGTGCTCGAGCAGGTGGAGGCTAAAGGACACTGACAACTTGGTCTGTTATTAAAATGTACTGTCTACTGTTTTCCCACACAGGATCTCTCGTTGGACTGTAGCTAACCAGCTAGGCTAGGCTGACTGGTCAACAAGCCCCAAGGATCTTCTCATCTCTGCTTCCCCAGTGCTGGGATTACAAGTGCATGACCCCAAGACTGCCCTTTTCCTATGAAGTATCTTGGTCATGTTACTGAACCTGTGATAAAATACCACGGCCAAGGCAATGTGTAGAAGAGTTTGTTTTGCCTTACAGTTCCAGAGGGTTAGAGTCCATCACAGCAGGGCAGAGGCAGCAAGCAGGCAGACATGGCAGCTGGAGAAGATGCTGCAACTTTACATCTTGAGCCATAAGAACAAAGCAGAGGAGAGAGAGAGAGAGAGCGAGCTGGAAATGGAGAAGGCTCTTTACTCACAAAGCCCACCCTCCAATGACATGCTTCCTACAGCAATGCTGTTCCTCCTACCACCCGTCCACCCCCCAAACAGCACCACAAACTGGAGACCGGGCATTCACCAGGCGTTCACATGCCATAGACTTTGGGGTCATCCTGTTCAAAGCACACCACATGGGCTCTGCAATTGAACTCAGGCCTTCAGGTTCACCTCAGCCCCTGAAGGTCGTCTTTTATAGATTAACTTCACACTGAAGGAAGGAACAGGAACACACAAAGCTTCCCTTCCTCAGCACCTCCTACTTTTATGGCATGATCAAGAGTCACACCTGGAAGGGTGTGGGCCAGAAGTTCAGTCACAACAAAGACCAGACACAAGTCCTTTTCATCAGTCTTCCCACAGGTTGGCTTGGTGTTACTAAAGAACATTCTTTCCCTATCTCTCTGCCTCTTGATCCAGTGATCCTGTCAGATAGCCGTAAATCGACTATTGCACAGTTCCAGGGTGGTTTCCCCTGCCCTGGCCTCACTGCGAATCCCTCGAGGCACTGCAAGAAAGACCGTGAGCCTTGAAGTTAGAATCATCCACTTTACAGAGGCCTCCAGCCAGAGGTCACCCAAAGACAGCTGGGATTTCTGTGGATTGCAGGACAGGCCGGTCCAGCTCTCCACACCCAGAGAACTCTGGAGTGGATAGGCAAGGATCTGGACTGTGGAGGCTGCCAAGGGTCCAAGGCCACATTGAGGGCACACCCTTCTCTAAGGGAAAGGCATCCTGGGAGGAGGTCACCGAAGATCAGCCTGATTATTGCTGCCCAAACCACTGGTGCCTACAGCACTCGAGCACAGCACACACCAAAGCCCTGGCTATATTTAGGCCTAATTTGTGCACTTCCTGGTGTGCCGCCCTCTGCCAAAGTGGCAGCTGGGGCTGGACATGCTTTGCCTCTCACTTCCTTAGCAAGCAGCTGGTGGGCCCTTCTTGACAGCTCACTCTGTTTCCGGGCCAATGGGGATAAGGCTGTGAGGGGGTCCCCAGACCACAGTCATAGAGCTGGGGATACAAGTATTCTGTACACTGAAGCTGGGCAGGGAAGGGTAGGATGAGATAAGGGAACCAGGGAGCAGGGCATGGCTCTGTCTCCCACAATACCCCTCAGGACACCAGGGACCCAAAGGCAAAGCAGGAGAGACTTCTGCCCTCCAGGCCAAGTTGTGGGTGCACAGAGACACAGGGGTAACCACCAGCTGCCCACCCACTGCCCACCCTGCAGGTGCAGCCTGCCTGCCCTCATGGCATTGGAGGAATTGAGGAAACCACTTCAGTAGCCATTTGCAGGTTCTTATTCTGGGCTTTTCCCTCCAGGTTCTTGAGCTCTGACCGGGGCAGGTCAGAGAGGTGGGGCATACCTCCAAAGTCCCAATGCTTCCCTTACCCACATCCCTAGGCCTCCCCACTCGATCCCCTGCCGTGGTTATGTAGCCCTGCAGGAGCAAGGAAAGACATGGAGAGGTGTCCTCCATAGTACCTTCTGCCCTCATGGCCCTCGGATATCAAAGCTGCTCCCTAAACCTTATAGTTTGGCAAAAACTTCTTGGGGAGAAGCCAGAGGCCAAAGTCTGAAAACCTCAGGAGGTGGATACAACTGTCCTCTTCTCCTGACATACCTCAGCCGCAGCCAGTCTTCTTTCAGTAAACCCAGTTGTTAGGGTTTGAATAGAGAACGTCCTTCATCCTTATGTCTTAAATACTCGGTCCAAGCCAGTGGTTCTGTTTTGGAACTTGATGGGAACTCTAGGAAGTGGGGCGTCACTGAAGGAGATTGTGTCCCTGAGGGCTATGTATTGGCCAGCCTATTCCCACTCCCAGTGTTTTGATGACCTTCCAAGCTCACAGGAGCTAATAAGGACTGAACCCTCCAAATCTGTGAGCCAACACCACACATTGTTTATGTCAGCTATTCTGGTTACAGCAATGAGGAAGGCTAACACACCCATTGAACCCCTGTAGAAGGACCTAGCGTCACACAGGCTGATGCCAGGGCAGGCTCAACTTCATGGGGAGATCTGAGGGAAGCAGTGGAGCCCAAGATGTTCAGAAGCTGACCAGACAGAGCCCACTCAACAGGAAGTACCAGGCTATCTGCCTCCGTGAGCTCCACTGGCTCAGAGCCCTGCAGGCTTGGCCCTGAGCATTCAGACAGGGCAACCCCGAGTGGCTGTGCTGTGCTATCTGAGCCAAACCTGCCTTTGCTTCTTTCTCTGTCACAAAATCCCCAGCGAGGCTCCCTGGGAAGCTGTATATCAGTGACCCTAACCTACCCAGGACACAGTTGTATATCAGTGGCACTCCTCTACATAGTAGACACAGCCCAGGGGCATTAGGATAACGGTGACTACGTCACAGCTCTGGAGGTCAGAAGGCTCAGCTCAAGGTATCACAAGACTCTGGTCTTTCTGAAGGCTCCAGGGAGATTCCCTGGACTCTCAAAGAACACAAATGGCCAAGCCAAGGTGGTAACATGTGGTGAACTCGTGGAACCCTGGTCAGGATAGCAGCCCAATGGCAGGCTGAGAGGGTAATGAAGCCCCATCTGAAGGACGGACAGCTTTTGGTGTGGATACTAATGAAGATGAGAACTCAGCTCACCCCCACACGAGGAAGAACGGCATGGCCTCTTTGAGATGGAAGATAAGCTCCCAGGGACAATTTGTTGAGTAGAAACCAGCTGTGCCGAGTGGCATAGAGTTGAAACAGGCCTCACCGGGGCACCCTCCTTTGCCTCCTCATCCCACAGACTGGTGGCCCCTGACATCCAGCTGGAAAATAGCCCCTGAGCCTTCAGTCATTCGATCTCGTCTCTTTCTTGGCCTACATGGGTGGGGTTGTCATTTGCCATAAGATGCAGAACTTAGGTCACAGGTAGACACAGAATGTCCTTACACGGAGCATCCCCCAGCACTGCCACACACAGTGATAATGTACAAGATGACCTGACTAGGGCTACCAGCTTGAGGACACTGGCTCCCAACAAGAGTGTAAGGCAGAGACAAAAGGATACACACACACACACACACACACACACACGCATACACACACTCATCCCATGTTTCTTCCTGAGTGGTGCCAGAGTCCCCACCATGTTTGCTCTTGAATAGTGTCAGAGTCCCTTCATCTCCAGACCTGTGTCCAGATTGTACACTGTCCCCAGATGGTACACTGTCCCTAGCTATCAGGGTCCAAGGGCAATGTGCTTGAAGAAACAAAAGGATCTGAACCAGGCCCTTCCTCCCAGATCCGCAAACAGCACTTCCCAGGAGTCTTGGTTCTCATCATATTCTCTGAATTTACAGGCGCACTACACATGGAAACGAAGAAGCCCTTTTTCTTCATCTACGGCACAAACAACAATCTACTGGGATTAGTCCGTAACTCCTTTCACAGAAAGGGGGTTAACATTTTCCACATCTGTTCTGAAAGTTCTACTGTACGCATTTAGAATTCCATAAACAAAGGGAAAATGGCATGTGTCCCCAGAGAAGAGTTGTTTCGAAACGCCTCATTTTGCTCACAGTGGTGTAGTGGACACCTGAGAGCTGGCTTCTCTGGATCCCAGGTTAGGAAGGAGCCAGGCATCCATAGTAGAGAGAAAGTGTGGTGTGATGGAGGAGAGAGGAACCCTTCGTCCCTACAAACAGGTGTCTGCTAACTAGCACTGAAGACCCACAGAAGCGGAAAGATGAACACCTTATAGGAAACACAAATGACGGTGGCAGGAGCATTTGTGGGCCCTAAAGCCACTCTGAGGAACATGTAGCCCCAGACCCAAAGCTCATCTGTGGGAACACGCACTTTACACCGGGGGTAAACACATGGCTGTGCAGAAATCCCATGGTTACTTTAGGAAACTAGTAGTTAGCAATGCGGCCCTAGTAGACACAGCGATGTGTTGTAGGCTCTGCCCTTTGTCCACAGCCGCAGACTGCAGTCCTGGTCTGGGGCTACCTAAGAGCAATCTGTCATGCTGCCACATTAACCAGGTCATAGCCGAGAGACCAAATGACTGGCATCAATCAGGGCATTGGAGTGGTTCCTTTGCCCCCACACCGAGGAGGGATGCTGCTGCTCCCTCAGGTGGAGTCCCAGATCCAAGGGCAGACTAAGTCAGTTGGAAGGTCAGTGTCTCATAGCTGACCTGCATACACTAGGAAAGTGCTATTGTCCCAAAGTCACAATTGAGAGCTAGATTATTACACACCAAACAGACCTCTGAGGTCCTCCATTAGTCTAAACAGAGACACATGCCTCCCCATAGACCTCCAATCAGGAGAGAGAAAGTGGCAGATGCAGACTGGAGAGCAGAGAGAGTCCAGGGCCGAATGCAACCTGGAAACCATTAGGGAGGATAGTACTGGTCTACTGAGCATCTTAACACGGAACACACACCAAGCATTAGGGAGTGCCCGTGGAAAACTCTTGTCAGTTATGTGGTGTTCTGTGGCTGTTTCCTTAGACTGTATGTGATCACTGTCATTGTCCTAGCTACTTTCCTATTGCTGTGGTAAGCCACCCCCACCAAGACAACTTATAGAAGAGTTTACTGGGCTTCCAGTGAGTTAGAATCCTTGCGCATCACTGTGGAGAGCATGGTGGCAGTCAGGCACTGGAGCAGTATCCTGTTCTAAAAGCAGGAAGCAGAGAGAGGGCACACTGAAAATGGCCTGAGTCTTTTGAAACCTCAAAGTCCACCCAGTGATACATCTCTTCCAACAAGACCACACCTCCTAATCCTTCCCAAACAGTTTCATCAGTTGAGGACCAGGCATTCAAACATATGAGCTTGTGAGGCATTCTCATTCAAACCACCACAGTCATCTTGAATCGTAAGAGCTGTGGTCCCTCACACTGGATCCTTACATGGTTGAACCCATTAACATTTCTTATGGAAGGAGGATCTGGTGGATTTGGGGACTTATATTAGCATGCCAGTTAGATTGATGGGGTGCTAAGGCAGTCAAAGGGAATGAGTGAGAAAAGGAGGAAGCTGGCAAAGCAAGATTTGTGCTGAACCAGAGTTTCTAGGGAAAACATTGACAGAGGTTCAGTTGTATGCTTGTGGACCCTGCAAGACTTTAAAGTAGGGGTTTTCAACCTTCCTGATGCTGTGACCCGTTAATACAGTTCTTCATGTTGTGGTGAATCCCCCATCTCAACCATAAAATTATCTTCATTATTATAATAGAACTGTAATTTTGCTACGGTTGTGAATCCTAATGTAATATTTGTGTTTCCCGAATGTGTTTGGCAACTCCCATGCAAAGGTCACTTGACTCCCAAAGGGGTTGTGACCCACAGGTTGAGAACTGCTGCTTTAAAGCCTGATGACAATTCACTGAAGAAGTAGAAGAGATGCCCATGATCCCCAAGGTACTTGCTACTATGAAGGAAAATCTCCTGGGATAAAAGCTGCACTGGCAACTCCCCTAACCAGGTCACCAAGATGACCATGGGTGAGGATCATACAGGGCAATAGGAGGTCCCACACTGAGTTGTGGATTTTTGGTCCTGTACTGTATGAGTTAGTCTTCTCTTGCTGTGATAAAATACCATGATGAAAGGCATCTTATAAAAGACGGGGTTTATTTCGCCATATGGTTCCAGAGGGAGAATTCATAAAGGCAGGAAAGGCACCATATCACATGGTGGCCTGAGTAGGAATCATATATCAACCATACACAGAATGCAGCAAGGGAGAACAGGAAGCAGGCTGAGGTTATAAAACCTTAAAGCCCAGCTTGTGACACGTTTCCTCCAGCAAGGCTAAACTTCCAACCTCTCCAAACAGCACTGCCAACTGGGGACCAAGTGTTCAAACACATAAGCCTATAGGGGCATTTCTTTTGTTCATTTAAACCACCACCCCTACCAATACCATACCTGAGTATACCTTAATTCATAGCAACTCTAGAAACTCCAGGGCAGTGGGCAGCAGTAGGCAGGCCTATAGAAGAGTTCAGGTAGGAAAGACAAACCCTGTCACAGGGATGGGCAGTCACCTCCCACACCTCCTGAGGGCATTCTGCAATATCCTCCCTTGCCAATATTGCAGTGAGAGTGGACAGGCTGCTGGGACTCTCCCTACAAACTATGGTTAGAATTTCACTGAGAATGTGAATTGTGAAGAAGTCACGTTTGGTTGGGTGAAATGGGAGCTTATAGAGTTGCCCAATCTCTGTAGGGTAGTAAATACCAAACAGTGTAGTCAGCCTGGTAGACATGACAAAATTACAGAAAGCTGCTGTGGGACAATAGTCTTGTATCCTGTCACTTATATTGTATTGTTTTAGTAAAGCACTGATTGGCCAGTAGCCAGGCAGGAAGTAGAGGTGGGGTTACGAGAGCAGGAGAATTCTGGGAAGAGCAAAGGGTCGGTCTGTAGTTGTCACAGAGGAAGCCAGACACAGAGGAAGCAAGATGAGAATGCCTCACTGATAAAAGGTACCAAGCCACGTAGCTAACATAGACAAGAATAATGGGATAATTTAAGATGTAAGAATTAGTTAATAAGAAGCCTGAGCTAATAGGCCAACCAGTTTATAATTAATGTAAACCCCTGTGTGTTTCTTTGGGACTGAACGGCTGCAGGACCTGGTGGGACAGAAATCTCTGTCAACAGAAACCTCCTAGGAATTAGAAAAGATATCAGTTAATTGCCCAGGCTAAAGCCCTTTCTACAGCTGGATGTGGCTGGTAAAAATAAAAAATGAAATGAAACCACCCACAAAATGAATCAGGAGGAATGACTCAATTCTTGAGAGATAATTAAGTGTATCCCTCCACCCATGACACTGTGTCCAATATTGTTCTTTTGAGGAAACAATGCTAGTATTAAGGAGACTGTACTGGCCTGCCCTTGGGTCCTGACAGGATATGTCCTCAGCTGCAGTCACTAAGAGCACCTCCTGTGCACGTTCACTACGTTCCCTTTAAAAGGTGGCCTTGCCCACTCCCCATCTCTCTCTCTTTTTCTCTTCTGCTGCTCTTGTTCGCAGGGATTAGTCTCTGCCCCCCTCTCTGCCCTCCTCTCTGTTCCCTCTCTGCCCCTTCCCTTTCCTCTTCTAATAAACATGCTACGTGAGCTTTGTTGTATGATGTGACTTCTCTTTGTGACCTTTTTTTAAATCACAGCAAACAACGGACGTAGTGGGATCTTTCCCTATTGGGCGGTGCCTTCCCAGTGCTTTCGTTAGTATTCCCTTAGCTGCCGAGACCCAGGATCAATCCCCATTGACCTGACATAGGCAATAATTCACCTTAGAGTCTTGCTCCAAGCTTACCCTCACAGTCCCCCTATTTGTCATAGGATGGTGGCTTAGGACCTTGCTGTGTCATCCTGCACATCTTCTATTCAAAGCCTTCATTACACAAATTACGTAATGCTAACTTCTGAGTGTCTTACAGAGTCAGAAAACCCTGGAATGAGGGCAAAGACATATGAAAGAATGAGAATGGAAATCAGGGCGGACAAATGGAAGGGTTGAGTCTAACTGTGGAACTTGGGGGTGTTTTATGATTGGGTAAGACAAGTACGCTACCACAGAAGGTTAGTAAATAGTAAATGTGAGTATAAAAGAGCTGAGAGAGTGGGGGGGGGGTTATGTGTGTGCGTGTGGGGGTGGTTTGTGTGTGTGCGTGGGGGGGATCTGTGTATGTGGGGTCTATGTGGGTCTCTGGGGGGTCTGTGTGTGTATGTGTGTGGTCTGTGTGTGTGTGTGTGGGTGGGTCGGTGTGTGTGCATGTGGGGGGTCTCTGTATGTGTGTTTTGGGGGTCTTGGAGTGCTGCTGCATTTCACTCCTCACCTTGCTCAAGTTGTTTGCCATTTGTATAATTTGATCAAAAGAGGGACTGGGACAGAACATGTTTTTATTTATTTATTTTTATTTTTGAGACAGGGTTTCTCCGTAGCTTTTTTGGTTCCTGACCTGGAACTAGCTCTTCTAGACCAGGCTGGCCTCGAACTCACAGAGATCCGCCTGCTTCTGCTTCCCTAGTGCTGGGATTAAAGGCGTGCGCCACCACCACCCGGCGGGACAGAACATCTTAAGGGGATTTTGAGCAAATTAAGACTCCTGTAGGACAGCCTAACAAGCTATATGGTTCAGTGCCTCCATCATCACGAGCAACTTGGAAGGTTATGGGGGCTATGGAAGAAACAGCCTAAACAGGTGGTTCTAATAGGGTTTTGGTCTCCGTCATGGAAAGGGGCAGGAGCTCAGCATACAGAACCAGAACAACAATTGCTAACAATCATATGTAAAACAGTTGTATACATTCTTCCACCTTAGTAACAGTAAAATAGACCTTATTTAATCAAGGTTTGGATTAAAGTTCTCTGCCCAAGCCTTTGTCTAGGATGGCACAGCATCAAAATCTGCAAAAGTGGTATATCTATTATAGCAGCATGGTTTCTGCTCGCAATCCCTGTCATTAATGCCACGTGAGCTGTTCTGGGATCAAGCTACTGAGCCTCCTCTGGTACCTATTGCCAGACTAGGCCAGACACTGAAAAGGGCACTGTACATCTTTTCAGGTGTCTGGTGCAATAGAGGAAGAAATAAAGGTACCACAGAAGAACGGGTGACTTCACTATAGTGGCTTAAATATGAATGCCCCACATCGGCTCATACATCTGAATGCTTAGGCATCAAAGAGTGACACTATTTCAGAAGGATTAGGAGGTGTGGCTTTGTTGGAAGAAGTATGTCATTATGGGTGAACTTTGAGGTTTCAGAAGGCCACACCAGGCCCAGACTCAATCTCTCTCTCTCTCTCTCTCTCTCTCTCTCTCTCTCTCTCTCTCTCCTGCATACATATCATGACCTAACTCTCAGCTACTTCTCCAGCACCTGCCCACTTACCACCATGGTCCTGCCATGATAATAACAGACTAAGCCTCTGAAGCTATAAGAAAGTCCCAGTTAAATGTTTTCTTTCATAAGAATTGCCTTGGTCATGGTGTCTCTTTACAGCAAAAGATTAGTGACTGTGATGTTCAGCAACACAAACGAACACAGACACCATGAGGCTAAGAAAGAGGAGAGGGGAAGAACCCGGTGGGCTGAGGAATAGGAATGACAACGGGTCTATGATCATCTTTACTGACAATTAAGCTGTCTGCAGTAGCCTGGCTTTATGGATTGCCCAATGGAAAATAAGTAAAAGCTACTGATTTTATTTTATTAAATGGATGGAATGTTCTCTCTTACTTACTGGCAGATGATGGGTTAGCCGCTGTGAGGATAACAGATGTGGAAGGAGGAAATATAACAGGGTCCACCAGGGATCAGTTCCTGGTAGTTTTCGTGTGACAGCCAATAGTTCGTTAGTCCTCTCAGATGAATGGTGGGTGAATACCGTAATGGAGCAAGTGTATAAATATACCTGTATTGTGTGTAATTAACAAATAGACGGCACAGGAATACCTATGCTTGTCAGCGAGGGATTCGAATATGCCCTCATCTGTGTGGACACTGCCACGGGCCTCTTGCAAGCATTTACATACAAGCAAACAACAGGTAAGGCTACCGTCAATGCCCTCACCCAACTCAGTGGTGTGTGTGAGCACACCAAAGAACGGGCAGTCAAAAGGACTCATTTCACAAACACGAATTTGCAGAACTAGGTGGAGGATCTCTACATCATATGTCATTTCCACCTACCTTACAACCTTAGTATTTGGAAGAAAGGATGTATTGCTAAAATAGCAATGCAAGAGTAGGAATGAAAGAATCCTACCTTCATTGCTGAAAAAAAGACCTCAGAAGTTATTAAGTTTACTAGATGAAATTCCCAGTGTTGAAGATGGGCCTTCTCTCTGTGAGTGCTTGGAAGGGACCCACACACAATACAGTCGCCACTGCTGTTGGTTGCATGCCAGAACTGAACATTTTAAGTCTCTCCTGCCCAAAATATCACTTATTTTAGTTGTTGGACTCGTAGAAATCAGGCTGACTTAGCTGGACTCTCTCTCCCTACTGGCTTGTATTGACAATGCCAGAGAATGCCATGTGCTTTGCTACTGGGAGACAATTGTCACAAGTGATATTTCTTAATTATAGAGTCTACGTATTGTTGTCCATGCACCTGTCAAGATGTGCCCATTGGTGCAATAGTGGCATGATTGACGGGAGTTCAACCAACTAATTTTTGTTGGCTTGAAATGCCCACTCCATAGAAGGAAATAAATGCTTGGTACTAAATCCTGGGGGAGGAGGTTGTGACTATGGAGGTCATAGGCTCTAATATGGAAGCTACTGATTTTATTTTATTAAATGAATGTGATGTACCCATCAATTCACCTTTAAAAGGTTTCTTTTAAAGATTAATTTATTTCTATGTATATGGATGTTTTGCCTACATGTATATCTTTGTACGCCTGGTTACCTGTGTATGCTTGGTACCTGTGGAGGGCAGGAAAAGGCATTGAATCCCCTGAATCTGGAATCACAGATGGTTGTGAACCACTGTGTGGGTACTGGGAATTGATCCTAGGTACTCCGGAAGAGCAGCCAGTGTTCATTTTTTTTTTTTTTTTTTTTTTTTTTTTTTTGGTTTCTTTGAGACTGGGTTTCTCTGTGGTTTTGGAGCCTGTCCTGGAACTAGCTCTTGTAGACCAGGCTGGTCTCGAACTCACAGAGATCCGTCTGCCTCTGCCTCCCAAGTACTGGGATAAAAGGCGTGCGCCACCACCGCCCGGCCAGTGTTCTTGATTTATGAGTCATCTCTCCAGCCTCTAAATTACTTCCTTAACATTGATATCCACACCCCTACATGATTGCTGTTGTTAATTGTAGTCAGGATACCCCCTCCTCCTTTTCCTTCTTCCTCTTTTTCCTCTTGAGGATAGTGTTATGACGTAAAGGTTTTAGATAGGCACCACTTCAGACTCTGCTGCCCGCTGCACTACACGTAAGTTTCTCTTAAGACAGCCTTCAGCTTTCCTTGGTAGATGTTTCATGGTTCTGGAATCTCCAATGTCCTAGGGTCTATATTGTAACTTAGATTTTACCCTTACAGCTTCAAGTAATGGCATCTCAGGAGCTGTTTTCAAGGACTTTGACACACACTGTCTTCCCATGGATGCCGTCTGGAACCATACAGCAGGTTTCCATGACCCCTTCAATCTTTAACCTTCCATAATTGTAAAAGGATAGCATGTGGAGGATGTTCTGCTGCCAACTTGAGATATGACCCCATAGGACCACAGTTTTATCCACTCCTCTGTGCTGACTCCGAGGAATACTTACCTAGGCATTGGCCTTCAAGACTAGGGAACCCCTTTCACGCGATAAAGATACAAGACAATGCCTCCAATAAGTGTGGTCTTGCCCTTGGGATCTTTCCGACTGTCCCAGTGGAGCACAGGAGTTTATCTGTAGTGGTGCTGTTCTCTTTATAATCATAGCTGCTTTCTCAGCACCAGCCTGAATGCTCTCCTGTCTTGGAATTTTCTCTGTCAACCAAATTAGTGTATTGCCTTTAAATTAAGCATTACTCAAGTTCTCAGATTATAGGCAGAATGAAACCAGGTTCTTGGCCCAAATACCACATGAATGGCCCTGTCACTGGTCCTTACGGAGTTCTTGTTCTCATTAAAAACTCACGAACTGAGGATCGACAGTCTATTTCTCTTAGCATTCTCGTCTTCCAAACCCTCACTAAAGTGGCCCATTAAGCTCTACTTCACACACACTAGGGCTTTTTCTAGACCAAACTACTGAACTCTTCCTCATTCCAGCCAAGTTCAAAAGGCCCAAGAGTCACATGGTCAGGTTTTTCACAGCGGTTCCACTTCTTTTTTTAAAAAAATAATCGATTTAGTTTTATTTTATGTGCATTGGTGTTTTGCCTGCATATATATATAAGGGTGTTGGATTCCCTGGAACTGGAGTGACAGACAGTTGTGAGCTGCCATGCGGGTTCTGAGAATTGAACCTGGGTCTTCTAGAAGAGCAGTCAGTGCTCTTAACCACTGAGCCGTCTCTCCAGCCCCAGCAGTTCTATTTCTTAATGCCAGATTTCCATCTTAATCCTTTTCCTGTGATAAAATACCCTAACAAAAGCAACTTGAGGAAGAAAGGGGTTTGTAGGGGTTTTTTTGCTTTTTGTTTTTGTTTTTGTTTGCTCTCACACTTTGAAGGTATAGTCCACCATAATGGAAAGATCCTAGCTGTAGGAGCTTGAAGCAACTGATTATATTGCATCCAGTAAGGAAGCAGAGAATGGTAAACATTTGTGCACATACTTACTTATTTCTTTATTCATTGAAACACAGTCTCACTGTGTAGCTGTTGATGACCTGGAGCTCTTTCTGTAGAACAAGGTGGCCCCAAACTCATAGCAATCCACCTGCCTCTGCTTCCCAAGTGCTCGGTGCTCGGATTAAAAGTGTGCCATCATGTTTGGTTCTCTCTCTCTCTCTCTCTCTCTCTCTCTCTCTCTCTCTCTCTCTCTCTCTCTCTCTCAACAGTCTAAGATTCCAGCTCAGGAGACTGCCTTGAGAATGGACCTAGAAAATCCCTAGGGGGGCTCACGTATATCACCAGAAGGGATGACTGCTATCATCCTTGATTCGTGGGCCAGTCTTTCCTTCTGGGTGGTAAGAATTTCATTAGGCAGGTGGGCTGGGATAGGAGTGACGTGCTACAGGTAAATGCGCAGTGAGAGGAGAGCGTCACTCAGTAGATGCATGGTAGGAGTGGCGAACAGTCATGTGAGCACACTCTAAGGTTTGGTCAGTCCTTGATGGAGAGGGAATCCTGTGTTTGCTGGACCTTTGAGTTGTTACTGACGTTCAAAGCTTTGTCTTGCTTGTTAGGGCCTGTGGCAGCCTGGATGACCTTCAGAAACCCTTTCTAAGTAGAGGCCTGTGGAAGACTCCAGAAAGAACCTCCAACAGGAGTACTTTCTGATGCTTTCAGTCACCTGCTCTTTTGGACTCCAGAGTGTCCAAAGGGGACACTGCACAGGGAGATGGGCCTCTGCACATCCTAGTCCTGCCACAGCAAAAAGCAACTGGAAGCCAGATTTCAGGACACTGCACACCTTGTTGCTGTAGCTCATCAGATGGCCTCTTTCTCAGGGTTTCCACGGGAGCCTCCCTTCCTTTGCCCTGTGTTCCGGGGGCCTCCTCCGGGATGATTTTTAATATCTTTGCCAAATTAAATGTGAGCCACCTAATTACAATGGGGACACCCTGCCCTTGGACGAGCAGACTCGAGGTATAGAACTGTTGCACCAGCATCGCATTCTCCCAGAACTCTGAAGGGCAGGGAACTAGAAGCTCTGCCTGCCTCTGCTCAGGATGGACTCATCAGCCCCAGTGACTACTGTGAGCTCTGTAAGGAGAGCTCGTTGCTGGTCCAAGTTCCTCATGGACAAGAGAGTATCAAGCCCACCAAGAAGGCAGCTGAGAGCCCTCCATGGCTGTGACCACTCCTGTCACTTTGTGACCTCTGGAAAGTGAGCCAGGGAAGCAGGCTTGAAGCTTGAGGTTGGCATGTGGCTCATTGGTGGCTAAGGCCATGGCCGGCATGAGAAGGAGCTGAACAAACTATTTCTAGAACTGCATCTGGGCCAGACCCTCCTTAGAAGGGCGTACTGCAGAGTCTGTATGCCGTGAGCCTAAGAAAACCTCTCAAAGCTGGCAAAAACACTAGGAGTCCCAGGGACCAAGAGCCCCTTCCTTTGAAGACTCTGAGCACTCTGGAATCCAAAAGAAGAAGTGACTGAGAGTGTCAGAAAGTACTCCTGTTAGAGGTTCTTTCTGGAATCGTTTATGAGTGAATATAGTATAGGCTGTTTCTGGATGGAAACCTGTACCCCTCAGATTTGTTCCTGATGCTTCTGTCCTCCAACAGTTGAGGGTTATCAGAGGTCCTTGCCGTGGACTCGGTGTGGCTTGGTATTGTGAGAGTTCCAAGGATGCCTCTGTCATCGATACCCTATGTCATGTCTGGGGACCACAAGTTTTGGGGAAAGAGGGGAGAGGAGAAATGAACACTCAGAAGCTCTGGCTTCCTGGGGGTAAAATTGGGTGAGAACTCCAAAAGGGCTTATTTAGAGGTGAGGCTGACCCAGAATCTCAGCAGCATGGAAAGAGGAGGCATGCTCCAGATCACTAGTCTCTGGGCACCCCCATCAGAGCAGCCACCCCCCAACCTTGAAGGCATCCTGCTCCTGGTGGGGTCTAAATCCTTCCCTCAGCTGTTGTTGGTTCTTGTCTTGGAAAAGTCTTCCTTCGGTGTTATCTTTTCAAAACAGTTCTGTTGAGATATAGTTCACATACCACGCAGCCCACCCACCCGTGGTGTGGAGTCTGGTGGTTTGAAGAAATTCACGGACACCAACACCACCACTATAGTCATTTGTAGAACATTTACATCACCTCCAAGAACAGCCCTGGGCAGCAGTGAATCTGTTTTCTGTCTCATGTTCTCTGCTCTGGGAGTTTCACAGGGGTGGCATCATTGGCCTGTGTCAGTTCTTCCTCATGTGGAGTTTTCTTTGGACATGCAAACACTAATTATGCCTGCTTGATTTGCTTGCAGTGAGCCCTTGAGTTCTAATAACTATTAGGCATATTTGGGTTAGGAATGTAACTCAATGTTGAAAACCCTGCATCCCAACTACAGCACGCACACATACACACACACACACACACACACACACACACACACACATGCACATCTTGAATGAAAGAATCACTGCTCAGAGGTCAGCAGTACAGGGCACCCTAATACCTGGGCTTCCGGGCTTCAGGTAAGGGAGGAACCACCATGGGTAGAGATAAGCACTTCACCCATCTCTCTTGAGTTTCTTAAACTTGCCACAACCTCTGACAGCAGGGATAGCATACTCTCTTAGAAGAGTCATTGACACCACAATTCTCCTCCCAAGCCACCAGCATCAACTTTGACCCCCCCCTCAATCCCAAGCCCACTTCTCTGGAGGGACAGTAAATGCTGGACAACTATCCCACAACTGGGGCATGTTGGCAGCTGCCAGTGGTGTGGGGGCACGCAGGCAGGAAGAAAAGATATATTTGAAGGAAGTTGAGTTGAGGGAGCGATGTGTAAACACCTGTGTGTATGTGTGTCTATGTGTGTGCTTACATATTACATATGTGTGTGGAGGCCGGAGGTGAGCGTTTGTTGCTTTCCTCAATTCTCCACCTTAATTCTTGATGCAGGGTTCCTCACTGCACCTGAGCTCACAAACTGGGTGGACTAGTTGGGCCACTGAGCCCCAGGGCTCCACCTGTCTCTGGCCCACACTCAGGGCTGGGGTTACAGAAGTGTTGCTCAGCCCAACTTTTATGTAAGTGCTGGGGATCCAGATTCAGGTCCTCATCCTTGTGCAACGAGATCCTTATTGACTGAGCCATCTTCCAAGCCCAAGATGTTTTAAGCATTGTAAATGTCAAAGATGCAAAGCATTCTTCTGGGCTGCTATGATAAAACACTCAACCAAAGGAACCTAAGAGTGGAGTCTGCTCACAGCCAAGGAAGTACACAGAAACCATGAAGGATGGTATTGGCTAGTTGACTTACAGGATCAAACTTAACCAGCTTTCTTATATAGCCTAGGGTCACATGCCCAGAGAAGGATGTCATGCCCACCGTAGGATGAGTTAAGCCCAGAAGGACCCTGACCTAGTTCACCACGAACACAAGCCAGCCCAGGGTGATTAGATTCAACATGGTCTGGATCAAGGCTCCATGTGTCAGACTGGGAGAAGAAATTGGGTCACGGTCAGCATGACTCCTTTTGGACTCTGGGCTCTGAGAGAGTCTTCATGATAAAACCACAGGCTTTCATGTTAACGGCAGTAAGTCCCATCTGCCTTGACACAGCTTCAAAGAACTGGTCCCTCTTTCTCTGTGAGATCAGTGAATGTGTCCCCAGGGGCCTTTGAGTCTGGAAATCAGAAGGTTGAGAACTGAAAGAACCACAAGACCAAGAGCCCAGCAGGAAGGCCAGGAGAGAACTTGACCTCAGGGTGAAGTATGTAATATCCTTACCCCTTGTCATGCTGTGCTTCAGGAGCCAGGAAAGGTGTCTGCTGCATGCTGACTCTGCCTGCTGCAGTGCCCACGACCCCACCACCCGGGACTCAAGTTTCCCACCACATTTGTCCGTGGGTCATCTGCCCACGAAGTGTGAGGATCATAAGGCATTCCATACTCTGCACTGGGTCCTGCACATTGACAGCTGTCTCACGCAGTCCTATCAATCAGCTTCAATCAATCTCCCATCAGCAGGGAGGGGATGTTCAGGGAATCTTCCAGAATGCAGATGGTGAGAGTCCAGCAGCTTCCAAGTAGTTTTGGGTTCATTTAGATGATTCTGGGATCTCACGGAATGACAAGTTTGGGTGAGGTTATGGCAGGCATGGGAGTAGGGGAATGTTGACAGGGGTTTCAGGTCCCATAGTCATTAAGTCCCAAAGAAATACACAGAAAACATTAATCATAAACTGATTGGCCTATTAGCTCAGGCTTCTTATTAACTCTTATAACTTATATTAGCCCATAATTCTTGTCTGTGTTAGCCATGTGGTTCGGTACCTTTTTTGACGAGGCAGTCACATCTTGCTTGCTCTGTGTCTGGCTTCCTCTGTGTCTGAGTGAGACTGCAGACTGACTGTTTCCTCTTCCCAGAATTCTCTTGTTCTCGTTGCCCTGCCTATACTTATTGCCTAGTCACCCACCTATACTTCCTTCCTGGCTACTGGCTAATCAGCATTTTATTAAACTACAATCAACAGGGCACAGACCATTGTCCCAGACCATTGTCCCACAGCAGGGGAAGTCACCCATCCTACTAGAGCCAACCATGCCACCACAGTTGGGACACTGAATGGGGGAGGGGGGTCTCGCAAATCACAGTGCACATCACAGTGTCCTCTCCCTCTCCATTCTTCTGTGTCTTGAGGCTCAGGCTCAGGAATTGGCACCATTTACCCTTTCTCAAGCTTGGTGTGTGTGTGTGTGTGTGTGTGTGTGTGCTTGGACATACTCAGTTTCTGGGGCTGTGGACTTAAATCTTTGAAAGTCCATATTAGAGACCAAACCAGCATCACAGAAGCTCCCATCAGGGTGTGCACTTGGGCAGGTGTGCCCCCACCCTCAGGCAGTGTCCTGGGGCTGGGCTGGCAAGCTTGTGACAGCCTTCTCATGGAAGGCCAAGATTTAGTGGCAGTATCTCTGACCACCTGACGGGTGGCCCTGAGCTCACCCCATAGGCTCATAGATCTGTCTCATATCCCTGTTGGTATTGCTGAGCCGAGAGTCTAAGCACAGTCACTCACCTAAGCCCTAGAGCAAGCTCTTAAGCGGTTGCACTTAGAAACAAACAAACAAACAAATGTTGCACTTGAGTCAGGCGTGATGCACTGTACCGTTAATCCCAGCATTTAGGAAACAGAGGCAGGTGAATTTCTGTGTACTTGAGGCCAGCTTGCTTTATATAGCAAGTTCCAGGGCAGCTAGAGCTATATAGTGAGACTCTGTCTCAGAAAAAAATAAATAAATAAAAAGGAGGTGTACTTGACTTAGCTCTGGCTGCCTCTCCTGAAAGCAGAGCATTTCCCTTAAATGAAATGACCGCTGGCCCCAGCTGGAAGCGGTCATCTCATCTCTAAAATTCATTTGGATGTGCCGGTTCTTTTCTGCAAAATGCTTCTCAGAATTTCTATAAAGAAGGATTTAAAAATAGCTGCTAGGAGACACAGTGAGCTATGACCCAATTATTGATTAAGAGAGGGAAGCAGATGCTCACTGGGCATGCTCGCCTCTGCCCAGGCCTTCCTTACAGCAGGCTCAGAGCCTGTGCACTCCAGGACCTCTCAGGAGAAGGCGTTAACATCTCAGCATGCATCCAGAAAAAAAATATGTGTTTCTGACTCCTGAATTTTCTGTACCTCAGGTTCTTTCAGCCTGCACTATTTCTCACCTGGCTCTTACTTCAGGGACCAGGGAGTTTATGGGTCTAAGAACGTCCACGCACCCGCTGGCCCCTCCTCACTGCACAACCACCCCCCAAGTGTTTCCAGAATTTTTGAGTTCCAGGACAATTGTTAGGGGCTTGTTCCTGGTCCCCTAGTTCTGAGCAACCGCATGACATCAGCACAGGTTCTAGCTACAGCCCTGGCTCTAAAAGAATCTCAGGACTCCACAGCTCTCCTATTGCTCTACAGTTTAAGACTCTGGGCTTAGATCTGCTGGGACTAAGAAATGGCTCTGAGCTCCATACCTCAATCTTGCTCCTTCAAGGGTCACTCAGCAAATAAGGAAGACCATTATACTGTGGAGAGATGCTGAGAACATTGGTACGCCCCTGCCCTCAGTGGGTTCAGGAACCAGGGGACAATTACACAGCATGGAGATGCTTTAGAAGCAGGGTTCACTATCAGGAAAAGACGATGCGGAATGGACTTATAGCAGGACGTCATAATCTGGGGACCAATGGTCAACGGGAATTTCTGGGAAGTGCCATTTGAGAAATGGCATTTGAGTAGTGACCTTAACATGGCCTTCTTCTCCCTCTATCTTTAAACAGACAGGCTATCTTCTACCACTTTCTCCATTCTTAGGCAGGCAAGGCTTGGCCTCTAGCCCACACCCCAGGAATAGGTTTGTCCAGTGCCTCCCTCTGAGATCAAATACTTCCATATGTAAGCCTCCTTGAAGGAGGTGTGTCACTGGGGAAGAGCTTTAAGGTTTCAAAAACCCACACCATTCATTCCCAGTTAGCTTTCTCCTGTGTCTCAAGATGTAAGCTCTCAGCTACTGCTTCAGCACCATGGCTGTCTGTCTGCTGGCATGCTTCCTGCTGTGATGGTCATGGACTCTCACCCTCTGAAACTGTAAGCCCCCAATAAACTCTTTCTTCTGTAAGTTGTTTTGGTCATAATGTCTTATCACAGCAATAAAAAGCAGCTAAGACACACACCTGCTTCCTCAGTGTGTTGTTCTGGTGTATATTTAATTCTTACACTCCAAATCTATTTGAATATAGGTCTTATATGTTGTAGTAAGGACGTTGCTTGTTTGTCCCGGCCGCCCAGAACAGAAATAATCACACAGAAACCATATTAATTAAATCACTGCTTGGCCCATTAGCTCTAGCTTCTTATTGGCTGACTCTTACATATTAATTTAACCCGTTTCTATTAATCTGTGTATCACCACGTGGCTGTGGCTTACCAGCTAAAGTTCTCTGGCTCTGGTGGGGCGACATGGCTTCTCTCTGACTCCACCTCCTTTCTCCCAGCATTCAGCATAGTTTTCCCCACCTAGCTCTGTTCCCCTACAGCTTGCTTTAGGCCCAAAGTGGTTCCTTTATTTATCAGTGGTAATCACAGCATACAGAGGGAAGTCCCACATCAATGTGTAATACATGGGGTTGGTTTTTTTGCTTTTTTTTCGAGACAAGGTTTCTTTGTAGTTTTGGAGCCTGTCCTATAACTCACTTTGTAGACCAGGCTGGCCTCGAACTCACAAAGATCTGCCTGTCTCTGCCTCCTGAGTGCTGGGATTAAAGGTATGTGCCACTACCACCCAACTTATGGGGTTGTTTTGTAATCAGTTCCTAAGATCACTTTATCTTTACTTGTTTTTTAACAAGTGAAGAAAAGGTGTAATCTGTAAATGCTATTTCTAGACACTTTGGTCTCTGGTTAGAAGGGCAGTTGAACACAGAACCCTGGAAGAGGGCTCTACCCAATCGACAGCCATCACCAGATAGTCTCTCCTTCCTTCTACTTAGTTATTTTCAGATTTATCTATCTATCTATTTATTTATTTTTTGAGATGGGTTCTCTATGTAGCCTTGGCTTGTTTGGAGCTTGTTATACAGACCAGGCTGACCTTGAACTCATGGAGCCCCGTCTGCCTCTGCCTCCCAGTACTGAGATTAAAGGTGTGCCACCACACCTGGTTTATTCTAGTTTTCCCACAATTACCTTGAAGCAGAAGTCTTGTTATTTTAAAACTTGATAGTACACAGAAGGAAGTCCCTCTAAGCCAGGAAGGTGCGTGTGTCCCACCCATCTGGCTGCCTCTGGGAACAGTGTCTGGGGCCCGTGTGTAGAGCTGGGTTTAGGCTGGGAATAAGTCCTTTACAGAGGGAAAGCCCAGAATCTCAGGGCGGGATGGCTCTGGGAGCCCACAGAGAGGTACCTGGACATGCTAGGTTGGGACCCTGAGGTCAAATGCCTAAGGTGCCTCCCTATAGTAGGGTCAGGCTGTAGATGCAACCTGATGAACCGGTACTTCTGATGGAAAAGCTCACAGTAATGCTAAAAGCATTTCAGGAATTAAACAGAGATTAATAACTATAGGCACATGCTCACAGTGACTTAATCATTGCCTTCCAGGCCAGGCTAGAAAAGCAGGGCTACCTGGCCTGCACTAGGGGCCTTTGTTTTGTTTTGTTTTTTCGTGACAGGGTTTCTCTGTAGCTTTGGTGCCTGTCCTGGAACTAGCTCTTGTAGACCAGGCTGGCCTTGAACTCACAGAGATCCACCTGCTTCTGCCTCCCTAGTGCTGCGATTAAAGGCGTGCGCCACCATGGGGCCCAACTTTTGTTGTTTTGTCACCAGGGACCTTTGATGAACTGGTTAGACCTACCATTGGCCAGGCCGGTAGGGATGGCGGCATTAGAGGCACAGCTTGCGTGGATCTCTCAGGAACCTCAAGTACACAAATAGCCCTTACTCTCTGGGGTTTCCTGGAACTTCCTGGAACACTAGTAGGTGCCAGCACACCCTGAGGGCAGAGGAAAGGAGGTCACTAGCAGCTGCCAGGACACCTGAGGGTAGAGGAAAGGAAGTCACTAGAAGGTGCCAGCACACAGGAGGACAGAGGAAGGGGGGCTCAGTAGCCTCAGCCTCTCTGTGTTCCCGGTTACTTTGGGTTACCTTATACTAGAGTCCCTGCAGTAGGGAGGGTCATGTATAAAATGCTGATCCTTAAGAACACCCCAAGAAGCTGGGCAGTGATGGCACATGCCTTTAATCCCAGCACTCAGACCCGGGAGGCAGAGGCAGTCGGATCTCTGTGAGTTCAGGGCCAGCCTGGTCTACAAGAGCTAGTTACAGGACAGGCTCCAAAGCTTCTGAGAATACTGGTCTCAAAAATCAAAAACAAAAAACAAAAAAACCAAAAACAATAGCAACAACAAAAACACATACCCCAAGATGAATCTCTGAGGTAGCAGGAGGAAAGGCAGGGACTCAGGATGCCAGCCGCTTGCCCTTTTTCCACACTCCTTTGAGACCCCAGTCAGAAGCAATGGTAATAGAACTCAAAGCGCCCATCAACAGTTCCATGAATCCCCAGGGATCCTGGCAAAATGTTGCCGTGGGACAGGAGCTCACTGACAGGGCCACTTCTAGAAGCCAAGATCAAGAGAACAACAGCGCAGAAGGCTTCTACAGTATAGCATTGTCCCTATCTCACCAAGGAGGGAGCCACACACGCAACTTGGCATTCTGCACTGGAGACAGGCGCTTTCATGGCTCATTTCCATTCTCATGGATTCCTGGATGCAGACACAGTGTGCTTGTCCCTCTTGGAGAATGCTATTGCTAGGCACCTTCAGTAGAGCCTAGGCTGGGCTGCCATGCCTGTAATCTTTGTGACTAGACAATGCCATTCTGCATGGAAACTCCTTCGGGTCCCACTGTGCCACCCTTGCGCATCTTCTGAGGAGTCTTTTTTTTTTTTTTTTTTTTTTTTTCTTTCCTTTATTTATTAAATATCTGTAACTTCACACTTTCTAGGACATTGAATGTGATCTTATAGGTTATTAATGTAATATTTTCTTTTTTTTTTATTCTTTTTTAATTAAAATTTCCACCTGCTCCCCGTTTCCCATTTCCCTCCCCTCCTCCCAAATATTGCCCCTCCCCCCACTTCCCTCCCCCTATCCCCACTCCTCTTCTCCTCCCCCCACTCCATTCCCCCTCCCTCTCGATACTGAAGAGCAGTCTAAATTCCCTGTCCTGCGGGAAGACCAAGGTCCTTCTATCTACGTCCAGAAAGGTGAGCGTCCAAACAGGCTAAGCTCCCACAAAGCCAGTTCATGTATTAGGATCAAAACCTAGTGCCATTGTCCTTGGCTTCTCATCAGTCTTCATTGACCGCCATGCTCAGAGAGTCCGGAATCAACCCATGCTTATTCAGTCCCAGACCAGCTGGCCTTGGTGGGCTCCCAATAAATCAGTTCCACTGTCACAGTGGGTGGGTGCATCCCTCGTGGTCCTGATTTTTTGCTCATGTTCTCCCTCCTTCTGCTCCTCATTTGGACCTTAAGAGCTCTTCTGAGGAGTCTTGTAAGAAGGGACCTGGCATAACAGAGGGAAAATGGTTTGGGACCTGGCATAACAGAAGGAAAATGGTTTGGGACCTGGCATCACAGAGGGAAAATGGTTCATACAAGCAGAAACTTACCACCTCGCTTACCACTCAGTTACAGGTCCCTTCTGTAGTCCCAGGGGTACATCCTGGGCTTTGTTTCTTTCATGGTAAGTGGTCCTTGGGTGACTGGCCACAGCTTTCATTCCACAGAGGGCTGACTGCCTAGGAACACAAACAGGACCCCAAAAAAGCCAGGAAGGAAAATCCCTGGAGGAGGGTGAGTGTGCAGGCTCTGGCTGATCAGAGGTTCCTAGCTTTCTCTCCTTGTTACCCAGGAAGGACCTCATTCCAGATCTTCACTCAAGGTTGGAAGGCTATTTCAGGGGCCTCCTCCATACACAGGTGAGCCTTTCCGGTAACAAATATCTCTGTCAGCAGTGTGGGTGTCTGCGGAGGCCCGTGGCTAGGGTGAGGGATACACTGTCCAGGACAGCATGCCTTTTCCTTTAGAAGGGAGTGTGTTTTGGCCAGACCTGGGTCTGTGCTCCCTTTCAGACAGGCTGGGAGCAGCCGGCCCACCAGTTCACTCAGCTGTAACCTCAGTGGCCAGAATTCTAGGCTTCAGATCCAATTCTGTCTGCTAATATCAGAGCTCTTCTTACACAAAACGGGCTCCCTGATCTGATTCCAGGATCATCATGAAATCAACCCTACCCAGAGCCCACTCTGAGGCCATGGAAATTAATTTAGCTATTTTTTGAGCAAGCTCAACCTTCCCACACTGATGGCTCAGCTTTCAAAATGCACTGGCTGCTCCATGGAGCAAGGAAGGAATGCCAAGGTGTTGTCTGTGGCATGCTGGAGGACATGGGCCCCAGGCAGGATGGCAATGAGACCACCGACTCTCTGCTTGATAGGTGCAATGCTAGGTCCAGCAAGGCAGACTCTGTTTCATCCAGAGGAGGGGTGCAGTGGACCCCAGAAGTAGCCTCCCTAGCCAGGGTCCCCTATTGGGGAATGTGTGCTTACAGAGAGGTCCCAGAGTTTGGACACAGGAAGGTCATAGTTCTCAGCTTTTGCCCCTTTCCTTCTCCCTTAACTCCACCCTTTAGACATGAGCATTATCACCCTGAGAAATAAGTATCCACCGGGGACCAAGTGTGTTGATGATAGACATGTGAAGTTGTTTTTGTTTGTTTGTTTGCTTAGTTGGTTTTTTTCTCTTTGACTCTTGATATTTTGCTCTTTTGGGGGGCCTGCCACCCAGTTTCCAAATAAATACACACAGAGACTTAATTCTTACTTATCAATGCCTGGCCTTAGCTTGGCTTGTTTCTAGCCAGCTTTTCTTAAATTATTCCACCTACCTTTTGCCTCTGGGCTTTGTCTGTCTCTGTTTCTCTATATCTTTCTTCTTACTCTATGGCTGGCTGTGTAACTGGTGGCTGGCTCTTCCATTCTCTCCTCCTTTTCTCATTCCTTGATCTCTCCTCCCAGATTTTTCCTTCTACTTATTCTCTCTGCTTGACAGCCCCACCTATCCTTTCTCCTGCCTCGCTATTGGCCATTCAGCTTTTTTTTTTTTGGTTTTCGAGACTGGGTTTCTCTGTAGCTTTGGTGCCCATCCCGGAACTAGCTCTTGTAGACCAGGCTGGCCTCGAACTCCCAGAGATCCGCCTGCCTCTGCCTCCCGAGTGCTGGGATTAAAGGTGTGCGCCACCACCGCCCAGCCATTCAGCTCTTTATTAGACCAATCAGGTGTTGTAAACAAGCACAGTAACACAGTTTCACAGAGTCAAACTAATGCAACATAAAATATTGCAACACATCTTTGCATCATTAAACAAATGTTCCACAACATAAAAAATGTGCCACATCTTAAAATAATATTCAACAGCAAACATGGGATCAGGAGTAAGAATGGACTGTCCTTTCTGGTCCTGTCTTCACTCAGTTGTTTCAAATGTGGTCTCAGAGTGGTTGGGGGAGATTTTCCACTTTTCTCTCAGGAAGTGTTTGTTTAAAACTGGAATATTCTGTTCCTTGCAGACTTGGTATAACACATCTATGCAACCTGTGTGAGACAAATAACACCTCCTACAGGTTCTTAGCTGGAAGGGACCCTGTTACAAAAGATAGATGAGTCAGAGAAAAGCGCATGGGCACTTATCGACGGGTGTGTTTCACAAGCACACAGACACACTAGGGGATGAACAGCTCTCAGAATGGGCCTTGCATTGCAGCTTGTGTAGCTCCTTCAGTAAAGAACCGTGAGTCTGGGAGAGGTGACAAGACAAGAAACACACTCAGGGTTTCTAGAGTTGGTGTTGTGGGGCGAGACGATTGCCTAGCAGCAAATGAAAACGGATGCTCTCCCAGTCACGCCAGAGCTAGTTGGCGTGGACTCCTCCAGGCCTCCCTGACGGCTTCAGGGAACTCTGTATTAACTTTCACCTCCCAGGGATGGGGGGTGATAGTGGGTCCCTTTGATCTGTTAACCTGAGTCCTGCTTTCTGGTGAGCAGAGGGAAGCAAAGCCCTTGCACCTGACGCTTCTTGACCTTTGCACTTGGTCGTGTTCGACAGTTGCCAGCTGGGTTTTCTTTCTTTTTTTTTTTTTTTTGAGACAGGGTTTCTCTGTGGTTTTGGAGCCTGTCCTGGAAAGGAGATAATGGTTATAGAATCCTCAGTCATCTCTCTCTTCTTGAATCAATATTTAAGGCATAATTTTCTGGGAAGCGATTTGCTTTATGTACTTGAACGTCTCATTCATTTTGAAGGAGACTTCAAATTGATTGGTTCATGGTATTTGTAGCCTTTAAAACTGCTGTCTATATGTCAGTCAATCTCCCCCATTTTTGTCCTAACAGCCCCTGGTTTCCCTCTCAGTGCTGTGGACAACACTTTCCAGTCAACTGTTCTGGGTCCTCTGGATTGGGCCTTATTTGATGGTTAATTTTTGCTCATGCCTTTATCTTCTTTTCTCCCTTGAACATTGCCCATAGCCTCCTCTTCTTCCCCTCATTGAGGTTTGATATTTAGTTCATTAATTTTCATTCTTTCCTTCTCTTAAGGCTACAAGTTCCAGCTACTGCTACTTTAGTCTGTGCAATTATAACAAAATACCCACAGACTGGTAATTTATAAAGGAAAAAACAACATTCCTCAGTCTTGAGCCAGGAAAGTTCAGAAAATGGAGCTGATATCTGGCAAGGGCCTCTGGGTGTATACTTGACGTGGTGGAGGGGCAAGACACGCACAGAGAGGTGGGCCCATCCTCCTATCAGAACCCCACTCCAGAGAAAACAGCCCTGGCCCCTCATTAATCATTCTTGAAAGTAGGGCCCTCATTCTTGGTCATTGGGTTTTTTTTTTATTATTATTACTGCTTTTTAAAGATTTATTTATTTTTCTTGTGCATGAGTGTTTTGCCTGCATGTATATATGTGTGCCACATGCATGCCTGTTGTGCAAGAAAGTTAGGAGAGCATGTTGGATCCCTTGGAACTGGAGTTACAAGCCACAGATGGTTGTGAGCCACCATGTGTGTGCTGAAAATCAAAGCCAGGTCCTCTGCAAGAACAAACGCTCTTAACCACTGCACCATGGCTCCAGTTCCTTGACCACTGTCCAGCTCACCTCTCAACACTTAAGATTGTAAAGGCAATTGAATTTCAGCTCGTTTGCTGCTTCCTGATTTGTTTGCTTGTTTGCTTATTGGTTGAGACAGGGTCTCACGGAGTGTCCCAGGATGGCTTCAAACCAATGGTAATCCTCCCACTTCACCCTCTTGAGTGCAAGGATTTCAAGTAAAAGCCATAACAGCCAATTTACCGGTTTTAAGGATTTTAAATGTTTATTTTGCATCATTCCTTAATTTGTGTGCCATTTAGAACTGTCTGTTTTATTTTTCCAAGTAGATGATCATTTGTAAAGGTTATTTTCATTACAATTATCTGTAAAATCTTGTTTTTACTTCCAACTAATTGCATTATGGCTGAAAACAGTTTGTAAGCTACTGAGTCATTGAAATAGACTGACTGTGTTGAAATAAACAGTCGTTTTAAGATTACACTTGTTTATTTACTGTGTGTGTTTGTGGGCACACACACACTTGCCAACAATACACATGTGGTCAGAAGACAGCGTGAGGGAATCGGTTATCTCCTTCTACCACGTGGATACCAGGGATCAAATTGGAGTTGCCAGGCTAGGTGCCTTCACCAGCGGAGCTGTCTCACCAGCTCCTGTTTATGTGTTTGAGAACAGAAAGGTGCTTCACAACAGAGCCACAGACACCAAAACTTAGCAGGAACATCCGTTCTCCCTTGTTGCAACCACACATTCCTACCTAAAGCCTTCCCCACTCACAACAACTTGGATACATACCAACTCTGTGCCCCTTACAAGCCCAGTAGGGAGGCCCGGGTGCACCTGTAAGGCTTACCCAAGCTCTCAGTTTTTCCCATGTGTCAAATGGGGCACTTCCTTCTGTGCATGGGATCTCTGCTCTTTAGAGGAGGTGCTTGGCCTCACACCTGCACTTGATAAGCGCAGTTGCTTAAGAGGCAATACCGTGAAGCCTTTGCAAGTGGCCCTTTCTGAGAGCCTCCCAGATGTACTAGGTGGACATGGCTTCCCTTTCTCAGGCTAATGGTGGTTGGGTACATACGCTGGTCCTTATTTGCTAGTGGGGTGAGGTGTTGTAGGCTGCAGGACTGCTTCATGTTTAGCTACAGGGTAACTTCCTTTTGAGCACAAGGAGGGCATCCACCCTTTCTTTCTGGCCTTTGGCCTCCACTTGACTAGTAATAAGGGCTGGGTTCTGATTATCTGACTTAGTGTCTGGTCTATGGCTTTGTCTTCAGCCAGGGTCAGCAGATGATCAGAGGAGGAAGGGACAGGGCATATTAAGTTCTAGGGTCAGACGGGCATGGACTCCAAGGAAGGGGCAAATATTATCATCCTCAACTTCTGAGAAAGGGACGGGGCCGCCAGTAGGCCCATTCCAGAGCTCTGTTGGGAGACTGTACAGCTAGAGACATGCTCAGGACGGCTCTAAGGGGTTTGGAAACATTCAATGCTGTTCTCTGAAGATGGGCTGATGGGAGGGGTATGGCAAAGAGCCCTGGCCCTGAGAGGGGCAAAGCAGCAGTTCTCTTAGTGCCTACCTTCCCATCTCAACCTGAACTGCCTGTATTATCTCAGCCCAGAGGCACCTACCCCATAGGCCAAAGTTCTAGTTTCACCACCCAGTGAGTCACTTACTTTCCTCTGTATGTCCATGAGCAAATGCACCCACACACATCTGTCTACACATTGGTGACACTTCAGAGTGAACCTCCAGAGAGTAAAGCACCTCCCACGTGGTATGTCACTTTTTCTTGGGAATCTATTTCTCTTCACTCCAGATAAAGGAGCAACAGAAGCCCAATCATAAGACACTACTACAGTCCATTTGGTGAACTAAAGAGTTAACTGGGGGTTATTTGCAGTATAAAGGGTTACTTACAGAAATGGGAACAACTTGCTTACAGATATATGATCAAAAAGTCTCCTTTTTCCAGAAATTGTTAACTGTTTATGTATCCTTGGGGATGGCCTGGGGAGTCGTCCCCTCTTTTCACAAGGGCCTATTACTGAATTTACTCTTGTGAGTGTCTTGTGTGAACGGACACAGTTGTTCTGATTCAAGATGAAAGTGATCATAGTCAGCCTGGAGAAAACAGCTATGCAATACTCTCTTCCTTCTACCAGCTCTTAAATTCTTCCTGTCTCCTCTTTCACAGTGTTCCCTGAGCCTGAAAGGGGATGATAGAAGCCTATGACTATTTCCTCCTATGTAGAACTGAGCATTGGGCTGCCATGACATGGTAATAATCATTTATCCTCAGTTGTTTCAATGACCGGAAGTCTTCTTAGTAACCACTGCCCACTGGAAAACTTCCCTGACCAAGGCTAACAACAACGATAATCTATGGGTATAAACCCCAATGTGTAGAAGACAAATAGGCATATCATATCATTTAACAAAACAACAGTAGTAGTTTTTTCATTAAGCCATAGGACATCCCTAGCTATAGGTTTTGGTCCTCATTTTGCTGTGGGACAATGGTATTACCCTGTAAAGATTTGTTTCTTGCACTTGTTTAATAAACGCTGATTGGCCAGTAGCCAGGCAGGAAGACTAGGTGGGGTGACCAGGCAGGAAGTAGAGGCGGGGCAATGAGAATTTTGGGAAGCAGAAAGTTTCAGCCTGGAGTTGTGACCCAGCCACAGAGGAAGCAAGATGCGACTGCCTCGCCAGAAATGGTACCGAACCATGTGGCTAACACAAACAAGAATTATGGGCTAATATAAGTTTATAAGAGTTAATAAGAAGCCTGAGCTACTAGGCCAACCAGTTTATAATTAATGTAGACCTCTGAGTGTTTCTTTGGGACTGAATGATTGCAGGACCAGGTGGGACAGAAACCTCTGTCAACAGAATGGCGCTCGCTCAGCATCATTTACAGGACCAAATATGAGTTTTCTCCTGTGGAGTTAGTCTCACATCCAATTGGAAAGCATTTGGTTACATCTATAGTAGTCATGCCACTATTGCATCAGAAGACACATCTTGTCTAGTATCCTGAGAGCATAACTGAAGGTTGAGGGAAAGGTGGGGTGTCCATAACCAAGGACCACCACAGCAGCCTGCATTAGCACCCTCCAGCACTGTGCACAGCTGCAAGTAGAGAGGCTACTTCAAGATCAGCTACAGCCTAATTTCTATGCATCCTACAACCAAAGCATGTAGTGTCCTCGCGTATACAGATTTACCATCCAGTTCTGACATATAACCAACGTCAGTGGCAATAGCCTATATTATATGAAGAGTCTCAGGAACCTCCAATGGCCAACAAGTCATATGAGGTAGCCACCTCCATTGCTGGGATTTTTCATTCAGTAGCCTTGTGACTTCTGAGAGGATCTTTTCGCACTAAGTGCCTTCACTAAAACTCTGGAGTAGCTATTTCAGCAACTCATCCTTCCTTTCAGCTAACCCAGATCTTATGAAGCTGTAAGATAGATTAAGAGCCACTGAAGTTGACTGTACCAAGCCCAGTTCCCCATGTCAGTGTTTGTGAAGTATGTGCTCCCATCACTGTCAATTCCCCAAGAACACCCATATATAACACTGACTTGGTTGAGGACCTTACTGGTAGCCTTACATGTTGCTTGCTTGCATGGGAACGTTTACAAGAAGCATGTGCCAGTGTCCACACAGACGAGGACTTACCTGCATCCATTATTGACAGGCAGAAGTGTCATGTAGTCTACCGGCAATCTCAGCAGGACAGGAAGATTTATGAACTTGTCCTGTCATAGCATCCATCTGTCATGACAGATCTCACGTGTTTGGATAGCACTCAAAAAATCACAATATTTCACAGGAATGTGACAGCCATAGCTAGTTCCAGCCATCATGGGTCCCCTATGGCTGACCCAGCACTTGCCAGATCTTCTTTCTCATGGAACAGTCCACAAAATCAAGCCTCTGATTAGAGTTCAGCTGTCAATACAGATTATCACAGGTCAAACCTTATGACTTGCTGCCACCATACTGTCCTAATTCATCCCACCGGCTACTCCTCTCCTTGATCCAGCTGCATAGGAGCTGCTCATTTGTATTGCTGCAGCCACTTGTTTCTACCTGGTCACCAGGAAGTGCAGGGGAGAGCCCTTTCTAGTATTTGCTTTGCTTTAGTCTGTTGTAGAATTTTATTGATTACCTTATCGGGTGTTCACAGGTCTTACTCAATAGTGAAACTTGCCCAAGTTACATAGCTGTGCCTGGGTCTTACACCGTGTATGGATTCATTGTCTTCATTTCTTCAAGAGTGTTTGGACATCTTCCAGATGGCTTTCCCAATCTGTAAGGTACCCAGACATCAGCATTATATCATCTAGTCAATGAAGAGGGTTTGTTTGTTGTGTTTAAGTAGAAGATGGGCAAGGTAACAAAACAAAGTTTTGGGCTATCGTCCCATCACAAATAATGGGACTGTGACAGGAACCTTGGAGGATTCTAAAATGAAGCGTCAAGTAAACGGGAATCGGTTCCGGAACTCAGTGGCTAACAGAATCGGTTTCAGAACTCAGCAACTAACAGAACACTAAAGAAAGCACTACCTAAGGTCCAATGCAGAAGGGAAAGATCCCACTACATGTCAGTTGTTTCATTTTTTTTTAAAAGAAGCAATATTGTGGAGGGAGACACTACTTTATTTAGCTTCCAAGAATCCAACCATTCTCTATGACTCATTTGTGTTTCCATTACCACCACACCCATCTGTAGAAAGGGCTTTGGCCTGGGAAAAATAATCTCCACCTTTTCTAATTCCTAGAAGGTTTCTGTCATTTTGTCATATCTGCCAGACTGACTAAACTATTCGGTATTACTACCCCACAGGGACTAGGTAACTCTTAAACCCCCATTTCACCCAAGTGAGCATGGCTTCTTCACAGTTCACACCCCAGTTGGAACTCTAGCCATGGTTTGCAGGGTGAGTTCCAGCAAACACCCACCCCAGTGTAATATCTGGCAGAGGGGAAATATACACAGTATACTCTTGGGTTGCCCAAGAGTTGCCCTCCTCACCAGGCAGTGGTGGCACCCACCTTTAATCTCAGTACTTGGGAGACAGAGGCAGGCGGATCTCTGTGAGTTTAAGGCCAGCCTGGTCTACAGAGCTAGTTCCAGGGCAGCTAGTGTAATTATACAGAGAAACCTTGTCTCGGAGGGGAAAAAAAGAGTTGCCCAACTCTGTGACACATGAAAAAGACAAAGCTTGTCCCAGGTGGGCATTTAACTCCCCATGCTATCCATACATGGTTCTGTTGTGTTCCTGTTTGGGTGGCAAAGGCTATGTGACTCTTCCTGGGTGACATATTTTTGTTCTACCCAGAAAGAAAGGGAAATCATGGACAGAAGAACTGATTCCACCCAAATCGAGTTTGTGAACCAATGAGAGCTTATTGGAGTCACTTGGGAAAGTGGTGACAAATGAACTGTCCCATTCTCCCCAAATTAACTGCGTGAATGTCTTTGAGAATGCTGACCTTACGGGCCCAGTGAGCCCTCCCATTCTCCCCAAAGGAAAGCCAATGTGCTCAGTCTTGTGAAGGTCCTTATGCAAGTGACCACAGTTCCTTTCTATCCAAAATGGCAACAATCATTTCCATGCAGGAGGAAAGAGCCACAGTGGAGCTGTAGGAAGGTGTGGTTAGAGCTGCTATGATGTGGGTCCAGTGATGCCTGGACCCAGGGCTGGGGCCTAAAGTCCCAGCTGGGCTTTCACTGCCTTGTGCTTTCAGCTAGTCAGCGGAGCTTCAGTTTCCCCTGTGGAATGGAACACAGTGAGATACCACCATTCAACCCCTGTGAAACTGTGCTGTGAGCTCTGGGGTGCCATCAAATGGTCAGTCTTGGCCACATGGGGGGTTCACTTGAGGAGGTCAGTGGGTTTTGTTGTTGTTGTGTTTTGTTTTGCTTTGTTTTGTGAGACAGGATTTCTCTGTGTAACATTTCTGGCTGTCCTGGAACTCACTTTGTAGATCAGGCTGGCCTCCAACTCATGGAGATCCACCTGTTGCTGCCTCCCAAGTGTTAGGATTAAAAACGTAGGCCACCACCGCCCGGTTGAGTCAGTGTTCTAATATCCAATCTGTCTCTCCATAGTGGGACCCAGGTGTCAATATTACTTCAGAGTTATCCAAGGGAAGAACAGTCAAGACCCACTGTGCCAAACAACACTGGCGCATCTACCCAGGCCAGGCACAACACCCTGGGACCCAGCTCCATCTCTGAGCAGAGGCAGCGTTGCAAATATGACAGCTGAGCTAGCCTCAGTAGGACACAGATGCATTTGTAGGGCTTCATGCAGTCATGTGACAGTGCCCATGGCTTAGACCACATTACCATTGGGTTCTCAGCTGCCTGCCTCCCAGCCCAAAGACTGGGAACTAGTCACAGTAGGTACAGGAACTCACACCCACAGCGTAGCCAGCTCTACCCACATCCAGCCCAACTGTTGGCCAAGAGGAGGTTGACCCTGGAGTTCAGTCATCAGCCCTAGCCAAGGCTTTTGGTCTTCATCAGCTCAGTTCTGGGTCTGCTTCAGTCTATGGAAGCTAGGGGGACTTCTTCCTAATACGTGGGAAGACTGGCAATATCCCAGGTCAACAAGCATGTGCGGCCAGGCCCTATGACTGTCCCTCAAGGGGGAAGTCGACATCTGAACAGACAGTGTCACAGTCTGAATGGAGTGACAGGAAAAGTCATTGTCATAGATGTGCACTCCATAAGATAAACACATTCTCAAAAGTAGGAAAAGCTTGCTTGTTTCTCTGAGACATAAGATGAAGCACGTACAGACAGCTTGTAAGGAGCAGGCCCTTTGCCAGCTAGAACGCTCCTAGTGAAATGTAGGTGCACTGGCCAGACAAAAGAAAGTTTGGTGACTACTTCCTATAGGGGCCAAGGGACTAGGTTAAACAGTTGTGGCTCCTCCCAGGAGGAACATAGCTGGACCTTGGGGTGAGTGAACCCCTGGGTGGGCACGCACAGATGTTTCTGGATATTCAGGGCAAGTAGAATCATCTACCAGGGGGGCTGGAGAGATGGCTCAGCGGTTAAGAGCATTGCCTGCTCTTCCAAAGGTCCTGAGTTCAATTCCCAGCAACCACATGGTGGCTCACAACCATCTGTAATGAGGTCTGGTATCCTCTTCTGGCCTGCAGGCATACATACAGACAGAATATTGTATACATAATAAATAAATAAATTTATTAAAAAAAAAAGAATAATCTACCAGTAAATGGCTCCGTCTACATGGAGCTAATTCTTCCGGGATCCACCAAGAGTCTCATATCTCTACCTGTTCCACCTTTAAGCACAGCCAAGCCAAGCATGCGCAGTGCAGGACAGAATCTCTCATCCCTTCTCTGCAGTCCCTGCCCTCAAACCAGCCACTCTCCAGCTCCAGATTCCAGCTCTGGGAGACCCACACTCTTTTTTTAAAATTTTTTTTTTTTTTAATTTACCCACAATTTATTATGTATACAGTATTCTGTCTGTATGTGTGCCTGTATGCCAGAAGAGGGCATCAGCTCTCATTCTAGATGGCTGCGAGCCACCATATGGTTGCTGGGAGTTGAACTCAGGACCTCTGGAGGAGCAACCTATGCTCTCAAATTCTGAGCCACCTCTCCAGATCCACATTCTAAGAAGCCAAAATAAACAAGTGAGCTCGAGAGTGAAGAAGCTCGTGTTGTCGAGTGAGCTGCTTCAGAGGCAACAAAACTGGATTACTCCAGGAAGTACCAAGGTCCTGGGTCAATCAAAGAAGGCCTCACTAAGGGACACTGAATGACAAGAAGGCAGTCACACAGTCTAGGGTATGATAGTGGTGAAGGTCCTGAGGCTGGATCAAGCATCAGATTCTGGGTACAAAAAAAGTGGCCCGGTGTCATTGCAGGAGGAGAGAGGGAGACAAGAGGCCTGGGTGGATGGGAGGATCTGAAAGACAGCTGAGCCTGCACCAGAGCCTTCAGCAGATGAGTGAGACCCCACGACCTCCAGAGCTGCCAGTGACAAGCATCGGCCCTGCTGTGTCCATAGGTCCTGACAGCTAGAACTTGCTGCCTTTTGATTGCTCATCACGCACTCCCTGGAAGAGCTGGGAAAGGCTGGGGGTGGAGCTTCCATTCAGGATAAAGCCACAGCCAGGAATGAAGAGCACTGTTTTAGGAAGGGGTCCCAGCTGTTTTCTTCTTCTTCTTTTTAAAAATTTTATTTTATGTGTGTGAGTGTTTTGCTCACATATATGCCGGTAGTAGGATTCTTTAGAGTAACAGAACTTATAAAATGAATCTCTATAAATATAGAAGGAGGTTTATTAGAACGACTTACAGCTTGCAGTCCAATTAGTCCAACAACGACTGGCTGTGAATGGGCGGTCCAGGAATCCAGTAATTGCCCAGTCCATGAGGTTAGATGGCTGTCTGAACTGTCTTCAGTACACACTGGAGTCCCAAAGAAGTAGGTTCTAATGCTAGTGAAGGGATGGACTTGCTAGGGAGAGCGAAAGCAAGCAGGCAAAGAACAAGAGCTTAATTCTTCCCTGTCCTTATATAGGCGTCCAGCAGAAGGTGTGGTCCAGGTTAGAGGTGAGTTTTTCCAGTCCAAATGATCTGGATTAAAGGTGCGTCTTCCCAACTCAAGATTTCACTAAAGGTGTGTCTCTTCCTAGCTCAAACGACGTGAAGTAAAGGTACGTCTTCTCACCGCTCAGAAGGTCTGGATTAAAGGCATGACTTCCTGCCGCAAAGATCCAGACCAGAAGTGGATCTTCCTACTGCACGTTAAGCAAATATCCCCCACAAGTGTGCCCTCTCATTCTTGGGTTTTACTTAATTCCAGATGTAGTCAGGTTGACAACCAAGAATAGCCATCACAGTGTCTGTGCACCGAGTGCACCCCTTGTGCCTGAGAAGGCATCAGATCCCCTGGAATTGGGGTTATGGACAGTCGTGAGCCACCATCTGCGTGCTGGGAATTGAACCTGGGTCCTCTGAAAGAAGGACAAGTGCTCCTCACTGCTGAGTCACAGCTCCAGCCCCCCAGCTGGTTTCTTGCTAAGCCTGGGAGCAGAGGTGGCCAAGAAGAGAACTTCTGGCCCAGAAGAGGGAGCCTAGATGTGCTAAGAACCCAATGTTGGAGACTCCTTAGCAGGCAAACGGGGCATGGAAAACGTTTCTGTTGCTCCTAGGATGAATGAGACTAAGGCTGGGGTTTCCCACACAGGGACTGTCCATTCTCAGGGAGGCCTCCTCCTTGGCAGGGCACTACCACACCCTACCCTCTGCTCTCATGAGGCCAGGTGCCCTAACACTTGCTCCTGGACCTTGCACCCAGCATTCAGGCACACCCTCTCCTGTGGATTGTGACTGCAGCAATTCTGTCTCACTGTCCCTGCCCCCATCCCTGCTTCCTGCCCAGCTCTTCTTTCTCCCAGAGCTCCACCTTAGGTCCTCCCTATCCTTGACAGTGAGTGCCCTTCCCTCTGACTTGAACAGTTCAGTGCCGGCTATTTGGTTTCTCCTGCCACCCATTTCAGGGTCCCCAACCCTAGTGCCAGCTCAGAGCCAGGATACCATGGTTCTGCTGCTGGTCTCCAGCCTGACTTGGAGGAATAGTTTGCAGCTACAGTGGTAACAGACTGGTGACATCTTCATTTCTGCACCTGAAGCTAGGCCAGTCCCGTGATGTCCAGACCATGACCCCGCCTCCAAGCCCAACAGTGGCTCAGTATCTTAGTATCTGCTTGTCCTGAGAAAACTTCAGGTCTGGCCACAAAACCCAGAAAGCTATCATACTGTAGGACCCTGTACTTGCTAGTTTTATGTCAACTGGACACAAGCCAGACTCAACGGAAAGGAAGAAACCTCAGTTGAGTATTCTGATCCTGTTCATCCATCATTATCTCTCTCCAGCTCCCCCTAGTACCTCCCATCCTGTCTCTGTCCCAACTTCATTTCCCAGTCAAAATTCTAACATGAATAGGGGAGGGTTCCCCTGCCCAAGGTCCCACTCCTGACAGAAGAACTAAGGACAGTGGATGGTTGCTGAGGGAGGCAGAGTCACTCTCCTTTAGAGATGAGGCTGCTAATTTGCCCATGCTTCAGTGGATGGCTCCATATCTACAAACATTGGGGTCACACTGGCTGGACTCAGGGTTACCAATAACACTAAAGGAGTGTGTTTTATAAGGCTACAGGATACACGAAAGTTAATTGTATCTGTGCACTTGTTCCTTTCGGTCTTCAAGCTGTGCATAGTAGACTCAACCAACTGCAGATGGAATTTAGTTTCAAATTTGTGTCCGCACCAAACATGTACAGACCTTACTACAAACTCCACAGGTAGGACCGGCGGGATGCCTCAGGGAATGAAAGAACCTTGCTGTGTAAGCTGGATGTCCTGAGTCTGACCTGTGGAACTCACAGTGGAAGGAGAGAACAGGCTTGCCTGGTCTCCAAATGCATGCTGTGGTACATATGCCTGCTCTTACACACCACACCACACACACACACACACATACACACACACACACACACCATGAAATAAGACTTTCTGACCTTCAGGAGCACATACATACATGATGCACATACATACATGAGAGCAAAACACTTAATACACATAAAAAATTATAAAACAAAAAAAAAAGAACTGTAGGTGGGTGATGGTGGCACATGCCTTTGATCCCAGGATTTGGGAAGCAGAGGCAAGTAGATCTCTGAGTTCAAGGCTAGCGTGGTCTACAAAGTGAGTTCTAGGACAGCCAGGGCTACACACAGAAAGACTCTGTCTCAAACAAAACAAAACAAAAACTTTAAAATATAGATCAGTAGTTAGATGTATGTCCAATTTTGACTATCTTACCACTTTTGCTTTTAAAGTGATCAGTTCTTTCCTTGTGATGCTTGGTACTGTGCTTTTTAGCTACTGCATTTGAATCCTTCACAAATTCCAGTTGCTTCTACAACTGGTCTTCATACATTCTAGAATACTAGCAAGTAGCATTTTAATTTTCATTATGTCTCAAACATCTATGGTTCTTAAATTTTTAAATTTATTTATATGTATTCATTCAGTCTCTCTCTCTCTCTCTCTCTCTCTCTCTCTCTCTCACGCACACACACACACACACAGAGAGAGAGAGAGAGAGAGAGAGAGAGAGAGAGAGAGAGAAGGAGTTACTGGCAATGTGCAATGTAGGTGCTGGGAATCAAACTCCCTCGGAAGAGCAGAAAGTTCTCTTAACCACTAAGATATCTCTCCAGCTGCCCACTGTGGCTTCTGAGGATTTATTTTCAATTTTTGGTGGTTGGGAAATATCTGTGTGAGCCATGGGATCAGCCCAGAATAGCACTGAGGACAGGATTCAGCTGCCACTGGCCTCCCTGTCCCTGATGTGAGTGGCACTATCCCAGGTTGTCCCTGGGAGGGGTTGCATGTGTTGGTAGCCCTGGTATCAGCCAAGTATTTAAAGACGACTGGCATACTGTTATTTATGCCTAACATATTTTATTGCAGACAAAAAGGGTCTCAACAAATCACATATCTTTGGAGGGCATTGTAGAAGTCTCATAAAACCTAGAATCTGGACATTTTAAAATAAACTTTTACTACATGTTTACAAAATAAAGTCTTACTTATTTTCTTTATTCTTGATATGACATGTAGCATTTGGTAAAACAACTTGGTCAACCTTGTTACTTGAAAATTTTATCTCTTCATCTATCAAATGCTGCCAGAACTAATTTATTTCCCACAGTGAGTTGTTGATTTTTGTCTCAATTGCAGAATTGCTGTGTTTATTTCTCTCACAATCTACTCCCTAAGTTTCTTCCCATGTTACCTTGCCTGACCCCCATCTGTGTTCCCTGTGCAGAATTTAGCATAGATTTCTAGATTGTCTTCAGGGACACCTGTGAAGAATTGTTCTTTTAATAGCCTGCAGAGAGGAGGCATTTTCTGTCTCTTCTAATGATGCTTTATGAGTTGTGTGGTGATGAGGGTTGTGGGACATGTGACCTGTGTGATGTGTGTGCACATGTATACCTCTATGTAGTATATTTGTATATGTGCATGGACCTGTGTCTGTACTTATGTGTGCTATATGTGCATGTATATGGGAAGTTTGGATACATGTGTGCTGTGTGTGTGCTTTGTGTACATATGTGTGCACCTATGTAAAATTGCATACCCATGTGTGGTGTGCACATATGCAGTATGTATATGTGTGTGTATACCTGTGAGAAGTTGGGAATTACTCTGAGCCCCAACTGTTCAGGTCTGAGTATGACACATCAGATGGCTTCCACCTCTGGAGTCAATTTGGAACCCACTTGGGGGTGGGGGTTGATTCAGAACCATGGCTTGACGCTGCCCTCAGGAAGCCTCTTCCTGAGCACCTGGCTATGTCTGGCACAGCTGCTCTGTCCTCTGAATGTCTTTGTTGTAGCCATCACTCATGTGAGACCAGGTCAGCCTGTGTGCCCATCTCCTGGTGGCCGCTTGCTCCTGGACTCCAGTGCCCTCCTGGGAACGCCTAGATCCAGTGGCACATTGCGCTGCTTCTCACCTGCTGCATCTGATGAAATGTGAATGTCGAGGAGCTCATACCAGGTACCCCCAAAACAGCCTCCAGCCCCCAGCCTGCCAGGTGCAGAGGGGACTCCTGTCACGTTTGCCATAGATACCTGACAATCTCCTTGTTGACCCAAATTCCTGTCAGATTTTAACAAGACAGCAAACCCTGGTTTTGACAGGTGTGGCCTGATTTGTATAATTTTGTCTTTGGGGGTACCTGAGTGGAAAGTTTCGTGGGGAAGCAAGCCTGCAGCAGGGGCGGCTAGCCAGGTGTTTCGAATGGAAATCGTTAGCTAAGTGATTTTGAAGTTAATGAAAAACAGCGTACCACCTTCATTCTCTGAAGTGGCTTTTTATAAATCTTCCTATTTTCCCTGCTTCATTAAAGCCAGACTTAGGGGTCAGCAAACAAGTACAGGATTAACAGGGTGGGACTGGCTTGGGGAACTATTTTCTCCCCTAAATCTAAAAGCACCCTGACACCGAAGCACAGAACCAAAGGGCTGATGCTGAATGACTCCAGCGTGGACCCCAGCAAGCTGGTGGTTTGTAACTAACCTCCTCTTCCAAGGGCTTAAGCACAGTGAAGACCTAGTCAGAGACACTTCATAGGAAAGGCAGGAAGGCAGGAAGCGGCTGGGGGTGCCAGTGTCCCCCGCAGAGCCGGGCAGGTCAACTGTCTCCACCTTAGCCCGCCCGTCTCCAGCATTGCCAGGGAGGCAGAGAGCCAGGGCTTCTAAGAACGTGTAAGGACTGGGACTTGGAAGGCTTCAGACAGGCCTGCCTGTCACCGTTCCAGCTCCCGGACAGTTGCATCTCTGCCCATTGCAAAGCCTTCCTATTCTGCAGAAGGGTCCCCAGTGCCCATTCCTGTTGGGGTGGCATTCCTACTCAACCCTGAGACTGACCCTAAGGGGTTGAGTATAAACACAGAAACTGTGTTTATGGACACATATGTATACATGTGTAGTAGATAGCGCATCTACAGATATATGTCAAATATAAGCACACACATGAACCCCCAGCTTTCTTCTGATTCTGCTGCCTGCTCTTCCCCATCCCGGAGACCCTTTCCAGGATTGGACAGATTGAGGTTTTTATGCAGCTAAGGTTCAGGGATCTTGGCTGGGGCAGGAAAAAGCACCGCTCCACACTCACCCTGTGACCCGCTTCGGAAGCTGTTTTTCTGGGCAGCTGTAACTAACTGAGCTGTTGGGGTGAGGCCAACTCAGTGACATGCTGCCTGGTACCTTTGGGTGCTCAGCAATAGGGCAAGATGCAGAAACCAGAAGGCCAGGGCTGCAGCAGGCGGGCGGGGTGGGGGGGGGGAGCAGGAAGTGGGGGAAGGATGGGTGCTATTCTCTAAGTGAAGTGGGCTTCAGGGTGCCCCAGATGCCTAGTGGGGACATGCCCACCCCCTTGAGCCTCAGGCAAGATGGCTCCCTGGGAGGTGAAGGTCAGGCCACATTCCTTGCTGAAGCTGGAATTCTGACATCAGATTTTCCATGCTCGCCTGTGGGGGAGGAGCAGGCTTGGAGCCAGAAGTGCAGGAGTGGCAGATGGGGGGAGGGCAGGGCAGCTGAGGCTGTCTCAGGCGTCGTAGGCCCAATGTCCAAGGAAGGGAAGGCTTTATAACCCACCCGCCACCTCCAGGGTCCTCGCTGCCCAGTTCTTTTCTCTGAAGCATCCCTGGCAACAGCAACTTTCCCATCCCAGCCGGACCTTGCTGAGTCACAAGGGGGCTGGATTAGAGACGCTAAAAATAGCTGGCGGCTAGCTGGGCCAGCGCTGGAAGTTATAATTAGGAGTGGATGGAGCCATCCTCCTGGGCAGCTCTCACTCTTCCGAGCTGCTGGAGAACCAGGGGTTCGGCCAGGGGCCGTGGGGCTCCGGTATCCTGCCTTGGTTGCTCAGGATGGTAGCTCAAGTCCAATTTACACCCTGGTTCCTTGGCCTGACCTCCATCCAGAAGCCCTGTGGTAACCGTGACGATGGGGCTGCTCTTGACTTTAATCTCTGGTCAGAAAAATCCTTCAGACCTTTGGCTCTGATCCCAGGAATTCACCAGTATCTGTGGGGTCTTTTTCTGGACACAAGGAACCACTCAGTTCTAGGGTTCTTTCATTTGGCAGGAGGAAGCGGTGCAAAGCGGAATACCGGATCCTTGTTTAAAAATGATTAAGAAGTTGAAGGCGAGCTTGGAACCTGAGGGCAGTGTTTCATGCTCAGGTCACAGGCCAGGAAGCCAACCTATATTCTTCTCCTGAGGTCATTTGGCCTTCAGGGTTCAAGGGTCATCTGATACAGTCAGGGAACACCTGGATCTATAACTTGTTTCCAAGGGACAACAGCCACGGGCAAAACAGCTACACTTCAGTTACTGCACACATTAACTTCAGAGAAAGGACTCCCCCACAACCCCACCCCAGACTCTTACCTGTAAGGCTCCCAGAAGCCTTACACGTAAGGCTCCCAGAAGCCTTACACTGGACAGGGTCTTGAACCGTCAGCCAATTCTTAAGTTAGTTAGGCCCTGGGTAGTACATTGTCCCCAGACCGACCCACCGGGGGCCACTCTTCTATCTCAAACAGTGTCCCTTTTGTAATCAAGGACTGGGGAACCAGACGGCCAGCCTCAGCTCAACCTCCACAGCCCCCAGCACCCTACAATTCAGACCTCTGCAGGCAAGCCTTGCACCCAGCACAGGCACAGTGTAGGGAGAGCCTCTCATCCTGAAAACAGCTTTTGGACTATCAAAAAGATATTGTCCTCTGTAGACAATAAAAAGCGCTAAAAAAAAAAAAGTAGGAAATGTGCTCTACCAGAGCCCCCTAAAGCATGCGGAGGCCCTGTCTGTATGTATAGGAGGGATATGGCAGGAAATGTCGGCGTCTCTAATACAACAGGAACATTTCCTGTGCCATTCTGTTTGAATAAACCTATAGTTGGGTCTATGTGCTTGGCTCATATCTGTCAGTAGACATTTTCGTGGGTCTGCATTTTTGTTGCTGTTTTCTTTTTCAGTGTTGGGGCTTAAATCCAGGGCCTTGCCTTGGGTAGGCAAACACTCTTCCACTGAGTTTCATCGGCAGCCTGCCTCCATCTCTAGCCACTTTCTAATTTTTCTCAGATAAACTTCCTAAGAAGACACGGGTCAGAGATAAGTCTCTGTTAATTTGATTTGATTTTTTTCTCCCCAAGACAGGGTTTTTATGTGTAGCCTTGGCTGTCCTGGAACTTGATCTGTAGACCAGGCTGATCTTGAACTCAGGAATCCACTTCTCTGTTCTGGAGCACTGGGATCAGAGCTGTTCTCCACTTTCCCGGCCCCCTGTTAAGACTCTGAAACCGTTGGGGACCTGAAGTCTGGTATTTTACTTATCATCACTGGTAGGTGGTAGACAGAGGGACCACTGACTTTGACCAACTCCCCTCTTCCTGCCTCCAGCTCTATTTAAACCTCTGTTGTAAAACGAAAAGCGTTTTGTTGTTGTTTTCTTTGTCCTTTCCCCAGGGTTGTGGGATACACCTGGGAGATCAGTGCAGGCCATTGACACAGTGCAATGGCCAGCTGCCTGGAGGGTAGGAGGTCCTCAGTCTGGATAACCATCTCACCTCTGGCCTCTGCACTCTGGTTCAGACGTAGCCTCCAGAACTATCCACTAGAGAAGATCTTTATGAAGGGCTTTATCACCAAGCGTCCTCTGTCTGCTTAGGGTAGAGGTCAGGCAGGCAGGACCTGGGAAGTAGTCCTTCCCGGAGGGCTAGTTTCAGATCTTCTGCTAAAGACCTGTCACAGAACAGTGAGAAGAAATCCTGGGGCTTAGAGCTGTGACCATGAGGACATTCTGGGAGATGTCTGCAGATTGAAGAACCCCAAGACCATGAAATTACAGGTGGTCACTGTCACGGCAGAACAAATATTCCTGAGCCATGGTCACTCAGACTCTTATTCCCTTCGGCACGAGCGCTGTAGTTTACATCAACACTGCCTGGCTTGGCCTCAGCACCCTGGTTCCTCAGGAAGTCCCAAGGGAAGCAGGAACTCCTCCCCAGCTTGAGATACGTCCCCAGAATCCCACTGGGTGGGTAAGTGAGCCGGGGGATTGCAGTGCCTTAGCAAATACTAACAAGGATATCCCCTAAGAAGCCGTCCAGGAAATTTCTGCTGACGATAAACACCATCCAGAGAGACTCCAGCTTGAGGGGTGCAGAAGATAAGGTCATCTGTGATCACTCCTGGAAATTGCAGTCCTATACACATGGCCACTAAGACAGTGCTGAGAGTCTGGTAGCTGAGGTTGGGAGTCTCTGGGTATCTCTGTGTTTAAGGGGGCACCTGAAAAGTTTCTGCACCCTGATAAGCCCCTCTGCAGACACAATAATCCAAATCAGATCAAATCAAACTGAATTAGAAGAAGCCCAGGTTTAATAGATACCAATGCCCCAGGATGGCTTTCCAGCCCCCTAGAAAGGAGATGGGAAAGAAAGACCGGATCCAGGCATTTGTTCTCTGGTGGGCGAAGGGGACAGTTTAAATACTTGTGGAAGTGGTCTTGAGAATCTCTGGGGAGGGGTCATCGTTTGGCTGGCTTTCTCAGGAGTGGACTCTGGAGCGAGGCAACTCCCAGGGGAGGGGGTTTGGGGTGGAACTTCCACCGAACATTCCAGACTCTTTGGCTATGGATGCCAGGGGCTGGGGTGTGGCTTCCATCCAAACATTCCAGACTCTTTGGGTATATGGAAGCCAGGGACTGGAGTGAAGCCTTCACCCAAACATCCCAGACTCCTCGGGTACAGGGGCATCGGTTTAAGTCTAGCTACTTCCTGTGTGCATGGGACAATTTGGGGAGGGAGAGTTGGCAGTTGGTGGGCTCATGCTCAGTGGGAATTGTGGCTGGAGAGGCATCTGCTTAACTGCCATCTTGGAGACCTCAGGCATCTGTTCCTTGAGGGAGATGAGAAGGCTGGTAGCTAGGAGAAAAAAATTGCTTATTATCGGCACTATGAATGGGGCTAGCCATGGGAAGGGTGATTAACTGCCAGAAAGAATGGGACAGAGAAGTGCCCTGGTTGTACAGGAGAGGCACAGGTGAATAAGTGAGACATGAGAGCACATATGCCCTTTAAAACCAGATTTTAGTTGTTGGATAGGTGTCCATTTGAGCCAGGAGAGGTGGTACCAATGGTGAAGTCCCAGGAGCTGGTGCAGGTGCTGGCATTATCTGGAAGAGCCCTCTGTGAGTTGGTCTTGGCCCAAACAGCAACAGTGACCTATAAAATATGCTTGAAAATGAGTGGGATCAAAATAGGCTCTGGAGACAGTTAGTTTTCATCAGACCAGATTCCCTGATACAACAGCAGAACTTCTCCCAGGAACCTGCAGGTGTCTGTAAAACAGCTGGAACAGATTGACATCTTGGTGTTATAGCAAAAAGCTATGGCTTTAGGTTATAAGGCAAGGACATTTTAGAAGACGAAGAAATTGAAAACTCTGAACCACGGAAGTTGCATCTGAAACCTGTTAGTTCTGGACTACGAAGCCTGTGAAAAAGGCACACCTGTCTGTATTTTTTTTTTTTTAAGCAGGAAACTTAACAAATGAAGTAATGAGTTAGCAGTACCTTAAGTCATCAGATGCCATCGGACATATCAGAGGGAGAAGTAAATGAGCGGAAGTGAGATAACTTTTTCCCAGTTCCCTGGCAATCCCAAGTCTCTCCGTGGTCTTTGGCGAACACCATTCTTAGAAGCAGTACTTGCTTTTAGCTAAGGCCAGGAGGCCTGATAGATTTTCCTGAGGGGGTAGGGTTCAGTCTACTTGTCTTGGCAGGATGAGATGATCGATCCTCACAATGTAGTGCTGTCCATTCCAGGCAGGGTCCAGGGAGCTGATGAGGTGAAAGACAGCTTTTTGTTGTGCGGGTGGCTTTGCCATACCCAAAGGCAAGCCTCCAGGTGGAAGGTCTTCTGCAACCATGCATCTTCTTGGAGGAGATACAGGATGCTGCAGAGCTAGCATGTCTCTCTGTGATAAGAAGCTCTTTTGTTAGCCGGGCGGTGGTGGCGCACGCCTTTAATCCCAGCACTTGGGAGGCAGAGGCAGGCAGATCTCTGTGAGTTCGAGACCAGCCTGGTCTACAAGAGCTAGTTCCAGGACAGGCTCCAAAACCACAGAGAAACCCTGTCTCGAAAAAAAAAAAAAACCAAAAAAAGAAAAAAATCTCTTTTGTTAAATGCCATACTCTCAGATCTGTAAAGGCACTAGAGAATCAAGGTACCATTACCTGTCGGTATAACTAAATAGGTTAAATTTGGACATACAGTTTACTCAATCAGTTACAGCTTACCAATGTCAGTAGAAGCAAGAAGATTAGAAGGAATATTTTAGTAAGTCAAATATATATGGAGACAGAATGTATCCTTAGTAGGGCCAGAGCATGTGGGTACCCTTACTAAAGATGGTGCTGAGGTTTTTGTTTTGACCTCAACCAAAATTGGCAGCTATTTACTTGCGTGTATTTTTCCAGAGTTGTTGTAATCTGGAGTTACAAGTTTTACAGATTTTTAAAATAAGCACACACACACACACACACAAACAAGCATACTGTGGCTATATTATTTCCACATATATATTAACAGACAGATGAACAAATTTTTTTCCCAGGAAACTGTGTCCGTTGACCAACTTAAAAATCCTGGAGTAGGCTGCAGAGGCCAGGTGAGCACACAGGTGGTCCCACTGAGGGCCAGATCCGCAGATGCTGTAAAGGAGAACAGAAACTAAGGACGGAACACCTATGCAGCTCAGAGTGGGAGGGCAGGAAAAACGAATCAGTAGCAGTGAGAATCTCAGAGTGACCAGATGGCTTGCCAGGAATACAAACAGCAAACAGTGCGAGAAGCCAGTATGGAGGGTGGAGATAAGGGGTAGGGGGCGTGGAACACAGTATCCAGAAACCATGGGCATATGGGGATTTTGTTTATTTGTTTCCACGCCAGCAAAAAAAATTTAGGCGTCAAGGGTGTATGGTGTCAGATAGCCTCAATTTAAAAAGATTTTGTAAAAGGTAGCCCAAGGGGGTTTGGGGATGTGGCTTTGAATTGTATCCATCTTGCAAGTCTATGCTGGGACCTGAGGCCTAGTGCAATGTGTCCACTGTCGTAGACTTGGGGTCAAAAAACCAGAGGGGTGTGAGAAATTCCCTTGAACAGAATGTCTCCTGAAAAAGGGATCCACAGGACAAGGCAGGCCCTTGTCCTGGTAACAGGTCGGCTGCGTCTTTCACCGGGCAGCCTGAAAAGGCAATGACTTAGAAAGGACAGCTTACCCTGATGAAGCCCATCTTAGCCTGGCAGAGAGTAGGTGTGAGGGAAGGTGTTTTCTCACCACGTGGTCCTGGGCCTGTGAGAAAAACAGCCCCTTGGTGGAACCTCCAGATGAAAAGTCTCTGTACCCCAATAAGCCCCTCCACTGACACAATAATCCAAATCAGACCAAATCAAACTGAATTATAGATACCAATGCTTCTGGGATGGCTTTCCAGCCCCCCAGAGAGGAGACGGGAAAGGAAGACCAGAAAACCACATATTTGTTCCCTGGTGGGCGGTTTAAATACCCTCTGGGAGTGGTTTTGAGCATCCCTGGGGAGGAGTCATCGTTTGGTGGGCTTTCTCCGGGAGTGGAGTCTGGAGAGAGGCAACTCCCAGGGGAAGGGGTTTGGGGTGGAACTTCCACTGAACATTCCAGACTTTTTGGATATAGATGCCAGGGGCTGGGGTGTGGCTTCCATCCAAACAGCACCTTTTCTGTGCTATGTTCCGAATACCCACAGCCAGGGCCTGGCCCCCAGCCTGGCTTTCAGAGGAATGAATCAGACACAGGGTCATTCAGTTTCTCAGCTGATACCCATTAGAACATTCTAGATGTCCTTCTTGGATTCTGTCACATATGAAAAAGAAGCCAAATTTACTCTTGTCCATGTCCTCATGAACAGTGATTGTGAGCCAAAGGTAACAGCAAGCTGTCCCCCCTGCTATCTCTACAATGTCTTTGTGTTACTGTCCCCCGTTATCTATCTGCCTTGGGGATGTTGGGCTCTACAGTATCTTCGTGTTATTGTCACACCATACAGCTGTACACACGGGCACTGACTGTGACCCTTTCCTGTCAAGTGGAGTCACCTGGAAGAGAAGAACCCCTGCTGGGTGCCAGCCTAGAGGGAGAACCATTGCCGTCTACACGGTGGTGACTGACAGTCTGACCCCCACGGCAGGGTGAGCTTGCAAGCACACCTTTTGCCAGAATCTCAGCTGTTCACAAATCCTTCATCCCTGAGATCAAGTCCACCAAGGGCCCAGCTTCCACTATGGACTTTATCGCTGAAAGCGGTAAATTTGTTTACTGAGGGGAAACTGAGGCAGTCATGGGACACAAAGCCACTGAGCAGTGACTGTTAAGTGTTTCTCACCAAGGCAAGTTGGATTTAACTGGGATCCAGGACACCTGTAACAGAACCTGACACATTCAGGCTTCTAGGGTACTATGGCTGGAGGCAGAGAGCTGGCTGAGAGAGCTATGGAGAAGCAAGAGCCAGCAAAACAGACAGACTAGAAACCCTGGAGTTCTGGGGAAGCTGTGCAGCAGCTCACGTTGATTACGCAGGACAAACTTTGGAAATGAGTGGCTACAGGGAAAGGAAGAAATGCTGTGGACCCAACCTAGAGTATGTTGCTCCTCCATTTCCCTACCCCCAGAGCATGTGCTTGCAGAAGACATCCGGGGGATTCACATCTACGAGGATCCCTGGAAACCATGAGGTGGGACACCTCAGAAGCAAACACCTTCTCTGGCCACGAGCAAAGCTAGTTCTACGATGCAATGTCCACTGGGTTCCCACCAAGTTTTACTGTGAACACAGTTCTTCTGTGCCTAGTCTATGTGTCCAGCAGCATTTCATACAAATAAAGAAGCAGGGGTACAGAGAACCTCCTGTTGTAAGGAGGCCACTTGTTGGTTCCTGGCTGCACAGCAGCTCAGCCCTGAAACAATCACACAGAGACTATATTATTTAAATCACTGCCCATTAGCTCTAGCTTCTTCTTTTTTTTTTTTTTTTTTTTTTTTTTGGTTTTTCGAGACAGGGTTTCTCTGTGGCTGTGGAGCCTGTCCTGGAACCTGGAACTAGCTCTGTAGACCAGGCTGGTCTCGAACTCACAGAGATCCGCCTGCCTCTGCCTCCCAAGTGCTGGGATTAAAGGCGTGCGCCACCACCGCCCGGCTAGCTCTAGCTTCTTATTGGCTAACTCATATCTTAATTTAACCCATCTCCATTAATCTGTACATCACCACGAGGTGGTGGACTACCAGGGAAGTTTCAGCATGCCTGTGTCTGGTGGTGGCTCCATGGCTTCTTTTTCACTCCATCTCCTTTCTCCTAGCATTCAGTTTAGTTTTCCCCGCCTAGCTAAGTTCTGCCCTGCTATAGGTCCAAAGAAGTTTCTCTATTCACCAACTGTATTCACAGCATACAGAGGGGAATCCCACATCAGGCTCCCAGGCTGAGAAGAATGTTTCTGAGACCATTTAAGTGGACACTATGCTGGTGACCTTCCCAGCTTGTGGGGGTGCAAGCTCAAGAGCAGGCTGAACTTGGGGCAGCTGCAGGCTTGAGGGGTGGGTTGGGTAGGTCCCATGTGTGCCTGAGTTCTGTAAAGCCTCCCTTGCCAGAGCCTAGGTGAGCTTGCTGTGTAGTCCCACTCCCAACTTTGGTGCTAGATCTCTAGAAACAGGCAGCCAGGCAACAGCTCCACCCAGGCCTGGGATCCAGCCAGTACTAACCGAAAGGGGCACGCATGCAAGCACGGGGCCTCATGGCCTAGGGCTTAGAGCAGTCTTTGATTTCCAGCTCACCCTTCAGGTCAGCGTCCAGTGTGTGTGTGTGTGAGGAGGAGACCTGGCAGCTGGTGGCTTGAGCAGGGGGCCCTGGGGTGGGAGACAATCTGCCTGAAAGAGGGCAGTTTCATAATCTTAAAGTCTGCCTCTTCGATCCAGTCACTGGGCTCCAAGTAGGCCCCAGATAGGAGGCAAAGAAATGTTGGGAAGGCACCCATGAGTCTCCTGGCGAGACTCTGTCCTAGGCTAGAGGTAGTAAAGGAAAACCGGCAGGAAGGAGTCACGCAGGAGCAGCTGGGCCAGCTCTGAGCCCCAGCATGCAGCAGAGCCAGGGAGAGAAAGCCCCTGCCAGACACGCCCACCATGGCCTTTGCTGCCTCCCTGCCCAATGAATTACGGAAACTTGGCACTGGTGTTGGCCAGGATCCTTGTTCTAAAGCTGGGCCTTGCCCTGTGCCAGGTGGAGTTGGTTGAGGCCTGGAGACCCGGCTCTGGCCAAGCGCTGATCCAGCTGTGGGGCCTGCTGGCAAGCTCTTTGTCCCATCGCTCCAGGAAATGGAAATGTGCCTGCAGCTTTTCATTTTACAGCTGCTTTTACTTTATAAGTCTCTGCTTAAAATAGCTCTGAGTGGGGCCTCTGGTTTACCTTTCCCGAGGTTAAAAGCAGTCAGCTCTGTGGCTCTGCACTGTCAGGAGCCTGAGGGAGAAGGCGGGGAGGGGGAAAGGCTGGCCGGAAAGTGTTTCTTCTTTTTATATAACTCTTGCCTGTGACGCTTATATTTTGAAAGTTAAGTAAATACTGTATTCATTCTTGAAACTTATTTTCTTCTATGCAGACTAAAAGGGTTGTACGTGAGTTAACTGTGACAAAAAGATGCCCTGACATCCCCTCACAAAATGCTACAGGGGCTGGATTCAGAAATTGGATGAGGGCCTTCCATGCAGGTCTCTGTCTTATATTAATTTCAAGGGAGAGTGTGACTGGGGTACATCATCTTACAGATGGGGAAACTGAGGCTGGCAGATTCAGTGCTTGAGCCAAAGTCACATGACTATTGAGGGTAAATATTGAGGAACAATTCCTGAAGGTCCTACCCAAGCCAGCCTGGCCGAGATAGTCCATTGTGAAGATGGTAGAAGCCCTTGTTTACTTAGATGCTATTGTCATCCATTCTGGTAGCCCCAGAGGAGAATGACGGGAGAACAGACTGGCAGAGTTTCCCACATACCAATTGGGCTTACGTGTCCTAAAGTCATAAAGCCCTCAAGTCTCATCCTTGGGATGAGTCTCCTGAACTGGTCACATCCTGGGAGCTCTGGCTTCCTGTTCACAGAATTCAGTGGACAAGACAGAACCTAGGGGTAGGATGAGCTCATTAATGCCATGGTGCTACCCCCTCCTCCCTCCCCTCCCCCCGCCCCACCCTGAGCTGCGCCCTGAACTAGTCAGTCCTAGGAGAGGAAGCGTCAGCCCCACAGGTGCAAGGCAGGGGTAGGCTGGTTTCCACCATTGGGTACTACCCCATAACAAGTGGCTGGTGGGTGCTAAGGCACTTCAGCAGACACCTAGAAAGTTGGCACTCAAAGCCTGAATCAGATCACGCTCTGGCCAGGCCTCCATGGCCACAAGAGCTGCAGGACTTCATCTATACAAATTTACCCTCCACACAGGGCACACAAGACTTGCACCTGATAGACTTGGATGGCTTGCTGCAGTGCCTAGGCTCATTGAGGGGCCACTTAAGTTCTTAGTCAAGATTTCCCTTGAGAGGAGGAAGTGAGGCAGGCCCTTAGCTATCTGGTCAGTTGTACAACACTGCTGAGGGATGGCAGAGTTTGTGACAGGAGTCAGGCCTAGACAGGTGGCTCAGAAGCTCCACAATGGAGACAGGACATAGAGGAGCTTGGTGTAGTTGGGGTGGGAATCAGAGCGCTGCTCAGATGACAGGAACGGCCAGCCAAAAGGGAAAGTTCTAGACCGAGAAGCCATGGAGAAATGCGTGCATGCCCCTTTTAGTTAGCACTGGCTGGATCCCAGACCTGGGTGGAACTGCTGCTTGGCTGCCTGATCTCAGAGATCTAGCCACTGAAGATGGGGGAGGGACTGTGTCATAAGCTCCCCTGGCAAGGGAGGGTCACTAGGACCCAGCCACACATGCTACCTGCGTAGCCCACCACTCAGGCCTGCAGCTGCCCCAAGTTCATCCTGCTCCTGAGTTCTCTTTCCCTGTCCTGCAGCTCCCAGGTCATAACCCTGGCCATACCAAGGATCTTCCAAGTCATGCCCAGAGCCATGTCTCCCTGAGCTTGCTTGCATGGCCAGCTGTGCTAAGTGCTACGGACCCTACGGTGCCTGCTTCTGTATTTGTACTATCTCTTTGTCTCATTCTGTTTCTCCCCCTCTCCACCGCGATCTCTCCGCCCACCATCACCCCTCCTTTGTCCCCAGGACTGTAACTATACCTTTACTAGCTCAGATGACTGCAGCAGCTGGGCAGCCTGGGCCCCACAGAGCCTGGATCTACTAGAAAGGAGATAGAAGTCTTAGGCACCATTTCCCATAACCCAGCCTGTGTAGCATGCTGCTGGCCACACAGAGCAGGCTTACAGTTCCTGGTGGTACCATCTTGCGGTCACATAGTCCATAGGGCTGTTATCAAGGTCCCCTGAGGAACAGGATAGGAGCATAGTCAGTGAATTCTAGGGAATGGCAGAATGGTGCAAACCTGTAACACAGCGCTGAGAACCCAGGACCTGGGAGGAGAAGTCTGCTCTTGGTCAGGGATACTCATGTGCTGAAGCCCAACCAGGGTTAGGCAGGGGCTGCCTGGTGGTGGGTATTCCGGAGAAGTCCTGTGTCCCAAGCACAAACCACTGCCCTCAGCACAAGGCCTGAACCTCACAGCCCATGCTAATATTTCGGCCACACCTGGCTCTGTTTGGCTTCCTCATAGAAGGGTCTGTAGAGAAATGTGTGGGAGCTAGTTCTCAGAGCTTCCATTAGCTGTCACATGAAGGGCTAACATGATTCTTTCTCAAGAGAAAGGCTTTCAAGGCTGGGCAAATGCTTAACAAGAGAATCCCTCACTTCAGATGGCCACCCTGAGCGGAGGGGAGTGCCCATTTGATCACCACCCCAAAACAGACAGAGGAGCCCAGGTGACTCAGGCCTGATTCACTGCTTATCTTGTGTAGGTATGAGACAGTGAGCTGCAGGTGGGAGGGTGTCTCCTCCCTGCCCTCTTGGCAGGCTGCTCCTCAAGTTAGGGAGGGGAGGGGCTGTTCCCACAATGTTGGGCTCCCATCTCTGTTCCATCTGCCCTGCCCTGCATCCTCTACTGACGGCCCTGGTGGCTGAACAAAGGTTCACTTTTACTAACTTCTAGAAGGATTCAACACAGAGGAGAGCCATGGAGAAAGGAGCTGTGTGCTTCTTCCCTGTCTTCCCTGGGCTGGGCTGTCCTGATCACAAACCCTTGGGTAGGTATCCACCCTCCACATGCAGTTATCTAGGGCTCTAGTGAGGGTGGCCTCCTTTTCAATCCCCGCAGAAATTGACTCATACACCCAGTCTTCACTGCGCCCAGGTTGAACAACTGCCTCCACTCGGGTGACAGTCCCTTCAGTAAATACCCTGTCCTATCAGCTGGCTAAGAATACTCACTGTTACCCATGGCTTGTCTGTAACTCATATTCTCTTCTTATGAAGGTTCTTTTCTGGTCTTATGAATATTTCACTTCAGACTTAATCAGCAGCGGTATCTTTTGCTTCCATCTTCAGTTGACAACTGCTGTCCAAAAGAAGCTTCAAGGTCCTATCATCACCCCATGTAGGGTCTATCACTAGACTTCAGCTCGCATGAGTACGAGCGCACTGAGAGCCATTTCTACTGAGAGTGCTGCCCTGTGGGCTGGCGCTACGTGGATTTGGAGAAGATGCATGCCAGTGCCTGGACCGACAGCAAATCTCAGTTGGTGCCAATTTTCAGGTGATGCTATCTACTCTGAGATTTCTGGGCTGGGCCCAACCGGACAAATCCAGGAGACCATGTGGGGCAAGCTAGCTATGGAGAGGAGACACACAGTTTTCCACCACTCTATACCTAAGACTCTGTGCATTACTTACCTTTCTTTTTTCCCCTTATTTATTTTATCTTGTTTTATTTTTATTTTTCATGACAGGCTTTCTCTATGTAGTCCTGGCTGTCCTGGAACTCGCTCTGTAGATCAGTCTGGCCTTGAACTCCCAGAGATCCATCTGCCTCTGCCTCCCAAGTGCTGGGATTAGTTCTTTTTCAAGTTGCTGTGGCAAAATCCCTGCCAAAATAAATTTAAAGAAGGAAGGGTTTGTTTTGGCTTGCAGTCTGAGGGCATAGTCCACCATAGTGGGAAAGGCATGGCTTCAGGAGCTTGAGGTGATGGGTCACACTGCTCCTGCAGCCAGGAAGCAGAGGGCAATGAACACCAGCGCTCAGCTTGCTCTCTCCAGACCCCAGACCAGAAGTTTGTACCGCCTATAGTCAGGGCTGGATTTCCCATCTTAATTAGCTTAACCCAGAAACTCCTTCAAAGACACTCCCAGATGTCTGTTTCCATGGTGATTCTACACCCTGTTAAGGTGAAATCAGTTTTAAGCATTACACTCCAGTCTTCTCTCTGATGATTGTGTTTTCTGGGCCACTCCAGATCTTGCTGCTCTCTCTCTCTCTCTCTCTCTCTCTCTCTCTCTCTCTCGTAGGCTCTTCACCTTTCTTCAGACAGTGCCCTCCTGGTTGTGGGAAGTAGGTTGCAGGCTATCCTTCCCATAGCGAGGTAGTTCCCTGAACCATGTACAGCCTGGAGTACACCTAGCTTACCTAGGGTGAAGCCAACAAAGGGAGGGAGAAGATGCCCAGGAGAGAGAACCCATCAGATAAGCATCCTGAGTCTGGAAGGGTTTAAGGAGCTTGAATGTGCTGAGAAAGGAGGGACTAGATCTTCCAGAGGCGATGCCCCCCCCCCCCAATATGTGTATTTGCCATGCTCAAGGAAACCCTTCTTCCTGCCTAGGAGGATTTGGGCTCCAAAGCTTTGGAGACCTGGAAACTTGAACCATTCATAGCTCAGGTAAGAAACTGTCCATGGAGAGGTCTGCTGGAGGAACCTAGCTAGCACCATGGGTCTTTTTTGAAGTCCTGTGTGTATTTAGAAGCACAGCAAGCTGTGTATCCCTGCAGGCTCAGGATCTGAGCTCTGATCAGGCTCTAGGCTGCCCGCAGTCAGTGATGCCTCTTCTGATCTGCCCACCTTTGCCCTGAACCATTTGCATGTGGCTCCTTTCTGCCTTCCTAGCTGAGGTGCTGCCAGCCCAAGGTATTCAAAAGGAAAAGGGCTTGAGATTCCTGTTATAAGGGGCTTGTTATAAGGCCAGGTGCGGAGGCTTGAATGTCTGGGGCAGATGGAGAATCTCACAGCCTGGGAGACCTCAGAGCAGCTCCCCTTTTGTGAAGGGCAAATGTCCAGTAACAGGTCAGCGGAATGGCTTTTTATTTTCTCCTGAAAATTCATGGCCTCGGGTCTATGTTGTTTTCTGGGCTTTGGTTTGAAAAGGGGTCTTGGGTTTCCCATGACTCTTCTAGTTAGGACAGCTACTCTGGTTCCCGCTACTTGATTCTATACTCATTTGAGTGTTGAAAGGTGAAGGCGGCAGCTGCCTGTGGGCAGCTGTGCCATCTGCAGTTCTGCTCTTGGGCAGGAGGAAACGGGATGATGGAGGGGAGGCACAGGAAGAGGGACAGTGTAGCCGGGACGTTGAGACAGGAAGTCTGTTGCGCTTTTCTCTGCGAGACCAGTACCACTGGGCAAACTAGGTGTGGTATTTATTTATTTATTGATTGATTGATTGTTGTCGTTTGGTTTTCTGAGACAGGGTTTTTCTGTGTAGCCCTAGCTGTTCTGGAACTTGCTTTGTAGAACTGATTGGCCTTGAAATCGGATCTTTGCCTGCCTCTGCCTCCCAAACACTGCAATTAAAGGTGTGCGCCACCATGTCCCTTAAGATTTTTATTTTTAAAGAAATATTTCATCTTAAAAGTTATGATCATGTGAATTCCAAAGAAAATAGTTTTCTTGATTCATATTTCAAAAAATAAACAATTTTAATTAAATTTATTTGTGGTTTGAAAAAAATCTCTCATGTATTTTCCATTCTCAGGCCTATGGTGATTTAGCTTTAGATAGCATTACAGTTTGCATTTCAAACTTGTGATAGATTGTCCACCTGAAACATTCAAGAGGATGTCCAATAAGTCATAAAGGAGGGAAAATCAGAAGTGACCGTTTTCAAATGTTAAATATTCTTCTGCTTATAAACTTCAGCCAGTTTGAACATGTGGTAGAAGATAATCCCAGGGTCAGTGAAAAACACAAAATGCCCAGGAATAACTAAGAGATATACGATATTAAAAAGAATAGATATGGACAAAGATGACACCAGCAGACTTGCTGACATGGACGGAGGAAAGCTCATGAGGCCCCACCCCACACTGTGAACGATAGGCAGTTAAGAAAAGCTGACCATAGGAGAAAGAGTTTTCCCTAGGGGAGAGCATACCAGTTGGTTATCCAATACCAAATGGTCAGCTCTGAAAACATTTACATATAAGTAACGTTATACAGACAGAGAAGGTTGTATTTATGTATTTAGAAATTATCTATCTATCTATTTACACATGTATGTGTATGTAAGAATGTAAAAAGAGAGGTCATAAATTTGAAAGAGAGAAAAGAAAGGTATAGTGAGGGCTTGGAGGGAAGAAAGGAAAGGAGAAATAATGTAATTGTATTATAATCTCAAAAAATAAAAGAGAGAGAGGGAAAAAAGAATAGATATGGGGGCTCACGCTTTTAATCCCAGGCAGAGGCAGCTGATCTCTGTGAGTCTGAGGACAGCCTGGTCTACATGAGAGCTCCAGGACAGCCAGGGCTACATAGTGAGAGATTGTGTGGCAAATAAAATGAGACAAACAAGCCATGTGATGCTCCATTAATGTGCACAACTTTTATGTTTTATATATCAATTAAAAGAAAATACAGGCACAAAAACTGCCCTGAAAGAGATATAGAACTCTTACATAACGGAGAGCATGTTCTACATTAGATTTCATTTTATAATTTAAAGATGAAAAGACAAGTTTTATACAAAGGAAAGAATGCTTTGTATCATAGACTACTTCTGGGGTTTTGTTGTTGTTCTTTTAAAGATTAAATTATTTTATTTTATGTGTATGAATGTTTTGCCTGCATGTATGTCTGCTAATCACATGTGTGCGTGGTGCCCTCAGAAGACGAAGAGGGCTTTGGATCCTCTGGGACTGGAGTTACAGATGGTTCTGAGTCATCATGTGGGTACTGAGAATTGAACCCTTGTCCTTGGCAAGAACAGCCAGTGCTCTTCACTGAGCCGTTTCTCCAGCCCCCGTTGTTTCTGAGCCCTTCTCTGTATGGACCATGCTGGCTTCAACCTTTCCAAACTCCTTCTACTTTTGCTTTCTGAGGGCTGTGAGGACAGGTACCCACTAGAATACTCATGATTTCTGCTTAACTAACAAGATTGAAAAAACATAAACACAAATAATAATTAAATATGTTATTTTTAAAGACTTAGCTATTAGACTTGAATTAATGGTGAATTAAAATAGTCACTGTAAGTCAGGGAGGAAGTGTCTGTCATAATTGTAAAATGTCATAATTTACAAGATGTTCCCATTTTTAGGGACAAACCTGTTTTCATAAGTTAAGGTAGCGCTGTCTGGAAGTCAATAAGCGTAGTGTTGAAATGGAGATTTGGAAATGCTCCCATTGTGAATTCCTGGGACCACACTGGGGTTGTGCTCAACCGTGAGCAGGCACAAATTCAAAGGATTCAGAAATAGAAGTGACCAACTACTTTTTCTTTGGGTTTTCTTTTTCTTTTCTTTGCTTTTGTTTGTTTATTTGCTTGTTTTTTTCAATGCAGGGTTTCTCTTTGCAGCCCTAGCTGTCCTGGAACTTGCTTTGTTGACCAAGCTGTCTTCAAACTCAGAGCTCCACCCAGCCTCCTGAGTGCTGGGATTATATGGTATGGTGACAGTAGCTTGGGCACAGAGCCAGTATTTTTGGCCATGTCTGTTACACGTGGGTGTTGGTTGTGGAGGTTCTCCCCACCACCCTGAGTCCTGACACAGCCCTTCTGCATTGACACAGAACTCTGGGTGTGTGTGACTGAGGAGGCCGCACTTCCCCTTTCTCCCGCTTGCAGCTCAAATTCTTAGAAGAGAACCCAGGGAGGCATCAGAGCCACCAGTCTTTCCTTCACACTGCTTTGTTACCAGAACTATTTTCCGAGAAAGAAAGAGTGACACATTGCAAAGCCTGCACTCCTGGCTCCTCTCTGGACTGTCACTGGATACAGACAGCCAAGAGCATTTATTCATTCTCCTGAAGGATAGAAGACATACGATGGCAGACAGTATTACCAAATTCAACTGAAGCAAAGAAAACCATCTGATAGGAAAATGTCATGGTAGAGGTTTATTCACTTTTTTCTTTTCTCTTCTTTTTCTTTTCTTCCTTCCTCCCTCCCTCCCCCCCTCCCTTTCTTTTTCTGAGACAGGTTTTCTCTGTGTAACAGCCCTGGCCTGGCTGTCCTGGAACTATCTTTGAAGACCAGGCTGGCCTCAAGTTTACAGATATCTGCCAGCTTCTGCCTCCTGAGTGCTGGGATTAAAAGTATGTGCCACCACTGACTGGCCTAAATCTAGGTTTGTTTGTTTTTTGTTTGTTATTTTAAATGTGTAGCCCAGAATGGCCTTGAACTCACGGTCCTCTAGCCTTTGCCTCCTTCAAGAAATTCTACCCAGCAAGGGCCACCATAAGGACACCACAAGAAGGTTACTTTTAATACAGAAAGGTGTATAATGTGTATATATGGTGAGGCTTATTTTTGAATGGACCACGACTCAAATAATAAAACAATGTAAATGAATAGCATTTTCTCTCTAGAACATTTCAGCTCAGTGGGTTCTCTGTCTATTGGTTTATGCATCTTCTAGGGCTCAAGCTTCCCGTGTGTATGCCAGGGACCACACTTAGCACTCCGGATACACTAGCAAATGAAACTGGCACCACCCAGGCATACTATTTAGAGAATATGAGAAACAAAGTTTCCACTACAGTATAGCAAAGGCCTGCTCTTGTTCAGTTTGTTTGTTTGGTTTTGCGATAAACTCTCACTACGCAGTCTAGGACTACACAGTGTGACCTGGAACTCACTCTGACGGCCTTGAATTCACAGAGATCCATCCACTCCTGCCTCCTAAGTGCTGGAATTAAAGACATGTGCCACCACACCCAGATTTTCAGCTTTTTAAGACTTGTTATTTTTAGTTCTTTCCTTTTATAACGACTTGAGTATATTTTTGAAGTCTTCTGTAGACTCAACAATGGACAATGGAAACGGATCTTTACAGAAATGGTTTATTGAAACACAAAGTGCAGAATGGAAATTATGGCTGATCAGAGAATCTTTGTGGATGAATTGTTAATGCTAGCCTTGTCAATTATTTTATTAAAAATGTGGGTATCTTCAAAACCATTCTTACTTTAACACTAGAAGCAGAAGGAGAGATGGGGGGAGGGGGAAGAGGAGGAGGAGAAGGAGAAGGAGAAGAAGAAGAAGGAGAAGGAGAAGGAGAAGGAGAAGGAGAAGGAGAAGGAGAAGGAGAAGAATTTCCAGCACAAAGGCAAATACTCTCTGTATATTTTTTTCTGACTTCCATTTAGTTACTTTTTGGGTGGGGAATGTTAGTTGTTTAGGGACCTGTGTGTTCTTTTGGCCACAAAGGCTTATCCTCTCACTGAAGATCCATCCTTCCACAGAGGTCCTGTTTCTGCCAGGTCTGCTACAGTGAGCCTTGATGACTCTGAGTGTGTGTGTCTGTGTGTATCTGTCTGTCTGACTGACTCACAGTGCAGACTGATGCTTTCTGCCTGCTGATTTATGTAGATAATTTGGCCCTGCCCATAAAGACAAAGCAGAGGAACTGATTTCCTTACCCAGAAGAGCAACGACTGAACTCACACCGTCCTACAGAGAGCACCCTGAGATGGTCAGGAAGGATCAAAATTACCGTGTATCTCCTCAGCCACTATCTTGAGGCATTGAGAGAAAGCTCTAGATCTGGGCGTCTGGGGAGGCCCAAGTTGCAAGGTGTGCCTGAACAGGTTGCCTTCCTCCTTTTGGGAGTGCTAAATCAGCATCAGTGATTTTTATGGAGCCGGTTAAATGTAAAGGAGTAGGGCTGGGAATGAAGCTAGCTGGTAGAACACTTGGGTTAGGGTGGGGACAGACAGACATCAATCCAGCAGAAGGGGGCCCCTGAGGGCAGAAGAGAAGCTTTGCAGAACTGAGTGTCTGGTTATTGGTGTTATTGCCTGTGCTGCAAGCTCTCGGGTGACTAATGATTTGTGAAAGGCCTGTAAACGTGTACTGAGTTTACAACTCTCCTCCGCCAAGGGGCTTCCTTCCAGGGAAGAGTCTGTCTCCTGTGTCAATGCTGAGAGCCAGGCTTTTTTGTTTTGTTTTGTTTTGTTTTTTGAGACAGGGTTTCTCTGTGTAGTTCTGGCTGTCCTGGAACTCACTCTGTAGACCAGGTTGGCCTTGAACTCAGAGATCTGCCTGTCTCTGACTCCTGAGTGCTGGGATTAAAGGCATGTACCACTACCATCTGTACCAGACTTTTTCCTTTGGGCCACCAACCAGCTCCCAAATCATGACATGGAGACTTATTATTAGTTATGAATACTTGCTCTTAGCTTAGGCTCATTTCTTGCTAGCTCTTTCTTATAACTTAACCTGTTTCTCTTCATCTATGTTTTGCCTCAGGGCCTTTCCCTTTCTTTCTGTGTATCTTACTTTCCTGTTGTCTCCATAGCTGACTGGAAGCTACCTAGCTTCTGGCCCTGGGTGTGTCCCTTTCTTTCTCTCTAGTTCTCTTCTTCTTCTCTCTTGTTCCTAGATTTCTCCTCCTACTTATTTTTTCTTCCCTCCTCCAATCCCTGCCTATCCTTTCTCTGCCTAGCTATTAGCCATTCAGCTCTTTACTAGATCAATCAGGTGCCTTAGGAAGGAAAGGTGAAACAAATATAATGCATCTTTACATCGTTAACAAAGGCAACGGAAGCAAATGATAACACACCTTTGCACAATTAAAATAATAGTCTGAAGCATAAACAAATGAAATACGTCTTTACCTAGTTAAAATAATGTTTCACAGCAACCGCCTATGCAAGGGCCAGGTCTTTTTTTAGAGCCTCTTCTGTACACTTCAGTGCCTGCCTGCATCTTCCTCCAAGTTGACACCAGATGGGAGCTGTTGAGGACCAGGTATTCTTCAAGCCCCTCTTACCCAGACACCCCAGGTTTGGGGTCAAAATGAGCATCTGTCGCTTGCCATTCTGTTTCCCCGAGGCCTCACTCTTTGAGTGTTTTTCTAAAGACTGAAATGTGATCAGGGTCTGCTGCAATGGAAGGGTCACAGCACCTTTTCTGAAGTTCTCAGGACCAGATAGCATTGAGAATTCAGATTTACCCCCCAAGGACAGTAGTCCACACAGTTCATACATTGGCCATTATATAGTACAAAGGGCATCTGCATACCTGGGTGTTTCCTTGGCTCCGAAAGGACAGTCTGTCTCTACCTTAGTACACACAGACTCTGTTTTTCCTTTACTTCCACTTAGACCAGCAAATGAATTTACAACTTCCTATGTATAAAGGATTATGGCTTATATTAATGCTTATAAAGATTGTCAGTATACATACACATCATCATGAATTCACTTCCTAAAAGTTTCATAATGTCAGCTCGGTGTGCCCCCTATGGGACTGGTCAATTAGGCTGGACTGCATGGTCATTGAGCCCCAGGAATCCATCTGTCTCAATCTCCCCAGCAATAGAATTACACACATGCATCTCCATGCCTGGCTTTTATGTGGGAGCTGGGGATCAAACATGATCAAACTCATCCTTTCAGGGCAAGTGTATTCTCAATTGAGTCATCTCCCCAGCCCCCACCATATGATTCTTAGATAGAAAAGTTCAGAAAGCCACCATACATTCTCCATCTGACATACAGTAGACATGTTCCTTGTCTACACCCACTGGGAATCTCAGCTCTCTGAAGATCAGAACTGTAGTCGTCACCATTTCAAAAATGCATAGCAACGTGATTTTTTCCAGGGAAACTGTTTGTATTCACACGAGGCAGAGAAGTAAGAGAGACCTAAGAAACAAATAATTCCATCCAAGTCCAGCTTGGTGAATCAATGAGTTTATTGGCATAACCTACAGAAACATTGGATGACGGGGAGTTGCATTGCTGCAAAGACCACCCCATCATGGGTGATGATCCATAAAAGCAATATGATTGTGTGAACAATTTGCTACAATGGCATTGACTGCTAACATAATCTCAGGGGGAGGCCTCAAAAATTTTGCAAATGTTATGAACCCATGAGTCTTTTAAACTTCTTGTGAGTTTCAAAAACCTCATGAGCCTGGTAAGTCCCCACCCAGCCCTGAGAGAATGTTACCATCAGGAGGAAACAGCTATACAACAATACCTAATAAATATTTGCCAAATGAGTAGTGTGGAGATAGCATTCAGGTTAAGGCTGCACGGTGCTGCTCAGAGCCACTGATCTGGAGGCCTGCCTGAACCCTGCCCTGGCCCTGTGCTCCTTAGTCTGGAAGTCTCATTTTTATTATTTTAATTATGTGTATGGGTATGTGGATATATGCACATGAATGCAAATGCCACAGAAATCATATTCCCCTGGAACTGGGCTTATAGACAGACAGTTGAAAGTCTGGGTGCTGGGAATCAAACTCAGGTCTTCAGGAAGACAATCTGGTCTCTTAACCACTGAGCCATCTCCCCAGCCCTCATTTTCTCATGTGCAGAACAGAAACGTTTCTTAAAGACAGCACCGAGGAGCAGCAGCATGCATTGTGACCCACTCTCATGTAACTGGAGCCCTGTTACCAGGCACATCAGCGAAGAGAAGACCTATGAGACTTAGGGACAACCTCCTTTCCTGCAGGACTTTCAGATGACAACACGTGTTCCATCCGCAAATTCCAGACTCAACTGGGTATGCAGATCCACACCTGTAATTTTAGAATTTTGAAGCAGGTGGATCACCGTGTGTTCAAGGCCAGCTTTGGCCACAAAATGAGTCCTTATCTCAAAGCAAGCAAGCAAACAAACAAACAAACATGTCCAATTAGAAATTAAAAGTGGGTGAAGGTGCCTTTTGCCAAGTCTGACAATCTGAGTTTGATGCTCAGGATCCAAATGCTGGAAGGAAAGAACTGACTCTCACAGTTGTACACACACACTTACTAGATACATATTTACATATATAAATAAAAACATATACTAGCTTAAGGGACTCTGAAGCCCCCTTCCCCTACTAAAACAGACCAGGACCTTGAATCCTTTTCACTGTGAATCCAGTTAGGCTCTCTGTTTACAGAAAATTATCCAGTAAGTCACTTAGCCTCAGTGTTTTGATATACAGTGGTGTTGGAGGATATTCAATCACACTGTGAAACCTGAGTTTGTATTTGTTTTAAGTTAAAAAAAAATAAACTTGGGTCAGGAGGCTGAGTTAGCAACTAGTTGTCAGAAAGTAATCATAGAGCACCTGAGGGCATCTGGGAGAGATAGACACACAGGATGTAGCAGGGAGAGGTTTGGAGCCGTGTGGATTTGTTTTGGCCAAGTGGAAGGATGTTCTCTCTTTGGGAGACACCAGCAAGGAGAGAAGTTTATCTAGTTGCAACCCAGCCTCTCTGAGCTAGCAGGTTTTCACCCCAGCCTTTGAATCTCGAGTCTCATTTGTAAATAAAGCAATAGAGGTTTAGGTAAAGCTACCTTTAGCAACAGTGACAGAGTCAGTGCCTACAGAAACAGAATCTTGCCAGACTTCCACCTGAGTAGCCAGGTTAGAGCCAGAGTAGCAGGCTGGTAACTGTGGAGTCACAATTGTTGGCTGAAATAGCAGTAGATTAGGTGCAGTCACTGTGCTGAAGTTACAACCATACAGTGGTGGGGATATTGAAGTCTGGCTATCGAAAGAGTGAAATGTACTTAATCATGTGAGGTGCCATAACTACATATGCTAAGGGTGCCTTCTGAATGGGACTGAGAATACTCACAAGGAATGTGGGTTGTAAACCTTCAACTTTTGGCTGGTTCTGAATCTGTAAATAGATTGGTGTTTTCTTAGTCTCAGTAACAATGTGGCTAGTGTGCTGTTCTTTCTAAGAAGGTTACAACATACAGTGTAGCAAATGGCTTGGGCCTAATTTCCTTCCTGGGGGCCCTAAACCCTCTGGCCAAAGAGGGGTGGATGTCACCACAGCAGGCGGGGATTCACCCAGTCTCTGCCACCACTTCTGTCTTCTGCCCTTCACTGTCCAGGTGGGCTCAGTCTCTCCCGAATGGCAGAGCAGGGCTTTGCAGCCCTTCTCATTTTGTCTTGATCCTGCTTACATGGAGACCCTGGACCGCATCCAAGAGATGAAGGAAGCCTAGGGAAAGGAGCCTCTGTCCTGCTTTTAGAGATGTGGCTTTGAACTTGGGTGATGTGAGCACCGTGTCTTTCTGAAGATTGGATGGTTCTGGGTGCAGCTTTGTGCTGACCTGACATCTCACTGATTCATACAATAAATATTTGTTGAGAACTTTTTATATAGCCAGCTCCATAACACTGTGATGATAGTGTAAAGGGAGGTCACCTGGAGGAAGGGGCCAGTGTGGGGCCTGAGAAAAGAGGAGACCAGCCAGGCTAACGAGCTATGTGGTTGCCATGGTTCTGGGGCCAGAGGCAGGGTGTCTCTGAGGGGATGTTTGAGATATGAACTGGAGAAGGAAAGGGGCAGATAGGTTTGTGACAACCCTCCCCGAGTCACATTTGGTTGTGAAGAAAGACCAAAGGCAGGGTGTGGAACCCAAGAGGTCAGCCAGGAGGAAGAATGCCCCCAGAAAGTACACAGCCAGGACCCCAGGACCTGGGTGGGACCCAGAGAGGACCTAGTGAAGTGGATGAGTGGGGAGGATGGGAGGAGTGCGATTCTTAGTGTAGGTGCTGGCAGGTGTGTCATGGACGTTAGAATAAGCATCCAGGAGTAAATAGAGGCTTCAGCCATGTTGGGAAGCTGGCTGAGATGTAGTCTGGAAACTGGCCACTGCATCAGGAGGCCAGTAGGATCCTTGATAGTATGAAGACACGAGGAGCAGACCTGAGTTCTGCAAGATATGGCTCCTTGGCATGCTAGGCAGAGACTCCAGGACACCTTTAGGACAGAAAGACACAGGGACAAAGCAAGGTACAGGATAAAGTAGGCTTTAGTACAAGCAGAGTCACAGGCCTGCTGTGAGCTGATGATACAACCCAGGAGGGGTGTCCTGGGTATGAGATTGGTGCCTCATCTCCCGGAAAGGCAGAGGAGTCCGAGTAGCTACCAGATACGAACAGTTTGCTGCAGTAGCAGCATGATCAGACTGCAAATTGTTTCCACAGAGAAGAGCAAGAACTGCTAGTGGCTGGTGGTGCAGGGGAGGGGACAGGGGGGCTGGTGGTGCAGGGGAGGGGACAGGGTGGCTGGTGGTGCAGAGGGAGGGGACAGCCTGGCTGGTGGTCCAGAGAAGGGGACAGGGTGGCTGGCGGTCCAGAGAAGGGGACAGGATTTTTGTTGACAGTCGTTACTGATGAGGACTAAGTGTGGGAAGCCAGAGGTCTGGGGCTCAATTAATGTGCCCCTGAGTATGAGGAGGGTACCTTGGATGGAGGAGTATATGTTCTATAGTTGTTTTTCTAGCTGACTTTTATCTACCTTGAGGGTAGACTCATAGCAAGTGTGTAGGACACATAATCAGTCTTGGGGATCAGCCCCAAAGTGTAAGGAGCAGGGAGAGCAGGGAGAGGCGAGGGAGGGGGTGCATGAGAATAATGGCACCCTGAGAAGCAGAGGAAGCTGGAAGCTGAGGCACGTGCATGTGTGTTTGTGTGGGTAGCTTGTGGGCATGCTAAAGGATGCACTTTGAAGGTGTGTGTGTGTGTGTGTGTGTGTGTGTGGAGGGGGTAGGAGCTTGAACTTGGAGGCAGTGTGGTTTTTGATGCTATGAGGAATGAGGCTATGGTAGGGTAGGAGTGTTGAAGTGGGATTAGGACTATTCACTAGGGTACAGGAGGAGTTCAGAAAGGTCTCAGGATAAGAAGTACAAGAGAGGGCTAAGACTGTGGGTGAGCCATGCTTGGAAGGATAAAGAAAGGACAGGCTCTGACATTATGAAAGGAGGTTAGGACAATATCCACCTTGGCCAGGGAGTGACGGGATATGAGGGAGAAGATGGCCTGAGGGGAGGCAAGGAAGCGATACCACCACTTTCAGAACAGGTTACAGGGAACAGCGTGCCCTATATTTGGGTTCTATTAAGAGTCTGTTTGCCAGGTGTAGTGGTGCACCCTTCTTCAGCTCTTGGGAGGTGGAGACAAGATGATTAGGAGTTCAGGGTCAGGCCAGCTGTGTGAGACCTTGTGCCCCCTCTGTAAAGACAATCAAACCAAACCAAACCAAACAAACAAAAAACATGTTTGCCACATGTTTGTTAAAAAAAATAAAAATAAAGACTGTATTATCCAGCTTGCCTGGGATGGCAAAGTGACACAGACTGAGTGGATCTGACAGCAGAAGTTTGTGTTCTACAGCTCCAGAGGCTGGAATTTCAAGTTCCAGCTTAGGGTGCTCCTGGTGTTAGGCAATGGTCCTTTTGCTGCGTTCACATGACTTTTGTGTGCAGCTGGAGGGGCTATAGAGGACTGGGGCTCTCTGATCCTACTTCTTATAAGGACACTGATCCTGTTAATATCAGAATGCCGCCCTTCAGGCCCCAAGTAACTTTAGAGGTTTCAGGATGGGCCTTATTTCTCAATAGCACATGTGAAATTAGGGTGAAAGTCTATTGATCCTGGGAGGGGCACACAATTAAGTTCACAGCAGACATCTCCTACTGAATGGTGTGGACATCAGCTGATGGATGGATGTTGGTGTAATGAAAAGGGTTGTGAGGTAGACTATGCAGGGAGAGGGGGAAAGAGGCAAACGGCAATGCAGCTTGAATCTGACGCTCCTGCAGACTGTACTGTAGGCATAGCAGTCCATTAAGAGACTGTGCAAAGTGTAGACAGAACAACCCAGAACACAAGGACGAGGACGGCCCCGACTATTCTTTGAATCTTTAACAGCACTTCTATGTCATTGGCCATGCAAATTTGTCTGGTCCCATCATACGTCTGGCATCAGGACATCCCCAAGCCCATGAGGACAGAGGAGAGAATAAACCTTATTTAAGGAAAATGTCAATTCATTTTCGGAATTTCTTTCCCCACTTTAACTCTTCAATAAGCTCTTCTAAAGCTTGCCTGTAAGACACGATATTCAAATCATGGTCATAGGTTTTTCTTGAGAAGCCTGTCCAGTTCACTCCTTGAGTATATACCTTCCCTCTTTAATACTTGGTCTTAATTCTCTCCTTTGCCTCATCTCTGAAACCTTTCTTGGATGGTGCCAAGAGTTGGAAAACACTAGGTTGAGATCATGTGGATACTGGGCACTGTGCTGCAAGTGCCAGATACTCATTTCAAAGCCTTGCTGTGGGAAGCTCAGTAACATTGCTAAATGCTAGTTATGCACTAGATGGTGTCTATGTCTACTGGGTTAAGTAAATGTGCTGCAGAATTAATTTTGTTTGTTACCTGTTACTTTGAAAAGTACATCTATGGCCAGCAAGATGGCTCAGTGGGTAAGAGCACTTGCCATCAAACCCGAGGACCGGAGTTCAAATCCCAGAACCAATGATGTAAAGAGAGAACCAATAACTGGAACGTGTCCTCTGATCTCGGTAGCATGTGTGCCTGAACTACTATACACCACACATACAAATTAAATAAAAATGTAAAGAATGAACCCACTGGGAGAACTCTCATTGCAAAAGGGTTCTGGTGTATCTGTAGCACTGTTTCCTTTAAGGAGGATGCCTTCCCTAAGGCTAAGATGCAGCAGCCCCACGGGGCCAGGGCTTTCTGGTGGTCTAGACTAGCTAGGACAACCCGGCTCACTATTTCGCTAGCAGCTCTGTCCCACTTCCAGGATCAACTAACCGGCTCTGCCTCAGAGAAATTTCTTGATTCCATCTACATCTAGGACTAACTCTGCTCTTCCAACCAGCACTCCTCCCATCCATCCCAGCTCTCTATGGTGGTTAAAATTCCCAACTCAACTGGGTATGGTATGTGGATCGCAGCTGGCAAGCAGCTACTTTGAACAATCTCTCTCTCTCTCTCTCTCTCTCTCTCTCTCTCTCTCTCTCTCTCTCTCTCTCTCTCTCTCTCTCTCTCTCTCTGCTTTCTTTCCTTCCTTCTTTCCTCCCTCCCTCCCTCCCCCTCTTCTTTCTCCCTCCCTCTCTCCCTCCCTTCTTCCTTCCCTTTTGTTCTTTCTTTTTTTGGCACAGTCTCAAGCTATAGCCCAGGCTGGCCTCAAACTCAACAAACCAGCCACAGCCTCTGAGTGCTGCGATTATAGGAGCACACCAATACACTTGTTTCTTAAAAGGATTTTTAATTTTAATTTTTCTGTTTCTGGATGTCAACAACTTTCTGTCTTGTAAGCAAAATCCTTCCTACTTAAGGAACTGGGCGGACGTGTTAGGAAATTGCAAAATCCCATACACTTGGTCTGCAGTCCCACTCTTTGCAGACCCAGAGCCCGGGCTGGAGGAGGCTCCTCCCCAATTCTCCGTGATCTCGGTCTCTTCCACGATCCGCCAACGTCTGATTCCCCGTACTCGCAAGGGCCAGGACCTCGGCTGAAGTCGCATTCCCCTTCTGGGCCAGGACCGAGGGTCCCGGAGCTCGAGGTTCCCAACAAGAGTGAGCGGGCTGCAGGTAGCTGAGCTCGCGGCTCCTTTAAGAGGTGCCTTGGAAGCAGGGTCGTGACGTCATGGGAGAGGAGGGTGGAATGTGCGCGTAACCGCGGCAGGGCGGGGCAAAGCCAGGGGAGGACCTAGGGTTCTGACTGACAGAAATACCCCATAGGCCTCGCCTCGCCTCTTTCTGGTGTTGGCTCCTCCCCTCCCTAGGCCCAGCTCCTGTAAGCAGACCTCGCCCCTGCTCAGGCCCCGCCCCTCAGTCTGGTTCGGGCCCGAGGCCCCGCCCTTCCAGCAGATCCTGAGCCGGGGAGCGGAGGCCCCGAGGCGGTAGGCTGCCCGCAGGCCCCTCCCCACCCTTAGGCCCCGCCTCCGGCGCGACCACCAGCCCCGCCTCCTAGGGTCCCACCCTCCGTGGGGCGGGACTTGCCCCAGCCGGAGTCGGCGGCGGCGGCTGCGGGAACTTTCCCGGCGGGTCTAATGGCTGCGCGCGGGCCGCTGTGAGGCGCGGCGGCGAGCGGGCGCGGGGCCGCGGAGCAGCGAAGAGGCAGCGACCGCGAGGCTGGAGCCCCGGCCAGGCCCGGTCCGACCCGCGGAGCCCGCGATGCGCCCCGGTGCTGTCCCCCGGCGCAGCTGACGCCCCGCGGCCCCGCGAGACCCCAGCCCGCCCGGCCCCGCAGGAAGCGGCCGCCGCCACCCAGTCCAGCGCCCGCTCCGCCCGGGCACCATGGCGGGGAAGGCGGCCGCCCCCGGCACCGCGGTCCTGCTGGTCACGGCCAACGTGGGCTCGCTCTTCGACGACGTAAGTGCCGCGCCGTCGGCTAGGGAGGGGCGGCTGTGGGCCAGGAGTCTCCCAGCCCCGGACCCTGACATCCCCATTTCCAGCTGGAGACCCTAAATTCCTGCCTCTACAGCGTCTTCTACAGCCACGGACCCCGGGCCAGTTGTCTTTTGGACGTGTGACTCTGATGCTCCTTACCCACAGCGAGGAGACACGGACCAGGAATCCCCCAGGCCCCAGACCCTGACCCCATAGTAGGACCCTAGGCCAGGAAACTTGCAGCAACCCATCCTGGACCTTGACACCGCTTTTTTGGTCCCCGAGGCCAAACTCGAAGACCCGACTTTTGAACCCCTGTCTTAACCCAGACTACAGGAACCTAGCCTAAGTCTGGATCTTTGAGTCCTGATGCTGGTACCTTGCTGTGGATCCAGACAGAGCAAATCCCTATCCCGCTTCTGCTCCCTAACTCCAGAGCCACAGTACTGATCTGGAATTTTGACACAGAATCCTGGTACTTGGATGCCCTGACCTCTATACCTCACCACATGCTGACCGCAGGTCTCCTGATTCAATCTCGACCCCCAGTTTCTGACTCAGATTTTTCAAAGTCTGAATTCTGACTCCAGAAACCCAGCTTTCACATTTTGGTCCCTTGTCCTTCCAACCCAGACCACACTGACCCTGAATTCCTACATCTACCCTTGGCCTCCGAGCATGAATCCTGGTCTCTAATTCTGCTCCCTGGCCCTATCCCTGAGCTTTCCTCACGAAGTCACAATAGACCTCACCCCCAAGTCTTGAGCTCCATTGTCTGAGTCCTGCCTGGTCCCTAGATTCCATTCCTTGGCCCTGTTTTCTGGTGGTGGTGGGGTCCTGAGGTGTGAAGCACCCTTATTTTAGCATGTAACATATATTCACACTAGTTCTCAAATGAAGCAGCTCTATTCAAGCCCCGGAGGACTTTATAATCCTTGTTTACTAAATGAAAAGGTGTTGAAAAGCTCTTCAAGGCCAAAAATGATGCCAAAGCCCCTTATCTTCTAGGGCTGCTCCTCCAGTCCTTAGTTCCACCCTGAAACCCTGGGTTCTCTCCTCTGGGAGGCAGAGGGGAGCTGAGGCCTGGGACACCGGGAGCTCCCAGGAGCAGGCTGGGGCTGACCTAGTTCAGCATTGCAGCCACGGTGCCACCCCGCTGTTGGTACTTAAACTGCCAACCCAAATAAAGCAGAATGTGGCTCCAAGTGGCATGCTTGTTTAAGAAGAAAGGGTAATGTCACAGATGGAACTATGAAGCCACGTATTCCCCTTTCTCCCTCTCTTTTCCTTGCCTAGGTGAACAGTTGGGCCAATGCCAGGGCTTGGATATAGGCCTGATGTAGATTTCAGGGGAGGGTCCTGTTTCCTTCCTGGCAGCAAGCATGGGAGAAGAGTTTCATTGAGCTGAGTTCTCAGACAGCGGAGGCTTAATTTTTATTAGTAAAAAGCAGGTGTTATTGCTGTAGTTTGTGATTTAACTTATAAACATGCGAGTGTTCTAGTCCCCTGCTGGAGAGACACTGTCTATCCTCTCAAGGTGTGGACAGCTTGCTGTAGTTTCACGTGTGATCGTTTTCTACAAGGGCCTGTATGGGTGTGTGCCCGTATATTTAGCATTCTATTCTAGGCCTTCCAGTAACATGTCACTGTAGCGTGGTTTTGTTCAGATGATTCAGATCCGTTAGCTGTGGCTTCAAAGCCTCAGAAATGTCAGGAAAATTAGGCATGGCAGGGCACTTTCATCTCCAAGGGAAAAGAATTTTGCTGTGAAAACATTCTTTCTAGTAATTTTTGATTCTGAGTTCTAGAGTTTTTGTTGTGTTTCAATCCTACACATATGCACTTCTTTCTGATGACATTAAAGAGGGTGTCTTACTTCACCTTCTTTTTGGAACAGGAACTTACCAGGTAGTCCTGGCTGGCCTGGAACTCACTGTGTACACCAGGTAGATAGAGATCCACTTGCGTCTTCTGGGATTGAAGATGGCACCACCATGCCCAGCTTACCTCACTTTTGTTTAGCAACATGTTCTCTGAATTTTTATGTTTTTTTTTACGGCTCTCTGGAGTTTTGCACTGCATCTGTATGTAGAAGAAGTATTTGTCTTGGTGAATTGTACCTAAGTTAATTCCGAACCAGTCCCCAGGGCCAGTCATACCCTCAATGGAATGACCACGAAGGGCATACTCGTATTCTGGGTCCTGCTTCCTTGGTGGGGGTTTGGGTGCTGTGGGAAAGAAGCTGGCGAATTCTCAAGTGAGGTAGATTTTAATTCGTTGGTTATACTAGACTCAGAAAACGTGCTTGTGATTGACTGTGCTCCTTGGTGAGCATGTGCCCCTGATGACAGACGGACCTCTCCATCCGTGTTCGGGACTGTAAAGGAGTTTTCAGTGGGAAACAAGCTCGGTTCTGCCCAGCCCAGCACAGCGCCTTAGCTGCTGCCTAAGGGAGTCGGTTCCCAGGAGGAAAGTGTCCGATTTGAAACAGTCACGCGGGCTCTGAAGGCATTTTTTCCTTTTATGCACAAGCCGTAGGTAGTTTGTTTCTGCATTTGTAGTTTTGACAATATTCTCTCTGATGCCCCCCTCCTCTTCCTAATCCAGAGGCGACCCCTCTTAAAACAACATGTAATTTTTTTTTTTTACATTGGGCTTGAACCCCAGACTTCCCTCCTTAGCTATAGGCCCCAGCCCATGTATGTAAATTTTAATCACAGCTTTGTCGTCAGCACCCTGGGATCTCCAGAACATCTTGTTCAGCCTGCTCTTGTCTCACCAGCAATCCTGGCTGGCATCCTTGCCTGGCAGGGTGGCCCACTGCAGTTACTGAGCTGTGCTGCTCAGGGCCTTCAGGTTGCTTCTAGCCCTTTGACCTTATAGTGTTATCCAAATGCATCACTGTAGGCAGACTTTTGTCTTGTGTTTTTAAAAAACCGTGGAAGCTCGTGTGTGTGTTGTACTATCAGTAGTCAATGTGTTAGATGTCAAAACTGAAAATGTTAAGCACAGAACACTCAGCCGACACTCTGTTTGCTGGCAGAGGAATTGGTCACTTTAACCTGGTGCCAGGCAGGGAAGCTCCATGGTCTCTTTAGTGGGAGTGAGAGAGTTGAAGTCATTGCACGGTGTCAGGAAAAAAAGCAATCTTGGCTCAGTCACTCTTTGAGAGTCTTGGTCCATTTTCTGAGGACTCCTGTCCCAGCTGGTGACCCTTCAGAAGTAGTTTTCCAGGTCGCTGGGGGAACCTGCAACTTTCTGTCTTACTAGAAGTGACTGCCACACTGCCTCTGACTGACTCCTAGTTTGACTTGGTGTCCCTGGGAGAGGAATGGGTGACCTGGGCCATACCTGTTAACTGCCCTGCTGATCTGGTCGGTGTTTTAACCAGTGTGCTTTTAGCTCTAGGCTCCTCACTCATTGACTGGCAGCGGACGGAGAAGGTAAATGCTGGAGAGCTTGCTTCAGAGTTCTTCTCACCCTTACATGGTTAGGCTGTGCTGGCCCTTGGTCCTGCTATGTATTCACAGTCAGATGTCATTTCCTGCTTTGCTTAGTATACTCCCAAATGGCCCTTTCTAGGCAGTCATGGTCTTGGAGAACTGGCAGTGAGATAGTGGGGACCGAGGGTCCCTAGTCAGCAGGCGTTCTTGGGCCATGGGATGGGGAGAGGCAGGTCAGAACTGCTGTGGGTGGATAGATTCAGGCAGACAGCCTGGCCTGCTTTCCTCTCCCTCCTGCCTCTTCGGATTTATCTCCACTGCCAGGTTTTCCCCACCAGTGTGGAAGGGGCTGTAGTTCTGACTTCCTGAGGTCGGTTCTGTCCTCCTAACAGCCTTCACAAGAGCAGTCTTCACTTTACTCTTTCCAGATTCTGCCCCACACTTCACTCTGGGACTCTTGGCGCCAGGACTGCATTATTTCCTTGCACTCAACACAGGAAAATTCAAGTCACCTCAAAGGGAAGCTCCCTGCATTGGCTGTCACCCTCTGTTGCTTCTGCCCACCAATTGTACATTTGCCACCTCTGTGGATCTGTCTATTCTGGAGGTTCCCGGTTCCTGGAAGTGGACCTGTGGAGCATGTGGCTTTTGTGTCTGGCTTTTTTCTTTTTTTAACGTAGCGAGGAGTCATCAGAATCTTTTCTGTCATAGCATACATCAGTGTGCTTCATTCCTATCTGTGGATGGACAGTTGTCCCTGTGTGCTTGTGTTTGTCCAGTGATCAGTTAGTGAGCATTGGACTGTTTTTGCATCTTGTTTGTGAAAACTGTTGTGAACTCTGGTGTATGTGTTCTTGTGCATGGGTGTTTTCCACTCTCAGGGTCTTGCAGAGGACTTGCTGAGTCCTGAAGAAACTGTATCCTGCCTCTGGAGGTGCTACCACGCTGTCCCATTTCTTCTCTCTCTCTCTCTCCATCTCCTACATATACACACACTCACATATATTACATACTATTCTAGGTGTGTGTTTTGCCTGAATGTATGTCTGTGTAGCAAGTGTGTACTTGGTGCCCACAGAGGTGGGAAGAGGGCCTTGGATTCCCTGGGACTGGAGTTACAAATGGTTCTGAGCTATGTGTGTGCTAGGAATCAAACTAGGGTCCTATTTAAGAGCAACATGTGCTCTTAACTGCTGATTCAACTCTCCAGCCCCCTGACCACAATCATTTCACATTCCCCCTTGTGCTTCTTGATTTCTCCACATCCTTCCCAGTACCTAACCTATTGCTCTTTTTCTTTATGTACATTGATGTTTTGCCATGGATGTCAGGTCCCCTGGAACCGGAGTTATAGACAGTTGTAAGCTGCCATGTGGGTGCTGGGAATTGAACCTGAGTCCTCTGAAAGAGCAGTCAGTGCTCTTAACTGCTGAACCATCTCTCCAGCATCTGCTTTTTTTCCCCCTAAGACTTGACTTCTTGGAAATTCTGTAGTTGCTTCTCCTTTCCCACTTCTCAGGATGGTATACTCAGATTAAGCCACACCTTCTCTGGCCATGCTCACTTCCTGGTCCTCACCTAGATTCTAATTCTCTTTGTGATGCCCAAAGCTGCAGGAGAGAGGCTGAAGCTGAGACTGAGGCTAAGATGGGCTGTGCAGCACAGGGGGCCCAGCCAGGCCCACTGCAGTCAGCCTCCACAAAAGACCAGCGCTCTCTTTTTAAAAAGTTATTTTTAGCCGGGCAATGGTAGTCCAAGCCTTTAATCTCAGCACTGGGGAAGCAGAGGCAGGTGAATCTCTAAGTTTGAAGACAACCTGGTCTTTTACAGAACTGTCAGATTTACACAGAGAAATCCTGTCCAAAAAACAAAACAAAACAAAACAACCAAAAAACCACACACACACACACATCAAAACACATTTTTCTTAAGTGTGTGTGTGTTGTATACACGTATGAGTACATGAGTATGGTGCCTATGGAGGTCATAAGAGGGCATTTATCCTCTGGAACTGTGTGCTAGGAACCGAACTTGGGTCCTTTGTAAGAGCAGGACATGCTCTTATCCAGTGAACCATTCTTTTTAGTACTTTCTTGAAGTGGGACTGGCTCACTTGTCTCTTTTTTTCATTGTCAGAGCATGTGGCCTGGCCTTTCCTGCTGGAAAAGGCTATTTTCAATATTTAGAATTTTGAGATACAGCTGGTGATTATCTATTTCCATGCTGTGACTGCCTCTCCCAGCAACTCTCCCAATGTGAAGGGACTGGGACTATGTGTCTCTCCATTTAGTCTCAGGATCGGTAGGTAGTAGCTAAGAAGTCGCAGTGTTCCTCCATTTGACACTGCTGTTTGTGTCAGAGATTTCAGCAGGCAGACTGAATTATGGTCAGATTCCTGAATGTGTAAGACAGGATCACCGAGCAGTGGTGGTGCAAACCTGCAATCCCAAAACTCTGGAGGCAGAGGCGTGTGGGTCTCTGAGTTCAAGGACAGCCTGGACTACAGAATGAGTTCCTAGATAGCAAGCGCTACACAGAGGACCCTTGTCTCCACCCGCATGTCTCCTCCCGAAAGTAAGACATGGCGGCTCTCCTCTCCCAGAGTGAAAGGATCAAGTGAGACCGTATTGCAACATTTATGTTACTGTTGCTGGTGCTTCTGACCACTGTATGAAACCATTTCTGATTTGTAAACACAGGTGACTTTCCACAGACATCATTTCCTGGCTGCTTTCAATGTTTAGGGTTTTGAGATACAATGTTTAGAATTTAGAGATCCACCTGGTGGTTGTCTGCTTCCATGCTATGCTTGTCGCCAACCCCAGATCTTTCCCAGTATAAAGGATCTGAAGCCATGTGTCTCTCTGTTATTGACTAGCCTTGAGAGTACAGTGTCCCTCTGTTGGACTGTCATCCTCCCTGTGGCCTACTTTAATTGCTCCAGAGGTGTTGAGGGGCCTGGGTGCATGGGGGTAGTTTGAAATATTAAATATTTTCCATATTTGAAGTAAGCACTTTGAGTAGAGTTGTTGGATGGCCCAGTGACATTTGGGGGCATTTGTGGTTCACATGGTCCACATAGACACTTGAGCAGTCTCATGCTTTTCCAGTAACAGGGAGGGGCTCTCTGCTTGGATTTGGAATCTGATGGGTGTTTTCATGGTCTGATTGGGAAGTCACAGAAACCTAGCCCAAATCTGCCTCTGTGAAGGTTCTTGGGAGTTCCTGTCCCCGGCAGTGAGACTACGGCTGAAAGTCTTTGACTCATGAAGAGGAGCCAGCTTCCCTAAGTTACAGCTGGGAGAGTGTGAGCTCTCTCTGGAAATGGCCTTACCTCTGAGGTGTTCACTTTCTATCCTGTGCTGTTCAGTGACAGCTCACACTGGGTGTCCTGCCCTGATGTGAACTCACTGAATGATCAGTATGACTGCGACAGGGAAGGCAGACCTGTGCCCCTCCCAGTGCAGTAACTGAGCCCTTTTCGTTTGTGAGGATACTTAGGACTCTCCCACACTGACAGACTCTCCAAAGGCCTGGGGAGGTGCCTATGCTGGCCAGGCTTTTGGTGCTATTAGGTAGTAAGATAAGGCCTTGGCCAGCTAGGTCTGCCTTGCAAGCATTACCTTTGGAGTTGCAGGGAGGGAATTTGGAAGGTCTGGCCTCTCCTCTTTCTTGGATAGTAGATTAAGTTTTGGCCTTCAGGCATAGTGAAACCTAGAAAGGTCCAGAACTAATTCTCTGGGAAGGCAGTACTGAACTGTTTCACCCAGCCTGGTCTTGAGCTCCTCAGTTGACTAAGGACCCTGGTGCAAACCTCCTGACAAGATATGGTGTGAGAAAACTTTCTGGGCTTTCCTTAGTGATGAATGATAGTGGAGCATCCACAATGTAAGACCGATGAGACGCCATTGTCTATGTTGATGCTAGGATAATTTTGATCCAGACATGGAAATCCTACTCTGATATAATAATACTTTAGTATTGGCAGATTGGGAGTGGCATGCACCAGCTTAATGCAGCATCCCTGTGGGCTCTGTGGGAGGCTGGCTCCTCACTGTTGGTCCTTAGCCCACAGTTTCTCACAACTGCTCTGTTTTGTGAGCATGTCTTTGGACTTTCTCTCTGAGACACTTGAGTCACTGTTGTGCTTCTGCTTGGCATTAGTGATAACAATACCCTGGTGCCTGTGTGGCTCCTCCAACACTTAAACTGTGAAGGGTTGTTTTGAGAGGTGGCATGCCACTAGAGGAGTGATTGCTGGATGCCCCATGCCATAGAGAGGAGCTGTATCAGCTGGTCCTCTGTAGGATGCTTGGGTAGTTATCTTGTATAGGTCAACCCTTATGATGCAAAGGGTCTTAGGCCCTGGCCAGGGCTCTGGGTGGGCAGGGCTTAATGTTTGATGTAAGGGGATCCTGCCCTGGGTGTGATATCAGGACACCAGTGCTTTGCAAGTCCAGAACACACTGCATCTGGGTTTGTTTTCCCTTTTGTAAATGGAATGCCTTCAAATCATTTCCAGGAGTATCTCCATGGACTAGTTACTGCAGAATTCTGACATACTGATTGACCATTGTGACCATGAGCCATTTGTCTTCTTGATTAGCTCTCTGATGAGGGTATGGTGCTTTTCCTTGAAGTTTGCTGAGGCTCTGGGTTATTCTTCCTGCCTTTTGTCCTGGGGTATGCGTGTAGAACAGAGCTACCTGCCTTTTCACATTGGAACTGTTGGACCAGCTCCTGCCTTCTGATTTGGCCCTACTCCTCCTCTAAACTGGCTACACTTCAGAACACAGTCTCCATGATGAATCTGACTCTTACCATCCTCATTCAACCTCACATGGTTGGACTTTCCAGCTGGTGCGCTTGCCTGTTCAGATTGTTCCCAGGCCTTTCTCCCCCTTAGAGGATCAGATAGACCACATCCCGAGTCAGCATGGACCTTGTCGTCTGCTACCTTTCTTTAAAAATATAGTAATTTCCGTGTGTTTGTTTGTGTATGTGTATGTAGGTGCCTACGGAGAATAGAATAGTGTACTGGATTCCTGGAGCTAGAGCTTCAGGTGGTTTTGAGTGCTGGGAACATGGATGCTGGGAACCAAATGGATTTTCTAGGAGAGCAGTACGTTCTGAACTGCTGAGCCATCTCTTCAGTGCCCCATGCCCTCTCTTGTCAGACATGTGACCCTGGATCATCTTCTCCTGCCTGTTGATGCTTCAGCAAGCCAGAATCACCTGGAAATCTGGTTAAGTATGCTAAAGCAGAGAGGAGGCCACCTGTCTGCCAGTGCTGCTGGGCAAGCACAAGGCTCTTGAGGCCTTGCCTCCACCCTCCTAGCTTGATGTGTGGAACTTGCTGAGTCCCTAGGGACAGCAGCCTCATCCTCACTTTATCTCTGTGTGCTGAGTTGCTGTCACATGGCTGACCAACCATTCACTGAGCCTGAACGCATGTGGCTAACGGTTATAGCCCTGTATGACCTGGCACTGGTCCCCGAGGAACCTCATCTCTTGCAGCTTTGCTCTCTGGCTGCCTTGGCCTGCTGGAACACTTGGGACTCCCCAGAAGTCTCGCTTCTTTACTGGTGTGGTCTCCCCTGCTCTTGTTCCCTCTTCTCCCTCACAGTGCTTGTTGCTCAAGTAGAATACATTTCTACATCTGTGGCCTCTGAACCACTGTTCTTTCCTAGGGACGCCTGGCTCCAGATTCCTGCAGGGGCAGGCGCTTCTCACTAATCCTTCCAGGACCAGCTTATGTCCTGGCTTTGGGTAATGTTTAGAGCTCTTCTTGCCTGCCCCTCTCTTCTCCAGCCTGAAGGGATTCCAGGCTTTGCTTTGTCATGTTGTTTTTTCCCTGTTGACAGCTTTTGACATATGCATTACATCCAGATACTTGGCCTCTGACAGTAACCCTGTGCGTGGTTTGGGGTTCTCCACGAGTGGATAGAGGGCAGGAGTGGAGCCTGGTAGGTTTCCTTGAAGTTGCTGATACCCATGTCAGGATGAATGTGGAGACTGGGTGGGAAGTGTCTTAAGTCAGCTGACACCAAAGGCAATGTATTGTCCTACCACAGTGTCGTTAGCATTGGCTCGCTCTGCTTGCACCTCATGTGCCATAGGGATAAGTATGGTCAGACACACTTTTGTGGTTAGTGGAAAAGTCTAAAAGTTTGCGAACTGTAACTTTCCCCCTCTTTTCCTTTAAACATTTTTATTGAGGAATAATAAATGTGCATACCATTTGATTTACCTAGGAGGCTGTACAGGTCAATGACTTTTGGAAAATGCCTGCATTTATGCAGCTGTTGCCATGAAGCGGTTTTGCAACACTTCCCGCCTGGCGCTCCGCAGTGCTCGGCCCCAGCTCCTGGCCCCAGCTCCTGACCCCACCCACTTCAGCTCTGCTGTCCTCTTAGATTCTGTCTTTCATGAAGTTTTCACATCATGGACTCATATGATGTTCAGTCTGATGTCTGGTTTCTCTCACTGAGCACGGTGTGATGATTTTGAGGTTCCTCAGTTTTGTGTGTCAACAGTTGACCTGGCTCATGGCTGAGTTGTATTGCACTGTATGGTCACATGGTTCATTCATTCCCAGTAGGCAGGCCTTTGGGGTACAGTGAGTTACTAAACATTGGTTCTAATAAGTCCTTGCCTTCCTGGGGCTTCCAGTTCTGTGTGGGTGTAGGTGCTCACTTTCCTGGGACTAATTGAACAATCAGTGTGTGTGTATTTCTGGGTGTGCACCATTTCATACCCTTCCATTAGTGTGTAGGGTTCAGCCCTTTGCCATGTAAGCATCTGGTGGTGCCTTCCTGATGATGAGTGTGCACGGGGTGCCCTATGTCTTTCTTACCTCTTCTTTTCGATAGTGGCATCATACAAGTTCGTTCCTTTGCTATATTGATAATGGCTTGGCAGTGACTGTGGTGGGCAGTTCCATGACTGCTGTCCTTCTCACCTCTCTAGGAGGGGTTCAGGGTTCTGGGACCCCCCCACTGAAGGCCCCATGTACTTGGACAAACAGGCAGGTGTGATAATGCTCCTCCCTTGAGTATAGTTCATTCAGGTGAAGCAGGAGTAGGTGTTCTCCCAGGAAAACTCAGTGGGAGATCCTCTCCTGTTGCCTACAGGTGCAGGGAAACATGCCGCTGTCGAGGGGAAAAGGAATCCTGCAGTTCAACCCATGCCTGTCACGCTGGGGGTGAGGTGGGATTTCCAGGACCCTCACTGGCTACTGACCTAGTATTCTTGCTCTTTCCCAATTACCTTCTCCCTGGGGTCTGGATTTGTGTTTGTACATCTGTGTGCAAGTCTGAGAGGCACTTTGTGACTATAGCTCTGTGGATCTGTCCCCCAGACCCTTTGTAGGATGTTGGTCCTGTGGTAGATAGGTCATGGCATGCTGGGAGGTGGCATTGCCACCATGCAGGTGCTTCTTTGGGCTTGCAGTGGTATTCCTTGAGGTTACGTGGGAAACATCTGTCTGTGATGGGATGGTCTTGGTAGCAGGTAGCTATCTTGGCTTAGGCTGTCAACCCAGGCAGCCACTGTAGGAGAGTAGGGGTGTTAACTGCAGTTGGGAGGCATCTGGCTGCCTCAGGGGTAGGAGAACTAGAGGAAGGCTAGATTTGGTCTCGTTTCTCTATTTAGGAGAATCCATGACCTGGTTTCTGAGGGTGGGCTCCTTAGTATTGCAGGACCATTTTGCCGAGCCTGGTTGTTGCCTCTCTGGGAGTTTGCTATTGGCATGGTTTGGGTGTGTGGCCCTGGGTCCATTTGGGCTTGCGGCTCCATTATACTAGGCCCTATCTGAGGTCCTGAGTAAGAGCCAGGGAGGCCTACTCTTCAGCCCTGAGCAGCTTCCCTCGTCTACCTTTTGGTGATTGCTGACTGCATGATGAGTAGGGACATCTTTGGGCTGCTGGCTCTGATCACCCGGGTGACACACATGTAGGTTTTGAGAGCCAGCAGCTCCTCCTGTGGACTCTGAGAGCCTTCTCCTGGAAGAAAAGGTTGCTATTCTCATTGGTCAGTGAGCTCCTGGGGTGTTTGGGGGTTGTGTACTGGTTGCGGGCTACAGAGCTTTGTTGAGGGGGGGCTTTAATGGACACTTGCTTTGTCCAGCTCAGTGTCAAGTGTTCCTAGCATCTTGGAGCTGTGCATGATCTAGGGTCGTTTGGAGTCACTCTCCTAGGGTTTGTTCTGTTGGGATGGCATCGTCCAAGGAGCAGGCAGATTTCTGAGGACATGTTTTGCTGCTTTTCTCCTTCATCACAGTTGGGGTTTTTCAGATCTGTCATAACTTCCTGTTTTGTTATAACGACCTGGGGGCCCTCACTGTTGCAGTCAGATGGTGTACTCTGCACTGTCCAGGTGGGAGGAAAGGGCCAGGTCATGTGTGGGAGACAGGAGTGAGCCTTGGCAACTGACCAGTAAGGTAAACAAAACAGTGCCCTGTGACAGACATGAAGCTGTCTGAGACCCTCCACTGGGTCAGATGGGGTCTCACTTCCACCAACCTGCCTTACTTGGTGCAGAAGCTTTGGGGTTTCCCTCACCCCAGACCAGCTTGCTGTTACCTTTACAGAGCTCCAATTTCCCTTGGCTCTGCTGGATCTTAAAGGAAAGACAGGACCTGGGGAGGGCATGCTGGGCAGTGAGGAGAGGCCCCTGGCAGGAGGGCCTTGGTCCACTGAATGCTTTCCAAGGTACTTTGCATGTCAGGCCTGTCACCCTCATGGCTCTGGGGGCTCTGCCTCCCCCTGCAAGGACACTGGTGACCCATCTTCCCCACAGCCTGGGACTCTACTCCTCCAGCCTTAGAGCATAATTCTGACCAAGAAGCTCTTCACGGAGCCAGTCTCGAATGGCCAAGAGCCAGAGATGCTCTGGTGTGGAGAGCACATGGCCCCTGGTGCACATGGCAGGAATTGAGTCCTGAAGGCTTTACTTTGGAGGTTCAGAGCCAGCTGGAGAGGCAAGGAAGGGGTGGCTGTTGGGGTACTATGACACAGGAGCAAAGTCAGGAAATGGGGAGCTCTGTGTCTGATACGGCGGACAGTAGTAGGAACAAGCACCGTAGGCTAAGAGGAGCTGCCTGTTTCTGGTTCTCAGGCCTTTGTTTCTTTTCAGTGAACATGGTCCTTGGTCTGGGTTTGCATTAGTGGGAAGGTATGGTGAGTTGTGGGGTGCCATGTCTGCTCCATTGCTGTTGTTGTTCCTGAGAGTGGGGATTTGAGTATGGTTGAGTCCCTGAGCTGACTGTAAATTGTGTCTTTATATACAGATAAGCAGATGCTCCCATGGAAGAGGTTGCACTGGAGGTGGAGTTGGGGAGTATAGGAGCTCCAAGTGACCTGGGACTTCTGGGCTTTGGGGGTGATCCAATGACAGGATCCTGGACAATAGGGACATGGTGGTATACGTAGGGGCTGTGAATAACGGTCTCAAAGACACTAATGTATGATTTTTCTCCCATTTTATTGTTTTGAATAAAATTCTACTTGGGGAGGGGTCCCATATAGCCTAGTGTTAAAAGGAATCCAACACCTATGCTTTGATGACCTCAATGACCATATTCTTCTGCAGTGGTGTGTAGGATAGATGCAACGCTGCCCTCCCTATTCACATTCTGGAGGGCAAAATGGCACGAGCTGCGTGTGCAGTGGAAGAACTTCATAGTCTTTCAGTGGTGTTTGCATTAGGGTCTATCTTAACTGATGAGAAGGTGTAGTCACTTCTGCATCTGTGCCCATTGTGCCCAACCTCGACTGAGTTGAGTCGATTCAATGTCCTTCCCAGACTTGCTCAGTGTTGCCTCCTCCAGGATGTTCTTCTGAGCCCTGGTCCTTGTCATTCACCTTGGCTGGCCAAATGCTGTGGGTCTTTAGCTTCCTCAGCTTTCAACTTGCATCTTGTGGCCCTTGCCTTGGAGCTGCATTGCCAGGCTAGAGAAGTCTTCATGGAGAGGTTTTGTCATTCCATGGCTGCTTACAGTTTGTGAAGCAGTGGGTTCTGCTTTTGTGCACATGGTGTGGGTGTGGCCTAAGCCAGCTGCTTCCTTAGGACCAGGGTTTTCCTTATCTCAGCCCCACTGACTGAGCACGTGGGTAACTGAGGCCCTACCTCTTGAATATTTTTTTTTTTGTGTATGTGTGTAATGTATGCATATCTGTGGAACATTCCTTCTTTTCATTTGGAAGAGTCTGTACTGGTGTCTTTTACTATTATCTATAATTTATAACCTTCAGATAATGTAAAAATACTGTTCTAAACTATACAGTTCAGCATTTCCATGTGTTTACCATCTGTGTGACCACTAGCACTCTCTAATTTCAGAGTACTTTAGCACCCTGAAAAGAAACCTAAAGCTGATTTGTAGTCACCCCTGATTCCATTCCCCCTGAAACCCTGGCAACCATGAATTTACTTTTTGTCTCTGGGTCACTGGTTCTAGATGTTTCCTTTGAATGGGATTCAGCAGTCTGTGTCCTGTCAGATACTTTGACTCTGCACAATATTTTCTGGAATGGCTCATGGTGTGTCATTGGCAATACTTCATTTGCTTTTATGACCCAGTGCTATTTCTTTGTGTAGATACGTATTGCATTTTGTGTGGTATTGATGGACAGTTGTCTGTTATAGGTTGGGCTGCTGTGAATGTCCATGTTCAAGCTTTTGTTTGAACATAGGTTTCTATTTTCTTGGGTGTAAACCCAGCAGTGGAGGTGCTGTCCAAGGGAGCTTAGCTTTTGAGGAACTGCTGGGTGCTTTCCACAACCAGGCTGTTTCACGTTCCACTAGTAGTGAGTGATGGTTCCAATGTTTCCACATCCCCAAACAGCACTTGTTATTGCTGGTCTTTGATAATAACTGTCCCGGTAGGGATAAAGTGATATCTCTGTGGTTTGATGTGCATTTCCCTGACGTTGAGTTTCTTCATGAGCTTATTGGGTATTTATATGTCTACTTTGAAGATTCAAATCCACAGCAATTTAACTTTTTGAAAAAATTGTTGAGTTATTAGAATTCTATATATATTTTGGGTGCTAGACCCTTACCAACTGTGTGATTCACGATATGTTTTCCCATTTGGTGTATTGTGTTCATTTTTTGAGTGTTATTTGAGTCATTAGTGGTATTAATTTTGATGGACTATGCCTTGCTTTTTGTTTGGTTGTTTGAATCTAATTTGAGGTTACAGTGACATCTGTTTTAAGACCTGTAGACAAGCAAGGTAGGGGGTCTTGCTTCTTTTGTATGTGACTATCTAGTCATTGTCATTCAGTAGAATTTATTGGAAAGATTCTTATTCCCTACTGAACCATCTTACTACATGTGTTGAAAATTTAATTGACTGTGAACATATAAACTTTTTCTGTTCTCATTTGTATTTGATTGGTTGACATGTCCATCCTTTTGCTGACATCAGACTCTCTTGATTACTGTAGCTTTGTAGTAAGCTTTGGAGTCAGAATGAGTCCCTTAATTTTTTTTTTTTTGTTTTGTTTTGTTGTCTTGCATTGGCCGTTTCTTTCCATTTCTATATGAAGTTCAGGCTTAGCTTGTCAGTTTCCACAAAAAGCCAGCCTGAACTTGGACAGAGGTAATCATGAGTCTGTCGGTTCTTCAGGGGAGTGTTACCATTGCAGTGGTGTGCTTCCAATCAGGCTGAGTTCATCTTAATTTCTCATTTTATTGGTTTTTTAAATTAACATACAAAATAAACTCTCTCTCTCTCTCTCTCTCTCTCTCTCTCTCTCTCCATTACCTCTTCCTTATCCACTCTCCCAACATCTTTCCCATCTCTTCAATTAATTTCACTGATGTTTTAAGAATTATTTTATAGGTCTTGAACTTAGCTTAAATTTATCTTAATCATTGTGTTTGTGTGTGATCTATTGAGAGTTTTCCTTCTTTCTGAGTTCTGAGTCAGCTTTACTGTTTGTATATTGCTAGGAATTCTTACTGCACCTACTGGTTAACTCTCTGCTCCCTGATTGTCACTGGTAACTCTTTCTTTCATTTTTGTGAGGCTGGATAGTCTTGTCCTTCATTCCTGACTTTAGTAATCCAGTCTTTTCCTCACCAGTCTAATTCAGCTTTGCCAGTTTTGCTGATCTTTTGGCTTCTTAGGTCTTCTGGTTGGTGTTGGATGCATCCAGAGTTAAACCACATGGAAGCCTTTCTTGAGTGTTCTTATTTCACCTCTCTGCCTTCCTTTCTTGTAGTTGGTAGATACTAAGCTGATGCCTTGGAAACAGCTGAGCTAATGGTGTCTCCTGTGCAGGTGGATGGAGTCCATTCTCTTCTGAGTATCCTGGGTCATGACTCTTAAGTTTGAGGCTTTGCTCCTGTTTGCATAAGCCTTGGGGGAATCTCATCGGGGGCACTTTTGTTGACTTAATGTGTTGATGGAATAAGTGTGTACCAGGTGAGGGGCAGCTTCAACAGAAAGATGAATGCCTTGGTTGTCTTCTGAGCCAGCTGTCCTGCAGCACTGTACCAGCAGCTCCAGGTGTGTGAGAGAACATTGCAATCCTGCTCCTGCGGACCATATACCTGCAGAGTTGCCATGTTCTAGTGAGTGCTCCTCTGGCCTAAGGTTTCTATTGTGTAGCCATCATGACCAAAAGCAACTCAGGGAAGAAAGAATTCTTTTCATCTAGTAGCTCATGGTCCATCACGAAGGAAAAGCTGAATCAAGAACTCAAGGAGGAGGAGCTGAAGCAGAGACCATGGAAGGATGCTGCTTACTGGTATGCTCCCATTGCTTGCTCAGCTTTCTTTCCAGACTCATTTGCCCAGGTTTGTTCTGCCCACAGTAGGCTGAGTCCTTCCACATTGATCATTAATCAAGAAAATGGTTCACAAGTTGATGGAGGCATTTTTTTTTCATTTGAGGTTCCCTCTTCCCAGATGACCCTAGCTTTTGTTCAGTTGACAAACTAACCTGCACCCTCTCACTGTTGACCACTGCAACTCAGTAGGAAGAGAGCAGCATGTCAGGACAACTCTTGCAGAAACGCCCTCTGAACACTTTCCACTCAGTAGTAGCCCTTGGCTGTGAGCACCCAGGGGTTATGATTTGTGTGTACTTCCTGTGGGCTTGGAGAAGTCAATGGTCAGGTCAACCTGCCTTACTTGGGTTGTGACTCATCTGCTTGTCTTATTCCTGAAGATGACCTTGCTGGAGGTCCTGGGCCTTAGGGAACATTGACACTTACTGGCCTGGGGCTGCTTAACAAAAGCCTTACTGGGACCAGAGGTGGCTGTTGGCCTGGCTTCCTTCTCCACTTGTATGTGTTTGCTCCCTTCTGCACTGACCTGTGCTGCCTCTGCCCCTTGCAGGAGCAGGAATTGCTTCTTGCAGTGAGATTCATCTTCTCATGCACGATTAATTGCTTTCTTTGAGAGAGATTGGTTTGAGCCGAATTAAAATGCAATATCCTGCAGGAAACTGATTCAGTGTTCTTTCCTGCTACTGCTTTGTATTGATGCAGACCTGCTGGTGTCTCCTCTGAGACTGCAATTATTAAGTTGCTAAGAGGCCCTGAAGGTCAAGACCTAAGCTCCTGGAGTATGGAGTACCTTTTGGGGTGATGTGAGATAGCCTTCTCACTGAGCCTTAAGATGTGACACCTGTCACAGGGGCCTTGCTTTTTGTTGGTTGCAACCTTGGTCAGTGTGGCTTGAGCCCTTCTAGATTATAGGCTGATCTCACCTCTGTCACCCAGAAGAATGTGTAGAAAATACATCTGGGCCGGGCGATGGTGGCACACGCCTTTAATCCCAGCACTTGGGAGGCAGAGGCAGGCGGATCTCTGTGAGTTCGAGGCCAGCCTGGTCTACAAGAGCTAGTTCCAGGACAGGAACCAAAAAAGCTACGGAGAAACCCTGTCTCGAAAATCCAAAAAAAAAAAAAAAAAAAAAAAGAAAGAAAGAAAAAAGAAAATACATCTGGCTCTGGTGTGTGTTGTGTCTTCTTTCAGGTTGTGGGCATGGTTATGGTTATCGATGTCACGTGGTCTTCTTGCTCTCCGCAGATGGGAGTCTTCTTGTCCAGGTTGACCCCCATTTGCTGGCTCTATCTTATGTGTGAACTGCAGGTGCTGTTCCATTTCCTAGTGACAACAACTGGGCTTCTACAGGCCCTGGGGTGTAATTGAAAGGATTACATAGTACAGAATCCCTGAGCTACCTGTCAGCCCAAGGGTAGCTTAAGCAGAATAGGAGGTTTAGAAGCAAGCCATTGGATAGTTTCTAGGATGAGCCAGAGACCTAGTTTGTTGCACCAAACCCCATGCCTCTTGTGAGGGAGTGTCAGTGTTCATCTTTTACTGTTCGTTAGGGTTGAAAGCTCCTGTTCTTTTCTATGTCCACTGCTCTTTCTGAGACATGCCGGGTACCTGTGCATGCCACTGTGTCCAGAGATTGGCTCTGTGGGTAGGTTGGAGTCTAGAACTTCTGGTCTATGATGAACTCGCTCATGTCGTGGACAGTACCCTGGCAACACTTCCAAGGAAGATGACACATGTCCTGCAGCCAGGAGCACAGTGCTGGTAGCAGGAGGCAATGGCTTCCCCTTCCAGGGCCCACTCCTAGTTTCTGTTTCTCTGCTTGTCCCAGGTGCTGCTACCATGTATGTGTGACCCCTGTCAACACCCTGGCTCCAACACTGTCTCTGTGTTCAGACAGCTGCTGGGCCTCTTTTTGAGTTCATTACCAGCAGGGATTGACCTATACCCCAAGGAAGCTTCTGCTGTTGTGTGGGGATACTGAGCTCATTCTAGAACTGGCCAGGGAGAATGGCTGACCTGGTAGGTGCAGTGCCCATCCCCACTTTTACAGGGAGGACGAGGGGCAACGCCCCAAAGGAAAAGTTGCTACCTTCATGGCTTACCATGGCCTCTCAGCCTTTTTTCTTTTGTACTGTGCCCGAAGGCATCCCTGGGCAGGCATCCTGATGTGATACGCTATGAGGATAGACACCTAGATTTTACAGTCTAGGTGAGCTCCACAGTGATTCTAAAGGAAGCTTTTCCTAGTGTTTTGAGGTTGAGAGCTTTGTTGACCAGATGTGAAATGTGATGTCAGGAAGGTGAGCATGCAAAAGTCTTAGGCTTGTGGATATGTTCAGCTTTCACATCCATGGTAAACTCTTCTCACATCTATGGTAAGCTCTTAAGCCCATGGTCAGCTCTCACATCCATGGTCCACTCTCTACTTTATGATCAGCTCTCAGGTCTGTGGTCAGCACTTATATCTATGGCTACCTTTTATGTCTGTGGTCTGGTCTCAGGTCCATGGTCAGCCCTTAAATTTATAGTCACTTCTCAGGTTTGTGGTCAGCTCTTAGATCTGTCAGCTCTCAGGTCTGTTACCAGCTCGTAGGTTTATGGTTAACTCTCAGGTTCATGATCAGCTTGCATGTCCACGATCAGCTCTTTGGTTCATGGCAGCTTGCAAATCTGGGATTAGCTTTCAGGTGTATGGTCTGACTGTCAGGTATGTGGCAGCCAGATATGCAGAACTTCAGGATGTGGTGCACCTGGGAATGCAAAGCTCAAGGCCATCTGTTCCTCAGAACACAAAGCTACCAGGCCAGATGATTGACAAAATGAAATGTTGCTCCTGCTCCTCACATCTGTTCTGAAGTTGGGGCAGAAACACACTGCAGGCAGAGCAGGATGTGGGGTATTCCTTTGATGTGTGGCTTCCACCTGGATACTGCATCTGGGCAGTTAGTGGGGTTCCTGGTGAGATGTGCAGGCCTGGCTCTCTGCATGTCCAGCGTGCATGCATCTATGAGTGCAGAGACTAATTTGGGGTATTGCGGTGACTGGTTCAGCTCCCTGCCGCGCGGTCCTATGGATGTGCCATGTTGCCAGCTGAGGACTAGATAAGATAGAACTGGTTCTCAGGTGTGCCCTGATCAGTGGCCAAGTGCTTCTGCAGCTCCAAGTCCCTGACCAAAGGGTTGGGTGTCCATAGAGGAAGAACTGAGGCCATCTGAGATGGCAGGCTACTGCTGATCAGGAGAGGGGATGGAGCCCAGGGAAGGCTCAGGGTAACATTTCCTCCTCTCTCTGTGCTAGTGTCTCTGGAACCCTCACCCCATATTTTGGCCTGTCTCTTACCCTATTTGAGTATACTCAAGTCCTGAGGGTAGGGCAGTATCCAGGCTTGCTCTGCTCTGAGTAGACCATGGCATGGGAGCAAGACTTTTCTCTCCGAATCCTTCCCCTACTTCTCTCCGATTGCGCCTTCCTTTCTTGATCCTGCTGTCTGCTGCCCTTGCACCTTTTCTGGTCCTTGGCAGCTACACTCATTCTAGAGACTTGACAGTGTGTGTGTTTTCTCCTTTTCACCTTTCCAAAAATTTGCTTTGCTATGAGCCTCCCTGAGAAGCAGCATGCATCTGGGTGGCAGGGACCCCAGCACCGAACCCTCAACCCTGCAGCCCCAGGCTCTGCTTCCCGTTCCTCCTGACCAGTCACATAGAGGTCTCAGGTCATTGCCTGCCTCAGCTACCTTCCATTTGTTCTTTACTTTCCAGCCTGTACTGTGTTCCTTTGTGACTTTAGATTCTGTTCATGACTCTTTGAAGACCTTTTTTCACATCTCTCAAGATGTCGTCCCCCACCTTCTTCCTCCCTGAGAATCTCAATGGGTTCACATTGGACTTTGGTTCAGCCATTCCTCTCGTCTAGCTGGAGACACCATTGTGTTCTGTGTGAATTTATCCCTGTCATGTAGATCCAGGTCCCCAGTACAGGTCCCAGCCTGTACAGACGCAGACTTTCCTCCAGCCCTTATCTGGGTATGGTGGGGCCCAGCACTCATCATTGCAGCCTGGGTGTGAGAGAGATCCTAGGTGCATCAGCCATGGATGACCATCTGAGGGCCAGAGCCTTTGGGGTCCCTGGGGTTGGAACATATGCCATTGCCTGTCATGTTCTTGGCCAATTGATATCATTTCCTAACTTTAGCTTCGTCTCTTCTTTCATTTTCTACTCACTGAGCTTAGTCCCATGCACCCAGCCTCTTCTGCTCTTTGTAGTCCTTACCACTGTGGCTGGGTCATGGCATCTGTCTTCCTGCTGACCTGTCTGCTTGTAACATCTGCTTACTGTGGTCACACCTGGCTGTGCTCTGTCCATCTACGTGCTACTACTAACAACTCTTAGCCCAGGGGGAGGAGCTGAGGGCACTAGTCTTACATGCTGTAGAGAAAGTTTGGATGTTGACCCGTGACTTTGCTGCATCTTGCTCTTTGTCCTAGAGGAAACCTGAGTAAATCACAGAAGGAGGCTGTGGCTTTTCCTTAAGCCTAGGCATGACAGACAGGATGTCACCCAGTTCCATGGGTCTAACTTGGCTTTCCTTGTGTGTGACAAAAGGAGGAGGGTGGAGAGGTTGGAGGTTGGGATAGATGATGGACTTCTCTCTACCTGGTCTTTCTCCCTTTCCTCCTCCTCCTTTTTCTTACTCTTTATCTTACTGTCTTTTTCCTGTTCCTTCTTATCCTGCCCTTCAGCATCCTTGTCTTCCTCCTTACGCTTACCCTCCCCCTTCTTCCTCTTTCCCTTTCTCCTCTTCAAATTACTCCCCGCCCCCAGCTCCTGTTGCTCTGCCTTGCCTTTTCCTTCTAGGCCTATGGCCTTGATACTTGGCTGTAGGCTATGATTCATGTGATCTCTGACCTTTTCCTTTTGATAGTCTGTGTTGATCTGTTTCTTCTATCCAGATCCTTTCTTAGACCCCCGGCTCTGTGGTGAAAGCGGATTGGCAGTGATGATGATAGTGTGATCAGGGATCTGGCCAGACTGGACTGATGCCTTGTTTAGAATCAGGACAGTGAGACTGGCCTAACCAGCAGCCACATGGGTGCCTCCCCAGTACTCGCACCCTCTGTTTTCCTCAGAGCTTGGGTTTTGGTGTTGTTGCTGGTCTGGGGCAGTCTGTGAGGGGAGCCTTGTAGGGCAAGGGATTCTACCCTCTTCCCTAAGGATGGGGTGTTTCAGCTGCACCTGCTTAACCAGGAAAGTAGACCCCAGCACATTCCTTTTGGGGAATTTTGTTTGGTGTGGAGGTGAGTGGATAGGAACATGTGCAGGGTAGAAAAAAATAACACAGTATCCTTGTATTTGCAAAGGTCATAATTGCTGCTGCTAAACTTCTAAGTGATTTTAAGTTAAAAGGAGCTCTTTTCTCAGGAGAGCTGTGGCAGGTGAAGTGTGAACTGGTGTCCTCTAGAAAAACTGAAACCAGAGAGGAAAGGAAAGAGGGGAAGCGGCCTTGTGGTTGGACCCCTTGCTTTCACTGGGACTGCTGGCCAGATGTTCCTTGAGGGACTCGTTAGTAACAATACTCATTTTCTTTTCCCAGGTTTACTTGCCACAACTTACCCACTTGTCAGCGATGTGTTTTCTCTCTTCTGGTCATCTCTGTGTCCACTCTACACTGATGGTTTCCCATTGGTAGTTAAGGTTGGTCTTGGTTTGTCATTGAGTCAGGAGGCTGGATGGAAACTAGGTTTGTGAACTCCCAAAGATACTTCTGATTTGTCAGAACAGGGCTGGACCAGGCGAACCGTTGCCAGTAAGGAGACCAGTGCAGCTGTCTGGGTGCTGACAAGCTGCCTCCTGGCAATACTACCCTTGTCCCCTCCTCATTGTTCTAGGACTTCCATTTGTTGCCCCCCATCTGCATGTTTGGGGAATGAGGTGAGAGGCTCCTACGCTGGGCTGGTGGCTGTCATTAGTGGGAGTCCACAGCTGGTTGTCCGGCAACCAGCCATTGGGAAAGATGGTGATTTGTATAGGCTCATTTTACTGATCTAGTGTCTTGAAGAGGTGATGCTTACTTCCCCTCTGGGTTCAGTATTATGCATCTTGATAGTTTTGAGTTTCCTCTGCCATGTGCTGTGGTCTGCACATGTTGACATGTGACTTGAGGCTTGCATGGTGGCCAGTGACATTCTCAGAGCTTTCTTGACATATCCCCCTCCCTGCTGCATGTGGCCTGGTTCTGAGCTCACCACTGTCAGTCATGAGTCTCAGCTGAGAAACAGCTCATGGAATCTAATACTGGTTCCAAGTTTCCTTGTGGTTTGGAAGTGTACATCCATAGTAATGTTAAGTGGCCAAACACTTGACTAAACCCAAACGGAGAGCCAAGGATAGGAGAGAAAGGAGACCTCAGTGTGACTCTTGTGTACACCAGGCTCTGCCAGAAGCTGCTGCTCCCAGGCTGGTCTGGAGCTCTGGAAGTGGGTGTGTTATACCACTTTGTATGTAAAGGTCGCTGTTAGTGTTCAGGGAGTGTGTGCTGTGGTCCAAAGCCCAGCCTGACTGTGGGAGGCACCCTTGGCTCTGCGTGGTGCTTAGGACACACAGGACCTCTTGCTGGCCACCTAGCTGTGTCTTATAGGAGAACACTCACACTGGGAAGACATAGTTCTAGCATCCTTCATGACTGTGCCAACCACTGCACATTACATTGGTTGGAGTTGGACATATCTGACTTTAAGATCTGAAACTGAAAATGCTTAAGATAGAGTCTCTCTCCTGCCTCTGCCCAAGCCTTGGCATGGCTCTCAGAAACACATCCTCTGATGCGGATAGCATAGAGGTGATCTAGAGTTTGTGAGTTACTCTGAACACAATCTACCCAGAAAACTCAGGACTCATGTGTTTAGTCTGGAGTACAGTCTAGGCAACATGGCAGGTGATTGGACAACAGCCTCCTAAGGGGTACTCTGATGCCCACTGCATGTCCTGTTGGCTCTGGCTGGGAGTTGGGGTATTCAGGGTAATGGGGCTATAAGTAGCTTGTCAATGGGTTTGAGAAACTTACGAGCTTGAAGGGTTTCAAGTTCCCAGCCCGGGGTATGTGGGGGTGTGTGTTGTTTTCTGTTCATGCTTTACCATGTATCTGGCTTTTGCAAAATGGTGTTAACATTGTTTATTACTGGTCTTATATGCTTGTTTCAGCTTCTCTTTGTAGCTTTTTCTAAGACCTAAGAGAAAATGCAGAGAAGCTTTGACAGAGCAGAATGCTGCAGTTTTTGGTGTCTGGGTTGCTTATGTTGCCCTTCCGTTTGCAGGCAGCCTCAGAGAGTTTTTTCCACTCTGCTGCTGGTTGAACCTCTCTAGAATGGAGACTAAGGTGCCGGGATGGAACTCATTGTATGCCCAGGCTGGCCTTGACTTCTCTTTCCTTTTGCCTCAGCGTCCTCAGTACTGGGATTACAGGTATGCCCCCCCACCCCTCCACACACCTGACTGAAAGTGCGTCTCGGAAGACATTTTCGGCTGAGTTTATTTCTTTTGTGCTTCTTGTCACATGATGAAATTTTACTGAAATGTGTATGCGTCCCGTGAGCTTCCAGTGGACAATTTTCCTTGTATTCATATATGCCTCTCACTGGGGGTGAGGTGGAATGAATGAGGTTCTTAGGGACAATATTTCTAGTCCTTCCTGTAGGGCATCAGGTGGCAAGGAGACTGGCTGCTCATAGCTGGTTACCTGGCAGCCTTGCATCTCGATGGTGGCTGAGGCTGTGAAGCACCTCTGCACATGCTGTCTAGGGTGGCTTCATAGTGGCTCAGGTGTCGGGTACCTTGGCAAACAGGTGGTGCTGACTCTGCAGTGTGCAAAGCATTCCTGGCACATGCACCTGCTAAGATTCTGTTTCCTGGAATATCAATAGCACATTAGGCAGTTTTAATATTAATTTTCAGACCCAAACAGTAGTGACTAAAGTCATGGCAGAGTTAACGCTCCCAGGCTTGTTGTCCCGTGTTGGGGGTTTTGTGTACCCTATGAGGGCACGTGCTATTTCTCAGTGGCCTGGAACCTGTACATTCCTGAAGAATGGTCCCCAAAACAGGCCTGTGCATGTTGGTGACATGTGCTTTCTGTTTCAGTGGGTTGGTCCTTTTTCCTGATACAAATCGTATCTGAAAAGAGCTGGCTGGCTTTTGCCTTTGTTTGGCGCCATGGACATTAGCCAGTTCCCATGAGCCAAAAAGTGGGTTGGAGGGGAGGACAGGCTTGGTGCTGGTAGAGCCCACCTAGCAGCATACTCAGTCTGGTTAGAAACTATCAGACTAGTAATCAAACCCATCTAGCCACGTTCACAGTCACTTGGAAACCAGCGAAGGGGAGAAAACCCAGCGGTACCCACCTCCCCCAGCTGCCGAGGCTGTGGAGAATGTTTACTCCCAGGCTCTTCCTGCAGAAATCTGTTTATTTGAAGTTCTGTGTGTGTGTTTATGTTAGTGAGGGCGAGTCCAGCATGGACTTGGACAGAGGGCTCAGGGATGCTGTGGGTGAGCTCCCTGACAGGCCTTTCTGCTAGTGCCGCCCTTCCTGTGCTGGCTGCCATTCCAGTGGCCAGGGCCCATGCCCACGGAGTGTCCAGCAGGGCTGCCCATGCTGGCCTTTTCTTTCTAGTGTAATTGTCTGCCTCTTATTTTCTGCCAAAGTGTCTGATGTCATTGACAATGTGGCTCGTGTGCACTTTAGAGCCTGTGGCTCCTGTCCATGCCAGGGCCACAAGTAGTGTTTGAGGAAGTGGTTTCACTACACATTTCTCTGCCCGCAGATGCCGCCAGCCCGCAACAGCTTTTTGTGCTACTGTTGTGGTAGCCTGGTAGGCCAGATTTGTCCTTCTCTGCTTAGTGTATGTGCTTGGACTTTGAAGGCCAAGTCCTAGGCTCCAGTATTGAACTGACATAGATGTGGCCCCCAGAAGCCATGGTTGGGTGAGCGTTTCCAGGCTCCCATAGAAGTCAAGAGAACACCTTGGGACTGGAACCCTTTGTCTGCTTCTCCCCAGATCACAGCATGTCTGTCTGGTGGGATATGGTTTTGTTTGTAGGGAGAAGGGGTTTAGAAGAAGCCCCATGAAGTTCTGGGTAGCACTATATACTGCTTTTCTTTCTAGGTGTGCAGATGCAAATTCTAGAGAATTCTTCATTTGGTCCTGGGATGGGGGTGAGGCATCCCTGGTCCTAGATGTTGAAAGAGGGAAGAAAGGTCACAGTGACCCCAAGGCTGTATCATTTTGAAGGTTTCATGGCTGGAGGTCATCTATCAACTGCAGCCCTCGCTCCTTGAATCTATAGGGCACAAGATACACCATCACTTTTCCCTCGGCTAATTAGAGGAAGTTTGGGATCTCCTAGGTGCTCATAAACATGGGTAGTGTTCACTAACACACACAGTTGGACATTTGTGTTCCCAAATTGGCACCTTGTCCTCTCTCACTGAAACCAAAAGATGCCTCTGGGTACCCATGTACCTGCCTAGGCGTGGGAGGCCCTAGGCTTTGTCCTGAGACTTGATATGGGACAAGAAGTTGACTGTCGCTTGGCTGCCAGTTCTGCCACACCCTTACCTTGGAACTCTGGTTTCAGAATAACTTACATAAACCTCGTTACTTGGTTCCTCCTGCTTCCTCTAAAGTCTGGTCAACTGATCTTTTGACTTGCACCCACACCTAGAAGAATCTCTGTCCAGAGCACCTTAGAATCTTAGAGGGAAGATGTTGTATTTGCTTCCCAGAAACTTTAACTGGACAAGACCTTAGAGACGTAGCCGGCTGTGGAAGGACTTTTGGCAGGGGTCCAATGGAAAGAGAACAGGGAAGGTAGAAAGTACAGGGACACTCCCTGGCAGAGCCACTATACTCAGAGCAAAGCTCAGAAGGCAAAGCCAGAGGCATAGACTGTGCTGGAGGCTACCCTGGTCTCGGTCCTTTCCAGGGCCTTACTTTGACATGTCTGTTGTCTTCTGTGTTTCCTGTCAAGCTTTCTTGCAGGGTTCTGGTTGACTCTACAGGCTGTGTTGCTGAGGTAGGATGGACCTGAGTTTCATGAATTCCTTTGTTTGTGATTTTTGCTTATCACATAGCTATGACTTGCCTGTCACTGAGCTGAAGAACAAGATGTGGCCATGATAGACACATGGCTCCTATTCTGTGAGATTTAGTTGTAGCAGGGTTAGAGTGAGCCAGGAGAAGGGTCTGATCCATTCAGGGAAGATGGGAATTGGAATCTTTGGGAAGTGCCCTTTGCTCTGAGAAAAACAAGGCAGGAGATGCCTGGAGGAAAGGGCCTGCGGTGGGGAAGAATGGGTAGTTAGAATCATGATATGATACAGGCATCCCTCAGCTGAGCCGACAGATGCACAGCCTTCTCTCTATCTTCTGTGGAGACAACTGGTCATGGCTATTGGTACTCCCTAAGTGATGACATTTACCAGAAAGTGAGCTTGGTAAATTTTTAATTAAACATTTATCTATCTATCTATCTCTATCTATCTATCTATCTATCTATCTATCTATCTATCTATCTATCTATCTATCTATCATTTATTACAGTACTGGGCCTCCAACCCAAGGCTTTTGCATGATGGGCAAGTGCTTTCCTACTGAGCCATACTTTGGTCCTTGCTCTTACTCTTTGACTGTCAGAATATTATGGCTTGATGGAGGAGAATGGGGAGTCAGGAGGAACCAGATTCAAGGAGCAGGTGGAAGTGTGAACACAGACTTTAGTTTCTCAGATTGCAGCATGTTTGAGGAGAGTGGTCATTTACATTCAGTGTGAGCCCCGCTTAGGAGGCATCCTCTTTCTGTCAGTCATTCAAGCAGGGAGTTGAAGCAGAGCCTGCAAGTGCGCATAGCAGACTCAGGATGCCTGGGTTAACTTGCTTCATTTTTGTGATATTTTTCTGTGGGGCACAAGGGAGTAGCAGGGGTTAATATTGGTGGCTTTCTTAGGTTTGTTTTGTTTTTGAAACAGGGTTTTTCTGTGTAGCCTTGACTGTCCTAGAATTACCTCTGTAGACCAGGCTGGCCTCGAACCCACAGAGATCCACCTGCCTCTGCCTCCCAAGTGCTAGGATTAAAGGCATCTACCACCACTGCCTGGCCTTTCTTAATATTTTTAAACCATCCACCCTAAATGTTTTTCTTGTAGAGCCATGTTGAAAAGGATTTCAATGGTGTGTACACATTGGTGGGCTGAAGCTTGACGTAGTATATCTGTCTGCAGTCCCTGTGGACTGTGAAATACCTTCCCAGGACAGTCTCTGTCACCTCTCTGGCTTCTTTCTGGAGACTGCCAGCTTTTATCTAAAGGTCAGAGGGTCCCCTTTGGGGTGACTAAGAAAGGCATACTGTTTTGTAAAGAGAAGCTGGGGCCGTATTGTGCGAGGCAGGTTGGTGTTGAGTGGTTCCAGACAGCTTTTGAGAACAGATTGTGACTCAGGCTTAAGAGGACAGATATGACTGTGAGGGTGGACAGTTGTCCCTGGAGGGGCCATCGTAGAAATGGGGAGAGAAGCAGAGACAGTGACTCATCTGGGCCCATGGTCATGGAGTGTGTGAGATGGCAAGTTTTAGGAGAGCTGAGGAGAGGGCAGGAGTGGTGGCTTAGCTGTGAAGTCAAGTCTCACAGCAGGGGCTCCTAATAGCCCTGGATTATACAAGACAGACGGAGGACCCAGCATTGCAGACCTCTGCTTGGGTTGCTGCTGGCTGCTTCCCCCATTGTGTCCCCACCTGGACTCTCTGCATATGTAAGAGAGCGCTCTGCTGGCACCTCTTCCTTTTAAAGGACAGCTGGCCCTGTGCTTTAAGGACCTCTTTGACCTTAATTAGCTTCCTCTTGGCCCTGTCCCCTCATGTGCCACACCTGGGGCTAAAGCCTCAGCATAAATTCTAGAGGGTGTGATTCAGTCCATAGGAAAGGACTTGTATGAAGAGGTGTGGTTTTAGGTAGAAGCTGCTGAAAGGGGAGAATTGCCACTGGCTGAGTCTAAGATGGTAGGGACATATAGAGCAGACTGGCCTGGATTTCCCAGTCTTTTAAACACCCAGTGGTGCTCCTGGGCAGGAGGTAGGGCTCCTGGGAGGTACAGGGATGGCACAGTCTTGCAGTGGAGTGATGGTTGCAGGTGGATATCTGGGCACAGAGGAGGCATAGATGGTTCCTTTTCCTGATATCTATCTGGCTTTGGTTCATAGTCTTTCTCTGGGCTCCCATAGTGTGGCTTTATTTTGTGGATGACAGAGGCCTGGTTTTTCTGGAGAAGGCCTGGCTTCTCCCAGTAGCAGGCACCTGCCCCTGGGCAGTACTGAGCTATATAGACAGGAGGGTAGGTATCTTTCAGGGGATCCAGAAGATATGGATGAATGCTGGTCCCCTTAAGGAGGAGGTGGGGCTTGCATCCATACTGGGTTATATACAGGCTGCAGTCCTGGCACTGAGTGCCCAGTGGCCTTGGAAATGTGGATGTCTGTGCAACATTCCTCAGGACAGGGTGGAAAACTGTCCTCACTTCAAAACAGGATGTCTGTGAATAGCACAAATTGGTGAGTAAAGGATGTTGGAAGTGTTTCTGGACTTCCAGAGGAGCCCGCTGGAGAGCTTTACTCCTTTCTTAGTGAGTTCTTAGTTCCCCTGCTGTCTGGCAGGTTCCAGGGTAGTTTCTAGGTTGCATATGTGTCATCAAAGAATGATTTCATTCTGGGCTCGTGTGGGATGATTGATGGGTAAGACCTTACAGGTACCTTATTGGGGATGTGTGCATGCCCACCTACACATGTGCTCACACGTACAGAAGCAAGATAAGCAATAGTGGGAGGTCAGTGGGCTGGAGGCCTTTGCTGGCCAGACAGCAGGAGGCACTGGGTCCTGTGCTATGTGGACAGATGGTGTGGCACTGTCAGATTGCATAGGTTTTGGTCTGGCAGCTCTGCTTGGCTCTGGGACTGGGATAGCTTCAGTTCTGTGAAGGAGCGTTCTGCTATGGGCTGGTCAGAGACCTGTGACGTTGAGTGTGCCTCTTGGCGATCCTGAGAGACACTGCCGGTGGCTCTTCCAGCAGTCCAGTAACACTCATTGTTCAATGGTGCAGCAGGCTTGATGTTGAACTCTTTAAATGGGCTATCTCCCTGGGGGGGGGAATAAAATAATTAAATTTTGTCACTATCCATCATGGAGAAGCCCCTTGGGAGAACTGTTTCTCTCTATGTACTTTTCATGGAGCCTTGTGGAAGACTTGGGGTAGAGGCGGGGCAGCCAATGAAAGAAACCTCTGCCCTCCATTGCACCTGACTAACACACAGCAGGCCCCACTGGGCAGGTGACTGTGCCCTTTGATCTACAAATACTGGTGAAGCCCTGTCCTTAATGTCCCTTTAGCTCCTTAGCCTAGGCTCCAGCTACATTGTACATTGACTATAGTTCAGGAGCTCTGGCTAAAGGAGATGGATAGGAAGGCCATGCTTGAGTGTAGGTGCTATGTATGTCTCTGATTTGATGGTTTTAGATTGGTTCACATGAGCCAGTCACAGACTTTGGGGTAGGTGGTTGTGGGGGAGGTGGCCCCATCCTGGTGGGGAAGATGCTGTAGCCTTACCTATGGGTCAGAAGTGCAGCATATACATTACCACACTTCTCTTGTCTCAGCCCACAGTTGGGGCACAATTGCAAGTCTGAACAGATATGTACTATAAGGGCCAAGACTGCTCTCCCTTGGGTACCTATGTTTCTCCCTCGGGTGCCTTCATGACTTTGTTGCAGGCTCTCTGCTGTGAGTATGCCTACCACACATCTCCCAGGAGAACAGTTGTCCCCTCTGTACCCCTGCTGTTCCCAACTGGGTCCTGGTAGCCAGCTAGCCAGGATCTCACCTAATTTTGGATTCAGTGTGGGCTGTGACCAGGGTCCTGGCCATGTCCCAGCATTCTTAACTGAGCCTCACACTCACTGGCTATGTGATCTGGGGCTGTGTGGAACTGCTCCCCAATAGGAATACTGCACATGGCTGACTGTCACTTTGGGGTAGAAGGGTACTCAGAGGCTCTGGTTCCTTCTTACTCGAGGGCGCACTTGCCTTTCCCAGTTACTTGTGTGTACATCCCAAAAACAAGATCTAGGGAAAAAGAGACAGGACAGTGGGCATTTAGCACCAAGGCAGGACCAGGCCCCCTGCTACTTCCTTCAGAGTTAGGCAGGCTTCTTTTGCTTTACCTGTCCCTTTTCTTGGACCTGTGTTGATTTCTGGGCAGCAGGCTCTATGTAGAAGCTGAGCTGGGAAATTAGTTGGATTCTAGCTACAATTGGGTTGAGTGAGTGTATGAAGGGTAGGCTCTCAGATGCCATTTGGTTTTGGGGAAAGAGGAAGCTGACCTCCTGTAGGAAGAGGCTGATCCCTTAGCCCCATGGAAAGTGTACCTGGGGAATCTCTTTACTTGAATAGCATCACAGTGTGGGAGCGGACTCTGGGCATCCTAACTTACTGGGGAAGAGTAGGAGGCAGGGTACTGGAGACCTGAGGGTTTAATTTCATTCTCAGACGTGTGGTTTGTGGTCTTGCCATGCATCTGAGGATATAGGCCCCAGTAGCCTCCCCCTCCTTTGTAGGCCAGGGCACATAGCTTAGTGATGTGACTGTAGCACCTCACTAGTGACCAGCAGTGTGGAAAAGAGAGGAAGGGAGATTTAGCATGTGTTTATTTTACAATGATATCTCTCTCTCTCTCTCTCTCTCTCTCTCTCTCTCTCTCTCTCTCTCTCTCTCTCTCTCTCTCTCTCTCTCTCTCTCTCTCCAGGGTTTCTCTGTGTAGCCTTGACTGTCCTGGAACTTGCTCTGTAGACCAGGCTGTCCTAGTACTTATAGAGATCTGCCTGCCTCTTCCTCCCAAATGCTGGTGTTAAATCCATGCATCACCATCAGCAATGTGTCACTCATTGTTTTCTTAGACAAAATCTTGCTATGAAACCCAGTCTGGCCTCAAGTTCATGATCCACATGCCCTAAATCTGAGGATCAGCAGGAACGTCCATGGAGCCGTCTTCTGTTGCTTTGTTGAGGCAGCTTCATTCTCCCTCGGGTAGTCTGTAGCCCTTGGTCTTGAATGTCTTTTGTTGTACACTGTCCTATGGAATGCATGCATCAGCTACCGTGGGTAGCGAGTGTTCTTTTCACTTCATTTTCCAGTTGTGTTCATTAGTGTGTAGAAAGGAAGAGGAGCTTTAGGACATTACTCTTGTGTCCCTGACCTTTGTGCAATCACAAGTGTTGTGTAGCTCTTCCAGTTTCTTTGTGAACAGTGCATGCTCTGAGGACCCTGGACACACATGAAGTGCTTCTGTGTTTAGTAGCTCACCAGTAAGGATGTAGCATCTCTGTGGGGGTTTTGATGTCCCTTATCAAACAGAGGGTATTTCCTCCTGTTTCCCATGACACTGAACATTTTTGTTATGGAGTGTTGAATGCTGCCCCATGCTTTTTTCTGTGTCCATCAAAAGGAGCCTGGAGCTTTCCTTTCTTCTGACTCAGGGTGGATCCCAGTGATCTTGACTGTTAGATACTCTAGTTATCCCAGGCTAATCACTCCTTGGCTACACTGCTCCTTTCCCTGGAGTTTAGGACCCCTTGGCTGGGACCTCTGCCTGTGGCTTGCTTTCTGCCTGCATTTGCAGTGTTGGCAGCCATGTTGTCTGGTTAAGGTGTCTTTCGTACTGCGTTGCAGAACATGCTGGGCTTTTTCCTCTCGACTTGGAAAGAGCTGTATGAGACTGACGGTATTTCTTCCTTCCATGTTTATGGTATTCAGCAGTGAAGCCATCTGTGCCATTTTTTGTGGCAAAGTCTTTTTTCTTTGACACTATTTGAGATTTTTTTAAGGTAAGAGTTTTCTGTTTTATTGCATGTTAATTTTTATGTGTTAAAAATTAAATTGTGTACATGTGCACGTGTGTGTGTGTGAGAGAGTGTGCAGGTATGTGCACCTGAATGTAGTACTTGTGAGGCCAGAAGAATGTGTCAGATGCCCTGCAGCTAGAGTTACAGGCAGTTATGAGTGTGTGCTGGGATCTGAATTCAGGTTGTCCAGAAGAGAGGTATGTGCTCAAAAATCCTGAGCCATTCTATCTCTCCATCCCCCAAAATTTATATTTTAAGGAAAAAAAAACCCAAATGATTAGCAAACTTTATTAGAAAAATAAGTTTTAATTAAAAATTCACATTTAAAGGAATGATTTGTCCATTTGTTAAGAATTCATAAGTTGTCCCTCTGTCATGTCTGTTGTGATGGCCCCTGTAGTCCTGAGCTGGTCATTTGTGTCCTTCTCTAGGTTGTCTTCTCTAGGGAACCAGTTTCTCTGCCCAGGAACCAGCCTTTGGCATTGCTCACTGCTTTCTTGTCTGTTTTATGGGTATAGAATGAGGGCCTCTATCTGTCTGGGTTCTTGGCCTGAGGCTGCTTGCCACATGAAGGATCTGAAGGAAGCCCATGTTGCCCTCTGTGTTTGGCTGATAGAGGTACCATTTGAATTGTTTCTAGTATGAAAACTTTGATTATTTTCAATTAAAAAATACATTTATTTGCTGGGCATAGTGGGACTGGATTGCATTCAGTTGAGTTGTTGGCCAAGGGGGGGGGGGTTCCCATGGAAATCCTCAAACATCCCAAGATGATGCTAAGACAAAGGGTTGCTCTCCAAAAATTGACAGTGGGGCTCCATTGCTGAGGATAATGTCTACACAACTCATTGAACATGGAGAAGTCAAGTTGATGCCCACATGGAGCTTTCATCCCTATGTTTTATTCAAGTCTCTTTGATGTGGGAAGGTATTCTACAGTCTACTGAAAGAGAAACATGGACACCAACCTAGCCACAAAACCTTTGACCTACAGTTTGTCCTACTTGCAAAATACGCTAGGGCAACGGTGGGAGTAGCAAACCAATGTCTGATTTGACTTAAACCCACTCCATGAGAAGGAACCCATATTGACACTGCTTGGGTGACCAAGAACCCATAGATTAGTTAGCACCGAGGCCTAGGATAAAACCAAACATGACTGGTCTTAAAAAATTTTTGCAAAACGATTTGTAATGATATTCTGCTATACTCATGTATCAGTGCTTCATCCAGTCTTCATCAGAGAGGCTACCTCTGGCAGTAGATGGGAATAGATACAGAGACCCATGATCAGACATTATGCAGAGTGAGAGTCTACATTGGAGCTCTCCATTAAGAGATCCCTTCCCTCAGAGATCAGGGAATCCTTCAGAAGAAGATGCAGAAAGATTGTAAGAGTGGGGATGGATGACACAGGAGAACAAGGCCCTCTGAATCAAATAAGTAAGACATATATGAGTTCACAGAGACTGAAGGATCAAGCACAGGGCCTTCTGGGTCTGCTGCTTACATATGATAGCTATTAGCTTAGTGTTTTTACAGAACTCCTGACTGTGAGAACAAGTGGGTGTCTGACTCTAGTGCTTGCCCTTGGGACTCTCTTCCACTTGTTGGGTTGCTGTGCTCAACTCCAATATGAAAGTTTTGTTTCATCTTATTATATTTAATTTTGTCGCATTTGGTTGTTATCTCTTAGAAGCCTGTTCTTTTCTAATGAGAGACAGAAAGAGGGTAGATTTGGAGGAGAGGAGAGGTGAGGTGGAGAGGAACTGGGAGGAGTAGAGGGAGGGTAAACTATAATCAGGATACATGAGAAAAGAGTCTTTTCAATAGGAAAAAAAGTTACTCTATTATACAAAAGTGAAACAAGACAAAATGAAACAAACCCATATTTATTTGCCAGGCATAGTGGCACATTCCTTTAATCCCAGTACCCGGGAGACAAAGATAGGCATATCTCTGAGAGTTTGCAGCCAGCCTGGTCTACATGAGTTCCAGGCCTGCCAGGAACTGTTTTTACATAGTGTAGCATGCTTTCTGATAATGTGTATGAGATGAACTAGAAACAGGTGAATTCTGTGCTTAGATTTGAATCCTATCTCAAGATAGCTCATAATGTGTATGCAACTACCCCTCATTCTGATTCAGAATCAGAAACACCCTGGGCCAAGGTTAAGAGCACTGACTGCTCTTCTAGAGGACCCGGGTTCAATTCCCAGCACCCACATGGCAGCTCACAACTGTCTGAAAATCCAGTTCCAGGGGATCTGACACTTTCACACCAATGCACATAAAATAAAGATAAATCATAAATTTAAAAAAAAAAGAAAGAAACACCCTGGGCCAAGCATTTTGAATAAGAAGTGTTTAGCCCCACAGCTGGGTTTTAGCCCTAGGAACAAGCTTCGGCTTTTGCTAATTCTCCACAGACATTGTTTCCCATCTCATAAGGTGGAAATGCCTGTTAGCTGAGGTGCCTAGTGGTCAGTGTGACTGTGGGCTGAGGCAGTCACACTGCTATGCCAGGTCTTTTCTTTGGGTCACAGAGGAGCAGGCTCATCTGCAGAGCTTAGAATGATGACTGGAATTTTCCAGACACATTTTAGGGTAGAGGCCAACCCCACGTGGGCAGGCATATGCAGAAGCCAGTACTCCTTTAGAAGAGTTAGGGTTCTTGTCCTTTCCTAGTCTCTATGTCTGACCACAGCAGGTCTATCCCCAGCAGAACAAAGCAGTTGTCCTCCATAAAGGTCAGACTCTCACCTAGCTTCCCATCTGGCAAATAGGGCTCCAAGGGTTGCTGGCAGGGCTGTCTCTAAAATGACCCCATCGGGTTGGAGGCTGCTATGGATGTGGGAGGGTGTAGGAAGGCCTGTGCATTTCTGCTAGGTAGTTTTCTGATGTGTAGACAGAGAACCCCAGGGCAATGGTATCACCATTACCACAGTTGAGACTTTCTTCTTGTCCTCTTGGTGACTTTCCAAAATTTTTGAAATCAGTGCAGTACATGTTAGAAAACAATCTATTTGATGTTGGACCTAGAAGTGTCTACTCATGGTGTGGCAGAGAATGTGGAGAATTTGCTGGACACCCCTCCCCTAGTCCACCCTGTACATTTTCCAGGTTCTGGTTTTCAAATGTAAATGACGAGGTGGCAACTTGGTTATCTGGCTAATTTCTCATCATCTTTTGACTGTAGACTCTCATGACTTAACTGGCCCTGCCCCTTGTAGGTTCCCCTTCCCCATTCTCACTCCATGCTTGTTTACAGCAAGAGGACCATGAGCATATTGTTCGCCACAAGGCCACATAGTGTGCTATGGCTGATTTGCTATGATTTGTTTTCAATATTTTTAAAGAGATGAACATATTTAGAAAATAAAGAGGACACAAACGCCGCCTCCTCTGCGCCTGCTGCACTGTGTGGAGCTGGCAGGAGCTGGCAGGAGCTGGAGACAGAGGTGGCCTGTGTGAGGGAAGCTCTTGTCTGAAGGGCATTGGGCCTGTGACTGGGGGTATGTTACTGTCAGAGGAGCGGCTGACATTTCAGTGTTGCTATGTCAGCCTGCTGTACTGCTTTCTTTTCTTTTCTTTTCTTTTCTTTTCTTTTCTTTTCTTTTCTTTCTTTTCTTCCCTTTTTTTCTCTTCTTTCTCCTTCTCTTCCCCCTTCCCTCTTCTCCCTTTTCTGTCAACTTGGCACAGCTAGGGTCATTTGGGAAAAGGGAACCTCGATTGTGGAAATGCCTCCATTGGATTGGCCTGTAAGCAAAGTCTGTGGGAACTTTTTTTGATTAATGATTGATGTCTGAGGGCCCAGTCCATGATGGGCAGTACCACACCTGGGCAGGTGTGCCTGGGTGTATAAGAAAGCAGGCTGAACATGCCATGGAGAGCAAGCCAATAAGTGGTAGGTATTCTTCCATGGCCTCTGCATCAGTTTCTGCCTCCAGGTTCCTGCCTTGAGTTTCTGCCCTGACTTTCCTTCTTGATGGACTGTAAGCTGTAAGAGGAAATAAACCCTTTCCTCCACAGACTGTTTTTAGTCCCGTGTCTGTGACCCCAGTAGAAAGCAAACTAGGATGCCTGCCTGTGTTCTAGTCTTTTACCCTGTCTTCTGTGTGTCTGGTGCCTGGACACTAGCTAGACAGGGATTGTAAGAAGTGGGACCAAGCCTTTGGTCCCAGCCCAGCCAGGGCCTGTACTATGCCTAAAAGATGAATGGCTTCATTCATTTTTTAAAATTTTATTTGTGTGTGTGTGTGTGTGTGTGTATGTGTGAGTGTTGCCTTCAGAGGCCAGAAGAGGGTGCCAGATACCCTAGAGCTAGAGTTGCAGGCAGTTGTGAACTTCCAACCATGGGCACTGGGGATGGAACTTGGATTCTTTCAGAGAGCTGGAAACACCTTTTACTGATGAACCATCTTACAGCCCTGGTTTACTCCATTTCTGTATGCTACTATTTCATAGTTTGACTTTATTTCATAGAATTTGACCTTCTCTAATGAAAAATAATCATTTAAAATTCTGGTCCAGGGCACTTTTTTTTTTTTTTTCCTGTGATAAAGTCTTTATTTGGTTTAAAATTTCTTCCCGGTGGATTAAGGTTCTCAGCCTGTGTGTTCTCTGGGGAAGCTCAGCACACTTCACAGTCAGGCTGCTTTAATCTCTAATTTAATGAAGGAGGGGAGATTTCCTAATTGTCTTCCAGAGGAAGGCATCTGCTCCTTGCTGTCTTTCCAGCTCTGCTGTCCGGCCTCCATGCAAAGAACCGTTGTCATAGAGGAAGCTGGATCCAGGAGGGCTCCGGGGCCTAGCACTCTCTGATGGCTCCTTTTCTTGGCTTCTCCCCAATCAGCAGAAGCTTCTCCCCCAACCATGGGGACACAGCTTGCACTTGTCATTGGCGTGGGGAGGCCCAATCAGCACTTCCTTTTATAAACTATTTTTAGCTTCAGTGTTTTCGTGACTGCGTAGACAATATTGCGTTCCCCACGAGAGGAAATGGTTTTCCGCAGGGATAAGGGTGTCATAGGGCAGGATTTCCTGAAGAATCCAGCAGCTCTACCCTGGGTCCCTAAGCTGCTGTGGGGTACGCTTCGGTTCTTGGGAAGCCTCGGTGTGTGACTTCCACAGGGTCTGGGAGCCCATGATAGTAGTTCATGGCTTGTGTGCAGAGGATCTGAAGAAGTGTTTGAGGAGAGATGAATTCACGTTGAAGATGGCTGTTCTCAGTTGTTGACTGGGCTGTGGGATGTGGTCTCACCACATCTGGCCGTATGACTGCCCAGTGTAGTTTGTGTCCAGGTCTGTCCTAAGCATGGTTCCAGCCCTTGGAAACTGCCCCTCCTGTGTGAGAGGTAGTATTCTTCGTCGAGGCAGAGGGGAGTTTCTGAAAGATGCCACTGCACATGCTCAGCAGCCACAAGGGTGACTGCCGTTCCTTCCTGGGTGCGGTGATCCTTGAGGTGAAGGTATCCTGGAAGTGTGGAAGGTACCAGATGGTGGAATCTGAGTATGAGACTATGTATGGCTCCAGGCCTGAGAGGCCTAGGAGAAAGTGAGATCCCTGGGGGTGTGTTGATATCATCTGTTTTGAATGTCGTGTTGGACTTCCCTCAGCTGGACACAAATGCCCAGCCACCCTCTCTGAGAGTCCTCCTTCCCTTAAAGGTTTTGCCAGCCCTGACCCTTGCTGGGGCTGCACAGAGGTGAAACTGGGGCTCCCTTCTCAGGCCTCTACCTCATATTCCTCAAAGCTGGGTAAAGTCACCCTGCTCTGGGCTGTGTTTGCTTCCTTAGAAGTTATTGCATTGGTGGAACTATGCACTTGGTCAGTCAGGTGTGAGCTGTATTGCTGCCCCCTGGGTCTTGGCAGGAAGGGTGAGTGTGAGTGGCCTGTTCTCTGTTCTCTCCACACTCACTGTGCTGACCCACAGCCTTGGGAGTAGTTAGTGCAGCCTGGCTCAGGGGCCTTAGAGGGGGCCTCTGAAGGTGGATACCTGGAGCTCCTATACCAGGGTAGGACTCAGGTGCTGGTACGAATGAGCTGGCAGATGCAGCACCACCTTATGAGTGCTCAGACGACTCAGACTGTTCTAGAGTGTGTGTGTGCCTGTTTTTGTTATTTAGTATTTCCAAGAAAGGAAAGGGTCTAAAAAGTTGTGAGCTCACAAGGTAGCTGCCAGGATGGCAGGATCAGAGGGTGCGAGTATTGATTGGTGTTCTGTGCCACGGAAGGGGTCCATTCATTCTCATGGTCTGACACCAGGCTACAGTGCTGTCACCTTCATCTCAGATGGGATCCAAGCCTGTTGGCCAGCACTCTGCCTAGTACCTTGTGGGAGAACTTTGATGTAGATTTTAGCCTGCTTGCTAGACAGTTCTCATGACTTTTCTTTGCCCTCCATCCTTGGGTGTAGATAGCACCTGGACTGCCTGTAGGGGTGCAGAATGCTGAGTGCCTTCCTGCAGAAACAGGGCTCTGTGGGGTTGATGGTCATGCTCACATCCTCAGTGAGTAGGCTTCCAGCAGGCAGTATGTAGAGCATGGGCGATGCTTGCGAGTAGGAAGCATTCCTGGGCCTAGAGAGAAGTGAATGAATATAGAGACTCCTGGGAAAAAGCTGAGGTTCTATTGAGCATAGCTGTCACCCAATGAAACCTACCAGGGAGCAAGGTGGGAGATACTCTGTGTCCTGTCTCACCTGGCGAGAAGGCCATCTGTACATGTCACCTCTCAGGATGCAGAGGGGACTCTGCAAATTAACTACAAACGGACATGCAGCCTATAATGAGATACCAACAGCCAGCATTGCTGTCTGTGGTCCTTGTCCCCATGCAGCCATCACCATGTTGTTTATGTAGCCTTTCCAGTTGCCTGTGTCCTCAACCACCGTGTGTGTTCTTCCTCCCATAGGATACTCTGGGCCACTTGGGGTATGTAGAGTATTATATTCTTCAGGCATTATTTTCTTCCTCCCTTCCTTTCTTAAGTAGGGTCTTATGTAGGTCAGGCTGGACTTGAACTTGCTGTGTAGCTGAGGATGACCTTGAACTCCTGATCCTTTTGTCAACACCTCCTGAGTGCTGGGATTGTAGAAATGAGTCACTATGGCTGATTTTATGTGGTGCTAGAATTGAATCCAGGGCTTTCTGCATGCTAGGCAGGCATTCTACCAACTGAACTGCATCCCAACCCTCATCATCTCTCTGATACCTTGTCTTGGATATGTATCTTATAGGGTGTATGGTTGTTTGGACCATTCTGGAAATTGCCTGGTATCCAGCTAGGAATTTTTGGCAAGAATACCACTGGGGTGAACATAGGCTTTGTATTGACTCAATGGAGTGGGCCAGGCAGTGTTGTCTCATGGAGGTGGGGTGACACCCTTCCACCATGTAAGGTCACTCTGAGATCTTTTGTAATACCTGATAGATATTTGCCTATTTTTCTACCTTTTTTCCTTAGCATTTGAAAGCTGTTCAGTTACAAGGAAGATCCACTGGGATGCACACTGTAAGCGTTTCCACCCCACTGATGGTTGGTTCACCGTACAGCGCTATGGGAGTGAAATGTACCCTTCTTAAAAGTTGTGTGGACTTTGAGTCACAGTTTATCTTTGCATGTGCACAGTGGTTTCTGCCAGGCAGCAGGGTGGGGGCTCCTGTGTCCTGTCATACATGCTACCTCCTAGGGTGCACCACCTGGTTGTCTGGTGAGTAAAAGATGTGTTCTTGCCCTGACATGGAAGAGCTGGGGCTTGATGGAGTTCATTCTTGAAGGACAGCAGGAATTGTCCTGTAGACTTATGTTATTTTTCCTCCCTCTTATAGGAATAGCTTTTAAAAGTCTTCTTTTTTGTCATGTAAAATTTCACGTTTAAAAGTTTGTGTGTTACCCTACAAAAAGGTTTTCTTTACCAAGGTGTTTTCTGCTGTTTTTTTTTTTGTTGTTGTTGTTTGTTTTTGTCTTTTTTTGTATGTATGTCTGATGGCTGCTGATTTTGTGTAATGGTTTTAGGAACTGCTGTCCTCATCATTTCTTTATTGTCTTTATTATAGGTTGCTTTAGTATCACCACTGATGTCTGGGTTTCCATGTATGTTGTCCCTTGCCTGCTTGCAGGTGCCATACCCCCACCCCAATTGCTGGCTCTAGTATTGCTTCTTTGGCCTTGTTATCTGACCTCATCTTGTTGTTCTGTAAGTAACAGACCTCTGAGCCTCATTTTGACCCTAGCGTTTTGCTGAGGATGGGCTGGCTTTAAGATACAGACAAACATGGTGTACAATATTTATAACATATATTTCACAATGTTTAAAGTTGTTGCTATAAAGCACAATGTAATAATCAGACTCAAAGCTAGAGTATAGAACTCCATCTTACCTGAAGGAGTGTAGAGAGGGAGACAGATCCTAGTATTCCTGAATGAAAAGACAGAAGAACCATAAGTTAAGGAAATGTCAAGGGTTGTTTGTTTGAGGACGTGGACAGCAAGTATTTGGCAAGATGGAAAGAAGGCAGATGAACAGTCTGATAGTAGTTGCCCTTTAATAGCGCGCAGGGTAACATTAGGAAAAGTTTTAAATTAAATCCTGACCATAGACATTATGCCAAAACAAACTTGGTTGGGACAAATACTTGAAATATTCCTTGTGTTCTGCTATACACACTTACATATTTATGACAGTTTTCTGTGTTATATGACAAGTACTAATTTATTGTCTTGTGTTTCTATGGGTGGGAGTCAGGCTTCACTCAACTGGGCCCTCTGCCTGCGTCTCTTGAGGCAGTCAGCCTGCAGGTGAGGTTGTTCTCACCAGGGCGGGGCCTGCACTTCTGTTCCTGGGTGGGTTTCTGCTGACACCCTTTTCCCCTGGCTGTGGGATTCCTGGAAGGCACCTACTGTGGTGCTTGCTTTCTAGTGTCTTGCCTTCAGACTCAGAAATGGCCATTTGATGAGACCAAGTGCCTGGGATTTCTCCCACCCATCAACTTAAGAGCCATCCAGGGGTGCTTAATTACATCTGTAGAGGCCTTTGTGGGGGCTTCTTCCCTGTTCACAGGACCTGTCATGGCTGTCGGTGAGTGTTATCCTGGAGAGAACACCATCGTGAGAGGTTGAGCACTGCTGCCGTACTGCCCACACAGGAAGTGCCTGTAGTCTCTGCACACAACCTTATCACAGATGGTTGTTGGCCTTTATTGTTACTTTTGAAAGTGTATTTATGTATATGGTCATTTTGCCTATATACCTATCTGTGCACTGCATGCATGCAGTGTCCACAGAGGCCAGAAGAGGGCATTAGACCTTAGACCGGAGTTAAGAGATGGCTTTGAGCCACCATGTGGATACTGGGAGTTGAATACAGGCCCTCTAGAAGAGCAGTCAGTTTTCTTAAGCACTGAGCCATCTCTCCAGACATGTTGGCTATTATTGAAAAGCTACTTAGTACTCTTTATTAAATTACTTTTTTCCATATATTTTGATCACGTTTCCCCTTCCCCAGTTCCTCTAAGATCCTATCTCCCGACTCACTCAACTTCGTGTTTGTGTTCTCTCTCTCCACAAAACAAAACAAAAACCAAACAAACACCAATAAGAAAAAAATGCCAAAATGAAACAAAACTGACCAGAAAAGCCATAGAGTTAGTTTTTGTTGGCCACTCCACCCCCATTTCTGGGCATGGGACACTCAGCTTTTACAGTTCCCCTCCTTTAGTTCTTTTCTTTTGCTTGCTGGGTGGGTCTTGTCTGAGAAACCTTTCTCATTCTTCCACATTTGGAGGGTGATTTTCTGCACACATAATTCTAGATGGCTTTTATTTTTCGTAAAAAATATTTCATCGCTTAAAGTGGTTTACTGTTTTATTTGCATGGTGTGCTGAGAAGTTGATTGTAATTCTTTTCACTGTTCTCTGTAGTTAAGATGTTTTTTTTTTTTTCCTTGCCTCCTTCAAGACTTTCCCCTATTATTACTGTCCTGAAGTTTGAATGAGACACAATCAGGTTTGGATGTCTTCATATTTATATATGGTGTTTGCTGAATTTATCACATCTGTGGTTTGTTCTGCTTGTCATTAATCTTAGAAGTTTCTCAGTCATTACTACTTTATATTTCTGCTATTCTTTCTTCCTGATTCTCTTGGTGTATTATGTGCTCATGGCCTTTGAAATCACCCATTTCCAGATAGCCTTTTCCCTCTTTCTCCCTCTCTCAACCAGAGGTCAGCCTTATGTGTTATTCATCAGGAACCATTTACCTTTTATTTTTACCTAAAAAAAATTAAAATTTTATACATATTGGTGTTTTGTCTGCATGTATGTCTGTACCATGTTTGTGTCCAGGGAGACCAGAAGAGGATGTCAGATCTTTGAGAATGGAGTTGCAGTTGTGAACCACCATGTGGGTGCTGGAAGCTGAGCCTGATCTTCTGGAAGAGCAGCCAGTACTTTTAACTGCTGAGACATCTCTCCAGCACCCCCCTTCTTTTTTTGCTAGAGAATCTCTCACTGTCTTGGGTTTCAGGATTAAGCTAGGCTGTCTGACTTGTGAGCCCAAGGGATCTGCTGTCTGAATGTCCCCAGCACTAGGATTACAAGTTAGTCACATTAGGCTGCTGCATTGGTTCTGGGACTTGAACTTGGGTCCTCTGGTTTGTGTGGGAAGCATTTTACCAAATAAGCTTACCCTCTGGCTCCTCCTGCCAGCCCTGCTCTGTTTATTTTAAGATCTTTTTTTCTCTGTGTATTTCAGTCTGGGACGTTCCTGTTGACATTTCTCTGTGCTTACTGGTGGTTCCCTCTGTGGCAGAGTCCCCAGGGCCTGGCATAGGCCATTATTTTTTCCACTGCAGTGTGTGCATTTCTGTTCCATCATTTTGTCATGTGGTCAGTGTGTTCTCACACTCCCTTTAGAGCCTTAGGGTGCATGTCTCCACTGTTTTAGACATACGTCATAGCTCAGTTTGGTTTGGAGTGTGTTTTATGTCTTTGGGCTCTTGCCTTTCACATACCTTGTGAGTTTTGCTGGAGTGCGGACATGGTGTGTGAGGTGGAGGGAGTTGAATTGGATTGGCGTCTGGGGCTGGCTGTTTCTGATGTTTGTTGGAGTCTTGGCAAGGGGTTCAAATCTCTCCAATACCTTTGTCTCCTTTTCTTCAGATGCCTTTGGTTTCTCTGAGTCTTCAGAGAGGCTGTTTCAGTAGCACTCCTTCCCATCATGTCTTATTCTGTTGGAGCCACAGTGGTGCTGCTGTCGTGTGGGGGAGTGGTCTGTAGTCTGTGGTTAACTCCCAGCCCTGGTGGTCCTGTGCCTGGACTGTTCTCTGCATCTTGTCTGCTCTTCCCTGGTGAGGTGGAAGGCTTTGTGAGGGAGGAGCCCTTGCAGGTGGGCTAGGTGTCTGTTAGAATCCTGACCCCCCGGGATAGGCTTTGGCTCTGGGGGTGCTTAGGGTACATTTTACCACATTGCTTCCATCTCCCTCTCAGGGCCTGCAAGGATCTTTCCCATCTCTTTACCGAGAACCAGGAAGGAGGTAAAACCCACAGCGTGTGGAATGCCCAGTCCATCTTTAAATATGAAGTGTCTCCCACAGGCTTGTATGCTAACCCTATTTCTAGCTTGTGGCACTGTTTGGGGGAGGTTCTGGAAACTTATGGTGATAGGATCTAGCTAGAGGAAGTAGGTCACTCGGGCAGGTCTTTGGGGGTATCCTGTCCCTGGCCCCTTTCTGCCTCCTTCTCTCTGAACTTCAGGCTCTTGCAGCCATGATGTTCTGCCCAAGTCCATGGAACCAAGCAACTGTAAGCTGAATGCTGTGCGACCACGAGCCAAAATAAACAACTCCCTTTAAGTTGCTTGTCAGATATTTGGTCACAGCAATGGAAAAGTAACCAACACACCCAAAACATGGTGGCGTGGACTTCCCCTTTCTCACACTAGTCTGCACCCAGCCTCCAGTGGCTTGCACAGATTCCTATCAGTACCCTTCTGCCACCACGCTTCCCAGGGCTGTTCCTGCTAGCTGCTCTTGGCTGTGACTCCTGTGTGTGCTTGTCTTCAGTCTCTGTGCTAACTCCCCAGCCCCTGAGGCTTTTCCTGGGATGTTGGTACTCACTTGGTTGTCTTCTTCCCCTGAGGACAGGAGCAAGGAAGGGCAAGGGGCCTTGAACTCTGTCTGTGTAGAGCTTGGTAGGAGTGAACTGTGGAAATGATTGCTTGATCTTCTTTGATAGTTTGGTCAGTTTTTTCCCCAGGTGGTCTTGATTTTTCTACTGAATGTGGCATGTGAAGCTGTAACTACTGCTGGGTGTGTTGGACATGTGTAACTGTAGCTGTAATGTTATTGGTTTGTTGTTCTTGTTTGTGTGTGCTTTGCTTGTCATGTTTATATGTCAATATCATATTAGTGTATTATAGGATACTCAGAGCTTCCTCTTTCTGTAACCTAGAACCCTCTTTTCTAAGAACATAGCCTCCAGCCCCCTAGTTAGGTTTAAACAATAAATATTGCATAAAATACTCAGCCCTTCTAGCACATGTCCACAGATATGGCCCCTGCAGATGTAGAACATTTCTGTCCTCACAGGAAGACAAAGCCTGTGCTGACTTGCAGTGGGAGAAACCCCTGACCCTGGGCATACTCTGCAGTGCCTGGTCCAGGTAGCTTTGAGTTGATGTGTACTCCTGTCCTTACGGACATGTATCTCATGCACGTGCTGTATATGGGTTTGTGCATAGTCTCAGTCTGTCTGTCTGTCTGTCTGTCTGTCTGTCTGTCTCCTCTCTCTCTCTCTCTCTCTCTCTCTGTCTCTCTCTCTCTCTCTCTCTGTGTGTGTGTGTGTGTGTGTATGCGTGCATGTGTCTGAGCTGATGATCTTTTTCTCACTTATTCATAGCAGCTTTTTATATAGCCAGGAAATTGGCCCAGCAGCTTTCACAGAAGCTGCAAATATTTTCCCTCTCGGTCTCTTGTCTTTTATTGCTCCTTTCAGCCACTAGTAGTTATTCACAGTGTTGGCTAAAGCATTCTGAATGCTTCAGTTGTTTTCTTTCTGAGACCTTGAAAAGAGTTAAAAATATGAAAGCAGTGCATGGTAATTATAAGAATAAAAGAAAGAGAAAGAAGCAACCACTGCCGAAAGGACAACTGTTCCAAAATTTGTGTTTTCTCCTTTCCTATTTAGAATGGGGTGGAAAGGATCCTGGGGGTAGGGTGGGGAGGGGCTTGCTGCCTGAGCCTTGCTGCTCGGACTTATCTGAAGGCAAGTTATATTTTGCCCACCTTCCCTCCCTTACTTCCTCCTTCCCTTTCTCTGGCTATGTAGCCCAGGCTGACTTCAAACTTGTAATTCTCTTGCCTCCACCTCCCAAGTACTGGAATTTTGTTGGCTTCTTTAAGATGGAGACTTCCATGTTGATAGGTACTATCATAAACTATTATTTTATGTTCTCCAGGGTCTAAGAGGTAGAAACGTGTGCAATTCCTCTGGGCCCTGCCTTTCTCCTCCTGCTCTCCCCAGCCTTGGGAGGGCCTCCCTGTCCAGGTGTGACCAGAGAGGACTCAGCAGGGCTTCAGGGTGCCTACCCCACTCCACGGGAGCTGGGATTTTCTTGTCTGTGCTACTACAACCCTTATATTTTGTGGGAGGAGAGTAGAGGCAGATGTGAGGGCGCTGAGTGGTGCTTTCTGCTGTGACCTTCAGGAGATAGTGTTTCCCATACATCTGTAGGAACATGGGAAAAATAGTAGGGTTGTGGGGCTATCTTTTTATACAGTTTTTCATTCTTTAAAAAGATTATCTCTGTGTGTAATATGGACATGCTGTAGTACAGCGGGGCGGGAGGACCACTCTGTGGAGTTGTTTCTCTGTTTGCCTTTACATGGACCTGAGAACTCAGAGAACCAACTTGCTGGTCCTTTATGCAGTGTTTTATTTTATTTTATTTTATTTTATTTTGTATTTTGCTTTTGTGAGACAGGGTTTCACTCTTGGCTGGCTTGGAACTTGTTATATAGACCAGCTGGCCTTGAATTTCAGAAATTTATGTCTCTGCCTCCCTTAGTGCTAGGATCAAAGGAGTGTGCCACCACGCCCAGCCCCTTTAAGGGACTTTAAGGATTTAAGACTGTATTCAGGTCTGTAACTGTGGAATTGTGGTATGTCTCCTTATTCCTGTGTTTATTTCCAGCTTGTCCCGCTTTTGCTGTGTGTGTAAGGTTGCTGTAGGCGGGCTTTGCTGTTCTAGTCCAGGATTTCCCCCTTTCTCTTCTTATCGCCTCTCTCTGAGATAGGGACTTGCTATGTGGCAATAGCTGTCTGCTGGCTTTCAATCCTTTTGCTGCAGCCTCCTGAGTTCTGAGATTACAAATATACTTTATCTTGGACCCAGAATTCTTTTCACCTTTATTGGGTTGAATTTATGGGGCCTCTTGTTATTGCTGGCCCTGAAACCTCCTCCCCCTAGTTGTTATAAAATGAGAATAAACTGTAGTCAGGACTAGAAACATCTTAGCCGACCTGGCCCTACCTGCACAGCACAGGGAGATCGTTTGGATGACATTGCCGCTATTTGTGTCTCCCTACCGGCTTTATTGTAGTCAGTGTGCATTGAGTAGGTTACCACTTTCCCCACTGAGTGGCTTTGGTACCCTCATTAAACTTCCAGGGCAGTGTCAGTCAGGGCTTGTTCTTAGGCTCTCTGGTCTGTCCTGTCAATCTCTGTTCTTCTTTTGTACCACTCCATGACAATCTGTGTTCTGTACGACTAAAAAAAGTTGACACTTAGTGAGAACTCCAACTTCTTGCTGCTGCTTCTTCTCCACCCTTCTTTCTCTTCCTCTTTCATTTCCCTCTCTTCCTTCCTTCCCCCCTCTTCCTCTTTCCTTTCCCCATACCCCTTCCTTACTCCTCTTCCTTCTTCTCCCCCCTCATCTTCTCCTTCTCCATCTCTTTTCTCAGACCCCTAGATGTATGCTTCCATGCCTGACACAATTTGTTCTTATTTTTTTAAAGATTATTTTGGATATTTGGAGTTCCTTGAGAGTTCCATGTGAATGGTAGAATGGAGTTTTCTGTTTCTGTGAAGACACTGTGGGGCTTTTGCTGCCTGCTGCGCTGGCTGTGGACCCCTTTGGGCCTCGGCTTCTCCATGGTCTCCCAGTTTACGCAGTTATCTCCAGCCTGTGCAGCTGCTGCTGTGTTTTTGGGTTCTTTAGGTGGTATTTTGCACTGTGAAGTAGACAGTATTTTGCTTCCTTGTTTACCTCCTGTTTGTTCCTTATGATGTTATCCTAAGTGAAATTTTTTTTTTAGCTTGACTTTTGGATTGTTTATTATGGGTATAAGAAATACAGTGTGTATGTGTGACAGCTAAATATATTGGTTCTAAGAGTTTTCTGTTTGTGTATAATTTTTGAATTTTGTATATCCAAGATCATGTTGTTTTTGAGGTGAGATCATTTTTCTTTCCTCTTTTAGTTTGACATCTTTCTTTTTCTTGCTTGACTTTTCTCACTGGGGCACAAATTGTTGAGTTGTACAGAAGGTTGTGGGCATCTTTGCTCATTCCTGGCCTCAGCAGAACAACTCTTTCTGTGGTTGGTATGCTTTGCTGTGGATCTTTTGGGTGTTGCATGGTGAAATTATGGACAGTTCCTCAGTATCTTATCTTTGCTTTTTTTAATTAAAACTTTCTTAGATTTTATTTATTTTTATGTGTATGACTATTTTTCCTGACATACATCTCTATGCAGCACATGTATGCAGTGCCTGCAGAGGATAGAAGTGTTGTAATATGAACAGCGGGGCTGCATCCCCGGCACCTGGCCGCCCGCATGGCTAGCTTATGCCCCGAAATAATTACACGGAAACTGTATTCTTTTAATCACTGCCTGGCCCATTAGTTCCAGCCTCTTATTGGCTAGCTCTTACATATTGATCTAACCCATTTCTAATATTCTGTGTAGTACCACGAGCTGGCTTACTAGGAAAGATCTTAACCTGCGTCTCTCTGGAGTGGGAGAATCATGGCGACTCCTGACTCTGTTCCTTTCTCCCAGCATTCTATCTGTTTACTCCACCCACCTAAGGGCTGGCCTATAAATGGGCCAAGGCAGTTTTTTTATTAAATGAAAGTAACTCCTCCATCATTTCCCCTTTTTTGTTTAAACAAAAAAGAAAGGCTTTAACTTTAACATAGTAAAATTACATATAACAAAACAGTTATTAAGCAAGAATTACAGTTACAATATTTATATCTATTTTATCTTTTATCATAACTAATGAAAACTATAACTAACCATTCTTTAACTCCATCAAAGACTCCAGAAGGATATAATATTACCTAAGCAAACAAGAGATCCAAAAACACTAGAAATGACAGAGACATCTCACTGCCTGGACAGTCACCCAAAGTTCTTTTGTACTGTTGGGGCATCCATCTTTAGCCTTTAGGCCCATAGTATCTAGCAGACATTTTCATCAAGCAGGAAATTCCAAAGACAGTTTAGTCACTTTTTGCTGTGTCCTGCAGAATGTCTCGTAGACTCTTTTATGAGTCAGGAACCCCGAAAAACCATCTCACCTTTAGGCAAGTTTAGCAGTCCTCTTTCTGCGGGTTCTCTGTGTCCAGTTTATGCAACAGTCCAGGCAAGAGCAGTTTCTTGCCCAAATGGCTATCAAACTCCTTAAGGAGCCTCTTCGGTGCCCATCTTCCTCTTGAAGTAGATTGGTGCTGCCAGGAGCAGATGTGTCTCATTATCATGAAAAGCCCTAAGTTATTAAAACATTAAATGCCATGTTCTGTAGTCTTTGAAAGATATGAAGAATGCCTATCTAACTGAAATATATCTATGCACATCTAGAAAATCTAACTAACATGACTAAAAGCTTGACAATTATCGATGATTATCCATTAACAACCTATATACATTACATTTTAAAATGAACTACATAATCACAATACCTTAATCAAGATTAGAAATATGCATATACATATAACAAAATTGACATTCAAATCCACACCAATGCAAATTATTTATATCTATATCATAGAAGAGGGTTTCAGATGTCCTGGGATTGGAGTTATAGTTTTTAGCTGCCATGTGGGTACTGGGAATTGAACCTTGGTCCTCTGGAAAAGCAGTCAGTGCTCTTTTTTTTTTCTTTCTGTTTTTGTTTTTTCGAGATAGAGTTTTTCTGTAGTTTTGGAGCCTGTCCTGTAACTAGCTCTAGTAGACCAGACTGGCCTCGAACTCACAGAGATCCGCCTGCCTCTGCCTCCCGAGTGCTGGGATTAAAGACCTGTGCTACCACCACCTGGTGCAGTCAGTGCTCTTAACTGCTGAGCCATCTCTCCAGTCTCTTTGCTTTTTGTATTCAGAAAGAACTGCTCCTCTATTAAAAAAATAAATTAAATTATTGTTATTGTAGTACTGGAAATTGAACCCAGGACTTCAACACTACTGAGCCATACCCCAGCACCAGCATGAGCTTGTGCTATTGACTGTGTGTGTGTGTGTGTGTCTGTCTGTCTGTCTGTCTCTCATTCTGGAAAAAGCACTTGCCCACTGACCTGGTATTCCTTGTCTGTTGCTTGATGTCACCAGTGAGAAGTACACGGTTCCTTCTGCCAGCTTTCACTCCCTAGGTCTTCTGGGGACAGTGTCGTCAGGCTGCCTTGGCATTTGCACATGTTTTCTGCTAGGGTTGTGTGATAAACATGCTAAAAGGCCAGTCTCAACTCTTACATGTTCCGCATTAAAATGAAACCACTTCATGCAGGTCTTCTTTCCTTCCTTAGAAAAATCCTTACAGAAAACTGCCAATCACCTACAGATTCCTTCTCTCAGAAATCTCCGTCCTTGTGATGGCTGACATCACAGGTGGGCAACAGGTTACCTGACAGTGTCCCCTTACCCCAAAACAAAGGGTTAGATTCTGCTTTTCTGGGATCACAGGGAAGAGCACAGAACTAAGGCAAAGGAATTGCTGAATTTGAGAGAAACCTCTACAGTTCTTTTAACAGCCAGCCAGAAATGTTTTGAACCGCATTTTCATCTTGGGCCATGTTTGTGAATGCTGTGTGCTGGGTGGTGACCACTTGAAGCCAGCCTCCTCCTCTCAGCTTTCTCATATGCTTGCTGTCACTAGTGCTTGCACTAGCTCACGCCCTGTGCCCTCTGTGACTAGCCTCAGTCACACTGTGCTTGCATTAGCTCACGCCCTGTGCCCTCTGTGACTAGCCTCAGTCACATGGTGCTTTACTACGGCTTGGGGGCTCTTTATGCTGATGGGCTTGGTGGTCTGCTGCCATCTTTCTGCTCCAGTATTTTAGAGTCACTATCCTCTACCCAGCTGGTTGGTTTCCTTTCCCTCCAGGACATTTTGACGTGGTATTTGTTTTCTGCCTCCTGCATTTGCCCTGGTGTCTTCACCCCTTGGCTGTTGTGTTTGTCAGGGACCTCTCCCAGTAGCACCTTCTCCCTACTCCTTTACTGCACTCTCCCAGGTGAGGCGAGAAGTTGCCCCCACTACTATTTTATTGTTTCAGGTACAGCCATCTCACAACCTAGCTCTGATTGGTTGTCTCTGTCTCAGAACTTGATAATGGTTGAAATTACTGTCATACTAAATCTTATAGCTTATGTGGGGCTAGGAAGAAATGTGTAGAAGCTAGGAGTTGACAGTCTCTGAAGAAAGGCAGGGTAGAAATATTATGTAGCTTGCTTGCTTGAAATGGAAAAACTACAGGCTCAGGACTGATTGAGACTGTTGGTCAGGGAGCCTTGGCATGGCATGCGAGGGGAGGAGATGGCCTGTGGTCATGCATGGTAGCAGTGTTGAGCTTCTAAGACTCTGAGGAAAAAAACGTAGAGGCCCTGATGTTAGAGAAGCAGGGTTTGCACTGTGTAATATGGACCGAGGGTCAGGAACTCAGGCCTGGTGGCTCTGAAGATCTGGAGGTTGTTGTCTTTTACTGAGGGACGAGAGGCACTGTGCTCTGAGTGCTGACAGACTGTCTTCTGGAGGCTACTGTGCTGTAGCAGAACAGGATGAGAGGGAAGAGCAGGAAGGCGGTGCTTTGGAGGGAGGAATGTAGCAGCGTGGGGCTGGGCAGTGTAGCTGGCATGGTGCTCGGCCTACTTCCATGGTAAAAGCAGAGGACATGGGAATGGGCTGCACGTGGGAAGGTCCATGATGAACTGAGGAATGGGACACCACTCCAGTGATGGTCACCTGAGGGAAAAGGTTGTGTGAGTGATGGTTTGAGAGAAGCGACTGTGTGGTGGTATATGATAGGACAAATATTTGAGTAGGTGAGACAGCGTGTGGGCACAGCATGGAGTTTGTGAGAGTGAGCATGGGTGTGGGTGAGTGTGGAGCCTGTGAGAGTGAGCATGTGTGAGAGTGAGTGTGGGCATGGGTAAATGTGGGCACAGGTTAGTGTGGAGCCTGAGAGTGAGCATGTGTGTGCTTGAGTATGGGCACAAAGGAGTGTGGGCACAAACGAATGTAGAGCTGGTAAGAGCATGCATGCGTGAGAGCGTGCATGCGTGACACTGCGTATGGAGCCTATGGGAGTGTGTGAAGGAGTACAGGAAAGAGTGAGGGTCTGTGAGGTTGGCAGTGAGAAGGCAGTTCAAGAGGACCCAGAGGAGGTTGGTTACGGGTGAGGGAGCCTGCCCAGAGCAATCTGGTGGGCACTTCCTGTGACTTGTGGTGATGACCTTGTCCTTTTCAAGTTAGAGTATTTTCAGTGATGTCTAATTCTTCACAACTGTGGGTGACATCCTACAGATAGTAAACCAAGGGGTTACCTTGGTCTAAAGCACTTTTTTGGTATTGTTTGGTTCGTAGTTCTTGTGGATCTACAGTGAAAGTTGGGGGAAAGATTAATGTTCTCAACAAGGCCATCATCCAAACACTGGATTGGAGTGTCTTGCAGTTCCAGAGCTCTTCCCGAGATGCCAGCACATGCTTCACAGCCATGTAGCCTTGAGCACACTCCTGCTAGGGCCACTTTGGAGGGGTTTGCCAGGCTCTATACAGGATAAAACTGGATCTCTGGCAATATCACTCTGGTTCTGATCCATTTCCAAATGAGGCAGGTGCTGCACTGACACAGCAGCTGAAGTGGCCGTGGGGTCCATGTCTTACATGGCTGGACTTCCTCGTGTGAGCCAGAACCGGGAGCATTTGGGCCTGTGGGTGTCTCATGGTGGCAGATCCAAGTTGCGCCGGGTATTGCTTGCCTCCCCTCCCCTCCCCCCCTTCCCTTACCTCCCCTCCCCTCCCCTCCCCTTCTTTCTGGGTGGTTTTGTGCTCATGTGAGGAAATGAGCAAAGGTGGTGGCTGGGTGGGTGTTGGGATCTCTGGCTTCTGTGGATAGTGAGGCACTAAGATACAGACACAAGGGGAAGGTGCTGGTTGTGGAGGTGCTCAGCTGCTTCTCATGGAGACTGAAAAGTGGGTTTTCTTTTACACAGGAGGGGTGGGGAGTCTCAGGCTTAAAGGTGTGCCATGTTAGTGTCTAGCCATGCCGAATCCATGTCTAGTTAACTGAGTAGTCATGAGACACAGGTGCACGTGTGTCACCATGCCAGACTCTGGCAGCACAGGCTTGTGCTGGGACTAGTATCATCACCCCATGTTCCTAGGCAGGTGTCCCTCAGTGCCATTGTTATGTGCCAAGCTCATGTGTGTGACAGGAGAGCTCAGTGCTATATGCTTCAGGCTGGGGAAAGTACCCTCCAGCCAGCTTCTCATTTACTTCTTCTGAAGAGGCAGTGCAGAGATGACAGCGTGCCCAGGTGCTATTGAAATAAGAACTGAGTCTGGAACCTGGGCTTCCCTTGCCCTTGCTCTGTTCAGACCATTCCTGCTGGCCTGGCCTGAAGTGCGGCTTTTGCTCTTGTCCCCACTTAAGGATCCCATTCTCTGGTTCTGAAACCTAATGACATGTGTGGCCATTTGTGTGAGAGGTGGAAGTATTGGGCAGATGAGGCTATGTGGGTTGTGGCTCCTACCACAAACAGCTTGGAGAGGATTGTACTGGGTTGCCAGTGTCCCCCGCTTAGAGACTGGCAGTAAGCGCAGTGGAAGTCCATGTTTAGCAGGGAAGGCACACGTTTTGCTCTGCACCACGGAGCCCATTTGCAGAGCTTATCAGGGTGGGGGCTCTTGAACCAGGTAGCAGAGCCTGAGAGATCATAGTTGGGCCTTGACTATGATCAGACTGGAGATTTGGTTAGAGGACTTTACATTTTGTTTCATGATACAAGTCCTGCTTCTAATACTGAAGGGCACTTGGGGTGTTGACAGGGAGCTCCCTGGATGAGAATAACGAGAAAGTGCGGCAGGTGGGACCCCTAGCTGTGTCATGTGCTGGAATTGGTGGCTACCTAGGGAAGAAACAGTAGGGTTACTGTCCTGGAAACTGGCTGCCTTAAAGACGGTGCAGTGATGAGCTCTTGCCCTGAGAGGTTCTGGAGGCTCCACTGCTCTTGCCTTCTCCCTGCCCGTAATCCTCACCATCCACAGACCCACTGAGACTCTGCTCAGAGGCCTGGCCAGGGCTGTACCGGTCATGACTCAGCTTCTACTACATAGGCCCAGAAGAACATCGGGCCAGAGCTGCTGAGATCTTCCTCTATGTGCAGTGCCCCATTTCCTACCCTCATTCTGCCTTTTGGCTGCTCTCAATGTATGTTTCCATGTGGAAAGCATTTTTTTTTTAACTTATCTGGAGACTATGCTGAGGACTTGCTGCTTAAATGGTGGTGCAGATTTGACTTTCAAGGACCAGCCTTCCTGCTTCCTCCAGCATTGGAGAGGGTTTACTGTTTTAGCATTAGATTTTGTAATCTGCCTTGATTGGTTGATTATTTGTTTTTGATTTTTTTTTTAAGACTAACTCTGTCTATGTAGCCCCTGCAGGTCTAGAACTCAGTTCGTGGACGAGGCTACCATCAGACTTGCAGTGATGCCCTTGCCTTTGCTTTCTATCGCTAGGATTACAGTGTACCCTACCATCCCAGGATCCTCTGTGGTTTGGATTGACATTTCTTTAGAGGCAAATGGTGCTGGGCTTCTCTGCCTGTGCTTGGATATTCTGTTCATGTCCTTGTCCAGCTCTGACTTGTCTTTGTCGTGCCTTCTGTGGGGATAAGGCAGGGAGGTAGCGTCTCCTGTGTGTGCAAAACCAATCTGGAAGTCCTACTAAGACGTCTGTTTGAGGGTTGGTGGATGTCCGGTTTCCTCTGTGCACCTTGTGTGGTCTCTGTTGTTCTTTTTCCTTGCCAGCTTTTCCCCATCATTAATTTTTCTACAGTTCTCTCTCCATGATTTTCAGGACACTCAATGGGCAATGTGCTAGGAGTGGTTTAGGGCCTAGCCGTGAATAGGCAGCCTGGGCTCTGCTCTTCTGAGCCTTGTTTGTGGGTGTTCGAGTTCTGCTTATCTGGAAGCAACTTCAGTTTCAGTGGAAGAGGAAGACCTTGTTAAAAACCTAAGCAACCAACTGACAGAGAGACAGGCATACACCAGTGTGTTTATAGGGTTTTCAATTTTACATCTGCATTATTGGATGGTGTGACACTCCTGGGACAGCATTAGTCTGCTCATGGGACTCTGGCTCTCTCTCCATGCCAGCTTTCAGCGAGGATCTCCCCAGGGCATCTCATGCTTGCTCATACCAGGCTATGGCTGAGTCCCACACTTGGTTGGGCTACACTGCCCTGAACCTGACTGACACAGAGTGTAAGGGAGCAAGGTCAAGGTTTGGGGACCTGAAGTGTGACCACAGCTCCTTCTTGCTTCTCTGAACAGGGCTTGTCATGGCTGACACTTGACTCTTCTGGTCCTGCTTCTAGTTTGGGAGCACATGTACATACATGGTGTGGGGTTTCCATCTGTGCCCTGTTTCTTGAAAGTTCCAAGCATTGGGACTGATTCTCCAAATCCCTCTCTACACCACCCTCCCCTGCCTCAACTCATAGAAGAGCCTCGTTGCGCCTGATGGTGTATGCTCATATAGCACTGCAGAGTCAGGCAGGGGTGCTGCTGCCCTTCTTGTTGCCTTTGGAAGCAGATTTAAGGTGCTGTTCCTTTCCTACAGCCCAGCTGGGGACAGAACAAGGATGTGGGTCAGCAGGACGTAGGTGCTGTGTGCCTGACTCTGGTTAGGTGACAATTGCTCAATTTTGTATCACAGGGGCATTCCATATATCCCATGGTCTCCCTCTGAGGAATATAGACCCCATGCGGAGAGAGGTCCCCCATGCACAACCCTTGTTCCCACTGTGTGACCCGCCCTCAGGTTTCCTCACTGGAGCCTGTACTCCCTGTTTGGTGTAGTGGCTGTGCTCTAATTTACTTTTCCTCTTCATTTACAGCCAGAAAACCTACAGAAGAACTGGCTTCGGGAATTTTACCAGGTAAGAGCCTGTGAGCAAGCACTTTGCGAGTAGCCCCTGAGTATCTCTTCTCATTGTGGTATTTTTATGTGAAAGTTGCATCTTGGCTACGTGGAGAGCAGAAAAGGCTGTCAGTAGGAAGCACTTCTCAGCTCCTAATGATTTGCTCTTTGGCTCCCACCTGGAAGGGAGGGAAACAGAGAACAGAGGACCTGGTTGGGGGTTTTTGAGGTTGGGCATCTGTACTTTTCAGGAGGGTTCCCCTAGCTGTAGCATGAAGCATGGAGAGACCCATACAGGTGGTATGACCACACAAGGCCTGCCACAGGTCTGGGTGGAAAGCCATTAAGGGTGTCACTCTGAATAGATAGATAGGCAGCAGTCTCTGCGTGCATCCTCGTAGGATGCAGCAAGCAGCCTCCTGGTTCTACAGTTGGCTCTGGGTGAATGACAGATCTCTGAGCAGATGATATGTAGATCTGGAGTATGACAAGGGCTGAGCAGCCAAGAAGGGTAAACCAAGGTAAATGGGTTTACAGCCCAGAGGACAACAAGACATGCTGCATATGCACACAAAAGTTCCCACGAGGTTTTCACAGGGTTAGGCCAGGGCTTCGGTGTTTAATTCTCTCAGCTTTGCTTATTTGTTGGGTGGAGGTAAACAAGGGTGGGCCCCAAGCCATGCAGGAGGCAAAGAGGCAGGGGATTATAGATGTCCCAGGGCCTCCTTGGTGACCGATGAAGGCATGAAACGGTGAAGTGATAGACTCCTGCAAGGTGAGGCCAGGACTTTCCTGGGAGAGCAGAAGTCCTCCTTAGCAGCAACAAGAACAAGTGGGAGTTAGGTATGGGTATCTGAGGATAACACTGGTCGGTGCTGTTCCAGGATACCATCATATGAAGCCAGAACTGTGAATCTGGGGCTAGGCCTGAGTACAGAGGTGGTGCATATGAGCTTGGTTCTGGGGGTACTCACCAGAGAAAGCCAGTACAAGAGCTGTGTGACTAGAGCTAAGTCTGGCTTGCACTGTGTCTATCTGATGAATTTCCTCTGCCTTCAAAGGCAGGATCTCACTGTGATCCCAGGGGTCTTGCTGATGTTGCATGCTTACCCTCCCTCTCCACTTCTGTTTGGCCATGCCCTTATGTTCTGGGAACCCTGGTCCTCACCTTGTTGAAGGGAGCACGAATGGGCTTGCGGTTTGTGCTCTGAATGTATGGTGAGGACAAAGGGTTTGTGTTGTAAAAAGTGGGGAGAATGAGAAATAAAGCTTCTCCTACATATTTAAGCTTGTCATTGCAATTATAGTGCCAAAAGTACATACCGCAGTAAATTTCAGAGCTATTGCCCCAGCCCACTCATTCATTAATTTGTTAGTTTGTTCATTCATCAGTCATTCATATGAACTTCATTCATCTGAGAGGCAACAGCACAAACAGGGCACCAGTTGCTCTCTTGAGCATCCGTGCATCATGGTGGGGGATGAGGAGCCTTTTTCTTGGTGTAGTCATGGATTGAAACCTGAGGGATTAGGAGGAGCCCTTTCTGGCCTTGTGCTGATTTTGTTTCTTCCAGCTCTACAAATGAGGTAGGTAGAAAATTAGCTTCAATTTTCCTGCTAAGGCTCAACCTTAGTGTTGAGCTCTCAGGAATAGGCGACTCTTGCCTTGTGTGTTGGTGTGCCCAAGCAGTTGCCTGCCAGACACATTTTGTGTGTGTGTGTGTGTGTGTGTGTGTGTGTGTGTGTGAGAGAGAGAGAGAGAGAGAGAGAGAGAGAGAGAGAGAGTGTCGAGGAGAGGGCGGTTGTTAGTCAAATATTCTGAAGAAATTGAACAAAGATAAAAAGGTTAAAAAATATTTCCTATGCTTTATCTCCTACATTCTACATTCAATTTGATATACACACACGCCTTAATATGTATGTGTTTGTCTTATGTGGGGATGCAGGGGAATACATTATATCTTCCATAAGTGGTTCACAGACACACCCTTTTCTGTAAATTAATATTCAGAACTGTCTCAATAGCTTAGAGGTATTTCCTTATATGATATATTTTGAGTTTTTGAAATCATTTTTCTATTAACAGAACTCTTAGATTGTTTGAATTTGGTAGCAGTTTAAGGATAATTTAAAAACAAAACAGGATATAATGTTTTTTTTTACAAATATAAAGCAAGAGGATTGACTTAGTTTCTTTTTTATTGCTTTAATAAAATACCACAACCAAGGCAACTTATAAAAGAAAGCATTTAATTTGGCATTTACAATTTCAAAGGGTTTAGAGTCCATGATGGTGGAACAAAGGTACTGAGATAGGAATAGCTGAGAGTTCACATCTTGATCCACAGGTAGGATGCAGACACACCACATGTGCGCATGTGTGCACACACTGGGAATGGTGCAAGTCTTTTGAACCCTCAAAGCCCACACACTTCCTCCAACAAGACTACAATTCTTCCCAAATAGTTTCACCCACTTAGACTTAAGTATTCAAAGATATGCACCTCTAAGGGTGGTGGGGAGCATTCTCATTCAAGACACTACCCAGGTATTAAAGATTTTAAGATTGATATGAGAGCTATTTTGTATTTATTAATAAGAACCAGAAAGATGTAAAATGATTCAGAAAATAAGCCAGTACACAGACTTCCTTCCCTCAGCAGCTCTGAAGTGAACTAGATTAATCTATGTGGAAGGAACCAGTATCTACAGCAGGGCAGTCATCACAAGCACCTCTCCTGCCTCCCTCCCCTCCTGCCTCCCTCCCCTCCTGCCTGCCTCCCCTCCTGCGTCCCTCACAGCAGGCCTTTCTATGATTGTGGGGCGTGTGCATTGCTGTGTCTTCAAATATACAGACTTCTGAAACAGTCACAGATACCAAAGGTGAGATAGCAAAAGATGAGCTAAACAGATGCTGAGAGCCATCTTAAAGGTCTTCCCTGGTTTTCCCTCAGGAGTTTAGAGAACGATGTGATGGGTCATAGCTGTGTCCAACGAACACAAAAGAACAGTTGCCAGTTTATCCTCCTGCCTTAAGAAAACCAGAACTAGGCAAGATGTATGCAGTCGTGTTTCAAGCACTAGACAGCACACACCCTTGGACAGTGGTCCCTGTGGGAGGGAGAGCATGAGAAAAGCACTCTGCTCACTTAGCTTGTGGTAGAGAGAATTTCCATGGCAGCAGCTAACAGTCTCTTAAAGAGAGTTTAACAACCAGTCACAAATTACTCAGCAGGTGAAGACGCAGGAGAGCGTGGTCTGCAATGAGGAAAAGCAGCCATTATTGTGGTCCGGGGCTGCCATTTGTATCAACTCTAAAGATTCTGCCTTAGCTTTCCTCATTGTTGCCCACTTCCTTGTTTTACTAATTTTTGCTCTTTCTTTTCCTTACCCTGGGTTCATTCTGTTCTTTTATATCTAGCTTCTGAAGATGGAAGACAAAATGAAAAAAAAATCAGAATGCAGCATGAAATATTACACTCAAGATCCTATGGGAAGTAAGAGATACTATGGGGAACAGCACTGGACCTTTATGCCAACAGATTTGAAATTTTATGTGAAGTGAGCAAATTCTTGGAAAAGCATAGTGTCAGTGTTTACTTTAGAGCCAGTAAATGAATGTGGCCCTATAGTAAATTATCTTGGTCCTTGTACTCATTAGATTAAATTTTTGCTCATATATTTCCCCCAAACCCTCCAGGTCCAGATGGCTTCACTGGTGAGTTCTGTCCAACATTTCAGCAAGAAGCAATAGCAGTTTTACAGAAACTTTCCAAGAAAACTGAGTCACAGTTTGCTTCCTAACTCAGCCTGTGACATGAACACTAATTATCCTGGCACCCAAAGTAGACAGACATTACATGACAAGAAAAACACATATCAGTATCCACCCTGGGAACAAGTACAGGAATCAGAATGACTTGTTGCCAGGATGCCTTCTAAACCGCCGTGCTCCATATTAACCAGAAAAGCTTCTCTCTGCAGGGTTAGCAGCAAATCAGGGGGCTAGGACTGGTGTCTAGTGAATGCTCAGGCCTAAGTGAGACTTCATAGCAGTTCTCACCCTCCATGATCAGGGACATCACAGAAGAGGGGCAGGAAGAACTAAGAGCTGGAAAATGGGGAGGAATGTGCAATCCTGTCTTAAGGACATGACATGGCCATCGCACCCATGAACTCCCTGCAGCTGTAATTAACTGCACACAATCACTCAGCACTCCAACAGTCCAACTAATTGGACTAAGCGGATTATTAACCTAAAAAAGGAGAGGGCATAAAACAGGGAGAGGGATGTTTTGGGGATGCCTGGAGGGAGTGGAAAGGAGAATTGGGGAAGCATATGACCAAGGTGCATTGCTTACATGTATGAAATTGTCATATATTAAGTAGAAGGTATTTTATTTTAAAAGATTGAACAAATCAAAGCTATAAACATGAAAATACGCATGCATCACGATGATAATTTTTCCTTGGCTTCTATGGGGGATGGGTTCTGATGCATCCCGTGGATATGGATCCCCTCTATAAAATGGCTCAATATTTCGTAGAATTTGTGTACATCTTCCCACATGGTTTAATATCTAACACAATACAGATACTGTATAAATAGTTATTATTTATATTGTCTAGAGAATAGCAACAAGACAAATGTCTGTATATGTTCAATACAGAGGCAGTTTTCCTCCAGGTATTTTCAATTTGTGGCTGATTGAATCCATGCAGGTAGAACCAGAGATGTTGTTAATATATAATGACTTAGGAATTCAAGGCCAGCTTAACATTAAAGTATCAATGACTGTAATTTACTATGTTTGAAGGAAAAAATGTGTATTTTTCTCAGAAATGTAGAAATTCCTTTGAAAAAAAACCTGTAATGTGATTAATTAAAAATCTAGCCGGGTGGTGGTGGCGCACGCCTTTAATCCCAGCACTTGGGAGGCAGAGGCAGGCGGATCTCTGTGAGTTCGAGACCAGCCTGGTCTACAAGAGCTAGTTCCAGGACAGGCTCCAAAACCACAGAGAAACCCTGTCGCGAAAAAACCAAAAAAAAAAAAAAAAAAAAAAAAAAAAAATCTAAAGCTACTGAGAAAATAGCCGGGTGTGGTGGTGGGTACCTTTAATCAGAAGGCAGAGGCCGGTGGATCTCAATGAGTTTGAGGCCAGACCAATCTACGTAGCTAGTTCAGGCCAGCCAAAGGCTACATAGTGAAACCTTCTCTCAAATGAATAAATAAATAAAACGATATAGAAAACAATTTCCTCAGAACTGTGGGGAGCATGTTCACTCCCCTCAGTTCACTTGTATCTAATGGTGACAAGCATAAAGGCTTTTTGTTGTTGTTGTTGTTTTGAAACCAGTTTCTCTGTGTAGCCTTGGCTGTCCCAGAAGTCACTCTGTAGACCAGGCTGGCCTTGAACTCACAGACTTGAGCCTCTGCCTCCTAAGTGCTGGAATTAAAGGTATGTGCCACCACTGTCCAGCTTCCATAATGACTTCTTATCTGAAGACTGGAGTAGGGTAGTGTTGTCTCTCTTCTTATTGTAGTGTTGAAGGACCGTGTCACTGCTGTGCAACAAGAAATGAAACAGAGAAGAAACAAAACCCTCTGCTTGCAGAAGCATTGCTGACTGCCTAGAAAGTCATGACGATGATGATTCACAAAGACTTTGATTGCTGTACTGCTAACTGGATATATTTAGTTTTCAACATTTAAGGCCAGTGTGAAAACATGTTTTTATTACCTAAAGACAACTGTAAACTTAGCATTAAGAAAAGCATTAGCAATAAAATGAAATAACTGGGTTAAATCTAATGTAATGTCTCTCTCTATATATCTCAAAAAGCTAAGAGACAACAACGTTTGAGCAAAGAATAAAGAACATGAAGGACTTGAGAGATGCCACATTCATGGATTAGAAGATGCGAATTATGTCAGAGTGTTAATTTTCCATCATCTACTGTATTTGTGATAAAAATCTCAGTGTGAGGTATACGGTACATGCCTGCAATCCCAGTACTTGGGCAGCTGAGTCAGGAGGATCATGAATTTGAGAACAGCCTGGGCTGCATAATAAGACCCTGTCTCAAAATATTCTCAGCAGAAGTTTTTGCTACAAGTATAAAATATGATTCTAAAAATATATGGACAAGGAAAGGAGCTAGAAGATAGAAGAGCCAAACAGTTTGAAGCAAAACATGATCTGAGGACACAAGTTCTGGTTTCAGGAAGTGTCGTAAAGCTGCAGTGGTTAGGACATGCACTGGCAGTTGTGTGGAGGCACAGATGGGTGTGGCAGCAGAGATGGAGAAGCGACCCATAGATATGGCCAAGTGACCAGCATCAGTACAGAGTTCAGGTTCTTAGTGAGGGGTGGCCTGGCCAGGATGCACTGGGACACTGCTGAGCCAGGTGCATATGAACCTGTGAAGTCCACCCTTTGTACTCTGACTCAGTGTGAGTCACAGAGCTGATGCCAGTCCACACTTTGTACTACGTACAGAACTGACTCATCATATCCTACAGCAAATGCAAAACTTAAGCCCTGAAACTTCTAGAAGGAAATTTTTTAAAAAGATCTTTGTCATCCCGGATTAGGCAAAGACTTCTTATGTCCAGCACTAAAAGCATAACTCAAGAAAGAAAATCCAGTAAGTGAGGCTTCATCATAATTTGGAATAGTTCTTCATGAAAACAGTGTTAAGGATGAAAAAAAATTATGGGTGAAAAGGTAGAGTTTAGAATGAAATAGTCTCAAAAGCTCATGTATTGGGGTGTGGTTGCCAGCTGATGGGAAGCCATTGAATTCCAAAGGCTAATATCTGGATCTATTGGGATTAATAATTTGATTCATAGTACAATTTTATTATTAGGAAATAGAACCCACTGCTGTCTGTTTACCTAGCTGTCACAAGGGCATGCTTATGCTGAGACTTGATGCAAATATGTACAGTTGCTTTATTTGTAATCCCCCTGCCTTTGAGAGAAGCTGGGCTTGGAACATGCCACATGACTCCATCATGTGGCTTGGAGGAGTGACAGGACTGTGGAGCAGAAATGCCACCTTGCTTGGCTGCCTGAGTTCTTTAAGGAGTTGATGGGGGTGTCTGAGTTCCAAATAGATGTTTCAAGTGATGTCAGCTGCATATTTCTGTTTCTGATAAGGTCAGGCTCCTTTGCTTTCAGATTGTCTCTTTGACTGAGGTTCGGGAAGTGCCGTGGCAAGAGCCATGAGCCATGGCTCAATAGATATGAGGCAGATTTGGTCACTGGCTTAAAACGGGTCCTGGAATCGGTGGTACCAGTCTTGAGGGTAGTCCAGGAGTCTTTCTATTGCCAGTGTGACTTTTTGAACACATGGCCCACTCCTCTCAGTCCACTTCAGTACTGGGTGCCAAAGGCCATAAGAATGTAGCCAGGTAAGGGTGCCCTATCCTTAGGAAAAGCCACAGGTGGTGCTCCCCGACTCTGGGAGACTCATTGTGGCAGTACCCACCCAAGAGAGCAGCATATAGGCAGGCACAGGCCAAAAAGAAGTATCCGAGTCTGCCAGGTTCCCGAGCAGCTCCTGTTCTGAGGGAGCTTTTGTTGGTCTGTGTTTAGATCCTTTGTATGGTCACAGTTGCTGGAGGATTCAGGCATTCAGTCTTCACTGTGATTCTGTCCCTTGAAATCAAACTCTACATTGTGAGGGTGCTAATGATGGGACCTAGGGGATGATGCGAGTTAAATGAGGTTTTGAGAATGGGCCTGAAATGGGATTAATGCCCTTGTCAACAAGAGACAGCAGGGATCGTCCGTTTCTCACACACGAAGATGTGGCAAGGTAGAGACAGCAGGGATCGTCTGTTTCTCACACACGAAGATGTGGCAAGGTAGAGACAGCAGGGATCGTCCGTTTCTCACACACGAAGATGTGGCAAGGTAGAGACAGCAGGGATCGTCCGTTTCTCACACACGAAGATGTGGCAAGGTAGAGACAGCAGGGATCGTCTGTTTCTCACACACAAAGGCATGGCACAAAGGTAGTGTTTTGAGCTGAGGCAGGACTACCTCACCAACCCAAAATGAACTGGCATCTTGACCTTGTGCTTCTGTCCTCAGAAGTGTGAGTGTTTAAGTTGCCCCTTCTGCAGTGTTTTGTCCAACTGCCTATGCTAAGACAGAGTGGTGAGGGTACTGCCTATGCTGCCAGAAGGCTTTTGGGGGAACTGAGTCTGGGAGCTAATGTTGGCTTTGTACCTCTCCTGAGAAAGTCAACCATGGGTGCTTTGGGAGGGAAACTGGGGTCAGCATAATTGAGGTATTGTGTGTCATGCCTCTAAAGGATGCTGCTGTCCTCTGTTGGCTGACTTGCTAAGCAATTTGTCTCTTATAGAAGTAGGCCTTTTATGCATATGTTCACTTTATCCCTCTCTGTTGGAAAGACCCTGGTCCTTTTCTTTGCATAATTGTGGAAGGGAGGATGGATGAATGAAAGAATAAATTACTGAGGCTGGAAGGGAATTATCTTCCAGCATGAACAGTGCTGAAAACGGTTTGTGGCTGGGACAAGGAACAACCTGGAATATAGGGAGATGGGGCAGAAGCTTGCACAAGAGGCCTCTGGGACCATGGAGAGCTTGGCCCTTCCTGTGGGGGCAGGCCTAGTACAGTGGAAATGCTGGGGTCATATCTGCTACAACTGTGGGTTGGGATGGAAAACTTGTTCAAGGGAGCTGGCAGCATGGGAAGTACCCTACTAGCATGGCCCTCTTAAGCAAGCGTGACCCTTCTAAGCATGGAGAGGAGTTGAAGGTAATAGACGGGTCTGTCTGATTTGAAGACATTATTGCTAGAGATTTATTTCGGTTGCCATTGTTGACAAGTAGGGCACACGGCTCTGATTGACAGTCCTTTTTTATTTGAGATGGGGTCTTGTTTTGTTGCATAGGTTGATCTTGAACTTGTGAACTCAAGCAGTTTTCCCACCTCCGCTTCTTGAGTAGCCGGACTACAGGTGCCAATATCTTGCTTCACTCTGACCAGTAATCATAAATACACCGTTTGTAAAGGAATCCCGAGTGTGGATGAATACTTTTCTAGAAATTTATCTCTAGCAGAAAATCCTGAAAGCAGATTTGCCAACCATGTCTTCTGTGAAGGAAGTGATCCTGCATGCCAAGGTTGTGTTTCTGTCCTAAGTGATCTGCTGGCACAGTGAAGGGCACAGGCCTTTTCATGCTTACCAGGAAGAGGCTTCAGGGCATGGCTGCAAAGCCCAATGCAGGTCCAGGAATCCGACAGGAAATGTTCTGTTCTCACCATAGCCATCCTTGCTATGTGACTCCAAGCAAGCTTTGTAACCTCTCTGCACCTCCTGTCCTAAGGTAATGGTACCCACGGCATTAGAGTAAGGATTAGTGAAGATATTGCAAAGAAAGTACCTGTGAATCTTCCTGGCTCAGGTTCTGTGAGGAAATAAAGGACATAGACAAGGTGCTTCCTGCACCACCTGTCACCTGTCCTTCTCAGTCACTCATTTGTTCCTCAGAAGTTTGGTGATTGAGTCACTCTTCATACCCAATTTTATAGATAAGAAACTTGAGGCTGAAAGAGGCTATGAGATGTTCCTGCAGCTACAAAACTGATTGGTTGTCAGGATAAGAGCCCTGTCACTGCTGTCCCAAAGCCATGCTTGCCAACAGCAAGACCTGGAAGAAGAGGCAAGCAAGACTTAGAGAGAGGAGGTGCACGATTGAGGCTCGGTGGTGCTACGGAGGGCTGGTGGATGTTCTCAGAGTTGGGTCGGGGTGTGGGAAGTAGGTGCCAAAGAAGATCCTTGTGGCTTCCTATAGTTGGGTGGAGAAGAAGGAGATGGGAGACTCATAGCACTGTTAGCTTTTCTCTGCAGCATAGGTTGTTGTGCCAGAGGAAAATGGGTAGAGTGGGACAAAGTTGACTGAGCCATGAAGACTGTGCTGGATGGTTTTATGCCAACTTGACACAGGCTAGAAGTCATCTGACAGATGGGAACCTCAATTGAGAAAATAAGATCTCATAAGGTTTTTCTTAATTAGTGATTGATGGGGGAGGGCTCGGCTCATTGTGGGTGGTGCCTTTTCTAGACTGTTCGTCCTGGGTGGTCCTGGATTCTATAACAAAGCAGACTGAGCAAGCTATAAGGAGCAAGCTAGTCAGCAGCTCCTCTCCATGGTCTCTTCATCAGCTCCTGCTTCCAGGTTCCTGCCCTGTTTGAGTTCTTGTCCCAACTTCCTTCAGTGATGTGTCAGTGCTGTGGAGTGTGAGCCAGATAAGCCCTTTCCTCCCAACTTGCTTTTTGGTCATGGTGTTTCATCGCAGCAACAGAAAGCCTAAGACAAGAACCAGGGCAGAGTGTCTTATGAGTTTCTGACAGCCTAGCCAAGAACTCTCTGTGCAGCCCTTAGAAAGCTCTCCTGTGCCAGCTGTCCTGGTGACTCAGATGAGCCTGGAAGAGTGCAGTTTGGTTCTGAGGACCCAGGTCTAAAAAGTGTTGATGGGTTCAAGGTAGGAGAAGCTGAGACCAGGCTGAAGTTAGGGCTCAAGGAGCTGACAGGGGCTTTGGGGACCTTAGGAGCTCTGGACTTCACATATGGGAGCCCCCTTTCTACTGTGTGTCTTTAACACCAGTGAGCTAGAAGTTGCCAGAGTGAAGAGGGACTTTATGAGATTCTGTGTGGTAGGCAGCTTCCTGAGAGAAGTGTTCAGTAGTCCCACAGCTTCTCTGGCTGATCTTACAAGGCCATGACTTCCTGCTAGAATCCAGGAAAATACATGGAAGCCTTGCTGTGCTGTTTGTTTTTCAGTTTTGATTTTACCCTTATCTTGGTTGGAGGCGCATACTTCTTATATGAAATGGATCAGTCCATATAGCTTAGAATTCCTTAAGCAGAGGGTCCAAGGACAGGACCTAGATCCCCAGCTGAATCCTCTGCCACTCTTCACAGGCTATAGGCGAACTGCTAGTAGTTTCTGCCCATAAGGGAAGAACACAGCAAAAGCCCCTGGCCTTATCAAGTAGCCTTAGGCTGTGTTCTAAGGCCAACCATGTTGTCTGACCATGAGATCAGGGAAATTCAGTGTCCTATACAGAGCAGTGAGATACCTCCATCCCAGCTGACCTTCTGTGCTAGGCATGGACTTGAGAGAGGGACCAAGTAGGAGCTGCACCTAGTGGATCCCAAACTAGAAAACCATAGACCCAAATGTGGGGTACCTGTTACTCAGCCCACAGGGATGTAGGAGAGCCCACACCTGAGCCTAAGAGCTGTGGGTGTTTAGAGCCTGGCATTTGTAGCAGGGCCGGGGAGCTCTTTTGTCCCTCTGTGCTTATTCTGGTGGTGAGCCTCCTGTGGTATGGCCTGCAGGATGTAATTCCTTTTTAGGTCACCAACACTCCTCTTTGGAGGAAACCTACCTAACAAGGCCTGGTTGTTGCTATTTTTAACTCTGCTCTTGGCAGTGTACAGGGTTGGTGAGCACAGGCTCACAGTGCAAGCTTCCTGAGAGCTGAGTACGGCCCTGTGTTTGGGCTTCTGCACAACGTCACAGAGAAGGGAATTATTGTTGGAAGGCTGTGCACCAACCTGCTCCAGTGTATTTAATTCCCTGTGCTTTTTCTAGCCAAAATGTCTAGTTCACTCTTTTCAAAATATTTGGGGGGCTTCTTTCTCCTGCCCATGCTACCTCAAGACAGATGAGAAATGGGACATCTCTCTCATGCTTACAACTTTGGGGCTGGCTAACCTATCCCTTCACAAACAGAGTTGGCTCAATTGTGCTGCCCTAGTGAGGTGCAGGGCCTGTTCTCCTGAGTGTTGTAACCAGCTGACTTCACACTCTATCCTGCAGACATCCTGCTGTGAGGCAGCCTATGAGGTCCACTGGCTTCACCAGGAAAACTGATCTTACTGCTCTCAAGCCAGCTATATTGTTTGCCCCGGTTCTTCAAGGGCACAGAGTTCCTTCCAGTGGCCAGTTAAGGGCAGCCCAGGATCCAATTGATTGTCTTGTAGCTTGTGAGGACTTTGCATGAGGTCTCCACCCACCCTCGTCCTGAGTGGGGCAGCTCTGTGCCCATCATGTTGACATCTCTCTAGCCCTTGATGCAGTTTTTGGCATGAATGCTGAGGTGAAAGCAATACCACTTGTCTTCCTGTGCTCTGAGTACTTGGTGTAGTTGTGTATTTTTTGTTGGGACCGTCAGCGTGCAAATAATGAGACAGAGACTTATTAATTATGAAAGTTTGGCCGTTAGCTTAGGCTTGTCCCCAACTAGCTCTTCTAACTAATTTAACCTGCTTCTATTAATTTACATTCTGTCATGTGGCTCAGCTCTGTACCAAATATCTAACTTCTTCAGAATCTCATTGACATCTAGCTGATGACTCCACCTTTCTTCCTCTCCACATTCTTTCTCTGCCCAGAGTCCCGCCTTTACCTCCTGCCCAGCTATTGATTATTCATCCCTTTATTACATCAATCATAGAAATACATCTTCACACAGTGTACACATATCCCACAACATTTCCTCCTTTTTTGTCTAAATAGAAAGGAAAAGGTTTAACTCTAACACAGTAAAATTATATATAATAAGAACAATTATCAGGTATTGTATAAATAAGAAGGAAAGGTTTTAACTCTAATATAGTAAAACTTTGTACAATAAGAACAATTATAAGGTAAGAATTAAATTCACAATGTCCAGTCCATATGTATTTGGCAAATACGGAGAAAGTACTGTATTATCTATCCTGTCTTAGTGAGTTCAAAGTTTTATACCTAAACCATTTTCTATCATTACTTGTATTACCATCCTAAAAATATCTTTTTAAACCTTAAAACATCTTCTCAGATAAACAACTTAAGCTTTTAAGTCTCTCAACCTTTATAAACTTTACTCCTCTCTTATGAGTTTCTTTTTTGAATTTCGTAACAAGGAAAAGTGTAACTATAACTATTTAGTCTTCAGCTCTATCAAAGACCTAAGGAGGATAAATATTACCTGAGTAGATAGGAAGTACAGAACAAGCAACTTCCAAAACTGTAGACATGACCGAAACACCTGACTGCCTAGATATTCACCCAAGATTCTTCTGCAGTGTTGGGGCATCCATCTTTGATCTACAGGCCTAGAATATTTGACAGACTTTTCTGTGAAGCTGAAATTTTTTTTTTTAAATATTTATTTATTATGTGTACAGCATTCCTTCCATGTGTGCCTGCAAGCCAAAAGGGGCGCCAGGTCTCATTATAGGTGACTGTGAGCCACCATGTGGTTGCTGGGAATTGAACTCAGGACCTCTGGAAGAGCAGTTAGTGCTCTTAACCACTGAGCCATCTCTCCAGCCCTGAAGCTGAAATTTTGAAGGACTTCTCTACCTTGTCTTAGCAAAGTTTGGTAGTCACTTCTTTTTGTGTCCTGCTTGTCCGAAAGACAGCATACTGCAGCATTTGAGGCAAGGGCAGTTTCTTGACCAGTGGTTAATTTGTTACAATAAAAGCAAACTCTATATAGAGGTGCTTTGATGCCTTTCATCCTTTTTTTTTTTTTGAAGAAAATTGGTACTGCCATGAGCAGATGTGTCTCACTATCATGAAAAACCTTATGTTATTAAAATACTTTAAATGCCATATTTTGTAGATCTTTGAAGTATTTGAAGACTATCTGCTTATCTAAACTATATCTCTTGTTTGATCTTGAAAACATACCTAACCTGATCACAAATTTGATTGTTAGATGACTACTGCTAACTTAATGTTTCTAACTTATCCTAAATAATAGTTTCAAGGACTTAAATAACTCTTAAGGACTAGAAATTTACATTACATTGTTAAATGAGCTGCATTGGCACAATACCTTAAACAAGAGTAAAAACATATATAGAGTATAACAAAAATAAAAATAGCCTTAAACTTATATCAGTGTACAAAATCCATACCAATATAAAATATTTAAGACTAATAGTTGCTTTATTAGTTTAAAAGTAGATTCAATAATCTACCCTTTTATCCTAACATTTCTACATTCCTTTTTCTTTTCAGAACAAGATCCCTGAATCTAATCTTCTTTGCTTAGTTTCCTCCCATACTATGACCAATAACAACTTGTAGCCAAACCCCATAAACAATGATAAACATCCATAATTCATTAAACAGCCCCAAACCCCACCTCTTGGGAATGTGGATGTTATGTTCTCTAGACTGCTTCCTGTTGTCTGGGGGTGATAGTATCTTTATGGGACCCTGAGAAAATTGGGATAATGGTCAAGTCCTGCGAAAGCTAGCTGTGTTATTTTTTGTTTAGTCTCCGTGTGATGGTAAAGTATAGATCTTATCTGAAGTCTTGACTGGAGTAGTCTGTGAGGCTAGACCATCTCAGCTAGCAACTTTGAAGTTGTTCTAGATGCAGAATTTTCAGGAAACTGCAACAGAGGCATTCTGAGAGACTGGATCACCTGGGCTACTTGTCTTTATTGGTATCTGGTTCTTTTTTCTGAAAATACACAAACTTTTGATGGTAACATATATATCTGTATTAACACGAGTATGGGATATGTGGTATGCAAAAGTCAGCTAAAGATGATTTTTTTTGTAGTATGTTTGAATAGGTAAAAGGCATCTGACAACTTTATAAATCCGTTTGGATTACAGATCCAAACTGTAATATCTTAAGTCATGAAGACTCTGTAACCAACAAGATGTATCACATCTCATCCAGTCTTAGAGTGCTCCCATATTGAGGGATCAGCATATATGTCACCTCTCCTGTAGTCTTTCTTGCCTTTTTCCTCATGTCTGTAGCCAAGATCCCCAGGAGGTCACCCCTGATCAAATCTGATCTTTATTAATTTTGACAGAATCCATAGCTTTTTGTTTCCTGTGAAAACAAAAGCACAACCTCTTCCCCAAGGCAACACATTTCCTGACTTCCATTCTGAATCCAAGAATATCTTGGAATCTCTAACGTATATAGATTGGTTTGATTTATCAGCCCCTTTTATAATCCACAGCTGCCATTCTCTTTCATTAGCATTTAAACAATTCAGAATTAACAAAGCAGCCATAAATAGTTCAAACTCCCTGTGTTACAATATTTTTCATCCTTACGTGGCTTAATTTTTATACTACTTTACTTCCTCTTTAAAGATTATTATTTTTAAACTATCTTTTATGACTGTCTATACCTATTTTCTTTTTTCTTCAGTACCTAAGCACCTTTTTAAGTATATCATACCTTTTTAGAGGTGTGTGTGCACGCGCATGTGTGTGTCCAGATCTGGCTTTTTGTGTATCTAAAGCCATATCCTTGCAGCATTTTCTGACCATGGGAGATAAATCTTAAACTGCTAGGCTACTGCTGTGGAGTGGTGCTGGCAACTGCCTCTACCCCCCTCATGAGACTAGCCTCATGCCAGTGGGTACTGGCCCTGGAGCTGCATTTACTCTCCCCAGCGCTGGGAATTTGTTATGTCTGTCTGAAGCAGGAGTTTGTACTCAGTGTCAACTGCTCAAGTGCTCAGCTGCACAGCAGGGCCTCTTAAAAGAGCCATACTTCTGTACACTGAGCCTACTGGAGAGATGGCTTTCTCAGGCCCTATGTGAATATTTGAGCCCCAGGTTGGGTGCCAAATATGGTTGTACTTTTTCATCAGGCCCATCAGCTACAATTGTCTAAGGAGGGCAATTACACTACAAACCCTCAACAGATGCCTGGGCCTATGAAACAGGTGGAAAAGCAAGAATCACAGTTCTGTGTAGTTCCTGGACAGAGTTTGCTCTTCCTCTGCTGACCTTACCCATTGCTAAATAGACAGATACAGCTGGCTGACTTGCTTACTGGAGCCTACAGAAGTGCTTAGGAGCTTTTAAGATAGACATTCATTATTGCTATTATTAAGAATCAAATTATCTGAACCCATAATGAAGTAAGTGACAGTAAAACTGAAGTTAGTGATTGCTTCGGGCTCATCTCTTCTTAATGACTTTCTTGTGCTGTCTTTGCCTGTGGCCCTAGTTGACCTGACTGTGCTGTGAGTCTGGAATTGCTGCATTGCAATGAATTAATGGTGTTTCCATCCCCAGGGTGTTGGTGTGTATTAGTGGGCTAGGGGAATTGGCCACAGGGAAAGGGGTAGATGCTGTGTGCAACCCTTTTCCAGCCTGCCATTGCCTACATAGTGAGCTGGGAAAACATTCTCATTTTTTTTAATTAATTAATTTATTTATTAAAGATTTCTGCCTCCTCCCCACCACCGCCTCCCATTTCCCTCCCCTCCCCCAATCAAGTCCCCCTCCCTCATCAGCCCTAAGAGTAATCAGGGTTCCCTGCCCTGTAGGAAGTCCAAGGACCACCCACCTCCATCCAGGTCTAGTAAGGTGAGCATCCAAACTGCCTAGGCTCCCACAAAGCCAGTACATGCAGTAGGATCAAAAACCCATTGCCATTGTTCTTGAGTTCTCAGTAGTCCTCATTGTCTGCTGTGTTCAGCGAGTCCGGTTTTATCCCATGCTCTTTCAGACCCAGGCCAGCTGGCCTTGGTGATTTCCTGATAGAACATCCCCATTGTCTCAGTGTGTGAGTGCACCCCTCGCGGTCCTGAGTTCCTTGGTCATGCTCTCTCTCCTTCTGCTCCTGATTTGGACCTTGAGATTTCAGTCCGGTGCTCCAATGTGGGTCTCTGTCTCTGTCTCCTTTCATCGCCTGATGAAGGTTAATATTCAGGAGGATGGCTATATGTTTTTCTTTGGGTTTACTTTCTTATTTAGCTTCTCTAGGATCACGAATTATAGGCTCAATGTCCTTTATTTATGGCTAGAAACCAAATATGAGTGAGTACATCCCATGTTCCTCTTTTTGGGTCTGGCTTACCTCACTCAGGATAGTGTTTTCTATTTTTGTCCATTCGTATGCAAAATTCAAGAAGTCATTGTTTTTTGCTGCTGAGTAGTATTCTAATAGAAAGCATTCTCATTTGACCGCTGAGAAGATGTATGTTTGTTCCCTAGGGCAGTGATTCCTGGGATGTTTTAGAAAGAAGATTGTGAGCCTGCTTCGTCTCATGACATTGTAGCTAAATTGCTTAGCTGTCTCAGAACCCCTGGCGCTGGCCTTCTCCCTGTCTTCCCACAGGAGTGGCAGTATCCTATTCTTGTGCCCTTGGGACTTTCTGCTTTCTCAGCATAGTGTTTACATGTGCTTTACAAATTACTACATGGCTTCATTCCCTCGTAAAAGAAATAGCCCCTTTTTTAATGTTACCCCAAAAATGTCCAACAGCATGTCACTAAAAGTTAGCATCTTCTGATGAGTTGCTTTGAATTCCTTGTTGTGTACAGTGATGGGGAGAGTTTTGAATATGCTTTCATTGGTGCGTGCAGTCTGGTCCTTGTGCTAGCCTTTTGGGCAGCTGGGGATGCCGGATGCAGGTTCCATGCTGAGTGTACAACAGGACAGTCATAAGGAACCTGCCTTCTCATCAGCAAGCTAGAAGAGGACAGAGATCCTGAAGGAGATCAGAATTTTCCACCATCCAGACATGCTCACTGTGACACTTGGCAGTGTTTTTAATTCCATTCCAGTGCTCCAGCAGGGACTGTGTGGTCACTGGCCAAGGAGATGCAAGCTTGGGTCTCTCTGGCTTTGTTTCTATTCAGTTAGACTATGCGTGTATTCAGCACATTTGCCTGGTCAGTATCAAGCCTGTGGATGTAGAGGGTTGTGGCATGAACTCCAGGCCACCAGCCCCATACCCCATCTGCGCTTGTTTGTTTGTCTGTTTCTTTGTTTATCTATCTATCTGCCTGCCTGTCTGCCTGTCTGTCTGTCTGTCTGTCTAATGTGCAGGAGTTTTTTTTTGTTTTTTTTTTTTTTTTTTTTTTTGCCTACATGCATGTATGTGTACCTCATGCATGGCTGATGCCCTTTGTAAGAATGTGTTGGATCCCTTGGAACTGGTGATATGGATGGTTGTGAGCCACCATGTAGGTACTTGAAACCAAACTCAGGTCTCTAGAAAAGAAGGCAGTGCTCTTAACCGCTGAGCCATCTTTCCAGCCCAGAAGATTTGTGATTTTCTCACCAGCTCCTCTGCTTCCATTATCTTCAAGCAAAACTGGACTGTGGAACAAGTCATCCACAAATATTCTTAGGATTATTTGCAAAGGATCAAGAAGGAGTCTCCTGCTCTTTTGTCACTCATCTGCAGGACAACAGCAAGTCCTAGCGAACATCAGTCACGAACCAGATGCCCAGGATCTTTCTGCTCCTCGTGTCATTGTTAGACTTGATTGCTCTCCTGGTAGAAACTAAAGTTTTGTGACTTTATTGGGATATTCTGCACATGTGGCTCACTTCTTATGATTGGAATATTTAGTGAGGGGTTCTGATAGTCTATTCATGAAACCCTCAGCATGACCAAGATGTGATTGTGCATTGCATGTGGAGGTCTGGGTCCTCTGTCATCCCTTCTCTTCCTCTGCTACCACCAGGCAGCTAACTTGCTTTATGATGAACCAGCATTTCTAGTTTTATTCACTCATTCTTTCATTTGTATAACAGGCCCTAATAATGTATGTTCTTTTCCTTGTGGCTCTTGTTCCTGTGGTCAGAGGACAGCTTCTGTGACTTCCCATCCTTTAAGATCCATTGAGACTTGGTTTATGGGCAGCAGAGACTTCTTCAGAGAACATGCTCTGACAAGAGCTCACATCCTGCAGGCACTGAGTGTGTGGTTCTGTTTTGTCATAGGTTTTGGCTTATGATTATCTATCCTGTGTCCTGATTATGTTTATATTCATGAGACTATGGTGAATGTGTGCATGTGTACACATGTGTACCATGACCGTGAGTCTGCATGTGCATATGTGTTTTCACACTCATTTTGGCCCAGTGTGCTTTGTGTCATTGCCCCTTCTCCCAGGTTGTTTTTCTTTCTTCTTCTCTGATGGCTTTGAAGTGTTCATCTTCTGAGGCCTTTTCTGTTGTCAGTACTGCCCCCTCTTCCCCCGTGCTCCATATGCTCACTGTGAAGTGGGGCTTTCTCTGTATGACTGCTTCAAGCCTGTATCTTCCTAACATGGGGCCCTGGCTGGCAGCACACCTGAGGCGTCCCTGGCCTCCCTGCACTTTGCACCTTTCACTTGCTGTCCAGGCTAGGCACCATAGGAGGACATATGTCTCCTCCAGGGTTATCTGGTACCTTGCCACAGGCCTTGTGAGGCTGGTGACTCAGTGGGTTTGGTTCTGGGAAGGATCTTGAACTGTTCCCTTTTACACAGCCACATCATATAGAGTAGGTTACACAGCCTTGCCATTGTGAGCGCTGATACTGCTGGGCTGGCTCTTCCCTCCCTCCTTCTTGCTGTCTGCACATGTTGCTTTTTGTTCTTTGTTTCCCATTCCTGCTCTGTTTTGGGTTTTGCATTTTGTTCTTTCTGTTTTAAATGTTTGCCTTTTTTAAACCAACATTTTGGGTGGTTGCTCTGGTTTTATGATACACGGTCATGTGTAGTTAACAGCAGGGACTCATTCTGAGAAGTTTGTCATGAGATACTTTTGCCAAGCGAGCATCTAGTGCGTACTCCAGCCATTCAGTGTGGCCCCTGGATGTAGTTAGGAGGAGATACAGTGATTAAAGATGGAGGAGGCTGTTGCTGCACATTAGGCAGACTAATTTGGGGAAGCCTTTTTTTAGTAAGGAGGAGCAGAACCCTCTATCTGTGAAGATACGGCACACTGAATACGTACACCAGGGACAGCCATCTTATGGCCAGCTGTTCTATAATGCTTGAGCAGTATACTGACTGTGTAGGATTGGCTGTGTCCTGGCATCACCACAGATACAAACACCGTGACATGATGAGGTGTTAGGATTTCCAGTTCCATTATGGTCTTGGAGACCACTGTCAAACACATGGCTTGTCATTGACGGAGACATTATTTTGAGTTCGTGACAGGAGAGGTAGGAATGCTCCTCTGTCTGATCTATTGCACCTGAGTGCTGTGTGGAAGTGCTGAGGTTGTCTAGAGTGATATGTGTCTTAGAATCTCATCTGTGCGTGCTGAAGAACCTAACAGGCACCACCATTGCTTCAAACCTGAGATCTGTACCCCAACTAGCCAAATTTGATTTCAGAAATGAGGCCCAGGCTATGGTTGGTCTTGTGTTTTCCCTGAAAACCTCAGCTTTTATACAGGCATGAATGTCTAGCCAAGCCCAAACAGATAGTCCCTACCCCAATGGCCTAGAGATGCTACATTTTCTCTTGAGAACCTGCCTTGATAGTACTCCCAGTCTGCATTTTATGCTGTTGAGATGTCCCTGAAGGCATTTCGGTGGTTCCCTTCCTTGGACATTGCTTTTACAGAGTCTAGCCCTAGCCTAGGTTTTTGCCATTAGTGTTTGTAGGTTTTCTGCCCCAGAGGCCTGTGAATCTTGGAATTGATGCTTCTGAGTTTCTGTTTCAGGTGCTCTAGGAGCCTGTTCCTGGGCAAGTTCAAGTCTTGGTTTCCTTGATAGTGGTGGTCCATGCTGCTCTGGCCCGCTCTGGCTTTCCTCTTCCAGCTTTGCATCATTCCTCCCTTGCCTCCATTCCGTCCTCCCGCTTTCTTCCTGCCAGGCGCTTCTCACGCTGATGTTGCTGGTTGTCGCATTTATCTTTTACTTGCTCTTTTCTGGTGTCCTTTGTGACTTGTTCCTTATGATGTTACTTTGTTCCTTCCTTGAGGTTACTGTGGTCCTCATCTCTCAGTCTGTTTGGCTCTTAGTTTCTGATTGGAGTGGCTCTGACTCTATAGGCACAGTAGATGTAGCTTACTCTGCTGCGTGGTTGTTCTGCAGAGGCTTCTCTGTAGATAGGACCTTTTAGCCTTCAGGTAGTTAATAGGGTTTTCCTAGAACTCCAGAAACTCCTAGAACTTCTCACTGCTGCTGCTGGTGGTGGTGGCGATGGTAGTTTCTGAGATTCCTGGTGTGCTGGCGCCCTCTCCTGACAGTTGTTGAGTCCAGGGACCCTGGCCCGTTGTCACTTATTTCCTGATTGTTACTTCTTGAATTCCATGGTTTTTGTCTTGTCAAATGCTTTCCTTTTTTTTGTGTGTGTGTGTGTGGGGGTCTTCCTTCATGCTTTACTGCCCAGTTACCTGGGGTGACTTCTTATTTTCTTTTCTTTGTGTTTACCTACTTTAAGTTGCAGACCCATGAGATTTCCCTTGAGCCCACACATTGGAATCTGCCCCATAGTCCTTGGGACATATCCCATTTCCTGATCTAACTTTTTGCTGATCTAGAAGCCCTGATCCAGGGTGGGGTGGTAGTTGCTATATTGTTTTCAGTCACACTGAGGCTGAGGTGTAGGCTATTCTGCTTATGTATAAATAATGTATCATTTGTATCTGGTGTTGTGCATGTGTAGCATGTGTTCAATATATGTAAATATGTATATATACACAAATACGTATATCTATCTATCTATCTATCTATCTATCTATCTGAAATTTGGAGGGACAAATTTTGGGGATTAAATTCAGCCATCCTGGAATCTACATATCTAAAGCAGTAAGAAGCCATGTTTCTGGTTGCGTGGGCTTTTCTTCCACTCCAAGGACCCCAGAGACCTCTTGTAAACCTCTGCCCCAGTGTTGCTCAGGGCAGAGCAGGTCTGTAGTTAAGATTTTCTGAATTTTCATCTTCTATGAAGTTGTGTTTATTTTGCCTTTGTTCCTGATGGATGTGGCCTGTGTTCTTGTCAGCATATGAATCTGTTCCCTGCACGACATCAGGGGACTGGAGTATCTCCACTGAGTCTGTGTTTTATTTCTTGCCTTTACATGGACATAGGACTTTTTTTAGTCTTTGGCTTTCATAGGTTTGGTGGTGTTTGGCTTTTTTCTGGCTTAGCTTGCCAGGAATCCATCGACTTTCTAGAGTCTGTGAATCTCAGAAAGCTAGGAAGACATTTAGCTGTGGTTGTGTAAAATGTCTTTTTTCTGCTCTGCTCCCCTCTCTTCCTTCGTATTCCAGTCACAGTCCTCTGTCACATAAGGGTTCAGTCATCCGTGTTTCTCCCAAGAGGGACTCACGTACCACGTGGTAGATAGGTTGTCATGCAGCTAAAAATTTCCTCTAGCTCAAGAAAAGTGCAGCTGAAGAAGCAAGAGAAGAGGGCATACAGAAGAGGGAGGAGGACCCTAAGGGCATGCATCATGGAAGCCAAGCAGAAGTGGACTTCAGCTTTCTTCATAGAGCCTGAAAATACCAGAGCACCTGGAGGGGCCTTTCTTTTATTTACCCTCCTCCTCCTATTATTATTGTTATTATTATTAGCTTTTTGAGACAGGGTTTCTCTGTATAACAGCCCTGACAGTCCAAGAACTTGTTGTGTAGATAAGGCTGGCTTTGAGCTCACAGAGATCCACTTGTCTCTGCCTCCTGAGTGCTAGGATTAAAGCTGTGCACCACCACTACCTGACCTGGAAGGTCCTTCTTAACATGGAATGTTCTGGGTATGATATCGGCCTGCAGATGAATCTGTTATGAAAGTAAGCATACTGCGAAACCTCTTGAAATACAGCCCATGAGGAGAACGGACACACCAACAGCAAAGCATCTTGATGTGCATCTGTGAGGAGATGGGCACACCCACAAAGCCCTGGACATAAATCTATGAGGAGAACAGGTACCCCAGCAAAGCTTCTGGCTTTCAGTCTACGAGGAGAATAGGCACACCAACAAAACACCTGGATGTAAGTCCATAAAGAGAATGGGCACACAGCAAAACACCTGGATGTAAGTCTGTGAGGAGAACGGGCACACAGCAAAACACCTGGATGTAAGTCTGTGAGAACGGGCACACCAACAAAACACCTGGATGTTAGTCCATGAGGAGAACAATCACACCAACCAAACACCTGGATGTTAGTCTATGAGGAGAACGGGCACACCAACCAAACACCTGGATGTTAGTCTATGAGGAGAACAATCACACCAACCAAACACCTGGATGTTAGTCTATGAGGAGAACGGGCACACCAACCAAACACCTGGATGTTAGTCTATGAGGAGAACGGGCACACCAACCAAACACCTGGATGTTAGTTCATGAAGAGAATAATCACACCAACCAAACACCTGGATGTTAGTCTATGAGGAGAACGGGCACACCAACCAAACACCTGGATGTTAGTCCATGAGGAGAACAATCACACCAACCAAACACCTGGATGCTAGTCCATGAGGAGAACAATCACACCAACAAAACACCTGGATGCTAGTCCAGGAGGAGAACGGGCACACCAACAAAACATCTGGATGCTAGTCCATGAGGAGAACGGGCACACCAACAAAACACCTGGATGCTAGTCCATGAGGAGAACAATCACACCAACAAAACACCTGGATGCTAGTCCATGAGGAGAACAATCACACCAACAAAACACCTGGATGCTAGTCCATGAGGAGAACGGGCACACTGGAAGAGCACCTGCATGAGCTCTGAATGATACTCCTGTTTGAGTTCTTGTTAGACAGGTCCTAGGTGTGTGTTCTCATGAGAGAAGCATGCGCTATTAGCAGAGTGGCCCAAGCTGGGGCCAATGCCTGGAACCTACAAGGAATATCTGTCTACCTAGCGCATGCCCCTGGCGCTGCTGCTATGACCAGGTGGGGCCATCCTGGCCTGGCCCTCTGAGGTGACCACTCTTCATCTATACCCCAGTCACACAGACTGTTGGGATCTCAGGAGACAACAGTGCCTATTGCTTCCCTGGCCATGGTGGATGTGTTATAATGTAATTATCATTGTGGACTCCATATTCCCAAGTACAAGTTAGGACCCGAGTCAAATGTCCAGGCATGAATGAAACAAAGGAGCCTTTCCAGGTGGTGGTGACCCATGAAATCTTCAATGTGCACGGCCTTAGGCAAAGCTCATGGGGGCTATCCTTGGGCACATGTTCTTGAAGTTCAGAGCACCCTGGTTTTCAGGGAAAGTCAAAGCCTGTGCCACACACACCACAGCTGGCAGAGGCAGTGCTTGGGAACTTACAATAAGATTAGGAAGGATGCTTCCTGCCCAGCCTGGGTCGGGTCAGAATTTGTCAGTGCTGGCCCACATCTGATAGTTCCTATGCAGATCTTCTCATCACTTCCTCTTTCCTTTAAAAATCTTTGCTGATATTATACAAGAAACACTGCAGTCATACTTTATTTTTTAAAATTTTATTGCAATGGAAAAAGCTATAGTACCCTTTGACCCCTGCCAGTCAGCCAGCTATCCTTCTAGAGTTGTTCTTGTGATTTGTATGAGGCTTCAGCTTCCATGTCCCATGCCCCTAAGTCAGCTGTTCAGGACCTTGAGACTTTCAGCGTTGTTTAGGGTTTTCTTTGATGAGCTCTTAATCTCCTTTCTGAAGCAGTCATAGTAGGGTTGAGGTCCTTCCTAGGTGAATCTGGTGGGCTCTTTGTGATGCCTGCACTTGCAGATATACACAATGCCCTTATGCCCTAAGTGTCTGTGGTACATGAGCTGTGCTCTCTCTGGCCCTGGTGCTGGTTGTAGCTTTGATTGATGCTTAGGTGGACTCATTACTGCTATGGTCCTGTGGCTGTGCTGACATCTACTGTGTATGGTTAGCATCTTGTGTTTGCTGGCTTTCAGTTTGTAGCTGCTTGTCAGACACTGCTTATTATCTATCTATCTATCTATCTATCTATCTATCTATCTATCTATCTATCTATCTATCTATCTATCTATCTATCGACAGTGTTTCTTTGTGTAACAGCTCTGACTGTCCTGGAACTCATTTTGTAGACAGGGCTAGACTCGAACTCAGACGTCTGCCTGCCTTTTCCTTCTGAGTGCTGAGATTAAAGACCAGGAGCTGCCCTTTTTAACCAGAGACCTTCAGTGGAGCAGACTAGCCTGCTGGGTAGGTGTGACCCTTCAGAGTACCCACCCATCTACTATGTTCCTCCTTCTCCTGGACCTTTCCCCCTGAGTCTGATCTTGCTGTGTCCATTGTTCTGTCATGTGGAAGATAGCACTAGCTGTGTCCATTGTTCTGTCTTGTGGAAGATAGCACTAGCCCTCTTTCAGGTGATATCTAAAGTTATCTTGTGGCCGCAGCATGGCCTGATCTACCTTCCTCCATTGTTCATTGTCCTCTCTGTCCTGGTGAGCTTATCTTTTCTTCTGGAGTGTTTGGCAGACTCTAAACTCCTTCCAAGTACTGCCCATGGTGTCTGGGGAGGGATTTCTATGCCTGGTGCCATGCCATGCCTGACTTAATTAGGCTGGGGTTTTTCTTGCTAGCCTATAGCTCCTTCCCTCACAGCCCATAGGGGTGTGTGTGTGGGTCTTTATGTAGCTGTTCATCTTAGATCCTTCTCTCTTGAAGATCATAGGTAGATCCTCTTTTTTAGGATCATAGTTGAACCTTGAGTTCCAGTCATCCAAATACTGACCTTTGTGTTACTAATAGCTGTTTGCTTACACAACAGTAAATACTCATTTAGAAAGGGAAAATGTTACTTAGAAGTTAGATGAAGACATGAGGAGAGGTGTTGTGTAACTCTGTTCATAGAGTGAAAGTTGTGACTTTTGGGGACATTCCTCCTGATTGGGCCTGGGGCTGTCAAAAAGAAGAGCAGAGAAGCCAGCAGGTGCCTGCTCACAAGGGACCTAGGGTGTTCAGGCTTTGAACAGGAGGCTGTTAAAGTGGTTTCCATCAGCTTTCACAAGCTGAGTTGAAGACTGCTAGCATTGGTGTTAATTCATCTTTAATAGAAAGCAGGGGCGTCACCATGGATACCAGCATCCATGTCTGAGTGTCACATTCCTCCACCTTCACTCTAGTTTAATAGAGCTAAGTAGTAACATCCTGAGGAGTTCTAGGAAGCTGGACTCAGCTGAGGTCATGAGTCTATGAAAATCATCATAGGAGCTCATCCTTCACCCCCATTTCTTTTATCTATCTATCTATCTATCTATCTATCTATCTATCTATCTATTATGTATACAGTATTCTATCTGTGTATATGCCTGCAGGCCAGAAGAGGGCACCAGACCTCATTACAGATGGTTGTGAGCCACCATGTGGTTGCTGGGAATTGAACTCAGGACCTTTGGAAGAGCAGGCAATGCTCTTAACCACTGAGCCATCTCTCCAGCCCCTTCATCCCCATTTCTTGTGCTACAGTATGTGTCAGGAATGCAGTGATAAAACCACAGCGTGACAGAGAGCTTCAGGTGGGGCACTGTGCCCCTGAACTGCAGTCCTCACCTCTTTGAGGAAAGCGTGCATTGTCATTAGGCCACAACTGGGACAGGTGGCTTCTAGGGGCTGCAGGGATGGGAGAGATCAGCTTGTGGCTGTTATCTTTGAGAGGAAAGGCTTTTGTCCACTGGTGGCCACTGTCCATGTGACATGGTCTTCATCATGTGCTGATACTGGTCCTGGGCCCTGGGGGAGTTCCCTGTTGTAATGACTATATCTCTGAGATCCAGTCACTCCCTTCTGGTGCTGTCCTGGAGCACCTGCCCTGAGGCTGCGCAGCAGCTGCTGGACTTGCTGCCTCACAGCTTCTACAACTGCATGGCTTCTTATGATGCTCATATTGAAGCAATGTAGAACAGGACCTGGAGTGCAGGGAAATGCAGAGGCTGCAGGGCCATGGGTGGGGTGCTCTAATTGCATCTAAATCTTTGGCTGTAGGCACACTGGCTTCCAGCCCTGCTTGTGAGTTTTCCTGCTACCACCTCGGCCTTGTGGTGACAATAACCCCAACTTAGTGGTTCCTTCTCTGAATTCTGCCTTACAGTCCTTCCTTTCCACTATGCTAGTTCCTCAATGGCTGCTGGGGCTCAGCCTCCCTTCAGTGATCCTCCCCTCCCCGCTGCTGCCCTTCCTGTGCTCCAGGAGGGCAGAACCAAGTGCCTCAGCACCTTCCTATCCAGGAGATGCTTGAGCTTCCTGTGTTGTAGTGTCCATTACTGGTGGATGTAGGCCTATACTGCTGTCTGGACACACTTTACTGTACTGCTCTTTGGCTAAAATGTTTAGGACTCAATGTATGTGTGGTGGAGGAGGTCAGTTAAATCAGAATCCTTGCTGGTAACTTCAGCAATGTGCTGGGCACCTTCATGGGGGACGACGACGACACAGGTAGGGTTTGTGAGCTATAGACAAGTTCAGGCCATGCCACTCAATGCCCATGAGATCATGGATGCTTTTCTGTCATACACCAGACTCCTCCCCTGCTGTGAATTAGACAATAGGGCAATGCCTTGTAGGGCTAAAGAGAACACAAGATGTGCATATCTGATGCTTCAGACATGAGACATGTACTGGAGTGAGCTTGGAAGCCAGCCTTGGTGATTTCTGATAAAAATGAGACTGGGCATAGTAACTCCATACTTTCATGCCCACATGCCAGCACACGGGCAGTGCTCTCAAACTAACTTAAGCTGACACTCACATCCTCATGCATGGTGTGTGCACATGAGAACATGCTGTCACACACATGGTTGCCGGGACTCTTAACTCTCAACAGATATGCATTAACAGTATTGATGTAATAAGGTTGTGGCTTGTGCTGAGGGGTTTCTAGATAGATGTTCTCTTGTCCACAAGTATTACTTTGTTGTAATTAGAGAAAGATGCCTCTAGGTTACTGAAAAGGGGTCTCAGAAATTCTGAATCATTGCTAAGGAAAGAGGCTAGAAATAAACTGTTGAAAGCATAAAGGGGGCAACTCATAGAATCTGTTAAGAACTTGTGGGCACAGATGTGTAGCCTTTGCCCTGCTGTCTGGGGATGCTCTGGCTATGGAGATAGTGTGTGAGATGTGCCATGTTGCTTTGCTGTGGTTTTGCACTCTAACTCTGTGCTTTCTCCCTAGGTCATGCACACACACAAGCCTCACTTCATGGCCTTGCACTGCCAAGAATTCGGAGGGAAAAACTATGAAGCCTCCATGTCTCACGTGGACAAGTTTGTCAAGTAAGTCTCAGCTGGAGCCTGTGGACTGGGGGTAGGTCTTTGGATGGGATGTGGTCTTGAATGCCACCCTTTGAAACTCATCTGTGGGCCGTGTTGAGGCAGGTACAGTTTTCCCCAGAGGTGTGGCTCAGAGTCTGGCAGCTGCTTGCCTCCAAAGAGTAAGCACCTGTGCTGCTAGGCTAGAGGGATAGATCTTGGGGACCCCTTAGAGCACCTCAGGTGGATGAATACTAGTCAGTCTGCTGCAGTGGATGATGGGTGATGGGCAAGGACTGAGTTCTACAGCAGCTTCTGTGCTTTGAATGCCTGGGAGGTACCATTATGTCATCCAGGCAGGAAGTTGTACATGTGGAGCCAGTGCAGATGTGCTCTGTGGCTCTTTAGAGGACAGAAGCATCTGGGCTCAGCCCAGGAAGAAGGGCAGTGGGGTCTCTTGAGGTAGCTCTGTGAATGGACACAGAGGGAACAGGAACAAGCAGGCCCCCAACCCTGAGTTCCAGGTTTGGAACTGGGACCCTTCTTCCTCTTTTGTGACTTTTGGACCCAGCTCAGAAGCCCCTGTTTGCCTTCAGACACCATTGTACCCATTCTGCCTTTTTTGGTCTTCTAGAGGCATCTTAACGATGATCAGAAAGGTGACTAGGGATGAAGAGGAACAGTCAGAATTTAGGGAGTACTGGACGTAGTTTTCAGTGGGGAAATGAAGTTCTGAAAGGACTGCAGAACCACGTCAGGGTTGCTTTGGGGTGATGTGTTGTTCCTGCTGTGTGGCTTTGAAAGAAGTTGGCTAGGCCACAGCTTTGACTGTGGGGAATGTTAAAGAAGAAATGTCTGTGTGGTGTTCCTGGGACCTGCCCTCTGGTGGAACAGCTTGACATGGACACAGCTGGGTCCTGAATTCGTAGCTTTGCCTCAGTTTCCTGGCATGCACCGAAGGTGCTACCCACTCTGTGGGTCTCTAGTGTTCCCTCATACCTGGCCCTGCTGCTGCCTCTGAGAGAGAGACAGAGACAGAGACAGAGAGACTGCATATGTGTGTCAGTATCTGGGGAGGTGCACATGCCACAGAGCTCATGTGGAGGTCAGAGGATAACTTTTTGGAGTCAATTTTTCCCACTTTTATGTGAGTTCTAGGAATCAAATTCAGGTTTCCAGAATTGTACAATAAGTGCCGTTACCTACTGAGCCATCTTACTGGCCCTTGTTGCCACTTTTTCTTGCCCCTTTACTCTTGTTTGCACCTGGCCTACACTTGACAAGAAAAGAGAAGTGCTCCTTCAGTGCTCAAATGCCCCTGCTGGTGACAGCCAGGAACCACAAGGTCCCTGTGTGTAGAAAGATCCTCAGCCAACCTGTTCACAGCGGGTGTCTCCCTGGCAATGTATGCTGCAGTCGTACCACTCAAGCTCTTGGATCCTGATCAGGTGTCAGAAACCCCGCTCATTTCTCCCAAGCAGTCTATAACTTCAAGGCAGTTTTAATGAAGTGTTCAAAGCATCTCCCCAACACTCTGTAAGCAGATACTGGTCGCATGGAGAAGCATAGTGTGGAGCACAGCCGAAGCCGTCCAGAGGGAAATCTGTGCTCGGCTGGCCAGAGCACCAGCTCCGGTTGCAGCAGCGAAACAGCAAGGATAGGCAGAGACGTCCTGGGTGGAATGTCTGGGCAGACTGCACCTCCCCCTGGTCCTGGTGCATGGCCTACAGGCCGAGAAGTGCCACATCCTGTGTCCGGAAGATCCTGCGTCACAACGTCTCACGTGGCTACCCTGCCTCAGAATGAGTTCGGTTGTTGTAAAGTAGCACTTGGGATGGGGATGCATCAGAGGAGCTTTGTGGCTTTGAGATAGGGAGGGTTTCTTTTAGAACATGCAGCTTAGAAAATAGGGTTCACATGTTTGTCATGAAGAGCCATATTGTTACAGATATTCTGAACAAAAGAAGAGCTAAATCACCTTATGAAAAACATCTGCGGCACACGCCACTGACTGAAATCAGTGTTTCTGCTGAGAACTGCACGCTGATAAGGAAAAGAAAAGCTTGTGGCCTGAGCACCCGAGCATCTGAAGGGAGAGGTGCAGTGGGCGCTGAGCCCTGGGCACCTGCAGGCCAGTGACCTTCGAGAGGGAGGTTCCACCACTACTGTCCCTTCAGTGTGCTGTGTGTGGCAGCGGTGTGTGCCTTGTTGCTCTGGCTTTAAAGAGCAGCCATCCTTTGAGAAGCTGGGGGCTGCCAGGTACTTTCTTGTGCATTTCCTGCACAGTCCCCATTGCTCTTGGCTGGCTTTAGCTTTTACCTGGACCATCTTCCTTAGCTATAGAGCTTTCTGTACTGTTTATTCCAGTACAAGTCAGCTGCTGCTGATTCTCTCAGCCTTTGTTTGTTTGAACAAGGCCATTGTTCTCATTTTTAAAAGCTGCGTTTATTGGGAATGAATGGGAGCTTGTCAGTTCCCTCACTACTTCAAGGACGCTGTGTTATTGTCTTCTGTGTTTCATTGTTCCTGACCAGAGCCCAGCCCTTGCATCCATCTTCATCTTCTTGTGTATAATGTGCTTTCCCGGCGGCTCGCTTTCGTCTACATGCAGCTGCTTTGTCGCAGCTCAGTGTGCTGTGCTCTGGTTTAATATTGTTTATTCTGACCTGTGTGTCTATAGGTTTGACCAAGTTTGGAGAACATTAGTCCTCTCTTTCTGCAGGTGTTGCTTTTTGCGCCCCCTTCCCTTTCCCTTAGACTCAGTGTTGCCCAGAGAGGCTCCGCTATCCCACATGGAGTGGGAGCCCCTACTGCACTGCTTTCAGGGTGCTTGCCCTCAGTCCGTCCTATGAAACCCTGGTTCTCGTTTGTCAGCACCAGAAGCTCATTTCTTCTGTACGTTCCTATTTGCCTTTAGGTCTCTGATCTTATTTATATTCACCATTTTAAGATTCTTTCAGGGGCTGGAGAGATGGCTCAGTGGTTAAGAACACTGACTGCTCTTCCAGAGGTCATGAGTTCAATTCCCAGCAACCACATGGTGGCTCATAGCCATCTATAATGAGACCTGGCGCCCCCTTCTGGCTTGCGGGCACACATGGAAGGAATGCTGTACACATAATTAAATAAATATTTTAAAAAAGATTCTTTCAGCTAATGCCGTTACTTTTGTTTTTCTGAGTCTAGATCTGTTGGTAGCTTATTTTAAAGAATTTTTGACAGCAGTTTGTTGTTTTTTTCCATGTGAGGTAAATTTTTAATCACATATCTGTGTGTGTATGTGGGGGCGGGGCAAAGTATCCCAATGGCATGTGTGTGGAGGTCAGACAAGAACTTGCAGGTGTCGGTTCTCTTCTTCCATCTTGTATGTCTTGGGGGTTGAACTCAAGGCGTCATCCCACATCCTGCCAGGCAGTTTTGATGTGATTCCAGATGTGCCTGGTGTTCGGGGTCGGTGCCCAGTCATTTCTATCCCGATTCCTTGTGTCCTGAATCCCAGTGTTCAGGGTTGGTGCCTGGTCATTTCTATCTCCATTTTTTTTTCACACCCCAAGCACTTTGAGGTCTGTGGCTGCTAGCAACAGTACCCTGAGGGTCCCCTGGGGTCTGTCAGAGCTCATCTGCTGTCCTCCCTTTTGTAGACTCTCGGTTTCCTCTGGGGTCCTTCCCTAATGTGTACTTTTGGATCATATGCTGTGCCTGCTTCTCACTGCAGCAGAGGAGGGATGACCTTTGTCCCACGTTCTAGGCTACATGTGCGATACTTCCTCTCCAGCCAGCCTAAACGCAGCGATAAAATCAAGTGTTTTGGGAGGAGCAGTGGGAGTCTGCTGCATTGACTGGTGAGCACAAGCTGCTGTTTACTTTAAAGAAATGCCAGTCACTGTCCCTGTCCTCACTGCGGGGCTGCAGCTGCCTGGGTTCTTGGATAGCTATAGGTGATGGCCTCTTACCTCTGTAGATCCCATTTCTGTCAGGTTCAGGTGTGAGCAGCAGATGCTGGAAGTCACCTATACATGGGGTGTGGCCTAAATGAGTCCCAGGTATTCCCATCAATGTCTTCATTCCGGGGAGGCCTTGAAGTGTAGGCATCTCGTAGGCCTGAGTGGAGACCGAGCCTGCCATGTCAGATGCTCTCTGTGTGCTGAGGACACACTGAACTTTGGTTTCACCTTGACAAGCATGGATCCTCCTCTCTCTCCTCTGTTCCCTCCAACTTTGCCCCATTGGGGGCTCTGTGGGACTCTGGGTATACGGAAAATTTTTCTAAGCACGGTTGTGTGAGTGGAAGCACACCTGTGGGAAGGTATGGTAGTTGGGCCTTTGCTTACTGTGTTTGCTCTCTCCCCCAGGGAACTACTATCAAGTGACGCAATGAAAGAATACAACAGGGCTCGCGTCTACCTGGATGAAAACTACAAGTCACAGGAGCACTTCACGGTGAGTCCTCTTTAAGCTGTGGCATGAGCCCAGGCCAAGGGAACCTGAGTCTTGGCTGTTGCTGAAGAGTGCTGAGTTGGCTTGCATGCCTGTCACAAGGCAGTGTGACTGTCCTGTGAAAAACTTGAAAAACTTTTCACATTCTGTTGACTGTTGGGTGGTCTGAGTCCCCTGAAGCCTGGCAGTACTGCTGGCTGAAGCTTAAGATTGCATCTTCAATTGCTGGTGCAGACAAAGCATGAGCAGAAACTGGGATATTGGTGGCCAGTGGGGAGGCTGGCCTTGGGATGTATGGTGTAAGAGAAGTCTAGGGTTTCAAAGCTGGCTTAGATGACAGATTGGACTGGAACCTAGGCTGCTCTGGTGAGCCTGTTCTGGGCTTCGCTATCACTCTGTAAGCCACGAGCAGGTCTCTAGAGTAGAACCTGCTTCAGGACAGGTGCACCTGAGCACAGTTCAGTAAGAACTGTCCCTCTTCTCCAAGGGTCCTTGGTCTGGGACCCAGTGCGAGATGGCTGCTTTAGGAGGTAGGGGCAGTGGGAGGGCCCAGGGACTCTTCGGAGATGTTTGAAAGCTTTAATAACCGTTGGTTTGGAGGACAGTGCCCCAAACTCTGGGGTGCCCAGACCTTCATGGGTTGAGTTAACGTCTTTTCTCTCTTCCAGTGCCCTTCACTCCATCCTCTATCACACTGGCATATTCGTAGGTCCTGCTCCTCTTCTCCATGAGGGCAGATCTGCCAGTGACTCTTGTCTCTCGGCCCATCTTCTTCCTTGGGCTGGCCTGAAGGCTGCTCGCCTTCTGTTGGAGCTATATGGAGAGATGTAACAAAGGAGTGTGTCATGGTGGTCATGGTGTATGACTCTGGGGTCACCCTTGGGCCAGAGAACCCATCAAGGTTTCAGTCTCTGGGCTTTAGGCATCTGGTGCCATGTTTGTTTTCTCTCGCCTCTCAAAGATGTTTTCTCCACATCCACTTTCTGTCCACCTTTGAGGGTGCCCTTGCCTTCAGCTCTGTCCTGCTCAGAATATGGTCCTCCTGCTTCTCCCTCTTCTTCCCTTTGCCCATTCTGCTACTGGTTGCTTCCCCCCAGCCCTGTACTCCCTCCCTTCTTGTAAACAGGTCCCCCCTCTTAGACTTCTGAAAGTCCTCTGCCAGGACCCAGCTTCTTGTCTTTTCAAATCAGGCCTACATAGATTCAAATGATAAGATCTACTGGTGAGAATGGACAAGAGAGTAGACGCAACAGAAGAAGAGCGAATAAACTGAAGAAAGCAATGGGAACTGCTACAAATGAAATGGAGAAAACAGCACATAAAGCGTCCCTCAGAGATGATGTCACATGGCCTGACATCATGTTCATGGGGCCTTCCTGAGGGCAGAGGAAACAGATGCTTGGAGAAATAATGACTTAGGGTTTCCACAGTTCCATAAAACTTACAGGCTCATAGATCTGATTGTGGCAATGGGATTTCCAGCCGAACCTCCAGACAGAATCTCAGTAAGGTACATCACTGTCAGACTGTGGGGTACCAGTGCTGCAAGAGGCTCATCACTATCTCTCCTCCATCTTTCTTCCATCAAGGCCTTACTCCACTGCAGGCATCATCTGTAGGAAGGGCCTTTTCTTCATAACCCCCTTTAAATATATAGACAACAATGATCTAAAAATACAGGGAAAGGGAGGATAAATCTCATATGCACAAACAAACAAGGCTGGTCTGGTACTACAAGAGCCTTCACAGATGGACTGACAAGGGAAGGTGATGATCAGGGACTCTCCACTTCTGTAGGTAGCACAGGGTAGAGGCCACATACTCACTTATCCCAGATTGTAACTACATTGGCTCCACTTCTCACGCCTCACTGCAATCCCTTGGTGTGTCATGGTCTTAAGTGGGAACCTTAGGATGTCCTGGTAGGAAGGACCTACACCCCCGAGTTCCTGAACATAGTTGGCAGTGTCTGGCTGCTAGGTAGCCATCCTCTTGCCCAGCCTGATACCCTGTAGCTTCAGACAGAGAAATTTAATCTTTGTAAGATTGATGGTATCAGCTGAGTGTTTTTAGCTGAGTCTGGTTCAAATAATAGGCCATTAATTGAAAAAGGAAATTGAGATGAATTTATCTTATACATAAATGCTGTCATGGGCATTAATAGGGATCAGAAAATAGTGGCCTCTTTCCAGCAGGCTGCTGGACTGAATGCACTGTACCTGCACCATGAGCTGCTGTGGGGGTGGGGAGTGGTGGGGGGAGCTCCTGCTGATGGGGTGACCTGTTGGGGTAAGATCTGTGGCTTCTCTTGCTGGGAAGCCCTGGGGACTTAGAATAGGAGACTTGCAAATGGCCCTTGCTGCCAGGAGGTGGCACCAGTGCAGCACCTGCAGCCACAATGCTCCCTGCAGGGGTTGTTCCTAAGCGGATTTTTATGCTTAAACGGAGACATTAAATTTTGTGTGCTTACTGTGACTAGCATATGTGTCTGTTTCTGTGGGATGGATCTCTGCTGTCTATGCTGTATAGAGACCCTAAAAATGGTCCCTCTGTCTGGGCTTTGTCATGGCCAGGTCCTTGCTAGCTAGAAATTTGTGTGTCAGATGTCTGGGTCGTCAGAGGTTCTGCCAGAATGGCATGTTGGGTTGTTACCACTAGAAGGTCTCCATCCTGGTTTTTTTTTTTTTTTTTTTTTGATTTTTCGAGACAGGGTTTCTCTGAGGGGGTTGGCCTTGGGCTAACACCATGGGTTACTTGTGAATCACATGAGAGAGGCAGGAATGAACATATTATGTCTGGGAACATTAAGAGTGCCGACTTTACTTCCTGGGGAAGCAAACCTTGTTTGGCGTAGTGGTGTTGCTTATTTTTCACTCTTTTACTCTCTTGGCTTTTTGGTTTCTTTTGGGGGGGGGAGAGTCTGCCACCCAGCTCCCAAATAAATCACATGTGGAAGCTTATTCTTACTTATAAATGCCCAGCCTTAGTTCTAACCAGATTTTGTTAACTTAAAGTATTCTATCTACCTTTTGACTCTGGACTTTTTCCTTTTCTTACTTCTGTATATCTTACTTTCACTGTTACTCTATGGCTAACTGTGTGACTGGGTGGCTGGCCCCTAGCATCCTCTCTCATTGTTCTCTTGCTCCTCCTTCCCAGATTTTTTCTTCTCTTTATTCTCCCTGCCTACCAGCCCCGCCTATCCTTGCTTCTGCCTTGCTATTGGCCATCCTGTTCTTTATTAGACCGTCAGGTGTTTTAGACAGGCAAAGTAACACAGTTTCACAGAGTTAAACAAATTCAGCATAAAAGAATGCAATACATCTTTGCATCATTGCATAAACAAATATGACACATTTAAAAATAATATTCTACAACAGCTTAGCTTGATTTTGTTTACTGTTTCCTCCTTGATTGACCATAAAGGTACCCAGGCACATGTTTAGTCATTGAATGAACTGGTCTTCTGGCAGAGCACTGGAGGGCCGGTAGTGTAGAGTAAATGTAAATACCCACAACCCCTCTGGATGGAATGGGAGAAGGCAGTGGTACCTTAGAGAAAGAGCGGCAGTCACGAGCAGAAGAGAGAAGTGGAGGCCGTTGGTGGATGTGTTTAATATCAGGGACTAAAGAGCATCCCTGACCCAGTTACAAGGAGCGTGGATATGAAGAGATGAACTCAGGGAGGCATTAGGGAAATAGGGAATGGAGAGCCAGAAGCCAAAGTGTAGTTGAGAAAGAGTTCCCCAAGGTGGGTTTTCAGGGAGGCAGGGGCCACATCTCTCTTCACACTGCCCTTTCAGGCCAGACCCAAGAAGAATGAAGTACAACATCCAGGTAGGAGGGCCCTGGGGTCTGTGTAGTGTGTGGAAGCTGGCATTGCTGAGACTGCAGGAGAGGTGGCTGTGAGGCCTGTGCCATCCAGAGAATGGTAGGTACATTTCATGTTTGGTCATGTATTAGTGTCCTGGCCGTGCTTTGTATTAACCCCAAAGAACAAGGTGTCACCCATTTAAACATCCATGAGATAAGTGAGACATACAGCTCTTCTGTTGAAGGGTTGTGTGTGGCTCTGTAGTTGCCTATGGCAGGAATAAAGGAGCAAAAGATGTGCTCCCCAGGTAGGAGAATTCTGCTGGGCATCCAGGCCACCACACTGTTCTATCCTTCCTGCTCTGGGGCCCAGGAGTCCCCTTTAGCTATTCCTGATCAACTCCCTTTTTACGTTTTTCCTAGGCACCACCTGTGGTAGGAGTGGGAGGTGCGGTTACATGGAACTCATACACCTGCAGACCAAAGCATTGCTTTTGGGCCCTAGCATGTCAGGTGCCAGTGGCATCTCCTGAAAGACATCTGCAGAGAGAAGCACTGAAAGAAGGATCTCCATCCAGCCACCCTTCTGTGGGCTGGGGCCATCATTGCCACTCTTCTGGCCCTTCTGTCGTGTTAGCTACCTGTGACTCTTACTGTTACCTTGCCTTCGCCCTGACTTGCCTGTCTACTACTTCTCAGACACTTGTATTCTGTCTTCTTCCTGAGGGGCTTCTCACTTCTAGAATGAGTGTTCTTCTCCTGGTGGGCACACCTTAGCCAGGGCCATGCCTCACTGCCAGAACTGTCTCAGTGAGGACAGTGCTTTGCCTTTAGAGGAGGGCTCTACCACTCGGTGTAGAGGTGCAGCATAGCCCTGTGCACCATTTATGTTGGTAGAAGAGTCATGGAAATCTGTGTTAAATGTTTGGCATGTAACGTGAAGCTATGACTTCATAAGAAAAGTGATTTGAACAAAGTGGAGAATAAACCTGACCTTTACAAAGTTGGACTTCACAGTAGATTTGGGTTTTTTCTTGTGTGTGCCAGCTAGGAGCCGTGGGTTACTTATTCACACGATGGCCCTCGTGGGCCTGCCAGGTGAGATGGGCCCAAGAAGGAGGGTCTTTGAGGAAGGCCCCCAGCTGGAAACTGAGCTCTGTGCTCTGTGAATGGAGTTTAGAAGCGTGGCCTTGATCTGGTGTGGATGATAGAACTGCCTCCCTGAGTTTAGGCCTCTCGTCTCCAGTGTTGGAGATGAACTTTGAAGGCCACTCCCTAGGGCACTCATTATCACAGTGTGACGCAGTTGAGTTCCGCAGTAAGCCAGCCATGCAGATTGGACACTGAGGAAGTACCTGGGTGAAGTTTTCTAGGTCTGTGCTATGTCTATTGATCAGACACTCTAGCAGCATGGAAATCGTGTGTCTGATTTAGCCAGCCACTCAGAGGAGCATAGAAAACACATCGCTTACCTCCCGACAAGCTGGCACATCAATAAGAGTACGGGAGGAAACGACTTCCTTGTACTCCAGCTTCAAAATGGCAAAGCGAGGAAGAGATTGGAAATTTATTTTCGTATAATTTCACTGCTGTCTTGTTTTGCTGCTGAAGGAAAGCATTGCAGCATGGGGTGTTCATCAACGCTTGGCTGATGCTCACCTGGCCTGGGAAGCCAGAGGATGTGCTCACTATGGTGGACTGCACACATGGCCTGGGGATAGCCATGTCTATCACCTCCCATCCCAGGTGACCTGATAGCTAAAGTTCTGGTAGGGGATAGAAAGTTCAGGTACAGGGCTATGGTCCTTGCCTGGATTCAGAGTCCCGAGTGGCCCCTTGAAGCTGCAGCTGATACAGCAGCATTCCTGCTGGGAGCTGGAAAAGCCCTTTGGTTTTGCTTCCCAGGAGAGGGCACTGGCTGGAACCTTGAGAGCTGGTGTGACTTGGACAAAGCTTTTGTTTCTGGAATAAGGATGCCCCAGGGCCAGGGTACATAAGGGAATACCCCCTTTCCCTGTGGGCTTTCTTGCCCAGCTAGGGGAAGTTTGAAGGCGCCATACCTTACTAATGGCTTAATGTGTGGATGACACCGCTCCTGAGAGGTCTGAGGAGGCTTGGCTAGCTGTCATAGGTCCCCAGGAATGGCTCTGTGCCATTGGGCAGTTAATAAGAGATGACATCTGTAGGTTTCTCAGTCCCATGCCCCGTCTGTACCTGGAACTGCCCACACCCTGCCTCAGGCCAGGGAAGGAGGCTGTATAGCTGGACATAGGACATTCCTAGAGGTTGCACATGCTTCTTGAGGTGTAGGTGCCTGAAGAAAACCTTGCATGCTGTGCTGCTGGTGATGGGCACAGGTGTGGTAGCCAGGATGGGTAGCACCAGTAGTGTTTGGGGTGCTTAAGGGGATTCTGGCCTCATTTATTCCCCTAGGATTCTTATCCATGAGTAGTCTGTGTGGGCCATGGAGTGATGGTGGTTGAATGGGGTCCTGGGAAGGCCAGAGACTGAAGATCCCAATGACCTGTCTGATTCAGGGACAGTAGAAGGCCTAGGGTGGCTCCAGTAGGCAAAGCCAACCTCAGGTTCAGGGACAGCTCTGTCAGTGTAAAAGCCCTGCTGTCTGCTTATTTGGGTCTCTTACTTGGCAGAAGGCCTTGGGCCTGCCAGTCAGGATTGCCTAGATATCTGGATGCTGCTCACATGTGGGCAGGTACTTCTTTTTCTGCCCTCATACAAGGTCAGGGTCCCATTCTTTACTTTCTCCTGTGTGTAGCTTCCAGCATTGGTGGGAATAGGTGTTTCCCGGAGGTCTAAGAAATGAGCTAGAGCACATAAGATATGTGAATCTGCTTTTGCCTGGTGTCTTGGGTTTTCTTGGGCTTATTTGCAGAGTGTGAAGTTGGGTGGGATTATGATGGTTAAATTAGGGTTAGGAAAGACAGGAGATGCTGAAGGTTGACAAGGGGCTGTCACAGCGTGATGTACATATTTCCTTTCACTCCCCGAGTGAGCTCAGAAGGCCCCTGCCCTGCATGGCCTCACTACCCCAGCAGAGGCCCTGGTGCTGGTGTTCAGGGTGTGACTGAGGTGTGGAGGGTGCCCCTTCCTGGAAGACCCCTTCCCACTACTGTATGAAAGGTCTCTCCTTGCTTTGAGGTGTTAGGGGGAATTTGTGGGAAATTAATGGAGTTTGCTGATGTTCTTTGATCTGAGGAAGAAGAAGGGAAGGCAAATGCATTTATGATGAGGGACTAATCTTTGCCGGCAGTGGCCCCCTATGCACTGGGCCCTGCCCTCCTCCTCCTCACCTGAGGCCTGATGAAGTGAGATGAGCAAGATTGGTTTTCTGAGGGCACTGAGCGCTCTGTGCTCAGTTAAATCATGGCTGTCTGCACCCCTGGCGGGTGATGACCTGCCCTCCTGCCTCGGCACCATGGCCCTTCGGGATGCGATGATGTGCAGCCCTAGTAGCCGGGCTGCACTGAAGGTGAAACTGTCGTATCGATCTTTTTAGCACTAAAATATGAGCCACTTTACGCCGCTCCCCGCTGCTGTGATGTGAAAAATAATAACTCGGATCCAAATTAAAAATATTGATCCCTGGAAGGTGTTGAAAGTAAATAAACACCTTCCGAAGTTTTCGGGTCAGCCGAGGAATGGTATTCAGCAATAAATGTGTCGGCACGTCAGAGTCAGGGTTCTTGATCTGTTTTTCCTCTGAATTGATTTTTCATTATTTACTTCCTAAAAGTGTTGGAATTTGGTCCTCCACCGTTAAATCCCAGTGTTTGGGCAAATGATTTCTTTGGGGCTTATGAGGTGCTCCTGACCCACTCCCTCATTGATTGATTGATTTTTGACTCAATGAGCTTGCAGTCTGCGCTTTATTTAGGACTTCCATCATAATTTTTTATACATTTAGGCTTGACTTTTTTATTTCCCTGTAACAGATGAGCTGACATTGGGCTATCAAACTGGGGGAAACAATTGCCACGAGGTTAATTTTGTTGTGGGCTCCATGCATCCTGAGGAGATGTGAGACTTTTCCTGGCTGTAGCCCAGGCCCTGGAGGGAGTCTACCTAGACCAGGACATATGTTTAGAACAGGCTGTGTCTCATGTCTCCAGGAGGGGTGGTGCCTGAAGGGACTCCAGGATTTGCAAGTGGTTGACTCTGATTCCCTTAAACTCAAGGACAAGCTGAGACATGCCTCTTACAAAGTTTCCTTTTCAGAAGGCAGCTGAGATACACCGCCAGACATGTCTCCACCTGGCCTGGCAGGAAGACCAGAGAGGCAGATTCTAGGCACCACACAGGGGAACAGTGGGAGCCTTGTGTTGGCCCTTCTTCACTGGGTTTTCCTGGGTGGAAAACATGACTATGTCACTCATCCTGCTGTATTGAGGAGTGAGGGATCCTACTTACTAACACTCAAAAGCTGGTGCTGAGTTTGTTGAAGTGAGGCAGGTTGGATGCTAGAGAACTGCCTGCAGAGAAGAAGAGGTAACCTTGGTCTTAAGCAGCTTCAGTAAAGGTCCAGTACTTTCTGCTCTGCCAGCAACTTCTCATGCTTCTTGGTCTTGGTGCTGGGCAGCCTTAGCTTCATGTCTGTGGTCATTGGGCAAATCTTGATGCACCCTTACAGGCATTAGGCAAAGATGTGCCCCTTAGATATTGGGAAGACCTATATGTGCTCACTGGGCACCAAACAGACCCAGATGTGCTCATGTGAGTGTCTACCAGATCCAGATATGTCCCTGTGGGCATCAGGTAGACCCCCATGTGCTCAGGTAAGCATGGGGCAGACCCAGACATGCCCCTGTGGGCACTAGGTAAATGCAGATGTGCCCCTGTAGGTGTCCATTATATCCAGACAAGTCCCTGTGGATACCAGACAGACCCCAAGGTTCCTCTTGTTGAGGCCCTTGAGATATACCTCTGTAGATGCTGAGGACACCAGATGTGTCCCTGTAGGTGTCGAAAAGACCTAGGTATGTTCCTATGCATGTCAGGAGATCCAGATTGCCTTTTGAATGTTGGAAAAGACAAAATGTGCCCCTGTGGGCACTGGAAGACTCAGCTGTGTGCCTGTTCCTAGGGTTCTGTCAACCATGAGAAGTAGTTGCCTTTGTTTTCCATGCTCGGTCTACTTTCTGATGGGGGAATTGGGGCAAAGAGCTATAGTACCATGGCCCTCATGCCAGAGCTTTCATCTGTTTATCCACAGTGTCTGAGAGAGCTCATGTGACTCATGGCTAGCCCACCTCTCCATTGTCACTCATATTTGGAGCTAAGGTAGCCAGGGACAAGAGGTTGAGATATTTACTGATGGATTTTTTTGAACAGGGAAGGAGGTGGATGGGGCCATCAGCTCAGGGCTGGGTATCCTTGATTGAGTCTGTGGTCTCTTACAAGGACAGAGAAGCCCTGGCCAATCATGTAGTCATTGTTGTCTGCTTGCCATGAATGAGTGTTTTTCTTTTTTCTTTTTTTTTTTTTTTTTTGGAGCCTGTCCTGGAACTAGCTCTTGTAGACCAGGCTGGCCTCAAACTCACAGAGATACACCTGTCTCTGCCTCTTGAGTGCTGGGATTAAAGGCGTGCGCCACCACCGCCCAGTAAGAATACTTACTCCATCCTGGTTTAGGGAGCATTGATTGAAGAGGAGGTGGCAATGGCTGGCTGGTGTGCAGGGTGTTGTATGCGCTTCCAATACCTCAGCATCATTCTGGCATTACCTCTTCCAGGTGTAGTACTGTGGAGATGTTACCAGTCCACCAATACCAGGTTTGGAATAGGAGAAGATCAGAACCCAAGTCATTTTTACACATATGGTTGGCTCCCCTGGGATGATATGGTGACTGCCAGGTAGCACTTACCTCCTGAATTCCAGATTCCCATGACTAGATGGGAATGGTGCATCTTCTTATGGGACTGCCCCTTGCTGGACAGTGGGGTGCCCAGCTCATTTCTGGCTGTGGTCAGATGCGTCTCTGAGGGAGGCACAGGCACATATGCCCTATGCCACAGGGAGGCTCACCAGGTAACCACAAAAAGGATTTCTGGGACACTGACAGCCATCTCTTTTTAGGGCAGAGAGGACAGGGGTGTTGGGTTTCTTCTCAGGAACCAAAGTTCGCTAGCCTTAGCCAAGAGCTTGGACCTGCTTCCCTATCCTGAGGGTGATATACTTATTGGTCTTGGAAAACCAGGGTGTGCTCCTGTGTGTTGGACCTGCTGCCAGCATGAGATATGGACACAAGGATGGCTACCCTGACCCCTGCTCTCAGAACCTGTGTTCTAGGTTGATGAATGCAGAGGGTGAGGTTGAGACATTGGCTAAAGCTTTGAGAATACATTTGGGTGAGAAGGTGCTGAAGAAGCATCTTTTCAAGAGGGACAGGCAATGTCAGTATGGAGTGCTGTTCACTCAGCTCGTCTAGCTAGCGAACCCTGCACAAAGGGTTTTCTGTGCCAGGCAGTTCAGTTAGGGTTGTGTGGACCACAGAAGAAAGGCCAAAGCCTCCACTGAGCTTGAAGTCCTAACACTTGGCTGTAGCCAGATGCATCTATTGGTCCTCCTGGCCAGTCACTCCAGCAGAGCTGTCTGGGTTCCTGTAGTGTCATTTTGTGTGTTTTGCTGGGTACAGTAGCTGATGTCCCAGGTTAACGTCGGTGTGCAGGCGTGGGTGACCCAGGCCACATTAGAAGATACCAGGCAGGTAGTGTTCACACTCTGGCAGTCACCAAGGAGCCCTTAGTGGCAAAAAGTATCTGAGCTTGGTCTTCTCAGCTGCTGAGCATTAGGCTGTCCTTAGCAGCGTGGATCCAAGAGAAGTTTAGTAGCTCGCCAGAGCAAGCACAGTGGAAGCCTATGCTTTCAGTTGAGCTACAGAGCTGACTACATATAGCATGTAGCATGTTACATACATGTGACATGACATGTTATACATAATACAGCTGATGCTCTAACTTGAAGGAACAGACACTTAAACCAACACACACAAGGACATAAAGAAAGCACCTGGCATGATGGTGTAGGTAGAGCATGTCTTGGGGACCTGGCATCCAGGAAGCAGATGTTGCACTGAGCAGCTCAGGAAGGGGCACACATCACTGGCACATAGAATATCTGAACATGATTAGCAGGGAGAGAGGAAGCCAGAGTTATGCCATGCTTGGAGCATCAAAGAAAAAATTATGGTGTGATGAGGTGGTCAGTGGGGATTGCTGCAGGATTTGGGGAAAAAGGGGACAGTCATCTGGGGACAGATTGTTTGTTTCTAACTTAAATGTCTCTCTGATCTAGCCTTAAATTCATAATAAAGTAAATTCACAAAGTGGACTAGAAATTGTGGTCCGACCTGGTTTGTTTTCATTTTCTTGACTTCAGTCTTTTGCCTTTCAAAAAAAGAGATGCAAGTTCAGACCTGGGTGGGTAGAGACCAGTAGGGAACTCCCGTATCCTAGTGGGATGTGAAGCTGTGTTTTACTCCCTTTTCCCACATGGCCTCTGCTCCTCCACCCAACTCAACACTGTGTCCCTAGGGGCACACCTTCACCTTTTGTGCTGTGGTTTGAGGATTCAACCCAGAGACAAACAAGACCGCTTGAGGTGTAGGATCAACCTCGTGAATTGACTGCATCGGCATGAGGAGAACAAGGTTCCTTCAAGTGAGCCACCAGGGTGCAGTACCAGCGGCCAGAACTGTTTTTTTTTTTTTTCTTAAAGATTTATTTATTTATTTTGTTTTACAACATTCTGTCTGCTTGTATGCCTGTAGGCCAGAAGAGGGCACCAGATTTCATTATAGATGGTTGTGAGCCACTATATGGTTGCTGGGAATTGAACTCAGGACCTCTGGAAGAACAATCAGTGCTCTTAACCTCTGAGCCATCTCTCCAGCCCCCAGAACTGGGTTTGTTAACATGAAGTATTTTGTTTAGATCTCTGACATTTTGTCCCATGTCCAGTGACTTGCAAGCTGTCAACTTGTAAATGGTTCTGTGGAAAGCTGAAATTTAAGTAGTATTACCTTTTACAGTAGCACCGAAATCTGAACCATCCAGGACCACACTAGGTCAGTGCTATGTAAGACCCATATCCTGAGACCCGTAGCCTGCTGCTGGCTCCAGTTAGTGAGAGCTGAGCATATGGAGCTGTACCAGGCTCGGTAGAGGCTCAGTAGTGTTGGTGTATCTCTTTTACCCAGGTTGGCATGATGCTTCAGTGCTGTTCTAATAAAAGTTGGAACAGAGTTGTTTTTTTTATAGAAATCAAAAATCTGCGTTTACATTTTATATGGAAGTGTAAAGGATCAACAGTGCCCACCGCGACATTGAAACTGGACAGAGTTGGAGGGCTCATCTTTCTTGGTCATGACTTGCTACAGATTTACAGGGGGAAAGACAATGGAATGTTAGTATAAAACCAGCAAAACAGGCCAAGGACTAGAAAGGAGGCCCTGGAGGTTATCTGGGTTAGGCTGGCCTCAAGCCTCTGAGGGCTGGGATTTCAAGGGCATACTACCTTTGAGTTTTGACGAAGGTGTCCAGGCTGTTCAGCCATGAGGGATGATGACCCTTACTCATGACCACTTTCCATGAGTAAAATCCCAGCTTTCACCAGAAACTGTGGAAATTAACTTCCGTGTGGTTACAAACCCGAGGGAGAAGTGATTACAGAACATGGCAGGCATGGAGTGTTAAGAAGGCGGTCATCATCAGATGAGACATTAGTGGTTTTGCAAGAGTAGAGGCGGTTCGTAGCCCATGGGACAGCATTTACAAATCTTACCTGATCAAGAGTTTTCACTAGAAATTCGTCATGTCAACAACTGTTATCAATCAATAAAAGTAGGGCAAAGATCCTGGTCTTTAACATGGAGGAGATCTGAGCAGACCTACCAGTAAGAAGCAGAAATGGCAGGTGAGAGTGAAAGGTGCTCACCTGCTGGCCACAGGGCAGTGTCCTTGTCTCTGAGTGTCCCTTCAAACCAACAGCCCAGCGTCCAGTACCAAGCACTGTCCCTGCTGTGTGCTGACAGTGTCCTGTTTACAAGAGAGGAAACCCCCTCCCGTCTGGATTCTGGACTGCTCTGATTTTAGGTGGATGCACCTGTCATCGAAGGTGCATAAAGCTTCAGACCTCACACACGAGCCTGTGCCTGTGGTACTAGGAAGTTTGCTCCAGGAGTGAATGGGGCGGGGCTGGGGGGTTGAAGACCAGGAAGATGCCTCATCCAAGGGCAGCAAGGAGCCATGTGCTGCCATCTGTCTGCCCCAGATAATTGTGATACCTGGTCCCATGACCCTGCCTGTCCCCCCAGGTGTCCTCCACTTCCAAAACTGTGGACATTGTATCTGTAGTAAAGGCCAGTTCTGTGGTCATTGTCCCCAAAGCCTTCAGAGGCCTATGTTTGCAATCATGGCTTCTAATCTGTCCTGGCCTTCCCTCCTGCTCCCATAGGTCACTTGCTGGTGGTGTCTATGCCAGTCAGCTGTGAGTCTGGGGCCCTGGTTTCTATCAGCAGGAGAACAGTGTGGAGTTGGGAGCCTGTGGCTGCTGGCTGCATGAATGGGGAGGGGTGTTGGAGGATTGACACTCGCGGTCCACAAATCCAGGCCAGCCTGACTACTTCCCACCTAGGGCCTCAGTTACTATATGTCTATCTTTGTGCTGTGCTCACTGGTGAGAAATCTCTAACAGGTCTTTGGTGAAGCTGAGCCAGGTGCCTGGTGGCGGCAGATCCATCAGGCTGCCGACAGGCATGATCGAGGGCCATGTCACATGAGTCTAGGAAACAAATACACTGCAGGAAATGTATTGGTGAACAAACTGAAAGATTGTAAAGCTCTTAAGGACTTTGATGCTTGTTAGCATTTTTTGACAGAAAATCACTGAAGCAGTAGACATAAAAAAATAGCGCTGGTACTCACAGTGTAGCTGCTCGTTCTATTTATTTGGCCTCAAGTGACGTTTCTCTTTGGAGTCCCTTGTGAGCCCTGCCCTACTTGCCTAGACACTGTTTTTCCTGGGAGTTCTAGCAAGCCCTGGCCTCTGCCTTATCCATGCCTGGTCTCCTTGGTGTCTTTGTGCTGTGGACAGAGACCAAGCCATCTTGTGTAGTGTATCCCCTTTGCCCTGACAAGCTTGACTTCAGATGCAGGAGCATTCTGGGTCCTTGTCCTCCAGAGTTCAGTTTGCAGGGCTTATTGCACTCCATGGGGGTACTCTAGGGTCTTTTCTCCTCTGACCCAAAGGTTTTCATGTAGATGCTAGCTAGGTCTCCTGCAGTGAGCTCAGGTCAAGGTCTCTGCATGTGTGCCAGCTATATGTGGCTTCAGTGGCTAGGTCTCTGTACTCTCACCAAGTCCTCAACTACTTCCTTGTCTATAGCTCAGTGCCCAGAAAAAGGTTTGACTGGTCTGCAAAAAAGGATGATGGGAACTTCACCATCTGACCTGGCCCCTGTCTGCATAGCATGTGTCTCTAAAGCCAGGCCTAGCCAGAGGGAGATGCTGTTGTCTGGTGGGCCAGGTGGCCATTTTTGAGATGCAGCAGTGGGGGCAGCTAATTGACCAGTGTGTACTCTAACCATGTTTCAGAGTTGTACCCTGCTGTCCCTTTAGCCATGAGATGGTGGCCAGGGTCAGTTTTGCTGAGCAGTCTCTGGTTTCTGGTTAGCCTCCAGTGCCAAGGTGTGTACACATTTGGGTGTGGGTCAGTATGATATCTGTAGGGTGTGGTGGTCAAGAGTGGGCTCTCACTGTGCCTCCACTAGGTGGTTAGGGTTGTGGTCATTGGTCTTTCTACTTAGTCCTCATCTGTTTTGGATTCATGTCCTTTAGACTGGGCTCGCTGTTTTACAGTTTTAAACAGAATCCTGCTTACATGAAGAGGTTAACCCAGGAGGACATATCTCATGACTTCTGTGCCTGGGTTCTTATTCTCCAGTTGCTGCTGTCTGTGGTGGAGTTCACAGCTTACTATAGGGAGGAACTGCACTGTCACAGGTTGTCCTTCCTCTTCCAGAACTGTGGTAAATGATGGCTGGGCTGGTGCCTCAGCTTGCCAGCCCAGAGTAAGCTATAGCCGATCTGGCATGGGCCCCCATTTTTAAACCTCATGTGACCAGGCCCCACCTCTGCAGATGTCCCTCATCCTGACAAAGGCTGAGGATGAGCGCCAGGCTGCCATCACCAGAAAGCATCGTCCTAAATGTCTCAGGGTCACCGCAGTGCACCACAAAGCCACTGGGGCATAGGGTGCCACTCCTGAGACTCATGAAAGTGCCCTTCCCAAAACAAAGCCAGCCTCCCTACATTCTTGTCTCTTGTATTTTTCCAGAAGATCTTAGTTTTGTTGTTGTTGTTTTTATAATATTTGTTCATATGTCTGCCATGTGCAGGTGACTGAATGTGGAAGTTAGGACAAGTCGCAGGAGCCGGTTTTCTTCTGCCACCATGTGGACTCTAGGGATCAAATTTAGGTCATCAGTCTTGGTACACATATTTCTGCCCATCGAGCCATCTTGTTAGCCCAGTTTCTCATTTTATACAAGGCAAAGTGGTGGTAAAATTTGAAGGAATTTTCTGTGTAACGTTTTCCCTTGGTTAAGAGTTAAAGATGCCCTAATGGTGTCATTCCTATGTGACATTTTCCTAAAACAGAATATCTCGGGGTCTGTCTCCACAGCATGAGAACTTCTCACTGAAGGTAACTTCCTCTCTAGTTGCTTGTCTGTAAACTCTAGAAAGTTCTTAACACTCAGCAGAAAAGAGGACCCATCTAAACATATGTTGCACTTCTTATGTTAAAACTGATTTCTACCAGTGGTTGTTAGAGGGGGACACAAGCATGTGGAATAGGGATTTGTATGTGGGGACGAGAAAATGATGTAGCCCTTCAGCTCTGCAGGGGCATGTGGAAGCTAAGTGTACACGTCCCTTCTTGCAGAATGTTTGAGGTTTAGATAGTTTAAGTGTGCATCCTTCCCTGGCGGGGCACCCCTCCCATCCAACTCCTATAGCAGATTAGGGCCTGCAATTATCTGAGTGGGTCCGAAAAATTGGCCATTCAGTGTGCAAACATCTCTCAAACGGAAATTGTTACACTTTGCTCTTCATCTTGAAATGAGTGTTTGGTTGTCAGTTTTATTGCTGATGTAATGAATAGACCCCAGTGACGGCCACTGTCCCTGAGGCAGCCCCAGCCCTTGGGCAGAGAAGTGCTGGTGTGAACACTATGGGCATCCTGCTCCCACTGTGCACTTGACTCCTCGTAGTCAGAACAGAGTGGTGATTTTCCCCCTTCATTTTCTATGTATTACTGTCCCCACTCTCTACCCAGAAAAGATGACTGGCTCCTGGCTCCCGGGCTAGAGCTGGGCAGCAGGATTGGACAAGCAGTTCTGGTCCATGGCTGGTGAGTTTTATGTATGTCTTTATGAGCCCAGCAATGCAATGATAACACGGAGCTTGTCTCATAAATGCTGCTGTACAGCTTGGGACAGCAAGCGCTTTCGTGTGACCCAGATTATCTAAGCCACAGTCCCTTTGGGTTGGAGCAAGTCTCTTTAATAAATGTTGGCTGTCCTTCCAACCGTCATAATTATTTAAAGGGTTTTCAAAAGAGAGGGGACAAATCAAATCAGGCCACTGCTGCCGCATCCCATTGTGGAGGTAAGTGTATTTGTAAAACGTGGGTCTTGTTAGAGTCCCCTCCCAGTTTTCATCTATTATCACAATAATTGAGTTTGTAGCTGGAATTAAATTCATCAAATTGTGTTATCCTCTTTAGAAATTGGATAGGCACCCTGGCAGGGCGAGGCAGAAGTTAATCCGCTTTGCTAAAGCCTCCAGTGGCACCATACAGCAGGGTGAGGAGGCTCAAGCGTCTCCCTGTCACCTCAGACACGGTGTGATTTCTCCTCGATCCCCAGTGCAAATAATGACATTTGAATCGAGCATTAACAGGCTTAATTACTTTAAAATTGTCATTTTAATTTACACTGATATAGTATTGATCATACAAGCAGAGATTAAGCTGTTCAGCGGAGCGGATGATGGGGAATTAAACATTAAAGGGTCCTCGAGGGGCTGTGCACACTGCCTGGCGTGTGCCGGAAGAGGGATGATAGTTCTTAGTAATGAACTGGCGGCATGCGAGGACATGAATCTTGGGCTTCTGGAAAAGGGGAAATAATGGGGTTTGGGACGCATTTGCAGGTTATTCATTCGCTGCCATGCGCCAGTTCTCCAGTGATTCATCCACCTCGCCGGCGTTTATTTATCCAGCAGATTCCGGAGCTCTGACCTTTTGCTAAGTACACTGAGCATAAGTTAGAGTGGAGATTTTTCAGGTGCAACTTTTTATCAGTGTTTGTTATTTTTTCTTGTTTCCAATTGGCGACCAACAGAGTGAGTCCATGTTATAGATGTTCTCATGTCTACAGGCCCTTGCAGGTGGTCCAGTGGTAAGAGCAAGGTGTCTGAGGGAAGGTGGGGAAAGGTGTCTCTGCACTACTGTTGACATTTCAAGGGTAGTCCGACTTTAGTCTCACATCCCTGTGTATGGACGGATGTCACGAGATGTCACATTTGTGTTGTTACATGGTAGCCATTTGTCCCTCTTCCCGTTTTTTAAGTTTTCTGGCGCGAACTTGTTGCTGTAACTATTTAGATGGTAGGTAGAGAGTGTGAGAAGGAAGAAGGCATTTCTGTCACAGAAGCAGGTGTATCCGACGGATTCTTTTTGGCTAAAATGAGAACCCATCAAATCTTTTAACCTCAGAAAGGCCTGCTTTTCTTAGGTTACATCATAAAAACTTTAGTGATTGATTTTTATGCTCACCAGGGAGTGATGAAATTCTTGGTCACTATCCATAATGGCTTTATTTTAAACTGTGGGTTGGAGATTGAATTAAAATATAATCAGGGAACGGAAAGAGTACCGATGTTTCTCAAGGTGGACATGAGTGTGCATGGAGTATTAGAAGGGCCTTTTGTTTTTTGTGTTTTATTTTTCCTATACAGGGTTTCTCTGTGTAGCCTTGGCTGTCCTGGAACTCACTCTTTAGACCTGGCTGGCCTTGAACTCACAGATATCTGCTTGCCTTTGCCTCCCGAGTACTGGGATTAAAAGTATGTGCCACCACCGCCCAAAGGGCTCATTATTGCAAATTCTTTACTGGATGCTGGCAGGGCTTATCACTGTGAGCATACACAGGTGCTAGGTCTCATTGTTGCACATGTACGGGGGTGCTAGAAGGCCTCCTTATTGCTAGTGTACAGGTGTACTAGAAGGCCTCCTAATTGCTAGTATACAGGTGTACTAGAAGGCCCCCTTATTGCTAGTGTAAAGGGGTGCTAGAAGGCCTCCTATTCCTGGAGACCTCTCTTCTTGAGAAGTTAAGGGCTTGTTGCAGAGCTTGTGGTTGCAGCCTTTTTGATGGTACTTTTCATGTGTTGATTTCCATAGCCTTTCATGAGCACCTCTGTGATCCCATATGATTCCTGGCAGCCACTGGACACTGAGCACAGCCCACCTACTGGGTGTTGTTTTCAACCCTTGGCCATTGTCACTGAGGGCAAAACTGGGATGCTGAGCATAGAGTAATGTGTGGCACTGACTAGTAGATTTCAGGCAAGTGGCCCACTGATGGTGCCAGTGTACTAGGCCCAGCTTGAACTGGAACATAGGGGAAATACAAGTTCTCCTCTGTGTAGCTTTGGGATTATTAGTAGTAATAGGGAGGGGAAGGAAGCTTCAAGTCCCACTTTATAAGCCAGAAGTAACAAGACTAAGAAGCCCCAGGAAACTGGCAGCTACATGTGAATGGGTTAGCCTTTTCTCAAATTCTCTTCTCCTTCTGTTGAGGGGTTATGACCAGTGTCCCATTGTAGAATACTGTATGCCACTAATGAGAACAGACTGGTAAGATTTCATAGGCATGGAGCCATGTAGAGCTCCCCTCTCTCCTGCTCCACGCAGGAGGCAAGGGTGGTTCAGATAATATGGATGTGGTTAGGACTCCACAGCTTAATTTCTAGAAGAGCTGCTTCTACCAAGTCCTCTCCCACTCCTTTGTCTTCTTTGTGTTTGCACACTAACTTGGTGTTAGATTGTGAAGACCCTGTTAGTCTCGGGGCAATCTTTTGCTTCATTTCTGGCCTGGCAGAAACTCAATCCGTTCTGCTTGGGCAGCTTCTTTTCTATTCAAGGCTCGTCCGCGTTCTGGTCTTTATGTAGTGGTTCCATCTTGATACCTCTAGCTTACTTCTCCCTCACCTAAAGTGCCTTTTCCTCTGGCTCTATGTATCCTGGCTACTGCAGGGAATCCCATCTGCAGCCTGCAGTCTCTCCTGGTTCTGTGACCCTGCATGTCCCATGCCACTCCTCAGCCTTTCTTCTCTTCATTCTACTTCTTCTACCGCTCACAACTCTCCTCCAGAAAATCTTTGTCTCTGGCTTCACCAAAACCTAGTTACCCAACATTTCAAAATAAATTTTCCACTGCAGCCTGGGTTCTCTGTGTCACTAGACTCCCACATGTCACCTGCCACCTTCCCCCTCCCCCAGGCTTGTCATCACTCACCTATGAGACTGATCAGTAAGAAAGGACACAAGTGACCTCCAGTCCTGAGGTAAAGTGGCAGTCAAAGAGGTATTTGCCCCCGACTCAGCTGCACCAGTGCCATCCTCAGCAGCCTTCCAGGAGGCCCCACAGTGGCACATCCCTAGGGTTGCTGGCATGCCCTTCTCCCTTGACCTGTACTCACCTGCTTCTGTACTGCCATTCTGGCACCGTTTCTTTCTCTAAATGAGAATGACAGACACGTGTGAGGTCAGGACAGCGGTGCTGAGTCTGGGAAAGTGCAAACATCAGGTCCGTTTGATGGGTGTCACTCGTCCTTGGTCTTTGTCAGTAAGGTCTAATTTATAACAAGGCCATTAGTGGGAGATAGCTTGTTTTGGACATCTTTCCCGTAAGAGTTCTTCGTGATTTGCCTCAGAAAACAGGTGAGGGTCTCCTTGCGGATGGTTAAAGCCCCAAGTCCTGCTGCTTTCAGTACCAGATCGGGGACAGTGTGTGCTGAAGCCCCTTTTCTTCTGGAGTAGCCTTGGTTCTTTTTTTCTGGTTGAGGCAGAGGTCATGTTTTGGACTGAGGGAGGCATGTTCAGGTGCGGAATTGGAAGCACTGGGATTGCTGGGGAGCTGGGGAGCCTTCTAGGCCAGCAGCCTTCCGTGCTGGGCCTTTGTATTCTGGCATCACACTCTTGTGTGTTGAGGGAATAGGTTTGAGAGAGGTGACACCCCTGACAGGAGCATTGGGACCATAGTTCTTGGTGACCATGGGGATCTGAAGAATCCAGTAGTGTTCTTACCATCCCTATGTGGTAGGAAAGAAACAGGCAGAAGTTCTCAGTAGCTTGATGACAATTCCAAGCCCAACAGAGGCAGGCACAGGATTACACGGGGAGTCCTCGCTCTAGACCTGTGTTGTATGATTAGAAACAGAATAGGGTGGAGTGATTCCAGCAGTGAAACTGTCGGCTAGGAGGTGACGTGTTGTCGCATATTTAGGGGACTACATTAGAGCTTGAGGACAGGCCCCTGCACACTGAGACCTGTCAGCAGCCTTCTCTGGGGGCAGAAATCAGGAGGAGAGCCTTGTGTCCTGATTTTGTTCACCCAACAGGCTCCTGACCTTTTCTGCTTCTGTGGCCATTATCACTCTCCTGAGTGGGGAGAAGGGGGCTCATGGGCTGCTGGCAACTTCAGAATTTAAAAGTAGAACAAGTTTTACTCATGCTTTGCATTTACTGGAAGCTGCAGGGATGGAAATATACTCAGTGGGGGTACAAATAGGACAGAAGGAAATACCATCTGGAGCGTGCCACATTTTGGGTGTGCACTTTGTGGAGCACACATGGCCCAGAGTTGGCTGGTGTAAGGAGAGCCTGAGAAACAAGCAGAGAGATAGGATGAAGGATAGAGATAATATTTTTTTAACTTACTTATTTTTGTTTTGTGTGTGTGTGTTTTGACTGCATGTGTGTATATGTATCACATGTGTACCTGGTGCCTGAAGAACCAGAAGGTGTTGGATCTCCTGGAACTGGAGACAGTTGTGAGCTGACATGTGGATGCTGGGAAAGAAGCCTCAGTCCTCTGCAAGAATAGTGGATGATCTTTGGGAGGGGTAATAAGTCACAAACTTCTAGAGTTATGGAAAGTCTTTATACAGAACTGGGAATCCCAGTGAGTTCCTATTAGAATTGAAAAAGAAAGCCATACCAGATAGATTAAAATGCAATTGAAAGCAGAGAAGAAGAAAGAATTAACCATTAACTGACAGCTCATATTCCAGCGCAACCCACAGAAGCAGGGAATGTGGCAGAGGGAGCCTTGCATACAGAGTTGTCTTGTAGGATCATCTATGAGCGATGGAGATGCTGGAATGGTAGCTGTACTGGCTAGTTTATGTCAACTTGGCACTAGCTCGAGTCATTTGGGAAGAGCGAATCTCAATGGAGAAAATGTTCTTGCCAGAATAACCTGTGGGCAAGCTTGTGATATATTTTATTAATTGGTGATTGATATGGGGAGGCTCATCCCTATGCTACCCTTGGGCTGAATGCTATAAGACAGCAGGCTGAGCAAGCCATGAGGAGCAAGCAGAGTAAGCAGCACTTCTTCATGGCCTCTACATCAGCCCCTGCCTCCAGGTTGCTGCCCTGCGTGAGTTCTTGTCCTGACTTCCTTCAGTGACGGACTGTGATGTGGAAACATATAAATGAAATAAACCTTTTCCTGCCCACGTTGCTTATGGTCATGGTGTCTCATCAAAGCAATAGAAAGCCTAACTAAGACCATGGTGCAGACATGTAACTAGGTCAGCCTAGGCCCGCATAGCAAGATTCTTCCCCTCCCCAGATCAAAGGGAGGGGGCCGTCACAGTAAGAAATCCATTCTTATTCACATGAAATCAGAAAAGACTCATGACCAGCAGACCCACAGGAAAGATAAATGTTGAAGGATGCTCTTTAGACAGCAGCCCAAGTGAAGAAGGAAGGGAGGGAGGAAGAGGGATGAGATGGGAAATAGGGTCTCCATAAGTGGATGTCAGGTGTGTAAGATAGATCATCTATGAGAGAGAGGTCCATCACAAAGGACAGGAGCAAGTGGCATTCTTACTTGAGTCCTTGCAGCCTAAAGGAGTGACAGTTAAGGAATGTCAGACCCGGAGTGTGGCCGTCAGGACCTAGAGCTCTCCTTCATAACACCCTTAGAAGAGCTGTACCACAGCAGCAGTTCCTTGAGCATGGAACTAAGTTAAATGATTGGAACAGAAGTAGACGGCAGTTTCCCAATATAATTGAAGTACAAAAATCAATTAAAGCCTTCCTGCAGTGTTTTCTGTGTCCCACACTTCTCTAATGGTGGGAGGTATTTTGTAAACAACCCTTGCTCCGTGCTGGCCTCTCTTAAAGTGCATTGTGCTTTAATTAGACTATATCCATAATGCACATAACTGGGATTGTAATTGAAAAGCTAATGATTTTTAGAAGCCAAAAGAGAAGTCAGGGCTGTTGTAGGGATGTAAACTCATCACATAATTTGATTGCTATGAAAGTTTATTGATTGACTTCTGAAACCATTTAGATATGGAAAAAGTATAACTTAATAAATTTAATAATTAAACCTAGATGTTATTTTAAGTTGATTTTTATATTATCAAAATTCAGTTTGCAAGCTCTATATTAGCAAAAAACGTCTAGGCTGCATAGGGTCTAAGTCTGAGAAGGAAGGTACCTCAGGGGTTCCAGTAAAGGTCTAGATGCCTGTATGGGAAGCCCCATCCTTACATAACTTTGTCTTTATAGCTTTAACTATGCAGAAAGCCTTAGGGTTGGTATCCTTTCTTATCATGGCAGAGGCATGTAATAGACACAGCATGCTGTATGAATTTTGCAAGGCTGCATTCTCCTGTCCACACACCTTTTGCCACAGTGAAACAGATAGCAGGACTTGCTTTTCCCATCTGTGGTCATCAGCCACCCAGAAAATAGACGGACTTGGGCAAAGCAGGTGACTGTATGCCTCCAAGGAGATACCTGCTGGCCTGAGCACATGACGTCCCAGGTTAGAGTTATCTGAAAGGAGGAAACGTCAGTTGAGAAAATGCCTCCGTAAGATTTGGCTGTATGGCATTTTTTAAATTAGTGATTGATGGGGGAGGGCTTAGCCCATTGTGGGTGATATTATCTCAGGGATGGTGGTCCTGGGTTCTATAAGAAAGCAGACTGAGCAAGCCATGGGGAGCAAGCTAGTGAGTAGTACTCCAGCATAGCTTCTGCATCAGCTCCTGCCTCCAGGTTCCTCCTTGCTTGAGTTCTTGTCCTGACTTCCTTTGATGATGAACTGTGATGTGGAAACAAAAGCCAAATAAATCCTTTTCTCCCCAATTTGCTCTTGTCACGCTGTTTCATAACAGCAGTAGTGACCCTAACTAAGACAGCCACCTTGACCATTTATTTCTCCCATTTTCAGGCCTGGTGATTGTGGGTACCAGGCTCTGTAGATTGTTCTCAGGCTCCATTCATTCTTAAATAGCCTAGCATCACCTGTCTGGGGGTGACACTGCCCCTAGTCATGCCTACAGGCCGGTCTGATCGAGACTTTAGTTAAGGTTCCCTCTTCTAGTTGACTCCAGTTGTGTCTAGTTGACAATAGAAACATAGAGTCCATGTGTCCCATGTAGGAACCCAGTCTTACCCCTTCCCTTTCCATACCTTCAGGGTATGTACCTCTCCCACAGCCTGTCTTCAAGACTGTCTTGTTCTGATTTGGCTGCCCCACACTATGGTAATGTGAAATGTTAACAGGCCTACTAATCTGGTGGAATTTATTGTAGTCCAACACGAGATATTAAGTGGCTGTTGTGTGTAGTGTTTACCCTCACTGTCAGGATGACTTGTGCTTTGCCCTGGCAGACAGGGCCCTGCCCTTCCCAGGCTGCGTAATTGGAGATGCAACAACCAGGAGCTGTGACAGAGTTCAGCACCCCATGTACGACATGCCAGCTCCCATGGTGCACGCTTTATAAAATGCTCCTTAATTCAGGGACAGAATATCATTAACTTTGTAAGTGGATGAATACAGTGGACAACCAATTTAATTAACTTCTAATGTCGGCTGTTGGATGGGAGATGGAATGAAATTATGTGTGCATCTCTCGGGCCACCAGCCAGCCTGGATGGGGCTTGGTGGCTAGGGTCAGGAGGTGGGGAGGGAGCAGCTTTGTGCCATCTCTCCTGTCCAGCCCTGGGAGCTGAAATGCGTCAGCTCTCAGTTTGTACTGGTTACAAAGGAGGACACCCTGTGACAGCGACATGCTAAATGTTGCCTTTCCCACGTGCCCCCACCACCAGTAAAGCTAGGGAGACAGGCGGTAATGCTGCCTCATCCAATTAGATTGGCTGCCTGTGAGTTTATTATAAAGGGAAGGATCAATAAAGCTCTGCATTGATTGAAACAAAAGCTTTGTTTCATTTATTATTGTTTATAATCTAATGAATGTTAAAATAACTTTGCTTTGATTTATTACTCAATCTGTTAAATTGTTTTAAAGCCAGTCCTTTAGGGGCTTACCTTTGGGGTCTGATCAGAAGAGTATTTTCTGTGAGTATACAGCTTCTCAGAAGCTATGCTTTAGGTAATTTTTGAGACTTGAGCAGGTAGTTAAGTCAGAGCTGCTCAGCCAGTTGGCCCCCAAGGGCACTGTGCTGATGGAATTTCTCCAGGAACTAATGTGTTCTGGGGACTCTTGTCACATTCCTGCCCTCAGTGAGCTTCCTCTGTAAGGCGGTGAGTCTCAGGCAGCTGGAGTAGGCAGCATTTTGCAGGAATAATGGGGTGCTAGGTTGGCCTCTGCTGCTTGGAGGAGATAGTGTTTCCATGGAGACTTGGAATAGCAGGGGGTTCCTGTGAGAATCACCTGAAGAGGAGAAAGAAGGCATGTTGTAACCTCAGAGGCAGAACTCTTGGCCAGCAGTGCTGGAGCCCTGTGAATGGCAGGTGTGTTGACTTGTGTGAGAGCACAGGGCAGAAAGTGTGCCCTTGTGGACGGCTGGTGCACTACTGCTGAGAGAAGACTGAGGGGGCAATAGCAGTGGCAGAGGCATTGCCTATTTAGAGCTGATGGCCTCACATTGGCAAAGGAGAGAATGGGATTTAGAGATAGGCAGTGGGTCTATGGTCTGTCATATTTGCACATGAAGTAGAGTTGGTGTGCAGAGGAGACATGTGGTGATGGGAAGATGCTGGGGGAGTTGGGGAAGGCCATCCTTCCCAGGGAAGCAAGAGGAGAGGAGAAATAGCATACATCCTGAATTTGGAGATTCAACTTAAGAGATCTAAGGAGGATTGTAAAACCAGCAGAGGACCTTCTAGAAAGGACCAATGTGACCTTATCAACCGAAGGTGGGGTGGAGGCCACTCTTGTAGGAGGAGGAGAAAGACAGAAAGGCTTTATTGGGTGCCCTATCTGGATCCATTGTGTTGTCACTGGGGGTGGGGGTGGGGTGGGGAGGAGACTCCAGAGAAGAGAGTGTGGTACCTAGGAATAAAAGTGCAAACCTATCATCCCATCACTGAGGAGGCTGATGCAGAAGGCAAGCCTGAACCATCTGAAAAGATCCTGTCTTCAAAAAGAAGAAAGGGAGGGAAAGAGGGCAGGGCAGTTGTCCTCTGTAGCTGAGGGACATGGCTGTCTGATTTGCAAACTGAACACCACTGAAGAGTTGGACTAGAGTGATACTGTGGTGGTGAGAGCAGAAACAAGATTGGAAGCAAATGTTTTAGCACAGTGTTAGCAAGCAGAATTCCACAGGATATGAAAATATGATAAGACCAAGTTGGGTTTATGCCCAGAATGTAAGACAGGCATTTAAATGTCACCATGCGGAAGTGGTAATGCCTCAGCCTCTGATGTTTTGAAGTTTGTTCTCAAGAGAGTAGCGCTGTCAGAGATTGATTGTAAGAGAGTGTAGGCAGGCAGCACAGAGGAGCGGGGCCACCTCCTTCCCTTGGGTTGGGGCATCTGTCAGGCAAAGGGGAGGTGTATGTGAGGAGGAGGAGAGGTGTGAGTGGTTCAACTACTCATGGTTTATTATTCTGTCAGTTCGAATTGGAACAGTTAAAATCTTTGGTTGCAGGCCTAAAGATTAGTTATTATTATGTTTTACAAAGCTTTTTTCCTGCTTGTAGATTGATTTCATTTTAAAACGAAAAAAAAAAAAAAAGCCCTGGAATTGCAGATGCTTTATCCATAGAAACAGAAACAGTATGGTACAGTCTTTTGTGAGGAATGGTTTGCCCAATTCTGTATTGCCTTTACTAAACACCCCTAGTCCTCCTACTATAGCCTCTTTGCCCTGTACTCATCTGTCCCAGCAGTGGTTACAGCGCAGGCACCTGGAGGTCCTCCCCACGGGCATTCTGGGAAATTTCATTGTTGAGTCCACAGTGCTGTGGGAGCTGCCCAACATTTTCATAGGGCATCTGACCACAGATAAAGTGACTGTTGCCCATCTCAGGGCACATGTAGGATATGCTTGTGTGATTCCCTCATGCATAGGATCTGAGAGATAAATAGCACTGTTGTATGTCTCTATTGATGAGTCGATTTGGCTTAAATTCAGGACTCAGCCATTTCCTGGAAGAGTGAGCCCCTTACAGGAGCCTAGGTTAATGGTGTGCTCTTTGCTGCCAGCATCCCAATGGAAATGATAGATTACCCAAGCCAATTTGTTTGTCACATTTGTTTGAGAATACACAGTGATAGAGGTGCTACTTAGTAATCGCTTTATCTCTTCTGTGTGGGCTTCTGCTCTAGGCCAGGAAACTCCCAGGTTTGTGTGTAGCTGGAGCAGGAGTACACCAAAGCACATCTCGTCTTGACTCTGCATCAGTTTTGTCACTAGTATCTGGCCTCTGTTGTTCTGACTCTCTTATATGTGCAAGCTGGGCCTACCACTGTAACATTCAGTCAATGGAGCTATGCAGGTGGCCGCACTCCTGAGACTGGAGTGTGTCTGGATGGCTGCACTCCCCCTGAGATATGCCTGACAACTCTTCATTTCTAGCCAGTGTGGCTGCTGAAATGTCAGTCCACCTGGCCAGACTAGCTCCCCTCTGCACACCCCCTGTCATGTACCCACTGCTGGGGGTCTGAACCCAGAGTGCATTATGCTAGGTCAACCTCAGCATCCCAACACTGAGCTTGTCAGGAGCTCTGCGTGTTGCCTTGGTCTTCAGTGGTGTCAGGGCTTTCGCCCCACACTCACAGCTATGGCAGAAACACAGTGGAGGCTGAAGGCGGCTCGTTAGCAGAAAACTAATAAGCACTGGTGACAGATTTATACATATGTAAAATGTATTTTAATTGTTTTTAGCAGGAGAGGCAAGGAATCAATACTCGAAGATGTGTAGTATGAACATGCTCTTTGCTCGGGGGTCTTCTGGCTGCAGGCCAGTGCACTGCCACAAGATCCTGTGCCCTGTGGTGAAAGGTGTCCTGGTGTATTGATACGGCGGCAAGAATGATGGAAAGTTGGGCTGAGCTTTGACTTTGGGTATTCATTAGCGCTAATCATGGAGTTTCTGGCTAGAACTGCAGTTTTGATGTATACACTATAGCTTATTTCTGTTTGTTTATCATAAACCTTATACTATCTTGTCTGCCTTCTCATGTAAGAGTCAATGCTTAGTGTCCAAAGTGGTCTTCAGTACACTCTCTAGTTCCTCTTCTCCTGAGACAGGTAGAGAGGCATCCTACTCAGAGCTGTGTGTCATGTGGCCTTGGAGCAAGTGTTAGGTTCGGCTGGGCCCAGCCCTGCAATTTTCTCTTCTGGCCCATAGAGGAGGCTCAGTCCCTGCATCTTAATGACACATAGTCTCTCTCATTGATGCAGCCTTAAGAAGGCAAACTGAAAGATGGCTGCTTCCAAGTTCTGCTGTGAAGGTGCCTCACTCCCATGTGTGACCAGAGGAAAATGTGACTATGGGTCTGGCTGGACTATTCACAGAGCAGAGTGCCTTCTTGCCACAGTGCAAATGGGGACAGAGGACGAGAGCCAGCAGAGCCTTGGAATCTTCCAGAGGCAAGGGTCAATGTGATACACAGAGCACCTTGTGAATGAGTGCCTGGCAGGATGTGGGTGGACGGGAGGAAGAGTGAAAGAAAAACTGCAGGATTCCAGGGGACGCTGGTTTCTGTGGCTGAAAGCGTGGAGGTGAGCTGTGTGGGAAACCAGAGGGCTGGGGCATGGTCAGGAGATATCTTGGGATTGATAGGACATAAGATGACATAAAGAAGAAAGGGATTGGATAAAGCCCTTCCCCACTGTGGAGTAGCCCATATGGTCTAGGGAAGCAGGTAGAATTCCACATAAGCATATACCAGATGGGGCCCAGCTTCATGAGAATGTCATGTGTACAAACACATAGACCAGGCACCTTGACTGCAATACTGGAGTGGAGTTTGCTGCATTGACAATCAGAGTTTTGTGGCATATGATAGCCAGGGGAGATTAAAACCAAGCACTACTGCAAAAGAATTTGAGTTTTACCTTTGAGAGGCCCAAAGAAGCCATTTGTGCTGCCAGCGGACATAGTCTCAGCCTTTTGCTGTGCTGTCCTTGGGGTCTAATGGCAAGTAAAGATCAGGCTATTCCTATGTGGATTCTGAGGAGGAAATACCAAACCAATTCTTGTGTGGACATTGAGCTGGGGGACAAAATCTTAGACTTTGTGGATATTCTGTCCAGGGGGAAGTAGCCTGTTCCTGTGTGGATGCTGAGTTGGTAGACATTGAGCTGGGGACCAGACCCTTATGTGAACAATGAGTTAGGGGACTAGACCTGTTCCCATGGAGACCCTGAGCTGGGGGACCACACTTTACTGTGTGGTCACTCTAGTGGGGTTCCCAGACTGTTCCTGTGTGGACATTTGAGGTAGGAGCTGATTAATTTCTATACCTTGGTCCTTAATTGTTGAAGTCATTTGTTTTCCAACTCCATTTTTCATAATAGTAAATCTCATCTGTGCCTGCCATGTGGTCGTGGAGTATATGGTGGTGGGTGTGGTATCAGATGCGTGAACCTTGGAGAGATGAGCCTAGGTCTCCCGAGGATTCCACTCCTGAAAACATGTGTGGCCTGGACTGTGCAGCATGGGACAGCAACCCAGTGGCTGTTTGCTTGTTGGCTGACCAGTGCTGCTTGGAGCTGACTTACCGTGCTGGGGGATGGGAGGTAGTGGATAGGAGGTGCTGACCACCCTCTGGCCACCTTTGCCTCAGCTGCTGGTACTGAATGACGGTGTGTCTCCTCTGTCTTCTTTTGTGGTCCAGAATCTCACATAGTAGAGAACCAGTACTGCCCTGACCCTGTCTTTCTTTTTGCTCCTACAGGCACTAGGAAGTTTTTATTTTCTTCACGAATCCTTAAAAAACATCTACCAGTTTGACTTTAAAGGTAAGACTCCATGCCGGCTTCCATGATCTGTTTCTGCAGCCCATCCCTTGGCCTGTCCTCTCCAGGTCTCCCTGGCTTTGTTGTCATAAGAAGGCCTGCATGGTCTGGATTTAGTGTCACTTATTCTTCTTAAAAACCTGTCACCCTGGCTTCCCTGGGGGGAGATGCTGCTGACCTGATCCTCTGCCTGTCCTGAGTCAAATGCCAAAGCCTCTGCCCTCTTCCGCTAATCTTAGTGAACTCTAGGTTCCTCCCCTCCCCTCCTCTCCCCTCCCTTTCCTTCCTTTCCCTTTCTTTACTTGGTTTTTCGAGACAGGGTTTCTCTGTTTAATAGCCTTGACTGTCTTGGAACTCATTTATAGACCAGGCTGGCCTCAGACTCACAGAGATCTGCCTGCCATCAGGGCTCCAACTGCCTATTCCATTCTATCACTTCTGTTGTATATGAACCTTCTTGAATTCAATGCCCATCTGGGGCCAGATTATGTCACTAAGTTCATGACAATTATAAAAATAAATGTTACATAAAATGTTCTCACACATTTAAGTGTTTGGTTCCCAGCTGGTGATTCTATTTTGGGTTAGTAGTTGTGGAGTCTTAGACAATGGGGCCTCTCTAGAGGGTACTGGGTCACCATAGTCTGGCATTGAGATATAGCCCACTTCTGCTTCTTGATCTCCAAATGTGAACAAGTTCTTGCCATTAGAGCCTCAAGCCACCTCTGCCAACACCCCTGCTAAGACTTTCTGCCGTGATGGCTTGTATTCTCAAACCCTGAGCCAAAATAATCCTTTTTTAGGTTACTTTTTGTCAGGTATGTGTAACCATTGACCACCTTCATCAGCTGGTTCAGGTTCACTGTTGATGTTCACCCAGAGAGAGTCCCCCTAGGAGAAAGAGTAGCTGTCTTTTTGGAATTGCTTTAGCGGCCTATCTAACCTTATGATGAGCAGGATTCCTGCCAACAGAGTGCTTGTCACTGCTTCTGCAGCTTCAGTACACACGTGGTTTTCAACAAGCATGTGGCTAGGATGAGGTGGCCAGAGCTGCTTTTCCAGGACTCCATGAGCATCAGGTACCAGAGCATGTCTCCAGCAGTGACATTCAGATATGGGCGTTTTTCTGCAATGCTAGGGTAAGACACAGAATAGCCTCTTAAACATGAACATCTGAGTGGTGGTGGCACACAGGCCTTTAATCCCAGTACTGGGGAGGCAGAGGTAGGCAGACCTCTGAGATTGAGGTCAACCTGATCAACAGAGTAAGTTCCTGGACAGCCCCCCACACACAAGAGAACACCAAACTCAAGAGGTTCTGAATCCATAGAACAGTTTTCATAAGAAACTATTTGCATACATATTTTACTACTAAATGAAGTTAGTCATATTGTGCCTTGCAAATGCACAGTTCATCCTGCAAAACCTCCCATCGCCACTGAAGCAGTGCCATTGTAGGCATGTGCTTAGCATGTTTCTTTCTGGAATGAGAGTCAATGCTGCAAACATCTAGTGGTATCTCCTGGTGGCTGCTGGCACTGATAGAGCCTACTCGGTCATCTTAGGCTGGGATGGGCACACAGTACTTACTCTCCTGATTGATGGGAGTCACAGCAAGAAATCTTGATAGATTTAAGAATTAGTAACCTGATTTGAAAAAGTAAGAACCTAATTGGGAATTTAAGGAGTCTTTAAAAGTACAGCAGAGAAAGATAGAGGGGACTTCTAATTTCTGGTCCAGAATATATTGCTTGGAAGATGTGGCTCCCATTCTCACAGATGCAAGCAGAACAGCTTTTTTGTATCCAACAGGAAATATGGTCATAGGGCAAACTCACCCCCCACATCCAGACAGACAGGGGCATGGTTGCCAGGAGCAGGCACCTCTGGGTGTGTACATGCAACAGGATTTGACTGGGTCCAGGAGGCTCGTGTGATTGAGCTTGAGGAGGAAGGCTTTCAGGATCCATGTGTTTGAGTTTTTCTTCTAGGAGTCCCACATGATCTCACAGGCAAAGTCAGGTACCGTATTCTGCTTCACAGAGCCTGCTGTCAAGGAAACCAAGTCTCCAGATGACTAGACTCTCACCAGAACCCATCTGGCCAAGAAATTGAGATAGTCAACTCAGCTTCTAGCCTACTTCTTGTGAGATGCAGGGCTGCCAATCAGTGGGAAGATCACAGCCTGGGGCAGGTGTAGTGGAAGACAGGCGCTGCTCTTCGTATGTGAGATGTCTCCCGGGAAATTCTCAGGCAGCAGAGGCAAGCACAAGGATGGGAAAAAGGAAGATGGAGTGTCTGACACATAGCGGCCAGGGACGTGGCCCTAGCCCAGCACATCTATCTGCTTCTTTAACCCAGTGGCTCATGTTCTGTCCTCAGCAGCACGCTAAAGACTTAAAAGTCAGGTTAAGGAGATGAACCAATTCTCTGGCACAGACTCAAATATGACAGAGATCTGGAGCAATTGTGCTGGGAATTTAAAGTGAGTGTGGTTAAGATGCCCAGTGCTGAGGTGCAGGAAAGTAGAAAATGAAACTCACAATAAACAGAAAAAAGAAATAAAGATTAGAGACAAAGTTAATGGAATTGAATATAGGAAATCAGAGAAAATTGGTTCTTAGAAAACATCTATCAAATCGACACACTGTTAGCCCCATGAACCAAGAACAAAAAAAGAAGGAAGGTACAAAGTCTTGATAACAGAAATAAGTAAGGGACCACCACTGATACCAGGGGAACAACAATTTTATAACAAGTCTGTGCCTATAAATTTAATAATATGGCGGAGCAACTGCAGGAACAGCACAGGCTGAACACTTGTGCAAGGGCTTTACAATTGAAAATACCTACACCTGTGAGTGAAGCTGAGTCAGAGGTAAACCTTCTGAAAAACAGCGCCAGGTTCAGCAGGTTCACTGGGGAGCTCCTGAGGAAACCATGGCATTCTCTACGAAGTTCCCAGGTACAAGCCAAGGAGCACCTCATGGCTTGTCCTGCATGCCAGCACTGCTTGAATCCCCAAACCAGACGGAGACACTGGAAAGAGGGAGATCGACAGACTGCTTCATGAAAACAAAATGCAAGAGTTCTCAGGAAGATGTTAGCAATGTGTAAGGAGGATTATGCACTATGAACAGTTGGAGTTTACTCTAGTCATGCAATTGACATCACATTCTAAAACCAGCCAATAAAATTGTTCACACCATCTGTTAAAGACAGAAAACCTCATGGCTGCGTCAGTAGATGCAGAAAAAGTGTATGGCAGAATCCAGCAAATGCTCTCATCAAACTAGGAATAGAGATGACCATCCTCTACTGAACAAGAAAATCAGCTGCAACACCCCCTGGAAAAATGAACGGAGTGTCATTACAGAGGGATCTGGCTAGCCACGAGAGACGTGAGCAGGTGGAAGATGCTGGTCTGATGGCGCTACACTGCAGGATCCCAGCTGTAACTGTCTAGAGATGGAAGTTCTCTAGAGACATAGAGAGGTGGAGTAAAGTGATATGTCTGGGCATAGAAGACATTTTGGACAGAAAAATTGGTGTCATATGGTACATGACAGTTGTGTGCTTTTGTCAAAACCCATAGCACTGCAGCATGAAAAGCAAAGCCTGAAGTACACTGGACTTCAGTGGGTAGCACACTGTATGCAGACGTGTGGAGTAGGTATATGTGCAGTCTCTACTGCCTCTGAAAATGACATTTTTAGGATGTGCCCTTCCATCCCATGTCTTCCTTATCCCCAGGGAACAAGATGCTCGCTGGATTCCTTCTAAGCACAGTGGCTTCCCGCAGGCCCTGCCATTCCTTCACTTACGTTTACATGTAGACCCACTTGCCCTCAGCCATGGAGCACAGCCCCTTCTGTACCCATGAGGTGTTCCTCCTTGGTATATGTCTTCAGCTGAGACATGGGCTGCTAGGAGGGGTGTTGCAGTGCGGCCAGAATTGCTGAGGAGCCCAGAGTGAGCCAAGCTTTCGACTGGTGTGTTCTTTCACTGGTGTGTGACATTTCCTGACTGTGTAGCTGACTGTTCTTACTGTCCGTCTGATCCACAAGAATAGCCATGTGGCTGAGTGTTTGACAGCAATGTGTGTATGTGTTCTTTCCCCTTGCCTAACTGCTTCCCTGTCTGAGTGGGTCCCTTTTCATCTCAAGAGCACAGGGCCACCAAGGGATGGATGTGATGACAAGAACATTTTAGTTTTGTGGGTCTGAGGGAGGGGCATCACACAGCCACTGACAAGTCTATTGGGAAAGTTACCTGCCTGGATACCCCAAAAGTATCTGTTTGAACACCTCTCTGGTGGAAGCTTCTACTCCCCGGACTTCCCAGTGCCCTTCCACCAGACACTCGGCCACCCTAGCATGACTGGGTACTACTATATGTACCAGATACCCTCCTGTGGGATTGATGGGTGTCTGCAGCAAATGTTCCTGTGACCAAGTGCACTTCTGCCCCAGCACAAGGCTCACGGGGACCTCTCTGACCCTGCCTACCTACCCTGGGTGCTGGCTCCATGCTCTGCTGAGGCTTTGTTCTCTCTGAGTGAGGAAGACACAGAGATATAGTTGCCCTTCTACAGTGATGGTGGTGGCGTTGGCTTCAAAGCTAAACACATTCATGTTCTCTAGTATCCACTTGAATCTGAGGAATATAATCAGAGACCCATGGTGCATTTAGCTCATAGCTGACCCAGTCCCTGGACAGGCTTCCCTGGGCTTTCAGTCCCTGTTGCATTCATTATGAGCCATCAGTACAGCCAAAACCAGATCATAGCCCTGAACGGGGACCCCTAACTCTAGCTGTTTCCGTAGAATCAAAACTTTGTTTTTATGTGGGTTCAGCCTCTTTTCTTTATGTCCTGGAGCTGCACACCTCAGCCAGCTCCTGCTGTCTACTTTCATCCCTAGTGTGGAAAATACTCCAGAATGGGAAAGTCTTGCTGCTCCTAGAATGTGAAAACATCCTTAAAATCCTGGCAGCCGCTGGCCCAAAGCTAGTCTCTAAGAATCTGCTTGACAACTCAAGAACTTCTTTCTATTCTTAGCTCAGGGATCGTGGGGTGCTGGGACTGGTAACCAGGGTACAAGACTGTCTGGGCTACGTTCTGGCCTTGGGAACCAAATGTTACCTGACCCTTCTGGCACCTTGCTGAGGCCAGCAGTTCTCTTGCCCTGCCTGCAAGGGCTGTGAGAAATACATTCTCATGCTTATCGTGTACTGCTGAATGTGGGACACTTGTCCACAGAAAGGACCTCTCTCAGGCCTGCCTGTGAAGGACTCAAACCAGGGCCAGTCACAGTGCTGTCAATCTGGGAGAGGTAGGATGGCAGCTAGCAAGGCAAGCCTGAAGAGTACCTGCCCTGTGTCCCTGTCTTCATCTCATGTAAAAATTGTTCCCTGGAATATGAGTAATGTCATTCGTGTGTGAAGAGGAAATCGATATTATTAAATAAATTCATGTGAAGGTCTGAGTGAATGGTAATTCCACAGCCCTCTTAAATATATTCACGGCTTTCAAAGAGGGTGCCAATTAGCCCCTGTAAATCTGCAGGCTGGGAGCTCTTAGGGGATAATGAAGTAGAGTGTCAGGTTCCAGGTCATGGAACAAGAATTTATGAGCCACAGGTGCCTCTGGAGCAGCTGTTGGCCCCTTGCCTGCTTGGAGGCATCCCTCTGACCTAGGGGCTGCTTTGGTAGGGCATGGCACCCCCAGTACATGTGACTGGTCAGTAGGGTATAGTGACGGAATCCTTAATTCATGTATCTTTCTCTCTTTTCCAGCTAAGAAGTATAAAAAAGTCACTGGCAAAGAGATTTATTCGGACACTTTGGAGAGCACGCCCATGCTGGAGAAGGAGAAGTTCCCACAGGACTACTTTCCCGAGGTGTGTGAGGACTGGTGTCTCCTCATCAGCACACTGATTATCAGAATGAGTGAGTTAGAAGTGGTGTAGGTCTGACTGTCATCCACTGTCAGCAGTCACAGCACCGTCACACTGTGGGGCTGTTTTCCTTGGAGTTTGGGGGTGATCTGGGCTGCCCTGGATAAGGGCACAGAGAACCTAAGAGCTCAGGTTTTGTTGTTACTAAACTTAGAGCTTCACTTGTGGGCACGAAAACCACTCCCCAAAGACAAGGAAAATGTCTTCATTCTCCCTTGGGCTGATACTGCGACTGGGAGTCTCTGTGTTGTATGTGCCATGCTGTGCAGGAATTATGCACATGGTATACCTTCACCTTCCTGGGGGTTGCTGGAGTGAGAGCTAAGACCCAGAGGAAACTCTGGGTTGCCTCAGTCGTGAAGACACAGAAGCTAACACAGAATTGGTGGGTTAACGATACATGCTAGCGGTTGCATGCTTGATAGAGTTTAGAAATTAAAAGGTCAAAAGCTGCTTTCTGCCTCTCTACTCAGATATAAGTAGCTTCCTTCAGGCTTCATCTTACACCCTGCCCTGAATCGTCTGTTAAGGTTCGGTAGATGTTGGATGCCCTGGCTGGAAGGTTTTTAGATGCCGAGGTGGGAAGAACTGAGATTGGCCCCTGATGATGCTGGTTGTTCATACATGTCCCACCTTCGTCATGATGTTGGAGGCGCTCTCACCAGTCCCAAGGACTGCTCTGTGGTTCTCTCTTATGAGATGGCTGCACTGTGTAGTGGTACACTTGCTCAGAGCTGGTTTTCAGCAAGGCCACACACAAATTTATTAACTTGCGTTGTAATTGTGCCTTGCCTGAAAGGATCATGGCCGCCTCTTGTCAGCTTGTGGCTTGGCATCCCCATTCATTGTTCTCAGGTCAGAGATGTTCCCAGTCTCTTGTCCTCTGCTGGCTCAGGTCTACCCTGGCTCAGTTTCTTGGCCCTTCTGCTTCAGGCATCCTGAGAGTGGAGGAGGGTGGCGCGAAGGTTTCAGTCTTCTGTGTCTGTATATAGTAACACCTGAATCTGAATGTTACTGATAAACACGGAAGGACTCCATGGATGTTGTTCCCATGAAAAAGCCATGAGCCCAAAATGCCAGCTTTAGAGTCCAGTTACTACTGATTTGGGATTTCTTTACCCAGAAGTCTCTGGGATCTCACTCACTATGTCATCTCTCATTCAAAATGGCCAGGGCTTGAGGAGCTCAAGTAGAAATGATGGGTGCTGGGGCTCTGGCTTTGAGGTGTTCCCTTGCAGGCAGGTGGTGTTCACTGAAAGGTAGCTGAGCATAGGCACAAGCTGTGGTGTGTGTTCCAGTTCCCTGGGGAGGCAGTGTTTGAGATCACCCCCTCCCCACACCACACATCTCTTTCCCCCCTTTAAATACTTCTTTAAACTGTCTCACATACTTAGAAGTTGGCAAACAGACAGACATGTGGGCCCCATCCAACTAGAGTGAAGCTGTGACCATACACACTCCCTGTGTCTTGTGTGTGACTGTTACTGAGGCCCTTACCCTGTACTCCCTAGTAGGCTCTTCTGAGGACAGTGTCTGCCCTCTCTTAGAGTGCAAGTGTGCCTAGTTTCTATTGAGCCCTGCACTGTGCTCTGTTTTAATTCTTGGGGATGCAGCTGCACTGTGCATCACCCGTACCTCTGCACATAACAGCAGATATGTGGTGTCCTCAACAAGAACCAGCGTGTAGCCTCCATCCCCCACAGCCATGTGTGGCCTCCCTGCTCCCTTTTTCTCACATCACTCCTTGAATTCCAAGCTGGAATCCCATCATAGTTTCATCTACTGCACTAAAGGCTCAAGATGTGTGTCACAGCAAAGTGTATCCTGAGTGGGCAGGAGTAGGGAAAAGGCTGGGGCTGTGGACATCAAATGAAAGGCTCTTGCAGAGATGTGCCTCTGGCCCCCAGCATCTTCAGCCCTTGCTTGTAAGAATTCTTCCAAGGGCCTCCTTGTTCCTACCTGCAGCCTTGGGGCTTCTCTGACTAACAGTTCTCTTGCTTCACTAAACCTAGTGGCCTCAGGAATCAAAGTCTGTGAAATCTGGGGGTCTTGGCTATACCCTACCACCCATATAGGGAGGATACCCTTTGCTCTGAAGGCCAGTTCTCTGTCCCTTCATAGCACTGACAAAGTAGAACCTGCATCAGGACAGAGTATGAGAGGCTGACTCCTTCCCACAGGAACGTGACCACTGCCTGGGTCCATCCCTTCCTGTACTTAGCAGACCGTTGGTCAGGACCTCATTCACGTTGTCTGCAGGCAGAGAAAAGGATGCATCCCTGTTGTTTTGTTGAGTCAGGGTTTCATCATGTAGTCTTGTCTGGCTTCGCAGAGATCTGACTGCCTCGTGAGTGCTGGGATTTAAGGCGTGCAGCAGCATCCCTAGGATATCTTTGAAGGATGAACTCTCATCTTGGGAAGGCCACAGGATGTCTTTAGGTGGACCCCTGTCTTCACTTAGAACAAGTTGCTGTCCACCGTTGTCAGCTGGTTCCCAGACCCCTGTGGTGGCTGGCTCCTGGGCCTGCAGGGAAAGTGCGTGCTGGGGAGTGTACCCTTAAGTCTGGGCTGTGCAGTGCGCTCTCACGTGTCCTTTCACCACAGTAATGAGCAGAAACAAAACCTCATTTGAAAGCCACAAACTCCAACACCTCCTGTTAGTTCCGTGGTGCTTCTTAATGCACAGAGGCTCACAGAGCATGTTGTGTTCCACAGGGTGGGGCCCGGGGCCCCAGAGCAGAAATCACCAGCAGCAGCTCTATTTAGACCCTCGGTATCCCCTCCTGGGCTTGCCCCTTCATGCCTTCTGCCAGGCCGTCACTGCACCCAGCACATTTAGGGGAGAGAATTAGTTGAAGACTGATCTCTCTTTCTTTTATTGCCATCACTTAAGGATAATCTAAATGTAATTACCGTGATGGAGGCATAATGCAATTCCAAATAATGACGGCCCTCTGCTTCTAAAACTAACAAAACTTTCCCTGCTGATTTATGGGTGCTTCTGGCTCAGTATGAATTTCAAATGACGCCTCTGGGAGCAACACTCCAGATAACGCGAGGCCATTTTTAAAAAGCAGATTTGTGTAGTCGATCGGACTGAGTCATTTTTTTCCTCTTGGCCGTGGTGAGAAATTGGTTGTTACCATAGATCACAGGCCCTGCTGCATGTGCCCATGAAAGATGAATTAATTCCACTAATGCTCCAAGCAGGCCTTCCTCAGTGGGGCCGCGTGGTGATAACCTCCTGCAGCCCCTCTGTTCTCCGCTGCGATTTATGTTCTCTCAGTAGATGAAGCTGCCTGGATTCGCAATCCATCTGCCGGCTCAAGGAACCCCATTAACGGGGAACTGAGCAGAGGCCACACGAGGTGAGCGCTGTGTCCTCCTCCTAGGCCTATGTGGGTTCCATTGCTGACCATGGTTCCTCTAAGAGAGGAGAAGCCATGTGAACCTGAGTGCCATCACCCCAGAGACATGAGAACCTTGCCGTCCCCATCGGCTCAGAGGAGTTCATAAGGGAAGGTTTCAGAAGGTTGGCAGTGAGAGGAAAGTCCCAGAACATGATCTCCTGGAAGTGAACCATCAAAGTCGAGCCCCACCTACCTTCTGCACACTGCTCCCATCTGCAGTGGCCAGGGGACAGCTTTGTAACTGGGAACTTCTAGGACTTCCAAGGCCTTTACTATGGCCTGGGTTCCTGCCTCTATGTCTGTCTGTGTGGGCCTTCCCCACCCTCCATACCAAACATAGTCATAAGTAGGTGTATGTTTGTGTTTACATGTGCATGGTTAGTTCCTTTGCATGTATTTGTGTATACTGTACATAGAAGGTCTCAGGGAGGCCCTACTAAGGAGTCTCCTTGTCAAAAAGGCAGCCCATGGTCACTGATGAGGGTAGGGTATACTCCAGTAGGCTAGTCCCATGTAGCAATTACCCAAGTGCTCATCCTTGACCATAAAAGGGAGATGAGTTGTCAGAAAGATTCCAGAAACAAGGAAATGGATCCAGTTCTGTTCCCTTCTTCTGGTTGCTGGCAGTCTGAGGAAGTTTGGGGCTCATTTCTTTCTGGCTGAAGGGAGAACTTTGCTCTGCAGACCTCCTTTCAGGTCATGAAGGGAGTGGACTGTCTTTCAGGTCACTGAAGGGAGTGTGGGATGCTGAAGGAGGGATGTTTTTTGAAGCTCAGTAGAGCCCACTGGCTCTTGGGAGGACAGAGATGCACCTCCACTCAGACCCAGAAAATGGACAAAGCCAAGGCCAAACACTGTGGGCGTGTCAGAGTGCCTTGGGTGGCACTTTGGGTGCCATTCTGTGACAATGTCGACAGTGAAGTCTGAGTGATCATAGTTGTCGTGATGAGTGGGCCTCAGAGGCAAGATGTTCTGTAAATATTTTACCAAACTGTCGGGTTTTACAAATATTAACTGTATATTTCATAAGATTCACCTATAACTCATGGAAAGTCTCACATCTAGCTAGAATCCTAATTGTAGTTATTACCAATATCTGTTACAGAAAAAGCACACTTTTTGTTGTGTATTCAATTAGTAATTTGATGTTGAAGTCAGTGCTCTAGTATGGAAATTTAATTTTTACAACAATATGCATGTGTGTATTCAAAACACACAAATGTACATGTGTACCTTAATTTACACAAGTTTGAAAACTAAGGAGAAGATTATTTCTGGTTCTGAAATTCATAAATGCCTTTCATTTGCTTTGGCAGTGAAGCTGTTGCCCACTGTATAATTGTAGGCAAAGTGCAGGTATTCAATTTGGGGTCAGAGCTTGGAAGTGTGACTATAGGTGTGAGCTTGGAAATATGACTGCAGGTGAACTTTGCTGCTTCTCTGGGGGAACCTTTAGGAAGGGATAGGTGACCCCAGGATGGCTGATCCTCCCAGTGGAGCACACTGCTCTGTGTTATGTCCAGTTCTATATGTTGTGAGCCTGTGCATACTGGACCTTAAGACAAGTGTAGGCCTGGTCTTGGATGAAGAGGAACCCATGCTGTGCTGCAAGCATGAACTCCCAAGGTGCTGAGAACGTGGTGAGTGTAGGACCACACAGAGTGATGCCTGAGCTTGGGAGAGGTGGCCAGGTCTCTTTGTATCAATCATAAGGACATCCAGTGTAGATTCTATATTAGTTATGATGCTGACTGTATTAGTCAGGGTTCTTTAGAGGAACATAACTTATAAAATGAATCTCTATCTATCCTATCCTATCTATCTATCTATCTATCTATCTATCTATCTATCTATCTATCTATAAATAGGGTATTTAATAGAATGATTTACAGGATGTGGTCCAAGTGTCATGGAGTTAAACTGAGCTATTTCTGTTATGTAGAGGAGTAAGAGACTGAAGACAAAACTGCCCTATCCTACATCTCTGAATCCTCATTTTGTTTTCTTTTATTCTTATTTTATGTGTATGAATATTTTGTTTGCATGTATGTATGTGCACCATGAATGTGCCTGGTGCCCAAGGAGGTCAGAAGAGAATGCTGAACCCCTGGGAACTGGAATTAGAAATGATTGTGAACCACCATGTGTGTGCTTGGAACCAAACTTGGGTGGGTCCTCTACAAGAGTAACAAGTACTCCTAACCAATGATCCATCTCTCCAGCCCTCTTTGTATCCCTCTTAAGGCAGATAATGTTTTAGAAATTAATTAATTCCCTTGTGGTCACTTATACCCCTGCCCTCCTGGGCACCATGGAAAAGATGCCCTCTTCCCTGGTCCTCTGCCAGCCACAAAGTACCCAAGCCTCTCAAGACTCATCTGTTCTCTTCTGTCCCCAAGACAGAATACCAGGCACTCTCCTTAGGGAAATGAGACACTTGTTTCCGCCTCCCATTTGACCTGGGGGTGCGGGAGGACCTCCTCTCTGCCCACAGGAATTCTGCTCCCAACACTGAGAGGCCATGAGGTGACTTTCTTCTGTAGAGGGGTGTAAATTAAAAGTAAAGTAGAATTTAAAGTTCAGTTCTTTCATTCATATACATTGAGTGCTGGTAAGGCCATTGTCCCACAGGCAGGTCTAATTTCAGCAGACTGCTTCATGTGCCTTGTGTGCACATGAGCAGTGTTGGTAGCAGTGCTGCAGCAACATTGGGACTGGAAGCTCGCTTGGGAGGCCCAGCAGTATGTGCGGTGTATCTGAGACTATAGTCAAGAGCAAGTCCAGGTTCTTCCCCTCTCTTTTTCCCTCCCCTTCCCATGACTTTCTCTGCTTTTTCTATTTTTTCATCATTTCAGAACCAAGCAGGGGCTTCCCAGACTCTGAACTGAAGATAGATGTTATAAAGTAATCCCATAGTAGCTCAGAATTGAGTATAATAAAGAGTTCTTTATTCAGGGATAGACTCACAGATCACAGTCCTCTGCATGGTGGGGAACAAGGACTGAATCCAGAAGTGGAACACATGCAAGCTTTAAGGCTGCATTTATAGTATAAGAGACCACGCCCAAAGAGGTTGGTATTTTAAAGGCCATTGGCTGAAGGAGTTCCCACAGCACTTAGTAGTGGTTGTTTGTTTGGAGGGAGAAAGCACGGGGCAAAAGTGACCACTCCCTTTCTTTAGTCCAGCCTTCAGTTAGTAGCTCTAGCTTGAGCACTAGGTAGTTTGTCAACCACAGAAAGTTTTTTCCCACAGTTTTGGAACCCAGCAAGTGCAGAATCCAGAAGCTCGCAGAACATCTGGTGAGGGCTGCATCCTCTTCCAAAGAGGACCTGGCTACCTGCCCGCCATAAACCCAAATACATGTTCCCTTGTGGCAGAAAGCAGGCAAAAGATGAAAAGATCCCCTTCATCAAACCCCTTTGCAAGAAGGCCCAGCCCTGGTGACAGGATCACCTTTCAGAGGCCCCTGCCTCTCAGCCCCATCAAATTGGAGGTCAGCTGACAAGATCAGGATTTAGGGGCCATTCAGACCACAGCTCCTGCTCTGCCTAGTAGCTGCCCCACATGTGGATGAACACTGCATGCTATATCACTGCTGGGAGTGACCCTTAGAGCTAGTAGATCGTGAGTTTGAGGCCAGCCTAGACTGTGTAGCAAGACATTGTCCCCAAAACAAACAAGCAAGCAAAGGATGGGACTCTTCTTAGCTGTGCCATGAGCACAGATGGACCCTGGGGCTTCCCATTTCTCTGTTGCTGATGGTGTAACCTTTACTTTTCAGTGCAAATGGTCGAGAAAAGGCTTCATCAGGACGCGGTGGTGCATTGCTGACTGGTATGTTCTATGGCATCTGATTACTGTCTTCACTCCATAATTTTTCTTTTCTTTTTTTTTTTTTTTTTAACATACCAATCCCAGTTCTCACTCTCTCCCCTCCTCCCACTCCTCTGATCATCCATCCACTCCTCAGAGAGGGTAAGGCTTTCCATGGGGAGTCAACAAAGTCTGGCACATCACTTTCAGGCCGGACCAAGTCCCTCCCACTGGATCTAGGCTGAGCAAGGTATTCCTCCATAGTGAATGGGCACCAGTTCAAACACTAGGGATAAATCCTGGTCCCACTGCCAGTGGCTCCATAGACTACCTGTCACTCACATTCAGAGGGCCTAGTTTGGTCCTATGCAGCTTCCCCTGCTATCAGTCCAGTGTCAGTGAGCTCCCATTAGCTCAGGTCAGCTGTTTCTATGGGTATTCCCATCATGGTCTTGACCCTTTGCTCATATTATCACTCCTGCCTCTCTTCGACTGGACTCTGGAAGCTCAGCCCAATGCTTAGCTGTGGATCTCTGCATCTGCTTCCATCAGTTACTAGATGAAAGTTCTATGATGACAATTAGGGTCGTCATCAATCTGATTGATTTCAGGGGAAGGCCAGTTCAGGCACTTTATCACTATTGCTTAGGGTCTTAGCTGGGATCATCCATGTGGATTCCTGGGAATTTCCCTAGTGCCAGGTTTCTTGCCAGCCCCATAATGGCTCCCTCAATTAAGATAGCTCTCTCCTCACTCTCCCTCTCTATTTTGGCCATCCCGTTCCCCATGTTCTCCTCTTCCCTCCTCTATCCTCCCACCCTCCCTTCTCCCCCCCCCAGCTCCCAATTTTCTCAGAAGATTTGGTCTATTTCCCCTTCTCAGGGGGATCCATATATGTCTCTCTTAGGGTTCTCCTTGTTCCCTAGCTTCTCTGGGGCCATGGACTATAGGCTGGTTATCCTTTGCTTTATGTCTAATATCCCCTTATGAGTGAGTACATACCATGTTTGTCTTTCTGAGTCTGGGTTACCTCACTCAGGATGGTTTTTCTAGTTCCATCTGTTTCCCTACTAATTTCAAGATGTCATTGTTTTTCACCACTGAGTAGTACTCCTCCACTTCATAGTTTTGAGACTGATTTTTACCCTTCTTTTGTATGTGTTGCAAACATGTTATCAAAGACTCTACTCAGTTAGAACAGGGCCTGCTGCTCAAACTGCCTGATAACTCCTCTTTTGATTGGTGAGTGATGCCACATGGCACAGTGTTGTTTACTGTTTCCTGTAAGGTGGAGGTTCAGGTGTACAAATGAAAGCCAGAAGACCTCTTATCCATCCTCAAGTGTGACCTGTGTGTGTAAGAGTCCACTGCACAGTTGAACTGGTAGGAAGACCTCTCATTAGGTCCCAGGCCACAAAGTTAAGAAAGACAGCCTGAAGTTATTGGGCACAGACAAAAGAGGCCCTAGCTCTACTTACTTGTCTGTCCCAGTGCATTCTTCCTTTGAATGAGCATTCTCCATAATAATGTCTACCTGAGAACCACACAAGCATGGCTCAGTTTTCAGCTCCTGAAACAGTTGACTAACCCCTGGTTTCTATAGTTGAGCTAAGGTACTGGCCCCTAGAGCTGGCCAGGACAATGTCCAGAATGGACATGGGGGAGAGGAGCAGAGGGTTCCTAAGATAGAGCTAATGACCCAATCCAAGAGGTGGCTGGCCACCTCTGCCACCCTTTGTCCTCGTTCTCAGGGACCAACTTCTCCCTATATGGTATAGGAGGGCCATTTAGGCATGGAGCTAGTGGCCGAGTTATTGGGCTCTCCTTCACCTTGCTGCTGAAGAGAAATGGTGAGGTCCAGTTCCAGTGCCCTGTAGAAGATGGAACATGGTAGTATGTACCTTTGGGATGGTGTGAAACCATTACCTGGTAAGGCAGATGGTCCATGGTAGCTAGAGATGCCTGGGGACTTCACCAGTCCTGGAAAAGGCTGATGCAGACTTCACTCTGGCCTCATCAAGTCCCAGGCTGCATGCTCAGACAGTGGAAAGACAGTTTTCCTGCCTGTTTTCATACCCCCGTCTTACAGGGTCTCCAACAGTGGTTCATCCCTGTTGGTTTGTTTGCTCTTGGGAGCACTTAGAGAGAGAAGCATCCTCCTCCTTGAAGCTGGGCCTACAGCTTTACAGGCAGTTCTATAATACTATCTTCTTATTTAAAGGAAATATTTTACTATTACTCTGGCTTACTTGGCCAGAGTGATGATTTATTGGAGATCTAACAGAAGACCTCATGCCTTCTGGCCATGGGGAAACAATGCTGTAGTTCACTCTAGAGTGACTAAAGATGGGTGCCCAGGACTTTGATCCTAAACTGAGGAAGAAAGTGGGATACAGAGAGGCACAGATCTGTTCAGGGTCATAAGATCCCTTTCTTTGTTCATTACAGTGCCTTCGACTTGGTGAACATCCATCTTTTTCATGATGCATCCAACTTAGTGGCCTGGGAGACAAGTCCCTCCGTGTACTCGGGTGTCAGGCACAAGGCTCTGGGCTATGTGCTCGACAGGTAGGTGCTGTCCACTAGCCACTTCTGAGCATGGCTGAGGCTGCTCTGAGGCTACTTTGTGGTGGTTTCTGTTTTCCTGTTTGAGAGTAGCCCTCTGGAATATCAGCCCATAAGGAATGTAAATTCTCCAGCTCCATCCACTGGCTAAGCAGCCCCTGAGCAAATGACTGCACATTACTTTCCTGTGTTCTACGGGAAAATGAAGAGAGCTGGGCCTTGAAGAGGAGGGGAAATGCAATGACAACGTGGCGTCTCAGAATTGCTATGGCTGTGTTTAGTTGTGGATCTAAGAATGGGTACCTCTGATGCTCTGCCTGGTTAACTCAAGGAAGCTCTGCTGCCCAATCATGGTGTTGCCTTCTTCCTGCTTTTGTCTTTTTCCTGTCCAGCAGGCCTGGTTGTGCTTCCCTGAGGAAGGGATGGTGACCTTAGTGACCACAACCTTCTGCTGGGACTCTCACATGCGCCTCTGTCTGTGACATCCTGTGTGATCCTGCATGGGTCAGGAGTAATGGACTATCATCCAGAGAAGATGGTGGCCTGTTGGGAGGCTGCCGGCGGGGCTACATGGCTTCTCTCTGACTTTGCCTACTTTCTCCCATCATTCAGTTTAGTTTTCCCACCTAGCTCTATTCTGCCCTGTCACAGGCCAAAGTAGTTTTTTTTTTTTTTCTTATTGATTAACCCATAAAACCAACACATATACAGAAGGACGTCCCACACCAGTGACCCTGACTGATAGAATGAATCTGGACCTGGGTACCAGTATCCACCTGACTTACAGATAGACATTCTCTGAAGCCCAGTCTGGAGAACACATGTGATTCTAGACTTTTCCTTATGGTCCTCAAATTGATCTTGCCTTGTGATAGGGAAGGATCAACTCTGGTTTACTCCAGCCACTTCCTGTAGACCAGGGCAGATGGTCTTGGTTCTTCCTGAGCCTCACACTATTTCCTGGAGGCCTGGCTCTGTCCTCACCCCAGAGCAAGGGCGACACATTGAGCTCAGAGGAGAGAAAATGGGGTTTTATCTGGCTTGACTCTACTCTCCTTTCCTCATCCCATGCTGACCTCCACTCATATCTTAGCCTCCCTCTGGCCTGCGTCTTGTCTCCTTATGCTTTTCCATCCCCCACACCTTTACAGAGCACTTCCTGTCTGGTCTCTGAAGTAGCTATCTATGAGTACAGGCATTTTGCTGAGCAGAGGATTCTGCAATCACCAAATCACCACCTGTCTCTGGGGCAGTCATATTGATGGTTGCTGCGTCCCTGAGAGAGAACACACTGGTTGTGATGTGCCAGGTCCTGACCCAGGCAGCAAGAAAAGAGAGGCAGGATGCAGGACATTTACTGAACCTATACAGGCTTCTTAAAAGATGTGTGTGCCTGAAGGAAAAACAGTCCCCCAGAGCTCCCAGGGAGCCATCTCTAGTCACATGTAGCATGTTGTTCCCACACCATGAAATTCTTGAGGGCAGAGCTAGCAGACTCCCATGATGGGAGATCCTAGGGAGTGTGCAAATTTCCCCTAGCATGACCAGCAGCCTAGGGAACTGTGTTGAGGGTCCCTGGCATCAGATGACATTCCAAAGAATAGCTGCTAGGGAGGTCCTTATGTTAGCCTTGAGCACAAGACCTGCCTCCTTCTTGTGCCTTGAGAGAATTTGTGTGTGTGCATCTGTGTGTGCGTGCAGTGTCTGGGTGAGTATAGGCATGTTTGTACATGTGAATGCACACATAGGTTTGTGGGGCTTGTACTGGACAAATTTGTACATGTATGTCTGTGCCATAATCAGTGTGCCCTTAATGTAAGGGGCAAAGCTGGGTCCTCTGGACCATGGTGTCACTATAGGGTGGAACTGGAACCACTGAGCGCCTTACCATCTCTCTCTTCAGTGGCACATTAGGAACTTATTCCGTGAGTTCCTCCTCTATTATCTTTATTATTATTATTATTATTATTATTATTATTATTATTATTATTATTATTATTATTATTATATCTGAAGTGGTGCTCTGCACAAGGAGTCAGGAGATAGTGTCTCACCCCTGTGCCACCATTAGACAGGCACAAGGCTAGTGACCTCTGGAGACCATGTCATCATGCGAGAGAGGTCAGCCTATGGTCCTTCTACTGGTTCCTTTCCTTCGTTAACTTCTCCAGTATAATGGAGGCCCTGGTGCTACTGGTATCATCCAGGTCCCTGCAAAAGAACCACAGATGTGGGAAACAGGCCTGATATTTTTCCTATTGTTGCCCCAGTCTGAGGGCTTGTCTTTAAAATCTGTATGCAGCCACACCTGTTCATCTGGGACTGATGCCCGAGCAGGTACTACCAAGCTTGGAGCCTGAGCTCAGTACCCACTGTGGGATACAGCTCAGGCAGTTGGAGATAGGTTTAGGTGATTGACTCCCAACAAAGCATCCAATTTCTGTGCATTTCTGTCTTCCCCACATAATCTATAAACCAAGAGGCCTTCATCCTTTGGTGTCCTCAACTCATTCTTCCTGACCCCTGTACTTCACCAGCCTCACTTTCAAGTACCTCTGGTGTGTGCCCTGCCCAGCCATGCTTGTGTGATAATGTTGCCCACTGGCTCCTGGAGTGGAAAAGTAACTGATGCTGCCCCCATCAAGACCAGACCTCCGAGGACAGTTCTGGACTGATAGTGTCTCACCTCAGGGTCATGTCTACATTTCAAGGAGATCGCTATAGTCTTGGGTAGGTGCCCCTGGAACCTCACTCCTGGCAGGTTCCTCTGTGGTGCTGGTGCGTTCCTTCATGGGGCCGTCTTGCTGGGCTAGTGAATCCGCAGCCAGCAGCAAGAGCCTTGTCTGAGTGGTTCTTCCTGCTGTTTGCTCCATGGCCTTTTTTCTAGGACCTCCCAGGGAGCTGGGAGCTGAGAGAAACCAAATGTCCATCAGTCCTGGTGACCATGGTCAGCTTGTCACTGTGGTAAGGCATTAGAATGTGTCATTGCCCTACACCACCATGCCTCCAGAAAAGCAGCCTTGGGGTCTGGGGGCCACTTTTCTGCATCTTTGCATTCCAATGAATGGCTTCTGTGGCGAGCTCAGCCAGCCGCAGATCCGGACCTCCACAGCGGAGGGCTGGGCCGCTGGGCACAAAGGGGCACTCTGCAGGAGTGGAGAATAATGGCCCGCCCTTTCATCGGGAGGCTAACCTTTTGGCAGCCACCAGCAGACTGCATTTTACTGTGCTGATTGGGGAGGACAATGCTGTACTGGCCTCTGAATGGACACCACCACCAACAGCGCTGTATTCACAGCAGCACTGGGAACCGTGTGAGCATTGTCTGCAGGCCCCACTGAGCTGCAGGAGACAGTGAGGAAGCTGGAATGGAGAGGCTGGCTTCTTTGGTTTAATCTCCCTGTCCAGCCTGTAGGTCCCATCAGACTCAGGGATAGACAGTCTTGTATCCCTGTCCACAAAAGGGAAAGAAAGATGGTGTTAAAACCAAGACTCACCAATATGTCATAACTTGCCTCCAAATCTAAGATTATACTAAAGTAGGTTATAAGGAAAGAAGTCCAAGAGCCAGTGTTGACTCAACTCTCTAGGAGCTTCAGCTGTGAGCGGCATGCCTGTCTGCACTAGAACCATTGCATGCAAAGACACATGTGTCCCTAAGACACCTGGGAGCCAATGAGGGACTGACTTCTCACTTCGGCACATGCAGCTGGAATTAACTTGCTTCGCATTCTTTCTTTTTCTTTGCAGATTTGTTTTGGAGTTTTGTTTTTCTTCCTTCCTTCCTCCCTTCCTTTCTTCCTTTCTCTTCTTTCTTTTTTGTTTTTTGAGATAGGAGCTTCCTCTGTAGCCAGGACTGGCCTGGAACTCACAGCAGTTCTCCTGCCTTAGTTGTCTGAGTACTCACTCGTATTGCTCTCTTGAGCCACCTTGCCTGGCCGGCCAAGACTTCTTGTGTCAGATAATGTGTCTATTTTTGTGTGACTTGTAGGTTTTTAGCCTTAAATAGTTATGAAAAAATTAAAATGTTTTAGATTTATTTATTATTTTATGTGTATGAGTGCTTTGCCTGCATGTGTGTATGTGTACCACACATGTGCCTGGTGCACAATGGAGGACAAAGAGAACAATGTATCTTCTGGGACTGAGCTGTGGATTCTGGGACTCAAACTTGGGTCCTTTGTAAGAAGAAGTATTCCTAACCACTGAGCCTACTCTTTAGCCCCAAGTTTTGTGTGTGTGTGTTCGTGGTGCTGAGGGGAGGGTGTATATATGTATTTATGAGGTGTTGTTTTGTTCTGAGACAGCATCTTACAGTGTAGTCCTATCTGCCTGAAACTTGCTTTGTAGACCAGGCTGGCCTTGAATATACAGAAATCTGCCAGTCTCTGCCATCTGAGTATTTGGATTAAAGGTGTATACTCCCACTTTCAGTTATGAAAACATTTTAAAGAAAAGCCATAGGTGGTTCAGAGAAGTTCAGGCAGGTTCAGAGGCCCAGGATTTTGAAGGCATCTGTGTTAGGGCCTGGGGATGCTGGGATGTCAAAGGCCTCCACCCTCTTGTGGCTCCAGGAGGTGCCTGTGCTGGTCACACTGCTGTGATACTCAGTGTGATATTCTTCTTGACACGGGGTTAGCCTTTGGGGGCATCTAGGGTGACTAAACCAGGACCCCAAGGCAGCAACTGTGAGCATGCCCTAAAACCTTCCCGAGTGCTTAGCCCATGAAATGAGATTTTTTTTTTCTGCCAAGTGACAGGAGCCTTCAGTGTTCCCTTTGAAATGTGGCCTGGCTAGTTCAACAGAGACATTTTTACATTACAACTGTGAAACCCTGGCATAAAGCACCCCTCTGTCCCCCCATTATTTTCTCACAAACACAGTCCATTGTCACAGTGCTGAAGTTAATTTGATCAACATTGGGACATTTAACTTTTATGTCCAGTGAAAAGAGTTGTTTCATGCTCATTTTGGGCATTCAAAGGAAGTGATTGCCAGAAAAATAATGTTCCTTGGGACAATCCGGAGCAATTAGTTTCCCAGGGAGAGGCTATGTGACGCCGGCTGCCACACAGCCCCTCTTTGTCGCTTTATGGATGGTCATCCGTCAGCTGTCAGGCTGCTCAAAGACCCCTCCAATCTAAATGTTTCTCTTTAGGCCGTTCCCAGAACTCGCCTTGCTGTTCAGTGAGCAGAAGAAAAGCACTGCGTCTCTAGGCAAAGGCGAGCTCCCTGCTAAGGATCTAGGTCATTCCGGAATGCTCTGCTGGCTGGCACAGAGCTGTTTCTTGCACCTCATTTGCTGTCTACTGCCCCGGAGAAGGAGTGCAGGTGTTTCTGTGGACTGTTCCTACAGCCTAAGTTTTGGAGGCCTCAGGATACCCACTGTCTGGAGCTCACCCTGCACAGCACAGAATTCCCGCAGCAAGTTGAAGGGCCTGGAGCCCAGACTTGCTGTGTTTGTCACCAGACTGAAACCCCAAGGCCCAAGCAATATGTTCTTCGTTTTACTAAGCATGGATCCAGGTGTCCGAAAAGCATGGAGAAGGCTGTGACGAGAAAAATCACACACCTCCTCTCAGTGACTGACATGTGCATTTTGCTTTTCTTCTCTTTTCTGAAGAAATGAAACAAAGTAAGGTACCATTGGTACCCTGTGTCTGTGTCCTGAGCCTCTGTGACTGCACGGTGCCACCTGAGTTCAGTGTCTGGGTTTCTTTGCGTGCTCCATGCTATTGTCTCACAAGTTGTGCGTGCGTGCGTGCGTGTGTGTGTGCGCGTGCGTGTGTGTGTGTGCGTGTGTGTGTGTCTGTGTGTGTACTACGTATGTAAATATTAGCAGCGATGCTCAGAGAATGCCGGAAATGGCTTCCTCACACTCAGCCTCCATCTACAGCATGTTTCTGCTCTGGTGGCTTCTCATCAGCTTCCCCTTGGTGGAGCCTCACCACGCTTTTGTTGAGACCCCCTATGGAAGGTCTCGGTATTTTACTGAATGGTGCTTTCCCCACTTCTGACCAGTCTTGGGGAGGCAGCATGATTTTTATTTACCTGGAGCTGGTGAAGCTAAGCATTGCTTTGAGTGCTGGTGAGCACCTGAGGCTTACGGACTGCTCTGTTTCTGGAAACCTCAGCTGTGGTTTTTCCTCCTAGATGCCTAATATAAAGCATTCAAAAGAGCTAAGGCTCTTGCATGCGGCCTGTGGGGTTTTTGTAGCCAGTGGAGCTGTCTAAATATGAGGAGCATTCACTATCTTGACCCTATGCTTAGGAAACAGATGAGAATGATGAGTGACTGAAAGAGAGGACCAGCCTTGTAGCCAGAAGGTGCAAATTAGAGGCTTGGAGCCCTCATTCTAGGGGTGCACAGTGGGCACAGAGTTCCCCAGCAGAGTGTGACATGTATCACCAAGGAGCCTGGCTTTTGCAAGCTTGGGAACAGACCCATGTGGCTATGGCCCAGAATGCCCCTAGCACATAGTGGATGCCCAGCACACTGACGCTGAGAGATGGAACCCATCCTGTCCAGAGGAAAAACCCAACCTCTCAAAATTCCACCAATAATTTTAGTCTTTACTGGAGTACTGGGAAAGTAGGTGAAGTCCAAGTTACAAGGAGCCTTGGCCAGTAGCTTACAGAGTCTAGGTATGACCCATGTCTTCCCTGTCTGTCCTGTTGTCCTTTTGTCCAGTGCACTAGGGCTGGATACTGTCCCAGGTAGTGCTGGATGCTTCAGCAAAAGGCTTCAGACAAGGGACTTGACTGAGATTCATTTCTTGCAATTCTGGAGGCTAAAGTTCAAGCTAAGGGCAGCAAGCCAGGCTCTAAAAATGGCTTATGAACACTGTACCCTTACATAGTAGAGAACCAACAACTCTGGGGGTTCTTCCTTTCCTGTCAGGTTTCCTCTGACCTGGTTAACCTCCATGACTTCCTTATAGGCCCCTTCTCCAGTGCAGCGACCCTGGGTCATTTCCTAGAAGGAACATACCAAGCTTGGACATGCTAAGGTACAGGCTGCCATTCACGTGGGGAGTAGCAGATCCCATAGGTCAGGATGGGGAAGGTAGCTCACTTACCAGAACCAGTTGGTCCGGGTTGTCAGTGTTCTGCTGCAGGAAGCAGACCTATATGGTGCTGGGGGCAGGGGCCTCAGAGTGCGCTGGGCTTGATGGCAGCTGCTGGAGGAATGAAATGGGCTGTCAAGGTGGAAAGATGTCTGTGTGGCGAGGGCATTATGCTCGGGGTCAGTGGACTCGTCAGGAATGAGGAATGTGGTGCGCTAGGACTAGGCCTGAGGTCCTGCAAGCCACCTCAAGCTGCGTTGGGTGTTCTGTGATCCTACTGCTGCTGGGTTTTGCCTCTTTGCCTTTGAAGTGTTACTCTTATATCTCAGTCAGACTCTCTGTACTGAGGGCCCCCAGGATTTCAGGTCTCATGGGGACAGATCTTGTCTCCAGCAGCACCTTCCAGGGGGTTGGTTGAGGACTGAGGGCCTGAGAGATTTCAGACTGGTTGTGCATTTATTTTGTTGGCTGAATTTGCTTTTCTGACTGGATGACTTATGAGGAAAAGAAACTTAGGAAATTAAATCACCCTCAAGTATTTTGGGTAATTTAGTCACTTTATATTATCAGTATGTTAGCTACATAAGATTACTTGATCAACAAACATGGTTTCTTCCATAGTTGAGAACAAAACCAACCTTCGTTGATCTCTAAGTTTATATAGACTACGCAGTTAAAAGTAGAGTGCCAAAAGATTGAGCGTCCCAACCATTGGTTGAAGAGTAAAAAGGAGAGAAAGCCAAGCACTTCAGGGGATGGCATGGATGAGTCATGGCTCAATCCACCTTCCAGACCTTTGCAGCTCCTTGGTATGCAAAAGGAAGCAAGCCGCCTGCAGGTTATCATCTCTTATGCCCTGTGGGATGTTGCCTTGGTGCCTTCTACAGACTCAGTGGCCTTAGGGACCATCAGCAGGTCCAGGGCACCTCAGGGCTTCTGTGACATAGAAGTGACTGCAGTTGAAAGGGTGACTTTTCACTGTGACTTTCCTCCTGAAGTCCAGAGCCCATTACATTGTGGTGGGTAATGTCCTTAGATCAGGAACAAGGCCCTGGCCAGATAGAAAAAGTCACCCTTCCCCCAGTGGGGCTGTCACATCCTGGAATCACCTGTCAAACAAGAGACACCATTTCCAGGCCTAAAAAATTGATTTTTATGGCTCTTCTTGTAATTCTCTTTCTGAATAAGGCACACGATATTGATGTGGGCCTCCTTTTTAATCATAATAGCCACTGACAAGGTAATTAATTTTAAAACAACTCTTTTTTTTCTGGTCCAAATGGCACTATGTAGAAATTAAAAGTGAGTGCCGTGAGGGCCGCCGGCCTGGCACTCAGGCGATTGCCTCGGCCGTGACAGCCCCTTTATCTTGCTGCTTCTGTGCGACCTTCAGAGATGGGCGTTGTTATTAATTGGCTTGAGCTATTATATCAAAAAGAGCAGGGCAGGAAAGCATGATAAAGTTTAGGTTTTTAATGATAGTCTTACAGGAATCAAGACATGCCAGTGAAATTGCCTTCCTGGGTCATCTCAGGCCCACCATGGGGTGCAGCCAGGACCCATCAGCACCTCTTGTGTGAGGAATGGCCCCAAAGCAGCATTCCCTCCCTAAGCACACAGCATCTAAAGTTAGTGCACTCAGCTTAAATCTGAACTAGGCTTTTTAAATAATTGACTTTAACATGGATTCTGCCATTTGATTAGCCAAGTCGTTGTGTGCTGTTGCTGTTGGCAGTTTCCAAGACCATACCTTTATGTTGCTCTCCAGGCCTTTGTCTGCATCTCATCAAAATTTAGTGCAGTTCATTGTGTTTGATGCTCACACTAGCTGATGATACAGAAAAGGACCCGGCTTCCACTGTCCCACACACAAACCTGCAGGTCCATGTGCCCACATAGACACTCGATAGTGTCCTGTGAATTCACTTCCTCCTATGATGCCCTCACACTGAGCTCAACTTTGACTTGTTCTACATTCTCTGGTCTGTGGGTACCATTAGCCTCCCAAGATGCCTCAGCATAACCTCCCGGCAGCTTTGAACACCCGCTGAGTTGTTTTTGACCACAGGAAAAGCCAAAGTGTCCTTTCCCAGCTCAGAACTTGAGGCGTTTGTGCAGATAGTACTAGAAGAGAGGGAACCCTTGAAGTGAAGGTGTAGTCAAATGTATTTGGCTCAAGAAATCAGTACTGATGAACGCAAGTTAACTCTTTTCTCTGCTTTACCGATGAGTCCTTCAAAGCCATGCCTATCTGCAGAGATGAATTCTAGGTGTGAAGTTGGATATAAGTATCTGCAACCTGTGCACGTAACATACTAGTGATGTGTCTGTGATATGTACTTAGCATATGCCTTTATGAAACAGCTTCTGAAGTATGTATGTCATTCATGTGTGTGTAGGCATTCATGACAATGAAAAGTTCAGATCATCTTAATGTTCATTCCCATTAAGAGAAGTGTAAGTAGCCAGGCAGTGATAGTGCACACCTTTAATCCCGACACTCAAGAGGCAGAGGCAGGGGGGCTGGAGAGATGGCTCAGAGGTTAAGAGCATTGCCTGCTCTTCCAAAGGTCCTGAGTTCAATTCCCAGCAACCACAGGGTGGCTCACAACCATCTGTAATGAGGTCTGGTGCCCTCTTCTGGCCTGCAGGCATACACACATACAGAACATTGTATACATAATAAATAAATAAATATCTTTTAAAAAAAAAGAGGCAGAGGCAGGTGGATCTCTGAGTTTAAGATTAGCCTGCTCTACAGAGTAAGTTCCAAGACAGCCAGGACTACAACACAGAGAAACCCTGTCTCAAAAAACAAACACCTCCCTAAGCCTGGATGGAGCAGGAAGGGCCTTGAACTTCCCACAGGGCAGGGTACCCTGCCCACTCTTAGAACTGGAGGGAGAAGGGGGAATGGTGAGTGGGGGAGCTGGAGGGAAATGGGAGTGGGGGGGGAGTGGAAATTTTGAATGGTATTATTTATAAAGCAGTTAAAAAAAAACAAAAACAAAAAGGAGAAAAGAGGGGTGGAAAAGTGAAAGTAAAGGAAGAACCGTGTGTCTGCAATTCTTGCAGTCTGGGGCTGAGACAGGTGTTCGAGGCCAAAACCAGAAAACAAACAACAGCAGGAAAAACACTAGTAAACTTGGTTAGCCCGGGAGTTTTTATTGTTATGGACCCTGGATTTCCTAAGGTACACAGGTTCCATGATGAGCATGGGGAGGACATGGAGTGAGTTCTCTCACTCCGCATTTATGTGGGTCCCAAGTATTAAACTCGGGTCTCCAAGCTTGCACAGCAAGCACCCTCGACTGCTGGGGCATCACACCAGCTCTGTTCTTTTGCTTTCTCATGGTAGATATTTTTGCTTGCAAGATCAAATAGTAAATGTTCAGACATAGAAAGTGTTTCTGTCCAGAATGTGATAGCCTTCATTCTTTCAGCCATCCCTGCAGCTACTCAAGCTGGAGGTTTGCTTTGGTTTGGTTTTCTTCTGAAATACAGAGTCAGGAAGAAGAGGGATGGACAAGAAGGAAGAGAAGAGACAGGAGGAAGTGCGTATGTATGACACGGCACTCTCTTGGGAAGAGAGGGCCAGGCCCATCTTCAAAGAGCCCATCACTATGTCCAGACCATGAGAGTCTCACAGCTGTACTGGCCCCAAGCTGCCTGCCTCAAGTGCCTGCTCCCCATCCAACCCCCAAGAGGAGGGCAGGCTGGTCACAGACAGGGAAGGTAGTCTAGCACTCCAAAACCAAAAGCGAGATGTTGGAAACAGGTTGAACTATGTGGAGATAGAGCTGGTTACAAGCTAGGCCGTAGCCTTTTGAGAATGAGGCAAGCAGGGAAAAGGGGGAGGGCATCAGGCCTCTGGGTTCTGGCATACTGTCAGAACGGCTCTCCACGTCCTCTAAACTCCTGGCAGAATTTGGGACCCTTGTGTCCCTTGTGTCCCTGCCAGAAGCAATGGTGTCCTCACCCGAAGTCAGCATTGCGATTTGAATCAGTGGTTTTGTTGTTGTTGGTTTGTGTTTATTAAAAATATTTTTATTTATTTCATACGTCTATCCTCCACAGTCCCTTCCTCCAACCCCACCACATCCCCTCCCACCTTCATCTTCATGTAACTCACTAAGTCCAGTTAGTGCTGCCTCTATGCGTGTGGGTATGGGGTCATCCCCTGGAACATGGGCACCCTATCAGGGGCCACACTTCTAAGAAAACTGACTCTCCCTTCCACACTAGCTATTAGCTACCAGCAGCTAATGTAATGAGTGTAGTGAGGGCCATCTCCATCTTCACTCAACTGTTAGATGGCTTAATCTCGTGCTGGTAACCCCCTCTGATGTGGGTTCGTGAGTGTGGCAGATGTGTCGTGTCCAGGAGACAGCGCTGTATGGCACTGTTCCCCATCCTCCAGATCTTATTCTTCCCAACTTCCCTTCTACACTGTTTCCAAGCTTTGATGGGCAGGGGTGATGTTGGTGTTGATAAAGATGGTCCGTTCAGGGCTGAGCACTCAACAGTCACTTATCTTTGGGTCTTTGACTAGCCCTGAGTCTCTGTTTTAATCACTGGCCACTACAGACAGAAGCTTCTCTGACAAAGGTTGAGCTCAGAAAAGTCTATGGGTATAAACATATCTAATTGGAACACGGGTTGATAATATGTGCATTGAGCAAAACAACAGTAGAAGGTTCCCTCAAGAGTGTAAGACCTCCACAGCCGTGGGCTTGTGACCAGGTTTACAGTGGCAGGTATGAATTTCCCCTGTAGAGCAACCTCAAATGACATCAGAAAATGTTTGGCTTGGCTTGGGGCTGGTTAGAAGGGGAAAGTTGGTTATTCCCATAACAGTCATGCCACTCATATGCCACTGGGCATATCTTGCTGGTGTAATAGTAGCATGTGGTTTTTTTTTTTTTTTAATTGTAACAATGCAGGGTCCAGCACTGGATAAACCCATACTATCTTTTCTCCCCAGCAACCTGCATATCACCTTTGAGGCACTGTAAAACAGGGTGGATTTTCCTGGTCATTTGCAGATTGATTTCTCTATGTTCTACAACAGTGCTTCTCATCCTTCCTAACTCTGCAATCCTTTAATACAGTTCCTCATGTAGCAACAATATAGTTATTTTTGTTGGTACTTCATAGCTATGATTCTGCTACTGTTATTAAGCCATAATATAAATGTCTGTGTTTTCTGATGGTCTTCAGTGACCCCCGTGAAAGGGCCACTGTCCCACAGTCAAAGTGCAACAGTAGGACAATAGGTCTCACCATGTAGTCATGTAGTTATGGCGAGCAACCAAGAGCATAGATAATAGTCTACATTGTTTGGGAGAACTCTGCAGTCTCCCTGATCAGTACGGTGTAGAGTGCTATCCTATGCTTGACACTGAGATTTTCATTTAATAGTCTATGTTTTCTGGGAGCAGTGGTGTCCAGCCGTTAGAGTGCCAATATTTAAACTTGTTTTTAAATTATTATAGTATTTTTAAATTAGCTTACAAAGTAGTGAGCTTCACCCACACCCTGCTCCTCTATCACTGCTCCTATCCTCCATTAACCTTTAACTCCTAGTATTCCCTCTCTTGTCTGTCAGGTGTGTTGGCTGTCCTTCTCCCCTTTAGGACTTTTCCCCTTGTTCTTCTCATGGGCCTTTTCTGGCTTTCTAATTTCTATAGATACTCTTATGTTAAACTCACAAATCTTAAAATTCATGTGAAAAACAACATGTGGCATTTATCTTCCTGGGCCCGTGTTATCTCATGATGTTTTCCAGATCTTGTGAGTTTTGTTTGGTTTTGGTGTGTGCTCATTGTACTGTACTCATTGTACAAGGTTCTAGGTTTCATAAGGTTTTTTGTTTTTTTTTTTTAAGAACAATGTGGCGCCGGGCAGTGGTGGTGCACACACCTTTAATCACAGCACTCAGGGGGCAGAGGCAGGCTGATCTCTGTAAGTTCGAGGTCAGCCTGGTCTACAAGAGCTAGTTTCAGGACAGGCTCCAAAGCTTCTGAGAGAACAGTGTCTTCCAGATACAAGACCAATACACATCTGAACTCACAGAGACTGTGGCAGCACGCACAGAGCATGCTCAGGTTCACAGATGGGATTCCAGTGCTGAGGAGGGGAAGTGGGCACGAAGCCCCACCCCTAACACAGAAACTATGTCCATTTGATACCCACTTGCAAAGGAAAAGCTATTTCGCTCCAGTGGAGTCTCGCTGGGTATATTAACTATGTGGGCAGGGCCCATGCCTAGCAGTAGATGACCAACAGAAAACAATGATATTTTTGTAGACTTTGTCTCTTACTGTTTTGTTTGGGCATTTTTTTTGGTCTTACTGTTCTTTTGCTCATGTACTATGGTTTCTAATTTTGTGTTTTTACGGGTTTTGTATGTGTATTTTTTTTTTGTTTTAAATTGTTTGATTTTTTAGAGAGACAGGAAAGGGCTTGGAGTTGGGTGGGTGGGGAGTGGGGAGGATCTAGAGGAGTTGGGGGAGGGGACCCATGATCAGAGTATACTGTGTGTGTGTGGGGGGGGATTTTTCAGTTAAGAAGAAAAGTCAGTTTCTAGAGGTGATTTGGGTACATTCCCTCTGAGAGACACACAGGGTCCTGTAGGGATGGGTCCAGTTCCTAGAGGTAATTTGGGTACATTCCCTCTGAGAGACACACAGGGTCCTGTCGGGATGGGTCCAGTTCCTAGAGGTAATTCGGGTACATTCCCTCTGAGAGACAAACAGTGTCCTGTCAGGATGGGTCCAGTTCCCCTTACTACTCCAAGCAGTAGCTGGCACCCACTGGGTTAGCAGGAAGAAGAGCAGAAGGGACAAAGCTGAGCACAGCCTGTGGCCCAGCCAGACTTAACTTCCCTATTGTGAAAGGGCAGTACTCCTCAGCCACCTCCCTCACAGGAACACTTGGAAATGGGAGATAAGCTGCTGGCCAGCTCCACTACTGTTAAGATATGCATTCTCTGTAAATTAACATTTAAATTAAATACAATTACAGTCAGAGGGAATACAGGAGTGTGTGTGTGGGTGTGTGTGGGTGTAATTTGGCCAAAGGATACAAATTTCATATCAGAGGAATATGAAAAGAGCTATAGGAATTTTAAAAAGAATGTCAAGCAGGGCCATGGTAGTGTAGGCCTTTAATTCCAGCACTCAGGAGGCAGAGGCAGGTGGATCTCTGTGAGTTCAAGGCCAGCCTGATCTACAGAGTGAGTTCTAGGACAGCTAGGCTGTTACACAGAGAAACCCTGTCTTGAAAAAACAAAACAAACAAACAAAAAAAGTCAAAACATCTTTAATGAAAGTCATATGAATCAAAGTATATAGGAATAGATGTTTATTTTAAAATCAGTGGAAAATGGTAGATAGTCTCCAAAAAACCCCATGCTGACCCATGTGCTGTGTGAGGTAAGCTAGCTTGCATAGGAAGTGGGTAGAATAGTTACTGACAGACCAGTCAGCCTTGTAGGAGAGTTAAGGCAGAGACTGTACTTCTCAGACTATTACACACAGCTCTGGGAAAGACAGCATGGTGAAAGCAGATGTTCAAGTTATAAGTGGAAAGGAAGGAGCCACAAGACGGCACCCACAGCCATAGCCAAGCACAGTACTCCACAGACATAAACGCAAAAGATCAGATTCCAGTTCCAGTAGGAAATACATATGTGATACATGGATGTGAGTGTGAGCACACATGTTGAAGGCAGAGCAAGTGTTGAGTGTCTTCCTCTGTCATTGTCTCTCGTTGAACTGGAAGTTGGTCATTTAGGTGTGGGTGGCTGGCCAGGGATCAAGCTCGCAGGGTCTGTCTGCCTGTCTTTACCCTCTCCATTTCAACCAAATGCACACATAGCCACATGGGGCTTTTTAAGTGGATGCTGGGGATTCAAACTCAGGTCTTCATGCTTGTAGAGCAAGCAAGTGAACCATCTCCACAGCCCATTAAGTTTAGTTTATATTAAGCATGAGCCCGTTCCTATTCTGCCTTGGACCTTGTCACAGCAGGTAGCACGGATAAGACTGAAGTGGCCAGTGAGTTCTGGAATAACTACTGGATGTCGTCTGCCTCTAAACAGAAGGCATGCTTTTGTTCTCCTGGCATCTGGTTAGTGTATCTGTGCTGTAAATGGTCCTCACTTCACTTTCAAATCAGAAACAAAGATCATTTACCCTGCCTCAGGAGCAGAGAAATGGCTGATATTTCGCTGCCCAATGTGGCCATTGAGAGACTCGGCTTCTCTGTAAGGGAAGCTGCTGTGTGTCCTTCTGCCAAATGTTTGTGTTTGTATCTCTCAATGGGAAAAAATCTTCATAAAGTGGTTGTGATTGGTAGAGAATTTGTAGAGAAGTCTTTCAGCCCATGTGGGCAGCTGAGGCAGGGTCCTGCTGTGAGCACAGGGTCCCACATGCAGACATAAGCATGCCTGTTCCCTGGGACAAGCTCTCCACTTCTTGTTTCTTCTGAACACTGTTCTCACTAAGTGTCTGTCTAATCCTGTTTGCACTGCCGATTTCCACATCTTCCTGGCCAGCCAATAAGGACAATTGAATGCTCTTTGTTGCAGTGTGCTTGATGGTAGCCTTTGCACTAGATTTTGGAGTGCAAGAAGCAATCACCATAGTGTCTTTACAGCAGGAAGCATTTGGGGAGCATGGAGGAGTAGCTGGTCCAGGCCCAGTGGGGCTGGTCAGCATTGCAGCATCAGGTCACCACTGTCTCCTTTTCTCTTCCAGAATCATCGACCAGCGATTTGAGAAAGTTTCCTACTTTGTCTTTGGTGACTTCAACTTCCGCCTGGATTCCAAATCTGTTGTAGAGGTAGGTAGGCATGGGTTTCCTCCTCAGCCTGGGCATTGAGTTTCCTTGCAGCAGAACTAATAATGGTAGAGAAATGCTGTTTAGGCAACTTCCATGTCACCCTTTTTATAGATTGTGATTTTTTTATTTTTTGTTTTTTAAGTTAAAATTTTTGCCCTGTGGGGAGGGAGGGATCTGTATAGTTATTTAGCCAGTCAGCCAGTACTGGCCTTAAGAATAGGCATCCTGGCGGGTCAGTGGTGGTACATGCCTTTAATCCCAGCACTCAGGAGGCTGAGGCAGGCAGATATCTGTAAGTTCAAGGCTAGCCTGGTCTACAACTTTAGTTCCATTCCAGGACAGCCAGGGCTAAACAGAGAAACCCTCTCTCAGAAAAAAACAAAACAAAACAAAGGCATCCCTGTGTCCTGCTGGCTCAGTGTCCCTTATAGACAACAGCCTGGGGGAAACCACTGTGTTTTGCTGCTCTGGTACCTGCAGGGCTGGGTACCTTTGAGTTCTGGGCTGTTTCGCACTGGGATTTCCACTGCTTAATCCTCATCAAACACCAGGAAACTGGTTGTTCTACTTGATTTAATCCACTGAAGCTCTCTTGGTTCAGGGAACTCTAGAGCTGACAACTATGGGGACTCTAGGCTGGGGGCCAGGGTCCTGGAGTCCCTAGAGTGACTGCACTGGCATACTTTGACACCAAGACACTTTGATGCAACCACTGAGATTGGAAGGAAACCATGTGGCTAAGGTGTGCTGCCAAGGAAAGCAAGTACTGTGGTATTGGCTTCAAGGCCAGATTTCTCTGTAGTGAGAGCCATACCTGCCACCAGGTAAATGCTCAGGCATACGGAGTCCTGGCATACATAACTGGATGCCTGGCTTCTTTCAGCTCTTTCATGGTTCTTATGTGATTAGGATGTACCACCTTCTCTGGTGGTGGAAAACTGGAGGTACTGAAAAGTAAGACACTTCTCCTCTCGCCTTCCATACCCACCCTGCCTGGGCTCTTCTTTAAAGCATGTGGCAGCACTCAGAAATTCACATGCAGGGGCCCAGAGAGGACAGCATGAAGTCACGCAGCACCTCGGATTACTATCTTCTCATTAGTTCCAAATCTTGTCACACATTAATCTTCCATCCTCAGTAGAAAATTATTTTTTAAAGACAGAGTTGAGCAGGTGTCTCCATTTGGTTGATAGAAATGAGTGATGTGCCGTTAAAATCATCTGTGTTTAATTAAGCTGGTGGTACCTCATCAGGGCAGGCCCGTGGAGTACAATTTGAACTTTGTAGTACATGGGGTCTCTCTAGATGCCCAGTGGGTGCAGGGGTCTTCCCTGGCTGGGTGTTCAGTGGGTAGTGGGAAGGGGATCCTGGGTGTTCAGTGACTCCTGGTAGCAATACATCACTTTTTCTTTTATTCTTCTCTCATACATTACATCCCAACTGCAGTTCCCCTCCCTCTACTCTTCCTAGCCCCCCTTCCCACTCCGCATCTCCCCTCTCCCCTGACCCACTCCTCCATTTCTCATCAAAGAAAGAGCAGGCCTCCCAGGTTTATCAACCAAACACAGCATAACAAGTTACAATAAAATCAGGTACAAACCCTTATATCAAGGCTAGACGAGGCAACCCAGTAGGAAGAAAAGGGTCCCAAGAGAAGGCAAAAGAGTCAGAGATACCCCCAACTCCCACTGTTAGGAGTCCCACAAGAACACCTACCTGCACAACCATAAAGCATATGCAGAGGACCTAGCTTAGACCCATACAGGATCCGTGATTGTCACTTAGTTTCCTTGAAGGAGCAGTGCATTTTAACCGAGCCATGAAGGAAGAAGGAATACTAAGAGCACGGGCAGTTTCTAAAACAATCAGATTAAAGACTGCCGAGACCTCCACTTCCTTGTTCCCAAGCTTCTGAGCTGAGTTGCCAGCTTGCTGCTGGAGGCCAGCAATTCTACACACGGTGGTTTTTCCCTGTCTCCCCAGAGGCTTCCACTTGGAGCAGAGTAGCCACTGTGAAAGGAAAGGACTCTTAGAAGGCCATTGCTGGTGGGCCTAAAGCTGCCCGTTGTTGGTGAAAGGTCAGAGAGCTTCTTCACAGTAGACTTTTCCTTCTGGGTGGAACACAGGCCATAAGAAAAAGCAACCCATCTGAACAGACTCAGAATGGCTAATAGGCACTCTCTGAATCTGTCCTTCAGGATGTGTTTCTGTGGGAGGACACTTTGGCTATATGTGGGTTAGTGGACACGTGGCTATTCCCTACAAGAGGGCTGTGTGCAAAGTCAACAAGGAGTTCACCAGGGCCATTAGCTTCACTGCCTGCCCTTTGCCTCCTTATGGTGCCTGGGCAGAGTTGGGCAGCTTCAGTTATCATAGAAATGAAGCATTCTGCATATGTGTGTTCCCTAAGGAAGCTAGTAAGTGCCCAGGGGCTCTTCAGCTTGCCCTGTACCACATAGCTTCCTATTAGCTTCTAGCCAGAGCTGTGTTGGCTACTTTGCTAAGCTGGAAGCAGGGATACTGGGGAGACCAAGTGATGGTGAGACTGAAACACCCTGTCTTCCAGCTACCTCTCCTTTGCTGTGGGTCAGACCATGGTGGGGGGACTGGAGAATGGAACTGTGGGGAATTAGAGAAAGCACCAGGAGATCTCACCTAGCTGCGCAGTCCCCTTTTCTCAAGGTGTGAATGGTTTTGTGTCTCATGGCTGCTGTCTACCTCTGTGAGTCGTCAGGAAACCTGTCAAAATGAGTGTCACCTCCTGGTCTGTTAGAGAACTATTGGCCTTTATGGTAATCTTCTAAGTGTTAGATGTGTCTGGAGCTCTGACCTCACTGCACTGGCCTTGTGGATGGTGAGTTTATGTCACCTGATGACTGATGGATGCATCTGCAAAGCCACCCAAGTCTCCTGCAGTCCTTGCTGTTTGGAGAGAGGTTTTCCAAGAGGAGGGGTAGCATTTGGGAGAGGACTCTAAGTTTCTTAAGTAAAGTTCCTGTGTCCCTGGAGCTCTTACTGCTGCCAGCCTGCTGCTAGCCCCTTTACCTACACTGTCCCCATTTCATGCCTAAGCAGGTGGTGTTGACTGACTTTGCCTGCACCACTCCTTCTAGAATGCATGGCCTTCTTAGAGTACCAGGCAGCTAAGCAGCTAGAGTTCAAGGTTCATTTTTCCTAGGTTTTACAGAGCCAAGTGGTTGGGCTCTCCAGTGGCAGGTCTGGATGAAGTTTTAGCACTAATTCAAGAACATTTGTATTTGAGAAAATGTCCCCGTGGTCTCGCTATCATGCTGCTGTACAGATTCCCACAGAAGGGATAGACAGTGTCTCCAGTCATGGGGAGAGGACCCAAAAGTGTAGAGGAGGAACCCTTTCAGCCGTAAGTGAGGTCTTCGTGCCACCTACCTCCAGGTATTACATGACACAGTAACAGGGCTAGATACACTGTACTCACTGTGGGCTCTGGGCCTTGCCTGAGGAGGGACCACTGCAGCCACTTGTCATCTCTGTGGGGTGCTTTCCCCATGCACAGTTTGGCTTGTATGTCCCCACATGAGGGCTCCTGGCACTGCTGTGCTGTGGTCATATCAGTTCTGCTGGGCTCCTATAAACAGCACCCTCCACAGTTTTCTTCTCAAAGCCATTGGGATGGGACAGCATGATCTAGATGGCTGTAACACCCCCCAAGGAAGCCTCCTCCTCAGGGAGGCCCTCACAACAGGGCAATGAGGTCATTGGCCCGGGCTCTTGCTGACCTGGTATGCCGCCTGATGGCTGTGGCTCTTCCCTTCATCACTAATTCTCGAGTACATCCCTTTCCACTTTAGAAGCCTGGAGCTCCTGTCTCTGCCGTCATTCTGGCATGTGCACAGGAGTGGGAGGAGAATCAATAGTTTTTAAACTGGATTATTTGCTCAATAAATAAATGAATATCTCTTAGATCTGTGCATTAATTCTTGGAGGGCTTTTGAGGCTCTTTAAGGCCTGTGGATTGCTGCTGTTCATTCAACCAGTAAAGCTTACCTTTACCTTCTGTATATACTTTATCAGGTAAGTAAAGCAAACGGTAAAAATAAATAAATAAATAAAAAAGTGGAAAACAATTTATTAGTGTAGGTTTTAAAAGCCAGTTTAGTGAAGCAAAGGTTGTAGCTCTGAGATTAAAGACCCCATATCCTTATAATTTTATTATTACCAACCACTATGAAAATTCCATGGCACATGGTCCCACTACCCCCCTGAGAAGCCTGTCCCACTGCATCTCCCAGACTCACACTGTTCTGTCTGCTGTCACACTCTACCATGTGTAATCTTCTGCCAAGAAAGAAGGCAAAGCCCTCTTCCCCACCTAGGACTGCCTGAGGACCCATAGGAAGCATGTAGCCCAGCCAACCCATGCTGACTAGAGCATTGCCTATGATGGCTTCTGGGGGCCTCTGACTGGGACACCAGTTCATAGACATGACCACTTGGAGTGCCAAGCCTTTCCTATCTTCTCCTCTCTGTGCTTGTCCTTCCTGGAAGAACCTTGGATACCTCAGTGTGCACACCTGCAGATCAGCCGGGGCCCAAGTACTCTTAGGGATTTCTGTACCCTCATTTCTGACAGGTCACCTCCAAGTGACTTTCATATTTCTGAAAGGCAAAGTAAAGAATAAGAAGAGTAAGAAATCAGAAGAGTCACAGATAGATGTAGCCATGAGTAGAAAGGTATGCTGCTCCAGATACAGGATGCCCTCCTTGCAGGAAGGTGTCTTCTGGAAAAGCAGCCCTGGGTCCGAGGGAAGGCTGGTGCCTGAGGTACAGGTCGTTTATCTACAGGTGGCTCACCTCCTAAAATGAAAAGTGGAGATTGATTTTTAGTGCCTGGCCCAGCCTAGACTTTTGCTTTGTTTTCTTAGGCCACTGGATCCCCACTCAGAACAGAGCCCCCCTCAGTTGTCCTGCCATCCTAGACAGGCAAGGAGATTCATTCCAGTCTTCCAGGGAATAGGGCTCATTTGATAGCCCTGCCCCTTGGGGTCTCATGCCATCACACTGGCTGGCAAGATTCATCAGAGGTTAATTAAATCCATCTCCAAAACAATGAAAGGCCAATGAGCTAAGCCCAATCTCAGTAAATTAAATGTATAAAATGCAGCCATTGTTCATCCTGCAGGGAGGGTGGGCTCAGGCTCTGGGGTGCATCCAGGAAGGGACCAGCTTCTAGGCTCTGGGAGCTCTTGGAGCACAGTAGAGACCTGCTTGTCACTTGCAGTGAGGGAGGAGTGTGGGGATGGAATGGGTGGCCTGTGAAAGAGGCTCTGTGTACAGAGCTGTGAGGCACTGCCCCCAGGAAGAGCAGCTTCTTATGCTTCAGATGCAAATGAATGCAAACATGCTTGCAGAGCAGAACTGAAAAGATGATACTCTGATCAAATTTGGCACCGCTTAAGCCATAATTAAAACATTCACAAATTAAACACGATTATCCTGCCGTGTAACAGGACCACGCGCCATTACTCTAATTAATAATGCAGCCTCCAGCAATCCTGCTGCTGGGATTGCTTGGAGGGTATGTTTTATGCCTTGCTCAGTGGCAACTGGCAGCTGGGGTGTTCAGCTGGCCACGGTGACGCAGAGTGACAGCGGTGCCAGCCGCGCCTGTCTCTGCATGGTCTGGGCTCACCACACCTGCTGTCCATCACCTCCCTATCAGTGGTGGTGATAGATGCATTTTGGAAGCCGGTAGTCTTTCACAGTCCTGTTGCCAGTTGCTGACAGCTACATGTTTAGGTGCCAGCTGTACCTGTTGTAGAGCAGGGCCTAGTGAAGACACCACTATCTCAGCACAAGCCTTCCAGAGGGTCCCGCTCCTGGGACACAGTACAGAGTGGCACTGAGGTGACCTCAGTGGTGGCTGTGCCAGCTGTGAAGAGCACTTCAGAGGATCCCCAGTGTCACACCCACAATGTGATGAAGACCATTGCAACAGTAAGCCAGTACAGACTGCCTGATGTCCAGACACTACCGATATCCAGGGGCTCCTGAAAGTCAGCCAGTGAGGTAATATTGCACCTGGTCATTACTTTTGGTGACTCCACAGAACCCCCTCTGAGAGCCCCTTGCCCTAGCCAGTAGGCTATTTTTGCATGGTGTCCAACTGAAGTACTGGCTACCTGTGGTCATTGGGTTCTTGTTTGACAGATCCTCTGCTGAGCCCCTGTGTGCACTGCCTATAAGTACTGTGGGCATGTTCCAGATCATAGTAGGAGGAGCTTGAACCTAGGTGTTAACCAGCATATCCCCAGGGGCTCAATGTACAGGGGTAGCTGGGGTAGTCATGTCTACCCTGCAACTGTGTGAACTGAACAGGGGTAGCTGGGGTAGTCATGTCCACCCTGCTGTGTGTACAACTGTGTGACTTGAACAGGGGTAGCCATGTCCACCCTGCTGTGTATACAGCTGTGTGAATTGAACAGGGGTAGCTGGGGTAGCCGTGTCCATCCTGTTGTATGAATTGAACAGAAGTAACTGGGGTATCATGTCCACCCTGCTGTGTATACAGCTGTGTGAATTGAACAGGGGTAGCTGGGGTAGCCATGTTCACCCTGCTGTGTGTACAACTGTGTGACTTAAACAGGGGTAGCCGTGTCCACCCTGCTGTGTGTGTACAACTGTGTGAATTGAACAGGGGTAGCCATGTCCACCCTGCTGTGTGTGTACAACTGTGTGAATTGAACAGGGGTAGCCGTGTCCACCCTGCTGTATGAATTGAACAGAAGTAACTGGGGTAGCTATGTCCATCCGCCCTGCTGTGTATACAGCTGTGTGACTTGAACGGGGGTAGCTGTGCCCACCCTGCTGTGTTTGTACAGCTGTGTGAATTGGCCAAAACTAAGTCCTGTTTCTCAGCATTTCCGTGATTGGCCATGGCCTTACCTGGTGAGCCTTAGCAGCCCTTTGTGATACAGAGCTTTCCCTGTCTTTTGGAGAGTAGGCATTAAGACCTGGCCTTCATGTGAAGTGGGCACTGCTGTGTCAGAGTCCAGTAGAGTTTTCATGAGCTCCTCAGGGCCTGCTTCCCCTGGTTAGCAGCCCTCAGAATTCTATCTAGTCAAGAGTGCAGGCAGATCTGCACCATGGCTTTCAACAGTTCCTGGAACATTCTGCACATTCAAGTTAGTCCCCTGCAGTGAGTCATAGTAGCAGCCCTTCTTTCTATCGAGCTAGGCTTCCCACAGGACCAAGTGGACATTTCATTCCACCTTTGCCTGCAGGAGATTGGGCACTTAGGTGGCAGGAAGCCTGGGACCTGGGGCCTCAAATAGGGTGTACACAAAGTACCACCCAACTTGAGGGCCCTAAAAAGTTATGGTGGTAACAGAATTCCTAATTAAAATCATTGGATTTATTTTTAATGACTCAGAAGAAGATCTAGTTGGACCATTTCTGAATAGGGGTGTCAGTATCAGCCATATCACAGTTTGGGTTTTATATTCAGAGTATTTACCTCTGCGAAGATCAGTTTGCATGCCTTAATTAGCCAGTGTTTCTACTGTGTTTCTATTCCAAGACCCTATTAGAGGAGCTAGATCTTTGGACTGAGACTGCTCAAGGATTTGGCTGCATAGTTATGGTCTGTCCTGGCTCTTAAGCACTCAGCTCTGCTTTCTGTCCATCCTTCCCAGTTTCGTGGTCCTAGGGACATCCTGAAGGGGTACTGCTGCAGGTATACCTCCAACCAAGGCAGAGAGCGTGACCCACAGGGCCAGCACAGTCTTGTGAGACCCTTCTGGGCCATGGGCGTGGGTGCCTGCTACATGTGAGCCTCAGCTTGTGCCCATATTCCTATAAAAGTAGGTCGCATACTATCGTGGTGAGGCGAACAAGTCACTCAGGCTCATTAGCGCTGAGTGTCCACCTTTGTCCAGCTGCTGCAAGCAGGAGATGGCAGGATCTTTATGATACTCTGTTTCGAATGCGTGGTTGACAGTGTCCAGCAGGGAGAAGGACAGAAGATGGGCCTCTGCGACAGTTGATAGACAGTTCCCCAAACAGCATCCATCGCTGATGCACTTGTGTGTTGTGAACTTTGCACCACAGGCCTTTATGCCCCGCCCTGGGACCTATAGGGATATCAGGCCATCCGGTGTTTCCCCTACCATCATTGGTAACATCTGATTTCCAAAATGGTGAGGCTCTTCAACTGGACTTAATTTGTTTGGAAAGTCAGAGGAGATGAACCGGGGTGATGGATGGGGCCTGCCTGAAGGAAGCTCCAGTGGCCAGACCTGCTTTGCTCTCAGGCCTCCTGTGTCACATGGAATCCCATTCCAGAAAGATCAGGAAATCATGTCAAATCCTGTCCTGAGGGTAGGCGGGTCAGACACCACAGTCCTGCTCCTGCAGCCAGTCTACTTCCTGTTTTAGGTGAGGCTATCCTGCTGTGCCTCCCCACCCAGTGAAGCACACTTGAACTAATTGAGGAGCTCTGGGACACTCAACTTTTGGATCAGTGAGGATGTTTTATGTGCTGTGCCTTGTGGGGCACCTGAGAGACCACAGATGTGATGTAGCGGGTCTGAGCTGCCACAACCACAGGTAGTGGTTGTAATGCTGGCATGTATGTATATAGTTTCTACAGCCTGGTCACAGACAACTTCCCTATGGGACAAGTCACCCACTGACTTCCACCTCGATTTTAAGGGAAATGAAGGTGTGCAGAAGCTATGTGTGTCTATATGCATGCCCAAAGTATGAAAGGTTGGCAGGGTGAATCAGTACTGTTTGTATGTGCTATTTAGTCATGAGTTTTTATCAGACACAATTAGACCTGGTGTGATATTATCCTTGCCAGCTCCATGATGGTATTTTACTTCTGTAAGGATGGCAGTAGCTTCTCCACATGGTCTCTGGATCTAGGACCCTGGTCTCTGCCACAAAGGGCATAGACCAGCAGTCAAGATGAGCATCTCTTATATGTGTGCTGACTTCTGATTCAGTTGCAGTTCATGTCTGGGAATTTGTTTGGATTCTATTTTCATATATTGAATACAAGTCTTAAAATCATCTGCTTCCATTTTGGAGCTGTCACTTGAGTGACTTGCCAATCGGCCTTATTGTCTCCTCCATGATATGATTTGAAATAATGTCCATAGATACCAGTTATCGAGAAATGGCTAGACATTGCTTGTTTGTGTTTTAAAATTCAAGTGGCTATCGCAGGACAGTGACAGACTGTGAGGCCTGTCACATTTTAACTTTTAAATCTCTGGTGCCTTTTCTCAGTGACCTGCATCCAGACCTAGAACTTCATCCACTATTTTATGGCTGAGGCAAATATGTTCTGGATCCGAGATGCCCGATTTGAGGAGGTTACAGTGTCTCAGCACTTTGCGTCAGTGGCAGCAGCGAGGGAGAGCTTTTCATTAGCATTGCCAAGGAAATATTCCTAGAAAAAACATTTTATTAAGTTAGCAACACATTATGTTGTAAACCCAAATTTATATTAATGTTCAGTATTCTAAGAGGACTATTTTTTTAAACTTTATTTAACTTTATTTCATGTACATTGGTATAATGATGTCAGATTCTCTGGAACTGGAGTTACAGACAGCTGTGAGCTGCCATGTGGGTGCTGGGAATTGAATCCGGGTCCTCTGGAAGAGCAGTCAGTGCTCTTAACCACTGAGCCATCTTGCCAGCCCTAAGAGAACTATTTTTAACCTATATAATAGTAATTCTCTGGGTCAATTCTTCATTTGGGAAACATCAAAATGTGAGCTTAGCGGTTAGAACTGTCCTTTGATGTGTTTCAAGGGACATCTGTGTGGAACTGTCATTGTGTCTAGGAGCACTTGCTGTGAGTCCTTCCCTCCTTCAGCAGAGTGTCAGATTGGCTGGGAACTGTCTATAGCAGTCCCTTTCTGTCCTGCCCGTCCATCATCTCTGCCCTGTGATGCTTGTGGAGCTTTACCTCTGTACATTTTTTTGACCGAATTTAGCTAAAAGCCTTGGGTGGGAAGAAGAAAGACTGAACCCGATGGATGTCTTCTGTACTGTCCACGGTCAGCATTCCAGTGAGGAGCCTGTCCTAGGCTCACATGCTCTTATCAAGGTGCCAACCATACATATAAGCTGGGCCTCCTTGGCGCAAGCAGTTTCTTGCCATACACCAGCTGATATCTGTCTGGCTGCCTAGACCAGTGCAGGTTCATCACATGGGCTTCAGTTATCTAAGTCAGAAGGGGTTTACTTGTTCGGGAGACCTCAAAGACCATCGCACCTAGAAGTGTCCCATAGTGAAAGCAGAACCATCATTATTAGTGACTTGTGCCCTGCTGACTGTGTCTCCTGACCCAGTGGCCCCCTGTGCAGAGGCTGTGGTCAGAGAGATTCACAGTCACCTGCAGATCAGGCAGAGACTAGGAAGGCATGCGAGCCCTGCACATGTCAAGTGTGTGTCTCCCAGCTGTGAGTGGCACTGTTCGTGAGTGGCATTAATAGATTCACGTACAGATACGATGGGATATGGCTACCATATCTGTAACTGGATATGGATACTGAAGGGGTCTTGTGAGTGATGGCATGTGTAGACAGAGTCAGGAAAGCCTCACTTGGCATGAACCCTTCTGTGTCCCTGAGTCTTCTATCCCCACTCTGTGCCAGCACCATGCAAAGGGAGCAGTTTGCCCAGGGGCTCAAACTTCCTTCAGAGTTCCCGCTCCATTCACAGCACAGCGGAAGGCAGCACAGCCATTCTGGATTCACTCCCAGCCTTGCCCCTCTTAGTCTGAGATGCTGCCCCTCTCTAGCTAAACGTGCTTCAGTTGTTGCCTCAAACCAGAGTTTCTACATAAAGGTTTCCTGTCTTGAGTCACCGCTATTGTTGGAAGTCTTAGAGATTGTAGCTCAAATGTCACTAAACTGTAGTACTATGAAGCAAAATTCATCTTGGAAAGAGCGAACAGATTGTGGGACACACAGCTCAGATGGATGTGAGGGCCCAGTACAGTCCATCACTAAAATGTGTGATGTTGTTCTGGCCCTGACGGAATCCAGTTGCGTGCTACTGGGATAGACCTCCCTCTTCCCTGCTGTAGACATTGTTTTAAGGCTCATTTCTTTTTAAAACATCGGCTTTCCGACATTCCTAGGAACATCTGTGTGTGGCTGAAATTTGGCCGGCCACAGCCACCCCTCACCCCTTTGTCTCCAGGCTTTTGTTCCTGATTTCACGCTATCAGAGGGTCTGCATGTTTTCTTGCATGAAGTTGTCAGAAGAATAAAGGCTCAGAAACAGGGTCATGTTTAGAGGATGGGCATGAAAAATTGGTAAGATGTGTCTTTAAGCCCACCCACCAACTGTTGCCCGCAGCAAGTAAAAGCAGGCCCGCGTGGGGAGCAGGCACCCCGCACTCTACCTGGAGTGGGTCCACGCTGAGCTCCACTCCTTCCTCCCAGCAACCCCACTTCTTCCTTCTGCCATCATGCCACAGGCACATGCCAAACCTGTGAGTGCCAGGCAGTTCATGTGCCTGAGCTAAGCACCATTTTCAAGAGCAGGACGTTCTCTCCTAACTGCTTTCTGTGCAGACAGACTTGGTTACAACACAGAACCAGTCATCCACTATCTGATACCTTTACCCATGGAGAAGCCTCTAGAACTTGGTATGACCATCCTGGGATGAGGATTGCCAGACGCTAGCCTGAGGCTGCCAATAAATGGATGTCCCCACCACTGTGGGGACCAGAACTGCCTGGTTTTTAGTGGCACAGACGTGCCAAATAAGGTTTTACTACATACTGGAAGCTGTAGGTCTTGATTGTGTGGTGCCCAGCTGGCAAGATGGGGCTCCACAGAGGTGGAGTTGCTGCCGTCCTGCTTGTGCTCCATCCAGGCTGTCTCAACACAAAGTGCTAGTGAGGCGAGGTCCTAAAGCATGGACAGGCTGGGGATGCTCCATCAGGAAAGTTCCCACGGAAGGCTTGTAGCTTAAAAGACCAGGGGATGTCATGGCTTCTAGGAGTAGGCTTGCTTTGTCATCTCCAGTTGTAAGGCGGTTTTACCCCCGAGGAGTGTTACTTGTTCTTTGTGTGGCCCTCAAAGTGCTTCTGTGGCCTGGTCTGGTCTGAGTGCTGTCTCTCCACCCTTGGCTTGGCAGAGCAACCAACATCTCCAGCGAGGGAGCCCTAGAATCTTTGGTTCTGCTAACTCATGAAGTATGCATTGAAGTACCTGGTCTCCTGGATTCTGCAAACGGAGTTGCAGACATGGTTCCCTTCAGGTTCCACTTGGAGTAGGGGGGATGCCTAATCGTCTTGGGGGTGGTTTAACTTCTATCCTGCCCTAGAATGGCTGCCTGTGATGTCTGTTAGGGGGTGTCCCTGCTTTGTGATTAACTCTTGACCCACCCCTCACCCCACAAACCTTCTTGAAGGAAGGCAAAAAAAAAAAGTGAGGCCAGGAGGCTCTGGGTTTTTTAACAGCCTGGGGACATCTGGCCTCTGGTTTTCATCTGCTAACTAAAGTCAGGATTAAACCTTGCCCCCACTGCTTTGTGCAGCTACTGGTGAGTGACAGGCTACCTTAGACAATGGAGGCGTCAACCCCTCCCAGAGCACAGTCCTGGGCTGGACAATGGAGTGTCTGGTGGCTTTGCAAGGTCCAGAGCTGTCCACCAATCTGCCCATGTCTCCCCTGGGACAAATTCTGAGATGCTGTGCTCTAGCCAGAGGCCAGACAAGCAGGCCCAGTGAAGAGTTCATGCTAGCTGTGTTCCCCCTCCTATATATTCAGGGGTTCTGCAGATGCTGATGCTGGCCAGCGTGTGACTTGTTGGCTTAAGCCCTGGCTGAGGACTGGGGCCTCCATCCCCTCAAAGAGTCCCTCACTACCCTGGCAGAATCACTCCTGGGATGCCTCCTCCCCCTGCAGAGATGTCAGGGGAACCCTGGATGTCACAAAGGGATAGGCACCCACCTGGGGCATTCATTCATCTAGCTACCAGCAGATATCCTCATCTAAATAAGAGACAAGCATAATATAGCTGTCGTGGAGTACGGTGGCACACGCCTTTAATCCCAGCACTCGGGAGGCAAGGCAGATGGACCTCTGTGAGTTTGGGCCAGCCAGGGCTATGTAGAGAGACCTGTCTCAAAGCAAGCAAACAAAAACTTTTAATGGTCAGCATGCAATGGGCCTGTACAGGTTTATACAGGTCCCAGCATTGAGAGGGAGAATTAGACTCAAGTTCCCATCTGTAACCAAAAAGCTATCTCCAATAGACAACCACTTGCAAAGAAAAAATTAATTCTCTCCAATGGAGTCTCACCAAGTATATAAACCACATTTAAAGGCAGGCCCCATGCCCAGCAGTAGATAGCCAACACAAAATGAACTCGATGGTATTTTTGTAGATTTTTTTTTTGTCTCTTGTTGGTTTATCTTACTGGCCTTTTGTTTGGATATTATGTTTTCCAATTTTATGTTTTCATGGATTTTGTTTTTGTATATTTGTGTTTCTCGTTCTTTTATCATAGTTTTTTATTCTGATTTGTTTGCTTTTTAAATTTTCCTGTTTGTTTTCTAAAGAAGAGGGTAGGGAGGTAGAAAGGATCTGAGAGGAAATGGGGGAGGGAAATATATTGTATGAATTTTCAATTAAAAAATGTTCTGTTAAGGAGTGACTTTAATACAAATGCATTTGCTATGCTTTCAGGGAGAACTAAATAGGCAATTTGGAAACACATTTGAATTGTCTGCCTCTGAAGAGTGAAAAGACCCCTGGTTCGGTCTGCTGTGTATACCCTGTTTCTATTCTAGCCTTATAAGCCGTAAGGTGGCTCCCATATCTGGGCTCCACCTATGGTTCTACTCATTACTTCTCAGCTTAGTCCTGGTCCATCTACTTTCCATGCTGTCTTTCTGCCATGGCCACCACCCTTCTCACATTTCCATACCCCTTGCCTTGGTTCCACTGGCTTAGTCTAAAGACAGGGTTCTCTTGTGACCCTCATTGCTTCATGTAGCCGCTACCACCTCCATGCTTCCCAAAGGCTCCTGCAGCCCCTCCCTTTGTACTCAGACTCCTGTCCCACCCCGGCCTGCCTTTGTTCAGGCTGTGGTTTCTTCCCATCTGCTTTGCTCTAACCACCTCTTATTTCTCCAAGAGCCTCATTAGTTACCTGTCTGATCCCCAGCCCGTGTCAAGGGTGCTGAGACCACTTGGCTTCCTGAAAAGCCCCACAGTGTGGCAAGGAGGCCCAAGTAGCATGTCCTGGTGGTCAGTGGACACAGGGCTGCAGTGGGCACTGCAGTTCTGGTACCAGAGACCAATAGAGAATGGTGGTGAAAGCTTGACCTAGGAGTCCCTGTCTGCCTAGCCCAGGGCTAAATGATCCTTTGGAAACCCAACCTGGTGGAGTGCACCATCTGCCATGGCAAGGTACAGAGAGAAATCTGCCCAGTGAAGGCCATTTTGGACTCTCAGCTACTGACAAGCATGCACCAATATGCTTTTTTTAAAAAGTTGCTGGCTTTGGAGGCTGGTGTGCTGGGTACCACAAAGAGGCTGCAGTATGGCTTGATTTGTTTTGCAGCTTAGTAGCTGGGGAACTGCTGGAGGACAGCCCAGCCAGATGCACTCACACTGAGCTTAGAGCTCCCCTGCTTGGATTCCATTGCCGATAGGAAGTTTAAAAAATCTCTTTATGTATTTTTACAGTGTGCCTCAACCACTATTATCAAGAGTAGCTCCAAAACTTGCAAGCATGCTTAAAACCTTTCCCAGGTCACCAAAGCAGATTCCAAAGTCTCCAGAGGTCATTTGAAGGTGGCCCTGGGACTGAGAAACTATCTCCTCATGCTGCACCCTCCCCTGCCCCTATAAAGAGATAGTGTGGTAAGGACCTTTGGGTGAGCTGCAATCTGGTTATTCTGAGGTTTGAGGCCGGCTGAGGCTGACTCACTATCTAGCCCCAGGTATGTCAAAAAGCACAGATAAGGACCAATGAGACACCTCAGTGAGTGACCAAGACTGATGACCTGAGCTCCATCCCAGGAACATAAATGGTAGAAGAAGAGAACTAACTCCCACAGATTGTTTTCTTGTCTCCACATGCATGTAGTGATGCACACATATCCACTCACATGTGCACACACACAAGTAAATACCATTTTAAAGATTTTTTGCAGGGGGAGGCAAAGGCAGGCAGAGCTTTGTGAGTTCAAGGCCAGGCCTGGTCTACATAGCCAGAGCAACATAATAGAGAGACCCTGTTTGGAGGATGGATAGATAGATAGATAGATAGATAGATAGATAGATAGATAGATAGATAGATAGACAAACAGCTAGATAGATTTTTTTTTTCTTAAAAAGAAAGCACAGTAGTTTTTGCTTTTCTAAGCACCCTTTCACATTACACCTGAAAGACTTGGCCTGCTTTAGGACCAACAGTTATTTGCCCTTAATAGAGTTTTGATCCCTGCGAGTAGTTTGTGACACCTGAGTGGAGGAAATGAGCAGATTTAGTTCCTGGGATGAGCTGGCCAATGCCTACTCTCACATGAGGGCATCTGATTACTAGGTAGCTTTGTGCAAATCTAATGAGCTGTAAAAATTGTGTGATTTGATAGCACAAAAAAACAGCTGTCTGCTGCTGTCACCAGTGTCCTGGGCTTGGGGACGCTAGGCTAGGCATCATGTTTGGTAGCTGTCTAAGGAAGAAGAAACCAGGAAAAGCACATATCCTTGGCACATGGTGAGCCCAGCATCTTCCAGGAGACAACAGCCATTTAAGGACTAAACCAACCCTTCCAGTGCCCTGTGATGCAGCCTTTGGTGGTAAAAATGGATCTTAGATGGTTTTTTAAAATAGCATTTGGAGTATTTCTTCTCCTTTCAAAAGAGTAAAATCCCTTCCTTAGGTTGAGCCGGAAAGGCTGGGCCTGGCAGCTTTCTGCATGAGTGGTCACGACTTCCCGGGTTTGAAAGGCCAAGAGAAGGCCGCTTTGCCTGCTCAGTCCTGATGGAGCCTTTACAACCTGTGAATGGGGAGGTTCCATGAGAAGGGATGTGGGAGAAGGGGGCGGGGTGGCTGGCTCCTGCACAGCTCTGGGGACCTTCAGATGTCGATCCTTTGGGAGCTGCCAGCTTGGTGAGATAAAGCAGGGCTTTTAACAGTTGTGGGCAGATGCCTTCAAGGAGACACGACCATGCATTTCCTGAACTGTCTTGCAGTGGTCACAATGGCCCTCTGCCTGTATGCCCCCACCCAGAGCCGTTCCCCCATTCATAGAAAGCAGCTTAAGCCACTTAAGCGCATTAGCATCAGGATGGGCCAAGACCTCCATGGGATGCAGGGGGCTGGGTGGCCTTGATGCCCCTGGTTGTTTGGGTACTTGTCCTAATCCTCCACAGTTCCAAGGCAGCCAGACTGATTTGTGACACAGAGTCCAAAAGCCACTTTGGGGGCTTGGCTGGGTTAGCTGATCTGTGCCCTGAATGTCAATGGCCTGGCCTAAAGTGTGCTTGGGGAGTGGCAAGCCTGGGCTGGAATGCTGCACATAGGGCTGGCTAACTCTACTCATCCCTTGTCTTCATGCACCTTATAGTATGGGTGCTGTGTTGGCACAGCTGCCTAGGAGCACCTGAGGTTTGTGCCCAGTGGGTATCTGACACCTCAGTGGATCCCAGGCAGGAATGAAGGTGCAGAATCCTGAACCTAAGCAATTTTTCTGGGTTCTCACAGCACAGACCCCCAAGGGATCCTGCAGTATAGAGACCTTAAAAGGTCAGATACTTCTAGTAAACTGATCTCCTTTTAAGTAAAGCTCATTCTCTTTGTTTAAAAAAATAAAAACTAAAAATGTTTCATTTACATATGCCCAGTTGAGGACTGTCACTAGCCCCAAGTAGCTCCTCCTATAACCCCAGCCCAGGTGACAAGGCTCTTGTTTTCTGTTTGACTCAGCTGTTTATACACATTTTTGTGTAAATAATCGGTTGGCTGATAAAGTAGCCACCCCCTTTATCATCAAGGCAAGAGGCAGTTCCTGAGAACCTTCATTTGTCTAAGAGGTCTTTTGCATTTGGCTCTAGGCATCTTGTGTTGCATTGTCACTTGTGTCTGTGAGTGTCTTGTTTTCATCCTCCTGTCAGCTCCAGGCTCCTGTAGTGTATGTATTGGGGCACAGCGGAGGGGGAGGGCTATTGCTTCTAGTGGCTCCTGTGCCTGGCAGGCGGGGCAGTCCCCAACTTTGTCCTGCCTTTCGGGAGTGACCTTTTTGACCCCTTCCTGCATGTATTGAGGCTAATTCAAGCAGGCATGAATTTAATTATCAACCAATGCTCTAGCTGGTTGCTTTTGGTTTAGGAGCACCAAAAACCGCACAGCCAAGCATGCAACAAGAATGTTAGTGGTTGCTCCACAGCCAGCCTTCCTTTGGTGGAAAAGGCTGTCTGAGATTTGCTGACTTCATCAGGCTACTCGCTGCTCTTGTATCCTGTTACACCCACCCTCAGTTCTCCTGACTCCTGGCCAGAGCCCAGGACTTGTCTTCTGAGATTCTGACCTTTTGACCGTCCACCTCTGGACCTCCTGGACTTAGTGCCCTATGCCATAGCCCATACTGCAGCTTGATGCCTTAGCTAGCCCCATAGGGCTTGGGGAGGCTCAGGAGAGACAGCACCAACAAGGAGCCCTTTGAAGGGCTCAACTTGCTGCCTGGCATAGACACTGACAAAACCTTGGCTCTTGAAGAAGCATAAGCGTCTTGCATCTGTGTTGCACTCTCAGCCACACTCAGTCAGAACCTTGTATAGCCTGGTGGAGGGCTTTCTGAGTGATAGCCCATAAGGACTGTCTAGCTGGTCTCCTGGATGTGTAATTCTTGTGTCAAGGAACACTGATCTCCTTCCCTTCCCATTGGACATTGGGAAACCATTGATTATGGGCTTTGGGTGAAACCAGCTGGGGCAATGGGTGGACAGACTGGGACTGAGCACCCTTGTTTTCTTGCAGACTCTCTGTACAAAGGCCACGATGCAGACAGTCCGGGCTGCTGATACCAATGAGGTTGTAAAGTTGATATTTCGGGAGTCAGACAATGACCGGAAGGTAAGTGGCTCATGACTAAGGGTAGCCACCAGCCACCACCAGCCTGAGGAGTGGGAACTGTGCAGGGCACTGAAGCATCTCTGACCCGGCAGGTTGTACTCCAGTTGGAAAAGAAGCTCTTCGACTATTTCAACCAGGATGTCTTCCGGGACAACAACGGCACTGCGGTGAGTTCTATTTTAAGGCATATACGTGGTCATCCTAGATCCTTCCCATGAGACACTCCTGGCCCTGGAGTACCATAAGCACATCTACATGTGTTCAGGCCACCCAGAGTTCAACTTGAGCCCCAGGCTGACTTGGAGGAGGTGACTTATAGGGCTGGGGCAGGCTAGGCTAGGCTGCCAGGATTATCATCCTGTCAATGGGCAGTGCAGTGTTCCTATGACCTATGAGCACTGGAATCTCCTGAGTGAGAGAAGTAAGGCCCTGCCTGCTACTGTGGATACTAGAGAGTTCATGGCCTCAGGTATGCAGCACGGACTTGGAACCTAATTTTGAATAGGGAGAAGCGGCACATATGTGTGATGGAAGCGAGCAAGTCCCTCATGTCCTTATGGGCTTGTGAATTCAAGGCCTATATGTACATGCGTGTGCTCGTGTGTGTGTGTACACGTGTGTGGGGGTGTGTACCTGAGTATATAAGCATATGTCCACATGCATTATGTTAGTTGATGTTTATGTGTGTGTACGTGCACATAACTGCATTTTTATCATTTGTGTGGACAGGTATACATGTATAATTGTAGTGTATATAAGCATATGCATGTAAATTGAAATTTATGTCAAGAATGTGCCACTCAAACCTTCAAGAATACGGCTGCTGGAAAGGCATCTCTAGTCGTGGGCACCTGCGCTGATCTAAGCCACAAGCAGACTAGCACTTAGAGGGGCCTGAATGTAACTGTTGTTTGTATGTATGTATGTTTGTATGTTTATATGTTTGTATGTATGTATTGGGACTGGCAGGTGCATGCTGTGATTAAATACACCCTGCTGGCCATTAAATACAGTGGCCACAGTATAGTTTAGATTTGGCCAGAAAGGTAGAGTTTGTACCATAGAGATTGTCACAACATACTATAGCTCCCACCCCCAGCAGAGCTCCACATTTACCAGAACATAGTGAGCTGCATGCCCAGCCCCCCATGCTGTAACCTCTCTTAGGAAGTCACACTAGCCCCTTGCTACTCATCCGGCCCAGAGTACACCAACTCCTTCTACTATTCAGGCCCAGCAGATGTTCCTCGAGAAACCTAGTCCATTGCCACTGCTGTGGCAGGCCTGACCCACCTGCCTTGGGACTGATTACTAACCTCATTCCTGCCACATGCCATGCTGACCTTGCAAGTATCCCTGACTCTACTCCTGCTTGTCCATAGGAGGGCTTCATATAGATTCTCCCCACTGAGTCCTTTAGCAGCCTCTGATGGATTCCTTTCCCTCTCCATTGGTCCTGCATCAGTGCCCACTGGTCCCTTTTTGCATGCTCAGTCACTCAAAGACTGTGGTCACTGGTGGTTCCTACTAGAGGGGCTTCCCTAGGGCAATGGTTGTGTTATTCTGCCAGCCATGTGCAGGTATAGGTCACTTTCCAGTTCACTGGAACAAAAGAACAGATCACATTGGGCATGGTGGCACAGACCTTTAATCCTAGCACTCAGGAGGCAGAGTCGAACTTGATGCATTCAAGGCCAGGCAAAGCTACATAGTGAGTTGCTGTCTCTGGAAAAAACAAGAAAAGAGTAGAGCAAGAACCCCTAGGAGCCTGGGCACCTAGGTTATATACACTGGCCCCTTCTACATGATTTCCAAGCTTAGGGAAGGCCAGGGGAAGGTGTTTGGGGGCCCCGCTAGAGCTTGCTCTTTTGAGCCAGAAAAGTAAAGTCAGTTGGTACTTTGCACAAGGCAAGATGGAGGATACAAGGATCACCAAGGACACAGGGTGTTTTGGAAGAAGCAGAGAGACAGATAAGGAGACTCCAGCAGCTAAGGAGAGAACAGTTTGACCTTGGGCAGCACTGGGAAAGAGAATGTAAAAATGGGTCCTCGAAATATCCAGGGGTGTGCCACTGGGGTCTCGGGGCTCCGCAAGGCTTTCTTAATATAGAGATGAGAATTAGCTGTGCCACTGAAATGACCAGCCTTGTTCTTCTCCAGAAGATAATCTACCTTCAGCACACACTGTTCTGACCTTTCTTTAAGGTGAAATTTGAGTGGTTATTCTTGTAGTTCTGTTGCCGTAAGACTATAAGCAGGAGAGGCGGGAATTCAAGGTTATCCTCGGCTGCATAGAGTTTGTAGCCAGCCTGGGCTACATGAGACCATACCTCAAAGAAACAAAAGAAGAAGGGCTGGGGAGATTGTTCAGGTTAAAGTGCCCACCGTGAACTAAGTTCAGATCTCTAGTGTCCTTGTTTTGTTTTGTTTTTTTAAAACCAGGTTTGGCAGTGTGAATCTGTTATCTCAGCGTTGAGAAGGCAGAAAGGGGAGGCTCTTTGGGACTCCCTGATCAGCAAGTCTAATTGAATCAGTGGGCTCCAGGTTCAGTGACAAATCCTATCTCAAAGTAACTTAGAGAATGACTGAAGATGACACTTCACACTGAGCCATGGCCTCATGTATATTCACACAAAAGTGTATACAAGCACTCCAGCACACACATACATGAACACACACACACAAAAAATTTTTTAAGAAGAGGAAAAGAAAGCCGGGCGGTGGTGGCGCACACCTTTAATCCCAGCACTCAGGAGGCAGAGGCAGGTGGATCTCTGGGAGTTCGAGGCTAGCCTGGTCTACAAGAGCTAGTTCCGGGACAGGCACCAAAGCTACAGAGAAACCCTGTCTCGAAAAACAAACAAAAAAAAAAAAAGAAGAAGAAGAAGAAGGAAAAATTGCACTAGGCATGTACAGATAGATGTATAGACATGGTATATATCATCGCAGACCTGGGAGGTGAGACAGAAGATCGCAGTGTGAGGCCACTGAAGGCTGCATAGTAAGAAAGGCCCTGCTGCTTTGTTTGTTTGTTTAATTGATTTTTTTCAATTTTGCTTTTGTTTGTTTATTCATTAGTCTTCTCTCATACAATACGTCTTGCCCACAGCTTCCCCTTCCTCCACTTTTCGGAGTCATTACCCCATCTCCCCTCTCCCCCAGATCCAGTGCTCCTCATTTCCCTTCAGAAAAGAGCAGACCTCCTAGGGACATCAACTGAACACAGCATAACAAGATGCAATAAGACAAGGCATAAACCCTCATATCAAGGCTGGACAAGACAACCCAGTAGGGAGAAGGGTTTGAAGGTGTTGTTTTAAAAAAAAGTTTGAACACCCAGGAAATGTTTTGAACTTGACTCTCTCATAAAAGAATTCAGCTTTGAAGTAGGGAGCATTTCCACCAAGTGAGTTCTTGGCACTCATGCCTATCTGCCAGAAGCTCACCTAAGAAGTCATCAGGTTTGCCAGGTTCCTGGAGCTCAAGTGATACCTGCTTCCAAAGGCTGCTATTCCGAATCTGAGACGTACTTTCAGAAATGTCCCGGGCATACTGCTAATGCCCAGCCTCTGCCCAGATTACATATATTCAAAGGAATTGGCCACCATCACTCAAGCCAGACTCTGAGTCCCTTCAACCTAATGAGCAATGGAGATAATCTCATCCTCGTGGCCTGGTTGAACACGCTGTGCCACAAGCACTACAAACAAACTACCTCTGCTGGATGGATGTGCCCGAGCCGGACTCAGCCCCCAAAATCCATCGCATCCTTCATCAACCACCGGTCTTGTACTCGTCTGACAGAAATTTAATTCAAGCTGGCTCCTGAAAATAATTATTGTATTTTAAGAGTAGTAATCATTGGCCGGGACATGATTGAATGTGTCCATGCGTATTGACTTTTTCTATGATTTATAGCTTTGTTTAGTCGATATTCCCATCGAAATTGTATAATTAATTATAAGTGTGGCTGTCAGGGCTGCAGGATGGAGTGCCCTGGTGAGGATTTGGAGAGATTAAATTTTCCTTGGCTGTCCCAGGGCAGGGCTTGGGAATTTTCTAGGTGCTTGGCCTGTTGGATAGAGATGTTTTCTGTGTGTTTAGCAACCGCCTGGGCTCCGGGTGCATTGATTTTCCAAGCCCTTTTTTCTTTATCAGCGCGGTGTCCACGCAGCAACAGTGGAATTTGTGCAGCTGGGACAGCTCCTGACAGATGCATGAGGCCAGCAGCTGCTTTATCATTGTCCACACACATTGGGACTGCTTTTCACTTTGTAATCAAGAAGAACGTTTAAGATACATGTGAAATTGGTTATCATGTTTGTGAAAAATCTCAAAGAGATACAAATTATCAATTCACCAGCAGTATGGTGCAATTTCCAATCAGAAACTCCTCACAGTTGATGTCCTGTGTGGGTGGTGGCGGCAGCTTTAAACCCCGTCATCCTGTTGATGTGGCAGTCCTGGAGCTTCGAGCATTCTGCAAGCCAGTCACACAGGACCAGGGTTTCACTGACCTGTCAGAGCCAGCTGGTTGAGCAGGGACCCAGTGGCTCCCATCCGTACCTACCCTCTGCACAGCAGAAGCTGAGTGAATGTGCAGTCAGAGAGCATGCACATTAGAGCTCCAGAGCATCTACCAACAGGCAGCTCCAGCCAGCAGGAGGATGTGTCCACATGTGTCTCCTCCAGCATGAGGCTGGGGACAAGGGTTAGGGTATGTGGGAGTAATGGTGGACATGGGCAGAAGGGCATAAGAAGTAAGGACAGAACACTTGGGGGTTCTTCATCTGCTGTTTCTGAGCTCCTTACCATCTAAGCAGTTTTTAAAATTCAAATTCCAAATTCAACATTTTTTTCCTTTAAACATTACAAAATTGAGGAAAGGTTCTTTTAGAATAGAGGCCATGGTGTGACAGTTTCCTCAGTACCTTGGTGGTGGGTACCTCAGGTCTAATATCCCAGATAGGATAGACAGACCCTGCGTGATCATTACTAGGGAGACCAAATCTCTACCAGTCTGACTCCCTAACACACACACACACACACACACACACTCCCCTCCAGCCCAGGCTTTTTTCACACTGTTCTTTTCACAAACTTGTGTATGGTTGTGTTTATTGGAGCGTGTGCCTGTGTGTGCAGTGGGTTAATGCTTAGATCTGTCACAATTAGCTGGATCTTTCTGGCAAATCCTTGCAGCAGCACTTTTCCCTGCATGGAAGGCGATACATGATGTCCACATTGGTGACTTCAGGCAGAACCCTAACAGATAGGCCCTGGCCATCCAGAAATAGATGCTAACCCTGAAGAGGCTCTCAGGGAATCCTGGCACAGCGCTGCAGTGCCTTGAGAACATTTAAAACTGGAGAATGTTGGATGAGTGACAATGAAGGCCACCCTCACACATGAGGTCAGAGTCACAGGTACTCAACATCCTCACACACATATGGACACACTCATGTGCATGTCAAGAATTAGAGTTTCTTCACCTTTGGGGAAGTGTCCAGAACTGGTCGGCATTTAGTGGTCTGATATAGGTAGTCTCCCATGTACTCCCTCAGCCCAGCCCATAGCTTTAAAACAAAGTATTTGTGTGTGTGTGTGTGTGTGTGTGTGTGTGTAGGCATGTGTACATGTGTATGAGTGTATGTATTTGTGTGTATATGTATGTGTGTGTATATATATAGTGCTGTGTATGTACATATTTACAGTCATGTATATTGCACACACACACACACATATGAGTATATGTGCTCAGAATGCTTGTCAAAGAACTTTAATGTTGATAGCACGGCTTTGGTACCAGGGTCATGGCAGAACTGAAAAACTGGAAACCTAGACTGTATGACTAGTGGGTGGGCATGGACCCTTGGCTAACCCTGTTCATCTGTCCTTCTCATGTCCAGGAGGCTTCTGGCCTGTGGGTGCAGAGGAGGAATATGCAAGGTAGAGAAAAGTATGGCCTAAGCCTAAACATTCAAATGCTTTATCTGCCCCTCCTGTGCTCACAAACTCCTGTGGACCTTGGCAGTCAGAGGCAGTGACTGCCCACTCCTGAGCAACACTTAACCGTGCACAAAGACAGTACTTCATTATCCAAGGTTAAATAAGTCTCGTTGGCCTAAATTCCAGCTCTGCAGGGTCCCTGTCTGTGTTCCCAGCTTTTGTGTCCCCTTTCTGCTTCTAGAAGTCTGAACAGAGCCAGGGTGGGAGGTAGGGCAGACTGAGAGCCCACAAAGGCAAGAAGACTCTGACCTGATGACTTCTGTGGCCCAGGCAGGTGTCATTCTAGTACAGTGGGCCTCAGACCAACAGGTGGCCACGGGTCAGTGAATGTCCAGCCCACAGCTTCCTTGTGAGGACTCTAAAATTTGTTTATTTTCTGTGAGTGGATTAGAATATTCTGTATGGTAGACCACATTCACAACTAGAAATTTTCTCAAGCTTTGAACCAGTAAAGACAAGGTCACAGTCTCAGTCAGCAGAGCATGGGAGAAGCACTCTACTTTTGATCAAGGATCTGAAGACAACAGCCAGAGGCACAGAAGACCCACGAAAATGTCAGACAGCTGGGGATATATAGAACTTCTAAGACCGTAGTTGTTGAGAGTAAATGGATGAACATCCAGACTGAGTAGACATTGCTGAAGACAGGATTTTTTTAAAAACTAGAGACTAAGTGGAGGAGTGGCCCAGAAAGAGCACTAAAACTTGGTGTGGCAGAAGGTCTGGAGCAGAGACAAGATGGGTGGACAGAGGGCCCCTTCCAGCAGGAAGAGATCACCTGCCGATTTTCACACCTGTCTACATCAAAGATCCTGAGAAGCGGTGTATCTTGAGCTGAAAGAATGGAAAATTCAGACACCAAGTGACCAAGTGAAACAGAGCATTGACAAGAGGAAGAAATCTTACAGTAACCTGAAGAAGTTGCCATATAATGCATGAAAAGGCAGTAGACAGTCCAGAACCTTGGCAACCAGAAGCAATGAAGTCATTTAATTGAAGAGTGGAGTTCCAGTCACCTCTCAGGAGCCTATTCAGGAGACCTCAAGGGGTTGCATATCCTCTTTAAAAGTCCACAGTAAACATGGAAAAGAGAAGGGATTTAAGAGGGTGGGGTGCTGTGCTCCACCCAGTCTCCTGAAACTACTCCAACCAAGTGCTTCTGTGCTTTGGGTCAATGCACCTGTTGCTTATTGTACTTTGTAACTCTGAGCTGCCTCAGGCTTTAGCCGAGACCTTTGGGGAACACTGGCTCCTGACTCACACTGGCAGCACCTCCAAGCAAACTTGTTTCTTCCTGTTTTCTTCATATGCTCAAGACCATGGTAGTGCTAAATGGAAGCCAGTGTTGGAGCCAGGCCAGACATGGTCTGAGACCCTCTGACCCTCTGGCTTGAGTCTGAATGTCCAGCATGCCACCACATGGCTCTGAGGTTATGATATTAATAAGGAGGCTCTGTCTGGAGTGATAGCTTACCTTTTCTCCTCTCGTGTAAACATCACCTCAGAGGGGAATTTTGACTGGCCTTGACTTGACCTATATCCAGGGCCAAGTCACTCTGGTTGATAGGAGTGGCACCCAGTCTGGTGCTGATCTGATGAAGGCAACTCTCCAAGGGGCAGGCAAGCAGAAGAGCCATGCCAGTGAGCAGGTAGCAGACTGGCACACAAGTAATTACAGTGTACACATGCTGGTAATTGCGCATTCGAGAATGATGGATGAGGTGGTAGGAAGAAATGGAGACACGGTGTGGTTCTGAGGGGAGCCCCAGCACGATGCCATGGCTACACACAGCTGTGGTGTAGGACATGATTAATGGATAGTGTCCCACAGGGTGTTCATGGTGACTGGACAGAGCCATGGCTGGTGGGGAGCTCTCCTTCCAGCAGTCATAGGACTCTGATGGAAGCCTCCTGAGGGAGCCAGGCTGCCTGCCACTTTCCCTGCATGCCGAAGTGAATATTTCCACCCAGCTGGCTTCTAGACTCTCACCAGTGTGCAGGCTCAGCTGCAGCTTCTGATGCGCTGAGTTGGTTTTGCTCACTCTGAGGGTCACTTTCGGTTTGGGACATTTTCCCCTCGCTCTGGAAAGGATATCCAGGTCCCACTTGGGTGCATGCTTTCTGGGACGTATTCATGTGTCTCGTGTGAGCAGGACCAGGCAGTCTGAGCACTGTTCTTGCACTGCTCACAGCAGAGGCAGTTGGATGGTAGAGCCAGGCTGGCACCCCAGAGTCTCAGTAGTGAGGGATCTTCTCTGAGTAGGGCAAGATCATGCTAGACGCTTGAGTCATTCCTGCTTTTAGGAATTTACACACAACCCAGGTAACACAGAGCACCACCTTCCAGTGAGGAAATCAAGTGATTCTGTTTTCCTCTTTCTTTTCTTTAGCTCTTGGAATTTGACAAGGAGTTGTCTGTCTTTAAGGACAGACTGTATGAACTGGACATCTCATTCCCCCCCAGGTAAGGAGCCCTGTACCTGTCAAGAGCAGGCAACTTTCCCAGCATCTCCTCAGGTGTGCCTGTGTGTCAGTGTGTGCATCCATGTGCATGTATGCACATGTGTCTGTCTGTATGTGTCCTCTGTACATATCACCATGGCATCTTGCACATGTGTCTGTCTGCATGTATGTCCCTGTGTTGTGTGCATCTGTTTGCATGCATACACCTATGTGTGTGAATTACACCTCCTTCCGTCATTGCTATGGCCGGAAGAAAGGACTGGCTGTGAGTAATAAATGATTCTATTTTTTTAAGACCCCTTTCCAATGTGAAAAAATAAAGTTGTAGATTTGCAGGCACAGGATCTCCGGAAACCTAGACGCACCATGTGTGGCTTGCCTGGCAGGGAGTTCTGAATCTACCTTTCTGAAGCAGATAAGTACTCCGTGTTTCACTCTGGTGCTCCTGGAATCTTGATATCTGCAACAATGGCACTGGTTCCCTTGAGACATCCAGGGTCTCAGAGTGCTGTAGTGTAAAGCAAGGGGAAAGGCCTAACAGAACATAGATATGTAGTGGACCCAAGTAAGCTTACCCACCATCTGCTGCAGCTGTGCCTTGCCTCTTGGGCTTTGCATCTTCCTGGAAACAGTCTACAGAAGGTGGCTCCTGAGGACAAGGGATTGTTGCAGGCATGGCCTCCAGCAGCCGTGGGTGTCCTCCTCCCAACCCTTTGATTGTGTCAGATCCCAAGTCTTGTGACCTAAAGTGGTGAGGAAACGTTCCAACAAACTGAATTATGCCAGCGACTTGATCATGCTGCTGGTACCTGTTTCACACCTGCCTGGCAGGAAATACTGGGGATCTTTTCCTCAGAATGAGGGTCCTGCATCCAATGCGTCTGACAGCCAGACAGCTATTCCCCTCTCTGCCAGTGTCCTCTATCTCTGTGCCAACTGGACATAATCAAACGTGCAGTGGGGAGACCCATCTCTGCACAGACTAGATTCTTATGGTTCCTTCCTTTTCAGCTGCCAGCCCATACCCCTGACCTAGAAGACTAAGGTGAGGGAACTGGATAGAGTTTTGGAGATGGGGAAACAGGGCCACAGGCCCTAGTAATTCCCAGACATCTAGTTAGTACCCAGGCCAAGATATTAGACACTTAACATATTGGTTCTTAGCAGCATAGCTCCAGGAGGTAACCTCACGAGTCTCTGACCTACAGCCAGTGGTAACCAGCATAACACTGGATCACATTCATGGGCAACCAAGTGACTCACCAGGTACATCCTGTCAAGCTTTGAGGGACCTGCTCTGGCCATCATGTGACTCTCAGACACTCTGAATATCCCCAGTGAATCATGGTATTCATGGAAACATACATATGCTTGGCCAAGAGCTGAGAGGTCCAGGGTCTGCAGTAGGATGGGGACATGCCTGCCCCTCAAGACTTCTGCATTGAATTTAGCATCTGTCTTGAGATTTTTTCTCACACTGTTGCAGTCTTGAAAGTTACCTAAACACCAAAGGTACAGCTTAGGATCTGGCCAGGCTGAAAACCCAGAGGGCCTTGTAGTCTAAGCCCAAGCAGTTAAGAGAGAGCCCTTGACCCACATGACAACCAAGGGACCCGCTTTCCCCACCTGGCAGGAGCAGGGTTGAAGCCATCTTGACATACTGGCATGTTCTAGTCAATTGAATGTTGTGTTATCAAGAAGGGACCCTAAACAATGACCCCAGCATCTGGAGCCACAAGCCTCCCAGGAAAGTTCCCCATGCCAAGCTGAGGCTGGTGGGGAGTAGGCCCACCCCCTCCAGCCTGTTTGTCAGGATCAAATCCCCTGACAAACTCAGGAAGCAAAGACATCAGTAGATTTTTAAGGCACAAACTTTGGCACAAACAGGAAAGAATGTAAGAGCCATCCCTGTGTTCAGAGATGGGGAGAGGTTTGTACAGCACAGTGCCCAGGATTCCCATATTCCCACTCAGGGAAGGTTAGTTATGCAGAGTACCCCTGAAATGACCGTATTTTTTTGTTGTTGTTTTGTTTTTCAAGACAGGGTTTCTCTGTAGCTTTGGAGCCTGTCCTGGAACTAGCTCTTGTAGACCAGGCTAGCCTCGAACTCACAGAGATCCACCTGTCCCTGCCTCCCGAATTCTGGGATTAAAAGGCATGCGCCACCACCGCCCAGCAAGATGACTGTATTCTTATTCCAGAACTGAGTTAGTTACATGACTCACCATAGGGGATGTTCAGAGACAATTGAGGAAGTTACCCTTAAAATATGGTAGCATCCTGGATATTAGGGTAGAGCTAGGCAAATAATGGGAGCCCTCAAAAGCAGGGCTTCTTTGGTGAGGGTGTCACATTCTGAGTTGTGAAGAGAATTCACATGTCATACTAGCCTGAAAGGTGAAGAGAACCAATAGTCACCCAATGGAAGGCCAGTAATGAAATGGAATCATAATGCCATCATTCCAATGGGCAGAGGCACTCTTAGGCATGGCAGGGTTATTGCCTCTTCTTTGGGCTTTGAGACCCTGAGCTGGGTCCACCCAGGCACCTAGCCCAGGGAGACTTAGGGGCAGTCTGTTCTGTGAACTGGTAGTCTGCTAGACTGACAGACGTCAGCGGTGAAGGTTAGTGGAGGACTTGGAGTGTTTGCTGTCAGAGCATCTGTATCCCATGTCAGATCACAGAGGCTCCCACCAGCAAGCTTCATCTACCTCAGTGGTCACAGTTATCTTAAAAGCACCCTGCCTTGCAGGCCTCATACTCCCATCTTGTGGCTCTTGTCTATTTTGGTCATGAGACTGAGCTTTGCACTGTGGTCAGGGTCCTGCTCTGCCTCCCACCCCTTGGAATTGGGTACTGAGGCAAACTTCACCACCTGTCCATATCAGTTACTACCTTGCAGGATCCAGACATAGAACATATAGACCCTCATGCCCCTGAAGCCTGAATAAGTTGCCCTCCCTGGCATCTGTGGACATCTTGCCTCTGGCTTCACCATCACACATCAGAGGATGTGTGTGCGCAGGCCAGCTGCCGGCTCAGCAGGCATACTCCATGGAGACCACGTGAACTGAACATGTTTAGTATTGTATACCGAACACATGGAAAGCACCAGTACCTGTTGGCTAGTCTTACACATATTTCTCTTTATTTAGAAATAGCATTCAGGCCGGGCGGTGGTGGCGCACGCCTTTAATCCCAGCACTCGGGAGGCAGAGGCAGGCGGATCTCTGTGAGTTCGAGGCCAGCCTGGTCTACAAGAGCTAGTTCCAGGACAGGCTCCAAAACCACAGAGAAACCCTGTCTCAAAAAAAAAAAAACCAAAAAAAAAAAAAAAAAAAAAAGAAATAGCATTCAAGTTTTCACGATGGATAGGGAGAAAGGAGAGATGATCTGAATTGAATGTTATGTCCAGAGTATGCTCTAGTCCACATTCTGAGAGGCCTTTGACTCTCTTCCGGTCATAACATGCTTCTTCAGCATGGGCTTCCGCAAAGGCTCCAGAGACCTGTCCCCAGAACTCAGGATGCACATAGTGTCCTCCACCACCACCTCACGGGTGATGCCCCTCACTCCCAGAGAGCACTGATGTTCCTTCTCCATTTGGTTCTACTGCATTTAAAACTGTGACAAGCTGGGAATGGTGGCCGTGATTGTAATCTCAGTTACTTGAGAAGATCAGGAGGTGGAGCCAGCCTGGAGAATACGTGGAAGATCATGTCTCAGAACACTTAAGACGATCAAACAGTTCGCAGTCCCTGTGGTGTTTTCAGCTTGGTATTGGCATAAAAACAGAGAAGTCGATCAATGGAACTGAGTAGAAGACCCTGATTTTAACCCACAAACATATGAACACCTAATTTTTGATAAAGGAGCTAAAAGTATTCAATGGAAAAAAGAGAGCATCTTCAACAAATGGTGCTGGCAGAACTGGTTGGCAACCTGTAGAAGAATGAAAATAGATCCATATCTATCGCCATGCACAAAACTCAAGTCCAAATGGATTAAAGACCTCAATATCAGTCCAAACACACTGAACCTGATAGAAGAAAATGTGGGAAGTACTCTACAACATATGGGTACAGGAGATCACTTCCTACGTTTATCCCCAGCAGCACAGACATTAAGGACAACATTGAATAAATGGGACCTCCTGAAACTGAGTAGCTTCTGTAAAGCAAAGGACACTGTCACTAAGACAAAAAGGCAACCCACTGACTGGAAGAAGATCTTCACCAACCCTGCAACAGACAAAGGTCTGATCTCCAAAATATATAAAGAATTCAAGAAGCTAGACTTTAAGATCAGTATTTTTAAATGGCACGTATGTTTATAACATGGATGTTTCACCTCCAGTAACTTCAGCATTGGAAGTAGCATTGGTCACATTTGCCAAAAATCCAGAAATCGGACTTATATCCGTGACTTAGAACCCAGTCAAGGAGTAAAGAGGCCATGGGACTGGTCTGTCACTGGGTCCTGGTTGCACAAAGTCTGTGCATGCAACTTGGGTCAGTCAGTGAACCAGTGGACAGAAAAGCCATGCCTGCAAGCTGTGGTCACCTGACATCCAGTATGAGGAAGCTGTCCCTGAAGCCATTGCAAAGGGAACCAGGGCAGGCTCCAGCCTCCAGGACACTTGTGGCACCTCGGCAGCTAGGATCTTCTACTCAGGCACTTTATTGCTCCGAATCCTTGTGCTCTGTTCATTTTCTTTAGCTCTAGCCCACGTGTTCCTCCCTTTTCAAACATTTTGATAGCAGCTAGTATCTTTGCAACCTAGTGTCTGCTCATTGCATCTAGATCTCGATGTATGTAGATGCTTCCCCAATGAAATTCCTTCTGTGATACACATGCGCCAGGGCTAAGTTGCCCTTGATGCCAGTGCCTTTGATGTGCTGTGTAACCAACATCAAAAGCAGTGCGGGGACTGAGAAAAGGTGACCTTTTTTTGCCAGGTGAAAGCAGAGAGGCTCCCTGCCTGGCAAAATGGGGTTCAGCCCTTCTACTCTCTCTATTCTGAGGACAGCCTCAATACTATCTGATGACCTTCTTATGCTTATTTTCCTATGGTCCAATAAAGGCCAGAATTGAAGCAAAGGCATGAGTTAAACTGGTTTCCTCTCCCCACCACCCTAGGCCTGCTCTGTAGGACTCTCAAACACAACAGGCTTTGTGCTTCCCACAGTGTGGTCATAGGGGCCATGGCAACACTATCCAAGCCCAGGTCTTGAGCCTAGCCTTGTCATTAGAGCCAGGCAGGCTGCAAGCAAACAGCCAGCAAAGGGCCGCTGCCCACATCCAGACCAAGTTCGAGGGGCGAAGAGAACGGGAGGCAGCGTGGAGACAGCACAGGTGGGCAATTGTTAATTTTATCAGCACTGCAATTAATTATGACGATTATTCCCGGAGCTGTATGGAGCCGAGATAGGCAGGTTTGCCCTGCCTCCCACCCCTTTTGGGTTTGCTTCCAGATAAGTCTGCATGCACAGCTCTGCTTGCATTAATCATCTGCATGCAGCCACATCCAGGCCTTGCACTCAACTGAGCAGCCCCTAGCCCCTGAATAGAAGATGAAATGAATGACTCCATACCCAGTGTTGGCCTCTCCAGGCCTTCCTGGATCAGAACTTCCTGCTTTTGTATTTTGGGTGTTGTAGAGCACCTCAGGCTATGGAGCTGAGGGCACTCCCCCTCAACTTCCTCCAGCAGTAGAGTTTGCCTTGAGTCCTATAGGATCCAAGGGAACAGGGAACCCTCCTCAGGACTTGTTAAATGTAGACAGTCTTGGGGGATACAGGGAGCATCAATCCCTGTCTTTCCCACTGTTCTTTTCTATAACTCAGGGAGTCTAGTATGGCTAATCATTGACCACCTGCAGATCCTGTCCCTGGTGGCATAAGGGTTTTTCCTTGCCTCCCGCCTGTTCTGGCTTTATAGGTCTACAAGCTCTCAGGCTGTTCACTGACTACAGCTATCTACAGACTCACTGGTAGGTCACCTGTCATGTCCAAACCCAGACCTCAGTGTTTCCACTGGACTCTGGTCCTGGGCCAGCAGTAAAACATCCAGCAAGGCCTCCAGGACAGCAGGGTCTCCAGGACAGCAGGGTCTCCAGGACAGCAGGGTCTCCAGGGATGGTGACCTGGGCTTAAAAACCGTGTCAGGGCTGATGTCAGACATGAGATGATGACTGCCAAGAGCTTGCTAAGTACACGCATGGTAATGAACACTTGTGATCCCAACACTTGGGAGGTAGAGGCAGGAGTTCAAGGTCATTCTTGACTACACAGTTTAAGGAAAGCCTGGGATACAGGGTACCCTGCCTCAAAAAACAAACAAACAAAAACTAAGAGGGCCAGTGAAATGACCAAGCAGGTAAGAGCACTGGCTGCCAAGCCTAGTGACCTGAATTCAGTTCCCAGGACCTGCATGATAGAAGGAGAGAACCAACTCCCACAAGTTCCACAAGTTGTCCTCTGGCCTAAACACACACATCATTGCATATGTCCCATATTAATAAATGTAGTTTTAGTTTTTATTTTAAACCAATAGCATGCTCTGTTCAATCCTGTTTCCAAGTTGGCACCTCCCAGCAATGCTTTTCAAGTTGGGCCTCACTGGGCTACTGTTGGGCATTTAGCTAAACACTGGACCTCCCATCTGAAGACAGTATCAAGGCCAACTATGGCAGTAGGCACAAAGGCGCTCTGCCTGCTGAGGTCTCACTCCTGAAACCACATAGCCCCTGTAGAAGAGCCGGCTGGCCAGATCCCTGCCGGACCATGGGAATGGCCAATGAGTGAGTATTCTTTTTCCATGGAGACTCCATTGCAGTGCATGTGCAAGTTTGAAAGGGGTCTCAAGTTAGGGTGCCCAGCACCTGATCAAAGCAACCAGCTTCCTGTCCTAACAGAGTCACAAGAGGATTGAACCACACAGCCCTGTGGCTTTCCCAGCCCCACTCTGACTGGGCCCTCGCTTTTCTCATTTTAGCCTTTACCACACTGATTATATTCACTGTGAAGCTTTCTCCCTGTGAAAGAGACTGCCATGTCTGTTCACCATCATGGAAGCCAGAAAGGCCACGTGGTCCCATTTTGCAGTTTACAACTCTGCTCGGGGTGGCCATGTTAACATGTGTGTGCTCACAGTGAGATGTCCCTTCTGACTCAGCCTGTACCGTGGGCATGGACTGAGGAGCACTTGAACAAAGTCATTGTCACTGTGATGTACAGAAATGGGATTGGCCATTGGCCTTTTGTTCTTCCTGAAAATGAAAGAATGGAAAATTTTACATTCTTTAAAATGATAATGTTATGTGCAGGAATTACATAGACTTTGTTTTTAGCCTAATTTGAAGTAAATTTAATCTGGTAAAGTGGTAATTCCTATAGAAGACAAGGGTCATAAGTCATGGTTTCTATGAAGGATACATGCTTCATGCAGCATCTGCCAGTTTTAGGTGGTTGAGGTCCAGAGATATTAGCTTCCCAGCTTCCTTAGGGTAGTGGGAGTGGGGCCAGGCCTGCTGGTGGCATGAGCCCCTTCCCACAGGCACCAGCTGGTAAGCAGCCTGACAGCCACAGACTGGAAGGCCAGTCACATTCTTTTCTTAGCTGAAGTCAACAGGAGTATTGGAGCATAAGCCTGGTGCTCTGGAATTGACATGAGAAAACACGTTGCACTCTGAAAGACAGTCTTTATGGTCTGAAAACCGTATAGAGTGTGGATATGCAAACACCTGGGCCAGCCAAATTCTGGGCAAGGCTCTCCCTTTGTCAGTTCTACATGGAATTCATTCTGCGGCACAGTCCAGCATGTGTGCCCATGTGTTGTAGAGTTATTGTTTTGCAGCTATGGTAAATTGGTAGGTCCCCTGGGTGGCAGGTACAGGATGCAGGTGTCCTCTTCACAAGGCTCAGGCTGGGAGTGTGAGGTCTGTGTGAGTAACGGGTATATAGGAACCAGCCAGCCAGCCCCAGGCAATCTGTAGGTATATGCAGGGAGAACTAAGTTTGATGGGGACACTTGAGTTTCAAGTTTGGCTTCATATTCTAGAAACCTCACTGTGTGCATTGTTTCCTGGATAGCAATACACCCTTCCCTTCATAACTTGGATGATTTCTGGGACCAGAGTGCGGTTGACACTTTGTTCCTTTGTCTCCACAGCTACCCGTACAGCGAGGACTCCAGCCAGGGAGAGCAGTATATGAACACAAGATGCCCTGCATGGTGTGATCGAATCCTCATGTCCCTGTCTGCCAAGGAGCTGGTCCTTAAGGTAGGAGGGAGCCCTGAGCTGACCATGGAGAAGGACTGCAGTCTGGGGACACGAGTAGAGCACTCAGGCCCCTGTAGGCACCGCTGTCATCTTAGTAGAAGCACAAAGACCCTGCTGACAGCAGTCTAGCCGTAGTTTATTGTATGGTGTTCTGTGTTCTTGTGGGGTTCACAGGAACACCTACAGGTTATGTAAAGCAAAACAAGTTGCCTTTGGCTCAGCAGGATTAGGATGAAGGGGTAATGTGCTCAAATCACAGATGGGGGGGGTTCCAGATTTCCTATTATTTTTACTCCCCATATTTTATACGTAAATTGCATGTTTTGAAAAGTACCAATATCTGAATTAGCTCATGGCCCCATCCATGTAAATCTAATAGTAAAAAGGACAAAATCATGCAGGGACAGCAGTTGGAGGCTGAGTGTGTGCAGAGCCACAGTCAGACCAAGGTGTGGGCCCTTGGTGAAGAGGAAGTGAGAGGAGGACCTACAGTGAACTGGGGCATTTGTGTTCTGCTGCTCCATCCCTATTGCTGGAGTCCAATGCTGGGGAGGGAGGATTCGTACCTTTGCTGTGCTGCTGGATTGCACTATAGTCCCCATGAAGTGCCACTGGCTATCCCTGTGCCAAACATCCACATACACACTTTTGGTCCTCCCCCAGCTTGTGGGATAGGCCTGCCATCCTCTACCTGAGGATGCTGGTCTTTGCTGTGTAGCCACTGTCGCCCAGGTCCCAGGCTTTTCACCACTCCTGTGTTCCAGAACACAATGGGTGCAGCTGGTGTTCACGCCTTGGCCATAGAGAGGAGTTTGCAGGCAGGTATGCCGAAACCAAGGGTGGTGGCCAGAGCCTCTTGGATCTGCAGCAGCCTTAGCACACAACCCTACCTTCTAGCCTCCTGGGCAGGTCTTGTGCCCCAATATGCCCTCTCTGTGGAAAGCCCACTCGGCAACCCAAAGCTACATTATCTGTGACCTAGGCCTTTTCATTTGCTCCCTTGAGCCAATGAGCACAAAAATTAGGCATGCAGTAGAGTCCCCCAGTTTTCTACAGCGGCAGCCTCAGCCTCTCCATGCGACTGGGGTGGACAGAAGAAACTGATGTCATCCACCGAGAAAACATAAGATCATAAAAAGTGCATCTTGTGGTAGTGGGTCCCTAAGATAAGTGCACTTTGGTTAGTGACCGGAAGGCTGCCAGGAACCTGTGAGGTCAGGCAACGCCCTGCATGCACACCTTTGGAGGGGAAGGCAGCCGTGGAGCTTGTTTACATGTGCTCACATCTCTGGTCTCCAGAGCCCGGATTCATAACTCAGAGCCACATTGGCAGAACCAGCTCTGCCCTTTATCTAAACTGAGAATAAAGCCTTTAGGAGAGTTCCCACCTGCGGGGGCTGGAGTCCCTGGGGCTCACAGTAAGGCACCTCCAGAGTGTCTCAGGCCGCCTCCCAGTACCATCCATCATGCCATGCGCTGGTGCCCTCATCATGTTCTGTTCTGCCTCCTGAGTCCTAAACCTCCAGGCGGCATGGTGCCTGGGAGCCTCGGTGACGAATGCTCAGTGAGGTGTGCCTGTGTCCTGTCTGAGCCCCTCTGTAATTTGTTTATCTGTCCAAAGATTATGCAGCTGAAAACCCACGATTTTATGCTGCCTTTGTAAATTACCATGCAGCGTTTGATGGATGTTCCTCCACTTCCGAGGAGTCGGCCACATGCTCCTGAAAGATGGGCAAGTGCTCATGCATGCGGTGCTGAAGGTTATGTTTCCATACTTTCTGGCAGGCGATCATGCCAGAGAGTAAATCTGACCTTAAGCTTCCTACTGCATTAAAGATAAGTCAGTTTTAACTTTATCGTAGATGCTTCAGCTGCAGGTATAAAACTCCAGCCTGGTCAGAGTTGACTGACTGATTAGCATTGACAAAACCTCTGCCTTTCAACCCAGAGCCAAAGGTCTGCCAGGAAGTACAGGGAGCAGTCCATTAATATGCATACGTGGCCTGCGCTGGGTTAATAAAGCAGGCTTTGAGAAGCAAGTGTAAATAGGGAAAATGGGAAACAGATGAGCTACTCAGATAAGGACACACCCTTAGGAAGGAAGCTCCGAGGGGCACTGTTGCAGGCCTATGGACTGTGTGCCTGCCAGTGGACAGGCAGAGGAGACCTGGGGTGTCCCAACCCCTAGGCTGACCAGACACCCCTCTCCTCTAGAGGCAGGGTTCCTCTCAGCAGAAGAGCCAGCCACATAGCCAGCCAGCCTAGGCCCCCCCCCCCCGCCAAAGCCTTCTTGCAACAGCCCCTCCCCTCTTAGCCCAAGGATACCCAAAAGCCCCTGTCTGTCCCCTCCTGGAAGGACCACACATTGCCTCAGCCTTCTTACACCCCCCTCTCTGTTTGCTTCCAGTCAGAGAGCGAGGAGAAAGTTGCCACATACGACCACATCGGGCCTAATGTCTGCATGGGAGACCACAAGGTGATGTGTGCAGTGTGCCGCTGAGGTCCATGGGCTGAACCCCTGTGGGTGGGTAGTGTGTGGTCATCATATCATTTCCTTTTGTCTGACTTTACCAAGCAAGCAACCTCAATTAATTTCATTTTAATAAAATACCAAAGGATGCGTGGATGAGTAAGCAGAAGACATGATCAATCATAACAGAAGATAATCTCACTGTGTGGGAAACATCATGTCAGCTGGTTATGATTGAAGGCTGCTTCTTGAATATACTTTGGGGCTGTGTTCCTGGCCTTCCTATGCCGGGCTCATTCCTGTCAGAGTGAGGTTACAGACCAGGTGTGTCTCACAGACCAGGTGTGTGTGCATTGACCATCTGCACAGATTTCCCATGCATGGCTGCCCTGAACCCAGAGTGGCCCACCACCCCAGTGGCATGAGGCCAGGTGACAAATCTCAGCCAAATTAGACAAGTCCACATCCTCCATATCTAAGGGCTCTGAGGGAGGGACACTGCATACCCTGGTCACAGGTGCATACATCCCTCTGCATTTGGAACTTACTCCACAGTCCCTTACACTGATTCCTCTCTGGAACCCAAAGAGTTTGTGTGGGTCCTTTCATGGCCCAGCTCTTAGCTCCCAGGTCCAGGCTGTCTCAATCCCTGCTTCATACACACGGACTGCCTTCATCTCCTCTAGACTGAGTTCCAGAAGCTCAGGAGACATGAGGGCCCAGAGTCTGGGAAGGGTGGGCGGCAAGCTGTGCATGCTGACACCCCCCTTTTCTCCCACTGCAGCCGGTGTTCCTGGCCTTCCGAATCGCACCTGGGGCAGGTAAACCTCATGCCCATGTGCACAAGTGTTGTGTCGTGCAGTGACGTGGTGGTAAATATGGCTCCTCCTTGCTCTCTTTTCTGCAGCTTTCCTGGTGTGTTTGATCCTTTAACAAATTACTAATTCCACTCCAGGGAAGAGGTGCCAGCGCCATGAGAGGATCCTCGAGAGACCTCCCTGTAGCAGTGTATCGAACTCATCCTCCTAACAGCTGCATCGGAACCCGCCCAAGCATCACCTGCTAGACGGCCGGCCCCACACTTCGCTTCAGCCTCCGGACCTCCGGAAAGCCTCACATACCTCACTGTCGTGTCTGTCACGTGACATTGTAGACATATTGGGTTTAATCAAGCCACAGTCCTATTGCCAAAACTCTAACAGACAGCCGAGCGCCTGTATTTTAGACTTCACAGTTTTCCATTTTTAATGATTGTCTGTGGAGGAAGCTTCTCCATTTAGAGCCCCAGGTGTCCAGCGTCCCTCTCTGCCAGGAGGAGTGTGCCGGGCATTAGCCCAGGCAGCAAGGCTGCCATGTGTGCTCAAGCCCGAGGCCCCGAGGTCTGACTCTACTGCCATGTTCCATGGCGTCTGAATCACACTGCAGCTGCTTTCCATTTTTATATATATAAATACATATAAATATATACTTTTTAAAAATAATTTATAAATCTTACCAAAACTTATGCTGAATATACTTTCCAGTATGAGTGCACGAGTGTCCTAAGCAGGCAGAACCGCAGTCTAGTTGAATGGCGAGTCCATCCGCAGTCAGCAGGTTCCTGAGACAGGGCCTAGCAAGTGCCCAGGGGAGAGGCTCCTGCGGCATGCCTGCACTAGCAGCTTGTCACTCTCCTGCCTTTTTCTGTGTAATACTGAGAACTGAATGTGAAGTTTATAGCTAGCCTGGGTGTACCTTTTAAGAATTTTGTAAACCGTTTTGTCTGTCTTTTGTTACCGTTTTATGGTGCCAAGTATCCTACATTAAAACCATAATCTCGTGGGAGAATTAGAAGTAGCCTCGTCCACTTCCCACAGATCGCTTCTAGCATGGGCTGTGTGTAAACGTGGCAGAGAAGCGATGGGTGATGCTGGGCACAGCCTGTTGCCCTTACTCACACCCAGCACTGAGTACCACGGAAGGCGCCTGCGGAGCCTGCTGAGGAAACACAGCGTGCTTTTATTGATTTACTTCTGAACACTACAGTTCCTGGATGGGGCGGAGGCGCGAGTTAATGTCGGTTTCCCTAGAAATCACCGAAAGCCGGCCTGTGTCCTTGATGCCAGGGTCGGGTCTGTGACTGCCATGGTCGCTGCTTGCCAATGTGCCATGTCCGCAGCGGTTGTCTGTGGGTTCCAGCTGTGGGTCCTTCCTCTGAAGGCCTCTGGAAGTGACTGCTCGGTTCCTAAGCAATAAAATTGATCATGGTGAAATAGTTCCTGCGCCCTGTCTCTTGCTTCACTTTCCCGTGGCTTTGGCATGCTAAGTGCCAGAGCAGTCTCCTTTGTACCCTGTTTGCTCTGGTCCATTCTCATTCTGGGAATCTCAGTGTCCCCTTCTGCCACAGGGCATCAAGCCCTCAGAAAAATCACCTCAGACTTTTTACTGTAGTGTAAAAAGCCTGGTCCCTCACTATTTTAAATGGAATTATACAAATGCTTTTCTTTTGCTTTGAACAAAACCTGCAACAAAATTTCTCTGCTCTGAACTTTGGTCGAGAAACAACACAGAAACAACACATTGCCCCATTTAAGAAAACAAAATCTTTGGGTTCCTTTTAAAGAAAGCCAGTGGATTGAAAGAAGCACTTGACTTTAGTTGATGGAGCCACAGCACAAAAGGCAAAGCAAAACATTAGCTTCTCGTGATTCTAATAAATATCTTTTAAATGCAGTGCAATAGAAATCTTGTCGTGAATAGCTCATGTTGAAATTACACAATTGACGATCCGTGCATTAAAAGGTGCAGCTGTGCAGGGCGGAGAGAGCCAAAGCTGGAGGTGGAGTATTTTCCTGCTCCAGAGAATTGTAGCCCTGAAAGGGTCTACCTACCGTGGAGGGAAGCCAGACTCTTCCCTGGCTGGGCACGAGCTGCTTTACATACTAGCTCAGGTAGGAGTGACAGTAAACAGGCTGCTAGTCAGGAGTGACCCTGCTGAGGGCCCTCTGAGAAACCAGTGGTGGGTGTCAGGGCGGCTAAAACAGGCTGAAGGCTTTGAGCTGCTTGGGCGGGCAGGCAGGGATTCTCACCATCTCTGCAGCCCAGCTTAAAGCCATGCTTTCTCCCAATTACTCTGTTAAGACTGATAGCCTCAAGCCTTATTACCGGCAGCTGGACTTCAATAAGTACTTATATTTAAAATATTTAGAATTCTGGCTAAATGGGATAATCATTATAAAATAAATACTTGTGATAGAACGCAGCCCACGCTTTGAAGCAGAGCTGATTTGGCCCGAACCAGGACAAGGGCACTGAAAAACAGGAACACTCATTGTCCCAGCTTGCACAAAAAGAAAAAAAAAAAATTAAAGAGTAGCGCGAGGGCGCCAGCTGCTTGCGATGCGGGCAAGCCTTGCTGGACTTTGGGGCCCACTTCAAGTATGGTTAAATGTCTGTCCCAACTTCATCCATTTGAGTCAGCATTGAACATCTCTGGTAGGGGTGCAGCGGATGCCATACTTCTGGCCACAGGAAATAGAAATCATACCTGCTTTGGGGTCTCTTCCACCGAGTTCCCTGCTGGTCCGGCTCGTTCAAGCACTGAGCTGCCGTGTCCTTCCCTTCCCGGAGCAACGAAAACTGCCTTTGCTTGGCCTGGGCTCCAGACGCTCAAGTCTCACCAGGTCCATTCTCCTGTAAACTGCCATCACTGTGCGCTCTGGGACCATCACCATGCGCTCAGCCTCTGAACCCAAGGCGCACACCGGCCCCCGGGTCGTCATCAAGCACTGTCGTGCCCTGGCCCTGCACCAGGCCCTGGCGCCCACATGGGGAACAGGTGGGGTCCGGAGGGTCCTGCCGCCTGCCCGCCCGCTGGCGCCAGCTCCGTAAGGAAGAAACACGATGTGCAGCCTTGGGAGCCACAACTCCGACGGGGACGTGTTAAATAATTTATTGATTATACAAAGTGACCGGCCCAAACCCCGCACTCCGCACCTCACGCCGAGGCCGCGCCAATGTCCGCTTTATAACTTATTCTGTAAAAATATATATACACACTGCGGCTGGGCGGCTGGTGTCGGGGCATGCCGCGCGCCCCCGTTCCCGGGTTCTCTGGCCTGGCCGCATCCTCACAAGGCGTCCCCCACGCTGCCGCCGCACGGGCTAACCAGCGCCAAGTTCGAGGGTTTGTGCTTTTTGAGTAGCCGCGTGATCTTCTCGTCGTCGGAGTTGGGGTCCAGGGGCCGGTTGTACTCGTCATCGTCCTCCGCGTCTGAGCCACCCACCTTTAGCTTCTCGGCATCCGAGTCCTGCTTCTTTTTAGCCGACGCCATCTCTGCCGCGTGTCGCTTGCGCCACTTAGTCCGCCGATTCTGGAACCACACCTGGGGGGTTGGAGAGGGACCATGAGGCGGGCACCGAGGCTCGCCAAATCAACCAGCACTCCGGACCCGCCTGGCACCAGCGCTTTCCGCGGTCAGGCCGCAGAAGAACGGCCGCTCTCCCGCCGTTCGCAGGACGCGGGCTCCTGGCCCCGCCACAATACTGCTGGACCCCGGCCCATTCGAGCTCACCTTCACCTGGCTCTCGGTCATTCCCAGAGAGTAGGCAAGCCGCGCGCGCTCTGGGCCTGCCAGGTACTTGGTCTGCTCGAAAGTCTTCTCCAGCGCGAAGATCTGCTGGCCAGAGAACGTCGGCCGCGAGTGTTTCTTCTTGCCATCCTTGTCCAGGACCCCTCCGGCTTGGGCTGCGAAGAAGAGCGGATGAGCGCCGTCCACGGCCCGCGCCCAGCCCCGCTCCTCACCGCAACCCGCGCGGGTCACTTACCCGAGCCGGTCAGGCGCGGGTCCCTCCAGGGAGAGCCCTGCACCACTCCGGGCCAGAAGATGGGCGGGCGCCCAGGCAATTCCGCCAGCGGCTTGGGGTAGCCCCGTGCCACGGCTGCCGCGGGCCCGAAGTAGACACCTGCCGACGAGGCGAGCCCGTTGAGGCGGGGCAGACCTCCCAGGAGGCCGCCACCCGTTGCACCCACCGGCCGCCCCAGGATGTCGCTGATGCCGTGAGGAGTGCCTAGAGGCAACTGCGCACCAAGGCTGCCTAGGGTGGGCGCCTTGAAGCCCGCCGGACCCTGCAGCGCGTAGGGGAACAGCGACGTCTTCATCTCAGCCATGTTGTGCAGCGCAGCCAGAGGCGCGCTGCTCAGCACAAACGCGCCCGGGCGGTTAGCGTCCATGGGCGCCGCCGCCGCCGACCCGGGCTCCCATCCGGGCCCCGCTGCCACCGCCCGCGCCCTCCGACTCGGGAAGTTTGAGCGCAGCGCCGACGGGCGCCCACTGAACTGGGACGCGTGGAACGCGTTCAGACGGACGCCGACGGCCCCCACGGGAAAGCAGGAGAACCGACGGCTGAAGCGCGGAATGTACAGCGGGCAGAAAGAAGGCAGGGATACTAGGATCGGCGGCGGCGGCTGCTCCGGGGCAGGTCGGAGCAGCGCTGCACAGGACGGACGCACTGATAACCGCGGGGCCTGGGCGCGGCGCGCGCGCTGATTGGCTGTAGGCACTGGCGACCAAGCCATTGGCCAACGTCCCGCCCGTCTGCGCGCGCCCCCGCCGGCCATGCACTCCATGAAGGACCCATTAGCGCGGCAGGTACCTCCGGGGCTGTAAATTTGCCCCCTGATTTATCTCCCCAGAGATGAAATAAATCCCGTTGGATGGGAGTTTAGTTAGGCAAAGGTTTTAATGAGAAAATCAGGAAAAAATACGAGAACATATTTTATCAACCGAAAGAATGTAGATTTCAAGATCCACTCCGCAAGCTCAGTACGCCCAGCTCAGGGAAAAGCCTGGGAGGGCTGGATGCCACAGGGGCTCCCTCCCGGACCAGAGCCCAAGCCCCGTACTGCAGTTCCTTAGCCTCCCCAACTTGTGGTGGCGCCAACTGGAGTGAACTTGTGGGTATCACTTTCCTGAACGCAAAGGGTGGAATCTAGTGACCAAATGGTTATATTTGGCTCTCTCAGATCTACCAAAATCCGCCAACTGACATTGGCTCCAGGTAATGTTCGGGCAAGGCCGGTGGCCCTGGTACTATGCGCCTGTTAGTGTATACATTGCCCCAGCCCCACGGGTACGAACTCTTTGTAGTTGGGTGGGGAATCGGCCTTCCCTTCGAGGTTTTCTGATTATTAGGCATTCACCTGGGAGGTTACTTGAGCCAGACCTTGAGATTCAGGGCCAGGATTTGCCTGCCCGTGGGTTTCCAGCGAGTTCATCAGGCGGCGAGGCCCAGGATACAGGCAGCGACCTCGGAATTCAAGATCCAAGACGAAAAAAATCACCACACTCAATGACTTAAGATGCGTGTGCGCTTGCAGTCTAGAGGGCAGAGCACGGACTATATACTGGCCTGTGGGGTTCACTTGGTTCTAAATCGTTTTCTAGTAGAGCGGCCTCTCACCCTCATAGAATTGCTGGGGTGAATGAAACTGTAGCGGGCTAGAGCAGAGCCAGGCAGGCTATGAGAAGGACGCACACTGACTCTTTCTTTGGTCCTCTTGGGTGGCGTTTCCGGTTAACCTTGTGATAACTACTAGTGATTGTGATACAACCCGTGGAAACAGAACCACAGATCCTGTCCTGAGATCTAGAGGCCCTGTGCCTTTGTGGGGCAGATTGCTAATAACGACTTCCCCTTTTTGTCCTGGTCTCCAAGGTTTCTTTGTCATTGGAAGAAAATGATCCCAGTGGCTCCACGCAGAGGCCTAACGTCCATTCCCGTTGCTCCTCTTACAAGTTCGTTTTCGTTTTCTTACAGTGTGTGCCAGGGTCTTGACGCCTCGGGTCTCCAACAGGTCAAGGCTTAAAAAGTCATTCTATGATGGGAACTGGAAATAAGCTCTGTGGTGGCCCCTGACTCCTGCACAACCTGGCAACTGAAAGACTTGGCTCGTGGCCCCTAGCGCCTAGAGGTTTCAGTGTAGTGGATTCCTAGGCTGAATCTGCACTCTCAGGATCGGATTGAGCGCTAGCGATCAGCGGGAGCTAAATTACCTTCAGCGCACAGGCGCAGAGCACACAGCCCTCTGGACCCCTGGGCTGCTGATAGTACCCAGCCTTTAGACCCGCCCTTTGCCTCACTTTTGCTCCACTTTGGTTAGAATCTCGATGCGCTCCGAGGATCTGAAGGACAGTCCGTGGTAGAGTGCGGACTTTACTGGGCTCGCGGGAGACCACGAGGGAATTCAGAGACTCCAGGTCTTGCGAAGAGGGACCCAGAGCTGGGAGCAGCGTGGGGATGGGGCGGGAGAATGCAGGGCGGGCCGAGTGGGAGGTGTTGAAACCTCCTACCCTACTTCAAGCAGACTCTGAACATAGAAGCGAGCTAGGAAGACAGCGGGTCCTCGGAAAAAAGTATTCGGAAAGGCGCACCGCGAGACATAGCTAGTGTGCTCTGACCTTTCGCATGCTCGCGGAGCCCCCGGTTGTGAGGCAGGAGGAGTGCCGCAGTTCCACTCTGTGATTTTTTTTTTTCACAGACAAGTCCTAGCCTCGTTAAACCTAGGAATCGAGAAATTCAGCGGCCCTGGATCTGTGTACAACTCCCGGCCCGCTCCATTGGGTCTGACACCCGCCTTCTGTCTGGATACACATTGCGTTGCTCTGCCTGGGATCAGAGACTCGGGGTGCGGTGAAGCCAGTGTGCCCGATGAATGAAGCTGGAGCGCTAGAGTACGGGATGAGGAGTGGAGTGAGTTGTGTTGCTCTCTGTAAGCTGTCTTACCTAGCTCGTGGGGGCGCTTCCTACCCCTGAGAGGACTGGGCACAAAATTCATCTTCCTCTACCGCAGCCGGTCAGAATAGAGGGACTAAACTCCCTCTTCCCCACAGAGTTCCCTCTCCTGGAGCTCCTCCTGTACCCCCAGGCTCTGCCCTCTGGGTTGGGCCAAGGACGATGCCCCTCCCCTCCCAACTCTCGTTCCCGCTCTCTCCAACCGGTCAGAAGGCGCTAGAGCCTTCGGCCTGCCCACGGAGATGCGATCCCTGGGGGCTCCTTCCCTGTGGCTCTGGAGAGGTTCGCCATCTCCTGGTCTTGAAGAAAATGTCTGATGAGGAAGACTGCTGGCTCTTTCTGAGCAAACTTAGCTCGGATTGGAAGTCCATTTGTTCGCCGTTCGATACTTCACTTAGTCTACGTTTATTTGTCGTGCACCCGCGTGTGCCTAGTGGCCCTGTCCTGGGTGAGTGCCCTGAAGGTAGCTAATTAAGGCTTCCACCTCCTCCCGCTACGGGGAAAGGTGAACGGGGAAAGGTGACCCACCTAGGGTGGAAGGGAGTCTCCGGGAAACCACCTTGTCAGAGGGTTCGTGGAAGGGAACAGCTTGTCACAGCAAGCATGAGAGGCGCCCAGACACTGTGGACACTATGCTTTAAGGAAGCCAGACTCGTTGGTGAGACCCTAGCCTTGAAGGATAGACTAACAGCAGTTACTTGTCCTGCCTTCAGCTCGTCCATTCTGGACGGGAGTTTTGGCAGCCCTTCGGTAGCTTTGTCCTTTGCAGAGGTGTGAACACTTCCCAAAATGTCTGTGAGTGACCCAGCAAGCAGGGTTCTAGCCTCAGGACTGGGTTACTTTCACCGGTGCGGGGAGGTGGGGGTGGAAGGGGAGTGGGGTGCAAAACGATCGCTGAGTCACTACAGCTGTTGAACTTCCTGACCACACTCACCGGGCTCGGGATAAAAGGGAAGAGGTGGGGTACAAAGGCCCCGAAGGATTGCCTAAGCTAAAACCCGCCCTTCACTATTTTGGGGACTTTTGAAGAGGCCCACCAGGATGCTCTGGGGTTGCTTAAAGTCAACAAAAGAGGAAATGGGCGCTCCTTTCTCCAGCGCCCTCTAGTGCCCTAACCGTACCAGAGCAGCAGAGGACTAAGGTGTTAGAGACCCCAGGCCGGGCCAGGAGCTCTGGGAGAAGGACATTGGCCCATGGAGGGAGGTACAGGTCCTGAGGCAGAGGCCTCTTTATCTCCCATCTGTTCAACTGCTGCCACTTTCCTGACTCCTTTTCCAGGAGAGGTCAGCATAGAACAGGCTGGGGTCCACGCTGCCTGCTCCAGGTCCCTTGTGGATGAAGGGCCCTGTGTTCTGTGACGGGGACTGAAAAGAAAAAAGAAAAAAAAAAGATTAAATAAACAAAACATATGCCAGAACAGTGGGTTCCAAAGTGTCCGAAAGGCTAGGTGGTAGTCCATCTTTTTAATCTCAGCAACCACAAGGCAGGGGTAGGTGGATCTTCATGAGTTCAAGGCTAGCCAGGGCAGGGAGCTACAAAGAAGACGCTGTCTCAAGACAAAAACAAAACAGCACGTGGAGGTTTTATTTGAGACCTTCCTGCCGCTAACACGTGGTGAGAGGGAAGTGAGAAAGAGGATGAGGAGTAGTGCAGTGCTCCCCAACAAGTGGCAGTGCTCCCCAACAAGAGGCCCGAGTATACAGCTGGGCAGGGAGGGAAGCTCTGAGTTGGGCCACTATTTGTTTGAATAGCGCACGTGGCTCTGGGACTCAAGAACCAGAGAAAGCTGAAGGAGAGCTAGAAAGAGGGCCCAAGGCAGGATGAAAGTCTGCCTTCTGCCTCTTGACAGGAAACCACCTGAGCAGCAGGAGGGCTGGAGGAGTCCAGGTGTCAGTTAAAGGTGAGCCCCCTGAGATTGGTCATGGAGGTTGGGGTCCCTTGTTCTTTCCCCAGACCTCTGGGCTTTGCTGAGCCTGGCCAGGTATCTTCTTCCCTGTGAACCCCACCACGGACTCCACCCTACCTCCTCACTCCAGTTCTCTCCTTTACACCCCGTTTGCTTTTGTATGTGTGCATCTTCCAGGGGAAAGTAATGAACTGAAGATTGTGCCACCCAGTTTCTTTCATGGTTCAGCGGAACTGGCTACCTTCTCCAGGGAAAATGCTGCCAGCAGCATCCAGAAGCCTGTTCTGCAGCACAGTCTTCCCGCCACATGAATGCAGGAGGAGTTGATTTCTATCACAAACCTAGTTTCCTATAGCTCTCTGGGTATTAAGGTCAATCCAGGGTGTCAGGAGCAGCATCTCCAGAAGGAGGGGTGAGGAGGGAACCTTGGACTGGGAAGTTCTTTCCCATGTTTTCACTGAAGTCCTGGGAGAAGAAACTGCCCTTACTCTCTGAGGGCGGTGAAGAGCCTCTGAGAGCTGGCATAACTAGTGCAGGGCAGGAGAGTCTATGTCTTCCTACTTTCCCAGAGATTCAAATTCCCAGATTGGCAGATCCCTGCTTGCCCGTGCATAGGGGTGACCTCAAAGAAGGGCAACTGTGCCAGGGAGTTAGCTTTGCCCTGCCAGGTATTAGATGGGGAAGAGGCTGCAATGACCCCAGGACTACCTCATTAAGATGCCTAGGATGCTAGCGTGGTTCACAGCCTGATCAATAACCAAGGGGGCAGATGGTCAGACAGTCACAGATAGGGGAAGGTCCTCACAAGGATGTGTGGACCCATTTCCAGCACACTTCCTCTGTATGCCATTCAGGAACCAGGAAAGATCCTATCTGTGTGCAAAGAAGAGGCTAGAACTCCTCAGTTTAGATGGCTTCTGTGATACTGTTCAGGCCTGACTTGCGGTCAGGGCAGGTGGGAGGATGCAGGTGGCTTCTAGGAGCCTGATCTCTGTCTGGCTGTCTTAGTTAGGGTTTCTATTGCTGTTAAGACACGCCATGACCATGGCAACTCTTATAAAGGATAATATTTCACTGGGGTGGCTTACAGCTTCAGAAGTTGAGTCCATTATCATCATGGTGTGTCATGGCGGCACGCAGGCAGACGTGGTGCTAGAGAAGGAACTGAGAGTTCTGCAACTTGATCCGCAGGCAGCAGAAGGAGTCTGTGTCCACACTGGGGGTAGCTTGAGCATAGGAGATCTCCGGCCCTTACAGTGACACACTTCCTCCAACAAGGCCACACCCACTCCAACAAGGCCATACCTAATAGTGCTTGGGGGGGCAATTACATTCCAACTACCCCACTGACACAGAAATATCTAAAGGCCTCCTTTTGCTCAGTCTCAGCCCTGCTGAGAGACTCCCATTTCTGTAGTCTCCAAGAATGATGCTGGGTATACATCATTCACACTGTGTGGCTGACTCCCATGCTCAGCACTGGGGACCCTAGTCCTCAGTTCCTGTGGCTGCCACAAGGTTCCCAGACAAAGGCTTCACTCCTCCTTATGAATGCCCTTCTCTGGGAGAATGAAAATCTTTGGTGCTTCCAGCTTTCCTGGGCTGCTGTGCTTGGGTTTTAGTCCCATCCCATTGATTCTTTAGTCCCAAACTAGCACTGAGACCATCAGGTACCAAGTTTCAAGGAGCTTGGATGAACCAATGGCTAATGACCCTGCCAAGGCAGCAGTTGGATGCTCAAGGATGTGGTGTTCGATGAGGTGTTCTGTTCCAAACAAATCTGAGCCCCGACCTCATCTCCTGGGCCGGCCCTCTCTCCTCCGCCTTTGGATATTCGGTCCCTTCCATGGCTGTGATTTGTTGGAAAGTACCTGACTCTCATTTGGAGACCAGGGCATCTTCCTCCTCCACAGCTGTCTGTGTCCAAGCAAGTTGGGCAGCAGAACTCCTCCAACCCTCTCCCGTGTGTTGGAAACCTGAGTGGGAGACAAGGTGGGGGCTGGGGAGCAGAACTGCCTAAGTCACCCGAGGGCCTGCCCTAGGAGCAAGCGGGCAAGAGGTAGAGAGGGCTAAGGCTTTCTAGGGGGTAGTCACATGCCACCCAAGGTGCAGTCTTCCCGGGGGTCTAAGAATCTTGTCTCCTTCAGGGAAGGACAAAGAGAAGAGACTGTAAATCATGGCGCAGAGCTAATTCCCCAGGGCCTCTCAGGCACAGATGTGCAATCGCTTGTAATGAGCTCTCTCTGGGGGCCTCCAGGGGGTCTGACCACGCGCCACAGGAGCTAATTGAGTGCTGAGCCTGGTAAAAGATTTGTGTTAAGGCTACTGCTCTGGCTATCGCTGTTGTGATACAGGGATGGGATTGGACCACACCGGCTGGGAGAAATGGTAAAGTGTGTGTGTGTGTGTGTGTGTGTGTGTGTGTCTGTGTCTGTGTCTGTGTGTCTGTGTGTGTGTCCAGAGGAGCTCTTGGCATGCTTCAGGCAGGAGCAGGGCCCTCTGCAAGTGGAGGTATTTTTCTGATGATGAGAGATTCAGCTGGTGTCCAAGTCTGTACCTCCTGAAGCAGGCTACCTCCAAGTATCTTGGGAAAGCTTTTCCTGAGCAACCTTGCACAAACAAAGCCCCTGGCCCAGGGTTCCCTGCAGCCCCAGCTGTCCACATCTGGGATGGGGAGGACCAGCAACAATTGCCCCTGAGGTATGTGATCTGAGTGTTCTAGCTTGTAATCATTTTTTTCCACAGCCCCCAGGCTTTTATCCACCTCCCTATCTGATTAGATGGGGGGTGGGAACTTCGCTGGGTGCTTCCTTGGGTGCTTCGATGGACATTAAGCGAATTAGTAGGTTGGAGGCCGACTACCATGTACCGTAGAATTATACCACAAAGAGTAGTGTTTTGTTCTTGTGGATGCTGGTGGGGAAGGTGCTGTTTGTTCTGAGGACTAGTGTAGCACCATAACATTAAAGGTGGAATGACAAGAAAACATAGTTAGTGAACAGAAACCCTGTGGTCATGAACTGCCCCTGCCCTGCCCTGCCCCTGCCCTGCCCTGCCCTTTCCTGTGTGCTCCCATCAGTTGTGGAGGAACCAGTAAAGATGGTGGACTCTCTGTCCTGAGACACTGTGTGAACACCGTGACAGTTACTAGAGCAGACTACATGTTGTCCTCAAGGAAAACACCCCAATGAGTGCAAAGTGGACACACTTGTTCATATTTGGTGACCACCACCACAGGAGAGGGCCAAGTGTGAACAGGAAGTGCCCACAAACGTGCCAAGTGGTGGCGGCAGAATTGCAGGTCTGATGAACCAATTCTAAAAGTATGCTCAGTGTTTTCTTAAATAGGTTTATGATACTTCATTGTGAAATAGACAGCATTTACTCTGGTAAGGCTTGGAAACCCCTGAGGGCACCCCACACCCAGGCAGGTACCATGCAGGACTGGTGGACAGACAACCCAATGCTTCCTTTGCTGCTTAGCACGGGGCTTTCTTCCTGAGAGCACGCATCACTCCCATTAACAAAAAACAATGAGAGATCAGGTCTTCAGAAAGGAGTGGAAGACAAGTGGCTCCTTCTCTCTGACGGATCAGTCTCTGAGTGTTCCTGGAAGCATTGCGTTTGTTTAAGCTCAAAGACTTATTTGAGTGAGGTTAAGTTCAGACAGCCCCAATTGCTGTAGCCAAAGATGACTCTATGCAGTCGTGAGCATGCGCTCTGTGTGTGTGTGCGCATGCGTGCGTGTCTGTGCATCTCTGTGCATCTCTGTGTCTATATAGAAGAGAAGGAAATGCACACGTGAAAATGAAGGACACACAGAATATTTCTGACCTGTGCGTAAATGCATAATCAAGGAGAAAGAATGAATTATGGGCCCTGTACGGGTGTCTGAGAGGGAGGGGGGTGCAGTGGCCAGATGCAGGCCTAAGAAGCTGTGCATGTAGCAAAGTTAAACTGGGGGACCCTTTACACCTCTAACTCTAGCCCCTGACAGGTCAGTCTCATGGGGTCCCTGGCACATGCCCATACTCCTGGTCATCCTGCTTACCCCACAGAGCTGTGGTTTCACCCTACAGAGTCAGCTGTGCTCTTGGCATTATTCTTTTTAGATTTATTTATTTGTTTATTATGTATATAGTATTCTTCCTGCAGGCCTCATTACAGATGGTTGTGAGCCACCACGTGGTTGCTGGGAATTGAACTCAGGACCTTTGGAAGAGCAGGCAATGCTCTTAACCTCTGAGCCATCTCTCCAGCCCTCTTGGCATTATTTTTGACTGTCATTTTTTCAATTCATGGGGAAGAGGGTGGATAAAGCTGTTCCCTGACACCTGCATTTTCCCCTAATAGCTTTGGTCTGTAGCAGAGGACTTCACCCAGATTGTCCCTGTAGGGAAGTGTGGTGAGCACTCGTGGTGCCCAGGTCTGCTGTGAGCTGGAATTTTGGTGTAAGTGAGCTTCACTTGTGGCTTATACTCTTGAGCACTTACCCTGGGAGCACCATTGAACTTATCCTTTGAGTCCCAAATTGGATGCTCACCTGGGAGTTCTATAATGTGCTGCTCTGGGAGCGGTTTGGGGTCCCATGCAAATGCCCCTCAGCTGCCAGCCAGCTGCCAGCCAGCATTGTTTATGGAATGATGAATCAGAAGAGGCTCCTCTGGGCAATGTTCTGTAAATCTCAAACTGAGGAATCGTGTGTACATTTGACCACACAGCAGCAGCTCTTCAAAGCCCTCCTCTAGACTCCAGGGAAAGGGAGCTGCCAGGGGGGGGGGGCATGGGAGATGGTACTGAGAGGAGCAGGAAGAACAGAAAGGATCCATCAGGACCTCCCTTCATGCCCTTTGGTTTGAGCCAGCCAGCTCAAACCTCCTGACTTGAGCCCCATTGAAACCTCTGTTTGCAAATCAAAACCAGATCCAGAGGCCACTAACTCTGTAGATTACTTTATAGCAATCACAACAATCAGTGAGCAGAATCGAAAGGCTGTGTGATGGGGACTATTGGGATACTGGGTCCCTACCAGCAGCTGCCCTAAGAGAAGTCTGTCTAAGTCAGGTTGTGGTTCACAAGGCCCAAGCTGGATGACCACTAGCTGGCTGCAGCAGAAGACTGTCTCCACTTTTAGGTAGGTGATGAGGCTTCAGTTCAGACTCTACTGTCTGCACTCAGCAACCGCTGATCTTGGAGAAGAAGGTGATAGCCAGGCACTGGGCAGAGCTCCTGAAAGCAGGCAGTCTAAACCAGGGGACCCGGTGTTTAGCCTGATGTATAAGTTGGTGGCTAGAGCACCCGTTGTCACACTGCTCTTCTTCCCAGCTCCGTTCTCACTTCCTAAATGCCTTTGTGCTTATTATTCTCACCATCACTAGCCCAAGTCCAGGTTTCCCATCACAGCTTCAGGATGGCGCACCCACCACAGTAGTGAGTCCAGAAGCTATTCCAAATGTGGCCTCCAGGTGGCAGTGAAAAGCCAGCCTGACAGTGTGACTGATCAACGCTTCACACCTGAAATACACAAACAGAAAGAAACAGCAACCCAGAGCAGTCAAACCCCCTTGTCACCCAAACACTCTGGCTCTTTAAATTAGGAAACGTCAGCTCTTTATTTAGGCAACCCAGTTCTGGGGCAGTGGTTTTCCTCCCGTGTGCTACCCTGCATGCTAGAGGAAGATGGGTCTGTGAGAAGGCCTTGATGAGGGTCCAGATACCACGTAATCTCCTAAAGTTCTCATTGCTGGGTTTATAGTGGACCTAAATCCATGGGTCCTGCAGGACTAAGCATATCACCGGGGCACCGCTGCACAGTTCATTCAGACCTAAGGGTCCATGGGGACAGCACAGCAGGCTGTTCCTATAGAGCTCATGAGAGGGGGTAGGGGGCAGCAGATAATATCAGGGGCAACCACCTGAGGGATTAAGAGGTGATTACTGGACCCTCTCACGGGTAATGGAGTCTTGTTCGGATGTAAGACCTAATCCTGATTCAGAATACACGCAGAGAGAAAGTGAAATAAATTATAGGCATGTTTCTGTCTACATTTTCCAATTTAACTTTGTGGCTCAATCAGATATTAGGGGAACTGTTGCCTTAGAGTGAGAAAACCAAGGTATAGAGAAGTCTGATAATTGTAATTGATTCCAATTTTTGTGACTGAAAGGTGAGATGCTTCCTTACAGTCTTGGCCTACCCCTGCCGTGAAGGGTTCAAGGGGGAGTCTCGGGAGCTGTGGCGCTTTCACACAGACATACAAGCAAGCATCAATGTGGCCCAAAGTCAGTCAGGTTTCACAGAGAGGGAAGCCTGCTATGTGCCTCTGGGTTAGCCTCAGGTCTCAGCCCACCGTCAAAGTTCAGTCTTACTTTATTGAAGCATTTCCCTGCTAAGCAACGTGTGACTGCTCCCATCCCTTTGCTAGTTAGAGGCAAAAGTGATAAGGAAAGGGAAGGAGAGAGGAGAGGATGTGGGGGGGGGGACAGGAGGGAAGGAGGGAATCAGAAATTTGGGGTAGCTGTCTGGTGAGTCATCTCTGTGGGGAAGGAGCTGATGGGGGACAAGAGGGTTATAAAGTCAGGAAGCCAAATTGTAGGCTTACTTGGTAATTATAAATCAGTAGTAATGGGACCAGCACCTCACAATAATCTAGTCAGTTTGACTCAGGAACACCAACGTGACTCAACAATAGAAATCTTTCAATGAATTTGCCACATTAATGGACTGAAAGGAAGAAAAACCCAGACAAGCATTTAAAAGGACTTCACAAAAGGCACTTGATGGTGGAGTAGCCTACTTAAGACTTTTATATTCATTTCAAAAGTGGGAGCAGAAAGGAACCTCCTTAAATTGATAGAGCTTATTTTAACCCCCACCCCAAGGTGAGCCAAGTATTGTGATACATGTATTCCCAGAACTCAGGAAGTAGAGGCAGGAGGATTGTGAGTTGAAAGTCACCTGGGCTACATCAAGAGACCCTTTCTCAACCCTCTCTAACCTGCCCCCCGTAAGTCTCCAGGGAAACCACACTTTTAATCAGGGAATTTTAGGGCTTGGGTTGAGACTTAAATGCCTGCTGACACTGATGCTACTAATGTGAACATGAGCATCCTGGGCATCCCAACAGGACAAGAAAAGAAAATGAAATACACGGGACTGAAGGGGGGAGATAAATCGTCTTTACTTGTCAGTGATGTTAGGTGGCTTCTAGTTGGAACTGATACAACATTCCATCAAGTTTCTGAGTAAGCAAGTTGGAGAAAGAAAACCATCAGCATTTCTTTGTAATGGTAGTGCCACCAAGAGAGGTAATGGAAAACATTACTTAGGATAATTGTAAGAACTGTTAAACCCCCGGGAAATAGCAAAGAATGTCCCCATGATCCACTCAGAGCTGTTCTCTGTGTCCAGCGAATACGTCCTGTGTTGCTGGGAGGCACCTTGCTGTCCACTCTCAGCCCTTCTTCTGGGTGATACAGACACGGGAGTCCATGGGGCAAGGTATACTTGACTTGTTTAGAAGCCAAGAACCAGGCCCGGGGACAGAAGAGGAGGAAGAGCCGCAGTTGACCCCTGAAAACAAAGGGACTAGATTGGGGAGAGGGGGACTGCCTTGGGGTCTCTGATGGCTTGAGTCTGGACTCTGTAGGGCTTGAGAAGCTGCTCAAGAACTCAGCATCTCTCCTGGCTGTCTGCTATGAGGAGGTAGGGAGTTGAAGAGCGCCAAAACAATGGAGCAGAGACCTGGCCTCCCTGGCCTTGGGCCTTCTCCCAGCCCAGCCAGTTACCACACACCCTGTTCACCCCTCACTGTTCTCATCTGGGTAGAATCCTTGGGTAAAGCCAAATACATATCCTGCTCTCAAGTGACTTTGGATCTGGACAAACAGAAAGGAAGGCAAGCTCCTACTCTTGGACACAGCCTTCAAGGTTCTAGTTAGTGACATAATGAGGTAGAAAACTGTCACTCTGTCATCCTTAGTGAGATGCTCAGGAAGGGGAGGGAATCCTAAGGGTCTCAGATGCTCAACTTCCTCTCTATAGCTCCATCATCCTCAGCATGTGAATTCTGTCTCATTGCATGAAGAACTGCCAAGCGCCAGGCGTCAGGTTTCACTTCAGCCTGTAGAAAGGGGCAGCCCTCTGCAGGAACTTGGTAAAGCGGTTATATTTGTTGTCAGGCAGAAGTGTGGCTATGCTGTCTCTGCTACTGAGGAAATCTTCTAAGTCTCATTGGTTCCTACAACCCCACGAAGCTAGATTGCAGCCCAGGGACCCTGAGGTGCCTCTGCTCTGTCCCTGCCACAGCAAGTACAGAGTGTGTACCTGGCTTCTCTGGAACACTGGGTTTGGCAGAAGATGGGCATCCAGGTGCTAGGGTTGAGCTGCCTCTCTGCATAGTGTCCATCATTAAGGTTTAGGGGCTGGGATCTCCGAACCCACCAATGAGCAGGATTTGGCTCAGGGATTTGGCTGCTCAGGAAAAGCCCTAACGTCTTGAAAACGCCCATATAACTCCATTTGCTGGGCGCAATTTGCCCCTGGCTCAGACTTGACAGCAGCCCCTGCAGGCTCCGCTCTAGGCTCAGGCTGTAGAACTCAGGCAGGGTGGTCCCTGGTCTCTGTCTGGCTGCTCAATCAACTGTGTTTCCATTCCCCTCATCAGTCTGGTGAAGCAGACAGTGGGGGATGGGACAGCAGGCAGAGGACAATGGCGTCCTCCGAGTCAAGGCAACTCTATCTCTCACCTCTTGTCACAAAGATTAAAATCTATAATAAGGACATTTAAGAACTCCCTGTAATTTGGTCATCAGCTCTATCTCGGTCATTAGCCGATGGCACCAGGGTATTAATCTAGTCATTGCTTGGGTTTCTGGGAGTTGTGATGAAAATGTCCGATGATTAGACCACACCAGTCACAGCGCTGTAGTGATTGAATGGCAGGCAGGGAGCAGCTCTTGATCACCCAGACCAAGAGAGCCGTGCTCTATGTGGCGGTAAACCCCCACAGGATCTTGGTAGGGAGCTGAGGAGTGAGGGTGGTGTCCATCTCACTGAATGAATGAGTAGGGGTGCCCTTTGGAAGCCCGCCACCCTGGGGTTCCTCAGATCCCATCTCTGTAAACTATAGGGCCCTGAGATTTTATAGGTGGAAGATAGCCAGGAAACCTAAGGATAACCTGCAATGGAGAGGCTGCTGACCTTGACCATAGAGAACGGTAGTCTCCAAGGTCACCGAGGAGGGTAGCCTTGGGTCTGCTTTTCTCAGCCCCCACTAACCCTGCTCCCTGTGTCTGTGTTCAAGCTTGTAGCAGTCACCTGAACACACCCACCTGCCCTGCCCATCCCAGGGACCAGGCAGCCTCTTTTACAAGGGGTGAAGACGTGTTGAAATTGATTTCTCTGTTGGAAATGGGATAATTAAACCGGTTGTTTCTCTCTTCATCATCGTCATAATAAAACGAGAGGACAGTGGGGTTATGTGTGGCATGAAGTAATATTGTGCTGGCTTAATGCAAGGGAACATTAATTGAATACAAATGGCCTTTCTGGGAGTTGTTGAGTTATATTTCAGAGATATGGGATAATGATGTCATTTAATCATTTTTACAAGATATAAAATTACTGGCTGCTCTAGTAAGATCATTAAGGCAAACAATTGTTCACAGCAATTGAAAATAGGGTTTTAATTATTTAATACAGAAATTAAACTATTACAGACCAATGCTGGACAAGGCAACTTAATAGAAATTTATATACAAGTGTCTATGAACATTTTAGTTTTATTAACCTGCCTAATTCCTTAATCCAGACCTGCCAGAGGCTACCTTAGCTGTGGCTGCAACTTCACTGCTTGGATTGACTGGACAGGAGGAAGTTGGGCAAGGCAGACAGGATAGGCAGGGCAGGGGCATGCAGGCTTCTGGGAAGTGGCTGGTGGATGGGCAGTCTGGCCATGCGGAAGTAGGGGAGTCTTACCTTGAAATTCCAGGGGCAATTCAGGGAGCCCCAAAAGTTCCACCAGCAGCCCTGTATGTTACATGCAACGACCCTGGGGGAACCAGACCTGGGCAGAAGAGGTTATGATTTCCTGTGTGGCCGATGGTGGCATAAGGCTGGGCAGGCCACAGAGCAGGGGCCTCGGGCCACAATCTGAGTGCTATCCTAAGCAGGGTGAGCCCCAAGAATGATGTTCTGAAGAACATAACGAGAAATGGTTGGGAAGTGTTGGTATAGTATGTGGGCCTCAACTTTGGTGATTCCCCTCCAGAAACCAGGGGTGGCTCCTGAGTGGATAGGAGCAGAGTGGGGGGCCTGATCTTCAAAGGTCTGGCTCTCATGCTGGGTTAAAACTTCCCAGAGGATGGCATGCAGCTCTGCCTTTCAAAATTCCTTGGGCGGGAGTAATAGACAAGGAGTATGAGCAAGGGGCACCAGGTACGAGGGAGACGAGAATGGCTGCTGGGATCAGACTTAAGTCAAGGACACGGGATGTGCCTATCTGTGTCTCTGCCCAGGACTGCAGTCCACTTGACTGTAGTCTCCACTGTCCCCCATGTCCTTTTGTCCCTCTCTTAGGTGGTCCACCAGGTAGCCCCAAGCTCTGTGCCTAGATAAATTTAGGTACTGGGATCTTGTCCATAGGAGATAAGGGCTACAGCATCAGCAGAAAGGTTTTGCTGGGGACCTCTGGTCTATTCCCAGCTTTGGCTGCCTCATGTTGGAAGGAAAGGATGTTTTAAATGGGATTTTGGTTAAAAACACGAGATACAGTATACTTCACCTCCTAAAGTGAAGACTCTGGGGGAGATGAGACAAGGCCAGGGAGGAACGTTCCTCCAAGCACTGATGCAGCTTTGGTATGGACTACGAGAGAGCCTTTACCCCATGCATGCTTTTCTTATTTTCCAAATTTTCTTCTGTAAACAGTTAACAAAAATATTTATTTTAAAAATTGGAAAACTTCATGACCTAAGAGAATAGAGGGACATTTAAGAAGCTAATTGACAAGCTGTAGTGGAGAAGGCTGGCCTGGTGCGGACACTTACAGAGAATCCACAGCAGATGGTGGACTGACGGTTATGTGGACAACACCCTTCACTATTGTCAAGGGGCTGAATGGAGTCAGATCTTTGGACCCCTACTCTTCCTAGCCCTACACAGGTAACTCCTGGCTCCTGCTTCTCCTGGGAATTTCCCAGAGGAGAAGGTGGGACTATTGAGTGACCTGCTTAAGGTTAAGGTAAAGACCACCCAGCCTGGCCCCTTTCTCACTGTGCTGGCTCAGAAGTGACAGCAGCCTGCAGATGGCCCCATCCCCACCTTACCCACCGGAGCAGGGCCACCTGACATCAGGGAAGCCCAAGCTGGATGTGGACAGTAGCCATCACCCTTGTGTCCGATGCCCCTGCTTCCCCTCCTGTCTATTACCTCCAGGAGAGGCATCTTAAGAGGGAGGGCTGGGTGCCTTACTCGGAGGCCATCTACTGCTGGAATTACATCCTGTCTCCCATTATGACCAATAAATCCCAAGCAATCTTTTTTCTCCTCATAGTTTTTAGGGTTACATAAATTTCACCTGTGCAATTTTTTCATGCTTGAATATATTACAGAATGCCACTTCTGCCGCGGGAGCTAATTGATAATGTGATTTGTTATGTTGCTGGGACATAATTCAGAAAGTTATTCTAACGCCTTTGATACATGGAATAGCACTCACTGTTTAATATTTCTCACATGAGCAGACACGGTGTGAGGTGAAGAATTTGATACTGCAGATGAAATATTTTCAGAAGCTTTTATTCTTGTTGTTTGGGTGCATGCCAACGTCTTTGTAGAGGAAAGCTCATATTTCCAGTACAGCTCAGATTTGAATTTATCCCCTGGTCATTAGTTAACTCTGCGTTCTTTTTCTAATTCTGGAACAAGTATGCATATTTGTTTTTAAAAGGAAAAGAATCAAACAAAATAGAGGAGAATCCCACACAGCCCTTCCAACACCATCGGAGATGTTCATTTGACATATTTGTGTGCTGGGTTAAGTTTATATCCACTGAAGCCAGAAAACAGTGTGCAGCCTCCATGCCCATCCAACACTGTTGATGGTTTCAGGCACCTGACTTCAAGTGAGGTTGGGAATAACAAGGGGAAAAGTCCAAAATTCAGCAGCTTGAGACAAGCTGCACACTGTTCTGTGTAGCCTGTGAATGTGGTCACTGTCATGAGGTATGACGTCATAGCGTCCCACTAAGGTGGCTCTCACTATATGCTACCTGCCTGCTAGGCTTGGGCCACCATCTGAGGTGTCAGATTCACTGTCCTGGCATCTCAGGACGTGCTCTATCAGCTATTAGAACAAAGCACAAATCTGTGGCACCGAAGAGGGAGGAGGACATAAAAGGGATCCCATCTCCAGCAGAGGCTGATTTTGGTATTCTCTGGCAACAGCTCTTGTGTTCTCCCACACTCCCCTCTGGGGTTTGGTGCTGTCTGTGGTTTTCTTTTAATCCCAGCCTTCAGGTGTTGGTGAGGTCATCATGCTTCTGCCATGTGTAGTAGCTGCGATACTGCCTCCTGTGCAGGTGGGTGTCACCGCCACAGTCAAGATGCAAATGGGGCTGGCACCAGGCTTCCTGCTGCTGTTCCCAGATCTGTCCCTGTGCTCTGGCAAGCCTGACTCACTGGTCTCTACACGTTGCTATTTGATAACTTTGACAGGGGCTTCTCTTTCCCAGCAGGGACCCTCCAGGTCCATCTAGGTGACTTTATCGATGGCTTGTGTTTTGTTTCCGATTTTAGTACAAGAACGAGTGCTACAGTCAGCTCTGAAGCATTCCCCAAGGCCCATATGCCAGAAACTTGGTTCCTAGAGTGATGTTGTGGGAGACCGGGCCCAGTTAGGAAGGGGTTATTTAGGCCTTTGGGTTTGTGGGACCCCAGCCTCCGTTCCATTTACCTCCTGCCCATAGAGCAGGCAGCTCTACTTACCACAGTCTCCACCATATCGCACTGCCTCTTCACAGACTCAGAGCAAGACTGGGAGCCAGAATCAGCCTACATCCTTTGTGAAGGGAGACTGTCCACACTGATGTGACGTGGATAGTGTCTTCTGCTTACTGAAGGATGTTTGTGCTATTGCTGGCGTTTGGTCATCACGAGCAAGGCTGAGCTGAACACTCTGGTATATGTATGCGGGTTGGGGAATGAGACGCCACTTCACAGGGATAAAGAAGGATCCAAGACTGTACTCAGGACTGAGGAAGGGTTTGCAGGTTTTCTTTTGTGTAGACCTCTCCTAGCACGGTAGCTGTGTTGTGTGGCATTGACTGCATTGTCTTTTGACAGCTGTTTTAGTAGATATTAATGTGTGGTTTTTTTTTTTTTTTTTTTTTTTTTTTGGTTTTTTGAGACAGGGTTTCTCTGTGGCTTTGGAGCCTGTCCTGGAACTAGCTCTGTAGACCAGGCTGGTCTCGAACTCACAGAGATCCGCCTGCCTCTGCCTCCCAAGTGCTGGGATTAAAGGCGTGCGCCACCACCGCCCGGCTAATGTGTGTTTTGTTAAACACAATTTTTGACCACATGTGTCCTGACCCAGGAAGCCCTGGCATCAGTCCCTCTGTGCACAGCCAGGAGCAAGGAGAGACGAGCACACACTAGTAAGGTACAGGGGCACTGAGCAGGTGTGGTGCTCTGGAGATGCACCCGGCTGTCAAGAATGCCTCCTTCAGACCCTGTCCTTCCCTTAGGTGACATTTCCCCCAGAGAGATCCATCTGACAACATTTCTATGGAGACAGCTCTGGGCCCCACAAGGCTTAGGACGAGGAACAGCTGTCAGTTAGCCCTGCAGCCCTTGCTTTCACAGCTCTAGTTCAGAACGAAGAAAGAGCCCCACTTCTGAGATGGTCTGTGTGCTCCCCCCAAGAGCTGGTATCCAGAAGTCAGCACCTGTTGTGAGTTTTGAAAAGTTGGGTGTTTGGGGCCCAACTTCGAGAGTGACTGAGATTAACAGGGTCATGGAGTAGACCCTACGACTGGATTCTAGTGGATTTACAAAAGGAAGGACAGAGACCAGGGAAGGTGAACTCCCTGCCTCTCACAAGGTGCGCGGCACCTTGGGACACAGAACTCTTATCAGCAGGAAGGCCATTGCTGGATGCAATCCCCTGGGCCACCAGAACCATGAGGTGAAATGACCCTCTGCTCTTTCTGTAGCATGTGTCATTAGCAGAGAAAATGGGAAATAGCTCCACCCTGACCCCTTAGCAGAGGTAGCAGTCAGGGAAGCTCATGAAACACACTGGGACTTCAAGTTTCTGCCCTGTAGACTGCTCTTTGCTCTCCCCCTTCCTTTCCTGGCCAGAGAGCCAGAATGGGCAAAGAGAACCCACAGCTGGGCTTTGTAGTCCATGGCTGAAAGTGCCCTCCGGGACCTCATGGACCACCCTTGACGACCATAGCAGGGAAAGCCTGTTGGGAACTGTAGAAGGATCATGTAGAGGATGGGTATTTTCCCAAGAGCCCTGACACAGCAGCCAAAAGGGCAGGGGGGCAGGAGGACCACACATGTCTCCAGAGGAGTGTGGGGTGAGTGTGGCGGCCCTTAGCTCACACAAGTATAGTGTCCTCCTTTCAGCTTTGACGGCATCTGAATGCCCCAGTTCCTGTCCTGGACCTCCAGAAACACACCACGCATTTAGTTACATGTAAAGTTTAGTTGTTTACTAAAACACTGAAGCAGAAAACAAACTTGCGGGCTAAAGAGGACAAGCAGGAGCGTAGGTGGTATACCCACCAACAGCCGTCTTCTCAGGATATGTATCATGGACAGAAGGACATATATCAGGCTGTGTTAATGCTGGGGTGAACCCCAGAATGTGAGGGAAAAGTCCTGAGTGGGGAGTCTCCTTGGAGGGTTAGAGCTAGGGACAGTGGCCCCACAGATTCCGGGATTTAGCTCACACGATGGCTTGGTGAGGCAGTCCATACAGAACTAAGCCGAGGGAGGTGGGGCGTGGCTCGAAGCGCTGAGTCTGCAGTTCGGAGAATATCTCTTCCCTGGAGGCCTGGGGAACCTCGTCTGTGGAACATGAGACACAAGCTGTAAACCCCAGAGCTCTCTGGCAGCAGCCTGAGTCCTGCCAGGATGTCCATCCTCACCAAGGGCATGGTACCAGGGAGAGGAGAGCATCAGGGAGCAGGCTGGTGCTACTGGCTGTAAGGGGCCACGAGTTCTCCCTGCAGCCTGACCACAACAGCCTCGCTACCTCCTGCTCCTCAGTGCTGTCAAGTGTAGAAGCTACTGTGGTCTGGTTTTGTGGTGGTCAATGATGGCACCAGAACGTGATCAGTGCCATCTGATGGCAAGTCCCTGTCTACTCCCCTGGACTTCCTGACACATCTTGAACCTGGAGACTGGCCTCATAGCTTCCTCTGTGAAGCCCAGAGGCACCCATATCCTGGGCAGGACGGCCCACAGGCAAAAGCATCATTTGGTCGCTTCCTCCCTAACACATGCTTGGGCCCCTCTGTGATGACAGGAACTAGAGACCTGCACGGTTTGCTCTTTCTCTGTTTATGGCAAAGAAGCACGGTGGCCACTCCGGAGAGCAAACCTGTTTCTGGCTTGTTAGGAAAGAGTGCCAGACTTCACCACCTTTGTCCACCTCTCTGGTCCCTCTTTTACTTGACTGCTCAGCTGCTTGCTCTCACTTATGCTCACAAATGTACTCATTCAATCCCTAGCTCACAGCTTCATCCCTCCCTCCCTCCCTCCCTCCCTTCCTCCCTCACGAATACACTCACATGTTCGCCCGCCCACTCCTCAGCCACTCATTCACTCTTCTGAACTCATTTACACACTCAGCTCCCCTCTTTTTCCTGGCAGCTGCATCCCAGGCACGGGAGAGCACACGATTTCTCAGAAGTTAATCTCCTACTGAGTTGTATTGAATGTATTTCAGATTTCTCAATTTTCTTCCCTCCCTGGATAAATCTTCGTGAGTTATGCTCCGTTTTCACTTTAGTGTATTGCTAAATGCAATTAGCCAGAGTTTTATCTGATTTTTTTTAAACACTAGTATCCACATGTGAAATTTATCTGCAAATTCTTTCACCGCAGCTGGTACATTTTGGCACAAGGTTTGTTTGAAGGATGGGTAGGTGGAGTTTGTCTTCTGTAGAACAGGCAACATCCTCCAGCCCTGCCTGAAGCTTTACCCCACCCCCGCCCCAGGCTAGAGGCTGTCAGAAATTTTACTGGGACTGGAGATGAAAGTAGAGCGACCCTCCTGGCTCTAGCAGGACACACCCTCAGTCCAGGAGTTCCTCCACCTAGATGTTTTCTTGTCTTGGCTTAGGGAGGCCATGTGGCTGCATGGAGTCCATGGGCCAGGTAGCCTAGGTGACCAAGTTCTTAGAGTCCTCTCTCTGGGCAGAGAGAAAGGCAGACCACCCAGGTCTCTCCATCTCTTCTTGAGAGTACATCTGAGCTCTTTTGCATACTCTCCCCCTCCCTCCCTCCCTCCCTCTTTCCTTTCCTCCCTTCCTCCCTCCCTCTCTCTCTCTCTCTGCTCTTGTTCAGCTCCAGCTCACCCAGAAGCTCAGCAGATCACATAGGCTTCTCCACAAGAACAATGCTTATTGGTTTATGCCCTCTCCCTCCTTCACTCCTCCCTCCTTCCCTCCCTCTCCCTCTCCTTTTCTTTCATGAAGTGGGGAGCACCCTGTCCCTGAGGGCAGATACAATGTAACCACATTACACAGACATGCAGATGGAAGGGCAGTCTCTGCCTTACCTTGGTTAATGGTTTCATTGCCTAGCCTCTGAATGAGACGAACTGTTTTCCCAAGTGGCTTGCCAAATGCTAGCAGGTCTAGGGCAGAAAAAAAGACCCTTCAGGTGGGCTATGGACACCCTTGGCAGGCTTCTAGCAAAAGCCCAAGGAGACTTTGGGATAGCCAGGGTGCCCACTCACTATCCCATAGGGTGGTGGCCCTCAGTGCGTTGTCCTGCAGCAGCGTGGGCCATTGGTTAGCCACAATGCTCTCAACCCCTACCAGGCTCAGAAGGATGGCGGTCTCGATGGGCTTCTCCAAGGACAGTTGTGATGTGCTGTGGGGATACATGGACTAGTACCAAGGGACTGGTGGCCCTCCCTCCATCCTGTCCTACACCAACTGCTCTCAATCTCACACGCAAAAGTTAAATGTCATTTAACAGGAAATAGCATTTTTTGAGTATTGTCAAATCCATCTGGTAATAGCTCCTAGCCCTAGCTTGGAGCCCACCAGCAGTGGACTTGGTACCATGAGGTAGAAGGTGTTGGCCAGCCAGCTCTGATAGTCCACTCATCCCTGAGGTGAGCTGAACTGTACCAACACTTGCTCACAACACCCCCTTCCCCATCCACAGGCTCCCAATGACACAAGGACACTAAGTACCTCTTGTTCTCTGAGGGCTCTGCCTTCCGCTTCCGGCTCTCAGAGGACTTGGTCAAGTCCAGTAGGACCATCATCTGGCAATCTGCAGGACACATTGAGGCTCCTCAGTGGTCACCCACACCATTACCAGACCCCCACGGGAGCTGTACTCTAACTAATTCGCCTGAGGCTTGGGCTCTCAACAGGTTTTTTTTTTTTTTTTTTTTTTTTTCCGGGTACCCAGTGAGTGCACACAGGAAATAGGGAGCAATAGGAAATAGGCACTCAGGGCCACCCCTAATTCTTCCTAGCATAAGTGGCTCTACTCCCCTATCGCTTATGGAAGCTTCTGGGATTTCATACTGGTAGAGAGAGAGAGAGAGAGAGAGAGAGAGAGAGAGAGAGAGAGAGAAGAGAGGGGGGAGGGAAGGAGGGAGGGAGGAAGAGAGAGAGAGCAAGCCTCACCTCAGTACTTACCTGTGGTGTGGTGTGGTATAAGAAGCTGGTCCTGAAGAGGGACCGGACAAAGGTACCCTTACAATATTAGAGGGTTTGGATGCTGACCAAATTTACCACCCCTCAGTTTGCTGTGGATGTGAGAGCTTCTGGGATGTGAGGTGGTCCCAAGTATCTGAGTATGAGTGGGCCCCCTAGACAGGCATGCGCACTGAGACAAGCGGCAGTGTGTGGTTCTGGCGTGACTACCTACAGGACCAACATGGACCCAGAGGCTAAGGTTGTTCTTGTTCCTGAGTCCTGAGATGGGCTTTGGCAACTGTCCCCAAAGGGAAAAAATGTCCGTCTGTGAAGGGACATGGCCTCCTGGGAACAGGGGACACTAGAAAGGACTGCAGCACGTGCCTCATGTGTCCCCTACTTTATGTGGATTAGTCCTTCTAAGAGGCTTTCTCCATCCCTGGGACAAGAAATGTCTTCTGAGTGTTTCCGGCGATGGGGCTCCGGCTCACTCCACTCGCGTATGACTGGCGTATGCACGTGGAAGTAGACCTGGCCAGCACGTGCCATGATGGACACGGGTGTCTTGGTGTGGAAAGAGCATTCAGGCAGCTGCTATGTAAACCTACGAGTGACCATATGGCTCATGAGGGAGGAAGGGACATCTCTGAGGTCCTGAGAAGGCTTACCTATTGGCTATGCAAGGCGGCTGGCCCTGAGCAGCCCAGCGAAAGCAGCCTCCTGTGAGTGGGGATAAGATCTTGGAGTATCTGGGAAGAATGTGGACACACCAGAGAAGTCTGTGGCCATGTTGCTGAGATGGCTGTGGCCCACAGAGGCCAGCACACTGCAGCACATTCTCCATGGGTCTGAACACCAAGCCTGCTGTCCTGGAGTGCTGTGTGTTGTCAGGGCTGAGTCGGTATGGCCTTGCTGGTAAGCTGCCTGTGAGCACACCGTACTCCATACATCACCTGGTACTGTGTCCTCTACCTGCTCTCTGAACCCCTTCGGTTCCCTGGTACAGCACTTCTGGGACTCACTGGCCTCCTGGGCCTGTTGTCAGCAGACACACAGAGAGAGCAAGGCTCCCAAAACACCCGTGTTCAGATTGGAACGGTTCTGGTATCTACCAGACCAGCCATAGGAGGTGACACTCCACAGCTGATTCTTATGGGGGGGGTCTGGAGGTCTGAACAGGTGTCCTCTGCATATAAGGTGGTGCTGAGGGCAACCAGGGCTGTTAGTGGCCCTGTGGCTGCCATACTGTTGCTGGAAGAAGTACAGGGACAGTTTTCAGATAGGTAGAGGACAGGCTAGGATAGGGTGCTAGGCCTTCCTGAAGCATCGTGAGCCTTGGACTCTGGATCAAGAAGCAGCAGTCCTGGCTGAGGCTGCCGATGGGGGACTGGGTCTCACCTTGCAGATCCATGGCTACCAGTCTTTCCACTACCAGGCGGGACAGGAAGCTGCCCTCCATCCCGTAGAAGAAAAAGCCTCGGCAGCTGTCCAGTACCTGCTCCCAGTCAGTCTGGCTGCACAGGGTGAAAACAGCGGTGTGATCACACATCTGGGCTGGGGCATGCATCTGCAAGCCCCTCCTCCAGATCTGTTTGTCCAGCAGGGAATGTCCCCTGCCACCCGTACAGAACCCTTTATGCTGTCGTTGGGCCCAGATTATTTTTTGTTTTCCCAGTGTATAGCTGGCCTCAGACGGACCTCCCCACTGAGAATGGTAGTTTAGAAACAGACATGCGTCTCAAGCCAGTGGGGCTGGCTCTGGGAAGTACTATAGTACCTCTAATATGGGAGAGAGGAACTAGGTAGGGTCTTCGTCACCCTCCCTGTCCTACCTCTACACCAGCCCCAGACAGCTTTACTCTTCTCCCCTTGTACCAACTGGCTTGGCTCCCTCTGACGCAGTTCCATACACATCAAGGGACAGAAATGACAGAAGGCGTGCCCCACAGGGGCCAGTGACATGAAGTTACCTAACCCTATGCTAGTAGTGTACCTTCTTTGGGTGGTTTTGCCTAAAGGGGACCTGAGGTCACCTGGGGTAGGTCACATGTGGGCAAGTGACCCTGGGATTAGAACAGCTTCCCTTGCCTATTGCTGTGCCTGGGTCTCTACAGAGCAGATCCAACCAGCAGGGAAGGAGTCACATGAGGGCACCAGCCTCTTTAGTCAGCTTTTGGAGACCCAGGTTCCAACCTTGGAATGCTGAAGCTTCCCAGATGCCCCGTCCAACGTGCAGTGTAAGTATCTCGGAACTTATCCAGGATTTCCTGGGTTATGAAAACGGGGCTCAGCACCTCTGCAGCAAGAATTGAAAGAGACAGGTCATGGCTTCCTCATTAGAGCGTGAGGGATGGGGCCTTGTGCCGCTGGGATTGGACAGAGGCTGGGGAGGAGAGAATGTTAAGCACAGGTGGGAGTGTTGGCGCCTCTGCTTTCCTCTTTAGATGGAGGAACTGGCAGAGGATAAGCAGTCGGAAGAGATGAAGAACAGAGGGGGGAGGGGGAGAGAGAAGGAAGAGGGGAGGAGGCCCCAAAGTATTTAGAGTGTCAAGGCGGTCAGTTTGTGTCCAGACCCAAGGCTCCAAGGCCACTTGAGGTGACTTCCGCATATCCATGATACCAAGGGCCCTGTGACGCTCTCACCTTTGCCGTGAGCCTTCTCATAAGGGTCCACGACAACTGGGTCCGAGTCAAGGACAAGCTCAAGAACCAAAGCAGAGTCCTGGGGGCCGTGAGCACCCAGCAAAGGATACACTTGATAGTGTCTGAGTCGATTAGGGTGCACTCTGGCGGGATGACCCGGATTATGGCGCTCTGCGACACAGAGAGAGGCGTCAACGCCTGGGCCACCAGCTGGGCCTTATTGAACTCAGGCTGAGCAGAGCAAGGGGCCCCTGGGCTCCCACCCACCTACCTTCGTGCCTTTCTTTCCTGGGCTTTTCTTCTTGAACTCCTTGTTTTTGATCTCTTTCTTCATACTGCCTTCTGTGGAGGACAAAGGCAAGTGTGATGTGTCAGCAGGCACGCGGCACCGCGAAGGCGCTAGGTGCTGCTCAGGTCGAATTTTGAATTTCGTGACTCCGAAAGGTTGAGAGCCATTGATTCCCATTTTTGTCATGTGAAAACACAAAGCTCCCTAGGCCCAAGGAAAGCTCTCGAGGAACGACCAGCCCCAAGGCTTCGAGGCACCCGTTTCTGACCACTGACCTCTCACACAAGGAACTCACCAGAATGCCTGTAGTATTTAGTCCCCTGATGGTTCCAGGGTCTCTGCACAGAGACTTATAGCCTGTGTCTTTCCTATGCTCAGCTGGGACAGTGAGCAGTTCTTTCCAGAGGTTACGTGTGAATGACTCTGTACCCCACTGTGACCACCTTCACCCTTTCCACCCTGTACCTTCCGCTCCCTTTGCTGTCTTCCAGGGTGGGGCTTCCACAGGCAGTGGGGCTGAGGCATAGGCCTGGCTCTCTGCCATCCTCATTTTGCCAAGGACACTTCCCAGGGGCACACTAAGAGGGTGACTTCTGTCAGAGTCAGCTTGCACTTCACACAGGCCCTCAGGTGAATCTCAGTCTTGCGCTTCCTGAGGCCTTTATCCTTACCAAGTAGTTACTTATTTGCTTTCTGAGAAGAAACCAATTTGCCTTTTCTAGAATTTTCCAGAAATGAAGGCATCTGCTGTGTGCCCTCTTTTGAGTCTTTCTCTGGGCATAAGTCTCCTCACCGATGATATGTTACCGTGTGCCATCCATCCAAGAGGGTATTCAAATGACCATCAAGAGCCTGCTCAGTTGTGGGAGTCAGAGGAAGACCTTAATGAAAGGGAAAACGGCAAAGTCCATCCCGTACCCCAAGGTAAGACTCGGAAGGAAACGCCTAAACCTTCCTCTAGTCCATGTTTGGATGTTGGTAGTGTGGTAAGAAAAGTCCACCATGGCTTTCTGTAGTGATATTTCATTTGTATTTTAATAAATAAAGCTTGCCTGAAGTTTAGAGAGTAAAACAGCTGCCCTGGTCAGCCTTACAGGCCAGGCAGTGGTGACATATACCTTTAATCCCAGTAACCACATTATTAGCCATAGAAACAGGGCAGTAGTGGTGCGCACCGTTAATCCTAGCCCTAAAGAGGAATATAAGATGGGAGGAGACAGCTCTCACACTCAGTCTCATTCTGAGATTCCTGGAGACAGAATCACCATTTCAGATTGAGGTAGAGGTAAGAGCCAGTGGTTGGCTGTTTTGCTTTTCTGACCATTAGATTGAATGCAATTTCTGTCTCTGGGTTTCTATTAATCATGCTAAACTTTCTCCCTCCAGTAAGTTACAGTCTGAGGACTGTCCCTCTACTCCCACTGCTACCGAGGTTAGCTGATTTGTTGAGCTCTTCGTAATAATTTTGCCTCCTTGTTTATCAGTCTGTAATAACCCATCCCCTTGTCCAACTCTATGCAATAACCCTGTCTTTCTGCTCAACTCTCTAACAAACACGCTGAGCTTCCAGCAAGGTTCTCCATCAGGGAGCCCAGTCCACCCATCATCTCTCTCTCTCTCTCTCTCTCTCTCTCTCTCTCTCTCTCTCTCTGTGTGTGTGTGTGTGTGTGTGCGCGCACACGCGCGCGATATCTTCATTCCCTCACTGGTCCCAGTCAGGTCAAGTCCCCAGAACTCTGCAAGGACAAGGTTTGGACTGTCACAGGGAGTTGTGTGACCTAAGAACGCTTCTGTCTATGCATGCCTTCTTATCTCTTGTATAAAGACCTAGAAGAGGAGTGCATGTATCACCTGTGGGCCAGCGTGTAACTTTTTGTGACCCCCCCTGACCACTTCCCAGGGTGGCTCTCCTGCGTGCCCTCCCAGCAACAGTGCAGTCCTGCCAACAGTGGGCAAGCGTATGCCTCTGCTTCTTCCCCACTACACAAAACAGCGGATCTTCTCATTTAATTATTATTTAAAATTTTTAATTTAATCATTCATTATTTATGTGAATTGGGAAACATGATTGGTGCACAGCAGGCTACTCTGAAGCACATATACACTGGACTAGTGGAGCTGAGTCTGCCAAATGGTCACACCACATACTCCCATTGCTGCTGCTTGCCAGAATCACCTAAGCCCTACTCTTAGCCACAAAAAAAAAAAAAAAAAGAACCAAAAACCAAAAGAAACATGGCATTGCATTGGTCACCATCACCATGTCACTCAACCAAGCTCTCAAACTTTCTCCTTCCTGCAACTAGGATTTTGTGCCCTTGGCCAACAGCTCCTGGCTCCAGCCCCTGCCTGTCCCTTTCTCTCTGCTGTGGAGCTGAACTTTCTGAGATTCCCAGGATCAGCGGCATAGTGTATGCTGTCTGTGCCCGGCAACAAGGCCCACCAAGCTCATCCATGTTGTCTTAAAGCAACCCTCCTCTTCTCTGCGGCGGTTGTGTAGATGCGGCCCATCTTCTGTAACTCTTCACCCAGGGATGGACACTTAGGCCGCTGTGAATGGGAATGCCACAGACTTGGGAGAACAGGTGTTCCTTCACCTGGTCGACCCCATTTCCTCTAATGGACACCCACTGTATCTACCCACCGTTCCAAACTCGCTCACCCATTGCTCAGCCTTGGGCACGGAGGCCTCCAGTCCTCACCCTCCATACCGGCTTGCTCAACTGCAGCTGCCCTAGCAGCTGTGGATGTGTGTAGAGTTTCATTGTGTGCCTCCCACAGTCCGCTTCTTCCCCCTCACTCCCCACCCATCTCCAGTGCACGCTGGGGCTTGGGTTGTTTTTCATGCTTGCTTGAGGGTTTAGTTACATTTTACCACAATCCCCCTTTGAGTGACGCTGCCCTGCATCAGTTACCACATAGGGCCCTGGCAGAGCCTGATAGTAGCTCCCCGCAGCTCTTGCTCTGGTCTTGCCATGCCTGTCAGGAAATCGCACAAGTATTGCTCTTATTTCCTTTCACTCAAGTGTTTGCTCAAAAGATATTTTAAACAGATTTTTTTTGTTTGTTTATTCGAGACAGGGTTTCTCTGTGGCTTTGGAGCCTGTCCTGGAACTAGCTCTTGTAGACCAGGCTGGCCTCGAACTCACAGAGATCTGTCTGCCTCTGCCTCCAAAGTGCTGGGATTTATTTTTTAAATGAAAAGCTATCACCCCCTTGCTCCATGGCTGCTTGCTTCTTTCCCTGACCTTTGGGGTCACTGTTGCTGGCATCACTTGCACTGGCCTCCATGGGGTCCTCTGTAGGTCTTTTAAAGCGGCTGTCACCTCTCGCTGTGCTGTCCCGAAGTTTCTCAGCTTTCCCTCCAGGCTCCTAGCTGCATGCCTTCAGCCAGGGAGCCTCCTGGGTTATTCCTGTGTTCCTGCCCACGTCTGAGTCACAAGCCTCTAAGAATCTCCTGGGTCAAGTGTGCTGGTTTGAAAGAAAATGGCCCCCAAAGGGAGTGGCACTATTAGGAGGTGTGGCCTTGTGGAGTAGGTGTGGTCTTGTTGGAGGAAGTGTGTAGCTGTGGAGGTGGGCTTTGAGGTCTCATACATGCTCAAGATATCACCCAGTATCTCACACCACTTCCTGCTGCCTATTAGTTAAGATGTAGGACCCTCAGCTCCTGCTCCAGCACCATGTCTGCCTGCATGCCACCATGTCACATGACCTCTGGAAATGTTAGCCAGTCCCATTAAATCTTTTTCCCTTACAAGAGTTGCCGTGGTCATGGTGTCTCCCCAGGGCAATAGAAACCCTAACTAAGACAGCATGTATCTCCTCTCTCTTGGAGGATGTTGCCATCCTGGGTTGGCTGGTACCTTGCTTCCTCTTTTCTGGTTTCTCTTCATCTTGGTTGGAAGAATATGGCTCGTATTATTTTATCTGGAGTAGCAGCAGAAGTCTAATAGATTTTTAACTTTATTTGGTATTTATTGATTACTGACTGCTTTTCACTTTTTGCAGTCCTGGGTTTATAAGCAAGGGCTTTGTTGACGCTGGGTGAATGCTCTATCGTTGAGCCATATTTTCAGCTCCAATTTGCTATTTATTGATGTACGACATGTATTCCAAAGTGGCAGAATGCCCTAGGCACAGTTTAGAGGACTTTCACAGACTGAAGTATCTTGTGGTCTCACAGGTGATGGCCCCCTAATCCTTGTTTTCTGCCTTGCCGAGGCCTGACTCAGGACCTGCTTTCCCTCACTGCCCCTCAACATCTAACCAAACGATTCTGGGTGTCAATTTTTTTTTATCAGCAGGATTCTTCTTTACTGTGTTAACATGGACTCAGGTGGGCTTTCCATTCGCAGCACCATGTGTCTATTCTGGAACTGATTTTGAGTGAATAAGGGCCAAGGAAAATGTTAAAAAACACTTGGCAATTGTTTGCAGGGCTGGCTATAGAGCCCAGGGCCTTGTACATGCTGGTCAATGCTCCACAATGGGCTGCACCCCCAGCGCCTCGCTCCTTACCTTTCGACAGGAGTTAACATTGTTTTATTTGAAATGGAATTTCAAAATGCCCATTTTGAGATTAAGCATTACTGTGGCTAAGGCACGACTCACCTAGTTCCTCCTTGTGGAGACGGTTCCATAGCGTCTGGAGAGAAAATTCTCTTGACAGGGAGGTGACCTCACTGAGCATGGAGAGCCCCTCGAGGGGCAGCTCTAGTAGGGGCTTGTCTGCGATCAGGATCATATACTCGGGGTAAGGCTGCCCTGTGGAATGGAAAGAACAACAACTCAAACACGAGAAAGACTAGCTCTGGGCGCAGGGCAGACCCTAGAGCCTGGCTTCATCACTCCAAGCCCCGATTTCGTGTCTAGGTAACTGGCCTGGTCGCAACTGTCCCTGGCATGGAGATAGGAGGGGAAAGTGCGGCCCCAGCCCAGCTTGCAGCTGCACAGCTGCACTGATAGCATGCTAGGGTCCCTGAGGCAGCCACTGGTTTGGATGGTGAGATCAAACTCACGGCTTGGAGCTGGGCAGAGCCCAGACTTAGCGGCACACCTTACAGGATGCTACATCTCAGGACTCCTGACTCCCAAGGCAGGACGGGTAAAGTCCAGGCTGATGAAAACTCCTCCCAGAGGACTTCTCAAACAGTGAGTCCTCCAGAGAGTCATGGAAGGAAGGCTCACTCTCTTGACCCAAACGGTAGCCTCTCACTGCCCACAGATGTGTGCCACAGACTGCTGAGGACTGCCACTCTGCCTCCAGTTATGCTGGTACCCAGAGGCGGGGCCACGGACACTTCAGCTGTGTTTTCTTAATTTTCAGAGCCAGCGCAGGTTTGCCTGAAACCCAGCAGTGACTCTTTGTTCCTGTTTTTAATCCTGGGAATTTAATGCAAGGCAGAGATTCAGTCTAGGAGCGAGGATCCAGGGCCTGACCAGCCTGCCCACAGAGTGTGAAGCCTCCACACCCCTGGTTGAGGCAATAATTCTGCACCACCTTCCTTCTCCCCAAATCAGGTCTAACCCTTTCACAACTTGCAGGTCTTGTGGTGCTTACTACGTCTGGGTCATGGCAATATGATCAGCTTGACTTGGGAGGAGGCTTGTGGCTTTTTTGAGGGGGAGGAGGACAAGCAGCCATCCGCTTGGCCATATGTCAATAACTCTTTGTGGGAATAGAAAAGCAGACAGCATTTAGGATAGGAAATTGTCTTTTAAAAAAGAAGTTAGTAAAATCACAGAAGTAGCCAAGATGGCACCCACTCGACCTTCCTGCCAGGAGTTGTGTAGTATCCCAACACCAAATATTTACAAGTTTGGGGGTGAATAATTTTGAACATAATTATATTGACTGTCCTTTTAATACCCAATATTGACATGTGAAAACATGAGAATTGATTTCTTAGGTTAAGTTCAATTAATATTATAAATATTTTAATTGCATTTTAATTGACAGAATAAATAAAATGCCACATTATACATAATTTAAAAAAGAGGATCCTCCCATTCTTTTCAGCAGGAATCAAATCTGCAGGGCTGTGCTAAAGATATCCACAGACAGTGCCCCCAGCAGAGACCACATATGAGCACCAGGTGGATGGGACAGAGCCCCTTCCCATGGCTGCCTCTGATGAGCTTCCTAAGGCAGGGCGACAATACCCATCTTTCCTAGAAACATCAGCAGACTGTCACCAGAGCCACCTCCTCCCGCCTAGCCAGGGTAGCGAGGGCTGGGTCAGCACTATTGCTCTTGCTTATAGGCACTGTGTGTGTCAAAAAGTGACCATTTTCTCAGAAATGGCAGGGTGGCTCTGCTGTTTGACAACCCCTTTCAGTGAGCCGCCAGTTTCCATGCCCAGCACCTTCTAGGGCAGTGTGGTCCTCAACCTATGGGTCGAGACCCCTTTGGGGACCAAATGACTCTTCATAGGGGTTGACTGAGACCATCAGAAAACATGGATATTTACATTATGATTCATAATCATAGCAAAATGAGAGTTGTAAAAAGTAGCAATGAAAGTGATTTTATGGCTAGGGTCACCACAGCATGAGGTCACTGCATTAGGAAGGCCGAGAAGCACTGACTTATGACCTTTCACCTCGTCTTGGGTAATTGTGTACTGAGGACCTCAAGGCACCTGGGTAGCACTTGGGTGTGGGACTTGTTTGGGTATGGAACCTGTGACTCCTGACCCACCTAGGCTTTTCCTGATGGGAGTGCGAGTGCCCGCACAGGCTCCTCAGGTACCAGTGGTGGCCTGTGGGTCTGATCCTGCCACTCACCTAAAGGGAGAGAGGGCTTCCTTTCTTTCTCTTTGGCTCTGTGTTTCCCTGAGTCCGCCATTGACATTGTCATCTGTGTTCTGAAATTCAGAGCAAATGTGTTCAGGCTTTAGAAAGCACAGGAAGATATTCAAAGACTATGAGAGGCACAACCTCAGCCAATAATTGTTTTGTTTTGTTTCTTAAAGGCATAGCCAGTCTTGCAATACAGCTCTCACTGGCCCACAGCTCTCCATGTAAACCAGGCTGGTCTCAAACTCACAAAGATCCACCTGCCTCTGCTTCCCGAGTGCTGGGATTGAAGACATGTGCTACCACACCCAGCAATCACTGAGGGCCATCTCTACAGCAGGGGAGTTTCACAGAGTGTCAACAGACAGGGACCTCAGGGTGGGCTCCTGCTGCTGGACAAGAAGGCCGCCTCCACCTTCCACCTGCCTTCTTTTCTTTCAGAATGAATGCCGAGCCTGCGTCCTGGGGACCTGCTAGTTCTCCCGCACCATCCTCAGAGCAAGAGCTCAGTGGGGCAGGGGCAGCAGCAGCAGTTGCAGCGGCTGGATTCCTGCCTACAAAACCCACAGAAGAGCCAGGCTCTTAGGTTTGTACTTAGCAGGAACCGGACACTCAGAGACCAGTTTCCATGTGGAGGCCATTCTCAGGACCCAGCTTTGGCTTTCTACCCATCACAGCTGGCTACTTGGCTCACATCGGTACTTTGCTGTTCAGATCTGGAGTCGGAGATGGCCTTCAGCTACACCCGGCTGACCTTTCCTGGGGCTCCGGGAAGATTCTGGTTACTGCCGGACTTGTAGCCCATGCCCAACAGTCTCTAGCTCCTGCTTCAGCTAGGGACAACTGCCCATCACCTGGTGACAGGAACTTTCAGAGGAAATGACATGCTGATACCTGGCGTCTGGGAAGGTGAACAGGGGGGCGATGGGCTTCATATACTCCTCCATGTATTCCAGGATGTTATTCAGCCTCTGCACACATGGGTCTTGCTCCTCATCATTCAAGGTGTTCAATTTCTGTCCCAACCCAAAGCACAGCCTATTGTTCAGGGGTGTCTACATAGGACTTCCCACCAAACTGGAAAACCCCAGAGAAAGAACTGAGTTTCAACCCTTCCAGATAGAGCGTTGGCATGCTTTGGTCCTTCCCAGTGGTTTTCTGGAGGCTGTCCTGACATCTCAGCCCTGTCCCTATCTCTGCTGACACTATGGAGTATCCCAATGGTAGGGATAGGCCCAGGACAGCTAACCCCATGCTCTGCAGAGAAGAGGTAACCAGGTACCTTTGCTGGGGCCAGACTCAACTCAAGGAGTCAGGAGAGCTCCCCACCTTTCCCAGGGCTCCACCTTCATCCCCTTGAGATCTGGGCCCAGAACTCTGCCCAAGCCAAGACTTGGAAGCCTGGCTTTCCCTAGGATGGACTGCAGTCTGCAGATAGAGCCTTAGACTTCAAGGGCTTGGGTTCAGGGTCATATCTTTGCTGTGTACCTGGGCCTGTGTCTGCTTCTGCATCCACTGGACCATGGTCAACAGCTCTGAGAAGATAGTTCGACTCATCGTCACCCGCATTACCTTGCAGTGACCTGTAGAGACACACCCATGGCTTTCGCACGGCTCAGAGCAGAGCTTCCGTGTGAACAAGTGGAGACGTGAGAGCCCCTGAGGACATATTCAACTCTGATGTCTCAGAGGCGAGGCGTGCGATGGGAAGGTCTTCACATGGCCTTCCCCATTCCTCCCTGGGCAGCACAGGGACTGGTACCCAGAAAGTTCAGGCAGAGGCAAAACACAGTGCAATTGATGGGAGAGCTCTCCTTTGGATCCCTTAAAAACACATGATGATTCTATTTTCTATCCTGGGCTCAGCCTCCCCTCAGCCCTGCTTCTGGTACGGGGGGAGGGGGGGAGTCCCCACAGCCACTGTACCCTATCTCTAGTCAATGAGAAGAGCCCTGTTTACACCCAAGCTTACCGCCCACTGAGACTGTTTTCCCCTTGGGTGCAGGCATGGACTTTGGTCTCTCAAAGGCAGCACCATACAGACAGGACCTGCAGGTAGAATGAAGGTCACAAGCTCATTCCCAGAGGAGGCAAAAAGCAAGGCACATGGGTCTCAGGAGCCCATCGAGACAATCAGCAGCTGGCACCCAATCGGTACCTTTCCTTGTTTCCTTTGCCAGGCAGAGGCCCACGAATCAGTCTATATAACCCAAGTGAGACTTGAAATTACAAAAGACCCAGCAGCGTATAGGCATACACAGACCTAACAGAAAGACCCTGTGTGGGCACAGATCACAGAGCGCCTCCTTCCCGATATAGTCCCCATCATCACGGAAATTCACCCTGGCCTTTCCCAGGAGGGTCAGAAGAGGACTTCCCATGTCTCTGGATTGAACCAGTGCCCATGCCTGACAAGTGGGCTAGCTGAGTCTGTCCAGTATGCTTTCTAGATAGCCCAGCCTGCCTCAGGACGGGAGCTGAGGTGGGGCGAGCTTGCTATGCCCATGCCTCCTGGCTGCTCTTCTCAACAGGGTAGAGATTTACAGCGATGGGGAGGGGAGACCTCACCTGTCTGGTGAGTGCTGTAGAAAGAGGATCCGGAACATGGACGGGATCTCATTCAGGAAGGTGAAATGCTGATCTGTGACACAGAGACTCTGCCATGCCTGTGTGTGACAGGGGGAAAATCACTCAGGACTCAGGGCCACTGCTTTCTCCCACGTGGTCTGGGCTGTGAAATGCATTACTACCACAAGGGGGCAGCAGAGGCACGAGAAGTTTACAGGCGCCTCTAAAATGTCCAGCTTGGCTTACTGGTGTGGTTTCCGGAAACCTTAAACAACATTTCTTCAATATGGTCCTAACTGCAGGGTGGTGGTAGCACACACCTTTAATCCCAGCACTGGGGATTCAGAGGTAGGCAGATTTTTGCGAGTTCGAGGCCACCCTGGTCTACAGAACTAGTTCCAGTACAGAGACAGCCAGGGCTACACAAAGAAATCCTGTCTCAAACAAAACAAAACAAAAATGGGGTCCTTACTGCTTCTTCCAGCCTAACTGAAGGCATCCACCTAGTCCTGAGTCTGCAGGCTGCTGGCCCAGCTTGGGGTCAGTTTACTCCAGACCTCCAGTTCTGCTTCCTGAGAGTACTGTACATAGATAATCCTAGACACTGCACACTGCAGAGTCTCCACTGCCCAGGGCAGGCAGCCAGCATGGGCCCTGGGAAGTCTCCTGGGATCTCCTGTGTGAGCTACTAATGCTCATGGCTTCAAGACAGAACTTTGAGTTTGCAAAACTGCAATTGTTCCTTAGAAAACTTATTGTTAATGAATAAGCACCTGGTAGATTTTTCCCAATGGCTGTACCCAACACGGCAGGTGAAGAGGCAGACAGTGCCACCCCCGAGGAGGACCAAGAGGCAGCCAGGAGTGAGGAGGAGTGAAAGTGACCCAGCCAGACTACCCTCATCATCTGTTTTGTCTGCGGCTGGTGAAATGTCATCACAGGTTTTCTTGACACACTTGGTCAGAGCACAGACAAAACTGGCTAGTCACTGGACTTTACCAAGATCTGGGTGTTGTGGAATATTCCTTTATGCTGTGTGAAGGTATGTCACTGTGACTGGTTTAATAAAAAGCTAAACAGCCAATAACTAGGCAGGATTTTCAGGGCAGAGTTACGAGGAGATGCCAGTCAGATGCAGAGGAAGCATGGCATGGAAGGGATGAGGTAACATGCCATGGGTCACGTGGCAGCACATAGATGAATAGAAATGGGTTAATTTAAGTTATAAGAGCTAGTTAGGAACAAGCCTAAGCTAGCAGACAAGCATTCCTAATTAATAATAAGTCTACGTGTCATTATTTGTGAGCTAGTTGTTCCAATGAAAAAGTCCGACTACACCTAGGTTCCCCTGGAGCAAGTGAGGGGAAGGAACTGAAATTCTCTAAGCTTTCTTGTCTTTGCACCCACAGCAGAGGAGGCTCAGAGAGGTTGCGTGGTCCTCCAGACCCACACAGCTAGAAGGGGCAAGGTAAGCGTCACTGTCCTCTTAGCAGTCAGCGAGTAAGCTCAGAGGCCTCCAGGCCACAGGAGCAGCTCTGCAGGCTCCTTTGCCCTTTACCCTGGAAGTGGCAGCCAGCCTCTGCTCCACGCTGGCAAACAGGCTGGTGGAGGTCCTGTCCTGCTGCCTCAGCCGCCGGTGGAGCTGCAGCAGGGCCGCCAGCTGGGAGCTGCTGGTGTTGTCTGTGGCCATGAGCAGGACATCCCGCATCATCTCTGAGGTTGAACAGCTCTGGAACGGAGCAGACAGGGGTGGTGTGTGCATGGGAAAGGGCTGAGGGTGACGGAGCCTCGAGTGGGCATCTGGGAGTCTGTGTGGGTCACCCTCTGCTGGACCTCTGTCCACCGTGTAGCTGGACTATGCCAGCTTGCGGGGGGCAGTACCTTCCACCATGGAGACTTGGGGTACATGGTGAGCACAGCGTGTGTTCGCAGAGCCACAAGAACAGGTACCTGGCTGGCTTACACTCCTTGAAGACCAGCACAACCTAAGACTCAGAGAACAAGGAGGGTCTCTTCTTTCAGCCACAGGGCCACCCCGGTCCTGTCTAATGAGAGCAGCATAGCTGCCTGGTAACTTACAGACAAGGTTTCAGACAAGGGCCCTTTTGGAGATGCACAGAGGAGGTCCGTACCTGCGACAGTGACAGGAACTGGCAGGTGGTTGTGGGATCCAGGGTGCCAATACACTCCACCATCTCTAAGCTGGCAGTGGCTGCGATGTCCAGAAGGTTGCTGCTCAGGGAGGCTTGCAAACACTGCAGCAGTACTTCCGATGTCTGAGCCAGGAACCTCTGGGCCAGCACCACCCTCTTCTGTGGGCAGCGCAAAGCTCAAGCTGAGGCCGGCTCTTCAGGCAGAGGCCATCAGAATACCTCAGGGAGTGCTGCGTACCTTCAGACCCTCAGCCTTCCGGTTTTGTTCCTTGGGGGCTTCCTTCAAGGTTGTCGAGTCCCTGGAGGTGGTCTCCACATTCCTGTCCTCTATGTCTGCCTCCGGCTCCAACGACCGCCGGCTGTTCTGCTTGGGGCCTACCTACAGTGTACACCATATGCTAAGAGGGAAACACAGACGCTAGGGAAGGGGAAGATGGTAGGGATCAGTAGGTCCTGGAAGTTGCCAGTGTTCAGGAGCCATGGGTTTGGGGGGTTAATGGTGTTGCCAGTTTGGTGGGAACTGAGAGGCAGTCTCTCCATGGCCCACATACAGAGTGGGAGAAAAATCAGGCCCTGGCCCACCTGGCATCTGGTGACGCCACCTCTCAAGAGTGTCAATACTGCCAAAACCCACCAGGCCCTGGCCACCAGTAGCCTTAACAGATCCCCAAGGACAGTGATCACGAGTGAGATCGGGCTAATAATCGGGAACAGACGCCTGCGACAGTGCAGTAGCCTCAGAGTTAGACATGCCACTTAGCGCCGTCAAGCCCATCAAGGAAGACACCACAGTGGCATTGGGGAGATGAACTTGGAGAATGAGAGTTCTCCACATTAAACTTAGCAGGCTTCATGGAGAGGAGCTTAGAGGAAAGAGCACGCCTAGAAAACAAGAAGGAAACTCGGAAGAAGGAGGGTGAGCTTTGGTGTCTGGAAACTGGACAGTAGCAGCCAGGCATAGCCGAGGAAGAGGAAAAGGAACAAATGCAAAGAGGCGGGGACTCCGGGGTCTGGGAGGAAGTAGGTGTGCTTCCTGGAGCCCCTGAACTCCACACTGCCATCATTACATGTCTAGAGACAGTGGTCCCCACTCTATTACAGATGAAGACCCTAACTCAGGACAGACAGCCATGGGGCCTGTGCTTCCGCATCTCAAGCCTCTGACTTTGTGAGCTGGCAAGAGCTACAAACGTCTGCTCACCCAGAGTGGGTCTTATTGGTTTCATGCTGTTTACACCCTAAGGATTCAGCACAAACAACCCTGGGTTCTAAGCCAAGGGCTTCAGAGCTAGCTAGCTGGGAGCTTCTCTGGGCACTGAGTTCTGGGCCAGCCATGGCTTGCTACACTGGGTTGTGAGAGCGAACCCCACAGGGGTTTGTCTGCTAGGCATTCTGGCTTGTCTGTTGAGGCTGGTACCATTTTGGAGTAGACGTATCTCTGTGCAGGCTCTGAGAAAGGGGACCAGAAATAGGCTTGTAAGAGCTGTCACCAGGCTTCTGAATTTTGTGAGTGTTTCTGTCAGAGAACCCAGCCCTAAAAGAGGGTGGGCCCTGGGAAGATCAGAGGAAAAGGAATCATTTGCCCTTCTCAGAGATTTCCTGGGCCGTGTGGTATATAGAGGGCCATAGAGGCAGACAACACCCATCCTGGCGCATCTTAGCATGGAGGTCAACACCCAGGGCCTAGGTATATCCCAAGTAGTGCATGAGTTTTTTGAAGCTCCTAGGGGCCTGTGCACAACCAGACACAAGCCACCAAGACAGAGGGATGCCGAAGCTAGACCCCTCCTAGTTGAGTTGCTGGAACACCCCTTATGCCCCAGTTCTACAGCTAACAATCAGGGAAGTGGAACAATCAGGGAATAGACTTCAGCGGGAATAATGGCCACCTACCAAGAGGTCTTCCTCCCAGCAGAAGGAAGGGTACACCGGGTCTGTCTGCACAGAAAGCAGATGGAGGGCCTTCCCAGCCAGGACCAGAAGCTGGGCACGGATGTCCATGCAGCCCACGCAAAGTGGCTGCAGACTTTCCAGCTGTGCCAGCACTGTGTGAGGCAGGGTCCTCTTCAGTATGAACCATTGCTTCGGGAAGACAAGGAGATGTCGTCACCACCAACGGCTGTCGTGTGACCTCCACCCAGTCACCCCGAGGTCTCAGATAGCTGCCTTCCAGGACTGCCTAGCAGGGAACTTCTGGGCACTTTGAGATGTCTTTACTCTATGCAGTCCTGTGTGGTTGCAAGAGGGGGTGTCTCTGGGACTTAGATATTGGGACGATAATCAAAGACAACTTCTACTAATATAAACCAGAACTCTTATAGATAGAGGCTAACTGTAGGAAGGAAGGAAGGAAGGAAGGAAGGAAGGAAGGAAGGAAGGAAGGGAGGGAGGGAGGGAGGGAGGGAGGGAGGGAGGGAGGGAGGGAAAGGAGGGAAGAAAGGAAGGGGAAGAAGGGTTTTCTTTCCAATTGGTATTCATTTATTCAAATTGTTCTGTCTGCAGTGCTGGGAGGGAATGGGGGAGGGGGGCTAACCCCAAGGCCTGGGAATGGAAGCTGTAAGCCTACAAAAGAAATGCCTTCCAATGAGCTTAGTTAAGTCCTCTTGGCGGGCGATCCAGCAGCAAGGTCAAGAGCTGCCATGGCAGGGTTTGGGGTGGGTGGAAATTGGGGTCCCATAGATTGGCACCCTGCTTTTAGTTTGACTGTCAGCCCCCCAGGAGAGAACAGGGGCTAAGGTGCCCTGCAGTCACCAAGTCGATGGATGAGAAGTCGCTGGTGTTATGCAGGAAGTCCGCAAGCAGCTTCTCAAAGGAGCCCTGCTCCAGCTGCAGCTCCAAGGCCTCCTTGCAGATGAGCCGCTGCATGTCCAGGCATGTTTCGATCAGGCAGAGTTTGAGGTGAGCCAGTCTCCTCATGAGTGGGGAGTTGATGTTCTGTAACTGAGATGGTTGGGACTCGGTAAAGCAGGGTCCTCTTCCCGGGGACACTAACCATTGCTAAGTACTCTGACAAGGCATAGCCGACCTGCCATAGGCAGAATGCACTTGAAGTATGAAATTGAACTGCAAAATGGATATACATTTTGACATGCCAATAGATGCCAAACTATTACCAACCTAAGGAAAGGAACGTGGTGTTCGCACTGTGTGTTGACATCAGGCTGTTTCCTGCTCTAAGCTGCTCGTATTGTGTATATAAACAGTAGTTTTTCAGGCTGGGCCTTTGCCCTGAGAGACTCCATTTCACAAGCAGTTTTGAAGATGGAGGATAACTGAGCTCCTGGCTGGACCCACAAACACCACCATCTGTCTGGCACCACCTATGCAGCCTAGACAGATACATGGGTTATTCCTGGGAGAAAAAAAAGCCGCTCTGTACAATTACTGGGGTGAACTGAAACCATAAGGGTATATGGGTATATTAAAATCATATTAGGGAAACCAGACCCAAGAACGTTATCAGAATGTCACACCAGGGAAAGGACATGACTCCTTCACCTACCACCCATAAAGTGATGGACACCTAACACTGTGAAGGCATGACCCCAAACCAGTTTATCATCCGATACCTGGTGTGTGTGCATCCAGAACACCAGGCAGAGAAACTCTAACTAATCTGGAGGCTTCTGCTTCCCTTGGTCACGCAGCTGTCTCTGATTGTCTACATGTGTGTCCATTCAGACTCAAACCTGCTCTGCCCTGGCATCTCTGAAGATGACTAGGTATTTGCTCTCAAACCCGACTCGTCCTCAGCTCAGTCTCTGCGGCAACAGCTTCTTTCCTGGATTTCTTTCCAATTCAAACTCCATAGAATTTCTCTCAGCCCGCCTCTGAAACCTCTTGAACCCTTTGGTAGTCTCTTTAATTTGTATTCCTTCTGCAACCCACACATATGCATATACAGAAGTACTTACTGTGTGCGGTGTAATATGAGTTAATATTTGTAATTGGGATTGAAAGATAAGAACCTGCATTTGCCTTGGCCAGATTACTAAAGTAGCCAGATAATCTGGCAAATTGCTTGCCATGAACACTCCTAATCCTTGTGAATTTATTTTTCTTCAACAAACCCTCATGCTGTAAAAAGACACAAATGTACTTGTCTCTGTTTCTGGCAGGGCATGCTCAAGACAGCCTTTCCATCTCCCAAGAGTCTGCTGCTCTGTGGTGCAGTATCAGCTTTGGAGAAGTGGCATCTTACAGCGCGTGGTCCTTCTGTCCGCTTTACCTCAGTCTGCTTGTTTTGAGACTCCTCCGTGCGCCACAATGACGATGCTTGTCTTTCCGTCTGCTTGTTTCCCACACATTTGAGGAAATACCTCTCCAAATAATTTGCTCATTTTTAATATTTCACCCTTAAAATTTTGAGAGTTCTTTATGCATTCCTGATCCATTACTGCTATCGAGGAACGAAATTTGCAAATGTTTTCTCCCAGTCTGTGTTTTTTTCACCTTTTCTTGGTAGCTTAAAGAAAAGACCAATTTAGCTATTTATCCTTTTATTGGATCATGTGTTAGGTGCATGTCTATGCTAAATATCTCATCACCAAGGGACTTTGCTGTGTGTTCTAGGCTTTTGGTTTAGGCTTCTGATCCATTTGAGGCTATTTTTACCTGAGGCTGAGGTGTGAGTGGAAGGTCTGGTTTTTGAATGTGCATTTCCTGCTGTTCTAGCCTCACCTAAAGACTATCCTTTGTCCATGGAGTTGTGCCTCTGTTAGATTCTATGTGTGTCTCTATTTCTGGATTCTTGGGTTTGTCCCATTGATCTGTTTGCATGTTTGTTTGTTTTTCCACTAAGCGCACGGTCTTGAATGCTGTAGCTCTATAACAGGGTTTAAAGTCAGGTACTATTGGGCTTCTAATTTTACTCTTGTTTAAAATTGTCTTGGTTATTTTAGACCTTTCATGCTTTAAAATTATATTGCCAACATATATTAAAAAGTGTCTGTAGTAATCTTAGTTATGGTTAAGGACGAATTGACAGCTTAACAATATGCAGTCTTCTGACGTAGGATCGTGACTTTTGTTTTCATATACTTAAGACATCGTTAACTATTCTCAGCAAATGTTTATTGTATAAACATTCACGTTTTGGAGGACAATTTTCATTTTTAAGTAGCCATTAATTTTTAATATACAATCAATCGTTCTTTGTATAGACATATAATATGACCCTGAAATTAAATTAAACATTAATGCTCATTAACTTTAATTTAGCTTGTTTCTAGTTTTTAATTTTGGTATATAACATGATTTTCTATAAAATCATGCTACCTGTGAAAAATAATTTTTTTATTGTTTTTATTGAGCTATATATTTTTCTTAGCTCCCTTCCCTTTCTCTCCCCTCCCCTTCAACTCTTTCCCATGGTTTCCAGGCTCCCAATTTACTCAGGAGATCTTTTCTTTTTCTACTTCCCATGTAGATGAGATCCATATATGTCTCTCTTAGGGCCCTCTTTGTTGTCTAGGTTCTCTGGGATTGTTGAATTGTAGGCTGGTTTTTCTTTACTTTATGTCCAAAAGTCACTTCTGGGTGAGTAATATGATATTTGTCTTTCTGGGTCTGGGTTACCTCACTCAATATGATGTTTTCTAGTTCCATCCATTTACCCACAATTTTCAAGATGTCATTATTTTTTTTTTGCTCCATTGTGTAAACGGACCACATTTTCCTCAACAGTTCTTTGGTTGAGAGGCATTTAGGTTGTTTCCAGGTTCTGGCTTTTGACAAAAAATGCTGCTATAAATATAGTCGAGCACGTGGCCTTGTGGCACGACTGAGCATCCTTTGAATATATACCCAAAAGTGGTATTACTGGGTCTTGAGGAAGGTTGTTTCCTAATTTTCTGAGAAATCGCCACAGTGACATCCAAAGGTGTTGTACCAGGTTCCGCTCTCACCAGCAATGCAGGAGTGTTCCCTTTTCCCCACAACCTCTCCAGCATAAGCTGTCATCAGTGTTTTTGATCTTGGCCATTTTTCAGGTGTAAGATGGAATCTCAGAGTTGTTTTGATTCGCATTTCTCTGGTGGCTAAGGATGTTGAACATTTCCTTAAGTGTCTTCCAGCCATTTTGGATTCCTTTGTTGAGCGTTCTCTGTTTAGGTCTGCACCCCATTTTTTTTTTATTGGATTATCTGTTCTTTTGATAACATTTTGTTCTTGAGTTCTTTGTATATTTTGGAGATCAGCCCTCTGTCCAATGTGGGGTTGTTGAAGATCTTTTCCCATTCTGTAGGCTGCCGTTTTGTCTTGTTGACCGTGTCCTTTGCTTTATAGAAGCTTCTCAGTTCCAGGAAGTCCCATTTATTAATTGTTTCTCTCAGTGTCTGTGCTGTTGGTGTTATATTTAGGAAATGCTCTCCTGTGCCAATGCATTCAAGTGTACTTCCCACTTTCTCTTCTATGAGGTTCAGTGTGGTTGGCTTTATGTTGAGGTCTTTGATCCATTTGGACTTGAGTTTTGTGCATCGTGATAGATATGGGTCTATTTTCATTCTTCTACATGTTGATATCCAGTTATGCCAGCACCATTAATAGATTATACTTTCTTTTTTCTATTTTATATTTTTTGCTTCTTTGTAAAAAATCAAGTGTTTGTAGATATGTGGGTTGATATCCGGGTTTTCGATTCGGTTCCATTGGTCCTCCTGTCTGTTTTTTATTCCAATACCAGGCTGTTTTTAGTACTGTAGCTCTGTAGTAGAGTTTGAAGTCAGAGATTGTGATGCCTCCATAAGTTCCTTTATTGTACAGGATTGTTTTGGCTATCCTGGGTTTTTTGTTTTTCCATATGAAGTTGAGTATTGTTCTTTCAAGGTTTGTGAAGAATTTTGCTGGAATTTTGATGGGTATTGCACTGTATCTGTAGATTGCTTTTGGCAAGATTGCCATTTTTACTAGGTTAATTCTACCAACCCAAGAGCATGGGAGAGCTTGTCATTTTCCGGCGTCTTCTTCAATTGTGAAAAAGTATTTTACTTGCCATCTCTCCAGCCCTTACTTCCTGGTTTTGATGCCCAATTTAATTCCATACAATCCTCTGTATGATTCATATTTAATGATATTCATCTTATGTTCAGAGTATAGCCTATGTTGGAAGACAGTCCACATTTGTGTGAGAATGTATTCCAGTATTGCTGAGTGAAACATTAAAAAATGTCTATTGAGTCATATGGTTGATAATATTTTAATCTTCTCATTCTTTGCTGATTTCATGTTTACTTGTTCTACTAATAATTAAAGAGAAGGATACTGAAGCTTTTGGCTCTAATAGATTTAACAATTTTTTTAAAGACCAATGTTTGCTTTTACAGCTCTCCTATCATGGTCATAATGTTTAGGTTAGCTTTCTTCTTGGTTAGTCTCCTCTATGCGGTGATCTTTTCATCCCTGCTGATGTTTGCAGCTGTCCTTCGATCAGCCTTTGCATGGGATATTCCTTCTAGCCCTTGACTTGTCTTCTCTTTATCTCTGTCTTTATGTCCATAATGACCTTCTTGTAGGCACTGCATGGTAGGGTTCACTTACTCATTTACTGCCAAATTCTGAGGTCAGGCCCTCTGTGCTCTCTGCCCACTATCTTGAGGTCTTGGAGCCTCTACCACCCCACTTCTGTGACCCCTGAGTCAGCACCAGTGTGTTTTCTGTAATCCTTCCATGTACTTCTTTCCAAGTCTTGGGCAGCTTCCTTCTTTCATGAACCGGTGACTAGTCTTTAGGCATCGGGATTATCCCCTAGACATCTGTGAACAGCATGCTCCCATGGGCTCTGTTTTGCCTTCTTCCCTCTAGACTCTCAGGACTCAATCTCCTTGACTCAGGGCTTCATCTAGGCTCTACCTGGTTCCACCTCTGTAGCTGCAGTTAGCTGGGACTTAAGCACAGGAATCACTAACTGATGATTAGTTAGCCATTAGGCATGGCTGATGTATGGGGTTTCGAAAAGCCTTGTATTTTGTCTCTTTTCTTTTTTTAATTGCTTTGTATCGATGCAAGAGTCTGGTTACTGTTACTCTATCTTGGCCAACAAGTGAAAATCAGGTGCTTTGTGCTCTGTGATATATGTGTGTGTGTGTGTATATATATATATATTCAAGTATGTATATAATGTATGTAGATGCTTGTATATGTGCACATGCTCAGTGCAAATGTGTGGGCATGTGTGCGGACATTCATGCGGAGGCCAGCGGACAGCCTCAGGAGCTGTCTTGTAGAAACCATCTGTCTTGTTTTGAGACACAGTCTCTTGCTGGTTTGGACCTTGCCGAGCATGCCAGGATGCCTAACAGTGAGCCCCCATCTCCTCCCCAGTGCAGGAATGACAAGCACAGCCAGCACATTTCTTCTTTTGTTATATGGGTTCAAAGGTTCGATGGGTAGAAGGTGAGTTTCTCTTCTATACAAGAGAATTTCCACTTTCTGGATCAGATCTGGGGAAGGTACTGAGGCCCAGTAGGCCCAGAGAATACCTACAACTTTCCCAGTCCTTGTATATGGGTTTTGTGAAATTATATATTGGTGTGTGTGTGTGTGTGTGTGTGTGTGTGGTTTTATAGGACTGGGCCTTACTGGGGAGCCTATTTCACACAATAGGCAGTTTTTTTGTTTAATCCCAGCACTAGGGAGGGTTAAAAGACAGGAGGGGACAGCTCTCACACACAGTCTCATTCTGAGAGTCCTGGAGGCAGGATCACCATTTTGGACTGAGGTAGAGGTAAGAGCCAGTGGCTGGCTGTTTTGCTTTTCTGACCTTCAGTTTGAGCCCCAGTTTCTGTCTCTTGGTTTTTTTTTTTTTTAAATATTTATTTATTTATTATGTATACAATATTCTGTCTGCATGTATGCCTGCAGGCCAGAAGAGGGCATCAGATCTCATTACAGATGGTTGTGGGCCACCATGTGGTTGCTGGGAATTGAACTCAGGACCTTTGGAAGAGCAGGCAGTGCTCTTAACCACTGAGCCATCTCTCCAGCCCCTGTCTCTTGGTTTTTATTAGTCATGCTACTCCCAAGTGCTAGGATTGCAGGCAAGCCCCACCGTGCTTGGCTGGTTTTGTTTTAAGATCATATCTGTCAGGTAATGCTATCCTGTACACAGAAATGACTGCGATGTGCAGGCTCATACTTACATCGTGAAGGGACAGTATCCCCTGGACTCTGTGAAATAGTTCTTCTTCCTCAGCTATAGCCTTCTGGGACAAGTCATACACTTCCAGGCGATAGGCAGTTTTTTGTTCTTCATTTTTCTCCCTTTCAGCACATAACCTTTATACAACATAAGAGTGGAATTTAGAACAAAGATATTAAAGATAATTAATATATTATGTCTATTATAATACATATAGATGGGATATATATAGTATGCCATACATATATAGTAATATAGTATATTATATATTATATAACACACTATAATTATATGTTGTATAATATTATAATACTTAATTTCTACATAATTTTTATATACATTTTATCAGTACCTAAAATTTTACAGTTATGTGTTTTATACAAAAGGTATTTTCAGTACATTTTATTTATTTGTTTTCAATGTGTGTGTAGATTTGTCCATTTTTGTGCACGGGTACATGTATGCGCATGTGGGGGGTCAAAGATCAACCCTGGCACTGTCCCTCAGGTGGCACCCATCCTTTGGAGACGGGGTGTCGCACTGGGCTAGAACTCACCAAGTAGACTAGACTGCTAGCCAACATTCCCCAAGGATCCACTCGTCTCTGTCTCCCCAGTGCTGGCATTACAAATGCACACCACCATTCATGGCTTCTTTATATGGGTTCTGAGGAATGAACTCAAGCCCTTGGCTTGCAAGGCAAGTGGTTTACCAACTGAGCCATCTCTCCAGCCTTCTAAATACATTTTAAAACATGATGTTGAACAGTTGGAATGACAGAGTATATGCAGAGTAAAATTTCATTTCTAAGGAATCTCTGCCTGAGAGGTGTCTGATGAAGTAATGCATCAACTTCCACCTGCTGGCTCAGTCACCTACTTTCCTGCCTCCCTGGGGGCCCACAATGGTGCTGCCCGTACACCCAAAGTAATGGGTGTGACTTGGGCGTTGGCTAATCATGACTCCTGAAGGCAGGCTCATACCTACGCAGGATTTGCTCATGCATAAAGAGCTTGTGGGTTCCCAAAGTGGGCAGAGACGCTGTGAGAAGCATTGGGGGCTGCCGTGAGAGGAGAGCAGCACAGCCATTGGAAAACACAGCTGCGGCAACAGTAGGAACAGCTGTGCCACCCTGCAGGATGGCAGGGGTGGGTTGGCAGGGAGGATGGGGAAGGAGCTGGGTTTGGTCATGTCTGGGGCTGAGGAGGAGAGGGGCAGCAGGAGCTCAGAGGTGGACCCTGCTCAGAGGACGGAACCTCCGGCAGCTCCAGTGGTGTGGTTGGAGGGGGTGATGATGCCCTTACTTCTTTATCCTTGCATGCTCTAGTTTTAAGTCGACACATTTTCTCCTGCAGCCACTGAGAATAAGGCTTTCTTGGACTTCTAACAGCTGCTTCTCCAGGTCTAACAGCAAAAATGGGTACTCAAGAAGTTCATTGTTCACCAGGTTGCAGGCAAGTTGAGTTTGAAGTTCCACGCACCTGTCAGACAGGCAACTTCTCAGGATGGTGAAGACAGAAGTTTTCCACACCAGATTCAAAAGCCCAAGACCACAGCAACCCTTCTTCTGCCCAGGGCCCACTCAGGGACACCGAATCAAATACCAATGAGACTTTCTGTCCCAAGATTGATGCCATGTAGCCATGGCCCTGGATCAGTGAAGTTAGAATCTAGCAATCCCACCCAGGTATTGGGTTCAGCCCTGGAAAACAGGAAAAGGATGCTGATGTGGGACTGCTTACAGACTCACTTCGGGACCCAGAGCGTACAGCACTTTCCAGAGAGGAATTAGAGCAGACAAGGATCCCTGCATCTGTGGTCAGTGAGCTCAGAGGATTCCTGGGAAAGGGTCTGTGATAGGACTTGAAGTCTTTACTGGCATGTGTGGAAGAGCTGGGGCGGGGGCAGTGGTGGTGGAGGGGATTCTCTGTCAGAGACCAGAGGCTCCAGGAGTCATTGGAAAGACACTGTGGAAATGTGGGCTGTCTGGGAGGAAGCCATGACTCCTCTGAGGCACATAGTAGAGGAAGCTGAGGACGCATGGGACACACAGAGCAGGGAAGGGACTCATGGTTCCACTGAGTCTAAGCCTTCCTGGGTTTGGCATGTACAGCATGAGAGGGAATGTAGGGGGGTGGGGAAGCAGCCGTAGCTTTGGTACACGAGGCATCATTACCTGGCCTCCAGCTCCATGATGAAGAATTCTAGCAGGGCCACTCGGTTTGGCCTTTCATGCTGGAGGACCTTGAAAGTATCTATGAGTTTCCGAAACAATCTGCAAGCCTGGAGGTGATGATCACACGCCACTAAGTCACTCAGCAGGGCCCAGGGACAAGACCTCAACACATACCCTCCCCCATCCCCCCCCCCCCATTGTCCACTGGGCACCGCGACTCACTGAGATTTCTTTTTCATCATCTGCAGAGGATAAGATGGCCTCAGCCAGAGCCAGGGTTAATTTGTACCAGAACTCTTCAGCTCCACCTAGCTGCTGGGCCCTCTCAAGTATGAGCATAGCTTGTCCGTGGTTCTTTTCTTTATTGGCCAACTGTGCTAGAAGCAACATGCACTGTGCTTCTGAACAGTTATCACCTAGTTCCTGAAAGCAGGAATAGACAATATGCAATAGATAGATGGGCAGCTCCATGCAAGTTGGTATAGGCACTAGTTGGGAGTGATAGCCCTCAGAAATGCCAAGTGTGCTCCGGGAGTCATAGGATTCAGCCTGCAAAGGATTTTGGTCATACTGATAGCGCCTTTCAGCCCTGCTGCCTGAGGTTCTACAAGAAAGCAGGCTGAGCAAGCCAGTAAGTAGTATCTTCCTATAGCCTCTGCAACATTTTTTGCCTCCATGTCCCTGCCCTTTCTGAGTTCCTGTCTTGACTTCCTTTGATAAATAGTGATACAGAAGTGTAAATCAAATAAACCCTTCTTCCTCAGGTTGTTATGGTCATGGTGTTTCATCACAGCAATAGAAAACCTAACTAAGTCAGCACACATGGACTTGCCAGTAGTCCCATGACTCAGCTGGGTCAGTAATCAACAGACAACCCGTGGTGGTTCTCCCTGGACCTGAGGAAATCCAGGCCTAAATGCAGGCTGGAGGGTATTCTTTGGGGGAGGGTGTGTGGTGACCTATCTGGGCAGTACAAGGCCAGCTCCTTAGTCCTCCCAGGTTCTTGCTGGCACTGATCTCTTTTTGCAGAGGACTTCCTGGAGTCAAGGCCCAAGGACAAGTCTATGTGTAGAGAGTACTTGGTGCCCAGAAGGTTCCATCAGCTCACAGCATCCAACCTCATCTATCCCAGGCAGTTGTGTGGCAAATACCAGGGCAAATAATGTGATTTATGTTAAGCACCAAGGGAAGGTGAAGACTTATACAGCGCCAGACACTGCTGTCCTCACAACGGGAAGGTACAGGGCATTGCTTTCTGGGAAAATGTGAAGTTGTGTGTCTGCTCAGACAGAGACAGACAAGTCGCTTTCACAAACCCCGCTGAGGCATGGGGTGCTATCAGGCCTCTGTGATGAGGAACAGACACAGGCAAGTTCTGGGAGTGGTGTGAGCATCCCTGTCAGGATGGCTCACGAGATTATTCATATATTCAAATCTCGTTGGTCAGTGGGATAAGCTGGACCAGGCGTCTGCAATCCTGACCAACACTTGTCCCACCTGGACTCCGTGTCCTGAACTTCCTTGCACTGGTGAGAGAGGATGCTGGACTCCAGATCCACAGGACAAACTGGCTGTCTGAGGGTAGAAGGTGACCTTCTTCTCTACAAGAGTATTTCTAGATTCTGGACCAGATCCTGTCAGGAGTGTGCCGAGCTCCAAGGTGGGAGAGTCAGGGGCCTAATGGGCCCAGAGAACAAGGTTAGCACACAAGTAGGATCATCTCCAAACAAGGCCAGGTTTCTAGTCACAGATCCTGGGGCTGAGTGGTTCTGGTGGCTGGGCACAGGTTGAGCAAGCCACGGGGAGCCAGCCAGTAAGCAGTACTCACCCCCATGGCCTCTGCATCTGCTCCTGCCTCCAGGTTTCTGCCATATTTGAGTTCCTGTCCTGACTTTATTCTATGATGAGCAGCAATATGGAAGTGTAAGCCAAATAAACCCTTTCCTCCCCAATTTGGTTACTGTATTTTGGTCATATTTCTTTGCTGCAACAGAAACCCTAACTAAGACACTCCATTCGCTCCCTGGTACCTGAACACCTGTCTGCTCGACTTGTTTCTTCCTAGTCTACATCTCTCCCTTCCCTGATATCTCCTCACCTGCCCCTTTCTTTGATACCTGCGCATCTCTTCCCTGTCCAATCCCTTCACCCTTGTCTTCTTCCCTACACCTGTTCATCTGTCCCGTCTCTAGCACTTGCACATCTTTCTCATCCCTGACATCTGCATAGTTATTCCCACACTCCAGCACCTGCACATCTGTCACACCCCTGCTACTTATATGCCTGCCCCCTCTCTGGTAACTACACCCCTGCTCTCACTGTATGGACCAGGACCTGGGCTCACAGCTTTCTGGTAATACTGAATTTTTCTGTCATTGCTGAATTTTCCTCTAGTCCCTGAACTCTTCAGAACAAGCCACAGGCTGGTTGTGTCAGGATCTTGGCTTCATCCTCCTACGGAAAGCAATTCTAAGTCTGTCTGCAGGAGGTTGGGGGAGTCATGAGGATTGTAACTTGGGAGAATGGCATCATTAGAGCAGACAACACAAATATCTTCTTCCATCCAGATTGTCCAAGGTCAGCTTTTCACTGGGGTCAGAGTCCAGGAGAAAAAAGAAAAAATCCCTGCCAAGTGTAGTTTGGAACTTGAGACTCAAAATGTCAATCTAGGGAGTGAGTGGGTACTAGGTCTCCAGGTCTGGGTGCAAGTTCCTCTAGTAAGTGTCTCCTTAGAGAAAAACAGTCAAAACCCCCAAGTCTATAGAGAGCTGGACCCTGAGCAGTGTTCTGTGGAAGGAGGCTAACTCAAGCCTTTTGGGGGACTCAGTGGAGACTCTGAGAAGCCAGGCGCCCCTGAAAGTCCTTAGATGAGGGGTAAGAATGCATATGAAGAGTTCAGGCCCAGGTCAGGATAGCTTCAATGGAGATGGGTGAGTCCTGTTACCTGGAATGTCTGCTGAGCCTCTGCCAAGAGCAGCCGTGCTGGTTGGTACAGACCCAGCTCCAGTAGAACCTCCCCTTTGAGCATCCACAGCTGGGGGTAGGATGTTCCATCCAGGCCCTTTCCAGTCTCTCCATTTATCTTCAAAATCTGTGAGACACAATGTCCCTAAGAGACTCTGCCCCTAGTCTGTGTCCCACCCCTAGTCTGTGTCCCACCGTGATAAGCTCTTCTCTCCTTTTCCTGTGTACCTGTCAGCATCCCCTACCCCCATTGCAGATGGCTCGCTAAGTCCTTGACCCTCATTTGTTCTGAGTTCAGGTCCCAAAACAAACCCCATGTTGGGCACTTTCCACCATGCCCCAAGTACTGACTTTAACAGGCTCACAGAGTTGGCACTCTGAGGAACCAAAGTTCTTTGGGATGGCTTTTTCTCCTGTTTGTGGACTGAAGGAGACAGCCAGTTGGTGACAGGACAGCGAGAGTCTAGTCAGACCCCCTTGGATGTACTCTTCTTGAAAGAAATCCTCCCCCATTTTACTTCCCCTTGCCGGAGCCCAGGGCCTTAAATAGTTTAGGTAAACAATTACACTGAATTTCCAGCCTGCTGATGCTTTAAGTTGCTGCTCAGACCCCAGGTTATCTGTTTTACATATGATTTTTGCCTTCCCTGAGGAAATTCAGCGTCCCAGGGTAGGACAAACTTGGTCAGATCTCTGAGTTTCCCATAAAAACCATACCTAAGAGCGTACGCAGTGAGCACTTCAGAAATCAATGCTGACTCTCAGACTCTTAGGCCACGCCTACACTGCAAGCAAGCTGATGTCACCTCTAGGTTTTGGACCCCACTGTGGCAGAGTCAGGCTAAGTCAGTGTCACCTTTGGTCTGTGGATCCACCGAGGCAGTGGCAGCCTACCTTGTCTTGAGCTATTAGTGGCTTCATTTCCTCAGAGCGGGCTGGAGCCAGTTGCTCATGAAGGGTGGGCTGGCTTTCTTCTATCACAGGTTCCTTGTTCCTCTCTTTCTTAAATGCAATCTCTTTTCGGCAGCTAGATGAAGAGAAATAACATCATGAAGCAAAAGAATTGCAATGGCTGGTGACATTGGTGAGTTTCGTTTAGAGTCAAAGAAACATAAGCTAACACAACCAGGAGAAGCCGCGATTCACACATGTGGTGGTTTGGAAGAAAATGGCCACCAAAGAGAATGGCACTATTAGGAGGCATGACCTTGTTAGAGTAGGTGTGACCCTGTTGCAAGAAGTGTGTCAATGTGGGGGCGGGCTTTGAGGTCTCTTTTCTCAAGCTTCTCTCAGTGTGACTACAGTCAGTTTTCTGTTGCAAGATGTTGGACGCTTGGCTATTTTTCCAACGCGGTGTCTGTTACACACCACCGTGCTTACCACCATAATAATAGACTGAACCTCTGAAACTGTAGGCTGCCACCTCAATTAAATGTTTGCCTTTATAAGTTTGGCCGGGGTCATGGTGTCTTTTCACAGCAACCAAAACCCAAACTAAGTCAACACACGACTACTATGCCAGTCTCCAGCTGGGCAGCATTCTGGGTCCTGGAACCACAGCAGCCACCCGTTCTCTCTGCAGCTGTCTGACGAGCTGAGTGTAGTTTAACGAGCTTCTCAAGCTTAATGTATGAAGAGCAGAGCTGCCTCTGGTACCCCTCCAAATAAGTAAAAACCACTTATCGCTCAGGGTTTCCCACAAAGCATCTGGGTGGCCCCTCTACCCAAGATGCTCCTTCTCCCTCATCACTTACCTCAGTTCTGAGTCACCCACCATACTACATCCAGAGTGGTCCCCTGGGAGGTGGGCCAGTGCATCACAGCAATCAACCCAGTCTGGCCAAGTTCTCACTCGTACAATGGTTCTTCCCATCAGAGCATTCAACACTTTCACCTCAATGATGTCCCTTCACAGATCCCCAAAAGTCTTGCTCATCCAACTGCCCAGGACTCCCTGGCTGCATGCTCTTGAGACCGAGGGCTCTCTGCATCTCCAGCCCTGGCATCACCCTTGGCACCAACCCTTCTTGTCAGTCTCGGTTACCTTCTTCTTTTGCAGCCCACCTGTAGTGCCTCCCATACCGCACAGCAGGTTCTCAGAGTGAACCCAAGAGCAGGCAGAGGCAGGCACCTCTCCAGGGCTTGGCAATTGCATTTCTGAACCCCCTCAGCAAACATCTCCCAGTCAGTGCAGAGATGCACAGACAAATGACTGTGCTAAGAGCATGAAAATGGTTTTGTAGACAGATATTCACTGCCAAAGGCTGCAGAGGGAAAAGTGTATGCAGTGGAATTACATTTTCATGATTGATCCAGCGTGCGATGGCAAAACCCTAGGGGATTTCTGCCAAGGGATGGGGCCCGCAGTGACATTTATTCTCTCCCTTACCTGTTTTCTAAAATTTGCACAATGATCATATAATTTATGTGTGTGTGGGGGGGGAGTCAAATTGCAACAATTGACAATAATATGACTATGTATACATTCTTATGTATTCTTAGGTGGGCTCTAAGTCTGAAAAGGATTGCTACAAAATCTGTAATTGGTTAATTTAACTGTTGGACAGCCTACTATCAACCAACCACAAGAGCTTCAGAGTAACCCCAAAACCCCAAACCAAATATGTGTGTCACTCAGGGCCATCACTTCCAGCACCCCATGGGAGGAGTCTGGGACTGGTGAAGGACAGACGTCCCAGTTCTGTCCTGTTGACCCCTCTTCCCTTTCCTCGGCGGAGCACCCACAGCTTGGCAGTCCCCAAACCTGCCATGAAAACCATGGAGGAGTTTTCTCTCACGCTCATACTTCTCTCTGCACTGCCCTCCCAGGTACTCCTCCCTAGAAATTTCCTCCAGGACCTCCAAGCCCAGAATGAGGATCCAGTAGCTGCAATAGGCCTGGGACTGAGAGGAGCCACAGCTCGGGGCTAGGATTTCCTAGGCGCTGTCCTAAACAGCCTGGATTTTACTTCACTGCAAAGAGGAGTCCCACACCCGGAAGCAAGCGCTACACACACCTGGCCTGCTCCATGTCCCCAATGTATGTCTGTCCAACCACCTCTTCATGATGAGCTGCTGCGTTGTGCAACCTCAGGTCAGAGCACACCTGTAAAAGTCTGAGGGGGAAGGCGGGGAGGGAAGAGGCACCGATGCAGTCATCTCCAAAGAGAGTGGTCCTGGATTGGGGGTGCTTAATCGGGGCTGGGGAACTAAAGCAAATGTACTTTAGTGCTTTAAATATATATATTTTAACTAAACATGCCAGGTGGTTCTATAAAACTTCAGGTGGTAATTTCTCTGTCACTCACTCACATACTTTACTCCCTATGGGTACATTTTAAGACATCTTTAGAGGTTAACAGCCAGGTACCCATATGGGCTCTGCCAAACCCTGCCGTAGCCTCCAGCAGGAAATTCAGCTGAGGTTTTGTTTAAAGCACCTCATTTGGCTATAGCCATGCAAACACACTCAAGCGTTATATGTGTGTTCCTCCTTCCCTGCGTGTCGACATGTTCTCTTTACTACTGTCTCCCCCATTTCTCCTCCTCCTAGACCCTTGATGGGAAGTATAGTGTCCCTTGATTCTTAAATACCCCAGTATGTGTCTCCTGAAAAAAAAAAGGTACTCTCTAAGAAGCAGGTAAAGTTTTACAATAAAGGTACCATTCCACTGTCTGGCTGTCTTGGGGATTTATTATTTACACAGTTAGCTACAGGATTAATATCTAAGGCGCTGTTTGTTTTTATATTGCTTTGGGAAAACTGCCACTCTCACCACTTCAGGTAAAGGAGAGATACCAACCGCAGGTGGTAGAGGTCTGTGAGGCTCTTGCTCTCCACCACAACATCTGCAATGAGCACAGCCAGCTGCAGGATCGGGATGCTGAGCTCGTGAAGGTACATCTTTTGCAGGGCTTTGACCAAATGGTCTATGTAGTACAAACTGTACGTCTGCAGCAACACAAGGCAAATGGGTGCGGTCACAGGCAGGGGTAGCACACTAGTCCCCTAGAGAGATGGCTAATGCTGATGTCAGCTTGACATGATTAGGATCACCTAGAAGGCGAGTCTGGGCATGCCTAGGAGAGATGATCTAGAGTAGGTTAGAGACTTTGGGTTTCTTTTGTAAAGGGTTATCTTGATTAGGTTAACTGGAGTGAGATGACCCACGCTAGGTATGGGCGGGGCTATGCCATGGACTAGGGTCCTGGGCGGGGCCATGCCATGGACTAGGGTCCTGGACTGCATAATGAGGAGGAGGCTGGCTTGGCATGGACCATTCATTGCTCTTTGCTTCCTGAATGCTGATGGATTGTGATGAGTTGCCTCAAGTTCCTGCCTCTGTGACTTCCCCAACAGGGTAGGCTGTACCCTCAAACCGTAGGCCAAAACAGATGCTTTCTCCTTTAAGTTGCTTTGGTATTCTGGTCACAACAGCAAGAAAAGTTAGCTAATACATCCAGCTTTGCCTGCATGCCAGCACTCAGCAAGGGTTTTACAAGTGTGCCGGGTGTCCTCTTCCCTATCTGTCATTACAGGTTTTGCAATGCCATGGCTGTCAGCACCAGAGTATTGTTAAAGATCCGCACAAGAGATGCAACCATTAATTCATTAATTTCATATTCCATTTAGTTTTTTTCCATCAAATGATCCACCAAATACAGAATTTCTTCGTATATGTATACAACTGGGTATCCAGGGGGAGAAAAAAAACCCAGCTAATTCCCAGGATTAGTGTCAAGCTTGAGTGGTTCCTGGCCCCTGTCCACACAAACCACATAAGGTAGACTCGATCTGAATCTGATACTAGGCTATACAGGTGAAGGGTATTTGTGCCTTAGGGGGGAGGATACTATCTCTGACCTCAGGAAAGGAAACTGTTTGTTTGTTTGTTTTTTGTTTTCAAAAAGGACAGAAGGAAGCACAGGGCAAATGATTCCTGATTTTTGTAACACTAAAGTTAACAATTCTACACAGAAAACCCCATCATGGGAGGAAAGGCAAGTCGCAAAGTGACTGTATACAGGACAGTCAGAATGTCCCTCTCAGAACAGGCCTGTGACTTTTTTTCAATTCCACAAAAGAAAAAGAAAACTTGCTAAATTATGGCGGTATGTTGGCTAGCCACATCACAAAAGAGAAAGGGCTAGGACAGGCCGACAGGGCACCCAGCATCGCTGTAACCATGGGAGACGCCTTCACAAGCACACTAGCACAGGCTGGCCTGGACGTAAGCAGCAGGAGCTCCCCTTGCAAGGACAAGGATGGAAGTCAGCAACCCTGGGATGCCATTTGTCAATCGGCAATGTTCATCACCACTGGGAAGTTTCCCATACTGTGGTCCAGCAACAATGGGCACCAGTGTTCACACATGCTTCATTTGTAGGAACCACCAGCATGATGTCCATTAGCAGGGGAGTGGGCAGGCTCACCAAGGCCTGTTCACTGCAGTGGGCACTGCAGAATTGAAAGGGACGAAAAATAGTTGTCCCCAAACAGCATGGGTGAACCCTACCAACGTACTGACCGAGAGGAATATGCCAAACAGTTCTATCCCCATGAAGCCCCAACAAGGCAGAAGAAGGTGGCTGGACCATGGACCCCTAAGAACATGGAGTCCTACAACATGGAACTTCTGAGTCTGACTTTGCATCCAAAGGGATTTATTATTCTCTACGACCAGGGTGAGGCTCTGTCCAAGGTACAGCCCTGAGTGTATAACCTTGGGGGTCTCTACAAGTGCTGGATTTGCTAGAGAGGAGAGGTTGTATGGCCTTGGTGGTGGAGATGGGGTGGGTGAAGCATCCAGAAGGACCAAGTTCCTGCCAATACCAAGTTCCTGTGTCTCTTGTGGTCATTGCTGCCTAGTTCGTGGAGCTATGACAGCAGGCAGAAGCAGTGCCAAGACTAAATGTGTGTACCTGGGTATGGATGTAGTAGCAGGACGGGGCTTCTCATGGATGTTGGCAGCTATTAGGAAGAAAGAGGGTGCCGATGAGAGGGAGCCTTGTGGCTGTGGGTGCTAAAGGCAGAAAACGGTTCCCTTTTAGCCCTCTGCCTCATGGGTCTCTCTTTGCTAACATCTTCAGCAGAAATGGCAGCTATAGCTTTGAAGGAGGGAGGGTGGGTTTGCCAGCCCTGTGGCAAAGACCTGTCTGGCTTCTCAGATCCACTCACCGGCTTCTGGAAACTTAAGGGGTTAATAGTGGAGTCACTCCTGTCTTGCCTGAATACAGACAACAGATCCTCAGGGCATGAGTAGGAGGCCCACTCTTCTATGCTGGTGGGGATATCATCAGGTGACTTGTTGGGAACTGGGGTTGAGATCTGTGAATGAGAGAAAGCAAGATTTACCGTAAAACATGGAGTTCTGAAACAGATGCCCCTGTGGCACAATGTGGAGAGGACAGGCTGCCAGCACAGTGGATGGAGGCTGTGACCAGGCTTGGGATAGCATGCCTTACAGAATGGGAAGCTGAGGCATCGGACAGTCGAAAGACCCCCAACATGGATGCAGTGGGGTTGGGGTTACCCTCCAGCTCCCACCTCAGGTGAGGTACACCATGTCGCCCACTCCTCACCTGTTTCATGTCCTTGATTTTCTCCTTCTCTTTCTCCTTCTCTTTTTCCTTCTCCTTCTCTTTCCCCCGTTCCTTCTCCTTTTCCTTCTCCTTTTCCTTCTCCTTCTCTTTCCCCCGTTCCTTCTCCTTTTCCTTCTCCTTTTCCTTCTCCTTCTCCTTCTCTTTCCCCCGTTCCTTCTCCTTTTTTGGCGGTAACAATTGTGAACTAGCTACTTGTGAAGTTTTTTCTGGAATTAGTTTTTCTCCTGCTATCAAGGAAATCTGGAGGGAGGGGGAGAAAATACGAACTTGGAGCAGAAAAAGCAGAAGGTATCTCTCCCTTTTCTGCACCTGGGGGGAGGTAGCTCTTGGATCTGAGGGTGTTGCTCAGCCATGGTCAAACCCAGGAACCCCCACAGGACAGAGCAAGTCTGGTCAGTGGCCTGGACCTACAAGCTTTCGTAGAGGATGGGCAGCAGAGCTGGGGTGGGTTTGGGGAGTATCCTCTTCGAGGAGCCTCCAGAACGCAAGTGTGGCAGGACGAAGAGAGATGCTGGCCTATCTTTCAGCACAGAGCACGAGGTGGACGGTGCAGAAAAAAAGTGTCTGCATGTCTGTGTGCTTCTCAAAGGCCTTCACAGAATACCTGGGAAGGCTCTGATTTCTTTGAAAAATGCTATGATTTAAACAAAGAAAATAACAGCGGCGAGCCCTTCAGAGTCTCCTCCCAGGGGCTGGAGGATGGGCTTGGGGACCCACACTGTCAGGCATCACATCTCCAGCCTGCCTCACCTGCCAGATGCGCCTGAGGAAACTGTAGGCCATGAAGCAGTCGTCTTCATAGGAAGAGGAGCTTGGGGACACTATCAAGGCCCGAAGGATGTGCACACGGGCCAGGGCCTCCAACTGCCTCACACTTCGAAACTGGTCCAAGGAGACTGTCTCCAGATTCGAGGACACTGCACTCCCTGTGGCAGACAGGGTAGGGGAGGCCTGCCCTGCAGGGCATGGTGGTAGTGAGTCTGGGGCCATGAACAGGCTTAGGCTCCTGCAGGCTCCAGATTTCTCCTCTCCTGATCTGTGATGCTGATCCAGCCACCTGTCCGTCACCAGGTGTCTGGAGGTGTGCTGCTGCTGCCTGCCCCAGACTGGAGTTTCTCCAGCAGGTTACCTTCTGCTCTGCCTGTCCTGTGTCCCAGACTTGTCTCCGTGAGTCCAGGAGTCAAAGAGACCCATTTTCTGGGAAGCAAAGGGCTGCTGGCCTTGGGGTTGCTACCCGTGCAGGTGCCTAGCTGGTGTCCTGTCAGAATAGGCCGTAGGCTTGCCTGCTCTGCTTTGTTCCTAGTGTGTTTCAACTGCTGTATTCAGCTGAATGGTGTTACAGCTATTTCTTCACACAAGTTCTGGAACTTTCCCATTCCTAACTGCTGTGAGCCAAAACTGATGGCAAGCCTGTATAAGACCAGAGGACATTGGCGGCCCAGCAACAGTCCCACCACGTCTGGCTGTCCTGGGCCCAAATAGGGCCTACAGTATGTGAATCAGGAGAAGCCAACATGATCCCCCTCACCTTCTGTCTTGGGCTCCGGCTCAGGGGAGTCTTCAATGGGTTTCATGGATAGCAGAATCTCAATGGCCCATTCGAGGTGGGCAATCACGTCTTTCATAGGGAACTGCTTGTAATACAGCCACTCACTGAACTCCACAATGTAATCTACCTTCTGCCAGTTGTTCTCTGGCTTCTTCGGGACAAGACAGAAAAGCATATGGCACTAATCAGGTCAAATGTGCCATTGATTAGAATCAGGAAGTCACATAGAGCAGCAAAAGACCTAATGGTTCATGCCACCCTAGAGTCACCATGGAGTCACTGTGGAGGCCCCTTCCAGGAAGATGGGTCTTCCCACCAAAGTTCCCCAAGGACCCCAGCTGTGGACAGAAGTATGGTAGGAAAAAAAATTGGTAAAATCCCCAGGCCTATCTGTCCCACTGGCCCCTGTATTTCCTAACAATTCTCCAAATCTCCATTACAACACAGAAGATGTTGATCAGGGCTCCCTGCAAGGTTGTCAGGCTAATCTGAAACCTTAAATGGGTGGTTCTGGAGTTAGGTCCTCTCTTGAGGGCCCCATGCCTTGTTCCCCATGCATGCACAGCTTTTTGCTTCAACTATGGATAGCTTCCATGACTCGTTGTGTGAAGACAGGTGTTTCTGTGCAGAATACTTCTAGATATAGTTGCGGGCCTGTGGGAGGGGATGCCAGGGAAACCACAGCCAGAGAGGTAGCATGGCACGCACTTGGCCTATGGTTGCTAAGAGCTGCAGGCCATCCTCAAAGCTGGGAGACCCATGCACAGCCCGGAGCTTTAGTGTGTAGACTTGCTCCAAACTCCCTTCCTTTCCAGGCCTCTTCCTCGGCCCAGCCTCAAGGCATCACCCCCGCACTTTTCAGGACCTAGAGTCACGGCCCTTTTGCCTCTATTGCTGACTCTGTAGCTTTCCTGAGTGTTTGCCTGTGCTTTCTCATTCCCCATCAAATGAGTACCCATGAGAGGCTAGCCCGTGCCCACCTCTGCATGGGGTTCAAAGCAAGAAAATCAAACATAAAGAAGCGCTGCAGGTCAGGTGGTGGCCTCAGGTGGGGCATAGCAATCTGGACACAGATGCTGTCTCATGAGGAAGGAGGAGCAAAGTTTCTGGGAGAAAAAAGTGTCACAGGGTATTGGGGGGATAGGTAGGTGTGAACCCCAGGCAGGGGTCAGGGCCTAAAGTAGCCCCTTGGAACCTGTATCCCGGTGGAGGTGGGAGGAGACATCTTATGGAGGTGAGAGAGAGTCTAGGATGTGCCATGGAAGCTGTGGCTTGGACAGAAGCTGGGCAAGCATGGGCAAATGTGGACAAGCGTGGGCAAGCATGGGCAAGCGTGGGCAAGAGTGGGCAAGAGTGGGCAACCGTGGGCAAGCATGGGTGGCTCAAGAGGAGTGAAAGGATGCTCCTCTCATCCAAAGGTGTAAGGCTGAGTGGAGAGTCTTCAGCTAGAGAACGAGGCTGGATGGGCCTCCTGTACACAATCCAACTCAGAATGGACAAGCCACCAGGACAGAAGGTCTGCAGTCACCGAGTTCTCGGAAGAAAACAAAGAATGCATCTTCCTGACCTGGGATCAAAATGGTCTTTCTGATATAATATCGTAAATATGAGTGACAGAAGATGAAATAGACATCGACCTCATCACAGTTAGAAATGTGCTATGAACAATACTAAGAACAGGGTCAGTCCACGAAGGCACAACCTGGCGGCTCTTCTTTGGCTAAGCACAGAGTCATGTGTGATTCATCAATTCCACTCCTAGGAACATTCTCAAGGGAACCAAGAACACAGGTCCACAAAAAACTGTGCATGCAGGTTCACGAAAGCCTTGCTCACAAGAACCAAGCGATTTCAGAAACAATGCAAGGGTCTGGCAAACAACCAAGGAGCCAAGTGTGTGGGTGTCTATGGAGTATTGCTTAGTCACAGGAAATAATTCAGGACAGTCACACAATACCGTGCGACTCTAACAGAACGAGACCATGTTTAGTGAAAGAAGCTAGTTATGGCAGCCACGTGGTAGGCCTGATTTCATTCTGTGAAAGGTCCAGATGGCACAATGGGTCAGCGATCCCTGACTGCAGGAGGGTTGGGGAGGAGAGTGACAGCTAACAGACATGATTTGGGGGTGGGCAGGGTGATGAAATGTTCTAAAACAGATTGTGATAAAAGCATTAAGAACAAGCTAGAGACTGTATTGTGTCAAAGAAAGGAATGGAAGGAGAGATGGAGGGAGGGAGGAAAAGACTGAGGGACGGAAAGAAAGAAAAGGAAGGAAAGAAGAAAGAAAGAAAGAAAGAAAGAAAGAAAGAAAGAAAGAAAGAAAGAAAGAAAGAAAGAAAGAAATGAAGGAAGGAAGAAAATTCAAGAGGCTGGAGAGATGGCTCAGTGGATAAAGTGCTTGTTGTGCAAAATTTGATGACCAGAGTTTGAGTCCCCAGGACCCATGTAAACTCTGGATATGGCAGTGGCACCTATAATACCAGCCAGCCTGCAGCAAGATGGGAGGCCAAGACAGGAGAAGGCCCAGAAACCTGTGGGTCAGCTACCCTGGTATACAGAGTGGGGAACAGATCATGCCTCAAACAAGGTACAAGGTGAGGCCTGACCCATGAGGCTGCCGTGGCATGTGCATGTTCATGCTTGCACACGTGAACACACATGCACATATATACATACCACACACATATTTTATATACAAGTACATTTAAATAATAAGTAAATAAAAGCAAGTGTCAGAGATAAGACTCAAGGTCACTGAAGACAGATAAACCTGCAGTGTCCAGCTGAATATATGAGCTCTCTGCCCTTCCTATAGCCTGGTGACTTCCCCTTCTCAGGGAGTTGCCCTTCCAGCTTACTGCCTGACTTACTTACTTCCTTCCTTCCACATCCTGCCTGACCCTGACACCCAGCAGGATGACCAGTTGCTCCCTTTAACCACGTGCATGAAGGTCAGGTCTCTGAAGCTACAGCCTGTGCCCTGAGATGGACATAGTTCCCTGGCTGAGAGCTGCCTGGTCCTTGAGGCACCCAGGACCTCACAGCAGGGATATGCTAAGGGCCTACGAAATAGACCAGCCTTTCAAGGTGCTTCCTCACAGTCCAAATCTTTCAATTCAGAGGTTCAGGACACCACTGGTCCCACATTCAAGACTCCAGGGAGCCCCACGTGGGCTCATTCATGAGAACCATTGTCAAGTCAGAAGTCAGAGCACCCTGCCACTCAAGTGCTTGGAATGGGGACAGCCAGACCTGCCTGTCCCAGCCAGCTGCATGCAGAGCCCTGTTTGCTCAGCAGTCCCAGGCTTCAGGGAGCCCAGGCATTTACCTCAGGGCTCTCCCCACTCTCTCCTTTCCAAGAGGGGTGACAAAGGGGCGGATCAGCAGAAGGGAGTCTCTGGCCTTAGCCAGGGCTTGCTACACAGTGGCTTCCTCTGAGCTGACCCAGGAAGTCCCTAATTCTGAAGCTTTCCTATGATTTCTCTCTGCAATCAGGAAACAAATCCACCCACCATCACCAACGCGGACACCACACAGACCTGCAGTGCCTGGATAGCATTTTGATAACAGGTGAGCTCTCCACAGATGTTCCTCGAGTTCTGAGCCAGTTGGTACCACATGTGTGCCAAATAGTCTTCGCTCTCGTCCTTGAACTTCTGAATTTCCATGCTATAGTTCTGGCCAAGTTTGGCCTTCACAATGACCATATGTTTGAAAATCAAGCTAAAGAATAGGAAGGACGGGTCAACTGAGATGACAAAGTGCTAAGCACACACGTGACATATGACACAAGGACTACTGCATTCACGTAACATATGACACACAGAACTACTGCATACATGTGACACATGACATACAGAACTACTGCATAGACGTGGCATATGACACATAGAACTACTGCATACACATGACATATGACACACAGAACTACTGCATACACGTGACATATGACACACAGAACTACTGCATACATGTGACATATGACATACAGAACTACTGTATACATGTGACATATGACATACAGAACTACTGCATACACATGGCATATGACATACAGAACTACTGCATACACATGACATATGACAGACAGAACTACTGCATACACATGACATATGACAGACAGAACTACTGTATACATGTGACATATGACATACAGAACTACTGTATACATGTGACATATGACATACAGAACTACTGCATACACATGGCATATGACATATAGAACTACTGCATACACATGACATGTGACAGACAGAAATACTGCACACATGTGACATATGACATATGGAACTACTGCATGCACATGACATGACAGACAGAACTATTGCTGCCCATGTTCCTGCAGGCAGGGATGGAACCAGATAAGGACCTAGCTGAGGTTTTGTGCTGTATATTTGGTTCTTCCTGGGGGAGGTGAGGTCCTTTAGTGGAAGCCCCGCTGAGGAGTGCAGAGAGCATCCTGGGGGGCTCAGGGTAAGAGCACTCACAGGCGGTGGGCTGTCCTTGGCAGCACTTGCACGGCCTCATCCAGCACTTTAAGGCCCATCTCCCAGTCATTCTGGTCAGCGTGGCTATGGAAGAGCAGGCTATAGAGTACCGCACGGAGAGTGAGGTCATCCTCAGACCCTGGGGGACGGGGAGAAGAGATGGAGTCTCAAGGGGACTGGGCAGCCAGCTCCTTGCCAACTGACTCGATGCCCTCTGACCTCTTACCCCCACTCCTATTCCCTCACAAGCCGTGTCACAGTCTTCCATTCATAGGCAGGGGTGTATCAGAAGGCTGGAAGCTGCCCTATAGAGCTGGTGGTAGATCAATGTGGCCCCTGCCTACAGCACCCTCACCCCATGGCTCAGGTACCCCTCTATCTGGAGGAACCAGCTCGAAGTGCCCACTCTGGTCTCTACTTATCTCTGTCTATTGGCCTTGAGGAACCCCCGCTAACTCTCATGGGGTCTCTTGGTTGCCCAGCACGTGGTCTGAGGGCCAGGGTGTCCCATGACCTTTCTCTTCTCAGAAAGTCTGTTACTTTTCATCTCAAGTAAACAGCATGGCCATGAGGAAATGGAAGTCTGTTCTTGCCTCTGTATATTGCATGTTCCCTGTAACATTCAGGGAAAGCGGCAGGCCTTGCAGGCCTTGCCACCAAATTTGTCACATGTCCCCGGGGTCAACCCTGGCACTGAGCATGAAGGTGGGTGCGGCTGGCAGTGACCAGCAGGGTGCTTCTTTTCCTCTTGGTTCTCATGCTGAGTGTTCTCACATAGGGATGCTGGGTAAAGGATTGAACACACCCATGCTCTTGCCACATGCTGGCTGAGAGATGGCACCGTGAGGCACTGCTCAGGTTGGTGGCTCTGCTAGCTTTCCCCAAACCCAAGGTGGGCTGGAAAAAGTGGCTAACCTCGGATACTTGGGGACCTCACAGTTTCTTTATTATTTGAGCTTATTCTCTGACCCTGCCAGCTGCATCGGAATGGGAGGGACACTTATACGCATGCTCATTCTTAATCCTGGTAGCTCAGACTCCACGCTTTGTTCTTGGTTCCTTGTTTGGTGTATTGAAGCATACCATGGACATATCCCAGTTTACCTGGTGCTTCACCGAGTGTGTAAGAGACTTAGGGCAGAGACCCAGCTTGTCAGACCTCCCAGCCACCCAGCATCAGGGACAGTGGACTGCCTTTCAGTGCTGTCCTTACATGGAGGCTCAGTTCTGAGCTTCAGGGTATAAGTTGCAGAAAGGGAGCGAGGCTTGGGAGAGCTGAGCCCTGAGCCAGAGTTCCGTTCTCATCAGGCTAACACTAGCAGCTGATGGGTCTTTGACCTCCCACAGCTGCCACATTGAATACGTGGATTTCCCACACTGCCGCATTGGGTATGAGGATTTCTCACATTGTTATTCCTTAATTTTCTGACTTTCTTATCATTGTCAATTTTTTTGATCTGTTTGAAAGTATGCCTCTTTCTACAGAATTTCTGCTTGCCCGATGCTATTTTCTGATGCTTTTCCTCTGGAGTAGAAGGTGGTTTTGTTGTTGTGCGTTTGTTTGAAAGTTTCACTGTAACTCTGGCTGGCCTAGAACTCACTATGAAGACCAGGCAGGCCTCTAACTCACAGCAATTTGCCTACTTCTACCTCCCAAGTGTTGGGATTAAAGGTGTGCGATAACACACCTGGTCCAGAATGGGAGGGTTTTTTGTTTGTTTGTTTGGTTGGTTTTTTTTTTTTGCTGTTGTTATTGGTGGTGGTGGTAGTGTTCTGTTTTGTTTGTGTGTATGAGTTTTTTGCTTGCATGTGTGTCTGTGTACCACATGTCTGACTGTGCCCATGGATTCCCATCAGATGCCCTGGAGTTACAGGTGGTTGTGAACCACTATGTGGGTGCTGGAGATCAAACCCAGGTCCTCTTAATCACCAAGTGTTCTTGACAGTTGAGCTACCCCTCCAGCACCAGAATGGAAATTTTTAAAGACATGGAATTCTGACCTATCCAATGATGGTTTCCTAGGTGATGGCAGTTTGACCTCCATCTTCTGTATGGCTCCATATGAACAAAGGGTCTCACCGGTCTCCGCATCCCCCTGGAGTCTGGGGCAGTCCTTCTCTCAGACTATGCTATCTGTATTGTTTTTCTTGAAGTGTTTGTCAACATTCTAAACTCTGGGGGTTCAGTGTCCTATGCTTATTTACACAAGGCAATACTTTTGCTAATTTTAAATAAATTTTACCGGTGAAAAGACTCTAACATGTTCAAGGTAGGGTCCACTATTCTATTCCACAGCGCTGAAGAATTGCCAAATACACGTAGGGCTCTAGATTTTTGTTTGTTTTGTTTTGTTTGTTTCGAAACAGGGTTTCTCTGTGTAGCCCTGACTATCCTAGACCAGGCTGACCTCAAACTCAGAGATCCACCTGCCTCTGCCTCCTAAGTGTTGGGATTAAAGGCGTGCGCCACCTCTGCTCGGTGACAGAGAATCGTATTGTGAGAAGAAAATGTATTCTTTTCAAAAACTCGAGACAGTACTGAGTGTAGTTCTGCTCGGTCTGTGGTCAGCGTTCCCCTTTCCTTGTCTTGCCAAGGAATGCATCTCCAAATGTTTTATGGTAGAAAATGTGATTAAGATGATATAAAGCTGGGCATTAGTGGCACACACCTTTATTCCCAGCACTCAAGAGGCAGAAGTAGGCAAGTCTCTGTGAGTTTGAGGCCGTCCTAGTCTACAGAGTGAGTTCCAGGACAGCCAGGACTACACAAAGAAACCCTGTTCTTGAAAAACAAAAAAGAAAAAGAGGCAGAGGAGACTCATGTATCAACAGAGTCAAGGGCTAGCCTGTGAAGGCTCTCCATGGTAGTAGGATGGAGGACCCCGGACGTTCTCTCTCCAGAATAGGCTTCCATGGAATCTTAAGGGAAAACATCGGGTGAGAAGCAGGTAGACTCTTGGGCATAGCCATGACTTGTGCCTCATGTACGGATACGGATGTAAAGCACAGAATGTTCAAACTTCCAGAACTCCTCATTTCCCACTGGTGCCACAACTACCAACCTGGAAGGAATGGGCCTTCGGGTCCTGTGCCTCCACCCTGGAAGTCAGCTGTTGGCCACTGGTGCAGAAACAGTGTTTTCTCTGTGTCCTTAAGTGAAATAAACAAATGGCACATGTTGGAGGGGACTGATGTGAGGTCTTGTTCCTCATTAGTTTCAGTAAAAACAAGCAAAAGGCAGAAATTGCAGCAAAATTTCACGGCTATCAAGTCACAAGATGTTAAGCACATTCACCATTCATGTCTCATGCACACAATACAGCACAACGATAACACATTGTGTGCCATATTATACACACCATACTACACATGCCATGCACTAGACCATACCATGCACATACTATACACACCAAACCTTCCGTTCCAAACATACATAATGCCACACACTCTCAAACTATACACAAGACACCACATTGTGCATACACCATACTACACACATTCCATACACATCATAGTACAATACTACATAACCATACACATATGATATCACACATGTACCACACCACACATACCAAACTGTAACCAACACACCGCGCACACACATATATGACCATATGTATATGTTATACCCAACACATATACTATATGTATACATCAAACACTATGCCATACACATACTCTACCATACCCCCACACTTCATACAATACATACCACATACCATACAACATGTACCATCCACATACCACATCACAGCACAACACACACACACACATCACACATCCCCTACATCACCCGTAATATACACATAACAGCACATAAACTACTTCCTCCTTGATCTAGTTGTTTCACAATGATGTGAAATAGGGGCGGTGGTGGCGCACGCCTTTAATCCCAGCGCTCGGGAGGCAGAGGCAGGCGGATCTCTGTGAGTTCGAGGCCAGCCTGATCTACAAGAGCTAGTTCCAGGATAGGCTCCAAAAAGCTACAGAGAAACACTGTCAAAAAAAAAAAAAGAAAAAGAAAAGAAAAAGAACTTATGGGACATAGTGGAAGCCATGCTCCAAGGCAAGCCAACAGCTGTGAATACTCCTGTGGATGCAGAAGATCTCAAATCAATAACCTGCCTTTAATTCTCCAGATAACAGAAAATTATGAACCAGAGAAGGAAGAATAAACCAAACTGAGAATAGAGGAAGTCTGCTGTTTCAAAGTTCTTTAAAACAAAGAGGGAATGGGAGAGAATTCTGGATCTGGGGACCGGAGGTCAGAGGCCACCACCTAGGTTGGCCAGGAAACTCCGACCTCTCTGGGATCCGGAGAATGCTGCTATTCCCAGGAGAAGTTCTGAAGGAGCTGTCTGGTAGAGGTCATGCCCAATGTAGGCCGTGTCTGGTTGGGGTCGTAGCCTGTGGGAGTCATGTCCCACGGGAGTTGTGTCTGGTGAAAGTCGTGTCCCACAGGGGCCATGTCCCAATCAAACCCCAAGGCAGGCATCCTCTGTGGGAGGCAAGCCGAGGTTGTCTTTTCCTATGAGTCTGGCCAGGCCTGAGGGTAAGGCCTCCCAGGACCCTTGCCCGTGTCCCTATGGCACCTGCTTCTTGCTCTCTGTCTTGTTGATGATGCTGATGATTCGCTGGAGGGACCCCTTGGCCTTCTTCCTGTTGCCCGGTGAGGACAGAAGTGGGAGCCATGTGTTCCAGTAGTGCCGGGCAGCCATCATGACCAGGGAACTGTTGCCTGCCAGGCCCCCATACCTGAAATGACATGCCTCATCCCAAGTTACGTAGGCGGCTCAGGCTACTCAGCCACACCTTTCCCCTACTACATCCAATCCTGAAGTTTCTGAACTGTGTAGGAAAGGAGTGGAATCGGAATGGTACAGCTTTGGCACTGTGTGGCAGGCACCATGAAAGAGCAAGCCTGCCTTATCTCCGCCTTAGCAAATTGTATGGGTCAGGTACTACCCACAATAGAGGGCAGTGACGGGCTCTTCTGGTCTGGTCCTTGCTGTGTCTACCTGCCCCTTGCCACTTAAGCCCCTGTATGCTTAGGGACCCTCCAGACTGCCTTGGTACCCACTCAGCTCACAGCTCTATTGAGTTTCTCCCAGTACTGCCCACGGATGTCCTGGTGTCTGTGAGCTTGGCTACACGACAGGATGTAGCCGAAAGCTTGCTGGTACCACCCGTTCCCTCCCTGGGACTCAGGAATGTCCCCACAGTACCACTGTGGCACTACACCAGTTTCCCCTCCCCCACACATCGCCAGTCCATCCCCAGCTGCATACTTGGCACTCTCTATGAACGTCTTGGCGGCTGCTAGGCGTAGCTGCTTCCTACCCTTCAAGTTTTCCATGATGCTGCGGCCCCGGATGCAGGACACAGTACACAACATCTCTGCAGCCAGCTTGGCATCGGTCCTGGAGAGGGCACAGAGTGATTTAGAGGAGAGGTAGGGGGTGATGCATGCTGGCCTCCACTTGCTGCAAATGCTGTCCTTTTATCCATGGCCCTGCAGGTGCATTCAAAGATGGAGGTGCGTTTCCAACCCACCCTGTGCCTTAGCGACGTGCCCAAATGATAGATGATGCAGGACAAGTAGCTCCGCCTTTTGGGGCCTTCCTTGCCAGTGACTGAGATGCCCACATTTGGCCTGGGTGTCCTGGGCTTTCATTGAGGAGATGGTCTCTCGGTGCTTGCATTTACAGAGATACTATACATCAAGGCCAGTGGCAGTTCCTGGAGATGTCCACCCACAGAGAACTTTGGGGGGCGTGAGAATCAGTTCTGTGGGTGCCTGAGTGATGGGCCCTCTAGTACCTTTATGAGAGATCCCAAACCAGAACTAATTTGCAGAATCCAGTGAACCACAGAACCATGGGACAAACTCCTTTACTGCCTTTTAGACATTTCTTTGGAGTGGATTTCCCATCTATCGATGGTCCAGATAGAACCATCTGTTGGGTTCTGTCCTCAGCTAGGCTCTGCTCCCTGGGCAGAAAGTCTTGTCTCACTCTGAACTCTTTGCTCAGAGGGGCACATAGGCGTGCAGTGCCATATCAGAGCAGCACCGCAGCCCCACAGACACTCTCCTGGCTCCCAAACCAGGCGCCACAGTGGTCTGGGCACATGCAGAGTGGGGGTGGGGTGGGGTGAAAGGTGGAGGGCATGTTTCGGCTTCTCAGCTCAGCAGCACAGATTTTATTCTGTGAGTGATATACTTGTTCACTCAACATTTCCTTTGGGTCCTGGTGCTCTACAAGAGGCACCTGCTTGCTGAAGCAAACAGCCAAATACGTTCCAAGGAGGCAATGGGGGAAGGTGTGTCTGACCCTAAGTCTGCAAGGACCTGCTGTACGGTGGGAATTTGCAGTCTGAAGGCAAAAGGAGGCTGGGTAGTAATTACCCGTCCCCCCCCCCCCCATAGGTGGTAGGCTGGTGCAAAGAAGGCTGTGACCCTAGCCTGGGGAGTGACAGTTGGGAATTTTGACCCTTGCAGCCAGCAGGGTGCAATGACAGCAGTCACCAGGAGAGGACAACAGTGGTCTACCAAAGGCCTTCAGAGGGCCCAGTGCAATCTCCAGGTTTTCTGTCGCTGTTTGTAAGCGTGAATATCTTTGCTTTATTTATTACACAGATTCCCTTTATAAATTAGAATTGACAGGGTCACTGATGGAAGAGTGTGCTAGCCTGGCCTGGTGCTGTGCCCAGTTCTCTTCTGGTGCCCAAGTAGTTGGTGGCTGTATACGGCAGCACTAACAGCAACCCTTTCTGCGGGGATGTGCAATTGATTGACGTCTTCTAAGGACAATGTTGGAGTAATGGAAGTGAATCTTGCACAGGGTTGAATAGGACCACCTCTGCCAGGTCTCGCCTGACCCCACAGGGTGTGACTTTAGTCACCTTGTGTTCCTGGCCCCCACCCTTGGGGCCTTGTCAATCTTCCCTGAAGAGCCTGTGGTAAGTGAACTTCAGCTACTCTGCCCGCCCACTGCCCCTTCCAGCTCACTATGAGGTCTAAGTAAGAGCGAGATTAGTGTGGGTGAGATGGTTCAGTGGTAAAGGTCTTGCCCGCTAAGGCAAGGGCACCGAATGACTTCGTTATTAGCTGCTTTTCTCATGGCCGTCACCAAATTCCTGAAGAACTATTGGGGGGGGGCTTGTTTTGGTTCACAACTGAGGGAATATAGTCCATCATGGCTTGGGGTGACACTATCTTTTGAGCATATCTGTTCCACACTCTAAGAGACCAGAACTTTTGTTGGACCTCACAGCCTTAACCACGGTGTGGTCATTCAAGATTTAAAACTGCTGTGTACTCACACCTTTTGTTGAACCTGTCTTTAAGAAACAATGTAACAATCAACCTTATTTGTCTTGGGTTTTCATAGCAACAACTTCTCCAACCTGAGCTAATGCATAGCTGTGATCTTAAGTTACAGACTCGTCCATGTCCCTGCCCCAGACAACGCGTGTGTATCATTTGCTGAAAGTAGCAAATACAGAGGTTGAAAGCCACTCCCTAAAATCTGTGATAATGGTTGGAAGCCATCATTTGTGGATATTGGTTGATAAACACTAATTGATGTCTGTTGTCTGGGCCAATTGGAACCAGAGACCCGATCCCTCGTAAAACTCTGTTAGCGATCGCTATAAAGCATCCTATTCCTTCCCCAGTGATGTTTTCTGTGTGGTCCAATAAAGACCGTTAGACACACACAGACAGAACAGATGGATGCTGGGGGTGTTGGGGGGGGCGGAGACACAGTCTTCAGGCAGACACAGATTCAGATTCACGCACCAGACAGACAGAGGACAGAAGACACAGGAAGCATGAAGCAGAGAACTCAATCAGGACTCGCTCTTGGTTAAATGACTCAAAGGGGAGGAGTTTTTCTTTCTTCCTTTAATGTGATACGGCAAAGGATGCCTCAGAGTTCATGGCTAATGCGTGTAACCGGAGTGACGGCAGGAAAGGCAGAGGCAGGAGGCCGCTGGCCACACGAATCGGAGCCACAATTAGAAAGTGGAGAGAGGTGATTCTGGTGCTCCACTGGTTTCCTCCTGTCCCTCTCTGTAATTCCGTCTCTGTCCCCAGCCCATGAGATGGTGTCACCAGCATTCAAGGTGAGTCCATCTCTCCTGTTAAACCTCTGTGAGAACACCCTCAAGGACAACTCCAGAGGTCTGCCTCATTAACGTCCCATGTGCGTCTTAATACAATCAAGCTGGCAAATGAAGTAAATTAACCACTACACCTTGACCTGTTGTCAGCTTGACTCCCAAACACGTCACTTTAAGCCATAGCATCCTCTCTGTGAACTGAAGTTTTAGGGGAAAATGTGGTAAAGATTCTATAGGACTGACCGGTCAGTCAGAACTAGAATGCTGCAGATCCAAAGTCAAGGCTACCTTGGGCTAGTCCGCCTAACAGCCATTCATGTGTCATCTTGGTATTTGACTTAACATGCTCCTAACTACTGGCAAACCTTTGAAATGTATTAATATAAAGACACTGGACTTCACCAACCCAAAAAGGAAGAATGTCTTCAGATAGCCGAGTTCCCTGCTTTTCTGTAATCTGCCTTTCTGCCGTCCCCACCAGTGTGTTGAGTAAATACATTGATTTAGGATTTCTTTTTGTTCTGTGACAAACAAGGTGCAACTGCTTTCAAGGAGGAACATTTCGTTCAGAGCAATCTGATCTGAAACCCTGTTCCCTGTGGCTCAGAATAAAGCTATCTCCGATTCCCCCTGTGTTTGCACATCACTGGTCCCCCAGTCTCGCGGCCCTCTCATAATGGAAAATGAAGCAATTCTAACTTCCAAAGCCTTCAGAGTTTTAAGCAGTTCAGTCTCTTTTGAGACTCTGGCCATCTCTCACTTATGAGTCCCTATAAAATACAATTTAAAAGTTACAAACTTCTAATATACAGTGATACAGAACAAACATTCCCAAAGAAACACAAAGCCAAAGAAAGACAGACTCAGCAGGGTCGGAAACAAGCTCTGCAGCTCCCACTCAGCATCTGGATTTACCACTATAATGGAATCATATGGGTTCAGCAGCACCAAGGAGCCCACACCTCCAATTCTATCACCTGCGATACACGTAGCCTCTCTCTCAGGATAGCTCCACTCGTGTCCACAGTGTCCCTTAGTTGGCTCCTGTGGTCCCAGCATCTCCAACATCCTGGGTTCCCTACTGCAACTTAAGTAACACCTTCACATTTCATAGGGTGGCTTCTCAGCATCTCCCTTCTGGAAACTAGACTCTGTCACACATTGTCTGGCCCTAACGACTTTTCAGAACATGGGTATAAGCCTCTGTTAATCTCTCACTCTTGAATTTTGCCTGCTTACAAAACAAGCATCATGTGGACATTGCCAAGTTCTGATGTTAGCCTGAGATGTAGTTAGGTCCCCTTCTCCCAAAGCTGTGGTGGTCTCTGTACCCTGGCTCAATCTGGGAAAAGATGTCCCTAGACAGGTGCTTCTGAGCAGAAAACACTTTGTGTGTCATTTTTTTTCTTTCTTTCAAATGACTTTGCATTTCCAGAGGCGCCTTTCCTGTGCTCTCCGGGCAGAACTTTAGGTTCCTCTCCAGTGGCATTAAGACCACATCTGCTTTGCTCAGGCACAAGTTTGGAAACTGTGCCTCTCCTTTCCTCACAAGACTGCACACTTTTCTTACCTTGTTGCTCCTTCTCACTGTAGATCTGACTAAGAACAGTGACCAGTCATTGTGCTATCATGGATTTTCCATTACTTTTGAATTCAGCCTTACTAAAATAATCAGGACACAGGGAGAAAGCAGCCAGATTTTCTGCCAGAATAGGACAGGAGTGTGACCCAGTCCCCAACAAAGCTCTCTTCCTCTCGGAAACCTCACGAGCTGGGGCTCCCCTGCTGATCCCTCTAGCATTCTATTCTTCTACACTCTGACCAAAATGCTCCACTGAGTTTTGCTTATAGGGTTTCTAGGAATTCTCAGTCCTACGAACTCTTCCACATTCCTCCTACGAACCACTTCTAAAGGCCTATGAACTACGTGAGCAGGTTGGTCAAAGGAACAGCACCCTACTCCTCGGTACCAATGCTATGCCCTTGCCCCTGTGTGTGCAGGGGGTCTAGACAAGTGGATGCTTCTGTTGCAGACATTGCAGGGCATGGGGCTCTGCTGACTCTCAGACTCTCAGCAGTTGTATGAACATAGCCTTGGAGCTGTCACTGTGAGCAATGCACATGTTTGGCCTGGTCCTCATAGGGGTCCAACGACTAAGAGGCACATGATACATGCCCACTAAATCCTGCCAACACACCAGGAGCACATCAATGGCTCAGAAAGCGAGGCTGGTAGACATGGTGCAAGACCAGAAACATGGGCATGGAGAAGAACTCTGTGGATTTGGTGACCACTGACCAAACTGGCCACTGGGCAAAGGAAGCACCTTTATAGTCCTGGGTCATGACTCTATTTTTCAGGATACTTGGACTTGGGAAAGAAGCCAAAAAGAAGAGCCCGGAAGAAAACCATCTTGGCTACATGGGCATTTGTTACAACACTGCCTTTTACAACAGCCCCAGATTCAGGGAGAAGGAAAGACTGATATTTCTGATCATGGATCAACACCGTGGAACATTGTCGAAACCATGAAGGAAGACAGACGTGTTCCAGTGCTTCACTGCTGCTGTAGGTAGAATGAGAAATGTCCCTCACCCGCTCATGCGTGTGAGCATTGGTTCCTAGCTGGAGGCACTGTTGTGGGAGGTTGTAGGACGTATAGGGGTAGCACTTTCACGCGAAAGGAAGCCAGTCATTGAAGACAGGTTTGTGTGGCCTGGCCTTACTCCCTGTCTGCTCCCAGTTTCCTCTTCTGACAAACAAAACATGTGGTGAGGGATCCCAGCTGCACACTTCGGCTGCCTTCCAGCATCCTGCCGCCATGCCTTCTTCCATAATGAACTGGACCTTGGAACCATGAGCCAAGGTAAACTTTGCCTCCCTTGCATTGCTTCTCATCAGTTCACAGAAGTGAGAAAAGCAACTAATACACTTGGTGACTGGCATTCTCCAGTAGTTACCATGGAGACCTGACAGAGAAGCTATCTCCCATTTAACAAGCCAGGGGCATTGTTCAGTGGCATTGATACACTTCAGCATCATGCATCTTGCTTGTCCCCAAATCCCTCGGACAAAGCTGCCTGCGTCAGGATGGAAACGTGGTTGATCTGAGAATCACATGTGCTCCCTAAAGTCACATACCGATATCTGATTCCCCGGGTGACGGCATTAGTAGAAGGGCTGTTGGGAGATGAAGGTGGTGGAGTGCGGGGTTGGCGTCTCAGGATGGAATCCTGCCCCATAAGGGAGAATAACAGCGTTTTTTCCCTCTTCCTCCACATGAAGTGACCAACTTTGAACTAGGCAGCGACATTCACTAGATACCAACTATCATGCCCTGAACTTGAACGTCCAGCTTCTATGCCATGAACAATAAATCCCCATTTCTTAAGGCCTCCCCAGCTGTGGTATTTTTAACACAGAACCCTCATCTAAGAGAACCATCAGCTCTTATCTATCTGTCACACACACAGAGCTATTATTGCACAGACCTCCTAACTGAGGCCTCTGTGTCTTTTGAGTCCCCATTAACACCCCACACAGCTTCGCGGGCCCTGTTTTCTGTGCTGTCCTGTGGCACACACAGAGGAAGCGGCATGGCAGTCAGATTCCTGCCAGGTGTCCCTTGCTCAGCAGGGCTGCACCTCTGGCCCCTGCTCTGTGGCATGGGACATAGTCCACACTCTGCTTATGTTACTGCATGCTTCTAGGACGCCATTGCGGAGGTCACTTACGCATTAAATGACCTCAGGTGCTTGAGGCCCATCTGGGTGGCATTGTGAGAACATGCCATGGTGATCTCATGGTCGTGGGCCACATAGGCGAAGTGGGTGAGGCGCGTCAGGGTCTGCAGCTCCACGAGGGGCTCTGACCAGTTACACTCAGAAGCCATTTTCACCACCTTCCCGGCATGTGAGGGAGAAGGACATTGCATTAGCAACAGCGACCCTCTAGGAGTCTGTGGCCCTCAACAATCGCCCTGCTGCCAGTCTGCTGAGCTTCATCCATCCTGCGATGTCTGCACACGGCTTCACACGCATGCGTTCAAGGATCACTAAGCATATGCAGTCCTAGATAGGCTACTGATCTGTGAAGCCTAACTGATCTCAGTTGCTCCGTCCTCATGACTTTCCCACCTCAGAAGGCATGTCTGTCCTCTTATATGTCTCTGCCTGGGCTGAGATCGTGGGATGAAGGACACAGAAAGGCCACCCAGAGAAGCAACTTCCTCCCATGGGTATAAAGGACTGTCCCATACAAAAGCCAGATATGTATGCCTCGAGAGATGGCAGCTGTCAGGAAGCAGAGGGAGATGTGGGTTTGAGTTCTGACTACCTCAGGCAGGACCTTAGGCCTCAGTTTCCTCGTCTTTCCTGGATGGGGGTTGTTGACTTACCTCTTGGGAAACCTGGGGAAACCCACCTGAGCTAGCGGGGGAACCGTGAAGTCCATGAGACCCAGTCCATTGCACGAATACATCTCAAGGGCAACAAGGACTCTGGTTATAGAGTTGATATCCTCATTGGTACCCTGGAGGGATAGAAGGGATAGAGTGTCTAGCTGCCCAGGAAACAAGGAGGAAAAGCTGTGGATATCCGAGCCATTTTTTGAGATAACCCCGTGCTGCATTAGCCAGACCACAGTATTCGGAAAGTTGATATTTGAGGCTATTCTGGTAGGAATCAACCTCTACATTGTCTTCTTAGGCAACAAGGCATGAAATCTGCATATTCATGAGCCTTAAAGACAATGTTGTCTGGCCACTAAGGAGGACTTTCCAGAGGGAGAAGGCTGTTGAGCCCTGGTAAGAAGTTGCTGATCTGGGAATATCCCACAAACCGCTTCTCTCTGACCCAGGATAAATGTCCCTCCTGAGCGCTCCCCTGCTCCCTCCTGACCGCTCCTCCCCATGGTTTACTTGCTGCTGTGTTGGGCTCATGGCGAGGGTTTGTGAGTTGAAACTATTCCCTGCTCCTTCCCAGACCCTGCTCCCACAGGTTTAGTGTTGGGGGTGGGCTGGAGCCATATCAAAGCGATGACTCTGTCACTGAGTAGCAGCGAGAGCGGGCAGCACCCCCAGAGGCCCAGCGCTCAGACCTGGTGAAGACTTTTTCCCTTGGCTCTCAAGAGCGGCAATTTTGGCGACAGTAGAGAACAACCTCAGACCTTAATAGGCAGAAACACCCCCTTTCCAGCAACTGTGACCACACTGAATAACGAGAACGCCGGGGAAAGGCAGTCTGTGGGTCCTAAACCCCCAGGGTATCCTCGGCAACCACCTGCTCATCAGTGCCCAGTCGCTGCCCAATCTGCTGCTGCAGTAGCTGCTTGGCCTTCACCCAGGTTGAAATGAGATGCTGCCGCACGCTGGTGGGGACGATGTCATCCAGCACATTCCCATTAGTGAGGTGCAGTGCAAACTCACAGACCTAAAACAAGTGTCTTCATCATGAGGCAAATCTAAGAGGGGTCCTTAAACCATCCTCCCTCTGGCTGTCCCTATGTCTCTCTGTACCCAGGCATCAAGTTCACCTTTGGTCCTCCCCAGGGCTTACCCCAGGGCCCACTCCAGGGCCCATTCCCGGGCTGCAGGATGGAGTACCTCCAACGCTGCTCTGATCTCAGAGGAGGCAGAAAACTCCGCTGCTGGAACATGAACTAAGGTAGGGCGCACATTCTTTTTCGACTTTTCAGATGTCTGGGTGGGAATCCAGCTGATGATCAGGCCTCGAGCAAGGGCATCACACAGCGAGACAAGCATGACTAAATCCCTGGAGGGTGTAACGTGAGAGCTGTGCTGGCCATGGCCAGGGCAGGACAAGGCTCAGCCCCAGGCAGAACCTCACAGCACCACGCCCACTCCTTCTGCCTCCCAGTCAAGAGGAGAGGATAATTGTGGTTTAACACAGACCACAGGGGCTAGAGAGATGGCTCAGAGGTTAATAGCATTGCCTGCTCTTCCAAAGGTCCTGAGTTCAATTCCCAGCAACCACATGGTGGCTCACAACCATCTGTAATGGGGCCTGGTGCCCTCTTCTGGCCTGCAGGTGTACATGCAGACAGAATATTGTATACATGATAAAAAACAAAACAAAACAAAACCGCCTAAACACAGACCACGGGTGAGTGCTGCTGAGTGTTAGTTTGCTTCCCTCCCTCCCCCTTCCTTCCTCTTTCCCTCCCCCCCCCTTTTTTTTCTTCTTGACAGATTGTCACTATGCTGCCCTGGCTGCCCTGGAACCCACTTTTGTAGACCAGGCTGGCCTCAAACCCAACCTAACATGATGCATTCAGGCTTCTAATTTATTATGGGGAAACATTAATCTAAGTTCTCATTCGTCTGGAAAAGAAACACACAGTCATGAGATCTCACCCTCTCCCCACCTCCAGCCCAAGGTGGGGTGACCGCTGAGCTACTTCACAGAGTACCTGGGCCCTCAGCTGAACTCTTCGCAAAGGCTTGGAGCAGAGCCTTCAGAGGGCAGTGTTGGAGCAGAGCCAGCAGGGGGCAGTGAGGCAGCTGTGAATACCCTGGGTCATGATGACCATGTCATCCCAGTGCAGGCTGAGCGCCTCCTCCATGCACAGACCTTACCCGTGCCTAGCAGTCTCTCAACTCATTGCCCCCACAATGGCCATGCCTGACCTCACAGCTGTGACTCCCAAGCATAAACAGATGTGGTGGCAACACCCACCCTTTGTAGCCAGTGGCCTTGAGGGTGTTCAGGAGGTGATACAGGGAATCCACCAGCTCCTTCTGCCTCCCAGCCACGATGAGGTGACGATTGTGGTTCAAAACATAGACCACGGCGTTCTGCACGATCCAGGCTTCCCCTAGCTCCTGCCCGATCTCTGCAGCACGCAGCCAGTTGTTCATGGCATACTGCGACAGGCTTTCTATCCAGGTTCTGCAACAGCACACAGTGTAGCGGTCAGCTCAATATCCGGCCTCTACCTTCCCCATCCCACACACCACTGAGGAAGTGAGCCTAGGCTCTCTGCGTCATCCCCACCTAGGTCTGGAGGGTGTTTCAGACTGTCTGTATAGGCCAGGGATCCAGGCTCTAGAGAGACTGTCTTGGTACTGCTCCCCTCATGCGACTGCCCCCAAATGTCCCTGATTACACCTAGTCCTAGCTAGACTTTGCTGAATCCTCTGGAAATGCCCGTCTGTCCTTCCTTACTACCCAGATACTGGCAAGCTACCTCTCACCCATGCTATGAGTCTTACAGGCCCTGTTAAGAGCTCCCTGATTTGAGGAGGGGTGCTGGCCTAAGGCCTTTCCCAGGTTGCCTTCTCTCACCTCTTTGGCTGCCTTCACCCCCTGGCTCCAAGACAATCTATAGCTGTACCTGCCCCCAGCACGCACAGCCTGCCGGGTGGTACCTAGAGCAGGGCAATGTAGCCACTCTGCACAGTGCTCATGGTAAAAGCAACTCTCTTCTACCAGCCCAGGCTGGGAAACTTCTTTCTGTCAGGAGCCAAGCTGGTATTTTAGCGAGTTGCTAAAGTCTCTGCAGCATGCTTCTTTTATTTTGTTTTACAATTATTTGGTTTGTACAAGCCACTCTTAGCCACGGCTTACAAACAGCCTAGGCTCTAACTTGTATATCCTGCTCCATCCACAATTGGGTCTGGGCAAATGAAGCTGTTCTTCAACCCTTGGTCCAGAGCAGTGACTCTTAACCTTCCTAATGCTGGGACCCTTTAGTATAGTTCCTCATGTTGTGAGGACCTCCAGCCATAAAATTATTTCATTGCTACTTCATAACTAATTTTGTTACTGTGGCTAAATGTCATGTAATCTCTGATCTGCAGGATATCTGATATGTGACCCCAAAGGTATTGCGACCCACAGGTTGAGAAGCGCTGGTCTACAGGGTGGCTGGGACTCTCATCCACCTGTATGTGATCCACTCGGGATTGCTCTCTGGTGGTTCAGGCACATAGCCAGCTGGGTGTTGGCTCAAGTCCTCAGGGGGGATGGCCTGGTCATTCAGCTCCACACCTTCCAAGCGCAGCAAGTGGACCGTGGCCTGTGGGGAAGTACACAGTCACAGAAGTCACAGCTAGGCAGACCACAGCACTCGGGGAGCACACAGCAAATTCTGCTTCTGAAAAAGCCAAACACAAGTAAAGAGTGCACGAGGGGCCTGCACACCCCACCTGCCTCAACAGCCTGCCAATTTGTGCATCCCCGGGGGAGGAGGGCTTCCTTCAGGAGCACAGCCCACAGCCACATCACACTCTGGCGGGCGGGCAGAACAGTGCTCATGTTCTCCCACGGCAGCCGACTGACTGCTCATCTCCCTGAAGCCTCCCAAACTTGCTCTGCAGCACCAAAGGCTTCTGCACAGCCCACCTGGCAGGCAGATGGGATGGGAGGACACACGGGTCAGGCCGGCCCCTCGGTCTCAGCCACAGTTCTCTTTGCACGTCTGCTCTGGCACTGCCATCTGGCAGCTTGCTCCCTGAGCACAGGGCTTGTCTTTGGTCACCCTGTGCCACTAGACTCTGATGGAATAAACAGGTGAGCGCCCCCAGCCTCTGCTTTGACCCCACTGGGTAAAAGCAATGGAAATGCTGTACCACGGTGAGGGTTAAACACACGGCCAAGGCTGCCTCTGACGCTGGCACGGATGTGGGGACTGAGAGCTCACATCAAGGGCTTCAGATACAGCTAGGTCACAATATACATGGTTAGCTTTGGGTAGGTCCAGCCCGGGGTCTCAGTACCCCATCTGTAAATGAGCAGGCCTATTGGTTCTGGGGAACCAAGATCCAGCCCAAGTCTCGGCTGAGCCCACAGAGTCATATTAGCGGAGATCACACCTCCTTCAGGGACTTCTTAAATCACCTCCACGTTCAATCCCCAAATATAACTTCACACCCAGAGAATTCAGAAATTATTTCCCATGAAGAAAAGTTACACCAACACACAACACAATGCATCTCAGTTCACACTTTTCTCATGTACTCTTCTAGGAAATGAATTAATTCTCTTTCTCTAGTTTACAGTCTTGTTTAGGGATGTATGAGCCAAGGGGAGCCCTTATGACAAGTCTCTCTGTTGTGTTAATGGCCACATCCACACTGGCAGCTACGACAGCCAAGACCTTCAAGACGCACCTCAGCACTGAGGAAGGCCACCTCCGCGATCTTCCTCAGCAGGTCAGCGGACATATTTCTGTGCAGGACCACCTCAGACTGTCCCCAGTCATGCTGGGAGCCCTCGGCACCTTTTTTCTTCCTCCCTGAGAAAACAGCAGCGGGCAAAGAGAGGCCCTTTCTGAGCAAGCCAAGCCGCAGCAGTTCCTCCCCCACCAGCCTGCTTCCCCGAGTCTCTGCCCAGCTCTTGCTGGGACAAACCCTTCAAGAAGGGCAGCATGGCTTGCTATAACCCAGTAGCCCTCATTGTTACTATTGATCAGTTTTAAGCCCAGCTGCCGCTCAGTATTGCTGGGATCTGCCCCCAAGGGTACTGAGGCACACTCCCTTCTATAAAATGATGCCAAGTAAACTTGGGATCTACACAGTCCCCCTTTGAACTATAAACCATCTGTAGTTGACCGTGACACTGACTGCCATCTATGCATCGTGTGGTTCACTGTTAATAGCCAGGAAGCAGGCTATGTATGCTCAGCAGAAATGCTTGTTTTTGCTGCCGATATTCTCAGACCTTCGTGGCTGACCTTGTGGATGGGTAGTCTGCAGACACAGAGGCCAGACCCAATATGTACTCAGAGATGCTGCTGTCTGTGAAAAGGCCCTTCCAAATCCAAACCCATGGCCAGCACCCTTCCAGGAAGTGACCATTGGCTCCGTGTTGCGCCCTTTGCTGGCTGTCCCGTGGTGGACTCTATTGGTGCAGAGGTGCTGTGGCTGCCACAGCCACCAGAGGTTGGTGACGCCCTGAAGCTCAGCCTGCCCAGGGGACGCAGGGTAGGGATGCACACCTCGTTTTAGCTTTGTGGACTTCCTTGACTTGACGTTGTCATAAAGAAGGCAGAAGCGGGTTGCTGTGCGACACACGTCACACACGTCTTGCTTCCAGGCCACTTTAGCCAGCTGGGCCCAAATCACAATTCTGCGCATCAGGATCCAGGCGGAGGAAAGGAAGCAAAGGTGAAGTTAGGAACACCTGGAGGGACAGTTCCAGGGGCGGGGGGAAGCCACCCTACGGCAAGCAGGTGCCAAGTACTGAATGAGACATAGAAGTGCAGTCGGCTGAGGGTATGAATGGGAAGACCGTCCTGGACAGTGGAGTCATGCAGGGGTCATAACTCAGGGTCAGAGCTGGAACAATTCGTCGGGTCAAGGCCCAGAGGTCAGAGCTATGACTGTCCCCAAGGTCATATGCAGCTCTCTTGCTGGCCTTTCCCCAGTGCCAGTGACACTTCTGGTCATTTAACGAGAAATGTCCCCACATAGTCGTTTCCTGCGTGTGGTGTGGATGGGTAACCCTAGGTTGGGGACTCCTGTGGTGGCCTTGGCCAGAATGTCCTAGTAAGTGACCCAGTTGTCCCACAGGAGAAAGCCATGTCCTCAGCACAGAGGCTGCCCATGGAGCTTACGTGACTTGTCCCCTCTCACAGGGTCCCAGGTAGCCATGGAGTCAGTGCCTGGATGAAGGCATCAGCTGACAGACCTACCTTATCCCTCCTCCTTGGCTCACCTCTCTTTGTCATTCTCGTTTCCCAGACGCCTCAGGTGCCCAGCAGCTTTGTCCACACTGAGGATGTGGTGTCGCGCTTTCGCACAGAGGTAGGTGAAGCGACCCCTATTTTTCCCTGTGGAAACTGAAAGCAGGAAACATCCAAGCTGAGGAGGTGGGCCAGGGTTGGGCGTAAGATAGCAATGCTGACCCACACAAATGGGATCAAAGTCAGAAATGAGGTTTGGACAGATGAGCTCATTCTAGGGGTATTAAGAGGCCCCATCACCATCACTAAAAGCATCTTTAGTGCTTTTGGGCCAGCAAGGACACTGAGCTACTATGGAGTGGGTAGAGCCTCCAGTCCTCCGAGACAGCCTATGTTCGCTCAGAAACATCAGGCCTCTGACCTGCCCCACACACCCTGGCCTCTCAGGCAGCACCCACTATTCACTCACAAACTCAGCAGTCATATCTGCTTGATGTGAAGGTTCTGAATCACTGCCCCTTTTCCAGATCTAAGATGAGTGCCCACTCAGAGCTCAGCTTCCCAGTGAGAACCAGCTGTCCAGTGCAGAGCCAGCCACAGGAGACACCAGAGTGGAAACTGGGGCTTTGGAGGAGTGTGTCTCCTCTCAGGTGATCTCCTGCCTCCTCGGTGCTTCCATATATAACATAGGTGTTCACTTGCTGGGGTCCCCTCCCCCCTGAAACCACCCCTTGCCTTGATAAGCCCTCAGGTGCCAGCTTGGCACTCTGTTGTCTGGTGAAAATGCAGACTCTTGGCTGTTTATATTCATCTAATGAAACGAATCAACCAAGTAGGATGGGCCCACCCATGTAATGTCAACACCTCCAGCTTCTCATTCTCAGACTCATGAGGGGCCAAACAAAACCAGAGCCGTAAAAAGGCCAAAGGAGGCGGTGGAGTAAGACAGACAGCTCCTGGGCCAGCAGGGCTGTATTTCCAGAGACTTCATTGATCCCAGCCCAGGGCCATGACTCTGCCCTCCCTTTCTTGGCCCTTGTCTTGGACCCACAACATGGGCTACAGCCAACTCAACTTCAGACGGTCACCTCCAAGGCTCCTGTCCCTATAACGCTTCCTGTCAGAGCTGTGCTGGAAGGAGATTCAGGAGAGTGCCCCCACCAACCAAGACCTGTCTGTGGCTCCAGCGACAGTGGCGCTACCAATATAGCCAGAGTTGCTGGTTTGATCCTGAGAGCCAGGCTCAGCAGCTGCGACTAGGGTATATATAGTACAATCCTGTTTCTACCCTGGGGACAAAGTAGGTGGCCCAGGTAAGCAGGTCAGTGAAATATACTCGGCTTTGATACAAAGAGCATCCCCAGAGATGCTGCCTTTGTTCCTCAAATGGCACTGTGGGCTGAATTGTGTACCCAAACAGGCTTCTTTCAAGCCCTGCCCTTGGGATTCCAAAACACAGCCTCATTTTCAAGACATGGGGTCTGAATAAATGATAAGGCTGAGGAAACCATCAGGAGGCTCTGTTTACAGGGTGACTGAGTCCTTGTGCAAAGAGGACATTGAGGGCGATGTACAGGACAGACAGTGAGGATGTAAGGCAAAGATGACTATCTACAAGCCAGGAGAGATGGCACTGAAAGAGACCGGCCCATTGCATCCCCATCACTGATGTCCAGCATCTAGAACAGAGAAGTTAATTTCTGGCAGTGGTACTCTGCTACTAACAGCCACGTATAGACACAATCCTTCTCTAGACGAATGCAGTGTGTCACAAGGTCAAAGGCAGTGAGGTCAAGGGCAGCACTTAACCTTTGGCCTCATTCTCGCTGTCCAGCACAATCTGGAAGGTGTCGGGGGCGAGGGCCAGGCCTGCGTTCACCAGGAGTGCACGCTTCTTCCGGGCACTGTCTTTCATGGTGGCTTTCTTTGCCTGCAGACAGGATGATGAGCACGATGTGAGGTAGCCCCTCTCCCGGGACAGCTGAGACTCTTAAGGCAACTTATGGTTCCACCCTCAGGCAACAGAACTCCCACAGGCCTTCAGGATGCCAGACAGACCTTGAGTAGCTAAGCCTGGGCCTCGTGCTTGGGTGTGCATGGCCCCTAATGCTCTCTCTGCCCCCAGGGTTTCCCCTTAGTCTCTTCCTTTGCAGGCTGGTCTCATAATGGTTCGGGTCTGCACCTGTTCAATGGCCATGGTGGCTTTGTCCTCGGGACGGTCGGGGGACTGGTACAGCATGGTACACAACTGTAGCCGTTTGTAAGCCACCTTAACCTTGTCCTCGTAGAGGCCCAAGCTGTCCAGCCGCATGGCCTTCTGCAGGTGATCAATGGCGGGCTCCAGCCGGTCCTCGTCCTGGTCGATATATGCCAGCTCCATGTGGACTTGGCAGCGCATCAGGGTCATGAGACTAGAGATAACAGCACATGCAATGAGGCTATGGTGGGCTGCTGGCATGCCTGGGGGCCTTATGTCCGGTCACCAGCAAGAGGCATGGACTGACACAACTACCCCAGAGCCTTGCTTTCCAGCCTCCTTCCTGTCTTTTCTAGAAACCTCACAAAAGGAGAGAAAATCCGCAGTGGTTGGTACAGGCCACTGGAGTTGTGCTCATGAGCCTTGGGCCCAGGCTGAGAAGAAGCAGAGGAAAGGTTTGTGCAGTGTTTTTACAGTGACAAGAGCACAAGGGCAGGCTCAGCCTTCCCATGGCCACCCAGATGTCACTGTCGTCCTGCTGTCTCCTGTGACGAACCTCTGTCTCCTGGAACATGCTTGGTGTCGGTGCTGCCGTCCATTGTCTTTACTCTCATGGATACATGGGACGTTTGCCCAGGAGGCTTAGCCACATTCTGGCTGGAACTCAGTCAGGGTTGGAGGAGCCCCTACACCTGAGTAAAAGCTTTGGACAGTGGTGATGGAGGGGGTCACCTTAACCACCGCCACAGGACACAGAGCTAACCACCTACGGACTGCTAGAGCATGGGCTTATGGATTTTTCTACTAAAATGGAGAAAGAAAAGTGATAGTAACATTCCCATGACCTCAGGGATAATAGAAATACTATGAACCTGTACAGAGAAGTGGAGAGAGCCTGTGGTAACAGGTGTTAGAGCTCTGCTCCACAAAAGAGCAGGGATCTGGTGCGTCATGGTGCCTAGTGTGGATGGGGGAAGAGGGGCCCACGTGAAACTTGCCAGGAGCAGACAGCAGGAGTCATAAAGAGAAGCCCCCAGGGGGCCAGAAATGAAAATCACAACCAATAGGTGTAAAACCTGAGTTCTCAACCTGAAAACAAGCCAGAGAGCTGGCCTAAGGCTACAGTTGCTTCTGCTTCCAGAAGACAGTTACCCGGTCACCCACAGCATCTGAAAAATGATCTAACAAGAGGGCAGCTGTTTCTAGGCCCCGATCCTGGAAAGCATGAAATCGAGGTCCCGTGGAAGAAAACTCAGGAAGGAGGTAGCCATGGGCTCCTGAGAAGCAGAGCAGCTGGGCACAGTGTCCTCTGAGCAGACAGTAGGCAGAGCATGGGTTTGCTGAATGGCAGGGATCTCTGTCCCTCTGCCCACAGCAAGACACAAAGCTCAGCCTGAACAGAGCCTGTGTTGCAGGCAGATTCTCTCTGGGATGGGCATGGGAAACACCTGGTCGCCCAGAGATACGCTAGAGCAAGGTGGACCAGCCAACATTAAACTGCCCACCAAAACCGAAACAACACTTCTTTTAAAATGGCAACAACCATGGTGGTGCTTTCACAGTACTTGGGAAGCAGAGGCAGGAGGATCATTGCAAACTGGAGGTCAACTCAGAGCTAGTCAGGGCCTCATTGTCTACTAGCTATGTAGGACTCTGTTTTAAACAAAAAATGTAAAGAATCAATAAGATGCCATCTGCAATGCTTAACATAGAGTCCATTAGTTGTGCCAAGAGATGGAAGACTCTAACACAGGGTCAGGATACAGATGGACCAGCTGTTGGGTTTTGCAGATAAATCTTTTAAAGTAGATATCACAATATACAGATCATGAGCCTTCTCTCTCTCCCTCACACACACACACACACACACACACACACACACACAAATAGGCAAAACAGTGGTAAAAAGTCGATACTAGACCCAAAATCCATAGTGAGTGAAAGAAGGGCCATTCTAGACTAGTATGATGGCAGAATGGGCAGCCAGCAAGTTCACGAGCCTGGGAGCAGAAATGGCCTGATCATAGGAATGGAGATCAAAAAGGTTAAAACACCAAACAGTGTACAGGAGCCATGAGGAACAATGCACATTCTGCATGCATATAGCTAGAATCCCAGAAAGAAGAATGTATCCAAAGAAACAATAGCTCATAACTCCCCAAATCTTATAAAAGTGTCATTTAGAATATTGGAATTATATTAAAATTTTTAAAGGCTCCCAGGAATACTATAATCAACATGCTGAAAAATTAAAGAGACAGGCTTTAAAATAGGAGGGGAAATGGTGCACAGAGCGTCATATTGCCCTGGACTGTCCATCAGAGATGGTGGAGACCGGAAGGAAAACCCCTGTAAGGTGTTTAAAGACCAGTGTGTCTGCCAGCCCTGCATCCAGTAACAAGCAACAGTTTCTGAAACTAAGATGGGATGGGATCTGTTCAGATCAGCAGGGCTGAGGGCATCCACCGGCCATACCCTGGGCTCCAGGATGGGTGCCCCCTGGCTGGAGAGCTCTGCTCTTTGGAAGAAGGAGATGTTCCAGGAAGCTGCAAAGATGAGGTGAACACAAAAGGCTATGGTTTTCCCAGAATTAAAAGATGACCAGCAATGGGCACAGATTAGCTTTGGGGTGGCACAATGGTGGCATAAGGGTGGCATCTCTATGGGTGGAGAGAGGGATCATGGGAACTGAGTGCTTCATACAGGTAAAGGGAGCCCAGTTATGACCTTGGAGGAGCCCCCAATCTCTTAAGAGACACATGAAAGCGAGGAGGCCAGCAGAAGGGAGAAGGAATTCTCGACTTTTCAGCTGCTCCTGGGGACAGAGCAGTGGCAGAATGAAGAGAGCCTTCTGGTGAGGGCCCAGGCTGCTCACCTCAAGGCAAGCTCTGCTAGACCAAGCTGTGCAACAGGGGGCACAGGAAGCAGGCATGTCGCAGTCTGCATCAAACAACACAGAATGCCAGGCTAGGCACGCACACAGCCTTAATGGAGAGGGAATCTACCAGAGCAGAGGGAAGGCAGTGGCATCACATCCTGCTAGGACGTGCGGTGCTCCCCTCCCTGAGATCTTTACAACTGGCCAAAAGCAGGATACACAGCATGAGCCACGTGACCACCCAAGCGTGGTGACACAGTGCTCTGGGAACGGGCTCACTCATTTCAGTCCAGACTCGGGGACTGTCTCATACTGAAGGCCTTCTCAGGAAATTGACAATCAGATAAGCACACGCTGGACCAGGATGACTTCCCTCATGGTGATGGCAAACATGACAAGCTCTGGAAAGCGATTTTAGAAGGGCACCTTACAAATCAGCACATAAAGTCAGCATGGCCTTGATGTTAAACTGGCAGGGACGTAAGGTCTGAGTAGGCAGGTCACCAAAACGGACAGGCAAATGTCAACAGCACAGGAAAGACAGTTGCCCACCCAGGGAAATAAAAAGCATCTCCTGTTGAATACAAGTGCACGTCCACAGCACAGCTGAAGCCAAGGGGTGAATCAAGCTAAGTGTTTGTGAGGACATGAAATGGCAGGGGCTCTGCAGTGTGGTGTGAGCTAAGGGAGGTGCACTTAGAAGGAGTCTTCGGATTATGATGCTAGGCTGTCCACAACATGCCCACAATGGCTACTGAGGATACATTTCCAAGTCTCCTTCCAGATAATCACCACCGCCATCCGCTGACGGGTAGACAGGATGAGGATTCTTGATCTGGGTTGCCTGGGTGACTGAAAGACATCGGCTAGCTGCACAAGAGGAGGAAGCCAGGCTCTTGTACCTGTGTGACCCGCAAGTGATGGCGAGAACAGGGCACTCACACCCTGGACTCTCCCAGTTCTCCCCTACTGAGAGGCCGACCCTAAGGAGAACACAGGAGAAATAGTGCCCACCTATCAATCTTTTCCAGGATCTCAGCGATGGTGGTCAGTGGCTTCCGGAGGTAGAACCTCAGGTTGCGCTGCAGCAGGGGCAGGCAGGTGTTCCACTGTGTGGTACACAGCACGTGGATGAGCTTGGAGTCACCTAGGCGGATGGCCCGCTGCAGCATGATGTCCAGTCTCTTGATGATGCTCAGCTGCTCCTGTAGGGGCATATTGAGTGGCTGGCTGAGGGCTGGGAGGCGAGGGTGGGAAACTAGTTATGGCTGCCATCTGGAAAAGCCAGTGCTGGGGACGGCAGTCAGGGTAGGTGGCAGATTAGCAGGTCATCAGACCAGGGCCCCAGTCCCTCTGAGAATGCCACGGTGATCCTTCCTATTCTGAAGTGGGCACTTTATGAATGGCTTAGGCATTAGCTGCGGTTCACCGTGTTTCTTGCACGAGTGGAGTCAGAGCCCATTGTTTCTTATGGGTGTCTCCTTACTAGGGCGGCCTCTTTCATTCACCACCCGAGAAGAATCACCTCTGGTTTGTGTGATGGGTCCTTTCCAGAAGAAATGCACCAGGCTGGGATTTCAGAAGCCGTGGAACACACTCACCATTCTCTGAGCCTTCCTCAAGCCCCACACTGATCTTGTTCTCAGTCATATCCCCCATGGTCCCCGGCTCCCCACATCCAGGCACCTCACTGTCAGGCTGCACCAGTGCTTGCAATGCTAGCCTGACCCCAGGAATCCTGGCTCCAGGGGAACTGTGACTCGGGCTTTACCTCAACGGCTCCTCGAAAGTACATTTTAAGTCTACTCTCCAGTCTCAAAGCTTCCAGTTCACACTCCAGGCCTTCGATTTCGAGCAGCTTGCCAGGATCCTGTGGATGCAGATGGAACTTTGAGCACAAAGACACAAATGGCGGCAATCAAGCCACATTCATCAGCCCTAAAGACCCTTCAAATGCCTTCAATTCCCAGAAGAAGCAGAAACCAGAAAACGGACAATCAGAGAGCAGTACAAAGTCACGGGAACAAAAACCTAATGTGTCTCGAAAGACACAAAGGGAGAGAGACTTCTGAAACCTTTTAACAGGAGAGATGAAAACCCTCACTGATATTAGAGGGCCTTGAATTTGTCTTTAGTTTTTCGTTTTCTCTTTTCTAAAATGCAGGGTCTCACAGGATAGCCAAGACTCCTGGAATTCACTCTATATAGCTCAGGAAGGCTTTGAACTCACGCCAGTCCTACCTCAGCTTGTCTGAGCGTCAGGACAACAGAAGTAAACCACCACATCTGGCCTAAATTTTTTCAAACAATGATCATGTAAATGTATTGCGTGAGTATGGAAGTCAGAGGGCAACACGCAAGAGTTAGCTCTCTCCTTTCCCAATGTGGATTTTAAGGCTCAAACTCAGGTGCTCAGGCATGGTGGTAGGCACCTTTATACACCAAGTCATCTCCTTAGCTTCTGGTTTAAATTCTTTTGCCTTTTTTTATTGAGACCTTCATAAGTGCATACCATGTGGTTGCACCAAACTCACTCCCACGCACTCCCCTCTAACTCCTCTTCCGTCAGCACCACCTCTACTCCCTCCAAATTCCATGTGTTGACTTAAAAAAAACTACAGAGTCCACTTATTGCTGTCAGCATGTGCGTTGGTGTAGAGCCATCTACCAGAGCTTGGGTAACCTCTCGGGGGTGGCATCCCTGAAGAAAACGGCCCCTCCTTCTCTTAGCAGCCATCGATTGCCAATAGTTTCTCAGCTAGGTGTGGAACTTTCTGACCTCCTCACTGCATGCTGGGACTTGGGTTGGCTTGATCTTCTACGGGTCTTGTGCCTGCTGTCACAGCCACAGTTGGCTCATGTTGCAACAGCCCAGGAGACTGTTTCATTGTGTCTGGCTCTTAGACTCTTTCCACCCTCACTTCTGCGGCAATCCTGAGCTTTGGGAGGTGGGGTACAATACATTTAGGGCTAAGCACTCTGCAATTTCTTGTTTTCTGCATGTTGATCATTTGTGGGACTCTGGGTTCATTTTCTACCATACAGAACTTCTCTCACGAGACTGAGTGATGCGCTGACCTATGAGTATGACAGGTCTTCAGGAGTCGGTCTATTGTGATGCCCATTCAGTAGAGCACTAGGTTCTCTCTGGAGCCTGAAACCTGCCTAGCTTTGGATAACCTTGGATTCTGAGCCATGCTAGCAGTGCCAGACATGAGTTCTGCCACGTGGAGTGGACACGACAGTCAGAAAGTAGTTGGTTTTCCCCATAACATCTGTGCCACTATTGTACCATGGGCACGTCTTGTTCGGCTTGAAGTTACTGTAGTTCACATGATTCACAACTGTGCAAGACTAATGGCAACTTTTCTCCCTTGGTAGTGTGTTTAGAACCAATAGTCTGAAAGCCAGAGTACTGAATAGGGATGAAGCTTCCACATACTGGCTTGACTTCTCTAAATTCTATGTCTAAAGCTTGTGGTATCTTCAGCAATAGGGTTTAAACCATCAAGTTTTTGAGGGCAGCTAAGAACAAATGCAATGTTGAAGTGGGGGTCTGTGAGATCCTGGCTTAAATTTTTAAATAACAAGCTACCTTCCCACATCTATAAAATTTAGCAACTGTAATTGAGCAGCAAAAACTCCTGGTTTTGGTATGAGGTGCCCTGCCCTTGTGGATGGGTGTGACAGAAGCCCTGTCCCTGCCATCACTGTTACCACTGCAGGGTTCTTTGAGTGAGCCTTGTGTGAGGACCCCATCGCAGTCTTGAAGTCACACAGCTGGAAGTCTGAAGATTCAAGAGGCCATTTATGGGGAGGAACACAACCAGAATTTCTGAACTTTCCAGAGTTACACAGTTACACTGCTCAGGTCTTCATGACAAAGCATTTCCAGAGAACACATGATCCCTGTGCCCAAGGCACGGGCTTCTGGAGATGGAGGAGGCCCCTGCATGGATGAAATTCATCTCTGTTTCAAGGGCAATTTTAATTTATTGATTTTCTGTTATCCCTATTTTAAATAGCTTTCTGAGAGCACACAGGGCATCTAGCCAGCTGCAAATATTTAAGGTGCACAATTGGGCAAGCTTTAACTTATGCCTATACAAACCCAGGAAAGCCTTACCAGCTGAAGACATGATAACACTGACCCACCAGTTTTCTGTGCCTGTGCCTTTGCCCACTGGTGCCCAAGCATCCCATCTACTTTCCAAACAACATCTCCATCTGCTTATATGAGTGAAGGAATCGCACGGTGCTCCCTGCTTGTTGCTCCAAGTCCCGGAAAATTAAGAGCTTCATTCGTCTGCCACGTCTTTATGAACTGCTTGGTGCTGTTCCTTCTCGACTGACACATCACAACTTGTCTGTCTGCCTGTTAATGTCCACCTTGGCTCCTACCCATTTTCTTTTGCTACCAAATGGAATGTTGTGTGTAAGTGTTCTCAGTGGAGGCAGGCCTCATTTTCCTTGACCAAATGCAGTCTCTCTCTTTAAAAAACATCCCACATGGCTAAGATGACCCAGTAGGTAAGGTGTCTGCTGTGCAAGCACAAGCACCCAAGTTTGTACCCCCAGCACCCATGGAAAAGGCAGCCACAGCAGTGCTTGCCTGTAACACCTGCGCTGGCAGGACAGGAACCGGCAGTTCTGGGTCTCATTAGCCAACCAGTCCAGCTGAAATGGCAAGATCCAGATTCAGTGAGAGTTTCTGTCTCAAATAATAAGGTGTCGAATGATAAAAAGATACCCAATATCAACCTCTGGCTGCCACATGAATACACACATACACACATGTGTAAACACACACATGCCACATATTAAAAAATTACCTCTTTATAATTCACAAACTTTGATAGGTGCTTTTTGTTACATTTCTGCTCCATTAAAAGTCCCTTCTAATTCCATTTTTTAATTCTATTGGACTCATGAGTCATGTGGGAACACGGCTCCACATGTAATTCCGTACTAGTCAGTCAACACTTCATAAGAGTCAAACACCTTTAAAATGTATGTTTTGGGTTTTGTTTTGTTTTGTTTTGTTTTTTCAAGACAGGCTTTCTCTGTAGCTTTGGTGCCGGTCCCGGAACTAGCTCTTGTAGACCAGGCTGGCCTCGAACTCCCAGAGATCCGCCTGCCTCTGCCTCCCGAGTGCTGGGATTAAAGGCGTGCGCCACCACTGCCGGCTTAAATGTATGTATTTTTAAGTCTAGAATATAACCTATTGTGGCAAATGCTCTGTGATCCAAGAAGATGGTGACTCTGTTGCTTGGGGTGGGGGGCAGGGCAGGGTGGGGTGTGTTTTATAGCTGAAACAAAACAAATAGGGTGTCTTATCTTATCTTTCATATTTCTACAGATAATTTACAGACTTTTACATTTATTTTCATTTTATATGTGTGAATGTTTTGAATGTCTGCGTTCCATGTGCATGTCTGGTACACAAGTCAGAAGAGGGTGTAGAATATCCCGTAACTGGAGTTATAGATGGTTGTGAACCACCATGTGGGTGTTGGGAATGGAACCTGGTCCCATACAAGAGCATTAAGTATATTTAACTGCTGAACCTTCTCTCTAGCTCCAGTCTTTACATCTCCCACCCTATCTGTCACTCGGAGTGTCCCCTTGAAATGTCCAGCTTTACTTTTGGACTTTGTTTGCCCTCACAGTTTTAACAACTCTTTTACTTTAAAGAGGTGTACCTGACAACTGGCATTCTTTCCCTACTTGCTAAGCCCATTCACCTTGTGAAATGACCTCTCTTTAACTAGCAGTTTTAAAATCAGACACTGAATAATGGAAAGGCAGCCACTCCAGCTTCTTCCCTACAGTGTCAGCAGGTGACATTTGTCATTGTGAGCACTGCTGCATGCTTCAACTAGATCGCAAGCATTTCATACTGAATGTGGGTTTCTCACAATCTGTATGGATTTAGAACCGGGCCTTTTCTCATTTGGACAGCATTTGCCTTTTAATTGTGGTAACTAGGCTATTTACATTTATTGTGATTACAGCATAATAGATCAGATATACTATATCATTTCACCATTTATTCCTGTCTGTCCCATATTTTCTTTATTCTATTCTGTTTCTTCAGTTTTACTTTAGGTGATCTACTCTTTTCCTTTTCTCATTCCTCCTCCTCTCCCTTTTCACTTTTCCTTTTCCTCAGTATTACGGATGGAATCTTGGGTTCATATCTAATAGGTAAGCATGCTACCAGCTGAACTACATCCTCAGTCCCTCTGTCTCCTTTGAGAGTTCACTAGCTATATACTACCACTACCACTACCACTTTGGTGCTGCTTTCATGCGACATATGGCAGTTGTCATCTGTTATCAGACTGGACCTCCTGCAGTCTTCTCACCAAGGTAACTTCACGTTAGTAACTTCAGTGCCAGCACACACATCCTGGTGTGTTTCCAACCATTCTGCTGTTGAGTCTCACCTCACATTCTGCTTACCAGTGCCCTCACAGTAACCCTGGTTTCTTTGCTGCCACCACTGTCCTGTGCAGATCCAGCACCACTTTCTCCTCCCCCAGAGTTTACTTTGTGCTCATGGCGAGTGGAGGAGGCCAAGGAAAACCTTTTTGTTTTAAAAGATATGTTCTCGAGGTGTAGAATTTAGGTTGACTAGACATTAGGATCTTAATGACCATCCTTGTCTTTTGCTTTTACTGTTTCCAGTAAGCAGTCTGATGTCACGCCCAATTACATTTTCTAGGTACCTAACATGCCTTAATCCTCCTTCTTCAAGGTTTCCAGCTGTAGCATTTGGATCATTATGTCTTCCAGTATCCTTCTCTTCTCTTCTCTTCTCTTCTCTTCTCTTCTCTTCCTTTCTCTTCCCTTGGAAAGGATGGTGGTGGCGCACGCCTTTAATCCCAGCACTTGGGAGGCAGAGGCAGACGGATCTCTGTGAGGTCGAGGCCAGCCTGGTATACAAGAGCTAGTTCCAGGACAGGCTCCAAAGCTGCAGAGTCTCCCCCCCCCAAAAAAAGGTAAAAGGTTGGAAAACTTGACACCAACATACTATTTTACAGTTGGCTATAGAATCCTTAACTAAAAATGAATTTCTCTCTCTCAAGTACACATGAATAAGAATGACACACTTGGACACATGGAGGTGGAGGCCTCAGACAGAACAGTGAGGAGAAGGTTGGAGATACCCAGAGCCAAGGTGCACTAGCACATAGACCACAGCTTCAGTTAGGGAAGGCAGAGCCGGGAAGCCCAATGGCCCCCTTGGAATGTTATCTGGGGCCTGCTCCAGCAGGTGGCAGAGAGGTAGATGGGCAGTAGCTGTGGCAGAGGAGATGAGAGGTCTGTGACTGGGCAGTGCTCTGTGGGTAGAGCTGAAAGCTCTTTGGGCTTGTGAAAGTCTCCCTTGCAGGCCTAGCTGGCAAGCTGGACCTGTCTCCACACCTCTTCCCTCACCAAGAGCAGATGTGCCCTGTTAGCATTGCCTCCTTATAGACAAAACCCAGGATTCAGAGAGAGAAGGAAGCCAGTGTTTGGTGAAGAAGGGGCAATGCTGGGTGCGGGTGCTGGTGTCATAGACACCAAGAAGAGGAAAATGGGCCTTTGGCAATGTGAACTGCCCCTGACTGTCTGCTCTAGCCCCGTGGCTTTATTTAGTTGACAAATATCCAAAAATCACCTTTACAGGCAACCAGGACCGAGCAGAGAGCAGGTCCTCAATGGAGATGTCAGGAAGCAGTGGTCAAGACAGGGACCAGGTTATCCAGCCTGCCATCATCCAACCCCATTCCTGAATGTGGCAGCGTGCGTAGGGAGAGCGCTCTCCACTCTGGAAATGCCTTGAGCAGTTTTGGAAGTTACAGGGGCCACCATCCCAAAGCCCGCTTTCACCACTGTGTGTGTCCTAAACTTCCCTTGAATGGCAATATTGTCATAAGCATAAAAAAATTAACAGTGACAGTTCCTTGGTAATCCATGTCACTGAGGAGTCCCTAACTGCTGGTTTAAGCACAGAATTTTTATGGTAGTCCTTCAAGAAATAAGCAAATATTCAGGGGTTCAGGGGTCAGAGGATCAAGGGGTACAACACTACTCCTGTGAGCATCACACAGCCTTTCCCTGAATAGTGGTGGCAACAGGGGCCAGAGCCAGGGACAAAGGTGAGAGAGAAGACACAGGTGCAGACCAGCGGACACGGCCAATACACTTCCGCAGGCGGCACATGCTGAGGATGGGAGCCTTGCCCACCAACACGTTTCTTTCTTTCAGTCCTGGGGCCATAGTCCTCTGAGCTACCCTCTGTGGCCACCACTCAGAGCTAATCACTTACTTTGGTTTCAATTTTCTTCAGATCTGAGAGGCAGTCGTTGGCCATTGGCTCATTTTTCAAGGTCAGAGACAGGCGGGCCAGTTCAAAAAGCAGCAATATTCTGGAAACAAAGAAACGAACAGGCCCTGGTTCAGCACGGGGCATAGGTACATGTTTGGCAGTGGCAGTGCCAGTTCTTGCTCCAGCCTGGCAGTGGCGTGGCAGAGGCAGGAGCTGAGAGCGAAGTGAGACATACCAAGCTACGGTTTTACCTGCTGTGCTGGCCCTGCCCCACGGCTGTTTTGGGGCCCAGAACTCTCCACAACGCTACATCAGTGCCCACTGGACACACTGTCTCCATCCAGGATTTTAGGCTGCGTCCCAGATGCCATGAGGCCACGGCAATATTGGTTCATCACGAACTCCCTGTACAGGTGCCCACTGAGGCTCTGTCAACGCCTGCCTGGTGAGTGCAGTTTGGAAAAAGGCCATGTCAGGGAGAGACACGGGTTCTTCCTCCCTGTGACAGGCGTATGAGATGACATCAAGACAGTCACTGTCACTAATGAGAGACTAAGTGGGTGATGCTTAAATATGTATTAAAGTGCAGGGACCTGTGATAGACCAACAATTCTGAAAAAGAACAAATTGGGAGAGACGTGTACTAGGCCAAGGTCCTTTTTTTTTTTTTTTTTTTTTTTTTTTTTTTTTTTTTTTTTTTAGTCCAAGGTCCTTTAGGAGACTGGCCAGAGCTTCCTGACCTCAGCATCCTCAGTCCCACCACTGCATCCCTGTTTTCTTCCCACTGGACTCCAGCAACATCCCCGTCCGTGACTATCAAGTGTCTCCAGAGACTGGCAGCCATTCTGGGGGAACAGACTCAGTATCTCATTGCCTTTGTAACATTAGAGACACATTCAGGCCGAGTCCCAATGACTTCTCGTGGTGGCACCATCCTCCCTTCCTTTTGTCTTGAGCTCTTCCAGGTGGGGGCAGTTTTTTACTGCCCGCCTTTCTCTCCTCAGGCTCTGAATCCCCAAGGCGTGGCCCTAGCACTTCTGCCTCCCTGCTTCACCTGAGTTCTGGGCTTGATAGTCAGGTCAAAAAGGAGGAACTCGGGGAAGGGTAAAGAGCTGGTCCCTGGACCATTTTGGCTTTAAACAGATGCTACATTTTTTTTTCTCTAGTCAGAATTCCAGACACAGAAGTCCAGATGAAGATATGGCAGTAGGGCCCTGTAGTGTCAGGAAGCTGCAAGGCTCTCTGGGTTGTGGAGAAGGGTCCTACAGCCACTAAAGGCAGCTCAGGCTGCTTATGATGTATCCTGGGCAAGTCGGGAGCTACACAGCTGCTCCCTAGGAGTGGTAGCGAGTGCTGACTATACAAAGAACTGGGGATCTGAAAGAGTCCTGGGGTCCTTCTAGACACATGGGTTCTGGGGGTCCCTGTGCATTTCAAGTAGAGGTTCACACAGAAGTGGAGCCTTAGAGAATAGCTCCCCGGTAGCTCACTGTAGGGAATGCTGTCAGAAGTGTGTTGGTAGAGAAAACGTCAGCCAGGAGGCCAGGGTCAGTGAGTTCCTCTGAGAATCCACACATCCACTCTCAGGTTCCATTAGGCAACTGAATTCACATGTGTAAAAGACCAAAGACAGCACCTGGCCCAGGATTGGTGGGAAGAACGCTAGCTCACATTATTTCTATATTAAGTATACCATTTCTGTATATCAAAACTTGAAAAAGCTTAACTGGTCACCTGAATAACTTGGAACTATCACAAAGTTGAAGGGTTTGGATCTCAGTACAAGAATGTTATCAGTCAGCAGCACAATGGGGATATAGGCCGTATAGAAAGGAAGGGCGGCCAACAAAGCAAACAGTACTCATACATGCATGGGTAAGTGTCTGGTTTCATCACAGTCAGGCAGCGGAACTTCTACCTTACAGGCTCAGGAAGTCACTAAAAGGCAAGCTCCCTGAGTGCATATCTGTGCAGCTCCCTGCAACCCTATTGCTAGGAATTTGCCTCAGAGAGCAATGAGCATGTTCTCATAAAGGGACCTCACCATCACCAAATCCCTGGGAGAATACCCTGCCTTACTGCTGGAGTCAACTGCGGTTAAATTTGGAGAATCTGATGACAGATGCGCCTTTCCTTACAGGAACAAGCACGGCCACATGTTCAAATAATTACAAGCACTCACTCTTCTCAGAGTGGCTATTAGCCTGACGGGAGGGTCTGGCAGCTGACATGGGGAGTCCGGTACACAGAAGGACTCGATCCCTCTCCTCTGGTTCTTACCCAGGCCTTTGGGACCCCAAGTGTGGCCCTTTGCATGCCCCCCCAGGAGTATGTGTCAAGCACTACACAGCTCCTGTATGTAAGTAGAATCTACCCCAGCCCCGAATCACACATAGCCCCGTCTATAGACAGCTGGCACTTTCCCCAGCTGTTCTGGTAAGGCAAGCCATCCCTCGTGGAGATACCCTATGGGCCATGAGGAACTAATTGTGCCAGCACCCATGTGAGCAGGGCAGCTCTCTCCCAGCTTAGCTGCCAGAGAGACCCGAGGGAGGCAGCTAACATCTTGTTGGTAAACGAACGGGGGAGTCTTGCCCACAGACACAACCAGATAGATACAAATGTGCCCTGTTTTGTGGTCCAGCTTGTGGCCATTTGTCACACAGCCACAGACAGCTAACACGTGCTCTCCATCAGCTTTCTGGGCTCCCACAGCAAAGCCCTACAGGCCAAGTATCATAAAATGACAGGCACAATTGTCTCCCAGTTCTCAGGCCAGGCCTCAGATCGAGGTGTTGCCCCACACTACATTGCACTAGAGACTCAGCAGAGGATCCCTCCTTGTTTCTTCAGGTTGTGGCCAGTACTTGTTGGTACCTACTGTTCCCATGTGTGTCTCTGGACCTAAATTTCCCTTTTCTTAGAAGGGCACCTGTCCTGGGAGCCAGAGCCCACCTTTATTCGGGGTGGCACATCTGAACTTTTGGCTGCGAGGGCCTGCTTCCACATCACGTTTGCATCTGATGCTGATGCCATTCCCATCAAGGGTGCATCTTCTTGTATACAAAACTACACACCACAGCCCAAGTCAGTGACCAAATGACCAGTGAGGCCAGCTGGTGCTCTGCCTCTGGTAACAGTGGACTTCATATGGTGAGGCCCTGTGGCTTAAGCAATTATCGTAGTCAAGGGGTCAATGGGTTTCTTCCATCAGAAGTGAACAGAAATTACTGAGAAAATCATTGAGAATTCAGAAGATAAATTCTCAGAGGAGGAGGTTCGAAAGCCCCAATCATAGGTGAACGCTGAACCCCTCTGGTGACCAGAGACTTGGAAAGCAAAAGCCCACATACGGTGGCAATTACGATCTCATCATCTCAAACAAATGCAGCGCTCACAAGGGGGTGACGGACAGCCATTGAGGCGAGAAGCAGACTCCTGCCACCTCTGTGAGAGAACATTCCAGATCTTCACCTCTGCTTCACACCACCCACTCTTCATACAGGAACCAGCCCTGAGCTCCTCCCGACTCCTCCAGGATCCAGAAATGCCAGAGACCTCAGAGTTAAGATGGGCTCCTGGGAAAGGCTCAAATCAATGCGTTCTTCTGTGTAGCTAGTAAGACGTTTCCGAGGCACGGCGGTGAATTGAAAATGATTGTGCTTAGAAGTTAAGTTTGATTTTCCGAGGTAGGACACGAAGGCCCACACCCCAAGTGCAGTTCACGGACAGGATAAATGTCATGATGCTATTGCCAGGGAGGCAGCCCCAAATCCTCCCTGGCGTGGAACGGGTAGTTACTTGGGTCTAGTTGCTTGTGTTCGTGTATCTTTCCACACGCTCTGGTGCGTTCTGAGTGCTGTGTGGTAGCTGTGTGGGTGTCTCTACGTGTGGATAAAGCAAAGCTTCCACTTACTTTTCTTCTTTGATGGAAGGGAAGCGGTGGTGATTGTAGTGACTCAAGTGTTTATAGGCTTTCCTCAGAATCTGGTCGATGTTTTCTGGCAAATTATGTTTATCCAATTTCCTAGAATTGATTTAATTAAATGCTATGTTGTCAAATCATCCTGTCATATTTGTTAAAAAATTATTCTCAAGGCAAGTCTTCAATCAATGAACCCATGCTTTCTAAAGAATGGAGGAGATCTTAAAGGATCCCTCTCCTCTCTTTGTGCCTAATTTCCTGGGCGAATTTCCATGCCTCCTTAGCTTTCTCTTTGCAGGAAATATTCCTTTTCTTTTATCACTGCAGGAAAACTCTAGGGAAGTATCCTCAGGACCAGGCACACTGTGATCTCCTCTCTCTCTTCAGGACCAGGCACACTGTGATCTCCTCTCTCTCCTCAGGACCAGGCACACTGTGATCTCCTCTCTCTCCTCAGGACCAGGCACACTGTGATCTCCTCTCTCTCCTCAGGACCAGGCACACTGTGATCTCCTCTCTCTCCTCAGGACCAGGCACACTGTGATCTCCTCTCTCTCCTCAGGACCAGGCACACTGTGATCTCCTCTCTCTCCTCAGGACCAGGCACACTGTGATCTCCTCATTTTCCTCGGCAGGCCGGCAGGCCTGTGAGAAGCATCTGATTCAGCTGGGAACTTTTTTCACTTGCTGGGACTCTGATTACTCTGTTGGTAGCTTCATTGCCCCTTTGCTTCTCAGTAATAGATGTAGTAAATGGGGGTTACTTTAGGCCCTCCCCACAAAACCCCTAGTACCATCTCATCTAGGACAGGCCCTATAGCCAGTCCTAAGCCTTAAAACTCCCTCTCGCTGACAAAGGGCATCCTAAGAGAGGAGACGGTGTCCCGATCCCAGCCTGAGCTCAACTTCCCCAGACTACTTACGCTTTTAGTGAATTGATGTGGTAAGTGATGGAGAGACTCGTGGAATGCTTTTTCTCTTCCCTTAACTGATGGTCATCCATTAGCTCATGACGCACCTGTCCGGGAATGCAACTGCATGTTACTTTGCATTCAAATGAGGAACGAGAGATGCATTCAGATTTTGTGCCTACATATTTTTATTTCCCCTATAAAATTAATGTTTGTAATTAAGACAAATTCTCACTAAGTTTTATACATTTTTAGATATGATTTATGCAGATTCTTATACATCAAAATCGGCATGTTGTAGACGCTTTGGGGACATGGTGCTATAGCAATTACTAGTATTTCACAAATTTTCTGTGAATATTTTTTAAAAAATTGATGCTGTAACAAAAGAAATACTTAACCAATAGTAGTGAGAGGACTTTGCTCTTCCCTATAAGATGAACTGTCTGTTCTCTTCGTCATTTTTGCTTGTTTTGCTCACATATGTGTATGTTTTTATATTCCTCAACAAATGGACTTATTGAGGCTTTACGCATAGTCTCTGAATGATTGACAGCGCCACTCCTTGCCTTTCCTTGTAACGTGTCCGCTTACCATGACTGAGAACAGATGCCTGTACTTGTGTGGCACATGGGTTTTGATGAATGGTGCAGCTGTCAAGCAGAACTTGGCAGCATCCTCATTTTTTCCGGCTTGCAGGTAGCATTCAAGAAGTTCCCTGAACAACAGAAAACAGCAGACATTAGCCTCCTTAGCAGTCTTCTGCTGCAAATCTCTGAGAGCCAGGGTCTGGGCTTTCGCAAACTCTGTGTTTCACGAACTTTAAAAAAGCTTCCCAGGGAAGTGCCCTATCCCGGTCAGGATCCACAGCAAGGCCAGCAGGAGTGGAAGAAAACTACTGCTGACAGCACGGGGTGATTGGCATTTTAATTATCAAGGACATTTCCCGATGGCACTTTGAAGGCAGATCTCATTTGCATCAACTTTCTCTTAGTGGTTCTTCCAATTGGCCACAAGCAGGCGCCCCAAGACTGCAGACTGTGGTCTAGACTTGGGCCGACATCTTTGGTGCTGGGATCTACATTGTCAAAAACCCACTTGGTCTCGTGCTTGTAGAAAGATCCTGACAAAAACTGAGAGAGATCACCTCTTGGTCTAGCTGGCACAGTGACCAGGCATTTGCTGATAGTTTGTGGCTTCAGAGCAGTGACCTCCTCATGCTCAGGCACCTGGGAACCCAGATGTGATGCTCATATTGACACAGCTACTTGCCAAAGTGCCTACTAACACCAAAACCAAACAACAACAACAACCCTACTGCACTAAGGTTTTAAAAACATGGGCCAGGACCAGCGACTGAGTCCTGAGGAATTTCTAAGACCTGCTGCAATAGCCATAGATTCTAGAAAGAACGCCCTGACAAGTTAGGAACCCAGCCCCTTTCTCGGGAGAGAAAGAGGTTCATATGGCCTGAGTCACAATAAGCTTAGGACTTGCCCAGGACTTTTAAGTTCTATTGCCCCCACTCACATCATCAGCTCTGCCTGCCACTCCTTGTCCTCTTCTTCTGTCTGGTTTAACACGGCGATGATTTGAGAGAGGCTGGGGATCACAAATTGATGATATCCAGGCTTGAGAAATGGCCGCACCATGTTCCAGTAGAGAACAGAAGCATTGAACACCAAGAAGTAATACCTAGGCAGGGAGGGGAAATCAGAATGCTCAAGGCTAGGGCTGGGGCATCCTGTTTCCTGGACTGATTCAGAAGGGATGTGGAGGTTTGTTCCATCACCATCAGATGCAGATGCTTCATTTGACACACTTCTATCCAGCCTGCATCAACACCAGGATGAAGAGCTCCCCACAGCCCTGTTCCACACGAGCAGTGGCTGTCTCGTGGTGGTGATGACATGGTACCTTAGTCCACAAATTAACCATACCCCATGAAAACACAGTCATGAGCAAGGAAGGAAAGAGCGTGGAAAGCTTCCTGGAAGAGATGGCATCTTACCATGACCAAGAAGAAGTCCGAGACTCAGCCAGGAGCTGAGCGGACAAAAGATGGTCAGACACAGTGTGTTGCAGGTGGAAGCAAGGGACTGAAGGACAAACTCCATGTCTGAGCATAAACCCCTGAGGAGGTGATGAAGGTGTGTGGAGAGGTACTTCCCAAGTACCTCCCTCTGAGGGAGCCACACAGAGAAGCTTTAGGACTTTCTTACCAGAAGCCACTGTCTGGAGAGCCAGCCCTGCTATTCTATCACTGATTGATCATCAGACAGGCCATCACTGCTCATTACCCAGGAAGGAAGAAGGGAAACCAAGTGACCAGCAACCAGACTAGTAAATCGCAGTGACCCGCTTAGCCCAGCTATAGCTGTCTCCAAGACCCTTGCAGCGGATCATGACTAGGAACTGAAGGCTGTGTTTGGAAACATTCACTCTGCTGAGTTCTCTGGCTCAGGGTCAGCTCCTGACCCCTGGAGGGAAGGCCTATGGGGCTGGACCCTGGACCCTTGTATCTGTGTAGTGTGTGACCTGAGAAGGCTTTCAACAGATGAGCAGTGGGCATGGGCAAAATGAGTGAAAGTTCCTCTGATGGCAGGTGTGCCAATGCCAGTGTATGCTAAACTTAACTTTTCTATAGCTGAATTTGGGTTTGAGTGGAAAAAGACAGCCACCAACTGGAAATCTGTGTAGGGTTTCACAGACTCATAGCTGCAGAGACAAGAAGAGGGGAAGGGGTAAAGGACCACAATCCAACCAGAGGAGCCCCAGAGTGTGCTCTTCTCCCTCCAAAGTCAAGAATAAGAGGTACTGGGGGACGGATTGGGAAGGAGGCCATAGAGAAAACACTTTGACAGCCATCAACAAACCCCAACAAGTCCTAAGCATGACGAAGGGTGCTGCTTCTGGGAAGTCTGCACGAACATGGCTGGTTCTCCCAGGTAATAAGACAAGCCTGTGCCATGACTCCATTAAACACAAAACAGAAAGGAGAGGGGATGGATGGAGGGCAGCATAAATAAATAGCATCACTTGGTACCTTTGGGCACCAAAGTCTTATGCAATTCAGCAGAAGCAGACAGTTCCGCATGCTTACCTCGGTTCTCCCTTTGCGAAGTTTATAGCCTTCATGTACTGAGTCACACAATTCTCAAATTCCTCCTAAAAGAGCCCAGCGAATGCACAGGTAAGGCGCTTTTGCCACCCAAGCAGCCGTCCCCACGCATCTCCACTTCCGTCACCAAATGCAAACTGCTTGGCACCCCAGCTTCTGCACAGAAACCGCAGCTGGATGTGCCCCTGAGTGCCTGACTCTCCCAGCTCCCCCTCTGCCCAACTCAGGGATGGCTGTGCTAGAAGACAGAGAGGCCATAGCACTGCCGCGTGGGGGTGGGAGGTCAGACGGACTCATGCCAGACACTGCAAATGCTGAGTGGAGAGAAAAGCACAAATGGGAACTCTGACTGTTCTGCATCATTGTAGAGGAGAGAATGGTTCCTCAACTTCGTCTTGCTTAAAAGCCTCCTTTTTTTAAAAAAAAAATGTACATGCAATGGTGTTTTTTGCCTTCATGTATGTCTAGATGGGGGCATGGGATCCTCTGGAACTGGAGTTACAGAGAGCTGTGAGCCACCATGTGGGTGCTGGAATTGAACCCAGGTCCTCTGGAAGAGGAGGCAGTGCTCTTAACCCCTGAGCCATCTCTCCAGGCCAAAAGTCCCTCTTAAGACCTGACTTGCTGCTCCCCCCGGGGGTGCGGTGAAAACAGACGGGGATGTTCTCACCAGGTTTTCCTCTGACTGTGGGGCACAGAGCTGGGCCCTGCACAGGTGTGCTCGACCCAGAAACTGAGTTACAGGCCCCTTCACTTTGAAGTACATCTGGATGCAGTCGTCGCTCATCTTGGGCTCCCCCATCTGTAGGAGATTGAAGCCAGGGAAAGTAAAGCTTGGTCATCCCCGGTTCCCACAACACTCATCGGTGTCCCACCCATTCTCTTCTGTGCCATTAACACCCCAAAATGTGAGGGGGGGGCAGGTTCATTGTGTGCCAGTGCCGGCCAGGCCTGGGACTCCACCTTGAGTGCCTGCTCTGCACACAGCACGAACAGGTCCGGGCTGAAGCTCTCTGAGGGGTCGAACTCCGATTTTCCCAGGTTTGCGGACTTGATCAGCTCATAAGCTCGTCGCAGGGCAGCTGCATCTGTCGGGCAGAGGATCAGGAGAGGGGCCCAGCATGGGTGTGTCAGAGAGATACAGTCCCCAGAAAAAGCCTTCCTCTGGCACAGAAACACGGGTCTGAATTCCTAGTCAGGCTGCCCACAACCCTCCCCACCGCATTTTGTGTCACTCTCCTGGGCTCAAGAGATTCCCATCAGCAGAGCTAGGATGAGACCCACCTTGTTGGTTCTGGGCACGGGTCAGTTCCTGCGTGATAACCAAATCCATGGCGCCTAAGGCCCACAGCCAGACAGCGACTTCGCTGCTGTACCAGTAGCGGTTGGTTGCCAAGAGACGGATCCAGACTGAGGACGCGGGAGGTCGGGGCGGGGCTACACTTGGGGGGGGGGCAAGCGACTCCGGGAGTAGAGAGGGGAAAGAGGCGGGGAAGGAAGCAAGTAGGGGGTGGGGCGGGACTGGCGGACACCGAGTATGGCCAGGTCAAGAACTTTTGAGTGTTGAATTGGTACCAACGCCGTGTTTTCTTCAGTTTCTCGCCAGGCTGCGCTCACCTCCCATCCACCCATCCATTCTTCAGGTCCCACTTTGTCGAGTTAGGGAAAATATAAGTTCTTCACAAGACCTCCCTGTTATGGGAGAGCGCGGGTTGGACGCACATCCGCAAGGATCTAACAGAGGATGTCTTGAGGAGCAGGAAGGAGGGCTGTTGGGTACTAGCGAACAGGGAGGCTGACAGTCTGGGAAAGAGTTCCCCTTTCTATTTTCAGGTGCCACCTGTGGCAAGTCTACTTGTGACATCGATCTAAGCCTTTAGGGATGTGAGGAGTGAAGACTGAGCAGATCTGCCTGTAGCTCCCGTCTGGGACAGAAGCTCCATTCCAAGGGATCGGAGCAGTCGTGGAGTCAGGAAAGGAGGGAAGATGCCTTCTATGCTCTCTAGGGCCCTTAGGCGAAGAAGACTCTCAGAAGACTCCAAATAAGACACAGTAGTCTTGGAGGTCCTAGTTGGGCAGAGCCCCGGGTTATTGTTGGGCTTGTGCTTCAGCAATGGTGCGTGGGCAGCGATTGAGACCCCTGGAGCATCAGGTGAGCAGGCGCATAGGCAAAAACAAAGCTGGCTCTAGAAGATCGAATATGCATTTAGATCGGAGTGCAGGGCAGGACAAAAGCATCCAAGGAAGGAGCCGGAGTCCTCACGGCCACGCCTCCAGTGACCTATTTCCTCTAGCCTGGAGGAATCCAGAGCCTCTCAAAATAGTGCCACCTTCTGGGGGCTATGAGTCAGCACATGTACCCCTGAGACCTTAGCAGGTACAAACGGAAAAACCACAAAGGGAGAAACAGACAAATGTGTCTTCAAAAGCAAAGCCTTTTGAACTTTGAAATAGGCTGTTAGGAAAATAAAAAGGTAGAGAACAGTTTGGGAGAGAACATTCGCAGTAAAATCTCAGATACAAGATCAAGAGTTCAACAGATGAATCATAGCAAGTTTAAAAGCTGCTGAAGACTTGGATAGACACGCGGCAACGTGAGATACATGATTATCCAGCCAGCACAGAATGAGTGCTGACGTTGTCACTAATCAAAAAAGACAGCACCAAGAGATGACTCCCATGTACAAACCCATTAGTGCAGCTAAAATCAAGAAGCCTGGGAGGACAAACAGCTGCATTTGCCACATAGCTGGTGGGAATGTAAAATGACAACCGTGCAGGGAAACCATTAGCTCCATGTAAACTGAGGCATGTACTTGCCAGATGACCCAGAAATTCTCCTCACATGTGCTTGCCCTGAGGGATGGATGCATCTATCCTTTGAAGTCCTGTAGAGAGTGTTTGTGGCTGCTTTATTCATGATAGCCCGAGGCTAGAAATGACCCAAATAGCCAACGAAAACCTCACAAAGGATGGCCAGTTACACAATGGGCTATTGCTCTGCTATAAGGGAAACAGAGGAGGAGTTGATCTGGGAGAGAAGGTGAAAAGGCTGGAAGGGGCAGCAGAGCAGAGCCCTGACAGAGACCAGTCCCTGGTTTCACTTCACTAGAGTGGGACAGAGCTGAGCAAGCAGGTCTCATGAAACCACAACCTATGGGTGACCATCAGCAAGCAACCCACAAGCCCTTCTGCTGAATCAGCAGGCCCCAAAAACCCTTCTGCTACATCAGCAGATGCCCCCCCCCCAGACTTCTGCATGCTAAAGATAGCTTTTCCTACCCTGCTGCTGGAAGGTCCCCAACCACCAGGACCTTCCACCAATCAGCCCCTATACTAATCTTTCTTCCACTAGTCAGCCCCAGATTAATCCCTCCTCTCTGGAATTCCCCAAACTCCACTCAAAAGGAGCTTGTGACCTTCTTTGGGGGTCAATTTTTTTGCAACCCCATGGTTGTTGGTCTTCTTTGGGGGCTTTTTCTCAGACCCTAATAAAGGGAGATGTGGGGGGACTGGAAGGAGCAGAAGGAAGAGAAACTGCAGTGGAGGTATAATGTATGAGAGAAGAATAAAAGTTAAAAAAAAATGAACCTTGGCAGGCAGCAATACCATGATGAGTTCCAGCAATGTGGAGACAATGGGCCCAGACCCAAGTGTGGTATGTGTATGTTGGTAAACTGTGACAGTTTCAGCTTGAGAGGCTAGGGTGTTACATTCAGACTGACTGTCGGCTAGGATTGATGGTGAAGGTCTTCGTGGTACACACATGGTACATGGTCACCAGACCTCAGAGGTTGGGATTGGTCTCTTAGCTGGCAGCATCTTGGTTTATGTTCTTGTTCCCCCCATGAAAGAACCAAACAAAACCCGAAGCCAGAGAGGAACCCCACCTGGAGGGAGTGCAGTGGGGCCTGGAGTGGGGAACCCCACCTGGAGGGAGTGCAGTGGGACTGGAGCTCCCTAGGGCCCTGGGCAGGTCAAGGACTGAGATTTCTATCACAGGGGCTTACACTGGGAAGCTGGGGCATCTCTAAGGTACTTTCTTACTTTCTAGAACTTGGGTATTCTGAGGGTGAAGGTCTGTTGGGGTGGCCACCGAGGTCTGGGGGACACAAACATGATTACAGGATGTGGAGGAGGTCATGGCTCCAGCTACTGCCTTGTGTCATCCGAGCTTTGTCTTTCACAGGTCCAACCAGGGAAGAGATTGGAATCCAATACTGAAGTGTGGGTGCTACAGAATACAGGCTTCTTCTGCACCTTCATGAAGCAAGAAAATGCCATGGACCATCTATATGTGGGTGTATAATAAAGTTGGGTATGGCTGATACAATTTTGAAACTTAAATGTCACATTTTCCCAAGGGTCCCAGAGCAGTATCCCACCCTAGAGACAGAAGCCCCAAGTCCCTCTAAGTTGACCATCTCTCCATTCCTAAGATGACACTGTTATGAGTCTTTGCTTATTCATAAAGATTCTCTGCAGTGTGTACACTGCAGTAAATATAAAGATATTTACTCCCACCAAGCAACCATCGCTCACGCATTATGTAGCAAGATCTCGGTTTCCAAATCCAAGCACATCAAATATTGAAACTCATTTCTCTGGCTACATAGTAGCTATAAATATGAAGACTGCAACACAAAATACTTTCTCTGACTACATGTGCCTCATTTTGCCACAGATCACTCAAGTCAGCCTTTGACTGCAAGGGTGTGCGACTGTGGGGTTCTTTGTGTCACCCCTGAAACTCACGTCCCCTTCTGGCAGGTGCCACCCACCGTCCTGTGTCTGCAGAGATAGAGCAGCGACTCCTGGCTGACAGCAGAGACCCTGGTGTCAGGCTCTTCCGAGGCGGGGCCTCCTGGGACTGGGGTCTGCACGTTTTTATTCAAGTTGTTCCTCATACTCCTCTCTGGCTCTCAGATGCCCAGGTGCCACTGGCACCCATCTATAGCAGGGTGTCTTTAACATCCTTCCAGGCAGTGCTGAGGTCAGTATCGAACAGGAAGATAGTAACCAAGCTTTCTGAAATTTCTGTGGGATATGTTTTCCTCCACAAAGAGGACATTCCCACCTTCTCTAGACACCACTGGGTGTCCCACAAGTTAACCTTGGGCGGTGTTGAGTTGGCATGGGGGCCTTAAGCTATGGCAGTGTTGCAAGGTTCTCTGCTTCTAAGGAATGAGCCCCAGGAGTTCCTACACAACCATCTAATGTGATTACAACTCCCCGACTCCTTGAAGGTCCAGTATTTTACCAGAGCTCAGTATATCCAAGGGAGCAGACACATAGACTCTCCTGCCCATACCAGCTGGTGAGCAAAACTCCAGAAGGTGGACACCCAAAGTACATCTGGAATTCTAGCAATAGCAAGAAAGGGCAGGAGGGACACTAGCTACTCTCGGAAGACTGTGGTACCACTGTCTCCTGAGGGGTTTCCAAAGTTGGGGAGGGCAGGTCTACAAGGAAAAGTAACTCCCCCAGGAGGACACAAAGGTACCCCCTGATCCAAAACATTGGTTCTTTTCCTCTGGACACAGCCCATCCAAACTGCCTAAGATTTAACCACCACCTGCACATGTCTCCACTGGTGGGCTGGAGCTTATCCCCGGCTGCATGTCCCCTGGAGGAAATCGATGGGCTGCTGGTCTGCACCTCCCACATGAGGAAGAAACCGCCATGGGGAGTGAGCCCTCCATTCACTGCAGGCAGCAGCCTGTGGCAGCTTTTCCTGGGTGTGGGCTCACTTTGAGAACCACTGAGTCTGCTTTATGATGGGATGAGAATTCAAGCATGAAGTGTGGGCAGAACACTGGGCTGCAGTGACCCTAAGTGGGCACAGTCTGATCAGAGGCCATCAGGAGATGTGCAAATCGGATCCATGGCCTGCTCCAGAGGAGGTCCCGTGGAGGTCACGATGGGCTTGGAGGGGATGCTAAGCCCATCAGTGGGTCCTCCAAGCCATCTCCTGTGTGTGCTGAGTGTACATGTACGTGTGATTGTGTAAGTTAAAGGCACATGTGTGAGTGCAGGAACATGACTGTGAGTCGTACGTGTGCGTAAATGTGATTGTATGTGTGATTGTAGTTATGTGAGTTGTTTATGAGCGTTGAGCAAGTAATGTGTATGAGCACAAGTAGGTGAGTGTATACAGTGTGCGATGTAAGTGTTCCTGAGTGTGTCTATAAGAGTGTGCATATGACCTGCTGCTGGCCCAGGAAGCAGAGGTACAGACCTCCTACCCTCAGATGTTACCAGAGCATGTGTGTGGGACCAGGCTCTGGGTGTTGATCAGAGGACAGACCAAGCCTATACTGCCTGGTTCCTGCCAGGAAGAGGAGGCTGATGACTTTAAGAAGTGTGAGGAGAACACAGAGCAGGAGAAAATGACAACTTAGCTTCCATCTTTGCCTATCTCAAGGAACAACCTCAGAACAGAAAGGACATTGCCTCCCTGGGCAGATGGCTTCCTGCACTTCCCTGGAGGGCCATGGGAGGGCTCTGTAACCCCACTTTGAAAACAGTGAAGCATTACAACATCCTGGCAATCCAGCACCCCAGCTATCCTAAAACCCTAACATCCAAATTTCTTCAGCATGCCAATATCACCAGCATTCCGGCATCCGCAGGATCTCAGCATCCCCATTCTAGCTTTTCAACATCTCCAGCATCCCAGTGTCTCCAGTATTCACCATCCCAGCACACAACAACCCCAACATCCGGTATCCCCAGCACCCAACACCTGGCACCCCAGCATCCTGAGTACCCGGGGTGTCTCTAGCACTAGAAACTTCTCAGAATCTCCAGGAAATGGTCCTATGGCTTCTACCAACCTGGGTCTTTCTTCATTGACCAAACTTGTCCCTTTTGTCTCTGATATGTCAGCACCCCTTCACAAAGGAATATGTTCAAACAGGCCACAGAAACCTTCTACTGCGCTTTCATTCCAGTCAGTCAGGTGACACACGGGGCACCAGTTAAACACGATATCACGTAACGGATGATATTTTAGTACCGCGCAAGCATATGTAAGGATTCTATGGAAATGCTAAACGGCTTATTCATTATTTAGCTGACATTTAGACTTTACTTGGCTTCCTGTGTTTGCATCTGAGAGTGTGCAGCTGTCGTCCTGTGCTTCTTGCCTCATCTCTGCATCCCCCAGTCACAGCGTGGCTCAGGTGACCTTGCACATCTCTTCTGTTCTTGTCCACGGAAGTGGCAATGCATCTCCACCTGTCTTCCGCACTTTCTTCCACCTCAGCGCATTCCATATACTCAGCATCATTTACCAAGGGCCCACGTGGCAGTCGTGCAGCTATGGCCACTTCAGATCAGGGATTCTTAGCCTCAGCACGGAGACACTCTGGACCACATAGTCCTTTGGAGAGTGCCATGTGCATAACAGGATGTCAAATGGTATTAGCTGTCAGGAGCACTGCTTTCCCGCCTGGGTTACAGCACCCCAAAATGTTTACAAACGTGCATCTCTTGGGGTAGAACAGCAGTAGAGACCTCCCAAGTTATCTCCATATCTCTCATCTATTTTTGTTTGTTTTAAACCATTTTAACTTATTTTATTTTTAAAAATTATAATAATCACATCATTTCCTCCTTCCTTTTCTTCCCTCCAAATCCTCCCATTTACCCCTCCTTGTTCATTTCAGATTCATGGTCTCCCCCATTAATTGTTGTTACATGCTTATATGTACACACACACACACACAGAGAGAGTCATAAATACAACCTGCATAATGTTACTTGTATGTTTTCAGGACTGACTATTTAGTATTGAATAACCGATTGGTATACTCTTCTGGGGAAGACTGTCTTTCTCCTGTTCTCAGCATTCCCTAATTGCCTGTAGTTCTTTGTGTAGAGTTGAGGCTTCATGAGCTACCCCCCGCCCCCATCCAGCGTACCATGTCTATCGATGTTGTCTTGCTCAGCTCCTGTTTATGCAGTGGTTATGAGACTATGGGTATAGCTTCTGGCATTTACTAGGAGACACACTCTCAAAACAAACCTCCTGGCCTGACTCTTATGATCTTTCTGGCCCCTCTTCTGCAATGTCCCCTGAGCATTAGGTGTGGGAGTCACTCTGTAGATTTATCTCTCGGGACTGGACTCCACAGCTCTCCGTTTCAACTGATCGTGGTTTTCTGCAGTGGTCTTCGTCTGCTGCAAAGAGAAGTTTCCTTGATGGGGGGTAAGAACTACACTTACCTGTGGGTATAAAAGCAAACATTTAGAAAGTAGTCAGGGATTTTGCTGGTTTGGTTAAATAGTGGCTATAGGTTCTTGTCTAAGATCCATGGCTTTCCTAGCCTTGGGTAGTTAGCTAGGTTTCCAGTACCAGGCATGATTTGCCTCCTGTTGAGCAGGTCTTACATCCGACTAGACAGGAATTGGTTCCCATCAAGGTATGCATGCCTACTGCACCCCTAGGGTTACCAGAGTGTGCTGGTCACTGTGGTTCATGGGTCTCACAGCTGGGTAGGATGCTAGTTGCTTCCTTCATTTGGAAGCTTGCATGGTGCCTTCTGGTACCCTAAGAGGTAGTCCTCATGGAGGAGGTAGAGTTCAGTTCCAGCTCAGGGGCCTCTGGACCCGGTGTCTGAAGGGCATGTGTTACCTTCAGCAACAGGAACTTACCTTTCTTGTCTGGCCTCCCATCTGTTTTAAGGGAGTAAGAACTTTCCCCCTTTCCTCTTAGGTTTAGTATCTGGGGCCCTAGAAATGAAACCAACAAACAACAGAGAATTGGGATACACATTTTATTTGATATTAATATTTTAATTTTTGTGCATGCTTAAGGGTCTCCTGAGGAGAGAAAGGAACATGAGGCTGCAGCTGGGGAGGTCCTAGTGCCTGCAGCATCTCAACAGAGGGTTGAAGTGTGGAAGCAGGAGACTCAGGAAAGGGGCCCTGGGGAGTAAGCACATGGGAGGAGGGAGGTTACTTAAGATAGTCTGTTGTCTGCTGTGCGGTAAGGTGAGACAGGAGTGGACGGGGCTTACCTTGTACCTCTTTCCTGGTTTCCTTTTGTGCACCTTAATCCTCTGGCTACCTTGTCTTTCTGTCTGTCAGTCCGTCAAGGAATTTGCAGAGTTGAGGTGTCACAGGCCCCTGTGCATCTAAAATTTTGTCTCCATGGCTCAACCGCTCCCCACTTCTGTGATGTATTGATTTCTATTTCCTCTGACAAGGAACAACAGGGCTGCTGCCTCACACCCAGTCTACACAGGATGCTGTCAAATTCACTGAGTATAACCAGTGTAATGGGGAACATGTTTTCTGCAGCTCCCACAGGAGTCCCAACTTGCATTTGTTTGCACTAACCAGGGCGTCTTTCTCTGCGTGTCGGCTGTTGTCGTGTTCTGTCAGCAGGGCACTGTGTTCTACGGGTAATTTCCGTTAGGCGCCTGGCAAGTTGTGAAGACTGTCAGGGACTTTAAAGGCTAAGGAAACCACCACTTTGTGATATTAATTCAAAGTACGTCTAGGGCTTTGGTGTTATTTTCTTTGATTTAGCTTACTTTGATTTCTGTCAGCCAGAATTTTAAAAATTACATGTAGCTGAGGTAATCTGGCCGTTTCTGTCTCCCAGAAAGACCTGCCTGGTTTCAACCCTCCAAGAAACTCCCTCTGCCCTCCCATAGTTCAGGAATTCCAAGGTCTTGGACAAACCAATTGATTTAGGAGTGAGGAATAAGACAAACCTGTTCCCATACACACTGTCCTGGTGAGGACTGCTCTGGATTCTTCCCGAGTCTCTGTGTAAGACACCACCACGCTGTAGTGTGCCCTGATTTCTTCTCCGCTCTCTGGGTAAAGCTCTCACACACACACTGGCTTGTGTATTCTGGTCTTGTTCCTTCTTGGGTCTCTGTGAAAGGCCCACACATGCTGGCTTGTGTGCTATGGTCTTGTTTCTTTCTTGGTCTCTGCAGGCCTCACACACGCTGGCTTGTGTATTCTGGTCTTGTTTCTTTCTTGGTCTCTGCAGGTCTCACACACATGCTGGCTTGTGTATTCTGGTTTGGTTTCTTCCTGCATCTCTGTGTGGGGCTCACACACACTGTTTTGTTGTTCCCATCTCCAATATGTTTCTGCATCTGCTTTGCCAGGCCGAGCCTGGGCTGTCTCTGTTCTTAGCATCTTTCAAGCCCATATTTGCATGTTTATGTAAATGCTGAGTCATCTGGTCTAGTTAAAATATATCTATAGAAAACACAAAACTGAAAACACTCCATGACATTTCCTTTAGGATGAGAGAGACTCAATTATAGATTGACTGACCACCCTGAGGTGGGGACTCCTGCTCCAGGACCCCACGTGGTGTTCCGTTTGCCTTCCTTACATGCACTTTGCTGATCTTGCATGGACTTTGAGGCTTGATTTGGTACAGAAGCTCATTCCCCCATTTCCTTTCAAGCCCCACCTTTGAAATGTGCTCTTCCTGTGTTTCTGTGCCGTTGTGCTGGGTTCAGAGGCCACGACTGTGCTCCTAGAAGTTTCCTGGATTCTACGAGATGGGGCTTCTGCTTTTCAATCTCATGTAGCACAGGTGTGTGTACATGTGTGTGGTTGCATGTGTACATGTACTGGTGCACACATACATAAGAACAAGTGTGTGTATCTCTAATTGAAGGTCACCTTCGGGGTAGCACTTCTGCCCTGGGGGAGCAGCCAGGTGAGACAGTAGATCAGTGTCTGCGCAGATCACTTGAGACTGTACCCAACTCTCATCAGAGGGAATGAGGGTGATGCCATTGGAGTCCTGTTTCCCCTTTCCCTGTGCTCCCCTCTAGCTACTGGTCTACTTCCTTCAGGGAGCATCCATATGGGCTCATAACCTGACAGTTTAGTTCCACTATCAAAAGTGACTGGGTGAAAGCTACAGGGAAAGGGTGGGACCCACTTGTGGCCAAGAAAACAACAAGGGGGCTCTTCCATTAGTGCAGGGAGCTGGGTCCTCCATCCCTTCAGGGTCTCTTTAGCCTGGGAAACATTTGTGTTGGGTTTATGAGACATGTACAGGGTTTGAATGAGTGGGAGATGGGGGTTGATGTCTAGTAGATACTCAGAAATGAATTCCAATGACTTGGAATATTTTTCATGCCTCTGGCTTTGCCCCTTGGGCTTCTGACTACAGAGGCTCCAGTTGGTTGCCTCCATGCTCAGGGTATTCTTAGTGACTAACCTTCAGGAAGACAGAACCCTGACCAACTACCACCCAGCTCTTCAGGCCATCCCCCTAGGCACAGGCCTTATGCTATTCTTGGGAACTCAGCACAGGATCTCACAGCCTAGGAACTGAGGTCAATTCCTATTTTCCTAGCATCAGGGCCCAGCTGGCAGCTGTTTAAATGCAGGCCCAGGTGGCTGTGACTGGGTGCCCTGATCTGAGAGGAAGATGTCACAGTTCTACCCTCTAAGCAGGAAGAGACTAAAAGTAAGGGTATGGATCATCACCTCACCACCTGATGACGGCCAAGCAAAGGCCATGCTGAACTTTCGTGCTTGGGGCAGCGGACCCTTAGACACTTAGTTGCCATCAGCCTCAGCGGGGGCCTCTTGGAAAGTGATGGAGAGGGTCCTGTGGTACTCACACTCCTCCCAACCCCAGAGAATGTGTAGGGAGTCTTAGGGGCTTCTTTTGAGGACGTAACCCCAACTGAACATTGGGGGAGAATGGCAGGGGGCAAATCTGTCCCTGTAAGACTGGTCCAGGGTGCTCCTTGAATACACAACCTGGAGGAGGCACAGGCTAGACTGCCTTTGGAGCTTATATGTCCTAGCCTAGGGGCTGCCCTGGCCTTGCCTCTGACATCATGGGACTGGGACTGGAAATGTATAGCTGTTCCAACAACAGTGGACAATTAAACCCTTCAAGGAAGCATCTTGCAACTCCATTAGCTGCGCCACTTGCCTGCTTGTTTCTTCAGAGGGTAGTCACCTTGTGTGTCCTGGATCCTCAGCCCTCAGGGAAATCTTGCCCTTCGAATCTTCTAGTTATGTGACAAAGGCAGACTGGCATCATCCACGCCTCCATATCCAAGGATCTCACCCTCATATCACCTCCGAGGTCTACCAAGATCAGGGGTGTATGGAACTAGCTCTTACCTCTTTAATTAATCCATTTATATTAATCTGTGTATCACTATGAGGCTGTGACTTATAGGTAAGGGTCTGGGTCCTCTTCATTTGGCCACTACATGGCATCTCCTTGACTCCACTTACTCTCTTTATATATTTCTGTTTGGATTTCCTGCCTGACTTTACTCTGCTAAGCCATTGACCAAAACAGCTTTATTCACTAACCAATAAACGCATCACCTATACAGAAGGACATCTTACATCATTGGGGGCACTTGCCTCATGGAGAGGGGACTTCCTATGGAATTCAAGGTGACTCTCCAAGGAATCATGGTCAAGTGTGTGGTGGCACCCATGAAGACTTGGAACACTCAGTAGGGATGGATCATGCCTCTTTTGGGACTCTAGAGTGTGGAGGGTCCACCCAGGTATGGCACGGTAGACAGGTGACTCCTGAGATGGCCTTGGGGGCCACTGTTGGACCCCATGCAGGCTGTAATGGATAAGCTGGCAGGTGCTGGCAGAGGCTGGGCAACCTTAGGAGCAGCCATGCCAAGATGGGTGTTTGGGATGGGAGAGGCAGGACTACAGTACTGATCTGCAGGAAGCCTCAGGAGGTGGTGGCCAGGTTGTCATGACCCTCTAAGAACATCTTTGTAAACACTGGTCCCTGGGGCTTCTGGTTATGCCAGCCTAGGCTCTGGGTCCTTGGTGCTGCCTCCCCAACCCCTGTGTGCTGCTTTTGCTAAAATCTGAAGGTGTCCTGATGTGGGTGGATACTATACACATGGCCTGGATCTCTTTGATCACATGACCCAAGTGGGTACGCAGCACGCTCTTCCTGTCTAGCCAGATGAAACTTTCCGTGGGGCTCACTTCTGGAAGGATGCTTCCCACTAGACTGGAGACACAGGTCACCTTCCCAGCCGATGATCCCATCTGTGGTCCCAGGCTCTCATCTCAGGCAAGACCTGAATCAGTTAGGTTCTCAGAAGAAGTGAAAATCAAGGTGACCTCCTCAGGTTTCTGTACTGCCCGGTTCCTGCAATTGTTAAGTCCTGAAGAAATCACACAGAGGTCCACATTAGTTATAAACTGATTGGCCCATTAGCTCAGGCTTTTTATTAACTCTTATAACTTATATTAGCCCATTATTCTTGTCTATGTTAGCCACATGGCTTGGTACCTTTTTTGGCGAGGCAGTCACATCCTGCTTCTTTTGTGGCTGGGTTGTGACTGCATACTAGGACTTCCTTCTTCCCAGAATTCTCCTGTTCTCCTTGACCAGCCTCTACTTCCTGTCTGGTTGTCCTGCCTATACTTCCTTCCTGGCTACTGGCCAATCAGCATTTATTTAAAATATGATTGACAGGATACAAACATTGTCCCACAGCACTCCTCCCTATAGGGCTACTGTCTTCTCAAGGCTAGGCCAAGTGAAGTAGGTATTTTTAATTTACAATGTGAATAGTCTGAGTTAGAACCTCCCTGCTTAGTGATCATGGGGTCAGGTGAAGCCATGCCTGACCCAAACCCAGGAGGGACAGGGTAATGCACCATCTGACTGTAGCCACGATGTCCATGGTGTCCTAGGGGTACAGCCACACAGTTCATCTATGTCTCTCACAGGGCTGCTGTATGGGATGAAGAAGGCATGAGCAGAATGTATCTAGAGTTGGGAGTGGGGCTAGGTGGGGGGATGGGAGCTCCTGACACACAGTTCCTATAGGTCCTGTCACATGGATATTCCCGTTCTTAGTAAAAGGAGTTCCCATCTAATCATCCAGCTTGAGCCCCTGGCCTTTTCTCGTAGGCAGCAAGGCCTCCAAGAGCTCACTGGGGTTCGGTTCCCTACATTGTTAGCATCACTACCATTAACATCACTGCCTTCTGCTGCAGGCAAGGGTCAGGTGTGTGCCGGATGCTGAGGACGATGTCTTGCCAAGGGACCTCTGCTCCTTCGTGCAGGTCTGGAGGCCCTGGGCCTGAGCCACACTCCCTTGTACGCCACACGCACCCCTAAAGTAAAGTCCTCGCTCATGTGTCCAGACGTGGGTCTAGCAGTGACATTATCAGTGCAAGAGCAAAGCCAGCCAGAACCGTGCTTCCCAGAGGATGGGGAGAAGTGTCAGGGGCCAGCCCATGGCTCGAGTCTAGGACTTTCATGCTTAAGCCTTTAAAAGGGTAGAAAAGATGGTTTTGCTAGTTAGTGTTATCAGTGAATGTCTTGGGAAATCTGGAAATGTTTTGACTGAGGTTGGCTTTAGTTCCATCTCTATGGGCTTGAGGAAGAACGAAAGGCTGAAATGATAGCCCACCGGAAACGTCACACTTCCTGCACAACCAAAACCAAGGCCTTAAGGACGTTTTTTAGGCAAAGCTCCCCCATCCTTGGCTTTACTTTGAGAGTCCTTCTGTATCGCCCCTTCTCCTGAGTATGTTGGCATGCATGTGAGCAAATATGTGCAAGCATGTCTATGCAAGTGTAGGTACATGCATTCCATGTATGAATATGGATGTGGTGTGTGTGTGTGTGTGTGTGTGTGAAGACACATGCACAAATGTGAGCGTGTGTGTATGCAAGTTTGTGAACATGTGGTTGCTGGCCATGTATAAGTATATGTGACCATGGATGTGAATGTGATAGACAGTTTCAGTTGTCACCTGATGCAACCTAGAAGCCCTGGGAAGGGAATCTCCGTGAGGAATTGTCTAGATCACGTTGGCTTAAGGGCACATCTGTGGGCATATCTTGATTGTATGACCTGAGATGGGAAGACCTGTCTACTGTGGGTGGCATCAATCCCTAGGAAGAAGATCCCGGACTATGGAAGAGTGGAGTGAGTGACGCGAGCCCCAGCATGCATGAATGTATTCATTCACTGCTCTCCGCTCTTGACTGTCAGTGTGGCAGGACCAGCTGCTTCACGTCTCTGCCACCTTGGCTTTCCGCATGGCAGATGGTAACCCAGAAATGTGAGCCTATTTGGGTTTATTTAACCCTTTCTCCCTCAAGTTGCTTCTGTCAACAGCAAAGGAAATGAAACTAAGACAGCAAACATGGATGTGGTGCACACAAGTGTACGGAAGTGCATACCTTGTGGGTGTGACTACATACCAGTGTGCGTAAGTGTGTGTATGAGTGCATGTGAGTAGGTGGGTGGGTCACACTGGGATACATGAACACGAGTGTATAAATGTAGGCATGTTTAGGGGCTATGAGTGTGGAGTACCTGTGACTGTGTGGTATGCAATATGAGTGTGGGGATGTGAGCGTTTGTGTGCACATTTGTGTTCCGGTGCGTGTGAGGTTTCCACTTCTTTGTATACACATACATAACTGAGGCAGATACTCTGTGTTCACACCTCCTTAGCTAATGTCACTTGAGGTGGCCCTGTCACAGACAAATGCCTGGCACATCAGCTCCAAGCCAGGCAGGAGCCTTCTGAGGAGGTGACACCAGGCCTTTGGAAAGCACCTGGGCGGTACTGGAGGGATGCTGTGCCTATGAATCTTCTCTCCAATGGACTGGAAAATGGAAGGGGCTCCTGTGTCCATCTGAAACAATGGCATCATGAGGGTCCTGGGAAGAAAGTGTCTCCCTGACAGCCTTATTATGGCAAAGCAGGAGAACCTTTCACTATTTGCTTAAATATTCATAGAAGTATGAAAATTTAAGCATTAGTAATTTGTTCTGTATTCATTATTTATTAAGCTTATTTTTCCTTTTGGCAAGACGATCCTAATCTTTTCCCAGAAAACAATGGGCAAGATGAACAGCCCTGGTATCTCGAGCCACTGAAATTAAATTTTAAACGATTTCCCTGTCTAATGTGAGAACAAAATAAAGATGTTTGCGAATGCAGGCAGGCTGGAAGCAGAAGGTGGTCGAGCGCCTCCTTTCACGAAGGTAAATTTCATTCCGATAACTCCCGGGATTGAGCCTGGGGCTGATTTAAACCTGGATTGTATCTTCATTTCCCCGGGGATTTCCCAAAGCCTGCTAATTTCACATCCCTTTCTGCTGCTCTGGTAGGGTGTATGCAGGGAGAGACAGCTCTGTCACCTTCGGAGGACCCGAGGAAGCCTCTCGTAGATGGACGGACATGGCCCCAGGGCGGCGGATTGAGGAGCTCACTGCACCAGCCGAACCAGCTGCATTGGAGAGCTGCCCTAGCTCCCTGGATAGACTCTCCATCATCAGGAGGAATGGCCATGGGAACCTATGGGCTCTGGTTTCCCGGGCTGCAGCAGCGATGGGGGACTGAACGCGGCACACATCTATTCCCACCTCAATCCATGTGCCTGAAGCCTAAAATCCCATGTCAGCAGAGCGGCACCATTGGAACGCTCCAGAAAAGGTAGTCCCTCTCTTGAAGTCTTTGTTCCATCTTCCAGTATGCCTGTCTGGTTTCACACGCCTCTCACAAAGACACCAACCATTCCACCTAGGGCCAAGCCTAAATCCAAACCGCTCTCACCTGAGCTGCTCTCTGAGCAAATCACAGCACAGAGCAGGAGCTCCACCTCCTAGCACGGTACAACTCACCCTCCCAGGGATCGCGCACTTGCAAAAGTGGGCTTTAGAACTGCTAAGGGCTTCGTCTGGGCCTCATTTCAAGATTTTGATAAAAAGGAGACCTGACTGCAAGATGACAGAAACACAAACAAGATGCTGGTGTGAACAGGTCCCCAGTGATGCCAACCATTTAGGCTTGCTGGCACAGGTGGGAGAAGGTAGGGGTCCCAGCTGAATGAGGTCCCAGCTTTTCATGGACCTCATTCAGCCTCAAGAACCAACCCTCCGTGACAATTCTGCGCTCTGAGTCTGTGCTGAAGAAACTCCTCCCAACAGAGTCAGAAGGAGTCCTAGCCTTAGGTTCTGCAAACAACACCTCCACATCCCTATTATAGGAATCTTTCTGCACTCTCCTCTCATCCCAGGAGCCTGTAACCTGACTCTGCAAGTCCGGCATCAGGGCTAAGCCAGCTATTCATAATTTTTACAGACGTAGAGAGACAATTTGACAAGACGTAAGAAGGGGACATGAGACAATAGAAGTAGTTGCTAATTGTGATTACACTGTGAAACTTCCCCCTGAAGAGCCTGAATCCAACCCTCCCATGAGACCAGTGTAGCCAAAGGCTCAGAGATTGCAGCTCACTTGCAGTGTCTGGGATAAGGCAGATGCTGCTCACAGAGTCCAAGGACTGGGATTTCAGAGTCACAGAGAGTCACACAAAGGACCTCAAGGCTCACCAAGGACTCCTACTCAGGAGGGGCTCCTGAGGTGGCTTCTTATAACTTACTGGTCTGCCCCCACAGCCCACCTCGCAAGTGCGTGTGTGCATGCGTGCACGCGCACATGGGTATGTGTTTGAGATCAGGCTGGTAACTGAACGTGCTACGCCAATCTGCTGCTAAACACTTCATGGCTACATTTCCAAACAGGGGCATATTATTTAATAACCCAAAGTATACTTATCAAAATGAAGGAAATTAAAACCAGAGAAATAACTACTGCAAATTAATTCAGATGCCACCAGATGTCAAAGTGTTCTCACCTTTCCCTACATTCCGTGTCTAGTCTAGGATCATGTGACTGATTTTATTTTATTTTCATATCCCTAATTTTGAATTGTGGACTTTCTTTTTAGCCCTGCTTTGTATTACTGGACTTTTGCTTTGCAGAGTTCAGGCCAACTATTTTGTGAGGGACGAGTGTGAGCTGGCATTCAGACTTTCCATCTCATTTCATTAGAGTTGGGGGTAAGTTGTGCTTTTCATGAAATCTTCCAATTTCATTTTATGGTATGCAATTTTTAAAATTTGCTATAGAGTAATTTAACATACCCTCTGACTTCTCTTGATCATACTTATCTTTTTAAATAACTAAACTTTGGGGCTGGAGAGCAGCCCATGGGTTGCTTTTCCAGAGGACTTGAATTCAGGTCCTAGAACTCACCTGGTGTTCTCAACTGTCTAACTCCTGTGCCAAGGATTCATGGCCTCTTTCCAGCCTCCTCGGGCATCGGGCACGCACACGCTGCAGTGCATACTTACAGGCATGTGTCCATATGCAGAAAAATAGTAAATAAATATATTTGGGGGGCTGAGGATAGCTCAGTGGGTAAGGGCACTTGCTGTCAAGCCTGGTAATCTAAGAATGATCACTGGGATCCACATGTGGAAGGAGAGAACCAATTCCCACAGGTTGACCGCTGACCTCTACACATGATCTGTGGCATACGCATAAGTATGAAAACAAAATTACAATTAAAAGATAATTTAAGTTTGAATCAGTCTAGTTCCTTTTTCTCTATTTCCTACAGTGTTGAGTTCTAGTCTTATCTTCAGTGATTCCTTCATTCTGCTCATCTGTCTAAATGATTCCTAGGAGGTTACGAGCTGGGCTGCACAGTTTTGGTGACTGACATGACAGGCCTGCACAGACAGCTAGGACAAGCAGGATTCTTTGAGTGTCTGTGAGGTGCTTCTGGAAGAGACCAGCAGTTGAATGAGTGAGCCAAGTGGGGATGCACTTTCACCAGTGTGGCTGGGTATCACCCACACCGCAGAGCCTCTGAACTGGTCTGAAAGACAGAGGTGCACACAGCCTCCTTTGAGCTGGAAAACCCATTTCCTCAGGCATCAGCATTTGGGTTCTCAGCCCCTTGAATTTGAACTAAATTACCATCTGCTCTACTTACCTGTTATCTATCACCTTTCTATTAATTAACCCATCATCTGTCTATGATGATAGATGATACATCTATCAACTGCACCTACGATCTAGATGTCTATCTATCTTTCAACTACACCTACTATCTACCTGTTTGTTTGTCTCATCTATCCATCTCTGTCTACCTATCTATCATCTATCTGTCTGTCTATCATCCATCCATCCATCCATCTTATCTATGTATCTATCTATCTATCTATCTACCTACCTATCCATCTATCTGTCCGGTGATCAGGTTTCTCAGCAGCACCTTGCCTAAAATAAATGGTTTTGAATTTTCATTCCCTAAAATCATCCAAGTAAGATGACACATAAGAGAATTTTGAATGTTCACTATCAATTTAAAATATTTATAACTTTTTTATTTTATTTGACCCACAGGCTATTCCAAAGTGTGTCGTCTAATTGCCAAATGTCTGGCAGGCAGAAGATTTTCCTAGATATCTTCCTGGCACCATTTTAATTTAATTCTACTGTGATTAGAGAACATTCAATACTGTTTCAATGTCTCGAAATTTATTAAAATCTTATTTTGGCAAAACATAGCAACTGTGTGGGAAAATGTTCCACGTGCACCTAAGATGACGCAGTTTGAAGGAACCACGAGTGTCCTGTGGGAGCCATGGGGCTATGTGGATGGGAATGTTAATTCCCTGCTCCTGTCTCAGCTGCTTGTTCTATTGATCAGGAAAGAGGCTGGACAGAATGTCCCACCATGATTGCAATTTCCTATATTTCTTTTTAATTCTCAGTTTATGTTTTATTTTTTAAAAACTGTTTGGGCTTATATTTCAAGTGTTTCTGAGAGGGGTATATACATTTATGGTTTGTATGTCTTATTGATGAACTGACCCTTTGTCTCTATATTTTCTAAAATCTGTTTTGTCTGATATTGAGTAATTAATTTTAATTTACTGTAGATTACTCTTTTGTTCATTATTGACATTTTTGTCTTCTTTTCTCCAAACTATGTTTAAAATACAGACTGAAGGTTGGAAAGATAACTCAGCCGTAAAGAGCCTGGACTGCTCTTATGGAAGACCCGAGCTTGTGCCCAGCGCTCAAATTGAGGGGCTCGCAACCACCTGCAATTCCAGTTTCAGAAGAGGGAATCTAATGGCCTCATCTGGCCTTAGAGGACACCTACACACACTGCACCCCACACACATAGCATGACCCCCACATAAATGAAAAAATAAAAGGAATCTTTAAAATATAGCCTCCTCTTAAACTATAAAGTAGCATTTCCCTTTTAACTTTTATCTGTTTGTTTAGTATTTTGACACCTCTGGGTATTGAGTCAAGATCCTCATGAATGCCAGGCAAGCGCCCAACCTGACCCACATCCTGAGCCCTCCAGCCCGACAACCTAGCCTTTATAGAGGAGTCCATCCGCCTCTAACTACTGGAGCTGCTGCCGTGGCTGCTGCGTGGCTGCTGCCTGGTTTCTTCTTTCTCTTTTCTTTCTTTTTTATTTTTGCCTCTTGCTGTTCTGTTCCTTCCATCTCTCTATAAGCCAGTTAATATATTTTAACTCTCCTGGCTACACTTTTCCTCTGCCTCTTTACAGTTATTTTAATGCCTGCTCGCAGAGTTAGGAAGCAAGCCTTCGACTTTTCTCCGCCTTAGGATAAACACTGATCCATTCCCCTAATGCAGTGCAGCCCCAAGCACTGCCTCTTCTTCTCATATTTTAAATCTATATATTTAGTAAACTCCAAAGCAATGTTTTCCTCTTTATGGTAAACAGTCACATAATTTTGAAATAATCAGATAGCAAAGGAATATAGACCTTCACATTTCATTACATGCGTATGGCCTTTGGAACGCTTCTGATTGACTGTAGATCCAGTTTCTATTTTTAAAAGTATTTTTTTTTTACCCAAAGATGCATTTATATTTGCAGATAAAAATCGCAAATAAAAATTCTGGGTTTCAAAGTGTTCTTTCTGCTGTTCGTTTCCCCTGAAGTCAGCCAGCACCAGTGTTACCTTTCTCTACCCATTATTCCTTTTCCTCTGACTGCTGGAAGGGGTTTCTCTTAGTCTGTGCTTTTTAGCTGATGTTGCTGTGCCTTGGTGTGATTTTTTGGTTTATATGAAGCCATCATATACAAGGCTTCAGGCTCAGGATACACAGCGCCACCAGCTGTGCTGGGAGCTGCAGGCTCAATACTCAGCCTGGGCTGGGCAGGCCTCTTCCTTGTGCCCCACATAAGTGACTGTCCCTTGTCCCAGGTTATTCCTGGGTTCTGGAGCGGTGGGTGGGTCCATACCTGTAGTGGATGCTGATGACCACCAGGTGGCAACAAAAGAAAGCCGCAAATGGTCTGTGCTGCTCAGGCATCTGCAGCCCTTTCTTCCTCTTCCTTTCCTGCTCTGTTTCTTTCCTTCTTTCCATCCATCCTCCTTCTATCTCGGTTTATATGTTTCTGCCTTCCTTCTTTTCTACCTTCTCCCCTCCCTCTCTCTTCCTTTCTTCTCCTTCCTGCCCTTCCTCTCTCCCTCCCCTGTCCTCCTTCCCTTTCTTCCTTCCTATTTTTGAGGGTTTACTTAGACTTAGCAAATATCCTGCTTTTAGTTACATAATGCCCCCCCACCCCGCAGCTGGACAGATCTGTGTAAAAATAACACTTGTCAGGCGTGATTACCTTCCTGCCCTCTGAGCTGAGTTGCTTCACCTCCCTGCAGAGCTATTTAAAGCCACACAAGAGGCAGCCCGTCACCCATAGGCTTTAAGGCTACAGAAGACCTTGGGCAGGGGGCACAGGGACACCTTCACCTGGCCTCCTGGTTCTGGCTGTCATGCAAGAGGAAGCCCCTGGAAAGAAAGGTATGTGTTTAAACTCAAGCAGAACAAGACACAAATGGGATTTGCATGCTTTCAATGCTAGTGAGTCTGGGAGACAAGGAGAACTAGGTCTGGGGGAGGTGCTAGGGGTGGGGCTGAAAACACAGTGTAGGTATGTCTGCCAAGTATGGGGGTCAAAAGAGCATGGCAAAGGGACCTCTGTTCTGCTGTAACATCTCCTGAACCAGGCAAGACTTCAGATAGAGGGATAGGACACCAACCTTTGACCTACATACAGTCTGTCCTGCCTAGGGACTTACTGGGGTAAGTGTGACCAAGAGATTGAGGTAGTGGTCAACCAAAGACTGGTCTAGCCTAAAACCCATGCCAGGAGAGTCAGCCCACCCCTGACACTGCCTGGAACCCCAGGAAGCACAGGCTGGATGACCCGGAGACCTGGGATGGAACCAAACATGACTAGAGAAAAAATGTCAGTGTGATGATGCCTAACAATATTCTGCTATACTCACAGATCGGTACCTAGCCCAGCTGTCGTCAGAGAACCTAGATCCAGAAACTGATGGAAACAGATGCAGACCCTCAGCCAAACATTAGACAGAGTTTGGGGAATCCTGCAAAAGAGGAGGGGAAAGGATTGTATGAGCCAGAGGGGTCAAGGACACCACAAGAAAACACAGAATCAGCTAACCTGGGCTCACAGAGACCTAACTGACAGCCAGGAAACCTGCATGGGACTGACCTGGGCCCTCTACATATATGTTACAGTTCTGCAGCTTGGCCCTCCTGTGGGACTCCTAACAGTGGGAGCAGGGGCTGTCTCTGATCCTTCTGCTGCCTTTTGGGACCCTACTTCTCATGCTGGATCACCTTGCCCAGCCGTAATACATGGGGAGGTGCTTAGTCTTACCGCAGCTTGATATGCCCTGTTTTGTTGATATCCATGGGAGGCCTGCTCTTTTCTGAACAGAAATGGAGGGGGAATGCATTGGAGATGGGGAGTAGAAAGGGTTGGGGGGCGGGACTTGAAGGAGAGGAGGGAAGGGAAATGACGTGGGCAGTGGGGACCTCTACCCAGTGATGGCATTGCCCCCGATCCCTGAACACCTGGTGGAGGCGTGTTCGAGTGCTCTGCCTTACAAAAACCTTCCGCTGAGCACGGCTCTGACAGTTGCCACTCGCAGCACGTCGGCAGCTACTAATTCAGGCAGGAGTCCTCCAAGGATGCCAACTTGGCAGGCAAATTTCCGATGTATAGGAAACTAAACTGGTCTCCAAGCATCTCCCAGAAAATAAGAATTAATTGCTTTTTAATTAATGTGTGCCACATGTATTCATTTTCAGAGACTACAAAAAGAAAAAAAAATTGAACACAAACCTGGTGGCTCTAAACGACCTAAACATAATCGTCCTCTGTCATGAGGACCTTGTCGCACCGTCCTGCCAGAACTCTGCATCCTTAACTGTATGGATGATGACATTCCTGTGTTAAGGGCAGTCTTCAAAGCTAAGGTGCTAAGGTGCAGTTTCGGCTCTCTCCCTAGCCCTGAAGTCTCAGGCTCCCTCCTCTTTAGACTCTGTCTGTGGAACCCACAAGAGGAGCCCAAAGTGACTCCCGTCTCCAGGACAGCTGTCTGCCACCTGTTTTTTATCTGTAGTTTGGGACCCTTCTGCTCTATAGATTCCGCATTCTGGGCATCAGTACATGAACATTGCTGGGGACCGTTGCCTCCTCAGCCACATCATGCTTGCTAAGTTGCTTTAACAACAGAGAAACCCAACAGACATTCTGATAGGCAGGTGATCTGCAAGGGACAAATGAGTGGCACTGATAGCCTTCCCTGAAAACAACCAAGGAGAACATTGTGTTCTGGAAAAACAAGCCATTCCACTGGGCAAATTGAAGGACATAACATCAGACAGTTGTTCTGTGGGAGCTCTAAATTCAAGGGCAGTCAAGGAATTGCTTCATCCCCAGACCCTGGTGACTGAAGTCAACCCTGGACTTTGAAAGGGGCCTTTGGCTGGAGGGCAGCGCTGGGGCTGTGCTGCAGGAGTAGGACATTAGCTGCTCTTGGAGAATGCACTAGATGTGTAGCATGGCAGTGGGTTCCCACGTGGGTGAGTGATGAAGGTCTCCAGGAAACAGATGGGATCTGTCTATTATTTCTGCAACTTCCATATAAGTTTTATTAATTTTAATAAGAAACTGAAGAAGTCATGCATGAGGGAATAAGGGGCCAAGGGAAAAACGTGAACATACTTGCCCCGGGGCAGAACTCTGCAAACCTATCCATGCATTCATCTACACACACACACACACACACACACACACACACCCCTGCCCACTCTCCCATCCATCCAGCCATCCATTCATCCGTCCATTCGTTCATCCACCCTTCTACACACACACACCTACGCACTCATCCATCCATCCACACACAAACACACACCCCCATACCCACTCTCATACCCATCCATCCATCCATCCACACACAAACACACATGCCCCTACCCACTCTCATACAACACATTTTTCCTTTGCAAGCAGGTGTTAATTGCAGATAGCTTCTTGGCTAGAGGTGGCAGTCTGTGTCCATTTCCCCATCTTAATGTTGGAACTCCATCTGGCTTGAACCTGTGCGGGTCCTGTACATGTTCACAGTCCCTGTGAGTGCATAGGTGTGTCAGTCCTGCTGTGTCTGGAAGACACTGTTCCCCTGGTGTCCTCTGTCCTCTCTGGCTCTTGTGATCTTTCTACCTCCTCTTCTGCACAGTTCCCTGAGCCCCGAGGAGAGGGGTTTGATGAAGACATTCTATATTTAGGGCTGAGTACTCCAAAATTGTGTGGTGATTTGAGTGAGAATCCCCCGCCCTTCATAGGCTCATGTGTTGAACACTTGGTCATTAGTGAGTGGAACTATTTGGGAAGGATTAGGAGGTGTGGCCTTATGGGACATGTGTCACTAGGGGTTGGGCTTTGAGGTTTCAAAAACCCGTGTCAGACACAGTCTCTGCCCCCCCCCCCCTGCTGCCTTCAGAGCAGAAGCTCTCAGCTACTGCTCTGGTCATTAACTAACCTTCTAAAACTGTGAGAAAAATCACCAATTAAATGCTTTCTTTTGTGAGAGTTGTCTTGGTCCTGCTGTCTCTTCACAGCAATAGAACGGTGACCGAGCCAATGGCTTTGTTCCAAACATCCCTACTATTAGGAATAATAACCACAGTAGGATTTTGTGTTAGGATTTCTTCCATAAAGGTGCTAACTCAAAACTGATTGCAAGGGTAATCAGCCCAATGCGGCTGCAGGTGACTATGGTGTGGCTTGATGGTCGAGTTCCCACACTGTCAGTGTTGAGAGTCTTAAGTGTGCCAGAGGCATCTCACAGCCGCCCTCCTCCGACACCTTCTAATGGCAAGCAAGAGAAGAGTGTTGTTTATATATATATGATTCCAAGAAAGCTGTTATTTTGATGTATTTTTTTAATGTTACTTTTGTCAGGGCACAGGTGTGACCTCTTTGTTTATTAATTTCTTGTTCTGATTAGTTTACCTTCTATAGGTTAACAGCAATTCAATTTGATATTTTGACATTTAACCTGGTGGGGAACTGGCAAGGTTTTCCTCCAATTTTAAAGGTTGAAACAATTTCAGAGACTACACGCAGGATAAGCTCCATCAACCGAGCAGAAGGCTGGTTCTGTAAGCTAGCGATTTCAGGCTTGGGATGGACAGGTAGCTGGGTCTAAATCCTGGGCTCTAGTGCTCCGTGAACTCCCTTGGAGGTGGAAGCTCTGGTCCTTGCATTTGAGGCAGGCTCTCCTAAGGGCGGATCTGCTATGCCCCAGATTTTCCACAAAGCCCCATTTCCTTTGCCTTTGACCTAGAGTCCTGCCTGTCCTGTCTGGATTTTCCTCAGACAAAGGTGTCCTCATGGGTCCCTCAACTCTTCGTGTTCCTGCACTTCTTGCCATTCACCCATCCCCACTGGTATCATGGGAGCAGGGTGAGTCACCAATCTCAGAATCCCAGTCTCCTAAAGGGAAAACAAAGGATCCCATTGATCTGAGGAGGCCAGGGTCTAGGGCAGGGGTTCATGCCACTCTGGGAAGGCAACACCCAAGCAGGGGGTCATGCTGGCCTGGGGAAGCTGAGCCCAGGGCATAGTATACAGTGTTCTGTAGCCTCAGCAGCCACCCCAGAGTGGTGGTGTGGGAAGCATTAGCAATACACCTCCCTAACATGGGGCTCCTGGCATCAGGCCTATCTGTTGCATCTTCCTAAGACTCCTTTCACATATTTCTGTCATTACATGAGGACCTGAGGTGCTGAATGAAACTCTGCTACTAAGACCTTTGGAGACAAAGGAGGCACTGTGGGAAACGAACACAGTTGGCAGGAGAATGTTGATCAAAAAATTCAAGAGTTCTGCTTCTGACGTGGAAGAGCCAGAGGTTAACATACAGTATTCCCAGATCCTCGCAGTGGAGCTCAGATGAAGCACTGAAGCAGCCCCAATGGCCCCATGGGAAAATATGGGCAGACTTCAGAGGGGGTCTAAGCTGGGGCAGCAATGGCTGCCTCTGAGTGTCAGAACATCACCAGTAGCCACACTGCATGGGTGGAAGAAATGGCAAGAAATCTCTGCCTTGGCAGAGGTGACAGGCAAGGGACCCTGGACACTCAGGTTGCCTGAGTGTGTATAAGAGAGAGGAGGGATAGGGATCTTGAAAGGGGGGAATCCAGAAGGGGAGGAGACAGTGTTTTGATTGGCACAGGCTCTGGGTTGAACTCAACTTTCCAGGAACAGAAGGACCAACAGCTCTGAACTGATCCAAACCACTGCCTTAAGGAGACATAACCCACAGTGTAAGCATGCACCAAGAAGCTGCAGCAAATGAAAGCATCGGTACTCTTTGGGGAATGTGACTGGATCCAGAGTCAGCATAGCTTAAAACTCAGTGTTGCAAATATAATCCCTATCACTAAATACACAGAGTCAGGAAACTCCTCCAAGATGCCAGAGAGATGCTAAAGGACCTCAAGACAGCAACCAGAAAAGGGTTTTAATACACCTCAAAGGAAGTGGTAGGTTTACTCACAGTGATTTCAACAGGGGAACCTATCAGCCAGAAAACAGATGATACTGACCAAAAGAAGCAGGGAAAGTAACTACTGTGACCTGACAGGTCAGCAGGGAAAAAAATCTAACCAAAAGACAAGATGAGAAGAATGACAGAGAAGAGGAGAAAGGAGCAGTTTTCAGGGAACTGTGGGACAAGATTGACACCCTGACGTGGGCAACTGGATTCCAAAAAAAGTGAGATATAATCTGAGAGAAAAAATATTTAGTCCTTAGCCGGGCGGTGGTGGCGCATGCCTTTAATCCCAGCACTTGGGAGGCAGAGGCAGGCGGATCTCTGGGAGTTCGAGACCAGCATGGTCTACAGAGCTAGTTCCAGGACAGGCTCCAAAGCCACAGAGAAACCCTGTCTCAAAAAACCAATATATATATAAATATATATATTCTGGACTAAAAATATATATATATATTTTTAGTCCAGAATTCTATATATGACAACAATCTCCATAAGTAATGAAGTTACAATGAAGGCCACTGCAGGTAAAAGCAAAAAGCAGAGAGAATTCCTCACCAGAAGTTCACTGACAAGTGTCTGAGTCTCAGACACTTCAGAGCCACAGAGCCTTGGTAAACAGATGCTATTTGCACGAACCGTCTATTGCTTAATTCCTTTAAAATAAATAAATAAATAAATAAATAAATAAATAAATAAATAAATAAATAAATGTGGCATCAGCAAAATGACTCAGTGAGAAAAAGCACTTGCACCCAGCCTGGTCACCTAAGTTTGAGAGCCTAAACCTACATGGTGGAAGGAAAAAAACTGACTCTTGCCAAGATGTCCTTTGATCTCCAGTGCCCACCCTGACACACAGGCCTGTAGGCATGCTTGTGTGTGCTAACACACAGACAGACTGACAGAGACAGGCATACAAAATAAATGTAATTTAAAGTTGCAAAAACCATATAATTGTATAAACAAAGCATTGCATGTTAAAAAAGAAGTTACAGGGCTTGGCCGCTATCAGCAAAGACAGTGAGGGTGGGAACAGACGGCACACACGACTACAAAGTTTCCACATTTTATGGAAAGTGTTACAAGACATCTCTTAAGTTGAGAAAGTAGTGAAGTGTGAAGACTGCCATCCCTAAAGCAAGAGCTAAAATAACAAAGGAAGTGCAGAGATTTTTGTCAAAGAAGCCAATAGAAACTATACAAGGATACAAGACTGAATTCAGCCATACCATTTGCTACATTAAATATTAATGGCATGAGTATGGCAATAAAAAGGCAGAGATTATAAAATGGGTAAAAGAGTAAACAAAAGCAACTTAGGTATATGTCATCTCTAAGAGTCTGCTGTGAACTTTTCTCTGTTTTTCAGGAAGGGAAGCTACAAACCGCAGCAATGACCCCACTAAAGTCCATCTTGGTGAACCAGAGATGGACTACAAAAGCATGGGTGACTGGGTCAGTGTCACTGAAAAGTTCCCCCTCCAGCATTGGTGATAATTTATGAGAACTGTGCAGATTCTCTGGTCATTTTACCTTCCACCTTATACATCTCCTGGCACCTCTGGGGGATGTGACACAAGGAAGAATAACATACATCTTGGGAGAGGGCGCAAGGGAATAGCTTCCGTCTCTGGGGAGTTTCTGGCCACCCTCCCCAACTCCGTCAGGCAGTGTTCATAGGCCCATTCTGTGGGGTCTCCTGTGGGTAACCACACCTGCTTTTATCAGGACAGCAACAGTCATGTCATGCCTAGAGGAGGACAGAACACACCACAACAGAGGACAACTCTGTCCTCAAGTAGAAACTGTGGGAAGAGACACCCAGATGGCAGCAAACATGAGGGATGTGGGGAGAACCATATTTTGTATAGTCACAAAAATAAATTCTGTCTCATTACAAAGAATGTTACTGCAGTAAGAAAGGACATTCCAAAACCATCCATTTTGGTTAATTCATCTAAAAGACACAACCGTTATAAATATTTATAGTCATAAAAACAGGGTTTCGAAATGCATGAGGCAAAAATTGACAGACTCAAAGAGAAAAGCATTATTCTACGTCATTGTAAGAACTGAAAACTTCTCTTTCAGGAATTGATGGAACTAGGCAAAAAGCAACCAGCATGGGTTGTCCTTCACAGCCACTGCCTTGGAGTAGCTGGCACTTGAAAATTCCATAGCCAACACACACAACAGTCTCTTCACTGAACTGGCCCTCATGTCTTTTGAGGGGGGGGGTCGAGACAGGGTTTCTCTGTACTTTTGGAGGCAGTCCCGGAACTAGCTCTTGTAGACCAGGCTGGTCTCGAACTCACAGAGATCCACCTGCCTCTGTCTCCCGAGTGCTGGGATTAAAGGTGTGCGCCACCACTGCCTGGCATGGCCCTTATGTCCTTGGCCAGTTAACAATTTTCCATGTTAAAGGGATGGACCCAGGTATGGAGAGTGCCTGTAGTCCCAGTACTAGAGAGGTTAGAGCCAGCTTGGACTAATGGAGGAAGATCCTGTTTCAAAAACCCAACAACAAAGTTAAAAGAACAAAAACCATATAGAAGATGCCCTCTGAACACAGTAAAATTAACTTAGAGATTGTTACACCCAGCCTGTTTTATGCCACAAGGAAGGAGAGAGACAACACTTATGGGTTCGAAGGATTTTAACAGTTCACCACATAAGTGGATTGATCAAGGCTGCAGGACAAGGAAACAGGAGCCTTGTTTCCCCTGACAGCCTAAGCAGGGGCAGAAGCAGGTTTATCAACATAAAATTCACAATCATTCATTGCCAAGTCACAGTTATAATTTTCACCAATCCAGAAATTAAAGAGAGATTTTCCTTGACTATCCCTCCATTGTCAACTGATAAACAATACGAGCCTTTCAGTCCAACCAATCAGATTCATTTGCTCCTTCAACAGGAACAGCCATAATGTTTCTAGAGAACTAAAGATGCATGATGACTATTTCTATGGTTTAGGGAGGAGGTGGGTCAGCCATTGGATGGTTCTCAGCTCCCCTAGGGTTGGGAACCTGAACTTTATTTCACCCGACATGTAAAGTGGAGTCTGATGTCAAAATGGCAGTACTCAGGCCAGGGTGCTTTTGCCTGCTCCCCTCAGAGATTGATAAGGAAAATCACAAATATTTGCAATAAACAGCACATTTACATTACCCAAGGATTAACTATGAAATAAAAAAAGAAAATGAGGAGATGTTCAACAGCAAATAACACCGAGAACAGCAGAGTTACAAGAGCAAACTGCAGCTAAAATAACCCTGAGAGGACCCTGCACGGTGAAGTCGGCATTAGAAAACGCCCAACGTTTATGACCAGTGACTACATCAAGAGGAGAAGGAAAATAAACCTAAAGTAAGTCGTTAAGACAAGCACACACTTCAACAAGATAGAAGACCCTACACGAGAACAAAAGCTTTCAGAACCAAGTGCCAGTTCCTTAAACAAATGAGTTGCCTGAGGACAGGAAGGGCTGCAGTAGAAAATGCCAACCCCCCACTAGCACAGCGTTCTAGTTTGGTTTCTGTTGCTGTGATAAACACCGTAATCAAACACAGCTTGAGGAGGAAATGATGTATTTCAGCTTCCGGGTCACCGTCCATCGTTAAGGAGAGCCAGGCAGGAACTGAAGTAGAGACCGGAAAAGCACAGCCTACTCGCTTGCCCCTCTGGCTTTCTCAGCTTTCTTGCTTACACAGCACAGGCCCGTCTGCCCATGGATGGCACCACCTACAGGTGACTAAGCAATCAAAAAGTTACCCACGGACATGCCCAATAGGCCAAACTGGTAGAGGCAATGTCTCAACTTCGAGTCCCTCTTTCAGGTAAGTCTAGGTTTGTGTCACATTGACAAAAAATAGCAAGGACTTATAATAATTGACCATCACTACTAAAGATTCAGACTGGATGTGGTGGCTCAGGCTTGTAATCCAAACAGCAGGGAGGCGGGCAGCGGTAGGAGGATCTCTTTGAATTCTAGACCAGCTGTGGCTGCAGAGTGAGACCTTGTCACAATAAAAGGCTACAGCATGTGTGCAGACAGTATGGACTTTGGAGTAGTTTGTGCAAGCCAGCTTCGGTGGAGTGTGAGGTGGGGACCACTACAAAGAAACAAATGGCAGTAAGCTGGGCACTAACCTGTCTCCGGCTAACAGTGACATGCATTTTCTTCTTTCTCTGTCTTTGTGCCTTCTCAGTAGCTTTGTCCCGAAGTCCAAGGTCCCCAAGTCAGATCTTGAAGTGACTTTGAGAGCCCATGACTAACTAAGTTAATGTGTGTCATGATGGAATTGCACATGGCAAATACAGGGGAGCTTTTTACAGAAGAAAAAAAAAGTCTTCATTCTTCACTTGTTCTCAATAATCATGACCCGCAGAAGTCATACAGTTGAGCAGTATGTAACTGGCTTCCCACTAAATGTGCTGCACGATGTCTCCTCTGATGAATGGATAGTGGGAACTGCGGCTCAGGCCACTGCAGAAACTCACAGTGTGCGTTTAGTAAAAACATTGACCTCTAGCCTCTGGTGTGCATCTGAACAGAGTAAGAGGCCCATGTCTCTGGCTACACATCATGCTTGCCCTTCTGCTGCCTTCACCTTTGAGCCTGACTCTCCTGAGCTCCACACTGGACATGCCAATTATTTGAATGATGTTTTCCCTATGACTATCTCTCACCCAGGGTGAACATGAACTGCTGACTGTCGGAATGTGTGTGTTCTGTCTACATCACCTGTGCGCTTCATTTATCTCTGATGCTGAAAGGCCTGCAGCCCTCTCCAAAGGCCAAGGGTCCTCCCGTGGACCCTCCAGATGTGAAGCTAGGGTGTTTTCACACAGTAGGAAAGGCATTGTTTGAAACTACCCACAATTACCAAACGAGCCCACTCCAGAAAAATCAACCAAAGCTTGCTGCTCTCTGTGCTAAGCTATGAGCATGTTCACCTTAGATTGGTGTTCACCCCTTTTGGCTCAATTCAACCAGCTCAAGCTGATATCCCAATAGAAAAACTTGCCCATCTTATTTGTAGTGTGTGGTTTGTTCATGTTTTTGCTGTATTCAGATCCATCTTTCCAGCACCAGAATGGACAAACTCCTTGGATGTTCCGATGACTACACTGACCCAAAATAAAATAGAAAACATGAATGGTTCCATCCTCTCAAAGCTGTTCCTTACCAAAACCTTCATCCAAATGTTCGTCCCTAAATGGTTTGGATGGTGAGTTTTCGTAAGCAGGAGCACTCTCTACAAAAGCTTCCAGACAGTTCATAGTCAAGGAACAATTCATCCCTTCTGTTATGAGTTCAGCACATCCGGAAACCCAAAATGTAGCAAAGGCGTTATTAAAATGGAGAGGAGGCTGGAGAGGTGGCTAAGAGGTTAAGGGCACTGGTTGCTCTTCCAGAAGACCCCCTTGGCCTCTAACTCCAGTTCCAGGGGATCTGATGCCCTCTTATGCAGGCAAAAGAGTCATAGCTTGTGAAAGACAAATTAATATGTTCTAAAGAAAAGTAGAAAGAGGAAGAACAGGGAGAAAATTTCATCATCATTTTTCATGAGTATAGATGCAAAAACTCCCGACAAAATATCAGCCAAACTTCCCACCCTGCCTGATGACTTGAGTTCAGTTTGCAGCACCCACATGATAGAAGACAACCAATTTCTACAGCCTCCAAAGGTTGTTCTTTAGCCTCCACAAGGATACCATGACAACTTTGTACCCCCACACAACACACACAACAAATAAATAAAATGCAATATTTTTAATAGCCAATAATAGTGAGGTCCAGTGGGCATGACCATAGAAATGTAGGCTTTGCTTAACATTTTTGAAAGTATTTTTATCCACATTAAAAAGATAAAAGAAAAAAATTTCAATAGATGACAAGCATTTGATAAAACTCAATAACTAGCAATAATGACTCAGAAAAAACTCTCAGCAAACTAGGGTGAAAGGGATTTCTTATATCTTAAGAGGCATGTATAAAATCCCCAGCCTTCCTGCTGATATTGAGAACAAAACAAAGATGCTCAGTTTCACCATTTTTATTTGGCTTTGTCATGGAGGTGCTAGCCATTGCAATAAAGCAGGAAAAGAAATCAACATATAAAATTTGGAAGAAAGAAATAAGGCTGGCTCTATTTTTAAGTAGCGTCATTTATTACTTATGAAAAATAATAAGTAAGTTCAGCAGAGGTACAGGGCATGTATTTTAAAATAAAGTGTATTTTAATATGATCCCAACCAACATTTGGAAATTGAAATCTCAAGAAAACAAGTCCATGATAAATACATAAATGTAGTATAAGCAAACAAACACACAAAAAATATAAGACCAAAAAATATGAGATAATTACATAATAAAGATATGAGAAATGTAGAAATAAACTAAACATGTATTGTACAAAAACTCTTTGCTGAAACTGCAGAACAGTTTGTGGACCTGAGCTCAGTTAACACCGACCTCAGCCATTCTCAGGCTCCATCATGTTCTCAGATGGGATGACGGCAAATCTAGAAGGCTGCTGGTTTTCACATTGTGGGCTATAGACACAAAAATTGCATCTAAAGAAAAATATCAGTGAAATTATTTTTGGTAGAAATTGACAGGATGTCTTGAAATGCATATGGAAGTATAAAAATGCCAACAAACCAGAATGTCCAGCTTATTATTAAAAACAAGAATAAAATTACCAAAATTGCAGTCCTGATTTCAGTCTGGCTGTGAAGCTCGGTGACCCCCATTCACAGAGAAAAGCCAGACATGCTGATCAGCGCAGTGGAGCGCAGCAGTGTAATCCGGCTCCCACGCTCCTGGTGGGAGAATTGCTTGACAAAAATGCTGAAATTATTCCCCAGAGAAAGAATCTTCTCAAAAAAAAAAAATCACATCGGAACACCTAAATATCCACGTGGAAGAAAAAGAATATCTACCCTCACCTAGCCCTCTAAGAAGTAACTCACAGTGGGCCACAGGCCATACTGTAAATTCTAAGTCAATAAAGCTTCCAGAAAAATGCACAGGAGAAAAATCTTTGCAATCCTGGGCTACACAAAGAATTCTTATCTGGAGCACGTCATTTACAACAGAAGAAAAATGTGGCAAAATGCAATTTATCAAAACCTAAATCTTTCCTGTAAAAGATACCACTGAGAAAATAAAAAGGCAGTTTGTGAAAAGGAACAAAAGCCTCGGATGTGAACCGAGTGGGCGCACTTTCTCATTCTAGGGAAGAGCAGCACACCAAAGAAAGGAGGATGCAGAAACAGCTCCCAGGCCTACAGAGGTGCCCCCTCCATCAAGGTCACAGTGGAAGACAAACTAAACCATAATGACTCCTCGACACAGGCCTTATCACTAGAGCCAACTGACTGGCTCTGCCAGGAGCTGGGTGGAGAGGAATGATGTGACCATGGCTGGCATGCCACGCAGCATGGCCACTTTTGGAAGCACTGGCTGTTGGGATTTCACCCCTTTGGCTCAATCTGCCACCAAAGGCAGGACTCAAGGGCCTGTTGAGCCTCACGTCTACTCTTTCAGCTAATTGAAAACTGAGACTGTCTCACCAGGCTTGGCTCACAGTGCCCCAGGGTCCACTAAAATAATAAGCATGCTGGTGTCACAAGCACATGGAGCATTTCAGGAGAAAATTGGGTTTCCAACTTGTAGGAGCTGTTGAAATCAAGACTGATTATAACAAGAAGGGATGTGGGTCCTGGAGAATGTCCAGGAAGAGAAGACAGATACCCCAGGTACAGAGAGTTCTCAGACTGTTGGGATATCAGTTGGATACCAGAGCCACTGAACCCACACAGGACATGAGGGCCCATGGGGGTGAGCTGGGATTGTCCTGTAGCTGGGATGCTGGTTCCAAGCTGAGGGATACCCCTTACCAACCCCTCTTAGTGGAGCCCTGCTCTTACCCCAACTCCAGGAGGCATCTACAGAAGGGTTCAGAGCTCCAAAGGAGACATATGCGGGATGAATCAGAATCTTTTAATGGACCTTTTGTGTCCCAGTGACCCAGCTCAGCAGGTGAGACAAATGACCGAACTCAAGGTTCTAGATTTGCTATGATGTTCAAAACAGGAGGAACCAGTTCTCTGGTGGGGACAGGAGATGGTGGCCTTCAAACCCCTTTCTGTGGGAACACATGATAGCCTTGGCCGCGATGCAAATTAGTGCCTCGCTGTTCTGCAAGCCTTAGCTCCCTCCCATCACGACTTTGACAGAGCTCATTTCCGAGACCCCATGTTTCGAAACACATGTGAGGTCTCAGCCCCGCTCCCTCACGCTGCCCTTAGGCATATTTTTATTCTTCAACTCACTGGTTCATGACCTAGGAAAAAGCTTCACATGAATATTTTATCCCGATCATAATTCAAGAAGGAAAATTGGGAAAAGGCAAAAGTCCCCTGTGTGGATGTCACCCTAACGTTTGAGTGGAGAGGTCACTGATCTCCAGCGACCTTGTCTAGAGGAAAGCCAGATACTGTAAATCGGAAATTAACAGGATGAAAGCTGGGGACCCACTGGACTTTACTAAACCTTTTTTTTTTCTTTTCCCCTTTTATTTTTTTTATTAATTAATTTATTTAATTATTTAAAGATTTCTGCCTCTTCCCCGCCACCACCTCCCATTCCCTTCCCCTCCCCCAATCAAGTCTTCCTTCCTCCTCAGCCCAAAGAGCAAGCAGGTTTCTCTGCCCTGTGGGAGGTCCAAGGACCACCCACCTCCATCCAGGTCTATTAAGGTGAGCATCCAAACTACCTGGGCTCCCACAAAGCCATTACGTGCAATAGGATCAAGAACCCATTGCCATTGTTCTTCAGTTCTCAGTAGTCCTCATTGTCCATTATGTTCAGCGAGACCGGTTTTGTCCCATGCTTTTTCAGACCTCGGCCAGCTAGCCTTGGTAAGTTCCCGATAGAACATCCCCATTGCCTCAGTGTGTGGGTGCACCCCTCGCAGTCCTGAGTTCCTTGCTCGTGCTCACTCTCCTTCTGCTCCTCCTTTGGATCGTGAGACTTCAGTCCAGTGCTCCAATGTTGGTCTCTGTCTCTGTCTTCTTTCATCGCCTGATGAAGGTTAATATTCAGGGGGATGCTTATATGTTTTTCTTTGGGTTCACCTTCTTATTTAGCTTCTCTAGAATCACGAATTATAGTCTCAATGTCCTTTATTTATGGCTAGAAACCAAATATGAGTGAGTACATCCCATGTTCCTCTTTTGGGGTCTGGCTTACGGGCAAGAAACAGTGAAGCCTGCACTGAGAGCAGATTGCCCCGCTACAATTAAATCAAACCCAATAGATAGCATCGGTAAGAGGAGATGGGCAGACGCCAAGGCAAGAATTCACCCAACAATCTGAAAAACAACATGAAAACACCAGAACCCAATGATCTTACAACACAAGGACTTGAACACCCTAACACCGGAGAAGAGGAAAAAACTGACTTTTTGAAAGCAATAGAGTCCCTTAAACAACATGTAAAAAAACGCCCTCATAGAAATGGATGAGAAGTATAACAAAAAGTTTAAAGAAATGAGTAAATACGTAAATGATACCCTGGGAAGCCAAGAAAAAACGATCAAACAGGTAATGGAAACAGTCCAAGAATTGAAAACTGAAATGGAAGCAAGGAAGAAAACACAAACTGAGGACCAGCTGGATATGGCAAATATAGGTCAACGAGCAGAGACTACAGAAACAAGCATAATCAATAGAATACAAGAGATAGAAGAAAGAATCTCAGATTCTGAAGACAACATAGAGAAAATAAACGGACTGATCAAAGAAAACACCAAAACCAACAAATTCTCATCACAAAGTTATTTACTAAACCTTTTTAACTTCCAAACAGGACGTGATGGCTGGTGTGGCAGGCACAGGTGGCTGCATCCCTGGACCATTTTAGCCTGGGCCGTTGCCAGGTGCTGTGTGACTTGTCCTGATGTGTTGTGAGCTAACGTCTGTTCATCTAAGAGAGGCAATGGGACAATGGCACAACCCACCTGAACCTATCCTGGTGAACCAGAATCCATTGCGGTAACTTCCAGGGGCAGGGATGACTCTCAGACACTATTGCACGACTGAGAAGCTCACTCTGCATGGGTGATGGTTCACAAAAGCTCCTTCCCTGGACTTCTCTGGAGGACCTGTTGGCAGTCAGAGAACCTCTCACCAGCATTGCTGTCCATGGATGGCTTTGGGGAAGAGCCATGAGCACCTTACGGATGTCTTTCCTTCTATTCTTTAAGAATGTCATAGATGCATATTTTAATTGAATTTAGACCCATGAGTCTTGTCAGTTTTGTGAGATCCTGAGACATTTTACTTTCTGAGTCCTAATGACCCTCTCCTGGCTCTAGGAAAGAAGGCTTCCATTAAGAAGAAATTTCAGCTAAGCACTGGGGCAGAGTTTGATCCTGCTCAAAATCCTGGGAACATGAGCCAGAACAGTCTTCTGAAGAGCTTGGTTTTTGACAGTCAGTGCTGAGTTGGCCAGGTTGCAGCATCAATGCCACTGTTGTCCTGTGACCAAGTCAGCAGAAAGAGGCTAAGAAGAGACCAGACATACCATGATGGGATGCTGTACCTGCTAAGAGGAAACCAGACATACCATGGTGGAATGCTGTACCTGCTAAGAGGAGATCAGACATACCATGGTGGGATGCTGTACCTGCTAAGAGGAGACCAGACATAACCATGGTGGGATGCTGTACCTGCTAAGAGGAGATCAGACATAACCAGAGTGGGATGCTGTACCTGCTAAGAGGAAACCAGACATACCATGGTGGGATGCTGTACCTGCTAAGAGGAGACCACACATAACCAGGGTGGGATGCTGTACTTGCTAAAAGTAGACCAGACATAACCAGGGTGGGATGCTGTACTTGCTAAGAGGAAACCAGACATAACCAGGGCGGGATGCTGTACCTGCTAAGAGGAGGCCACACATAACCAGGACAGCATGCTGTACCTAAGAGGAGACCAGACATAGCCAGGACGGCATGCTATACCTAAGAGGAGACCACACATAACCAGGGCAGCATGCTGTTTTGCTTTCACAAAGGCAGCCCCAGACCAATGTGCTCTGGAAAGACCCTTGATATCTGAGTTTGACTCTGTGGAAGGCCCACGAGAGGGGCCATGTGGTAGACGGCCATCTTCAGTTAGGGCAGTAGTAGGTCACTATGGTGTCTGAGCATCACCAGAGAGTGACAGCCTCCTGGAAACTCCTGTAGACAGACTTTGAGGAAAGAAAGAAGGAGAAAGGAAGAGAAGGAAGAGGGACAATGACAATGGAAGGAGGAGAAGGAGGGAGGATGAACTCCCTTTCTGCCTTCAGGCTCAGTTGTACCTAAAAGCTTGGGTCCCTGGCAGGTCAGGGGACATAAGATTGGGTAACCAGAGAGATGTGTCTTAGGTCTTAAATTGCAGCGACTGTGGCAGGTGCAGAAAGCCATGTTCTGGAGCCTCCCTCCACACACAGGCAGGCCTTCTGTCAGATCCCACAACCAGCCCCTCCTCACGCTCCACTCTCCTGACACCTGGGGCTCTCTGTCCTGCGCTGGCCAGAGAGGAGACCGTCTCCCCCTGACCCTGTGATAAAGATGTCTTGACAAAAGCTCCTCTGCAAACCAGGAAAAGAAACTGACCTGTCAGCCCCCTGACAAGCGTCAGGCTCAGAAAGGTATAAATATTAATTTAGCACAGTTTATGGGCACTTTTTATTGAGCCCTTTTCTAGATCTTTGAAGACAGATTTGCCATTAGTGGCAGTAGCTCTCTGACAGGAAGAAAAGAAACAGCCAGTCCCTCCTATAAAAGTACAAGTGATTTAGGTAAGAATAGCCAAGCGAACCTCCTGGTGACCTGGAAATCTCAGCCCACCTTTTCTGAGAGGATGGTTCCTTCCCTGCAGCTGCCACTTCCTCTCACCTCTGGCAGCAGCAGCTCGAAGGCAGGGGCTTGATCTGGAGAGAGCCCACAGGGCAGGCTCAGTGGAATGCCCCTGAAGCGTTGCTGGGACCTCAGCTATTCACAGCTTAGTGGGTGCCAAATGTACTCTTGGTGGGTGCAAGTGGACACAACGCTGGCAAGAGGCAGGTGTCACCTCTTTTCTGTCCAATTCAGAAGTCCCCATCATGGAGACAGATGTGGGGTGTGTCCTTCTTGTAGGTGACCCCTTGGAGACTCAGTGTGTCCTAATTATGAGGGCAGGGTTTGTCCATTCCCCAGTGCCACCTCCTGCACTTGCAACTGTAATGTGTGCCCTGCACAACATTTTTCACAGGCATTTAAGCTCCAAACAGCTAACGTCACGGAAGGTGCCTGTGTCCAGCCTGACTTCCCTTTGTGGGAATTTGAACCCACCTGTCCATAATAGCTCATGCAGACTGACAAGTCCCCTAGCTGTGACAACACAGTTTTGCATGCACCACCCACTCCCTGCTTAATAGCTGAGAGGCTTCTGATGATGGAACCTTTTCGCCTTTGTTTATTATTAAGACTTTGAACCTTTCCACACAGACTCCAAGAAGTCTTCTGGGTGCTGCCGCCAGTTATGGGCAAACCCTGGGGTGACCTGTGAGGAGCTAGAGGATGGAGGGATATGTCTTTGCTCTCTAGGGAGCACCCACTTTTGTACAAGAAAAGGGGCGGTGTGGTAGATCCGTGTCTCTGACTCCGGCTGGCCAGAGCTCTGAGGAAAGTTGTGGGCTCTAGCTGCTAGAGTACTGACTAAGTAGGACCAGGCTGACACACCAGTGACAAGTGACCAAACCTTTGTGATTCTGCTCCACAAAGGGGCAGCACCAATGGGCTCAGAGGCTTCGGTCAGTCTTCTGTCTGCCTCCAGCAGGTACTGGGCTACTTCTGGGCCATCTGCAGACTGGAAAAGAGTGAACCCTGGTTTCTCTCTGTTTGAGTCTTGAGACTCAGTGTTTAGGTCTCAGGGATCTAAGGAGTTCTCCCTTAGTCAGTGGCTGTGGAGAGAAAGTGGGGGGTGGAAAATGGAGAATGTAGGGGATGGGCGTGAAGGAGAGAGGAGGGTAGGACGGCAAGAGACGACCACCAACCACCTGAACAGAACCTCTGAACTCACTGCTGTTGATGACTGTCTAGGACAACACCGCCTCCCTTTCCTGTCGGTGAGGCCTATGCTGCTCCCGCCTACCAGACCCCCATCCTGCTCCCTCCACGCCTACCGGACCCCCATCCTGCTCCCTCCACGCCTACCGAACCCCCGTCCTGCTCCCTCCGCGCCTACCGGACCCCCATCCTGCTCCCTCCGTGCCTACCAGACCCCCATCCTGCTCCCTCCGTGCCTACCGGACCCCCATCCTGCTCCCTCCGCACCTACCGGACCCCCATCCTGCTCCACCCCCACTGATTGTTGGTGGGAACAGATATCTTGTATGCAAACAAAGGTGGAAAAGCAAAGCAGTGCCTGGGAATCGCTTCAAGTCATCTAGGTCTTGTGACACAGGATGGCATTTATCCCAAAGCTCCTGGTCTTAGGATCAATGTTTTCTTCTGGAGAAGAGACACAAACGCCAGGTGGTCTCTGGGTGAAGCCTGGAACTTCAGTTATCTCTTAGTTTCTGGGGGTTCACAGAGGACTCCTCCCTTTTTGTATGGAGCCACACCTAAACCAAAAACCATGGAACCATAAACCATTTAGGGTACTGAAGGGAGATCTGCCCCTTCCCTGCAGTTCACACTGCTTGTGGCTAGGGCTCTTTGTACTCCGTCTCCATAATGGCGAAGAAAAGACATGTTTCCTAGGAAGAGTCATAATTTGATGCTGGAAACATACTGGAAATAAATGGAAAAGATAAAATTCTTACTGTTAAAGAAAAGAAGAAAACAAACTCCATTTTTGCAAGAATTTGAGAACCACAGATCCATGAAATTGCATACCCGTTGCCCCAAGGGCTCTTTTAACATCCTGGTCTCCTCCTTTGTCACATGGAGGCGGCTTGCTGTTTTGGCCTCAGAGCAGCCCTTGTCCTCAGGGCCTCTGACTGAGCTCCTGAGCAACTGTGGTCCTGGACTCCCCATGCTCATCCTCCCAGGGATAAAGGCAGGGTAGATGCTACTGAACCCTGCAATGTCACCTCAAGGCAGGGTGTCTGATTATAATGAAGGGTTTCAGAGAATGGAATCAGTTTTGGATTCTCTTTTCAGTGTTCCCTTTGGAGGGCTTAGCAAAAGCTGTCAGACGGTTTCCTTTCTCGGGACCTAGTGTTTCATTCTGGTGGTGACATTGTGCTAGAATCAACATGCCTTCCTAGTGAGAAATCGTTCATCTCACTTAGAGATTAATGAAGGAAAAGCTCTTTAGCAGTGCTGGTCCAGCTGTGGCTGATGTTCGAAGAGGATCCAGCCTCGAAGATATTCTACTAACTTATATGCACCTTAGGCATTCTACATAAGGTCCGATCCTTACATCTCTCTTAGGTCTTGGCTCCAGGTCAATTTAAACAGGGACAGGAGACTGCAAGTCTGGACACTTGGGCAGATGGGAGATTTTCACAGTAAAGATATTGCCAGGGTTATGTCTTAAGTACACCTGTGTCATTCTTTTCCAGTAGTTGCTACCCAGGTCCATTTTGCCCACTTGGCAGAATTACGGTTTTCTGATAAGAGATGGGGACTTAATAGCAGAGGAGTACTTAGTGGTAGTTATGACACTATGCTGTCCACTTGAGCTGCCCCTCAGAGACATGTTCTTAGATAAGAGAATTGACCTAATGGATGTCTGCAAACCAGTGCTGTCTCCTTTTGCTATGGGGATAGGGCCTAAATGGAGGTCAGTCTTGGTGAACAAACAGGAGCAGAAACTTTCTCAGCAACCCTAAACTTCAGTTACGTCACAAATGCTCTTCCCTATACTTTATAACAAGCCTGGTTGGTGCACTACCAGCTTCCAGTCGTATCGGAGGCAGCGTTCCTCTAGCTAAGTTCTGCTTTTTGCTAGTCCTAAGCAAGATAGCAGCAAATCCTCTACAGCATCAAGTTCATTACAAGTTTCTCCTACATCAGCATAGTTGAGGTACCCAAGGATTTGTCTCTTGGTGGACATGGAAAGAGAGAGGCTGCCCCTCTAGGCAGTAGAGGGAGAAGCTTCGGGGTCTCAGAGTCTCAGGCTCTGCATAGGCTGAGGGGCTCAATTGTGACATTGTGTACCCTGGACTTCAGGTGGAGTTTGGCTCAAGAGTGTCAAGCAACATCTACTTCAGAGATTCCGGAACTTATGGGCCCACAGTCCACTCCCGTCTTTAGCTGTCAGGAAGATTTGGGCAGAAGGAACTTTGCAGCCCCTTCTGTGCCATCATATGTGGTTTCTCCCCTTTAAACACACAAACAGACAGGGAGAACAGGTTTGGAGAAGCCATGTGTTTGAAGACATAAACTGCATCTCAGAGAATATCTTTCTGTCCCTCCTACACAAAATAAGTTATGTTTTCCTGTCCCACTTCTTATTGACTGTAGCATTTTTTTCTGTTCACAGCTATTGAATGAGGAAGTCACCAATCAGTGAAGTGGATGTCCATGACAGTGACATGGTGATGGTTATGATTGGCAATGATGATAGTGATATCGATGATGATAACAGTATCAGTGGTGATGGTGGTGGTGGTAGTGATGGATGATGGTTATGGTGATGTGGCAAAAGACCTTTTTTGTCAAGTGAGTCTGCAGGTGTGCCCCATTCCTCCTATGATGGCTAATTTTGTGTTGATTTGACACAATCTACAGTCATTTGGGAAGAGAAAATGAGAAAGGCCTCCAGTAGTTTTATCTATTGACAAGTTGGTAGGACATTTTTAAGTTAGTGGAAGAGCCTGCATATTGAGGGTGGTGCTATCCCTGGGCTGGTGGTCATGGGTTCTATACGAAGTCAGGTTGAGCAAGCCAGGAGGGAGCAAAGCAGAAAGTGGCATTCTTCCATGGCCTCTGCATCAGCTCCTGCCTCCAAGATATGGTCCTGCTTGAGTTCTTGCCCTGACTTTCTTTAATGATGAACTGTGACCTGAGAGTTGTTAAGTTGGAGCAAACCCTTTCCTTCCCTGTTGCTTTTGGTGATGACATTTTATCACAGATGCAGAAACCCTAGGGACACCTTTGCTCTACAATAACATTTTCTCTTTCTCCATGATTCCCTGGTATACTTGCCAAGCTGTCTCACTCCCTAGATACCTAGATACCTAGATGGCCTTCTTTAGGAAAGCCATCCCTTCTCCTATAAGCCATCTAATTGAATATGGATTACAATGTTGATCATCAGCAAATAGGGGCAGCTAATTTCCCCTTGGGTTAGAGATGAAAGATGAAAGTCCATCTAACTAGGTATGCTTTCCTGCTTTGGATAGCCAAGCCCCCTTCTGTGCACAAGTAACTTTCTTGAGTAGTGGTCTCTTGATCTGTGACACTTGTCCTTGTTTCCAATAGTGATAGTTGTGATAGTGTTGATGGTGGTGGTATGGTGGTGATGGTGGTGATGGTTGTGTGGTGGTGATGACTTAGATGGTGGTGGTTGTGGGGTAATGAGGTGATGGTGGTGGTGGTGGTGGTTGTGATGGTGATGACTGTGTGGTGCTGATGATGTTGATGGTGGTGGTGATAGTGGTGATAATTGTATTATGGTAATGATGATGGTGGTGGTGGTGGTGGTGGTGGTGGTGGTGGTGGTGGTGGTGGTGGTGGTGGTGATGGTAGTGATGGATGTGTGGTGGTAATGATGATGATGGTGGTGGTAGTGGTAGTGATGATGGTGGTGGTGGTGATGGCTGTGTGGTAGTGGTGATGATGATGGTGGTGGTGATAGTAGTGATGGCTGTGTGATGGTTGATGGTGTTGGTAATGATGGCTGTATGATGGTAATGATGATGGTGGTGGTGGTGATGGTTGTGTGATGGTAATGATGATGGTGGTGGTGGTGATAATGGTGGTGATTGTTGTGTGGTGGCAATGGTGATAGCAATCATTCATATTTAGAGTGACAGTGGTGGTGATAGCAGTGGCAATGGCGACCACGGTGCTCAGTATTTATTCAGATCTTTCTGCATCCCAGATTCTGCTACCAAGCCCTAATAGCTGCCAGTGCCTAGATGTGGCCCCATTTTCCTCCCCTCAGTCCCTAGGTATTAGAGATGCACCTCTGATCTTTCAGAGCTAAGACCAGCGTGGCCATGGACAAGCTACCACAGGACCACTTGTGGCTGTGCACCACCTGATATGAAAACAAACATGCTTTCTGACCTGAAGAGAACCCAGGCTGGGGAAACACACTGCCCACGTGCTACAAGACTCTCAGTGCTAGAAGAATCTGATTCTCAGAAAGCAAGCTCTCTGTAAACCACAGCGACATTCTGTATGGAATCTCCAGAATCACAGCAGAGGGGACAGCTCCTATAGATGGGACTTCAAGTAAAGGCAGCCTCCAGCCTTGAAGCTACACAGGGAGAGACAGTGGGAAATGGATGAAAGCTGGGTGGGCTGAGGAGTGGGTGAGAAGAGCTTCTCTGCTAATCCTGCCTGTAAGAGGCCGGCTCAGCTAGACAAGCGCACCTTAGAAGCCACCAGGGGTGCTCAGTTGGACAAGTATGTCTTTGGAAACAGTCAGAGGGTTCCGTACAATGCCTCACCTCCTGGCTCAGACAGCTTGGGATGGAGGATTCTGGGAAGGCAATTGGGACAGCACGGGGATACCCTAGGCCTTAGGGTTTTGTGTCTGTCACTGCCTACGTGTGCTGCAAGTCTTCCCCTCCATCTGATGTTGATCTCCAACTTGGAATATGCAAAGCTTGAGATGTGCACCAATATCTCGAAACTACTGTCTAGTGTTAACCTCTGAAATGCAGGGGTCAGTAGTGCATGGGAAGGACACTGGCAGGAACAGCGGAAAAGCCGTCAGCATGTTTCTTGGACAACACAAAGCTCAGGTATGATCTAGAATGTGTGCACAGGCGTGCATTCCTGGGACTGGGGCTGGGCCTGCCAGGCAGGGCTCACTCACTCGGTGTTTCTGGGTACTATGGGCTCAGAAATGGCCTTGCATGGCACCTGTCTTTACAGCTGGAAGAACACTATACTGTGCTGTAATTCACGCACCAAGAAGCACAGTCTCTAGTAATCTACCCACTGGTTTATCCAGGACCGTGTTTGTTTTAGCTCTGAAATCTCTGGGGTCTAACTTAATGCCTAGGTCCTTGACAACACGGGGCACGTCCTGGCACTGGCCAGCTGAGATGCAGAGAAAGATGAACTTCCATAGCTCTTGGCCAGAGTAGTGCTCCTGCTTTGCGGCAGGCTTCTGCCTGGCTGTCCTGTGTGAGGAAGAGATCTTTAGGATTAACTGTGTCTTTTATTGGTGACTGTAAGTCATAACAGGCTTATCAACTTTCATTGCAAATTGTGAAAGCATTTCACTACACCGTGACCATGTACTGATAAAGTATGATCTCTCCTAACCCTCAAGAAACTCTTACTTCCTGACAGATTTTATTGGTGCCAAGAGACAAGACGGAGCAGATGTCTTAACAAGTTGGTCAGGGTGTGGCAAGCCTGCAGGGCACGGCCTCTCCTGTGTGCCAGCACTACCCATGAGGCTTTGTCAGAGTCCTGGACTGAGACCCCACGGGAGCAGCTCACAGGTGCATTCCTGTGAGTGGAAAATGAGCCTCTTCACAGAGGGAGCACACCTAATTAAAAGGGTGCATTTACGTGATTACCATGGCAGATGAAGGAAGATACAGGGTGCTGGTGTGTATGGTGTCACAGCTCTGCCTCCAAAATGGAGGCTGGCATCCTTTCCCCTCCCGGGGCTCAATGGCAAGAATGTCAGGATTCTCGGGCCACATAAGAGCTGCTCCATCTACCCAGCTTTGTATAATGGCTGCACACCAGCAAGGAGTGACCCCCCCACACACACACAAACCTGTGTGTCCTTGGAGCGGCAATGCCCACCACCACCTGGTCCTCAGCAGTGCATGGTGTGTGGCTGTTGCCAGGTCTGCCGTCTGTCTGTGTCCCCCCCCCCACAGAACTTACCTTTCTTTTCTTCATATTTTTTATTTTAAAAAAACTTACTTTTCATTTTAAATACCAACCCAAGTGCTCCCTCCTTCCTCCTCTCCTGCCCTCTTTCTCTCTTCCCATTTCCCACCCACTCCTCAGAGAGGGTAAGACCTTCCTTGGGAAGTCAACAAAGTCTGGCATACCAATTTGAGGCTGGAACATGATGCCCCGCCCCCCCCCCATATCAAGGCTGAGAAAGGTATCCAACCATAGGGAATAGGCTCCAAAAAGCCATTCCTGCACCTAGGATAGGACCTGGTGATGCCGCCAATGCCCCCACCCCCTGAACAGATCAAGCCACATAACTGTCACCCACATTCAGAGGGTTTGATCCCATGCAGGTTCCCCAGCTGTCAGTTCACAGTCTGTGAGCTCCCACTAGCTCGCGTCAGATGTCTCTGTGGGTTTCCCCATCATGCTCATGACCTCCTTGTTCATATGATCCCTCCTCCCTCTCTTCAACTGAACTCCAGGAACTCAGCCCAGGGTTTGGCTGTGAGTCACTGTATCTGCTTCCATCCCTTACTGGATTTAGATTCCATGCTGACAATTAGGGTAGTCACTAATCTGTTTAAAGGGGAAGGCCCTTTCAGACACCCTCCACTATTGCTAGGACTTAGTTGAAGTCATTCTTGGGGATTCGTGAGAATTTTTCTGACACCAGGTTTCTCCCTAATCCCATGATGACTCGCTCTATCGCGATATCTCTTTCATTAGAGCTCACCTTTCTTGATCAGCCCCCCTTCCACTATCCCTGCTGTGTTCTGGATCCTGAACTGGATCAGAACTGCTGAACTGAATCCTGGATCCTGTGCCCAGTTGGTCCTGAATCCCTGCTGTTATGGTAGTTCCTCAGAAGCAGCTTTATTCTAACAATGGTGCTTGGGGGTTCTGGGCCTATTCTATCTGAGTCTGTGGTCAGAGTTGGTCACTGTCCTGCCCAGCTCCCCACACTGCCCCTTCAGATCATCTCAAGGTCATTTCCACCATAATTCAGCCATCATAAAGTACCATTAGAGCTGTTGCGTCCATCTAACTTTGTGTGGCCTTGAAGGGATATGTGGGGGGGGGGAGACTCCTAGGGAAGGTCTGTCTGAGTCCGAGTCCTACAGACAAACCTCCCCAGAGCAGCTGTCACGGTGACACTGGAGGCTGTCGTTGCTGCAGGGTGGTCTCAGTGGCCAGTACCCAGCCAAGGGTGGGCAACATCCTCAGTGCTACTGTGACTTGCTTCAAAAATGTCGTCACCATTCATCCCCACACCTCTGTTGTCGTTCCAGCTGAGTGGCCATCCCCAAAAGTGACCATTGGTTAGCATCGGCTTCTACAAACAGTGACAGCCTTTTCTACTGAGGTCGCACTGGGTCACACTGTGACTGGAGACATTTCTCCCAAGTCCTTTCAGGATGCAGCTTAGTAATTGGATATGGCACGAGGGGACCACCGGAGCCACTGGAAGACAAGAGCCTGAGGGCGCATCTTCTTTGACCAAGGAAGTTAAGACAGTCAAGGTCCCAATATCAGGGCCTCCAGAGCCAGGGCTGGATGAGCACAGAGTTCTAAGTGTCTTCTTGTGCTTCAGGATGAAGTCAGAGCTGGTGTTACACAGTGTCCTTGTGGTCTCAGAGGGGCCCACATCCCTGGCACCAAGAGACCAGTGTTCTCAGCAGGCTTTGCCCATCGTGACCTTTAATTTCCTCTCCTCACGTTGACCCTTGATCCCTAGTACTATAAAGGAGAAGACTTTGGACAACTGAAGGCAGGGTTACGGCCATGCCAAGACTGGTAACCACATGCGTATTCTAGTGACTTGGTCCATATCTTGTCTTTGCAGATGTAACCACCTGGGAGGCAAGTACAGAATTCTCTCTGGTTCAGGGTCTGGCCTTTCTTCCATGTGATGCTGTCCAGGTTGGGTTCTCCTCCCCATTATCTCCTAACTCTGGCTTTCCCTATTTGGTTGACAGGTCCTAACGTCTCCAGGGTTCCCTAGGCCTTTGCTTCTACCACAGTTCCAAGACCTGTATAGCTAGGAGTGTTTAAAAACTGTGTGCCGTTTTATTATCATTCAGGAAAACTGACTGCTGTCTCTGTCTCTGTGGCTTTCAGCACGTGTGTGGATTCTTGCACTGCAGCATCACTGGGGCACAGAAGCCACCAGCAGGATCTGACCTGGATAGACACCTGTCGCAGCTCTCCTGCATCTGCCATTGTTTGTCATCCTCTACTGTTGGAGGAAGGGCCACTTGTTGGTTTCCAGCTGCTTAGCCTCAAAAAACCACACAGAAACTGTATTCATTAAATCACTGCTTAGCCCATTAGCTCTAGCTTCTTATTGGCTAATTCTTACATATGAATTTAATCCATTTCTATTAATCTGTGTATCACTATGAGGCTGTGGCTTACCGAGTAAAATTCCCAGTCTGTCTCTGGCCGAAGCTCCATGGCTTCTCTCTGACTCTACCTCCTTTCTCCCAGCATTCAGCTTAGTTTTCCCTGCCTAGCTCTGTTCACCCTATAGCTCTGCTATAGACCCAAAGCAGGTTCTTTATTCATTAACCAACAAAAGCAATACATAGAAAGAAGGACCTCCCATACCTCTCTACTGTGGTCCCTGTGGTGGAATGAGAGACATTCTGGCTTAGGTTGGCAGTTTCCATTTGGTAGGGTTTGTTGTTATTGTTGCTTTGGTTTCTTTCAACCACAGCATCCAAAGGAGACATGGTTCCTGAGTTCTACTGTCTCCAGGGCTGGGCGAATCTGTGTTCATCCTAACATTCTTCACCATGCAGTATCTCCAAGCCTGGGCAGCACAGTGACATAGAATCAGACAGACAAGCAGGGCAGCCTTAGGTGGAGTGAGAGCCACTTGAGGCTATGGACCAGCAGGAAAGCAAAGGGACACTGTTAGTTGATCTTCCTACTGGGACCTGACTGCCCCCTTTGTGGTCTGAATCTCCCTGGACCTCACATTCTGGCATGGGTCACGCTCACCACGATGACAGCCCTCAGATTCTGGTCTGCATATATTAACTAGATGATCTGTCCAGGCTGGGGCATGAGGTAGGTGAATAGCAGAGAGGAGGGAGGAGGGCTAGGCTCTATTGGCCTGCCTGTTCTAAGGCCAAGAAGGAACAGACACGCTGAACTGATGTCTGTTCTGGCTATGCTAATGAGAGCCAGATGGGTGAGGAGAGGAGGATTAAGTGGAACGTGCCCTGGTCGTGGGGTGCTGAGAGGCAGCACGCTTAGCTCTTCAGATGTAAGCCAAGAAGTAGTCAAGCAGAAATGAGACAAGAAGGGGCCTCGCTCATCTGTCTTGTTTATGTAAAGAGGGACAGGGCTTAGGGAGATGCTTCCACCCTCAGGGACTGCTTTTCATTGTACAAGGCTGCTGTGCTGGTATCTGAGGAAAGCTAGTCAGGGGAGGAGGCGAGAGGGGGGAACTGTATCAGTCATTTGCTGCTGGTGACAATCCACCCCCATCCCTACCCACCCCAGGGAGCTTCCTATAGTGTGGATCCAGCTGCAGCCTGCTGGCCCGGCTTCACTCTGCTCATCAAGGGGTCCCTACTTCTGTAGCCATCTGACACTGGCAAACACTGGGTGACCTAAAGTGGCCTTGCCTACTTAGTTTTGGATGTGAGCTGCCAGAAGGCTGACGTGGGTTGATGTGAGAGGCCTTCACCTCCTACAAGTGAGTAAGGGGACTTCTCCATGTGAACGCTGACAAAGGATGTCAGTAGTAGCCCACAGGTCCTCAGCCCACCAAGCAAATCCAGCCAGGCCAGCCCAGTCAAGGACTGTAGATGGAACTATAGCATCCCATAAGGACAGGAAGTGACAAGACCATTCTCTACTGGGTGATGGAGAAGGCACAGCTGGCCAACCACATTGAACCCAGGTCTCCCCACTCTTGGAGTAATTACCCTGTTCCCTTTTCTCCTTCCCAAAGCACTCATCACCTCTTCCTGGTCCCCAGCCTTTATCCTGCCTGAAGTCTTCTGTTTGCAGAACCAAGTGCTCACTTGCCTCATCTAGATCTTACAACTGTATTCAGCATAGTTTCGCAGCCTGCTGAGGGCCCAAATGCGGATACAAGTCCGTACATTCATGTACACACCCAAGCCTCTCCCTGTGAGCCCTGAAGGTGGGGTAGCCTCAAGGTCTGCTTCTTCTGGGTTCCACCATCCTTTTCCTCTTGAGTTTCAGACATCTGCATGCCAGCCTCAGAGAATCCCACAGTCAGCACTTCTAAAGGGAAAATGCATGGCTTAAGATCCTGGCAGTGACTAGAATCCATCTCGCTCAAGCCTCTCATGTTTGCTTCTCCTCTGCCATTCCCTTTCTCTCTCTGGTTCCTTGGCACAGGCCGTCCCACCCCGAGTCTAGGTGCCACATTCCATAGCCTTGGCACCAATTACATTTCCTCCCAGCTCAGACAAAACTATGCCTCACAGCCAGCGATGGGATTCTGAAACTGCTCTTTTCCAACAGACTATATAGATAGAGGATCTCTCCAGAGAGGAGGACAGCACTGAAGAGGACAGCATCAGCCTGGGAGCCACCAAGTGCATGTGAGGTCTTTCCTCACTCAGGGTGACAGGGTCCTTGGCCCCAGCTTGTGTGCTGTAACCTGACAGTGACTCCCTTTCTGCCCTATCCGATCAGAGTCTCTGGGATAGAGCAGTTGATGAGCTGTCACTGGGCTGGATCACAGGCAGACACTGCATTAAGGTGAGGGGGGCTGGCCGGGGCTGTGAAGCGACTCCAATGCCCCTCTCCCCACTTCCGGAGTCACGCTGGTCTCATTTCTTACATCTGGCCTTTGGCATCTTTGAGATCCGGATGCTGAATTCACTTAAAACACAGCCGCTGACATTAAATATTTGGGCTTTGCAATTACAGGGGGATGATTTTGGGCGCTCACAACCAAGGAACTGACAAGTCTGTAGTTTGTCTGAGTGAGGTTTACATGTGACGCGTTAATCACACCCTTCCATATGGCCTAATGGAAGAGTGGCATTTTCTTTGTGCCAATGACTGATTGGAATATTCTTTCTGCACTCCTTCCCCACCAGGGGGCTCTGAACCACTGTCTTTTCCTCAGATGGTGATATAGTTCTGCTCCACCTGCTGCTGAGATGGTCTGGTCCTGCCCACTGTCCTGGTCCTCATTCAGTCTAGGACCATTGGCAGCCCCTCTCCCCCAGGAGTTACATCAGTACAGGCACAGGCTGTGTGTCCTCTCACCCACCATCACCCAGCACTTCCATCCAGAGCCTCCTCAGCCTTCCTTAGGACCTCTGCCAAGACCTTCTTATCAGTTTTAAATGTCATTTCAGAGACTTCCCCCCTTCTTTTTCTCTTTCTTTTTTTGCATGTGTATGTATGTCCTGTGAGTATGTACATGTTTGCATGTATATGCACGTGTATGTATGTAGATCTGACGATACCAGTGTCTTCCTTGATCCCTCTCTATTTTTTATTACTGAGGCAGGGTCTCTTGCTGAACCAGGGGCTCACTAGTCAGCTAGCTAGTTTGCCCGGGGATTCCTAGCTCTGAGTCCAGAATGCCGTGACTGCACGCAGCTGCCTTGCCTGTTCAGTTTTCCCATGGGTTCTGGGAACCCGAACTCAGTCCTCACCCGAACTCAGTCCTCATGCCTGCAAATCAAGCGCTTTGTTAACTGAGTCATCTCCCCAGCTAACCCTACCCTCGAGTCAGCTCCCCATCTTGAACCCTAGGTCTGTATGCAGGCGGGAGCTTTTTCTAGGTACTCCTTAGGCCAGGAGTCAGTGTCTTTCTTGGATTGGTCCATGTGACGCTTGTCCAGCACTGCCTCATAGGGCTGTGCCCTCTCCTCACAGGTCCTGAGGTCAAAGCCTCTCACTAGCCTTCCCCTGTGGCCACTTGGGGGAGGACAAGGGGGAAGTGGGTAACCAGCAGTCTTGTCCTTTTCATTCCTTTGGGCCAGATTCTCAGCCTCATTGGAACACAAGGCTTATGGCACGCCTCCGCTCAGCGCCCATAGTACACCAGAGATTAGATCCCAGTGAAAGTTCTCTTTGCCCTGAGCAGTTTTGTGGTTGTAATTATTTTTTTTTTCAGTAAAGCTTTTTTTTTTTTTTTTTTTTTTTTTTTTTTTTTTGCTTCTGATTTGCTGCATTCGACCTTTCAAAATTGATGCATTTCCCTGAATTAGCCTCATGAGTTCCCAGCTTCTCAGTAAGGTCATTCTGCAAACAAAGGGATGCCAATGGGTAGAGGGTGGAAATTTTTAGAATCCCATGGGAAGGAGAGGTTCAGTCATTCTGCCATAGTGAAGCCTTGACTCTCCTCACTCCTGGGTGGTGTTTTGCATCCCAGAGGGCCAGAGTGAGGCTCTGAAGCAGGCCAGCACTTCGCTCCTTCAGAGCCTTGCAGAGTGAATGAGTCTATGTATGAACAAGGGAGCCGCAGCGGGAGGGGCGGAGCCTCCCACCCTGTGCTCTTCCTGTGTTTTTGCTCTTCCTTCCCTATCTTGTGGTTCCCTGGAGAAGACAGCATGCAGCTGCCCTGGGAATGGTACTCAGGCAGGAATTTGAGGTGGGGGGCTAGAGAGCCGAGATGCCCAGAGAGCCACGATTTTGTCATGTTTGTAAGCCTCTGGTTCTTGTCAGAAAAGACACTACATCCAAGGGTATGACTGACCTCTAGCTTACTGTGTCCCAGGACATGACTGTCACACCACAGCCTCTGGCCTCAGTCTCCAGTCTATGTCTTCTGAGCCCTGACTGAGCCCCAAGGCATGCCAGTGCTGCTGAGGACCCCATGCAGATCTGCCTTGATGTCCCAGCCATTCTTTAACTGCATGCACAAACACACACACACACAAGCTAGCAGGGAAATGTGACACAGTTACCCCTGGCATTTTTATTCAGGTAGGTTTTTTTTTTTTTTTTTTTTTTTTTTTTTTTTTTTTTTTTTTTTTTTTTTTTATAGGCATCGAAAGTGTCCCAGGACCTTAACACAGGTACAAACCTGTAAGCTGTTACTCCCTAGATCAAGAATAAGTTTCCACAAAGAAAAGACCTCCTGCCCATTAGCAGGAACTCCTTCTCCTTGCTCCCAGCACCTGAAGACCCATCTCTACTCAGTCACTCTGAACACTGCACATGGAATCAGATGGCACGTGACCCCATGACCAGCATGATCCAATGGGAACAATTCCGAGATCTCCCGGTTTCAAGGTACCCCGTGTATGATCCCTGGTTCATGTCTATTCCTATTATTTGTAGAAGAGCATCCCCAGCCTGGACCACTCTCCTTGATTGATGGATGTGCAGGTGACATCTTCTCTGCTGTCTTGAGCAAACCTGCCTGCAGGGTGCAGGGACTTCTTCTGAGCACCTGTGTCGAGCTCTATGGTATGTGGCAGGAAGCAGAGCAGCTAGCCACACAGCATCTCGCTTACCTTTTAGGCAGTCTCCCTGACCCAGCGGCCACAGAGATGGCCTGTTCTCAGGTGTCTGTGGGTCCCACTTGCTTGGCGAGCATCCGATGCCAACATGCCGCATCCAAGCACTGTTTCTATTCAATGCTCAGCCTCGCAGCAGCTGGTGGCATCTGTTTCTTAACTGTCCTTTCATGTGAGAATTCACACCATCTGAGAAGGTTCTCGGCTGTGCCGAGTATGAGGTAGATCAAGGAGGATGCTTCTTTTTAATTAAATACTTCCTGAGCTTGAGTGGTTTTGTATTTATAAAGTCAATGACTCGCATGTTTTTGCCTTTTTTTAAAAAAAAAAAAAAAAAAGTAAAACCTAGTAAATGTTCTTCTTGAGATGAACAGGTGAGATCTTCAAAATAAAAGGCCTGCCTTGGACACTAGAAGGCATCACAGGGGATGGCACGTGCCATCTCTGTGGTAGATAGTCCCAGGGAATGTTGGCAGGTCCCAGGAGATGGCAGTGCTGCGGGTCCGGTCCCCTTTAAGCCAGATTTGGGCTCTGATTCTACACTGAAAAAGCAATTCCCAGTTTGAAGGCTAGCTATCTCTTCATTCTCAGTCCCTTGGACTAGGCATGACTTTTCTGTCCATACTCCAAGGAAAAAAGAAATAGACACAAGAGTGGTAGATGCTGTTCTTTGGTGATGGCTGTGGATGTCCCTATAGTATATATATAGCACTTATCTGTGATTGAGGCTAATCTAATATCATAAGTCCCTGTACAGATGCATATCTCCTATATCCCCTTCCTCTCTTTTGGCACCCTCTCTATTGGGTCTGGGAGAAACTGGGGAACTGACTGCTGGTGATCCAACCGTGGCCCTGAATTCAACTCAGATAACTCAGATAGTAGAGGGGCCTGTGACTTTCCATGATAGTGACTCACCCAGCAAGGGACCTATGGAACCCATGGCTGCAGGTTGGTGACCTTAACAGCCCGTCACCTTTGGTCCAAGCCAGAAATGGGTTAAATCTAGATTGAGACTCGCTCAGGACTTGAACTCAGTACTATGCAGGAGTCTGGCCTTTGCGTGCCTTGTTACCTCCCATGAGCTCCTTGAAGGCCCATGACTTGTAAGTCTGGTCAGTTTCAGAAAATGGCCTTCAAATAGTGGCCAGCAGTGCTGAGTGAGACAGAGTCCACAGTTACAAACCCAGAGTATTTGTCATCCTGACTGGCTGTTAGGAAAAAACAAACAAACTAACCAGTCTGAGGAGCCCTTTGTCCCAGAAAGGAGGCTGTTTGGGAGTTGCTCTGTTGCTCACCTCTCCTTGGACCATCACAAGGTTCTGGTGACCAGAACAGGGCACAGGGCCAGGAATACAATTCCTCCTTTACTCTGTTCCTATTGACTTAAGGTAGGTGGTGGATATGGGGATGCTTGGCATTTTAAGGAGGTGTCACATCTCTGTGACCTCAGAAGAAGTCAACTTTAGGTTGAGATGACCCTGTGACCTTGCTCTGAGCAATCATGTGGGGTGGCTCTTGTCCAGAGGGGAACTGGTGGCTGAGATGCCAGACGCTATTCAGTAGGATTTGGGAGAGGGTGGGGCTGGAAAGGAGAAAGCAGTGAGAATGGAGAGAGCAAATCAGGGCTGTCTTGTGCCTGTCTCTCACCTGCCTGGCATTGGCTCCTCCCTGTGTGGCTGGCCATAGTGTCTCTAGGCAAACATTGGTCCATCCAGAATAACTGGCCATTATTTGAAGGCCATTTTCCAAAATTGGCCACACTAACAAGTCAGAGACCTTTGGGGAGTTCACGGCAGGTAACAGAAAATCAAAGGCCAGACTCCTGCCTAGTACCCAGCCTGCCAAGTCCAGAGTTACTTGGGTGAGCTTAAAGGTCTTTAAATCTTGGTTTCTCCACTTGTACTGGGGTCCTCTAGTGCAGGAGGTAGGGGCTTAGCTGCTGGATGGGGCAGATTTAGGTCACTGTGGAAGATCTAGGTCATCTGCAGGCTAGGAGCTACCCAGGGCCTGGCTGGGTGGTTACAAAGCTCACTTGATGCCGCTGCTCTCAGAATGTGATCCTCCAAGCAAGACGCAAACTCAGCATGGGGAACACTGAGGCATATTACACCAAGGCACCCCAACAGCAGAACCACACCAATGTTACCACCCCAAGAGCCTGGGGGTACAGGCGAGGACCTCCCAGGTCCTGAGCACAGGCTGGAGGCCGGATTGAAAGCCCAGGATGACTATCAAGGTTGTGCTCAGTGTTGTAGACCATATAGCAGCTACAGGAAGAAAGGCCACGAGGCACCTCAGGCTGAGGACAGCAGGGGACGTGACAAAAGAAAACATCCCGGGCAGTGGGTGGATCATGGGCTGGCCCGGGAACCCTGGATGATAAAGGGCAGAGCATGGTGTAAAGAGGTCCATTTGTTGAGGGGGGGAGGTCTGGATAACAGAGGCTCCACTACCATCCACAGTCCCCAAAGTCCCTCAGCACTCCCAAGTCTTTTATTTGCAGCAACGTTTGGTACCTGTTAACTTGGACTGTTGGGGCCAGGCTGTCTTGACTGAAGAACCTTGTCTGAGAATCCATGGTCTGCCTTCCTCAAAGACCCGCAGCTGGCTTGTTTAGCTCTGGATTTGTTTTGTGTAGGCTGTAGTGCATATTTGGAACTGATCCAAGGAAATGACCCAAGAGTGTCAAGAGTGTTGCCTGTGAGGTGTTGCTGAGAGCCAACGCTGGGTTTCCACGCCTTGAGTGCATGCCCGTAAATAGCCAAAGTCATAGCAAGTTGTACAGATTGTTGCAGAATCTTCCCTGCCAATCCTGTAAAGATGTGTCTACATATTGGTAGTCCCTTCTCCTACTTCCTAAGGGCTTTAAGTAGACACTTTCTCAAACATCTCAGGATCACAGAAGGAGGCTTAGTGACTCCTAAGCCCCAGTGCATATGTGAATCTCAGCACACAGAGACTTACGTCCCAAGAATATAATTCATGTCATCTGAGAGGAGGGAAGAATAAAGACTGGTCAGGGCCCTCCTGACCCCAGTGATAAGGAGAAGCACAGTGGTTGTCATCATTGTGTCTGCGCCCCCCCCCCAAAGTCTCTTGGGAGCAATTCTTTTGAAGCTCAAGGCAGTGCCTGGGAGCTACACTCGAGCCCTGAATGTAGGTATCTTTCAGCTCCATGGGCCCCTGAGTCATCTGCAGGAAGCCTGGGCTGAATTTCTCTTCCCAGCATCCTACTCAAATAACAGTTCAGAAAAGGGTTCTCAAAAATGTGGATAGATGCCGCTGTGCCTGTCATTCAGCAATCCAAATCCAACTGTAGAGGTTATTTTTCATCAAGATGTATTTTAACGATTTAGTCAAATTATATGCAGTAAACAAAACGCACATTTAACTAGAACCAGATGAAACCGAACACAAGAACAGATTTGGAAACAGACCGACGCTGGCATTGTGCAATGCAGAAAGAAACAAGTGGAGTAATTACCGTTCATTGAGGGAGATGAGAGCGCCTGGGCGTCACCACAGGATGTTGTGGAGACACCATCAGCAGGAGGCCAAGCACCAGAGCACCAGCCTCCTCCCCACACCCCTGCCGTGAGTGCAATGGGGAGAGGGGGCTGCTGATTCTGTGGGCTGTGAATAAGGGATACAAAGCATTCTGTGGTGTGTGAGGGTGGGGGCGTCTCCTCAGCACTCGCCTGGAGCTGACCTCATTGTGAAGTCTTGAGAGCCAAGGTGCAGCTATTTTCCATATTGTGCTAACAAGGACTATGGAGCCAAAGAATGACGTTCTCAACCTGGACAGGAAGGCAGAGTGTGGTGGGAGAGGCAGCATGGGGTTGAGAACGTTGCTTTGAAAAACTGGCTTGTTGTAAACATTCACGTAGCAGTTGACTTTACTGAAGTACAATGTATAGGAAAATGCAGGCATTTTGTGAGTTTGTTTGCTGGTTTTAATGTGTATACATAGCAGCTGTAACACAATGGAGACACAGAACGCTGCTCTCTTCCTGAAAAGCTGCCTCCTGCCCTTCATGGAAAATCCGCTCCCTCAGTCTCAGGTGACCCTGGTCTGTTCTGGCATGGACTAGGGCTTGCTTTTCTGGTTGAAAACTGTCCACATGTGGTTCTTAGGGCTGTGGTCCTTTGGTCTGACTTCTTCTTCTTGGCTCTCAGGACTCACCATTTTGGTCCTGTGTGTCAGCAGTTGGTCATTTTGTGACTGTGGCATACTCCTTGGTACCCAATCCCTCCAGTAGCCTAGTCACTTACCTGCCGAGGGATGCTAGATTAGACCAAGTTTTGCCTGCATATGTACGACTCTCATAAGCATTCTCGTCTAGATCTGTAGAAATACATTCTTGTTTGTCATGGGCAAACACCATGTGTATATTTGACTTTTTCAACAAATTAGCAAGTTATTTTCCCAAGTAACTGCCATCCTGGGCTCCTGCCAGCAGAGACTAAAGATTCCAGTTTCTCCCCATTCTCCACTCTGGCAGTGTCTGCTTGGCTTGTTCTTAGTCATTTTGTTGGGTTCAAAGCGGCTTGCCGTGTCTTTCTCCTATGGGCGAATGGCACCAAGTGAGTTCATGCACCCGCTGGCCCCATTCACACGCTCAGCGAAGCTGACTACTGGATTTCTGTACTCCAAGGCTTGTATGTCTTCTTACTTTTGAGTGACATGTTTTTCCATATTTTAGAAAGCAATCTTTTGCCAGGTGTGTGTATTGGATACCTTGTTACCTGCTCAGGTTTTTGGTGTTGTTATTTTGGTCATTATTATTATTATTATTATTATTTTCTTAGCAACGTATTTTAAAAAGCAAACACATTTATTTGTAGAAAAGTCTGGGTAATCGATATTTTCTTCATTTTTTTTCTTTTCTAGATAATTTCCTTGTTCCTGTGTTCTCTTTCCCTCTCACCTTGGTCTAGCCAGAAGTCCATTGATATTCACGGTATTCCCCAGTATATCCTCGGTATTTGCCAATCCTTTTTCTGGTCGCTTTCTTCTACTCCCTCTGGCTTTAGTTTGCCCCTCTTCTCCTTCCTAATAGGAAAAGCTGGGCTTGCTGTGCCAAGTCTCTCCTGCATCCTCACCTTTCTGCCTCTTCCCAGCTCCCCTCCGGAGGGCTCCTGTGTGGCCTGTACTGCAGGTTCGGGTTCCCTTCACAGCTCTCCCAGGCACTTCCTTTCTGATCCCCAGATCGTATAACCTCAATTGCCCAATAGTCAAGATTCGAGATTCTTTATTCTGCCAGTTAAAAAAAAAAATACCATGGAGCCCTTGCCTTAACCTTTGGGTTGTTTGGTTTTTAGTTATAGTACTGTTTGGTTCCCTAATTTCTACCTCATCCTTTCTTTTGATTTCTGTATTTTTACTGAAAGTCTCTCACTGGGGAGACAGTGCTGGGCGCTCTATTTCATGGCCGACTGAAGCCAGCTCTCTGATCTTGACTAGCCGTCCCAACACCTAGGCCCCTTCAGGGCCAGTTTCCTTGCTTCCTTTCCTGTGTGTAGGCCAACTTTCTTCTCCTTTGCATATTTCACAGCTTTTGTTGAAAATATGACATTGCAAGTAGGTCGCATCAAGTAGCAGAAGTGAGAATCAGATTCTTCTGCTTCTCCTTAGTGGTCTCCCGAGTGCGCACTGTGGAGTCCACATCTTTTGTGTATTGGGTGTGTTACATGTGCCCACTGAAGGCTCCGCTTGGTGAGCCTGTGCTCAGATGGTGGCTGCCTAGCAATTTCTCCTACGTCCTGGAACAAGTGGGTTTCCCAGGCTCTGGTCAGGAGCTGTTGGCAGTGCTGGCCATGCTTCCAGCAATCAGCCAGGCATCTAAACCTCACCCTGGTTTTCACTTGCTGCGTCCATAAACCATGAATGAGGTGGGGGAGACTTCAGGACCTTCTCAGTTCATGCTTGTCCTGGGTGTCACCCTGCACACGTGATCAGCCTTGCTGTTTCCCAGGAATATGTTGGAATGTTTCAAAGTTCCTTATGGGTGTTTTATTCACTTTCTCTTTCACACAGAGTTTCTCTGTGTGTAGCCCTGGCTATCCTGGAACTTGCTCTGTAGACCACGCTGGCCTTGAACTCACAGAGTGCCTCTGAAGTGCTGGTATTAAAAGCGTGCACCACCACTGACAGGACCCTAGCTCTCTTTCTAAGTGCCTTGCTCAGCTCTGAGTTTGCCTCCTGTGTTGTTGTTATCCTGGGCAGCTGGTGTGTTAAACAGCTACCTCTGATCACAACTCCCAACCCAGGAAATGGTGCCAGTTCTGGGAGAATTATAACAAACAAATAAACAAAAAAGTACTTGCAAATGCATTTCCAGGGGATTCCAAGGTGGGTCAGGTGACGCTGCCAGCATCCTGCCGTAGCTCACCCAGCAGCTTCTCATCTCCACCAGAGAGAGGGACTGCCGGTTTTCATGGCTACAGAGGAACTGGGGAGACAAAGAATAGGAAAGGGACATATTAAAGCCCTAAAAAACTCATTATTCTTCCAAGATGCAGCTGCTTTTCTTGCATAAATACTCCCTTGTTTGTGACAATCTCTGGTTAGCCTCAGAGTTCTGAAAAGGCTATTTTGACAGCCTTTCCCAGTGTTCCCGTTCCTTTTATGATAAAGAGCATCTTCAGAGGTCTTCACACTGCAATCTCTGTGAACATCACTCCCATCTGTTTTGATGAGCTCTTTTTTATCGTGGGTCACATTCTCCCACCCCTTGGTAGACCTGGTCACCTTTGATGAGATGGTAAACACTGAGTAGCGCACATTGTTGGCTGGGGCACGGTTCCGTGGCTCCATCCCAAAGAGGAGATTACTGTTTATCTTCTCATCTTGACCTAGGCAAGTGCGTTCGCTGGGAACTTCCCATTATCTTCTTCCCTCCAGCTAGTGGGGTGAACTCAAAGCATCAAGTACTTACTCTGGCCCATGTTTTATTTTCTTTCCTGTGCTGACCAGTTTCAGAGGCACCTTGGCGACCCTCTGCTTGTTCTCATGGCTCTACCACTTCCCTCCCTGGTAGCTCGTGCCCTGTACACTGTCTCCTCAAAGACTTGGTCCCACCTGACTCGCAAGTCAGTTCTGCACGTGGCTGTAGGTTTGGGTAGTCATAGGGTCACATAGGTGGTCACAGTTCATCCTGCCTGTCTCTCAGAAACCCTGCTCTTCTCAGCTAACATCAAGAATATAAACTGTGCGTTTCTCTGGCTTTTTGGCTGTGTGTAATGGGAGGGCTATGACTGCGCCATCACCAAAGCGTGGGTGATTGCTGCTACTCTGGCTTGTGAAGGACTAGGAACATCACTGGAGTGACTTCACACGGGGCAGCACAGGTCTGTGCACACAGCATTTGCTGCTGTGCTATCTTAGAAATGTGGATCTGGGTGTCATGCCCACTCCAGCTCTGGGGAGCTCCAGGTTGGTAGAGTCTTGGGGGATATCTATGAAGCTCTGGCCTATGCTTCCCTGGTACTCAGACAGCTTGGTGCTACGCTCAGCAAGCCTTAGCCTCCTTGGTCCACTGCGTGTAGAACCAGAGCGGCACCTCCTCTCCTTACCCTGATTAACTACTTTATGCCCTCACTTCCTGAGTCTGAATTCCCAGTTTCAGCCAGCTACATCTCTGAAGCCCCACACAAGCCCCTGCTCAGAACTGACTCACGGCAAGGCAGGCATTTCCAAGCAGACTAGGAACTGGGAAGCTGAGCAGCGTTTCTTCCAGAGCCGGAACCTAGAGCCTCCATGAAGATGCACTTTCCTTCACCTGATAGCAAGGATGTGGAGGGAAGCTAACCACAGTGGCTTCGACAGTCTCCCCCAGAGGGGACCAGCTCTACCCTATTCTAGGAACTTGATTTCATTTGGAAATGTGGTTTTTGGAGACACGGCTGTTAGGGGTCCAGAGATGAGATCAGCCCAGACTGAAGGGTTCTCTGTGAACAGCAGTGCATGTACTTGCAAGAGGAAGGAGAAAGAGACATGAGATCCATGCAGACGGAGACTGAGACCAGAGGTCTGCCGCCAAAGTCAGAGGACAATCATAGAACCCCAGAAGTTGAAGCAACAGAAAGGATACCTCCCCAAAAGCTCAGGAAGGAGCCTGCCCCTGCCTAGGCCTTGCTTTGAGGCTCTGGGAATCCTGGCAGGTGAGCTGATAGTTTCGTCTTGTTTGAAGCCTGCTGGTCTCCGGTAATTTGCTGTAGCAGACTGAGACACACCCTCTTGTTTTGCAGGCAGATGGAGCACTCTGGCATGGCTCCCAACATTTTGTAGGTCAAATAAACACATCTGCAAGCATAGCTCTCCACAGTTGCATCCACTTCCCTGAGATCTGGGTGAGAACCTTCTGTAATGTGGCTTTGTTCTGGCTGAGGCCAGTTAGATCCAGACGGGAGGCTGGGGAAGTCAGGAGACGGGAGAGAGTCTTCCTGGGCATGCTTGGCCAAGGCTCCAGCCAGACTCCTCTTGATGGGTGCTTTATTGCCGTGCAACTACAGAATGCACCGTGCATGTTTCCTGCTTTCATCTGTACTCTGGGCTGCGGCAGGGGTGAGACTGCATTTGCAGTGCTCAGGGAAGGCTTCTCTCACAGGTGGGCCTGGTTGATACCTTCAACCTTTGATGAATAAAGGAGGTCGACCGAGGTCTAGGTCCCAGGACACTGTTGCAGCCCTTGAACTTCCGGGGACTTGGGCAGTAACAGCTGCCAGCCTTACCAGGCCTATCTTCTTACGTAGGTTTTGTTGTTGTTGTTGTTCTATTTTGACCTGGACCCAGTATGCCCAGTACGTTTTGTGAGGGGAAATACTGAATAGAAAGGATATGCAGGAAGCCAGGAAAGAGGCTTCATGCTCTGCCTAGAAACCAAGTGAATCATTAAAAAAACATAGGCACAGATGGAGCCTGCATCCCATGAGCCTTGGGCAGACCCTGATAGGCCCATCACAAGCAGAGGCTGCTTTTCTCTTTAAACATTTAGGGCTGCAGGGCTTACACCTGTACCTCAAACCAGACAGGCTGAGTACAGCTGAGACCTGAGTGAGGAGTTAGTCGACAAAACAAAACCCAGAGCAGCCTGCATCTCTAGGACATCATCCCCAGTGCTTTCCAGAAAGCAAGGCATTTGGCCACAGCGGACTCTTCAGACAGCCGGACACACTGATGCCTCCCTGCCAAGTCCTTTAATTCTTACCGAGACTTACCTACATGACTTGGAGCTTGCTTAACCGCAGCAGACAGCAGCAACATCCTGGTGTCTCCTGAGTCTAGTGGGAACACTAGATGGCCTCTGCATAGCTTCCCAGGATGCTCTGTGGCTAGGAAGAGGCCTAGCCAGGGACCCCACACCAACACATCTGTGTTGCAGATGTTTGCTTGCTCACTTGCTTGGAGCAACCTAGCCAGGCTTAGAAAAGGGAAGGAAAACACACCTCCCTTTCACACGTTCAGGAGGGCGGAGAATCCCAAAGGACTACCAAGTTCATCACCCTGGGGGAGGTTTCTGGTAGTCTGCGCATTTGCCTCTTCACATCCAAAGTTATACATCAGTGACAGTATTCTTAGAAGATGCTTCTAGAACTTGCAAGATGGTTTAGCCAGTAAAGGTACATTGTTGTCAAGTCTGGCAATCTGAGTTTAATTCCAGAAGCCACATGGTAGGAGAAAACCAAATCTCCAAAGTCCTCTGATCTCCACACACCTGTACATGTCAGGCACACACGCATGCACACACGTGCATGTGCATGTGTGTGCACATACTCACGCACACATTATTTAATTAAGAAGATGCTTCTAACCATTCTTACATGCTGAAATAGTCATCGTGCCCACGGGAATCTCCTCTGTGCTCAAAGGAAGAAGTCACCAGTCGTCCTAGTCAATGTTCTATGGCTGTGAGGACACTCCATGACCACGGCAACTCTTCCCAAAGAAAGCATTTAGTTGAGGATTGCTTACATTCCGAGGTTTAATCCATTATTGTCTTGACAGGAAGCATGGCAACATTCAGGCACACATGGTGTCATTTGCGCCGCCACAATGGTGCTGGGAAATTAGCTGAGAGTTCTATATCCAGATGGGCAGACAGCAGGAAGAGAGAGATCGCTGGGCCTGGCTTGAGCTTCTGAAACCCCATAGCCCACCTCCAATGACACACTTTTTTCAACAAGGCCACACCTACCCCAACAAGACCACACCTCCTAATAGTGCCACTCCCTGGTATCCAAGCCTTCACACCCACGAACTCACAGGGGCCATTCTTATTTAAAACTCCACAGCTGTCTTCTCAAGACTTCAGTGGACCCCGCTCTACCTCCAAAGCTAGGAGAACATTCTCGTAACAAGACTCACCTCACAGAAGCTGTGTTATCTGCTAGGGTAGGACAGAAACTCCCGAGGGGCATTCTGACCATGCCTGGCACTGGAGGCAGGCAAACAGTGCCTTGTTTCTTCAAAGTCTTCAACTTTCTAGGCTTTTTCTTTAAACGTGCAAGGCTATGAGCCGGCACTCTCTCAGGCTGCAGTCTGCAGCTGCTTCATCTACTTAGAGTTTCTTCCACATTTCAGCACTGGCCTCCAGCTGCCCACACTCTCTAGCTTCCCAGGGAGGGGAGCAGGTTCTCTGATGAGGATACAGGATGTCTGCTTTGATGTCCCGCCAGGCACAGTCACCCTGCCCTCACCACAGTTCACTGTCATTATCTGCAGCTCTATTAGGGAGGACACCAGCTCAAGTCAACTAGGCCCACACACAGCTGAGGGGCCCACACCTATGGTGGGCAGGAAAGCTGGGGCTTTTATGGTGCCTGCCCAGAACCCTCTCGCTACACCCCTGACATGGCCTTGTCCTTGGACACAGCAGCTCCCAGCTTACTTTTGCAGCCCAGGATTGCTGAGAGTGAGTGCAAGGTTTGCTACCAAATACCAGCATTCACCTGGGCAGGCTGGAGACCGATGCCTTTTCTAGGTCGCTTGGTGAAGTGTGCACCTCCTGACTCAGGGGTAGTCTCCCTACCAAGTTCTACCTGGGCATGGTGGAATACACCCTGTCCCAGAGTCTGAGGTGATGGTACATACTATGGGGTGTTTCTGGGAAGGCTACAGAAGACTGCAGGGGCTTGTGTGGCCAGGAAGGCGCAGGGACACTGACCGGGATGGGAGGAGGGTAGCCAGTGACAGCTCTGCTACACTCTGGTGCTCTCTGCATTTTAGATTCATGGACTTCATTTGGTCCTTTTGCTGGCTCTGGGGCCAGGGCCTGCCGCCCTTTTGGAAACTGCCTCCTTCCTCCAGTTGCATCTCAACAGCTTCTCCTACAGAATCCGTCTGCATTCGTTCCTGTCCTCATCACACTGACAGAAGCTACTTAAAGGAAGAGGAGTGGTTTCTGCACCTAGTTCCTGAAGGTTGAGTCCCTCCTGATGGCAGAGGTGTGGCAATGAGGAGCAGCTCAGTCCCGGGGAAGGAGCAGGAAGCATTGCTTGTTTTCCTCACAGAAAGCAAGAAGCCAGGAGCTGGAGACCAGGCCCTCAGCAGGCCAGGCTCTAGTGACCTATGTTTGTCCTCTATGCCCCACATCCTCAAAGTTCCAGAACCTCCCCAAACAGTGCCACCTGCTGGGAGCCTGCTGGAAAGGGGAACTTCAGACCTAAACCATACACCCTTCCTGACCTCTGCCTAGAGGACACCTTCCTTGGGGGGGGGGGGGGAGGCTCCCAGGACCCCATGAGGTCAGACACATAGTGGCTCAACCCAGCCAAGAGGGAAAACAAAAATGCTGACCTATGTGACTGCCCAGAGGTAAGCTGGACCCACCCTGGCTGCCCACGTTCTGTCCTGACCTCCCTGCCCCTCTCCTCCTGGCTCCCACACAAGCAACGCTCAGCGCATATTCTGAATCCGATTTGTAAACAAAGGCACTTCTTCATAAGGCTGAGCGCCCGATGTTTGCTCCTCTTATTGGAATCCTGGTGAGCCAAGGGCGCTTGCTGTTAGTGCGCTTATTAAAAAGAAATGCATGGAAGGAGTAATTGCCTGTTCTATGGTGAGAAATTACAGTCTCTGTTTTATTTAGACTATATAGGAAACAAGAAACGTAGCACATAATTTAGTGATTAAAACTTTGCAGCTTTCGCTTCATAATTGAATGCTTTTATTCAGTTAGGCTATTACTTCGACTAAAAACATTCATTCTGACCCTTTTCAGGGTGCTGAACAGTATGAGGGTCCCATGTGGGGGGGGGACCGTGTTTTTAAGGAAAACTGGGGGCGATGCCCCTGTCTTTACCCCAGGAATTGTGGTTGGGAGCTGGCAAGGGATTGGTGGAGGAGGGGTTCTGGATTCGATCAGCAATGGTTAACAAGAGTGGAAATTGGAGCAACTTCTGCCCATTATCCAAAGCCTCCATGAATGGAGGTTAATGAAGTGATTGGCAGGCCCATGACGGGGCCTGTGAACAGAAGTTTGTCCTAGGCTGGCCCTGAACCATCAGCTGCCCTTAGTCTTGAGTGTGGACAGGGGTCAGTATCCATCTTTTATGGTGCCAGCCTGGGATGTTTCATTTGTAGTCCATGACTCTTGCTATTTTAGAAGGTCCTAGAATTGCTGCCTTGCCCCATATCCTGGGTCTGAGGTTCCATGCAGGCCCTTCTACCCTCCACAAACAGGGTGAAGCTCTGTGGGGTCCCATCACTCAGCACATGCATAGCTTCATTCTCATGGCCCCTCATCTCCAAAGCTGGGGCAGGCTGTTCTCTCCTCAGCAGAGGAGGTATTGCAAACAAGGAGAGGGGCCGGCCCTCAGGATCACTGAAAGCTGCTGTAAGGTCACGATAAGGGGGCTGTGACTCTGAAACAGCAAGCCTCTGGTGTTCATTTTCCGTTTTGTGAATTTGTGTATACAAAATTTATCCAAATTACTGAATTTCATCAAACATGAAAATTAATACCAACTGGGCAGTGGCGGGGCACACCTTTAGTCCCAGCACTTGGGAGGCAGAAGCGGACATATCTCTGAGTTTGAAGCCAGGTTGGTTTACAAAGTCAGTTCAGGACAGCCAGGACTGCACAGAGACACTCTCTCTCAAAAAACAAAAACAAAGAAGAAGGAGGAGGAGGAGGAAAAAGGTCTCAAGACTGGAGAAAATTTGAAATCCGATGAACTTTGTCTTCCTGTGTTCTGTGAGGTCCCCTTCCTCACGTGTCTGTCACTGGAGGGCATGGAAGCATGTAGCTGAAGATGTCACCATGTCTTCCTGATCACCCAGTTCTGTTCTGTCTACATCAGCCTTCAGTAAAGTCACTGTAGCTGAAGACTAGAAGCATGGTTCAAGTCCCACATTGAGAAATCACTGCTCTGATTGCCCACCTGGCCTTACCTGGCCCCAAGAAACAGCCTGTGACTGAAGAGACAGACTGAAAAGCCACCAGGCCATCGATTCACTAGCCACAGTCCCATTCAGGACACACGGGACCTAGAAAGTCAGGGTTCCATTTGCTGTTGTCAAAATGCTGCCAGGATGCTGAGCCGGCCACTAAGTCTCTTCCCTGCGGATCCATCTGGGCTGAATGGAGTCGATTAATATCCCAGTGGGGCTCAAATTCTTCTAGAGAACGGAGAAAGTCTGGCCCAGGCCTGCAGATTTCAAGGATAGTCTCTGGCCTAAGACCCCAATCCAGAACCTGGGAGAAGTTCCCACTGAGACTCCTCTAACTTCTGCACCCCCACAGCCTGTCTCTGATTTTTCTCATTCGCCCTCTGCGCTTCTTAACACAGAGACTACCAACCACAAGGTTCATTTGGTTTGCATTTTGTCCAATGAAGTTAAGCTCTAAATATAGCCTAACGAAGAGACACATTTTAAGGAACTCACTGTCCCTTCATCCTATAGATGACGTTTCTCGGTGTGGGGGTTAAAATGGAACCAGGATCCTGATGTGTTTCCCCGTGGTTGAATTCTCTTGGGTTAGGGTGAGGGTGCCCTGTGCCTCTGTCCATGCTGGCTTTATTCCTCGTGTTGGCTCCGGCCTGTAAGTTGTGGAAAGAGAGTACTTCCCTACAGGGCTCTACTCTTCATTGTCAGTGTCATTTCCTCTCTGGAAAACACTTTGGTCCCAGGACCTCTGGGCATCATGTGTCTTAAGCCAGGCAAGGATTACAAAGTAGACAGCTGGGCACACCTGTGTAGGCAGGTAAGTGTGACTATTCTGTCCTGGTTAGTTTATGACAACAGGATACAAACTAGACTCGTTTGTAAGAGGGACTCTCAATTGAGAAAATGCCTCCATAAGATTGGCCTATAGGCATGTCTATTGAGGGTTTTCTTAATGATTGATGAGAAGAGTCCCACCCACTCTGGGCAGTGCCACCCCTGGAAAGGTGGCCCTGGCTTGTATAAGAAAGCAGGATGGACAGGACATGAGGAGCAAGCCAAGAAGCAATGCCCCTCCATGACTTCTGGTCCAGTTCCTGCTTCCAGGTTCCTACATGGAGCTCCTGTCTGACTTCCTTCAACAATGAACTGTGATGTGGAAATATAAACCGAAATAAACCCTCTCCTCCTCAAGTTGCTGTTGGTCATGGTGCTTTATCACAATAAAAATTGCCTTAGTTATGTTTCTACTGGCATTGCCTTGACAAAAACCCTGACCAAGGCAACCTATATGGTGCGGGAAGTCCTTCTGTATGTGCGTTGCTTTTACTGGTTAATAAAGAAGCTGCTTTCAGCCAATGACTTAACAGAATATAGCCAGGCTGGAAGAGATATATAGGGAGAGAGTAGGCAGAGTCAGAGAGAAGCCGTGTAGCCGCCAGAGGGGAAAGACACCAGCTGCTAGCTGGAACTTTGCTGGTAGGCCACGAGCCTGGTGGCAAAATAGAAAATAAGATAAATAGGTTAACCAAAGATAAAAGAGCTAGCTAACAATATGCCTACGTGATTGGCCAAGCAGTGATTTAAATAATATAGTTTCTGTAGTTTCTGAGTGATTATTGCGGGACTGTACAGGACAGAAACCTCCACAAGCACCTATAGAAGAGTTTTTCAGGTCTTACTGCTTCAGAGGGTGAGTCAGAGACCGTGACTATCATAATGGAGAGCATAGCAGCAGACAGGCAGGCATGGTGCTGGAGCAATGCTAAGAGCTTATATCTGATTCACAACCAGGAGGCAGGAAAAGAGCTAACTGGAAATGGTGTAGGCTTTTGAAACCTTAAAGTCCACCCCCAGTGACACACATCCTTCAACAAAGCCACACCTCCAAACCCTTCCCAAACAGTTCCACCAACTGAGGACCAAGTATTCAAACATACCATCCTATGGGCCCATTCTCATTCAAACCACCACAAGAACCCTAAGACACACCCACAAATAGTGCATTCACTTGTGCATAGCGCAGATGTGCATTCCACATAGATCCATAAGTGCAAATGACTCATTCATACACAGATGTGCTAGCAATGCCCCATACACAGATGGACAATGTGCACACTAGACATCCTTACACAGGTCTATGGACACTCCCCATGAACAACTACATCCTCTCCCAGTCCCTTCTCAACTCTTGTCCACATCAAGAGTGTCATGTACAACCTCTTGGAACTGTCAGTGTTCAGTCATAGGTTTGGAGCAATTAGGCTCCCCTGTCTCTTATTTCACATCCATCCATCCTGCTGTCAGCTAGCCTTGTGGATGTGGATGAGCTCAGGCAAAGAACATCCTGGTCAGAGGCTGTGGCTAAAACTGTTGGAAGCATCCAAACACAGGTAGGGGAAGCATGCTTCTCAGATTCATCACTTTTGGCTTTGTTTTGTGACTATTTGGTGTAACCAGGATTATCTGTGTGACCCTTAGATTGGCACCATCCCTTGGAGCCTGGATTCTTTTTTCTTATTTTCTTCTAGGCTCTTGAAGTGGGAGCATAGATTATTGATCAAGACATTTTCTCTGTTCTAAAGTAAATAGCACTATAAAATTTACTACTTGCCCTGTTTTATCTGCATCCACAGTCAACAAATTTTAGCAAGCTGCATTTTTTTTTCATTTTATCCTGTGTTTTACATTATTTTTCTTGAGACTTCTTCGACTCATGGCTTCTTACAGGATATTATTTGGGTTTTATGCTTATATTCTTCACACCTTCACCTATTACCTCCCCATTATTTATTTTAATTTGATTCCACTGTAGTTGAATAATACATAGAATACATATAAAGAAAACACACATACATACACACACACAGAGTTTGGGTTTTGTCTCCGTAGCTGGCCTGCCTACTCTCTCCACTCTTCAGACTCCTGTTTGCTCGAGTGTCCTGTTCAGGGGGTGTGGGGTGGTGGGGGAGGAAGAACGCGAGCGCCCTCCATCATTCCAGGAGCAGAGTTCTCTCTGGCGCATTGTTAATGTCTCTGTAGCCTGATGCCAGTCTTTGCGGTGCCTTAATTCCCACCACTCCCCATTTTCCCAGCTCTCAGACACAACTATGACTCTTGTTCTCACTGATGAAGGCTTCTGTACGTGAACCTAGAATTTTATCTGGGGTAAAAGGAAAGAATCCTTTGTCACCCATCCTGAATAGTAGCCAGGGACATCCTGAGTAGTTCTTTAGAGGTCTTCGGTGGAGATTTGGGGATCAATAGTGATTAATCTTGAGATACCCTGAAACATAGCAGGGTATGGGCTCAGAGCCATCTTTGGCGTGGGTCGCTCACAGACATCCTGATCAGACAAGGGGCTCCTGGAACATGCCCACCTCTACTTTTTTAAACATCTTGACTTCTTCCTTCACACTGTCTGGACCTGTCCCTGAGTGAGCAGCCGAGGTTGGGGGACACATCTCAGAAGACCAGGGGTAAAGGCAGTCTATGTGGACAGAGGAAGCTCAGTCTCTCCTTTGTAGCCAGTCCTGCGCCTCACTCAGCCTAGCTCAGTCTTGCCACAGACATCTGCTAGCCTGCTCTGGATCCCTGCCAAACAGCCCGAGTCTTTCCTGCTCGTTTCTTTGTTGACCTTCATCTGGAAAGCTGATGTGTTTTCCTTCCAAATCCCTACTACTTGGCTCCAAGAGGTATTTGTCTTCAAAAACGTGCTTAGCCTACTGGCTTGGCCGGGGTGGTGAGGAGCAGCATTTTGTGTTGGAAACCTCGCACTGACTCTTAACTGTGATGCTCTTGACATTCTGAGAGACTGCGTGCAAGTACAGTTCTCTAAAAGGCAGAAATTGTGTGTGTGTGTGTGTGTGTGTGTGTTTTACATTGTGGGGACATTGTTGCTCACATGGAAAATCTTCAGGCTTGCCCAGTTATCAGTGGACCTGGGGTGAATGTGTTGTACCCAGTGTGCATCGAGGCAGCTTGAATTTTCTCATGCTTTTTAGATGCCAGCTATATGATGCTGTTTGTCTTCCAGAAATAACAGTTGAAGTCAGCCATGGCAAGTTCATCAGACCTGAATGCATTAGCTCTTGCTTTCTGATATGTGAAATCTATTTTCTTTGTATTTGTTGTAAGGAGAGCCGCTTGTTCATTTCCCAGCTGCCTGGCAGCTCAGACCTGAAATAATCACGCAATAACTATATTATTTAAATCACTGCTTGGCCTATTAGCTCTAACTCCTTATCAACTAAATCTTACATCTTAATTTAATCCTTATCTATTAATCTGTGTATCGCCACATGGCAGTGGCTTACTGGGTAAAGTTCTGGCATCTGTCTCCAGTGGGGTTATATGGCTTCTCTCTGACTCTGCCCTTCTTTCTCCCAGCACTCAGTTTAGTTTTCCCCACCTACCTCTATTCTCTGTGCAGGCCCAAGACACTTTCTTTATTAACCAATGGTATTCACAGCATACAGAAGGGAATCCCACATCATGTATTGGCAGAGAGAATCTTAATTCTGTGAGAAATCATTACATTTTAAAATAAAATTCTATCTATTAGAGAATAGCCCTTTAGCCAGGCATAGGGTCCAAGTCCCTATATGCTGTCTAGGTATCCTATCCTGAGACGAAGCATTGGTGTGTCCAACTATTAGTGAAGGATTCTGTTTCTCCTGTCAGTTCATTGGAGAGCACATGCATGTAGCATAAGAATGTGTACATGTTTGTATGTTTGCACAAGTATGTGTGTAGAGGCCAGAGGTTGACACTGGATGTCCTTCTCAATCTCTCCACATTGTTTTTTTGAGACAGGGTCTCTCATTGAACTTGGAGTTCAATGATTCAGCTAGGCTAGCTGGACAAGAAGCATGGAGAGCCTCCTGTCTCTGCCTCTGTGACACCAGGATTACAGGCACACACTTGCAACAACTTTCCATGTATGTGGATGCTGGAGATCAAAATCCAAGTCTCATGCTCTGTGACCAACACTTTACCCACTGAATCATCTCCCCAGCCTTTTCTCCATAGTCTGTTACTAGGTGTGAGTATATTTATGGTTATTTTTGTTTGCTGAATAAATCCTTTATTCAATATAAAACATGTTTTGTATCCTGTAGCCTACTTTTGACCCAAAGTGAGTTTCTTATAGACAGCATATAATGAAGTCATTCATTTTAACCTATTTTTTATCAATCTCTTTCATCTGCATTTAAAGTAATTACTGATGAGCAGGGTCTTTGTTTCTTCACTTTCCTGTTTGTTTTCTGTATGTCTGGTAGCTTTTTCTGTCCTTACTTCATGCATATCCTTTTCCTGAATGGACTTTCTGTTTAGTTGATTCTTTGATTATATAGTAAAATGTTTAAACTCTCCTCCTCTCTCTTTTTGTTACTCTTTATCTGTTTTCTTTCACTTTCAACACTATAACTCCATGAAGATACAATGTCAACAGCAAACAAACCCCTCCTTCAGTGCTACCCCCATTCCTTTCAGAAATTAAATGACACAAAATTACATCCTTACACAGTGTCCTCACAAACAGCTATCATTCTTCTAAATAATCAGGTCTTTAACTCATGGGAAAACAAAACGTGGAATCACAAACAACCCATTCTACAACAATGCTCGCTTGTTACGGCCCCTGCTTCCCTGGCAAGGCTCTGATTCCATCTCAGCATCCTCTCCTAGCCGCATGTGGGCTCCTGAAGAATTTCCTTCCTGTGGGTCCTGGAGCGACTGACTATGCCAGTTCTTGCTTAATGGCAAATATTGTCGTTCATCCTTAAGTGTAAGGGAAAGTTTTATTAGTCAGAGGAATCTTTAAGCTGATTTGAATTTTGAATAGCTGCTGGCAGCGTCACCGAATCCCCTGTGTGGGAGTAGCTAGCATCTCTCCTGCTGCTCACAAGGTCCCTGTTGTCTTTTAAATGTCTTATTTTAACACCCTTGGGTGTGGGTCTCTTGGAGTTCATTTCTCCTGAAATTTGTTGAGTTTCTTGCATGTTTATATTCTTGTCTTTTATCAGATTTGGAAGGTTAGAGGATATTTTCTTTTTACAGGTTCTCTTTATCCCTTTCTCCTCTCTTCCTGGGACCGCCCACAATGTGTGCACAGATGTTTTTGGTGGTGTCCCACAGGTGCCCTAGGCTCTGTTCTCTCTTCCCTAACTTTGCATTTTCCTCTGTTCTTCTGTCTCAGTATTCTGTCATCTTGCCCTTGAGTGCATTTACTTTGCCCCTCTGCTCAGATGTTTTTATTTTTTTTCCAGTGGGTTTTCATTCATCACTGGTTGTTTGCAGCTTCGATTATTTTTTTTAGTTTAGTTTATTTTCATTTTCTGGAAAGTTCCTGGACTGCACAGCTTCCCACCACTTTGGAAACACCTGAAAAGTCAACTTAAAAGAGATAAGATGTCTTTTGGCTCATGTGGTCACTACTTCCTAACATTTCTGAGCCTGGGAGAAAGCTCCTCAATGTGGGAAACACAGGATAGAGCAAAGATGGGCACCTCGTAACATCCAGAAAGCAGGAAGACAGAGAGAACCAAAAATGAATATAGACCAGTATCCCCACTGAGAGCATGCCACCCACACCTAGTGCCTCTAAACAAGCCCACTCCCTAGAGTTTCCACAACTTCCCAATAGCCCATTAAAGCCATGAGTCCATTGATGGTTTTTTTTCTGTGTATGTTTTTGAGGCAGGCTCATGTAGACAGGGTGACTTTGAACTCCCTATGTCTCTAAGGAAGATACTGAACTTCTGTTTCTCCTCCTGGGGTCACAGATATGGACCACAACACCCAGTGTTAGGTGAGAGTGTACCCAGGGCTTCCTGCATGCTAGGCAAACAAACTTCTGTGAACTGAACTGCATTCCCAGGCCTGTGATCCCATTATTGGGTTTAATCCATGGATGCAGTCAGAGCCCTCATGATCCAATCACCCCCCTAAGCCCCTGCCTCAGAACCCTGCTGCACTGGGGAGTCGATCCCCAACATATAGCCTCTGGGAGACATTTGAAATCAAACCATAATGAGTCCCAGGTTCTTCCATCATTTTCTTGAGTTTCTCTATGCTTTCCTTCAGTTCTCTGGGCATCTTCAAGACTTGTTTCCAGGGTGTTCGCCGAGCTTATCTGCCATCAGTCTCTCTCGGGGTCAGCTTCTGTTGGTAATTTTCTTTAAATAGTCACACTACGCTACATGGTTGCTCAGATGTTTATGTTGGAAATGATATTTGAGTTGCACCTGTGGATATTAGAAACTGCTTTCTACCCTAGGTTTTGCAAGAGATTTTGTTTTGTTTCTAATTGATCTAGGCTGCTCCTGCCAAGTTCTTCTGGGTCTTTTCCATATTTCCTTCAACATGCTCATCTCAATCCCCCTCCCCCCAAAAAATGTCTTGGGTGTTCATATGCCACCAACAGTACATTAAGGTGCTTCAGGGCAGCCCCCTCAGGCTGAACAGTGGCCAACGAAGAGTACCAGCTTCAACATGGGGAACACATGAGGAAGAGGAGAGACAAATGTTCTTCTAGGAAACAGGCTTCCATCAATGGTTTCCAAGGCCTTTGTGGTCTAAGTACCCTTCCCAGACTCCATATAGAGAGATGCTAGTGTGGAGACTGCTGCATCCACCATGGTGCCTACAGACTGAGAGTGAGGGAACTCTGGGCCCCTGTTGTACAGAACACTGCTTTATTGTGTGCTGGCCTGCGGCTCCTGAGCCCAGACAGGTATGGAGCCTGTCATCTGTACTTTCTGATTGCCACCCTCAAGGTATTCGAGCCTCCCAGTGTGGTCCCTCCACTGTGAAAGGAACGAGGTCATCTGAAGACTGAATGAAGGAAAGAAACCACATAATGATCTAACTTGCAATGAGGAGACCCAAGAGCTGGTTCCCCAAGCCACAGGCAGTGGGCCTGTGTATTAGTGCCTGGTTTTGTCATGTGTTATGTTGGCATATGGTGCAGAATGAATGTTTGCTGAGTAGATGGAGGAGGGAGCAGAAGTAGAGATGCCATGGATGGTCTTAGGATAGCTGTACACCAGCAGCTGGACTTATTATGCCCAGATCTGTGAAGTCCCCCAAAAACCAACAAGGAGACTGAGTTCCATATGTAAAAGCAAAGAGCCTTCATTTTTTTTTTTTTTTTTTTTTTTTTTGGTTTTTCAAGACAGGGTTTCTCTGTGGTTTTGGAGCCTGTCCTGGAACTAGCTCTTGTAGACCAGGCTGGTCTCGAACTCACAGAGATCCGCCTGCCTCTGCCTCCCAAGTGCTGGGATTAAAGGCGTGCGCCACCACTGCCCGGCAAGAGCCTTCATTTTATACAAGTTTGCAAACTCAGTCTCTCTATGTGTCCAGTGTATTGGAATAATCAGAGAACCCTGAGCTCTGATAGAGGTAGGTTTTTATAGACATTTGTCTAGTGGTGTCCTGGTGAGTGTGTGCTGGAAAGATGATCCTATCTACAATGGTTGGAATGCTAGGAATTTCCTATGGATGGTCTGTTCTTGGGTGGTGCTCGGGTAATCTCAGGTTATGGTCCTTCCTGCAACCAGGTATTGCTTCAGGGTGAACTACTGAGACCAGGCCTTCATTAAGCTTATCATGGCTAGCTTACCAACACTGGCAGGTGATAATGGTTGGAATTAAGAACTTCCTTTGGGTGGTCTGCTCCTATTAAGCTTCTCATGGCTGCTTGAGTCCTACAGACTCTAGTCAGATTAAATGGGGCCGTAAGAGGCCAGGCCTATGTGAAGAGTGAAGAAGTTTCCAGGGCTGTGGTAGACACTGTAGTCACCTGGTATTTTTTTCTAGTACACAGATGTCTGTTCACTCAGTCCAGGAAGTGGGCTCTAGCTGCACCCCTCGGCAGCACCCTCCTTCTCTTGGCTAGCTGCCTCCATCTCACAGACACAGTTGGTTGTTCAGAAAATAACTGTAGACCAAGGACATGTCTCTCGGTCCAAGCACCAGTTTTCAAAGCCAGAAAATTCCATTTGTGTAATAACTGATCAAAGTTAATGGAACAAGTGAACACAGGATCCTAAAGAAACCTGAAAACTGGTGATCTTTGCACACTGAGGACAAGGGGTCAGAGGTCATAGGACCTGGGGGAGTCAGTCTATGAAATACAGAGTCAGCAGGGACTGGCAATCAGGGCAAGAAAAGAAAATGTTTTTATCATTGTATGACATGATAATCAACTAAAACGAATCTGTTGTGTATATTTTAAAGAACAGTTATGTTTTAGCTAATTCTTTACAAAGAAAATTGATGTAAGTTTGTAACAAAAGTACAAAAATGCTTTCACAACACTTTGCATCTAACCTTGCATCAGGGAGGACCAGGGGCTTCTGCCTGTACGTGTGAGTCCTGCAGCCACCGCCTGGCATGGGCAAGTGCACCTCTTACACAAATACTCATGGGCAGAGAAAATCATCTGTATGGACAGGAAGCCTAGAACTAACTGGGGTCCCCGAGAACTACTAACCGCTTCCTAGGACAGTTCTCCTGTGACACAATCACCACCAGGCCACATATCCTAACATTCCCATCACCTCAATGCATGAGGACCTGGCCACCAGCACAGGACCCCTGGGGATGCACTCATGCTGGGTCTGAACTATAGGCACTCTGCTTCCAAGGGAGCAACTTCAACTGCATGAAACTGAGGAAGAGTCCCTAGCGATGAACTGAGTAGCTGCTTAAGTAGACCCTTAGGTTCAGGCCCCGGTATCCAGCATGCACGAGACCTTCTGAGAAAGAAGCTAGTCAAGAGGAGGATAGAGTCACCTTGGGAGAGTCTAACTCCTGAGGTATGGACCTCCTTTGCTTTCTTTTGTGTCCTGTGCCCTGGCACAAACCAGGCAGTTAGTCACATCTAAGCTCTTGAGGGCTGAGGGAGCCTGTCAGAGTTTTGAAGGTGGCAGCAAGCTGGACACACCCCCAAGTGGGTCTTTACAGCCTGCCTGGAGTGGACCCAGCCAAAGCAACATCAGAAGTGACAGATAACTGGGGCCTGTGTAGGCTTCCAGAGCTTCTGTAAGCCCATGGATAGTCAGCCTTCACTGGTGGGATACTGCCTTTTGGGGACAGTTCCAGAGATGGTGATCACAGGTGCTCCAGGCTCCAGACTACAAAAGGGAGTCACGACTAATTCTTACCCCATGTGGCCTGCATCTGAACTCGGAAAAGAACCAGAGTGGGCACGTGGACCAGGGAAGACTCTCCTACAGCTCACGTGCCACTGTCATGGAGCTAGCATGCTGCATCTGGCTCCATTGTCGATCTCATCTGTGGGTACCAGTGAGCCATGAGAAGTGCTCTGAGATACCTGGGTCCTATATAGAGGTATTGGGCCAACCCCTAACTTGATCCCCCCAAGTCACTAACAGACTCACTCTGACAAGGGTATGCTGCATCTGCAATGTGACATGATCAGATAGTAGATGGGAGTGTTCAGTCTGTAGTTCCCTGATGCCCCAGCTCCAACTACAAAGCTCCAGCTACAAAGAGATGCCGCACATGGGCCCCTTGGGCTACTGAATTCTGCTACCTGTCCTGCTGAACCTCAGCTGCTCTCCAGACCGTCCACTAGCCACTGTGGTATGGATTCAGTGCTAGAGCTGTGCCGTGTCATCTGTCCCTACCTGCTCTTTGACAGATATTAAACACTGATGGAGCTGTGTGGGGGACAGTCCTGTCCACTGGTGGCAGTGGGTGGAAAGAGCTTGAATACAATGATGATCTTTGAGAACTGGGATGCAGGCTTGGAGCTCATGTCCAGGATTGTGGTATTTTAAATGTAATTGGCCCCCATAATCTCATAGGAAGTGGCACTATTAGGAGGTGTGGCTTTGCTGGAGTGGGTATGGCCTTGTTGGAGGAAGTGTGTCACTGTGGGGGTGGACTTTGAGGTCTCTTTTGCTCAAGCTTCCCTCAGTGTGGCTGTCAGTTGACTTCCTGCAAGATGTAGGATCCCCAGCAACAGCTATAGCACACGTCTGCCTGCATGCCACCATGCTCCCTGCTATGCTGATAATGGCCTAAAACTCTAAAACTGTAAGCAAGCCACCCCAATTAAACATTTTTCTTATAAGAGTTGCCATGGTCAGGGTGTCTCTTCACAGCAAGAATAAATCCTAAGACAATCATCATTTTCTTACCTCCCTGCGGAGAGATTGGTCTTGGAGTTTCCATTAAGAAATTTTGTACCTCTTCCTGTCAGCACATGACCTGTGTCCCTGGTGTGGCTGAGCCCTGCACTGTGGGGAAGAGTCTGCTCCAGCTGCACAGTCAGAAGCTAAAGTCACCCTTTCCAAAGTGCTGCTATTAGGAGCCTTTTCCAGACACGTGCCCTGTTGCAGCTCAGCCAGTGTCCATGAGTCTTTCAGTTGTCATTGGGGGACAGTGGCTGGGAGATAGAAGTACCAGGCATCAAGTAGACATGGGCACTGCAGAGCTATCAGCCAATCTAGGTTCTAAATGGTGTTATCACATAGAGCCACTCAGCAAGGACAGGAACAGAATCTATGCCACCAGAAACCTCTCAAAGTGCCTCACATGCCTCACAGGGAAGTGTCTGATGACCACACAGGACTCAAACTGGGCCAGGCAGGGTCAATGCCCTCCCCATGTTTAGTCTGTGACTCAGCCCATGGTGCAGTTGGGACAGGTATGTGGGGGGCTCCCTTAGGTTCTCTGACTTCCAGGGTGTCATAGTTACAGTTTCATTGCTGCTAAGAGACACTATGACCGTGGCAACTCTTATAAAGGAAAGTATTTAATCAGGGCTGGCTTACAGTACTGATGTTTAGTTCTTTATTGTCATGGTGAGAAGCATGGCAGCGTGCAGACAGACAGGGTGCTAAAGTGGTAGCTGGGAGTTCTACATCTGGAATCTCAGGCAGCAGGAAGAGACAGTGAGCAACTGGGCCTGGCTTGATCTTCTAAAACCTCAAAGCCCAACCCCTAGTGATGTACTTCCTCCAACAAGGCCACCACAGCAACTCCAACAAGGCCACAGCTCTAATAGTGTCACTTCTATGAGTCTGTGGGAACCATTTTCATTCAAACCTCCACATTCCACTCCCTAACCCCCTCAGGCTTATAGCCACATCACCATGCAAAAATGCCTTTAGTCCAGCTGCAAAAGTTCCCATACTCAGGCAGTTGTGGTGCACACCTTTAATCCCAGTGCTTGGAGGCAGAGAGAGCAGATCTCTGTGAGTTCAAGGTTGGCAAGAGCCTTGTCTCAAAAACAAACAAACAAAGCCCATATAGTCTATCACAGTATCATAGTCTATCTCAACAGTGATTAAAAGTCCAGAGTTCAAAGTCTCTGCTACTCGCTACTTGTGGCAGTCTCTTGACTATAATCATCTGTAAAATCAAAATGAAAAAAGATCACTTACTTACAATATACAGTGGCACATGATATACATTACCATTCCAAAATGGAAAAAAGGGCAGATAGTGAGAATATACTGGACCAAAGGAAGACTGAAAACCAGCTGGGCAAACTCCCATCTGCATTTCCATGTCTGATGCCAAAAAAACTCTCCACATCTCTCCAACATCTTGGAGTCTCCAAGGCAATTCAGGCTTCACCTTCACAGGTTCACACAGTGGCCTCTCTGGGCCTCCATGCAGGGACACCCCTCCACACCTGGCTTCAGCAACTTTCTTTAGTCAAGAAGGAAGATCCGTAACCCCTTTCTTGTAGTCTTGGCTCTAAAGCCAGAACCACATGGACAAAGTTGCCAAGCTCTGCTGCTTACTGGGTCTGGAACATGACCCCTTACTCAAACACATTTTCACCAGCTTTCTGTGTTTGATGGTTTCCTTTACTGTCTGAGCTTGACTGTCCTGGTCTGTAGACCAGGCTGGCCTTGAACGCAGAGATCTGCCTGCCTCTGCCTCCCTAGAGCTGGGTTTAAAGGTGTGCACCACTATTCTCAGCCCTAAATTTTTCTTCAATTCCTTTTTACTTTTCTTTGATTCTTTTTCACAAGTTGGAAGCTTATCTGGGTGGGGTTTTGCACTGAGGTCACAACTCCCTTTATTCCAATTAGCATTGGGCTTTTGATTAAGTACTTCCTGGTGTCCCTTTTCTTCACAAACTGTACATTTTGTATTTTTCCTTGCTTGGCTTGCTCCTTTTCGTTATACATCTGCATAAGACTGGCCACTAAGAACCACGGGACACAGCCAATACCAGGCTGTCAGAAAATTTCCTCTGTCAAAACTGGTAATCTATAACTCTTCAACTCTTTAGCCTCAGTCAGATTTTTTTGGATAAGGGCAGAAAACAAAACATCCCAAGGGCAAGTTGAGCAAGGAAAAATGTTTGAGGAGAAAAGAAGCAGCAGAAAGTAGAATGGGGCTAAGTCCTGTGTTCAAGGAGAGAAACAGATTAAGAAATGGAATAAAGGTAGTGGTGATTTCAGGGCAAGGTCCCACCCAGCTAAATTTCCAACTTGTGAAAGGAGTTAGAGGCAAGCTTAGAATTAGGTATGGTGACACGTGCCTTTAATCCCAGCACTGGAAAGGCAGAGGCTGGCAGATCTCTGAGTTTGAGGTCAGCCTGGTCTACAGATTCACTTTTAGAACAGCCAGTCTTAGGCAGATGAATGAAACCATGGTAAACAGAAAGTTGGAAAAGTTGTTATTGAATGAGGGGACCTTGTTCTGTCCTCAGTAAGCAGTAGAACTTGGCAGGTTTGGCTACATGGTTCTGGAGTTTTAGATAGAAGAAAGGGGTTATGGGATCTTATTTCACAACTAAGGATAGCTGCTGAGACCAGGCAAGTGTCAGGGGTGTCCCTGAATGGAGGCCCAGAGAGGCCAGTGTGTGGAACTGTGAAAGAGAAGGCTTACTGAGGCCTTGGAGACCTCAGGATGTTAGAGATGCCAAAGTCCTGGGATACTTGCCAGGGAAAGCTGCTAACAGGGAGTGGAACTAACCCAAGAGGAGGAAGTGTGTTCAGGCAACAAAGCTGAATGGAGCTGGAGATGTGAAGAGCGTTTTGACATCAGACATGGAGATATAGAGTCTGGAGTTTGCCCAGTTGGTTTTCAGTCTTGCTTTGGCCCAGTATTTCCTTGCTATGCTCCCTTGCCTGCATTTTGGAATGGTAATGGATATATATCCTGTGTTATTATATGTTGAAAGTATGTGATCTGCTTTTTTGTTTTGATTTTATACGTGTTTACATTTAAGGGATTACATGAATCTCAGAAGCGACTTTGAACTTTGGACTTTAAAACTTTGCTGAGATTATGAGATACGGGGACTTTTGAAGTTGGACTAAACGTATTTTGCATTATTATGTTATAAACTTACGGCAGCCAAGGAGTGGAGTGCGGTAGTTTGAACGTGATTGACCCCCCCCAAAGGGAGTGACCTTGTTGGAGTAGATGTGGTCTTGTTAGAGGAAGTGAGTCACTATGGAGGTGGGCCTTGAGGTCTCATATATGCTCAAGCCACACCTAGTGCGACAGTTCACTTCCTGTTGCCTTTGGATGAATAGGCAGGATTCTCTAGCACTATGTCTGTCTACACCCCACCACACTCCCATTCACCAAGCTCCCTGCATGATGATAACAGATTCAACCTCTGAACTATAACACTTCAGTTAAATGTTTTCCTTCTTAAGAGTTGCCACGGTCATGGTGTCTCTGCACAGCAACTGAAACCCTAACTAAGACATCCATATTCCTCCAAAGAAAAGCACAATCAAGCTTATCACATCCATACCCCAGCCCTTGGTACCAACTTCTCTCTTAGTTAAGTTTTTATTGCTATGAAGAGGCACCGTGACCATGGCAACTCATATAAAGGAAAGCATTTAATCAGGGCTGGCTTACAGCTCAGAGGTTCAATTCATCATTGTCATGGTGGGAAGCATGGCAGACAGGGTGCTAAAGTGCTACCTGAGAGTCCTACATCTGGATTCCCAGGCAGCAGGAAGAGACAGTGAGAGACTGGGCCTGGCTTTATCTTCTGAAACCTCAAAGCCCACTCCCCAGTGACATGCTTCCTTCAACAAGGACACACCTCTAATAATGCCACTTCTTATGAGTCTATGGGGGCCGTCTTCATTCAGACTACCACCTAGAGGATGTCTACGCTCTACCTGACTGCCTGGGAGTCTCAGCTAAGGCCCATCCCTCCATGCTTTCTACTTTGTCTTTCTCCTGGCTTCCTGTATTTGTTCTGCCCCAGGACATGATTTAGGTCCTCCCTTCATACCAATCCCTCATACTGATGAGCCTCTGAGAGGTAGGAAGGCTGGAGGGTCACCGACTTGTGCCCGTAGCAGTTGTTCCAGACTTATTTTCCATACATAAGTTTCTCTGGATGTGGCCAGCACAGCAGGGAGAGGAAGGAATTCTTTAGGGAGAGCAGAGGTGCCTAACAACCAGGGGTTAAACTGGAAGAGAACCGCTCTGCAAAAAAGCCTGGAAGGCCTGGGACTCCCTGGAAAACTGACCCAGGGTCAAGTGGGATGGAATAGTGGTCTTGTCGACAGAGCCCTGGAGGCCCCGGCATGGAGGTGGGAGGGAAACCGGCCCACTTATTCCACTCAGCTGTCAAGTGTGGATGCCTGATGAGCTGGCGGGAAACAAAGAGGCAAATTGCAATTAGGTCGAAGAACTGCTCATAATCACAGGGTGATGGTAGCTGAGTTTCCCAAAATAAGGACTGTGGAAAGATGGGCAGCTGAATGCTTGTCATCTGAAGGGGAAAAGCAGCATGAATCCAGTGGTCTTGAAGAAAGAAAGGTTTTGATGCAGAAGAAAGCCCTGTGTGTTATCCCTAAACCTTCTCTGGCCTTCAAAGTGGTTTCTACACAGAGCCGTTTCCACAGCGTGTCAGGGTTGAACTGCCTCTGCTGCCGGTGTGCTCTTGAAGTGCTAGGGAGAACATAAAACTTCTGCTTCTGAACCATGCAAGGACCTTTTAGGACCGTGAAGGAGACACCACAAATGCAGACCCACCTATTGCGGGAACTGTGGCCTCTGGGGCTTTTCCTACCTTCCACCATAGCTTGGAAAAAAGGCAAAATAGGTCCCCAGCCCAGGAAAAATAGTGATGGAGGGGTCCAGCCTGCTCTGAAGCTGCCTGTGATACAAACAGCCCCACACAGAGCAGCAGGATTACATCAGTCCTCTACGTGCTCCCTAAGATTCAGATGAAAAAGCCAAATTTTGGGCAGCTCCCTGTCCAGATACGGCCTGAGCCGCAGAAGAGAACATGACACCATCTGTACCTGCATACCCACCATATCACTGTGCCCGCATTATTGACACACAGCTGCACCTGCATTCCTGCCACACTGCTGCACCTGCACTCCTACACACACTGCTGCACCTGCATTCCTACACACACTCTTGCACCTGCACTCCTACACACACTGGTGCACCTGCACTCCTGCCACACAGCTGCACCTGCACTCCTGACACACTGCTGCACCCACACTCCTGACACACTGCTGCACCTGCACTCCTACACACACTCCTGCACCTGCACTCCTACACACTCCTGCACCTGCACTCCTGACACACTGCTGCACCTGCACTCCTGACACACTGCTGCACCTGCACTCCTACACACTCCTGTACCTGCACTCCTGACACACTGCTGCACCTGCACTCCTGACACAAAAGGTACTCAAAGATGAAAGAAAATGGCATATTCACGAAACAAGAACAGAGCAGCACCCATAAAGAACCAAAACCAGTGACTGCCTTAGAAAGGGATTAGGGGAACAACAAAAAGAAAGAAGGCTTTAAGGACTGAGAAACTCTCTCTAAAATAAAAAGTCAGATAGAGGTAGACAGCAAGACAAAAGGAAACCAAAGGCCACTTCTGGGAGTTTCAAAACAAGGTGGCTGATGAGCTTCAGGAAGAAAAGAGACCACAGGGACACTGGGGTCATTGTTTAACAACAGGCCCCCAGCCCCACTGCAAAGCAGTTACGTGCAGACCTTCTAAAGTGAGGCAAAGGGGAACACAACCCCTGGACATAAACTTCAGATCCCCTAGGACAAGGAGAGGATACTGGGCAAGCAAACGGATTTGAACTTCTTAGGGTAGCTCTGGGGGCTGGGATGGGGAACCAAGGCCTTGAGGTAGAAAGGACGTATGCCCAGTGACCCAGCCTGCCAGTATCAAGACTTGTTGAGCTTATGCTAAGACATGCAAAACACCACCTATACCTCACTCAGGAGGGCTGTGAAGATTAATCTTGCCTGTTGGATTAGAATCACCATGGAAACACCCCTTTAGGTGTGCCGGCGATGGCGTTTCCAGGAATCTTTGACTTAGATAAGACAGCGCTAACTAACACAGGGTGAACGACCCTGGGCGTCCACAGAGGAGGTAAAAGTCAACACACTTTGGGCCTTGCAGTACATACAGGTGCCACGACAGACAGAGAGCCAGGAACTCAGAGAAAAAGAACAATCTCATATGGGTTTGATTTGAATTAAAGTAAAATTTATACAACCCAGAATTAACCAGTTTAAGGTCCTCAATGGAGCATTTAGTACATTCCTAATATGTTGCTATCTGACTCCGAAACAGGTACCCCAGAGAGAAACCCCACGGGTAGTCCTTCCCATCCCCCAACACCCCTGCCCAAGCCCTGTCAACAACTCATTCACTTCGGAGTCTCTGGTTTCAACATCCTAGGACCTTGTAGGTGGGCTTCTACCACATGGCTTCTGTGTCTGTCTCTGAGGGCAGAAACTTCCCTTTCCTAGACATGGATGTCAGGGATGGACACTAAGTTTATGCTTTGCTTTATAAGAAACCTCCACATCAGGCCTTTACCATTAAGGTGTCTTAGCTTAGCTGGTAAGAAACATCCACTCCAGCACACACACACACACACACACACACACACACACACACACAGAGAGAGAGAGAGAGAGAGAGAGAGAGAGAGAGAGAGAGAGAGGTGCTAATGCAAAAATAAAAAAAAAAATAAATAAACTTCCAAGTCGTTTTCCTGAACTGGCTGCCCTTGTCACACTTGGCTAATGGGAAGTGAGGCTTTGGTGACACTATGGAGTCACCTTCTAGGGCTAGGAAGCTCATCCCTGGTCCTGAAGAGCTAAGGCTGAATAGGGCATCTGCTGGAGCCTCCAGCCCAATGACTTCAAGAGGAGACATGGGTTGCCACAGTCCACGGTGGCTTTGCCTTGTCCTTTCCTGAGGTGCCTATTATTCTCTGCTCCCCGCCTCCTTGTGCTGAGGGTTCTGCATATGCCCTGGCTCCAATGCTCCTCTTGCCAGGGCAGAGCTTCTCAAAGCTTGCTCAGTGTTATCTCCAGAAGTCCAGTTTTGGCTTTTTTGTCTCATCATGTGTGTTTTGTGTATCTGCTAAATCATTTCCAGACATGTGACCATGTCCAGTCTAACTCCTGTGTCCTTGGCTTTGTAGATTGGCTATGAGTCTTTGAGTCATTCTGATGAGTTTATCTTTTGTATGAGCTCTCATCCCACATGTGTTGTAGAGGGCAGGAGAGCTCACAGATAAGCACTGGAGAAGCCAGGTATGTAATCAGCAGGGTTGAAATCTGCTTTTCACCCAGAAGGCTGGGAGCAGATGCTGCTAATGACCTGGTGACCATTGCTCTCTGTAGAGCCAGGTCTCACCCAGATCCCTCAGAATTTTTATCCCAGACTCTCGCTCCCTAAACCTTTATCTCTAGTCTTGTTTCTCAGTCAATAGAACCCATCCTTAGGGGAATGACACCTGTGCTTTATAGCCTGTTGACCTCATTGCTATCTCAGTCAGAGACCACACCAGATCCTAGGCCCTTAGGCTATAGAACCCATCTTCATGGTAGAGGTCACAGGTACTTTGCAGAAAAGTTTCAACATAGTAACAACTTAAGATTTATTGTGCACACGGGATTGGGACAACTGTTACCAGAAAACTTTTTTCCAAAATTATACTAATACGTGTAAAATAAACTGCCCGATGCAAAACTCCAGACGTTTGATCCAGTCTGGCTAACTAAATCGTCCTGAACCAAGTTTCTCTCGTCCCTCATGCAGACTGTTTCCCTGCCGGCTACGAAGCTTGCAGGAAGTCCCTTGGTCCATGACCTGCAGCCAGCATCATATGCTGGAAGCCCGTCTTTTCCTTACAGAATTCCATGAGAACCAACCAGTCTCATTCAAGCAGAACTGGCCTCCTGATTCAGACCCTGGGCTTTACCCCAACCAGCTAACAGTTCAGGTACGGGCACAGGGTGGCTGGTTACTCTGAGTTGGCACTTTTCCATGACGACCTGGCTCTTCCAGCTCCCTGTGTCTCCTCCTCACCAGGCTTGCTCATGTAGAATCTCTTCCTCTTGGAGGCATGGTGGCAGGTATTCCTATCAATCCAATGCCCTTTCCTGCTCTAGTTCACAACTTCAGCTTGAGTGACCACCAGGGACAGAGCTTCTACCAGACCCCTGCCAGGGTCTAGCCTGGCATCAAAAGTTCCGGAATCAAAAGTTCGAGGTCACTCAGGTAAAGCCAGTGTGATCGGCCTGAGCATAACTATGGGTGCTGCTCATCCCGCCACGGAGCAAACTCAACATGCACAGCAAGAAGGCCCTGGCTTTCACCTCCAGCAGCCTCAAGACGGAACATGGAAATCCTCCAAGTCCCTTCATTTTGCTTTCCCATCTACATCAGATGAAACTGACTAGAGCCTATACTTTGTAGACAAAATGAGTATCTGCCTCAAGTCTCCAACCTGATCAGGGGTTTGTCCCAGGCGGCAGGAGGTTCCTCGTCTTGACTACGTGGAGTGAAATGGTGCCACCCACTCTGGCATCGGGACTCATAGAAAACCAGGCAAGTCTCACAGGTTGACCCTCAGTGTGACTGCAGCTGTACCTCACATCACACACACACACACACACACACACACACACACACACACACGGCAGCCACCCAAGGAAAGCACGCCTTTGCCCGCCAGCCTTTTTACTCTGTGCAGCCAGAGCCAGCAGTCGTATCTAGCCTGGCACAGGTATCCAAGTAGATCACCTACAAAAGTTTTTCCCTATAAAACATGATGGTAGTGGGGGTGGGGGAGTATTAACCCCTACTTTCCCAGTAGCTTTGCGGTCTTGGGCCTGACCATTCCAGATTACTCTTCAACAAATGTCTCCTGTGAGAAGCCACCTACTGCTTCCCTCTCCTTCCAGAGAAGAATAACACGATCAACACAGTTGACCTGAGCTTCCTGTGACTCAACATGCCTGTGAGTATTAACTCTACTTGAAAGGCCACAGGCATGGTGTTTCTGTTGACCTCTTCTCTGCAAGACCCTTCAGACTCAGCACAGACAATTCACAGAAGCCTCTGGAAGCAAGCACAACGCTGGAACAGTTTACATGTTTTATTTCTGCTTTGTGGGTTTATCTAAATCTGCATTTTGCATTCTGTTTTCAAAATACCTTTAAGGGAAGGTTTTAAAAGATCATTTTTTGCCTTGGGGCAAAAACAAGGAAAATTGCTGTGAAAAAAAAATGCCTGCAAAATAGATGTATTGAGGCTTGCTCAGAATTTCCCATGGTTAATGGATTTTGACGGCCTGAATGTAAGAATCATTTCTGACAATTACGTCTCAACCACTTACACATGGAAGGCGGCAGTGAAAAGCTAGGATCGTGTCTGAAGCTTGCTAAGTCCGGGCCAACGTAAAGTCTTTATGACTTCTGAACATGGTCAGGGGGTTGAGGGCACAGCTGGGAGAGAGGTGACACCAGTGACAGGTCATTCTACCCCAGGGCCCCTGTGCCTGGCCCAGGGCTGGCCCATGACAGTAGGAGGGGGAACCCCTCAAGTGTCACACACAGCCGCAACAGTATGGCTTCCCATCACCCAGTCTCCACCCTCACTGTGGAACACTGGACTGTCCTGAGAACACACAGCCCTAGACCCAGGCCCCCTGCGGAAGGTGGAGCAGGTGTCGCTGGCTGCAGACTGGAACTGGGAATTTCCCTGGTCCCTACAGTGACTCCAAAGGGTGAGGTGGCAGGGACTCAGTGCCTCTTTTCTATAGGGACCGTTCAGGGACAGGAAGGGACTGCCTGAACCTCAAATGCAGCTAGTCTGAACAGCCTTCCCTCGGACTAGTACTTCCCTTCAACCTGTTGTTACACGAAGGCTCAGGCTAGTCGGGGCTCTGGGGACCCTCCTCTGTGGAGGGCTCCAGTAAAAACTGAGACAAAGCAGAATCCAGCATTGCCTGTGAACTTGATGTGTGGAATTCGGGCAACAGACTGGGAGAGAGGAGAGAACGCAAGAGCCACGGGGCAGGTGGGACATAGCGTGTATAAGACTTGAGTCAGGAGTCAAAATATAATCAACAGTTCTGTGAGGAGCGTCGGTCCTGGCAGAGTATGGGCTTCTCACTTAGATAAAAACACCCTTACGTCTTGAGCGTGAATACCGTTTGAAGACAAAGTTACGTGAAGTCAAAATAAAGTCTCAGCTTGTAATCCATTCCAGTCATTGATAACCAGGATAGGCCTTCCCGCGTCATAGTGCCGTGTCGAACTTCACACAGGCGTTGGCTCCCCACAGTACCAAGTGTCAGCGGTGACATCTGTGTGTTGCCACAGCTTCACTCTGACTGAGCTTCGAGCACCTCCCATTGTGCTGAGGTTAATGTGGGTCCTGCGCATTCCACAGCGATGGCTTAATTTAGCAGCAGTTTAGGCGCCTTGTGCACTCACGTTAATTACACTGGGAACACGGAGCCAAGTGACATTACGCATGCTAAGTGAGCTGCCACGGAGCCTTCTCTATAATTATATTTTCTTAGGTGAACATGTGTGTGGCTCAAAATATGAATGTTTGACAGCTCCGGGCAGCCAGCTTCTTGTTTACACAATGTCTAATGCCCTACGTGGGAAGGCCTCAGTGAAGTGACGCTGCCTTACTGGGCCCTTCCTCCCTCAGCCTGAAGTCTGTCTGATGTTGGTAGCTCCTGCATAACTGGAACAACTTTGTGGCCTTCTCTTCATGTCTGCTGGTTCCACCAGCTGCACAGGGGGTCAGTGAGACTTCACCACAGTGAGAAAGAAAGGTTCCAAGATTGTTTCTGACCTCTTAGATCTGCTTACCACAAGGTCACAGGCTTCCTGTGGTGGTTTGAATAAGAATGGCCCTCATAAGTTCAAGTATTTGAATGCTTAACCACCAGGGAGTGGCACTTTTTGAAAGGGTTAGAAGGAGTGGGAGACTCGGCCTTATTGAAGGAAGTGTGTCACTGGGGGTGGGCCCTGCGATTTCAAAAGCCTGTTCCACACCCAGAGTCTCTCTCTTAGCCTATGGCTGAGGTCGCAGCTCTTAGCTACTTCCCCAGCACCACACTTGCTGGCTGCCGTGCTCCTTGCCATGATGAGAATGAGCTAAACCTCTGAAATTGTGAGCAAAGTCCCAATTAAATGTTTTCTTTTATATGAGTTGCCTTGTCATGGTGTCTCTTCACAGCAATAGGACAGGGACTAAGATCCTTTGTATCACAAGTAGAACTGCAGGAGAACCACCTCGGACACCTGCAGACATGCAAGCATGCTCCCTTGGTGGCACCTAGCAGGAGTGTGAACCTGATGTGGGAGTCCTCTCTGTGTGCTGTGATTACCATTAATGAATAAAGAAACTGCCTTAGCCTGTTGATAGGGCAGAACTTAGGTAGGAGGGGAAAACTGGACTGAAGGCTGGGAGAAGGAAGGCAGAGAGGGAGACGTCATGATCCACAGCTGGAGTGCTGAAACTTTGCTGGTAGGCCACGACCTCGTGGTGATATAAAGATTACTAGAAATGGGTTAAACTAAAATGTAAGAGTTAGCTAATAAGAAGTTAGAGCTGCTGGGTGATGGTGGCGCACTCCTTTAATCCCAGCACTCGGGAAGAAGAGGCAGGAAGATCTCTGTGAGTTCAAGGCTAGCCTGGACTATAAGAGCTAGTTCCAGGACAGGCTCTAAAACTACAGTGAGACCCTCTCTCAAAAAACCAAAAGAGAAGAAGAAGAAGAAGAAGAAGAAGAAGAAGAAGAAGAAGAAGAAGAAGAAGAAGAAGAAGAAGAAGAAGAAGAAGAAGAAGTAGTTGTTAGAGTTAATGGGCCAATCAGTGATTTAAATAATACTACAGTTTCTGTGTGATTATTCTGGGCAGCCGGGACAAACAAGTGGCCTTCCCATGCATGAACCAGCCATCTCCATGGAACTAACAAAACGATAAGGTCTTTGGGTTTTTGAAACCACCTTACTCAGGAAAGGACTCAGTGCAGCTGGTAAAGGAAGAGGAGAGAGAATATTAAATGTCCAACAAGAAGGAAACTGAATAAGAGAAGAGCCAGGGTGTGGAGTCTCTAAGATGCCATTCTCATGTATGATGTCACAGACAGAGGAAAAGGGTCTTACCCATAGTCAAGCACACACAGAGAGCACCTTGGCTCTGTCTATGGCCTCCAGCCTCAGTCCAGGCCTGCAGACCCAACAGGGGTACCTGAACTGGGTGCAGCTTGGCAAGTCCAGTCCTCACTTACCACTCTCCCCAGAATCTACATGTGAACACTCCTCCAGAGACCATGCCATTGGGACCACTGTAGGCCTTAGAGTTGTGGTGGTCTGAATGAAAATGGGTCCCCTAGGCACATAGGGAATGGCATTTCTTAAAATGTTTAGGACCTGTAGCCTTGCTGGAGTAGGTGTAGCCTTATTGTAGAAAGAGTGTCACTGGGGTGTGAGCTTTGGGGTTTCAGAAGATTAAGGAAGACCCAATGGCTCATTCTCCCCTCTTGCTGCCTGCTAATTCCCTTGCTGGATCTGCTGATCCATATATAGAACTCTCAACTACCTCTCCAGTACCATGTCCAGTACCTGAATGCCACCATGCTTCCTGCTATAAACCTCTGAACCTGTAAGTCAGCCCCAATTAAATGCTTTCCTTTATAAGTGTTGCCATGAAAGGAAGGAAAGAAGGAAGGAAGGAAGGAAGGAGGGAGGGAGGGAGGGAGGGAGGGAGGGAGGGAGGGAGGGAGGGAGAGAGAAGAAAGAAAGAAAGAAAGAAAGAAAGAAAGAAAGAAAGAAAGAAAGAAAGAAAGAAAGAAAGAAAGAAAGAAAGAGTTGCCATGGCCATAGTGCTCTTCACAGAAATAGAAACCCTATCTATGACAAGAGTGCTGAGCCACCTAAGGACAGCTACACATCTCTCTGTGACAGGCCAGAAAACTCATGTCACTGCTATATGGGAGCCCCAACACAAGGGCACCTGCCCTAACACCCCTTCACCAATAGTGATCTCTATGTGTGCAAGACAGCCATGGCTGTCACGTAAAACTATAGGGCTATGCTTGATCATCTGTTTACTCACCCTCCACCATAACCTGAACTTGTCAGAGCCCATGAGATACGCATGCTGGTGATGTAGAAGTCAATGACCTAGACCCTAGGGTGGGGCTGGCCAGGGGTGAAGCTGGCCATCCATGCAGCAGGAATGGGGTGAAGCTGGCCATCCATGCAGCAGGAAGTCCAGCATTATAGCTCTAGAGTACTATACAAGCAGTGGTCTCTTCCTCAGGCACAGCACTGAAGGTGACTTCCTGTTCCAGTGGGACCGGGCTGTCCTCATAGCTGGTCACCTTTCAGCCATCCTTGAGCCCAGGAGAGAGGTGAGAGCAGCTCCTGCCAACTACACCCTGAGCCTGGTGTCCTGCTGGCAAGGAGACCCTTCATCGTGGACCGAGGAGTCCACAGGAATGTTTTTATTCAAGGCAGTGTGTTAGAATTCTCATTTAGCATTGCTTACTAGTCAAGACCAAATTTTCGGCTTCAAGCCATCAAGATTCCTCAGATTCCTAGGGGAGTCTGTTTCCCACAGTTCCTGTCTTGGGCTTCCAGCATAAAGACACTGTAGGCTCTGGGCCTCCACCATAACATCACCTCAGATGGGTTCCAACCTTCATGCTGTGCTCTACAGATAGCAGGGGTTTTGCTTGGTTCCCATCAAAAGTGAGTCTCCACTCAGGAATCCACAGCCTGTGCGTTGGGAGCTCACCGTGGTTTCCTGTATACCTGACATACTGGAAGGTTTTCATCCAGCAACCAGTCACGCAATCAGATGAGCACAGAGGGGAGTCATGCTGAAAATCTCCAAGAATTGCTCTACAGACTCCACTCATAGAGATTCAGATTTTAACATTCCGAGACAAGCTCCCAAACACTTTAGGGTGAAATCTTGGTCTCCAAGAAAGAGTGAACCGTCCATCAGGTCATGCAGCATCTCTGAGATTCACACATGCACAGGAGACTATGAGCAGTGTGTGGGCTAGGCCTCCCTCAGCAAAGTGGAGCAGCCCATGGGGTGGCTGTAGAGTTCATAGACTGCAGACAACAGCTTCTATTGCAGCCTTCCTATAGGCTCTCCCCACAGTCCCATTGGTCTAGTCTGTCTGATGCCAGACATGTGGGCACAGAGTCCTGGTCTAAACAAGACCTTTTCTGTTTCCTCTTCACCCCACCCCACTCTACTGTACTTAGACACAGAATCACAGTGCACTGGGGTTTGGGTCCTCACATCTTGAGTGTTCAGACTGATGGCTAAGTTATTGGTCCCATATGGTAGAGTACCCCAGACGATCTTAAATGCCACTGATGTCTACCGTGGCTTGTCACAGGTATGAACAAACATCTGAGATTTTGAAACTGTATGATATAATACCTCCTGAGGAGAACCCAACACACACACCCCAAAAGAGCACCATATCTCCCCTCTATTACTGATTTTGCTCCATCGCTGATACTGTCCCTTTGGTGTGATGCTGTGGACACCTCCTTACAACTCAGGCCTTCACAGACCCACCCTCCATCAGATTCCTCCCTGGGACACAGAAGAGTGAGAACTTGGTACGTTCTTGTAGGTCTTCTTAGAGAGTGCCAGTGCTAAACAGAGACTTCTACTCGGACCTCTGAGTGTTTTTTAAGCTAGAGGACTACGGTTTCTTCAGTTCTGACAGAAAGAAACCCGAAGCATAATGCAGGAACTAGGAGTCTTTCTTCCCCAAATTTGGACAGCCTGGAAACAAATCCATTTTCCTTTACCAGTGTTTGTCTTCTGCTTTCTTTTGAAAGACAGGGAAACAGGAGGTGGGCTTACAGGTCTAAGTGTCCACTAAAAAGGCCACAGCTCAGACCTCCTAGTTCATAGAAAGGTCCAACCTTCTAGTTCTTAGGAAGGTCTGTGTCTGTGGAAATCACTTGCTAAGTTGGAGTATGAACTTCTACAGTAATAGGTGTTTTCAACAAAGAAAGTGAAAAATTGACCAAGGCTCCAGAACCTGTTCCCTGAGCTCTCAGAGCTACTAAAGGCCTGGCAAAGATGCCCCACACACTTGGAGGGTATGGCCCAGAAAATGAATGGGTGCCATTAAACCTAGATTTCAGATGAACACAAACAATCTTGGTACAATACAAGGGACATACACATGTCCCAAACATTTTCTTCTGAAACGACAACAGAACTGGGCACTGAGGATTCTTCTCTGACAGCTGTTAAATGTCTGGGGTGTAGGGTGCAGGGAATATTTGAAGCAGCTGCCTCATTTCTACTTGGAATACACTTCTTCATAATCAAACTTGGAACGAGAGGAAGGTAACCGGCCTGGGATCCCACAGAGACAGGAGCGCCTCTCCCTAAAGCACCAGACTGGTGTGAGGCACTCAGCTCTTACACTAAGCAACCCTTAGTGTTCATTTTGTCTACAAAGAAAGACTACAGGGGATTGGGATAATTTGAAATCCTAACTAACATCTGGTGGGTGCTCCCTCACTGCCCTAGCTGCCTTGAGCCAAAGGGGCCAGTTTAACAGTGAGCAGAACCATCCTCATATGAGGAGCACTCTTGTGAACAGTCTATGGGGGCCTCGAGAAAACTAAACAAACGTAGCAGACTGTCCCCAGATCCTGAGGGCATAGCCTCAGCCAGAGTTATTTCAAATAGTTTATGCCAGACTTTTTGGGCTCATAAACCTGGTGAATTCTAGGTGATCCTGTAACCACTCTACACAAGTAAGAAGTTGGGGTGGGAAAGGGGCTGATGGCCTAGCCAAGGGCTGCTCTGGCTGGTCCTAGAGAGCCAAGGCTATGATTAGCACATATACAAACGTGTATGTGTGAGGTGTGCTGATTGGTACAAACACAAACCTTCATTTGTTCTCAAATGTGAGCTGTGATTGTTACAAATACCTCTCCTTTGGCTATATAACCATGCTGTTGGAAATCACTTACTGAGCTGGCAGGAGATTCTCTCTCTTGGGACTGCAACATGAAGCTCTATAAAAGACTTCCCTCCAGTGATGGACTGAGGGCCTACATAGGGGAAGCTCATCTCGAGCCTGGGTTCACTTGGACTCCCTTTGTATCTGGAAGGCTTTCTAGAGATGTGCTTTCTTCTGACTGATGCCAGGAGTCCTCAGAGCTCTTGGCTCCGGAAATCACAGAGGAGCTTACGCAGACGTTCTTGGCTACTTCCCTCTTGCTCTTGGCCCTGGTCAAGGTCTTTCACAGATTATATTCACTATTCTCTGCTTCTGGCCCTGAACACCACAAATGGCTGTGAACAGGCCTTTCTCGGGGTCCTGTGAGGGTGCCCAGGCTGGCAGGACACCACTCTCCCCTATGTAGCTTTCCCATCCCTGCCTGCCAGCTTGGGACTCTCAGGATCTTAAGGTCACCTCCTCCATGGAGCCAAGCCACTGGTTATCCTCTCCTGGGATCTCACGGTGTGCACTCTTGGGAGCCACCTTTTTGGGGTGACTTCTGCCAATGTCCTAGATGCGACAGGTTCCTATGTCCCAGGGTAGGAGCGTGAGGATTAGAAATGTTAAGTAGGAGAAGCAGAGATAAGAAAGAAACACAGGAGAGTAACGGGAGGGCAACTTAGTGAATACTGAGTGCTGAATTCTGAGTTCTGACTTCTGAGTTCACCCACATTTATTTTTCATACATTTTTATACCCCAGTACAAAAGGGGGGAAGAAAGCAAAAGACTGCTTTAATATGACACAAAAGACAACCAGAACAGTTACTTGCTTTAGTACTTGAAACACAAGCAACTATATCCTGGATTAAGCATTCTGTTGTTTAGGCAGTGAACACACCTTAGACCAAGTATCCTGAAGGCAGCCACTCCCTAGGTCAAACCTTCATTTTAAAAAAGGAGCAGAAGCCGGGCGGTGGTGGCACACGCCTTTAATCCCAGCACTCGGGAGGCAGGCGGATCTCTGTGAGTTCGAGTCCAGCCTGGTCTACAAGAGCTAGTTCCAGGACAGGAACCAAAAGCTACGGAGAAACCCTGTCTCAAAAATAAAAAAAAATAAAAAAATTAAAAAAAAAAAAAACAGGAACAGAAGTGTACTTGAATTCTCTGACCTTTGGTGAGGGGGAGCAGATCTACCTCCACGAGCCATCTCAATGTCCAAAATACCAAGTAACCATACCCTAGGTCAGGGTGTTCAGTCACACTTGTCAACAACTTTGAGTGAGTAAAATAAGCTCAAACTCTCTGACCTTTAGACAAGGTAGGTTCACACCCGGGCTCTCACAGTGTGCACCCTGAGCCTTGCTAGGGATCTCACACAGTGTGCACCCTGACCCCACTCCCACCCCCCAAGATCTCACACAGTGTGCACCCTGAGCCTTGCCCAGGATCTCTCTGCAGACCCTCATAGACTGTCACCAAACTTACTCCTAAAGCTTCACGCAGAGCGTGACGTCCCCGAGGAAACCTGTGGGCTACAAGTCCTTAGCTCTTCGCCACCTTTAAAGACCCCAGGCACTGGCCTCATAGGACCCTCCCTGCCTAAATGCCCCACAAGCTGATCACAGCCCCTTGTGATGCCCTACAAGCCTCTTTGGTGTTTCCTCTCTGATACACTTCCTTGCTCCTCTTCAGCAGTCGGGTCATACTGAGCCACCAGCTGCCCCTGAGATACAGTCTCTCCTTTATGGGCATTCTTCTCCCCTATGGAAACATGAGGTCGCATCGCCTCGATTTCTAGCCTGCCTGGCCTAGTAGCCTTTGTAGCCCCTGACCCCGACTTCCAGCCCTGACCCTCCCCCAAGGCATCCAAGGAGGCAACTGCTCTATCTCATCTTTCCCATCCTAACTTTGGCCTTGTGGGCCCTGCTTTTAGCACCCAGGTCATTTACCTCCTGCTTTCAGATGTACTTAAGTGTCCAGATCCAGATGTGGCCACATGGAGCCTTCTACAAGAACTGGCAAGGAAGGATGCTCCACTTGCTCCCCGAATAGGACCAGACAGTTGTTCCTGCTCCTGACCATTACCCCTACCCAGGACACAGGGCTTCAAGAGGCCCTGCAACCCAGGAATCAGGACCCTTGCAATGTCTCTGCAGCTCCTACCTGGGGACAAGCAGATTAGGTTAGACCTCTATGATACACCTCCAGTCCTAGAGTGGACAAAACATGAGTGGGAGAATCTTATCTCTGCCCTGCACACGGCCTGCTCAAGTGTGTGGACTCCATTTTCTCAGTCATCCTAGGATGCTCCCGCAAAACTATGAGCGCATCGGTTGTGAGCTGCTCACCTCTGACCCCATTCCCAGTCCCTCTGTGCATCTGCTGATAGAAGGTTCCTACAGAGCTGGTGGGAAGCCTCAGAAAAGAAGGACACACAGTCACCAGAGCCTGACCAGGGGCCAGGTCTAGGAGTGGCACTGTGCCTGGCTGCAGGACTGTGGACAGTCTCTCCGTGGGGTTTATCTCCCTTTAGACTTCTGTCAAGTGTGACATTTACCTCATGACAGTCAGCTGCTGCTATCAGGACAAGCAAGCCGCATCCCTGTCTCAGAATGTTACAGACACCACACAAGCGAGCAGAACAGAAATCCTGAGCCTGCACAGGTTTAGTATGTATGTTCCTCCACACTAAAGCCGGAACAGATTGGAAGCTCAGACTCCCTGCTCAGTCTAAGGGAGGGAAACACACAGGCCAGGCAGGTACATTTTGCTGGGTCAACAAACTACGGGGATTTTTTTTTTAAAATTCAATTGCAGCTACAATGTGACTAGCTCCAGATTCCCAAGAGAGTCTGGAGTTCTGGGCAGTGTCCAGTGATCTAGGCTGGAATCTGGGCAAGTTAGGCAAGAGTGAAGGTGCTGGAATGCCTGACTGAGAGCACTCTTTGCTTAGTGCCTGGATGTCACAGAGCCCGTCTGAGAGAGCCCAGCCAAGCCTTATCCCTGCCGCCTTCCTCTGAGTGCTGAGCAAGTCACCCTCACTCCCCACTGGCTGAGCTTCTGTAATTATCTAATCAATGAAGAGGGTCCCAAAGTGTGTGTTGATGATGGCTCTCCTTTGTACGGGGATTATTTGCAATCAAAGCACTCCATCAAGATAACAGGAAATGAGCTAAGAATAGACCATAGCTCTCACTGAGTGACTTGCCCCCAGCTGAGCCCCTGCAACCAACACAGTGGGGCTCTCCCAGGGCCCTCAGGGGCTCAGAGAGGCTGTAGTCAGAGACGCATCACATCCAAGGATGCTTCTCTCTGGTCTCCGTTGTCCCTAGAAATTAGACGATGGCGAACATTGTTTTCATCTGAAGAAAGAAAATAGAAAGCTTCCTGCTTCGGTTCTCTGTGCTCCCCCAGAGGCATCATTGACAAGGGGTGGGGTCTCTCTTCCTCAAAACACTGTGCATGACCTCAGCTGAGAAAACCAGTCAAGGGGGCCTCATCACTGTGCGAGCTGCCAGGCAGCTGCCAGAGCCTCAGACAGTGACTAGGTCCATTTGTCCCTACTCTGCTACTTCTGGCGAGACATGAACATCCATCATTCATCATACACGACACCAAGGACAGGCCAAAGGAACTATTCCAGTGCGAGTTTAGTTTGGCAATCCTATTTGTTTAATTGGGATTATGAATAGCAGTGTGTGAAGGGTCACTTACAGGGGCACGGGCTGCTTACAAGTAGTTATTATAGCCTTAAAGAGCATTGCTACCACTCAACCCCCAGCGACTGTTAACCACTTCGTTATCTTTGGGGACAGATGGAGCTTCATGAGCCTTCCCTCCCTTCCACAAACTCATAAACACCTTCAGTAATGTAACAGGATACAAGATTGACTTGAAAAAAACAAAACAGGAGCCCTCCTTTACACAGATGATAAATAGGCTGAGAAAGAAATCAGAGAAACATCACCCTTCACAATAACCACAAATAACAAAATATCTAAGAGTAACACTAACCAAACAAGTGGAAGACCTGTATCACAAGAACTTTAAGTCTTTGAAGAGAGAAATTGAAAAAGACACCAGAAAATGGGAAGATCTCCCATGCTCTTGTGTAGGGAGAATTAGCATAGTAGAAAATGGCAAGCTTACCAAAAACAATCTATAGATTCAATGCAATGCCCATCAAAATCCCAGTAAAATTCTTCACAGACTTCGAAACAACAATACTCATCTTCACATAGAAGAGCAAAAAACCTAGGATAGCCAAAACAATCCTGTACAATAAAAAAAAAAACAAAACTTCTGGATGTATCAGAATCCCTGACTTCAAACTCTACTACAGAGCTACAGTACTGAAAACAGCCTGATATTGGCATAAGAACAGACAGGAGGTCCAATGGAAAGAGACTCAAAGACCCAGATATCTACAAACACCTGATTTTTTACAAAGAAGCAAAAAAATATAAAATGGAAAAAAGAAAGCATAATCTACAAATGGTGCTGGCATAACGGGATATCAACATCTAGAAGAATGAAAATAGGCCCATATCTATCATGATGCACAAAACTCAAGTCCAAATGGATCAAAGACCTCAACATAAAGCCAGCCACACTGAACCTCACAGAAGAGAAAGTGGGAAGTACACTTGAATGCATTGGCACAGGAGATGACTTCCTAAATATAACCACAGTAGCACAGATACTGAGAGAAACAATTAATAAATGGGACCTCCTGAAACTGAGAAACTTCTGTAAAGCAAAGGACACAAGTCAACAAGACAAAACAGCAGCCTACAGAATGGGAAAAAATCTTCACCAACCCCACATCAGACAGAGGGCTGATCTCCAAAAAACACAAAGAACTCAAGAAATTGGTCATCAGAAGAATAAATAATCCAATTTAAAAAATAGGGTACAGACCTAAATAGAGAACCCTCAACAGAGGAATCTAAAATGGCTGAAAGACATTTAAGAAAATGTTCAACATCCTTAGTCATCAGAGAAATGCAAATCAAAACAACTCTGAGATTCCATCTTACACCTGTAAAAATGGCCAAGATCAAAAACACTGATGACAGCTTATGCTGGAGAGGTTGTAGGTAAAGGGAACACTCCTGCATTGCTGGTGGGAGTGCATCCCTTTTGGATATCAGTGTGGTAATTTCTCAGAAAATTAGGAAACAACCTTCCTCAAGACCCAGCAATACCGTTTTTGGGTATATACCGAAAGGATGTTCAACTGTACCACAAGAACATGTGCTCAAATATGTTCATAGCAGCATTGTTTGTCATAGCCAGAACCTGGAAACAACCTAAATGCCCCTTCACTGAAGAATAGATAAGGAAAATGTGGTTCATTTATACAATGGAGTACTACACAGCAGAAAAAAAGAATAACATTTTGAAATTTGTGGGCAAATGGATGGATCTAGAAAACATCATATTGAGTGAGGTAACCCAGAAACAGAAAGACAAACATAATAGGTACTCACTCATAAGTGGCTTTTAGACATAAAGCAAAGAAAACAGTCTACAATTCACAATCCCAGAGAACCTAGACAACAAAAAGGACCCTAAGAGAAACATACAGGGATCTAATGTAAGTGGGAGGTAAAAAAAGGGAAAAATCTCCTGAGTAATTTGGGAACATGGAGACCATGGAAGTAGGTAGACGGTGATGGGAGAAGGGAAGGGAGCAGAGAAAAATATATAGTTTATTAAAATCAATATTAAGAAAAGAGCAAAGCTAACCCACTCAAGCACTAAGTCTGAATTACTGTGTGACATAGCCTCTTTTTTTTTTTTTTTTTTTTTTTTTTTTTGAGACAAGGTTTTTCTGTGTAACCACCCTGGCTGTATTAAAACTGACTTTGTAGACCAGGCTGGCCTCAAACTCACAGAGAACCACTTGCCTCTTCCTCCCAAGTGCTAGAATTAAAGGTGTGAGCCACCACTGCCCAGTCACACATCCCTTTTTTCCGTGTGTGTCTTGGGAGTCCCTTGGAGACTGTGAGTCATGTAGATGTGCTCTTAGATGCTGGGTCCAAGATGACAGCAGTAGAAGGAAGTTTTACACCGCTGTCTACGAACCTAGAAACTCAGCTGTCACTTGGGTGACCTTGGCTATCTGACAGCTAAAAGTATCTGAACTCTAACTTGGCAAATTATCAATGCATCAGCCCTGGCAAGTCTAGCATGAGAAGGCACACCCTGGCTCGCCATCCGTCACCCCAGTGGAGTTGATTAGATAATTAGGCACTAGCCAGGCGGTGGGCCTTTAATCCCAGCACTCGGGAGGCAGAGGCAGGCGGATCTCTGTGAGTTCGAGGCCAGCCTGGGCTACAAGAGCTAGTTCCAGGACAGGAACCAAAAAGCTACAGAGAAACCCTGTCTCAAAAATAAAAAAGAAAAAAAAAAGATAATCAGGCACTGTCAGAAGATCAGCCATCCCTGAAACACTGAGGATTAGGGAACAGAATTTGCAAATATTTGACACTGTTTGCAAGGTAGGGACATGGGGGATTTTCCCAGAAGCCCTTCTGTTTCAAGGACAGATACAGACTTCATGTCTGAAAAGACAGAGGTAAGTGGCTCAGTGCTGGTTCCGTCATGGTCCAACCTGAGTCAGGAACATTCCCAAATGTTGTTTACCGCCATAAATTCCAAAGGAAAGGGCAGAAGTTTCTGCTCAGATGGCCGGCTCAGACTTCACTGGCTGTCAAAACCACCAACAATGTTAACTTCTGCTTTGGTTCTATCAGAATGGTTTGGTTTTCAATCTTTTGAGATAAGGTAGCCCTGGATGGCCTGGAGCTTGCTATGTAGACCAGGTTTGCCTCAACTTGTAAATCCTCCTGCTTCTGACTCTCTAGAGCTAAGATTACAGATGTAAACCATTCACTTGGCCTTGTCAAGGTTTTTAAAGACCCTCACCCACACTGATAAGGAATCCTGGTAGGGTTATGTGCCACACTTTCTAACAAAAGCAGAAGCCACTCATAAGCCAAGTGAGGACAGGAGTCAGCCAGAGTAACACCGCCAACAGCTGAGACACATCTCAAACTACGTGCCATCCTGATGGATGGCTCTGGAACTCCAGTATGTGTGGCTGTGGGTTGGGGACCCAGCAGGTCTCAAGATACCAGAGTCTTGACTGTTACTGAGCATGGTTGGACCCTTATGAGGCAGCAGTGTCCATGCTGCCATGAAGTAGAGGGCAAGACATGGAGTCCTCATCTCTAAGCTGTTGAGCTTGCAGACTCATGGCCCAGATCACAGCATCTCTTCTAACTCTATGGGCACAGAGCTCAGAACAGTAACAGGAATGAGAAGCTCCTAAAGACACTGAGGCTCCACTTGCCTCATGGGAGCACCATCTCTTCAACTGTGCTGAGGGTTGGCGCTACCTGCCCCAAGCCAGAGCTGAGCTATTGCCAAGAGGCAGAAAGCCTCCTCTCCTCTAACTCAGAACATATTTTCCTCCACAAAAAGATGAATGGAATTCCTCCCAGGCAGGGCTTTCCTGGACTCTAGAGCTATGTTGGTGAGATTTCTGGGTCTGTGGTCCTTGGGCTCTGGGAAAGGGGACAAATGATTTGGGTTGCCATAACCACAATCACCATTTGTCCTAGAGGCCGAGGCAAGGCATATACCTCTCTGGCTGACTGCCAGTGCTGTTCACAGGTATTCTTCAGAGGTCTATCACTCCCCAGTGTCCAGGGTGGTAGCTGGGATGTGACCTCACATTGTTTAACTTCTGTCTTAGGGTTTCTATTGTTGTGAAGAGACACCATGGCCACAGCAACACTTATAAAAGCAAACATTTAATTGAAATGGAGACTTAGACTTCAGAGGTTCAGTTCATTATAATCATGGTGGGACATGGCAGCATGCTGGTATACATAGTGCTAGAGATGGAGTTGAGGATTTTATATCTTGATATGCAAGCAACAAGAAGAAAACTGAGTCACTGGATGTGGCTTGAACATATATGAGACCTCAAAGCCCACCTCCACGGTGACACACTTCCTCCAACAAGGCTGTACATACTCCAACAAGCCACACCTCCTGATATTGCCACTCCCAATGAACTTATGAGGATCAATTACATTCAAACTACCACACTCCATTCCCTGGCCCCAACAGACTTGTAATGATATCATAAAAACCAGATCATGTACTTCCAACATATAATGGCACAAGAGAGTATGGTGAGGAAATACTGAACCAAAGCAAGACCAAAAACCAGCTGGAAAAACTCCAAATTCTGTATCTTATGTCAAAACACTCTTTAGATCCCCAATTCCTTTCAGTTTTGTTAACTGTCAACATACTACTTTCTCTTGGGCTGGTTCTACTCCCTGCTAGCAGCTCTCCTTGACAGGTATCCCATGACTCTGGCATTTCCAACATCTTGGGGTCTCCAAGGCAATCCAGGCTTCACTTTCACAGCCTCACACAATGGCCTGCAAAAAGCAGTCACATTCTTCATCAAAGTATCACAAGACTGATCTCTAGGCCACATATTAGTATTCTTTTTTTCTGAAGTCTCTTGAGCCAGTCTCCCACAGTTCAAATCACCCTCAGCACCACTGTCTTCCATGCTCCTACTAGTATGACCCATTAAGCAGTGCTTAAAACATTCCACTGCTTTCCTAACCTAAACTCTCAAAGTCCAAATTTCTCCAAACAGAAGTATGGTCAGCCCATCAGCACAATCCCCCAAACCCTGGTACCAACTTCTGTCTTAGTTAGGGTTTCTATTGCTATAAAAAAGACACCATGATCATGGCAACTGTCTTAGTTATGGCTTATTTTGTTGCAACAAAGTACCATGATCAAAAGGCAAGTTGGGAAGGAAAGGGTTTATTTGGCTTATACTTCAGCACTGCTGTTCATCGCTGAAGGACATCCGGATAGGAACTCAAATGGTACAGGATCCTGGAGACAGATGCTGATGTAGAGACCATGGAAGGGAGATGCTTACTGGCTTACTTCCCATGGCTTACTCAGCCCACCTTCTTGTAGAACCCATAACCTGTCTTATGGATCCTAGGACCAGAAGCCTGGAGATGGCACCATCCACCATGGGCTGGGCCCTCCCCCATTTGTCACTAAATGAGAAAATGCTTTACAGCTGGATCTCATTGAGGCATTTCCTCAACTGAGGCTCCTTCCTCTAATGACTCCAGCTTGTGCCAAGTTGACACACAAAACCAGCCAGTACAGCAACTCTTAAAAATGAAACATTTAATTTGGGCTGGCTTACAGTTTCAGAGGTGTAGTCCGTTATCATCACAGCAGGACATGGTAGCATGCAGGCAGTCATGGTGCTGGAGGAGGTGCTGAGAGTTCTACGTCTTGATCTATAGGCAACAGGAAGTGAAATGTATACCACACTGAGTGTATCTTAAGCAAAAGAGACCTTAAAGCTCACTCCTATAGTGGCACACTTTCTCCAAAAAGGCCACACTTACTCCAACAAAGCCATATCTCCTAATAATGTCATTCTCTATGGGGACCATTTTGTTTCAAACCACCACACAGCCTGAAATCTCACTGTGACTGGCTCACCCTCAGCCAGAGGCCCAGACATTTCTGCCAAATGTGGGGCCTGGCAATGCCCTCTATCAGGTCACAGATGACAAAGCTAGCTGAGATCAGTCTCCAGAGGAGACCCAGCCAGAAGCAGCAGTGGCAACACATATATCACATCTCCCCAGATGCAACATCTTCATCTACCTGCCTCTGGCCTCTCAGTCTGGGTGACCATCTTAGGGCTCAGCTTTGTCAGAGACTCGTTACATACTGATGCTTTGCTCTCTGGAAACAGCAGAGAGTAGGTTCAAGGACAACTCAGCCTTCCTTATAAATGAGGACATCAGGTCCAAGAGTCTTTTAGTTACCAATTTCTTGCTTGAAAAGTAAGTTGCAGATGTTTTCTGTTTCATTTTATTAATTGATCAGTAGGCAGGCCAAGCATAGATCACAGGACCACCTGTCAAGTATTGTCTAGATATGAGACCCAGATTAGGTAAGACCACCTTAGGCTCTCCTTTGTTTCTTCTGGTCTAAATAGACAGGGCTTCTTACAGCATTCATTGGAAACATCTCCTAGAAGTTGGGAGTCTGGAGGCCTCATGAGCCTAGGAGTTCTGGGCAAGCTGTCACCATAGAACATGGGAAAATGGGTACAATGAATAGTTTAAGAAAGAGATGGCCCATATTTCCTACAAAGGAGGTCAGTGTATTAGTCATGCTTCTCTAGAGTAACAGAACTTATAGAATTAATATATATACACATGTGTGTATACATATATGTATATAAATAGTGATAGATATGCAGATATAGATTAGATAGACATATAGAGAGATAGATATTTACAGATTGATATAGACATATAAAGGGGTTCTATTAGAAAGACTTACAGGTTGTGGTATAGCTAACCCAATAATGACAGGTTATGAACAGAATATCCAAGAACTAAGTAGTTGCTAAGTCCAGGAAGCTGGATGTCTCAGTTGGTCTTCAGTAGATTTTATAATCCTGAAGAAGTAGTCTCTAATGCCAGTGAAGGAATGGCCTCAAAAGCAAGGCAAGAGCAAACAGGCAAAGAGAAAAAGCTTCCTTCTTCCATGTCTGCTGTGAGATAATGTTTTTGTATACTATAAAGATTTGTCATTTGTATTAGTTTAATAAAATGCCAGGCAGAAAGTATAGGCTGGTGCAACCAGACTAAGAGAATTCTGGGAAAAAGAAAGGCTGAGAGTCAGTCACCACCCAGATGCAGAGGAAGTAAGACAAGAATGCCTTGCTGAGAAAAGTTACCAAACCACGTGGATAAACATAGACAAGAATTATGGGCTAATTTAAGTTGTAAGAGCTAGTTAATAATAAGCCTGAGCTAATAGGCCAAACTGTTTATAATTAATATAAGCCTCTGTGTGTTTATTTGGAACTGAACAGCTACAGGATTGGGAGGGACAGAAAATTCTATCTATAATGTCTTTATATAGGTTTCCAACAGAAGGTAACTCAATTTAGAGGTGAGTTTTCCTAGCTCAAAAGATGTGTGTGTCTTCTTAGCTCATAGATCCAGATTAGAAGTAGGTCTTCCTACTTCAAGTTAAGCAAAAATTCCTCATAGGAGTGCCCTCCATTTTGGGGTTTTAGTTAATTATAAATGTAGCTAAGTTAATAACAAAAAATAACCATCACAGTCAGCAGCCAAGGGGACCTGGTTACCTACAGTAGAGGCTATACAGATCAACAGTGTTAATAGCACTTCAGGTATGGATGTAAGTGTCCCCAGAAAGGCCCCACAGCCATGCAGGCACCAAATGGATGTTGCAGACAAAACCCTGAAGCTTCATGTTAGGATCAACTCCTGACTTCACTGAAGCCAATCAACCTTGATGAGTAAGCCATTGAGAAGAAGACCGGCATTGGGTCAACCTTACAAAACAGACATTTCTGAGTAAGATGCCAAGAGCCATCTGAATCCTCCTTTCTTTCCCTAAGGGGGACTTAGAAACCTTGGATTATGGGCAGGGGCAGAGGCCCAGACTGCCCCCTGACCCAGGTTGAAGTCTTCTGCACCCATGCTCTCCCCTCCCCAAAATCAAGGGTCATACAACCAGGGCCACCCAACTGCACAGACAATGTACAGTCTCTGGAGGCTCGGGACTTAGTGAATAATTGAGCCTCCTAAATAAAATATTAGGAAGTCCAGATTTGCTATTTTCCCCTGCAATGAAGATTTCATGATGGCGTTGAACCAATTTGTGACCACTGTGTGGCCTGAGCTGCCTCCCTGGAAGGCTTGGTCCTTAGGCTACAGCAATTAAAGACCTAGGAATCCCTTGCATCTAACTCAGGGGGCCATTAAATAGCCAGAGGACTGGCTATGGGCTAAATCTGAGCTCTTGGTTGTTGCAGGCACTAAGACTGTGGTGGAGCGAGGCTTGTGGAAGAGAGGCAGAATCAGGTCCCACGTGTTGGGTTTTCATGGAACCTTGGAGACTGACATCCTCAGAATGGGTGATTTATGGGGCCTGAGAGCTACCCATGGTCTGGGTATTCATCCCGTTGTGGACACCAGGAATGTCTGTCTAGGCTGCTGGTTAGTCCCAGCAGGGGAACAATCTTATGAACCAGAAAAAGGTGGAGCATTGGGCGACAAAGGACTCTGTGGATAGACATGCCTAATCCCTCTTAGTAAAGGCATAGCTACATCTGAGGAGCTAGAAGAAGAAAGAATCAGAACGGTCTTGCCTTACTGAACACAGAGATGTCTTGTTCTGGACCACCCCTGCCTCTGATCCTGGCCCCCAACCACTGGGGCTTGGATGCTCCAGTTAAAAATAAAACCTTAAAAGCACATGGTTTGAGCTGGCACTAAGCGCAACATAACACCCCCGCTCAGAGCTCCAGGGGCACTTGAAGCCCGAGCCAGCAAATGTTCCTCCCATTCTTTAACAACAAAAGGTTTGTTAAAAATTCCCACACTTCCCAGTGAAAGCCAAGGGTGCCTGTCATTGTGCTGCCATCAAAGGAAGAACACATCCTGAGTTGTGGAGCGTCCCACACAAAATTTACTTGATTTTATTTTTGAAACACATATCAAAAGCCACCCATTCTTTTGGTATTAAGGAAGATGCATCAGACCTGCAGAGACCATCTCCGAGCGCACTCAGCACTGGCCCAGGATGCCACTCCAGAAGCTTTTGAGGCAGGTCTCTGGCCAGTCAACTTTTAGGACTGATCTCATGGCAATGAGGTAAGGAGAGAACCGCTTCACTGGGGGCTGGCTCAGTACAAGGCTGCGGGGGGAGGGGGGGATAATGCCTGTCTACATCGCTGAAAGAACCAGGAGGCATTTATAATGGATGCTTGAATGAGACCAAGCTGTGCCGACCAACCAGGTGCTGTGCCATGCATCACTCTTTCTGCATGCAAAACTTCCCCGATGATGGCCAGATCTGGGGTGAGAGGGCAATGCCATGTTGTCCCACGGAATCTGCTTGTTAAGAAAGATGATGGACGGGGCAGAGATTCCCTTCATAGGTACACAGGCTGGAGTTCTCTATCCTTGAATTTAAATCTTTCCTGTGTGTACTCATGGGTGCAGAGGCATGTGTGAGTATACACTTGAGTGTGCACGCAGGTAGAGGTCAGAGGACAACGTTGGGTCATTCCCTAAGAGCTGTCTACCTTCTGAGACTGGGTCTCTTATTGACATGGAACTCACAAAATAGGCTAGATTGGATGGCCAGTGAGTCAAGAATTTACTGAGTTACCTTGGCAGCCCCTAACTTCCCTCTGTGCTTCCTCTGTCTCCTGTCATCATCTAGGGCAGTAGCCAATGGTGGGAGGGGATGACTTTCTACCAGGCCTACGCTCACTGTGGCAAATGAACTCTTGTTGGTGGCAGTAGGACCCAGAGGATCCTGCTAGAGATGTCAACCTTGGAGAGCTTCTCCTGGGGGTGGGGGGAGGGGGGTCTTTAGAAGCTGGGATGGATAGAGATGTACGAACTTTCTCTCTGAGTCACCTGTGTGGGTTAGGTGGCCTAGGTGACCCCACCTCTCTGGTGACTCACCCTGCCTTCTGCCAGTGGGGACCCCGAGGCCTCGACCAGCATGACTACACCCCTGTCCTGCCTCAGGCTCAGCTTGGTGCCACTCCTTTCCAGTCCCATTGTATCTGTAACTGACGCAGGCGGCAGACTATGGCTAGCTGTGTGCAGTGTACACACACACTAGAACATGGTACTTGGCTCCTTCAGGATTTCCCCTGGTCGATTAGCTAGTCCGCCACTACCAGCTGCCCTGGGGTCAGAACTAGACTCCAGTGAGTCTGTCTGAGTACCCGCTCTGCCCTCCTTGCGTACCCCGGTAGCCTCCAATAGCTCCCTGTTGGTCAGCTTCCGGTCAGTGTGACAGGATAGCTGGAGAAAGCAACTGAGAGAAGGAAGCCTGATTCTGACTCATGTTTCAGACTCCATATCTGAAATATAACCCACCTAGCTCTGCTGTTTCTTGGCCTGTTAGGTAAGGCTTCAACATGATGGGAGCATAGTTAGAGGAGCGAAGGGTGAGGAAAGTGGGAGATAAAGGGTGGGGAATGTAACTTACAGTCACCAAGGGCATAGTCCCCGAAATCTGCCCCCTTCCCACCAGCTCTACCTCCTACACGATCCATCTTCCATGTTTCCTTCAGCTCGGAATCCAGCAATGGATTGATCCAATGATGGGGTCACAGCCTTCATGATCCAATCATCTCTGAACAAAGCTGGGACCCAGGCCTTCACACATGAGCTCCCAAGTAACATTTTACATTCAAATGGTAACACAGACCTCAGTGGCAAGAAGCATTCCCAGCATCCAAGTCCAGACTGCCAGGTGGAAGTGCCTACCTATGTTGGTCACCAACTGATTGGCTGGCCCTGGTACTGACCTAAAGAGCTTGTGCCCCGGCCCTCGTAAATAGCAAAAAGGTTATAGCCTAGAACTTGGAACACACACAGTGATGCAGATGACAGAGCGATGATTAGGAAAGTTGACATTGTTGACTAATCAAATGGGAAAGTAACTAAGGGACTAGCTAGGTCCAGTGTAGAACAACACAAGGGTGAGACGTGGGACAACTGGGGCTCAACTGTCGGGTGACTTGGGTAGAAAGTGCCTCAACAGAATAGTCCAGAATCCCTGAAGCTCATATTGGCCAAGTCCAGAGCCTAGTGTAGCAGAGGAGGACCAAGAGAGTAGTAAAGAGAGCGGAGCTTTCCATGACATCCCTGGGGTCTTCTGTCTTGGAGCCAGCCAGCTCAGCCATTTTTCCCATCTCAATTGTCTTCACTTCTCTATTAACAGGAAGGTTATAGAGAAAGAAGAAGCCAAGTGTGACTCGATAGCCACTCTTGGAGAAGAGGGAGGGCAATGAAGGTGCCATCCTGGACCCACTCACAGGTTAGAAAAGAAAGGTACACCTGCTTTCCTAGGATCCCAATACAAATATCTGTGAGGTGTACCTAAGCAGACTCTGGTCACTGTTACTCAGCCACAGGGAGCCTGCAAGGGTCCCCCCTTCCTCCCTCTTCCCACGTTTATATCCAATCTACAAGCCTTGTACCCTCTGGGGGCTCAGCCATGGACCTTGTGCAGTTCATGCATGGCCTTGAACTAGCTTCTGCCTCTGTGCTGCAGCTGGAGGCTGCAGGCTGCAGGCTCGGGCCAGCTGTGCCCTGTGGAGAGCTGGAGGCTGGCCCAGAGTCACAGGCTGCAAGGAAAGTCAGGCATAGCCCTGTAGCAGGTGGCTGGATATGGTCAGCTGTCCCGTCACACACCTGCTCTGTGTCCCATGTGTCCACTCGAGGGCAGCAGCTTCTTATCTACAGGGGCGAGAATGAAAACAGCCTGCTCCAACATTTAAAAGGAAGAACTTTCCGTGGGGAAATTGTCAGGCAAGATGCAGAAGCAACAGGAAGCTCAGAGTTCTGCCCAGGCTCTTGTGGGAAGAAACGCGGCTGCAGCCAAGATGAAGCTTGAAGAAAATGCCAAACCACATGCACCTGTGCCCACACGCCCACAGCTCACGTGCTCTGTGGCTTGTGGTCCCTCTGTCCCGTGGATTTATGAGCAATAGCTTCCAGGAGCGTTCTCCAGGCTGCAGGGAGAGGATATTTTGCTTCCCATGAAGTCTGCACTTACGATCCAAAATCAAAGGTCATTCCTCATCTTTAAGAGGTTGCTAACACAAGCCCAGATCCTCACGTTTCCAGTCCAACAGACACCAAGAAAGCAAACATTAACATTTAGATTGAGTCTCTTCTGCAGGATTGACTCAACAAAAGCCGTTTGAGAGCCTGTGAGATGGCTCAGCAGGTAAAAGTACTGGCAGCCGAGACTGATGGCCTGACCCTGGATCTACTTGCTGTGAGCAGAGAACTGACTTCCCCAAGTTACACACACACACACACACACACACACACACACACACACACCTTAGGTAAATAAATGTTTAAAAGTCCATTTGGAGATTAGATAGCTTTTAACCATCTGTTCGGAAAGTCTTTCATTTCTGTGAGAGTTCTTGGTCTTGGGAAGTATGTCCTCTAAATCTAGTTCCTGCAGGCATGTCCCAGTTGGAGTACCTCATGACTCAGTCCTGGATTCTGGGCACCCAATGTGTCGCCTAGGATCTGATTATGCAAGGGAGTTGCAGCTGGGGACAAGTTGCAATCCTACTCCCCTGGTACATGACACAGCAGAAAGACTTATAGTGAGAAAAAAATTTCCTAACTCTAAAACAATTGAGCAAACATTCTGCAGCGGGGTAGTGAGTAGATGCAGCTCTGCCCACCAACCTGACCTCAGATCTGCTGATACTCAAAGCTGTGTCATGATCTCCCTCTGCACTCCCAGGAATGAACTGTCCACAAACTTGGTTTGACTCTCTATAACCCAACCTGACCGACCCTGATGCTGACCCTATTTCAACCCTAACCCTAACCCAACCCAACCCTGACCCCTGACCCTGCAGCACCAGTTGCTTCCTGAGTCAGATTCAGGGCATGGTCAAGCTGGAATTTTTGATGAATTTTGTGTGTGTGTGTGTGTGTGTGTGTGTGTGTGTGTATGTATGTGTGTATGTATGTATGTATGTTTTGGGGGTGTGCACAAGCACATGCACGTGCATGTGAACACATACACACAAACACATATATAAAAAAACAAAAACAGGATCTCACTGTGTAGCTCTGGTTAGCCTGGAACTTGCTATATAGGCTAGCCTGGCCTTGAACTCATAGAGAACCACTTACCTCTGCCTCCCCAGTACTGAGATTAAAAGCAGGTGTAGTCACATCTGGCAGAGTCCTAAGTTTTACTTGTTTGCAGCACTCCTGCTACCTGCAGTGCGGTTTTTAGCCTTAAAGTAGCAACATTGACAGCAAAGTAGAGGCGAAACAAAACGGCACATCATGGAGAGAAGTGTCCTCCATGCTACCAGGACTCCATCTGCACATCAGGAAACAGCTTGGTTTTGTCCTTTGTCTCACCAGATGACAACTCTCCTTTTCCTGCAACCATCTGAGTCCCTGCAGAAACAGTACAGGCCTGCACCCAGAGCTCAAAGTTGGCAGATGTAGGGATCTCAAACAACCTAGGCTGTCAGAGACAAGGGGATGGTGATGCCCTCGGTGGAGCAGCTGAGAAGGCCACTCTTTGGGAAGAGGAGGGGGTAGTAAGGACCTGGCAGGGATTCCAGCCCTGTACCTAGGTACTAGTCACAGCTGGAATGTGCACAAATGTCATTCTGAGGAAAAAAATAAGAAAAGCAGGTGGAACAAAAGGCAGGTGTGCCCCCAGACAAGTCAGAGAAGAAGCCCTTCCATTGTGGGGAGGTCGGGGAGCAGGATAGTTTTCTTCATGGAGAAGGAAAAGGAACCTTTACCAAACACAGACTAGGCAGCCCTCACCCTGAACAAGGAAGAGAGTGGTGTGTAGGTGTGTGTGTGCATGCGTGCGCACGCGCACGCGTGTGCGTGCATGTCAGAACAGACTGCTGTGGCCGGGAGCATAAGGACCAATGTGCAGGAAAAGGTCTCCTAGAGACAGGCTCTCCGGGAGCTGCTTATAGAAAGCAGGCAGTTCGCATAAGCAGACTTTTGGTGCAGCCCTAATAGCACCGTGGTGTGAGAGCATCTCTTAGGATCTCAGGGCAGCAGACTGGCCTGCTTCCCCTGCCCTATGGGCTCTAAGCTGCTCCTGCTTCCCATTCAGACTTTTGGCTGAGCTTTTATTTTTCTTTTGAATTACGTGTGTGCATGGATGTCTGTGTGAGGACCAGTACACATGAGTTCAGTTGTCCCCTGGAGGTGGGGTTACAGAAGGCTGTGATCTACCCAACATGGGTGCTGGGAACCAAACTTTGATCCTCTGGAAAAGGAGTGTTTGCTCTTAACTGCTGAGCCACCTTTCAGGCTCCCTGTATTGGTTTTCTCAGCTCCGCTCCCTCTCCTCCAGCAACCACCTCTGCAAACTCAGATCACCCCGTCTCATTGTGGACTTGCCAGTGGCGGCGCTTGGATGCTTCCCAGGTGGTAGACCAGTCTCTATTAGCCTCTGAGATTGTTTCATAAGTAAAGTTAGACTATCCCCAGGCAAGAAAATACCATTTTCTCATTATGAAAGTCACTACTGAGAGACTTACTTCATCCACTACAAGTTTGCATTGGGATAAAAGGGATTTGCTTTGGGATGAAACTTGGATAATCCATTCCCTTCCACTGCAGAAATTCCCTTTACCCTTGGCTCCAGACATTGGGCTCCTTTTGATTGACTTTGGAGGCCCTGCCTTGTCCTGGGCTCAGAGAGGCTAATTTGGCTTGGTGAGGCCTCCTGGCTATGTATAAACTGTAATACATGGATATACCTTCTCTGGAAGAAACTGCAGAGGAAGAACAGAGGCTCCTAAGAGAACTGGCCTTGCTCACAGACACTGAACTCGGGGACCCTGGGAGCCTCAGGGAAGCACATGCCCACTGAGGCCCAGAGACAAGAAACAGCCCAGTCTGAGACCTTTTTCTGTGAAGTAGTCCCTTTCCTGCATAACCAGCTGGGTCTGTGATGAAGGACAGGAGCTGCCTTCCCCACGAGGCTCCTTAACTCAGCATTTCTGTGCCATTTTGCCCTTCCAATGAAGCAGTCCTAGGCAAACCTTGACACCATCCCCCACCCCTGGCCTCTGGGGTGGCAGATGAAGTTCAAATGCTGTCTCAAGGTGTGGTGCATTGGGAACCTTCTGGAAGGAGGGCACATCAACCCCTGGATGTGGGATGGCAGAGTGAAGGCCTCTAGGGCAATGCCCCTTGTGATCAGCCAGAACAGAGGGGATGCTGGTGTCATCGGTCAGCATGCCCCTGCCTTAGGCACTTCTGTTTGAAGAGGAGGAAACAAGTTTTGGAGTGACCCTAGCCCTCTGGTGCTGTCCTCTCTGGATGCAGAATTAGCTTTTTTAGTGGAGGGGGCATGGGGTAAGTTAGTTTATTATAAAGAGTAGTGCATTATCTTCATACCTGTCCTCAGTTACCTGACTTCTGGAGATGAGAGGCCTAGGGGCAAAGGCCAAGCAGTCTGTGAAGTCTCTGGTGCCTCACTGTTAACCTCAAATCTCCTGGGCCCTTGTTAGAATGCTTGTCCCCAGGAAAGGAGTGTGCACTGGATAGGGGTTCTAGCCAGAGAAGACACAGCCTGTGGCCACTCTCCACAAACATAGAGGAGCACCCCAGGGTCAAAATGACCCCAGGAACAAGCTGACCTCCATAGCAGGGACATCAGATGATTTGTGGGTTGCTCTTCTCTTTGCAAAGAGAGAGGATGGCAGTGCTCGTTCTGATTCTGGGGCTCCGGGTTCCTACCTTTGCCACTTTCTCCTCCAAGTGCCAAACTAGTGGCCACTCTGGACAGGAATGGGGGACTATGGGTATCTGTGTCCTTGAGCCCTTGGAGTGAGCCTGGCCTTCAGACCGAGAAGACAGTTTTTCTAGTCCCAGAGGGGTCCAAATGGGGCAGCCGTGATTAATCACCAGATGCAAATAGCTCATTTAAAAAATTAATCACACCAGGAAGATCTGATTCATTATTCAGCACTTGAGTGGTGTGCACAGAATTTCTAACAACCTGTCAAGCTAGAGACGAATGGCCCAGGACCACTGTCCCTCTGCATTCTACGTCCCTTCCCTCACAGGTAGGCTGTTGAGGTTTCTTGTCCTGTGTCAGCAGGACACAGGCTTGGTTGGACTCCAGGGAGTCAAGGAGGCCAGATTCTTTCAACTTGGGTGGCTAACCTGCCAGAAGAGCCCTACGAGGCAGTGTGCAGGCAGACCAAGAAGTGCCTGGTTCTAGTCTATCAAAATGGATGGACGCCCTAGCTGGGGAGATGGCTCAGTCAATAGAGTGCTTGCTTCGCAAGCTCAGGGACCTGAGCTCAATACCAGGACTCCATTAGAACAAAACCCAAACCCAAAATGGACATGATAGCTTGTGTTTGTAATTCCAGCACTGGGAGGTGGGGACAGCTCACGAACCAGGAAGCTCTCCTTATTTGGCAATTTCTGGGGCGGGGGGGGGGGGGACTGTCTCAAGAAACAAGGTGAGCAGTATGCATATGCATGTTCAACCATCCCTCCCTCCGTGTCTTTTCTCTCAGAGCCCTGCCTGCTCCTGGGTTTTAAAATCATAACAGTGACTCGGATCATAGGAAAACCTAATCTTCCATACACTTTGCTTGCTGAGTGACCAGTCTTGAGTCGACAGGCACCTTTAGACCTCGAAATTGCTGGGAAAGAAAATAAACAATGGTCGTGAGATGAAAGTGAAGCTGGGAAGCCCGGGATGAAAGTGAAGTTGGGAAGCCTGGGGCTCATCTAGGTCCAGTCCAACTACCCAGAACCCCCGTTACAACCTCAGAAAACCCTTCAGGCTTTCCTCAAAGACTCTTTCCAGTTGGAGGTAGTCATTGACCCCTGCACTGTTACTATGTGGATTTAGCTTCCCAGACCCTGAAGAATGCCTGTGTTATCCATTCTAGACAAGGGATAAAACTGAAATTGATGGTGTCACAGTGTTTGAAATTCTACTTCAGGCCCTTCATATCAACCTAGAATCACCTCGTGACCCCTCCAATTTGGGAACAGTGCAGCCCTCTGCTCTGAAGTCCTTTGTTCTGCCCTGCCCAGGAAGAGGGGACAACCTCCTACCTTCAGTGTGACCCTCTGCACATGGCGGCCAATGACCTAAAGGGTTAGGGCTCCTTCCCCGCTCTAACCCAGAACAAAGCAGCTCCAGAACTGGCCCGATTAATTTTTTCTACTCATAAACTTCTGATTAGCGTGCACTAATTGAATTCACCATTCGTGCCCAGTTCCGATTGTGCTTAGCAGTTCTGAATGTATAAATCTCAGTTTGCCTAAATGGGCATCAATTCTGCCCACCTCCACCTGCTCGCCTCCGTCAACTGCATTCTCGGGCAGCTCTGCTCTGTATTCTGGCCACACAGGTAAATTTAGCTTTTTGGTTTTCATGGTTTTGTTTTTTCAATGGGAAGCGCATCTTCAAGTGAAAACTGCTTTAGCAGACTAAGTGCAAGCTGGAAGGAAACTTGAAATTAATTTTTTAACAGTCTCGTGTGCATTGCTGTTCAACGCCAAGACTAATAGGATTTGCAGCCGTGCGCACCACGAATACTGATTCTATGCCACTGTGCAAATAAGTCAAGCTAGCGGGGAGCTCCCAGCCAATCCATCCTGGGGATCATATTAACTGCCCGGGAGATGGACCAAGCAGGTCATCATCCAGAAAGCCCCTCCAAGTGTTCCCTCCAGGTTTCTGGGCACATAAGTGCTATGATCTCTTTCTGGACTTGTCTAGCTATGAGACACCTAGAGAGGTTCTGGGTGTTTTCTATAGCCAAGACGACAGAGGGCTTAGCCATCTCAGCCAGGAAGTCACAGGGAGCCATGAGTTTCCTATGAGACTTGTATTCAAGTTCATGTTTTGATGTACAACCCACAAATAGCCCAAAGGTGCCTCAAAGTGTTCCCTCCACAAGAAAAAGACCAATTGTACAATGAAGTTCCTGCAATCTCAGTTTAACCTTCAAGAGAGGCTATGTCCGTGACGTCACCTCACTCAATTCTCAGAGTAGGGGCTCAGCCATTCGTGGTCCTGTCAGTTTGTATCTTCCATGCTTCTCTGAGTACGATCTTTGCAGTGCTCGCTCTTGCTCGCTTCTCTCTCTCTCTCTCTCTCTCTCTCTCTCTCTCTCTCTCTCTCTTTCTCTAAAACACACACACACACAGCTCTGTTGGCATAGTGTTGGCATATGGTAATGAAACTGATACCTATTGGTAGTCTTTCATCAGTGAGATTTGTGACATACAGGCAGTACGTAGGTTTTTAAGTTCTTGGGGCCATGTCCATGGTTCTGTGGGCACTGGACACGGGCTGTCACGCCAATATCATGAGAGTCGGCATCTGTGGACTCTGAGCACTGGAAATGAGCCAATGTGGCCAATGAAGTGGGCGCTTGGGCTCCAGGCTCCAAGGTTATGTGAAGTCACAGTTGGGAACACAGACCACCCCCTCCTACCTGTTCTGTAGTGACATCAGCCATATCCTTCTTAGGCTTTTCTCCTCGAGAGGAATGACCAAGAGACCATTATGTGCTCGCTGATAGGAGATCTGATCATCCAAAGTCTGAAGTTCCTGTGTCAACGATGCGTTCCCCTCTGCTCAGGTCTTGTGACTCCAGGCTTGTGTACGATCTCCTCCATATTGACTACTCTGGACCCAGTGCCCTGCACAGAGCGAGCCCTGCTTCCCATCCTACATGGATTCACTGTCCCCGGAAGTGCTGCTGACATGGGTGAGAAGGGAGAAACCCTGCCTCACTGGGCACCTCTGCTCTGGAGAGTCTCAACTGTAGGTCCCACTCTATCACCCACAAACAGAACTGGGGGAGAAACTTCTCAATGCCTGACCCTGGCCTGCCTGTCCCCCACCAAATACACTGACGATATTGGCATCCTACTGGCCTGTCACTGACAGAATGGAAGCCTGCTACACATGTGCAGAGCTCTGATGGCCCCACCGTGGCCACACCAGCTGTGGGAATTTCTCCTGCATCACTGTGACCAAAACACCTGAGAGAACAATGTAAGAAGAGAAAGTTTTAACTTAGCTCCCAGTTTTATAGAGTTCAGTCTGTGGGGACACCTAATACGGAAAAAGCGTGGCAGTGATGGGAGCCTGTGGAGAAAGTGTTCACCTCAGAGCTGACAGGAAGCAAAACGAAGGACACAGCAGAAAGAGCCAGGACAAGACTTCACCTCCAAGGACATGCCCTCAGGGGCCTACTTCCTCCAAGCAGGGCACACATCCCCACAGTTCATCATACTATGAGCCCGTCAGAGGACTAATCTGTTGGTTATGTCAGAACACTCATGATCTGGTCGTCTGTGGAGACGCTCACACAGGAATAGTCAGATGTGCTTCACGGTGGTTCTGAGTTCACACTAATTGAAAGTCAAGATTCATTAAATAATTAGGTTACATGACCTGAAAAATAAATATATATATTTGGCCTTTTCTACCTTCATCAGTGCAGGATTTTCTTTGGTTCCAAACACCAAAAAAGCAGCACTCTTCCCACTTGCTCTATGAACATAGGCATCAGGGGTACCATTCCCCAGAGGCCCCAGGTTCTCTCTGCCTACAGTTACCTTCCCAGCCTGGGCTGAAGGAAAGCAGGGCTAGATAAATTTAGCCGTGAATTCACTGTGCCCACCAGTCCCGGCTTTTCCACAGCCTACCCCCTGCCCACATTATCCAAGCTCAGAACAGCAGCCTGAGCCCAGGCTCCCTCAGAAAACATGCAGCCTCCTGTGGCTATGGGCCTCGTCAGAATCCACTACAGGCCAAGCACGTGGGTTTCATCTCTCCCTAGTTTCCCTTAACCATGGGACCTGTACCTTCATCCTCAGTAAGAACCGGAGTCTCTTGGTTTCTTCTGAGCTGGAAATCAGAGGCCCAGACTCAACTGGGCCCAGTGTGAATAATACTTAAGGTGGATCTGGTACTTAAGGTGGATTTCAGCCCTGTCAGCTCTGTTCCTTTTTCAGATCAACACGCAGCACTGACCACACCACTGTCACTATGAGCACATGCCGGTGGCTACTGGTTCTCCAGGGATGATCAACAGTTTGGATCTGCAATTCTTCTCACAGGAGAGAGCTGAAGATGAGGCCCCTCGGAGACTAGGTGTCTTATTAAGAAATCAGGGTGCACAGAGGACCCCCATCCCTATTGTAAGAAAGTGGCAGAGAGAAGCAGAAGAACTTGCTGGCCAACTGTTTCACAGTGGCCCCTCCCAAGGTGGCCCCAGGCACGGGGCTCCATGACCCATCTGTGAAAGGGTGAATGTGGCCCCTCAGTAGCATGACTGGTAGAAGCAGCTGTCTGTCTTCCACAGGACACTAGGGCTGAAGGAGGAGCAGCGGACCAGTGAGGGTTGCAGGAGGCCAGAGATAGCCTCTGAGAGGCAGTCTTTGCTTGGCATTTTCTGGACATGCATCCAAGACTTCTTTGGGTCTACAAGAAGCAAAGTGAGGGAAAAATTGAGTGTGACTTAGGTGCCTGGGAGCAAGCTATTCCCCAACCATGAAAAACCAGTTCTCTATTTTATAAATGCTATATCTATTCTGCTGGCTTGATGATTTTTGAGCTGGCTTAACATTGCTTATATGTATAGAATTGGCTGTTAAAATAGATATAAAAATCTGGAGGCTGCGGAAATGGTTCAGTTGGAGCCGTGTTTATTGTACAAGGATGAAGGCTTGAGTTTGATCTACAGAACCCACATAAAAATGTGTGGCATGCCGGAAGGTGGTGGCACACACCTTTAATCCCAGCATTCGGGAGACAGAGGCAGGCAGATCTCTGGGTGCTAGAGGCCAGACTGGTCTACAGAGTAAGTTCCAAGACAACCAGGACTTTGCACAGAGAAACCCTATCAAAAAAAAAAAAAAACCCAGAAAAGTAGAAAAGTGCCTGAGTTGGTAGTGTACCCTTGTAATCCTACCTCTGGGGAGGTGGAGACAGGAGAATCCCTAGCCAGCTAGCCTGGCTGAATTGGCCTATAATGGATCCCATCTCAAAAGAATGAGGTAAACAATTCCTGAGTTGCAACACATGAGGTTGCCATCTGACCTACACACGGACACACACACACACACGGGGACACACACACACGGACAGGCGTGCACGCACTTGCACACACACACACAGAGGCACACCCAGACAGGCAGTCATGCACACTCAAACACAAGTATACACACACACAAAAAAATCTGGATCCAAATGAAGACCATTCAATTCACAAAGAGATTGAGCTTTAATTCAGCCATGATCTCTCCAGGAGCCAAGAGAAAGAGAGAAATGGATGGGCTCCCTTCTGCTCTGCAACAGACGCTGAGTTCAAGCCTTATGCCCCGTCAATAGGTTAATACAGTTCTGCCAACAGGGTGACAAGGCAGGAGAGTCACCCTAAGGTAACACTGGCTAAACCTGCACCTCGCCAGCAGCCTTGTACTGTGCTGTGGCCTATCTTCCATGTACTCCGTAGTCTCTGCTTGTATACCTTCTAGAGACCGTGGTATCATGTCAAAGCCCACCTCCATCAAAGAGGCATAAGCCAGATAAGAAGCCTTGTGTCTATCTTGAGGTACCCTACTTGTCCTAGAACGCAGCATTACTCTGAGTTTGGTTCAGCTGGTTTTCTGAGTTCCCTGGGAGGCTACATGACACACACCTTGCTTGTCCAAGAGGGTTCAACAGCAGGTGGAAAAGATAGGAACCACCTCATAGGGATACCAGCCCACAGTCCAGAGGTGGGCCCAAGGTGCCTGAGCCAACGTCTCTGCTTCCTTCATTGGGCCTAAGCAGAGCCTCCCCCATCCTAGCCTCCTGGGCTTAGAGATCCAGGGACAACCACAGACGTGACTTACCAGACATAAGGACAAGTAAGCCCACCTCCCCACCTTTGTGGCCTGGGCTTCTTCAGCCTCCAGCTCTTTACGACCACTGTCTTAAAGACCAACACACATCACCAATTGGCCCCACCATGTTAAATTAGGCACCAGGCTCTGCTAATTGCCTCAGATCTCAGCAGCTGGCAGCTGTGAGTTATGGACAGGAAGACTGGTGCTGGTGGCTAAATTTGGTCTAAGTCTTTATGGAAGAAAAATGTGAAGAACTGGAATTTACAAGGACAAGCCACCCTTGGGGTAAGGATCTTCCTGGCCCTGTTGCATTGGCCTAGGAAGAGATAGGAATAGGCATGCCTGGTGTCTCGAGGACCCTGCCAAGGAACCATGGGATGAGATTTGGCTCCTGCTGGGTTCCACATCTGCATTAAGGTTGACCCCAGATGGAGCAGAGACCTAAGGCAAGCAGGAGCTAGGCTGCCGGCTTCTCGCTACCTATGCCGGACTATGGGCGATTCAGCCCACTGCTGATCTTGGGTGCTCCACTGAACCTCATTTCCCACGTTCATCAGGATGGGTGACTGTCACTCAGCTCCCAAGTTTTCCTAGCAAGGTGGCCATCTGTGCCTACAGAAGAGCCCTAGCTGTCATCCACAGGCTTCTCACAGTCATCTATCACCACCACCCATTTACTGACCAAGAGAAGAAGGTTCCACAGACAAAGAGCAGCCCAATGGTAAAGCCATCTTGGGCCTTGGGGGCCATAGGTAGGAGAGCCACCTCCATCTCATGACATTGTATGAGGTCCTGGGACTCCCTAGTGAGCTACCATGCTCTTGACCAGGCCGGGGTGGACTTTAAAAGTGGCAAATGTTCTCTTAGTGGGGTAGCATTTCAGTGAAGTCTCTTTTGGGGGGGTGGGTTCTTTAAGGGTATGATCTATGAGTGGTAGGTGGTCTCCACTATTTCTGTATTTTCTTAAGAGATCTCTCAGTGAGATAGGTTTGGTTTTACATCAGGGCCCATGTGATCAGGCACCCTTCTGGAAAGAGTTTTGAACCCCACTTTCCCCACAGACCCCTCAGTCTTCTTCACGGAACACCAGTGACCTTGAGACCAGGTATGGGGGTGTATGGGGAATGGCTTGGCCTGAGGTAGGGAGCCACTCTGTAGTGTTCATTCTAGGCAGGGCTGTGAGCAAACAACTTTTTAGGTGAGAACTAACACCTGAACTTAGGAGGCAGGGGAGGAACTCTGTCCTCTTGGGATAACACTGTGTCATCCCCACCCTTCTAGGCTTGCGGTGAAGGTAGAAATGCCGCCTCAAAGGGGACAAGGCCAGGTTCAATTCTCTTCTGAGCCCTATGGCCATCAGATGATCATAGTCCAGAAAAGAGCATAGTAGCTCACTAGGCAGGCTTTTCTGAGGTACCCCCAGGACTCACACATTGTCAGGAGATGGAGGTGGCTCTCCTACTTGTGCCCCCAAGGCCCAAGATGGCTCTACAATTGGTCTGCTCTTTGACTGTGGAACGTTATTCTCTTGGCCAGTAAATGGATGGTGGCCAGAGGTGACCGTGAAAAGTCCATGGATGACAGTTTGGGCTCTTCCTGTAAGCACAGATAGCTGCCCACTGCATTAGAAAAATTCAGGGGCTGAGAGACAGCCCCACGAAGATACCTCTTCTTCTGGAAGATCACACCTCCAAATGACCACAGCCACTGAGAGCTCACTGAGGTCTCCTCTGAGAGACCATCTCACCGACACACCACCAACCTCTGACAGAACGTGCTTACCAAGAAACCACACTCCAGGCAAGCTACGGATCCAGGTAGTGATGCAGGGTGGGAGGACAGGAGCTCAGGATGCTCTCTGGGCTATGACAGACAAGGGAGGGGAGAGCAGCAGGCTAGTCCAGTAGAGCCCCTGAGTCTGGGTCTCTGGTGCAGCTGTGTCCCTCATCTGTCAAAAACAGTGCCCAGCAAAGGCCAGGGCCAAGGTCAGTCTAACATCACCAGAAACAGTGGGACCCTGAGGATGCCTTGATGTGGAACCCAGAAGTTCTGAAGCCTGAAGTCATCTTACTGGACACAGTTCCGTGGATCCCTGGTAGGCAGCATGGAAAACACTGAGATAACCAAGATATTCTACCTGCCACACACACTACTGAGTCTTCACTGACTTATAAGTGTAGTGGGCCCTAAGCAGGAGCCAGGCCTTGGACACGGGTCCACAGCAGGCTGGGGGCTGATTCAGCAGCTGTCTTTGTCATAGCCTCGGTGGCTGCCTGGTGTGCTGAGTGCCAGGATGAATGAGTTATCTCTTCATTTAAATGCAGATTTGGGAAGGAACCAAATCATTCTCCTCTTAAGAAATTGTCAGCATAAGTATGCAGACTGAATTAGAGCAAGGTTATTTCAAGTCACTCTTGCCATTGGTTTTCCCACAGAAGCTGACGGAGCCCTGCTCGGCCCCGAAGTGCTGCTGGCTGCAGGACATGTGATTAGCATGCAGCCTAGGCTCACAGCCAGTGGTGCAAGCCTGGGTCCCACATGGGTTACGGACAGCAGCGGCTTCCAGAACAGTTTTCTGTCTAATGTAGGGCTCACTGCTTCGTCTGTGCCCATGAACAGTGGTAAATAAGCTGGTCAAAGGAGCTGCGAAAACACCGGCAGGACCTCAAAGATACAGGGCAATAGGGCTGTGCCCCAAGTCGGGTCACCGGGGCTATGATATAGACACATCCAGGGCCAATGCCACATAGGACAAGGCTGTAATGGCCCATGGGGCTAAGGAACCCCCAGATATGGTGGGACATGGGCCCAGCCAAGGTCACAGGGGCTGTATTAGTTCCCACAGCTTCTGTGTCCTCAGAGGGCCAAGCCAACAGGTGCCAGGTATCCCAGAGTCAAAGGAGAAGCCTCCATGCTGTTCCCATCATTCATGAAAAAGGGAGGGCAGAGGGCTAGAGATTTGATCTTGTGGTCCTGCTTGCCACCGAAGCCTCTGCTGCTGACAAGGTGACACAGGTCCCGCTGAGGGTTCTTCTGCCACAGATCTCAGGTAGGCTTAGGGGACTGAAGTGGCAGCGGGACAGGGAGCTGTTGGTGCCTCAAGCCCAAAACAGGAACCCTTCAAAGCCTCCACTCACAAATTCTCTAAAATACAAAAGTGACTGAGCCAGCCCCCAGCAACACCAGAGTATGGTGTTTTCTCATGGACAGCCATAGTGGGACTTTGTTTTACCCCCTTGGATACACCCAGCACCAGGTACGGCAACATCTGAGCTGTACCAAGTCAGGCCACTGTAGATGTCCCGCTTAGCTAGTGGCAGTGTCCTGAGGTCTTGTTCAGCATCTCCTTCTTGCAGTTAAAAAATGGATCCGCCAGAGCGCTTAACCACTGTCTGCACCGTCTACTGGTGACTGTCACGTACTATGTTCCTGGTGGAACCAGTGGTAAGCAGAGAAAAGAGGGAATGGGGTCAGTACCTGATCCTGGTGCTCTGCCCTGTCTGTCTTGTGACCTTCACTGGCAGCCTGAGCATCCTCGAGCTCCCAACCACCTGCCACAAGGTTGGTTCCATGCCGCAAGGGCTTCAATCCGCAGCTGCAGGCTCACAGTTGCTTACTGTACAATCTACCATGTGCCAGTCTATAACTGTGGGCAGACAGGCACTAGCATGTGACTGAAGCAAGGAAAAATCTCAGAAGGCCATGCCATGGGACCAAGCCTACCCAGCTTCTCCCGTAAGCTTCAGAAACTAAGACCATCCCAACTCACACAGGCACCTGGCAGAAGAGCAGCCCTCCACCAACTTCATATGCCTGCCTACTCTAGCAGGCTCTGTCTGCCCTTTGTGCTATGTTTGAACCTCCAGTGGATCCAGTGTGTGGCCATTGTAGAATGAGACAGACAAGCTCTTTCGAGCAGCCTGGACTGTGCCTATCTAATCAGGCTTTCTACAGTGTGATGTGCCTAATGGGTCCCAAAGCAGAGTGGTACTAGCAGCCTGCAGTTGGACTCCAGTTGTTCTTGGGTCCTGCTCCGGGGCCAGAAGAGGTTGTCTGTAGAGACCTATGTTATGGATGGTCAGCCTGATGCTCGCCACTACCTCCTGGAGCACCTATATTACCCTGTGTTTGAAGGTCTTTACTGGTCCAGCAGTTCTGACTGCCTTGAGGACCACGCCAATAAGTGGTCCCTTTCATCCAGCATAAAACAGTATACAGAGTGCTGCTTTCTTTACTGAGATGTGAGTCTTAGCTGGATGCCTGGATGACCTAGTTGGCATTGAGCCAAAGACTAAGGCGACTCCGAGGGACCTCAAGATAGCATTTATCCAGGCTGGAAACTTGGATCTTAAGGGCCTGCAGACACTAAGGCCAGCCTAGCACAAGCTGATGCTGACTTTATCCCCCTCTGGGAGGTTAGTCAGATGGGACCAGCTGAAAAGAGAGAGCCTTAAGGTCCCCTGTGATCCAGCATAAATTTTAGTTCACTTATGGGCATAGAATTATGTAGCCTTATGGGAAATAGCACCAGGTGTTTCTTAGCAGCCTTCATGTTCCAACAACAGGTGCTTCCAAGAATCTCAGCGAGGAGTTAGGGGCGTGAGTGGTGAACCTGTCCAAAGAAGAACAGAATCTAAATCTGCCCAGTGCACAGGAACCAGAGAGACCAAGCAGAGAAGGCAGGAGACTCTGCCCACCAGGCTACATACAGAATTTGTTTTTTAAAAAAAATTCCCTTTGGAGTGATGTAGATACATATGCTGAAGTCCACAGCCTCCTGCCGGCCACAGCAAGGGGACAGGGCTTTTACAGGCCAACATGAGCAGGCAAACCATCCTTACAGGGAGGAACAAAGAGAAGGGACAGTGAGTAGACAGTATCAGCTTAACCATGAGCTGACCACACAGGCGTCACAGACAAATGTGCCCAACATAGAGGTCCAGAGAGATAAAAGCTCCCATGGCAAACAGTCTGAGATCTATCCCCGCACATGCTGAAGTCACACACTGGAAGGAGGAAGCATTTATTAAAGGCAAGTGTCCCAGGGCCTTCGGGAAGCAGAAGGCCTCCTGTCTGTAGAATAGCTGACACTTTCTGCACCCTCCCACCAGCATCCTCGGAGTCTGAGAGCACATGGCAGTCTGTCCTAGCCTAGTACCAGGGCACCAATCAGAGTCAGGCTTGGGGAGGATGGTCTTGAAGGCACAGGCCCTGGAGCTTCAGCTAACAGAAACTGGACCATAGAAAAGACTTTGCCGGTGGTCCCAGTGTTCACACACAGGTTATCTATAGAGGCCCTGACATCTGCCAAAGCTCACAGTAGCAGACAGCCTGAGGTAGTCACATCCATTCTTGAGTCTGTCAGAATGTCCTTGCAGAGGCTCTCGCCGGGAGGACTGACTTAGAAGAAAGGAAACAAATGAAACTGACCTTGCTGGAAACCTTGTCCAAAATCATCCCCTGCCTCATGCATGACATATGATGGAGGAGCAGCCGCTCTGGGCTCCCAAAATTCTTGAGGCAGCTTTCCAGACCCCGCCGCCCTACAGCTCCAGACAAGCTGGATCTGGTTACGACTCCGCGGGGGCACCCACTTGTCACAGACCTCACAGCTGTTTGAAGGAAGCGTTTAGAGGCTCAGAAGGACATGAGCTGTGTTTCAAGTATGCCAAGGGTTACCTCGGGGCTAAGTGCCCATCAGACATCCATAATCTGTGTCTGTCCCTAAGCTAAGGGAGCGTATCAGAACATAACCTCTCTTATGAAGATGGAGGAGTAACAGCAAGTAAAACTCAGGCAGTGAAAGTTTCAGTGATCCTAGGCTTGCCCAGAGCCTCGGAGGTAGAAGACAACCATCTTCAAACCATGCCTACCCTCCAGGAAGTCTGTAACTGGAGATGATTGGCTGTTTGGGCAGCCGAGGCAGCTGAGGAGGAAGGAGGAAAAACAAAGTCAAGAAAGAGAAAAGGATGGTGGGGAGAGAAGGAAAGAAGAGGAGAAAAGAGAGAGGAGAGGGGAGGATGTTGTACACACACATACAAACCCTTGCATACAAGCAGACTTGGACAATTCTATGGATAGTCAGCAATGATAGGTAGAAAGCACGGGAATGCCACTTCCCAGCCTCCCATTACCCCTTCCTAACTGGAGCATCCAGACGGGAGAGGCAGCTGCAAAAAACCACCACACCGACACCAGGAGAGGAAACTGTGTCAACCAGTGGGGCTCTGGTGATGTCTCGCAGCACAGACACCAGAATCTCATGACCTCTGTGTCAAAACAGTCTGACGGTTCCCCTTGCAGATCTGGGTGACAGGGATAGCAAGACCTTCATTCGGATGGAGCCTGTTTCTCCAGGTTCCCTGAAATTGCTCCCGTGTCCAGCACCATGCAAGGGGCTGTGGTAGACGCATGGAAACTTCTGGGAAAGTGTCGCAGAATGGAGGCAGGTGGCAGGTATGGATTCCATGGGGACAATGCAGGACTGAGCCAATACCTTCTTCTCTCTCTCTCTCTCTCTCTCTCTCTCTCTCTCTCTCCTTTGCCTTGGGTAGCACCTGTGTTCCGTGCCTTACTTTCTACTTCCATGATGCATGAAGAAATAAATGCAGTCAGCTTACCTTGTCAGTAAGGAGTTTCCCAGTGACAACAACACACATCAGGAGCCTCCATCCCCTCCACCGAGCCATCCCACCTGTCTCTTTCAACTCCTTCCTCCGCGTCTCCTGGCCCCTGTGCAGAGAAATCTGTTGACCGTTAGACTACTTCTGCAAGTCAGCCTGCTCCTTTCAAGCCTCTCACTGGGTGTTGTTCACTTGAGTGGTTTTACTTTAGATTCAGAAAGCTGACTTTCCCTGGGTCTCCTACTCCTATCACCCTGTTTTGGTGTGTGGTGATAATGGCTCACCAAAGTAGGCATTTGAGTCTAAGTCAGTCCCCGGCTAGGGCTGGCATACCCCAAAGGGCTCTGCCTGTGCAGCTTCTATCCTTTGCTAGTGTTTGGGGTTAGCAAGGGCAGCCCCAGGGCCTTTCTAGAGACACCTTCACCCGCTTATCGGTATTTTAGTTCCATGTCTTTTCTTCCCATTCTCCCAAAAGGCTCAGTAGGATGTAGAGCATCTTATCTTTTCACCAAGAAATAGAGTTTCCTAACCACTAAGATCAGCAACAACTTAAAACAAAGGAGACTGAGCTTCCTGTGTAAAGGAACAGGAAGTCCCAGTAGGCCTGAAGGTGACTTCCTCCCGTCTGCATCATCTGGGTCTCTGCGAGGGTCAAGTAATCTCTTCATGGTATAGAGCCATCCCCAAGCCCGCATGACAGGCCAGCCCTCAGTTGGGGAACAGGCAGCTGAATACAAGCCATTCAGTCCATCCAAAGAACCCCCTGATGTCTGTGCCCAAGTCACACTGACCACTGTGTCATCCTCACGTTCTTCCTTTCAACTTGGTGCTGAGGGCATTGTACAAGAGAGAACAAGGGTCTCCGTGTCACCTCTCCAGCTGTGAATGGGACAGCTGGCTCAGGAAGGAATCCTCTGTTCAATGTGGTCTGCACGTTTCACTATAGGACTCCCAGGGGCACCACAGCGAAAATCACAGGGGAACCAGAGGACAGCAGGTGACACAGAAAAGCAGACACTAAGGCAGACATTCAGCCACCTGCTGGTGTGCACACTGTAGCTGGCTGGTGAAGACAGGACTCCCCTTACAAGGAGCACGTCCTCTTGTGACCTTCACACAACAGTGGGGACAGCACCTGCACATATATCTGTACACACAAGACATCCGTAGGGCCATCTTGCTGCAGTGAGTGGCCAGGTGATGGCTACCTGCTGAGTTGGCATCCAGTGCCCAACCGAGAGGCTGTGGCTTTGGAATACCCCTGGCCAGTGTATAACAGGAGACACTGGTAGAGAATATGGCTCAGCTTCCTCCCTGGGCCCAGTTTCCCACAAAGGGAGGAGCAGCTGGTCTTTAAACATTGCCTAACCACTGTGCAAATACTTTTTTTTTCCAGCAAAATTAAATTAACACATCACATTCACGTTCCTTCTTTCACTGTTATATAATAGAGAAAAAAAAAAGAAAGAAAGAAAAAGTCTCCCATTGTAAGTGAGCCAGCCAGGAGCTGCAGCTCCCAAGATAGAGCTTGAAGGTCACTCCCCATTAATGAAGGCAATGAGATCTCATGTCAATGGACCACATGCAAGGACAGCCCTCCCCAACCTCACCCACATCTTAGAAACTGCTCATCCGTCAGGCAATGGGGAACTGGAGGCACAGAAACTAGTTAACTGCCCTAGCAAGTCTTGGCTCTAATAACAGACTCACCGGACGCTGAGTCAGGTAGAACCCAGAACAGCCGACCCCCAGGTCCTGTAGGATGGACGACACCTGACAAGATGAATCGGCATAGTTGGTGGGGGGTCTAGCTGAGGGTCTCACAGAACAGACATGTCTGACATAATGTGTTGTTAGCACAGCCAACAGGGGTCTTAGCTGAGGGTCCCATGTAACAGACATGCCTGACAGAATACGTGAGCATAACCAAAGAGGGCTCTAGCTGGGAGTCCCACATGCCACACACCTGACATGTTATATCATAGTCGATAATAAGAGTTCTAGCTGAGGGTCTCATGGGAAACTCCTGGTACAACCCATTGATGCATCTGAGGGGATTCTAGCACTGTATGGTTCCAGCGGCTGCTGTAAGACAGGTAAAAGTCCACTCCGATTATCACCTCATGGGCCATCTGTCCACAGAGTAACAAGCCCACACACAGATTTCCATAGCCACCTGAGCTGCCCTCACCTCCAGAAAACACTCCCTGGCCCAGGAGCCCCAGAAATGGTCAAGAAACCTGTGAAGGTCAGGCAGGCTCTTACAGGTCAAGGTATCAGGAGTGAAGACAGAGTCTCTACCGGGAGCCTCTCAGGGGGCCTGGGATGATTCCACACCCCTGAGAACTTTAATGTTTGGACAAGTCTACTCCTACCTGCCCTGACTTCCAAACCAGAGTCTCTCAGCCCATGAGAAGCTATGGTCTGGCCCACAGTGATGGAGTGGGTGCCTGACTTTCTCTGACTCATAGCTAAATATTTGTTTTGGTCCCTAAGGACCTAAACCCAAATGTCACGAGCTGGTTTCCCTCAGTGACCTTTCAAGCCCCAAGTGCCAGTCAGGTAACCCTGCCCCTCCTGACCAACTCAGGCCAATGCATTCATAATTGGGATCAACTCCTGCCCCCAGAATCTCACTACACCTTCCCTGTTGGTCACAAAGACTGCCCCATCCGAGCTTCAACGCCTCCTGGCCCACCCTCACATCCTCCTGCCTCTCAGCCAACACCCTGTCCTAGACTCAGCCGGTGCAAAGTGGACACTGGGTGATTTATATGGCCTGGATTTAGTTTTTCTACGCTCGGAGCACAGGGGGAAGAAAAGCGCTCTAAGAAATGAGGTCTTGTCACATTCCAGCTGCACAGTCAAAGGCAGACACCCCATTAGGAGACCAATCATTTCTAAAGGTTAAATATGATGGTGCTTGAAAAATCATTCTAGCTGTTTAAATGTAGGGCACTGAAAAAAGTTCAGTCCAAGGCTGCTCTCCGGCTCGAGGCAGGCAGCGTTTCCCTTCATGTTGAAGAGGATGCAGTTTGCTCCCGCCTCCTCCCTTGGGATATGGGGCACAGAGGTCTGGACTTGGCTCAAAGTCACATGGCTGGGCCTCTCCTCCTTGTGACACTGACAGCTAAATGTTCTTCTGGCCAGCACAGCCTAGATGGATGTGAGGATGGATAAGTAGATGGATGGATGGACGGACGAATGGACGGATGGATAGATGAGAGTGTGGATGGGTAGGTGAGTGTCCTGATTAACTTTTTTTTCAGCTTAACACAAGCTAGAGTCAATGGAAAGACAGAACTTCAGTTGAAAAAAAAAAAATGTCCCCATTGAATTGTCCTGAGGTCAAACCTGTGGTGCATTTTCTTGAGGTTCTTGATGGAAGGATCCAGCTCACTGTAGGTGGTGACACCTCTAGGCTAGTGGTCCTGGGTATTATAAAAAACAAACAAAAACCAAAAACAGACTGACTAAGCCAAGAGAAGCAAGCCAGTAAGTAGCCCTCTTCCATGGCTTCTGCTTCCATTCCTGCCTCCAGGTTCCTGATCTCTTTGAGTTCCTGCCCTGGCTCCCCTCTGGCTCCCCTCAGAAACAGACTAAATAAATAGATCCTCCCCTTCTCAAGCAGCTCTTGGTAATGGTGCTTCATGGCATAGAAACCCTAAAACAATGGGCGAATGGAGGGGTGGGGTGGGTTGGGGAGGGGATGGACGATGGCACAAATGCACAAGAGGAAGAAAGGACAAGCAGTAACTGCTGAGGTGCCAAGGTGGCAGGTGGGTAAGAATATAGGACAGGAGGACAATGGTGCCTAAGGAAGACCAGTGGAGCCCTAGAAATTGATTCTCCCCCCCCCCCGCCAATTCATCAAACCTTTGTGAATTTAGACACACGGGGCGTGTTTTATTATCGTTGTTATTGCTGGTTCACAAGAAATCCTTCTTTAAATTTCAATATTGGGTAAAATATAATGAAGCAAAGTAGGCTGTAGCTGAGTTGGTAGGGTGATTGCCTAACATGCAGGGAGCCCCGAGTCCCATTCTCAACAGCCCATAAAACCAGGCATGGTGGCGCATGCCTGCCACCCTAGCCCTCGAGAATAGAGGCCAGCGAATCAGAAGTTCAAAGTCATCCTCAGCTACATAGTGAGACCAAGACCTACCCGGGCTCCATGAGGCTGGGTATCAAACAAACAAACAACAAACCTGTTAGCTCATAAATAACAATGAATTACAGGCATGGGGAGGACTGTTCTTACTCCCTCACGTTAGCTCAGAAAATAGACCTGACAGAGACGGAAGCACCCCACACAGCAGTGGGAGCTTGGGAACCAGCATGGCACAGATGACCAATGGGACTGCAGAACGTCCGTGAAGAGAGCGTTCATGGACATGCTTAAAAGATGAAAGGGCGGAGGTAAATGCAGGAACAAATGATGTTTGTTCTGTAAATGTTTCTTAAACAAGGCCAAGTATCATAAACATACAAATTAGTTTAATGCAAACAAACATGCTTGGGAATTCCTCAGCTACTGTGTGAAAATTATTCTGTCTTATGCAAAGAAATTAAAGGTTTAGGGCTTCCAAAAATAGCCATTACTGAGTGTGCACATTAAAGTGTCTGTGCAGGTGGTCGGTTATTGTGGCTCACACAGCCCAGGGATGGCTGGGTACGGGTGGGTGATATAAATATGGACACATGGACAAGAGGACATGTCACAAGCTCTGTGCAGTGGGAGCCCCCGATCTTCATCAGAGCACAGGAGCAGTGGAACAACATGGCTCTTCATGTTCTTGTTGCTCATTCGTTGCACTTGGAGGGTGATGGACGTGCTTCCCTGAAAGATGAGCCCTGGTCCAACTCCATTGGGTCATCTGCCAGCTGACCTCTTCCCACCTTTAAAAAACTAAACTTCACCAAAGCCAGTGGATAGCTGACTGTCTACTGCTTGTCTTGACCCCTGTGTGAGCCTAGCTTTGGGACAGACCACTGGGTGAACAATGAGATACTGATCCATAGAATGGTCGGAGGCCAGGGGAACTCGCTGAGTCTCATATAATCACCTGGAGGGTGGACTCTGACCGTAAAGGCTTGGCCACCCTCTGCCCAGCCTTGAGCCATATTCAGGGCATAAACACATATGCGGTTCTGTTGGCAGTGTGAATTGGAACGCCGTGGGACCAGAGAACTATCCAGCTCCCGTGCCTATTCCTGGAATCTGGAGACACCTCCACAATGCTCTGAACTCTGGGGTGTGCATCTGTATATGAACCAACATCCAGTCCAAGCATGATCACAGTTGGGCTAGGGATCTCAACAAACAGGCCTTGGGCCTTCAAACTTAGTGATATACCTACCCACCCACCTGCGTGGCCCCACCTGTTTCTGACAGTAGTTAAATGGCTTTTGCCACATCTGCATATTTCTTGTTCTTTGCCCACGTCATTGGCACCTCCCTACTCTTGAGTGTCCTCTTTTTTTGTTGTTTTGGGTTTTTTTGATTAGTTGTTCTGTTTTGTTTCAAGACAGGTTTTCTCTGTGTAGCCCTAGATGTCCTGGAACTCACTCTACAGACCAGTCTGGCCTTGAACTCAGAGATTCTCCTGCCTCTACCTCCCGAATGCTGAGATTAAAGGTGTGTGTCACCATGCCTAGCTTGGCATCCTCTTTTTCTAGGGCTCCGTGTCCCACTCTGAAGCCAGAGCTCTGCCCTTTGGCTAAACCCAGACTGGGTGAAATTGACCATTGTGCTACCATATTACCTGAGGTCAAGGAGGGAAAACAAAGGCGAAGAAGCCCCTGCACCCAACCACTGCATGGACATACCCCATGCACCTCACCCCTGACCTTCGGCACAAGGCTGCTGAGACCAATGGTCACCTCCAGCCTCTAGTGGAAAGGATAAAAAATCTGAGGTGTCTGCAGGGTTCTTTCAGAAAAGGTCATGGACCCGAGTAGCCTGAGCTTGGGGAGGAGAGCAACAGTCACTTGGGGGTGTGACTAATGCGTTCATCAGTCATTTCAGAGGAAAGGAAGCCAAAGGGCTTTACAGTACCTGGGACTCGGTGAAAACCTCTACTTGGAATGGAACCTTCTAGCTGGTACTGCAGTCCAGTGAGGGGACTGACTCACATAAAGCCTTGAAGGCACTACAGAGAGGAGACCTGCCAGAAAAACCCAAACCCCTGCAGGTGGCGCATCCCCCTCCCCCCAGGTGGCATACGCTTTCCATGTAGCAAACAGCAATTAGAAGTGACAAGGAGCAAACACGTGACAGAGGCCTCAGCTTAAAATTGATCTCCGGCAGGAAGCCATATGCTATAGAGATCCCACACCACTGCAAGCCTGCAGAAGCTGGCTGGGTGCGGAATGTGTGGAAGAGAAGATATGCCAAAGTGTGGCTCAGGTCCTCTCTGGTCGCCTTCTGGGTCCTGCATGACCTTTAGGTGCCAGGGTCCTTACAGGAGAACAATTACAGGACCAGCCTCCAGCACTCCAGACTCCAGCCCTGGGATGGTTCTCTCCCCCAAGACCCAGAGATGAGACTTTTCCTGGATCATCAGGGGCCTTAGCTCCATGATGTGTACCCCCCTGCCTGGTACCTCAGTGACACTACGAGTGTGTAGTAATATGTGCTGCGGGGCTGCGTCCCCGGCACCCGGCCGCCCACGTGGCTTAGCTTATGCCCCGAAATAATTACACGGAAACTGTATTCTTTTGAACACTGCCTAGCCCATTAGTTCCAGCCTCTTATTGGCTAGCTCTTACATATTGATCTAACCCATTTCTAATATTCTGTGTAGCACCATGAGCTGGCTTACCAGGGAAGATCTTAACCTGCATCTGTCTGGAGTGGGAGAATCATGGCGACTCCTTGACTCGGCTTCTTTCTCCCAGCATTCTGTCTGTTTACTCCACCCACCTAAGGGCTGGCCTATAAATGGGCTAAGGCAGTTTTCTTTATTAGTTAACCAATGAAAGCAACAGATAAAATACAAGAACCACCTCCATCACGAGTGACACACTGTAGATTGGAGGGCCATTAGATTTGGACATATCAAAGCTAAACCTGATATCGAGAGGTCACTGTGAAGAGCTAGATCATGTGACCAGAGGGCTGACTGATGGCCTAGAGGTCATGGCAGCTCTGTTCATGGCGTTTAAGGACAAAATTTCTTCAGACTCCTGTAGCAGGGAAGGAGGAACAGGAAGTGACTGAAGCGGGTCACAGGTCATATGGGTCACCAGACTTGGGGAAATCCAGCTGAATCTGGGACGGGCAGGTTCAGGGGCCTCTAGAAGGTATGTGTGCCCAGATGAGGCTGCCTCCATGGCAGAGGGCCTCATGGCCCAGAACTCTGCTTACATGGAGTTGAGCGAGTGGAATGGCATGCCAATGACGAGGCTTGAGAAAGGCTGCCGCTCTTCTTCATCCTCACGGGCAGAAGACCTCAGTGGCCTCACATGATTGTAGCTCTCACTGTTTCCCTGGGAACAGCCAATGAGGAGTTTTGATGTGTGTCATGTTAAAGATTGTCAGCCAGGTGATGATCTGTGTAGACCACAGGCTGACAGCCGGTTCCTGACCTGATCCTCCCCTGGGCACTAGAGATGTTATCTGGGCTGGGGACCACTCCGGTGTGACCTAACAGGAAACCCTAGGTCTCACTGCACCGTGTAGCCATTGCTACATTCTCCACCCCAGACAGTTCCTTCCGATCAGAATGCAGCAAAGCCTCCTCTTTCTGGGCATGGGAACAAATTACAGCCCTGTGCAGCCCAAGCCTGGGCCTGCATTTCACACCTGCCATTTGCCCGGGTTCTCTGAGGCTCCTGGGAATTCTGGCACTTTATCCTTTTAATTAACACATGGCTACTATGACCCTTCTGTCACTTAGTGAAGCTGAACGGGTGTTCTCTCAGGAGGCACAGGAGAGTGGCTCACTGCTGGCTCGCCACTCCACAACACTGCAGCCGGGTGGCTGGTTTTCATTATCATAAAACCCTTCAGTGACTTTTCATCACTTCAGACCAAAACCAATAAACAAGTCCACATACGTCTAAGGGGCACAATCCAGGTGCAGCACTTTCAGACACAGAAAACCCTGGAGGAGCCCAGCCTTGTCCTTCATTGGCCTGATCTAGCAATCTGGACTCCATTCCAATTCTTAACCCTGACGTCTACGGTTGAGTCATAGTGACATAGTGACCTGTGGTTTGTCCTGGGCAGGCCAAGCAGGGCTTACACTAACCATGCTTGACCTAGGCAAGTGAGTGGCATATTCATTATTTTTCTCATTGGTATGATAAGATATAGAATAGAAACGATTTAGAGTAAGAACGGTTTGTATGGGTTCACATTTAAAGGGCCTGGGCCTCAAGGTGTGCAAAGCATGATGGGAAAAAGGCTGTGGACGTGGTTGCAGGAGCATGGGGTTGCATTGTCACAACCCAAGGAACTGGGAAGCAGAGAGAAGAGGCTTCTGGTGCTCGCCGGGCCTGCTTCCTTTCCCTCCTTGCTTAGTCTGGACTCTAAGTTCATCCACAACCAAACAGGTCTTCTCTTCTCACCTAGCCCTCTCCGGAAACACTCTCACAGACACACCCAGGGATGTGTCTCCTAGGTGATTCTAAGTCCAGTCAAGTCGACAGTGAAGATTCATTCATCAAAGATGCCTCAAAACATAAAGAAAAGAAACACGTTGGAAGTTTGCTCAAATCACCGAGAGATTATAATGCTTCTAGATGCTCACTGCAGAGCAGAGAATCTCACTGGTCCTACCAGTGAAGAACCAGGTATTGAAAGGCCAGGCAACTGCCAATGCAGAGGCCTGGAGAAGAGACAGACCCTTTCTGGGTCCGTTTTATGCAGTGGCTGTATAATGTAAACAAATACATCCAGCTCACTTCTTCAGCCAGGGCTGGTTGATGGGAGCAAAACCCCTCTTAGACTGGACCAGACCGAGGGAGGCCAGGAAGGAAAGAAAAAGGAAGATGGAAGAGGGGAGAGGGGGGAGAGAAGGAAGAGGGGGCAGCAGGATGGAAGGGGAGGAAAAAAGAGAGGTGGGATGGATGAAAAGGAAAGGGGAGGTGAGGGAAGAAGGAGAAGAAAGAGGATGAGGAAATGGGGAGAGAAGGGAGGAAAAAGAAGGGAAGTGGGAAGGAGGAGATGGGGGAAGGAGAAAGAGGTAGAGGAAGAAGAATCAGAGAGAAGAGGACAGGAAGGGGGTAGAAGGGGAAGGAAAGGAGAATGTAGAGAGGAAGATGAAAAGGCTGAGTGGGAGGGGGTGTGGAAGAGGAGGAGGAGGAGGAAGATCAGCTCCTCGATTCACTCTGCACTCTCTAGATCTAGGCAGAGAGCCCCGATTCAGTAGCCCCTGCCTGCTCCAGAAGGCAGCACTTGCCACAAATGTATCACCATGGACACCAGTCAGGGGGAAACCAGGTATGTTGACTTTGGTTGTATCTCTCACTGCACAGAAGTGTGCATCACCAAGAGTTCACCCCGCCAGCACACATGGTGGGGACACTGGGGAACAGGTAGATTTCTTTTTGCATTTTCAAAAGTACAATATGTTTTCTCTCTCTCTCTCTCTCTCTCTCTCTCTCTCTCTCTCTCTCTCTCTGCCTTCCTTCCAGCCTTTCTCTCTTTCCCTCCCTCCCCCTTCCTTTCCCCTTTCATTCATTCATTTATTTATTTATTTATTTCTTCATTCATTCATTCCTTTTACATCAGGACTGCAGTTCCCCTCCCTCCTCTCCTCCCAATCATTGTCCTCCACCTCCCCTCTGCCCCACCCCCACTTCTCCCATTTCTAGTCAGAAAAGGGCAAGCCTCCTATGGAAATCAACAAAACATGGCCTATCAAGTTGCTGTAAAACTAAGCGCCTCCCTAGGCTGAGCAAGGCGACCCAGAATGAGGTAAAGGGTCCCAACAACTGGCCAAAGAGTCGGAGACAGCCCCTGCTCCTACTGCTGGAAGTCCCACAAGACGACCAAGATACACAACTGTGACACGTATGCTGAGGGCTTACGTCAGTCCCATGCAGGCTCCATGGTTGTCAATTGTCTCTGCAGACCCCTGTGAGCCCAGATTAGTTGGTTCTGTGGGTTTTCATGTGTCATCTTTGACCTCTCTGGCTCCTACAATCCTTTCTCCCTCTTGGGAACAGATAGATTTAAGTCCCACCCAAGGACTACAACCACATTCTCTCTCTCTCTCTCTCTCTCTCTCTCTCTCTCTCTCTCTCTCTCTCTCTCTCTCCCAATAGATAAACCACAGGATTTCTGTTCTGTGTCTACTTTTCAGGTCCCCTAGAACTGTCAAGCCTGGTTAGCTCCTGACTCAGGCCTGCAAGCCTAGAGGGACATCATTGAACTAGGTTGTCCAGACCAGGGTGTACATCAGCGGAGAGATGTCCTCAGCTTACAGGTCAACTGCAGGAAGGTCATTAATATGATAAACACCACAATCAAAAACAGTTCAGGGAAGGAAAGATTTATTTCTCCTCATTGGTTGCTATCCATCACTCAGGGAAGTCAGGGCAGGAAGTCAAGACAGGAACTGAAGCAAAGACCTTAGAGGAACACTGAAAACTAGCCTGCTGGCCATGACTTGTTCAGCTACCATTTTTATACAGTCCATGGGATGTGTTTTTTTCTTTTACCTGTCCAGGGGTGGCACCAACTACAGTTGTGGGTCCTCCTATATCAATCATTAGTCAACAAAATGCCTCACAAGCTTGCCTACCAGCCAATCTGATAGGGACATTTCTCAGCTGAGGTTCCCTTTGCCCATGTTAAGCTGCCCAAAGGCCACAGCAACAGTGGTGAAAGTGTGGTCCAGGCACTGGTGAGAGCCTCAGAAGGGCCATCCAAAGACTAAGGATAGGAGGTCCTGGCAGCCAAGGACACATCTGAGCCTTCTCCTGGGAGTAACTACAGAGTAGAGTCGCCAGCAGGGAAAGGCGCCAAAAGGTAGAGGCAGGGACAGTGGGCTGACTCTCAGAAGATAACTGGATCCATCACTGTTGCAGCCTTGAGGCAGTGTGGGACTCCTGCATAGACCTGCCAGGAGCCGAGGCAAAGATGGGCTGAAGCAAAGAGGGGCTCAGGAGTACCCACAAAAGTGGGAGGCAGTCCCATTGGCTGCTTCTACCTCCTCTTCAACATCTTCAACACCAAGTGCCAGATCTCTGTGTGTTTATTACACCTGGTTGAGAACGGAACAATCATAATACCACATTTACGGAGTCGCACGTCATGCCTTTCAAGTTTGTTTCCAGTTGAATACTGTCTACCTGAAAGCACTCTCTCTCACAGTCTGACGTTAAGCAGGGGTGATGGAGAACTCTTTCAGACCTCCTTCCCACTGTACCCACTGTGCCCATGCCCACAGCTACCTGCCCAGGCTACAGGGCCCAAGAAGACTGCTCAGAAATGGGCATCTCTACCACCAGAGGCCATAAGCTCATCTGGAGAAACTGCTCCTGGGAACCGCATCTTTTTAATTGTGTCCCGTGCTCATTGCATACACTCCTACACGCCTCATCTCACCACTTGGTGACAAATCCTTAAGAAAATGATTCCATGCTGGCCCGGGGTCACTGGGTAGCCAGTGAGCCTCCAAGAGGCAGGCCAAGAGCTTGGTCAGTAAGCTCTCTATGTTAACTCTGTCTGGCAGGATATGGGAGCCACGGTGTTAAAGGTTCCTACAGAGACCAGAGTTCAGGCTGCAGAGCTGGGTCAGTGGCCAGTGGGGACAGCTCTGTCACCTTAGCAAGAGGCCAAGCTACCTCAGAGATGAAAGTGCAACAGCCTTTCACACATGCTCAGTTTTGTCATGACATTTTCAGGGATGATGCTCACTGGCAGAGAAAGTAGCACAGGAAGCATAGACCCATAGCCACCACAGCCACCCAAATCTTGGTCAAGCCTCCTTCTCTTCACAGGCTATTTTGAAACAAACCCCAGACATTTCCTCACTGCCTATAAATACTCTGCATGATAGCAGAAAGGTAATGGCTATTTTGTAAACACAGCCATGATAGCACTACCCAACACTCAGCCAGCAAGATCTTTGTAATCAAGCATGAAGCTTGCTAAGGGCTGTCTAGATTGCCATAACCTTTGCCCTTCCATCTGGAGATGGACAGGATGCCCAGTACTCTCTGGCCAAACCTCCTCAGCTTTCCCTTTCTGCTAGAGAATCAGGGTAAGCGGTCTTGCTGGTGCCCCATCCTGGCATCGCAGTGGCCTCTCCATCCTGCCCTCCGATCCTGACTTCAAAGTGCCCTTCCATTCCTCTACACCGGTTACAGTTTCTTGAATGCTTTTTTTCCCCTGGAAGCATGAGACCTCAAGCACTGGACACTGCAGTGGGGACAAGAAAGGAAGAGATTCAAGGACCTCAGGCCGGGACTCATCAGATTCAAGGATACTTGATGTCTCCTGGGAACACAGCTACTGCAGACCACAAAGTAAGCAGTGGTGAGGTAAATGTGTCCTGGTGTGATCCTGCTGGAGAAAGACACAGAAGGGTGAGCCCAGGATCGAGGAACCGAGTCCTAGAAGTTAACAGGAATAGGCCCTGAGCTGTCCCATCCAGATTCTTTGCAGATTCTGAGTGAACTTGGGGCTGAGCTGCCATTCTGGAGCTCAGAAGTTGTACAGGGAACCCCACCAGACATTAAGAGCTTCAGGTTATGGGGATAGTAACCCATTCACATCAAGCCCTCAAACTTAAAAGTAGTTCAGGGGCTGGGTGGCCTTTAATCCCAGCACTAGGGAGGCAGAGGCAGGTGGATCTGTGAGTTCAAGGTCAGCCTGATCTACGGAGCTAGGTCCAGGACAGCTAAGGTTGTTACACAGAGAAACCCTGTCCGGAAAGTGGGGAGGGGTAGTTGATTAGGGGCATTTTCCCAGTAAAAGATTCTTGTAAGGCACTGCCCTATGGCAGAAGAGAGCTCCAGGGTGGGGCGGGCTTAGGCAGGGTGGATCATCTTCAGAGACCTGTTTCCCACACAGTTAGATGAGGTCAGCCTAAATATGTGGGTCAGTCTTCAAATATCTCCACAGCTTCCAGAACTCACCAAATATCCCAAAAAGTTCCCTTGATTCTCCGCCTCTCCCAAGCATGGGATGGGTCTTCCGAACTCTGATTCTGCACTCACCTGGAGGAATGTGGCAAGGGACCTGCTCTTCTTGGAGTCACAGGAAGCCTGCAGTAATAATAGCAGGGAGCAGGCTGGGACCCCGGCCCCCACCAAGCCTCTCAGCAGAGGCTTCTAGCAGCTGTCTCTGTGACCAAAGCTTTGTCAAAAGCACTGTGCACTGCCCTGCCCAACCGAGCCAGCTTCATATGTCCTCTTTAGATAAGGGTAGGGAGCTGGTAGGAGCCATCTACGACAACATGGCCCTTTGGGGTGATGACATCTCAGGCGCTGGAGGAGGAGAGGCAAGGGTAACCCCGTCCCTCCCACTGCCAATAGTTGGGATGATGAGGGTGCAGGACACAGGAGTGCCTCTGACTGTCTTGCCTCTGACTCCTCATCCCCTACCCCTGCCTGTTCATCCCCCACTTCTGCTGCCAGCTTCCCTCCCTCCAGCTCAGCAGTTGCTTCTGGTGTCTGCTCCTGGGGCACCAGCTCACCAAGCCCTAGGAAGAAGAGAGTACAGAAGACAGTAGCTGCACTGTCTCTCCCAGCATCTCTGCCACTCACCAAGGCTTTCTCAGCATTCACTGGAAAAACTGCTGAACACATGACCTGACTGGTCAAATATTTGGAGTTTGTGAAACGTATTTTTAAATTAATGAGGATTTTAACTTTTTTAAACTTCTAAAATTCAAACTATACCACCTTAGGAAAAAAGAGTTCACAGTTACATGAAGCGAGCTTGTACTGACCTGCTTTCTGTCCCGTAGTCCTCGGAATTTCACTGTGTTGCTGTCTGTCGCTGTGATAAAAACACCCTAAGAAATCAGCTGAAAGGAGGAAGAGTTCATTGGGCTCTTGGCTGCAGAGGTGTCAGTCTTTGGCCACTTGATGTCGTTGCTTGAGGGCCTGTGTGAGATAGATAACAGCAAGGAGAGCATAGGGAAACAGCCACATAGCAAGGAAGCGGGAGCGGAAGGAAAGAGGGAAGAGAGAGGAAGGGAGGGAGAAGAATGGAGGGGTAGGGGGGCTGAGAATAAGTCACACCCACAGGTACCTTCTCTTTTTAATAAAATTCAGCCCCAAGTTTCTACCGCCTCCCAATGTACCAGCCAAGGATGACCCCATCAATGGATCTGCCCATTAGTAAAGACAGGACACTCAGAATCTAGTGCCCACCCCACCCCCAGATGTCCCACCTTTGACCATGGTTACACACTAGGACTCATGCCCTCCTCATACACAAGCCTTGGGGACATTTCAGATCCTAATCCTTGCACACACTGTACCCTGGTTTAGTTTCATTAGTGCGCTCTACCAGTCTCTAGGGTGGGAGTGCCAATGGCTATCCTGATAGCGTGGCCAACAGCAGGGCTCCTAAGAAGGCTGGATCTCTTCGGGAGAGTTTGCTGTTACTCTACCCCACAGGGTGTCCCCATCCAGTGGTACATCCCCCTCAGTCCTGCCTAGCCACATTCAAGGTTTTTGGGTGCCACCTGTAGACACTGAAGGTTTTTGGGTGGGACCGTGCTGGCAGGTCCCACCATTCCGTCCCCAGAGTCCCATTTCTGACCACTCCTACTTCCAGGAGCACTGGGAAGCAGTGAGAATGTGTGTCCCTGTACTGCTGGAACATCCTGCACAAGTCAGGAGCAATGTTTCTGCTTCCATTATGTTTGCTTTCCCCTTACTTCTTGACTTCTTGTCTGAAATTAATTTAATTATTTTGTTTTCTGTCCCACTTTGTAGCATGGGCAAATATGGGACTGAACCAAACAACCACAATAAAAAGTTAACTGGAGATAAAAAACTAAATGTCTCCACTATAAATTTTTATTTTTATTGTTTCAACTACTTTTATTGGATTTTTAACCTGACAGTGAACAGGAGGAAAGTAATGTCTGAAAATACTGGAGCAAGACATGCAGTGACCTTCCACCAGCTGGCCAGCCGTGGCTGTATGGACCCGGTCAGTGCAGAAGACTCCCATGCTGGCACAGTTACACACATGTGTGTGTGCGCACACACACATACACACAAGTACACACATGCACACGCATACCTTCAAACCCATAGGTTTATTTGCATTCACACTCATATCCATGCACACTCATACACATTCACACCTGTATGCTCGCACACTCATGTACATTAACACCCATATCCATGCACACTCATACACATTCACACCTGTATGCTCGCACACTCATGTACATTAACACCCATATCCATGCACACTCATACACATTCACACCTGTATGCTCACACACTCATGTACATTAACACCCATATTTATGCACACTCATACACATTCACACCTGTATGCTCGCACACTCATGTACATTAACACCCATATTCATGCACACTCATACACATTCACACCTGTATGCTCGCACACTCATGTACATTAACATCCACATTCATGCACAATCACACATATTCACACACACACTCATGAATATTAAAGTCCACACTCATACCCACATGACTTACACCCACACACACACTTATATTAACACTAACTACACACATTAACACTTGATGACACACACATATGAGCATATTCTCACACACACATACATTCACATACCCCTATAACACCCAACCACACACAATCTGACCAGCATGCTTATGAATGGTCACACTCATATAATGGTGCACACTCACATTCGTGCACTCACACTCACATGTGCACATGACTCATATATACACACTCAGATCTGCACTCTTAAGCACATTCACACACATACATAAGTGTACTTCTGTCCTCACAGTCATCCATATTCACACCTGTGTGCAAACACACATACACACTCACTGTGATGACTAGTTTTATGCCAACTTGGCACAACCTAGGGTTGTTTAGAAAAAAGGAACCTCAGTTGAGAAAATGTCCCCACCAGACTGGCCTGTGGACAAGCCTCTGCTGCACTTCCCTGACTGATGATTGATGTGGAAGGTCCCAGGTCACTGTGGGCAGTGCTATCCTTGGGCTGGTGGTCTAAGAAAGCAGACTGAACAAACCACAAAGAGCAAGCCAATAAGGGCACACTTACAGGGCTTCTGCTCAGTTCCTGCCTTCAGGTTCCTGCCCTGAGTTTTTGCCCTGACTTTACTCAGTGATGGACGCATAAGCTATAGATGAAATAAACTCTTTTCCTCCCAATATGCTTTTGGCCATAGTGTTTTATCACAGTCATAGAAACCTTAAGTAAGAAATGAGAACCAGGAGGAGGGTATTGCTGTGACAGACCTGACCATGTTTGGGGGAAGATGGTGGTAGCATCTGAACTTCGAGCTGTAAAAACCATTGAGTGCTCAGCACTTAGTGGGCTTTTCTGTGGCATCTTAGAAGAAAAGATTATCGAGACACATGCAGACAGTGGGACCTGGCTTGTGTCATTTCAGAGGAAGATTTGAGGGTCAGTTGTGCATCGTCTTGTATTAAGAATCTGAGTGTCTGGTCAGCTGGAGTTGAAGAATCTGCTGTGATTACGGAGACCAGCACCATGGGAGTAAAACCTTAACTTTTCTAGAACAATTGATACTGATTTGCTGAGACTGGGGAATTACTATAGTTGAGAAGAGACCGGCTTCATTGAGGTAAAACCTTCTGAAAGTAGAACCTGAGGTGGTCAAAGCTGCATTTCATGCTGGCAGCTGAACTTGGTAGTCACTTGGTACTAGTTTTGAAGGCATGAAGGGGTCACGGAGAAGAGCTGAGGGTTGGCACTCTGTGGCAGGGATAGAGACCCTGAAGATAGCCCAGGAGATATTATTAGTGAAAGTCTATCCCAATTGCAGTAGGAGTCCACAACACTTTGGAGAGTTGTCTATACTACAGAATGACTGCCCAGGACAGAAGCAGCAGCCATGGAGTGGAGCCAGCCTGAGCCTTCGGGGCAAGCTGTGTGTGCTTCAGTAACAGGCTTGAGAAGTGAAGCTAACTGTCCAGACCACTGGAGCCTTGAAGATTGTGAGTGAATCCCAGACATTGGGCAGTGGGTTATTTACACCGTTAGGATCTGATTTGCTTTGTTCAGATTGAGACTGTATCCTGGTTCTTCCTTCCTGGGATAAGAAAGTATTTGACTTGTTTTTATTTCACAGGGGCCCACAGTTGAGAGAATTCGGATATTTGATGAGATTTTTATAGTTTTAGAGACTATGGGTGTTTTATAGACTTGGAATATCCTGGGGAGGCTTTGAACATCCAAAGTATCTGGGTATTTGAAAGAAACTGGACTTTAAAGAAGGACTTTCACAATCAATTGTGTTTTTTATTGTGATAGTCATATTAGCGTGCCATCTTGGAGACAAACGAGAAAGGAGAAGTTCTAGCTGAATAGTGACTTCTCTGGATGTCAAGTTGACAAGGGATCAATTGTTCTGGCTAGTTTTATGTCAACTTGACACAACCTACAGTCATTTTGAAAAAGGGGACTTCAACTGAGAATATGCCCCCACCAGCCTGAACAGCAGACAAGCCTTGGCTAATGATCGATGTGGAAAGGCCTAGATCACTGTGGGTGAGGTTACCTCAGGGCTGGTGGTTCTAGGTGCCATAAGAAAACAGAGTGAGCAAGCCACAAAGAACAAGTCAATAAGCAGCAGTCCTACAGGCCTTGTGCTTCAGTTCCTGCCTCCACATTCCTGCCCTGAGTTCCTGCCCTGGCTTCACTCGGTGATCAACCCATAGTGATAAGGTGGAATAAACCCTTTCCTCCCCAAGTTGCTTTTTAACATGGTGTTTTATCACAGCCATCGAAACTCTAGCCAAGATACTCACATTCACACTAACATGTACACGCACGCTCACACGTTTATATTTACATGTTTGTAGACATTGATATTCATTTACACTCCCACTCACACATCATCCACTCCTCTATGCTCATACACACACATTCACACCCACACACTCATACACACACTTGTGCTATTCACACTCTCACATTTACTCACACATTTATTCACATTTGCATGATCATATGCATTCACACACACACTCTCATGCACATTTAAACACACATGTGTGCATGTTCATACTCCCACAATCACACAATTCAAACTAACATGTTTGAAAAAATCCACATTTGCATGTTTGCAAACATTTACAGTTGCCTCTTCACCCACATTCACATTCTTTTACAAACCAAGACTGCTCTTTGGTTTCCCGGCTACCCTGGCCTGAACAATCACACAGAAACTACATTAATTACAACACTGTTTGGCCAATGGCTTAGGCGTATTCTTACCTAGCTCTTATATCTTAAATTAACCCATTTCTATTCATCTGTGTATCACCACGAGGCTGTGATCTACTGGTAAGATTCTGGCGTCTTTCTCCTTCAGCAGCTACAATTGCGTTTCTTTGACTCTGCCTACTCTCTAGATATGTCTCTGTTCAGATTTCCCACCTGGCTTTACTCTGCTAAGCCATCGGCCAAAGCAGCTTTATTCATCAACCAATAAAAGAAACACATATACAGAAGACCATCCCGTATCACTCATGCATTTGCATACATCCATATTTACACACATGGCCATATACATCCACACTTATACTCACCTATTCACAACTATATACATCCACATACTCGCAAAATCCACCTGAGCTTGCATGTTTGCACACTGACACACTCACCTGCTTGTGCATGGTAGCATCCTGACACACCCACATACTGGCTTGTGTGCTCGGGATCTCACTTGTATCGAGGTGCATTTGTACACACTTGGACTCTGAGACACATTTGCACACACTTTCACACTCAATTATTTGAGCAGGCATTTTCTTAAATGCTTTTACACGGTCTGCCCATACATGCTGTCTTGTACATTTTCTCACATACTAGCACACATATTCACACTCACAACACTCATGATGCCTGTGGTGAGGGCTCACAGAGCAGCAGTACTGCCCACCATAGTGTGATTTGCTGCCGCTCCCCAGAGTGAGCATTCAGGCGACTCCAACCCATCCCTGAGTTGGAGATTTAAGATCTTTCAACTTCTTCTCCCACCAAGAGCTCCAAGCACGAATGACTGGCTGGAAAATTATTAGAAATTTAAAAATATAATGATATTTTTAGGCTTAAAGATATTTTTGAAACAGAGAAAGAATTATTTCGCAATGTAAAGAAGTAGAAGACTGCCCTGGGTTGTGCCAAAATTGCTAATGCTAGAAAAACCAGTGACTCAGAAACATTAATTTTTAAATAAATAATTACTTTAACAAAATTGCCAGGTGGAGCAACTTGCTTTCCACCACATCTAATTTAGTTAAATCGCTCTGGCCCAACTGCCAGAGGATACAGCCAGAGCCAGTCCCCCCCCTCCCGGGAGGGCAAGCAACTAGCAAACACATGTCACACTGATGAACAGTCCAGGCAGGGTTTCGTTAGCAGCACCCAGAATGCTTAGAGGGTGGAGGCTCCAGGCTGCAGCTATAATCTAGCTGGTAGATGAAAAGTCTCCAACAGGAAGAGGAGCTCGTACATCAGACCGTCTGGGCAACACCATGGACAGTTCTTGAGCAGCGAGGCTCCTATGAGGAACTATCCACTCACTGCCCCCCAGGCCAGGCGCCCCGTGGACTGCAACTGGACCTGACCTTCATGTCCTCTCCATGTCTGACCATAGTCAGGGAAGAGGATGGATGAACTGGGGAGTCAGGAGGGAGCAGGTGGATGAAAAATGGGCAGGAGAAGAAGGAAGACTGGGAGGAAGGTATAGGAAGCTTGTCCACTGAGATGGTTGGGGAGGCACAAGCCTTCGAGCCACATCCACTCCTGATAGAAGGCTCGCAAAGGTGACTGCTGCCACATCACACCACCCCCAACACCCTCACCCTATGGGGTGGCATCGTCTCATGAAAGCCAGGCTGTTGGTTCATTACTGGGGTCTGGGACCAGAGGGTCCTGAAACTTAAAGCCATCTGGGTAACTGGATATCTCTGTTGCATCTTTAACTCACATTGGAGATGAAGGCAGCAGTAGGGCGTGTGATAATGTTGCAGAAAATCCCAGCCTATCTGGCTAGAAATGCTGTGTTTTATCAATGTTCCCGAGGACCAAGTTAACTCCTGAAAATGGAAGATATTGGAGTATCTCATTGTGCTGCAAACGCCTGGTGTCTGTGTGCCCTGCTAGCTGCCACAGCAGTCACTGCTATCTGTCTAGCCTGTGAGGACGGGCACTGTGTGCTGCTTATCTCCCCTGTGATTTGCTCTTATTAAGACTCTATGCAGTGCCAGAGGCCTCCGTGGCTCCCGGGAAGCGTCCTCACCCTGTCTGTGTTTACATGTCTGGGCTACACCTTGGTCCTGGGAGATGAGAGATGCTGGTCCTAGCATGTTTTGGTGGCCGGTGAGGCTGGCGTTCTCCAACAGGCACCATTGGGTCTCCCCTTACCTTTGGAGACCCAAGTCCACGGACAGGGACCAGGTTTCACCTAGGCCATCCAGGAGCATCAGGGGTCAGGGCAAGCAGCTAGGGATCAGACCACAGGTCTGCTTGTGCCTTGAGATCACACTGGCAGGTGCATCTTGGTATCAACAGAGGCAGCTCCATTAACCTCTTACCTTCCTGAAGGAGCTGGGTATGTCACAAGGGGGAAGGGATGCATGGACCCTGGAAAAGGCTGTGGACTCACTCCATGGTGGGGCCACTTTTGTTCCCTTCCTCCGTACTTCTCCAGTGCTGAAGACATGGGTCATCAGTGTGCCAAGTCATGGCAACGTGTCCCATCGGTGAGGATTTCAGAAGGCTGTGTTTGAAGCTTATGAGGCCTCGGGGGATAAAGTGAGGGAGCTGAGAGCCACAAAGTTGTATCATGTCACCCATCACCATGACAACTAAGAACAAACCTGCTTCTTACTCTCTCCCTCAGATACATCATTCCATGGCTCCCTAGTGCCTGCAGAATAAGCAAAATTTCCATACATGCCCAACCCTCACCAGGCTCTCTGTCTGGAGTGTGGGTGGGCTTGGTGGGCAAAGAAGCCATGTAGCTCTGCTGGAATCTACCATGGAGCTAACAGAAGCAGAGAGAAGTTGTGTGTGTTCCGGGATACCCTGCTCCCCTCTGATCTTGGTAGAATGGCATGTGTTCTCCACAGGGCAGCCTTGTTAGTGCTCCCCTCTCCCTACCAAACCAAACCTCCCCCAAAACCAAAGGACTCCACGGAGAGACAGTGGCCTTCTGAAGAAAAAAGATGGGTCTGGAGCTCAGGAGGCGGAGCTCAGTGAGGCACCAGGCACTTGGGATCAGGGGACTAGATGATAAATGACTCCGTAACCTGCAGTCTTCACAGCTCAAAGACCAACAGGGCCTGAGCTCTCTTCACTGCAACCTGGACAAGCCAGGGCCCCGTGTCTGCCCAGGAGGCCTTCTAGGTTCATGTGGAATGCCAGAGAGTCTGTTTATTAGCAAGCAGAAACTGCACATTATCTCCTTGTCCTCCGCGAGTCTGTGATGAAGGCTCCTCAAGGGTACAACCGAGCTTTGTTAAGGACGAAGCAACAGAAGAGGACTGTAAGTTGGTGATTTCCTTATTCACTTTTCAAACTCGGCTTTCCTCGAGGTGAGAATGAGTTTGTTGGCTTGAATCTGTTAGGAATGGTCTGTACAGATTCAGACTGATGCTGTGGCAGGGGGGAGATGACTGGTTTCCACAGCAACACAAGAGCCTTTTTAATTCTGCTCTGCAGCCCTGATGCTGCACACTGAGAGGCCAGAGCCACAGACCCACCCCCTCTAGGGCCAGGCTGCATGCCTCAGAGGCTGCCATTTCCACATCTTCAGGTTTCCCATTTCAATTTCTTGGTCTCTACAAAATGACTGGGAAGCCCACAGCTTTGAAGACTCAAGTACTCCGAAGAGGTGCATCTATCCAGGGCACTAGCGGTCAGTCATCCAAGGCCATCCCTGTTCTAAGATGAAATGTTTCTTGCAAGTAACTTGCCACGTCCTCTGTAACCTCAGCCTCTCCGAGAGAGTCAGTCTCTACTCCACTCACCAGGTGCATAACTCAATCTCAACCTCCTTCCTCAGTGGACTGTTTCCTGTTCTCCAACTAACAGCTCGTAGATCCCTGAAGCCAAGCAATACAGAGAGAAGCCTGGCCTCCTGTGGCCCTGGGTTCGGGATGTTTGGGTTTCCTGTTAGCCGCTGCAGGGCAGCCAACCTTTTTCCTCCTGAGCATAGGATGGGCTGTGACCTCTCTAGAGTCTATCCCCATCCAGGCAGTACTCACAAGCCCACTGAAATTTAACAGGAACTCCCAACTGCCTGGAGTCAGTATCCATGTCTCTATAGCATCAATAAGCCAGGTTCAAAGGCTGCTGGGAAGGCCACGGCTTTGATTGAGAACCTAACACTTCAGAGGAGGCCAGAGTCACTAGCTCAGTCCATGAGACTGGCTGGATGATCTCCTCGCAGTCCAAAAAGGCTGACCTCTCTAGAAGAGAGGCAGAACCTGAGGGCAGCAGGGGAACTAGAATTGTCCATCTGCTGGAGAGACCTAGGACTATGCTTTAAACAAGCCACACAGCCCTGGAGCTTTCTGTGCCTTTGCTGTTCACTGATGCTCCTTTGGGAGAGGGTGTCTGTGGTAAGGTTTGCATTGGAAGCAGTGAAGTAGCTGGGTGCTACCCCGTGCCAACAATGGTGGGAGCCTAGGAGATGAGACCAAGTCCTGAGGACACGTTTCCTGGGATAATAACCCCAGAGCCAATACAACCGCAGCTCATCAATACAACCCATAAGAAGGCGTCCTTTCTCACGGGTTTAAAAGGTTGGGGAAAAAATAAAAAATAACTTGTGAGAACTATGTATTTTTCCCATGTTGGCACCCAGCCAGCCCTTTGCAGAGAACTTGTCTTCACCAGCAGGGTGGAGGACTGTGAAGAGGACGTGGCCCATGGAGCCTGAGAGAGAGGTTGTCTGGCCCTTTAGGAAAGCGGCAGCCTGGTGGGATGGTCCATGCTGTGTATCCACAGGGGCTGCTGTCCTGTCGCAGCCAAAACACATGGAGCTATTACAGAGAGGGGATTCTGTAGATGCTGTGCACGCTAGCGTTCCTTTATTGTTTACTCCACGTGAGGAAGATGGCCAGGGATGACTAGGCAGGATGGCCTGCCTGTAGTAGACAGACCTGAAGACTATAGCTGAAGTCTTCTTGAGATAAAACACTCAAGGGCAATAGTATCAGCATGTGCTGAAGACTCCAGACAGTCATTTATATCCCTGTTGTCCTGTGCGACTGTTATCCCCTGCTGGCATCTCTTCGAGCCTTGGGGAACTTTTGTGAGCCACATGTGCCCTGAGCAAAGAGCCGCACCCATGAGGCAGAAATTGGCACTTCCCTACATTGGGGGATTTTGCTTGTTCTCAGTGAGGGCCTTATAGCCTGCATGCTAGTAGCCTCAGATTGGGGGTTATTTCAGTTCTTTGTCCCAACCTTGTCCTTTTCCTGCACTTTCCTCTGTGACCAGTTTGGGGAGTTAACAGATTTTCTGAGATGATTGTACCCCAGACACCCAGAGATTGGGCTGTGTCCTATTACAACACTGAATCCACCCAGCTGGCGATGGCCAGAGGAGCAACCAAAAGGAGTGGTCAGGTTTCACGGCAACTTGCGCTATGCAGACATGGACACTTGGGCTCATGGCAAACCTCTCCTAGGCCCATCTGGGGCCAGGTTCCTAACTGCAGGGTGATTTACCCTACTTCAAGTGTTGAGAGACAAGAGACCCTAGGCTTGAGCCACAATGCCAGGCTTTTTTAAGTAGAAAAAGCAACCCCATAACCAAATATGCTTCCAGTAAGAGGCGAGGGTGACTTATCTAGCAAGTAGGACAAGGTGACTCCCAGAGCAGCAGCAAAAGCTGTGACCAGAAGCATATCTGACTATGCCGTGCCTCAGTTTCCCCTCCCATAGAACAGTGGTTCTCAATCTGTGGGTTGAAACCCCTTTGGGGGTTGTCTATCAGATATCCTGCATAACAGATATTTACATTACAATTCATAATAATAGCAAAATTATAGTTATGAAGGAGCAATGACATGATTTTAAGGTTGGGGGTCACCACAGCATGAGGAACTGTATTAAAGGGGTGGCAGCTTAGGAAGGGTGAGAATCACTGCCACAGAAAAACTCTTCTGCATTGATAAAGAACATGCACCACCATGGCGACCTCCAGCGCTACCCCAGAAATCAGATCTCAAGTGATGCCTTCTTTGGGCAGCTCCAACCCTAGGCCCTGGCAAGCTACAGAGTGGTATGTGTGACAGCTATGAGTGTGTGGAAGTCACTAGTCCAGTGCCAGTATTCGTGAAGCCAGGTCCTGGGCTTTGATTCTGAAAACTACAGTTGGGCTAGGGCCCAACTACTATATAAAAACCAGTTCTTGGTTCTGAACACTCCAGGAAGAGGCTGAGGGACATCACTCAAGTTGTGCATAGAGTCACAGAATAGCCTGAAGTCCTGGACCACCTGTGATGAAGCTGGAGCCTTGAGCAGGAGACAGGTGTCAGAGTCTGCTCTAGTTCAGAGCCCCCACAGCACTCCTTCTGCCCCCTTATCTGCCCACTAGACCATGACCGTCAGCCAGGATCTATCAGGAAGGGACTTTGGCTGGCTTCCAGACCCTGCAGAAGTCACTCAGAGAATTCAGAACACCTGGAGGTCTCCATGACTTATGGGGGCTGAGCAGGCAGACTCCCGTCTGGGTCTTGAGTCCGTTTCTGAAGTTCAGGGCTCACCTCCATGTTCACACTGAGCTGTGGGACAGAGAACAGTTGACCACACCCCACGCAGAAGTTACACACCACAGGACTTAGAAAACCAAGAATTACAATGTCTCTGACTCTAATTCTGCTTTCATGATTCTTACCAACCTCTCTGCAGGAACTCTAGCTTCTACCCTTTAAACTCTAGGGTAGCAAGAACCTGGGGACCCTCCGGAGTAGACATTAACTTTGAGAGCCCTTGGAAGAGCAGAGTAGATGGGTGGGGCTGAGTCAGGTGGCGAGGAAGTTAAGTGACCCCCCAAGCAGGTGTCTCTCAAAGTGCCATGCCAACATCTCCCAAAGGGATTAACCTTGTGAAAAATCTAGACCTGACCCTAGCCCTCCCCTCAGGCAGTCAGCGTGGGGCAGGCCATCCCACCACGGTTGAGACCCTGTGCTCTGGTCTCTGACACACTCTGTACACTTTCCTTCTCAGCACTCAGTTCTTTTGGCCCGGGCTGACAGAAGGGGTGTCAACACTGGGGTGAAGGAAGACACTATTTGCTCAGCCAGGCTCTGTCCACAGGCAGGACCAGCCCTGCTGACTCATGCTCAGATAGACTTCACCTCAGTTTTGGCATATTTGGATTTGAGAAATATTTTAATACCAGGATTGTGAAGATTCTTCCAAAATCAATTTCCGTTTTCTCCTTCCTGTTCCTGGAGCCCTCAACAGACAGGGATCTCTTTTAAAAAATGAAATAACATCATCCTGTCCTCCTTTTGGGGGAGATGCTTTAATGTGAGTTGTCTGAATCTGTTGGAAGCAAGCAGCAAACCCTAGTCGGTTGTCTCTTTAAATCGACTCTGCAGTGTGACGGGCAGCGGGCCGCCGGGCTGGGAAGAACCATTCCCGCTCTGCCGCAGGGAGCCAGGGTAAGGCGGCGCTGCCGCGGTCCGCGCCTCCCCCAGTCCCCATGGTTACAGCTCCTGCTTCCCGGCCGGTCCTTCATTCCCCTGGCTGCTACTGCAGAAATCAGGCGCGCAGGCGGCTGGCGTCCCCCAACCCAGAGCTGGAAACTGCCTGCAGAGAGCGCATTGGATGCCTGCTCTTCTGGGTTCTGACTCACTCGCTCCGGGTGCAGAGCTCCGTCCCCAGCGCAGTGCCCTGGCCAGGCTGCAGCCCTGCAATCTGTTGATAACTCCACTCACAAGCTCCAGTCGGATGCCTTTCGTCATAGAAAGCTGCTCCCTAGCACGAGGGACATGCCACATCTCGCCTATGAGAAGCGTGAGACCTGTGCCTCTTCAGCAGCCTTTACCGAAATAGGTGAGAAGTTGGGTGGCTTCCTCCTGATGTCTGAGAAGGGAAGGGGAGGGGTGGTGCTCCTGGTCAAGCCACCGGCCCACCACAGTGTCCACTCATGAGGGCCATTTCTGGGACAGAAATGCTGTGAGGGGTTCGGTCACTCTTGGTGTTGGAAGGTGGATTCTGAATAACTTTGGGTAAGTCTAGGGCTTGGAGCCCTAGCAAGACCACATAGTTCCAGCACAGGCAAGAATGTCCATGTGGGAGATGCTAACCCTCAAGGTCCAGCCACATCAAGCAGCAGAAGCTTCTGCCTGCCGGGTCTGCCCAGGGACTGAGAGATTTATTCAGGTTTATTTGATTCTCTTGATTTAAATTGATAATGTTGGTCTGGCTTGTGTAGCCTGAAATAACCAAGTAGCATTCTTACATCGGGATGGGGAGTAGGGACTTCTCAAGGGATGTTTTCTGGCTGCCAGAAGGAGGGTTTCCTCCAGTCCCAAAGCTATGATTATCGCCACCTCTCTGAATGCCTCAGATGGAGCCTGAGCCAGGGACTCCAACAGGCTGGCCAGGCTGATAGGAGCCAGAAAGGGGCACACTTGGAAAAGAACTAGAGGCTCCCTGCGTATACCCCCTGAGTATACCCGCGCACTGGCCTGCAACATGCACTGTCTTTGCAGGTGGGTCAGCCTTCAGCTCCTCAGCCACCCTGCCACAGTCACTCTGAGGTAGCCTTCCCAGGAGCTCCACTGTGACTGCTGTTTGGGACTTGACCTTCCAGATGGCCATGGAGGCTAGAGGGGAGAAGGGCGCAACATAGTGGTCACTGCCAGCAACCCCACCGGTGTTCTTGCCTCCCTAACTCTGCAGGGCTCATGGTGAGTACACAGCCCAAGGGGCTAACAGCTCAGGGCACCCTGCATTCACCCCGGATCAAGTGCTACCATCCTCTGTTAGATGGAGGAGGCCTGGGCAGAAAAGTAACTTATGGGGTGGTTAGGTAGTTAGCAACTGTCCAGCATGTGCTCTTTCCTGGGGTGGGAGAACTCGATGGGGGTGGTGCTGAGGGCAGCAGGGTCTGGCTGCCCTGGGTCTCTGGCTGCCTGCCAGGGTCTGTCTGCTCCCTGGCTCACTTGGTGCTGTTCATACTAATTAGCTCAAGGCACACGGCAATGTCGAATCATTTAATCAGCCGAGTGCCATCCATCCGCGGGGCTCTTGTCCATGCCCTGGGGAACCTTGTCTAGTCCCAGACAAGGTTCCCTCCCACTGAGGGGGCCTCAGTCAGGTCAACCAGGCCCTTCCAACTGTCCCTGCTTCTCAGAAAGCCCAAGGGCTTTGGCAGCTACAGCTACAACAGGAGCGGGGAAGGTGCTCCTCTCACTAGAAGGGAGTAAGGACCGTGTGGTCAGCGGGTTGGAACAGTATCCAAGACATGGTGGGGCCCTTCCTGAAGGCTCCCACAAGCTTTTATTGTGGTCACTGTCTATCAATCTCCAGGAAGGCTGACAGCTGAGTAAATAATGTATTGTGTAGGCTCCCAAAGGGACAGCTGACAGGGCAGCTCGGGCTGGGGTGCGTGCTGAGAATGTCAATGACCACCAGGAGAACGTGTCCGTAGCCCAGACATGAGCATGGATGCTCAGTGCAGACCCATGTGTCCGCCTAGTAAGGAGCCTTCTGTCTGAGTCACTGCCTCACTCGCTTCTTGCTCCATTCAAAAATGCCCCAGGAGAGAAATCCCTGATGTCCAAAGCCACACCACTTCAACGTTGTTGGCTGAGACGAAGCTCCTGGCCATGTTCTCTCCTGACCCCAGCAAGGTTACCTGATCCAGGCACTGGCAGCTCTCAAAGGAGAGCAGCGTGGGCTCAAGGGTCCCTTGGCTTCTGACACTCTCCCCTGATGCCTTTGGGTGCCACACCCAACATGGCTGTCAGCCCTAGGTTGGAATGGTTTGTGGCTTCCCTTCTCCAACTCATGATGTTTGCAAAATGGAAACCTACCCTTGGCAGATGATAGATAAGCTGGCTGGAGCTTCGGGAGACAGGGGTAGCTGCTAGTTCGGCCCCACCCTCCCCTACTCCCTCCAAGCCCCTGACCCTTGCCTACACTCATCTCCCTGTGCAAGAAGTGCCCATCCTCTGCTCCCCCTACTTCTATGTGCAGCACTCACAGCAGCTGCCAGCAGCCCTTTGGGGATCTCTGTTCCACACAAGGGCCATGCCAGACTTCAGCTGCCCAGGGCTGTCCATTTAAGAGCCCATACTGTAAATGCCTCCCTGACAGCTTGGCCCAGAGTCTGTGAACTTTCAGGGGTTTTATTACTATCACCTGATAGTTGGCAGATGAGAGTATCTCAGAGACACAGAAAGTGGACCGCCCAAGGTGCCACACCTTCTGTGTGTCTACAGTCGGTGGTGCAGGTGCTGGGCAGTTCACCTGGGACCTAGAGAAAGAACGATCTGTGGTCCTGAGACCGTGTGACCTTAGCTGATCCTCCATGACTGTACCTTCACCTTGCCTACCGGAGCTTCTCTAACACGCAGTCCAGCAATGAAACACCACCTTCCTGCTCCCAGAATTAAGACACAACCACATACCCTGGTCTTCTGAACCACATACCAGGGCTTAAACGAGCACTGGATTCAAACCTCTTTCACTTAGGCCATGCCATGCTTCTCCTTCTAAAAATTATCTTTGTCTGATTCTCCCTATGACCGTGTCCAATGTGTGAAGCCAAGGGCTCCTGTGTCACAGCAGGTAACAGACTCAGAATCAATCCAGCTCGTTCCCACAATAGGTACTGCTGTTTATTCCAGCAGACACCCAGACATGGTTGACTTTGCCCTCTGTCACCTGCGATTCTCACAGTTAGCACCAAGAAGGCCTACTCTCACGGGGAACAAAGCGGTACCTGCCAATGACAAGGGGAACTGTTGAGCACCTGCCTTCTCTCTGCTGTTCCCTGAGAGCATCCAGATTTAGTGGGCTAACTAAGGCACTTTCCACGTGTCTGGCTCTTGTTTTCTGGCAACCAGAGGTGAGGAACTAAACAGGATAGACTGACGTGGCAGACATATTCTATCGTGGTGTGGGATATGTGGTAGAGAATAACGTGCTACGGAGCATGCCATGTAGAATGGAGTGGGTTGGGATGTGAATTGGTGTGGCCCAGAGCAGGGGTATAAAGTGTATGGAAGAAGATGGTGTAGTGTGGGGTCCATGGGATACAGTGTGTGGGATGTATGGTATGGAATGTGAGGTGTGGGATATGTGTTATAGGTGTGTGGCATAGAATGTACCGAGTAGGTTTTGTGGTGTGGAGTGGATGGGGTAGGCCGTGTGGCACAGAACGTGTGGTGTCAGATGTGTGTCATAGACGTGTGACATAGAATTACGGTCCTGGGTGTGTGCCATAATCGTGTGGTGTATATATGGAGGATGGAATGTGTGGTGTGGGACTGTGGTGTGGGACTGTGGTGTGGGTGTGTGGTGTGGGACTGTGGTGTGGGTGTGTGGTGTGGGACTGTGGTGTGGGTGTGTGGTGTGGGACTGTGGTGTGGGACTGTGGTGTGGGACTGTGGTGTGGGACTGTGGTGTGGGTGTGTGGTGTGGGACTGTGGTGTGGGATGTATGGTGTGGGACTGTGGTGTGGGACTGTGGTGTGGGATGTGTGGTGTGGGATGTGTGGTGTGGGACTGTGGTGTGGGTGTGTGGTGTGGGTGTGTGGTGTGGGACTGTGGTGTGGGTGTGTGGTGTGGGACTGTGGTGTGGGACTATGGTGTGGGACTGCGGTGTGGGATGTGTGGTATGGGATGTATGGTGTGGGACTGCGGTGTGGGATGTGTGGTATGGGATGTATGGTGTGGGACTGCGGTGTGGGATGTGTGGTGTGGGACTGTGGTGTGGATGTGTGGTGTGGGATGTGGTATGGGACTGCGGTGTGGGACTGTGGTGTGGGACTGTGGTGTGGGATGTGTTGTGTGGGACTGTGGTGTGGGATGTGCGGTGTGGGACTGTGGTGTGGGACTGTGGTGTGGGACTGTGGTGTGGGATGTGCGGTGTGGGACTGTGGTGTGGGACTGTGGTGTGGGACTGAGGTGCTGAGCAGTGTGATATCAGATGTGAGGTGTACGCTGTGTGGTGGGAGGTGGAGTGGTATCGTGTGGGTTGTATGGTGTAGAATAATAACGCAGCACCAAATGGTGTAGGAGTGTGGTATGGGATGTTCGGGACAGGCTAGTGGGGTGTGGAATGTGTGGTGTCAAGTTGTACGTTATGAGATGTATGGTAAAGTATGGTATAGCATGGTGTATGGTATGGGATGTATGGGATGGGTGTATAACATGAACTGCTTGGTGTGAGAGGCATGATATACAACAGCATGGCCATGTAAACTGGAGTGGTGGGTCGTATCTATCTTCTCAAAATTCAGGAGGCTGAGGCATACATCTAAGGCCAGCCTGGGCTACATAGAGAGACCCTGTCTGGAAAACAAAATAATGATGTGGCATAGCATGGTACTGCATGAGACAGGACCAGTGTGGATGGCGTGGAGAATGACATGGAGTGGGTGGCCAGGAGTGAGACGGCAAGGGATGAGGTAGCCTGGTGTGGTGGGGCATGGCAGCGTCACATCCTGGGCTAGCCTAGGACAGAAGGGTGTGGTGTGGATGGTGACATATGGAATGGTGCGGTGAGGAGTGGCGTTGTGTGGAGCTGCAGGATGTGGACTTGTGTGGGATGAAATGGTGTGGTTTATCAACACGGCGTGACGCAGGATGGTCGGGAATAAAATAAGATAAAGTAGGGTGGGAAGGATTAAGGTGGCCTTATGTAATGGGGTGCTCCCATGGGTGGGATCTAATGATTAATTGGTGCTGTGGGAACATGTGGCACTGGGTAGCGTGATGTGGGGTGGCACGGTGTGGGGTGACAGGGTGTGGAGTGCTGGGATGTGGGGTTGATCCCTGGCTCCCTGTCATTGTAATATTTGAGTCTAGCGATCAGGTGCTACCCCTATCTGTTGGTTGTGACAATGCTGTGGCCTTGCATTGTTCTGAGCATTATTAATAGCAGGAGCAGCCACGGAAGCTGGCACTCCCACAGAGAACTCGGTTGTCTTCACTTGCTGTGGCCCGGACCTTACCTCACTGCCACTGGACGGTCCTTAGCCACATTTAACAAGGACACAAGGCCTCACCTACTCCCTACTTGGGGTCAAGGATCCCAATACATGACATATTTACAACAACCTTTATGTCTTCAATTTCCACATTCAAAAAAGACAAGAGAGGGCACTAAGACTGACAGAAGTCTAAAAACCTGAGTTCAATCCCCAGAACCCACATTAAAATGAAAGGAGAGGAGAGAACCATTCTTTGAAGTTACCCTCTGGCCTCCAGGCAGGACCCAAGGCATGCATATGCCCCCCCCACACTGATAATAACCAATTAAATCAATAAATATGTAATAAGATGGGCATTATTTAAATATCAAAGGCTCTGGAAAGGTATATAGAGGGAAAGACCTCAAGCCCTGGCTCTGCAGTCTACAGAACACAATCAAGTCCCAGGGTACTGCTTCCTCCCCACAGTGCTGGAGGGTCACAATGGCTGACAGTGGACACTTTCAGATGCACAGGGAAGCTTTGCCTGTGTGAGGTCAGCTCGGGGATAACAGGTGAGGAGACACAGGCACCTCTAAGCTACAAACAGTATATGAACCCAAAGAACCCAAATGTGATGGGTTCATTTCAGCCTAGCCTGGCTGCACCGCTTAGGAGTCACCAGATGGCCCGGCCCCACCTCCCCTTACAGGTGAAAGAGGCCTGTGTTTAGAGCAGCTCAGAACTTTGCTCACAGGGTTTGGTGGGGTTTAGTTTTGTTTTTTTTTTTTTGTTTTGTTTTGTTTTGTTTTGTTTTTTGCTTTCGCTTTCGCTTTTTGTTTAATTTGGTTTGGTTTGGTTCTTGGTTCTCCTCTTTCTTTTTGTTCATTCCAAGTTCTGAATGACTGGACATCTCAGAGCTACCTTTCTGTCAGGTAGAGCTGTTGCCATTGACTCAACATTCCCCTTGAACTATCCGCACCAAGAAAGCTACCATTAGGCCAGAAGGAAGTTCCCATAATACTCTTCAAAATGTCTTTCTCATGATTTCAACATCCCCTGTATCCCTCTAAAAAGAAAATGACAGCAAACTATATTCGTGTAATATCCAGTTGGTGTTTTGAGCGAATGAGTGACTTACCTTCTGCTTTTCCCATGGAAGGCTGATCGATCAATAAGGCCCAGTTATCACTGAAAAGACAGGCAAAGACATGCGTCAGGCTCTAGCAAGACCAATCTGGGTTGGCACAGAACCAGAAAAGAAAACAGAACCAAGAAGAAGAAGAAGCAAAGTAACCAAGCCAAGCGAGCACAGTGACTCACACGGGTGATTCCGGCACTTGAGAAGCTGAGGCAGCTGCAGAGTGAGACCCTGTCACCAAACAAAGTCAAACAAAGCCACAGATGGAGATGAGAAAGACTACCCAGGAAGACTAAGTAGAAAGAAGAACCAAGGCTGAGGAGATGACTCAGTGGGTAAGATAACTGGGCTGTGCAAGACACAAGAGCCTGAGTTCAGATCCCACCACCCATCTAAGAATCTAGACATGACCATGTGCTCCTGCAACCCCAGTGCTGTGCAGGGCAAAGACAGGAGGATTGTCTAACTGGCTGCAAGGCTAGCTCCAGGTTCAGTGAGAAACTCTTTCCAAGGAATACAGCAGGCAATGATAAAGCAGGACACTTGTCTGACTCCTCTGGCTTCTGCACGCAGGCAGAGCCACCTGCTTCTGTACATAGATATATGCACACATCACACTCACACACAGACACATACATGCACACACACTGACCCAGAGACCCACAAAAAATTTTACAGGAGGGAAGGAAGGACGAGAGGGAAGAAGAAAGGAGGAGGGAATAAACTAGAAGAGGAACCAGAAAGATCCAGTTGCTCCCTCTATATTCAAAGCTCCCAGGTCAGAAAGCAATGTAACCAGACCTGGCGTCCCCACCTTCAAGAGATTCCTTTTCTACTTGTCACTGTCACCAAGAGCTGTCAGGTTACTTAGTTGAATTCTCTTCCTCCCTCCCTCCTGTCTTTGGTCTTGTGTAGCTTCCTGGCTCGTCCCATTGGCAGAACAAGCTTAAAGGATCGGTCAACTAAAACAAGATGAAAATGTGAGAGGAAGCAGTGACTCATGACAGGATGCCTGTTGTTGTATGTTGGGGCAGGGGTCTTAGTCACTGTTCTGTTGCTGTGAAGAGACACCATGCCCCAAGCAACACTTATAAAAAAACAAAACAAAACATTTTACTGGGGGCTGGCGTAGCGTTTCAGCGGTTTAGTCCATTATCATTATGGCAAGGAACACGACAACAGGCGGGCATGGCTAAGACCTACATCCTGATCTATAGGTGATCCTGGGTTTGGCAGAGGAATTTGAACCCTCAAAGCCTAGCCCCAGTGACACACTTCCTCCAATAAGGCCACACCTCCTCATCCTTCTAATCTTTTCAAATATGCCACTTGTTGGTGACTATGCATTCACGAGCCTACGGGGCCATTCTTATTCAAACCACCGTGGTAGAGATATTCATGAGTCTGTTGACTGAGCAGCTATCTTAAGAGAAAGGGACTCAGGAATTTCCCAGTGAGCAGAGGCATGCCACAGTGTTTTCTGGAACAATCTGTCCACCCTACAGGCAATGCAAACAGTATGTCACCTGGACCTAGATGACCTGTCTGAGGGTTCTCTGGGATGGCCCTTCTTCGCCCTGTTACTGAATCTCCCAGTTATTTTCTTACTGAGTGCTGAGAGCATCACTCAACAGCTCTCGGGAGTAGAAAGGGAGTGTTACCCCATGGTCAATGAACAGAAAAGGGAAGCTCGACTCTGGAGGTCCCCAGTCTGCTCTAGGGTGTAGGTGTTTACTAGGCCCTGCACTTTGACAGTACAGTCTTCATGCTCTCATGGGAGAAGGGAGGAGACTTCCAGGAATCAGGGTGCTGCCTCTTTTCTCCCCTGACTTGGTATTATTCAGCTCTGTGACAGCAGGGTGGGTGGATCTGTATCACTATAATGAGATTATAATGAGCTCAGCAGCCTCTGGAGTATCAACATGACCTCCACACCAGACCTCATGGATGCGGAGTTCCTGAGGAACGTGAGTGTTAGCTGAGTAGCCGGCAGTCAGGAGCGTGTGGTAACCAGCATGCTAGCTGCAGTTTGTGGGAGCAAGCAACACAGCTGGCTGGGCGACAGTTTGTGGTCCTTTGAAAGCTCTTATGTGGTGACCTGGGAGCCAAGCTCATCTCACCATCCCTGCTCCAAAGAACGTTCTGGCTTCACAACGGCAGAGGGACTCTTTGTCCTCAAGCCAGGCAGCTTCTTCCTGACCCCATGTCAGATCCCTGGAATCTTGCCCAAGGAACATTTGCACAGTAGACTCCTTGAGAGGAACTTGCCCATGTGTGAACTTTAAAATATGAAATGCATCTCCATTTTGCCTTGCCTACTTTGAATTTTAAATGTCACCTCTAAAAATGCAGAAAGGCACAGGCGATCATTCCGATACAAACAAGCAGGAAGCCAAATCAAATCTCACTTCTTCCCAAGCTCACCCACCGGTCATCCCCTGGCATGCCCTTAGTCTCTGAGGTCTGTCTTCACATAGGTGACCCCACCCCCTCAGGTCTGGTCTCCCAAGCTTCCAAGCCACTAAGGAGTTAGAGGCCACCCCTGTGAATATCCATTTGAGACTGAGCCCCTCAGCCCAAGGCTGTGTGACGCTGTCAGGACAGCAGCCTTCAAAACACATCACTGGGTAGCAAGCTGACTCTCTGAATATCCTGTCAGCTCACTGGAGACAGTTCTACTTTTTCTGTTTGGCTTCCCATGAGGCTTTGTTGTGTGAATTCAAGCCATAGAGAGGAGTATCCAAGGGCAGGTATTCCTGTAGGGCCTGGAGATAAGAACATGGAACACCGCTACCAACTCAGAGCATCAGGGACACCGCAAGCACTGCTTTGGTCAGAACTGAGCCCTCTTCCTTCCTTGGCTGTCCCCAGATCCTTCCCATCACAAGAGCCTGATACTGTCAGGAAGGCGAGCCCCTGTGAGACCCCCACATCCCATATACACAGTGACAATGACCTTGAAGAGGGCCATGGAAGACTTGCAAGCCACAGGCCTTCAGGATCATTGTAGAGTTTTAGTTCCAGGACGAGATCTAGATGCAAGGAAAGGACTGTACTGGGAAGCTCGCTTGCACTGCACTTTCTCTCTCATGCTCTCTCTCTCTCTCTCCCTCCCTCTCTCTCTCTCTCTCTCTCTCTCTCTCTCTCTCTCTCTCTCTCTCTCTCTCTCTCTCTCTGTTCCTCCCTCACTAGTAACAACGGCCAAATTAGGTCAAAACCCTAAGACCCCCATGAAAATACCTACATGCACAAAAACCTGGAAATGTCACTTGGGCCCAGTTGAACCCAGAGCTCTTAGGGCCCCAGGGGGCACCCCACCTCCCAGAAGCACAAACTCATCAGGTGTGTGGGCACCCTGATCTCATCAGCAAGTGTACTTTCCATGACTCAAGAGTTGGCTTCTGTCTGACAGGAAGCAGCTGAGCCAAACAGACTGAATAATGGCCTTCGTGCTCAGAACACCATAATTCACAGCACATGCAAATACCCTGCAGACAGACCATAAGGAAGGACATGTGAGCTCCCAAAGAGACCAAATGTCCTAGAAGAGGAAGCACTACACTGGGTCTGGGACCCTCTGCTCAACACACTACAGGAAGCATTTAGAATTTGAAGTCAGGGTCACTCAGGCAATCTTAATGGAGGCTCTTGTTGCTTGGAGGGTGAGGTAGTCTCTGGCCATGGTCCTAAAGATACCCATGGGCAAATGTCCTAAGTATGCCACAAATCTGAGCTCAGCCATCAGATGAGATGTGGGGTGTCCAGGAAGAAAGGGCCAGTTGAAGACACACTCCTTGGGGAAACAGACTCAACCCCTTCAGAAACTGCCATCCCATGGCAAGTGCCTTGTCCTCACTCAGACACAGGCTCCTGCAGTTGTTGCCTGGTCAGCACTTCTGGGGGCTTCCCAGGGCAGAGACGCATGATCCTATGGGGCATCCTTCCTTAGTTGGGCCATCCTGTGGCTATCCTGACTGCCGAGTTCCCTTCCCAGAACCCAGTGTGGAAAGTTTCCTAGTCAGGAGGTGAGGATATGGTGACGGCCAAGGGAGAGCACACTAGGGATAGCTTTCCAGTGTGTTGTGTTATGTTCATTCCAGAGCCTGCACTAGGGACAGCTTTGCAGTGTGTTGTGTTATGTTCATTCCAGAGCCTGCACTAGGGACAGCTTTCCAGTGTGTTGTGTAGCTTTGCAGTATGTTGTGTTATGTTCATTCCAGAGCCTGCACTAGGGACAGCTTTCCAGTGTGTTGTGTTATGTTCATTCCAGAGCCTGCGCTAGGGACAGCTTTCCAGTGTGTTGTGTTATGTTCATTCCAGAGCCTGCACTTTGAACTACCAGCGACCTATAGCCTGAGGGGAGTTCTGCTCCCCTAGACAATGAGATTCAAAGGCTAGGGTGAAAATCTGTGAGCTCAGAGATTTGGAATAGCAACTGAGTAACTTCCTTTGCTGCCTTCCACACAGCCGGAACTAAAAGAAAAAAAAAAAAAGCACCCATACTAAGCTCCTCCCTGCTACTTCCTGTCAACCAGTTGCTAACCCGGCCTCTCTGAGTCCAGGTTGATTTTATTTAATAAACGCAAATGCAACATATCTTTACACAGTTAACACATGCAGTGAGAACAAATGTAATACATCTTGCCTGGTTTAAAGAAATATTCCACAACATAATGCCTCATTAGGAAATTGTCATCTGGGAGGGACACAGGCTCCATGCATCCTAATCCTTGAGCCCCATGTCTTCTGGAGAGTTGTTCATGTGCCAACCATGTCCACACCTACCCCTCAGACTTTCTGCCCTGCACCAGCTATGGCCCAGAAGCGTGAGGGTTATGAGAACACTGTGGGCACTAGCCCTGGCTGCCCACTGGCCAGCTGTCCCTTCAAAGTCAGAGACTTGACCCTCTTGCCCAAACATATTGGCCAGGACACTGACCCAGGGCCCCAAGGATTTCTGAGCATTTCCATCCCAGACATTCATTCCTCTGTGTTTCCCTACCACGGGGCAGCTATGCTTTCATTTGAACTGTAACCCTGAACCTTGTTCCTCAGTTCTGATACACAGTAGAGTGGGTGAAGGTAGAAAAGGTCCCGAGGCCATACCTACTGTTCATGACAACTCCTCTTTCTCCGTCTGCTCAGGTCAATTCCACTGTCTTAGGGCTGCTGAAACATGATGCAGAATTCCCCAGGGAGTCGTGTAAAAGCATAATGCTAAGGAGTGTGGGGTGTAGGGAGTGGGCTGGGGAGGCTGAGTGTTCTATACCATCTCTGGGGGCAGCAGTGGCACACGCAGTGGAAGCTGGCATCTGCCTGCCCTCTGCCAGGGACGTGGGTAGAAAGAAGGCTCAAGGCAGGTGTGGGCACTGTGGAAGTGGTCCCTCTGGGAGCTGCTCTCAGAGTCGTGGGAAGATGCTCTCAGCTGAGCAGCCCTGGGAAGACACTAATCCCAGGTGAGCTCCTGGGATACTATGCCCTGCACCCTGCATGAGTAGCCATTGAGCAGAGTCCCTCTCAGCCTTACCCCTCCTGAGACACCTGAGAAATCACATAGGGAATCCCGGCCATATCAGTCACTCGAGTCTTTGCTTCCTTTCCAGGATTTGAAGACTGTCCTCTCCCTGCCCCAGTACCCAGGGGAGTTCCTGCACCCCGTGGTGTATGCCTGCACCGCGGTCATGCTCCTGTGCCTCCTTGCCTCGGTCATCACCTATATCCTGCATCAGAGGTAAGGGAGCCCTCCTCACCCTCCCTGGAACAGTGGCCCCTAGGGCACAGTACTGGAGAAAACCCAATCCTTCCATCCTGGGTCTCTGTCTTCTTTTTATTGTTGTGCTAATTTATTTTTATTTTATGTGTGTGAGTGCTTTGCCTACATGTATATATGTGTTCTCTCTCTCCTCTCTCTCTCTCTCTCTCTCTCTCTCTCTCTCTCTCTCTCTCTCTCTCTCTCTCTCTGTGTGTGTGTGTGTGTGTGTGTGTGTGTATGTGTGTGCTTGGTGCCCAAGGAGGCCAATAGAGGGTGCCTGATCCCCCAGAACTGGAGTTAAGAATGGTTATAAGCCACCATGTGGGTGCTGAAAACCAAACCGGAGTCCTCTGAAGAACAGCAAGTGCCCTTAACTGCTGAACCATCTCTGCAGCCCCCACTGAGCCTTCTTAACATCAGCCCCTCTGTTCTGGTAACACTGTGAAATAAGTCCATCCTGAAATGGCTCCAGCATCCTAAGAGGCATGGGCAAGCTTTTGCAGAACCTTGAAGTTCCTCTCTACTGTGCCTTTTTATTTAGGGAGGGCCTTCTAGACAGAGGCCTCCTTCTGAGTTCTTTTCTGGCTGCCTGTCTGGGAATGGGAATGTGTGTGACTGCTGTCTGCCTGAATCCCTAGAAGACGCACTGAGACATAGAAGGAGGGGATCACAGCCACAGCCAAACCCATAACCAAAACTATGAGTGATGCCTAGGTCTGGGTCATAGCCAGTCACAAGCAAAGGCTTGGTATGAGAAGGTCCTGTTGTGGGAGGGGTTTGGATGGGTTCAAAAGTGTTCTTAGTCTGCTTTGGCAGCTCTACCAAGTTACCACAGAGATGATAACAATGGGAGAGGTTTGGATAGGTTCAAAATTGTTTTTAATCTATTTTGGCAGCGCTACCAAGTTACCACAGAGTTGATAACAATGGATAAAATTGTTTTTTCATAGTTCTAGAAATTGTAAGTCAAGAGTGAGGAGGGTACTGAGCTGGTTTAGTGTCTGATGAGAGCCCATATCTTGGTCCACTCTCTTTCTGAGTCCTCCAATGTTATAAAGAGAAAGGCAGCTCCTAGGGGTCTCTTTAATAAGGGCGCTAAATCTTTTCATGAGAACTCTGCCCCAACAACCATTCTCTAATACCAGCATACTGGCAGTTAAGTTTCAACAGGGATTTTGAGAAGCATGCTCAGACCAGAGGAGCTGTAGACTTAGACACGTGCACAGCCATGGTGGGGTCGAGTTATAAGGAGAGCAATACTGGCTCTGCCCTCGCTGGCTAGGCAGAGCTTTAGCCATGCTGGTGACAATAGATATTATCAGAACCAGTCACATAGTCTGGCCCTCTCTGTGCACCAGACATCTGCTCAGAGATGAAGCTGTCCTGGGAATCAAGAACACGGCTTCTCCCTCTGAGATCCTAGATAAGGCAGACTCTGTCAGACAAGCAGAGAGACGGAAACTCTATGCACCAGTGGGGACCTGCTGAGGTGGACAAGGCCCAGTTGTCCATCTTTCCCATGGTCCTGTCCTTTGGATGGGTCGCCTCCAGCCCTACTGAGGTCCTGGTATTCCCACTGTGGACAAGGTGTGGTATTTCCAGGTTCTTCTCTGAACCACTGCTTTTTAATGTGAAATCCCTGTCTCCCACAGTGCCATCCGGATCAGCCGGAAAGGCCGGCACGCGCTCCTCAACTTCTGTTTCCACGCGGCTCTGACCTTCACGGTGTTTGCTGGTGGCATCAATCGCACCAAGCACCCCATCCTCTGCCAAGCGGTGAGTGCTGCCTTCCCTGTGCTAAAACACAAAAGCGTGCATGCCAGCTTTCTTATAAAGTTGGGAGCGAATGTTCATTTATAAATAATACCTTAGTGTTTGTTCAGATGGTGCCCCTGAAGGGGAGAGTGAGGTTTCTTTAGTGGGTCCGTATTCTAATCCCACTCCATCAGAAGCAGGTTGTTTTGCTCAGTACTTGGCCATATGAAACCATTTTATTCTTTACTACATCAATATGTCTGAGGACTTGTGGGCCATATACCTAGACATACACTGTCCAGCAAATGGTGACCTTCACAAGAAAGGGGATAGGATGCCTCTCCTGAAGATCAGTGAGGCAGGACCCAGGGGTGGGCTGCATGAGACCTTCCAGGTGCTAACCTCACGTGGCCAGCAGATCTGCCAGCCATAGGTACCGGTGGTAGCAGAGGCTCCATCCCCACATGAGCCGGGCAGAGCACCCCCGGCTGTTCTCTCTTAGGGAAGGGGGAGCTTTGAAATAGCCAGCGTGGTAAAGACTGTCTCAAATCACAAGTCACATCGTCGTCACTCACGTGACCTGGTTTGACTGGCTTAAACTGGGAAACAGAAATAACCTGTGAGCCCCGACTAAGGTGAGGCTAGGGAGCATCCTCTCCAAATCAAGCCCAGGACTGTCCTGCTGGGTTGTGACTCAGGGTCAAGGAAGAGAGCCCTCCGTGCCTGCAGCAGGGAGTCTGTGTTTGCCCAGTCCCCAGACCTGCTCCACAACTAGGCTCCATGAGTGAGGTCAGGCAGGGACTCGGAGACCAAGAGTGACTTACCAACGACCTTGGTGGTTTCTGTCATTCATCTTCCCTGCACCATGGGTCCTCAGGTATCCCTCACTGTTGCGAATTCAGCCAATAGCTATTGGCCGCTGCAGAAATCACCTCCAGCCAATACCTGAAAACCACAGGACCCACATTAATGACAATAGCCACACTAACTGGTTCCCTCTGCCTTTCCTGTGACCTGTAATCCTACGTGGGTAGCTAGCTGAAAGTGAGGCTTATCCTGTGGATCAGTGGGTTAGCGGCTGTTCCTAGAACGGCCAGGCTAAGAGAACACACCCTCCTAACTACCTGGTTCCCACAGACCCACCTAGCTCGGGCAGGCTCCAACTGAGTCAACCACTGCTACTTTGCTTCCCCACGCCGATGCCATGTGAGACTCAGAGTAGTCTGTGAGCATGACACCTACACCTGAAAGACAACCAATGCTCTAGTCCCCTGGGCATCAAATGTGTGACACATTCAACCCTGGGAAGCCAGGCCACTGCCCAGGCCTGGGTCAGACAAGCGGAAGAAACAGTACCACATGCCTGAATGGAAGGGAGAGAATACAGCTTCCTCCATGGCTGCCTCCGTTAAGCTGGACACAGCCACAGCGAGGGCTAGGAAACTCCACTCGCTCCTGTTGTAAAAGCCTGTCCAGAAGCCATAGACAAGGCAATTGAGTGGGTCGTTATCTTTATGTCTTTACTCTGCCACCAAGTGCTGCACAGCTGGGGCCTGCTGGCCACACTGTCCATTGCAATAATATTGGTGCTTCCATGAGGTCCAGCACTACTGGCCCTAGGCTCAGGCCAGCCCCATGACATTCCGGAAGGTAGGCATCCGTGGCATTCCAGAACTCTAAAGGTGCAGGACCGGAAAGAGAGCTTTGGTCAGTGGGGATAAACCAGCCTGGCATCCTCCCAGCTAAGATCTAAGAGGGTCATGCCCAGGTGAGAAGTCCTTAGTAACAACGCTGGGACTCCAGATGACGGACGGGTCCCTGTGTGCTAGAGCTGGATGGACTGTAGAAAGCAGCCACCTTCTGGTCTCCTGTGGCTTTTCCTGGGGTGACCAGTCTCTATCCGCCCCTCACTTGGCAACACACCTTCCAGGCCCAGGCAGTGTTAGGGATGTGGGACCAATGGAAACACGTCTGCCGGGCTATGTTAGGAGAAGCTGTGGACAACAGACTAAGGAGAGAAAGAAAGAGCCATAGGCAGGTGAGCTTTGGGGGACACAGAACTGCTGCAAGGGCAATGGGGAAGTGGGGGGAACTCAGGTAAAGAAGAGCTAAAGGGTGAGGACCTCAGTTCCCACAAAGCACTCTAGGTGACAATCTCCACCACACCAGGACACTTAATCCCCCACGCCTATAAGCAGAAGTAGGGTTGTCTATTGCTTCTGAGGCCTCCCTGAGCCAGAGGCCAGGCTGGCTTTAATCAGAAGCCTGCTAGGTCAGGAGCTGGACCAGCTCACACAGCACAACTGCTCCCTCACCTGCCAAGAGGGAAATGCCTGAGAAGGAGCAGGCTAAAAGCAAGCTCACTGAGAGCTAGACATGGGCCCACGTAGATTAGCAACCAGGTGACTGAGTACAGGAGTCCCAGCCCCTCCACATCCAAGCTCAGCATCACCACAAAACAGCCAGGAGAAGTGGTCCAGAGCTCTGAATGGCTAGCCAGAACAGACAGTTGTCATAGCAACAGAAAGATGACCGTGAGTCTCATTAAAGTACTAAGTGACATCATAAACAAAGCAGACGGCTGCTGTGAGTCCCACATAATGAATGTGCGTCAGTGCTGGCCCTGGGTCCGGAAGCAAGGGAGGGTGCCCTGCCTGCTTCTTCCTTTCAATAGCACAAGCTGTCTGGAAGCCAGGCCCTTGACCTCCCTGTGTGTTCTGCCTCAAGCTGGTGTTTAAGAGACAGAGCCCGCCCTTTGTACATCTTCTCCCACTCCCTGATCATACAGCCCAGATGAGACTCAGCTTAAGGAAGGATGCAGCCAGGCCTCCTCTCTCTCCCTCCTCCCAGCTGGGCCACCCACCTCAAGGCCCTGGACCAATGTCTCAAGACCAAAGTCGGGAGCCCTTGTGAGGATGAGTCGGATATTTCTGTTTGTATATGACAGTGACAGACACACTACAGACCTTCCTTCAAGCCATGGCTGCCCGCCCTCTTCTGGATGCCCTTACCTTAAATTCTTAAATGGCAGACGGCTCTTGACACTCAGGTCTAGGACCCCCTACTCTCATCCAGGAGGGGTGAGTCCAGTGTGCCTGGGTTGTCCATAAGGCTCAGCTCACCTGGGCAGCAGCAAGACTGAGGGAAGGCTGAACTCATAGGGTATGTTACACTGTACCTATGAAGCCATCTGAAACCATATACAGTTCTTCAATCTTTCTACCCACCCCCACCCCGTCCCAAATCCTCATCAATTATTATAGCATTTACTCATAAGTAAAAACTGAACTCTGGATTTGATAAATCATTATAATGGCGCGATGTTAGCTTTATTCAGGAAATCTCCGTATTCCTTAAACATTTATGTCCTTTCCGATTATAGCAATATTTTACTTGTCATTTCAAAATGTCAGTTGTTACCTCAAAGGTAGCCTTGTTTTATGGAATCAGATGGAGATGAAGCAGTGCAGAATGCATAATTAGCTAGCGTAAAAGTGCTGGATGGGACTGGCTCCAGCGGCTGTTTCCATAGCAATCAGTCCCTCTGACGTGCAAGGGCAGGTTATCGGAGCCTCGTCCCGGAGGCGCCTTTCCTTAAATTCAATGCCATAGTGAATACGTGTTGAGAGTCCTGCTGTACAATTGTGCCTGCCTTCCACTTGGGGACCCTAGAGAGGGGCCAGAGTTCACAGGCAGGTGTGTATACCAGGACCCATACTTAAGGATGGCATAGTTGTTCTGCAGAGGGGGGACCAGTAATGCAAGACCACGAGCTTCCCACAGGTTCACATACACAGCAAGCAGCGGAACAGTTTCAGAGTCTTGGCTGCCCCTGACACACCCCTTACCTGTCCTCCTGTTGGCCTCATTTATTTTTTATTGTCCCTAAAGAGTTTCAGAGTAGCTGTCAGGGTTCAGGACACTTGCAGCACAGAAAGTCTGGGCGGCATGTGCTCAGGCACTCTGCTGTGCGGCGGCACGTGCGCAGGCACTCTGCTGCGCGGCGCTGTGCTGGGGCAGGTGGCTGACATTCTCCCCTCCCAGGTGGGCATTGCTCTGCACTATTCTACGCTTTCTACCATGCTGTGGATCGGAGTGACTGCCAGGAACATCTACAAACAGGTGACCAAGAAGGCCCTGCCATGCCCAGGTGCAGACCAGCCACCGTACCCCAAGCAGCCCTTGCTCAGGTATCCAAGAATGTTCATGGGCCCCTCCACCACCTGAGCCCAAGAAACCCATGACCCTGGACATACTGGTTATGTGTCCTGCAAACCTTCACCAGATTCCAGGCTGGAGATGGTCTGGCCTACAGAAGTGACCTGAGGGTTGGACAGAGCTAGGAGGTGGCACAGTCAATGGGGGAAAGAGTCTGGGGGCAGGAATTGGGAGGCACTGTGATGAATATGGGGACCAGGGGTAACATGGGATAGTAGAGCAAAGTTCTGAAGTTGTACACGGAGACTTCTCGTTTGTGCCTGGCCACCCAGATCCACAATAATCGCACAGAAACTATATTAATTACAACACATTTTGGCCAATAGCTTATGCATATTTCTAGCTAACTCTTACATCTTAAATTAACCCCTCTCTATTATTCTGTGTATTGCCACAAGGCTGTGGCTTACCAGGTAAAGTTCTGTCTGGCGTCTGTTCTTTGGGCTGCTACATGGCATCTCTCTGACTCTGCCTTCTTTCTCCCAGCATTCAGTTTAGTTTTTCCACCTAGCTCTATTCTGCCCTGCCACAGGTCAAAGCAGTTTCTTTATGAATAAAGCACATTCACAGCATACAGAGGGGACTCCTACATCATGAAGTAAGATGGGTTCAGCCATGGGGGTGAGGCTAATACAGGGACAGAGACCCAAGGTAGGCCTGGGGCAAATTGAAGGTCAGGGCACTGACCATAGTATCTCTGGCTGGAGCTTGGCTGGTCTGAGGACTTATGTCCCTAGAAATGCATGGGACACTGAACTGCCCAGTTACTGGTAGAAGGCCCTCCATACTCCTGGAGTGACCACACAAATGACTGGGCATTTGTGACTTTGGTTTGCTTTGGTTTGCTTCTTTGTCTCAGTGACACAAAGACATATGTAGGTATGTACCTTCTGTACACACATAGGAACACACATCCACAGGTACATAGCCCTGTAGATATATGTTATCCATGTATACACGCATGTGCATGCCCTCCAACAGGTTCATACTCTCAGCGGGTTCATATCATGTAGAGGTGCAGGTTCAGAGACTTGAGAAGTGTCTGCCTCGTTCTCTACTCAAGGCCTGCTTCCCTCTGCTGGCTTCTGACCCGGCCTGGTGCTGGTAAGGGTTGCACCTGACCCTTCTCAGAGAAACCAGAGGCTAAGAAGGAAGGAGGGAGTCTTTTGTCTCAGACCCCACAATGGGCCTTCTGATCCTGGATCTTCATTGTTAACTTTACTGAATGGAGGCATGTTTGGGACCAGAAGACTGACATTTCCAGAGATGACTGATACACCATGCAGTAGATGACAAGGAAAGGCCCACAGTGAATGTGGGCAGTGGCACCCAATTAGACGGGGGCCCAAATGGAGCTCAATGAGAAAAAGAGGGCACCAGCCACACTTCCTCAGAGGGTACATTTATTTTGGCTGCCATGGCCCATGGACACCAGACTCCATCTTCTTCAGCCTTTGAATGTAATCACAGCCGTGACTCTGCAGGGGGCTTCTAGGTTTTCAGCCTCAGATGAGGGCATCTCTGGTCCCTCTTATTCTAAAGCTTCCTGCCCCTTGAGCTAAGCAGCTAGGGGCTCCTCTGTCTCTCTAGCAGGCAGACAGCCATTGTTGCTAGACCCTATCATGTGAGTCAGTGTAACAAATCTTTTTGTATTCTTATCAAATACAATAATTTTAAATATATACATAAAAGCATGCATCCTATTGGTTCTGTTACTCTAGAGAACACTGGCTGGTGCATCCTCCATCTCTGGATCAGAGGTCTCTAACATGCCTTCCTTGATCCATTATCCCACTCAGGTGTCTCTTCCAGGGACACTACAATGGACATCTCTCTGAATTTGCATCCTGCCCTGGTCCCCAAACTCATAAGTGCATAGCAACATTCACTGAAATTGGTTCTAGAGTCCCAAGAACTGCAAAGTCCCAGGAAAGGACCCCCAAAGTGCCCACCAGGTGTACGTCCTGCTTAACTGACTTCTGGACAGAACACCCGTACCCCTTCTTACTGGACCCTGGGCCACCACCAGCAGAACAGTCAAATCCCATGGCTACAGCCAGTGTGCTCTGTCTCCCACAAGCAAAGGCTATGCCAGCATAGCCCACAGGTTTCCAAGATGAGGTACCAAGAGAGCTGCCCACAAGGGCTTCCAGGAGAGCCCAGGACACACTGTTGGAACTTTTCACATTTCTAGCAACTTTCCTGTCCTTGAGGTGGCGCTGCAATCTCGGTATTCTAAATACACTCCCTGATCAACTTGGTGGAGACACTCCCACCTCAGGGAGACTCTAAAGGAAACTCCAGCCTAGAAGATGCATAGGACTTAGGCAATGAGTCCTGTCTGTATGAGTGCTGGGTACGATCCAGACTGTGTCATTGGGTGACAGAGTGAGGACTGAGGGTTCTGACTCCTTAGAGCCCCCATATGTGTGTTAGTGCCATTTCAAGGAGAGGGAGGGATCCACAGAGTTCTAGAAGAGAGCAGCTGAGCGGGCCTCATTGCCAAGGTTGACCCAAAATTTGCTCTTCGACTGTGATTGACGTTGGTAGTTTCCATGACAACAAAAAAGTCTAGACTCTCAGTGGGGATTCTGTGACTTTAGATTGTGATTCACCTGGTCTCATCTCCCCTCACTCTCTAGATGTGCACATGACCACGCATGTGCACTTGCTCGTGTGTGTGTGTGTATGTGTGTGTGTGTGTGTGTGTGTGCGCGCGTGCACACACACATATACAAGATTAAGGGGCACACTGGGAAACCTGTGGCCAGCCAATCTCTCAGAGAATGGCCGTTGGGTAGGTGGAGAAGCAGCAACCCAGGTCTCTTCCTCAACAATGGGGTGCCTTGAAGAAGGCGTAACCAGCTCTGCTGCCAATCAATAGGGTCCTGACTGGGGCCAGGCAGGTGGATGCTCAGTCATGGAGCATGTGTCCCAGAGGCAAGCCATGGAAGACCAAAACCCCACGAAGAAACAGGCCAGGCGCTCACACAAGCTCCTAGCTCTGACCTTGGACAGTCCATCAGATCTTTTCAGTTCAGCCTGCAGTGAGGAATGGTGTGACCTGCAGACCATGTAAGGAAGCACTGCCACGGTCACAGGAGGGACTGAGGTTTCGATGCCACAGACACAGCCACCTTTCCGTCTATGACAATCTTCTACTTCCCCCAGAATCCCCTGTAGTTTACAACACAGAAGCCTTGGGCCTCCTTGTTTACATCTTTTTTCTTAAGTACATTTTTCCTTTTAAATGTTACTATAACTAGGTGTGGTAGCTCATGCCTGTACTACCAGAACTCAGGGGGCTAAAGCCTGAATTATCAAAAGTTCAAGACCAGCTTGAGATACGTAGTGCATTCCAAACCAGCAGGGATGACAGGGTGAGACCTTATCTCAAAAAACAAAAATTAAAAAAGTTACTATGGATTAAGATTTTCTTAATTTTCACTTCTAATCGCTCTGTGCTTGCCTATGGAGATACAACGGGATTTGTGTGCAGATCTTGTTCCTGTAGCTCTGATGATGAGTTCTCTTATCAGCTTCAAAGGTTTTTTGGGTTAGGTCCTAGGAGTTGTGTGTATGTAATGATTGTGTCATTGGTGCCTAACAACAAAGTTGCTTCTCCCGTGCCAGCCTGAGCTGTTCCTTTTCTCCTGTCTGGATAACTCTTCTGCCTATGACTCCAGGCCAGCACTGGCCTTTTCCTCCTTTCAGTGGAGCACACGTTTGCCAAGTTTGTCGAGCATTCTAAAGAGGCGGCCTTTGGTGTGGCCACCGTTTCCATTTTGCTTTCTGTTCTGTCATCACTGCTCTGTCCTTTCTTCTGTGAACAGGTTTGTTTTGCCCCTCCTCCTAGTTCCTAACCATGTGAAATTGGGGGATTAATCTTTCATTAAAATGGCTCTGTCATAGCTGTAGGGTTTTTGTGTGTGTGTGTGTGTGTGTGTGTGTGTGGCTTTGCCAGGTCCCCAAGTCCAAGTCATAGTGTGTGGTTGTTCATTTATCTCCAAATCATTTCTGGTTTTCCTCAGGATTCCTTCCTTGGTCTCTGGTTACTTAAGAGGATGCACTTTTATTTTCACAGATTGTTAGATATTAGGAAATGGGGGAAATTGTCTGAAAACTTGTGGAGACTTTTCTTTTAGTGATGATTGGAATGAAGAAATTCCTGGCTTGGTCACAGGTACTGGTGACGTTTTAGCTGCTCAGACTCTGTGAAGAGATCTTTGCTATGACCAGAGATGAGTCTCACTCCTTTATCATGTTCAGAAAATCCTATGGGTGCCCAGTGGCTCTACAGCCAGGGAAGGGGCAAAACCGGGCTGAGAGTAGATGTCACATCTCTTCCCTCCCAGCTAAGTCTAGGCTGTGCCCAGACTAGCCACTTCCTGCTCTGTTGAAGTGGAAAGGGGAGAGTGGGGAGTGGAGCTATGTCGTGTGTTCAGTGGGGACTACAGCCTCTAGAAGAACCAGGCGTTGAGGACCCTGATCAGAACTCATCCAGGCATCATGCAGGAGGCCCAGAGCCTTGATGGGGGCCTCTGGCACAAACACAACTAGAGACTGACTGCAGATTACATTCCTTCCTTAGTCCTATCTCAAGCCTTGGTGGGTTAAGAAACCATCAATAACAAAGAGAAACATCAGGGAAGCCCAGGAGCACAGAGTCTTGGGGAAAAGTCTTCGGACCTTGCTAGGGAACTGGATGGGCCTCTGACAAGGACAATCTGGCTTTGCCATTGAGGAGAGGGTGACCTTAAACTGGCCTAGCACAGGGGCAGAATGAGGCAGACATGAAGAGAGGTTATGCAGGGAGAAGGGAAGTGAGGGGGAGAGAGGGAAGCCTGAGAAAAAAGCTGAGTTGCCTGGTTGAGGGGCACAGCAGGATTGGCTGCACTTCCAGCCGTCTATGCAGGGCCTCTACAGATCTGGAGAAACCCAACATAGCCAAACGTTCTATCTAACCACATAGCTCAAATGGAATTCCATGCGCAGGCCTTCCCACAATCTACTTTGAAGTCTCCCCTTGTGGAACCAAGACTCCCCACAATGTTCATATGGGACCAGAAATCCATCCCCCAGCGTCCACGTCCTCCAAAGGTGTCCAAGACCTTTCCTCCGTCAGTATTTTTTTTAAATATTTATTTATTTATTATGTATACAATATTCTGTCTGTGTGTGTGCCTGCAGGCCAGAAGAGGGTACCAAACCCCATTACAGATGGTTGTGAGCCACCATGTGGTTGCTGGGAATTGAACTCAGGACCTTTGGAAGAGCAGGCAATGCTCTTAACCTCTGAGCCATCTCTCCAGCCCCCTCCCCCGTCAGTATTTATATGGAAACAGAAACTCACCCACAATGGTTACATGAGACCAGGATCTCCCCATATATCTATGTTGACCCAGACCCTCCTTCTCCGTATTCACATAGGAACAGAACTGTATCCTTGTGTCTCCATACAACTATGACCTACCCCTGAATCCATCTGGACCCATGATCTCCCCTCCAATGTACACACACACACACACACACACACACACACACACATATATATCAGGACTTCTACCTATGTTCACATTGACCCAGGATCTCCTCTCCAATCTCCACATAGGACTAGGACCCCTCCCTACAGTGTTCACACAGGGCTAATATCTACACCTTGCTGTGCCCATATGAAACCAGGACCTATTCTCTTCAGTTCCAGATAGGATCAAGATCTTTCTCCCCAGTGTACACAAGGGACTAGGACCTCTCCCTAGTATCCACACTGGATCAGGATTTTCCCAGTACCATGAAGGTTCAAGGACTGGGACCTCTATTTAGCGTCCACACAGGACCAGGATCTCTCTCACACTCACTTTTGAAGAACAAACACGCGTGCACACACACACACAGACACACACACACACACCTCACGTGGGACTAGTACATTACCCTGTATCCAGCACCCCTGGGAGCAACACCAACCCCTCCATTCCACATGGGAGCAGGACATTCCCCTCCTCCTTTCCCAGCATCCACCTGGGACCAGGCAAGGACTACCTTTCTTCTTCATTTATTAGAGTCTGGCCTCAAGTCCTGCTCATAAATATTGACCCTCAGAGTGGTCACTCATCAGGGTCTACTGTAATTTGTTGACTTCTCCTGGAGTAAATCTCCTCCGGTCTGAGCTGGATACTTCAAAGGAATGCCATGCATGAATTATCCTTGTGAGGTATGAGTGACCAGTAGGGTCCATCATCATTGTGAGTCTTCAAAGCCCTACAGTCACATGTAATCAAGAGCAAGCCAGAACTCAGGACTCCAAAGCAGTCATCATTATGAAATGGTACCTAATCATAGAAGGACACAGGACAGAGCCTACAAGTGCAGAAGACATTAAGTAGGATCAATGAGAACCAGGAGCAGGTGTCTGTTGTGTAACTTTTCCAGGGAGGATATTAAAGATCTCTTCGTCACAGGTAGGACACCAACAGACCAAAGGAAGAATTCCACAGAGGCCTAGCCTAGGGAATCAGTAAGCTTACTGTGGTTATTGGAGAATCAGAGGTGATGATTTACAGAAGGTCATAGAAGGTTATTTACAGAAACACGGGTGACACAAAGGCAAGCGTTGTCACCAAAGCCCACCCAAGAATAAGTGGGGACTCAGAAGAGAGAGTTTCTATCTCTAGTGCACCCGGAACAACCAGAAGTTAGCACAGCCCATTGGAGTCTTCCCAGAAATGGTTACTGTTTATATAACCTGTGAATCTTGTAAGTCGCGGGAACTTCCTGAGCCTGGTTTGCTTACTGAGTCTTAGGACCCTTCCTCCAACCTCCACTAGGAAATGTTTCAATTCAGAGAACATAGCTAGCAATAGTCTCCTAGATTTTCCTGGGGTCCATGGCCCACTCCTTCCTCCAGCCGTGAAGTGTGTTGTGTCTTCATCTAGAAAAGCTGGCTCAAGGCTGCACTCAGAGTTCTTTCTGGGTCTGGTGTCTGAACAGAACCTTGAGGCCCTGACCCTTAAGGGGTACACTGCTGCCAGGCACACATTTGAGGCCCCTGACCCTTATGGGGTACATTGCTGCCTGGTACACACTGTGTTACTCCATTAACAGCCTTGTGAGGCCGGTTCTGCAAACTCAGCGCTGGGCACAAAATGGCCCTATGTAGACCACACTAGGAGCCAGGCTCCAGCTAAGGGCCGGCTAGCCGAGCTACCCTCCTAGAACATCAGGAGGCTAGCATATGTCCTCCAGTGAAGACTGGCAGCCCTCCCTATCTCTGCCTACATTACACACAGGGCCTTCGCTCCCCTAGGAAGCTTCTGCAAACGTTTGTCTCTAAAAATACAATGCGAACAGCAAAGCCGAAAGAGATTGGGTGAGAAGTATGCAAACAAACAAGTGTGGGTACTGTCCTTGGGGTCACGCATCCTACACAAAGTAGGGGTACAGTAAGCCCCCCACTTCTGAAGAGTCAACACACTTAGGGCTTTACATTAGATCTTCACAGGACTTCCTATGCCCCTAAAGTCTCGTAACCCTAGTCACCCGACTGGCCTGTCACGTCCCTGTTTAACTAGCAGTCTGAATAGCACAGGACAGAACCCGAGATCACAATCCCGACACACAGTCACTGTGTCAGGTTAGATCTGTACCACAGGGGGACGGTGGCTGACACCAGGCCTGCTGCCCACCTCTCGGCCAACCCTGATGCTCTGCCCTCATTCAGAGATGGTGTCTGTGGACACATCTTGCCGCATTTTTTCCACCCTCCATCAGCCTGAGGGAAGCCACTTCTGAGGCCCATAGAGTTTCTTGGGGTGGTTTATAGATGCTCAGGGACTAGTTTCCAGTTAGCTACATGTGACTACATCCTAACTGACTGGTCTATTCTGCTCCCTTATGGTGGCATCTCCCACAGTATGCCCATTGCATAGGCCCACCAGTGGGATTTCTGTTTGGAAGACAACTCAGCAGCCCCAAGAAGACTGTAGTCAACTCCAAGAGCCAGCTTTGGGAAATGACCGTTTGTTTCCTCCCACACAATGAGGACAATTCTGCTAAAGCCCCAAAGGACAGGCATGAGAGTAGAATCGTTCCCTAGGACCCTCATCCAGGAACCCCTTTATGGGCAACACTGGCAAATTCCGAAACCTACCATGGGTCTCTGACATTCTCGTGTCTAAGCACCAGTCACGCCTGATCTGCACACGGAACGCAGGACCCTGGGGTCTTCAAGAGAACTGTGTGGCAGTGAGCTGTGAGATCTTGCAGGCAGACAGCTGCCAGGCAGGAGACGTAGTGTAGAGTGCCAAGTATAGGTACCAAGTGTAGTAGAGGACGCCAAGATTCAGAGCTAGAGAACTTAGACTCTCTCACAAAGGGAGCAGCGTCTAGAGCCTGCCCTGGGGCTATGAGCACCCGATAAAGCATTTCTCTGCCACCGCTCCTCACAGGTCTTTGCGTGCCAAGCCGGAAAAGGCCTTAGAGTTAATTTCCTGGCCCAAATTTCCAAATGAGGAAACTGAGGTTAGAGTGGCCTGGAAGGCTGTGCACAGCCACGGCTGGGCTTCCAGGATCCTGGGCCCCACATTCTCTCTCTCTCTCTCTCTCTCTCTCTCTCTCACACACACACACACACACACACACACACACACGCAGACTCTGGCCATACTGTGTCTCCTCACGCAGATAGCCCAAGGGCCACAGTATTGACCTACTCTCATTGTCTTCAAATGGGCAGGAGGACCAGAAAGAGCTATCTGGTGCTTCCAGGAGCCCACTCACCATCTCCATGAGAGCTTGCTCAGTCTCCCCCCTGGGGACACAGAGGATCTCAGAACCTTGGTGGACAGGTCAAGTCATGGCAAGTACCCATATCTAGAAGCAATCCTTGAGTCCACACATGGAAAATACATCCTCGAGCAGACTTGACCCAACAATATAAGCTCTCCTCATATAAAAACGATCCCCTAGCCCAACCTGTAGGAAGTCCTAGGGAATGGCGTCTTAACATTTTGGTAGGTCTCATTATGATAAGATGTCACAATGTCATTGGCAGGTGACATCTGGTCTCACTCCACCCCTGATCTCCATGTCTTTGTCTCCACCTGTCCTCTCCTTGCCTAAAGCAGCTCCCTCCACCATCACTGGTTTGTCGGCTCCACCTGGGGGTGCATGGGAACGTGAGTCAGCCTTCGTATGCAAGTGGGTGGGATAGGATCAGCACCTTAGTTCAAACTCCCTCTCTGAGTTCTTGTCAAGTAGAAATCCCTCCCAGCATCTGTCCATGAATCCTGTGTCCTGGGGACATGAAGGTCCCAGAGGACAGAGCCAAACTGTCGTCATTTCTTTCCCAATAGCTGTGATAAAATGCCCTGACTACCCTTGGAGAAGAAGGGTTGTTATGACTCCCTGTTTCAGACCAGTCCTTCGCTGTGGGAAAGGCACAGCAGCAGAAGCTGGAGACCGCTGGCCGCATTGCATCCAGAGTTAGAAAGCAGAGAGCGAGGGATGCTTGTGCCGGGCTTCCCCTTTCCTTTCGACTCTGTCCAAGGCCTGAGCCATGAGAAAGGGCTCCACCCACATTCAGCTTCAATTAACCCAATTAAGAAAATTCCTTGCCGGGACCAGAGAGGTGGTTCATTAGTTAAGGGCACTGGTTAGTTCAATTCCCAGTGGCCCGCATGATGGCTAACAACCATCTATAATTCCAGTCCCAAGGAGTCTAGCGCCCTCTTCTGGCCTCTGAGGGAGCACTGCATGTATGTGATTCACAGACATCCACGTAGATAAAACACCCATACACATAAGGTAAAAACAAAGGGACTTTTCTAAAATGAAAGGAAAATCTCTCACAGGCATTCCTAAGGGGCAACCTGATCCAGGCTGCCTTCAGCCCCCCATAGCCGCCACAGTCACAGCACTGGGCTACATCCCAGGCATGGGCCTGCCTCTTGCTCACATCCCCAGCTCATCTGCTAGCTGATATCCCAGCGTATTTGTGAACTGGGATGCTGCCTCTTACAAGTACGCAACCAATGAGTACACACGAGTTTTAGTATATAAATATGTATGTGTCGAAGCTGTATGCGTATACATAAACATATATTATATATACACATATGTGGACCTGTGTTTGTATGACATATGCATGTCAAGTGTGCACTGTGTGCCATTCGTGTCAGTGGTAGGCTCATGTTGAACAGAGAGTGTGGCTGAGTCTGAGCCTATTCCATAGTTTCTCGGGATTCCAGTAATAAATTTATTCCAACAGGTGCACCATTTCCAACCGGCAGTGAGGTGACTGGAAAGGGCGGGAACACGGGCTGTCTTGTTAGAGTTTCTATGGCTGTCATAGCACACCATGACCAAAAGTAGCCTGGGGAGGAAAGGGTTTCAGCTTACAGCTTGTAGCCTATGGTTGGGGAAGTCAGGGCAGACACTCAATACATGGAATCTGGAAGCAGGAACTGGGGCAGAGGCCCTGGAGGAGGGCTGCTTACTGGCTTCTTCCTCATGGCTTGCTCAGCCTGCTTTCTCTATAGCACCCTGGACCACAAGCCAGGGTTGGCACTGCCCATAGTGAGCTACTCCTACCCCCATCAATCAGCAATCAGGAAAATGCACCGCAGGCTTGCCCACAAGCCAGTCTAATGGGGACACTCTCAACTGAGGTTCCTTCCAGAATGACTCCAGCTTGTGCCGAGTTGACAGAAGTATCACCGAACGCACCACTGCCTAGGTTCTTCTCCTTCTTCTTTTTCTCCCAAGCATACAAAGGAGCTCTTACAGAGATGAGTGCAGCCCAGGGCTGTGCGGTCTGCAGCTGTGAGGAGCTGTCATGCCTGTCTAGCCCCGAGTCCCACTGGCCTGATTTTAGAATGCCCCATTGTCTGTGGTTTGCCACCCAAGTTTGCATACCCTGAACCTGAGCTGGGAACCCTGGGATCATTTCGCTGTTTTGTTTTTACCATGGTTTTCTCTTGCACGCTGTTCTTTAGGATCCATTACGTAACTGTCCACAACACGGCTCACCATTGGGTCTCACTGTGCAAGACAGATCTGTATGGTGCTGTGGTTGGTCCACTGCCCCCCACATGCTCAGGCTTCCTGGTCCCACCTCCCTATCCATGACCATGAACTGTTACATCTGGAGGCCAGCCTTCTGAGGCTCTACCCTTCTTCTGTTGATATACTGGGATCTGATTAGGGCTTCATTGAGACTCTGCTTCCTCCTTCCATTCTGGAAGCTGTCACTAGGAAAGGAGATGGTCTGACCCCCCCCCCCCCCCCCCCCGCCAGCTAGATAATTCAAGCTGCACCTGCCCTATGTCTGGTGGGCTGATGATTCCAAAGAAGTCCAGAGTCAGAAGGGGCCCTGGGGCCAAGGCTGAAACATTCAAGATAGACAGATGCCTCCCTACACAGGGAAACTCCACATATCAAAAAGTGGTACTAGCAGGCCACCATATAAGAGAAGGTTCCAGAAGAGATTGCACCTGGAGCCTCCTCATAGCAAGCCAGGAATCAGACCCCAGTGAAGAGAACGTGACTCATGAGCTCTCCTGGCAGTCAGGACAGGTGGGTACCCAGGAAGAGGACAAGACAGGCACTGGTGCAAAGGTCCAAGGCCCAGACAGCTGACATTGAGTAAGGGAGGTCTCCACAGTAGTCCAGCGTCTACCCAGGTGATGGATGCAAAGGCAAGGAAAGCCATGGCCTGGGCCAAAAGGCACTTGCAGTGGGGCTCTGACGCCCTCTGCTGGACAAATCTGGTACTGCAGGCAAGCCAGGAAAGAAGTAAAAGATTGAAGTTGTGGCTGTGATATGTGAGGGCTTGGAGTTGGAACTCTGCAGGGGAGGAGCAACCTTCCAAGCCAGCAACTGTGAATAGCGCCACCCCTCTGAGCAGATCATGGGGACACAGGAAGAGCCAGTTTCCCAGGATAAGTTCTACAGGCACTCAAAATCAGTGGTGGACAGTACTGAGTGGCCCTGGTGCAAACCAAAGAAGAGTTATCTCCAAGTAATAACTGGGACTCTGGGGCACTATCTCTCTCCGGCTCCTCTGGGTGTGTGTCTGCAAAGGAAACCATAAGTTGGTCTCAAATAGAGCAAACGTATCGTTCCTGTGGCATATTGCTGCCAGGAGTCTACAATATCAAGGAGTACCTTGCAGCTGGAACCTATAGACAACATGGGTAATGGGACTGCCTTCTCATTCTAAATGGGCTCCAGTTTCCATGTTCAGAACCAGGGCTTTCTGTGCCCCACCAGCCATAGAAAGAGCAGAGAGTCCCTGTGTGTAGCATCAGGTTCGCTGGCTCCAGATAGCCAGGCACTAACTGGCCTCCAGTACCCAGCAGCAAGCTCTGGACAGAACCTGTTTTGAGTGGATCTCCACGCACAGTTCACTCAGGAGTTTTCCCACTGCTCTTTCAAACAAGGGTCTCCTGCAGCATCAAGTTGCCCACTAATATGAACCATTACATAGTGTGAAGCCTCCAACATGTTAGGAGTCCCTCGTGGTCTGGTCATCCTCTCCTTGGCTTTCTGAGATTATTGTCGGGTCCAGCCAACTTGTTCATGTATGCCTGAAAAGGGGAGTGAGGCTTGAAAAAGAAATAGACAAGAGACAGAAGATAGAGCCGGGAGGGCTTCCAGTGAACACTGTAACAGCCTCAGGTTTATTATTCATAGTCCTATACACCCCAATCAGAAGGGGAGGGCAAAAGCCTTCCTTCCCATGATATAAGAGACAATCAAGTGTAATTACCTCCCCACATCTCAGAACACCTAGTGACCACGCCCTAAGTCAAACATCCTGTTGTCTGGTCTTTGAGTAGCAAGACATCCAGTAGCCACACCTTTGGCCAAGCGTCCTGTTATTTATCCTTGAGAAGCAAGAAAAGGTTTGAACTCTGACCTTTAGTCAAGATGGAGTGGATTCAAAACCATGGGCTCCCACAGATTATAATCTGGAAGTTTTTGTGTATTTCCCTCCACATCAAGCCAGAACAATGTCCCAGCTTTTGGCCTTGCTTTGACCCCTCATTTGGCTGGTGGCCGGACTCACTCTGTGACAGCATCACACAAATTAGGCCGCTTCCTGGCAAACCATCTTCCCTAGCCCTGACGTTCTAGCGTGGTGCAGACCCACATTTAGCCACAGAGAAAGCCTTCGTAGCCACACCCGCTGCATAGCCCCAGTGGCAAGTCTGCACAGATGACTAATTTGACTAAGGCGTGTGAGAGTCCTGTGATAACAGACCCAGCACCCACCCGCCAGCAGCCCCGGCGTGGAGGCACTGTCTCACTCTGGGGTCAGTGAGGCCATCTCTGTCTCTGCAGACAGAACAGTGGTATGGCTGCACAGATTCTCCAGTGGGGCATGGGAAGGCCGTAGAGGTGGAGACTTGGCATGGGTGAGGCAAAGCGGCTGGGGAACAGCCAGGACAAGTACTCGTAGAAGATCTGGGAAGGGTCAGGGGCCAAGCCTTGAGGGGCTACAGACTTCTTAGGGATGCTGCTCAGGGGCCTCTGAGGTCCTCGTCATTAGGCTGAAAACACCACCTTACCGTTTAGGGTTCCCTGTTTCCTAAGAAAAATCCCGACACTTTTTGATCAAGTCTCTCTCTCTCTCTCTCTCTCTCTCTCTCTCTCTCTCTCTCTCTCTCTCTCTCTCTCTCTCTCTCTCTCTCTCATACACACACACACACACACACACACACACACACACACACCTTCTTCCCAAGAAGAGCAGGGCCTTTGTGAGAAGACATTGGCTATTCTGTCTCTAAGCGATAGGGCTAAGCCCGCCCTGTGCAGGTCAGGGGCAGAAGGCGTACGGAGAGAAAGAGGCCCAGGTGTCCCACTGATCTCCCGTCTCCCTGGGAGCCACACGAAGCTAAAACACCTGAAGCTTTAAGTGTTACTGACCAGGAAGCCAGGCACTCCCCAAGTGGGATAGCATGGTTAGTGTTGCCTGTGTCTGGTGACAACTCTTTCAAGAGATAGGACTTAAGCAAGGTATGGAGGGTACCCTAGGGGCCTGGGAGGGGGAAAACCCCCATGAGAGGGAAACAAAGGCCAGAGTCAGAGCCAGATGGGACCCCCAGCCCAGAATAAGTCTGTGGAACTGAGTCTAGCCTGGACTAGTGGCTAGAGGAACCGAGTCTAACCTGGACTAGTGGCTAGAGGAACTGAGTCCAGCCTGGACTAGTGACTAGAGGAACTGAGTCTAGCCTGGACTAGTGGCTAGAGGAATTGAATCTAGCCTGGACTAGTGACTAGAGGAACCGAGTCTAGCCTGGACTAGTGACTAGAGGAACCGAGTCTAGCCTGGACTAGTGGCTAGAGGAACCGAATCTAGCCTGGACTAGTGACTAGAGGAACCGAGTCTAGCCTGGACTAGTGACTAGAGGAACCGAGTCTAGCCTGGACTAGTGACTAGAAGAGCTGAGTTTTTCTAGATATACCTTCTGACTGCAGAGACCATGTGGACTCTGGTAGGTTCCCTAAACTGCAAAGCCTCAGAGATTTTGATGGGTTCAGAGATGGGACAGGACTAAGTCAGCCCACCTGCTGCAACTCATACCAGGGTTCAGCGGGAGATCAGTTAGCCCTATTCTGATCAAATTCCCACCTAGTCCCGTGTAGCTCCCTCCCAAGGTACCAGCCGGATACGGCTTCAGATGAGCTGCTGTGAGAGAGGAGCGCCTGATGTCTAGTGGTCTTCTACTTTGCTTTTGATTGCTGTGATAAAACACTAACCAAAGCTGGCTTGCGATGGCGCACACCTTTAATCCCAGCGTTGGGAGGCAGAGGTAGGGGGGTTCTCTGAGTTTGAGGTTAGCCTGGTCTACAAAGCAAGTTCCAGGGCAATCAGAGATACACAAAGAAATCCTGTCTGGAGAAGGGGGGGGGGGGTGGGACACTCATCAAAAACAGTTCAGAGGAGGAAAGGGTGTATTTGGCTTATAGGTTACAGTCTATCATCAAGAGAAACTAAGGCATCACCTGGGGGCGAGAAATGAAGCAGAGACCACCGAAGAGCTGCTTACTGACTTGCTCAGTCTGAGTAACATCCACCATTCTTACGCTTTCCAGGCCCACCTGCCTAGACACGACATCGCACCCAGTGCTCTGAGCCCTCCTCAATTAGCGATTTAAAAAAAAACATGCCTCTGACCAGGTGCAGCAGACCTTTAATCCCAGCACTCAGAAGGTTGAAGCCCGCAGAGTTTTGTGAGTTCAAGGCTAGGCAGACCTGCAGGGTTAGTTTCAGGCCAGCCAGAGAAATCCTGTCTCAAAGCAAACAAACAAACAAGCCTCAAGGACATAGCCACAGGCCAATCTGATCAAAGCAAATCTTCAGCCGAGGTTTCCTCTTCCTGTTGACTCCAGGTTTGTGTTAGATTGAGGGCTGATTGCTAACTAAGGCTCTTAGGGAATTCCACTGCAGAGGCATTTCCTGCTAGGACTGTGGCCTTCTTCCACCTCCTCCCAACAGCTCCTGAGAGCCTGCACGAGTGTACAAAGCTGAAAGTCAGCTGCCCCATCCTATCTCACCCCAGCTGGGCTACCCTGCACTGTCCAGTCATCCTTCAGAGGCTGTTGCCCTCCCCCTGTGCATCCATCCGCTCTCTATAGACCATCCTCCCTCTATCCATTCCACCCTCCTTCCACGTCTAGCTACACTCCCTAGCAACCCAGCCCCTCCGCGTCCCCCACACACCTGTCTATCCATTGTCTGCCTTATTTCTGTGCTCTTCCAACTGTGCACAGACCTCGCCTGTACAACTGTCCGGCAGTGTCTGCTTTCAGACTTCCCCACTGTGTAGTTAGTAGCACTCACACATGCTCAGTGACCTGAAGCAGGTGCAGGCAAAAAAATTTGACCATCCACCTAGGTAGCCATCAGAGCCCAATCTATGAAGACTAAGTTTACAGGAGGCTATGCCCACCATGGTAAACCATGAGTGTATTCAAGGAGGAGGCAACCAAGAGAAGGAAGGGGGTAGTATCTATGGGGTATAATAAATGACCTTCAGCCATCAGTCCACAGGGGATTGCTGCCTGAGTCTGAGGGACCTCTGGGGACATCCCCACCAGAGTGTGTTCTCCTGGAGGCGGGTGACAAGCTATGCTTCTAGTGGTCTGCTGTGGTGGCTGTTCACATCAGGCACACGGTGAGCCCTTCTTAGTCACCCGTCACTTTATGATTTACCTACTCGCTCCTTTGTACTCGTTCTGCTTCGGGTTTGACAACTTTCACAGCCAAGTCCCGAAAGTGATCTCATGTCTGGCCCTAGGCATCTCTATGGGCAGATGTCTCCTTCACACACTGACTCTACCTGGTTGGGTCCCTGTAAGGAATAAGACCACTCCAGGATGGAATGCAGCTTTGTGGTAGAACACGTGATAGCATGCACGCTACCATCACAGCACCACAAAGAAAAAGGAAAGCAAAAGAAACCCACTGCAGGGGGCAGCCTTTGGAATCAGACATGCTTGGCTCAGAATGTTTTATATTCACATCCCATAGGGACAGATACACAAATCCAGCTTGTCAGGAATTTGGGAGGATCAGGGAGTCTTCTGGGTCCTTCAGATGAACCTGAATAGTCTAATCATTTACACACCCAGATAATTCTAGAATCAATTTTTCAACTTTTTTTTTTTTTTTTTTTTTTTTTTGGTTTTTCTAGACAGGGTTTCTCTGTGTAGCCCTGGCTGCCCTGGAATTTGCTCTGTAGACCAGGCTAGCCTCAAACTCACAGATATTCACCTGCCTCTGCCTCTTGAGTACTAGGATTAAAGGCACTTTTTCCATTTTTTTTTTCAACTTTTCACTTTTACAAGAAGAAAATCTTCTGGGGCTGTGACTGGGACGCATTTATGCCATTTAATGGCATCTCTATTTTATTTCTCAGCGGCCTCTGTTTTCACTCAAATATAAAAAAATGTGTCTGTGTGAACCCTGCATCATCGTAAACGTACGCACGTCCTGTAGACCCTGCAGGATTTCTCATGCAGACCATCTCATCATCTACAAACAGAGACGTCGCTCTTCAGCCTCATCGGGTGCTAGTTGTTCCCAGGTGACTTTTAAAGATGGAAAAGCTGCCTTCTTCTGGGATTGGCTGAGTGTAGGAATGAATACATGCTATTTCCACTGAATGCTTTCCCAGAATCCAGAGAATGAACTCACCATGTTGTCCACCTGCTGATAAGTCGAACTACTTTGTTACTGTGCATGAACAATAACCCAGCCCAGAGTTTTGAGATCGGTCTTACTTCCATAAAGTGCTAAGACTTCATTTAGAGCGAAGTTACAAAGTACTACAGGTGCAAATAGCTGACCTCTTCAATGTCTGTGTCTGGTTTTGACATCGGGTCCCCACTGGCCTCAAATCTGAGGAAAATTTTCCTTCCCATCTCCCCTACTTTGCCATCTGAATAATCTGTATAATACTCTACAAGCAAACTCATTGAGTGTACAGATGCTAAAACCCATTTTGTTTTTTATTATTAGACAGAGCACAATTAAGTTTGTTTTATTTTGGTTTGGTTGGTTGGTTGGTTGATTAATTAGTTAGTTGGTTGGTTAGTTGATTAACTGGTTAGTTGGTTGGTTAATTGGTTGGTTGAGAGTTGTATTTTGGCTTCTTGAGACAAAGTCTTGCTATGTCGTCCAGGCTAACCTTGAACTTTCAGAGATCTTCTTCTCTGCCTCCCAGAGGATATTGTGCCATCAGGCCCAGCAAGACTTTCTTTTCTCTGTGAAATAAATTTTGGTAATAATTTCCCCCTCCCCGACTTCTCCCAGATTCTCTCCCTACCTCCCTACACACCAAACTTTGTGTTCTCTCTCTTTCTCAGAAAAGAAAAGACACAAAATAAAAATCAAAACAATGAAAAAAAAAAAACAATAAGACTGGAAAAAATGCCCAAACAGAACCAAACAAAAAGTTCACCAAAGGGGCTGGAGAGATGGCTCAGAGGTTAAGAGCACTGGCTGCTCTTCCAGAGGTCCTGAGTTCAATTCCCAGCAACCACATGGTGGCTCACAACCATCTGTAATGAGATCTGGCGCCCTCTTCTGGCGTGCGGGCCATACACCGAGGCAGAATGTTGTATACATAATAAATAAATAAATCTTTAAAAAAAAAAAAAGTTCACCAAAAAAGAAGAGTTTTGTGTTGGTCAACTATATATTCTTGGGCAAGGGACCTACCTGGAGTGTGGTTGATAAACCCATGACACTCTGCTGGAGAGAACTTGCCTTTAGGTATCAACTCCAACAAGCTTTCTAATGTTTTTTGTTTTAGTTTTTTCCCAAGGAATATATCCATTTCCTCAAAGTTAGTGAATCTGTTGGCATACAGTTATTCACTATATACCCCTTTGGTTCTTGCAGTGCATCTGCAGGGTGCATAACAATAACTGTTCCTTAAGATTGAGAATTAACCTTCTCAAACAATCTTTGTAATTAGTTTATCATCATTGTGTGTTCACAGTGTGCATGAGGGATATACAAGCTGTGGTATGTGTGCGGAGGTCTCTCCGTCCACCTTTATTCGGGTTCTAGAGACCAAACTGTGCTTGCAAGGCAAGGTCCTTTGGCAAACTGTGCCATCCTGCCAGCCCGTCTCTCTTTACTCAGTCTGAGCATTTGTAGCTTCATTGATTTTTGCTGTGGAGGAGCAAGTTTCCAATGTTTTTCTCTGATCTTTATCATCTTCATCACATGACTACCTTGGGCCTGTCTTAAGCTTTTGTTTTTCTACCTTATTGGTTTAGATCACTAAGTTTCAGAACTTTCTCTTCTTCCTAATGGAAGACTGGAAATTAGAAATTTCCTGTTCAGCCCTGCTGTATCTACTGCCAAAAAATTGCGGTATGTTGCATTTTCTTTCGTATTATTTCAGGTACTTTCCGATCCTTTCTGATTTCTTCCCTACTCCATGAATGATTTATAAGTGTATTGTTAAGTCCAGAGTGTCTGAGGTGTCTTGGTTATAATATTGTTATAAACATCTCTTCTAATTTTTATGTGATCCTAGAATATGCTCTGCATGGTCTCAAATCTTCTGAATGTTTGAGTCTTTCATGGCATGTACCTATTGAAGGGCCCAAACACACTGAAAAATGTCATTGTTGCCACATGCAATGAAGGAGTGCATATAGGGTATCAATGTTGTCATGGTGAAGAAGCCACACACAGGGAAGAGGGATGTGTAGATGCCACACAGTTGCCATGGTGAACAGGCCACATACACAGTGAAGGAGGGTATATGAATGTCATTATTAACATGATGAACAGACCACATACAATGGAACAGGATGCCACTGTTGTCATGGTGATCATCAGTACATGCACAGTGGGAAAATGGATGCTTGCTGTAGATGCCAGTTTTCATGGTGAACATGCCGCAGGCTCTGGAGGAGGATGCAGGGATTCCATTGTTGACAGGTCACACACAGCAGAGGAGAATGTGGAGATGCCATGGTTGACATGGTGAAACACACACACACTGGGAGGAGATGTGTGTGCTTGGATTGCCATGGTGCGGGGGCTACATGCAGTGAACGAAGATGTGAGTGCTGCTTGCCTCTGCGTGAACAAGTCACACATTCTGGAGAATAATGTGCAAATGTCGCTGATGTCACGGTGAACAAGCTACCATCACAGGCGCTGGGAGACACTAGTAGCACTGTAGGGTGAAATGTGTTACAAGGAGCCTTGGGGTCAACTTCCTCAAATGCTGTGCTAATGGCCTCTGTTTTCTCATTGATTTTTGGCTAGTTGTTCTATCCCGTGCTGAGAGAGGGGACTTGAATACCACCTATAATTTGGAAAATTCTACTTCTCCCCTCAGCCTAACAACATCCTTCTGGTGTCTTGAACCCTCAATTGCCTCAGCTGTGCTGCCTCCCTGGCAAATGCAAATGCCATGTCTTACCCTAGCCTGTGTTACTTCCATCTTGCCTGAGCCTGTTTTCCTTCCCGCTGCTGGCCTGGCTTCCTTGGCTTACAGCAGTGGTTCTCAACCTTCCTAATGCCATGACCCTTTACCACAGTTCCCCACATAGCATAAAATTATTTTTGCTCAAAGCTGTGATTCTGCCACTGTTATGAATCATAACGTAAATATCTGATATGCAATCCCTGAGGAAGGTTCATTCAACCCCAAATGCATCCCAACCACAGATTGAGAACCCATGACTTACAGAGGCTGAGAGATGACTCCTCCTATAGGTCCACTTCCAGCCCCACCCCATCTCCTCTACTCTGTACTATCCCCAGCTGGGTCTTTCTTTTTTCTCTATTCTGACAATCTCTGCCTTGAAGTGGAATAGTTAAATTGTTAAAATGTAACTGATTTTTTTTCTCTTGATTAGATTGTCTCCATTTTATTCTCTTTTTCTGCCTCTTTTGGGATGTTGTTTTGGTGTGGCTTCTGTTCTTCCATTCCTCCTTTTCTTCCTGTTTTTGTGTTGTTGTAATATTTTCATTTCAAATTTAATATATTAATTAGCTTTTCTTTCTTAGCATCTTACAGCCTCCTCAGAGATCAAAATGCCCAATCTATTCACAATCCAAGTAAATAAAGTTGTACCACATCACATAAAACATCTACAGATATCCGGTAACTCAAGAACCTCTTCCATCTCACCCTTATGTCACAAACGCCACATGTATCACTCCCCCGTGTTACTCATGAACTCACGACGTGTCAGACTTCTCTGTTTCAACACTCGTCTGTATTTTGAAGAAGTCAGAGAGAAAGCAAATCTATTCTAGCTACCCTCATCTCAGCCTTCCTTGTATTCTTCCTTCCTGGTGACCAGCTTCCTTCAGTGCAGCATCCCGCTACCCTGAGGACCATCATGTGACCTTCCTTCAAGTGTAGTTCACCCAAGCACAAACTGTTTTTATTCCTTTCTGAGAGAGCATCTCCAGTGCGCCTGTTCTGTCTTGTCTTTTTTCAGACACGGTATCTCCATGTAGCACTAGCCTACTTGGGACCTACCTGCTAGGCTACCCAGGCTGTCCTCAAGCTTGTACCACACTGTCTGCTCAGGGTGTCTGTCAGAGCCGCCACTTTCTCATGGGAATCCTCTCTGAGCTGCCCCTGAGGTGGCCTCACCATGGCTCAACACAGTGAGAAGTGCTCAGTCATGCCTGGTATGTCAGATTCAGTGTGTGCACAGGCCAAGCCTAGGACACTCATGTTCAGTGGGGTTGCACTCAGATAGGAGGTATCCAGGAGGCTGAGCACTGAATCGCCCTCCGTGAAGCTATTATCTGAGGCCCATGGAGGGGAGGTCAATCCATGATCAGCTGTCTCTCCAGGGATAGCTCAAAGGTGAACAACTCTCCCAACTGCCACAGAGGGCTAGGTGAGCTAGGCTCCTCACCCTAAAACTATGTCTAACAATACACTGGCCCACTGATTGCTGGGCACTGCTGACAGGGAGGGGAGGGGTCTGAGCAGGGCTCTGGCTAAAGACAGATCCAAAGGGAATCTAGCTGGGCCACCACTCAGGATACCACTTTAGGATAGCAATGCCACACTCAACACCCTCCTTCCCCTGCGGATATAATGTATGTACCTCTTCATATCTATCCTGCTCCCAGCCCAGGCTCCACAAGGTCCCACTGAGTCTGCAGATTCACGGTGAGCCCCTGCCAGCCAGAACCAAGTGGGAGGAGAGCAGGCTCCCCTGCAGGACATGTGTTTGTCTATACCAAAGGGTGGCATTGCCCTGGAATCCAGCCACTTCCCTTTTGCATCAGGGAAGGGGGAGGAGAATGGCCTCATTTCTCTAGGAGGCTTTGGGGCATTCCTGGAAAGTCAGCCTTCTGATCTCTGGCAGGTTCTACCTCATCAGCGGAGGGGTCCCTTTCATCATCTGTGGGGTCACAGCTGCCACAAACATCAGAAATTATGGGACCGAGGATGAGGACGTGGCATAGTGAGTATTTCCTACTTGTGAGCCCTTGAAAAGTTGGGGGCGCTGCCCAGCTCCTCCTGGGGTCATTCCAGACACTTGAGGAATTTGCCGACTTTTCATCCAGGCCTGGGGAGGGCAGGGAAGGTGCCCCACAGACATCTGTCATAATCAACCTCTGTTAGTGACTCTCCTCCAAGGTACCTGTAAAAGGCAAGCCCTTGAGAGGAACAGAAAGCCTTGGGTCCCAGAAGATCACTCAGGGCCGTGTCTCCCAGACTCTGTGTAAGCAGAGCTCCCTTCTCCCAACACACTCAGCTTCCCACTGACTCTATTCCCTTAGACACCAAAGGCCTGCCTTTTTTATAGTCCGGGACCAGATAACAGAAGGTCAGCTAAGCATGACACACCCCTGGAGAAAAGACAAACCCAGTCCCAACCCCACAAGTGCCCAAAGCCCTAGTGGCACCTTCATCCTTCTCAGTACCTCAATACCTCAGGACCCCAGGATGTCCGACCCTCACTCAAACCATGCTTGCCCTGTGCGCTACCCATCAGAACCTGCCTCTGCCCACTCGCTCCTTACCCAGGACAGTTTCCTGACCCTCAGTGGACCTCCTTGTCCCATCCACCCCAGGCCTGCCCCGTTGCATCCCTATCCACCTCCTGAGGACTAGCACACAGAGTTAACCAACCAGCTGTCTCCGAACACTCATCTAGACTGCAGTTCTGTCCCCATCAATCCAAACCTCAGGACTGATCAGTCTCCGGTGTCATCTGTTTCCTTACCACAATTAAAATACTCCCTTGTAAGAAATCCCATTTAGTCCTAATGAGTGGGGGGACACGTGGTGGGGAGGCAAGCACTCGAGCTACATGTCCACACTTACCTGCTTCTCCCTGCAGCTGCTGGATGGCCTGGGAGCCCAGCTTAGGTGCGTTCTATGGACCGGCTGCCTTCATCGCCCTGGTCACCTGTGTGTACTTCCTCTGCACCTATGTGCAGCTACGGCGTCACCCAGAGCGCAGGTATGAGCTCAGAGAGCGCACCGAGGAGCAGCAGCGGCTGGCAGTGCCAGAGAGCGGCCGTCGCCATGGGGTGCGTCCTGGCACGCCACCTGCCTGCGATGCCCTGGCTGCCTCACAGCTGCAGAATGAGCATTCCTTCAAAGCCCAGCTGCGTGCTGCCGCCTTCACACTGTTCCTGTTCACAGCCACGTGGACCTTTGGGGCCCTGGCCGTGTCTCAGGGCCACTTCCTGGACATGATCTTCAGCTGTCTGTACGGCGCCTTCTGTGTGACCCTGGGACTCTTTGTCCTTATCCATCACTGCGCCAAGCGGGAGGATGTGTGGCAGTGCTGGTGGTCATGTTGCCCCTCTCGGGGAGATACCTCCACCACCAAGCCCAATGCCCACCCTGCACTCGATGCCAATGGGGATGCACTGGGGCATACAGCCTGCCTGCAGGACTCACCGTGCCCTGGAAAACTCAGAGGCTTTGGCCATCCACCAGCAGGCCACTGCAAGATGACAAACCTGCAGGCTGCCCAGGGCCATGTCAGCTGTCTGTCACCTGCCACCCCTTGCTGCGCCAAGATGCACTGTGAACAGCTGATGGAGGAGGAGGCCCATATGCACATGGCCGGGGAGGACACCTTCCCGCACGACCCCCACCTGCACAGGTGCCTCAAGGGCAGAACTAAGCCCCACTACTTCAGTAGGCACCAGGCAGCCGCAGCTGAGAGGGAGTATGCCTACCACATCCCCTCCAGCCTGGATGGCAGCCCCCACAGTTCACGCACAGACAGCCCTCCCAGCTCTCTTGAGGGCCCAGTGGGGATGCACACACTGGCCTGCTGTGCCCAGGCCGATCCTTTCCCCATGGTCAGTCAGCCTGAGGGTGGAGACACGAGTCCTGGGCTCTATGGCTGTCCCCCACGGCTCTCCCCAGGCCCTGCCCACTTGGAGATGCTACGAAGGACACAGTCCCTGCCTTTTGGGGGCCCCAGCCAGAACGGGCTGCTCCAGGGTGATGTCCGAGAAGGCCTGCCATTTGGTACTGATGGGACAGGGAACATCCGAACAGGACCCTGGAGAAATGAAACTACAGTGTAACCAGGTTGGGAACACAAGTCCCTCACCAGTGCCACCATGTGTCCCTGGAGGAGCTTCAAAGCAGAGAGTGGCACTCTGCTATGTGAGGTTAGTGGGCTGGGAGGGTCATCAAATGACCAAGCGGTTCAGAAGTGGTTCACACCCCTCAGCCATGATTTCTTTTATTGTGACAGAACCCATCTGGAGAACACTGGGCCACAGCCACCTCCGCTGGCTCCAAGGTGGGAGGTGGCTCTCCATAAGCTTATCACCTGCTCTCTGTTCATAGCACCTTCCCTTCCTGCCGGGAGGGAAGCTGGGAGACCTCCGCAGAGACTCCACCTGATGTTCCCACCTTTGGTACATGTGTGTTACTCTAGGGACCACAGCAGCGGCTCTCCAGAGCACACCCACCCTGGGCAGTTTCCTGTCCCCTGCCATCCTAGTGTTATCTCACATCTGCATCTTCACCGGAACCACCTAGCCCTTCTGCCTGCCCACACCTGCACCCATGTGGGACGTGACCCTGGACTGATAGCCTGAGAGCATTCTGGGTGCTAAGAATGGGCCTGCTGTGGAGCTATGGCGGGGAGGAAACAGCCAATGGCTGTGGCCTTCAGAGAGCTGGCCTCAGTCTCTCTGAGCCTATGCTTTTGAAAGATGCCCACTTTTTGAAAGTCAGCAATCATCAGACTGGATTTTATTCCAATGAGAGCAAGTAGTAATCAAGTTCTCTGTCCCATAAGGAGGGGCCACCCGGGCTGTGACGGTCATCACAGGCGAAAGCTGCCTTTCCGTTTTTGTCATTTTCACGAGCATTTGGGTACAAAGCCCCACCTCAAAGAATAGACATCAACAATGACCCTTTTGTAAAATCAGATGTCTCGTCCTAGGGGAGGCCTTTACAGAGGTGAGAGTCCATATGTCCAGAGATACCAACCTATGAGACTGTCCACCTTTCCTTTCTATCTTTCTCTTCCCAATTTGTGGTCCATATGATACACATACACGCACGCACACATACACACATGCACACATACACGCACATATGCACACACATATATGTACACTACACGTGTGTAAACACACACACTTATACACATTTACAGTTACACAATGCACACCACAGACATGTGCATCCACACACCTGCTCACCACATACATGCACGTGCACATGCCGGCACACCACCACACGCATGCATACATACTCAATGCCCACATATAGACATACTGGTGTTCATATATACCCACAAATAATTAGTGCGTTTCATAGCCCTGAGCCCTGGGTTCCTTTGCAGATGTAAATGAGTCTCTGTGACTTGCATCACAGAGCATAGCCTTGCTGACAACCTCCTCAGAGAACAGGGCCCGGGTAAGTTCCTAGAGCACTGGAGGCAGCACATTCTGCGGCCTGTGGTGGGCAGCGCCACCTAGAGGCAGACACTCAGTATCTGAGTAAGGAGACTGGCAGGCAGATAGGACATTTACAAGCTCCTCTGTGCAAACATTCTGCACCCATCCTTCAGGTGGGGAGCCGGGGACCACCAGGCTGTTTCAGCTCCTTTCACTCCCGGACTTCTTCACCTGCGTGTATAGCTGAAGCGTGCAGAACCCACCATGCTGTGTGTGTACTGTAGATTCAGACCATCCAGAGGAAAATACAGCGTTTTACATTGTTTGTCCTTGGTCAGGCTGGTCAATAGCCTTCATGTGTGTTTCTCAGTCTTAACAGGGATGAACAGCGCGGGGGAGGCTGGGATGCAGTCCAGGCTGCTCCCCTGGGCTTGCCCCTCACATCTTTTCTTCCATGGTGCCTCTGGGAGCACAGAGACACCTCTTCATTCAAGCAAAGAAATTCAGCATTAAATAGTGAACCTTACTCTGCTTCAACACTGACTTAGAGTCATGAGTCCATTTGGACCAGCTGCAGCAGACTCCAGTTATGTCCTGCTGGGGGAGTTTAGCAATTTGTAGCATTGCTGCTGCCTCTTAGAGCCCTCAACTCCTCAGCAACCTCACTTAGACCGTAAAACTTGTCTATGCTAGCCTCGCCAGCTTCCTCTGTCATGACCCTTCCCTCTTTCATAAGAATGCACATGGCCAACATGTAGGTGGCTGTGCTGTGAGTGTGCACGTTAGTGTGTGGATGCACATCTGTGTGTGGAGTGTGTGGCTGTGAGTGGGTGTTTGTCAGAGTCATGCCGCATGTCCATCTGTATCAAGTGCGCATGTGTGTATCTGCCCGTGCGCTCTTCGCAAAGGTAGCATGAGACACCCCTCACTCCAGCCTCCCTGCACTGCTAAGTATTTCAAAAGGTTAAAAGCTCAGCACTCGGAGATGTTAAGGCAACAACTTTAATCGCCTCTGCAGTGATTCTAGCTACGGAGGCTCTGCATGCCTGGAGACCAGCAGTGCTGCTGTGTCTCCCAGGCCAGGGGTGTACTCCACAGCCAGACAATCTCACATCTGCCTAGGCAGATCGAGGACACCTCTCAGATCTAGGGATGAGTCATCTTCTGTGGGGCTTTGGGCAGCTGAGAGGTTCCGCAAGCTATCAGAAAGAAGAGATGATATCCACCTTCCAGCTGCCTAAAACAAGCAGACGAGACCGAAACATGGGGAAACAAGGAAGACTCTGGACCCTGTCTTCAAAGGAAAGTCAGCTCAGAGGATACCACGTCAGGGATGTGGAGTCTGGGAGCAGCCTTGGATGGGGACCTATGGATGAATCCTTCTGCAGGAACAGGTAGTCCCAGGTAGTGCCTGGGAGAGGTGTTCCTAACATCGGCTGCACTATAGGCAATCTTCCAAGTCCTACCCACCTGTCCCCTGACTCTCAGTGTTTCTGGGTAGACTCTGAGATCAGCAGAGCCCTCTGCAAGGACCACAGCCCTCAGGGAAGCTCCCTGCCCCCAATTACACTTACTCCTCCGTAGCATTGTTAGAATTTGCATTTGAGGTCAGCAGCAGCGTGGGAAATACCTTCATTGTGTGATCTGCTAATCCAACAAAATGTCACCTGTTATTATTACAACTTGGACCAAAGACTGAAGCCGATACAGCTGTGTATTTGGAATCCTGTGAGCACAATGGAAACCAGCTGTGTATCCGCAGCACAGGGCATGCCCAGGAAGGTAGAGACAGAGGCTAGAGAGAGAAGAGACAGGAGCAACACTGAACACATAGCTTAGGCAGAGGCTGGCCCCGGTGAAGCTTCTGGGGTAGAAGACAGAGAAACCAAGTGAATGAGTGATCACCTGTGTGCTACAGTGAGCCAAGAGGATGGATAGAACAGGAAGGTCCTGAGATCCAGGCAACAAAGAGAAGTAAATCCCTGGGGCCACCACTAGTAAACGATGTTTTCCCAGTGGGTCAGTGAGGCTACAGTGAGAGCCATTCTTCATCCCATGCCTCTTTGGCTTGGCTTCTGTCGTCCCAGATAGGGGGTTTAAACAGAGTTAGCTCCCAGACAGCCAACTCCCACTACTCTGGGATTACTGTCCAGGCCTCCTGTGGCTGCCCACCACACTCTTTCCACTCAAAGGCCCAGAGGGGCACTGGACACCTCCATCCTGCAGCATCCCAGCGGATCACCTGGAACCATGGGCCCCTGGTTCACTACTCACCCACTACTGATATGGGTGCTTAAAGCAATGACATTAAGTTCCTTCTAAACCTGGCCTACATAATTTGATTCTGCATAAGTATCAACACAGCTGTGACACCACATTCTTGTTCCCACAATTCAAACTCCAGTCATAACCAGTCACGGCCCCTTTGGTTTGGGGTGGGGAACAGGGTTACTGCAGTCAGGCCTGTGAATAAGTCTCCATGGCTGCTCCAACAAGACAGTGACTTGTAAGACAGCTGATTGAGAGAGCAAAGACTTGGTTTGACGTGCGGTTTGGAGGATCTGCTTCAGGACTGAGAGACCATGGCTTTGGATCCTTGCGGCAGGGGTAGGGGGTGGTGACCAGACAGCATCAACAGACATGTTGGGGAACACGTGGAAAAGCAAACAGTACAGATCACACAAAGAAGAAAAACCAGAACCCCACAATCCCTCTTAAAAGCCTGTCCAATGACTTAAGGGCTTCTCATTCCACAAGGACCCCCTCCTAAAGGTGCATAGCCACCCCCCAATAGCACCACCTGGGGAAACAAGCCTTTGACACATGGGCTTTTAAGCATACCTATCCAGACCACAGCAAGGACACAGCAGCAGGACACCCGGAAGGCAGGCCCTTCCCTGATGGTAGATGTCCTTGGCCTGTCCTCGGACCAGATCCACCTGTGGGGGAGGGGAGGGCATGAGCTGACTCACCAGGGAAAGCAGGAGGAGTCCTCACGCCTGTGTCTCCATTTAGAGAGGACTCCTGGCCCTGTCCCAGGAACATAGCCCTGTGTACCAAGACTCCCAGAAAGAGAGGCAGTCTAGTGGGTTGTTGTGGGAAGGTGTTCAGAGAGGATGCCAGCAGGACAAGGGACATGGCCTGAACATGGCAGGATGAGTGTCACTATCAGAATTCACCTTTCTGGTACCCCGGCATGGTGAGTGTTCCTCACTGGTGCACTTGGGGAAACCCCTAAGTACTATTGGATAGGTAAATACTGTGTGGTCTTCGTATTGTGAGAAAGAATGGGTGCAGTCAAGGCTCTGGAGAACTGAACCTGGAATATCTGAACCATCGTCATCTTCACCATGAGAAGTGTCTTGGGAGAGGACCTAGGACAGAGTTTATTGCAGGTAGGTGGCCCAGGATGGGACACAGATAAGGAAGAGGGCTTCTAGACAAGGACATAATACCATTACGGTTTTGGTGATTCAATTATGCAAGGCCAGTAACCTGCATCAGATGGTCAGTGTCACTTACCACAGCCTGGGAGGAAAGATGGTGGTCAGGACTAAGACAATGGAGGAAAGAAACAGTTCAACTCTGAACACTCAGAGTGAGGGGAAAGTGAGGCTCCAGAGTAGGTGCCCACAAGCAGCAGAATGTACCCTCCACGCTAGTCACCAGGATTAGAAGTGGAAAGGCTCAAACTTAACCAAGTCAACATTTGCTCCAGCAAGGTCGATAGAAATTGGGTTCTGTGGCAGGGGTGTCTTAGCGACCTGAGTCACTTGGTGGCACATGACCACAGGTACCCTCAGCAGTTCCCCTGTGCTGGGCGGAGACATAGGCTGCACAGATGAGACTAACGAGAGAAACCCTCTTGAGGGCAGGTGAAGCCAGCAAAGGCAGGTAGCCAAACTCACCCCATCTTTTGCTCTCACTGCCGCCCACCGTCCCATGTTCACCGGACTCGCACTCCGTACCCCTCTGCCTAGGAGCATCAGCTCCATCCCCACTCACTGTTCCCCACAGGGGGTGGGAAACAAAAAGCTTGTGTATAGAGGAGAAGATACAGAGGGTGGGGAGGAATGAGCAAAGGACCACACCTTGACTCAGGCATTCAGAGTCAGCCTTCAAAACCTACCTGAAACACTGGGGGTCACCACAGGACTATGGGTATGTCTTGGTCTAATGATCACCATGGAAGCAGAATCAAGACCATGAGTAATTTCTGAGACCCGGGCCTTGGGCATGTTCAGGATGTCTGGTCTCATAATGACACCTAAGCCTCTAGCCTGCTGAATCCACCCCTCTCCACTGCTGCACCAGGTAACAAGCCATTCACCCCACATGTCCTAAGGCACAGCATCTTCTGCCCTGCAGGGCAGAGACATACACATACACACAGATACATGGAGAGAGAGAGAAGTGGGGGGAGGGAGCAGTCAGACTCCACTGAAATGCCTTGGATCCTACATGAAGCTGGTCATTTAGACACTAACTGATACACTATGCTGGGAGAGGCTGGGAGACTGTGTGAATGTCATGTGGCCACCCCAGTTTTAGAAAGCAAGGAGCTGGTAAAGGCTAAGATTTTACCTGGGGGTACCACTGAGAAAACTGTCACCCTGGAGTCCCAGCTTCGCCTGGGAAGACAGATGATGTGTTGGGATTCACCTATATACATCACCCAGAGGGAGCCCAGGACAACCTAGCCATGAATTTCTCACCAGGAGGCCAGAGAGACACCTGAAGAAGCCAAAGAGTCAGAGAATGACTCTAACCCCAACTTGTAGGCACTTTGGGCTAGCTGCCAGAGACTGTCCTTGTAGCAAAAAGAATCAACTGAGACATAGGCCTTAGGGGGAGATGGCACGTCCCTATGCCTCTGGCCAGCTGGGACAAGAGTGCATTGTTCCGTCTTGTCTTCTTCAAGCCTGGTCCGAGAGCTACCCACAGTGACAACTGGGGACATCTACAGAGGACAATGTCAGCTTGAGTGGGGAAAAGGACAAAGTGAGTCATGCTTTTCCAGAGTATGGTTTAGTCTCTCCAGTGTTCAGTGGAAGCCCCTGGATTGGTCAGGGTGGCACCAGACTGTTCAGCATCAGTAGTCCAGGATAAATGTATTCATGACTAGAATACATATTTAATATAGATGGAGAAAACGCTGCATGCAACTGAAGTGCAGAAATGGCCATGCAGAGTCATACTTATATCTTTATCAACATCTACATACCCTGTTGTATTATATTGCTGAGAAGAAACAACACGACCACAGCAATTCTAATAAGACAAGGCATTTAATTGGGGCTGACTTACAGTTTCAGAGGCTTAGTCCAGTATCTTCGATACAGGAAGCATGGTGGCATGCAGACAGGCCTGGTCCTGGAGAAGGAGCTGAGAGTTCTATATCTGGATCCACAGGCATCAGGAAGAGAGAGACACTGGAACTGGCTTGGGTTTCTGAAACCTCAAACCCCACCCTCAGTGACACACTTCCTCCAACAGGCCACATCTACTCCAATCAGGCCACACCTACTAACTCCTCTCAAGTAATGCCACTGCCTGATAACCAAACATTCAAATATAGAGCCTATGGGGACATTCTTATTCAAATCACCACACCTGCCAATAACAAATATAAATTGGAGGATGTAGAAGAATTGAAAAAGCAAAAGCATGATGAGGCTGGAGAAATGGCTCATTGGTTAAGAGCACTTGCTGCTCTGGCAGAGAACCCAGGCTCAATTCCCAGCATGCACATGGCAGCTCTCAACTGTAATAACCGCACTTCCAGGGGATCTGACACCCTCTTCTGAGCTCCAGAGGCACCAGGCACACATATTGTACATGTATATACATGCAGGCAAAATGCTCATACCCATAAAATAATATTTTTTAAAAAATGAAAAAAGATTGCCTACAAAACAAATGTTTTATTAAATTAATTAAAATGTAATATTAAAAACATGAGGTGTTTCCCCAAATTCATGAAGAAATGTGCTTCATAAGGATAAGAGAATCGATCCCAGCACTTGGAAGGCAGAGGCAGGTAGACTTCAGTAGTTCGAGGCCAGCCTGGTCTACAAAGTGAGCTCCAGGACAACCAGGACTGTTATACAGAGAAACCCTGTCTTGAAAAACAAACAAAAAAATGAAAAAAAGAAAAAGATAGAGGAAAACTTCAATAGGGAAATATTATAGTTGAAAATTGCACATTTATAACTAATGCATCATGGTAGACTATCTGATTCTCATCACAGTGAATGGTTTTTGCATACCCCTCTCAGCACTAAAAAAACAAGCAGACTAACCATTCATGGTGGTGCATGCTTGTAATCCCAGCACATGAAAGACTAAGGCAAGAAGATTGTGGGTTTGAATCCAGTCTGGGATATATGAACTGATCTTACCTCACAAAAAAGAAGACAAAGAGAGGGGGCAAGAGAGAGAGAGAGAGAGAGAGAGAGAGAGAGAGAGAGAGAGAGCTCAGCTATTAAGAGCACTGACTGCTTTTACAAAGACCCTGAGTTCAATTACCATTATCCACATAGTGGCTCACAACCATCTGTAATTCCAATTTCAGAGGCTCAGACACCCTCTTCTGGGCTCCTTGGTACTAGGCACACACATGGTACACAGACATAGATACAGGTAAACAAATACTCATACATAGGAAATCTCAAAACTTAATCAGTTTTTGAAAAAAAAAAGACAGGAGGAGAGGAGGAGAAGAGAGGGGGGATAAGGGGAGGGAGAAAAGAAGAAAAGAGGGAGGATTAAATGGGAGAGAGGGGGAGAGAAGGGGAGGAGGGGAGAGGGAGGGAAGGGGAGGGGGGAAGGACTAAAGTCAAGATATAGAAGCTCAAACTATTATCAGCTAAGTTTGAGCTGCTAATGTACAAAAACTCAGATCATGGGCTCGAGAGATGGCTCAGAGGTTAAAAGCACTGGCTGCTCTTCCAGAGGTCCTGAGTTCAATTCCCAGCAACCACATGGTGGCTCACAACCATTCATAATGAGATCTGGTGCTCTCTTCCTGCATGCAGGCATACATGTAGGCAGAACACTGTATATATAATAAATTAAAAAATTAAGAAAAAGCCGGGCGATGGTGGCACACGCCTTTAATCCCAGCACTCGGGAGGCAGAGGCAGGCAAATCTCTGTGAGTTCGAGACCAGCCTGGTCTACAGAGCTAGTTCCAGGACAGGCTCCAAAGCCACAGAGAAACCCTGTCTCAAAAAACCAAAAAAAAAAAATTAAGAAAAAGAAAACTCAGATCATATACCACAAAAAAGCATATTTTGAGCTGTAAATAAAGCCTCAAATTATCTGATTCTCCTTCTCTCTTTCCCCCTCTTACATACGTGCATACACATAATTCACATACAATAGGCACACATACAGGCTCATAAACAAAAATAATTTTTTTTAAAATTTTGGAGAATTTCTTAAAAATAAGGTCTTCTATATCTCAGACTTGAACTCACTATGTACCCAAGAAGGCCCTTGAACTCCTGATCCTCCTGCCTCTAACTCCCACAAGCTGAGATTATAGGCATGCCCAACCATGCTGAGCCTCAAATAGTCTCCTGACACAGTGCACTTACAATAGATGTCATTAACATTGAGGTAAGCAGAAAACATGTGTTTAGACATTATGGAACATATTTTGACAAGAATAACAATGACAATGTAATCCACCAAAACTTATCATTGTAGAACTCAGAGGCAATGTACAACCATGAAGAAAAGAAGGGGGAGAAAAGAGAGAAAATGCTGTGGGAGGTTCTTCTGCTAGACAATAAAGATTATTACACCTAAAACAATTTACCGAAATCTCATAACAAAGCTAACTATTTAATTAATAAATAAATCAATAAACTTGAAAGTTATATAATGGCAGAAAATATTACCATAAAGAATTTTAGTAACTCTTTGCTAATACTATGGATTGTATTCTGTAAGGCTTTTATGATTATTGTGATACATCTATTTACTGGATATTGGGACTCAGTTTTTTTCTTTATCCTTAAGAAAATGGTTTAATAACAGAGCCAAGAATGAGGCACTTTTAGAAATGATACAGTCTTTACCAACTAATAAAGAACAGCTAGCTGACAGGATTAGTACCATCAAAAATCAAAAGTTACCTAAAAAAATTAATACTATTGAAAAGGGTAATATTAATTTGACAGACAAATTGAATCTATGTCAAATGGTACTGACAAATTATCTGAAAGAATTCTTACTGTTGAATTTAACAATCAAAATTTGTTAAAAAGTTATGATAGAGTATCTCTCCAAGAAGGCAATCTACATGCTATACAAATAATGTCCAAGGATGAGATGTTATCTTTAAAGGAAAAACTTCAGACCTTGGAATCACATGTGCAGAATGAGGACCAGAGGCTAGGTGCCTCAGTGAAATCACCAGAAATTATACAGGCCAGGAGATTCAGGATTTACAAAAGACAGCAGTAAAAATATTTGAAAAGACTGAGGAATTTATTGAAATTGATAAGCAAGGATGGAAGGTAAAGGTCAGGATTTAGCCTCATGAGTATGTGCCAGACCCCAGGATGACTTACACAGGTTTCAACTGCATATCTGATAATTTCTTCAGAAAGATCATCTGGCACACAACGTACCCTAAGGTGGTCAAAGAATATGCATGGGAACCAATACATATAAGCAATCTAAAAGAATAAAGCAAGCAATAGTTTCTTATGGGCTACATTCACCTTATGTCAGGGAAATGGTGAAAATGTGGACTTCAAGCACTAAGGCTACTCCACTCTATTGGCTTCAGTTAATCTCAGTGATCCTAGAAAATGGACCTCAGCTGCTTGAAAGTGTTATTTGAGAGAAGAGACAAACATTTTAGAACAACAGGGGAAAGCAAAAGGATTTGAGACTTCCCAAGATCAAATTCTTAACAAGGGTCATTACTCTGATCCTCAGGAACAGGTTTACTATGATGAACACATCTTGTCCCTATGCAGCACAGCAGCTTTAAATGCTTGGGACAGGATTCAGGAACTTTAGGAAAGAGGACTGAGTCATATATTAGGGTTAAACAGGGCCAGAGAGAACCCTTTACTGACTTCTTACAAAGAGTAACTAAGGTTGTACAATTAGGAGTGACAGACCCTAAAGCTAGACGTGTACTAATTGAATCTTTGGCTTTTGAAAATGCCAACTTAGAATGTAAGACGATCCTTGGGTCTTTAAAGGTCAGATCAGCACCAATGGATAAATGGATCTTGCATACAATGAATGTTAAAATATTTGACTATAGTACTGAAACTTGGGTAGGGGAAGCGATTTCCAATGATATGAGGAGACACCAAAATGCCAAATGTTTTAATTGTGTAAGAATAGGACATCTAAGAAGGGACTGTAGACAAGGAATTCCTAGGACCAATGTCTCCTCTAGGAATGGCAAGAATAGGAGGACTCAGCCTTCTGGTATATATAATAGGTGTGACAAAGGCTGACATTGAACTAATGAATGTAGGTCAACAAGAGACAGACAAGGCAACCAATGCCACTGGGAAACTCCTTGGGGGTGTCTCACAGGTCCTGATGTCATACAAAGCCTAGTCATTCCCAGTCACTGTGGAGAACTTGTCTCATCAGGAAAATTAAACAATCCAATGCCTACTATAAAAAACCATACTGTTCTGGATGATGGAACAGACCTAGAGGATGAGTCAAAAACTCCAATAGGAAATAGGAAACATATATTTTGGCAGACTTCTATAAATAATCAAAGACCAAAGCTAAGAGTGCATATAAATGACATTGTAATTGAGGGATTACTAGACACAGATGTGGATGTGACTATCATTACTCCAGAATCTTGACATCCAGATTGGCCTCTTCAAGAGGCAGATATTCAATTCCTAGGAATTGGAACCCTACCTCAAGTAAAACAAAGCACGAGGTGGGTTGAATGCATAGGGCCAGAAGGACAGAAAGGAAGACTGAGGCCATATGTAGCTAATATTGCAGTGAATTTATGAGGCTATGACCTATTGCAGCAATGGAATACCCAGGTTAAGATTCCTGCAGTCCCCAAAACTCATGTTTCTAGGAAGGATATTATAAGATACTATAAACAAAAGTCACAAGCCGTTCAGGCTGTACAAGAACACAAAGGAACTAGCAAACCTTCAGAGGTACTAACAGCCTTGCCTTTAAAATGGTTAACTGAGAAACCTATATGGGTTAACAATAGCCTTTAATGGAAGACAAACTGCAGGCTTTAGAATAGCTGGTACAGGAGCAATTAAATGGCTCAGAGGTTAAGACCACTGGCTGCTCTTCCAGAGGTCCTGAGTTCAATTCCCAGCAGCCACATGGTGGCTCACAACCTTCTATAATGAGATTTAGTGCCCTCTTCTGGCCTGCAGGCATACATGTACACAGAACATTGTATGCATAATAAATAAATCTTTAAAAAACACAACAAAGGCCGGGCGGTGGTGGTGCACGCCTTTAATACCAGCACTCGGGAGGCAGAGGCAGGCGGATCTCTGTGAGTTCGAGGCCAGCCTGGTCTACAAGAGCTAGTTCTGGGACAAGCACCAAAGCTACAGAGAAACCTGTCTCAAAAAAACAAAACAAAACAAAACAAAACAAAAAAAAGATTGTTAGGAGATATTTCCAGTCTACGACCAGCAGCAGGGATAACACCTGACCTAATAATTCATTTAAACAAAACCTTAGATGGTGACAAAGACTTAAATAGTCCCAGAGAAATAACAATTGAAGCAAAAAAAAAAAAGAATTGATGATCATTGAAGAGAAATTACAGGAGGCACATGTAGATAGAGTGAACCCAAATTTTAATTGTATTCTAGTCATATTGCCTTCCAGAATTTCCCCTATAGGAATTTTAATGCAGAAGGAAAATATTATCTTAGAATGGATCTTTTTACCATATAAACCAAATAAAAAATTAAAAGCTTATGTGGGAAAAGTCTCTAAATTAATTATAAAAGGAAAATTAAGACTTTGTCAACTAGCAGGTATAGACCCAGCAGAAATTGTAGTTCCTTTTACTGCTGATAAAATTTTAAAAATTATGGGAAAACAATGAACCATGGCAAAGAGCTTGTGCTAATTTTTAGGAGAAATTAATAGCAATTATCCCAAAAGTGATAGACTTAACCTTATAAAGAGAACTACTTGGGTTTTTTTCCTGAATTGTATGTGATGCACCAGTAACTGGAGCCCGTACATTTTATACTGATGCAAATAAATCAGGGAAGACAGGTTATAAATCAGAAGAATTAAGTAAGGTGGAACTAAGCCTTTATAATTCTGCCCACAGTACTAAGGGATTTTAAAGAACCTCTCAATATAGTTACTGATTCACAATATGCAGAAAAAGTTGTCTTTCATATTGAAACTGCTGAATTTATACCGGATGATACAGAATTGACTTCATTATTCATACAGGTTCAAGATATAATCAGGAATAGGCTTTGTCCTATATACGTAACACACATCTGATCCCATACAGGTCTGCCAGGTCCTTTAGCAGAAGGTAATGAAGAAATTGATCAATTATTGGTTGGAAGTGTGCTGAAGGCCTCAGAATTTCATAAGAAACATCATGTAAATAGCAAAGGTTTAAAGAAAGAGTTTTCTATTACATGACAAGCTAAGAAGATTATAAAGAAATGTCCTACTTGCTCTTTCTATAACCAAACACCATTACCAGCAGGGAGTAACCCAAAGAGTACTCAAAGGAATGAGATCTGGCAGATGAATGTGTTTCACTTTATAGAATTTGGAAAATTAAAATATGTACACCACATCATTGATACTTACTCAGGTTTTCAGTGAGAATCAAGAGACCTTGGACATTTAAATGTCTGGAGATAAAATCATAGCTATCCAGAAAGAATCAACAAGCCAAGAGGAATTTGACTTATGATGTTATATTGTCTTCATGGTAAAATTTGATTATTTGGACGTGTATACATCTCCACTTAAAAATGAGAGCTGTCTTTGGAGTTGGACAATGGCTATCCTTCTTTAAATCCAAGCACATTATTAAAAGAAAAATTCAGAATTTCTGTCTCATGTCAGCAGCCATCTGGTATGGGACAGAAAGAAGATAGATTTTAAGGAAATTTTACTTTTCTTCATGCCCACTTTGTCTATATTATATCTTTTGTTGAATATATGTCTATATGAATAATATCTAAGTTTTCAAGTATGAACAGTCGACTTTCCTGCAGTAATCACTGAAGCTTCCAGGAAGAAGATGGAGCCCCACAACAACTCCACCTGGTTTATATGATGTCATGATGCTGATAGCACTACTATGAGACTGGTTTTGGGGTACCAGCTGTGGAAATGGTGCACCTTCTTACAACGTTCTGGCCTGAACTCTAAATAAGAACTTCAAAAAACCAAACAAGCAAAAAGACCCTATTGACTACACAGAGACCATTTGTAATATACAAAACATCAATCTTGAAACTTAACCATCATTTTACTTTTACAGGATCCCATAGAAAAAACATCACCCCCATGACAGCAAAAAGCAATTCTAGAAAGCAACATTCCCCTCTTCCAACAAAGTTTGTCTTCCAAGGTTAAAGACACTATTTAGGGGTTGATTATTACTTGCATAGGGTTGGGGTTGGGATGGAAATTATGTAGGCCTAGAAATCCCCAAAAAAGGGAAGATCAAATGGGATAATAGTTAACTTAGTGTGAACTTATTCACACTAATAATAGTGAGTAACAGAATATTTGTGAGCTTCTATTTGTAGACAATTTACACTGGTATAGTTTCTTGTATATTAATACAATTTTAAATTATATATGTTATTTCTGTTTACAGTATTTGTACAACTATGCAAAATTATTTTGTCATATTATATGCATGCATGTTTCTGTCTCTGTTTAAGAAATTTGTTATATTGATACAATTTTAGGATATATTTATTATATTGCATTATATATTTCTACCTCATTACAATATTTATACATTGTTTACATTTTGAGTTCATTGTCCTCCTTTACTACACAGCTGTTTAAAGATTGTTTGATATTCTGATATGAAATCTTAATCTTTAAGTTATATAGGTATTAAGTGTTATAGGTCAATAGTCATTCATGTTTGTCATACGTTTAGTCAGACTAAGTTCTTTAGATACATAGAGATTGTATTCTACATAGATAGGTAACCTTCAACCACTTCAAAGATCTGTAGAACATGGCATTTAAATACCTTAGGATTCTGTTGACATTAGACACAATTGCTTCTGTTAGCACTGATCTATTTCTGAGAGATTGTTGAGCACCAAAGACACTCCTCTTGGAGTTTGTCTTCTTCTTGGCACATCTGTCCTTTGGGCAAGAAACTGCCCATATCTTGACCACTGACAAAGTGCACGATGTCTAGACTGGACAAGCAGGATACAAAAAAAAAGGACTGTCAAATCTTGTCAAGACAGGTTAAGATGGTTTTGAAAAAATTTCTGCCTCTGAAAATGGTCTGTCATTACTCTTCTAGGCCTTAGTCAAAGTTGGTTGCTTCAACATTGCAAATGAGACTTTGGGTGATTGATCAGGCAGCCAGTTGTCTCTGTCATCTACTACACATTTTGGAAGCTGCTTGATTGCACTTCCTGCCTACTCCAGTGATATTATCTCCCTTCTCAGACCTTCAATGGGGTGAAGATTAGATAGTCATAGTTACTGTCCTCTTATGATCTAGCCAAGCCATTTTCAATACAAGACTTAGACTCATTAGGATAGAATGTTTATTAAAAAATTTATAATACGTTCCTTGCTTAATATTGTTTATGATGGTTGTAATTCTAATCTTATACTTGATATCTGTTCCTAGTGTATATAGTTTTGTATTGGGTTTGGAACTCTCTTATTTAAACAAAAGGGGGAAGTGCTGTGGGAGCTCCTTCTAGATCTTCAGTCAATAGCCTTTAAGACACCAGCACACTTGGGCATGGTCTCTTATACGATAAATGCAGCTGTAAAGCGTGCACACTATCTCTCTTGCTTCTGACTGCTAGACTCTGTTCTTGTTCCCCATTAGTGCAGAGGACTATTATCTAGGACAGTGATCTGTAAGTCTCCCCTAAATAAATAACCCTTTATTATACATAATTCTGAATTAGTGTGGGATTACATTGTAACTTCCCCCATCAAGAAATGGGTGGAGAAGGGAGAAGATGAGGAAAGAAGCTGTCAATATGTAAGTTATGCATTCACCTCGAGAATTTGTAAAAGTAGAGTGATTAAGAGCATTTGCTGCTCTTGCAGAAGACAGGGTCTGGACCCCACACTGGGTGGCTCCCAACATTGCCTATAACTTCAGTTCTATGCTTTGCTGGCTTCCACGGGCACCTGTGCACACATGGTTCACATATAATCAAGCACACATACATGCATAAATAAAAATTACTTTTTAATTTTTAAAGAATTTCTAAAATAAAAATTAACCAAAATTAGAAGAAATTAAATAATAAAGAAGAGCATAAATTATATATAAATACATGTTAGATAGTCTTTAAAAATATTAATAAAGCTAGGTCTGGTGGCACACACCTTTAAACACAGTGCTCAGGAGACAGAGGCAGGCAGATCTCACTGAGATTGAAGTTAACCTGGTCCATAGTGAGTTCCAGAACATACAGATCTACTTAGTGAGACTCTGCCTTGAAAAAAATAATTAATTAAAATAACCCTGGCAAATCTGATCAAGAAAGAAAGAAGCACCAGGCAGTGGTGGCATACTCCTTTAATCCCAGTTCTCAGGAGGAAGAGGCAGGTAAATCTCTGTAAGTGTGAGACTAGCCATGTCAACAGAATATGCTCCAAGGACATCTAGGACTACACAGAGAAACCCTGTCTCAGAAAACAACAACAGCACAACAAAAAAAAAAAAGCACAAGCTATAGATCCCATGAGTTATAGGGGCTATCACTACAGGTGCCGTAGAAGAAAGAGAAGGAAGTGGAGACGCAGAGAATGCAAAGTACACTTAGCCATACAGCAGTGAGTTTAAACAGTCGAATAAAACAGAAGAATTCCTAGGAAAGAATATAGCAAAAGAATCTTAAGAAAATACAAGAACAGTTAAACAGTTTATAACTCTTAAAGAAATGACACTGTAATTTGAAACTTTCACATTAAGAAAAATAGTATCTTAGTCCAAGTGTCCAGATGGCTTCATCAGAGAATGCTACCAGCCATTTAAGACGGAAATAATATGAGTTTACAAGAACTTTTCCAAAGAACAGAAAAAGAAGGAATCTATCCAACCACTCATGAGTAAGCATAATCTTCTAATTAAATCTGACAAGGACGTTATAAAAATACAAAATGTAGGCCAATAAAAACAAGTACAAAAAGCCTATACAAAATATTATTCAACCAAGCCCAGCAATATTGGGAAAGATAACATATCCTATTCATATGGATTTATTCCAGAAATATATAATTAGTTTAACAGTAGGCATTTGTCAGTATAACCCAAAACATTAACAGAACAAAAGAGACAACATAATCATCTTAATAGGCACTAAACACATATTTGATGAAATCCAGTGTCTTCTTAAGATTTTCTTTTTTTAAAAAAAAAAAAAGCATTAGTGGGAACTGAGAGATGGCTCAGAAATTAAGAGCACTGGCTACACCCTGGTGTTGGTGACACAAATCTTTGATCCCAGCACTTGGGAGGCAGAAGTAGGTGGATCTCTGTGAATTGGAGGCCAGCCTGGTCTACAAAGAAAGTTCCAAAGAGCCAGAGTTGTTAAACAGAGAAACCCTGTCTAGAAAAAATAAAATAAAATAAAATAGCACTAGCTGCTCTCCCAGAAAACCCAGTTTCAATTCCCAGCACCAACATAGCAGCTTACAACTATTTCTAACTCCATTTCTAGGGAATCTGACAGCATCTCTGGCCTCTGGAAGCTGGTGTAGGAGGTCCTTCGGTCTGTGTGTTGCTTGTATTAGTTAATGAATAAAGAAACTGCTTTGGCCTGATAGGACAGAACTTAGGTAGGTGGAGAAGACAGAACTGAATGCTGGGAGGAAGAAAGGCAGAGTAGGTGAGGAACGTCATGGAACTGCCAGAGACAGACATGATGAATCTTTTCCGGTAGGCCACTGCCATGTGACAATATACAGATTACTAGAAATGGGTTAAATCAAGATGTGAGAGTTAGCCAATAAGAGGATAGAACTAATATGGGCCAAGTAGTGATTTAATGAATACAATTTCCGTGGTTATTTTGGGGCTAAGCTAGCCGGGTGGCCAGGACAAACAGCGACTCTTCCTGCAACAGGAAGCACCAGGTATTATGTGGTGCATAGAAACACATGCAGGTAAAGCACTCATACACAGAAAATAAAAATAAAGAAAACCCGTTTTTAATGCATTAGGCAAATCAGTGGTAGACAGGAACTTAAATTGTTGAACGGAGTCACAGAAACCCACAATAAAATTATCCTTCCTGGCAAAATAGAAATCTTGTCTGCTTTCACTCTGGGAACTCAGCAAAGACTGTTATTACCACTTCTCCTCAATTATTGCACAGGAGGTCTCGGCAGGAACTGTAGAGAAAGAGACACATGATGAGAATTACTGGTAAAGAACCCAAAATTCCCTATTCTCTGATAATACAATTGCTTGCATAGCAATCAGGGCAATCTACAGATCAAAATTGAGTAGGTTTAACAACCAGCTATGGTGGCGCACACCTTTAGTCCCAGCATTGCGGAGGCAGAGGTAGGCGGATCTCTGAGTTTAAGGCCACCTTGATTCCACAGAGCAAGGTCTAGGACAGCCAGGGCTACACAGAGAAATGCTATCTTTAAAATAAATAAATAAGGTCATTATTCAAAAGCATAAAAACATATGTTGCCTCTATAGGACAATGCAAAACAGAATTTCTTTAACTTTTCTGTAGTATTGTGGATCAAACCTAAGCCTTTGCATATGTAAGTCATCCACTTACAGATTTTTTTTTACAAAGATCCCATTTGCAATGACACCACAAAACATCAAGTATCAGCAATAATATAGTCAAAGATGCACAAATACCTTCACGGGAATCTACAAAATGTAATCAAAAGAACACAAGGAGGCTCTGAAAACAGAGAGATGCGCATGCTCCTAAGGCAGAAGACTAGGAAAACTTTATCACCAGTCATGACATCCCAGCACTAGAAAGGGAAGGCAGATGGCTCTTCATGAGTTCAAAGGCTGCCTGATCTACATCGTGAGTTCCAGGACAGCCAAGGCTGCACAGTGAGATCCTGCAGTCCCCGACCCAAAAATAGCACCTGCTGCACAAGATTGTCAACTTGCGTCTGACCTCTGGAACCCACATAAAGGTGGAAGGAGGGGACCAACTCCACAGGTTTGTTCAACCATCTGCATTGTCATAGCACGCAAGCTTACACACACTGCACAACAATGGTGACTGTTTAGGAGGATTTGTAGGTAATTGGACCCAATGCAATCCCATCAAATCCAGGTTTGTGGAGCACAAAAGCTAATTCTGAATTGCCAAATATGGCCAAGGACTTCTTTTTTGTTTGTTTTGTGTTCTGTCTTTAAGTGTACCACACGTATGCAGTGCCTGTAGAAGCCAGAAAAGGGCGTCAGATTCCCCCGGAACCGGAGTTACAGATGATTGCTGTGCCCAGGGTGGATCCTGGGAACAAAACCCAGGTTCTCTACAAAAGTGCTCTTCACTGCTGAGTCATCTACCCAACCCGTGGCCAAGACATTCTTTTAAGAGACATACAAAGGAAGGATAATTTTGTGTATAGAAATTTTTGCCATTGTGAGGACAGAATGGTGCTGTTTGACAGAAAAAAATAAAACACACTTGATTCAACAAAATCAAACTGGGAGAGCTGATGGCAAAGAACTCATCTCAACACATGATGCCCAATCCTTTGACATCCTTGTGAGGGAAAACATGAAAAACTCATGTACCGTGATGACTTGCCAGTTCATAAATATCGACTTATCCAAAGCAAGCGCACGAGTGCAATGAGAAACAAAAGATAGCTCTCAGATCTTTGTTCACACACCCTCAAACCTAGAGGCCACCCTGCACCCTCAACTGATGCGTACTTGTCTCTGAATCCAGTTCAGCCACTGCAGTCAACAAGTCCTCGACAACATGACTGACTCTCAGAAACATCACTAGAGAGGCCCCTCACCAAGGCATCCACACGACCCGTGTAAGATCCCAGTACACACAACAGAAAAATAAAATGGGCAAATGCAATCACTGTAGGCGATGACATCAGCTTACGGTGGAAAACACACAAAGAGAAACAGAAACATGGAGCCCAGGTGTGTGCACCTGAGCGTGTCTGGGCGGAGTGCAACCTCCTGTTCTTCTAGCCCCTGCTTCTCCTGAATGTATATCTCACCACAGGTCCACGTGGCGACCTAGGCTTACAGCCTGCTGGGGTGAGGCGTCACACCGGGCTCCTGGGAATGTCCTCCTTAAGGCTCGCTCCAGGATGAGCGGTTGAGCTGGAGACTTCTGTCCTTGTGTGTGTCATCATTTCCATCGTGGCTACAAAGGAGTAGATGTAGGCTATGCCCCGAAGCCACCTAGCACTGTATTCTCATAAAGTGGATCTATGGTCCCAGGAAACCAAAGTGGAAATGCTAGGGGAGTCAACAAATGATGATAAGGTATCTATAAAAAAAAATGGCTGCAATAGAAACATGACAGCAAGATCAGCTTCTGGGAAAACTAGATGGCTGCAATCAGCCTGGAGAAAAAGTGTCAGGATGGTTCTGACTAGGAAGGCGTGTGCTTCTGGGGTCCTTGAATGATTGATAGTGGGCACCAAAGCTTCTTTGTGACTTAGACTCTTGAATATGTTTCTAAGAATGACTAACAGTTTTGTTTCAGAATATCAATATTTACCTCACACCGGAGATTATATTCTTTGCATTTTTATTTAAAAAAAATGAATATTGGCTTCAAAATGTACGTGTGATTTGGCAGCTTGTCAAAATTCCTATAAGAAAAAAAAAGTGTGAGCCAAACTTTGAAACTCCCATTCCACTTGCCACCACGTGTAGTGTGGTGTAGTGGTCAGGCTGAGTCCTGGCCGAAGTAAACGTGGCCTTTGTCGGGCAGGGGGTAGGGGGAACAGGTGGGGGTCATGGGACAAGATAAATCCTGACCATGTCTGAATATGACCAGTACAGAGCAAGATCTCTGAAGAAGAGGTCACGGTCTCCCACCTGGTGGAGGGGGAAGATCAGGAGGAGGCCACAGGAGGCAACCCCCAGGCAGGGAGAACAGTTCAGGCCATGAATAGCAGTAGGCTGAGCTCTCCAAGTAGTGGGGCAGTCTTGCAGGAAAGAGTAATACGACGGGTAAGGAATGAGCAGACCAGCCAAAAAGGGAAGAAACTGGCTGTCAGAAAGCCAGAGTGCATCAAATCATGGCTTGGATCAGGCACCCGAAGGTACAGTCATCACTTTTCCAGAGTTCTGCCTGCCTGGGACAGGCCTTAGGAGGAAAATATCGAGCATATGTTAGGCACACGGCATGAACAGGGACCGACAAGGGGAGGAAGCCATTCTCGTGGTCTATTCCTGGCGTGAGCCTCCAGAGGCCGCTTGGCCATTCAGGTACCATCTGCTCATCCGCTAATAATGTGAACTGCCCATTCTAAGCGTGTTCTGACCTCCAGCATTACGCCCTCACACAACCTTAGTAAGCACCTACAATGTGCAAAGCACTGAGTGTTGCGAATGAACTAGATATGGGAAATAACCTGGCCAGCTAAGGATAACAAATATATATATATTTTGGGTTTTTCGAGACAGGGTTTCTCTGTGGCTTTTGGAGCCTGTCCTGGAACTAGCTCTGTAGACCAGGCTGGTCTCGAACTCAAAGAGATCCGCCTGCCTCTGCCTCCCGAGTGCTGGGATTAAAGGCGTGCGCCACCATCGCCCCGGCAACCTCACGGTACAAGAATGGGGAGTCCGACTTCCACTGTGTCCGGTGGGAATCGCGCAGAGAGAGAGCGTGCGCACCTGGTCCCTCTCAGCTTTTCTTCCTCGGTTCCAAGTAGCCACACCTTAACTGGGTGTGATTGGTTAACAGAGCTTCCCCATCAACGGAGAGCCAGGACCAGGACCACAACCTTCCCCAGCAGTAATCTCACCATCAACACAACTATGCCGACAGATGTTCAATGATGTTCAATGAAACGTCCAGCTAAGGCCAAACACCACAAACGTTCAGGAAAGTAACTGGTAGTTTAAAGTAGATCTGAGCCCTCCAAAGTCTTCTCTTCACCCCCCACAATGTTCATGTTCCAATCCTACAAAGGAGCCACGGTGTTACTCAGCTTAGAAGACAAGGACCTGGTAAGCAGGTTTAACTGCTGCAGCCAAAGCTGAGTCAGCCTCTGTAGTCAAACTTCACCTAAGTTGGATATACTTTTCCCTAATGTAGATGCTGTGCCATGACAGCCAAGAGTGGTACAGTGTGGCCACCCCTGAAGTTGGGGGTTATCTCCGCCCCTTCCAGTCAATGTTAGGTATTTTCCTTAAACCCAGAGCTCAAGGGCACCTGTGAAATCACCTGACCAAGTCCCACCTCGGTAACCACCAGGCCCTGGAGCCTTCTCTTTGTGGTTATATCTACCTAGGTTCTCCAAGACAGCAGGGATTCGGGAGAAAGGAAAAGCACAAGATGGGGGGAGGGGCAGCACCAGGTGAGGAATGCACAGGCTTAGGGAGCACAGATAGGAAGAGCATGGGGCTAGAGGGAAGCACTAAGCTACAGGGAGCACGGACTGTGGAGAGAGCACAGGCCAGGGAGGCACGAGCTGGGGGAGAGAGTAGGTGAGAAGCAGCAAAGCTTGAGCAAAGGGAGGGTGGCAGCTTCTCAATCTCCAAAGCAGAGGACTCCTTACAGCTGGAGCCCAGGGGTTTGAGCCACATCTGCCCTCCTAACCCCAACCGGTATCACAGCAGAGTCGGCAGGCCAGGGCAGCACAACTGTGAGATGTCTTTTCTCCAGCTCAAGCTTCCAGCACCCTCCATCACCTACTCTGGCTACAAGCTCATGAATGACCAATAATTGGAAGCCTTAAGGGCTAGCTGTTGTGAATTAGTGTCCCAGCGTGAGCTGTACCCTGGGATTTGCGTGACCAGTTACAAGCCCACCCTCTTTCATTCAAGGAGCACATATTAAAGAATCTACTATTGTGCCCATCCAGGCTAGGATCTGGGTATAAGGCCAGCAAAGCAAGGGGCCAGATGCTCCCTAAGATTTGGGAGACTGTCGTAAACTAAAAAACTTGCCTGTGCAGGGGATCAATGCCTGCCGTTTGCCAAGTCTGGGAGAGCAATCTAGTCCTTTGCTGTGCTTGGGGTGAACACCTGACTCTCTGCCCATCAATGGACCTAGCCAAGGGAAAGGCACTAGGCGCTGAGGAACCTAATACCTGCCCCAGACTCCCTCCTGGCAGCTACCGCTGGAGTGACTGCAGCAACCCCTCCCCTGGACTAGGTGGGGCGGGAACTGCGAAAGTCCTGGGGCCCGGTGTGGTCTAGGTGAGCTCAACCCTGATACCCTCTGTGAGCCCAGGTGGGTGCAGACCCCCCTGGCAGCCGCTGTGCGGAGTGACTCCGCCCCGAACTGTCACGGACAGCGCAGGCAGGCGGAGGGTGCACCCCGGAGGTTGACGTAGTCGAAGACATCTGCGGAGCTCAAAGTCGGCCCCAGCCCGCCAGTGACCACGGCCCTCAGGGCGCCACCCCCGGCCCCGCCCCAGGCGTCCCCGCGCCACCGTTTGGCGACACTGCGGCAGGCGGCGGGCGCGTTGCCATGGCGGCCAGGCGCGCGTAGCTGGCGGTGCCCAGCTCAGCCCGGCAGGCACAGAGGCGGCGGCCAGCTTGGAGATCTGTCGGAGAAAGGACCCGCCAGAGAGGGGATCTGACCCAGAGGAAACCTGCTGGGGGAGGGGATTCCAGACCAGAGCGTGGTCCAGGGCCGGAGTTCCAACCTGCGCGCAGGCCCTGATAAGCGCCAAGATGCAGGCCATGGACCCAGCCTCCCGGGGCTTCTACGAGGAAGATGGCAAGGACCTGGACTTCTACGACTTCGAGCCGCTCCCCACCCTGCCGGAGGACGAGGTGAGTTGGTCCCAGAAACCCACCTACCCCTTGGAGGGATGGGGAAGAAGAGTGGGGAAAACACAGCTCTCCTGCTGTATAGATTCTGGCCCCTGGGGTAACGATTGCTAAGGGTTCCTGTCCTCAGCCCCACTCGTCACAGAAAAGCTGGAATGTTATATGGGACAGCAATGGAGACTGTCCCTACAAAAGTTGGCTGCTGGAGGGGTGGGTTCCTGGTTTTAATCCTTGAACAGATTCGGGGTTGGGGCTCCTGGCAGGTAGGGACAATAGGTACACTCCTGACCTCCTCAGCTGGCCTAGTGCTAAAGCAGGTGAGCTTGGGAATGCCTGATGAGACCCCACCCCAGCGCTGAGGGTGCTTCCTGCTCTGGGGAACTTCCCTCCCCCAAGTCCCCTGAGAGCTTCTAGTCCGGACCTGGCTTGGGCTACATGGAGCCCCTCCTGGTTGAAGAAGCTAGGTGCCCCGCCCCCAGGCTCCTAGATGATGGCCAGGCATAAACTCCACGTCTTGGAAAAGCGTGGCAAACAGACCCCCAAAATGCTTCCAGGGACACCTTGACCTCCCTCAAGAGCGTTTGGGGAGATCCTTCCAAGCCAAGAGCTTTGGGGAGACCTTTCCAATGCGGGTTCTGGAGTCCCTATGGAAGAATCCACCACTCTTTAGCCATTGAATACACTGGTACTAGAGATCGTCCAACCACCTTCGCAGCTGGCCTAGCCATCTGATGAGTGAAAGTTGGCCAGAGCCCTCCTGAAGCTTAAGCCAGGGCTCTGACAGCTCTACCGGACCCCTTCCCTGGAGGAGTGGGGGCTGAAAGGATAAACATCCACAGCTCCTGCCTGCCCCACCTCCAGGACCCACTGAGTAGTGCTGGGGTTGGTGCTGCCCCCACCCTGAAGTGGCCTGGTTTTGGTGCAATTGAAGGCTGCAGAGAAGAGAGGCCAGGAAATAAATAAACCTTTTGGACATCGCCCTGGCTTTGATGGGAGAGAAAGGGTGCCCTCTGCACATAGTCTTCAAACACTGCCGGAGGACAGGACGTGTTCTAGAGTGTCTCAGCTCTTGGTCGGCGCCAGGAGCAGATCTGAGAACCCCTGCACCTTTTTATATCATCCACTGAGCTTGGAGGGCTCACTCCGTGCCTGGCATCTGAGGCGGTGGTACCGCTCCATCAACGCAGGGCCACAGGTTGAAGCTGAGCCTTGCACCCAGAGTGCACTCTGTCTACCAGTCCCTGACACCTTCTGTGTTAGGACCGTCCTCCGTCCCTCTGGGTTGGAGAGCTGCCGTATCGTGTCAGGTTTCTATCCTCTGACTGTGGTGAGTCCTGAGCGTGAGCTGGAATTCCCCCATTTCGGTGGCATTCAGTGGGAAATTCAGTGAGGCCCTTACCTAGGGAAGAGTGCTACTTTTCTTCCTATAAACAGGAGGGGCTGGTAATGGCGCTCAGGTGTAGCATGCTTGCCTGGTGTACACAAGGCTTTGGCTTCAACAGCCAGTGCTGCAAAGAAACTGAACAACAAAAACTTACTCTCTAAAATAGGAGTCTTTGGGGCTTGGCCCCGAGCCAGCACAGTCCTGCATCTAAGAATACAGCTGAGATCTAGATGTTATGCTTTCTGCAGTCAGCTCAGTCTCCATTAAGGTTTTGTAAATTCACATACATCAGGGTCACATGACTCTGTACCTGGCAGGGCCTTCTGTGTCTGGGTGCATTTGAAAACTGTCCAGAGGGAGGGAAAGAGTTAGGCTGCCATTCTGAAGCTCAGTGCTGGAGAACCCCTTGGGGTCCTGTGTGACCCAGGCCATACAGCCTTTGTGCAGGTGAAGTGAGGCCAGATCAAAGATACGTGTAGAGTATACGGGACATCAGAATTCTCTCCGCTACAGCTAAGAAATAGAACCCTGCAGAGCCTCTAGGGGCCCCTGAATATCGCTACCCTGTCATGACTCAAAGAAAGTCCAAATGACTTAGGAATGCACTGTCTAACCTCTTGATAGCTGGTAGAGAGCTAAACATGCTCACTGAAGGCCTTACCATGACTTAGCAAGGCCGGCGTTGACACAGTAGACCGTGGTACGTGTGAGCAAGCCCCTTGTTTGTGGCGGGAGTGGGAAATGCTGGCCAGAGATCATCTTGACATTTTCTTGTTATGAAAAGACCCATGCCCTCATCCTAACAATTTCTCCAGAGAAGCATGACATATGAGCAAGCCGTGTACCTATGAAAAAACCTGCTGGACACTTAGAGCTCACCATGAATGGGCCAGCGTGTCCCCCTACATTGTGGAGGCTGAAACCATGCTCTGTCCCTGCTCTCCTAAACTGATACAGCAAGAAGACCCTGGGTGCACAGTAAAGTTGCTCTGACCAGGAGCTATGCAAGGCGGACTTCTTGGAGGAGATGGCATTTCCAGGTTCAAAATGGAATGGAACGTCAGCCTTTCTGGACATGGAAAATGGAATCAGAAACAAACCAGTAAGACTGGATGTAGGCGGAGCCATAGCTGTCAGAAAGGGAGGAAGTCAGGCAGGCACCAAGTGACTGTGGTTGAGGGTCCAGTGGTGCTGGTCAAGAGGTAGGAGATATCATTGGCCTTGTTAAGGTTTGGTGATGAAGATGGCAAGCAACATTAGGTGTCAGCAGAGAGTTCTCACTGTTTCCAAGCCAACCAAATAAATTCCTCCTGCTGCTGGGCTGGCCTTGGGGACTGAAAATGAACAGGAACCCAGAGCAGAAAATCTACTATTAAAAGGGGAACTTCCCCCACCATTCCCTTAGAGTCTATATAATATTTCCAAATGGGCTTTGAGCAGAAGGCAGCCTAAAACCAGAAAAGAACCCTGAGCCAGCAGGGTGGGCTCTTGGGGGCAGACACAGCCCACAGAGCACCTTGCAAGCTCCTGCCTCCCTGCTGGGGTTTGGCTGAGGCTCACAAACTGAGACTGCCAACAAATGGTGCCAGCATCAATTTGAGTTTTCTGTTGGCAGGTCCTGTTATGATAAGCTGAAAAGTTAATTGGTTATAAACGTACTTAAAATGTGCACAATGACCCCTAGAGTCCCTATAAACCAGCTCCAAGTCTGTCTAGGGGAAGGGGAGCTCATGAGTGCATATAAACCCTTAAGCAGGGCACTCTGAGGTAACCAGATAAGGACTTGGCCTCTGGAGCTCAGAGATCAGCTGAAGTGTCTCTCTCCGGAGCATAGCCCCCAGTCCCCAGGGTCTCATCCCTTCAGCCAAGCTCAGATTAAGCTTGCACCAGTATACTGCAGGCAGAGCACTGATCATCCTGCCTGCGGGAAAATTCTATAGGTGATCCGCACCCCACACCCTTAAGTGTCACCATGATAAGGATGATGAGGGGCAGGCTGGACTGTGAGGGAACCTCTCACCCACCGAGAACATGGGCCTCTATAAGGGAACTGGAGCCGCTGAGTTGACTGGAGATCAGACCATCAGCTGATTTCCATGGCAGGAGCTGTATGAGACCGCAAGGCCTGAAGCTTGCAATGTCTGGTCTGCATGAGACCCTTATTGTGCTTGGCAAGGGAATGCCATCCAGCCCTACATATGGGACTCACAGCAGATCACCTCTATGGTGGCCCCTGGACATGATACCTTGTGGAGCCAAAGCCAGGGGCCTGCAGCTGGCTGAGAACATTTCACTGGGGACTGAGCTGTGGGGCAGGTAGACTGGCTACCATATCTCCAGGTAACACCTTGAAGGAGCCAATGAAGGCACAAAAGGTGGGCTCCCATCTACGGGGGAGAACAACAGGGTCCTTCCTGGTCTGCCATCCTTGTCCCTGGCCCATTAGCCAAAACTTTCCCCTGCTCCTCTCCAGTGGTGTAGATTTGGGCAAAAGATAGTCTTTTCTCCTGCCTAGCAAAACTGGAACAGTTGGAGGTCCTAGAGACAGGTGACCCTAGAGTTCAGAATTCAGACCTGGGGTCCCTCAGCTCTTAGTGCAGAGCTCCAACAGGATCTGCAGATGTGGAAATAGACCCTGACCTGAGGATGTCATGTGTGGAAGTGCTGAGTACCCTGTCATTGGAGAAAGCCTTGACCACAGCCAGAAGCAATGACTCAGGGCCCGTGGGGTTCATCCTAGAATAATACAAGTGACCCCGGGCTCCTGCTTTTCCAAGTTTTATACCCCTACTACAGATTGACACTGAGGGACACAGGTCTTCAGCTGCTCTGACCAGGCTCCCCCCACTTTCAGGAGTGTCTTCCTAACAGACCTAAGTAGGAGGCAGTGATGTAGGCTGCAGGATGGCCAAGCAGCAAGTCTGGCAGGGCTGCCTTCTGCTGGCGGCACATCCTGTCATGGCTGTGAGCAGGCAGACCTGCTGGCCAGCATGAGGAGCAGCAGTGGGGTGCCGGCAGGCCCTGCCGTGGGACTGACTCAGACTCACATCGTGAGCTGACTTCATTTCTTCTACACAGCTCAGCCCCACAGGGTCTACAAGGCTGCGTACTACGTCATGTGTGTGTCTGTGTAGGCTTGCATGAATATGCATGTACAAGCATGTTGCCATGTACTGTCCACTGTGCATGCACATTCCTGTGTGAAGACGTAGAGGGATGGTATACACATGTGTGTGTGGTGTATGTGTGTGCCTCTGCAGCCATATTCAGTGGGCATCACTGGGAGTTTGCAATCTCCTGAGTTTTGAGGGATCCTTGGTACTACAAAGAAAGCACAGGCTTGAGCCCTGGTTAGAAAATCAGCTTAACAGTCAGAGAGCATCTCTTGCAGGAGTAGGAGGTCTAGGGATGTAACCTCCCCAAGCCCCACCTTAAGCTCCAGGAATGAAATGGCCTGTGGATATGCAGGATCTAACACCCACATAGAACCTAAAGGCTCAGGCCAGCAGCTTGAGGATCCATCCTGCTCTTGATTTCATCCATTTGGCTGGTTGCTTGTTAGGTTGATTTAACCGCTCTGTCTTCTCATTTGTGACCTGTGATCATGGGGATGCCTTACAATGTCAGCTAGAAGCAGACACCTTTAACAACTGTCATCTGCCTGTACTTGAGCAGCCCATGTCCCAAGGCCACAGCTGGAGAAGCCAAAGCTCTGCCTCTTCTTCATCAGCCTTCTCCCCCAGACAAGATATAGCCACATCCTTTGCCTACACCAGCCCCCAGCCCGACTCCCGAAGAAAGGCTCACCCACTCCTATAATACATGAGCACAGGAGATGCTAGGAACTTGACAGCAGCTAGGCAAGACGCTTGCAGTCTACAATAGTCTGGTATGAATGATTCCAGCTGTGTGTGAGCATGTGTGGGCAACTGTAGCTGTGCTTGTACGTGTAGTGTGTATAGCAGTGTGTATTGTTGTATGGGAGTGTTTTTGCTAAGTATGCGTGTCCATATGTGAACTCAAATGTGTGTAAATATGCATGTGCCTGTTCTGGGCAACACACCGGTGGTTTCATCAAATGCTCCCTGGCCGTGACATTCAAGGACTAGCAGGATAACTGTCTGAAAAGGGCTTGACCTAAGATGCTTTCGCTGACCATAAGTGAAGTACCACCACGAGTCATCTGTCTTCCTGGAGCATTAATCTCAGCACGGAGTACTAGGTCCTTTCTGGGGCAGCCCTCTGTGGGCTTACACCAAGCCTGTTTTGGCAGGAAAATGTGTCTCTGGCTGACATCCTCTCCCTGCGGGACAGAGGTCTCAGCGAGCAGGAGGCCTGGGCTGTGTGCCTAGAATGCAGCCTGTCGATGCGGAGTGTCGCCCACGCAGCCATCTTCCAGACCTTGTGCATCACGCCTGACACCCTGGCATTCAATACCAGTGGAAACGTGTGCTTCATGGAGCAGCTAAGCGGTGAGGAGATGAGGGGAACACGCTGGGGGCAGGGATACCGCGTGCAGCAGGAATGACCTGGAAGCTGGGTGTGGGCACCAAGCAACTGAGGCCATATGGGAGGGCCCGAACCTGGGTTTCCTTTGGGATCTGGTGGGATCCTCTGGTCAAGGCAGCACAGAGGAAGAAACGGAGGATGGATGCTGTGTTTGGGTGGCCCCTTATAAGCCCCACCATCCTGACTGCCATGTACACCCTCAGGGAGAAGTGCTCAGCCCTGATTCTGAGCTCTATTCAGGCCTTCCTCAGAAGAGGATACCTGGCTCACTTTCCCCCTAGGCTGGCACTCCTGGCCTACAGAAAGTTCATACAGGGCCTGAAGGCAGGACTTATCTGGCCAGGTAGACCGGCTACCCTTTAGGCTCCTTCCAGGGAAAGTTTGGTTTTCTCAAGTTAAGAAGAGCCCAGGGTTCCTTTTTCAAGAACCCAAACAAATTCCTTTTCTCCTTTGGACCTTTTCCGGTTTAAGAATGGTGTGCTGTTGCCTCAGATGCTTACAGCCAGCCTTCCTTAAGAACATCAGCCTGAGCAAAGGGAAGGAGGCTCCAGGAAATGCAGCCTACTTTGGGGCTGTCCCAGGAGGCTCCCAAGTTCTGAGCTCTGATTGGTGGGATGCTTTCTTCACCAAAGGATAAGATCAGAACGCCTTCTCTTTTTTTCTCCAAGATGACCCCGAGGGTGCCTTTGTGCCCCCAGAGTTTGACCTGACAGGAAACACCTTTGAGGTAAGCGTTAGTAAGTGTTGACTCTCCACATCTTGCCATCTTCATCTTTGGGGTTCCCTTCGTTACCATAGTCCTGTGGTCTCAGTGTAATAGGCTGTCTCCAGTGGGGGGGCTTCCTTGGGGACTTGCTGTCGTGGGTATTTGCTCTTCCCATGACCTTGAGCTAGCAATTTTTGCAGCTGGAACTTGGACGCTGCACCCTGCTTTCATTCCTAGTGGCTACTGGAAAACATGTGGGTGTTTGGGAGCAGTGGCTCTCAGACATCTCTGTCAGGGTTGGTACTGAGTTCACTTATTGCAATGTCAAATCAGATGACCTCTGAGTCTCACCAGTGACTTGTGGGAGGAGCCAGAAAAGGCTATGGGTGTTCACCGCCCTTAAGAAATGCCTCTGGGCTGGGCGGTGGTGGCGCACACCTTTAATCCCAGCACTCGGGAGGCAGAGGCAGGCGGATCTCTGTGAGTTCGAGGCCAGCCTGGTCTACAAGAGCTAGTTCCTGGACAGGCACCAAAGCTACAGAGAAACCCTGTCTCGAAAAACCAAAAAAAAAAAAAAAAAAAGAGAGAGAGATGCCTGGGGGGGGGGCGGCTGGAGAGAAGGCTTAGTGGCTAAAAGCACTTGCTGCTCTTGCAAAGGACCCAAATATGGTCCTCAACTCCCACATAATGTCTAATACTGTCACTAACTCCAGTTCCAGGGGATCCAGTGTCTGCATGTGTCCACTGTGGGAGAGAGCTTCTTTGTTTGGTTTGGTTTGGTTTGGTTAGGGTCACTATTGCTGTGATGAAATACCATGACCAAAGCAACTTGAGAAGGAAAGGGTTTATTTGGTTTGCACTTCTACTGTCGAAGGAAGTCAGGACAGGAACTTAATCAGGGCAGGAGCTGATGCAGAGGCCATGGAGCGGTATTGCTTACTGGCTTGCTCAGCCTGCTTTGTTACAGAACCCAAGCCCACTATCCCAAGGATAGCACCACCCACGATAGACTGGACCCTCCCCCATCAATGGCTAATTAAGTAACTGTCCCACAGCCGGAACTTCCGGAGGCATCTTCTCAGTACAAGTTCCCTTCTTTTAGATAGCTCTATCTTGAGTCAAGTTGATACAAAAGTAACCAGCATACGAGGCTAGTCCACAACTCCTAGATTCAAGTGATCCTCCTGCCTCAACCTCCCAAATGCACGAGTGAATGGATGCAGTACCACACCTGTCCAGTTTCTCAGCAACAACAGAGTAACAGTGACCAGTGCTCCTTCCGCCGTTAAGATATTCTGTATCCTTAACAGACTTCCTGGCCTTGAAGTCAAACAGATGCTCACTGACATTCTCCACCAAGAGTTTCAATGTTCTAGTCTTCACACGAGTCTATCGGAAGCTGGTTTCCTTAGCTTCATTAGACTGACTGGCAAGCCAAAGCTGTGTGTTTTCAGCGTACAAGGTGATGGTCCTATATTCGCTGATGTGAACAATCAGTGGCGTCTGATTTTTTTTTCACCCAGTATGAGCTAGAAATCATTTCATCTTTGTCTGGAGATAGCTGGCCATTTTCCCAGCTCCGTGTCCTGGCTATCTGTGAGGCACATGAACTACCATTCACCGGGTTTTTATTTTCAGTTTTCCTTTGTTGACTTTATCCACTTTAATATCAAAACATCTTGCAGAATCTTGCGACTATTTCTAGCAACTTAGAGGTTCTTTTCATTTTTTTTCCCCTTGATCAAATCACCAGCAGTGTTTCATATTGCCTCCTCCAGGAACAAAGCTTATTTCTGTTCCAGTCCTCAGCAAGAGCAGCATCTAGTGTCTAGATTCTAGTCTGGTGCAGAGACCACCCATCCTGCACTGATGACCCTGACCGAACCATGTGGACGGTACTGGCCTGACCACATGAGTTTCTATCTGTTCTGACTTATCAAGGTTTACCATGAATACATAGTTCGTGTTATGAATATTTCTTTTTGTCCCCTTGAAATGATCATGTGATTTCCTTCATTGTGTACACTTTTATGTCCTAATAGTATCGCCCTTCCCCACCTAGGAAAATCTAGCCTGAGCAAGTGCTGAGTCTCTCCTAGGAACTGTTGAATCTGACTGACCAGTGCTTATTATGGCTCTTCCAGGGTTTTTATGGCAGCTGGTACTTTTCCACCCTACAAATGTTTCTGGCCAGCACAGATTTTGTGATTGCTCTGGGTTTGACTCTTTTTCTGTTTGTACAAGAATAATATTCTGATGCCTTGGAAGTCTGGACAGGCTCATTGAAAAGAACCTTGGCTTCCTTTGTGAATGATTTCGAGCTACCATCAATTTTTAATAGTTATAGCACCGCCCTTGTTTTGCCACAATAGGTTTTTTTTTTTTTTTTTTTTACTACAGCAGAAGAAAACATGCGCCTAATGCACCGCAGGTGCAGGTGATGCCCTGTGCATCTTGTGATGTCTGCAGACTTCCTATTCCCGCCCTGGACGTTCTTCTTTGGTTTCTCTTTCTTTCTGCTGCTGGTCTAACCAGAGGCTGTTTACCTTGTTAGTTCTTCCAGAGCACCCTCTGCATCTCCTGGTTGATTCTCTCTTTTCTTTTGTTCGCTCTGGGTTCAGTGGCTGCTCCTTCACTTCAGGGGGAATGTGCTCATCCACCTCCATGCTCTTTGTCTCTGGCTGGGAGCCTCCCCAGCGTGTGAGCTTTGTCATGTCATGTTTGCTTCTGGGGTTTTTTTTTTTTAGGACAGGAGTTATTCAGCTATGTGAATAGGTTGGGTTTCCTTTTTTAGGAAGACACAAACACAGAAGGCACACATGTGCCAAGTATACAAACCCACAACTTTTCAAAAGCTTAGATCTCTGCAATCAGTAGCCAAAGGGAGTCATCACAGTGAGAAACTGGCGCCCCCACCCGCGCAGTGACTGTCCAACCACACGGAACAGAGATGTTCTCCTGCTTCCTGTGGCTGAACTCAGCAGGGCTGGTGCGAACTGCCATGAGAGTGTAGTCACTGGAAAGCATTCATTCTCTACAGTCATTTCCTATTTCTGAACACACTGGGACTTTTTCATGCATCTTTGTCTTTCTCCTTTGACTTTCTGGCCCAGTCAGGCTGTGGCTGAAGCAATGTCCTCTGCACGCCTACCAGAGAGAGTGTGTGCAGGCTTCCTTTGTTCTGTGAATCCTTGTGTTCCCCGGTCAGGAGGCAGCCTTTTCCACGTAACTCAGGCTCATTCACCCATTTGTCTGGATCTTCTGCCGCATCCATTCTGTTTTATTTATCTACTTGCCTACATATTTACCCTAGTAGCCATCGAAATGCACCGAAATCTGCCTCTAGGGAAGGAGAGTGGGCTCTTGCTGTAAGGGCGGTATCATCCCATGGTTGCAGAGCAAGTGGCCACTGAACCCTGAGGATCCTGAAGAGGGGCTCCCCTGGAAGCTGAGCCTTGTGGGGAGGGGATTTCTGGTGGGTTGACTGCAGAGCACCTGTGTGGTTAGCCAAAGTAGAAACAGGAGGCTGGGGATGTATGTCAGAGAGGGGCCCCAGGGCTCTGAACTGCTTCAGTTCCCTGGATGGTCAGCGACTCCCTTATGCTCTAGACACAGAACCGTCGGTCCTTTCTACCCAACCCTGATTATGGAGAGACTATGCATGTCCTGGGAAGTGTTCCCATGTCCACTCTGGGACATATGACCCTAGCATGAGTCAAGATGCCCAGGGTCTCTGTTCTGCCCCAGATTAGCTTTGCTCTGGAACCCTTTGCGGGAGACTGCCAGAAGTCCTAAGCAGTTAGGTGATGCAAACAGTGACAGAAACACAGCCTAAGTGTGTGTCCTGGACACTCTGGCTCAGGTACACCCACTCTGGAACCTTCTAGCACCAGCTCATCCCTGTGCTGTTCCTCTCTGGCTCTGCAGGGCCTGCCACTATAGACCCACGCTGCACAGTCAGCCTTGCGTCTCCAGAATGGCCTCACTTTGGACAGACGTTGCCCATTATGGCCAGGCTGACCACGTGCTCACCCCTGTCACTTGCTGATCCACAGCAATAGCTCTGCTCCACTGTCAATATTGTTATCCATCCAGACCCAGACCTTACTCCTTTCTCCTCCTGATCTGGATCTTTTCTCACTACAGACCGGTTCCTCTCACTCTTCTCCATGTTCTCCCCACAGAGGCCAGACAGCAGGGAGTATCCCCCGAGCCTCAGTGCCTCCGCTTATCCAGGTATCCACCCTGGACCCTCCGTGTTCCAAACACCATCTCACCACCCCTTCGGATTCTCTCTTCTTCTGCTGAGACCAACTCCCCAATACATGTTCTAGAATTTCCCAGGCTTGTTGTGGCCAGTCTTCTCAGAACTGAGTATGGCCAGCCCCCTTATTCAAAACCCCTTCAGGCTGCCTAGCTTCCAAAAGTCTACAATCCCCCAGTCTCTGCACTGTCCCCTCCTCCACATGCACAGGCCATTTTCTTGCCCTTGTCACTCTGATGGGCTCCTGTGGTACCAGCCAGGATGGCTCAGTCCTGTCACCTGCCATTTGCTTGAGACCGCAGTTCACACAGAGGACCATGACGGTGAGAGACTATGAGTCAGGGACCTGAGAGCCAAGCTGAGATGAAACAAGGATCCTGGCTTTCATTAAGGGGTTGGAGGCCTCTGCGAGCAGGTAGACTTCAGGCTACAGACTGCAGGATGAGTTCCAGGGGAACAAGGAGCCGGGGAGGTGACAGGGTAGTGAGTGAGTACTACCTCTTAAAGATAAGGATGCTGATACTCACTGGACAGGAGAGGCAGCCCTACAGTCCCCTCTCCTCACCCATATTCCCCTCACAGAATGTATTGGGTTATGGGGTTATCAGGCTGGAAAGGCAGTGTGGTCAGGGCAGTTAGGATCCCAGCACTGGCTAAGAGTGCAGCAGACAATGACCCTGAGCAGAGTGCACACAGCATGGGTTGCATCCAGAGTAGGTGCACACAGGACTTGGGCCTGAAAGAACAAAAGACTTCCCATGTATGAAACCAGCACACAGCCCAAAGTAAATGGATTCTTTTGTATGGAGAGTTTCAGTGAGCCATTTATAATAGTAACAAAGCCTACAGGAATTCAGTCATTATGACAGCAGGATTTTTAAGAAATAGAAAAACCAGGTAAGTCAACACAATGCGCACACAATGAGACATCTTATCGTCCCCTTAAATATAGATGGTTATTTGTGAATTAAAAGTTTAAAAATAAATAAAGAGTCTGACTACATATCATGATTTCCTTTTGTAAACAGATTGAAAGGGAAGCTAGTCTTTCTGGAATAACATTGACTTCTCTACACGCACACGCGCCTGTGCACACACACACACACACCTACCTATGGGGTCCTTCCACACACCTGGTATCCCAGCCTTGTACAGAGCCTGCCCTCTGTACTGAGCACAGCCCAGACAATGCCAACTTTCAAACCTAAAGGAAACTCTTCTTTCCTCCTGCTCACTTCCTACTTGTGAATAATGCCTAAGGCAAAATAGGTAGCTGGGGAGAACAGGATTTCTATGCCTTGGGCAGCAGGCCCAGGGAACATACCAACCACAGGAATGGCAGACTTGCTGGTCTTGGCAGGGGAAAGCAGTCGCTTGCAGGGCAGGTACTAACACTCCTTGGTACCACAGGCTCACATCTACTCCCTGGGGGCCACACTGAAGGCTGCCTTGGAGTTTGTGGCAGAACCAGAGCTAGAGCCCAGGCTGAGCCCAGACCTGGAGGGACTGCTGAGCCAGATGCAAGCAGAAGACCCCAGGGACCGGCCAGACCTGGAGGTAAGCTCCCAACTGGACATGCAAGTTGCACACACACAGAGACAGCCCAAACCCTGCAGCCTCAGCCAGGTTCCTTGGTTAGTCTCTGGAGGCAATGCATTATGTTGAAATAGAAGCTGGTTTTTGCTATACATTTTCTACTAAAGACTATCAGGGACAAAACTGAATCTTCTTTTTCTGCCAGGATGTATGCCTTGCTGTTTTTTATTTAATGCACCAGAAAGTGCATGTGGAAACAAGTGGCCTGATCTGGGGGTGATGGGTGCCATCCCAGAGCTGTGAAGTTGGGTGGGTCTTAGGAGGATAGGCCTCCTTGTTGAGCTGCACACCTGAGAGGCACCCTGGTACCTGCAGAGCATCATAGCACTGTGCGAGGAGAAGATGCAGCCTGCATCCTCATGCCGCCTATGCCGCAGCCTCTCAGCCATCGGAAGAAGGGTGCTCTCCATTGAGTCCTTTGGAGCATTCCAGGGTAAGCGCTACCACCTACATGTCTATGCCTACCCATGTATACATGTGTACATATACAGTCATACGTGTGCACACGGACGTGTATACATCTCCACAACCACCCGCAGAAGTAAGCACACACTATGCACATATAGGAAACATGCACCTTTACTCATGCTCTCATGTTCACATACACCATGTAAATACCACACTCACAGTCACACACTTGTTCAAATCCAGAACACGTGTATCCCATGTAAACACACTCACATGTTTATACCATTGCATATATAAATACACAAATGCCTGTTGATACTACACACTCCAGTGTAAGTGTGCACACTGGTCTACACATTCACTTGCACACCACATACATGTACACACGTACAATCTGGGCACACACTGGCATTTTCAAACTCGGGCTTAGTGACTCCAGCCAGCCTTGTCTGATGCGTTACCTCTCTACATGCAAAGCTGTTGCAGTTCATCTGGAACTCATCATAGTCTCAGGATCATGCTGGCCTCCACAACCACCCAGAGCCTCAGAGTGGCTGGAGGGTCCTCCCTGACAAGCAAGCAGCAGTGTTTGTAATGCTGCAGCCCTGGTGACTGCCAGCGTCACCCCAGCAACAGTAGAGGGTAACTTCTGAGTGTAAAGCCATAGACAAAAGATTGAGTAAAACAAGCAGCAGAATTTCTGTGCCATGTATGCAACTTTGTGCCACAGTGTGTGTGTATGTGTGTGTGTGTGTGAAGGCTGTATGCCATAGCATGTGTGCCAGACTGCACTACACATGTCATGTGTGAAGACTGTGTGCCCTGTGCCTGCCACCAGACTTCATTTCTCCCCTGAGGGAGTGGCTGGTGTAATCACAATAGGAAAATGAGGAGCTTTGGGATAAAGTAATTAGATGGCAAGAGCTGATCCCCTGGGAAGCTCAGTCGAGAGGGAGACCCGGAAGCCTCCATTCAGAGACTGTAACTGGGGACCTCTGGTGCCTGTGCTGAGGGGAGGAGTGGGAATCTGGGGTGCAGGACTTTGGGGAGGAGTCTGTGGTAATGAGTAGGACAGGGTCAGGGGTGGCTCTCAGGGTACCACTCTAGCACAGGCTCCTGATCTAAGCTTATCCTGCCTTCTGTTCAGACCTCAGCGAGAACACATGGAGGGGAAGACCTGCTCCAAGAAATGTGGGGCCCAAGAAGATGCCAGGAGACCTCAGCACTGATCCAGATGCACTGCCCTCACCAAGGGGCCTCCAGCCTCCAGACTCCAGAGATACAGAGCAGGAGGAAGGCCAGGGTCCCAGAGCCCCCTCCCCAAAACCACTGCTGTCGGCCCCCATGAGAAACGGTGAGAGCCCAGGACAAGAAGGGCTGGCCAACCTTGTCCTGGATGCCAGGTGCCCCCTGGGTGAGCTGGACAAAGACATCCTCAGGCGAAGCCGGCTGAAAAAGGCTCAGACATTTCCCAGGCTACCGCAGGAAAACCTGGAGGCCAGTACCCTCTGCCTGTCACTGACCAGCTCAAGAAACCAGTTGACCGTATCTGAGTTCTTTCCCCCAGACCCCAGAAAGCTCTTCCTGGAGGGGAAAAATGGCCTTTCTGGTTTTAAGGCCCAGTCCAAAAGCAGACTGTGGCCAGAGCAGGAGGAGCCTGGAGTCCAGCTGGAGAAGGCACCAAGTACAGGCCGCAATCCGCATAGGAGTCCAGGAGCCTCAGGGCAGTTGGAGGCTTCGTCTCCTAGCCGGGGACCTGTAGAGTACAAACCTTTGCCCTGCCCTGTAGACCCTGGAGAATCAGACCATGAAAGCCAAACATCTAGGAGTGAAGAGGAGATTCCAGAAGGATCTGGACAGATGGAAAGTGCAGCCACAGAACAGGTACGTGGAGTAGGAGGGGTCAAAGGCTGCTTGTCCTTAGCTTGGACGAGCAGCTCACACAGGACCTGCCCCACCCTGCCTTCACTCCTGGCTAATAATTAACAATGTCTTTTTAAGATTTATCTTTTTAAGATTTATTTTTTATGTAGTGTTCTGCCCAAATGTATGCTTGCAGTTCAGAAGAGGGTACCAGATCTCACTGTAGACGGTTGTGAGCCACCATGTGGTTGCTGGGAATTGAACTCAGGACCTCTGGAAGAACAGCCAATACTCTTAACCCCTGAGCCATCTCTCCAACCTCGGATTCCCTATTTTTGAAGAGAACTTCACATGCAAAGTGGGGGAAGGGCTGGATGTCACCCCAGGCATGGATCTCCAAGCCTTTCTAGATGTACAAGTTCACCTCAGGACAGCCTAGAAAGAACCAACTTCCTCAGCCCCGGTCCACCCATGTATAGGTACATTCCCATGGTTCATTACCTTCCACAATAGAATAGACAGCTTCTAGTAATACTGCTTCAAGGGTCCAATCACTTCCCAAGCCTTTACCTCAGACTGGGTCCCATGAGCTTCATATCCACAGCGGGATGAAATTCTAGTGTGTGGGTCTGCAGGTTCGACACGGACCACAGCACTGAATGTTTTCCCCCCCTTGGTTTTTCTTGTTTGTTTGTTTGTTTGTTTGTTTCTCAAGACCGGGTTTCTCTGCAGCTTTGGAACCTGTCCTGGAACTAGCTCTTGTTGTAAACTAGGCTGACCTTGAGCTCACAGAGATCCGCCCTGCCTCTGCCTCCCAAGTACTGGGATTAAAGACGTGCCACCACCACCCAGCTATCCCCCCACACACACTTGGTTTTTCAATGGGTTCCTCAAAGCCTTGTGTCCTCATGTGTTTCTCAGAGTGAGGACACCTGAGCCAGTGGCCCGGCATACATTTTTGTCTATCTGGAACCATCAGCCCTATTTCCCACCAGGCCTTGTTGCCCCAAAGGAGAGGAGTATGTGAGGCAGGTGACTCTGTGGGTGTATATTATCAGTTGTACACTGATGAAAACTTGAAGAATCCCCATGGGCAGTGTGGTTACTTAAAGAGATGTCTGGTGTAGGGTCGGTGATGCAGATGATCGGTGCTGTCTGGGCCTGTGACGCTCACATATGCTCAGTCACCAGCATTTCCCCACAGGGCACAGCCACCCGACCACACCATCCATCTTCTACATAGGCCTGGGTAGCTGGGTGGCCTGTGGTAGAGAATGCACTGCCAAGGGGAAGAGTTGAGGTCTCTAGCTTGGAAGAGAACAGAATAGACCAGTAAGCCTGGCTTTCACCCTAACCATCTGGTCAACCTGCCTCAGACAGAGTATACCCAGGACCCACTAAATCTCAGACTCCGGCATAGGGATGCACCAGAGCTGGGAGCTCTCACCTCAGCTTCAAGGCTCATTGCTCCCACCCCAGGATACAGGGCACTACCAAAAGCAGAACAGATGAGCTGGTAAGTAGGGAACCACAGGACTGAATTGTCTAATGTATCAACCCTTCCTGTGCACAGAGCCAGTGGATAGCACCTCAGGTGAAGGTGGCAGCTTCTGAAAGCTTCTGCTAACATGTATACTTCTGTGGTGACCTCCTTCCCAGACCTCCTGGTAGCCTCTCCAGGCAGGAGCTATCTTCTAGGCCCCATTGGTTCTTTTTGCTTGAAGATGTGTTAAAATACACATAAACACAAAATTTACTATCTCAACCACCTCTAAGTGCATGGCCCAGTATATTAAAGACATTCACATCTCACTATCTCCAGAGCAGCCTTTCTCATCCTGGGGGTCACGACCCCTTTTGGGGAAGTCAAAGGACCCTTTCATAGGAGTCTCCTAAGACCATTGGAAAACACAGATATTTACATTACAATTCATAACAGTAGCAAAATTACAGTTACGAAGTAACAATGAAAATAATTTTATGGTTGGGGGTCACCACAACATGAGGAACTGCATTAAAGGATCACAGCATTAGGAAGACTGAGAACCACTGCTCCAGAGGTTTTCCATTTTCTACAGCTGAGCTCTGCCTCCTGCAAACACTGACTCCCCTCCATCCCTCTGCCCAGCCTGCTCGCCTTCTATAATCATACAAATGTGACCTTATGTGTGAAATCCAACAGCTTCTGTTCTGTTGTCTAGCTTGTTTCCTCAAGATCCACCAATAATCAACACTGAGGGACTTTTTTTCTCCTCTTTTTTCTTCTTGTCTCATGGCGCCCAAACAGTACTGGAACTCACTATGGAGCCAAAAATGGCTTGGGTTCTTGGTCCTCCTGACTCCATTTCTCAAATGCTGGCATCACGGGTGCCACACCCAGCTCCTGGATGTTCTATTGACTGGGTCATGCCCTTAGAAATAGTTAAAACATTATGTTTTATGCTATGTATTTTAATACACACTCACACACTTACTAAACACACTCACATACATATATACACACATACACAGGGAAGTAAATCTCTTCCTTTTAAAGCTTGAGCAATACTATACAATATTCTGCCCCATGGATGGCCCACATTTCTTCTCTCCCTTTTTTTAAACATTAATTTATTTTTACAAATGTTTTGCCTTTATGTATGACTGTGAGCTACTGTGTAGGTGCTGGGAATTGAAAGATCCTCTACAAAAGAATAAAATGACCTTAACCACGGAGCCATCTCTCCAGCCCCTGGGCCACATTTCTTTATCCATTCATCCATTCGTGGATGTTTGAGCTGCTCCCCCTTTTTGGATCTGGTGAATGGTGCTGCCTTGAACCTGGGCAGACAACTGTCAACTTCAGGTTCCTTTCAGGTCTTGGGGTAACCTAAAAGTGGAATTGTTGGACCTTAGGGTGATTCCCTGTACTTTCTTTAAGGAACTGCTGTCTTTTCCTGTGGCAGATGTACCACTTCATGGTTGAGGACTCCAGTTTCTGCATGCACTCGCCCACACCAGTTCTGAATCTGGAGCCTTTTTCCAGCCCCTTGCACAGGGGATGCTGCATGTGGAAACCGAGTCACTATTCGCCTGCCACCCTCCATGGAAACCCTTTCTTGGCACCAAGTGGACTGAGTATTCTTACATGACCCGTCTCTTCCACAGAGCCTCTCCCTGCAGGACCTTCTGTCTAAGCTAGGCCGGCCCTTTCGAGAGTACGAGCTGTGGGCCCTGTGCCTCTCCTGCCTTAGGACTCTGCAGACACACATGGAGCACCCAGGTGATGGGTCGTCTTGCTCTGCCTGAGCCCTGGGCCCGAAAGCTGGGGAGGGAGAGAGGGGAGTAGCAAAGTCAAGGCTGTGTGCCCAAGGCAATGATTCGCTTTGCTCCAGCAACACACCCTAGGAGAAGCATCTGGGTCTTGGCACAAATAGGGACAGTAGAGACAATTGTCTAAAATGTGGTTCTAAAGCCAATGACCTCCCTCCCCCGCCCCCAGGAGTGAGGGAAGGGCTCAAGATGTTACACTAGTGTGTGACCCTGCGTGTTCAACCCTGCTGGACAGACAGATAAATGGACAGTTCATCTGTGTTCTCAAGGTGCCATGGGCAGCAATGGAGGTAGCCCCTGAGGGGACCAGGTTGCCATCCTCAGAGAAATACTCTCCAGGGACAATCTGCTGTTAAGCTGCCTCTCAACCATGAGTCTGGGAAATTTGAAAAGCCCAACCTCCCTCACCCAGCCATTCCCAAGGGCAGAGCAGTGTGGGCCGTGTCCCCACCCACCCTCCTGTTTATTCTTAACATGATGAGGGTGATATGCCCCAATAGTGTTCCCAGGAAACTCTTGCCTGTTAGGATGAAAGGCCCTCAGGTACCTGTCCAATCTTGACAGGTCTCTCTGGGCTCTCTCTGTGTCCTGGAGACCCCTGATGCTGGCGAGAGAGCTGCCCACATGCAGCTGCATCCTTGCTCTGCTCTATTGCAGCTCGCCTGTGCCTGGACAACGTGCTGGTGGCTGAGGACGGGACTGTGCTCTTCGGACCACCCCCTGCCAATGGTACACACGGGCCACTCTCGGAGGGGTGAGAGTCGGGGGCGGAGGACCAGAGCTGTCTGCTAAAGTGGGAAGGAAAACCAAACTGTGGTTGCACTTCTAGGCTCCTACAACTCACTCTTCCTGGCTCCCGAGGTGTCTGAAGAGAAACTGGTGACGGAGAAGGTAAGCGCATCACCTCTTGCGCCATCCACGCCCTCTGCCCACTCGGTCGTGGTGCCTGATGGCACAAACGTGACACCCAACTCGCGTGTGGGGCTGCTGGGGCGACGTTCACTGCAGTCCTCTGAAAGTTAACGCTGTGCCTTGGAACCTTGGGCGGGAGACACGCCTATCCCGCGGGCCTAGACTCCACCACCATTAACAGGCTAACAGGCTTTTATTTATTTATTTATTTATTTATTTATTTATTTTTCTTTTGCTAACAGGCTTTTTATAAACATTTTTTAAAAGAAATTAGCTAAATTACACTCAGAACCTGGTGCAAACCACCACCCTGGGGACCACAGCAGCTGATCCTCCTAACTTTGACTCACCTGGTACTGGGCAGGGCAGGGGCCAGGTTGCTTGAGGGGAGAGGGAGGGACAATATAGAGGGCGGGGCCTTGAGGGGCAAGGCGGAAACGTTTTGGGCGGAAGGAGTAAGGGAACAGGATGACACCAAAGAGGGCAGAGCAAGCCCAGTGGTTTTTCATCCTCATGTGCTGGACCCGCTGCTAGAGAAATGGCCCCTGGGAAACTCCGCAGAGGCAAACAGAGCCTCCCCGAGGCCAGGCTTCCTAGCCAGAGGGCCAGGAAAAAGCAAGGTGACTTCAGACGCCCTGCCGGCGCCTGCTGCTTATGCAATGCACACGGGGCCCATTGGCCAGCTGAGACGGAGAGCACAGAGGTACACTGGCCTTGGCTCTGATGCTGAGGATCCACCCACGGCAGCTGCGGGGGAGCTAGAACCTTAGATGTTTGGACAAGAAAAAAACACGAGACCAAAAGTTGAACCTGCCTGAGGAACTTGTCCTAGAAAATGGAACATTCGTGTCATTAGAATTGTGGAAGGAAAGAAAACAATGGGTGAGGCAGAAGAGTAAGCAAGTGATGAATGAAAAAGATCCAATTATAGCAATACACATTCAAGAAATGGGAAAGAAAAGGGGGATAAACCTAAAGAAACCAACACCAAGTTATAGTAAAACCTCTGAAAGCTGAAATCAAAAGAGAAAAAAGTTTATCTATGTATAGGGGAAACAGTTCAAATGGCAGTGAGTTCCTTCCAGATGACCTTTCACCTAGAATCTTCTGCAAGCACATTTGTGTCAAAATTCTCTCCTGTGACTGCAGTGAGATGGTCCAGTGGTTAAGAGCATGGGCTGGCTGCTCTTCCAGAGGACCTGGGTTCAGGTCCCAGCACCCATGTGGCAGCTCATAACTGTCTGTAACTCCAGTTCCAGGGGATCTGATACCTTCACACCAATGCACATAAAATAAAATAGATTATTTGAAAAAAGAAAAAGAAAGAAAGCAAGCAAAGAGCCTGTTAGGGAAAAAAAGAGAACTAAAAATGGATCATAGACTCTAACAGTGCTGTACTTCTAAGCAGCACTGGGCTGGCAAGATGGTTCTGTGGGTAAACAACTTGCTAAGCAAGCCTAACAGTCCAAGTTCAAGCCCCTGAATCCAGGGATTCTGTGACGGCTCAAAGGTTCAGAGTGTGCACTGCTCTTCCGGAGGATCAGAGTTTTATTCCCAACAGCCACAGCAGGTGGCTCCTGTAACTCCATCTGGTGACCTCTTGTGACTTCCTTAGGCACTGCACTTACATAGGCAAATACCACACACACACACACACACACACACACAATTCTAAAATAAAAGCACAAAAACTTTAGCTGAAGAAATAAGACTATAGATGGGGTTGTTTATGTAGAATCCAAGGAATCTACCATACAAACAAACAACCATCCTAAAACTTAGAAGTGAGTTCTGCAAGGTCACCGGATGTAAGATAAACATTCAAACAGAATTATGGAGGGTGGAGAGATGGCTTAGCAGTTAAGAGCGCTGGCCAGCTTTGCAAAGGACCCAGGTTTAATTCCCAGCACTCGAATTACAGTTCACAACCACCTGTAACTCCAGTTCCAGGGGATTCAGTGCCCTCTTCTGGCCTCAGAAGGCATCAGATATTCATGTGGTATGCATACATACATGCAGGTAAAACACTCATACACATAAATATTTTAAATGTCAAAAGAAGGCTTCATTTAAGAAAAGCTTCAGTAAACACTGAACTGGCACTTTCCCAGGCATGTGGCTTCAGTTGGCTGTGGATTTTGCTCTTGGGCTGTCTGTACCCTGAGTGTCTGGAATATGACAGTTGTGCATTGGTGAATCCGTGGAAGCTAGAGGCTGGCTGTGAAAGAATATTTGGATCAGGGGAATTACAAATGCACACATTGTGGCTCAACTACTATTTTGTTTATCAGCCAGACTATGGTTTGAATATGAACTGTCTCCCACAGGCTGGTGTGTTAAAACACTTGTCCCCGGGTGGTGCTGTGGGAGGTCCTGGAAGCTTTCAGGGGGGAGTCTAGCTGGGGGAAGTAAGTCAGGGGCGGAGTCTAGCTGGGGGAAGTAAGTCCTCACTGGAGACACGTCCTTGGGGCTGTACCACGCTCTACCCCACTCACACTTTTTCCTGGCCACTATAATAGTTTTGCCCCACATTATCCCCCTGCCATGGCAGACTAACACCTCCTTTAAATTGTGTATTTCAAGTTGGGCAGTGGTGACACATACCTTTAATCCCAGCATTCAGGAGGCAGAGGCAGGCAGATCTCTGTGAGTTCGAGGCCAGCCTGCTCTATTTCCAGGACAAGCTCTAAAGCTACACAGAGAAACCCTGTCTCGAAAAACAAACAAACAAACAAAAACAAAGTTGTATATACCAAGTACTTATTTTATCATTGTAATTTTAAAAAAACAAAAAGCAAAACAATCAGACAAAAAACTGGTGCAGGCTGGAGGGATGCCTCAGGTTAAGCACACAGACTGCTCTTCTAGAGACCTGTGTTCTGTGTTCAATTCCCAGCATCCACATAGCAGCTCACAACCATCTGTAACTCTAGTCCCAGGAGATCAGACTCTGCTGGTCTCTGGGATCATTGCACTCTCACAGTGCACAAACAAAATCAACAAAACCCGCATGCATAAAATTTTTAAAGTAAACAATATAAACAGCCCTGGTGCCAGAGATCGGGCTGACTGTTCTGACTGCCTGGAAAGTGGTTCTAAAGCCCTGGGAATTGGTTTGTGGAAATTTGTTAACACTGAATGAGGCAGACTAGAGAAGCCCTCGAAAGCTGTAAGCAGAGCTCAAAGGGCAAAATAAAAGCACAAGAACTATGGTTTCTGGTAAAAGTTCAATACAGTAGTGGGAAAGAGGTAGTGTGCGCCTTTAACCCCAACATTCCGGAGATAGAGGCAGGTGAATGCCAGAGTTGGAGGCTAGCTTGGTCTACAGAGCGAGTTTCAGGATAGGACAGCCAGGGCTACTCAGAGAAACCCTGTCTGGAAAAAGTTGTTGTTGTTGTTGTTGTTGTTTTTAAAAAAAGAAAGAAAGAAAGAAAAAGAAAAAAGGAAGGTGGGGGAGAGGCGAGGAAGGAAGTTAATTTAAAATGCTGATAGAAATGCCACCAGAAAAGGCTGGGCACACATGATTTCAAGTGAAAAGAAGACCTTACTGGGAAATGGACTGGAAGTCGCTTGTGTTTCATTCTGGCAAATCACTTCAGTAAGAGACTAAATTCAAAAGTAGTGGACTAATTACATTTATGGAGGAAGTTTCAAGATACCACATAGTTTAGGTTGTGGCATGATTCTTGCTGAGACTGATTTTCACTAGAATTTACAGTGAGACTTGGGATCAAAAAGTAGAGTGGAATTGCAGTTTGCCCCTAATAGAAGCATCTGGAAAGTTGGGGCCAAGGCAAGAGATTGCTGAACAGACTAGAACCATTAAGAAGACAAATACTGCTGGGCGGTGGTGGCGCACGCCTTTAATCCCAGCACTTGGGAGGCAGAGGCAGGCGGATCTCTGTGAGTTCGAGACCAGCCTGGTCTACAAGAGCTAGTTCCAGGACAGGCTCCAAAGCCACAGAGAAACCCTGTCTCGAAAAACCAAAAAAAAAAAAAAAAAAAAAAAAAAGAAGAAGACAAATACTTTGAGCTGGGACAATGGGGAACATGCCTGGATGGAACCTCAGGAATGGCCTGATTCCACCCATGGGGACCAATTGTAAAGGCTTTTAATAAGACCTTGCCGGTAAAGATAGGAATGTTGTTTCAGGGTGACCTGTTTGCAAAGATGAGCCTGGAAAAATGTTTTCCCGGTACTCCTTTCACTGAGCTCAGCCTTCCAGACTCTCAGACACTCCTACAGCCATGGTCCAAGTGGCTGCTGCTCCAGCTGACTGTATGCCCGGCATCATCCACGGAGTGCTATTGTGTTTTTGTTGTTTTGTTTTGTTTTTGCTGAAAGCGCAGGAGTTACAAGAGCCCTGGAGGCTCAAAGGGAAGACTTCAAAGGAAAGCAAGGCCAAGGTGTGTCCCTGACAGGTTAATGCTTGGAGCTAAAGCCTAAACTTCAAAGGAGATCTGGGACTTTAGTCAGCCACGGACAATAATATCCCTTTATCCTGTTTTTCTCAGGTGTTGATCACAGCAGTGATAAAAAATGGCTAATAAAATCAGGAGCTAAAAAAAAGTAATCTTCTACCCAGAGTTTTGGGTTCAGCTGATTATTTTGAAGTTGGGTAGCCCAGGCTGGCTTCAAACTCTCTGAAATCTACCTGCGTCAGCCTCCAAAATGCCAGGACTAAAGGTGCATGACTCTCTCCACTGTTAGGCTTTATTCTGCTGTTATCTATCAAGATCAAAGAAGGGGGTGGGGTGGCGCACGCTTTTAATCCCAGCACTTGGGAAGCAGAGGCAGGCAAATCTCTGTGAGTTCAAGGCCAGCCTGGAACTGAGCAAGTTCCGGGAAAGCCAGGGCTGCACAAACACTGACTCAAAAAAAAAAATTTTTTTAAAGAAAGATCAAAGAAAATCTCCCAGGCACGTGTGAGGAAGCATGTATTTGCCAAAGGCTTCTATTGATGATGCAGTTGAGTAAAAACTGAGGAGAGCATTCAGTATGAGCCATTGGCCCGACAAAGAGAACATCTCAAATCCTGTGCAGTGCACCCCTCCATCAGAGAGGCAGCGGCTGCTCTGTGAGCCCGAGAGCTGTCCACTCAGAGCCGGTTCTTAAGCATGTGGCAGCCACTGTTAATTGGCATGGAGTTCCTGCTGCGCAGGTTCTGGGTGATAGATTAGAAACTGGTTTTCAAACTATTGACCTTTTGATCTTGCGAGGAAGGAGATGGCAAGCCCTACTGGGGTCTTTTGCAGTGTCTGAAAACCAAACAGAATGGGGGAGTGGACCTGGTGCTGGCACTGAGCAAGCTACTGATCTGAGGGACTGTGCTCTGGGTGGGGGCCGTCAGGCCTGGTGATCTCCCCTGCTCCCACTGTTACTACCTCTTTCTCCTCCTCTGTCTCCCCACCGTCCAGGCGTCTGTATACTGTGTGGCTGCAGTTCTCTGGACAGCAGCCAAGTTCAGTGTACCCCGAGACCACAAACTGGCCCTGCCGCGCAGGCTCAAGACCCTCCTTCTGGATATGGCCAGACGCCATGCTTCAGAACGGCCGTCTGCAGCCGAGGCCATCAAGGTAACACACTATGGTCAGGCCTACTCAAAGTCTCAAGGGTTAGGTTGGGGGACAGTAGGGAGTTCATGGCCTCAGCCTATGATGCTGAAGCTGATAACCAGTTATCTTCAGAATGCCTCTCACCCGTGTAGGCAGCATGCAAAGAATTGCCACATCTTGTACATGGTCCTGATCCAGTCCTGCTGTGACCCTCCTTCCCAGTGCCTGCCTCTCAACTCCCCAATACCAGGCAACCCATGGCACCCCCCACCCGAGCCCCTGTTATCTGAGACTCCAGCTCTTCAGTTTTATTTACAGCTATGACAGGAAATCTAGACACCAGGCTGCCCAGGACTAGGATTATGCAGAAAAGTGCCAAGGGTCTCTGTCACAAATGTTCCCTACGGTATCAGGAGAAATGGGGCAGGTGCAACAGAGCCAATGCCTGCCCTGCTGCGCTATCCTGGAGGTATGTCATCTTTATTTCAGGTGTGCAGCAGCTACCTCCTTCAACGAGGCATGGACAGCAGCAAGATTCTGGCCCACCTGCGGGCGTCCACCTGCAAGGCAAGACAATGCTTCCCAAAACTCACAAGGACTATGCCATGCTGTTGCTTGCTCCCACAGGGCCCTGCTTGTCTCTAGCTGCTTTGGAGACTTAGGGAGAATCTAGGGAAGAGGCAGTGATTAGCCAGCTGCCTTCCCAGCAGCCCCTGCCGAGATGTGATGCCAACCACTGTACAATGCATGCACTTCCTCAGGAAGACTGCCTCCTCTCTGGTCCCCCCACAACCTTTACATAGGAATTTGTAATCCCCTAACAGGGAGGGGGACCCAGAAGGGAATGCAAACTGAGGATTACAGGTACTGGGCTGGAATACTGGGCTCTCTGGCAGACTTTGGGGGTTGGTTTCCACCATCTTAATATTCCCTAGAAAGCTACCCAGCTTCCCTGAAGGGGCCCGATGGCTCCGACTCTGCCTGTGCCAGCTCCCCCATGCCACAGAAACCTCCTTGAACTAGCCTGGAGGCAATGTCTGGTGACTGTAAAGCACACATCTATACAATACCTCCTTCTCAGCCCCAGTGGACCCCAACTGACCATTTATGACCTTCCACTCCAGGTTCACCCAGAGGAAGAGACCATCGGTCTCCAAAATGCCTTCTCAGTGGTTGAACTGAAACCTCCCATGGAGCCTGCTCCTGAGAGTAGTCCAGGTGGGCACTGCCCAAGCCTTCCCGCTCATTGGCCCCTGTACCCCTTAGCCACAGCTGACCCCTGTCCTCCATTGTAGTCCTGCCCCAAGTGGACACTTGCAACACATTTGACCCATAAGGCGGGATGGCCAGGTCAGAGCGTGCTATCTGCCCTTGGCCTGAGCGTTACCCTCCCTCACTGAGGACTCTGCCACCTACAGGTGCTCTTCGCAGTCAGTCCCAACCTTCCTTCCCCAGTCTTCATCATTTATAAGCCAGTGGATAACAGACCCCACCTTATAGCAGCATCGCAGCCTCCTGGCTAAGGCCCTGTCTCCTTGCTATAGCTCTTCCCAGGTGTTCTCTCTCTCTCTCTCTCTCTCTCTCTCTCTCTCTCTCTCTCTCTCTCTCTCTCTCTCTCCCCCTCCCTCCCTCCCTCCCTCCCTCCCTCCCTCTCTCTCTCTCTCTCTCTCTCTCTCTCTCTCTCTCACACACACACACACACACACGCACTCACGCATGCACCCTTAGGCTCCAGGGCTAAGCTTGACATAGAACTGCCGATGGACATATGGGTGCCCTGCTGTGGGATCGTATGTGTAGGGTCACACAAAGGCCCACTGATCCTTCTGGCCCCAACTGCCTACTGTCCCCAGGCTTCCTGCAGGTCAGCAGTGATACCAAGCTTGTCGCTGTCCCAGGACCTGTGCCTAGTCTACCCCACTGCTGCAAAGAAGCCTGCGAGCTACCAGCGGCCTTCACCTCCGAGGCCACTCACTTTAAGCCCATAGTCCTAGCTCAGGACACGGGTGTTGCCAGGTGAGTGTCCCTATCCCCTGCTAGCAGTGGTTCCAGGCATAAGTGGCCCCTCTTGAGGTCTCTTCTCTCTCCACAGAGACCAGTTTGCCTTGTCTTCAGAGCCAAATGAGAAGCCCAAAGATGGAAGCGGTCAGCTGGAAAGGGAGGGACCAGGAAAGCAGGCCTCCCGGGAGCTGGCGGAAGACACTGACTTGAAGATGTCTGACCAGCTGCCACCCGACCCTGCTGGTGACTCAGTGCCCCACAGCTCAGCCAAGAAGTGCTCCTGCCCACATGGCCCCTCTCTGGCCACCCAGCAAAAAGGAACATCAGGAACACCCAGCTCTCCTGCCTCTTCCCTGCCCCCTGAGCACAGGCCAGATGGTCAGGGTTCACTAGGAACCACTCTGCCCTCAGGGTCCACCTCAGCCAACCAAGGCCCTCGACACCCATCTAAGCCACCCAGGGGCAAGACTGCAGTGAGTCCTGGCAGCCCTAGGGGCCCAGATGGTCATCCTGAGAAACCTCGGCCAGCAGACCGCAAACTCTGTCCATCCAGTGTGGATACCTCATCACCCCCTAAGATGACAGCCTGCCCTTCACTGCAGGAAGCCATGCGCCTCATCCAGGAGGAATTCGCCTTCGATGGTTACCTGGACAACGGGCTAGAGGCACTGATCATGGGTATGGAAGTCACAGGGGACTCTCTGGAAGCTCAAGACAAGGGAGAGGTGGAGGGAGGCGGTCCAGAGAGCATCAGTATAGAGGGGACTCAGGGGTCCACACATCTGTCCTGCTGGGGTCAGTCAGGACAAACAAGGGCAGCTTCCAGTTTATATCATGTAGGAAGAGATCCTTGGGGCCCTAAGACCTCCTCCCAGTGACCCAGTGCAAGGGAACCAGAAAGCCTCCCTATATAACCTGAGCCATCCTTTGCAAAACAGGGGAGTATATTTATGCCTTGAAAGACCTCACCTTTGCCACTTTCTGTGGTGCCATATCTGAGAAGTTCTGTGACCTGTACTGGGATGAGCAGTTGCTGCATAACCTCTTCAGGGTGGTCAACGGGCCAGCCTCACCCTCTGAGAGGTAAGTACCTGGGCCCAGCCATCCCTGTTCTGGGCAGACAGAGCCACCAAACCCTGTGGGCTCAGTGCCTACAGCCACCCTCATCCACTCTGGCTGCCCCAGGGCAACTCTGTGGTGCTGCACGTGATTGTTGCTGGTGTTCACGGTTGGGGACAGTGGCAGGAAGGGAAGGAGACACTGGTGACCAGAAGTTCTACTTTTTAACAATGAAATTGCACTAGGCAGCCAGGCATGGTGGTATACATTTTTAATTCTAGTACTTGGAAGACAAAAGCCGGAGCATTGTCATAGTTAGGGGCCAACATATTGAGTTCCAGGTCAGCCATAGTGAGACCCTGTTTAACAAATATAAACAAACAAGCAAATGAATAGTCACAGGCAAACATGCTTTCCCCATACACCCAACCCTATAGTATTTCCACAGCTAAGAAGGCTCTCTGGACTATACCCACCCTCTTCCAAGTGGGGAACTATGGAGCCAGTGCCCAGGGAGATGACAGGGTCCCATCCTACCAGAGTATGCCCAGGTGACTTTCCATGGTGGTGCCACTCTGCACAGGCCTCATCCAAATGGGGGCCTGACTGATGCTCTTATTCCCAGCACTTCTGAGGAGCCTGGATCCCAGCCAGAACACTCGCCGAGCAGATGCTCACTGTCAAGCAAAAGGCCCTCACTACATGGACTCGGTAAGAGACAAGCCTGCATCACGAGGACAGGCAAGAACTATACTCAGTGGGGTCCTCTGGACAGCTGCAGGAAGACTTCTGTTGTCAAGGACAGCCCTGTGCTGGGAGACATCCAAGCAGCCCGGATCTCAGGGCATGGAATGTCACGGGACAGTTTCCCATGCTTTCCTCAGCCAGCATTGACACTGGCTCTTCACAGCTCCTCTGAAAGTAGAAGCCACTTTCAGCTCTACTGTAAGTAGAGCTGGCCTTCTAGATTGCTAGCCAGAACCAGGTCAACAAAAACTCAAAGAGCTGGACCTAGGGGTGCACGCCTTTAATCCCAGCACTCGGGAGGCAGAGACAGGATGATCTCTGTGACTTCAAGGCCTGCTTGCTCCACAGAGCAAGCTCCAGGACTGTTAGGACTACATAAAGAGACCCTGTCTCAAAAAAAAAAAAAAAAAAAAACCTCAAACCTCAATAAGCAGTTTGAGGGAGAGAGGCCCACCAACCATCTGGAGGTCCCTAGGAACCAGTGCAGGGCTGTGATCACCTGGGTGTGTCTACTGGCTAGGATAAGACCATGGTGGTGCCGGGCGGTGGTGGCACACGCCTTTAATCCCAGCACTTGGGAGGCAGAGGCAGGCGGATTTCTGTGAGTTCGAGGCCAGCCTGGTCTACAAAGGGAGTTCCAGGACAGGCTCCAAAGCTACAGAGAAACCCTGTCTCAAAAAAAAAAAAAAAAAGACCATGGTGGTGACTTCATCCCTATTTAAGTAAGTCAAGGAGCAGGGTGATCATGTCTTGGGCACAAAATTTACCTGCTCCCGCATGGCCAAGGAGCCAGAAGGCTGCTAGCACAGAGAGAAGCTTCTGGAGTGGCCAGAGTTCCGAGTACCCTGACAGGTTTGTATATGAAACGTGTGTATAGGTGAGCTAGGCTTGATTTTTAAATACTCTAAAAGTGCACATAGGAACTGAGGGAACATATCCGTTTGGGATCAGTTCTGGGAGAGGAGAAAGTCCAGGTCCCAGAGAGGTTCAAGACAGCAGGGTGAGTACCTGAGGGAGCTGGGCCTGGCTAAGTCTGCCCCTTCACAAGCACTGCTGTGTCCCCCAACCCCCGTTCAGTTCCACCTAGCACAGTAGCTGTGGCTAAGGTCCTTCATGAGGGTGTCTGGGTTTCCTCCACAGCTGAGGATGGTGGTGAGAGTGTGACCCACTGACTGTTATCTTTCTTTCAAGGCAAGGAGAAGCCAGCCGCAGCCTGGGGCAGTGGGGGGCCCTGCTCGCCCACAGCACTATCAGATATAGATTCCGACACGCTCTCTCAGGGAAACTTTGAGGTTGGATTTCGGTCCCAGAGGTCAATAAAAGTCACACGAGAGCAACAACCAGAGGCCGAAGTGGATGGGCAGCCAGGCCAGAGCCAGGAGCCAACCAGCAATGCCTCAGGCACGGTGACCCGGCTGGCCAAAGCGGAGGACCGTGGTCCAGCTGTGTCCCCAGGTGCAGCCGATTTCCAGAACTGCAGCCCTGGTTGGTCCAGTGCCTTCTATGAAGCTGACTGCTTTGGAGCTGATGTCTACAACTACGTGAAGGACCTGGAGAGGCAGAAAGCCAATGGGCACACAGAACTGGAAGCCCAGAGTCCAGTGAGTCTGGGGAATCTACCCAGTGCTGACGGGGAGGGCATCTGTGGCCTCAGGAGCACCACAGGCAAGGAGGCTTCTGCTCAGACAAGGCTTCCAGGCCCCCTAGGCCCAATGACAAGACTCTAAGAAGACCCTATCCAGGCTGCGTGTGTTCTCTGTGCTCTACCACTCGGCGGCCTGGCTCCCCGTAGCCTCCGTTAAGAGGTTCTATACTGTAGGCACATGTTCCCACAGCTGGGAGCAGAGAATGACTTCTTTCCTATTAGCTGAGTCTGTGGCTTCCAGATGACACTACTCAGGGAGGGGTCACTTGGTCTTTGTGAGCATGATTAAGTGTTGGGTTAAGCCTTCTGAAGATGGGCTGCAGGGGCAGGAATCTCTTCCGTATGGGGTCTTGACCCTAGGTGAGAGAAAACACCAGAAGCAGCATGCCTGCAACAAGTTTAAGCTGGCCTTGGGGTCAGTGTGGATTAACAAGGGTTTCCCTGACAGACAGCACCAGGAAAGACCTAGCCAATAGGAAGAAAGGAGTCTGGCCAGTATGGTATACAAAAGAACTTTGATAGCTCTAGCATGGACATGCAGACCCGTTGCTGGGAGGAGGGAGTGTCAGTAACTTGAGCACGTCTATGTTTATGGCATCTGTGAACTACAGGCATCTCCACACTTCACACAGGCGGCCCCTGCCACCCCAGCATCCTGGCCTGGTTCTAGGCCTTGCTTTTGGCATCCAGGGGAGTACTGCGGTTCAGTTCATCTTTATCTTCTTTTTGTCTACAATTTCTTGTTACTCTGCTTTCTTCTGATTGTTGTCTTATATGTATATCTGATCAATATTCATCAGCCTTTTCCCAACTAAACCCAGTTGCCTTCCTGCTTAAATTATTCCTCAAGCCCCCCCCACACACACACACACAAGGAACCAAAGCTTTTTAAAATTTTTTTTTTTTGGTTTTTTTTTTTTTTGGTTTTTTCGAGACAGGGTTTCTCTGTGGTTTTGGAGCCTGTCCTGGAACTAGCTCTTGTAGACCAGGCTGGTCTCGAACTCACAGAGATCCGCCTGCCTCTGCCTCCCGAGTGCTGGGATTAAAGGCGTGCGCCACCACCGCCCGGCCGCTTTTTAAAATTTTATAATAAATTCAGATCAGATCTGGCCATATATAGCCTGTGTGTCCAAACAGGGAGCAAACATCAGAGCCAAAACTCATTTCCATGAGATACAGAGATATGACAACCACATACCCAAGCCCACTGCCCATAAGGTCATCTGTTTCCACAAGAGCCTGACAAAGTGAAGGGCCTGGAGAGGAGGCTCCCTATGACCAAGAAGGAAGGTAGTCTACCCTGAGCCAGGATGAGCCCGGGAGGCTGGGGACAGTAGAGGGGTTTGGGGCTACACCGACGGGGCCTGCCTTTGCTTACTGAACAAGCCTCTGTCTTAGTAGACCCCGACTCTGCCGATGGTCCTTAAGAGCAGGGAAGCCACAAAGAGACTTGACCCTGGCCCTTCTGAGTCGGAGTCTAGAGAACTCTCCAGAAGCAGCCAGGTGGAACCAGCCTGGTGGGTGAGGGGAAGGATACCTCAAGAGACAGACACATCCTAAGACTGGATCATGTCTCAGGAATCATCCCTAGGGGATGATGGGGATCTTCACTGTGCCTCCCCTTTAGGCAGTCAACCCATGGGTACCGGTGGGGTCTGGCATCCTTGAGAGATCATCCGTCAAGCAGTGGCTTCAAGGTGAACCCCTGGAGCCCACTCTTAGTTTTCGTTGTGAGCCTGGCCTTTAATGGCTGAGCCTTGTCTCTCCAGCCCCCCAGAGCCCGCTTTTATGGTGTTCTCTCAATTATTTCGTTTGTCTTTCTTATGCCAACCAACTGGCTGCAGCCCTAAGACACACTTGTTCTTCCTGTGGCCGCTCAGGCAACTCACCAGGCTAGTGTGCCTTCTGTGTCTGCATCTTGTGTAGAAGACAAGTGGTATCTGAACGTTCAGTTGCTCTGGCTTCACGCGCTGTGCTTCCTCTTAGGAGCTGGAGCAGCAGCTCATGATAGAGAAAAGAAACTACAGGAAGACCCTCAAGTTTTACCAGAAACTCTTACAGAAGGAAAAACGGAACAAAGGTAACACTGTACGCCAACTACCTGCTACAAATGAGGTATGTTGGGGCGCCTGGAAACCACCTGCTGACTCTGCTCTGCCCTCAGGTTCTGAGGTAAGGACCATGTTGTCCAAACTTCGAGGACAGCTAGAAGAAATGAAGTCGAAGGTGCAGTTCCTGGGCCTGGTGAAAAAGTACCTCCAGGCAAGCAGACGTCTGCCCTGCCCAACCCCGCCCCGAGAATGAGTATGGGCCCTCAGATGGGTTTCCTTCCATCGTTCTATGTATCAAGACATGTTAGCCATACACACAGGCCCTGGGTTCAAAGTACTGAGAAGCCCTGACACCCCTAAGTCGGTAGCAAAGTGACCTATAGACACATATCTAGTGGTCAGCCATAATTCACTTCCTTTCCCCACAGGTCATGTATGCAGAGCGCTGGGGGCTGGAGCCCTGTGCTCTGCCGGTGATTGTGAACATCGCAGCGGCCCCCTGTGACACGTTAGATTTCAGCCCCCTGGACGAGTCCTCTTCCCTCATCTTCTACAACGTCAACAAGCACCCGTGCAGCGGCCGGCAGAAGAAGGCCCGCATCTTGCAGGCCGGCACGCCCCTGGGACTCATGGCCTACCTCTACTCCAGGTGTGTCAGGTACCCCAGAAGGACCTTCTGACCCTGGGGCACAGATGTTGAGAACAAAGGGGAGAAAAACAAGGAAAACCCTGTCTGGTTTGGGTTGTGTAATTATTTAGACTTTGACTCAAGACCTCCTCTGGCCCTGATACTGGGTCACGAGGTGTGGGAGCAGCACTGTGGGAGAGCCTAGGGCAGGCTGTAGGTTAACATGTGAAAAAAAAAAAAAAAAACTCAAACATGATTATCTGCAAGGGCCTCCAAGGTATCGTCTGGATCCAAATCACTAATCAAAATATGCCATAGCGGGCACAGAGCTCTAGCTGTGGTAGTTATCTTCTGTCTCTCTGAGTGTGCACACGGCTTTGGTGGCAGCCTGAGAGCTAAATGTTGCAGTGCCTGTCCCCAAGTCAGGAAGAGTCCTCAAATCTATTCACCAGTGCCCAGGGTCGCAAGGCTATTCATGGGACTTGGGACTGGACTCTCATCCCTTTCTTCCTTTCTCCCTCCCTCCTTCCATTCACCCTGCCTTCCTCTGCCCCATAGAGCTCCAGTCTTGCTTTGTTTCTAGATAATTCAAGCTCCCTGAATGAAATTCTCCTCGCCTTGATGGCTGGTCCTGTGTGTAGGTCTGGAGCCAGAAAGGCCACTGTCACCTCCATAGTCCTGACACACTTTTAGAGTCTTCTTTGAGCAAGAGGCTATCAACTTCAAATCTGATTGGCAGGTAGCATTAGGAAAACAATTAGGAAACAAACTTCCCTTTAGAGAAGCCCAGGCCTTCTTGGATACACTTGATGTGTGCATGTTTAGTAGACATGCATATGTATGGTGTTTTGAGGTATAATGTAGTATGACATGTACTGCATATGTGATGTACAGGCATGTAGTGTGCTGTGGAATATTATATAGTGTACATAATTTTGTGTGTATGAGTGGTGTGAGTTTAGTGCATATTGTATGCATGTCATGTGTTTAAGTATACATATATACTTACATGGTGTGTGTAATGTGTGAGTATGTGTGCATGATGCACATGTCAAAATGAGGTCTGGTGTGTACTGGGGGTACTGTGTAATGTGGTATATCTGATACATGTGTAGGTTTGTATGCTGGTGGTGCGTGACATTACTCCTGGGGTGACGTGAATAAATATTTACTCACCCCAGATGGGGAACAAATGACAGACAAGAGTAACGATATCATCAAAGTCTTTCTTGGTGAACCAATAAGTTTATTGAAGTTACATATAGGAATATGGGTGAGGGATTTTCAAGAGCATGGATGCCTCAAGCCAGCGATCTCACTGAAAGCTCACCCCAGCATGAGTGACTACTCACGAAAGCTAGAACCCTTGAGCTTACTGCACAACTTGTGGGTAAATCATTGGGTCACGGTCTCCTCTTGTCAGACAACACAGTTGGTCAGAGACTGTCTCTTCCACACAGGTAGTCTCAGCCTCTCCCAGACAGCTCAGCCGGTCTGGGTCTCCTCAGCAGTCCTGACTACTCATATAACTTAGAGAAGGGGAGGCTGTGGTGTATTGGTAAACTTCAGGGACTTCCTGAGACTTCTGGAGTTGTTGACTTGCTCACAGTGAGTCTCCCTTTAGAACGTCCTGTTTAAAGAGCCTCCCTTTAGAGTGGGTGGAGGTTTTGTCTAGTGGATGTGAACACTAGTGGAAGTATGTGGTGGGTGGCAGTACTGTGTAGTTTGGGTCTGTGGTGTATGTTTGAGCAGAGAGCAGAGGAAGGCAGAGCCTCCCTGTTGAAGTTGAAGTAAACGTTCACAAGGGGTTTTCTCAGCTCTGAGGACTCCATGGGCACTGTCTCTACAGGACAGGCTGGGTAGGGGACTGCTTAGTCTGTGGTTTGAAATGTGGCTATCAGAGTCCTCATGTTTACGAAACTCAGAGAGATAGACCAGTGACTAAGCATCCTTGACCTTGGATGTGGTGTCTTCCACCCTGGAACTCCTGCACAAAAGGCCTCTTGCTAGGACCCCTCACCTTTACAGTTGCCGGCCATTACATTGCCCAGATTGTTGAAGGGTCACATTTAGAGCTCCTATTAACGTCCCTTGCATGAGACTTTCTGGAAACCACTTCTCTGGGTAGATATGCTCAATGAGATCCAACAAACCCCAGAACATACTGTACTAAGGAGGGTTGTCCCTGGGAGCACACAGGGTCACTTACCTCACGCAGCAGCTCCTCCTGTACACCCCACTGAGCACGCACACCTGCCTGTGGTTCTAGCCCTCGGTACACAGGACCCCGAACTGCAGGCACTGAGAGCCACGGTGATGGTCTGGCAGTGAGGAGGGCCTTACCAAGCCTCACGAAAGGCATGGGTTTGAAACTGGGTCACTGACTCTCTATTGCTCCCCCAAGGAGTCTTTCAACAAACTACCGTGTGCTGTTCTCACACAGAACTAACCACCTCAGGGGCTGGAGAGATGGCCCAGAGGTTATGAGCCCTGGCTGCTCTTCCAGAAGTCCTGAGTTCAATTGCCAGCAACCACATGGTGGCTCACAGTCATCTATGATGAAGTCTGGTGCTCTCTTCTACTGTGCAGGCACACATGCAGGCAGAAGGTTGTATACATAATAAATAAATAAATCTTTAAAAAAAAAAAAAAAACTTACCGAGCCGGGCGGTGGTGGCGCATGCCTTTAATCCCAGCACTCGGGAGGCAGAGGCAGGCGGATCTCTGTGAGTTCGAGACTAGCCTGGTCTACAAGAGCTAGTTCCAGGACAGGCTCCAAAACCACAGAGAAACCCTATCTCGAAAAACAAAAAACAAAAAACAAAACAAAAAAAAAAAACCTTACCACTTCTCCCTACATATGCTCGCAAACACACAGTTCATATATGCTCACACAAGATTACATAAAACTCAGTTTGTTCACACCACACATAGCTTTCACACACATCACACAATACATATATGTTTCCATTGCTCTCATCCACACAGATCTCTCTCTCTCTCTTTCATACACACACACACACACCCTGAGAGGCTGCACACCTATTCACATATACACTTAGAACACACAGGCACACCCACTCACTCCAGGACACTCACTCACTGCAGGGCAAGGTTGGAGGGAGGGTCCCGGCTGGCGTAGGCTCAAGAACCAATGTCACATTCTACCCTCAGTGACGCTTTCCTTGAGGGCTACGTCCAGCAGTTTCTCTACACTTTCCGGTACTTCTGCACACCGCACGACTTCCTGCACTTCCTCCTCGACCGAATCAGCAGCACCCTATCCAGGTACCACATGGGCTCCTGGCTAACAGGGGTAGGACCTATTAGCCTGTGAAGGACCCTAACAGGGATGAAGTGTCCCTGGGAAAGGTCAGGGCAAGATGGAGAAACTGAGGGATCATGGGTAATGGAACCCAGCTGGAGTTGGCAGCTGGAGTCTATGTGCTAGGGTGGGAAAGAACACTGGCAGGGACCTGACTGCTTCCAAAAGAAAGCAGGGGATAGCCGAGGCTCAACCAAGAAGACAAGAGGGAACCAAGCTCACCAGCCTAGCAAGGATAGTCCAAGTGGAAAGAGGCCTGCGGACCATAGCTTCCTTCCACAGGGCACCTAGGCCAGCAGATTGGGGAAGGGCCACCAGATCGGTGACCAGGTGGGTGGTGAACATGAAGGGAGTGATCTGTCCTCAACCCTTATCTGGCCTGTCATCACTTGGGCTCTCCCCAAACTCCTCACCCTGCACGTGCCCAGCTGGGGCCTATGCTGACCCTTACTTACCATCTGCCTCCAGGGCCCACCAGGATCCTACCTCGACCTTCACCAAGATCTACAGGCGGAGCCTCTGCGTCCTGCAGGCCTGGGTGGAAGACTGCTACGCCGTGGACTTCATAAGGAACGCGGGGCTTCTAGGACAGCTTGAGGACTTCATTTCTTCCAAGGTGATTACTGCACTGGCCAGCTCAGTCAGCCTCCTGGGCTCTGGCAGAGAAAAGCACTCACTGCCACGTCCCAGGAACAACAGTGACACCCTGTGCCTCTGCCTAGATCCTGCCCCTAGATGGTACTGCCAAGCACCTGCTGGGCCTCTTGGAGGTGGGCACTGAGCGGCGGGCTGACAGTACCTCGCGAGGTGCAGACCTAGAGGATCCTAAGGAGGCAGAGGAGGACACCAGACCTTTTAATGCCCTCTGCAAGAGGTTCTCAGAGGATGGCATCTCCCGGAAGGTGGGGAATCTCTCCTGGGGATGGTTTCTCTAGGCAGGAGTGCATCCTAGAAGGCATGATGTGTGCAAAAATACACATGCAGAAACAAGGCATGCATGCACGCATGCCCATATGCAAGCACACATATAGACATGTACACATACACATGAGTGCTGCTTATGCATGACCCAGGCATTTTCCTGCTGGACCTGCACTTCCTGTCCTGTGGAAGGAAAGCCATGGATTAGCAGGGTTCATTCTATCCTAGCCAGGGTCCTACTGTGACTCCCTGAACTCACCTTCCTGATTCCCAGGGCAGCAGACTGAGTGGAAGGATCCACGGGGGTCAATGAATGCTCTTCCCACCAGTACATGGAGATAGCTCCAAACCTAAGCAATGTGCATGGGTGGTCTGTTCAAGTGACCACGACGGGAATCCTACCAACGTGCCTACATGGAAGGGATTTACTCTCTGGCTCTACTTGAGCCAGTCTGAAGAGTTCTAGGTTGGGCCAGCCTACCCTCACTCTGCCCCATCCTGGCCTAGCCTGGCCCACTCAACCTGGAGGGGGCATCTGTCTTACTTGCAGAGCTTCTCCTGGAGGCTGCCCCGGGCCAACGGGTTGGTGCTGCCTCACCATAAGGAACGCCAGTACACCATTGCATCAGCCCTGCCCAAGCCCTGCTTCTTTGAAGACTTCTATGGCCCTTATGCCAAAGCCAGTGAGAAGGGGCCTTATTTCTTGACGGAGTACAGCACCAACCAGCTCTTCACCCAGCTGACACTACTGCAGCAGGTGTGCGGGAACTAGCACCACCACGAAGGGGACACAGACCTCCACATTCGGGTCAGCTGCTGGTGTCATGGGATGGGCCCAGGGATGCTCTCGTGTTGATGAAGACACAGCACACACTTTGTAGGGGAACAGCTGGATGGTCAGTAGAGGGATCTGGTTGCTGGGCGCACAAGTTCTGTCTTTAAAGAAAGAACACCGTGCCCAGCAGGACTTTCCTCTCTAGCTACACAGGGCACTGGGCATCCCCCTGCCAATACAGTTCCTTAGGTCCTTGCCCAGCCTGGGCACCGATCAACTACTACCTCTGTTCTTGCCCTCATCCCAGAACCTAGGCATAGACTCTTCACCATCCTGTAACCCAATGTCATGAGGCAGGTGACAGTGCCGAGTGATCCTTGTCACTATCATCAGACCTGCACACAGGAAACTCTTCCAGCCGAGCCATGACATGCTTGGCAGGTTGATCTCTGGTTGCACAAATGGCTTCAAAGTACTGAAGCCCTCTTTGGGACACTGCCTTGACCATCAGGTCCTTGGGAGCAGTGGGCTGACCATCTGATTCCGTGTCCCCAACAGGAATTGTTTCAAAAGTGCCACCCTGTCCACTTCCTAAATTCACGGGCCTTGGGTGTCATGGACAAAAATGCAGCCATTCCCAAGTGAGTATTCACTCCTCAGGGTGGGCCTGGGAGTCCTTGGTTTGGAAGGTGAGAGGGTCTTGGGGAGGGGGATTCTTCTAAGGTCCTGGCTGAAGGGAGACACTTGGTTCTCAACCTGAGAGAAGGATACCTTGCCCCCCTCCCACTCTGCACAGAGGCCCCACACCCCCAGGGCTTGGCAGGACACATTCTCACACCCCCAGGTGACAAGCACCATGTTTTTCCTCCAGAGCCAGCTCTTCTGAGTCTCTGTCCGCCAAAGCCTGCAGTCTGTTCCTCCCCAACTACGTCCAGGACAAGTATCTGCTACAGCTTTTAAGAAACGCCGATGACGTCAGCACCTGGGTGGCTGCTGAAATTGTGACCAGTCATACCTCCAAGGTAGACACCTCCATGGCTCTAGGGTCAGAATGACCTGTGGGGTGGGTTCTGCATGGCCGTGCTCCTGCGAGACCACAGCCAGTCCCTTCTCCGGGTGCAGGGAATCCACACTTTGTGTCTCAGCGCCACAGTCAACTCAAGGCAAAGGACAAGAGTGAGGTGTTTACTAATGTCAGCAGAGACATCCCACGCACGAGCTCCTGAGTGCACGGTAGTCACGGCCCAGCCTCTGGATCTCCTCTGCTGGGGATGATCCAGACCTGTGGCTCACCCGGAAAGCAGGCTGTGTGAAATCTCCAGCAGGACACTGTGCAGGAGACTGTGCACAGTCTCTTACATACACACAATCACTCATCTGTTCTTTGTACACACAATCCTTCGTACACAGTCCCTCACAAGACACGGTCACACATGGCGGGGCAGGGAGGGAGAAAGAAAGAAACCGACGCATCGACACAATCCCTTACAGTCTCTCTCTCTCACAGCCCCTCACACCCACACAGTTCACCTATCTAGCCCTTTGCAGCCAGTCACCTGCAGCACACACAGTCCTCATGGACGCAGTTCCTTGCACACTCACAATAGCTTACACACTGCCCTTTACAAAGCTGTCAGCTTTCTTTCTTGTAACCGCAAGGGAATGTCTGACGTAAATGAGGAGGAGCGGTTTGTTTTACATAGAGCTCCAGAGTTTTCAGTCTATCGCGGTAGGGGTGGCATGACGGAGTCGCTCACATCATGGTGGACAAGACATGGAGCTGAGACAGGAAGGGGTCAGAGCAAGACACGCCCTTTCGGACCCATTTCTTCAGCTATGCCATCCTTCCACAGCTCTGTCAGAGTCCATTCGGATGTGGAAACCATCAGTAGAATAAACCATTCATTAGACTAGAGCCCCAGTCCAGTCAAGTGAACAAGGATTAGCCATTGAATACATAGTCTCTCACGCGGGTGATCCTCAAACGGCTTCGTACACACAATATAGCCTCTCATACAGAGAATCCTCACACTCCCTCATGCACGGCTGTCCACATGCACAGTTCCTCACGCTCATTTCCTCACACCCAGTCCGTCATAGTCCCCCACGGTCCCTTACACTCAACCGCTCTTCATAATACTCCTCCATACCCACAGACTCCCAAACACAAAGGTCTTCTCACACACAGTTCCCCACGTGCAAAATTTTTCACACCCATAAGTCTCCTCACATGTATCCATTCCTCCACTCAGTTTCCCTCAAACACACTCCCTCACCCCACCCCCATCCAGTCACAACACACCCCTATCACCACTGTATCTTGTCCCATCTTTATCTGAGTCTGTTCATGAAAGACTTGTCATCCTGAGCTGCCCTGCTTGCGCTGAGGCAGTGATCTTCCTGGCTAACTGCTGGCCGCTATTCCTCGTTGACAGACCCCTACACTGCAGGCTCTCACCAAGCTTGTGGAATTCTAATACTTGCTCAGTATCTGTTCAAGATCCAGCTTTTGTGGGCCCAAACCCGGGTTCTCCCTTAAGTCCTATGGGCCTTGAGCTAGACTGTGGATGATTCAGAGTGCTCCCAGGCATGTCCTGGCAGTCTAAAAGAGGCTGTCTTTGTTTGGGTTTCTATTGCTGTGATGGAACACCATGACCAAAAGGCAAGGTGGGGAGGAAAAGCTTTATTTGGCTTATACTTCCATATCACTATTCGTTATGGAAGGAAGTCAAGACAGGCACTCCAACAGGCCAGGAACCTGGAGGCAGGAGCTGATACAGAGGCCATGGAAGGGTGCTGCTTACTGGCTTGCTCCCCATGTCTTGATCAGCTTGCTTTCTTATAGAACCCTGGACCACCAGCTCAGGGGTAGCAGCACCCATAATGGGCTGGACTCTCCCCCATCAATCACTAATTAAGGAAATGATGTATAGGCTGGCCTACAGCCTGATCTTATGGAGGCATTTTCTCAGTCGAAGTTCCTCCTCTCAGATGACTACAGTTTGTGTCAAGTTGACATAAATCTAGCCAGCAAAGGGACTATCACCTGCCTCAGGTCAGGACTTCCCTCCAGGTTCCCACCCAGGAAGATCCATTGTCCTCAGCTTCTCAAGACAGGGTCCTCCCAATCCTTAGGGTCTGCACCTTCACCCAGTAAACACTTTGTTACACAAGGCTCTAATTTCTTCGCCTAGTTAGTGCAAGGTAGGATCAAGTGAGTTCCTTCCCACACAAGCAAACAGAAGATCTGACTGAGCACCAGGATGCAGAGGCTGTCTGTGTGATGCAGCTTATTCTCTCTGCAGCAATAAGGATGGGGACCTCGGACCACGGTGGACTCCCATCACCACCAGGACCACAACTCCCCCAAAGATAACTGAACCCCAGTGATCAGGGCTCCCGCAGCATAAAACCCACACTAGCTACACAAATTCAGCATTCACACTTCTGCCAGAACATGGGAGCAAAGGGTGTGGGCTTCTTAGTCTGCTGTAATCTGTGATGCCATGAGTATCATGTGTGACATTAAAATGTGTCAGGGGCTGGGTAGGGTAGCATATGCCTTTAATCCTAGCACTTGGGAGAGAGAGGCAAGTGGATCTCTATGAGCTCAAGGCTTGCCTGATCTATATAGCAAGTTCCAGTACAATCAGGGCTACATACAAAGACCCTGTCTAGAGGCTGGAAAGATGGCTCAGCGGTTGAGAGCACTGACTGCTCTTCCAGAGGACCTGGGTTCAATCCCCAGCACCCACATGACAACTAATGACTGTCTGTAGCTCCAACATCTGACACCCTCACACAGACATACATGCAGGCAAAACACCAATGTATATAAAATAAGAAGAAATAAATTGCTAAAAAAAAAAAAAAATCAGGTCCTCAACAAAGTCCATGTGACTGTGATGCACAGGACCAGAAAAAAGATGATGGAAGTCACGTCACAGACCTCAGTGTCCCTGGGCATGCCCCATCCCCAGGCACCCAGGGCCCCTCCGAGCCTGAAGTCACCGAACCCAATGGTAAAAGCCAGAGTGAATAAGCAGTCCTTCTGGGTCTGCAGGGTGGGACGTGAGGACCTACATCCTGCCCTCCAAGCATCTAAATACAAAGCACCACAGTGACAGCTTGGCCACTGCTGTCACTCACATCATGTAGAAGGAGCCATATTCAGCTATGGATCAGGAACTCTCACTGGGAGACATGAAATAAGACACCGTGTCCTTTTGACCAGTGAGCTTATCACATTTTAAAATACATGTTGTATTGAAGTTCTGCATTTACTTACTAGGGTGCCAAGATACTCCAAAGACTGAGTCTTAGCACTTATAAACTTACAGAAGATTGTTGAAACATGGAGCTTGACTGGACAGTACAGTGGGGTCAACCAAAGGCATTGGGGAGAAATAGTCTGACCCATTCAGATGATGTCATGGGAGCTCATGGGGGCTTTCTCAAAGATATTACACGTAATACACCAAACCACTTGCAGGCAATACTCAGGGCTCTAGATCTACACACCACTTTGTTTTTGAACAAAAATAATTCAAAGTCATGGGGTTCTGTTGCTTGAAAACGGGCTATTTCAGTGGGTCTCGGTTGTTCCTGTTGCTCATCTCTTTTGTTTAGTCTTGTCATGCTGGTTCTGGGCACAAACTTACTGCCTTGTGCATGCCTGTGCAGAATTCCACTGAGCTGTACATCTTTAAAGACGCCGAGCATCGTTTTCTCGTTTCAGCTGCAAGTGAACTTGCTGTCCAAATTCCTGCTGATTGCAAAGTCTTGCTATGAACAGAGGAACTTTGCAACAGCCATGCAGATCCTGGGAGGTTTGGAGCACCTGGCTGTAAGGCAGTCCCCTGTGCGTCACGTGAGACTCAGGGGGCTAAGGGTATGGGCAAATACATGAGGCCACAAGATCTCACCTGTGCTTCCCTCTCAGGCCTGGAAAATCCTGCCTGCGAAGATTGCTGAGGTCATGGAAGAGCTGAAAGCTGTGGAGGTTTGTACGAGTTCTTTGCAGAGCTTCCCCTGAATGACTTGCTGCGTATATCTTAGGGAACTCACAACAGGGAATCTGAAACACATAGGCTGGGTGTGGTGGCACACTCCTACAATCCCAGCACTCAGGAAGCAGAAGCAAACAGATCTCAGTGAGTTCAAGGCTACCCTGGTCTACATAGCAAATACTAGGCCAGCTATAGCCACCTAGTGAGACCCTGCCTCAGGCCTGCTGAATGACTGGTCTGACATCCCAGCCCGGGCTATGGGTGCAAGGGATGCAGGTCTACAAACAGAGCCTGGACCAGGGCAAGTAGGAGGCCTGCCCCAGTGGCAGAGGTGGCCTCGTGAGTTGACAGGCAGGACAGATTAAATGATTGTGCATTTCCTACTGAGGCAGCAGGAGCCTGACAGACATTAGCCTGAGGCAAATACCCAGAATAGTTCTAGCCTGTGCCGTCCCAGAATTCAAAGCCCAGGGCCTCCAGCAGCTCCTGCGGGAAGGGATTCTTTTCTGGAATCAGAAGTAAGGAATTGGCTGTTTGAGTAGCAAAAGCTTTCTGTGCCTGTCGGTGTTTCCGTGGCAGCAAGCTTATGTTATCTGGGCTGTTGACCTACAGTTCAGAAACCGCAGGTTCATTTTGGACTGTATGTCCAGGAAGATATGAGGGGGCTCTCACGCCCAAGGAGGACAGGTATGAACAGGGACAGGTGAGCAGGCCCTCCTAGGTGATGACTATCCATTTCCCATGCTCACTTCCCTGGCTGTTCCTCCAGGTATTCCTGAAGAGCGACAGCCTGTGTCTGATGGAAGGGCGGCGCTTCCGGGCCCAGCCTACCCTGCCCTCTGCCCACCTGCTAGCCATGCACATCCAGCAGCTAGAGACAGGGGGCTTCACCATGACGAATGGAGCCCACAGGTGGAGTAAGCTGAGGTAAGGGACCTTCACCCTTGTTGTGCGGAGCAGTGGGCTGCTTCCCACCACTCGGCTAGCTTTACCCGAAATAATTACATGGAAACTGTATTCTTTTGAACACTGCCTGGCCCATTAGTTCCAGCCTCTTATTGGCTAACTATCACATCTCGATTAACCCATTTTTAATGATCTGTGTAGCCCCACGAGATGGTGTCTTACCAGGAAGGATTCTAGCCTACATCCGTCTGGGGTCGGAGAATCATGGCGACTCCCTGCCTCGGCTTCTTTCTCCCAGCATTCTGTTCTGTCTACTCCGCCTATCTAAGCTGCTGTCCTATCAAAAGGGCCAAGGCAGTTTCTTTTTTTTTTTTTTCTTTTTCTTTTTTTTGGTTTTTCGAGACAGGGTTTCTCTGTGGTTTTGGAGCCTGTCCTGGAACTAGCTCTTGTAGACCAGGCTGGTCTCGAACTCACAGAGAGCCACCTGCCTCTGCCTCCCAAGTGCTAGGATTAAAGGCGTGCGCCACCACCGCCCGGCCCCAAGGCAGTTTCTTTATTAACCAATAGACATATGACCTTCCTCCATCATTTCCCCTTTTTTCTGTTTAAACAAAAAAGAAAGGCATTCATTTTAACGTAGTAAAATTATATATACTCCTACTACACACCTTGCCCAGCAGAGCCCACAGGTAGAGCAAGGTGAGGTGAGGGGCTTCCCTGTGACCAAAGGGGTACGCAGATGAAGTCAGCAGAGGTAAGGGGCTGCACCCAGTCCAATTCATCCCACCAGTGAGCACAGTCAAGTGCATGTCCTCTGCCTAGAGCTGTCCACATGGCCCCAGACAATCTTCTCACCTCCCATCTCTTCTCATTGTCCACAGTGATCAGAGAAAGGCCTTCCTAGGTAGATGAAGCCCAGGGAATCTGGTAAACAGTGACTACAACCTGCCTAATGCAAGATCTGCCTTTTGTGTGTGTGTGTGCACACGTGTATGTATGTGTCTATGTATGTGTGCACGCACATGTGCATACACATATGGAGGCCCAAGGTCAACCTTAGATGTGATTTCTTAGGAGCCATTCACCTTGTTTTCCAAGACAGAGTTTCTCATTGGGACCTGAGGCTTGCTGGAGACTAGGCTGTGTGGCCAGCAAGACTGGGGCTTCTAAATGGCTCCATGTTCCTAATACCAAGACCACAAGCCATTGCCTCTGGCATTTTTATTTACATGAGTGCTAGGGATCAACTTGGGTTCTCATGCTGTACAGCAAGCACTTTACAAACTGAGCATCTAATCAGCCCCAAGATCCCCTTTTTAGATAGCCACCAAGTTGAAAGGAAGGAAGGAAGGAAGGAAGGAAGGAAGGAAGGAAGGAAGGAAGGAAGGAAAAGAAAAGAAAGAAAAGAAAAGAAAAGAAAAGAAAACTCAGTAGCAGTACATGCCTATTGCAATAGAAAGCTATGTGGGCAAAAAGAAGTTTAAAGACGAGCGAATGCCACAGAGGTGGGTGAAGAGCTCTTATCTGCTCTTTACAACTTTATGTATGCACAGACATGACCGTCCTTTAAAGAACAAAAGCAATGAACATACTGTTCTCGAACTGAGGTGGACATGCATATCTGCAGGTCTGTTGTCCCCGGCAGGAGGAAGGGCTTCTGAGTTCCAGGAACCACTAGTGATGTGTTCCCAGTACACAGGAGCCAGAAGGCCCGAGCAGAGCTAGGACAATAAGCATAGGTTTGGGAGGTTTGTTTTTCCGTGTTGAAGACCTCAAGTGGAGCAGCCCGGCACAGAGGTTTTCAGGGAATATTTATGAAGGGCAAAAGGAGTGGGGGGGGTGGGGGAGTGGGGGTGCACAGTCATGAAGTGTGTCCTTGTGACTAAGTACAGAAAACTGCCCCTGCGGTGCTGTGCTTTGGAAAGGCGTGGTTTGCGCCATTCCTGAGAAGACATTAAGATCAGTTGGCTAACATGCAAACTAACGAACTTTTTCTTTCCCCCCCACAAAAGAAACATCGCCAAGGTGGCAAGCCAGGTGCACGCATTCCAGGAGAACCCCTACACATTCAGCCCTGATCCCAAGCTACAGGCGCACCTCAAACAAAGAATTGCCCGTTTTAGCGGGGCCGATGTTTCCATCTTAGCGGCAGATAACAGGGCCAACTTCCACCAGATCCCAGGCGAAAAGCACTCCCGGAAGATCCAAGACAAACTGAGGAGAATGAAAGCCACGTTCCAGTAGCCAAGGGCTCCATCTTGGTGTAGACTCTCTCCGAGTGGTACCAGAAAATGGGTCAAGTGGAAGGAACTCCCAGGTCTGGTTGCAGAGGCTCAGACCCTCTAAGTGGCCTGGAGAAAACTGTTTTTACTTCCCAGAACAGAATTGGAAGCTGCAAGGGACTAGCCTGAGGTCACTCACGTGGAGGGCTGAGACAACTCCAACCTAGCCCTACCCCCAAGGCAGGGTGGACACAGAGTTTGGTGGGCGGGCCTGTTTTGACTGGAATTTAAAAAAAAAAAATCACAGGCGGATCTCTGTGAGTTCGAGACCAGCCTGGTCTACAAGAGCTAGTTCCAGGACAGGCTCCAAAACCACAGAGAAACCCTGTCTCGAAAAACAAAACAAAACAAACAAACAAAAAAAAAGTCAAATTTACAAATGAAAAGGGAATGGAGTAAACTACCCCCAGAGCTTCAGACTCCTATACCTGTGGCTCCCACTATTTTTCATTGATCTCTCCAAACCCCAACACACACCCACATCTGACTCCAGAAGAGCCCAAACTTAGCCGCTTGCTGGCCAGTGTTTTTATTTCCACTCAGCAAGAAGGACCAAAACTCTCTTTTGCACTTAGCAGCTCCAAAGGGTCTGGAACCTACCACTGGAGCCCAAGGTTTCTAGCAACCTGTCTTGGCCAGGTTTATACTCCCACCCCCACCCATCTGCAGCTGATCCTGCCAAGCCCCCCTGGTCCTCTCAGCCTCCAGAGAGTGGGAGAAGCCTCTGTTCCAGCTGGGCTTTCTGCCTCAGCAATTGACCCTCCCCACGGCCTGTTGTTTTCTGCCCCCAGCTTACAACAGCTGCAGTTGACAGGGCTGCTGGGCAGAGGCTCTTGCCCCCTGGCAAAGGAGAAAGAACACTGTACACTGACGGCAGCACCAATGCAGGCTCGCCTTCTTGGGGTCTCTGGGAGCCACGTGGGCCCTGAGAATGGCTGCCTATCAGCCTTCAGCAGCCGTGCATGCGCACACCCGTCCACTGTGTTCCCTCCGCTCTGCGCTTTGTTAGCCAGACAAAGGTGTGAGCGAAGCTTGCTGCTCGCGTGGCATCAGGCACCTGGATCTCTGGATCCCCAGCCGCTAGTGTTGGGCTCTGGCTCCGTGGGATGGGGTCCCCTGGCCAGGAGGGCTGAGAATACGATGGAACGCAGCGGGTTGTCCAGACACCTTAAGCAACTGGCACCGACTGAGCCCTGTCTGCCACAAGACCAAGACTGTTCGGAATTTTAGAAGTAGGGATTTTGTAGTGAAGCAGCTAGCGGTATTTCTAGGAAGCTGTGACTTGTGACCAGATGCTGGATTTTTAATGCTGAGATGTGTGTTTCCTCACATGAATTTGCTGGAGACACCAGGCCCTCCTTACACTGGATGTAAGTGGGACTGGGAGTCCTGGCCATGCACATGCACCATAACCGTTTGGGAGCTTTTCTATAAGGATTACGTTCTGTTGATCAACGCCGACATTTTCAGACTTTGTATCTAGTGCAGGAGGTGTCCAGCGCAAACCAGCATTCCAACGGTGCTGACTTATTGCGTGGGGAAGTGAACAGGCTTTTGGCTTCAGCCCTGTTTGCATGGCGCCCTGATGTCACAAGGTACAGATTTCTAAATAAAGTCATTTCTACCAAGCTATTGCCGTATGGTCTGTTTTCATAGATTTCAAAAACAACGCTCACTTTGAGGCTAAAATAAGTCCTCCCTGGCTTGGCAGGGGCACCTCACCTAGGGTCTCAAAGGACTTCGATAGGGAATATATTCAGCCCAGGACTGAAAACCATACTTCCAGATCACACCACATTCTTGGTGACATTCACACCATCTCTGTCACAGGGACCAGGGGTGGGAGACTCACCTCTGATTCAGTCAGCTGTCCTCCCCAAAACCAAGACTTCTGATGATCACAGCTCATTTTCCCATAGTGTGGGGGAGGGGTGTGCCTGCTGTAACCTGTCCACCTCAACCAGTGTCTAATGACCAGCCTATGGACAGGATAGAGCTGGCTGGTTTGCCTGACTACCCATTGGGACCTCTCCTGAGCTCCCACGGTGTCTCAGAGACACAAAATGGGTGGGGAGTGGCTTGCAGCTCAGTGTACTCATTCAGGACACAGTGCACAGACAGGCTTAAGGCCAGGGGTTCTTTTTTTTGTTTGTTTGTTTTTTTGTTTTTTCGAGACAGGGTTTCTCTGTGGCTTTGGAGCCTGTCCTGGAACTCCCTTTGTAGACCAGGCTGGCCTCGAACTCACAGAGATCCACCTGCCTCTGCCTCCCCAGTGCTGGGATTAAAGGCGTGCGCCACCGCCGCCCGGCAGGCCAGGGGTTCTTAAATGTGTTTACTGAATTTTTGTTGTTGTTGCTGTTAATGAAAACTAGCAGGTTCTTAAGGGTGTTTCCATAATGATGACAGAGCGATCTGCCTGGTGGTTATGTAGAGGAAAAGGTGATAGTTATTGGCCTTCAAGGCTCAGTGATTCTCACCTCTCTGGTCTCTGCCCTGTGCTGAGCCTGGAGTCTGGTCCTGAGTACTGTGTTTGAGGGAAGCCTCCAACACAAGATGGAGTTTAACTACCCTAAAACCACAATACTGAGAGTAAGCTCAAAATGGACACTTGGTGTGTTGAATGGGCAAAGATGGGCCCCCACCAGCTGCCTCACCCTAGAGCCAGGAGGTACCAGCCCGGTGGGGTTTGAACCAGGTGATGAACACCCGAAAAACAACAAGCTATAGCTCAGAATGCTGTCTCAGGCAGCTAGGCTTGACTCGAATTGATATGGCCAGCTAGAGGTCATCCTGGCCTGCCCCAGAGAGGAGAAGCCCAACTGGTGATCCTTGGTCTTTGTTCAAGCCCTTGACCACAAGTCACTAAATAACAAAACAGTTTAGTGATGCAGTTCGTCCCACAGCAGGAGACTAGTAAAATCCCAGAGGTACGGCACAAGACTGGTACTTCCTCCTGACTCTACTGCTCTCTGTAAAACTACGGCTTGTCTAACCAGCCCACAGGTCACCAGGGATTATTTCCCATCTTTATACATTTCTTTTTCTTGTCTTACTATGCTAGTCAAAATGTCTACATTAACTTTAAGCATCCTTTTCTTTTTGTTTTGTTTTGGTTTGGTTTTATTGATACAAGGTTTCTTTGTGTAGCCCCAGATGTCCTGGAACCCACTCTGAAGACTCAGGGATCCATCAGCCTCCTGCCTCCCCACTCCAAATGTGAGGAATGCTGGGATTAAAGGAGTGCACCACTACCCTACAGCTTCCTTTTCTTGATCCTAACTTTGGGGAGGGGAGGTGATATTAGTAGATATATTTTACTATACTAAAGAGATTCCTTGTAGTGTATGTGAACTAGGACTCCAATGCCAGCAGCGGGTCATTGATCTCTATAAATCTAGCATCCTAGTGGCCTTCTTACAGTAATGAACACCCCACTGTTTGCTAGATTAGTAAATTAGATACAAAATATGTCTATCTTCCAAAGCCCATGGCCAGATGAAAGTAGGAAGGGTAACACTGTCACACTAATGATATGAATGAATAACAGTTCCTGTGCACAAAGACAGAAAGGGTGCCGGAGTTTTGTGTTTCTAGAGGTATTCATGAACTGTTTGTGAGCAGTAACGGACATAACAAATGTAAAAACACGCTATCTTCATCATTCAGTCTTATTATATTGTACCATGATTAGATATTTTTTGGATTCTTCATTTTTTGGGGTGGTGGTGGGGGTCGAGACAAGGTTTCTTTATGTAGCCCTAGCTGTCCCAGAACTCACTTTGTAGACCAGCTGGTCTCAAACTCACAGAGATTAGCCCGCTTCTGCCTCCCCAGTGTTGGGATTAAAGGTGTGGGCTACTTCCTCCGGTTCATTAAATGTTTTTTTTTTTAACTTTTTTTTTTAAAGTGGGTTTTGTTTTGGTTTGGTTTTTGGTTTTGTTTTGTTTTACACGGTCTGCTTAGTGTAATGGGGCAAAACTTTGTTGTCGGGGCTAGGGCCCTGAAGGAAAGAGCTAGAAAAGGGCTGGGCTAAAAAAGCACCTCCAAAACGAAACAAGGTGGGCAAGAGGGGCGGGACGCGGAGGGCGGGGCGGCTGGATAATGGGAGGGTCGTATCGACCGGTCCCAGACGCAAAGGACGGCGCGCGGGGTCCTTACCGCGTGTGTGGGCGGTTCTGGAGGAGCGTCCTTCAGTGAGGCTACAGCCTCAGAATACGCGCACCTTCTGGCTCCGGCATGCTGCTTCGTCCCCGGCGGCTAACCTCGTTCTCACCGCCGTCGCCAGCTAGCCCCGACGCCGAGCTGCGGCCGACCGGGGACGTCCGGGTGACTACGTCTGATGCCTTCGCCCCTACTCCGGGCGCGATGGCGGAGCCTGGTTCTCCCAAGGCTCCCGTGTCCCCGGGCTCGGCGCAGCGCACTCCCTGGAGTGCCCGAGAGACGGAGCTACTTCTGGGCACGCTGCTGCAGCCGGCCATGTGGCGCTCACTACTGCTCGACCGCCGGCAGGCTCTGCCCACCTACCGCCGCGTGTCGGCCGCGCTGGCCCGGCAGCAAGTTAAGCGCACTCCGGCTCAGTGCCGCCGCCGCTACAAGTTTCTCAAGGACAAACTCCGAGACTCCCATGGCCAGCCGTCCGGACCCTACGACGACCAGATCCGCCAGCTCATGGGTCTGCTGGGCGACGATGGGCACCGGCGAACCCGCCGTCGCCCTGCGGGGCCTGGACGTCCCCAGCGCCGCGGCCGCTCGACCCTCGCGGTGTTAGCGCCCGCACCTACAGCAGTCGAGCCAGGTAGGAGCACCGGTGCGGGCTGGAATGGGCTGGTTCTAGCGGGGGTGGGGGGTGGAACCGGCAGGTAAGGTTACACACGGACCACTAGCGGGAACACGCGTTTCTCTCGTAGGGGCTACGCAGCAGGTGACTGCGGAAGACGCGGACCCCGCTTCCGCTCTCAGGTTCAGCTCCTCCACTACGAAGTCTGCAGATTCCCGCCGCATTACTAGCTCCCCTGCCCCTACGGCTGAGCCCGGCCGGGCCCTCGGATCCTCCCCGCCACCAACCCTCAACTATGACACGGAGGAACCAAATGAGTCTCCTGGCCTTCCCCAGGATCGTGCGGTCCCGCAAGTTGCACCGCAGTCTCTAAACAGCGCTCTGCTGCAGGCCTTGACGCACTTGGGCGACATCTCGACAGTTCTGGGCCCTCTGCGCGACCAATTGGCGACCCTGAACCAGCATGTGGAGCAGCTGCGAGGTTCTTTCGACCAAACAGTTTCCCTGGCTGTGGGCTTCATTCTGGGCAGTGCAGCCTCCGAGCGGGGCATCCTTGGGGACCTGCGCCAATAAAGCTTGTCAGTTCTCCCCTTCAGAGCCTACACCCAGTCTACCTTGACCCCAATTAGTATCCCCACCCCAATCTAGCTTATTAAAATAAAGATTGTGTTTTGTACTTAATGGTGTGAATGAGTCTGGGTTTCACTGTCACGTCTAAGTAAGAATGGACCCCTACGGATAAAAGGGTACTAGGAAGTTAAGGGAAAGGCTAAGCAGCCCCACTCCCCAGAATCGTGCAGGCATTTCGGTGAAGGGTTGGGTGCGGTGCTCGTTTGGGTTACCAGTGTTCTCAAGGTGCGGGACTCTGCTCACTAGGAGCCCTGGTCAGCAGCGAGTGAAGCTGAGGGAGCAGGCTGGACGTGTAGAACGTCCCTAGAATTCTACCCTCTCCTGAACCAAACTCAGTTTGAATACAAGCTGTACTCCAGCCCTTGTTAACGGGGATCGATAGTCAAGAGCACAGCTCCGGGGAAGATTCTCGTAGAGTGTCTGGTCCGTAAGAGAGGCTGGTCCGTAAAAGAGGCGCTTGGCCTGCGTCCCACAGCCTAGCTTCTCGACTAGAATTTTCTAATTTTAATTGAAATGCCTAGGTCCTCCGGGACTAGAGTCAGAGTGGGGGAGGGCTCGGCCGCAGTTAGAAAAGGATGTAGCTGCAGGCACTTCACTAGCATGACAATGCCTCCTCCGACTGCCACCGGTTTACAAATTGTGGGTCCATCCGGCCGCACTGAGAGCCGCAGGACTGCCGCAGTCTGGCTGAAGGGAAGTCCTGAGGAGTTTGTTCAGGTGGTCCCAAGGTCCCTTCTAAAGACTGGGCACGGACTGTTGGTTCGGATCTACAGCCAGGTACTGGGCCTTCTCGTGGGAGAGACCAATTTGGGGAGGACCCCGCTCTATATTGAGAATTAAATTAAAAAGTCTCAGCTGGGCGGTTGGTGGTGCATGCCTTTAATCCTACCACTCGGGCCTAGGCCTACCTAGTGAGTTCTTTGACAGCCAAGGCTACACGGAGAAACCTTGTCTCAGAAAAACAAAAAAATTCCTGAAAACCTTATGGATGAGCCGGCCCTTCAAATTACCTCCCCAGCACATACACACGTGGGACCCGGTCAAAGCCACAGAAACCCTGTCTCAAAAAAAACAAAAAAGTCCCTGAATCTTTAAGGATGAGCTCACCCTGCAAATTACCAGCCCAGACATACACCTGGGAGGTCAGCAGAGCCACAGGATGTGGACACTGGAGGTGGGGGCCTCAGGTACAGCCCAGGTGTTTCTACAACTCTAAAAGATTGTATTTCCCTTAGCGGGGGTTGGGGGAATGACCACGTCTTTAATCCAAGCACTCAGGAGGTAGAGGGAATTGAATCTCTTGAGTCCAAGGCCAGTCAATAGTGAGTTCAGGACTACCCAGAGAAACCCTGTCTTGATAGATAATAAAACATGTTTGTGTGTGTATCTATCTATCTATCTATCTATCTATCTATCTATCTATCTATCTATCTATCTATCTATCTATCTAATTGTATTTACCACTAAGTGTACCCACACTAACCTTAGTTTTTTTTTTTTTTTTTTTTTTTTTTTTTCTAACCTTAGTTCTGAAGAAGCTGTTCCCTGCACCTGAGGTAGACTCAACCTGAGGGTCTGGCTGAGCTAGCTACTTGTGAGCCTGAGGAGACTGAGGAACTGGCTCTGTCTTCAAACTTGAGGAATAAGTTTTGTCTGTTTTTAATGGCCTTAGAGAGATGAAAAGTTTTGGGTTTTGTTACTAATACTTTAGCTGACCTGACCCGGGTTTGGGGGTTTTTGTTTTTTGTTTTTTTTTTTTTTTTAAAAAAATATTTATTTATTATGTATACAATATTCTGTCTGCAGGCCAGAAGAGGTCACCAGACCTCATTATAGATGGTTGTGAGCCACCATGTGGTTGCTGGGATTTGAACTCAGGACCTTTGGAAGAACAGGCAATGCTCTTAACCACTGAGCCATCTCTCCAGCCCTGGGTTTTTTTGTTTTGTTTTGTTTTGTTTTTTTCCGAGACAGGGTTTTTCTGTGGCTTTGGAGCCTGTCCTGGAACTAGCTCTGTAGACCAGGCTGGTCTCGAACTCACAGAGATCCGCCTGCCTCTGCCTCCCGAGTGCTGGGATTAAAGGCGTGCGCCACCATCGCCCGGCCTGGGTTTTTGTTTTGAGACAGAATCTCACTGTGTTAACCTGTCTGGTCTTGAGCTCCTGGTGTAGACCAAGCTGACCTCTCAGAAAGCTACCTGCCTCTGGAGTGTTGATATTAAAGCTGTGAATTGCCACTCTCAGCCCAATAGTTCCTTTTCTTTCTTTTCGAGAGAGGGTTTCTCTGTGTAGTCCTGAATGTCCTGAAACTTAGTCTGTAGAGAGGCTGGCCTCAAACTCACAGCGATCTGCCGGTTTTTATCTCCCACGTGCTGGAATTAAAGGCGTGCACCACCACCACCACCCGGCCTGGTTTCTTAAGGCTTTAAACTTAGTTGTCTCCATCCCATTGGGTGTGAGGTTCACACCTGGTTTTACAACTGATGGAGTTCTGGAAATGCCCTTATCATGAGTGAGTGTTTTGTTTTCTCCCTCATCCTAGTGGACTGTGCTTCTTGCTTAGAGTTCTGTGCTGTAGCCTGTCAGTATGATGTCTGTACAAAACAGACCTGCTCCTTTGGGCAGCCTTCCCATTTTCTGAGCCTGCTCTCAGAAACTCAGTCTCCCAGCTCAGTTATTGAGTTCCTGACTGCTGCTACCCTGAGCTGGGAGCAGGCTTCTGTAAGAAATTGCGGTGAGTGGCGCACGCCTTTAAGCCCAGCACTTGGGAGGCAGAGGCAGGTGAATCTCTGTGAGTTCGAGACCAGCCTGGTCTACAAGAGCTAGTTCCAGGACAGGCTCCAAAGCCACAGAGAAACCCTGTCTCGAAAAGCCAAAAAAAAAAAAAAAAGAAAGAAAGAAATTGTGGTGAGCCTTTGGGTAATGCCCTCTACCACTGGGCTGTCCTCGAGGCAAAGGTTTTGTATATGAGCCCCCCACTGTGAGGACCAGGCTTCCCAGGCTTCCCACTTCTTCACTGGACATCCTGTGTGGACTTCCCATCCCACCCCAAAACTATGCTGTGAGGGAACCAGCATCCTGATGCTTCCTCAAATTTATGCCTAATAAGCCAGGCGATGGTGGCGCACGCCTTTAATCCCAGCACTTGGGAGGCAGAGGCAGGTGGATCTCTGTGAGTTCGAGACCAGCCTGGTCTACAAGAGCTAGTTCCAGGACAGGCTCCAAAGCCACAGAGAAACCCTGTCTCGAAAAACCAAAAAAAAAAAAAAAATTTATGCCTAATATATGATCTGGGCCCCTGTAAAGTCAACTCTTCGAGTGGCTTAGTACAGTGTTGATAAATGAATATGCATTTATATGTGAACAGCCTTATCAGTTTGGGGCTCTTTATCCCAGGAGTAGGTGGTTCTGTGACTTTATGATTTTTTTTTCTGTGATGGAAATAAGAGGCAAGGCCTTGTCCATGTTGGGGAAGGATCTATAATAGAAGTGTGTTCCTATCTCTATTCTTAAAATTTAGCGAATGTAAATGATGAACGGCTCTTGTAAGCAAGCACTGTGCCCTCAGCTCCAGCCCTAACACCACCAATGCATAAATAATAAATCCTTTCCAGTCTCGAGTTCATGATCCCCCATCTCGTGGTTCTTTTCTGTCTGAATTAATGCTTGATCTACACATGCTTCTCTTGAATTATGTCAGGTAAACAATATCCCACGAGTAACTGGTTTTTTGTTGTTGGTGGTGGTGGTGGTATTTATTTGTTTGTTTGATTGGTTTTTTTGAGACAGGGTTTCTCTGTAACAGGCCCGGCTATCGTGGAACTCTCTCTGCAAGGCAAGCTTGACCTCAAATTTACAGAGATCCTCTTGCCTCTGCCACCAAGTACTGAGATTAAAGGTGTGCACCACCATGCCCAGCTAATTGTTTTATCTTATGAATCATCAAATCCCTTCACAGCCGTGGGACTACTTGGCTTTACTAACCAAGACATTGAATTTTGCCTTAGTCTATCGGAAAAGAACACATCTTTGGGTTTTGGAAAACCTGAGCTCACTCTTTGTATGACTTCGGAGGTACAAAGATTCCCTTTTCCCCATAGCTTTTCCCCCAACATCCTGAAGTTGTCCAGTCAGTCACTGGCTGGTCTTGCTGACCTAATGCCCACTGCGGGGCTGTCTGATTCTTGGTCACCTGCTGGCATTTCTCAGCATCATCACCATGCCTGGTAAACCTAGCTTCATCTTCTGTTTGTAACGGAGAATAACCATGCCAGCTCATGGCTGTTCCCAGGCCTTGAACATCACAATTCTTTTCCTTGATGGGCAGCCTGATTTCATCCAGTCACACACACGTGAGCAGTTGCTCTTCCACGGGAGTTTTCTGCTAAATGAAGAGTCTAGTTACTTCCTTCCTGTTCAAGCTAAGCTGTGGCACTGTGGTTCCATTCTCCTGCTTCTCTATGATGCCCGTGCCAATCTAAAAGAGAGTTTTACTCTCATTGGTTCCTCTGTGACTAATCAACCCCCCTTTACTGGTTGTATCATTTCTCACTAATGTTCAGTTGCCGACATAGCTGTCACTGCAGGTCCTGCTTTTAACTGGGGCTTGGTGAGGCATCCGACGAGGCCCAAGCTCCGTATCCCTCTATGGTCCCATGCTTTTGCTTCTCTGTGGTGCTTCCTGTACCCCCCCCCCAAGCCCATAGCTAGCTGCTCTAGTTTCCTGAGTGCACAGACCCCTCCCTCAACCTTGAGGCAGTGTGTCCCTTGGCACCATACGTGACTCTATCCTGGGATATGCTACCTATGCTTAAGTGACTTCTTTTTTAAATTTTTTTTTTTAAGGCAGGGCTTCAATGTGTAACAGCCCTGACTGTCTTGAAATTTGTTTTGTAGACCAGGCTGGCCTCGAACTCACAGAGATCTGTCTACCTCTGTTTCTGGAGTGCTGGGGTTAAAGGAGTGCGCTACCATGTCTGGTGACTTAAGTGAGTTCTTTAACAGATTTCTTTTCTCATGGTCTGGAACCACTACCATCATCTCTGTCATTCATTTCCAGTACAAGGTCTTGAACTTTTGTGTTTAAAAATGTGCTGTCTTAGTCACTGATGACTTTCTTTCTTTTTTTTTGGGGGGGGGGGGTCGAGACAGGGTTTCTCTGTGGTTTTGGAGCCTGTCCTGGAAATAGGTCTTGTAAATCAGGCTGGTCTTGAACTCACAGAGATCCGCCTGCCTCTGCCTCCCAAGTGCTGGGATTAAAGGCGTGCGCCACCACCTCCCAGCTTGATGACTTTCTTATAGTCACTGGTGAACCCAGTATACTTCGCTGTGCAATATTCCTAGGGTTGTAGAATGTTCTAGAACTCACCTGAGCCCTTGGAATCTGGCCAGTATAACCACAGAACTGAATTTTATTTCATTTGAGACAAGGTCTTACTGTGTACCTTAGGCTTTCCTTGAACTCACAGAGATCTGCTGCCTCTGCCTCCTGAGTGCTGGGACTGCAGGTGTGCGCCACCAAACCATGCTAAACGGAATTTTTTATTTCCTTTAATTCAAGACACTACCAGCTACAAGTGCCTGGGGGGGTCATAATTCTATACCTATCTGTGCTAGATGCACTTTATATTTAAATTTGTCCCAGTACAAAGTTCTGTTTCCTCCACCACAGGTTACAACCCTGGGGGGCTAAAGTTGGCACAAAGAGGCACTGGCCAGGACTCTGCTCAGTCATCTGTCTCAGAGCAGCTCCCAACCCTTAAGGACCAAATTCACCTCCAGCACCCACTCCTGTTATTTATTATCTTTGAGGAGCATCTCAAGAGCCAGTCAAAGTGACTCTACTGTCATGCTATGAACATGGCATCTTAACAGACTGCCCATGGGAGGAGGAGGGGTTCTCTGTACGGTAAGAGAGTCATGAGCATGCCATCCTGGAAGTCACACACTCAAAGGTCACACGGCAAGAGACATTAAGGGCCTCTAAATCACCAGCATTAAGAGGGGTTGGTGAGATGCTTGGAAGCCTGGGGCCAGCAAAGACTGAGCTTTCTGTGCAAGGTCCAAGCCTTCTGTCCTAGCACTGGTGACTCCGGGCCAAGCCTGATGCAAGGCGGAAACAAGCCCCCTCCCGGGAGATGGCGCTCTAATCTTATGAGTACCAGCAGGGGGCCGACTGCCCACAGCGTTCATAACAAGCTCAATCAGCAGCTGCAGCCTTCCTCCGTTACTCTCCTGCTGGGACCGGGCCTTCCCCACACGTCACGAAGCTTTCCAGTGAGGAGGGGGCGTTTTTCAAACTTGACCTCAGCTTCACCACATTCTCTTCTCACCGAGCCCTCCTGAGAGCCGTGGTGAACTGAACCGAAGCAAGCCCCTTCCTAAACATACAGGGAAAAGCACTCTGTCCTGGGAGCAGCTCCTCCACCCCCACCCCCGAAAGGCTCAGAGGTTCGGACCGAAGGCAGCCTCTCCCTGGATGCGCCCGAGGACTCAACCTTCGAAGAACCTAGAAACTTCCATTTACAAGGAGGTCTTTCCCAAGGTTGGCCAAGTTAGGACATAATTGATGCTCACGCAGCCCCCACACTCAGCCTTCCGCTCTCCACTAAAGGCATGCGGGTTTGGGGCAAGGGATAAGGAGGGTCTGGAGAGCCGACAAGGATGAGTGTGGGGATGTGATTAGCATAGAAGGCCAATAGGGAGGAAATGAGGAATGGTACGAGGTAGAGGGTCCGTAGAGAAAAGATGGGGGAAGAAAGGGTTGGAAAGTCTGGGGGCGGCGGGGGGGGGGGGGGGAAGCAGAGTGTAGAAAGGCGGGGCTGGTCACGTGAGTGAAGGAGTGGGCTGGCTGGGCCAAGGGCCCCTGGTGTGAAGGCTGTAATTCCGGATCTTCTTGATCCTGGCTAGCGCTTGAACTTGAGGCTCGCGTCTCTTCAACACCTATGCTCCCTGGAATCAATGCGCCGTTTTTGGAGGAGTGCTGGGGCGGGTTCCTGGGTCTGGAGACGGCACGGCGTCTACCGGGGTAGCGCTTTCTCTATAAGGGCTTTAAGAGCAAGAAGGTGAAGGGGAGACAGCCGGGACTAGCGCGGGTTACTCAGAAGAGAGTTGGCTGCAGGAGCGATAGGGGAGGGGAGTGGAGAGACTTAAATCCGGAGATTGGTCCCGGAGAGAAGGGAACTACCCCCATCCGGCTTAAAAGCTTCAAAAGAGAATTACGTGGTTCTGCTTCTGGGAGGTTAGTCAGGCAGAACCGTGGAGAGATGGCAGAGGTGTGTGTGTGTGTGTGTGTGTGTGTGTGTGTGTGTTACTTGATATGTACCCTAGGTGATGCCTGGTTTGTGTGGCGCTGGGGATCAAACTTAGGCATGCTAGGTAAACCCTCTGTTACATCCCCAGCTTTAAACAAACAAAAAACATTTTCTATGTACCTGTATATTCTAGACTATCTGCCCTGCACAGCGCCCTATGGAAATCAGAAGACAACTTTATGGACAAGGTTCTCTCCACTTCGGTTTGAGGGTGGAACTCAGGTTCCTAACTTCTGTGGCAAGCTGGTTCACCCAATGGGCCATCCTGCCAGCTCTGTTTTGTTTTTGTGTTTTTGAAACAAGATATCTCTACTAAGCCCGTGTGGCTTTGTATCTGGGTTTTTATGGGAGTCGTGTCCGTGCCGAGCCCGGGCTCCCCCCCCACCCCCCCCACCTCCCACCCCCCGCACTGTTTTCCCAGTTTCAGTTGTCTGCTTATTTTAGTTGTTTACCTGAAAACGTTTCTTTTTATCTGACGGCTCTGAGCCTGGACCTTCTAGGTGATTCCAGAGAACTAGACAAAGGTGTTTTTGGTTGCCAGGGTTCCCAAAACAAATCCCCACACCCACAGATTGGGTGCCTCCAACACAGTCCTTGTTCCCCAAGGCCACTCTGTGGCTGCCTGATAGACCTTTGTGAGTCTTCACATGGCCTTGCTTCTCTCTGGTTGCCCAGCTGTTTCCCTCTGGTGAGGACTCTGGTTAAATTGATTCTAGCAGACCCAAAACCTCTTTCAACTTTAATTACCACCTGAAGGCCCTATCTTGAGGTGCAGCTATAGTAGAAACTGGGGCTTCGTGGTAGCAGTTTTAGAGCGACACCATTTTGTCCAGACTTGGGCCTTGTAGGCTGTCTACTGTTTCTGAGGACAGCTTCTTAGGGAAGGAAGGCTTAGGGTCCCTGGCAGCACTCCTGCCTAGGTGACCTCTGTGGCGCTAGTGCACCCTGCTGGAAGATGCTCAGTGTGGTGGCGCAGCGGGTAAAGGGCTTGCCTCCAGCCCTAGGTCCCACTTAGTGGCAAGAGAGAACCACCTCCCTCCAGTTGTCCCCTGACTTCTACAGGTATGTGCCACTTCCTCCCCCAAAATAAATAAATAACGTGATTTTTAAAAATCAGGAAAAAAATACTGTACAAAAGGCACAGTGCCAACACTTGTGAGAATAAAAAAATTAGGAAACATCAAAACAACAGAGGGCTGGGCATTGGACAGAGGCAGGCATAGCTCTGTGGGTCTGAGCAAGCTCCCTACTGGACAAGACTACACAGTGAGGCCCTGTCCCAAAAATTAATTAACTAATTAATTAAAAACAGGAAAGGTAGAACATATGATGTGGGAAACCGTGATGGTGGCTCACACCTAGAATCCCAGTCTTTAGACAGTTTGGGCTATAAACCTACACAGGAAGCAGAAGAGGTTGAATGTGGTAGTGCAGGCCTTGAATCCTGTCTACTCAGGTGTGAGGCAGGTGTATTTCTGTGAGTTCAGAGCCAGCCTTGTCTGCATAGAAAGTCCAAAGCAAGTTAGGGCTACATAGCAAGACTTTCTTTCAAAACAAAAGAGAAAAAATGGAAAGAAAGCCGGGCGATGGTGGCGCACGCCTTTAATCCCAGCACTCGGGAGGCAGAGGCAGGCGGATCTCTGTGAGTTCGAGACGAGCCTGGTCTACAAGAGCTAGTTCCAGGACAGGCTCTAAAACCACAGAGAAACCCTGTCTCGAAAAACCAAAAAAAAAAAAAAAAAAAAAATGGAAAGGCATGAAATGAGGGGCTGGAGAGATGACTCAGTGGTTGAGAGCACTTGCTGTTCTTGTGGAGGACCTGGGTTGGTTCCCAGCACCCACATGTTGGCTCGTGACCATCCACAGATACTCATGCAGGCAAAACACTTAAGCACACAAGATAAGTAAATCTAAAAAGCTGGGCAGTAGTAGCGCATGCCTTTAATCCCAGCATTTAGGAGGCAGAAGCAGACGGATCTGAGTTCGAGGCCAGTCTGGTTTACAGAGTAAACTCTAGGACAGTCAGGATTATACAGGTAAACCTTATCTCAAAAAAAAAAAAAAAAATCAAGGGCTGGAAGCACTGACTGCTCTTCCAGAGGTCCTGAGTTCAATTCCTAGCAACCACGTGGTGACTCACAACTGTCTGTAATGAGATCTGGTGCCATCTTCTGGCCTGCAGGTGTACATGCAGGCAGAACACTATATGTAATAAATCAAAAACAAACAAAAATCCAACACACAAACCTGAGAAATGAAATGACTTACAAATGTTGGAATCAGCCGGGCGGTGGTGGCGCACGCCTTTAATCCCAGCACTCGGGAGGCAGAGGCAGGCGGAGCTAGTTCCAGGCCAGGCACCAAAACTACAGAGAAACCCTGTCTTGAAAAAAAAAAAAAAAAACAAATGTTGGAATCATGTCATAGAACATGCAGTTAGAGCCACCTGTAGAGGAGTACACCTAGAATCCCAGCCTTCAGGAGGCTGAGGCAGAAGGATTACCTTGAGTTCAGGGCCAGTCTGAATGCCCATCATCCCCCAACAGTGCAGCTGCTTCAGTATATTATGATACTTAGTACTGAGTTTCTACCAGGCTCAGAATAAAAACTGGGAAATAGTCGGGTGGTGGTGGTGCACACCTTTAAGCCCAACAGTTGGGAGGCAGAGGCAGGCAGAACTGTGGGTTTGAGGCCAGCCTGGTCTACAGAGTGAGTTTCAGGGCAGTCAGGGCTACACAGAGAATCCCTGTCTCAAATAAATAAATAAATAAATAAATAAATAAATAAATAAATAAATAAATAAATAAAACAAGCGAACAAAAAACAAAACAAAAAACCTGGAAAACAGTAAAATGTTAGTTTTTCCTTTAGCTGTCTTCCCTAGCAACCTTCCAGACGAAACTGAGTCGCTCAGAACCAGACACGGACTACGGGACATGCAGGAGGCCGACACCAGAGAACACAGAGCCATTAGCAGCAGCAAAAGTCATGGAGGCAGCTTTATTTTTCAGTGCCGCCTCTGAACTCTCTGTACTGTGTATTGCCTTGGTGGCTTCTATTCCTTGGCAACTTGTGTAGATTTGGAGCATTCTTTTCAACAGTTGCACTGATTGGCTCATGTGTTAAACAAGTGGGTGATTGCCACAGGGCAGTCATTTCCGAATCAGCAGGGGATGCAACCCCCTCCTTCCCCATTCCCCCCCCCACCCCATGCAGTGGGTACCTTGGCTGCAGGTGTTTCTGAGCCTTGTCTGTGTGGACATAGGAAGAGCACTGTAGGATGCATTAAACAAAATTGTCTGAACAAAACAAAAGGAAACCTTGGGTCCCTTGGTCATCGGGGCTGAGTCTCTGGACTCTGCTTCACACGTGTAAGCTTTCTCACTGGCTGACTGTTTGTTAGTACTGCTTGGCATGCCGGAACAGGGATGGGCAGCTGATGAGAATTTGGCCTTTGGGCCATTCCATCCCCTTTGTCTGCTCACCACCTGCAGGCCCCAAGCCGTGGTAGCCTCTCTGAACTAGGAAACACGCCCTATGTGCACGGTATTTAAGCCCCGTGGACCCAGTGTTCCCTCCTCCTCCCTAGGATTGAACAAGGAGCCCTACACCATCGCCTCTCACCCCACAGCACCCTGTGCATACTTAGTACTCTGGAGGATGTCTTTTAACCCCATTCATTCCTAGGGTCCCTAGGATGGGTAAAAAGTGCAGGTGAGTGGGCCAACATCAGGTTGAGCTGGGCTGGGTTCTTACTCCTACTCTGGGCTTGTTGATTTCTACAGATAAACATGGTTTCAGAATCATCAAATGAAACAAAGGTCCAACTCAGGACTCCCCTCTGAATGCACCCTTCTGGGGACTTCAGCATGCCCCATGACTTTCTCCCTGTCTCCCACCCTGGAGCTACCACAGCTACCACACCCCTGAGCACTCTTGCCCTGGCTCCAGGCTTTCATGATGCTCCTGATTCCTCCTGGGAGTTCTGTCAAGTGGGTCAAGTCCCCAGGCCTCTGCCTGTACATCCCCACCTCCCAGACCCTGGCAGCCAGGTACACACACTGGGATCAGCTTTGTCTGTGGGTCTCTGGGTTTGTGCACTATGCCCATGACAAAGTCTGTCTTTTGAGGAAGCACTTTATTCTGTGGCTTTCCACTGGCAGAGTTCACAAATCATGCCTGGTAGATGGTAGATGTTCTTTTTTTTGTTGTTTTGGTTTTTTGTTGTTGTTGTTGTTTTTTGGTTTTTGGTTTTTTTTTTTTTTTTTGGTTTTTCGAGACAGGGTTTCTTTGGAGCCTGTCCTGGAATTAGCTCTTCAGGCTGGTCTCAAACTCACAGAGATCCGCCTGCCTCTGCCTCCCAAGTGCTGGGATTAAAGGCGTGCGCCACCACCGCCCGGCTTAGATGTTCATTTTTTACATTTCTGTGGTGGTAGCCTAATCCTATATATCGTGGTATGAAAGCTCCCATTCCATGGATGGGACCTCAGCCCTATCTAAAATACTAGGGAATTTATGACCGAAGAAGTTTGTTTGTTTATTTTTTTTAACTTATCATCCTCCCTCCCCCCCACCTCACAAGGTGTAGCCCTGGCCCTCCTGGACCTCACTCTGTAGACAAGGCTGTCCCCAGACTCACAGAGATCGACCTGTCTCTGCCTCCTGAGTGCTGGGATTGAAGGTGTACGCCACCACCGCTCGCCATTTTTATTTCATTTGCTTTGGTGTTTTGCCTGCATGTGTGTCTGTATGATGTCATTGAATCCCTTGGAACTGGAGTTACAGACAGTTGTGAGCTGCCGTGTGGGTTCTGGGAATTGGAAATGCTATCAGTACTCTTAAAATCTGAGCCATCTCTCCAGCCTTTTTTTTGGTTTTTCGAGACAGGGTTTCTCTGTGGCTTTGGAGCCTGTCCTGGAACTAGCTCTTGTAGACCAGGCTGGTCTCGAACTCACAGAGATTCACCTGCCTCTGCCTCCCAAGTGCTGGGATTAAAGGCGTGCGCCACCACCGCCCGGCAGCCTTTTTTTTTTTTTAATAGTTTATTTTATTTTATTTTTTTCTGTTTGTGGAAGGGTATTGGATCCCTTGGAACTGGAGTTACAGACACCAGTGAGCTACTATGTAGGTGCTGGGAACTGAACTTGGGTCCTCTGGAAGAACAACCAGTGCTCCTAACCACTGAGCCATCTTTCCAGCACCAGTGTTACTGGTTTTTTCCAAGACAGAGTTTCCTGTGTAGTCCTGGCTGTCCTGAAACTTACACTGTAGACCAGGCTAGCTTTAAACTTAGTACTGAGATCAAAGGCATGAACCACCATGTCCAGCTCAGCTGAAGAAGTTTTAAAACTATTCTTTCCCTGAAAGGGTGAATTTGTAAAGTAATTGATAAGTGAGTACACAGATTCTAAAACCAGGTGTGGACTTGTTATATTTAAAGTACGTGTGTGTATACGTGTGTGTGTGTGTGTGTGGTCGTGTTTTTTGAGAAAGAATCTCTCTATACTCCTGCCTGTCCTGGAACTTTCTATATAGACCAGGCTAGCCTAGAACTCAGAGGTCCTCCTGTCTGCATTGCGAGTGCCGGCATTAAAGGTATGCACTCCCAGACCTCCCTCTGTATGAAGCTTTTTACCATATTCCACAAGGGTAATTTACTCTATAAAAACTGTTGGCAAAATTGGTTTTCCTACTGAAAAAAAATAAAAATTATCAGCCTCACAGGTAATAAAGAACTGTGGAAGGAAATGCGGGTGATAAGTTTTTCAGCTTGGCCTTGAGTCTCTGAAAGCCCTCTAGCGAGGTCCTAGCCAGTGGCCGTGGTAGCGTTGGCAGCCATGAGCACAATGACTGAGGACCAGCAGCTTCCTGTAGGGGATGGGGGGGTGCGGTACCAACTTGTGATAATGTGCACTGGTCTAAGGTGAACTTCCCCTTGTCTGTCCGATACTGAGGGTCTGCGCAGCGGCATCTGGGATGTAAGTTACTGAAACACAAAGTACGCAGCAGGGGATGGACACTCATTCCCCTGACCCTGCTCAGTCACTCAGTCTTTAGGAAGATAAGGTTGACCTTCCTGAGTCATGCCAACATGCACCACAGGTTATAGTGAAAGAGGAAATAGAAACCTGTTCTAAGGTTCTGCGTTCTCAGAAAGCCAACCTTGGACCGTGGAGCACTTAGACTTCCCCTTCTCGGTGTTCATGCTGTGGCAATGTTTACAATGAGCCCATGATTATATATAATCTCTACCCTGAGATGTACAATGACCAGCATCTAGCCAAAGCCCCTGAGGACTGTGGGAGCTGGAGATAGCTGATTATAGATAGGTCTGTAGGTCAGTGAAGGTGCTGTCCATGATTTGACAATTTGCTTATTGTACTAACCAAGGACTCAGTCCTGAGTGCCACCACAGCTCCTATACCCTTCCCTCAGTGGGTAAGGACTTGCAAGTTGGGCACCTCATGGACCAATAAGTTTGAGCTAGCTGTTTTCCCTGTAGCAGACTACCCCGGAAACTACAGTTGATCCTAGAGGGCCCAGCAGGCTCCAAGCGTGCAGTGAGGCAGAGAGCTTGGGTTCTTGCGACTGTGGCTTTCTTCACAGCCTCCACAAAGAAGCAGTCACCCTCCAGTCCACCATGCTGGGACAAGTGACTCCTACAGGCTTCTGACCTGTTTTCTGCCTCAATGCTCTTCCCTTGTGAGTCCCTCTCGTGGACTTCATGGCATTGGTGGCCCCAGGGTTTGAGCCACATTGTCTTTGCTCCCTGGAGCTCTTGGTTTCCCCAGATCTGCAGTGCTCCCATAAGCAGGCTGCCCGACACTTAGACCTTCTATAGTCATTACACTCAGGGCTTATCCTATCAGACCCTGTTGCAGCCGCTGACACCCCTCCCTCCCCACCCCTCCCACTCCCCCAATCGCTCCTCCTACTGGGCAGCTAGTGCCTGGGGACAGAAGCAAGGAACTTTCCTCTGGGAATCCCTTCAATACTTCCTCTCCTCTTTCCCTTCCCCATACTCAGGCGGTGGCTCAGAAAGGGAGATGCCCACTAGTGACATCTAGAAGAGGTTAAGGGACAGGTGAGGCACAGCCTGGGGTGGATAGTGGGCCGTGCTGCTGGACAGAGCCAGTATCTTGCTGGGCCCAATGTGGGCTAATAGGATGAAGGGCCCACACCCTCTGGGACCAGTGACTCAAGCTGCAAAGGCCTCAAGGACTCAGCAGCTCAGTTCAGAGGCTTATGCTCCTCCTTCATAAAACCCTGCCCAAGTTTTCCAACCCTGGGTTCTACCGTTCCTGTTCCCTCACTGAGCAAGTTCCCAAGAGTCCAGCCCTCTAAAGAATGAGGCAGCGTGTGCCAGCCCCAGGGCCCTACTATGGAAGTAGAGAAACCATCTCCTCATGGTTGTACATTTTGATCATATCTCCCAGTCTGTTACCTTGATGCCCCATCCCATGATGCGGGACTCCCAGTATCCCTCACACCAATGTGACATCATCCAGTGTGACTCCCCCAATGTGACACTACCAATGTCCATCTTCCCTATGTGATACCCCTCACATCCGCCCCCCCCAAATGTGACACTCCCATGTGACAAACCCCATGTGGTATTGTAATGCCCATCCCTTGCTGTGATACCTCCAGCTGTAACACCCCCATGTGATACCTCTGATAGCCCTCCCTCGATAAGACACTTTCAGTGTGGTGATGTCGCTCCCTACAGTGAACACCCCACCCGCCCACACACCCACACCCACACCAGTGCCATGGCAAGAAAGAAGAGTGCAGCAGAGCAGTTTGGTCCAAAAGTTTTTATTTTTGTCAGCTTTCCTGATTTTTATTTTCTCTCAGTTCTGGAAATTGAACCCGAGACCTCTTTACCCATCAATGGAAAGCATTCTGCCACTGAGTGGCACCCAGCCTCAGCCTGAACGTCAGCTAAAAAACAAAACAACCAACCACACCCTCCTTTTAAAGTCTACTAAAGTGACAGCACAGACCGAACCCAGCACCCAGTGAACCCTCAGCCGGCCCTTTTACCTCCTCCAACATCAGACCCACGCTCACCCCCTACTGTGAAAACGTGTTTGTACACTGAGTTCACACCTGTAAAAAAAATTTCCAAGATCAAGTCCCGAGCCCATCCACCCCTCTAAGACCCCCAGAACCCAGGATTGCCAAAACATAAACTCCTCAAACGGATCTGCCTTGGTTGCTATTCTAACACTTTCTGTAAGACCTGGGATCAGTCGGATCTGCCCCAGAGTTCCCCCACCCAGCACAAATCCTCCGATTCTAAACCTGACTGGTCCCTGAGATCTGCTTTTGTGGGGCCAGCACTGTTCCCTCGAAGACACGGGAAAGGCAGTGCAGCTCTTCTTCTCTTACAGTGCCCAGGAGCGGACAGGAAAGCGCCCAGCCCCAGGTCCAGTGGGAGGGAAGCAGAAGTCGCCTGGTCAGGAAGCAGGTCTATGGCTATATCCTTCTGGCGGGGAAGATCTCACTGCTCCATTTTCCCATGCGCTATACCTCTTTAGACAAGATCCACAAAGAAGTATATGCATAGGAAAAAGGAACAGCCAGCGTGTCCGTGCTGGTAATTCTTTCATACTTGCAGGTAGCAGCAACCACCAGAAGGGCCGATCTCCTGCAAAAGACAACCAGAAATAGCTTAGGACTGAGGCCAGGGTCATCAGGCACTGCCATCCTGTGGGTATAATAAAGGAGCCCAGCTAAGCCCAGGTTGTGTCCCCAGAGGCAAACCGGTCTTACCTAGGTCCAGACTGCTGGGGCACAGGATCCTTGGCGGCCTGAGAGTCAGGCAGAGCTTTGGAGGAGTGGTGGAGGACTTGGCTGCTGCTCGGTGGAGTCCTACTCCTTGCTACGGGGGCACCCCATTTATGCATGGCTGAGACCTTGACTACAGCAGTCCCATGTGGTCAGAGAGCTGTTCCGTGCCAAGGACCCTGTCCCACCCCTGCACGTGCGAGGCCGGGGCACAAAGACCTGCTATGAACAAGCATGCCTTTTGGCAGTGGGGCCCCCAGGGTAGGGGGCTGCCGGCCCAGGAACTGGGACAGAGCCAGTCCTGGCCAGCTGCCCCTCAACACTTTATCTCTTGCTTGCGTCAGGGGCCTGGGAAATGGATACTGAGGAGAACTACTTGTCCAGGGAGAAGAGCACTCCTCCTCCTGTCCTGGACCTGCCCGGCTCAGTGATAACTGTGTCTCTAGGTGCATCCGCAGCTCTGAGGCTGGACTTTCCTAGGTACCAGGCTTGAGGTCTATCAGACAGTGTCTTATAACTGTCCTCTATTTAGCTGGGCACTGAGATGCAGACCTCTGTCCCTGGAAAGTCCTCTTCTGGACCTCTGGTGGCTTCTGTACAGAGGGTCAAATGGGTGCTGACCAGGAGGAGCCCCAAGGCCCAGGGAAGGTTCTCTGTTACAGAGCTGACCTGAGCCTTATCATTTTCCCAGAACCACCAGAGGGGTATGGAGGACATTGCTACAAGATTTTAGGAACAAGAAAGCATGACCACATAGAGAGGGCTCTTCAGAGACAGTGAAGAACCAAGGACACCCACACAGAGACCTCAGAAAAGGGCCATTCCATAGCATCTCATGGACTAGCCCTGGCCGGGCATCTCCCAGGGTATGGGCAGTCAGAGGCTGCTGGGGAGCAAAGCCAAGGTCTCTGTGCTTCCATTCCTGGGTCTGTGTTGGCCTCAAGCTCCAGTCCTGATCTGCAGAATCAGAGACCAAGTACAGCAGACATCCAGGCACACACAGCACTCCTTGCCCAGGCTGGGCAGCTCAGTTCTCACAGTGTGTGAGCATCAACTGGTCAGTGCTAGCCAGGGCTGGGGATAACCAAATCCACATGGCAAGTGCCCATAATATTCAGAGGGAGGCCACACTGCTTTGTCTGAGGTTAACCAGACCTAAGGCTTCATCTGTAACCATGAGGGCAGATATGCCTCCCAGCAGCCCTTGGGTAGTCCTCACTCACCTGGGCAGAGAGCAGGGTCTGACAGAGATTCTGAGAGCAGGGGACAAGGACAGGACTTGCAGTGATGGGCACATACAAGGAAATTCAGGGAGGACCAATAGCCCAGAGCCTTCCTGACAAAGGCCTCGGATCCCTGCATGGTAGCACACGGTAGAGAACTTGAGAACTGCAGGTGCTGGGCTGGCATAGAGGCTGGGGCTTAAGGAGCTCTTGGGGCTCTAGGGGTGACAGGATCTGCAGACTGAACCCATGAGACCTAGGCTATAAAGGCCTTTGGATCCTGTCCTGATGGAGAGCTGTTTCACCTCAAGAGAAGGGGGTACAACCTCAAGAGTTTAGACATGCTCACATTCACACACACACGGTGTATACAGACCCACGGTTTTGTTTTCCTCTCTCTATAGCTCTAGCTGTCTCAGGAGTCACTCTGTAGACCAAGCTGGCCTCAAACTCACAGAGATTCACCTGTCTCTGCCTCCTGAGGGCTGGGATTAAAGGAATGTGTCACTATGCCTGGTTTCAGACACATTTCTGAGCTCCTTGTATTGGAGGAAGTGTTTTCAGGGGCACTAGTAGGTAAGAGAACCACTTTCAAATTATCATGGGCCTAAAAGAGGGCACTCAGAACCAGTCTTCTGAACCTGAGCCCGAAGGGCCTGAACAGAGAGCCCATCCTTGTCTACCACCTTCTAGCATAACGTCATGAAAGCGGCCTCCGCTGTGTCCCTTCTACAGCTGCAGCTACGGGGGTTGTTCCCAACCTTGGGCTGTGTCCTCGTCCTCACATTTGGGATGGAAGAGAGAAGAGGAGAGAAAAGGAGAGATGGGGGGAGGGGCTGAGACTTTTAGCGACAGAGACTGAGAGAGGGGGAGAGACAGATGAGGTAACACGTGAGACGAGTCTCGGACACTCTCTAACGCTGCTGCATGCATTGCTTTTCTCCATCTTCTCCCCTCTTCCAGATTATAAAGCCAACACTTGGTAACGGCAAGGCCCTGAAAAAGACCAGAGGACCTCACGACAGGAGAGCTGGACTGTGGCCCAGTATGGGAACAGATGTCCCTCTAAAAGTATATGAGGTACTGTCGGGAGGCTAGGTAGTGGCCCACTATGTTTCCCATGGGCCACAGGGAGTCACAAACATTGTGGCGGCTAAATGTTTCAGAGACCCCTCTTGGGTTGCTGTGCTGGGAGCCAGGAAGATAAGGATAAAAAAGACTTTAGCTTGAGCCTGGCCTTCTTGGCCATAACTTACAGAAGGTCCTGTATGTGATCCCTGGGGTCTCAGCCCCTTTCAAAGACTGGCTATCCATCAGGTTTACCTACAGGTACCCCTTTGCCAAGTTCCTCCATGTCACTCCGATACCTTGAGTGAACCCTAAACCTGTTAACAGGATGCCAGGAGCCCCTAGGGCAGCCCCACTGCCTGCAGAGCCAGGTTCCCACCTGCCCCTGGGCCCAAGCCTGAGATCTGCAGTGACAGGGAGAGAGGGCCTGAAGGCAGAAGGGGACACTCCAGCTAGACATGGACCCTCTTCCAATCCCTCATGGTGAGTTCTCCATGGGCATCCTTTCAGCACCTGGTAAGGCTGGGGGGTTGCAGCCTGATTCCAGCCCCAGGAAGACACCACCCCCCCAGTGCTCACATCAGAAGATCCCTGCTGCCAAGGGCACCGCGTAGCCCCCAGCAGTGGCCCCTGCGCTAGCGCACGAGGTTGCCTCCCTCTGCTTAGGAGACAGAAAGTATCCTTGTGCATCAGGAGGACGTGCTTGGCACGGAACTCCGACGATAAGCCGTGGCCTTCAGGCCGCCTCACTCACTCCTTCCATCCCGTGCCCTTCAGAGCTGGGAGTGGGGGGCGGGCAGAGGGGAGCTGCAGCTGTCCTCACGTAGCACCAGGCTGCAGTCTCCAAGGCGGTCCACCCTCAACCTTGTTGGACTCCCTGGCTGCGGTTCCCCACCTCCCACGAGGAAAGGGCCTGCCAGCCTGCCTCGGTAGAGACCTCAGTCCCTGCACTGGCCACTGTGTAAGGCTGAGCTCCTCCTCCAGTCTCTCCGGTACTCCGACATGCCTTCCACCCTAGTATGTCTGGCAAACCAATATGACCCCCAACCCAGTATGCCCTATGGCTCAACAAACCCCACACCCCAGTATACTGCACAGCCCACATTCCCCAAATTCAAGTATGCCTCATGGTCCAACATGCCGCGTATCCCTCCATGTACCACAGCCCAACATTCCCACACTTCAGTATGCCCCACAGACTACAGGCACCACAGCCAAACATGTCTCACACGTCAGGATGCCCACACCCAAGTAGGACTCACACTATATGTAGCATGTCCTATAGCCCAACATTCCCTGTACCCCAACATAACCACATACCAGTATGCCCTGCATCTCAGCTTGCCTCTCCTCCCTCCTTGTGACTAATAATATTCTGGGAATAACCATGTATCAAGCCTAAGACAGACTAGGCTGGCTGCCAGCGGTACCCTAAACAGTAGCTCACCAGAGCCATGCTGCTCAGCCATTTCTTCTGACCTCAGTGTACCCATCCACCAGAATAAGTGCAGAAATGGCACAAGCCCCAGGAGTCTTATAAACTTGCTGCACCCAATGGCTGGGCATTTTTTACACAAGATGTATGCCCAAAGCAAGAGCACTTCAAGTCGCTGGTCTCCCAAGAGTGGAGCAAGGATGATCCCCAGCTGGACCCCACTCCTCAGACCACAGGAAGGGCGAGAGCCATGAAGAAGGGACCAGTAGGTAGAAGCTGCATGTGTCATAACAATAGGCTGCCAGGATGCTGTGTCCCAAGAGGTGACGCTCACAGCTGCAAGCATTTGTCAAACCCCAGGACAGTGACCCTGAGAGGTGTGCTCACACCAGCTGCAAACAGGTTTAAAAATAAAGTAGAAATGCAATGAAAACTGCCCAGCAAGGTGGGGGAGGTGTCCCCATTCTGAGACAGTTTAAGAGCTGATCCCACAAGGCCTTACTGAATAAACACCAGCCAGATTCGGGAGAAGGCTCGGAGGGTCAAAGCACCTGCCTCGGAAGCAGGAGGACCAGAGTTTAAATCCTCAGTATCTGTTGAAAAAAAGCCAGGCATGGGTGTATGTCCTTGGAACCCCGGCACTGGCAGAGACAGGCAGACCCAGGGAACTCCCTGGCCAGCCAGCCTAAGGGAAACCTGCCTAACTTCTGGTTCTGTAAGAGATCATTTCTGGGAACAAGGCAGAGAGTGATAGAGGAAGATACCCAACATCCTCAAATGTGTGCCCACCAGTGCAAGAGCGTGTGAGCACACAAGCCTGGGACACGTTTGGGAGTCGTGGTCAGATTTGAATCTCAGAAAACATGGACGAGTTTTTTGGTTTTTTTCCCCTTTTTCTTTTTCTTTTTCTTTTTCTTTTTTTTTTGGTTTTTCGAGACAGGGTTTCTCTGTAGCTTTGGTGCCTGTCCTGGAACTAGCTCTGTAGACCAGGCTGGCCTCGAACTCACAGAGATCCGCCTGCCTCTGCCTCCCGAGTGCTGGGATTAAAGGCGTGCGCCACCACCGCCCGGCCCCTTTTTCTTTTTTTATTATGTAATTTGGCCCACGTATTGTGGACCGGGGATGTGTCAAATGGTAGCACTTCCCCTGGTCTTTCAATTCTTTCAGACTTCTGTCTGCAAACTTGACTGTAGAAGCTGAAGTGGAGTAGGTCAAGCCTCGCCAGCCACTCATTCAGGAGCCACAGTGCCAGGTGCCAATGGCACAGAAGAAGCCAGTGCACGTGGTGTGCTGGCTGATTTTAGTCCACCATTTCCCGGAGGAACACACCATAAATGGTCCCATTTTTAAGACAACTTTATTTTCTGTGTATGTGTGTGTGTATATATATGTGTGTGTGTGTGTGTGTGTGCCCCATGTGCATTCCTGGTGCCTACGGAGGTCAGAAAAAGGTGCTGGATCTCCCGGAACTGGAGTTACAGATGGTTGTGAACCACCATGTGGGTGCTGAGAGTCAAGCCTGAGAGCAGCAAGGGCAGCAAGTGCTCTTAACGGAGCCCTCTGGCCCCAGCTGCTTCTGTATTTACTAATAATCCTGACCTCGGTTAGTCATGCCATCACGGCCTAGGCCTGAGGCTGGAAAGAAATATAGACAACTTCTTAACATAAATACTTCATATTCCAGGATACCAAAACCAAAAATTACCCTTTCATCTGAACTTTGAGTTCAACTGGGTGTTCTGGATTTTCACCTTAATCCAGTTTATATAGAGAATGTGGATTTGAGGCCAGGAACTAGATCTTGATCTGCACCCTCAGCGGGGAAAGACAGGGGGCAATATGGAAAGTCCTCAGGGTTTGAGAGGGTTTGTGGCTAGTGTTGCCCAGGCTACTCCTGGCCCTGGAGGTGGGGGTGGGGGTAGCACAGATGGCCCTGGGCTTTGGGTGGAGCTGTCCCTGCCACAGGGCTTCATTTCAAGGCTGAAGCCTGTCACTCCCTCTAGGGAAATAATCTCAACTTCTTGATGTTTCTTTCCTTCTCCCCTGCCCACACCAACAAATCAGAAAAACTCTGGCCGTGGGAACTCCAGCTGGCCCTCCAAGGCCACGAAGCAAACAGTTCTCCAAGTTCCACCCTAGAAGAACTGGGATTGCTTTGTCCAGCGTGCTCACCTGACTGCCCACCGCAGGGAACCCTGGTACAACTGGCTGGAAGCCAGAAGCCTGCACCTGAGCTGGGTGTCTTGAACACAAACACATGGGCATGCCACCCCCAGGAACACACAACATACATATGTCTGGAAATACCCCTCCTCGCATGTGCACACATCACTCGTATACACTCGTGTATAACACATGTCGGCCTGCATGTTTGGTTGACATTTTTCTGTCCTCATGGATCTGGACACCAAACTCAATGCATATCCAGTCCCAGGACACCAGCTCAGCATGGTCACTTCCATCGATTCCTGGAACCTGGGAGTCTCTTGGAAAAGAGCTAAGCTTCCCCATGGTAGGGAGGCGTCAACACTTTAGGTCCCACCAAACCCTGCCCTTGTCCCCTTAACCAGCTGAACCGGGAATGACTCTAGGCTGACTGTGGCAGGTTTGCTCGTCCTTGCCTCAGGCCTGGGTCCCTCAGCATTGCCTGGGCATGTGGCTTCTTCCCCATTTGCTGAGAGGAAATTGAGGAACAGTCAGGCACTGGTGCCACAGTTAGCACCCGTGTCTCCTGACTCCAGCATCCAGAGTATCTCAGGAGATCTGTCCCTCCTGATCAAGGGAAAGGCCACCTGGCCTGACCTGGCTGGGCTGAAGGCTGTCATCTCTCCAGGGAGCTCCTAGGCCATGTGGCCTATGGAACTCATACCCTGGGCCTTGGGATGGCTGGAACGTCTATGAACCTCCAGAGTCTGCAAGGGTCTCGGTCCTCTGTTGTTGGACTCAGGGATGCTGTCCTTGAACAAAGAAGGGCAATCATAGGCCTCAGTAGACAGGTCCTCTATCTCCAGGTCAGGTCCAGGTTGACCCCAGCTCCAGGCTCACATCCTGCTCAGTGGGTCAGAGAGGCCAGTGGGCATGTAGGGTTGTACTGCATGCGCATGGGCGAATTTGTCTAATGGGAGACAGTGCATGTCTGTGAGTGAACACACTTCAACAAATGGGGACTCAGGCTTAAATTTGGGGTGTGTGGAAAATGCCAAGAAACTCAGATGTAGGGAGCTTCAGGCGGGGCGACGGTGGAGGGTGAAGGGTGTTCCAGGGTCTCACTGTCCCTCAACCCTCCACAGCTAAGTCTGGGAGACAAGGCAGAACAGTATGGAAAGACCAAGCTCACAATGCACTACACCTAGCCGAGGTGAGGGGTAACTGGGGCAGGTGCCAAAGGGTAGGGGACCACCAGGATACTGGGACAGCGGAATGAAAGAGAGTCATTAGGCTTAAAGAAGAATTGAGAGAGGGTCTGGCTCTTTCTGGCAAGCTTCGGCACACCAGGCAGGCATAGGTAGAACTGTGGCTCATTCTCATACATTGCTCTGGGATCCCGGGTTGGGCAGAGGTGGCTCATTGCTGCCCAGACTGTCCTCTGAGGCTGGCATCTGTAGGCTAAAGTGGCACCGTGGAGACCAGCACCCACGTACCACCCTGTCTTTACCCTGCACACCCTCCTTTCAATTTGACTAGTTCAGGGGACAAAGTGAAGGTGTTTAGCAGGGGTGGTCAGCAAATATCCCCTAAAAATAGGTGAAGCACCTCACCACGGCCCCCTTCCACCCACGTGTCCCCCTTTGTTACGGTGAGAGTATGATGAGACCACACAGCATCAACTGGCCATGGGAGGTCACCATCCTCACCCGGCCACATCCTCAGCTTCCAGGGCTCTTCTAGCTCTTATAAACACGTATGTCCTTTTCAGTTTGTGAAAATGCATATCAGAAGCACACAAGACCAAGCAGCACCAGGGTGGTGCTCTCTCACAGGCCTGGAAGGAATCATGATTTCCACTCTTCCTAACTATAAAACAGTGAATTATTATGGAGAGTCTGAGTTGTACAGAAAAGAGGTAAACACTTTCAATAGTGGGGTTTTTGTCCAGCTTTTAGGATACCCCCTCACACACAGTGTGTGTGTGTATGTGTGTGTGTGTGTGAAGACCAGAGGTTAATGTTGGCTGTCTTCCTCAAACACTTCACACCTTATTTTTTATTTATTTATTTATTTATTTATTTATTTATTTATTTATTTATTTATTTTTTGGTTTTTCGAGACAGGGTTTCTCTGTGGTTTTGGAGCCTGTCCTGGAACTAGCTCTTGTAGACCAGGCTGGTCTCAAACTCACAGAGATCTGCCTGCCTCTGCCTCCCGAGTGCTGGGATTAAAGGCGTGCGCCACCACCGCCCAGCCACACCTTATTTTTTGAGAAGAGATTTCTCACTGACCTGGAGTTTGCCAATTAGGCAAGGCTGGCTGCCCAGCAAACTCCTGAAATCCTCTGTTGTCTGCTCATCCCGAACCTAGCCCTGCCTTCAAGAGCTGAGATTACAGGCATGCACTGCTACACTGGGCTTTTCTATAAGTGCTGGGGACCCAGCTTCGGGGCCTTGTGCTTGTGTGGCACACACTTAACTGATTAAGCCATCTCTTCAGCCCCTTCACTTATTTCCTATACACATGACCTGCCTTTCATGGTGCCCACTATGGGGGAGTCCTGATAGGTCCTGCTGCCAATCACTTTGAGTTTACCACAAAGAGATGTGGCCCAGACCTTTGAACAACAGCACGGAGGGAGAGGGAGTGCCACAGGAACATTCCCAGGCACTCTGAGCATCAGAACCCCCCATGAGTACTCTGGGTCATGGTTCCCCACCCGAGCATACACACATACACATCGCGTCTTTCACTTCAAACAAGTTGTCCACTATGGCATAGGATCCTCTCCTATTTGCCCATAACACCTACTTCTGATTTCCTTCGTCTATTGTTAAGTCTTCTGGTATAATCTCTGGCTTGACCTAAAGCAGCTGAAATGAAACTTTCAGGTTTTAAATGATGTTGCTTCCTCACATGATATCACGGCCAAATCTGAGTTTAAAAAAAAAGTTTTTTGTTTTTTTTGTTTGTTTTTCGAGACAGGGTTTCTCTGTGTCACTTTGTTGCCTGTCCTGGAACTAGCTCTTATAGACCAGACTGGCCTCGAACTCACAGAGATCCGCCTGTCTCTGCCTCCCAAGTGCTGGGATTAAAGGCGTGCACCACCTCAGCCCTGCTGAGTTTTAAAATTTTTATTTTTACTATGTATTTGAGGAGTCTAGAGGAGAGTGTCGGATCTTTTGGAGTTATAGGCAGCTGTGGATCATAGAAATTCAAGTTGGGTCCTCGGGAAGTACAGTGTGAGCCGGTAACTGCTCAGCCATTTCTCCAGCTCCGGTGACTAGAGAGCGCTGTCACACCGTACCAACCTCTCTTAGCTGAGAAGGTCCACTGTGTGCACCCCAGCACCTGCTGACCACACTCCCAGCCAGCCCCACCCTTTAAAGTACTCCTGTCTTCGGTGGGAACTCGTGCCTAGGCTTCTCTGTTATCAGGAAGTGCCAGAGGCCTCTGATGAGCAGGCCCAGCACAGATCTTCTTTAGCTTTGTACACATCAGAGGGGCTCCCCATCCCAGGTGCCCTCCCCAGGAAACCTTGCAAATGGTTGATGTGAACATCAACATGAGCCTGAGTCCTTTCTAGCCAAGAAGGGGAAGAAATTAAAAGAAAAATGAGGAAAATGAGACTTTCTCATTGTGCATGCCAAACTTCAGGGAAGGAAGAGAGATCCCTGGATTGGCCAGGTGGGGTCATCCGGAGACAGAACGCAGCTGATCTTGCTGAACAGCAGCTGCAAGGGTCTTAACCACTTCCAGTCAGTCAGAGTCAGACCCTGCTGTATCACCCCGGGGAGCCAGTGTTTCTCATTTGCAAATGAGGAAACTGCTCAGCTGGGCTTCCAGGCCTCTGCAGACCTGACCAGGCATGAAGGGACTAACAGCAGGTCATTTCCATCCCTGTGTGTCCTTGAGTGTTAATAGTTACTGGACAAAGCCGGGCGGTGGTGGCGCACGCCTTTAATCCCAGCACTCGGGAGGCAGAGGCAGGCAGATCTCTGTGAGTTCGAGACCAGCCTGGTCTACAAGAGCTAGGTCCAGGACAGGCTCCAAAACCACAGAGAAACCCTGTCTCGAAAAACCAAAAAAAAAAAAGTTACTGGACAAAAGCAACTGGAACAGGCTTAACTACTTCCCTGGTGTGCCAGTCAAAGAACTCAGTAGTGGAGAAGGATGCAGAAAAGGGGTCTCAGCAGAGTGGACATATTGGGAAGAAGAGATAGGGGTTCAGTGACCCGGGTCCATCTTCAAGGAACAAGTGGAACCTAAGATGTTACAGAAAAGGGAAACAAAAGAGGGGTTAGGTTCGCATAGCTGATGGAGCGTTCGGTCTTGGTCAGTGGTCTGACTCATCAGAATCTCAACTCTGGTTCGGTGGGCATGGTCACAGTCATCACTGGTGGGAGGGGGGAGCGGGCAGGAGGCGGAAATGGTTCCTAGGTGCACACCCCTTTTCTGGGTGCAGCCCTTATGTCCTGAAAACCACTCTCTTTGCAGGGAGTGTGGTAAGTCCTGCAAGAGTGGATTCCACCGGTTTAGTTTTCTTTCTTTGCATAAAGACGTTTAGTGAGTGCTGACCCCTAGAGTGCGCTGTAACTAAAGGGCAGATGCAGGAGGACAAAGTTTCAGAGGTGACAACAGCTAAGAAGGGACAGTGGAGTTCGTGGCACAGTGAGGTGTTCTTCCTAAAAACTGTCCTCTAAGACAGGCCTGAGGGCTCAGCATCCAAGTGGCAGATCAGGGCCGCAGAGGTTGAGGCCATCTGAAGACGACGGCTTTAAGTTTGAGGCCAGTCTGGACTGTATAACAAGACCCTCCCAAAAAACAACACGCCTTTAATCCTAGCATTTGGGAGACAGAGGCAGGCAGATCTCGGTGAGTTCGAGGTCAGCCTGGCCTACGTAGTAAATGCCAGAAGAGCCAGAACTACTACACAGAGGAACCCTGTCTCGAAAAACAAAAACAAAACAAAAAAACAGCTTGGTGTTGTGGCCTATCCCTTTAATTCTAGAACTCAGGGGCAAAGGCGAGAGGATCTCTATAAATTCAAGACCAGTCTGGTTTACATGAGGCCATATTAAAACAGCAACAACAAACAAAAACTCTAGGATTACAAGTGTGTACCACCGCATCAGGAGTGAATCCTTCCTTTTTCTTTTTCTTTGTTTGAGACAGGGTTTCTCTGTAGTTTTTTGGCCTTGAACTCATAGAAAATCCGCCAGTCTCTGCCTCCTGAGCGCTGGAATTAAAGGCATGTGTCTCCACTGCTCAGCCTGAGTGAATCCTTTCTTATGGGTACTTAATTTGTTCTGGTATTTTTCATATTTCTTTTATTGCATAGCAGGAACAACTATAAAATGATTTTTTTTCTGAGACAGGGTTTTTCTGTAGCTTTGGAGCCTGTCCTGGAACTAGCTCTTGTACACCAGGCTGGCCTCGAACTCACAGAGATCCGCCAGCCTCTGCCTCCCGAGTGCTGGGATTAAAGGCATGTGCCACAATCGCCCAGCTCGCCTGGTTTATAAAATGAAATTTAAAAAGCAAACACAACAAGGACTGGGTCCTGTGGCTCCACTTAGCTTCTCTCTATACCTAGCCTTTCATGGGCTTAGCTCTTGGCCCTAAGTTTATGGGAGACATTTCCACCAAGTGGGAAGTGACACTAGCTGGTTCCTTGTACCTCACCAAAAAGTCTCTAGTTTCTCTGAAGTGGGGATGAAACTGGGTATTTCCATTACAACCACTGAGAGCAAAGGGAAAACCTGGGGTCTGTGTTCACTTCCTGGGGCTTTTGAGCTGGCAGCGCAGGCTGACCTCCAGGCATCTCTCCCCTGGGAGAGGTGAAGGCCTCAGCTGCCCTTTGAGACTTCTTTATTTGGGTCCAGAAGAACAACCTTAATGACCCTTAAACTCTAAGAATCTCAGGGTCCAACTGCCTGCCTTTAAGCACTTGGGAGGCAGAGGCAAATGGATCTCTGTGAATTTAAGAACAGCTTGGCCCACATAACGAATTCCAGAACAGCCAGGAGACTCTGTCTCAAAACAAACAAATGCTCATAAACAAACAATAACCACTCAGGGTCTTGATGTGCTATGTAAGGTCGCTAGGGCAAGAGACCCTGAGACCAAGGTAGAGAATGTCAATTAGATCATGAACGCTAGAGTCCTCTCCAAAGAATACCCCAGCAGCCCCAGGAATCATGCCAGGTCTTGCAACGAACTTTCTATCCAAAGATACTGGTAAATCTGGGGGAGGGGTACTGTAGCAGGGGGCCTTGATTCTTCATCTGTCCACAACTTTTTCTTTTTTTTTTTTTGGGAGACAGGGGTCTCTTTATTATGTAACTCTGGCTGTTCTGGAACTTGCTCTGTAGATTAGGCGGGCCTCAAACTCACAGAAACCCACTTGCCTCTGCTGCCTGAGTGCTGGGGTTAAAGGAGGGTGCGAACAATAATGCCAGGTTTGTACTTGGGAGACTTTCAGCTCCATCGCCTAGGTTACTCCTGTACTTGCAGCCCCACGAGTCTCCTCCAGGGGGCACCCTAGGTTCTCAGTCTCTCTCTCTCTCTCTCTCTCTCTCTTTCTCTCTCTCTCTCTCTCTCTCTCTCTCTCTCTCTCTCTCTCTCTCTCTCTCTCTCTCTCTCTCTCTCTCTCTCCTTCCCCATTCCCTGTGTTCCCCTCTCCCCATCAGTTTACAGAAACCAGGTGCCCCTAGCCAGGACAAAACAAGGATTTATCCCTGAAGCAAGCAGCCTGGTGTATTCAGTGGCTCCAGCCACCCTATCCCCAAAACTGTAGTTTGTAACCATTAACTTTTTTTTTTTTTTTTGGTTTTTCGAGACAGGGTTTCTCTGTAGCTTTGGAGCCTGTCCTGGAACTCCCTTTGTAGACCAGGCTGGCCTCGAACTCATGTAACCGTTAATTTTGTCAACTTCAATCTAGAATCACTTGGGAAGGGTCTCAATGAAAGACAGTCTATGTGAGTATGTCTATGGGGATTATCTTTTTTAAAAAATTTTATTTATTATGTATATATTGTTTTGGGCACCAGATCTCATTATAGATGGGTATGAGCCATCATGTGGTTGCTGGGAATTGAACCCAGGACCTCCGGAACAGCAGTCAGTTCTCTTAACCTCTGAGCCATCTCTCCAGCCCTATGGGGATTATCTTGATAACAGTAATTGAAGTGGGAAGACCTACCCACAGTGGGTGGGATCATTCCCCGGTTTGGGTACAATAAAGCAAGCTGAGCATAAAGTATTGCATGCATTCCTTTCCCTGTTTCTGAGTATGGTGTAATAGGACCAGTGTCCTCAAGCTGCTGCTGCTGTTATTGCTGCTGCAGCGACTTCTCTACTGTTGAAAAAGACCCTTTCTCCCCTACATTGTTTTGGCAGGATGTTTTGTCATAGGAACTGGAAATGAAGCTAAGACACAGGCCCTTGTGACTCTAGACATAGCAATAGCATGGGTGGTACTCCTGAGAGGACACTGGCCAAGAAGAGGTCACATGATATCATGGTCAGGGATGCAAAAGAGGAACCTTGGAGTTGTGGCCACAAGGAGTGACCAGGATTGAGTTCTCAGTCCTGGGCAAAGTCAGCCGAAGTAATTGCTTATCCTGGAGTCCTCAGGCACAGTAGCCGAGGGTTAGCATCTTGTGGGGTTGGCACCACTAAGCCACCACTGTGGTCCTGATTCCTGCTCTAGCATGACTATGTGACTTCTTTCAGGTCACCTGGGAGTGGGTATCCTAGTTCCTCATGCCTGGGGTACAGCTCAAGTCAGGCTCCTGCCCCACCCATTCTACTCCAGGTGCTTCTTGGAGTGCTGGCTTTGGGTGGGCAAGCCAGGGCTTGCCGGTGAAACCCCGAGGTCCCAGTTACCTAAGCCCCGCTTGTTTATCTCTGTTTGTCCTTGGCACAACACATACTCCAGTATTGAGTGAGTCCCGCCCCAGGGAGTGACATGATCACCCCAAAGCCTTGCTTTCTGTTTTCCCAGTCACACTTTCTGTCCTGGCCCATCAGCTGGCCCAGGCCCAGCTCGTGAGGCCCAGCAGGCAGTCCTGGAACAGGGAGGAGCAGCCAGAGCAGGGCACACTGCCTGTCCTGCCAGCTTGAGAGCCACAGCCTCTCAGGCCCCTGGGCGGCATCTCTGCCATCCATCTTGAGGCTAGCATTCTGGCACCTCTACTGGCCATCACACTGTATATATTGTTACATGTACAGTCCACATACATAATCACACAGTGTCCCACAGTTAAATACACCGCCACACAGTGCCACTGCCACTCACAGTGCCACAGTTATATGCAGTCACCCTTTGTCATGGCATGAGGAACAAAGTCACACAGTGTTACCTATAATCATACACAGGATCACACTGTCACATACAGTCATACGCATCGTCACACACGTAGTCACATCAAAGCCCACAACACTGGCCTCCGCTTCCGGGGATAGTCTGTTTACTCCTCAAAGAAGCAGCCTCCACACGGGTGCAAGCGTGTTTGTGTGTGCTACATGCCTGTTCATGCAAGCATGTGCACACGTGTGTGTGCAGCTGGCCCAGAGAAGCTGGCCTGTACTATCACTGCATGTGGGGACTTGGAGGGCTGGCCAGATATAGAGCTGCCTGGGCCTGCACTAAGCGCCTTGGCCCTTCTCCATTCTTTCTGCCTCCCTGAGGTACAAGCATGACTTTATATCTAGAGCTGTGGAAGCCCCATCTGGGAGGTTCTATAGTGATTTAAGGAAGATTTCCTTGTTTGGACACTAGGAACCTAACTATGCCACATGCAACAGAGATGCCCCCCTCTGTAATGTACTTTGGCTAGGACTGTGGGAAGATGATAGGGGCTATTCTCCTGGAAGTCCCCTGCCTCAGCTCCGAGCATCAAGCTTCTCTCTCCAGGCAGCTGACCAGAGGTGACCACTGCTGACAGAGCCAGTCATTAGGATACTGTCTTCCTGACTAATGTTCTGAAAAGTGACTCAGAGTGGAGAGGGTGATAGACCTGCGGCTAGTGACGCGCTTCTGATTCTGACTCAGGAAGGAAACGGTGCCTGGATCTCTGGGGGCAGTTGTAAAACCATGACCTCAGCCTGGAGCTTCTATTACTGCTTCCTGAGACCCTCCGGGGCCAGCCATGGCCTAAAGGCATAAAGGAGGCTGTCCCCTCCCCAGGGAGAGTGGTGACTGTGAAGGAGTAGAGGAGGCCCCAGCCAAGCCCCACTGTGGATATAGGAGCAAGGTAGCTAAACAGCAGGCAGTTATGCCCACTCCCCTGGGATGTGGCTGGTGTCCATGAAGGTGAGGATGTCCCAAAGCCTAGTGGTAGCAGCCAGGTCTTGAAACCAAAGAGTGGTACAGTTTGCCATGGCCACCTAAGCCCAGGGTTCAGGTTCACCTGACTCCCCAAACCTTCACAGCAAGGTAGGTAACCAGCCTACTTTAGAAGTGGTGTGGCATCCTCTCCTGTATCCCCTTCTCCTGCCATGCCCTGTGACCTTCCCCTTTGTGTTCACGTGCAATGGAGAAAGCCTAGCAGGCTCAGGCCTGCAAATTCTTCCAGGGGTCCCATCCATGGAGTCTTCAGAAAACTCTAGTGTGGCTGTCACTGGGGCGACATGGTTAACACTGCCCACCCACCCTGGAAGGCGACCCTGAGACATTGCCCATCCCAGCACCTCGTGAGCTCACAAGTGTGCGGTCAGTAATGATGACAAGACACTGGGGGATTGGGAGAACCAAACTCCAATCTGTCCAAATTTGGCTCCGGCCCCAGGGTGCTCTGGCCTTTACACCTGTTCTGCATTCACTTGTCCCCCTCTGAAGCTGCCTGGTCAGTGCAAGGCTCCATCTGGGCTCGGGGTCAAGGTCTGAATGACTCTGGATGGGGGCCCCTCCAGCTCTGACGCTCCTCGGGCTCAGATCTCATCAGCTCCCAGATCCGTTGGTCCTTCAGCTGTACCAGATACTCCAACCTCATCACCTTCATCTGCAAAATCTTCAGAAAGTACACAAGTCTGAACATAGCCAGAGATGCCCCCTATGTACCAGTTAGTCCCCCAAGTCTAGGTCTCACGGTTGGGGGCTGGATCAAAGGCCCTTTGTGGGGGCACTGAGAAAGATGAACACCAAGATTCTACAGCCAATGAGCCTGAGGAGCTTAGGGGGCTGGCAGGCGAGGAAGGGCGGGTTTTCCTCCGGTTCCTTGCTGGGATCTCCCTGACCTCTCTGTCTACTCCCTCTGTGTCAACTAGAAGGACTAGATTCAGGGCAGGGCAGGGCAGGGCAGGGCAGGAGCCTTCACGGCTACGAACCCACCAGAGGACTGATAGGCTCAGATGTCTGTGGTTCCTCCACACCTGTTTCAAGGACGACCTTGTCCCAAACCTTCTCCTACCGGAAACACAGACCCCACCACACTCCTCAGGCAGAAAAAAACGGGATCTACCTCATTCCCAGGAAGTGTGAAGGAAGGAATCTGTGGAGCCAGGTGGGGAGGGAGCCAGCCTCACAGCAGACAATACAAGACAAGTGTGAGACTGTTGTCTATAGTCAGTATATAAAGCCTATTTTCTAGACACCTTCCTACAACTCCTTATTCAGTGACAAACTGAAAAGCCAGGGAGCTGTGGCTAGGCCCAGCAATCGAATCCATCCCATGTGGCCCAGTCACATGCTTGATACGTCCTGTCACCACATATTTCTCCTATGACTCCTGGTGTCTCTTCAACTCCAAAGTTGTGTATCTCACTCAGTGGCCACTTACAAATGGTACTCAACCCTTAAAGGGCCAGTTGAGTGTCAACCCTTAAAGGGCCAGTTGAGTGTCAACCCTTAAATGACAAGCTGTTCTATTTCCTTTCTGAGTCTCCAGTGAAGAGTTAGTTCCCTTGGTCAGCATATGAGCCTGGGCGGCGGTGGGGAGAGCTGGGCTGTGAACAAGCAGGGCAGACGGAGGCAGGAGCTTCAGTTCTCCTTACTGCTTCCTCTCTTCTGCTCTGCAGCTCCAAAGCCACAGTGATATCACATCACTTTCCTGTTTTCACAAGAAGATAACTCATCAAGATTCGGGTACAAACGCAAGAACTGAGATGGTATCGCAATTTCCGACAGCCCCTGTGACTCTGAGGCCCATTGGCCCAGCTGTCCACTCTTCCATATTGTCCTAGCTCTTGTAGTCCCGGGACACCAGGAGACGTAAGAAACAGCAAGGGGCACCGGAAGTTGCTGGTGAAAGAGTAGCAGGGCAGATGTGTCTGCAGAACCGAGAGAATGCTCTCCCTCAGACAGCAAGCCATGCACCTCATAACCCATATATTGCAGAACTGGATGTGAACTCACAGAGCCAGGAATACATCCACAGACCCGGAGGTTGCGCCTGCAGTACCAGGTATTAGCCCACACAGCATGGCATACACCACAAAATCAGGTGTGCACTGCAGAACCTGGATATTACTACAGAATCAACTGTGTATCCTAGAGCCAGATGTGCCCTGCAGAGCTAAGTGTGTTCCATAGTACCAGATGTGTACCAAAGCCAGGTATGCATGCACATCTAAATGCTCACTAGACTCTCCATGTGGGTTCTTTCCAGAGCCCTGGTCTTTGGGGATGGGAAGAAAGATGAGGCCCAGTTCAGGCTAGTGGGAGGCAGGCAGGAGCCTCTCCAGTAAGCGTCCCCTTCGATGTGCTTTTCAGATGTTCACCCGGAACCTGCTTCCTGAGATGGGCTTTGGTCCATACAGCCATGCTGTACCTCTTGGGTGTGGTGTGGACAGAGCAATAAAGCAGGTGATGAGTGCATTAGCGAACCACCATATCATTTCTGCCTCAGAGAAGGATTAAAATGTTCCTTAAAGCCAGGCGGTGGTGGCGCACGCCTTTAATCCCAGTACTTGGGAGGCAGAGGCAGGCGGATCTCTGTGAGTTCGAGACCAGCCTGGTCTACAAGAGCTAGTTCCAGGACAGGCTCCAAAACCACAGAGAAACCCTGTCTCAAAAAAAAAAAAAAAAAAAAAAAAAAAAAAAAAAAAAAAAAAAAAAAAAAAAAGTTCCATAAACTGTTTTCTAAATAATCCCAAAAATGTTGCTTCTCTCTGATCAGGGCCCTGCACTCCCCTTACGCCCTTCACTGGGTCAGTGCCAGCTCTGCAGAAACTCAGTCAAGGAGTCTGAAACTGGGGCAAATGGGTCCCTCCGCATCCAGCCCAGATTGTCCAGGCAGCAAGGGATGCCCAACAGGACCATACCTTGACTGTCTCCTGCAGAATGGCTATTGCTTGCTCCTTATCCTCCAGCTGCTGCTGGATGCCGGCCAGGTGATCCCAGAGCCCTTCAACTGGGTCCCTGAAAGGTAAACACTGACCTTTAATCCAGGATAGGGATCATGAGGAATGGGCAGGGAGAATTTGAGAGATAAGGGTCCACCCTCTGCAAGCACAGCAGCCCTTTTTCTCCAGATCCCTTTGATTCTGAAGGGTCTTCGTGCTGACGGGGGTTGGAGGGCTCTGAAGGCCTGTATGACAAATAGACACCATCAGCTGAGGACCCTGCTTCCGACTGGCCCCCACCAGTGACAGTAAATATGGATGAGGGGACATGGTTCATAGGAGGAAAAGCAAACCCAGGATCATCATGGAAGGACTTGGTCCTAGCCTGGTGTCAGGGTCCTGGCAAGCTTGGATATGGTTTCCTTGCATAGCACACAGGCTCCCCCTTGGATGGTTGCTCTCTGGGTATTGATGGAACCAGGACCTGCACAAGTGAGGGCGCCTTCCTCAGAAGCCAACTAGCCCCTCTAGGCCTAGGGTGCACCACAGCATACCTGCCCTCTTTTGAAGATTTGTGAGCTCGTGATTGTCATGTGTCCAGCCTTCAGGAATGTAGCGACGCTCTCCATAGGCGTCCCAGAGGGGCTCTGACGAGCTGCTATTATCCACATTAAGATTCTGAGTCCTAGTGGTATGCGGGTGGGTGCTTAGCCCTCCCAAAGGTCGGACAGCATCCACACTGGAGAGGCCTGGTTCCTGCAGAGTACAAAAGTTGGGAGGTAAGGTGTAGCAGGGTTGCACATGTCTGGTCTCCACTCTGGGTGGGGTCAGTGGGCAAACTGCAGAAGAAGAGAGGGAAGGACTTAGGTTTGGAACAACTCTCAAGCGCTTTCACTGTCTCGGGTAGGTGGTTCAGGCTGGGGAGGAGCTGAGGGCCTGGGAAGATCCCAGTCAGCAGGAAAGTCAGGAATGAGCCTAAGTGGCTACTGTGACCTCATGTATGGACTTTGTTTCATTCTGGACCACTGAGACATCCGTTTCTCTGTTTTATTCTCACACAGGCAGATCGTCTGACTGTGCACAAAGCTCAGCAGGCACAGCCCACTTGCAGGCTGAGCTGATGTATGGACACTCACAGCTGCACCAGTCGGGCCTCTGTGAGCAGTGCCGGCCTCCATTTTCTCCTTCAGCGAACACAAGATAGACTCGATAACCCCAGGCTTGTTGGACACCACCTTTTGGATGTCGGCCTCTGAGATACACAAGTGCAGCTTTTGAAAGACTTTCCTGCAAAAAAAAAAAAAAAAAAAAAAAATGGGGGTACACTCTCAAAACAGTGCCGCCAAAAGAGTGGAGCCCTCCCTGCAGTCCTGTCCTTATGGGTCATGCCTTCCAGCCACGGGACAGCATCTAGCCTCCTCAGAGAGGAGAGGCTAACAAGGTGTCCTCTTTGCTCTGCAGCCCAGGGACCCATGGCTGTCTCCTTCCTGGCCTAGTAGGCCTGTGTCTCAGGAGATCATAGAACACTTGATGCGCTCTGCTCCACCAGGCCAGGTTCTCTGCACTCAACCTTGTTTGCCTGACTGCTTGCCCTCTGCTCTGGAAGTCCTATTGATACAGCTAGAAAGTCCCAGAACTCGGCAGCTGGGCCCGCTCAGGCATGATCATCTCCCTTGAGGCTTCATTCCAGCTCTAACCTCTTTTTTTTTTTTTTTTTTTTTTTTATTTTCGAGACAGGGTTTCTCTGTAGCTTTTGGTTCCTGTCCTGGAACTAGCTCTTGTAGACCAGGCTGGCCTCGAACTCACAGAGATCCGCCTGCCTCTGCCTCCCGAGTGTTGGGATTAAAGGCGTGAGCAGCTCTAACCTCTTAAACATAAGCTCAGGCCTGAGTCCTTCAGTGCCTTCAGTCTTGGGGGCTCTGACGTCCCCCATGCAGGACGTGTTCCCCACCTTGCTTTGCTCAAGCACTTCCTGGGTTCCCTCTTGATTTGACTACAGCTGACATGTCCAGCCTACTCTGGTTGTTCTTGGTGTCATGTAGCACAACAAACACACAGGTAGGGGCTTGTCTGAGGGCAGTTTGGGAGGTGGAGTAAAATGTGCCTCCACTAATCTGTGAGAGAACAGACTACCCGGTGGGCTGTCCCAGCAGGGAGTCCCCAGGAACCCTGGTTGTGGCAATAGTCAGAGACCCGCAGCTGGAAACTTGTCACAAAGGGGCATTAGAGAGTGTCCCTGGGTCAACCATGCCTTGCCTGTTGAGAAGGCTCCAGTTGCTCAACTTCTGGTCTGTACTGCAGGCTGGGACGTAGCTGTGCAAGTTCACCAGCCGAGGGTGGAAGTGCTTCACAATCTCGGCCACCAGCACTGTGGGAATGCAAGGTGAGCTTGGCTTGCTTGGCTAAGACCCCGAGTTGCAGCTGTAATCTCTGACCACATGAGAGGCACGGAGTGAAGGGGGAGGGCACGAGCTTGTCCTGGGGAACCCGTGATAGTCCCTGAAGAGTTCTCGGCACCGCACCTAGACTCTGGGACAGACCAAGGGGTAGGATGGCCTACGGAGTTACCACAGCGTGAGAGCCCAAGAGGAGCTGGAAGAGCCACAGGAGGCCATGTCTGCCACAGCCTTTCCTAAGGAGCATGAGTCTGGACTCAGGAACCGCCCCCCCCCCGCCCATCCCCGCCACGCCCCTGTATTGTGGGGGCTGGATTCAAGGGAGGCCCTTATCTGAGCCCTCTCGTCATGTGCCCCATTGCGCCTCGCCCTCATTCGCACCACCATCACTGAAGTCCCGAGCCAGGTGGCGCTTGGGGCGGCTGAGTGGAAGCCGGTCCAGCCAGGCGCAGAGGTTATGAATAACCTCAGGCGGTGGCAGGAGCGCGGCAGAGCTCTGCTTGGAAGCACTGAGCATGGCAGTAAGGTGCGTTTGCAGCGGCAAAAAGCGGCGGAGTAAATCGGGAGGCTTCAGACCGTTGCTAGGAGACGAGGCACAGCCGGAAGGGGCGGAGCCCACACTGCACCCGGCCCACCCCCGATCCCGAATAGGCTTGGTCCTCCTGTACGTCAGTCAGGGGACAGGACTAAATTACGACGATGGTTAAAATAAAAGAAGGTAAGCGAAATAGTAGATCTGGTGTAATAAAAACAATCTACTTTTTAGAACATGATCTGTAATCTACTGATAAAATAAAATCTTTATTAATGTCTAGTGTTTAGCAGTAAGTTAGACAACCATTCTGTCCCAATCCCGGAAATGAAGGCGATTCCTGTCCCATACACCCCCTCCCCCACAACGTCGGCTTTCACTCCCTATGTCTCCTACGTGACTGGGATGTAGGAGATACAGGAACTGTGCAAATCTGCCCCGGCCTTGGGGAGGGGTCACTAGGTGAGGGCGGATGCAGAAGTTGCTGGGAGGGGGGCTCCTGGCACCCTGGCTCACTGCAGGTGACGTCACCCCAGCCTTGCAACTGCAGACACATGGCCAAAGCTGGCCAAGGCCCGTGAGAGGACACTGGTTCAGGTGGGCAGCTGGACAGCAAGAGCCACATAGATTATTCCTGAGGTAGGAACAGGTGGACTGCAGGTCCAGCCCGAGTGGGAGCTGTTGCTGAAGGAGCATGTTCATAGGAGCATTGGTATCTCCGAACTTCCACAAGCTTGCAGTGGCCCTGGGGTGCCCTAGCTGGTCACCTCTTCTGGACAGGGACCTTCAGAGCAACTTTTGGACCAGCAGCGCTCTGCCAGGAAAAAAGGGAAATTGATGTTATGAGCATTTGGTCTGCTATAAGTGGTACAGCTAAGTAATTCCCATTTATAATTCTTTAAATTTAGATTCTCATTTCCCCTAACAGCAGAATTAATGACCCCGTCCACACAAGATGACTAGACTAATACTTCATATATGGTGTAGACTTCTCATTGCTATAGGAAAAGGAAAAATTGATAGCCCCTGATGGTAGCAAGCTCCGAAATGTTCTGACAGATTATAAAGCAGAATCAGCCTATTACTGAGGATTTTTTCCCATTTTCCTTTCAGATGTCAACAAAACTTACCAGTTAATAACCCCCCCCCCAAAAAAAAACCCCACCCCAGCCTCCAGAGCAGTGCCATAGTCAGCAGGATATTGCTGGTAAGCTGGACTCCCTCCCTACGGGGGCTCACCTGAGTCACCCCAGGCGTGGTCCCTCCAGTCCCAGGCTTGACTGGTGGTGTGGGAGGTGGAACGTTTGGCTTGACCTGGGAGGAAGCAGACACAGCTGATGGAGGGCATCTCCCAAGAAGGCCAAGTATGGCCCAGCTTTATCCTCCCAAGACTGCCCTGCTCATCTCCAGCCCTGAGGCCTCTGTCTTCACACAGCTCTGTAGGAAACCGGTTAACAACACCCCCCTCCCCCCCAAAAAATACCCCACCTCAGCCTCCAGAGCAGTGCCATAGCCGGCAGGATGGTTCCGGCAAGATAGAGTCCCTGCCGGGGCTCACCTGAGCCACCCCAGGCGTGGTCCCTCCAGTCCCAGGCTTGACTGGTGGTGTTGGAGGTGCAACATTTGGCTTGACCTGGGAGGAAGCAGACACAGCTGGTGGAGGGCCATACCACTCAGAGGATTAAACCTGAACCTGGCAGAGCTCCTCTTCTTGGCTATCTGTCCTAACTCATCTTGCAGCCTAGACAGTACTCCACGATGTTACCAGAAGCTCGAAAGGAAAGAATTAACTACTAAAACACATTTCTTTGCATTTCCACATTCCTAGAGAGGATGGTAACTTGACACTGCTTGGTTTTAGCATATCTTGAAGGCTTTGCTGAGCTTTCCTTCTGGGCGAGGCACATTTTGGCCTTCTTCTTCATCCAGTTTCTCTTAACCCTTGCTCAGAAATCCCTTTGCACTGCCCCCATTTTGCCTTTAGGATTGCTTCTAGGGCTTTCTTTTCCTTCCTTCCTTCCTTCCTTCCTTCCTTCCTTCCTTCCTTCCTCCCTCCCTCCTTCTTGTTTTTCTTTCTTTCATTGTTGTTTTGATATTTTTTTTTGTTTTGTTTTAATATTTTTTAAATTTTGTTTTGTTTGGTTTTTCAAGATAGGGTTTCTCTGTGTAGCCCTGGCTGTCCTGGATTCACTCTGTAGACAAGGTTGGCCTCGAACTCAGAGATCCACCTGTCTCTGCTTCCAGACTGCTGCTATTAAAAGTGTGATATGGGATTCCCCTCTGTATGCTGTGAATATGTTTTATTATCATTGGTTAATAAAGAAGCTGTTTTGGCTAATGGCTTAGCAGAGTAAAGTCAAGCAGGAAATCTGAACAGAGAGGGAGGGAGGGAGGGAGGGAGGGAGGGAGGGAGGGAGGGAGGGAGGGAGGGAGGGAAGAGAGAGAGAGAGTATGTAGAGTCAAAGAGACACCATGTAGCTGCCAAAGGAGGCAGACATCATGTAGTCCCAAGAAGCGAGAGGTAACAATCCACAAGCCTTATAGTAAAATATAAAATAATAGAAATAGGTTAATTTAAGATGCAAGAACTAGCTAAGAATACGTCTGATCTATTGGTCAAACAGTGTTGTAATTAATATAGTTTCTGTGTGATTATTTGGTCTGGACAGCCACAAAATGAATGTGCAGCCTCTATCTACAAAGGTGTGTGCCACTACCACCACCTGGCTAGACTTTTTCAGCTCTTATGTAAGTCTAAAATTAGTATTGGCTAGGCACAGTGATGTACATTTTTAATCCCAGCACTCAAGAGGCTGAGGCAGGAGGATCTCTATGAGTTTGAGGCCTGCCTGGTCTACACAGAGAGCTTCAGGCCAGCCAAGGCTACATAGTGAGGCCCTGACTAAAAAGTAAATAAGTAATTTCCCTCTTCCCTTCAGAAATGGAAAAAGAAAAACAGAAAATCACACCTATAATACCAACACTCAAGAGGCTGAAGCAGGAGGACTGCCATGAGTTTAAGGGCCAGCCTGGGATACACAGTGAGTTCCATATCAACCTGGGCTAAAGTGAGACTAAATTTAAAAAACAAAACAAAACAAACAAAAACCAGGGGCTTGTGAGATGGCTCACTGGGTAAAGACACTTATGCAAGCATGGCAATCTGAGTTCAAGCTCCGCAGCATACGTAAAAGTGGAAGGAATGAACTAGTTCTACAGAATTTTCCTCTGATCCTGCTTGCATGCTATGGCATGCATGCACACATCACAGCACACCACACACAATAATAACGATAATGATTATTAATAATAATAAGCAGCAGTAGCAGCAGCAACAGCAAGGGCCACTGAGACTGATCACCCAGTAAAGGTGCTTGCAGCACAAGCCTAACGACCTGAGCTTGAGACCCAGAACCAAGTAAAGGTTGGCCTCCACATGTGCATACATGCCCACGTACATCATACACACAATAATAAATAAATAAATAAGCCGGGCGGTGGTGGCGCACGCCTTTAATCCCAGCACTTGGGAGGCAGAGGCAGGCGGATCTCTGTGAGTTCGAGACCAACCTGGTCTACAAGAGCTAGTTCCAGGACAGGCTCCAAAACCACAGAGAAACCATGTCTCGAAAAACAAAAAAGTAAATAAATAAATAAAGGAAGAAAACATGAAATTGCTATAGCAAGACATAGTGACAATTGTTAAAGGCTAAGTGTCAAACTTTCCAAAGATGAGGAATTTTAAGAGTCTCTAGATGGGGCCTGGATAGATGGTTCAGAGGTTAAGAGCACTGGTCCTGAGTTCAATTCCCAGCAACCACATGGTGGCACATAACCATCTATAATGAGATCTGATGTCCTCTTCTGGGCTGCAGGCATACATGCAGGTAGAACACTGAATACATAATAAATAAATAAATAAATCTTAAAAAAATAAGAAAAAAGAACTCTTGAAAACAGCGAAAGGAACGCAAGAACAGAATGAAAAAGGCCAATGTTGGTGTTGGCAAAAAGCCAAAGGAGTAGATCTGCAGTGACTGATCTGCTGTGATAGGCCGACAATTTCCCAGAGGACAAATAAACTAAAAGCTTATGTGTCTGGAGTCTGCTGTTTATTGGATGTTAGAAGTATCAGGTGGCTGGGCTAGAGAGATGGCTCAGATTAAGAGCATTGACTGCTCTTTTCCAGAGGTCCTGAGCTCAATTCCCAACAACCACATGGTGGCTCACAGCCATCTGTAATGAGATCTGGTGCCCTCTACCAGTGTGCAGGCAGAACACTGCATACATAATAAATTTTTTTGAAAGAAAAAAGTCTCGAGATGATCTCCCAAGCATTCATTCCTTTCCCTAGACATCAGTTCATTTAGTACAAAGACAGTTCCCAGCAAAGAACTCACTGGCATTCAGAGCCCTATCCTGTCTTGGTTACTTTCCATGCTCTTCCAGCTAACAGCGTATCAACCCACATCCACTTACAATAAGAAGATAAGAAGTAGACAAATGAAAGGACACTCAGAAAACTGTCAACTAGCACTTTCCAGATGAGCAGTGTAGACTGAAAGCCTCTTGAGAGCCACAAGTGCCCAGAAGAGCACCTAAGGCCCTTAACAAGGGCTCGGGCAGAACAAAGAAGTAGGAGAGGTTGGGGGGGGGGGGGCATGCCCAGGATTTTCTACCTGGAAGTGACTTCACCACTGTCTCTTTTTTTCTCCCCGAGTGTGATACCCAAGCCCACCACAGGACTCTCCAAACCCCTATTCTACATGGGGTCAGCAGCCTGCCCGATAAGAGCAGGCCTCCAGGCCCTGCAGAGGTGGTTTCTACCAAGTGACCTCCGAGACCCGAGACCCACAGTGACACTAAACAGGCTGCCCCTTTTAGGTCTAAGCAAAGGAGTTCCTGTTCATCTAGAGGTGAGGAGCCCTGCGGGAATGACTCCAACACTGCAGGGAAGAACAAACTGGAATGAATCTCTACTTTCAAAGCTTTAGTAAGTGGCATTTTGAGAACTTCCAAATCTCTATAGCTTCCTCCCAAGGAAAAGTGTAGGATTATTTGTCTCTGGAGCAAAGAGCCACAGGCCTGAAGGAGGGGAGGGTCTCTTCAGAGTTAAGGCTGTCTCTTTACCTGCTTGGGTTTCAGCTTTGGGAGGGGCTTGGTAGGTGGAACAGGTCTAAGCTGTTGAAAGAAAGAGATAGAATCAGGATCCAGAGAGCAGAGCAGTTCAGAATTGGGGGATAGAGCAGTAGTACCCCTCCCTCCCAGGCTCCTTGAATCCACCCTTAGGTTAAATTTAATATCCCGGCTAGGCAAGGCTAATTTACTTTGCCAATACAGCAGCTGTTTCCTAGGGCCCCAGGCCCACAGAGTCAGCCACTAGATGCCACCTCCAGGAGGTTTCCATGTCTTCAGAACACGCATGGCTGTTTCCCAAGGCTTATTAGATTTGTTACCTGCTGAGTATAAACTGGAACTGGAAGTGGTGGACTGGACACAGGAGCTGGAGGCTTCAGGGAACAGAGATGTGAGCCTGGGCCCAAGAAGCAGTGCTTGCCCCAACCCATGCCCACCAGGTCCCCTGCTTTAAGGACCCAAGACTCTTACACTTCCCAAATGGTACTCCCTCCACCCCCGCTTCCCTGCTCACCCTAGGTGAGATGCATGGCCTATCCCATTTTCCTCTCACGGTTCAGGTCCGAGAACCCTCAAACCCACAAGTCCAAACTCCAAATATAGATCCTTAGAGGACACATCTTGATCTAGTCCCTCTCCTTCCCTTGGGGTGATTGAGATACTTCTCAAGATTCCAGGCTGTTGCAGGGCTCATGAGTTAATTTATACAAAAAGGCTTCACTATCCCTAATAGACTCACCCCTTCATTATCCCTACTGGGCTGCAACCTGAGTTCCCCTCTGTTCAACCCCATGAGCAGCAGCACCTCCGCCCCCAGAGGACAGTACTTACTGCAGGGGGCGGCCTCTTTGGTGTCACTGTAGGTCTCGGGGGCTGGTTGGTACAAACCACCTCTGGGGTGCCTGGAGGCCTTCTCTTATCTGGCAGGCTGCTGTCCCTCATGTAGAATAGGGGGTTGGAGAGCCCTGTGGTGGGCTTGGGTGCCACACTCCTGGGGAGAAAAAGAGACAAACAATGGTGTAGTCATTTCCACGCAAAGAATCCAGGATTCCTACTGAGGCTGGCATCTCTGCCCTGGTACACCCTACACAGGATGCAAGCTGTAGTCACAGGCACACGGGTGATCCCAGGAGGCCAAGGAGCAAGTCTCTTGACAGCTGTGCTAAGGTGTTTGGAGGATCTTGGAAAAGCCATGCTTTGGCAGTCAGTTTGGGGGTCAAGGTCTTGGTGCAGGGCACAGTAGGAATCTAGTGGGGCATATGTGGCCATGGCTAGGGGTAGGAAGGTCATCTCAACTCTGGACTTGCCCTATCCCTATCTGTAGCCCACACTGTCCCTTTAAAGCCTCGAAGGAGGAGGAGGAAGAGGAGGAGAAAGAAAGAAGAGGAGGAGGAGGAGAAGAAGAAGCGACAGAAGAGATCCTAGGAGTCTCCTGAGCTTCCCACCAAGCCTTCCCAGCACCCAGAGAACCCCAAGGCCCCTTGAATGCCCTGCCCGGGCCTGCTGACAGAAGCAATGTTTTTTTCTTTCTTAAGTAGCCGCAAAGCCACTTCCCAAGTGCCGAGTACAGGAAGTATATGTCTCATATGTAGATATGTCACAACTTCCATGTCCTCACCTCCTCTGGACTTGGCTCTGGACCTTTCGGTAGAAGATGACACCTGCCAGGATGACCATCGCCGCCACCAGGATCACCAAAGCCACCACCACACCAACTGGAAGGCTCCCAGATGCTGTGTGACACATGGCCACATGATCATCCAGGACTGGGACCAGCTGGATCAAGAGCTGGGGAGGGCCCTTGGGAGATACTGGCCCAAGGATCAGTCCCTTTTGACCATGTCCTAGGTCCCACACTCCACATGTGGTCAAGTGCCTGAGGACTCCAGCAGAGGGCCAGGTACATTACACCAACTCTTCAGGCGCTCCGGCAATGGGTTAGATGTGGTGAGTGCTAGCCCCACAGTGCCACCGTTGAGGCCTAGCCAGGCTCCTGAGGCTGCGGTGCTGTGAACAGCCACAGTGACCACTGAGGAGGAAGACACTGTGGGGGTTGTAGGGAGTGGCCCTGGATGCCTAGGCCAAGGCTATCTGGCCTTGTTTTGAGCAGGACATAGTCACCTTTGAGATGCAGAGATATGGGATGCCTCCTAATCACCCTCAAGCCCGACAACCCGCAAAAACCAGCTCTTGTGGTTCTCAGGACCTTACCTGCTCGCCCAGCTGGTACATCTGCCAGCAGCTGTGCACAGTGGGGCGGGGCCCAGCCCGCATGGCAGTGGCACTCTCTCTTATGGTTGCACACCTGAAGGAAAAGCTGGGCCTCAAGGACGGGTATCCCATAGGGCAGCAGAGCAGGTCGCAGCACACATAGGATTCTCCTCCATCCACCCACATATGTCAATCTTAGCCTTAAAAGGAGTCTCCCTAGTGACCACACTGGCCACTGGCCACGAGTTCAGTGGAGGGTACCTGTCCTACCTTAGCCTCAGAGAGGACTTGTTGATGCCTCCATTAGAAGGATATAGGCTAGTCTGAGCCCACACTGCTATGCCCACAGCTATCTCTGCCACAAGCTCCATCTGACAAGTAAGTGGTGGTAGCTTAAGGGCACCAGTCAGTGGGTATACCATGCCCTGAGGTCCTGGGCCACACATACCCCATGGTTGTTGCACTTAGCAGAGCAATTCTCAGATCTATATACATGGAGATCCTGGCAGCGTCCACCCATGCAAACCTGGAAGGTGGAAGGGGCTCTTGGGTAGTTGGCCTAGACTCCACCCCCACCCCACTATCTTCAAACCCAAAGGTCAGTCCAGGACAGCTGGTGTGTTCACACTCTAGGATAACTAGGTCCTCATACTTGTGTGTGTGTGTGTGTGTGTGCGCACATGCACGCACGCATGGGATAGGGGCTCAGCCATGAGAATGGTACTGGACTGGCTGACCCTAGGGACACCTTGGGTGTGGTGGTCTCCAGACAGGTGCCTCTGCTTGTCCAGTTACCTTGTCAGGTTTGACTAGGGGATAAGAGGTTCCACGCACATGACCCCACCAGTCAACACTGTCTGTATAGGACATCATCAGAGACTCATAGGGGCACATTTGGTCTTCAGCAGCCTGGGATAGCTTTCAAGTGCTTCTCAGCTCACCTTCCCCTCCTCACACTTGGTGCCCTGGAGTACCAGCTCATAGGTGTCAGGGTTGCTGTCTGTGCTGAGAGCATGGCAGATTCCATGGTGGGTGGAGAAACTGCAGGAGGAACGTTCAAGGGGCTTCTGGCCTCCCTCACAGTACAGCACCCCACATCGGTTCATTCTGCAGACAGAGGGCAGGCTGTGGTCACAGGAGTCCTGGGCACGTGCTCAGAGGCCTGGGAGCTACAGGAGATGGCCCCAGGCCTCTCCTTCCTCAAAGCTTGATGACTTGAAGCGGGGCAGACTCCAGGAGAGCCACCTGTCTCACAGAGCAGTCCTCCTCTGTGGGGAATTGTCAGTGAAGACACGCCACACCCAGCCCCCAGCTGTTACTTACTTGCCAGCGTACATAGTGACCCTGCAGCCCTGATGGATGCTAAAGGTAAAGCAGGAGTCTGATGCAGCCCGGGCACCTGGGGGGCAGGAGAAGTTAGCCTGGTGTAGGTCACAGACACTCCACAAGCTCGCCCCCATCCTATGCTCATGCCTGCCTCACCTGGCCCCCATAGATCCTGGCACTGTTGTGTCAGTGTGGGGCAGCTCCCATCAAAGCAGTAGCCCCCCGGGCAGGGTGTGCCATTCTGTTGGAAAGCATCTTCAGGGCATGTTGGCTTCTGGCCATCACAGAACTCCTCCAGGTCACATCTGTCCTTCATGGGACGACACAGCTCACCGGCTGGCTTCACCTGGTACCACAGAGAGGGTCACCGTGGAACAGGTCCACATGATGCCTTCATAGGTATCCTGTTGTCCCGGGCTTGACTGGGGCAGATCCTGGGTGGAGTCCAACTTACCTTGCAATCATGACAGCAGGCACCATAAGCACACTCTGCCCCCTTGACCAGCTGGCAAGTGGTGGCATTGCAGCAGGGGTTCTTACAGTCCTAGGAGGACAGTGGTTTGAACAGCTGTGTCCTAGCCAGCCCTGACTCCAGGGTAAAGTAGCTTTTGGTGAACTTTGGACAAGGGGCTGCAGACAATTTTTCTCCAATTCTTTAATAGGTTATTAGGGGCTCAAAGGGAAATGTGGTAACGTGTGATTCCCAAGGGTTACATGTGGTGTGGGCACATAACATCAGGCCTGAGAGGCTAACCTAAGCAAAAAGGACCTTGGGTTGAGGCCCCTACACTAATGCTGAGGCTGACCAGCAAGGGGCGGGAGAGGGTGAGACAGACCTGAGGTGTACCACAGTCACACTGCTCTCCATGCTCTACAAATTGGTTTCCACACACAGGGCCACCCACGAACCGGTTGACATCTGGGACATTGGTCAGGCAGCCTGTCTGGGGCTTCATCACGAATGACTCTAGGTCAACCTGGCTACACCTGCTGAATTTCCTTGGGAAGGTGGAGCTAAGGGAAAGGGATATGACCATCAGGGAGTTCCACATGCCAGTCTGTTCCTTCCCACCCAACATGTCCCACTGGACCTCACCCAAATATTTGGGTCATGATGCAGCCACCAGCCTCACGTGGTACAGGGCAGTAGCAGCCTGGGATGCTCTCATCATGGTTCATGCCCAAGTTGTGGCCCAGCTCATGGGCCATGGTGGATGCTACACCAATGGGGTCCCTGGCATTGTCCTATGAGGATATGATCATTAGTACTGTCTTGCTACCATCTACCCACATGCCCTCTGCCACCCTAGATGTCAACAGGCATGACGCTGCTTTCTGCTTAATACCCTAACAAAAAACAGGTTCCAAATCCATCCCCGGAGTAGGTGACTGCTTCATGGTTTCTTAGGGACCTGGACTGACACTTCTACCCCAGAACTCAGGCTCTGTGCTTGACTTTTCAGCCACCAGACAGCTTGGCAAAATTGGGTGAGAGCTCCATTTACCTGGTTCACAGCTCCTGAGTGCCGGGAACACAGGGCAGATACCTTAGCCAGTCCGACAGTGTTGCCGATGAAATCAACCCCTCTAGAGACAGACATAACATGTAATATCCTGGACATGGTTCCTGGCCCCTCTTCATCCCTTCACAGCTCTGCTCTGGTGTCCTACCCTCGAGGCCAGGCTGTACAGAAGCCAAATCTCCAGGGCCTGGCTCTATCTCATTGTGGTGGATGGGTGTGCGGGCCCACTCACGTGATAAGTTGCACGTTGTCATGTGGGTGCTGCCCTAGCAAGTTCTGTTCCCTCCAGTTCAAGAAGTTCTCCAGTGTTACATTGGCATGGGGGCTGATGTAGAACTTGTCTCTGCTCCAGATCTCCAGGCCCACCAGGACCACACGGAAATCGAGCTCCTGATAAAGCTGCAGAGGGTGAGATGCCACCTAGGTCAGGCTGGGGTTGGGGCAGACAGGGGCATTACATCCATTTCACCACTGAGGGGTACTGAGTCTAGGTGATGGCCAGGTACTGAGCTCAGTATAGAGCCCTGAACTAGGTCCCCTCTTGATCGGCTAGCTTGCCCTTTCCACCCTAAACAGCTACACCTTCTCATCAAGTATCAGCATCCCTGGGGCAACCTACCTTGTCCACGTGGTTTACTACCTCCAACACACGCTGGCGCACAGCCTCTCTGCTCCCCAGCTTCCGGAACTGGAAACATACGGTCTTTAGGCTGGGACCTGGCAACCTCATCCCAGCTCATCCAGCCCTCTCAGCCCCTGCATCCCATACCTCTTGGCTGTCTGTGACCACATACAACTCCACATATCGGGGTTCTCTGGGTATCAGCCAGTTCTAGGGAAAGAATCTAGTCAGCATTCTTGGCCCTGACCCAACTTACCCCAGAGCCCAACTCTGTGCTGGGAGGCAAAGTCTAGACATCTCCAGTGCTTTCTCTGTAGCAGCAGGGTTGAACCAGGTCCAACCACTGGCCATGGGGACTACTTGAGGACTACAGACAGCCATGCGTAGGCCCAAACATGGGCTCTGTGGCTTGACTGGCCAGCAGGGGCTGCTCACCCGAGGCTGGGAACTGTAGATTTCTAAGGCCCGAGGCCCTAAGTCATCCAGGCTAGTGTCGCTGACCCCACAGGTCCCAGCCTTCTCTTGCAGGTGCTTCTCCTGGTACATCGCATGCTGCCCCTCTTCATCACCATCCAGAGGCTCAATCAAGTGGACAGTGGACCCAACTCGGAAAAAGCCCCTGAAGGGAGAGTCAGGTGGACAGAGGGTATGGTCAGCTTGCCTATCAGGGATTACAGGTAGTCCATGCCTACTGCCTCGGAACAGCCACCTCCCACCCTTGTGGGAGATGCCCAGGCTTGTGGACATAGGAGACAAGAAGGCACATGGGTTTGGCATGGCTGGCAATTCTTAATGGAGTCTAAGAGCCCCAACCCTTCCAAACACAGAACAGCAAAGACATTTTTTTTTCAAAGTCTCATGCCAAGGCCTTTTTTTCTTTCTTTATTCCTTTTTTTAAGATTTTTTTATTTTTATTTTATATGCACTGATGTTTTGCCTGCATATATGTCTGTGTGAAGGTGTCAGATCTTGGCGTTACAGACAGTGGTGAGCTCCTATGAGGGCACTGGAAATTGAACCCAGGTCCTCTGGAAGAGCAGTCAGTGTTCACAACTGCTGAGCCATCTCTCCAGCCCCAGGCCTTTTTTACACTGCCTCAGTTTACCCTTCTGTAGAATGGAACTTCCTGCTTGGGTCTGCAGTACATACCTGAGGCCAGCACAGGTGCTAAGGCTGGCTGCTGAGCCCTGGTACCCTTCCACATGGCCCTGGTAGAGGCAGTGGTCCTGAAGAAGGGAGAGAAGGTCATAGGTCCTGCTGCCACGGTCTCATTCACCCAGGGAAGGCTGTCCTGGCACATACCTGCCCAGGCAGCTGTTCTGTCACCTCGGAGCCATTGGCAGCTGAGTAGGTCTCTGTGTAGCTCGAACCCAGCAGGTCCCTGGAAGGGAACCACTTAAGCTCCCTAGTTTCACCTTCCCCATGAGCAGCCCCTATAAAGAGCCTACACTTCCCACTGGACTCAGGAACTGACTCAAGAGCCAGAATCTGCTTACCTGTTCTTCCGAAGGTGCAGGGTGAACAAGTGTTCTTTGGTTCCAAGAGCATAGCTCAGATTCTCTGGGTACAGGCCCTGGATGGGGATTCAGTGAATGGCCTTCAGCTTACAGCCAGGGTTTCTCATAGCAGAGAGCCCCAGAAGGACCTCCCTAGGAGATCTTGGCAATTCATTACATTCAGGCAAGAAAGTAGGTGGCTGGGGCCAGGTTGAGCTATTTGGGAAGGACAGGCAAAGCAAGTCTCCAAGATGAAGAAGAAAAGCATAGAGCTTCTTGGCCCCTTGAGCCATTTCCCCATTTGTTCACAGGATGATGATGATGATGATGATGATGATGATGATGATGATGATGATGATGATGATATGACATTCCTTCCCAGAGGAAGCAGGGTAGGAAATGATAGGGAGCCTTAGCCAGATAGCCACTGAATCCAGGGCAACATGGGGGTGGGCAAGGTAAACAGACCCTCTCAGCAGCACCATTGCACAGCTGGCTATGGTGTCCACCCTGAGGTTCAGGGCAGGTGTGTGCTCTACACTCTATGACCCTTCACTCATACACCATGTGCACAACCAGCTAGCCCTAGGGACAGCATACACCAGGAAAAAGGAAAGCCCAGGCAGAGATGTTTCCTGGAGATCCAAACAAGGACAGGGCCAGGAACACTGTAGGCTACACTCAGTTCCCAGCCCCAGGAAATCCCAGTCGGAGAGGTTCTAGTCTCGTTTACATTGCTTTAGGGTAAGCAGCTGCTAGCTAATCTGAAGAACCACTGCCAACTGAAACTGAGGAGTGGCCTGGGGCAGCACAAGCTGCTGTACCTCTCCTGGGTGACAGGCCTCTCCAGATGGAGCCAATGGCCTCCAAAGGAGCGAGGCCCTAGACTCTGATTCAGGGTGGTGGCAGGAAGTGGTGAGCACAACAGGGAGAGCCCATAGTCATGCCCAGACACACAGACAGGTTTAGGTACTGCAGCAGTGCAGAGGAGCCCCCAGAGACTGCTGGTCCTTTCACAGAAACAGATTGTGCAGCGGAGCTAATGGACTCACCCAGTGGGAGGGCAGGTCTCTGCGGGAGCGGGGCGCAGCCAGGCGCCGAGGCCATACCACTTCATACTCTTTCACATAGGGCAAAGGCGGTCCAGGAGCTACAGCTGCAGAAAGGGGTCAGAAGGCACAGCACAGGTAGCGCTTCCCCTCTTATCTGGGGAATCACCAAATGGCTAGGTACCAGCAATGGGATCTGACCTGGTGGTCCAGGTAAGAGCTTTGTGCCTAAAATACCACCGGATCCATCGCACTAGAGTCTGAACCTAGCACGCCACGCACGGTGCCCCCATCCTTCCCCAGTGCCTATCTAAACCTACCCAGAGAGAAAACACATAGGCCCTTGGTCTGCCTGCCAGACATCTATAGTTGACCTGATCTCATCTTTAGTTACATGATCAGATCTAATTGATTAAGAAAGCACACCCTCCCTCAGGTTTTTCTCTTCCCAACAGAAAACTTTGTGTGCAGCAACAGATGAGGGACCCTCTATAGCAGGCCCAGTTTTAGAGACCATCTATCCCAGAGAAGTGTCCTCTCTTGACATAGGCAAAGGGTGTAGCTTTACTCCAAACTTCCAGGACTAAGAGGTAAGAGGAGAGACCTTTCCAGCCAGATGCCTCCCAGGACAGAAGTAAACCAAGCCTTCCAGTGGGAGTCAGGACCCTGTGTTCCTAGGGAGCTGGGACCACTACATCTCTAGCTTCTGACCCTGCCCAGCTAGAGGGTTCAGCATCATCCATGATCCCACAGGTGAGTGAACCTTGCTGACTGGACTCCTACAGCAGCCAGGGAAGCTGCCTTGTGGGCACCACACCTAGTGGTGTCACTCTTTCTGTAATCCGCTCAGGAGGGAAAGTCCCAGGAGCCAACTTCTCTTACACTTCACTTCTGAAAAATCCAAATTCTGATCTTTTCTGTATCTACCTTTTTTCTCCATACCCAAGGACCAACTCTTAGGGAGGCAAGGTGACCTGACTACATGATAACTGGCTACTAGGTCGAACACCAAGCCCTGAATGGGTTTCTTGAAATCAAATCATCACTCACCTGGTGTCCACAGGGCACTGAGTAGCCAGAGGCCAAGCATGATGGGATCTTGAAGACACTAACCCTAGAGGTTCCACAAAGTTCTGTCTTGAGCCCTGACTAGTGTGGTTACTTCTGAGCCCTTCCCAGAGATCAGGGCTGGCCAATCGCTAAGTCATGGGGCGGGCTGGGGTGGGGCTGGGCGGGGCGAGGCGAGATGTGTACACCTCTGTACCAGTATCCTGCTGGCAGCAACCAGCCATCAGAGCAGTCTGGAGTTAGAGAGGCTCTTTCCCACTGGCTTCTGGCTAGCTTTGCATCTCCCATAACTGTGGACCAAATTAACAGGAGCTGGAGACGATACATGGACCAACTCTACGAGCTCCTAGTCCTGGTAGAGAAACCAAGAGCTTGCCTTCTAGTCCCGCCAGAGCTGGGGAGTGCTAATTGGGTGGAGTCTAACTGGAGGAAGATGACTTTTGAAGGGGAAGTTACTTGGAAGCCTGAAACTTCAGAAGGTGGGGACCCTTTGACTTCCAGGGCAACTGAAAGCCTTAGGGAGGGCCACTGTGGTCCCGGGACCACTCTGTGGGAGCTGACATTTTCCAAAATCTCTGCCCAGCTCTACCATGCTTTTGAGGCCTCACTGGGAAGGGAAATGCAGGTAGGAACAGGTAGGTGGATATCTAGGCCCAGGTGACCAAGTGACAGCAAGCAAGAAGTCTACCTGACTGATCCTTTGGGGTCCTGATGCACCAGTCTCCATGTACAGGCCTCAATTCTGTCCTTCGTGTCCCAAAAGTAGTGCTGTCCCAGAACCAGAGGTCTCAGCACCCCTATATGGCCTAGTTCTCAGCTTCTCCAGGTGGGTCTGTTACTGTGGGAAACCAGGACTATTGGGAATATAGTCAAGCCTGTTTATTATTTGTGGTAATATCTTCTTTTGTGACTTAGCCTTGTGGACATATATGGTTAGACCTTACAGACTCCACAAATCTACCCTACCAGGGGTAAGTGACCTAAAGGGGGAGACACCCAGACTATCAACAGGGCTTGACAATTCAGCCAGAAGAAACTAGTGGGGCTGGGCTGGAGTCTTGGACCATATCCTGAGGGCTATACCTAAGAATTTAAGCTGGGGCACAAATGACACCGTTACCCCCACTGGTCAGAAATGTAGCAATGGTTTAGGAATATCTCACCAGCAACCTGCTGCGCTGCCAGAGGTATCAGCCCACAGTGCTTAGGGCTAGAACAGACACCAGGCTGCAGAAAGCAGCAGGCAGAGCTCTTTGGCAAGGCTGACTTCCACATACACAGGACCTTAGTGACAGCGAAGGTTCAAAGCAATTTTTCCTTAGTCAAATAGGAGGCACAATCGAAAGCTGTTGCCAGTATGTATGTTCCACTGTCTTGTAAGTCCAACCATCTATAGTGAAGGCAACGGAACAGGGTAAAATCAAAAGCCAGAACCAGGTGGGGCCAATTTTGTCCTGCCCTGGCAGAAATACATTGGAAATGATGGGTACTCACTCCACCACATAAGACAGACTCATCTTATTGCTCTGAAGGTTTGTAGTTGGGTCCCACACAAACCTGGGAGCTGCAGATCCAAGACCAGAGACACGGGTGTCTGGACTCCTGGAAAAACAGACCACTAAGCTCTGCTTAGTCTGGCATTTATTCTGACAACACTGGCTTGGCCAATGTACGTTTACTCAGGCAAGCCTGCACATGCTGCAGATCAGAAGAAACAAAACAAAATAAAGGCACTCCAGGGGGGCTCTGTTTAGCTAGCCAGTCCTGACTGGGTCATCCACAGTCTTACCATCTGCAGAATCAAGAGATTTGCCTCCAGTTCTCACTCCTCCAAACACTTCCTCATTCCCCAAGCTCACCTGGGGCAGATGTTTAAACTGTCCACTCCAGGACTGAAACAAAAAGCCATTGAGGTGAGGCGGCCACAGTACAACTTGTTAGATACTTTGCTGAATAATTTTCAAAAGGAAAGGCCTGCATCTAATGGATAAAGTGCATCCAGACCCTGATGGGCAGGAGTAGCGTCCAGCTTAAAGCTTAGTCTGTCTCCAAGGACACATCTCAGAAAGTACACCTTAAGGGTTCTGGGTGAAGAGTTGGGCACACACTGGCAAAGTGAGAACACCTTCAGTCAGGGATAATGCTGCCCCCTAGCGTCCATAAAGGCAGATCCAAAACATGTAGAGAACAGTCCCAACCCCCAGGCTACACCTCCCTTGCCTGGTATTTTCTAATTATATTGCTCCTTGCACAAACATGCTTTTATTGTCTGAGGCTAAAAGCACCCCCCGACACACACACACACACACACACACACACACACACACACACACTGGACTTTGAAGGCAAACACAGTTAAGCTGGAGGAAACCTTACTCTGGTACAGTCAGCTTCCGTTTTTATTCCTTTTGCAAGTACATGTACATATTTGTGTGTGTTTGCGTGCACGCATAGAAGCGAGAGACTGATACCAGTTACTTCCTCTATTACTATCCATCCTATTTTTAATTTTAATTAATTAATTAATTTAGAGACAAGTCTCTTGATCTCATGATTTAGCTAGACTGGCTGGTCAGTAAGCCCTAGGAACCCTTTCTCCCTGCCCCAGCACTGGGAATAGAATGTTCCACTACACTCAACTTTTTATACAGGTGGTGTATTGGGTGAAATTTACATCAATTTCAAATAAGATAGAGTCATTTTAGAAGAGGGAACCTAAACTGAGAAAATGCTCCAAGGCTGTTCTGTGGTGCAATTCCTTGATTGATGCTTGAAACAGGAAGGGCCAGCTCAGTGTGGACAGTGTTGCCTCTGAGCAGGCCCTGGGTGTGATTAAAAAAAAGCAAGGTAGAGAAAGCCATGGGAGAAAGCCAGTAAGCAGCCCTCCTCCATGGCCTCTGTATCGGTTCCTGCCCTGATTGTCCTGGATGACAGACTAGATTACAAGCTGTAAGATGAGACAAACCCTACCCTCTTCGAGTTGCTTTTGCTTATGGTGTTTCATCATAGCAACGAAAGCCCTAACTAAGAAAGATGGTAAGGATCTGAACTCAGGTCCTAACACTTGCACAGAAAGCACGTACTGACTAAGCTATCTCTCCAGACCTCTGGAAAGCTTCTAAAAGGAAATCTAGCACCTTGAAAAAGGAACTCATTGAGCCAAGATGGAATCTCAAACCACACTTAAACAATAATAACACACAACGCCCACGTTCAGAAAGATGATATTTAAAAAGGGAGCTCATTGTGCAGGGATGGCCACCCTGGGTGTTGATGCTGGGGGCCCCCTTGGGATGGGCACTTGGGGGGCAGCCTTCTGACTCCTCTCTGCAGACAGACGTTCCAGGCGTTCGGCATAGAAACCATTGAAATCCAGCCTTTAGAGGAGGGAAAGGAAGGTTAGGGAAACTCCAGGATAGGGCAGAGTCCAGCCCAAGCTGAGAAGATATACAAGATCTGCCATGGGTTGTCCATGTGGCAACCCCATTTCTCCCAATCATGTAAAGGTGAGTAACAGACACAACTAGGACCTCTTCCAGGTAGAGGGAAGGGCATGCTCTACCTGCCAGTGCACGGATACTCTTGCAGGTCTCAACCCTGGTGGGCTTTATTGAACACCATGGGTGAGGGTTCCTATCACACAGTATTTCCTGGCAATGGAATTCTGAGGGTGGCCCAGGCTTGGGAAGCCTGGCAGTGACTTTCGGTTCTAGGAACCCTTGAAACTAGGGCATTGTAGGACGGCACAATGTACCAGATGATTCCAGTGTACAAACTAGCACTTTTCAAAGGGTAATTCAGGGATGGTACCCAGTTCCTGGTTGAAGTCAGAGCCCCTTCCTATCCCAGTGATAAGCAGACACCCCTTCACCAGAGTATTCACAGCTGGCCCCTCTTCCTTCTTCCACCTTTGCCCAGATTACGATGCCTGCTGCTAGGGATACGGGGAGCAAGGGCTACAGTGAAAGCAGACGACAGGGCTAGGCCAAAGTCAGGTGTTTCTTACCTGGAGATGACGCTGGCCATGCCATGTTCATAGTTACTGGTGCTGTACACACTTAGTCGGTCCAGCAAATCAAGAAGATGGGCAGAAAAGTTTTTGTCAAAGTTATTGATGGTGGCCTCGAACCCAGAGGCCAGCTGAGGAGTATCCATATGCTCGGACAGGTGCTGGAGACAAACCCCAGGGAGCTCAGTATCAGTTACCAGGTAGGCACTTAGCCTCTCTGCTAGCTACAAGGATGTTCTTCCCTTTTTGTGTTTCTTTTCTTAGTTTTGAGACAGACTGTTGTTACCATAGCTCAGGCTGGCTTGTGATTCCCCTACCACAGCCTTCTGAGTGTAGGAATTACAGCATGTGCCACCACCTCTGGCTCTTTTTTGGAGACAGAGTCTCATGTTGTCCAGGCTGGCCTGGAACTCTCCTTGAATGCTTGATCCTCCTGCCTCTACCCTCTAAATGTTGTTAATGAAAGAAGTTGTGATGTTCCTGTTATTATACAAGATGGGAAGCTGGGGTAACAGAACACAGTAAATGAAGAAATACTTAGGGCAACAGGCCCACTGGGGTTCTCCAGGCTCACAGCATGGAGAGCCAACAATGGGTACTATATGCTCTCTACAGGGCTGATTTCAGCACTGGTGTGCTTTCCTCCTGTACACTAAGAAGCAAGGAGGATAGACCTTATCTTCTTTTGTCCTTGGCTTCTGACCCTCACATGCTCCCAGACCATCCCCCAATTGCCAACTCGTGGCCATGAATCCTGAAGGCTGCATAGGTCATCTGCACCAACAGGGATAAGCACTAAGCACCAACTGTAGCCAAGCAAAGCTCTGTGCTCTAGGACAGTCAGGCCCACTCCACACAATACTGTTGTATAGATGACTTGGCCACACTCTGGAGACCAGATGTCTGGAGGCTCAGTGGAAAGACTCTAATGGCTATGTTTTGAACCTAACTGCAGGACCCGTTTTTTTTTTGTTTTGTTTTTTTTTCCCCATCATATGGGTGACAACCAGGAAAGGGTTAAAAATGGTTAATTTTTTTGTTTGTCTTTTTTGGAGACAGGTCTGGTTTCAAACTGTTTGGAGCTAAAGCTGGCTCTGAACAACCGATCGTCCTGCTTCCACTTCCCAAGTGCTGGAATTCCAGGTATATGCCACCATACCTGACTTTATATTTGTTTTGATTAAGGTTTTATTTTCTTAAGTTTGCAGTACCAACACTGCCATATCTGACTAGAAAGAGGGTCTTTCTGGACAAGCCCCAAGGTCACGTACCTTCCTGGTAGGCTCCTTGCGGGGGCGCTCCTCAGTTCGCTCAGTCTCTGTGGGTGGCCCCTGTGCACTACCCTGCTCTAGTGTCAGCCGGCCCAGCTCACTGTCCAGCTTCATGCTCTGTGTAAATTTCTAAGGGTAGGTCATGAGGAAAGGTTATGATTAGTTCCAGACACAGCATACGTAGTAACAAGATAGCAAGTACTTACAGGTACACAGTACCCAACCCAGAGACACAGGGACACAAAGCTGTAGACAGGATGTTAGTTCTCAGCATTTGCAAAGCTACATTTCTCAATGGTTATCAACTGATGTTCATAAAATCATAGTTGTTTCATGTTTTCCTATATGGGAATTATGGTCTCTAAACACCTAAGGAATGAGTTTCACAGCCCTGTCTCCTCTATAACCCATCACCACCTATATCTCTTACCTCCTATCTGCTCCAGAGTGCTGCCTGAAGACCACTTGGCTACAGCATCCTCCCGCCCAGAAACCTTGGGTCATCCTTTTGTCACCTGATATTTTCTGCATTATTTTGGACACGTGCTTGTGACAACTTTAATACTAAGTTTTGACAAATGAATGCAAAAGCATTCAGAAGAGGCCTAAGACAGAGACCAGTACCAGGGATACTATGAGAAATAAGGCAGGGCCCCTAAATAGCTTTCCTGCCCGAATGGGACGGACTGGCCACAAAGACCAGGAGTTCTGAAGGGGAGAAGCTGTAGGACAGAGTGGCATGCAGCAATAGCCTGGACATTAAACATTCCCATGTTGCCTCCTTGTCCTCACCTGCATACAGTTGGTGAACATGACACACACAGACATAAGCTTGGAGAAAACCTTCAACAGCTCAGGGTTGGTCAGCATGCACTCCTTCAGGCAGTTGTCAAGGAAACTTGTGTGGTGGCCAAGCACGTCGTCAATGTTGGAAGCCTGCAAACAAAGGCCCGAGACTTCCCTGAAGTTACTGTGCACGTGGCTTTCGGTTCTGTTTGGTACTCTACTGCCTGCACATTTCCGCTGTCTCTACAGGCCTGTCATCTCTTAGAGACTATGTCGCTACCCCGTCTTTTTCTGTCTCCTCTTTCATGTACCATGTTGGACAGAAGCCCTGTCTGTACATGAGAAGGAAGTAGGCAGATGTGAGGCTGTGGACATTTCTGTGGCCACCATGACACCCGGCTAGCACATGCCGGTGCTATGAAATGCACTCTGGCTGTGAAAGAGCCTTTCAGATGCTACATGTATTTCTGCAGAGCAGAAACTCACAGATTTCAGGTTTTTCTCAAGGATGTGCCAGGTTGGTTCCATCACTTCAAACATCATGTAGTACTGAATATTCTGGACAAAGTTGAGCATTCGCTGCCGCAAAGTGAAAGCACCAGCAAACCTGAGTGCAGAAACAAGTTACTGAGGATGTGATGCAGAATCATCTACTACGTGCAGTACAGTGATGGCTCCCGCCCCAACTCCACTGCAGAGTAGACTCTCGTGAGTGATCCTAGCTCTCATGTGATGATGGTTCAGACTCAGGGACAAAGGACATTAACAAGGAAGGTGCCTCAATGCTGAAGTCTGAGGACACTCACTTCTGGCTTCATCAGGATGTCAAGTAAATATCTTACTCAGCACAACTCTTATTCCCCTACATCCTGAAAGGGTGTGCCAACTAGCCACACCACGGAGAGGCAGGGCAGGATCTGTAGCTAACTAAGTTACTCAGTACAGGTGTGGCGGTTTGGATGGCATGTTCCCAGTTGGTGGCTGTCTGGGGAGGCAGTCTTGTTGGACAAAACTTGTTACTGGTGGTGGTCTCTGAGGTTTCAAAAGGTTAGCACCATTTGAGATCTCTCACTGTCTCCTGCTTTCAATTCAAGCTGTGAGCGCTTAGCTGTTGCTCCAGCTGCCATTTCTGCCTGCTTGCTGCCATGCTCCCCACCACAGCAGTAGTGGGCTCTTATCCCTCTGGAACTATAAGCCCAAAATAGACTCTTTTTTTTTTTTTTGGTTTTTCGAGACAGGGTTTCTCTGTGGTTTTGGAGCCTGTCCTGGAACTAGCTCTTGCAGACCAGGCTGGTCTCGAACTCACAGAGATCCGCCTGCCTCTTTTTTTTTTTTATACACTGTTTTGGTCATAGTGTTTGATCACAGCAGTAAAAAAGGAGCTAAGACATCAGGTAGGTGCTAATACCAAGAACTACGACCATGGCTGGCTCCACATGCTTGTGTTTTACCAGGACAATTTTTTTTTTCAGATTTCTTTTTAATTATGTATATATGTGTAATGTATGTGGTATCCTCATGTAAGTGCAAATGCCCAGATGCTAGAAAATGATCATCCCTTGGAGCTGGAATTACATGTACTAATGAGCTTTTCAGTGTGGCACTGGGAACAGAACTCTGGTCCTCTGCAAGAGCACTACATGCTTTTAACCCAAGTCACTGCTCCAGCTTTTTGAAGTAAATTCTTTGTTTTCTTTGAGACAGGGTTTCTCTGTGTAGCCCTGGCTGTCCTGGAACTCACTCAGTAGACCAGGCTAGCCTCGAACTCAGAGATTCGCCTGCCTCTGCCTCCTGAGGGCTGGGACTAAAGGTGTGTGCCACCATTGCCTGTCATCCTGAGGCAAATTCTTGAAATTTTACCCTCAACCTTTCCACACATTAGAGTACAAAAGATTACCAGAGCACTTCCCAGCACTTACTGCTCTGTGTACTGAAGAAGAGGGAATATGGGGAGGGGCTTGTGTGATGCAGACTGAGCCTGGAAGTCAGCTCTATGAGGATATAGACAGTGAGTGTGCAGTTAGTAAGGAATTATGAAAACAGAAAAGCTACAAGTGACTTTCAAACAATGTTCTTAGAATGACAGGGAGGGCAAAATAGGACACACCACTTTGCTGAGTGCAGCGCATACTGCTTGGCGGTCTTGTTGCTGATCCAGACACTGCAGAGCTGCCTCTCCACGTGTTTGCAGTAGAACATGTGCCGGAAGAGCATCTGGTAGCGGGTGAGTGCCTTCCTGCAAAGAGGGACATGTCAGGAACCTTGGCAAGGCAGCCTGTGTTCCTGATTATCTGCAGGATGGCACCAACAGACAGCAAGAGCAACCCAGCATCCTGTAGCATGAGGCTGTCCAAACAGGCAGTTCTGACTCCTACCCATACCTGCACTCAGCTGAAAAAGCAACTAAGTTTCTTAAAAACTATGAGAAGTTAAACACCAACTGGAAAGCCTTAACTAAAAAGTCAGATTAGGGTAGAGCTCAGTGGCAAGCACTTGGCTTGACCATATGTGGCCTAGGTCACGTAGGCCTCACCTATTGATAATCAGTGACAGGGGCCACTTGACAACGTAGTCAAAGGAGAAGGCCTCCAGACCACTCAGTGTGAGCTCCGTGGGGTCAGCATGAGTCATTGCCTTCTCCTGCTTGGTCTCAATGGCCAGAACCCGCAAAAGCTGAGTGATGAGGTCATGAGGCATCAGGTCAATCTTGGGGAAAAAGAAAAAAAAATGATGTATGCAAAATTGTCTTAACCCTTACATACTCCTGAATGGAGTTGGAAAAGCAAGCAAGTTTCTTAAATACTATTAGAAGCTAACCACCCACTGATAACCCTTAATTAATAAGTTAGGTTTAGAGCCAGAACAAAGACCCACATCTTTAATGCCAGCACTAGGGAGGCAGAGACAGATAGATCTATGTGAACTGAACGCCAGCCTGGTCTACAGAGTAAAGTCCAAGACAGCCAGTGCTATGCAGATATGCAGAGACCTTGTCTCCAAAATACAATGTTAGATTGGGATATATGTAGTACAATGGCATATGTGAGATCCTAGGTCTTTCTACAGCACCGCACAAGAAAAATTAAATCAAAACACCTTCCATCAAAATGGAAGAGAAACACAGGGTTTTATAAGAAAGCAGGCTGAAGCCGGGCGGTGGTGGCACACGCCTTTAATCCCAGCACTCGGGAGGCAGAGGCAGGCGGATCTCTGGGAGTTCGAGGCCAGCCTGGTCTACAAGAGCTAGTTCTGGGACAGACACCAAAGCTACAGAGAAACCCTGTCTCAAAAAACCAAAAAAAAAAAAAAAAAAAAAGAAAAAAAAAGAAAGAAAGCAGGCTGAGCAAGCCATGAGGTGCAAGGCAGTAAGCAGCACTCCTCTGTGGTCTGTTCATCAGCTCCTGCCTCCTGGGTCCTCCCCGTTTGAGTTGCTGTTCTGACTTCCATCAGTGATGGAGTATGATGTAGAACTGAAGCTGAAATAAACCCATTCCCGCAAGCTGCTTCACTCATGGTGCTTATCATAGCATTAGAAGCCTAAGATAACTCCGAACCACAGAACCAGCTCTCCAGTCCTAAAACAGCATTTTAAATGTTTCTACTGTTGCTGTTATAAATGAGAAACCATAGGGGAAACTGAATAAATCTTAGAAGTGAAGACTTTTTACTTTACCTGTGAAGATGAAGCACATTCGGTGAGATATATGACAAAACTTATTATAGACAAACAGTACTGTCTACAACATTAATTATTAAAATACTTATCAAGAGCCAACCACATGCCAGTGTGACAAGGGCTCCTGTAAAACATGAAAGACACAGAAAATAAAAGACTGGAAAAAACAAAGCACAAAGAATAAAGGAGGGAAAAACACAAACAGCTCATGAACAAATCAAATGCTCACCATCTCCTAACAGTCATGAAAATGTAGACCACTCTACTTCTGATTGTCAAAGTAACAAAGATGGGGACATCGGGTGAGCAGACATGACTCTCATTTGCCCCATGGCCAGCACCTGAGATGGCTCTTGTATGGTCCACCTGAATGATCAGGCCACAGACTGTCACTAGAAATGTACCCCATAAAATTACTCCTGTACCTAACAAGAGATCCAGAAATACATGAAGTGAAGAAGAGCAGAACTGCAAGGAAAAATAAAGTCCTAGGAGAAAACTGGAGACTCAGGCCCACTCTCAGTAATATATGGAAGCCACATGGACAGCACTAAGAACCATCCAAGACCTGCACAGCAGAGAAGAACCCATGTGGAATCCCAGGACACTTTACAACTGATGCTACACAGAGCACACTCTACAAGCATGGCAGCTGAAGTTAAAACCAAGTAACAGTGCTGGAAATATGGCTCAATGGTTAAGAGCACTGGCTGCACTTTCAGAGGACCCAGGTTTAATTCCCAGCACCCACATGGTGGCTCACAACTGCCTGTAACTCCAGTTCCAGGGGATTGGATGCTCTCTTCTGCCCTCCACAGGCACTGCACGCATATGGTGCAAAGATACCCACACGTTTATAGTAAAATAAACAAAATTTAAAAAACAAAAAATCCTAAGTAACAGGAGAAAACCCTGAAAATGTACCAATTAGTGGAAATTAAACAAAACAAATCACTAAAGAAGAAATCATGAGGAAATTACAGATTCTCTTGAAACAAATGAAAACAAAGCATGTTAAAATAGCCTAACTTCAAAACTCAAAAAAAGTAAGAACAGAAACTAAGCCCAACACTAACAGAAACAAGTTAATAGAAACAAAGAATAGAAAGGGAGAAAAGTAATAAAACCAAGACTGAGTTCTTAAAAACATCAATGAACTGAGAAGCTTTCAGTTATGTGAGGGAGAACAGAAGACACAAACCCTGGAGTCAGAGAGATGGAAGTGGAGTTCTTACTGCCAGCTTTCTAGACCACAATAGTTCTCTGCACTGCATGGCAGCAAACACACACCCTGTTGATGGCGACAGAAACATACAGATGTCCAGGATGAACTCTAGAAGTAGATGTTAAGAAAGACCTTGACCTGTATGAGATGGAGCCTTGATGCAGAATCTTCCAGAAAAAGCCCAGTGACAGAACTCAAGTAACTCACCGGTGCACTCACCACACCTAAGAACATAGAGAAGCAGCATATATCTCCACACACTCTGTGAGGTGAGGAGAACCTAATCTGGCACAGGTGCAGACCAAACCCACAAGAAAAGCACACACCAGCGTCCCTTGTGAGAGCAGACACAGAGCCAAACAAAGTGCTTACAAGCTAGTGTTCTGGGAAGTGAGGACAAACACAGGATGGGACACCTTGCCTGGGCCCTGTTATGTGCTCACTCTAATGTCTCAGAAGCCATGTGCCGTGGACACTGCACTCACCTTGAGGTCATCTTTGAAGGGGTCAGTGTTAGCAGTGCTCATTCGCAGGGCCAGCTCCAACAGAGCCTCTAGGCGTGTGGGTGTGATGTCCTCTACCGGCTTCCTGAGCTCCTCCTCAGTAAGGTCCATGAAATGCACAAAGAAGTCCCCCTGGTCCATCAGGAAGTAGCGTTTGATGGACCTGTGCCGGGGGACAGGGGTGGGGATGAGGTGTTTGAACCCAACCTTCAACATATAAGGTAGAGGCTTGGCAGTTCTCCATGGGACATGGAGCTACTGCTCAGACATGGCAGGGGAGAGGCAGACAGCAAGGAGCTGAGAGACTCATTGGCTTGGACAGTATAAAGAACTAAGACCCTGGCACCTCACCCTAGGGCGGCAGAGAGCCTGTGCAGAGACAAAGACAAAAAAAAAAAAAAAAAAAAAAGTTGCTAAGAGGGACACTCTACTCTCAGTCCCATGGATGTGAAGTAAGCCTAACCTCAGGTGGGCCACCAGCTCCTTCTCCTCCATGAGGAAGTCCAGCAGCACCTTGCTGGCATAGTTGAATGCCTTCTCAATCTGTTCCACGTATGCTCGCTCTTTGAGTGTGTAGATGATCTCCTTGGCTACGGGACACGTGACGTCATGACCACATTCTCTGACCACATTTAGATATTTTCCTGAAAAAATAAATAAATGAAAAGAGGAAGGTGGATTCAGTATCTCTGTACATGTTGTATCTCAAGTTGGAGCTTTATGACACAAATCTAACATGAGGTAGTGGGCTAAACATGAAGTACAATTTGCTTCCTTCCCCTGAAAAGATTGTGCAATAGTGACCTGCAATGGCTCCTCAGGACTGTACTTCATGGGAAGGATTTTGAAAAAGCCTTGAGAGCTAGGTTGCTGAATCATCTCCTAGCCCTTTCTGATGCTGCTAAGCTCTCAAAGCAGAGCATACATGCCAAGGCCCCAAACACTTACCTAGTATCTACATCAGGCTTAACCTGTGCAATGAAACTAAAGGACACAGTTGGCCTGGGAGGTGTGGGTTCCTCATGTCTTTTCTTGCTATAGAATGGAGTTTTAGAGGTTAAGACCCAAGAGAGAAAGCTATGTCTAAGGCAGATAGCTTCCAGATTGGGGTGGGGGGGCCAGAATGAAGCCATGGAGAGTTAAGAACTACCAGTAGCTAACAACAGTTCAGACTAATAGGTCATTCCCAGTTACATCATCTCCAGAGGCAGAGAGGCTGGAAGGCTGTGAAGAGGCCACTGACCTCCTTGGTGAGAGAGCCAAGTAGTTACCTGTGCTGAGGATCTTGCCTGCTACCTTCTGCAGGAAGGATGGGATCTGCTGTGGCAGCACAGTATAGCGCTGGTCCCAGTACTTGTCATTGTAGTCCTCCTGGATCTTCTCCTTCTGCAGTTCGTGTTCCTCCACCATGAACTCACTGCAAGTCACACAGTCTCTCAGAACACTAGAGGGCAAGCCTGGCCAACCTCGAGGTGGTCACATACTTCTAGAAACATCTGCACAACTACTGAGTAATTGTAGCCTCACTTGGGAGCAGATGTCTACTTTGAGGCAGAGCTAGGTGGCTTCTTCCCTACTTTTCCATTATGGTCAAAGGATGGACACAGAATGACTTGTCCTGGGTCTATCACCAACAGAATCAGACCCTTCCCATAGAGTTTTAAGACCCATTTCCCTGTAGTCAGATGGAAACTGCAATGCTTACTAGGCTCACCACACCAGATTCTATAATTTGGCCCCTCAGTAAAGAAACACTAGGCCCACTCTGTGATAGAGCACATGCAAGGCCTGGGTTTATCCCCAATACAGGAGAACAGAGCTCTCTATGAACTAGTCATTTACTTTACATGGTCAAAGGTACCATGCTGAGGTGGCACGCACAACTACATGGAGGTAAGGACATGGGCTCCAGATTTAGACCACAATGTTCCTCACTCAACAGGATGAAGCCACTGAAAGGCAGTTGAGTGAGTGACACACTCCCTCAGCTCCTAGGTGACTGCTGTGTTGAGGACTGGCATCTGGCATGTCCCTTCTCAGAGGCTATCGCACAGTGGAGAGTCCAGGTGAAAGGTATCCGGCACCTATAGGCCTACCTGTATGGGTCATGAATAATACCCCTGTAGATCCACTTCTCCAGGATCTCAAAGTAGGGTGCACTGGCCGCCTTGGTCAGATAGAGGCACAGCTCTTGCGCCTGGCTGTCCCCTGTGTAGTTGAAGCTCCTATCATGGAGAAGGCTCAGCGTCAATCCGCCCACACACTCACCTTTATCCACTGAGGTGGCTGTGGGTAGAAAGGAGTGGCTCACTACCAGGTGTCTATGCACCCCTAGCAGGCAGGCAGGACCCCTCCCAAGACACCATGCTCAGATGCTAAAGCTTCAGATGCTAATGAGGCCTATCAAGAAAAGCTTCCAGGCCTGATGTGATGGCACACATCATAATGAGACCCCGACTCAAAAAACAAGAATAAAGAAAAATACTCTGGCACCTTCCTTCTATAGTTCATTAAAAGAAGACATGACAAGTGCTTTGTCCACCACCCTGCTACCAGAGTGGCCTGCCATGCACGGCCTTAGGGAGCCATCCACCTACAGCCCCTCCACCAGCAGTCCGCACCAAGAGAGGCAAGGATGTCGATGGTCCGCATGGCTGGCTGGATGTAGAACCAGAGCTTCTGCAGCGACAGGAGGCCCTGCCTGTGCAGCTGTTCCAGTTGTGTGACCAGGATCAAGTATTCCTTTACCAGGGTCCTCATAGCAGCAGCCAAGGCATGGTTCACCTGCCCATATTCGAATGAAGATTTCTCCTCAATGAACCTATAGCAAAGATACATGAGACACCTGGGGAAGGGCTAAATTTCCAAAAAAAAAAAGTTGAGCCCATTCCAAATCCCATTCTTATCCAAGAAGCAAATTACTCACTCCAGTACTTATAGCCAATGGGAATCTGTGGCAGTAAGAGTTAAACTGAGTCGGGATAGGAATTGGTGACTCACAGGCTCTTCAAAATTTATTAAGGACCCACCTGGTTACTGTAGAGTAGCTGGCAGCCACAGGAAGGATTCTGTTTACCAGCTCCCGGATGGAGAGGTCCAGGTTGGGGTCCACAAGGAAGGTACGGTTCTGCCTCCCAGCCAAGGGCTGAGCAGTGATGTACCTGCCATCCACACCCACAAGCACATAGAGCAGATCTTCCACCACTGCTGATTCCTGGGAGGCCAAGGGCAGTGTACCTGCAAGATAGAGGCAACACTAGACTTTAACTCCATAACCTTACTTACCATCTTCTCTGTAACCTCTTATACACAGATGGATGGAAAGCGGAAGTGGATTCCCTGATATGGTTTGAATATGAACATACTCCACAGGTTGTGTTGAATGTTTGATCCCTAGTTGGTAGCTCTACTGGTAGGTGCAGAAACCTCAGGACACAGGAATTATAGAAGTAGGACACTGGAGGTATACCTTTGAAGGTTATACAGGATCCCCAGCTCTTTCCTAATCTACTTCCTGTCCAGAAAATGAACAGCTTTTCTACCACACACTCCTGATGTGGTGCCTCATCTGAGGGCCCACAATCAACAGACCAAAGGACATTAGCTAAAATCTCTGAAATTGTGGGCCTCCTCTCCCCGAGCCCTGCCAAAACCCTTCCAACTTTAAGTTGTCCTCTGTGTTATTTTGGTCACAGCAAAAGTAACAATACAGAAAGTTGGTAACCTTTCAAGTTCTGTTAAACCTGACCAAGTGGTTCATAGGCTTTGGATTAGTTTGTGGGAAGAAAGTGGAAATGTTTAGAAATGCAGGCTGGAGAAGCCTAGAATTTAAGCAATGGGTGGCTGGCCCCCCGTCCTCTCCTTCTTCTTGCTCTCTTGCTCCTCCTCTTCCTTGTTTCTTCTATTTAGCCTCTCTGCCTGCCAGCTTCGCCTATCCTTGTTCCTGCCTTGCTATTGGCCATTCAGCCTCTTTATTAGGACCATCAGGAGTTTTAGAGAGGCAAAGAATCACAGCTTCACAGAGTTAAAAAAAAAAAATGCAGCATAAACAAAAGCAACACATCTTAAAATAATATTCCCCAATAAATGGGCAAGTCTTGTGAGTGGCAATGACCAGAATACATTAGGAATAGAGAGTGAAAGGCAGGCTTCTCAGCTGTCAGACAGGAATACAGACTTGAGGCCACTTGTGCTACATTTTAGCCAAGAATTTGTCTTCATACTATTTGTGCCCTGAAAATTTCTGAGTCTGAGTCTAAAAGTAATAGACGAATTAATTAATCCTGGTACGTAACTTTGAGGCAGTCATTCCTTTAGGCTATGACATGTTTATTCCAGCACCCCCCCGCAACTTTTTTTTTAAAAAAAAGACTTATTTATTTGTTTATTATATAGTGTTCTGCCTGAATGCCCGAAGAGGGCACCAGATCTCATTATAGGTTGTTGTGAGCCATCACATGGTCCTGGAACTCAGGACCTGTGGAAGAGCAGTCAGTGTTCTTAACCTTTGAGCCACCTCTCCTTTTAGCCCCCAGACTTCTTTTAGATTGGTTTTACAGTGAGAATTGGGAGCCTAAAGTAAAATGCAAAGCATAAAGACTACTCAGGAAAGCCCATGTAAGACTGGAGCTAAGGTAGGCATGGTTTCTAAAGAGATCATCACTATTAAAAAAGAAGCCAATTAAATAATGTCTTCAAGACACAGCAGGACCGATGCACACATGAACTCATGGAGACTATGGTGGCACGCACAAGACCTGTAGTTTTAAATAAGACTGGGTCCCAGCACTGAAAGGGAAATGAGCACAAAGTCCCACTCCTAACCAAGGAAAGACAAAGAATGATAGGCAAGTATTGCCAGATCTTCAGGCTAAGCTCTGAAGGAGCTGGGGAACACAATGTACAAACACCCTGAGATAGCAAACTTGGCTGGTATGCGGGGCCTGAGTGAAAAATGGAGCTCAAGGGCCAGAAGGGGCCAGCCTGGACAAACTGTCAGGGTTTCTGGGGGGGGACTAGGGTTGTCACTGGACAGGCTGACCCAAGACTCAGGCCTTGCACTGAAAGTAGGCTCTAGCTATGTTTACAGGAAGTACAGGAACTACAGAAAGGGGAGGAAGATGAGTTGTCAGATTCATGCCCCTGCATAATGCGATAGCTACTTGGATTAAAGTAATAAAACAGAAAACTAGTTGCTTAGTCAAACTTACTGAATTTCAATGTTCAACAGTTCTAGGTGTGAGTAAGCCACTGGGGGGTGGCAGGTACAGCAGCAGAGCGACAATAGTGACAGTTTACCTAGCCACTTGGGAAGGGGTGATAAAGGCGGTGGGTCCAGGACTAAACGTCAAGGAGCAGAGGCAACGTGAGAAGACAGGGGAGCTTACTGGAAAGAGCAGTTGGAAGGGCACAGAGCTGGGACAATTGGAGAAATGTTGATTCATGATGCTAAGTATTGCATTGCTGAAGAGAGTGGAATCCCATAGGAACGAGTCCTGAGGACACACAGTATGCAGAACACCAATTACACCCTCAGGCTGCAGAAAGAGAAGGTCTAAGGTTGAGGCTCCACCAAAGACAATGACTATGCTGACCACACGGTCTGTGTATAGACAGGAGAGCAGTTACCTCTACCAGGTGATGGGACAGGTGACAATAGGTAAATACCAACACTGCAAACAAGAAGTCCATGACATAAAGCCAGCTGTCTCTACCTTCCCATTAACTTGTAGAAGAATATGTCTGCTTAGGGACAGGAAAAACACTGAATTTGTCTAACAGTCCTGTAAGGTATTTCTAAAGATGACAGTAGACCTCTGCACCAACACACCGACACTACCCAGAACTCATGAGCTGTGGCAAGGCACACCACTCCATGTTCCTCCTGAATTGGGGCTGCCATCAAAGGGGTAGGATACCATATGTATGCTATACGAGTGTACAAAATTTCTTATAATCTGAAAAAACACCGTGGATTACATGCAGCCCATAGCATGCATCACACACATCTCAGATTCCAAGAACCTGCCCTGAAACAGCGTGCTGTCAAGTAGACACAACTTCTAAGGCCTTTGTAAACACAGTACTAATATTTGATGGACTCTGTAGTAATCACAAATCTCTTCAGAAAACTATGTCCTCCTGGTCTGCTCATCTGTGCACAGCCTGGGAGACCAGCTTCGGACTGTCCCAAAGGTCTGGCAGGAGGAACGCACAATGACCACTTCAAGTCCTCTGGGCTTCAGCATGACACCCATAGTTCCCCAGCCTGCTGAAGCACATGCAAGCAGCGAGAAGTTCTCATGTGTCAGGAAGAAATCCATCACATACCTATAGGCAAAGCCGTGTCTGAGCTTAAGCTCGAACCAATCAGGAAATCTCCAGCCAGTGTTGGCCTTTCATATACCCATGCTGGGAAGACCGGAAGGGGCTGGCCTGAATTTTTTTTGTTCTGTTTGTCTCGAAGCATCTTTCTTGTAAGTTCCAGAGACTAGTAAGGACATTTTAAAAAAACAAAAACAAAAATATACCATAGTGCAAACAAAACTAAGATATCTACAGAAATTAACACATCTTTTGCATAGAAAAAGTCCATCGTTTCAGCACATAGGACATTTGATCTTACTTAAAAAGGCGACATATTTCTTATCTGCCCATCACAACATCTGGGCCTAGGAACAAGAGAGCCAGGCCCTGTGAAGGTCCCTCTGTCCAGCAAGGAGCCCACAGGCACCAGGGCACCATCTAGGAGAACCATGGGGGCTATGGAGGAATGTCTGCATTTTACCTCAGAGCTGTGTCAGATCAGGACACAAAGCAAGAAGAGCCAAAATCAATTTTCTTAGCAGTGACTAGATCTAATGCCACTTGCTGAAATAAGACAGGAATTAGCAACTGACATACATCCTTGCCATATGGAGAAAATCCATCACAATGGCTAGATTCTAGGCCATGCACAGAGCACTGGCCTTCCGGGGAGACTAACAACCAGAGGCTAATAATGCTTGGCAACTTTTGGAAGCACCGACTTAGCTCTGTTGTAGGTCACACAACGTGAGAGGTATGAGTGCTATGGTTCAGGGATATACCTGAAAGGTTTTGCGGTGTCCTCTGTGCTCAGCAAACAGTGGAGAGGCTGGGGCACTATACAGAGCTGGGGCTGTGAAGAGGGGTCTGAGGGTCTCAAATGCAGGCATGTGGTGGCTATGACTCTCAAAACTCACAAAAAGGCCAATGTGAGGCAGGATAAATCCAAGCAGCAGCAATTACAATGGGAGAACATAACTTAGAGGAAATAACTGGTGATTTAGAAAGTGCTATTGTGTTAGAAACTGTCATAAATTCCGGTAGGAATGATGACTGGTGCTGGCTTGGATGCACAGCTGGTGGACGTGGTCAGACCCTCACTACACTGTTTATTCTTTTTTTTTTTTTTTTTTTGGTTTTTCGAGACAGGGTTTCTCTGTGGCTTTGGAGCCTGTCCTGGAACTAGCTCTGTAGACCAGGCTGGTCTCGAACGCACAGAGATCCGCCTGCCTCTGCCTCCCGAGTGCTGGGATTAAAGGCGTGCGCCACCATCGCCCGGCTTACACTGTTTATTCTTATGGGTCAGAATTATGACTATAGAGCACAATCAGCCTTAGCCTCACTTATGGCAGATTATTTTTCTTTACTAGGAATAGAAATATCTGTACAGCTAGCACCCTGTGGACGACGGTAGATCTGGTACCTGCTGCAGTGTGGAGCCTGTAGCCACACCCCCAAACTGGTTCCTCAGCTCTTCTAGTTCCTGTGTGGACATCTTAGAGGCTGCAACAGGAATGCTGAAGCTGGTGCTGCTGCTGGTGGCAGCATTAGCTGCGAGCTCAGCTCTTTCCTTTGCATTTTGTTGTAAATACTGCAGTGTCTGCAAACACATAAAACCATCCAGTTACACTGGGCCACAAAAGCTCACTGTGTTCTACCACCTGTCACGTCACCAAAGCAACAAGGGACAGAAAGCCTTCAGTCTTCTTTGACAGTCAATCCATAATTTTACCTCCAATGGACAAATGTTCTACTACATTCTACTCACAGCACCCAGGCTGCAGTACCACTTTCCCTGTCTGTCCTAGTGCCTGGATGGAGAGCCGGGCTCACCACACTACTCTCTGGCTCCAGACTGACACATGACACATGCAGCACAGCATCAGAGAAAAGCAAATATGCACACCTCATGCTACTACATCCATGTTTTCTAGTCTTGGCCCATCCTGCGTTATTATGATTCACTGCTATAGTTTGGATATAAAATGCCTTCCCCAAAGGTTCACATGTTAAAGGCTCGGTCCCCAGCTGGTGATGTTATTGAAAGAGAGTTGGTTCATGAAGACTCTAACCTTATCAGTGGATTAACTCACTGACAACACAAACTGAACTCTTCATGCCTGTTAGTCCATCTCTTTCTGCTTTCCAGTCCAGCAGCTCTGTCACCTCTCTAGCAGGCTACTCTCTGATATTCTGCCTCAACTTGGGCCCCAAAATAATGGGGACTGAAGCCATGAGCTAATACATCCACTTCCCTTTAATTTTACAGGTATTCTTTCAGTATGGAGAGGCTAACATTTCACCAAACACATGCCTTCAAAGTGTTGCCTTCATGAGGTACAGCTGCCAGTCAGTAAAAGCAGGGACATGGTGTGCAGGAGAGGCTTAACCTGTACCCCAGGCTCCTTGAGGACTCTGTGGAGACACTGGGGGGTGTTTTCAATGTCCCCAAAGCAGATGTGGTGATGCAGATGAGGCAGGAAGCTCACCTCTTTGTCTTCTGTGAGCTTTGATAACAGGTACACCAGCGGGTCAAGGTTCCTTGTATTTTTAGACTTCAGTTCATCATATTTCTTTAAAAAGTCCTCAGGAGTACGAGAAAATTCTGCAATTTTAACCTCAAATCATAAGCAGAAGTAAATTAATGACAGTAACAAATCAAATATTTAAAAAATATCTTAAAAAAGAAACACAAATAAACCACAGCTGAATTAGGTGAGGTAAACAATTACATCTCTGAAATAACAGGAAATTACTGTCAACGGTCCACCAAATGCAGCCACCCTTCTTTTATGATTTCTCCTGTCTCCTGCCCCACGGCCTAGGAGCACTCACAACTCTCCTTCAAGCTCATGCATTCTCTGACACTTGCTGCCTCTTGAACTTACTGCCTGTACCAATTTAGGGACGTTTCACTCAGCAATGTTTAACGATCGGGCAACAAACCAAATGAGTGTGTGTTTCCTGAGCCATGCTCTGCTCAATCCATCTGCCTGTACTGATGCCTTCATTATACTGGTTAAATAAGTGAAGCCTCACAAAGTCTATTTTATTTTATTTTAACTTTCAAAAGATTTACTTTATTATGTGTCTGAATGTTTTGCTTACATGTACATTTCTGCACCATGTGCATGCAGTGTCCACAGAGTCAGAAAGGGCATTGAAGCCTCTGGAACTGGAATTACAGATGGTTATGAGCCACCATGTGGGGAAATGGAAACTGAATCAGGTCCTCTGCAAGAGCTGCAACTGTTCTTAACCACTGAGCCGGCTCTCTAGTGTCTATGTTTTTAGTTTTAAAAACATAGAAGTAGATTTCAAATTCAAAGGTATCTTTTATTAAAGATGCATTATTGAATTATGAATTCTTTAAAAAAGAAATAATTGAGCCAGGTGTGGTGTGGCACACACCTTTAATTCCAGACAGATCTCTCTGAGTTCAAGGCCAGCCTATTGTACTACCTACAAAGTGAGTTTCAGACCAGCAAAGGCTACACAAAGAAAGAGAGAGATAAAAAGATAAACAAACAAATAAAAAAACTGAAAGAAATTTCAACGTGATTAATACCAGTAGCTTTCCTTTTCCCACCCAGTAATTTTTACATATATTAAGTCTCCTCAGAACAGAGGAGGGCTGTGTAAGTTACAGTTCAGTCTCTCTGGACATCCGCTGATTCATTTATATAACGGGATAAAATAACAGGAGCTATTGCCAGGAACCTGAAGACCAGCAGAGCACAATGAATGCCAGGTTCAAAGGAAGCATCCACCAGGTGTTGTTGGCCCAGTACTAGCCATGCTGTGGCTACCAAGGACAGCCCATCCCCATGGCCCTAGGCTGAGTGTCCACACCCGTGGCTGCACCTTCAGGCCCCCACCGCTATGGTACTGTATCAGGAACAGGTACTCACCTTAGCACTGTGGGCAGAGACTGTGGTTGTAACATATGGTGTCCGGTTCTTCTGCAGCAGGTCAATGTAGACCTCAGCCCCGCCCCCACCATGGATGCGCAGCAGACTGAGCAGCTCATTGACATCACGGTGAATCCGAAATTCACTCATAGTTTATCCGAGACACCAACATAGCAATAGTCTCCTGAAGGCAGAAGGAGGCTGTTCATAAAACTGAAACCTAAACAAGATTGGCTACTTTGGCTTCCAAAATTAAAACCTAAAATGTCTTTTGACTGATTCAAGCTTTTGACATTAAAATCATTGCCAAGATTATGTCAATCATGAGCTTCTCCCTGTCCCTAGCAGTCTGATCTATCAAAATGCTACTGAGATCTGCCAGCCATTATCACTGCATTCACTTGTGTCATGCCCCTATTGACAGAGCCTCCAGTTGTTTTCCAGCTCACACCACCATTAAAGGAGCCAGCTGTCCGGGGTGAATCACAGAAACGGGCCCACAAGCCTGTTCTCATTTCCTGGTCCAGCCATCCTCATGTGACCATGGGCCTGCCTGCAGGAGGCAGATCTGTTATTTTGTCTCAGTTTTTCAGGCCCTGGCTGGGCAGACACAAAGCCTGCCCTTTGAGGCGCTTGCACAGGCCTATGTTACTGTCTCTGTCCTGATGTATTAAAACTTCCCACTCATGAGGGCATACCCAGTTCTTAAACCCTAAACCGTAAGGTTTAAGTCTGGCATCCTTTTTTACACTCTAAAGCCTTCAATGTTTCCTTTTCTGGCCCAGGCCTGGCAACATACAAAGATATTTTAGGTAGGTAAGATTTCCACATATTCTAGCTTTCCTGATGTTCTAGGACCAGCAGTATCAGGGTAGAGACATTGGCCAAAGTGGTGGAGATCAAAACGACTTCGGAGGCTATAACCCCAGAACTTGAGAGGGGAGGCAGAAAGATCACAGTCAAAGCTAGTCTGGAATGCACAGCAAAAACTTGTCTCAAAATCAAACTGTATCCAATGTCCCAGCGCAACAGCAGAAGACAGCACGTGAATTTCCACTGGTTAGGAAAGAGGGGGTGACTTCATCCCATCTATCCCATCATTCCAGTGGAAAGTAGCTGACCACGTGGAGACTGTATATAATGTCCTAGTGGTAACTGATGTACCAACAGCTGACAACATGGGGTCTTCCACTCTTCTACCGACTGCTGAGCTAGTCGGTATCAGAAGCACTAATAAAGAGCACTGAGGAAAACAGACACTAGCTACAGATTCAAAATTAAGCCTAATAAACTTGATGATTATAGGAACATGGTAATAAACTTTTATAGGATTCTTAATTTGAGATCCACAAACATTAGTGAAGTTATGCTTGGAGATGAGACTTTCCTATTCAGACCTGTGAATTTTCTGAGCATTCTTGAAAATTCTCAAAGGTGTTGTAACTCAGAAGTTAAGAACTGCTATGCTAACATCTCCAACTGAGACAAGCCTTGAGTTAAGCAGTGCCAAGGGCACTCAGCACACACTCCCACAGTATGCTAATGTGCAAACAGTGCCATCTTGGATCTCTACCTTGAGAGTTTGACACTGTAAACCCGTGTAATAGAAAGCAGTTTCTTAGTTTGTCAACCTCCACCGATGGTCAAAACAGGTGTCTCCAAGAACTAAAAACAAGATGTGACAAAATGCTAGCTAGCCTATTGCATGCTTCTCACGAAAAGAGGGAGTAACAGAGCTACCCAGAGTTGCTATGGAGATTAAATAAAACCAATGCTGTCTCAACATGTTTGCTGTTATCTGCAAACTGGTTATGCTTACTAAGTAACGTGGACATTGTTTGGTTTTAGAGAGATACTAAGACACTGGCAGTACTTTAAATGACAGGTCCCTTAGGGCTGGATACACAGCTCAGCAGTTAAGAGCATCTGGCTGCTCCTGCAGTGGACCTGGGTTCAGTTCCCAACTGCCACACGGTAGTTCAAAACCATCTGTAATTCTGTTCCAGGAGACCTGACACTGGCACTGCATGCACATGGTGCACAGATAAAAATGCAGACAAACACCCATACATACGAAACTAAAAATAAAACGCTCAAGGAATATTTTTTTTAAATATTGGTAGGTCTCAAAAGAGTTGCTTTAAGCTACCTGGCATGCAGAATGCAAAATCCCAAACTTCCCCCACATATGCTCTCTCCAAATTCAGCAGTACCATGTGGTTTCCCAGGCCTGAAGGCTGCCCTGCAACATGCTAGACAGCAACGAAGGTGTGAGCCGCCAACACACAGCCCTGACCGTCAGACCCAGAGGGCAGAGCTGCTCACATGGAAAGACCATCTACACAGATACTTGTTTAATATCCTATCCAAGTAAACGCGTAAATCCTCAGATATCCCCACTTCTTATATATTAATCCAAGGAGCCTGCCATGCTTCCTGATTTATACATAATTCCAGAAAAAATAAAGGCTTCTCTCATCTCTAAATGGTAGTTTCCTTTAAGGCTTTAGATATGCCCTAAGAGTCATATCTAAAGTCTTGACAGTTAGTGGGCAAGGGACACAGACAGGAACATCAACAAAATTGACATCCTTACATACAGGAAGACAAGGTCACAGTTGAAAGATACAACTGTAGAGAAGTCTGATTAACCCTTAACAGCCTGCTGGACCTTCTCACCCTCCTTGGTTCCTACCGCTCTCAGTCACCACACATGCACTGGACTGAAACACAACTTACTTAGCAAAGTCTGGCGCAACCAATTATGAGCAAGGCAGGTGCATTCTTTCAGTGAACAATGACAAAAATGGGCTTGGGGTGGGGGTAGAAGAGGTGTGAAAAGGGGAATCTCGAGCAGCGATTCTCAGCGATTCTCAACCTGTGGGTCGAGACCCCACAACCCTTTCACAGGGGCCGCAGATCAGACCTCCTGCGTATCAGATATTTATAACAGTAGCAAAAGTTACGAAGAGCAACGAAATAATGTTATGGTTGGGGGGGGTCACCATAACATGAGGAACTGTATGTATTAAAGGGTCGCAGGCATTAGGAAGGTTGAGGACCACTGGATAATAGTACAAACCAGCCTGTCTGTGCTGGTCGGGTTTTTTGCCAACTTGACACAAACCAAGACATATCTAGGGCCGGGCGATGGTGGCGCACGCCTTTAATCCCAGCACTCGGGAGGCAGAGGCAGGCGGATCTCTGTGAGTTCGAGACCAGCCTGGTCTACAAGAGCTAGTTCCAGGACAGGCTCCAAAGCCACAGAGAAACCCTGTCTCAAAAAACCAAAAAAAGACATATCTAGGAAGACAAAATCTCAACTGAGGAACTGTCTCCACCAGACTGGCCTGCAAGCAAGTCTGTGGGGCATTTCTTTGACTGACAACTAATGACTAATGGGAGAGGGCCCAGGTCACTGTGGGTGGTGCCACCCTTTGAGCAGGTGCTCCTGAAGTGCGTGAGAAAGCGGGCTGGCTGGGTGTGGTGGCAGACTTTTTAATATCCCAGCGATCAGAAGGCAGAGGTGGGCGAATCTCTGTAGTTCAAGGCCAATTTGATCTACAAAGTGAGTTCCAAGACAGCCAGGGTTGTTACACAGAGAAACCCTGTCTCAAAAAAGCAAACCAAAAGGCAAGAGAGAGAGGGAAGGAGGGAGGGAGGTAGGAAAGGAGACAAAGAAGGCAGGCAGGCAGGCTGAGAAAGCTCGGAGCGTTTAAGCTTCTCTATCTTCTTCCATGATAATACCTTCTAACCTGTAAGCCCTGCTCGGCCGTATTTTAGGAAAGGAGGAAAGTTAAAGCCCCGAACGTGTCAGCTGTACATCTCAATCGCCTTTTTATTTAGGTTAGGGTTTCTTCCCAAGTCTATCTCTACTGACTCCTTCACTCCAGAAGACAGGCAAGTCAGTTCCGCAGTCACCACGGGGCTCTCAGGAGAGAGGAGTCACAGTCACATTAACCGTGAACTTCCCACGGCCACTGCCTCCTCCGACCGGACGCCTGGAGGGGACAGAAACAGCCAGAGACTGTCGCACCGTGGAGCTGTGGGGCAGGCCCGGGCAAGCAATCGGAACTGCCGGCGGCGGACGCCAAAGAGAATCAGACTCTTACCACTGCAGGCTAGTCCGGTTCCCGTACCCGGTCCCGTCGTCCGGCTCCAGCCCCGCCCCGACCGGTTCCCGCCACAACCCAGACCCAGCCCTCACTCACCTCCCCGCGCCGCGTTCCGCCCCGCAGGGTCGCCACAGGAAATTAATAAACGTCACGTCCGTTCCCACCCCGCCGACGGTGGCCGAAGGGCTGCGGCAACTGTGGAGATGTTGCTTCCCCCTTCGCTATATTCCCGCCTAGCCGGGGCGCCCGGGGCGGCCGAACCGCTGCCGGTGGAGCGGAACCCTGCAGCTGGGGCAGCGCCCTTCCGGTTCACACCGCGCCCCGTGCACTTCCCGCGGGATCACGAATTCTTTGAGGTGCGTGAAAACCTGGGCGGAAGGTTTCCTGAGCCCCCGACACACAGGGCGGGGCCGAGGAGCGGGACTGTGGCTGTGGGCGGGGCTAGACTGGGCGGAGCTTGCCTGTGTGGGTGGGATCTGTGGGCAGGACTTAGGGGCTGGAAACAACTCTATAGGTTGGGGCGTGGTTCAAAGCTGTAGGGCGGGGCTTCGGGTCCCAGGTCCACCCATGGTTCTTGGCGCCTGTCTTCTGTAGGATGGGGACGTGCAGCGGCACCTCTACTTGCAGGACATGCTCACGCAAGTGTCCGAGACGCCGGAGAAGTCCATGTGAGCAGCTTGGCTTCGAGGCCTTTCTCTGCTTGCTAGTGCTACCCTTGTTCCTCCTCTCCCGTCCGCATACAGGCTAGGATTCGGACCCCTCCCAGCTGACACCCTGAGTACTATTGGCTTAGCGCCACCCTGCCCACACGCATGGCTTGGCTGGGTCCTCCCTCCCCTAGTCTATTAGTAAGGCTTGGGGTGGCGCAGGAAGCTCAAATCCCCCCTGGAATTCCTGCCTGGGGTGGGGGCATCCTTCCAAGTGACACGCCTCCTTTCCCAGGGTGCCCGAGTTCACCTGTCAGGTGGCTGGCTGCTGCCAAGTGTTTGCAGCGCTAGAGGACTACCAGCATCACTATCACATGCTACATGGAAACACCTGCTCCCTCTGCAGCCGGGCCTTCCCCTCTGGGCATTTGTTGGATGTCCACATCCTGGAATGGCATGACTCTCTGTTCCAGATCCTGGCCCAGAGGCAAGACATGGTGGGTGCTGGCTACACTCAGCGCGGCTACAATGGTTCCTGGGATCGGGGCTTAGGGCAGGGTGAGAGTGGAGGTGACACCTCGTCTTTTGTAGTACCAGTGCTTGGTGGAAGGCTGCCCAGAGAAGTTCAAGACCAGCCAAGACCGGAAGGATCACATGGTGAGGCTCCACTTGTACCCTGCGGATTTCCGATTTGATAAGCCCAAGACAAACAGAGGGTACGTGAGGGAACCAGTTGTGACTGTCCCCAGTCTTGAGCCAGGGAACAGACACTCTAGTTAAATTTGACTTAGTTTTCATACATAGGTAGCTGGAACTCTGAGCACAGTGAGTTAGTATGCTTGGGTTATATGTCAGTGGAGACAGGAGGGCAATTCCTGGCTGGGAGCAGAGGGAGTGGTACTAGCGGGTGCTTGTGCTGGTCCGTGCCCTGCGTGCCCCTATGAATCTACCAACAAGGGGCATTTGGGGACTGTCCCGGTGCATGCACTCTTCACACTTCTCCCATGGAACTCCTAGTTTTGTTTTGTTTTCATTTTTTTTTCTCTCTGCTGACTTTTAAAAACTTATCCACAAAGCTGTCTGTTACCATGACTGTTTACACTGCTCTGGGGAAAATAAACTCCCGGAATAACTCTTAGTGTAATGCTTCTTTGCTTCCTTTAAAAAATGATTCTTTTTGCCGGGCGGTGGTGGCGCACGCCTTTAATCCCAGCACTCGGGAGGCAGAGGCAGGCGGATCTCTGTGAGTTCAAGACCAGCCTGGTCTACAAGAGCTAGTTCCAGGACAGGCTCCAAAACCACAGAGAAACCCTGTCTCAAAAAACCAAAAAAAAAAAAAAAAAAAAAAGATTCTTTTTGAGCCAGGCAGTGGTAGTGCGGTAGTGCACGCCTTTAATCCCAGCACTCGGAAGGCAGGGGCTGGCGGATCTCTGTGAGTTCAAGGCCAGCTTGGTCTAGCTAGTTCCGTGACTGGCTCCAAAGCTACAGAGAAACCCTGTAGAGGGGGGGTCCTTTCAGTGAACTCTCATCATCATTAAATATTACATCGCTTGGGCATGGGGAGACAGCTCATTCAGTGAAGTGCATAAGCTTGAGGGTCTTTCCCTGTCACCTAAAAAAAGCCAAGCATGGTGGTGTACACATATAATGCTAGCACCAGGGAAGTGGAGACAGAAGTCACTGGGGTTAGGCCAGCTAGCCTAGGCTAATCCGTGAGCTCCAGGTCCCAGTGAGAAATCCTGTCTCAAAAAAATAAGGTAAATGGTTGCTGTGGAATGACACCTGAGGCTGCCTCTGTCCTACACACTCACGCGCATGCACCACACACATGGGTGTACACACACATAAGCACACATAATAAATAAATAAAAACTTCGTGAGTTGAAGTCTATTTTGTTCAAATAGCGCACCTTTCTGTGTAAAATAACTTGAGAGCCTTGTGGAATGCCCCATGCGAATCTGAGCCCTCATCATTCCTCTACGTCTATGGTGCTGGATTAGCTTGTGGATAGCAGGGGCAAGAATCCATGTTACCGAGTTCGTTTAGTAACTCTCTTCCTCATGGAAAGACATCTGGGGACTGGGAATACAGCTCAGTAGTAGAGTTCTGTCCACAATACCCATATCAGATGGTTCGCAACTGCTTGTAATTTCAGCTCCAAGGGATCCAGTGCCCTTTTCTGGCCTCTAGATATCCACACATGTGTCGCACTGAAGAGAACACATACATATTCATAAATACAAAAATAAAAAATCTTGAAGTTACTAGTAGGGACTGAGCATGGTGGTTCATGTCTCTAATCCCAGAATTTGGAAAGCAGAGGCAGGCAGATCTCTGCATTTGAGGGCAGCCTGGTCTGCATAACAAGTTCCTGGTCAGCTGTCTTTTTTCTTTTCTTTTGGGCTTGGGTGGGGCAAGTGTCTCACTATGTATATGCTGTAGCTCTGGCTCACCAGGAACTCACTTTGTAGACCTGAGTAGCCTCTAGAGCTCACAGAGATTACCTGTCTGTCCCTTCGCAGTGCTGGGATACACTACTGCACCTGGCCCCAGGTGTCTTTAAAAAGGGGAGGGATGATGAATCGTTATTATTTTTTTTAATATTTTTTTTTATTATGTACACAGTGATCAGCCTCCATGTATGCCCACAGGCCAGAAGAGGGCACCAGATCTCATTACAGATGGTTGTGAGCCACCATGTGACTGCTGGGAATTGAACTCAGGACCTCCGGAAGAGCAGTCAGTGCTCTTAACCTCTGAGCCATCTCTTCAGCCCAAGAATCGTTATTTTTAAATTTATAAATTATCAGACTTAGTTATATGAATGCATGACCAGTGACCATGCCATAAAATATTCTTTTTCCAATAATTTGCAAATTTAATTGTAACCTTAGAATGTGCCAAAATAGTTTTAAAAAAGAATTGCAGGGAAAATAATAAATAGCGTCTTCCTTGCAAGTTTAGTACTGGGGAACCAGGTACAAGTGCTGCTCACTGCTTTTCCTCTACAGCCCAGCCATGACAGCTGCAGCAGAGCCACCAGCCAGAGCCCTGAAAGATGACAGTGACGCCATGGAAATCTCCTCTGAACCTGCTGCTCCACCTCCCTGCAGGCGGACCTACAGTCACAGGTCAGTGTGTACGTCCTTCTGTGTGTGTTAATGACCCTAGACTTGAGAGTGGGTGACACTGGGCAGAAAGATGGGCTTCATGGCAGGTGACAACCTGAAGGTTCTAGTTACCCTCCTTTCCTGTGCTTTGGACCCTGGAGCCCCGCGTGCAGGCACCCCCACACCCCCATCCCCACCCCCTACCCCCGTCCTTTCACTGTCATCTCTGCTTCTCCCGTGTTTGCCTGGCACAGATTACACTCACATCAACTTCAACTATTATTTTGGGGAAGGTTTTGAACAGTAGTGGGTGGCGGGGTGGCCCCAGAATCCAAACTGGCAGGAAGATGGACATGTGTGTCCCTCAGTTGCCTCCCAGCAGCCATCTTCCATAGTTGTTTGGGCCTCAGCCTGTGAGTACCCTGCCTGCCCGTGGTGATTAGGTTTCAGAAATGGAGATAACAGGAAACCGATGCCATAGGGGCCTCAGCAGGAGCCGACCTTGCTGGCTATGTTCTTCTAAGCAAATGCACATTGGTACCAGGAAGGTATCCCACAGGAAGCAAGCCTGAGACCAGGGGCTGATCCTAGGGCCCAAGAGGGCAGACTCCATTTCCTGAGTGTTCCACAGAGCAAAAGGAGAACATTCCAGAATACAAATGTGAAGGAAGTACAGAGAAACTGTGTGTTGTCAGAGATAATGCCTTTGTTTGATATGACCGTTTTTCTCTTTCAGAATACCCTCTACTGTCTGTTTTGGCCAGGGTGCAGCCAGAGGATTTAAAAGCACTAAGAAAAGAAACAAACAGCACTGATGGATCCTGGCAAGAAAAGCCAGACAGACTTTCAGGGAGTGGTGTGCCAGGGCCTTTCTCTTGCTTCTGGATAGCTGCCCTGAGCTGGACCCTTGCCACCTCCTTATTTTCATACGTGATCACATGAAGCAGCCAGTGTGTCGAAACCCAGAATCTGCAGATTCCAGAAATAACCAGGACACACTGAAGGAATGAGATGGAGAAACCACCTACCTGCTTCGTGGGGGCTACTTGAAGAGTGCCACTATTAAACATATGAAATAAAATTTTTCACTGTTGATCTCTGGTCTTCCTGTGTTCTTGAGCCAGACAGAAAAGGGAATTATTGTGAGCCATGATTATTCTGCTTTCAACACAAAATTTCAGGGAGATTCATACAGAGCCTGCATCCCACAGAAGCTATGAGGGAGGGGTCCAGCACAGCCACAGGGGAATCCAGGATCCTTATGCTCTAAGAGACATCCTTGTTGTCCTTGTGCCCTGCTCAGCCAGTTAAACCCTACTGGATCATGGTATCTGGAAGGGAGCAGGAAGAAACCCTGGGAGGGATTTTGGGCACACACTGCAGAGATGGTGGAGCAGTCGTGGAGTAGATGATGAGAGCTCAGAGGGAGGGGTACCGGTCCTACCCAAAGATACCAGAAGCTTGAGAAAGTCAAACACAGGAGAACCAACCATCTTTACCAAAACCCTGATCTATCTACCCATAAACACACCTGTAACAAGACCCAGAGTTGTTCTAAGATCAATTAGTTGTTACTAATGTCAAATTTAAACATCAATGAGAGGTCTGAGAAGGAACAGAAGCTGCCTATGAGGTGGCGGAATGCCAGGACTATCAGAGAACTGTTAGACATGTTCATAAGACTAAGGAAGGTGGAACATGGCCTCTCACAGAGACCTTCAATAAAGAACGATGTTTTAGGTTTTTTTTTTTTAATATTTATTTATTATGTATACAATATTCTGTCTGCGTGTATGCCTGCAGGCCAGAAGAGGGCACCAGATCCCATTACAGATGGTTGTGAGCCACCATGTGGTTGCTGGGAATTGAACTCAGGACCTTTGGAAGAGCAGGCAATGCTCTTAACCTCTGAGCCATCTCTCCAGCCTCGGTTTTTTTTTTTTTTTGAGATTTATTTTTATTATATGCATGTGCACATGAGAGCAGGTGCCCACAGAGGCTCTGACCTGGAGCTAGGGTTACAGACATCTGTGGTTGATAGGAATCCAGCTAGGGTCCTCTAGAGGAGCAGCGTGTGCTCTTAACTGCTGAGCCATCTCTCCGGCTTTGAAAAGAGCCAGATGGGAATGCTGGAGCTGAAAGTACAGTGCTGGAACCTTAAACACCTCACTGAAGGACTCACACGGAGAGCTGAGATGGCAGAGGGAAGACCAAGTGAGCTGGACACATCAACTGCGCAATGCAAGTCAAGGAGCTGAGAAAGATGAAGACGAGGTTATACGGCTCTCATTTGTTATACCAACGCCGGCAAGACTGAGAGTTCAAAGTCAGTCTGGGCTACAGAGTCAGTCCCAAATTTGATGGAGGACAGGAAACTTTTCACAGAAATGGAAAAGGTAACCTTAAAATTCATGTGGATGCACAACAGTGTAATGCTAGAGCTATCACCATAGCACGGTAAAGGCAAACAGGTAAGTAGGCTGATGAGAATAAAGTGACCAGAAATAAGCTCATAGCTATGGCCATCTAATCTGAAAACAGTGTCAAAAATATACATGGGAGAAAAGAGGGATTCTTTTGCGTATGGTAATGGGAAAGAGTGGGTTCCACATGCAGAAGAATAAAACCAGGTCCTTGGCTCTTACCTGCACAAAACTCAACCTGGATCAAATGTCTTAATGTAAGACCTGGAATTCTAAAACTGTTCAAAGAAAGCAGGAGAACATGTCAGGATAAAGACATGGGCAAGGGCTTTCTGCTAAGGACCTAAGCAACTCAGAAAATCCAAGAGCTGACAAATGAGGTTTACAAGAAATAGAGGCTTCACAATGAAGAAAACAGACAGCTTGCAAAATCTCCGTGCTAGCTATCTGATAAGGTATTACTATCTAAAGCAGTGGTTCTCAACCTCTGGGTCACGACCTCCTCAGGGGTCACATATCAGATGTCCTGCATATCAGATATTTACATTATGATCCCTAACAGCAGCAAAATTATAGTAGCAACAAAATAATTTTATGGTTGTAGAATCACCACAACCTGAGGGACTGTATTAAAGGATCACAGCTTTAGGAAGGTTGAGAACCACTGATCTAAAGTATAGAAAGAACTCAAGACATTAAATGCCAAAAGAATAAAGAAATGCTATCAATATGTAGACAATTGTTAGAAGTGGTCAATGAATATATGAAAAAGTGTTTGACACTGAGAGATTCCACTTGATGTGTCAGAATTATTACCATCAATAGAATCAAAACAAAGACTTAGTACTAGAGAGCATATACCGCACGTGGAGACCACACGTGGAGAGGGCCAGAATTTGGTTCCCAGCACTGACATCAGGCAGCTCACAACCGCCTGGAACTCTAGCTCCAGATTACCTAATACCTACTTCTGGTCTCCATGGTAACCCACACTCATACGCATATAACCCCACATTGACACACACACACACACGAGTAATTTTTAAAAAATAATATTTTGAAACAAGGTCTCACTATGTAGTCTGGCTGACCTGGAACTTGCTGTGGAGACCAGGCTGGCCTTGAGCTCACAAAAATCTGCCTGCCTCCACCTCCTGAATTGTGGATTAAAAGCATGAACTATTATCAGCCATTTCTGTTTAATGCATGAGTTTGTCTTAATAACGCAATCAAATACCATGTAGAATGCAATGTGACAATCATAAACAGCAAAACATGTATATTTAGACAATACTTCTTCAAAGTAAAGATGATATTAGCAGACTCTCATGCAAAGTGCACAGCAATCTTCACAATGTTTCAGGGAAACATGGACCCACTGAGTCAAAGGCTTCCCAACAACACCACCAGACTGGGTGCTGGAGAAGACTGGAAGTACAAAGAGGCCAGAAGACAGTTGCTCTTCCCCGGCACCTGGCTTACGTTACTAAGGTGAAGTATCCTCACCATTCCTCAAGCAAGAAGAGCTGACATTGTCCTTAAATGCTGTGCAGAAATCCCCAGGAGGAGGAACTGCTGCCCTCCAGATCTCTTACATCATCCAGGGTCTGCTAGTCAGGTCTGAAGAGTCCCTCCTAGAAACACCGACAGGACTGACTAGGCTCCACCTCCTGAGTGGTCCACAGCACAGTACCCATGTCCTCAGGTCATTGTGCTGGAGGCCTTAGCCAAACCTCTTAGACCCAGAGGGCACAAAGCTGACATGGGTAGCGAGCCCCAGCTCTGTTTGGGAGCTAGTGGGTCTACGAGCCCTGAATCCCCCCCCTTGGAGGTGATTCTGACCTTAAAGACCTCAGGGCTGTTTGCCAGAGCTCAGGCAATACTCTGACCACCCATACGCAGCCTACACATCAGGTCACTCTAATGGGAAAGATGAGACACTTATACTTGACGGGTAAGTCACAGTCCAGTCCTTTGCCCAAGGCCATCTGGAGTCCACATCATTTCACTACTTCTCTGTTTTTTGCTCTGTCTGTTTCAAGCCCAGAGAGGCATGGCCCACCCTGAACAGTGGCCTCCCTGACACAAGTTCCCAAAAGCAGGGTAGGCTCTCCAAGTCCACCCTCGGTGGTCCTGAACTGGCAACTGGAGGGGCTCAGACTGGAAGCCAGCACTCTGGGATTCAGAAGTCTATGCATAAGATGCTGAATGGCAGAGGTTCACAATCTGCACTGTCACAATAAGGAAATCCTTTCACAACTGACTCTGGGCCACTTCTGGTCTTTAAAGACCTTGATCTCAAAGACATACTCTGCTGAATTCAGGATTCGATCCGTGGGTTGTACAACTTCAGGTCATGGCTGGAACCAGGAGTCTGCGTCCTGTAAGAAGACTGGTTTTTATGCAGCTCCCTCCCAAAAAGTGTTAGTGTGCCTCAGTCTTGTCCTAAAGGCAAACATGGCTGGGCAACAGGGAGAGCGTCTGCTGAGGTGATGTAAAGGTATGGATACATCCCGCCTGTTAGACTACCAGAGCCATGCCCACCCTCAGGGGGAGGACTCTGGGAACCTGGCACATAACTGGACTGACTCAAAGTATCTGGGGGAGAATATTCTTGGCTGGTTATTTTGGGTCAGAGAGAAAAACCATCAGGCTGGCCACTTAGCTCGCCAGCAGTTTCTACTCAGCCCTCGGTGGCCCGTACCATCACATGCTCTTGGCCAGCAGACACAGATCTGCCACACAGATAGAGCTCCACTACGAAGAAGCAGCACACTCCCGATTTCCTGGACTGTACATTTGGTGCTCACTATCCTGTGGTCTCAGGACCGTCAGTGTTCTGGCTGTGGTTGAATATGCTGGGGGTTTGCCCAGGGTCCCTCAGTACCTCAGATTTGAGAGCAGAACTGAAGCAATGATGGGACTTAAGAGGCAACAGCCTGGCTGGGAGTCCAGGCTCATGTTTGTAATCCCAGGACTCGGTGGGCTGAGATAGGATTGCTTTGAGTCTGAAGTTAACCTGGGTTACACAAGTAGTCCCAGGTCCGCTTTCCAAGAAGCAGATTCGTTGGGTGAGATCTCAGGATCCTTCCACCGTATTCTCTGCACATCAGTATTCATACACCAGGAGAAGGTCTCTCTCTGACCTTTTGAGAGTGGCAATAGGACTGGGTTTAAGTTTACGCAGGATAGGCTGAGGAGTTCTGCACACACACGTGAGAGAGACAGCTACTCTCCCTTGTAGCTACCCTCCACTCTCTGCGTCTGAGATCTCCCAAAACTGAGCCATTTAACTTAAAAAAAAAAAAAATCACATAGCTGGGCATGGTGGTGTACACCTTTAATTCCAGCACTTGGGAGGCAGAGGCAAGTGAACCTTTGTGAGTCTAAAGCCATCCCTGGAGAATGCAAGCTCCAGGTCAGTTAAGGATACATGGTGAGAATCTGTCTCAAAACAAACAAAACAAAAACCTATCTGGTTCCCATTTTCCAAGAGACACAGGACTGAGGAATGTCAATGGGTACCAACAGGCAATTCCTTGCAATATCATCTCTCATATTTGGAGCAGACAGAGCAATGAAGGACACAGGACAGCAGCTTCTCTGGAGCAGTTGTTCTGGCTTAGGTTGCTGAGCATAGCCCAGTGTTTCCCCTCTTCCCTACCAGAACATCCTAACCCAGGGCCATCACTGTGAAATTCCCAGTCCTCATGAACACACAGCCAGTACACCTCTGCAGCCCAGTTCTCCCTCTCCATCTCTAAGGCAGCATCTTGAGGAAGAGATTTGTCCATGTCCAGGCTGTGACCCCAGAGGATCTTTGTGAGCCCCCGGCACACTCCAGACTTAAATCTCGAGATTGTGGAAACAGCCGCAGGTTTTATCAGGATTGTTGACAGGTACCCGAAGAGCCTCAGTGACAGGGATGAGAATCCTACAGGGCATTGGGACAGGAAAGCTCAGATAGTCTGTTTTCCTGCCTCAAATAAAGGTAGGGGTCCAGATTCCTAAACCAGCCCACCGTTTTTCTAAGGCCACCAGGATTGCAGGGGCTTCTGGCACTCGCAGCAACCCTGCCTCCTACTGTGCCCACAGCAAGGCTCTTTCTCAATCCTCAGTGTCTTCTATTAGGTGGACACCTGCCGGCAAGAGGCTAAGGCTTGCTTCCTGCATCCCGCTGCCTTCAGCGTGGCAGCCAGGGCCCTCCAGTCTCTTATTTGAGTGCTTGGTGCCAGCGGCACATCACCTCCCTCACGCTCCCACCCATGCAGCATTTGATGCAAAACCTAAAACAAGTGTAAAAATTCCGTTTGGTCACAGCGTACCACATTTAGTTAGAATGAGAATAATTTCTAAGTTTTTTTTTCCCTAGCAGTCCTACCGTATCATTTTTATTTTAATTTTTTATGGAATTTTTAAATGCCAGTCCAAAAGAGCCTCTAAAGTCTTCGGTGCAGCTTTGTACGAAGTAGGGAGATCTACTTTTGTCCATTTCAGGAACTGTATGAAGTTGTGTTCACTGTCTTTCAGAAAACAGACTAGCGTGACCATGACTTTAGGAAGGTTTAAAGTATTTGTAAGATGCCTACAGATAGGCTCCAGTCATCAAATATAACATCGTATGAACAGTAAAAAAACGAAAAACTAAAATAAAAGGGATACCTAAAGTTCAGAAATCACCAGGAGCATCAGCAGCGGGCTGGGTTGTGGCACAGGTCTGAGTCCAAGAGAATAGGACTTGGTTCCATGGGCTAAGACAGATAGTACATGCCATAAGCCGCGACGGGCCCGGCGAGGATCCCAGGAACCGCACCTCCGCCGAACGCAGCTGCGGAACTATGCAGCTGGGTGCCCAGCGGAAACGGCAGGCCAAACGCCGGCAGTACTGGCTTGGCTGCCAGCTTCAGCTTCTCCAGCTCAGCCTCCTGAAGCCGCTTGGCCTTGGCTCGGCGGTTCTGAAACCAGATCTTGACCTGAGTCTCAGTGAGGCTCAAGCTGCTGGAGAACTCGGCGCGCTCAGCAATGGACAAGTACTGCTTCTGGTGAAACTTGCGCTCAAGCGCCAGTAGTTGAGCGGTGGTGAAGGGCGTCCGTGGCTTGCGGTTGTTTTTGTGTTTGCGAAGGGTGCAGGGTGGAGGGCTGGGGGCACCTGAAAGGAAAGAGAAGCAGAGAGCGAGCGCTCAAACCCTGGCTGCACACCCCTATCCCGACACTGTCCCGCCCTCTACAAGGAAGATTGGTGCTCCGTGGCTCCGTGACCACTCCGCTCAGCGTAATGAGGTCTCCAAAGCCACGTGGATAAGCAAAGCAAGGGGGAAGGGAAGTGGGGGGTGGCGCTCTAGACTCAGGTCTGCTCTCTCAACCGGTGACCTCTTTCAACCGGAGACTGGCCACTTGGAAAAAAGCTGGGGCAGGAGGCGGCTGTAATTAACTGAGGGTGAGTAGAGTTAGGGCTATATGGAGACTAGTTAGCTGTCGCTAGTATATGCAAAGTGGGTAAGGGGTGCAGAAGCGTGAGCAACCCGGAGTGGAAAAGCATTAGGAGTGTCTGTCTAGGGCTCCGGACCTCGCCCAGGAAGAGACGTGGACGTGGCTGTTGGGCCTGTGCACAACGTCAGGCTCCCATCACTAGTTAACCCATCACTTGGGTTGGACGGGTTAGTGACTAGTAATTAAGTTCGGGGCCACAGCGCGCATCGCCCCCTGGACTTCTTTGCCTTGAATGCGCGCGCGCTTTTCAGGGCCTGGGACCCGGACACTGAGCACTTACGTGGGGGGCACGTGTGCGTGACCGGTGGCGGCCAGGCTCCGGGCTTCGAGGCACCCGGCTGCCTCTCCTCCCCCAGCTCCCCAGGCTCGGAGCCCCGTTCGCGCTCAGCCTCCAGTAGTGACTCGACGCTGAAAGGGAGTGGTCCGTGCCCTATGTGGCCCCCTCCGCGTGCTCCGAGCCCCTCCATGTTCATGTCGAATGTCGCCCGGGCCATGCATGGGATGGCGGGTGCAGGGCTAGCCGCCCGGCTGGTACTCTCGGACGCAGCGACGGTTTGTTTTGCCAGGACCCTGGGTTGGGTGGTTCTCGGGCCCACTCTGCACTCTATAAAAAGGTGGCGCCGCTTTCATGCGCCGCTACCCAATGGTCGTTCCAGTCGATGTGCGGGCCTCAGTGCGGGTTGGACTCACTGCTTTCGGGGGCGGGACCGACAGGGATGGGCGTGGCCGCTGCCTGGGAACCGAGTGCCCCGAGACCTGAGGTGGCATTGTCGCACCCATATCGGGCTTTCGGAACCTACTGCCGTCTGTGGGGGCGGTTGTCGAGCTCCTCCTGCGGGAAAGGCTGAGGGGAAACCCAGGCACCGATGAAGAGATGGCCACAGCTGAGGACTGGAGAAGGCGTGGGCGCATATGGTGCAGCCACCCCTCTAGACATCAGTTCTTGACCTTGTTCGGATTTCAAGCCTAAGCACTTAGGCAGAGCGGAGCTTCGAGCTCGCGCCTCCCACAGTGGCGTGTAATGGAGCTGACAGGCTGCTTTTCTTGCTGAGAAACTTGGCTCAGGACTATTTTAGTCATAGCGTTCTCTCTGTACTCTGGGATTCGAATGTGACCAACAAGACTCTGTTTTCTGATCCCTTGAGGCCGGGTTGTGGTGTTTTAGTCTCGAGTCTTTCTTTGGGCTTCTAGGGCTTCCAAACATTTTCTGAGCCATTAGAAACTTTGGGGGCTGCATTTGCGTGCCAGTTTGGGCCAGTAACCGGCTGGAGAGAAACGTCTTGGATCCTGAAGGCAGAGCCCAAGGGAACGTGGTGGAGGCAGACCTCTTACTAGCCTTAGACGCAGCTGAGACGGAGCTCAGGATGCAAGCGCCTCAGCTGCTCAAATCCTGGAGTTCTCAACTGGACATTGGGTGCATTGTAGTCTTCCGGTGTCTTGTATTTGCCTGGCTAAACCGCCGATGCAGATTACAAAAGGCCACGGGAGAGGGTCTCCAGTGATGCAGTTTTCCCCTGAACGGGACAAGCAGGGTGGGAACCTCCCCATCGCTTTCGAAGGCATCAGTTGAGGATTCTCTGTGCTCGAGAAAGGTGGGACTGAGGCCATACAGAGTTCCTCAATTCTGGTGATTCTTGTCCCCCAAACCTCAGCGCTCTTCTCCCACGCTGCAGAGCAAACTGGCGCAGCAGCCTCTTTCGGAAGGAAGAAAACCGGGCTTGGGTTTTAGAATATATAGGAGATTGGTTTAGGAAATCAAGTCTGATTAATATCCTAGAGCACAAAAGCAGCATTTACTATTTATATTTATTTGTTATTTATTTCCTATTTTTTCGTATAATGCATTTGATCATATTCCAACTCCTCCCAGATCTTCCCAACCTCCCTTCCCACCTAACTTCATGTTCTCTTCCCCCACGCCCCCACAAAAAAAGGAAAAGCAACAGAGTAGCAAAAACGAAATTAAGGCCGGGCGGTGGTGGCGTATGCCTTTAATCCCAGCACTCGGGAGGCAGAGGCAGGTGGATCTCTGTGAGTTCGAGACCAGCCTGGTCTACAAGAGCTAGTTCCAGGACAGGCTCCAAAACCACAGAGAAACCCTGTCTCGAAAAACAAAAAAAACAAAAAACACAAACAAACAAACAAAACCCCTAAAAACTAACAAAAACAAAATTAAAAAAGAAAATCAGTTAAGAGAAAAAAGTGCCAAAACAAAACAAAAATAGCATAAAAATCGTGGAGTCTACTTTGTCTTGACCAACCAACTACTCCTGGGCATGATGCCTGGCCTGGAGTGTGGTAGATATATCCAGTTGTATATACTCCATTGGAGAAAGTTAACATTCCTTATTTCCAACAAGCATCAATTGCAAATAGCTTCTTGGCTAGACAGGAGTTTGTGTTCACTGCCCATTTTCAGTGCTGGGATTTTGTCTGATCTGAATCTGTACAGGTCTTGTACCGGCTGTCAGAGTCTCTATGAGCTCATATTCATATCAGTCTGGTCGTGTCTAGAAGACCCTGGTTCCTCGGAGTCATCCAGCGCATCTAGCACTTCTGTTTAGCTCCATAAGCCGTGAGAGGAGGGATTTGATAAAGACATCCTGTTTAAGGCTAAGTACTCCAAAAGCTCTCTCTGCACATTGTCTAACTTTAGACCTCCTTGTTAATTAACATGCACTGGAAAAGGAAACTGCTCTGATGCAGGCCGAGTGATGCGCTGCTCTATGGGTGTAGTAATATGTCATTAGGAGTTGTTTTGTTGTATGTTCTTTCAAAAATTGTTTTATGTGCATTGGTGTTTTGTCTGCATGTATGTCTGGGTGAGGATGTCAGATCTTGGAGTTATAGACAGTTGTGAGCTGCCATGTGGGTGCTGGGAATTGAACCCAGGGCCTCTGGAAGAGCAGTCAGTGTTCTTAACCACCGAACCATCTTTCCAACCTCTGGTGTATGTTCCTTTAGCAGAAAAATAATAGTGGGTTTCCTATTAGGCATATGATTCATTCAGTCTCTGGTTCTTGGCCACTTTAGCATTATCATATGTGGGTTCCTTCTGATAGAGTAGACCTTAAATCCAATCTAAACCTGTTTGATTATTCCTGACAATTGGCCACTAAGGCATTCTTTGTTTTTTTGAGACAAGATCTCTTTATGTAGACTGTGCTGGCCTTAAACTCATAGAGTTCCACCTGTCTTTGCCTCCCGAGTTCTTGGATTAAAGACTTGAACCACCTTGTCCAGTTTCTCATTTACTTAAAAAAAAAAAAAATCTTAACTTGCTACTGTTGTATGATTGAACACATGCTTTTGCCACGGCACAGGGGTGGAGGTCAGGGTCAGAGGACAACGTTGTGGAGACAGTTCCCACCTTTATATACATTCCAGGGTTGTCAGACTTTCGAGGCAATTGCCTTTACCAACTGAGCCATCTTGCCAACCCCAATTCATTTTAATTTTTTCACAGTTTGTTTTATAAAATGTTTAATTTTTTTGCTTTTTCATGGTTTAAACACATTCTATAGGCAGAAAAGCAGACGCACCCAGTAAATGTTACAGTTGGCAGCATCAGCCTTTACATTGTGCTCTCAAGTCTCGTCTGTATTCTCTTTTGTTCGTTTGTTTGAGATAAAGATCTCTGTGTAGCCTTGACTGGTGTATTAGTCACTGTTCTGTTGCTGTGAAGAAACTATGGTCAAAGGAACTCCTATACAGGAAAGCATTTAATTGAGGGCTGGCTTGCAGTTTCGGGGGCTTTAATCCATTATCATCAGGGCAGGGGGCATGGCAGCAGGCAGGCATGGTGCTGAAGAAGTAGCTAAGAGCTACATCCTGAGAGAAAGAGACAGAGAGACCGGGCCTGGCATTGCCTTTGGAAACCTCAAAATCCACCCCCAGTGACATACCTCTTCCAACAGGGCCACACCTCCTGATCCTTCTCAAGTAGTGCCACCTCCTTATGACTATGCATTCAAATAAATGAGCCTGTGGGGCCCATCCTTATTCAAACCACTTCAGTTGGCCTGGAACTTGATATGTAGGCCACGCTGGCCTTGAGCTGCCAGACCCCCCCACCCCCATTTCTGTGTTGGGATCCAATGCGTGTGCCACACAACCAGTTCTGTATTCTTGAGTTCTCTTCTGGGGAAGTCACATCATTTGGAAGTATGCTGGTCCTTTCAGGTCTGCCTTTTAAGATATCTCAGGTGGGGCTGCCACACTGCTTGACCAGGGTCAGTTCTCTGAGGCCAGGCCCTCTGTGCATTTTGCTAATACCCCCTCAGCCCCAGCTAGACTTGGGAAGCATTGTGGGAAGACCTCTTTCCTGCAGACTTACAGCTTTCTGACACTCGCAGAAAATACCCAAGCTAGGGCTTCCAACCTTTCAGTCCACAGTCACCTGGTCCTGTTGTTGTTTCTGAACCTGTCGGAACATTGTGGGAGGGAGCGTGTGGTAGAGCAAGGCTGTTCATTTAGTGGCAGCTAGAGGCGAAGGGGATGGGATCAGAGACAAGACGCCTTCTTCAAACAAAGAGTCCAGGAATAAAATATAGAAATAAAGGGTCCGGTCTAGGAGTGTAGAAATATAAAATTGTAAGCCCAAACACATTTTGGAAAAAAATTAAAAATAAAGCTGGCAGCCACTGTTAACCTTTAACAAACACTTTCTGCCTTAAGTGCAGACATCCTGGCAGCCATGTGGACAGAGGTAAACTTTTAACATCTGTCTCCTGCCTCCCAGCTTCCCAGCTAGGCAGGTACAGGGACAAAGGTTAGCTTCTAACTACTGTCTCTATGGGACCCTCTGCTTGTATTCCCTTCATTTTCAACTGTCCCCGGATGTGCTACTCTCTGCCTTGCATCCTTTCAGGGACAGTGAAAAGCAGCTGTGCCCGTTACAGGCTTTTGCAAGCCTCCTAAGTTAACATCCTATAACCAAAAGTTGCAAAACTTAAAACGTAATGTGACTTTAAGCCTGGCTTCAAGGTTGTAAAATCTCTTTGACCTAGTGCTTGATTTAATGTAAGAGGAGGCCCAAACCCAGCCCTCATGGCCACAGCTCCAGAAGCCCCATCTCTGGCTGTGGTCACAGCTGTAGCTGATAAGCTTTGTGTGCCCCATGGTGATTTTTTTTTCTGGAATAAAGCTTGCTTCTAGTTTAATAAACTTTGGTGGTCTGTCCCCCATCACACAAGGACACACCTCCACCCATACCCGTCTCCTACACAGAGCGTACAACCTCCCAGTACTGTCACAGATTTGGTAAATGAGCCTTTTTAGGGTCAAAACCTGGGTTCTGGAGCCCCAACACACTGTACGTGAGCACTCATCTCCAACAGGCCAAGAGACAAGTAGGAGTGAAGGGCAGAGAAAGGGGATTTAGTCCGTGTGGCCACAGGTCTCACAGCCATATTAACAGCAATACTCACTGGGAGAGGAAACTCAAGAGTTGGGCAGAGAGCTCCAGAAATGCAACTTCTGTTGCATTCTCATCTATACTGGGGTGGGCTTTTCAGTGATGCGACTCTCTCTGACTCACCCACACTCCTGTAAATAACCCCTTACAGTCATACTCTTAATACTCTAGATTGGAATAGTTCCTTAGATCTCTCTGTGACCCCTTTCTTGGTGCAAATAGACATTTGTTCCCATCTTCCCAGTGTGGGCATTGGGGGTGGCGAGAGGGGTGGATCACACAATGCCAGTTCAGCATTAGGATGGGATGGTTGACCTTCCCAGATATCTAAGTGCTGCAGCTTGGGCAGTTTTTCTGTGGCTCTACCTTCTGTGAAGGCCAGTTTGTGTGCCCATCTGCCCTGCCTAGCCTCCATTCCACCATGGGCCAGTGTAGTAGGCCTTTTCTTTTGGGCCACCAACCAGCTCCCAAATCATGACTCAGAGACTTAATATTAGTTATGGATGCTTGGCCTTATGTTATGCTTGTTTCTTGCTAGCTTTCATTTTATAACCTAACCTGTTTCTCTTCATTTACATTTTGCCTTGGGACTTTTTTTCTTTCTGTATATCTTACTTTCCTGCAGTCTTGATGGCTGGCAGGTGACTGCCTGGCTTCTGGCCCAGGTGTGACCCTCTCCTTCTCCATCGTCTCTCCTTTTCCCTTTTTCTTCTCCTATTTATTCCCTCCTGCCCACCAGCCCAACCTATCCCTCTTTGGCCCAGCTAATGGCTGTTCTGCTTTTTATTAGACCCATCAGGTGCCTTAGGCAGGCAAGTGAAGCAGAAACACATTTTTACGTAATTAAATAAATGTAACACATATTAACAAAGTCAGCAGAAACAAATGTAACTCACCTTTACAGTTAAATTCTGCAGCATAAACAAATGTAACACATCTTTACATAGTTGAAATAATACTTCACAACAAGGCCAGCTGGGCTCATGTCTACTCTGGGTATCTTCAGATAGTTTAACTTTTGTTGGTCAGCCCTGATACACAGGTTATGCAAAACAACAATAAGAACAAACAAACAAACAACAACAACAACAAAAAGAAAGTCAGGATTATTCTTGGGTCTGTAAACCCAAAGAGAAGTTGTTTTTTTGAGGCACTGAAAAAGAAAATTGTGATCAGTGCTTGAAAAACGGAAGCAAGAACATGTTTGTGGTCTTAATAGGTGACAACCCTGCACCCCTAACTCTGGAGGGGCTGGGACTAGGGCAACAGCCTAGGACAACCCTAGAGAGAAGTCCCAAGAGGAGATCCCTAGCCTACAGAGAAGCAGTGTTGCCTTTCAGAGACGGGAAGGAGGAGCATGCACCCTGCCATGTGACAGACAACACAGCTCCTCCCATTCCTGAACCCCCAAAGTTCTCACAGTCAATAGCTCCCAGCCTGGGCTTAACTCTACCCTACTCCTGACTCCTTGTATCTCAGGAGCAAGACCATGGGGACCACAAAGGACTACCTTAAACCTTCCACCATTGCACACAGACAGTACTGTGCATCCAGGTGTGCTGGACATCAAAACCTGTAGCCAGATGGGTATGAGATCTCTTAGGCTGCAGGTCAGGGGAGGTGCAATCCTGGTAGAGGTTGGTTAGCCCTATGTGTTAAGGGTGCTTGTGGTCAACTAGGTATCTTGAGAAGTAAGGATGGGAGCAGGCCTCTTGAGATGGAGATATCTCGGTCTCTTCATTTCTGTGGGTCCTTCCCTTGCCTCACCAACATGTGGGTGAGAGGTGCCCTTAGGTCAGCTCAGAATGGGGTGAGAAGGGGTTAGAGATCGCCATTCCTCCATTCAGCCTTCTCACTGTCAACACTATCAAGGGAGCTCTCCAGCCCATCCTGTCCTCATGAGTCTGATCTCTCTCCCACCTCCCGTCAACCTTGCTAAATTACACAGAGGAGGTAAAGGGGGTGAACAGCTGCCTGCTACAGCTAGCTCCACCAGCCAGCACGCACTAAGATCCTGGCTCCACTTCCAGCTGTGCAGAGAGAGAGAGGCCCTGTGGCCACTGCACCCTGCTATCTCGCTGGCGTCCCGAGGCGCGGACGGCCGCGTCCCCAGCGGCGGCCAGATGTTGTAAACGTCCGGCCCCTTTAATCACTGCCCGGCGGCTGTACGCGCATTGTTCCGGGTTCAGTAGGATTCTCCCAGGCGGCCCCGCCGCGCAGGGCAGTGTTCAAAGGACCTGGATAAACAGGCGGTACACTGCGCGGACAAAGCACGGCCGTCTCCGGCGGGGTGGGACCTGGGGAATCCGAGCCGCCGGCCGCCAGGCTCTTTGTGCGGCGCTTAATGAGCTGGAAAATACAATTGGCTTCCCCGGCTGTGAAAATCGTTTCAAGGACCGCGGCGTCACTTGGCTGCTGGGAGACCCCGGAATTGATCTCTTTTGTCCCCAGAGCCTCAGCGTATCCTTGCAGGGATGGCGACCAGGCTTTGCCTCTAGCAGAAAGACCCCTCGCAGACTCTAAAGTGGGAGGGGACCCAGGATTCCAAGCTTGAAACTCAGATCAGACCTCAGCCTAGTTCTCCGTCCTGCCCCATTCGGTGCCGGCCTTACTTTATTTAGTTCCTGGCTGTTCATATCCAGAGGTGGCATCCACTTGCTTAGCCCTGCCCAAAGGCCTCGGAAGACACTGGCCACCCTAATTCTACTTGGGCAAACGCAACATGCCCCCTACACCTTTCAGGTCTGGAAGCAGGTGCCCCCTACTCCTTTCAGGTCTGTACGGCAGGTTTCGAGCGAATCACCAGCAGCCTTAACAGACTTCTGAGTTAGAAAATAAAGTGTCCATTTTTTTCTCTTTTCAAGAGTACTCATTGGACTATATGAATCTCATTACTGGAGTTTCCTAAAGTCCAGGGAAACGGGAATCAGCTAATGCTACAGTGTAGCACGTGTGCCAAGCCTCTCCTCTGGATCCCACACACTCCTAGAAGGGGCATTCCTTCTACCTGGGTTCTCACGCTGGCACACTGATATGTCAGACCCATAGTTTAAACAAAAACAACCTTCATTCTGGTTATTTCCAACCCTGCAGCGTGGACTTTGCTCCCTTCTCCATCCTGAGGAAAGCACACTTTCTTCCCTAATCGACAGCCCCAAGTGGATATTATATGCCGAGGAGTTGGGGCTGCCTGGGAGCCCTGCACAGAACGGGCTGTCCACTTAAGGTTAGGCCTGAGCATGATCGGCAGGAAACAAGTCCAGGTTTCAGGTTGCAAGTTCAGCCCAGTCTGTGTTTGTGACTGGAGTTGGAAGAAGTATCCAGTTTGGACCCCTGTACCTAGTGGGCCTCTCTGTGTCCCAAGCCCTGCACTGACTTGGTCACAAAGGCAAACTCCAGGCCTAGCACTAGCTAGGTCCTGTCCAAATGTCAGTTATATCAGGATTTAAGGAGCTGGGTGAGTATCATGGATGTTACATAGTCTCCCCCTGTGAAGGTACTGGCCATGTAATGGAGAGGAACACACCTTGATTTCTTTGCTGTTTTATGACAACAGTCTTGCTATATAGCCCAGGCTGGTCCGATAATTGCTATATAGTCAGGCTGGTCCAATAATTGCTATATAGCCCAGGCTGGTCCGATAATTGCTATATAGCCCACACTGGCCTTGACCTTGAGGCTGTCCTGCTGTTTCAGCCTAGGTGCACTACCATGCTTGGCTGTGCAATTTACTTTATAAGTAGAAAGCTTACAAAGAAGGCCGAATGTGATTCTTGCCAATGATTCCAGAACTCGGAAGGATCCTGAGTTGTAAGCCAACCTGAGCTACAAAGCGAGACCATAAGTGCAAAGGGATAAAGAAAAAGTCAGTTAGGTATGATGTGGCCCTTAGAGCCCTGCCCACCTCTCCATTTCTTGGACCTGGGCAGGGGGTTATGGTGTGCAGAAAAGCAAGGGCCAATGGGTTACACACATTTGCCTTCTCCTGCTTCCTATACTCTAAACCTCAGCAGTCTGGGCCAGCCAATGCAGAGAGGCCTCAGCCCACTGGGGACCATGTAATCCGGCTTAATCCTGTCAGCAGCCCAACCCCATCTCTGCAGGCACTGGGAGGCCACACACAGTGGATTTAGCTCAGAACCTGACTTTTGGTCCCTGCAGACAGTAGGCCCCAAGGGACCTGGGGCTCCAGCACACAGGTTTGGTTCACAGTATGCTTGCTGACAGGCAAGTGTACAGCCTTGCCTACTTCATCTGGAGTAGGATTGAATACAAAAGGCAACACTAGCTTGGCTGAGGTTGAGCCCAAATAATAAAGCAGAGGCCTCTCTAATTATCTCTAGTCAGCATCAACAGGAAGACCAAATTGAATACAAGTCTTGTCTTGAAAACAAGGACATTACTAGGCATGGTGACATACCCCTTTAATCCCAGTACTTTGGAGACAGAGAAAGAGGCAGATCCCTGAGGTCCAGGATAGCCTGGTCGAGAGGGTGAATTCCAAGACAGCCAGGACTACACAGAGAAACACTGTCTTGGAAAAGAAAACAAGGATTTGGTAGCCTCTAGGGCCATAGCCATTCTAGGGATGGCCAAATTGCTTGTACCCACCCTAGCCAGCCAGTGAAGCCAGATGTTGGGAAAGGTGATCGTGAGGTCAAGTGAGGCCCAACTGCTCTCAACAGAGGCCTCACAAAGTGAGGGCAGAGTGGGAGACCTCCCTCAAAAGCTGTTTGGCAATGATAGCAAATAAAACCTGAGGAGGAGAGACCCCTGCAGACTCACATGCTCCCTACAACTGCCTGCAGATGGATGAGACCAGTGAGTGGGAGCAACGGACAAGGATGGAAGCAGGACCCTGTCCTGGGTGAAAACAAAGTTTTGCATTGTTCTTAAGGGGATGGTCGGCGCAAGAAACTTTGGATAGCCGTGGCAGATGCTTATTTGAGTTGGGCTATAGCAGCTATATGGCCCCTGGTCCGACCCAAAAGACTTAACCCAAATCTTTGCAACTGGAAACATTGGTCTTTTAGATCTCGCCAACTTGGAGGATCAGACCCAGGACTGCTCAGCAAGATGGATCTCACTCAGGTTCTTCCCGGTTTTCCTACCAGGGTATGGAGGCCCAGGGTGAAGGGAGCGCCTAGGATACAGGACGCCTGCAGTAGAGCCCCGCGGGCTCGCAATTGCCTAGCTTTCGCGCCGGGGCTTTTGTCATGCACATGAGGGCTCAGAGGCTGAGAAAGGGTCCCCTTCACTGCTGAGACACACGAAGGGCACTTTTCTTCCCTAGTCTGAGGCTTGGCACATGCCTGCTGCTTCCAAGTGGCCTCTCATTCAAAGGGCCCGGCCCCCATTCTTTGTCCCCCTAGGTGCCCGGCCCGCGGCCCCTGGCAGCTGCTGCGCGTTCAGAGGCTCTATAGAGCCGACTCTGCAGGTGAGCTGCCGGTCAAAGGAGCTTTCAGGCGTCACCAGGGAGCGGTCTTCGAGCGTGTCGCCACTCGCAGCGCTGGCACAATGGCAGCTCCACTCAATGGCCACCGCCCCGCCCCTCACGCGCGTGCTGAAGGGCCGAGACACAGATCGGGAGGAACGCGCCAGCAGGCCGGGTCTCCCGGCCTCTCCTACTTATTCTCCAACAGCCACCCCCCCACCCCACCCTACCCCACCCCACCCCCCGCCGCCCGCCCCATCTCTCTTCTCTTCTCCTCCCTCTAACCCCTTCATTTCCCTTGATGGCCTCCCATTCATCCTCCCTCCTCCGCCTCTTCTCTTTTCTCCCTCCCTCCTCTACCCCCTAATTGCCCCTTGGAGGCGGCACCCTCCGCGCCCTGCCCCGCCCCGCTGAGGGTTGCAGTTGTTTCACCTGCTTTTCGCCCAATCCTTTCAGCTTTGTTGAGTTCAACTCAGTTAGTAGCTATGCCAGATAGGGCAGACGGCTGGAGGTGGGGGGCTCAAGGCTAGGGAAAGACCCCCTGCACGATTCTCCTCTGGCCCTCCTCTTTTTACGATCTTTGGGATGTAAACTTTGTTGGAGTAATGAGGAGATCAAGATCCTAATGGGACCTAAGACGTTGGGAGCTGTTCTGGGAACCTTAGGGGTTCTTCTAGGAATCAAAGGTCCTGTCCTAAGAAGTGGTGGCCCAGGAAGGGGTCCTTGGGATCAGGGCCTCTTCCCTAGCTGATCCTCTTTTATCATCTGCTCCACCGGATGCTTCTCAAGAGGGCAGACATGAATGTATATACCCTACATACCAGGAGGTCCCAGGCGTGGAACAGAGGTAGACAGGGTTCGGCAAATATTCGTCAAAGTTGCTGTGGACCGTGCATGCTCAGTGCATGCTAGCCTGGATTCCTGCTCCCTGTTCAGGCTTCTAGGAAAAAGATGGGCAGAGATGGCCAGAAAGGCACACACTAATCACTACTAGTGTCCAGATGCCTGTGTACCCAGGGCTGGGTGGGAACCATGCAGGTATGGGATGTCTGTCCTGTGGATGTGGTCCACCTAGGATGGAACCTCCTTAGAAAGGTGTGTTGTTGTTTGCAGACCTCTTGAGAGTAGCCGCTGCGCTTGGACTCTTGTGGGGGAAACCTCAGTGCTGGAAGCGCTCTTGCGGGTGGTGGGGCTTGCTAACCCTGCTATCTCCTTCAGATGCAGTAGGCAGCAAATCCCATCGATCCCCTTTCCCCTGTTCTGGGGACCACTCTTCCTGACAGTTCCTTTGTTATTCCAGGTTTCTTCTCAGGACACCTCCCCTCCAAGTCCTGACCATTGGGCTTGTCCCAGGGCACACATGGCCCAGTTCCTCTGTAACCTGTCCTCTTGTCATGCCCCTTCTCCGGTCCCACCTCCAGGCAACAGTGGGCAGGTGCTGGGAGCACAGGCGGAGGACTGTGACACACTTAGCAGCTAGGATGTCCACGTGAGATCTGCCTTTTGAATAGGCTTGGTTTACTCACACAAACCTTCCTTACAATACTATGCTATTATAAAAGTTACAGTAACCTCATGTAAACAGACATCTCATTGAGGTGGGGCAAGTGGACACCATGCAACTTGTAACTCCAAGAGAGTGTGCCATAGCTTCCAGAAGAGAGCAGAGTAAATAAGACCTGCTATACGCGAGTAGGAATGGGGGACAGTGGTGGTCTGCCTCCCAAGCGTGTGGACGACGTCAGGAGACAAGGCTGACCCACCGTGTCCATTCCATCTTCATCTTGTAAGGTTGGTATTAACCTGCCACCATGAACCCTGTCCTTGCTCTCACCTGACCATCCAGGTTAGTCAGACATCCTGAGGCTCCCAGTCCTAGTATTAAGTGATTAAGCACCTTCTCAGCCCCAGGCTGGTCTCTACCCACAGTGCTCAGGCTGTCCGACAGAGCATTTTGGTCATGGGTCTGAGCTAGTATAGAGAGAGCCCTGATGGTCCAAGAGCTGTGGGGAAGTCTATTGACCAGTATCTGCATAAGCTACTTCAGAAAAGAAAAGCTTAGACAGTACAATCTTCATATGCCCCCCCCCTTTTAAAATGCAAGACTCTCAAAGATGCCTCACGGCAATGGAGTGGGCCTTGCTGGCCCTGGAAGCCACAGGGTCAGTTGCAGGGTATCAGAAGGTGATACAGGCATGATAAGTTAAGGTCTTTGGTCTGGGAGGCAGGGTATTCACAGGTGCTATGGGGCATGCTTTCTCAGGTTGGTCCAAAGTTAGAAATGGAGATAGAAAGGGAAACTGGCAGCTTTTGGTTAAGTCCTGGTGCCCCTGGGAGGGCTACTGTGCCCAGGGTTCTCTTCATCCAGAACCTCACAACTGTGGGTGCTTTTTCGAGAAGGCTTTCTCTCAGGAAACAAGAAGCAAACTGAAGGCAGTTCCCACAACCACGCGGGTAGATAGGTTAACTCTGCCCACCTTAATGAGGGCGCGAACAGCCCTCACAAGTTACAGCAATGTGAACCGCAAGTGGACTTGCCAGGTTACCAGAGCTGGATGCTGACCAAGGGGACTGAGACTGGCTTTGTGACTAGGACCTTCTCCTTCAGTAGTGTGTCCTGGCATCCTGATCTGAATCTCCGCAGAGTCTGACAGGACAAGAAGTCCACCACTCTCTGGTCCAGCTAATGGCCTGCAAGTCCCCTGCACATGGGCACCCGAGAGTGGTCCACCTTGCTTCCTTGCAAGATAGGACATGGCCTCAGCAGCCCAAACACACCTGTGCCTCTGGTCTTTATTGACAGGGACATGCCCTGTGGAGGGTGGCATCTATAGCACTCTGGATGTCCAGGCTGCTGGGAGGATGTGTTAGTGCCCCAGTGTTCAGAAGTACCATGCACTCTGAGCGGGTCCCTGCCTCCAATCTTGGGCATTTGCTTATTGTTCCTCCTTGCTGTCCCTTTCCTTAGTTGGGGAGCTTTGGGAACACCCATGTTGGCAGATGTCTGTGGTTGCTGCCAATATGTTTCTCTGCCCTTTGCAATGGTTCTTAGACGTGACATCCTGGGCAGGCTCTGAGGATTTCCTGGGAAGAAAACGCAGACACTGGTCCTTAAAAGGGTGTTGCCAGCAGGAAGGGGTGTGTGTGTGTGTATGTGTGTGTGTATGTGCATCTCTCTGTGTGTGTCTGTGTGTCTGTATGTCCTGCATCTTCCCTCTGAGATCATGAGCAAGTTCTCCATGTATAGCTGCTTTTGAAGGAGAGGGGGCTGTAAGTGGCCAGCTAAGTTCTCCATCTGGCTTGGCCCGAAAGTACCTCCCTGAGACTCAGAGCTGCCCGGTGAGGCCTGTGCTTCCCTCCAATCTTGTGACTGACTCGATGGTGGCTGAGGGACAGCGTGTGTGTGTGTGGGGGGGGGGGTACGGGTGTGGGTGTCACAGGAACAGCCCCTTGCTCTGGCCTTGCCTTTTGTTGACTTCTGTGTGTCCAAGGCTAGCCATTGGTCAAAGATACAGATGAGGTCAGAATGATGAGCACCAACCTCTCTATTCTTAAACCCGTGTTCCTGTTGTGAGATGGCTTCTGGACTCTGCCAAAGGGTCTAGCCTCGTGCAATGTAACCCTTATACATTGAGAGTCTGCATAGAGCTGGCCACAGCCATCCATTCTTTGAAGACATGAGGGGGTTTGGGGGAGGCCTGAGTTTGTTCTCAGCTGAGTACTCCTACTGGGTCAGACAGGTCAGGCTTCCTCACAGAGAAGCAAGCTTGCTGCGTTCTTTCCAGGTCGTCATTCACTGCCCATGATCCTTCACTTCTCCACTCTCCTGCATTTGAGACCTCAATAGAGGAGCATCACTTCCCGGAGGGCTTGCTACAGTGCCACCTCCTGGACGTGGATAAAATTGCACTTCCTCAGTGGGTGCTTCTGCCTGAACATTCTGTTTAGTTTTGCCTGTGTATGTGTGTGCTTATAATTGTACCTGGAGCCTCATACAAGAGGATACTCTACCGCTGAGCTACACCCCCAACTTGAATTATGTCTTTTGAGGGTGCAGACAACATAGTATCCATCTGTCCAAGATAATCTTAATTTCCTGGTCTTTGCAGGGGAGGTGTGGGACAAGATGAGGAAGGAGGAGGAAGGTTGAGTACTCTTCCAGTTCCTGGGGGAGTCATTAGGGATGCACTTGACTCTGCTCCCTAACCCCCACTAAGGCAGGACTTTTTAAAATGCATTTATTTTATGTTTATGGATGTTATGTCTGCATCTATGTGTATGCCTGATGCCCACAGAGGCCAGATGAGGACATGAGATGCCCTGGGACTAGAGCCATAGATGGTTGCAAACTGCCATTTGGGTGCTGGGAATTGAACTCTGATCCTCTGGAAGAGCAGCAGCCAGAGCTTTTAACCACTGAACCATCTCTCCAGCACCTTCAAAGAAGGAACTTTGATGTTTGCGGTAGACCTGGAGGCTTCCTCTCTGGGTGTCCATTTTATACGTCTTCAAGAACAGCTGTGCCGTGCACCGTGCCCCCGTGTCTGCGCTCTGTGCGCTGGCACCCAGTTACGAAGCTTTGGGCAAGGGACTGGAGGTTAAAATACACAGACACACACGGACAGAGAGAGCGACATGGGTCATCCTTGAATTCCCCAAGAATGCCCCCTTTATTGTGTTCGGGGCAGATTATATAGAGATAGCCATGCCCCAGCAAAACCCACCAGAAACCACTCTCTTGCCATCAGGAACTCTTGAAGGTCTCGTGCTCAGAGCAGCTATAGGCACTCAGATCAGGGGATTACAAGAAATTCAGGATCTGGGGTCTCACTGCTCCCAACATAGTTGAAGGGTGATTTTCAAGGATAAGTAAATGTTGTTGCTTTGTGACCCTGGGCACGGAACCCAGAAACTTGTGCACGCTAGGTAAGCCATCTACCACTGGGCTGGACCCCTAGCCCAAAGATCAGTCACATCTGAAGTACAACACTGACTGATGCTCTCAGCATATACCAGGCTACGGTGAAATGTGATCCTGCTGGCAGTTGGTGAGGAGGCTCAATGTCGTCAGCATCCTGGGGGCTAATACGACACAGGGAGGCTCTCCCTTAAGAGGACAGCATCATCAGGGTGTGAGGAGCAGAAGCAGAGGGGAAACTGTTAGGTAACATCTGTGACTTAGCATGTTCTTGTGTGTAAGCGGAGCTCCTGTTAATGTATGGCTGCACCTGACTAAGATCAGCATGACCAGGAGCTGATGAGGGGCGCTGATGCTCCCCCATAGGCCAAGCTGAGCTTTCCCAGGGACTCCAGTCCCTGGTCACTGAGATGTCTAAAGCAAATTCTCCACCCAAATACCCACCAGGAAGGACCTCCAAGGAGGTATGAGGAATCTTTACAGACTTTACAGACTTCTAGGGCATCCTAGGTGCCATCGGGCTCCACCTGGTCCTTAATCCTGCCTCCCTCTCCAGCAGTCATAGCTTGTGACAAGGACCTCAGAGGCGATATACTTGAGTGTTGGCCTCTGCACAGAGCTGGCTTTCCATATACACCAGGGCCAGAGCCAGGGACAGCAGACCAGGCACCCAGGACACCGAGGAGCAGATCCCATACTATGTAGGCAGCATCTGCCATGGCCATAGTTCCACTCCAGAGTCCAGGAGTTCCATGGCCTTCCAGAACTCTGAGTCTGAATCTCAACACCAGGATATGTCAGGCCTGAAGGAAGAGGTTTGGCTGCCTCTGGGCTACATACCCAAGCACAGGCTCACTCTAACATATGGACACACATAGGGAGGTGCATACTTGCATACACATACATATATGTACACACACACAAACATGCCCATACATGCCTCTGCAACCCTTCTAGGCAGTCATGGACTAAATGACATTCCTGTCCCTGCAGCCAAAGCCTCGTAGCCAGGAAACAGGGCAGACAGACAAAAAGGACACAACAAAGGTCTGTCACTTCAAAGGACCAAGATTCCTTTTAAGTCATGAAATAACACATTTGTACACACAATTTAAGGGGAAACATGTAGAATAAGCCATTTTACGCTGCCATTGATATTTCGAATGGGCTGTGAGAAGGTCTAAAAGGCACTGCCTCTTTCTGTTGGTGACAAGAACACCAATGTTCCCTGTCTCTGCAGCCCGGAGTCCTGTCTAGCTCTTCTTCCAGGCCATGGTCTGCAGCTTCAGAACCTTGGGTTCATGGATCCACTGCACAGCCCTGGACTACCCCCATGTGATTCTGGGTGCGCCATACATGGAGCATGTGGAAAGGATGCTGAGGAAGGGACGTGGGCTTCTCAGACCCTAACCACCCCCAGGAGCCCCACCACACTGAGTCTCTGGAAAGTATCTCTTGCTGCTGGGTCTGTGGACTCTGGAGTACTGGGCCAGATGGAAATACTCGCCAGTCTGCTCGCCACCAGGTTCTCCCACATGGTCAAGGCCAGCTAACAGGTCATGGGATACCTTTCTGCTGTCCTGGTAAGGTGAGAGCCAAGGACTCCACAGTGACTCCTCCTCTGTCTAGTAGGCTTTTCATGAGGCAGAGAAGGAGGTACTCTTGGCTGAGGCTAACTGTGTCACAACGATACTTGCATTATCAGACTACAGGCCTGACTCTGGTAGAGCAATTTGAACCCAATATACAGGACCAAGGCCCTATTGGATGTCCCCACACTCTTCAGTCACAGGACTGCCAAGTTCTGTCTATCTGGCTGGGCCTTGCTCAGCCTCTATGATTAATTGAGTTTTACCATGAATGAGAAGGATAGGCCAGGCCTTCCTAGCCACACTCTTCCCTGAGGCCAGCAGGGAACTATCCTAAACTTGTCCAGGCAATGGGTCTAAGTTTCAGGACTGGTGGGGCTCTTCACTTGGTCTGAACAACATTTAAAACTCTGTAAGAGGGGCTGGAGAGATGGCTCAGAGGTTAAGAGCATTGCCTGCTTTTCCAAAGGTCCTGAGTTCAATTCCCAGCAACCACATGGTGGCTCACAACCATCTGTAAGGGGGTCTGGTGGCCTCTTCTGGCCTGCAGACATACACACAGAATATTGTATACATAATAAATAAATAAATAAATAATTTTTAAAAAAAAGTAAAAAAAAAAAAACTCTGTAAGAAACACTATCCAGCCCTAGAAGGGCTGCAGACAGTTCCATCCTCTAATCCATCAGGGTTAGTGTGTACCCTTAGCAGGCAGAGCCCAAGTGACATCAGAGCTCAACAGAATTACTCTGTGGCAAGTGACTCACTACTCACAAGAAGGTCCCAGACTTGGTGCCTGCTTCTGTAGCCACCAACTTACAAAGAAATGGGGTCTCCAGGTTAGACCCTGAGGGATTATATAGTTCTTATAGATAACACAGCTGGCCAAGTCAGTCCCTGTCTATCTCCTCCCCAACTGATGACAAGGAGTGAGGTGAGACCCATATTGCTGGTTTAGGAGATCCTCCTGGGTCCAGAACCATGGTTCTGCGGCATGTTTTGAGTGCAGCCCCGACTATGGCATCAGACCGGCTCTCACCATTCAGGAAGCCCCTCGTATGTCCCCAGGACAGATGTCACTTTTTACTCCTCTCCAAAGGTTCCCAATCTCAGGGGAACGTGGACCCAAAGACTGGAGGAGAGGGGGGCAGAGCATTGGACCCCACAGTTCCTGGGAGAAGAGTGTGTCCCAGCTTTAGCTTTCTTGTGTACAGATGTTCCGCCTACACGTAGGTCTCTGCACAATGTATGTACTTAGTGCCTGCGGAGGTCAGAATGGGGCATCAGATCCCTTGGGACTGGAGTTACAGATGGTTGTGAGACAACACGTGGGTGCTAAGAATAGAACCTGGGTCCTACGGAAGAACAACCAGTGCTCCTAACCATAAAGGTAGCTTTCCAGCCCATGGCTTTAGTGTGTTATGCCTGCATGAAGCCAAGTACCACGGGATCATAGGAGTAGTTACAGGGTACAGGCTATTCTAGGATCACAAGTGTTGGGAGTGCAAATGTCCTTGTGCACACAAATCACCAGGGAAACAAGGAATGTAAGCATGCAGGATTGCCTTTTCAATGGAAAATATGTAAAACCTGTTCTTCCATCCAGAAAGCCTAGAACTGGGCGGTGGTTAATAGCCCGAAGACCTTCAATATCTGTTGGGCAGGCAGTATCAATCTTCTATCACCAGGACCAGAGGTGGCTCTAAATGACCATTACGTTACCCGTATAGCCATAGGCTCCCCCAAGCTCCCCCAACCAGGACCAGAGGTGGCTAAAATAACCCAAATGACCTCTTTGCTATCTGTGCGACTGAAGCCCATCCAGATACTTCTTTAGGCCTTAAGCTAGCACAGGTAGCCTATCTCTAGAACCCATCTTCTTGGGAGAAATGACATGTACCCTGAGCTGAGTTTTGATGTAATTATGCTTTCTTGTGCACCAGGGATTGTATTACACCAGGAAACTTTTCTCCCCAAATTATACGGTCTTTAGATTTGTTGGCAATAAACTGCCTGGCATCAGATCCAGGTTGATGAAGTCAGTTTGAACCAAGTTTGCATTCTCACTTCTTTGAGGATCACTGCTAACCTTGACACCTGCAGGGGCCCCTCATACAAGGAATCCCATCCAAGTGCCACAGGTAATTGAAAGTCCACAGTGAAGATGCTAAAATCAAGGAGGCCTTGTGGTGTGACCTGGGAGGGTAACCGCCGAATCAGTTCCCATCTGGAGGAAGCTGTCACGCTGTAACATGGCACCCAAGGTGTGAGAGTGTTATAGGCGCTACAGCTGTGTGAGAATCTGAGCTGTGTGTGGGTAGGGGCGAGTGTGGGGTCTGAGCCTGACTCTCATGAAGGGGTGGCCAGCTTCAGGGGCTGAGGTTCCATCTGCCCTGGTCACTTTACCTACCTAGGTGGGGTCTGTGCCAAGGTTAAGAATGAAGGATAGGAGCTGGAGAGATGGCGCAGTGGTTAAAAGCACCAGCTGCTCTTCCAGAGGTTCTGAGTTCAATTCCCAGCAACCACATGGTGACTCACAACAATCTATAGTGGAATCAGATGCCCTTTTCTGGCATTAAGGTGTGTATGAAGATAGGGCAGATAAAATAAATAAGTAAGTTTTAAAATGAAGGATAAGCTGGTCTTTCCTCGATGATGAAGGAATTATAAATATGGGAAAGGAGACTGGAACAACTCAGGGGTTCTGCATTGAATTGGAGGTGTCACTATGAACCCATGAAGATCTGGGGGGAGGCTTTTTTTATGTGCATGTGTTTGTGTGTGTAGCCCAGTATCTTCCTCAATTCCCCTCCACATACATACATATGTACATACATTCATACAATTAATCTTCAAGACAGACTCTCTCACTGAACATGGAGTCCATCAATTTGGCCAGACTGACTAACCAGTAAGCTCCAGGGATCCTCTTATCTCTGTCTCAAATACTGCTGAACACCCCTCCCCCTTTTTGATTAGGGCATCAAAGTTAGGATCTCACGCTTGAGTGGCAGTCACTTTAACTGAGCTGTCTCCCCAGGCCTCATGGAGAATTTTATGTGTGCGTGTGCCTGTGTTTGTACAGAAGCAAGAAGACACAGGGTGTGTGTTTCTCTACTGAGCTCCTGGAAGCAACAAACACAATGCCCAGATTTTCCAGCATCCAAGTTTTTGAGAACTCCCAATGTCATGGACGTAAGCTCCAGCTCTCATCCAAGTCTTTTGGGTTCTCTCTGTTAGAATAGAGGGGCTCCTCTACAATCTCTGGTCCTGATGTGGGGGCATACCACTCAAGACTAAGAAGCCTTTATGCTTCATGCAGATAGCACTGGACCTTCTGCTTAGAGTTTCTCTGGCCCCCAAGCTCTATCATGACCCTCATCCCACAGTGACCCCCACCACACTAGGTCTGAGATCACTGCTCATTAGGTGAGGGGTCAAAGCCCAAGAAAGAAGTGATCAGAAGGGCTGGAGAGATGGCCCAGCGGTTAAGAGCACTGGCTGCTCTTCCAGAAGATCTGAGTTCAATTCCCAGCAACCACATGGTGGCTCACAACCATATGTAATAAGATCTGGTGCCCTCTACTGGCCTGCAGACATCAGAACACTGTATAATAAATAAATAAATAAATAAATAAATAAATAAATAAATAAATAGAAGTGATCAGGAAAGATGTGCTAGAGTGAGTGACAGAGTGACAGAGTCAGAGTCACGCAGAACCCTGGGCTAGTTATGTGGGGAGAGGAGGGGACAAGGGACCCGGGGCAGCTCCCCTGGGACCTTTAGACAATCCACTTCTTGTCTAACTCCTAAAGGGAGATGTCAATGCTAGGGAAGGGATTGAGGGGACCCTCCAACTCACAGAAGGCAAATCACAAAGTTCCTGAAAGGTCCCACCCCCAACTCAGGCCAGTATTCAGTCCTTTCTTCATCATTCGTGCTGTGGGTATCTAGGAAAGAACTCACTGTGAGTGGTTCTAAAACCCAAGAGCTCCTCCCAGTGGAGGACAATCCTTATTGCATGGAGAGGATCCAGAAACAGACCCTTATTGACACACTTTTTTTTTTTTTTTTTTTTTGGCTTTTCGAGACAGGGTTTTGTCTGCAGCTTTGGAGCCAGTCCTGGAACTGTCTCTTGTAGACCAGGCTGGTCTCGAACTCACAGAGCTCCGCCTGGCCTCTGCCTCCCGAGTGCTGGGATTAAAGGTGTGCGCCACCACCGCCCGGCCCAGACCCTTATTGAATGGAGAGGATCCAGAACCAGACCCAGCACCAAGTAGATGCTAGTACAGCAGAATACATTTGATTCCTGGGGCAGTCAGGAGTCACCCCAATTCCCCTGAGTGATTTATTCCATTGTGGCCAGTGGTCTCTAGGCTGGGCTGGAGTTGGGAAGAGCAGGAACTATTTCTCTTCCTCAAAAGCAGGCACCCTTAGGTGTCCTCTTAGGTTCAGAGGGTAATGAAAATGCTCACACAAGGCTGCGACCAAAAGAGAAACTAAGGCTCAGGTAGTTGTGAATCTTTACTTACAGAAAAGCAACAGAGTCAGAGGCCCACCAGGGGCAGGGGCTTCAGCGGGGTGCTTTGGGGCAGAAGCACAATCACTGGGTGGAGAAGCATCAGGGAGGTGCGCGGATCAAAGAAGCTAGTGGGGGTCGCTGTGAAGACAGAAGGGTCAGGGTGAAAGGGACAGAGGGCTGGTGTGCTGGACAGGAAGGCAAGCCCTGTACGCAGACCTGGAGGTAGCCTCAAGAGAGGGTGCACAGCTGGGTAGGTTTCTGGGACTGGAGGGAAGTGAGGGATGTGGGGAAATGGGGGGAGGGTGGCGTGGGGACAGGGAAGGGCGGAGAGATGGGCAGGGTAGGGCAGGGCAGGGCAGGGCAGGGTAGGGCAGGGCAGGGCAGGGCAGAGCAAGCCTGTGATCTGCGAGCTAGCCAGTCCTTGTTTAGGCGGAATACACTTACCCCAGTCAGCGGCGGGAGTGTGTGTGTGTGTGAGGGGGTCGGGACGACAGTCACTGGGGGGCCTGGGACGGCACGCCCTCCGCCTTTTGTGGGTCTTCTTTCTCTCTTATGGTCAAAGGCTTCCCTGATGGCTCTGTGCCCGCTGCTGCCATTGCAGCTGCAGTGGACACAACCACTGCCGCTGGGGTGGGACCCTTATGCTCCCCCTTGGAGGCCCGGTAGTTGTTCCCCCAAGCAGCGGGCATCTCGGTGCCATGCTTGCGGTTCATCGGGTAGGCGCCCATGGCTGCCAGGATGCTGCGGTGGCGCTCGGGGTCCATCTCAGTGTAGTACATCTCCAGGGTCAGCGGGGTGCAAATCTTGTGCTGCAAAGGCATATTCCGGACCCGTAAGGGAACCGGGGATCATAGTGAAAAAGGAGGAGGAGGAGGAGGAGGAGGACGGGGACGAGGAGGATGGTCATAATTAAAAACCCACAAAGGCAACTTTGGCTTCGGGTCAGAGGGTCAGAACCTGAGGCTCTTTCGAGAAGCGGGTGGTGTGAATTGGGGCCTTTGCTTGGGAGCAGTCTCTTAGAACCATGCTGTGTGGGAAAGGCAGAAAACATAGACTGGTGTGGGGACCATGTTTATATTGCCGGCACTGGGAAGGCTGAGTCAAGAGGATTGAAGTGAATCAGAGGCTAGTATGGGCTACATAGTGAATTCCAGAACATCTGAAGCTAAAACTTTATGTCTCTTCTTCCCCCCACAAAAAAGCCAGCCAGACTTCAGTGCCTCTGTGAACTCCATCCCAGAGACCAGAGGATTAAGGGAAAAAGAGGAGACTACTTCTAAAATATGAAGCATTTAAAAAATATTAAAAAATTTTAACTGTCATTAATGGAGTTGAGATTTTTAAAGTAGAAGGAAATATTTGCTAAATATGCAGAAAGCATTAATGCCCATAATACATTTGAAAGCCTCCTGCATCCAGCAGTGGTGGCGCACGCCTTTAATTCAAGCACTTGGGAAGCAGACACAGGCGGATCTCTGTGAGTTCGAAGCCAGTATGGTCTACAAGAGCTAGTTCCAGGACAGGGCTGTTACACAGAGAAACTCTGTCTCAAAAAACCAAAACTAAAACTACCCCTCCCAAAAAAGACCTCTCGTATGGGCATTCACTTCTTTCATCCCAGCACTTTGGAGACAAGATATTTCTGTGAGTTCCAGGCCAGCCAGGGCTACACAGTGAGACCCTGTCTCTGGAAAAGAAGAAGAAGAAGAAGAAGAAGAAGAAGAAGAAGAAGAAGAAGAAGAAGAAGAAGAAGAAGAAGAAGAAGAAGAAGAAGAAGAAGAAGAAGAAGAAGAAGAAGAAGAAGAAGAAGAAGAAAAGAAGAAGAAGAAGAAGAAGAAGAAGAAGAAGAAAAGAAGAAGAAGAAGAAGAAGAAGAAGAAGAAGAAGAAGAAGAAGAAGAAGAAGAAGAAGAAGAAGAAGAAGAAGAAACAAACCTCTTGAAGTCTAGGGAAATGACTAAGGACTAAAGGGCTCAGTAGAGAAACCTGCCAAATGCAGGCAGGTCTCCTCCCCAGGAGCTGGAGGGCACCAGGGCACTGAAGAGTTCTGCTAGCACCTCCTACTTCAGTTTAGATTAAAACACAAACACAAACAAACAAAAACCCTTCTCTCTTTTCTGTTTTTGAGTTTCATTTTGTGTGTCTGTAATTGTGCTTGAGTTGGCCAGAGGAGGTCTCCTTCAGATGGGGTCTCTCACTGAACCTGGATCAAGTCTTAGCAACTGTCCTGTTTCTGTCACCCCACAGTGCTGGGGTACAGGCAGTCACATCTGGCCTTCTCTATGGGTTCTCATGCTTATACAGTATGGCCCCTACTGAGCCATTTCTGCAGCCCTAAAACAACCTTTGCCTGGAAAGTTTCAAAAGATGGGCTCTCAGTATATTCTAGGAAGTAAGGGGATTAATCACACAGGGTCAGCCTTGTCATTTGGAAGGAAACCTAGGGGTGGGAGATGGGAAGCATTCATCCTTGATGCTGCCCCAGAAAGCCCTCCACATCCTGCCCTGGTCCTTGGTTCCTCAAGCTTACCCGAAGCAGGAAGCCATCCGGGCAGGAGAACTGGTCATACCAAATAGCCTTGTACATGATCAGCACACAGCCCATGAGAGCCATGACGAAGGCGATCATCCTTGCAGTCGGCACCTGGCAGAGAGAAAGGAACAGAACTTAGTGCAGGTGAGTTATGGCCGGGGCAGCCTCCCTGAGGGGACAGTCCCTAAGAACTGGAGCTGGGCACAATACCGCTGCCCCTACCTACATCTTGTCTCCTTCCCTGAGGTCAGCTCCGGGACCAAAGGTCCAGGAACTGGTTTTTTTTTTTTTTGTTTTTGTTTTTTTTTTTTTTTTTTTCAGACCCCGATTTGCTGGGATTCTGGAAACATCTATGATCAAGTAAACTAACTGCTTTGGCCAGTTAAATTGCATCCAGCCAATTGACCCAGAAGTTGCTACTGGTTTGCCTTGCCCATGTGGCCAACAGAAGTTTGTGGTTGTCACAGCAGGGGGACAGGATGCAAGAAGCAGTGTGTGTGTGTGTGTGTGTGTGTGTGTGAGAGAGAGAGAGAGAGAGAGAGAGAGAGAGAGAGAGAGAGAGAGAGAGAGAGAGAGAGAGAGGTCTAGTGAGGTAGGAGCATTAGTACCACCCCGGGAGGCCTCAGCGCCTTTGATGGGCACAGCCACTGAAGAAACTATGGGAAAAGGCAGGTGTTGCTTCTGCAAATGAAAAAGCACTAGAAATAGTCAGCTAAAAGTGATTATTAAAACCATCATTGACGTGGTTAAAAGAAGACAAAGAGGAGACATTTTCCAGATAAAAGGTAAAGCTCATATCTGTTCCATAAAAAGCCTGCACAGAGGTAGACAATGACAGACTGGGAGACAGGCACTTCCCATGGGAAATGTCTCCCGGGAACTCAGGCTGCTCAGAAGAAGGCTGGGTAAGGATGGACAGCTAGTGGCCAGGCAGCACTAGAGGCGACATCTGAGTAGGATTGATCCCTTTGGTCCCTAGGAGACCCAAGCAAACAAGGCCTGAGTTGCTCATCTGGCCTCTCCCCTGCTCTAACTTCCCTCAGGGAGAGGTGATATACTTACTTTGCGTCCTTCCTCTGGGTGGCCACAGGCCAGTCTTTGACCCTCCAAATCTCCAAACTTCTTTGTCTGGTCTGAGGAGGAAAGCTGATATTCTGTCTGTGTTTTGATGAGCACCTACAGGAAGAGATGGCCATGACATCTTTGGACAGCTGGTGGGGACCCAGGAGAGCCCTGAACTGAGGGGTTTGGAACTGAGGAGACAGCACTGACCGTGGGTCTGTACTGTTTGGTGGCCAGTCAGCTGTAGCATCTCAAAGCTGAAGCTAGAAGGTGAACACTGAAGGTCTGATGGCGACCACAGCTGTTCAAGGCCTTGCCAGGCTCAGGGTGGGCTCTCTGGTGGCAACTTCTACTGCTGCTCCATAATCTGGTTCCTCTCCTTCAGGAGGTCTAACCCGACTCCTCTGACAGCTTCTAGAGTCTAGAGTCCCCAGCCACTTGAGGGGCAAGGATAGATCTGTTCTCAGCCTTCACTGTTAGAGTAAGTGCAGCTAAAACGGACCCAAATCACTGGGGAGCTGCCCTGGGCTCCTGAAGGGCCAGACTAGGCCAGCCTTGGGCTACTTTTTGCTTCTTGCTGACTTCTACTAAAAGTCACCAACCCCCTCAGTCACCTGTCCAAGAAGCCTTTTTTTTTGTGCCCTAACCTAGAGTCCTGTCCAGAAGAAAAGAATGATGTCCTAGTTAATAGTTAATGTCACTATTGCTGTGATGAAACACCAAGACCGAAAACCAGATGGGGAAGAGTTTATTTGGATTATACTTCCACATCATTGTCTATCATCGTAGGGAGTCAACACAGGGACTCAAACAGCTGGAACCTGGAGGCAGGAGCTGATGCAGAGGCCACGGAGGAATGCTGCTTACTGGCTTGCTCCTCATGCTTTCTTATTAGAACCCAGGACCAGAAGCCCAGAGATGGGACCATCCACAATGGGCTTGGTCAGCCTCATCAGTCATGAATTAAGAAAATGCTCTGAAAACCAGGCAGTGGTGGCGCACGCCTTTAATCCCAGCACTCGGGAGGCAGAGGCAGACGGATCTCTGTGAGTTTGAAGCCAACCTGGTTTACAAGAGCTAGTTCCAGGACAGGCTCCAAAGACACAGAGAAAGCCTGTCTCAAAAAACCAAAATAAATAATTAATAAATAAATAAATAAATAAAAATGTAGGCTTACCTACAGCCAGATTTTAGGAAAGCACTTTCTCAGTTGAGGTTTTCTTTTTTATTTTATTTTATTTTTAATTTATTTATTTATTAAAAATTTCCACCTCCTCCCCTCCTCCCATTTCTCTCTCCCTCCCCCTTCACTCTCCAGTCCTAAGAGAAGTCAGAGATTTGCCCTGAGGGAAGTCAAGGCCCTCCCTGCTCCATCCAGGTCTAGGAAGGTGTGCATCCAAACAGACTAGGTTCCCAAAAAGCTGGTACATGTAGCAGAATCAAAACCCAGTGCCATTATCCTTGGCTTCTCAGTCCGCCCTCATTGTCAGCCACATTCAGAGAGTCCGGTTTGATCACATGCTCGTTCAGTCCCAGACAACTACAGCTGGTGCCAACGTAACAGAAAGCCAGCCAGCACAACTGGTGACTGCAACTCCATCTTGCTGGTCCTGTCAGATTACATTACAGTCTGAGTGTTTAAATTCCAAGGAATCCAGTGGTCAGTTTACCCTGGTTCAGATGAGTAGGGCTCTGGATATGAGACCCTAACTGGGAGGTCACACTTGCGCATGGTCAGTTTGGATTTCTGCCCAGTTCGGCCTATCCTCAGGGCACTTTGAGGGGAGGCAACATTGACATAAACCTTACCCATACCTTTCTGTCCCTAGGCAAGCTGAGAAGACCTGCACTGCCTCAGACTACTCACCTGGTCAGAGAATGAAGGCTGAAGCAGGCTGACATCTAGGGGGCTGATCAGAGGGACACTGTCCATGGCAGCCCCTTCGTGGCCTCCCATTTCTTTGCCTGACTTCCCAGAGAAGCTGCAGCCCAGCTTCACCATGGCGGGTGGTGGTCCTTGTCCCAGCCTAGAAACAGAGTTAGAGTCACTGCTTACCAGTCATGCAATGGACAATCATACAGCTAATTCCGGAGTAAGGACCCAGAATGCCCCAAGGCTTCTCATGCAAAATCCAGGGATGTGCTGTAAGAGGTCCAGCTCTTGGTTACACATTCCCTCCTGGCCCCTCAGCAGGGCAGAATGGAGTCTCCGGCCAGAGACTATTTCAAAATAGAACCACGATATCATCCTCTGGCCAGCCTGCTCGGGCATGTGCTTGAAGGACACATATTCCACCAGAAGGAAAGAATTCAGGGAGTCAGTGGGAGAATTGGACCTAGCAGGAGGCCCAGAGCAATGTGAATCTGTTAACTGTTGGTACTTTAAAACAAAACACAAAAAAGATGTCTATCCCATACAATATGGGACATGTCACTGTTAATTGCCATTGGTTCTCTATGTGAACTTCCAAGGAAGGTGACAAATGTATACAGTTCTGGTGGTGCAGGAAGACCTGCCCTTTGGGGGGCTGAGAGCCCATCCTGCAGTCAGGCAGTCTTTGCAGTCTGGAGGAGGGTGCAAGTCCCACTGACTCTGGTAAGTCAAGAGTGCACATGTTCAAGGATGGAGAGATGGCTCAGCAGTTAAGAAGTTAAGAGTGCTTAATGCTCCTGTGGAGGACTGAGGTTGGGCTTCCAGCATCCATTTGAAATGCCTTCACAGCCTCCTGTAACTCTGGCTCCAGGGGATCTGCTGCTCTCTTCTGGCCTCCATAGGCTTCTGCATGCATGTGCTGCACATACATACACAGATATATAAATGTAGACATAATAAATATTTTTTTAGAAAAGGATTATATACTCTTGTAGTGGCATTTAATTTATATTTTAACAAATAAAGCTTGCCTGAAGATTATAAGAGTAAAACAGCCATACTGGCCAGCCTTACAGAACAGGCAGCAATGACACACACCTTTAATCCCAGTAGGTACAGTATCTTGCCATAGAAACCAGGAGGTAGCAGTGCACACCCTTAATCCCAGAACTAGAGTAGAGAGGATTATAAAATGGGAAGAGACTCAGTCACATTCTGAGGTTTCCTGGAGGCAGGATCACCATTTTCAGACTGAAGTCGAGGTAAGAGGCAGTGGCTGGCTGTTTTGCTTTCCTGACCTTGAGGTTGAACCCAGATTTCTGTTTCTGAGTTTTTATTAATCATGCTTCACACTCTCATCTTGCAGTTGCTCTCAGAGGGGAAGGGTCCTCTAAGATGACATATGGGAAACAAAACATACTATTATTAAAACCGTCTAGGAGCTGTGTGTGGGGGTGCTTGCTTTTAATCCTGGCTTTTGGAAGGCGAAGGCAGGCATATTTCTGAGTTTGAAACCAGCCTGCTCTATACAGTGAGTTCCAGGCCAGCTACTGATGTATAGTGAGACCCTATCTCAAAAAATAAAATAAAATACTACAAAGCAAAACAACTCCCCCATCTCACATAGAACTTCAATCTCAGACAAAATCATGCCAATATAACCATTTTTAAAAGGAAATACTGCCAATGTGTTGCAAAATTTCCAGAGAAAGAACAAAGGAGCCCTCATCGGCTCCGGAGGCTACCCTCTTGCCTCCCCCTTACAGCTCTCAAGCACATTAGGAGGAGGAACTCCCAGATCAGTCCCTCCCACAGACAGCAGAAACCTTAAGTGAAACTCGAGCAAGCCGAGTTCAACAAAACATAGATCACCAAAGTTGTGTTTATTCTGGGTGTGAAATTTTGAAAGCAGTTCCATGAGGCTGGGAGACGGCTCAGTGGGGAAAGTGCTTGCTGTTTGAACCTGAGGACCCGGTTCAGATCCCAGCACCCACACAGAAGCTGGGCCATGGCTTGCATCCCACAGGGCTGGGAGGAAGTGGGCAGAGAGGTATGGAATTTGGTGGCTCAGCAGCCATTGCCAGCATAGCTGAAATGGAGAGCATGAAACTCAGTGAGAGATCCTGTCTCAAAGCTAGGTGCAGACTCACAGAGGAGACACCCAAAGTGAGCTACTTTCACACAGGTGAGTGTACCTGAACACACAAGCACACATCATACACACCACACCACACACATACCACATACACATACCACACACACACATACCAAACACACACCACATACACAAAAACCACATATACATACCACACACATACCACATACACAAAAACCACAAACACATACCACACACATATCACACACCACACCACACACAATTACACACCACACACACCACATACACATACCACACAGACACATATACACCACAAAACACTACATGCACACACACACACCACATACACACATACCACACACACATACACACCACACACACCACATACACACATACCACATACACACCACACCACATACATACACAACACACACCCCATACCCACACCCCCCACACCCCTCCCACATACACAAATATACACCACGAACACGCCACACACACTACATACACAACATATATACCACATATACACACATACACACACATACACCATTTATACCACACACACATACACATCACACACATACACATCACACCACACCACACACATACACATCACACTGCACCACACACATACCACATACACACACTACACACACATACCACACACACACACCACACAAACACATACACCACACATACCATACACATATACCACATACACACACGCACATATACATACACCACACACACATACACCACACACACCACACACACAAATACACATACTACACACACATACACACACACACACAAACCCAACAGATTAATGAAGATAAGTTTTGTTGTTTTGTTTATTTTTTGTTTTCTCTTTTGAGCCAGGCTGGCCTTGAATTCCTGATCCTCCTGCCTCAGATTCCTGAGTCCAGGATTACAGGTGTGCATCATCACCTTGAATCTGGAATCTGGGTCTTCTGTTCTGACGACCATGGAGATGCTGATGGCCTAGACTGATGTGGTGGTTTGCCCAAGAATGGCCTGCGCAAGCTCATACATTTGAAAGCTTAGTCATTAAGCAGTGTCATGATATAAAGGGACTAGAAGGGTTAGGAGGTGTGACCTTGTTAATGAGAAAGTATGTCGCTGGGGGTGGGCTTTGAAGTCCCAAGCCCCCCCACCCCCCACCCCACTGTGGATCAGCTACTTCTATCTGCCATGCCAGGCTCCCCTTTATGATGATAAAAGACTAAACCTCTTAACTGTAAGTAAGCCTGCCATTGGCTTATTTTGTAAGAGTTGCCTTGGTCATGGTGCTGCTTCACAGCCGTAGAAGAGTGGCTAACCCAGCTGATGAAGTTCCAGAAACTGCAGTCCTGAGTACTCAGCCAGCACAGTTTCACCAGGTAAAGAAACCAGGACAGAGGTTCAGAGAGTAATACAGATTATTCATGGATGAAATAGCTTTTATATTTAAACGCAGAAACAAATCCTTCACATATAAAGTATAAAAATTGAAAGTATCCAGGGTCAGTGAGATGGCTCAGTGGGTAAGAGTACTTGCTGCCAAGCCTGAAAACCCAAGTTCAATCCCCAGAACTCACGTGGTGGAAGGAGAGAACTGCCTTGTGCGGGTGTGCTGTGACCTCCTCACCTATGCTGGGACTTAAGGCCACTCACACACAGTCAGTAAGCGTGATAAAGACTTTGAAGGGTTCAGCAGTTAACAGGACCTCTGTTCAGTTCCTGGCACCTACACAGCAGCTCACAGCTGTCTGTAACTCCAGGTCCAGGGGCTCCATGGCTTGTTCTGAACTCCAGGGGCACCAGAAATACATGTGGCACACACACCAATATACAAGTAAAACACTCATACACACAGAAAAATTTAAAAGTCCAGTTAAATTTGAGTTCTTAGAAAGCAGATATACTTTTATATGTTGGTGGCAAAAATATTTTTGAGAAAAAGTGTGTTAAAATCTTTATCTTTAATGATGCGTTTCTATGTGTGTAATTTCTTCTATTATGTTTTGCCTGCACATATGTCTGTGCCCACTTGCAGAGGTCAGAAGAAGGTGCCACATCCCCTTCATGAACAGGCACGTGTGTCTGTTCATGCAGCTGTCCTTAGAAGTCAGAGGTATCAGATCCTCTGAAGCTACAGGGAGCTGGGAGCTGCTTGGTGTGGTCCTCTCTGCTCTCAACCCCTGAACCATCTCCCCAACCCAGTTTTTTATTTTTTAATAAAGTTGGGTCTCACTATATAGCCCTCTATAGTTCAAGGCTGGCCTTGAACTTAAGATCATCCTGCCTCAGCCTCTCCTAGTGTGAGCCAGGTAAGGTTCTATTTAAACAGTTCCAAAGCCCAGGACAGAGATGATGGGCAGTACTCCATATGGAAGGTCACGAAATAGTGACAGGGACCCAAGGAACATCTGAAATCCTTTATCAGGTAGGGAAGCCTCTATAGTACAGATTTGTGGAGGTTTTTATGCTTAAATTCCCTGACTGTATTTGTAGAATTAACAACTTCCAATCAAAATTCTAACAAATTTATGAACTTGAAACATCAAAATTGCATGTACAAGGTAGAAAGACAGGAACACACAAGATGTCTTGACAAAGGAAGTCTGTCTGCTGGGTGTCTGCCTTGAACACAGCAGTGTACACTGGTGGTGTTGATGCCTAGTGGAGAGAAACCCATTTGACACATTCTATAATTCAGACCTCGGTTAATAGCAGAGAGGCTGGTTGTGTCTTAAAAATTAAGGCTACTTGGAGTGAAGCAGATCCCATCACTACAGGCATATCTGAATACACAATATGAGCACACATGGGTACACACGCAATGCACACATGAACACAAGAACAAAGCACTTCAGAGACAATGCAGGAGAATATTTCCAACCCCAGGAAGAGAAAGATTTTACCAGCAATGCTCAGATTTCCTTTTATAAAAGAAAATCTCAACAAATTACCTTCCATGTTGAAATAAAAAACCCTTGCCTATCAAGACAAGACCATCAAAGAGGATAAACAGAAACTCTGAGAGATATTCGCAACACACAAGTGACAACAGGTCGTTGTCGGTTAACTGATAACGCCACAAAAAGGACAGTGAGTTTTAACTCAGTACCCGTGAAAGAGATTTTATTTGAAACAGTCCTTATCTTTGTAATGGAGTTAAGATGAGGTCATATTAGAATAGATAGGGGGCGGGTTTATTCCACTGTGGGCATCCTCATAAGAGGGCTTGGACCTCAGAGAAATGCCTTCTGCAGATGGAGGCAGGCTATAGTTACACAGCTGCTATCCAAACACTGCTCAGGACAACAGAGACTGGAAGGAGCAAAGGAAAACGCTCTCCTTGAACCTTCATCTAAAGCATGGCTCTGCTGAAATCTGATTATGGACTTCTTGCCTCCAGGATGGTAAAAGTTGGGGTTCATTTGGACAGTCACCCTTGGAAGGCCAGCTGACCTCTCCAGACCTGCAGATGGCCACTGCTTCTCCTTCTCTACTGGCTGGGCCCCATAAATGTGACGGGCCCTGAGGAACACAGAGGAGATGGTATTTCAAAGCTGTCCAGTGTTAGGGACAGCTGGGAGCAGAACTTCCCAGGGCAAGAAAGTAGAGAAGGAAGGCTGGGTAGGGGGTGAGGGAGGTATGGCTATTTGGAGGACAGGAAGCAGCATCAACACTCCCTCCCCCCATCTCAGGCAGACCCTCTAAGACCCTGCTCTCTTTGACGTGTGTTAAACCTATGACCTTCTGCCTTGCCCAGCCTTTACAGAAACCAGGCAGTTGCCAACAAAGAGCCTCTTTAAGAGGTGGATTCTGCCCTAGGGAGGAAGCTGGCTCTACGTTGGCCTGAGAACGTGGGCAATCGGATGGCTTGGGGGCAACTTGTTAGGCATTGGTTATAGAGACGGACCGGAAATTATTATGAAGAATAAAAACGGCGGGCCAGGTGATACGTGGAGGTAAAATAGCCAGGAAAACGGGAATCGACAGAAGATGGCGTCCTCCCGACGCATCCAAGTCTCTACTACGGTCCACAAGAATCCCCGCCCTCCCCACGAGCTCCGCCTTCGGTTGCCACGGTGACACAGCTGCGGGCCATTTACGTCACCGCGGGTTCCTATGGAAACGGAGGCAGCCCCCCGCCCCCGAGTTCCATGTCAAGTTTCTAGTCCTTCATCGCCACAGTCAGAACATCGCAAACGAAGGGCTCTGTGTGGAAAACTCTCCCCCTCTCTCAGCACACAAGAAGAGTCCGCCCTGGATCTTGGGGGCACCTCTGGGAAGATGGCAGGGATCATAAAGCTTTAGAATTGAGAAGGCGCCCCAACACCGTTCACCGGTCCTTCTCTGTCCTACTCTGTCATTTCGTCTCCTGAGGGTTTGCTGCTCATTCGCAGTGCCCCCCTGGGGATGGGACTGGGCATCTCTGGTCACGATCTGGGGGTTGTGCACCGACAAGATGTTGACGGACAAATAAATGAAGGCGGATGCGGACTTTTAATTGAAAGCCCATAAAAGCTGGGCCAGAGGTCACAAGACTCGCTTGCACACGCACTTTTTCATGCTGCGTCACGAGAAGGGCACACTGGTGCGGACTCGTGCCCTCCCTCCCCCGCCTCACCACCATGGCCCTGCGGCAGAGCCCACTCTGGTCTGCTTGCATCCCAGCCCTGTGGGTAGTGGTTTGCCTCTAGTTTTAAGGGTTGTTGTTCTGCGGGGCCCAAGCAAAGGGGGACGAAGAGGAGGTGCACGGTTGATTTTGGCTTCCTACACTCACCAGCCACCTGTGGCCCAAAATCCGGAACCGAGCAGCGGCAGGTGGTTTGAGACAAGTGGCTGCCCTATCTCCTACCCTCCTCGAACCTTCATGCAGCCACCCCCATCATGCCCTCCCATGCGCAGACAGCTAAAAACTCAATACTCCGGTCAACGCCCCTTCTGCTGACCCCTCTCTCCCCATCTGGCTGTTTTCCTCTTTTCTTCACCCCACCCCCACAGACAGACCCGAACTGGAGCTAGGATTTGTGCCCCTGGGCCAGCTTGACGATGTACAGCTCCCACTGGCTCTTCAGGACCTGCAGAGGTGGAGCCAGACCACAGGGAGGGGGTCTGCAGTCACCTTGGACTGGGTGGGCTGAGGTTCAGCTGTCCCACTGCCTCTGCTACCCTACTATGCCCACGACTGGGTTTGTGCTGGCTGAGCAGCCATAATTCTTTCTAATGTTCAGGTTGCCATTGGCCTGTAGAGATTTCTCGACATACCTCGAGGTCTAGGGACCACTCCACCTCAAGGCAGCAGAGCTTGCCCCAACTGTCCTGAGAGGTTTAATGACCATCCTCCACCCAAGCCAGCTGGGCCAGCCTGACTTCTAGTGCAGACCTCAGGGAGGGAGATGATTGTGCTCCACCGCTCTGGCAGGCATCAGGTTAGCCAAATTATTCCCACATAGACTCTCAACCCCTACCCCTATATCTTTGCACATACATCCCACACGCGCACACTCGTACACTCTTGTACCCGCCTCCCCCCCCCCATCCTCGCACCTCTCACATCCCTGCACCCTTGAACACCCACGCACACATTCTGGCCCCCTAGTCCCTATTCCAAAAGAAGAAACGTGGAAATGGCTCACAGGCAGTTGCTGCAGGACGCAGTCGCGGGAGGACAGGGATGCGGTATGGATGCGGAGGATGCAGTTCCAGACGCTTCGCCACCAGGCGGGGCTGGCAAGGGGCTGGAGCCCGAGAACGAGGCTGTGGTTGCCATGGAGATGCAGGCTGGAGGAGGGACCACTGTGGCTCAGGTGGCCTCACACCCCCTCCCACAGCAGGCCTCTGCACTGTCTCTCATCAGACACACACACTTCACATACACTTCACATATCTGATACACACTTCACCCCTCCCCATATCACATACGGCTAAGGCACACTTCACACACATTTTCACCCCTGACACGCACACCATGTAGAGTCATACACCACGCCAGCTCTCATACTTCATCACTTCACTGCGGGGTACAGACACCAAATCAGAGGAGGCCTGGTTGCTCCTCCAGTTAGGATTCCCGGGTTTAAGGAGGAGCCAGATCCTTTCCCTAACATCTCACAGTAGAACCTGGGGTCAGGAGCTGAGGTTGGCTTCTCGCTTAGAGGGTACTCCTCTAGGTGCCAGCGTCTGAATTCCTAGGCTGGAAGCTTTCCCAGGACTGGCTCTGTCTATCTTGGTCACTGTTGTTTGTGGCATGCCAATATGCAGGTGGCACGGACAGATGTTTGGTTGAGTGTATGCCATGCTTCCCACAGGCCATCTCTAGTGGACATGCTTCTCCAGGGCTTACACTCAGCAGTGCTGGTGAACAGTGGTGAGTCATGGCATGGAGAGGTGTCTGGGTTGTTCTCTTTTGTGTCTGTTGCTCGAAATGTAACAACATTCCTGGCCAAGTCTTTGTAAGAAGTGTGCTTTTATTGCTCGGGTAGATGCTGGAAAGTGCCACTGTTTTGTGAACCGCCAATGTGGGTGCTGGGAACTGAACTCTGGCTCTCTCCAAGAGCATCAAGTGCCATCTCTCCAGGCCCAACACTATTTTACATTCTTGTCAGCTGCATAGAGGAGCCCTAGCTCTCCACAGTCACCAGCATTTATTATTATCTGGTAATAGACATTGGCATCAGCCTGCCAGATGACCATAAACTACCACGGATGGTTAGTCTTACCATTCTGGAGGCCAAAGCTCCAAGATCCAGGTGCTGGTGCAGGTCCTGCTGATATCGTGTTCCTAGACTTGTGTAGACAGTGTCTCTTCCAGAGTCTTCTAATTTATTCTAAACAGGACACCAATCAGACCGAATTAGGGCCTACCCAAATTACCCCCCTTTTGAATTAACTACTTATCCACATCTGCCTTCTTTTCCTCTTCATCTTCCTGTTCCTCTTTCCCTTCTCCTTCTTGAGACAGTATCTCATGCAGCCTTGGTTGTCCTTGAATTCTCTGTATAGCCTAGAATGACAGTGAATTCCTGGTGGTCTTGACTCCACTTCTTGAGTGCTGGGATTAGAGATGTGCACCACTCTACTCATTTATGTGGTCCTCAGAAAGGGGCTCAGGACTCTCTGCGCATGTCTGGCAAGCATTCTACCAACTGAGCTACTTCCTTGTACTGGTCAGTGTTCTCTAAAGGAACAGAACGGGGAGAATGAATAGACATGTATATATGTGATCTCTTACATTGGCTTAGAGTATGTGATCCTGGTCATCCAACAATGACTGTCTCACATTGGAGGCTGAGAATCCAGTGATTTTTCAATCCATAAGGCTGGATGTCCCAGCAGTCCCAAGTTGGCCTCGGAAGCCTGGGGGATTCCTGAAGAGCTGCTGATGTCCGGTCTATGTTGGAATCTAGAAGTTAATGCCAAAGCAACAGGATAAATGAACTTGTCAGTGAGAGTGAGAGCAAACAAGCAAAAGGCAAGCTTCTCTCTTCCAAGTCCTTTTATCTGGATTGCCACCAAGATTTAGGAGTTTTCTTCTTGTACTCAGTAGCTTGAGTTATAATTGATCCCAGACGCAGCCAAGTTGACAACCAAGATTATTCATCATAATTCTCAACTCTTTTTTTTTTTTTTTTTTTTTTTTGGTTTTTTGTCCTGGAACTAGCTCTTGTAGACCAGACTGGTCTCAAACTCACAGAGATCCACCTGCCTCTGCCTCCCGAGTGCTGGGATTAAAGGCGTGCGCCACCACTGCCCAGCATAATTCTCAACTCTTATGCTGGCTAGATTTATGTCAACTTGACACAAACTATAGTCATCTAAGAGGGGGAAACAACTGAGAAAATGCTTTCATAAGATTGGGCTGTGGCCAGCATGTAGAGCATTTTCTTAATTAGTGATTGATTGAGGGGATGCCCAGCACATTGTGGGTGGAGTCACCCCTGAGCTGGTGATCCTGGCTTCTAAAAGAAAATAGACTGAGCAAGCCATGTGGAGTAAGCCAGTAAGCAGCACCCCTCCATGGCCTCTGCGTCAGTTTCTGCCTCCAGGTTCCTGTCCTGTTTGAGTTTCTGTCCCGACTTCCTTCTGTGATGGAAGCATAAGTCCAATAAACCCTTTCTGTTGGAGCCTTCTGACGAGTCAGTCAATCTGGGTACCTGGAGGAGGGTGCGAGGATTGGGGAAATGGCAGGTGAAAGAAACTGAGGCAGAGACACAGGATAGATCCAGGAGGTCTTTTGACCAATACCAAACAGCCCAGAGTTTATTTCAGAGCTTGCTTTTATACAGATTAAAATCAGAAAGTAGAACAAAGAGCCATACAGTCAATTAACCACCTCCCTGTACTGTACTTAGGAGAAAGCACAAGAGGGCTCGCTGTCTATCAGGTGAGTCCTGCTAGCAGCAAGCAGTTTCCGTTTCTATCTATATGTGCCTTTGGCTGGCATACACCAGCCTGTGTCTTAATAGATAATGTATTCCCCCCTCCCCAGTGGTCTCAATCAGAGCTTTCTCCCAGCCCTCAAGGAGACTGAAACAAGCAAGCTTAAACTCAAATGATTCATTAGCAGAATAGACTCCAGATGGAAACCGAGTCCCTTGTGGGCCACCACACCTTTCCTCCCTATCTTGTTTTTTGGTCATGGTGTCTCACCACAGAATGAGAAGCCCCAACTAAGACAGCCTTTAACAGCCTTTTAAAAAATCCTGTCTACAACTACAGACACAGTCTAAATGATTAGAACTTCAGTGTAGGACTTTAGGGGAGACCCAGTCCATCAGGCGCAGTGTCCCAATAGGCATGCATGGTGCACTTTGCACCTTGTACTTATTACCCTAGTGACTGAAGCTTGGCATCTTTTGTCATTTGTGTGTCTTTAGTGAAAGATCAATTCAGATATTCTAAATGTTTTTCTATCAGGCTATTTGTCTTCTTGTTATTGAGTTCTTAAGAGTTTTTTTTTTTTAAAACAGTTTTATTGACCATTGTTAGGCTATGCAAAAATCTAGAAATAATTCTGGGCACAAAAAAACCCCCACCAAATAAATAGTAAGTGGGAATGTAGCAACAATATGTAAATTTGATACTTTTTCCATAATATGAGATTAGCAACATTTCAAAGTGCACGTCTGGTGTCAGGGTAGGTTTTGCTCACTGGCAAAAACCCATTGAACCATCAGAATGCCCGGCAGCTCCATAGGCTCTGGCCAAAGACCTTTGAGACTGTCAAGGGAGGTGTTCCGATGGCAGTCCAGGGCTATGCTGCGCCCCGTCCATTTCAGCTGGGAAAGCATCGTCCAGCTCGTAGACTGCAAGGAAGACTATGAAGTGATGGAAGAGGCTCTATGGAGTGTGTGTATCTTAGTATCCCTCCATTCAAAGCCACCAGTGGCCTAAAAGCTAACTTCTCTCATAGAGAAAATAGCACAGCTTTTGCCCACCCTCAGTCTACAAGTTCAAGACCCCAGGACATGTTTACATAACAGTTGTGGACCAATCAACCACCCTATCTTCCTTCAAACTTACCACCCCTAACTTAGGGGAGGAAACTCTCCAGAGACTTTAAAAATCCCAGCCCTAGAGAAAAGACTGATTATTTGACTTTGCAGAGGATCTTGTTTTCTGTGTCTGTGGCACGTGCGTGTGTCTCCGCATCCTCAAGCGTCTTTCTTCAGCTGATGCTTCTGTCTGCTGCTATCTGTGATGTTTGAGATTTCTCAGCTGCTATCTGCTATCTGTTGTGTTCAGAGTTTTTCCTGCCTTTTTTCTTTTGGTTTTTCACGAGAGGGTTTTTCTATATGTAGCCTGGTTGTCCTAGAACTCCCTCTGTAGACTAGGCTGGCCTCCAACTCAGAGATCTGCCCGTCTCTGTCTTCTGAGTGCTGGGACTAAGGGCATGCACCACCACACTCAGCTGCCTTTCAATTCTTTTTTTTTCCTTTCTTTTTTTTTTGGGGGGGGGTTCGAGACAGGGTTTCTCTGTAGCTTTGGTGCCAGTCCCGGAACTAGCTCTTGTAGACCAGGCTGGCCTCGAACTCACAGAGATCTGCCTGTCTCTGCCTCGCGAGTGCTGGGATTAAAGGCGTGCGCCATCACCGCCCGGCTTGCCTTTCAATTCTTTAAGGGACAGAGAAGACCCATAGACCTTTCAGCCATGATGGTTTGGTACAAGGGTCATCCTGCCCTCGTTCTTTTCTACCACAGTTCTGACATTAGGAGTTGGCCTTCGACCAGGCTCTTGGGCTTCAACCTTCTATCCTGGTGAGGGCTTTCTGATCATCAAATGTTGACGCATACTAATGTTGTTAACTATTAATTATTACGAGCAGCTATTAATGTTGAAAGCAAGGTGACCCTTTTCCCCAGCAGCTGTACTAATTTTGTTTCTGTCTTGTTTACTTCCAGCTCTCTGCTTCCGGCATCTCCGCAGGGAACTCAAGCTTCTGGATTGGATTTTCTTCGTTTCAGGAGTCAGGAGCTCATCAAAAGTCTTGTCTCTCTCTTCCATTTGTGGATAGATATCTATGCTTGCACAACAATTTTGACCCCTCCAAAAGTTACATTATTAAGAAACTAAGGATAAAGATATCTTGGGGAATAATCTTATCTCCCTTCTGCCTATATAGACCAGGTTGGCCTTATTATTCTCTTTGCCTAGGCACCTGAATGTTGGGATTACAAGTATTCTCCACCATGCCCAGCTCTTTTCAAATAGAGACTGGCATCAGAAAAAAATAGACTGGACCCACCAAAATAAAACAGATAATAAGATAATTAATGAAATAACTGACTGAAACAGGCTGTGTTACTTTTGGGGGATCAGTTAGAGACTTTAAATGAACAAATTAAAGTAAAATGTACTTGGAAGATGACATCTTATTGTATTGCACCTTTAAGGTTTTAATGAAAGCAAATATGATTGGGAAAAGATTAAAATGCATGTGTGAATGTCTTTCCACTAAGCCCCTCACAGACTCCATGAATTTCCTTTTGAGCCCTGTGTTGCTGGAGGCTGGCCCCAGGCAGCAAAAGGTAGCCAAGAGGATTCGCTGACCACAACAGGAATATCTCTGTCTCCCCAACTTACTCCTTTGTTAATTGGAGAATTATGAATATAAGCCCAGTAAGCATGCTTGGTCTCTGTTACCTGGACAGTTACCACGGACAGCATAGCAAGGAACAAAGTTGTCGCATTCAAAGGTTTCCTAGCCAGCCAAATTGCTGCATCTCCTTCAGTCATTTTCTTAAGCTGTCCCCATGTAGGAAGATCAGCTGTCTGCTTTAAGGACTTTCTGTATCTCTTTCTTCCACAACTTTCCATCTCCTGCAGAAACACAAGCACCCCCTTGGCCCCATCTTAACACCTTTTCTGGTTGTCATTCTGCTGTTAAAGCATCCGTGTAGTATACAAGCTGACTCCATTCAGCAATTTTTTTATGGTTCAATGCTTTTTGGTAACTGTTGTCCCTGTTTCATTAGAATTCAACAATTTAGAGTTAGTAAAGCATTATGTAAAGTATCTCTGGGAGTCCTCATATCCCCCTCGTGTTTTATTAGCATCCCTTTAGAGTGTGAGTGATTAGGTATTTTAACAATCGTTTGTCCTGTAGGATTATATGATATTCCTGTAATGTGCTTTATGTTATGACATGTAAAAATTTGTTTCACTTTACTGGAAACATAAACAGGGGCATTATCAGCTTTAACTTTTATCAGTATATTATAGCCATTGTACCTAATAAATGAATAATTATACAATCAGCCTTTTCGAAACTTAAGGCAGATGTCTATTGAAATCCAGAGTACGTATTAATAGTATAATGCATTTATTTTAATTTAAAAAATTTTGTTACATGTAATACATCCATTTGTCAAGCTTTATTTTTTGAGCGTCCTTAGGATTACTTCCTGTAGGTAAAGAAATTTGATTATATAAAGAACAAGTAGGACAGTTTTAAAAATAATTTTTTAGCTTGTCATCAGGTTATGAAATAATTTTTAAGCCTTTACTATTAACATTATGCTTTAAATGAAATTTTGAAGCTTTTAATACATTTTTATTAATACTTAATCAACCTCTTTATTTCCTTTTGTTAATGGCTCAGGCAATCCAGCATGGGGCTGAATGGGAGTAAGATAAAGTGGGCAATCTCTTTCCTAGACTGCCTGTTGTAGTTGTATAAATAACAAAGTTAATTCTGAATTATCAAGAATAAATTCCTTCTGTATATTGAGAATCAGTAATTATATTAAGATATCCATTTGGGCACCAAATGTCAGGTATTCTGTGTTGTGTGAGTTTGCTGAAGAAAGGTCGCTCCAAGATGAATTCCTTAGGCCTGTGTGGCGACGGGGGGCGGGGGGGGACAGTGTCTGATGAACTGAGCCTCAAACAGCCGTTCAAAGACATATTATTGGTTATCACACACAGTTGCTTTTTTGGTTAAACAAGTTCCTTATAGCAAAGTCCATGATCTAATCTATTCTTCTTTTCTGAATGAAAACATTGCATCCCCACCACTTTAGTCCTTACTGTGTACCATGTGCAGTGCCCAATTATCTGAGAGCCGCGGGTGTGCCAGAAGAGTCTTGTGGTCAAAGCCACACAAGGGCTGTAAAACTCCCTCAGAAAAACAATTCTATAAACCATGGAAAACATCACTGTTCTCACCATGATTTCTTTAAAGTACTTCTAGAAAACAACTATTCATTCTAATGCTTACCCTAGATACAGTGACTCTGCTAGATCCTTAGAACAGAGAGAAAGAAGGGGGGGAGGGAGAGAGGGAATGAGGGAGGGAAAGTGGCAGGGAGGGAGGAAGGGAGGGAGGGAGAAAGGAGAGAGAGATAACTGAGAATGGCACGGGCATTATAAACCTCAAAGTCTACCCCCAGTAACACCAGTAACAAAGCCACACCTCCTAATCCTTCCTAAACAGTTCCACAAACCGGGGCCAAAGTATTAAAATATGTAAGCCTGTGCAGGGGATATTCTCATGAGATTACTACACAAGGTAACCTTGGATTTACAGAGGGAGTGTTGGACCATGGTAGGATGGTGTACACCTTCTTTCAATGCTGCTGCTTGTCCCCATTACTCGGAGGAGGATTGTTATAAAAGTATTTCTGGTACTGTGTATTTCAGTACTTTCTCAATACTGTCTCTTTGAATTTCAACAATTTCCTTAGTTTTAGGTCTCCTGGAAGCTCTGGCTATCTGCAGTGACAGCCTATTCCCGCCAGGGGGAGACCAGCTCCCTGAGCCCTGACTGTAGTTGCCTCTTTGAAAGTGACTCATTTATTTAGGGTTTGCTTCCCCAAAGTGCAAATGTTTCTTGAAGTGGCAACTGCTCTATCCTGAAGTCCGAAAGGAAAGGGGTAGGGCCAAGAAGGATTGCCTACTGCCCAGTGATTGCTGGCCCCTGACCTCTGATCAGACACACCCATGTAGGGGCAATAAAACCCTAAGCAGCCAGGGTTGGGAGAAAGAGGACCCGGGCACCTGGAGACTGGGATCTGCAGCTTCTCCACTCGCCTAGAGCTCTTCGGCATCGAGAGGGAGCCCCAGTCATGAAGAGGTGATGTCATGGCCCCTGGGCTCTAACTTTCCTACCCTTAAAAGTTGGCAGTGGGCCACTGGCCAGGGTGGGCCTGGCTGTGTGGTTAGGGTCACCCTGGGTCTGAGTTCAGGGGTTCTGGTTTAGAGATAAGCCCTGGGGGTTAGTCTATCCCCATTTGAAGCCTGACTCCAGGGGGGTATCTTAGGGGAAGAAGGGAAGGAAAGAGGGATGGAAGGAAAAGCTCTCTCTTTACTGCAAAGCGCCTACTCTGGGTCTGAAATCCAGGGTTTATCTCTAAAAAGAACAGTCCAAGTGGTCTCCAGATAGGCATGAGGGTGAGTTGTCCCACGGGGTCCCTGAGCCCGGAGACCATTAAATCCTAAAGGACCTCTATGAAAAGGCAACGATTCCAGGCTGTGATGGCCCAAAAAAGGGGACAGCGGCAGGGTAGGGGAGGCAGGGGAGTATGTAGCAGGCCTTTGAGGGCTGGTGGGAGTAGAGACAGGAATCAGACAACCTGAGAGTTGGTCACCCCGGAGCTAGGGTTTGACTCCCAGGGAGACCTAGGGCCCCTGTAGGACATGAATCATGACAGAGGCAGAGGACAGAGAGGACAAAGGGTGAGGTTCTCCATGTTCATCTCTCTGCCCAGCATAAGAATAGGCCCTGTCTAGCAGTTCTGAGGTGAGACAGGGCTACTCAACCCTATCTGGCCAGATCCCCACCTGCTGTCCTTTATCCTTATCACAATTGCAGAGAAGAGGAAAGGTTTCTCTTCTCTTCTCTTCTCTTCTCTTCTCTTCTCTTCTCTTCTCTTCTCTTCTCTTCTCTTCTCTCCTCTCCTCTCCTCTCCTCTCCTCTCCTCTCCTCTCCTCTCCTCTCCTCTCCTTTCCTCTCTTCCCCTCCCCTCCTGTCCCCTCCCCTCCTTTCTCCCCTCTCCTCCCCTCCCTTTCCCTTCCTTTCCCTTCCCTTCCCCCCCTCCTTTCCCTTTCTTTCTTTACCTTTCTTTGATTTTTTCTTTTGAGACAGGGTTTCTCTGTGTAGTCCTGGCTGTCCTGGAACTCACTCTGTAGACCAAGTTGGCCTTGAACTCACAGAGATCCATCTGCCTCTGCCTCCCAAGTGTTGGGATTAAAGGAGTGTGCTACCACTGCCTGGCCGAGAGGTTTCTTTGAGGCTTTAGTACACACAAACACAGACACACACACACACACACACACACACACACACCACACAAATGCATGTATACATATGCATACCATATAACACAAACACATGCATACTTCACACAAATGAATACCTTTCTACAACTACATGTTCAGAAATACCTGCCATTCCTTCTGTTTGTATGATGGGGCTGGGGCTACTGGCCACTGGGAGCCTACTAGAAGTTACCCTATCCCCAATACCATGGGTCATGGATTCTCAGGGGTACTGTGATACGTATGGTATTGTGCTAGGGCCTCCATCCATTCTGCTAATGTTGTCATTGTATGGCCTCTGGAATCCTCGGCACTGACTGCCAGTGTCCTGTCACATAGGATCTGCCTAGGGCATGTGGTGTCTTGTGGAGAACTTGGCATCGAGACAGAGCAGGTATGCCCTGAGCATCTTGTTTGCTTATTCTGCCTGCCTTTCCTGTGAAAACAATCAAGAGCTAATGGATCAGCAGGGACCTCTGCCCAAGACACATGCCACCAGCTCCAGCAGGTCTTGACTGGAGCATCAGGCGCTGAGGTGACTCTTCACCACCTCACATTTCCTCTCTTGTCCCCCAGGTTTCTCCTGGCCACCTGTATGGTGGCTGTGCTGCTGCAGGAGGCCGGTGCAATCCCAGCACGCCAGGTATGCGGGGCTCCTCTACCTGGCCCCATCCCTGGCTGCCCACCTCTGCCCCAGTTAGCGGAGAATATTGGAAAGGACCTCTTTTCCTCTACCCCACACTGGGCAAGGAGAGGGGAGGCAGGGCAGAGGCCACGTGGCAAATGTGGTAGCAACATCGTGTGAGCACTGAGGAGGGGGCCTAAGGAAGAGAAGGGCATGGGCCCTTCTAGGGTCTAGTGAGCAAATCTCCATGACACCCAGGTTACCAGGTGTGGATATGGGCTTCCATAATATCCAGGTGACCTGAAGGACATGGGTCTCCATCATACCCACATAATCACATGGGGATGTGAGCCTCCATGACACCCAGGTGATCCCAGGATGAGTGAACATGGTCCTCCATGGCACCCATGTCACCAGGCGAGGACATGAGTTCCCGTGACACTCAGGTGGCCCCAGGGTGGGAGGGTATGGGCTTCATGACACAGATAATTACAGGTGAGGACATGGACCATCTAGGAAGACCCTGTGTGAGGTGGGTCTTCTCCACACTGGCCCTGGCATACTCACTGAGGGCATGGTCTAGCCTGGTGACAGAGGGTCCAGAAGAAAATGAACTGAGCTTGCCCTGTGCCAAGCCCACTCAGCCTGCACACATGGCAACAGAAGAGGTTGAGGGAGGCCCACCCTTCATAGCCAACCACAGCTTCTTGGAGCTGGGCGCTTCTCCAAGGTTGCCCTTTGCCTCACTTCTCTCCTGTTCCTTTGTCTCATAAGGTATTAAGTTCAGAGGAGCCAACTACCTTCTGGGTCACTAGCCAGGACGGGGAGGGGCAAGCACAGCCTTAATTGGTGCAAAAGTTCAGGGTGTAGTGAGGATGCAGAGTCCAAGGTGAGTTCCGGGTACCTGCTGAAGGGTTCTCCTTTCTTCAGGCCAGGTTTTCAGGTAGACTGGCCATTTAGGGACAGGCTGGTGTTTTAAATGCCCTACCTGCAATCCTGATATCCACAGTGACCCTTATCCCTTAGAGTTAAACACTGGTTGAGTGGAAGCCGTGCCTGTGGGTGGGCCTCAGAGTGGCCTCTCCCTGGGTGTCCTCCAACCTTGGACTACTAACTGGAAAAATCCCCACCCATGACCTACTCTCCTAGGTCCCTGTCAAGACCAAAGGCAAACATGCAATCCTTGAACAGGAAACAGAGAAGTAAGTGCCCCAGAAGGCAAGTGTGGGCTGATGCACTGGGGGATGGAGAACATGGCAGTTCAGAAGCTTCAAGAAGGAGGTGATACTCAAACCCTACAGATTCCTCCTTGGGAGTTCCCCCCCCAGGAGCCCCAGGCCATCTCCCAGGGACCCCTGGCCATCTCCCAGACTCAGCTCTCCCTGAAGCCTCTGACTGACTAAGTTTTAGAACAGTATAATACATTACCTCCCTTGTCCTTGAGGACCCTGCCCAGGGAAGGCTCTGACCCCCTCAGACTCATCCCTGCACCTACTGCTTTAGAGACACTGGGGGCGCAAAGCCAAGTAGTACCAGGTCTTACAGGGCAGTTGATGGAGTGGGTGGGTATGGAGTGGCTTCTAGGCAAGGAACGTCTTCTAAAGTGGGGCTGGGCCATGTCTAACTCTTCCCACCTGTGTGTGAACCTCACCCTACTCATGCTGGCAGGGCGTTGGGTACCAAAGCCGTGGAGGCCCTGGAGAAGGACAACCAGTTGGGGGCACTGCTGCTTGTGCCCAAGCAGAAGCTTGCAGCCGCTGAGCAAAAGCTTGCAGGTCAGAGTGGGACCAAGGTCACATCATGGGGTCCAACTGTACGGGAGGCTAGTGGGGAGGAACTTGTGAGGGAGACTGAGGCCACACCTACTTCTGCCTCTTCCCAGATGCCATGACTTTAGTGGAGACTGAAGAGAAAGACCTCCTGAGCCGTTTTCGGAAGCCTCTTCATGGCCCAGAACCGGATCTTGACAGCCTCCTCCATCCAAAGTTTGAGGAGGTCCAGGATGAAGCGGTGCCCCGGATGTTGCTCAAGATACATCGTCAGGTGCTCCAGGGGCCAGAGGAGGATCTTGACCACATTTCCCACTCTCTGGAGCATTCCAGCGAACCCTAACCACTCTCCCACTCCTGTCATGAGGCCTAGGCTGTTATGACCACTGACTCCCCCCAGCTAGCAAAAATAAACACTTGCAAACAGGAGGAAGCCATGATCATGTTTAAGACCAGCAATCCCGGGGCACAGCAGTTAGGTCCAGGAGGAAGAAGTATCACTGTCTACCTATGGCTCATCCAAAGCTTCCTAGGAACAAGGGCTAGCTGACCCTCAGCACATGAATAGTTCTCCTTGGGTCCATCTTTCCACAGGTAGGGATGAAGTGATAAGCATGTCAAGAGTCAAGTGTGGGGACCAGTAAGCAGCAGCAGACTCAGCAGGGAAATGAAACCTATCCTAATTCCCACCGAAGAGGCTGAGAAAGGACGTGTTTGATGAAAGGGTGGGAGGTTGGGTGGAACTCTGGTTGGTGAGAGCGCAGGTACATAGGTACATGGTTTCACATGTGTATAGGCACACATATGCAGAAATGCATAGCTAAATGTGTAGACATACAGGCACACGCATGAATAAGTATGTAGTTACAAAGATGCATACAGGTGGTGCACAGGTGTATAGTTACACAGGCACATAGGTCCAGTGGTGGACAGGTACATAGGTTTGCATATACACAGGTATAGAGCTGTGTAGCTATGCGTGTGCTTGGGTACATAGGCAGATAAATACACAGGTAAACAGGTGGACACATATGTAGGTGCTCAGAAGAGTGAGTCAGAGCTCATACTTCCTGTCCTAGTTTTCTGGGCAGCACCTGGATCTTTCTGGGGTGCCTGTCCTCATGGCCTTGCTCAGGCCTAAGCACCTAAGATGAACTACCTCACACGTGGCATACAGGTACTGGGGTAACTACCAATCCTACCCTTGCAGTGGGAGGCACTAGGGGCCACAGAGCCACACATTTGTCAGCTCTAGTAGCTCAGGCAGAACACACAGCTTAAGAGAGGTCATCAGGGGGCTGGAGAAATGGATCAGTGGTTAAAAGCATTGCCTGTTCTTCCAAAGGTCCTGAGTTCAATTCCCAGCAACCACATGGTGACTCATAACCATCTGTAGCGAGGTCTGATGCCCTCTTCTGGCCTTCAGGCATACACACAGACAGAACATTGTATACATAATAAATAAATAAATATTAAAAAAAAAAGAGAGAGAGAGAGGTCATCAGCTCTCCATCCCAATGCACCCAAGCCCCATGCAGCTGTGTAGGTTACCTATCAATCTCACGCACCCCAGAGCTTCATGGATGTTTCATGTCCCCAGGACATGAGTGGGAGGAGTGAGGGTTCATGTGCACCCAGGACTCTAAGCCCCATGAAGCAAGAGTCAATGCTCCATCTCAGCAATGAACCAGGGGTCTTCGTGTTACTTGAGTCTACTGCCCCCACACTGCAGAGTACACATTGTAGATGAATCTAGGCCTCCACATTACAGTCAAGTCCAGGGTCCTGAAGATGAATAACATTGCTCTGACAGCTGGGCGATGGTGGCGCATGCCTTTAATCCCAGCACTCGGGAGGCAGAGGCAGGTGGATCTCTGTGAGTTCGAGGCCAGTCTGGTCTACAAGAGCTAGTTCCAGGACAGACCTCAAAGCCACAGAGAAACCCTGTCTCGAAAAACAAAAACAAAAAAAACCAAAATACAAAAAACCCCCAAAACCCCCAAAAAACCCCATTGCTTTGATAGTGACCTCAAGGCGCAGCCCTCATCTCCAGGTGTGCTGCCTGCCATCTCAATAAGAATCTGAATCTAAACGAATCTATTTACGGTCCCTACTCAGCAGAGCAGAGGTGCCCAAATCCTATCCAGGTCCCAGGCAGAACCAAATCCCACAAAAGGACACCCAAGTGCTCTCCTTTCTTTCTTTATCACTTCTGGCCCCTAGCCTAATCTAGAGATTCAGGTGCAGGTGGTCAGGAAGCAGTGCCCAGTGAGTCTCTGCCCAGTGCCTGTGAGGTCAGACCCATGGTAAAGATTTGAGCTGTCCTGCCTTCACATCCCTGAATCTAAGCAGAGGACCTGCAGATGCTGGGGTTCCAAGAGCCTGGTGTTTTATTGGGACCAAAAGTATCTACTGACCCAGGGCAGTGCTATGGCCAGGTTTCTTTCTAGCTTTGCCTGAGCCAGGAACCTCTGTGGGCATTTCCTCCTACAGGGGAACTGGGGCTGGAGACAGCTCAAAAGTTAACAGCGCTTGGGCATCATAGGGACTGTCTACTCACTCACTTGCTCAACTTTTGGTTGTTTGCAGCTTTTGGCCAGTACAGACGAAGCTGCTATGAACATTCCCCAATAGTCTGCAGACATGTGGTATAGACACATCCAAGTTTTCATAAGGGAAACTGTTTCAGGCCCTTCTAAGTTCCTCCCCTCCAACCTTGCTATTTCTGTCTGCGATTCTGAGCCCCAATTGATCCTTTACCACCTGAGACAACTGAAGAGTCAAAGTTAGGAGCAGCCAGGTTGCATCTGAGTTCCTGGACTTAACAGCTGCTCAGGCATAGGTAGTGGGTGCTCAACCTGCCAAGTATAAGCATGGTGGGCTCCAGTCCACACCCAGACCTTTCTGACCTTGAACCAGGGAGGTCAGCATGACCCTCCCTAGCAGCTGAGCAGTCATCTCTGGGTCAACATCCTTCCATCTAAAGTGTCCAGTCCAGCTCTGCCACTTGCCCTCTGGCCTAGAGTTCAGAGGTTGGTCCTAGTCACCAGTCACTGTGTGTTGCAACCCAAGTGAGGAATTCAGAAACTCCCAATTCCCACAAGCATCGAGTGCAGCCATCTCCAGTCCCCTGCTGTGCAGCCCACCCAACATCAACTACCAGCTTAGCCCTTCGTCTAGACCCAGGTCACAGCCACAGACCCAATTCAGCTCTCAGGTTCCTACCCAGGCCTAGCTCCTGTCCAGCTCCCAGCCCTCAAGCAACCTCCAAGCTTCATATTCCATACGGATTTTCCACCTGAGGACTCAACAAAGATAGGTAGTGGGTGCTTATTTGGAAGCTAATGGCCTCCCTGGAACTGACCACAAGACAAGCTCATGAGTACAAAACCTTTAAAGATTGACAGTGACTTCTCTCCCCACCCCCTCAATTTCACACATCAGGGGAGGGAGGGAAATCTCTATCAGGGTCAGCAGAGTCTCTCAAGATCTGGGGTCCAGGTCTGAGTGCTGCCAAAGGGTACCGGTGGTCTCTATGAGGGTCCGAGGTCAAGCGTTCCCTTCTTGAGGATGATGTTTCCATAGAGTGCCGTCTCCCTGCCGGAGGGTCAGGGTGCTGAAACTCTAACTTTGCCCCTTTCTACTTCTATCCCTTCTGCTCAACAATGTTCAGGAACTCTGCAGCACAAGTCCCTCCTGTCCTCCTGGGCAGAGCCGAGGTGGAGGCAGTTCCCGGGGCCTGGGTAAGAACTTGCCCAAGTCACCTGGACGCGGTAGAAACTCACCCGGTTGCGACCACAGCAAAAGCTTTTTTTGCACGTTCATAAAATTCAAATCTCTCTATCTTCATCAGAGCTTTCTGGAAGACAAAATGGCACGGTTGGAGGGACCTTGCCCGAAAGTCCTCTGGGTGGACTCCTGAGTTGAGTACCCCACCAGGAAATAGCTAGGAGGTGGCAACAAGAACCCTGCTCTTCTAGGTTCTGTTCCTCTGGTTCTCCTGATGCTGGGGTCTCACGGAACTGGGGACAAGTGGCATCTTTCATATCCCTGTCTGAGCTTGTGATGGACAAGGTGCCTGGTGGATGTGGACTCAGTTCACCAAGCCTCTGGAAAGTGGTTCTCAGTCTTCCCAAGGCTGTGACCCTTTACTACAGTTCCTCATGTTGTGGTGACCCCAACCATACAATTATTTTCGTTGCTACTTCATGATTGTAATTTTGTTACTACTATGAACCCTCATGTGAATATCTGTGTTTTCCTATGGTCTTTTTGGGGTTGCAAGCCACAGGTTGAGAACTGCTATTCTAGATCCTCTAAACTGCCCTGGAAGTCCCCTGCCCAGGACAGGAGTCCTCAGGTTGGTCCTGCTCAGGCCCTGCCAACAGCTCCTTTAGGAGAATGGGTCTGTCCTCTGCCAGGTAGGGATGTAGGCTGTGTGATATGCAGACCTTAGCAAGAATGAAGTGGCAAAGAGTAAGATTTGGGGTGAAGGTGCACATCCATAGAAGGCCATGGGGGGGCCCACCAGGCAGCCCACAATCCTCTGGCTCAAATGGGACCAACTCCCAAGCAGACAGGTAAGGATTCTGGGAGGAGGAGGAAGCAGAAGAGGCTTGAGCGAAGAGGGAGGATGCTCAAAGGGAGGTGGCCACAGGCTCAGATACACCTCTGGTATCTGTATCCCCATGATTGACTCTTCCCGAGTCTCCAGGAGACAAAGGGGCCCATTCTTGGGGCTGCACTCACCTTGCAGCCAGCTGTGAGAAGAAGGGATTCATAGAGGTTCCATATTGGGGTCTGCAGGCCCCTCTCCTTGTCGCTGGGCACTAGCTCCATCACAGCAGCCTGTGGAGACAGGGGTCAGCTCTGTGGCCCTAGACCCCTCCAGAGTTCCCCTGAGACAGGAGGCCCTTTAGGGGGTGTGTGGTCATATGAAGTCTGGCAAAGAGGAAACTGAGGCCCAGCTCAGCGCATAGCTCTTGCTCCTCACCGGGCTTTCCACATAGGTATCCAGGGGCAGCAGCTTCAGCACAGCCTCCAGGAGCTGTGGGATGGCCAGGCCTAGGAGAACACAGAGCTGGGGTCAGTCCTCTGTTCTCATCATGACCTGTAACCCCGCCTGTCTCAAACTTTCATTTGGGGCCACAGTAAGCAACCCATTAACAGGAATGAGGGGCCAGGACAGAGGGCACAGAACCAGGACCGGGTCTATCTACAGTGCTCACCATCTGCTCGGATCTCTACGGGTCCACACTGGCAGATGGAGGAAGTTGGGAAGTTTGCATCTGCAAGAACTGAAGGGAGAGAAGGGGATTTTTGTGGTGTGGTTCTCCCTCCCAGATGATCACCTCAGGTATCGCAAAGCCACACATTCTTGTACATTATCAACACAGTCCACCGTCTGGTTCACAAGCCCAGTCAGTATATCCTTCCCACTCCAGTTAGTGGGACAGATCATGGGTCACTCCATTAGCTCCCTTCAGAGTAGCAAAAAAAAAAAAAAAAAAAAAAAGAAAAGAAAAAAAGAAAAAAAAAGACACTATATAAAGGAGGTAATGAAACCAGTGTCTGGGAGGAGGAACCGATACTCTCACCCCAGCCTTTGGTGGTCCTGTCTTGCCCTAGGGCACCAGGCCAGGGCCAGAAAATCCAACAGAACTCAGGGCAGCCTGGGAGACCACGTGGGAGGTCTGGGAACTATCTTGCGGCTGAATTTGGAACCTGGTTTGCCCTTTCCAGAATTCTGCGGCCTGAGCCAATGGTAGGCTTCAGTTCAGCATTTTTTCTGAAGCAACCGGATGCTTCCTGTTCTGAATAGCAAGGTGACCTAGTGTCCCAGGCATTCCTGGACCCTGCCGGTCAAGAGCACCACTGCTAGAGGCCACGCTGCCGGCTTGGCTTTCTACAGGCTCACCTATCTCGTCTCCGTGACCCATCCGAGCAAGCGCGAATAGCAGCTCCGGCGACAGCACCTTCGGGATGCCCTTAAGCACAACCATGGCCGCAGAACTGGTGGAGTTGGGGGCAGGGCGGTGCCACACGGATAGGGGCGGTGCCAGAGGAGAGGTGGATCCAACCGCTGGATAGCTGTGGTAGGCCCTGGGTGACGACGCAAAACTCTGGGAAAGTTCAGAAAGCAAATCCGTGTGGAGAGGATAAAAATGCCAGAGAAGCACCTGTGAAAACAGGCCAGGCAAGGCCTTGGCCCTGGGATCTCCGGTGCCCCACTCTGATATGGCCACTGCTGCCCAACTTGGCGGCAGTGATGGGTGAAGGGTGGGAGGTAACCTTTCGGCTTCAGTTTGGAGGCAAACCAGGATAGAGGCAAAACCAAATCAAAATCCCCAAATTGTACTGGGGCCAGAAACGAAATAGTTTAAAGAAGCTGAGAGCTTCATCAGGGTTTGAGGGAGCTCCTTTTGGGGGACAATCTGCATACACCCCATTGTCTTGAACTCTCTGAAGCCAAGGGGTGCGTTCCTGTCCTGCCAGGGTGGAACCAGTGAACTTAGTGCGCGCCCGCCCGCATGCCCCCCCCCCCACGTCTGAGTGTGTCTGGTTGCCCAGAGTTGAGACAGAATCTCCTACCGAACATCTTTTTTTTTTTTTTTTTTTTTTTTTTTGGTTTTTCGAGACAGGGTTTCTCTGTAGCTTTGGTGCCTGTCCCGGAACTAGCTCTTGTAGACCAGGCTGGCCTCGAACTCCCAGAGATCCGCCTGCCTCTGCCTCCCGAGTGCTGGGATTAAAGGCGTGTGCCACCACCGCCCGACTCCCACCGTGATGGAGGTGGGTCATCTTTCTATCTGTTGTTTCATTGGTTAAGTAATAAAGAAACTGCCTTGGCCCCTTTAATAGGACAGAAAATTAGGTAGGCGGGGTAGACAGAACAGAATGCTGGGAGAAAGAAGCCGAGTCAGAGAGTCGCCATGATTCTCCCACTCCAGACAGACGCAGGTTAAGATCCTCCCTGGTAAGCCAGCTCGTGGTACTACACAGAATATTAGAAATGGGTTAGATCAATATGTAAGAGCTAGCCAATAAGAGGTTAGAACTAATGGGCCAGGCAGTGATTAAAAGAATACAGTTTCCGTGTAATTATTTCGGGTAAAGCTAGCTGGGTGGCGGTGGGAAGCAGCCCCGCCGCTCCTATTACAACACCACCGAACATCTTAAACACTGTTTCAGTTTTCAGGACAAATAACTGAGGTGTATGTTCAGTGCAGGAACGAAAATTAAACCAACAAGAGGTTGGAAAGATGGCTTAGTCAGTAAGAGCTTGGGTTGCTCTTCCATAGGACTGGGGCTTGGGGGCTCACAACTATTTGCAACTCCAATTCCAAGGCTTTTATGGGCCTCTTCTGGCCTCTGAGTCATCAGGCACACATGTGGTAAACAGACATAATTGCAGGGACAACATTCATACGTATTTTTAAAGTTAAAAACAACTAATAAACCAATTAACTCGGTTTCAAGGTTTCTCTTATTGAGTGGTCACCTCCTTGGTTTGTGCATTCTAGACTGTGGGCCAACCAATGGCTAACACACACTTCTCTGAGTGCCAGGTTTAATAAATGAACATTAGGACTGGAGAGATGGTTGAATGGCTAAGAGCACCAGCTGCCCTTCCTGGACCTGGGTTTAATCCCCAACACCACAACTATCTGAAACCCCAGTCCCAGGGAATCCAATGTCCTCTTCTAGTGGGAGAGTGGGCTTTGCCAGGAGAAAGGCCCTGAGACTTGGGTTCCAGAATAGGGAGCTTTGGTTGAGAGACAGTGTGGAGTGATCACAGCAGTTACCATGGTCTGGGCTGTGTGTTAACTTCATAAAACAAACTTTAAATACTTGGATATTATGTATGTTTTAATCTAGAGTTCAGATAGGCCTCAACTCTCACCCCTCCAACCTCTTGTTGTTTGTGTCAGGATCTCACTATGTAGCCCCAGCTGGCCAGAAACTTGCTACATAGACCAGAGTGGCCTTGAACTCAGCAAGCAGGCCTTAGTGCTGGCTGGGACACCCCCCCCCCCCTTTCCCCACCACTAGGTGCATTTATGCAGATGCCCTGAGGTTCAGAACTGGAGAGTGCTCCTGTGCAGATCTCCATTCTCACACTGGCAGGGGCTGGAGAGCAGCCCTGATGTTATATTGCCACAGCAAATAGCCATTTCCCCACACTGAAGCTCTGGGCAAAGCAAATGTTAGGGCTAGTGCAGGACAGTGTCCACTTTGGCCCAGACAGTGAGAACCTGGACACTGTCAATATGTATGACCAGGCTGGGGATGGTGGCATACCACTGTAGTCACAGTTGTCACGAAGCCTGGAACAGGACTGTCCACTGCTCAAGACAAATATATATTGAGCAATATATTAAGATGGCTTCAAAAAAAAATCTATTACATAACTGTGAGAATGGCATATCCCCACATCAACATAAAACATCAGACTTCTTCTGTTTGTTTTTTTCAAGACAGGGTTTCTCTGTGTAGCCCCAGTTGTCCTGGAACTCAGTCTGTAGACCAGGCTGGACTCGAACTCACAGAGATACACCTGACTTTGCCTCCTGAGTGCTGGGATTAAAGGCGTGCGCCACCACTGCCCAGCAAACACCAGGCTTTAAACAAATGTACTACATCATGAATGAGCTCAGACAGTATTTGTCTTAGTTTAGGCTTCAACATGCTTCAACTTAAAGGCTTGTTGTTCTGGCCTCTGTAGTTCTAGAGGCTAGAAGTTGAAGCAAGGCAGATATGCTGCCTGGTGAAGACAGACTTCCTGGCTCATCCGTGTGCCTTCTCATTTCATCTTCACAGGGAAGGGGTTGCAGGCACTCCCTTGGGGCCTTACAGACCCTCGTATGAGCTTCACTCACCTAGCATTCTAAGCCCACCACTTTTAGGATTTCAACACAGGAGCTCTGGTGGGGGGTGCTGTTCATTGCCTTATGTAAGCGAAATAAAGACAAAAGAACAAATACTCTTAATTCCACTCATGAGGAACCTGGAGTCACTACATTCTCATAGAAAGTAAAAATGCTGGTGTAAAGGTCTGTCCTGTCCCTTTAAGAGACAAACTCCACCTCCTCCCTCCCCCTTCCATCCACTGAGGCAGGCAGATCTTCCTTCTGCTTCCAGCCTGTGAGTCTTTCTGTCTCTCTCCTGAAGAGACAGCTTCTGCCTCTCTCCCTTCTTCCCACTTCTCCCCTTCCCCATTCTGTTTTTCTTTCTCTTTCTGCCTCCCCCTCTCTCTCCCCTTTCCCTTCCATAACCCACTAAACAAATATCCAACCTCACATTGCATGGCGTGCCTATCTGTCTCACCACTCTGGGACCTGCGGTGTTTTATTTTTACCATAACAATTGGTGCCAGGGGCTGGGGGGTGGGGTAGGGAGTCAGTGTCTAATGGAGACACTTTTAGCTTGGGAAGATGAGGTTCTGGAAACTAATGGTGGGATGGCTGCACACGGATATAAAAGTGCTTGATGGTGTACTCAGATGTGGTTAATATGGTGAAGCCAGGTGGTGGTGGCACAGGCCTTAAATCCCAGCACTCAGGAGGCAGAGGCAGGTGGATCTCTGTGAGTTCGAGGCCCATTCTATATTGTAAGTTCCAGGCAGCCAGGGCTACATAGCGAGATGCCATCTATAAGAAAATAACAGCAATACGAACTACAAAACACATTCATTCTCCAGAGACAACTATAGGTAAGCTGAAACTGAACTGACATAGTCACTTTAATTGAATTATTGTGCACTTGGAATCAGCAGACAGGGCAGGGTCACTTCCCACTTGAAGCCACATCCTGAGCAGTGCACTGTTGACACTGTTGACAGTGCACAGGGGTATGTATAGGTGGCCCAAGCACGCACCTGCCTCTGAAGTGAAGTAAAAGAAAATAAAAAAAATAAGAAATCAAGACACCTTGAACGCTTCCCAGATTTCTGATTTAGACTATGAGAGATTGACTTCCAACACTGGGAAAGGTTGCAGGCCACACCACGGGTACCTGAGCTGTGGTTACAGCTCTGAAGACTTTGGTAGGAACTGTGGCCTACGCTACCCATTAGGACAATTTATTTGCCTCTCAATTGACAGGCTAAGCTTTCCTCTCCAATGTGGCACAAGGCTCAGCTGCCAGTTCTCAGTGGTCTTTGAAGTTGGCCTTCCTTTTCTCCACAAACGCAGCCATTCCTTCTCTCCGGTCATCCTGGAAGGAAAAGGAAGAAGGGAGGTGAAGTCTGCATCTTACTATTGGACCCCTTGGATGACACCTGCATCTCCAAGGTTCTCTTATGTCCTCCTCCTTGCCTGTTTGCCAAGCTCATTGACAGGGCAGTGATTCTGCAATGGGCCCATCTGCTGCCCATGGAAGATGGTATTCTCCACACACAGTGCTGTGCTTGGGAACAGGGGGTACCACACAGGACACGGTCCCTCAGGAGCCATGACAAGAGCACCAGTAAACCCATGTCCATAGCACCTCTGAATCGGGCAGGGCACGAGCTGGGACTCTTTCACAGAGCTGTGGGGCAGCAACAGAACTCTGCTTTATACCTGCCTCTTCCTTAGCCTGTGGATGCACGATGTGCACACATCTTCACTTCTTCCTCAAGGGCCTGAACCATTTAAAATCTTTTTTTAATTTTTAAGAGAGCGTGTGTGTGTGTGTGTGCGCGCGCGCACATGCATGCATGCATGCATGCATGCATGCATACAAGTACAGGTGCAGCACAGAGATCAAAGGTGTGATATCTGGAGCTGGAGTGACAGGTGATGATAAGCCAGCTGATGTGCACACTGGGAAGTGAACGCAGGTGCTCTGGAAGAATAGTACATGCTCTTAACTGCTGAGCCAACTCCCCAGCTCTTAAATGCACGTGTGTGTGTGTGTGTATGTGTGTGTGTGTGTTTGTGTTAATAAAACACTTAGCGCTGGGACAGTGGTGCAATGGATAGTGCATCTGATAATCAGAAGATTCTTGATTCTTTCTTTTTTATTTTTGGCTTTTCAAGACAGGGCTTCTTTGTGTAACAGTCCTAGCTGTCCTAGAACTAGCTCTTGTAGACCAGGCTGGCCTTGAACTCACAGAGATCCACCTGCCTCTGCCTCCCAAGTGCTGATTCTTTAAAACACCTAGACATGACCTTCTGATAAGAGGTGAACTGTAGCCAAGCGTGGTGCCACACTCCTTTAATCTCAGCATTCAAGAGGTTGGGGCAGGCAGAGCTCTGTGAGTTCAAGACCAGTTAGGTTTATATAGTGAGTTGCAGGCGGTAAGGATTACATAATGAGACCCTGTCTCAAAGTAAGCAAACAAAGAAAATAAAAAATAGGGGTTTGGGGGGCTGGAGAGATGGCTCAGCGGTTAAGAGCATTGCCTGCTCTTCCAAAGGTCCTGAGTTCAATTCCCAGCAACCACATGGTGGCTCACAACCATCTGTAATGAGGTCTGGTGCCCTCTTCTGGTCTGCAGGCATACACACAGACAGAATACTATATACATAATAAAATAAATAAATAAATAAATATTTAAAAAAAAATAGGGGTTTGTGGTGGACAGCAGTTAAAAGCACTGCTACTCTTGAAATGGGATCTGGATTTGGTTCCCAACACTTACATGGTGGCTCACAGCAGTCTCTAACTTCAGTTTAAGGTATCTAGTGCCCTTGTCTGGACTCTGCATGCACCAGACATGCATACAGCATATTTACATACACGTAGGGAAAATGCTTATACATAGAGGATAAGCAATATTTAGGCTGGTCTCAAAGTCGTGGACTCAAGCAATTCTCCTTGTCCCTTGGCTCAGGACTACTATGCCCAGCTGTGAACTCCACTTTAATACAGAAGCTGCTGTTCAGCGGTATGATGCAAGGGCCCCTTTGCAGAGCTACATTCTCCACTGCTTCTGCAACAGAAATGAACAGGAATGCTAAGCAGAATACTTGGTACTCACAGTGGCAAAGGTTGAATAGAAGAGCTTCTTCTCCAGCTTATTCCCTTCTGTTAAGGTCATTTCGAAGGCTGAAAAAGAAGTCCTGAAGTCACAAAGGGAAATGCTGAGTGTGGGGGTACCCATGTCGGACTGACTGTGACCCACAGAAACTGAAATTCTGAGTATGGGGGTACCCATGTCGGACTGACTGTGACCTGTGGAAACTAAAATGCTGAATGTGGGGGTACCAACGTCGGACTGACTGACCCATAGAAAGGGCTACAGGCTGTGTGGCCTCCATGCTGATTAGCTCTCCTCACTTTTCAAGTGCACCACCCGTGTTGAGGTAGCCACAGAAACAAACTTCTCTCCTAAGCCTCCCAAACACCTTGGTGGCGTCCAGAGTCCTCAGAAGGCAGAAGCAGCAGAACTGAACAAAGGACAAACAGCAGACTCTGTCCAGCTATGAGGACCTGAGGTAGCTGATAAAACTGAGCACAGAAGCCTAGAAAAGCACAACAAGCAGAGAGAATGGCTAGGCAGCAGGGACAGCACCTGCCTGGGCTTCTGTGCCAGCACAGGACTCAGATGCTCACTGCATGCTCCACACACAGCTGCCTCTATAAACATCAGTGCGTCTGCTCATGGCCAGCAGCAACTCTGAAGGGCTGCTGTCCCCTCTGGAGGCAGCACAACCTTTCTAGGTCACATCTTTTGCCCCCAAGTCAATTCTACAGAGCAGAGACACAGTGCCATTCCAAATGCTGAGATAAACTATTACATTAAGACTCCATTCCTGGGGCTGGAGAGCTAATGCAGTGGTTCAGAGCACTTGAACTCTTGCAGAGAGCCGGTGTTCCTTTCCTGGAACCCACAGGGAGGCAAGGGCACAACTGTCTGTAACTCCACTTCCAAGAGGTCCCTTGTCCTCCACTGCATCATGCAAACATGATGCTCATACCCATATGCACCCAAACACTCACACACATAAAATAAAAATCAATAAAATCTTTAAAATAACCACAAAAACTCAGGTCGTTGTACCTATTTGACAAGCTGGGTATCCCACAAACCCTTGTAACTCAGGCTCTGAGAGATCTGACGCCCTCTGCTGGCCTCTGTGATGGTGCACATTACGTTTAGGGGAGAAATTTACTGTGCTAGGCTTGTAAAAAAAAAAATTACTTTTTAACTTGTATAAACCATGAGGAAGTTGCTCCTACCTCGAATATACCCTGTCAGGTGGCCCGAGGTGGCCACTTCCTGGTGCAGTTGGACTAGTCTTAAAAACTAGCTGATTGCTGCAAAAGTATTTTACCGCCTCACAGGCTAACTGCTCAGTTCTGCTTTTGTATGAAATGCTTGCTTGCTTGGAAGGCTGAGACACCTGTCTGTTACAAAATCAGGCCTTACCTAGAAAATTCTCTCAGGTTCGGTCCTAGACAATCTCTTTTTAATACAAAGTCTCTAATTTACTAAAACTGAAATTTGAGTCAGACTGGTGACTCTCTGAACAACCCCAGAGCCACAAAAGCCTCCACACATGAAAGGCACACATACCCCCACACATATACACACATGTATATAGTCTCACACACGCTAATAAATAACGTAAATATATTTTTAAACAAGACTCCAAGCTTGGTGTAGTGATACATGCCTACAATCCTAGCAACAAGGCAGGTGGATCCAGAGTCTGAGGACAGCTTCAGTTATAGAGTGAGACCTTGCCTCAAAATCCAAACAAAGGGTTCTGCCACAGGGCTCAGTGGATAAAGCCATCGTCACCAAGCCTAACAACAACTGGAATTCAGTCTATGGAACACATATGGTGGCAGAGTCAACTGACTCCTCATGTTAGTCCCTGACCTCCACATGTGCACCGTGGGATGACCTCCGTAATAAATCAAAACGTGAAATAAAGAGGTAAATAAATGGGTTCATCTAAAGAGAGGAAGAAAAGGACGAGGCAGCTCTGAGGAAGGCCCGTCAGGCCAGCTTCACGAGCTGAAGGAACTGATGAAGATTCTTCATGTGAGCTGTGCTACTGCAGACAGCAGCTACAGCCCCTTTGCATAACCAGAGCATAGGTGAGGAGGGACCCATTCAATCCAGGCCCCCAGAGACAACTTTCCCTTGAACCAGTGACTTCCCGTGGCTCCATTCTTGGTCGTCCCTCTGTACCTGATGCTGCATTGCCAATATGTCTCAGGCCTGGCCCCCAGTCTTGGGTCCTGGTATAAAAAGATACTCAGAGTATCTTGACAGAGATTTGAATGACCAAAACCTGGAACACTATGGCAAACTGCAATCCTGAGAACTTTCCCATTGCTGCCTGGGACAAGGTCGGAAAACTTGGAACCTCTCAGCTTCATCTATGCGGTTCTGAGGACCCTCCCACTTGCTGCCTGGGACAAGGTGGGGTGATTTGGGACCTCATAGATTCATCTGTGCAGTTCTGAGGACCCCTCCCACTCGCTCTTCCCAGCAGACTCCTACCTGCATTCACAGATTCTTTTGCCATGGCTACTATAATTTTGGAATTGCCGGCGATTTTTTCTGCACATTTGATTGCCTCTTCAACCAGTGTTTCAACAGGAAAAATCTTGCTTACAAGACCTAAAATACGAAAAGTATGACTAACACACAGAAACAACATCCTCCACTTCCTCTGGAGCCCAGTGACATGAGAGGCCAGTTCTGAGTCCTAAATAAGGGACGGCTATCCCCAGCAGTGGGTGACTGTGATCTCCACGGCCAGGTTCCAGTCCCTGAACTCTAAAGTTGCTCAGGTCATGTTCTCTACAAGAGAACCTGAGGGGGGGCTGGAGAGATGGCTCAGTCGTTAAGAGCATTGCCTGCTCTTCCAAAGGTCCTGAGTTCAATTCCTAGCAACCACATGGTGGCTCACAACCATCTGTAAAGAGGTCTGGCGCCCTCTTCTGGCCATCAGGCATACAGACAGAATATTGTATACATAATAAATAAATAAATATTAAAAAAAAAAAAAAAAAGAACCTGAGGTCTATGTTCACTGCCAAGGGCAGGGGAAAGACTGGCCTTTAAGGGCCTTCGAAGGGCAGTGGGAAGAGAAGTTATTATTTCTTTTTCTTTTCGTTTTTTCGAGACAGGGTTTCTCTGTAGCTTTGGAGCCTGTCCTAGAACTAGCTCTTGTAGACCAGGCTGGTCTTGAACTCACAGAGATCCGCCTGCTTCTGCCTCCCAAGTGCTGGGATTAAAGGCGTGCGCCACCGCCACCTGGCGAAGTTATTATTTCTAACTTGAACATATGTTGCTACTTTCTTGGGCATAACATATTTCAAGATATAAAACTCAGTGCCAGAACCTTAGGGCGCCAATGCCAGGTACCCATGGGGACACCAGATGTAGCACGAGCCTCCCCCAGCTCACAACATCAGATACCCTACCTGCTTGCTTGGCATCCTGGGCTGAAATGCGGTCACCAGTGAGGACCATCTCCATTGCTAATGACTTGCCAACAGCACGAGTGAGTCTCTGAGTGCCCCCTGCACCTATAGGGAGAGATTTGTGGTCTCAGCTGGCTCTTCGCCACGCGCCGTTGAGAAGAAACCCAGGTCTGGGATGCAGCTCAGTGACAGAAGGTTTAGCATACACGAGACTCTGGGTTCTTTCTCAGCATCAAAAAGGAAGAAAGAAAAACCACATTGGCTCTTTTCCCACAATTCTGGACGGTTCTAGGTTTCCCTGAAAACACGTGCTAGACCAAATCCCAGTATCAGCCTTCTTCTCTGCAGACCTGAACAAATACACTGAACTCACTGCTCAGGATCTCAGAACAAGCCTGGTCAAGCCCAGAGAGCAGGGGAGGCCTCCTCTGAGCATGGCCTCTTCCCTCGGGGCTCAAATCCATTCTCTTTGAGGGTTCACCTTCTACCTGGTCTACCAGGTGGCCCCTGAAGAGCAATGGGATTGTTTTCTCACAACATCTCAAGGCTTTCCCAGACAGCGGGGACTTTTCTACAGTCTGATAGGAACTCAGGAAGGCCACCTGACCTGCTACGCCAGTGACACAGGAGTGGACAGAGCGAGAGTCATATGGAACAGAGTTTTTGATGCAAGCCCATGGCTAATCACCTCTGTTCCAAGCTTCGGGTATACAAAACTCTTAAAGGTATATGAATCATGAGCAGAAAGAACCACCGTGGCTAAAAGGCAGTGTCAACTGTGTGTGATATTGTCAGATTTAGGATGAGAATATTCATAAGAGCTGGGCACGTCTGAGGTTCGTAGGCTGTGCTGAGCTTCATGGGCTCTATCCTTCAGGTGCTGGTTGGCAGAGAGAAAACTGAATAGACAAGAGTCGTCTGTCTGGGGTCTGTGGTTGGATGCAGCCACGGGGCTGAGTCTCTGGATTGCCTTGTTACAGCTGACACATTCTCACCTGGGATGGTCCCCAGCAGGATTTCTGGCTGTCCAAACTGGGCTTTCTCTCCGGCATAGATGATATCACACATCATGGCAAGTTCACAGCCCCCACCAAGCTGAAAAAAAAAAAGTTCAAAAAAAGCAGGTGGATTTTACTAGAGGAACCAAGGCAGAAAGTCACTCTATTGGCTTAAATAACTTTTCTAAAACCATGAAGTAGTCAGATAACAGCAAATGTTAACCTAGCAGAAGGAAACTAGATTAAAGTGGTAGAATGGATAGAAGAGAGATACTACTTAGCAGGGGCTTGTAGACTTTTATAAAAAGGGCCAGGCAGTAAATATTTTTTGGCTTTGTGGTGAATAACAGCATAGCATAGTTGACTCAAAAAAAAAAAATCAGCAAGAGAGGACAGGGGTATGAATGCGTGTGGTTGACCAACTCCTAGGGATGGGTTTCATTAAATAATCAGTGTGTGTAATAAATCACATGGTTTTTCCATGGGCTAAACTAGCCCTGCATGTCTCAATGGCCTAGTGAAGCAGGAACCCTAGTGGGCATAGAGTACTCACACATGTAGTATTGCATTCTGCAGCAATTAAACAGAAACAGAAAAGCTCATTAACACATCTGGGAATTAGTCAATGAGCCTCCATCAAACAAAGCAGTTCCCGAAAGACACCATGGGCCGTTCAAAGACACAGGTCTTTGCTATACTTGACTTGCACAAGCACAGCTCTGTCCGCCCTGCACAGGAGACCTCTAACTAACACTTACAGCATAACCATTGACAGCTGCAATGACCGGCTTCCTGACCCGGGTGATCTGGTCCCAGTGGCTCAGGAACTTGCTGGAATAACAGTCCTGGAGTGTCCGGTTCTGCATTTCCTTGATGTCCGCTCCAGCTAGAGGCAGAAGTGAGGTTTCAATTACCAGACATCAGAGAACTTCTCAGTCCTGTATTCTGCTGTACCAGCCCTGGGGGCATTTCCTATAACAGTGGGAACAGCTGATACATGGACTAACAACTCACCACGCTGTCTGTTATGAGAAGGTTAACACTTGGGGCTGTGGTGGCAATAGATGCTAGCTAAACTCAGAGGAAAATGGGCTTATGCCAGTGATTTCACCTGGCCAGTAAGGACCTGAGCGTACCTGTGTGTTCAACACACAGAACTGCTCTTCCACCCAGTTACTTCATATGTAGTATATCCTAAGCCACCCCTCCCATCACAGAGAAACTGATCCATCTTGCAGCTTGCCACAGGCCACAGCATCCCCCTACCCTCTACCACCATGACTGCCCAGCATACCTGCAAATGCCTTCTCCCCACCAGTGAGCACAATGGCCCCCACAGCAGGATCCTCCTCAAAAGTCTCCAGCGCTTGGTTGAGCTCCTCCATCAGGCCATTGCAAAGTGCATTGAGCGCTTTGGGGCGGTTTAACTGGATCAGCCCCACACTGCTATTCTTTCCTTTTTTTTCTGTGACGATGTACTGAAAATTAGCACCTGGGTCAAGAGGACAAAAGAGGATTGCCATCATAAAGATATTAAAGGCACTGTGGTGGCTAATCTTGCTTGTCAACTCGGCCACATCTAGAATCAATTAGAACCCAAGCAGCATTGGAGGTGAGAAGACCCAACCCTAAATCTGGGCCACACCTCCTGGTGGCAGCCTACATAAAAGGACATGGAAGAGAGCTTTTGTTTTTTGCCTTCTTGCCCTCACTCTCAATGACAAGCTCATCCAATCTATTCTTATGGCTTTCCTTCTGCGGTGTTTGAACCTACTTCTTTGGAATTCCAATGTCCACTGAAGACCCTCAGCTCTCTAGGACTTCCCTGGGCTCCAAAACCAGATTGGGTCTGCTAAAATATTCAGTCTCTTAGACTGAAGGCCTACTGAATCCTTAGTCTTTCGCTTAGGAGACAGCCATTGTTGGACTACTCAGACTACCACCGGTAAGCCACTCGAATATCCCCCTTTAATTATAATATTAATTATATTTGTTAGCAAATATAATATATATTCATTCTATCAGTTCTGCTCTTTCACTGAACCCTGACTGATAGAGGTGTAGACAGGGAACTCTGTACCATCCTTACCACACCAGCCTCAGCTCTGGCTGTGATCTACCCAGGCATGGTGGCAGTGGCACATGTCTTTAATCCTAGCACTCAGGGTGGCAGATGCAGGGGTATCTTTCTGAGTTCCAGGCTAGCCTGATCTAGTTCCAGGCCAACCAGAGAACTACATAGTAAGATCCTGTCTCAAAAAAACAAACAAAAATAACAAAAGAGAAATCCTTTGCACAGAGCACAGTCCCCTCTACCCCCCATATGCCAGCACTTTCCAGACCGTGACGCTGGGTGAGAGCAGGACAGAGGCGGATGTAAAGCACCATTAGGTGACCTGAAGGAACAGCCAATTCAGACTTGGGCAGGGTGTGCAGTCCCTGGACTAACAGGGAGGAAGATTAGCCTGATAGTGAGGGTCCATGTTCTGGGTGTTTTGTTCCTTAACACAGGGCTTGTCTTGCGAATTTGGGGTAACCTAAGTGTGAGGTGCACTGTTGAATGGTAGAATGCCTGCCATTCAGGGGAGCCAGGACATGTTGAAGTGCAGAAGCCAGGGCATGGCCAAGAATTTCTGGTAACACAAGAGCACTAGATGAATGTAGTGATAGATTATTTGTAGTTTAATAAAGCTTGACTGAAGACCAGAGGCAAAGCTAAAGCCACTAGAGGTCAGGCAATGGTGACACACACTTTTAATCCCAGGATTTGGGAGTCAGCCGGGTCTCTGTGAGTTCAAGGCCAAGATGTACGCAGAAACAAATCCAGGTGGTGGCGGCTCACACCTTTAATCCCAGCCCTCGGGAGTCACACACCTTTAATCCTAGTATTAAAGGGACTATAAAATGGGAGGAGACAGAGGCTTAGTTTGCTCTACCTACCGTCGCCCAGTCTTGGTAGAGGTTAGATTTCTCTAGAGGCTTGACTGCTTTTCTGATTTTTTGGATTGGACCTCAATTTCTGTCTCTTGGTTTTTATTATTCATGTTACAGACGGCTGCAGAAGAGTCCAGCCAAGGAGAGAGAAGGGAGGAACTACCAGCTGGCTGGGGAGGAAAGTGGGTGTGTCAGTATGGGTTGCGCCGATTGGACGGTGTGAAGGACAGGCTCGGGAGAGGGCAGTGGACCGAGGGGAGGGGATCTGGACTGGAGGTACTGTAGACAAACTTTTCCCAATACTCTGGCCGTCTTGCTTAACCTACCTTCACACTGTCTTAAAGCTACCTAAATGCACATGGGTTTCACAACCAACACGCATGCTCCCAACAGGCCGCTTGTTAAAGTTCTAGGTTGAGAAGCTGCCAATACACCCGGGGCCCTCTCATCAGGCACGGCTTCTAGGTGACAAGCTCGGGTTTGGTTTATAAAGTGAGACTAAGGTCAGATTGGAGGGGTATGTAATTGGGTAGGGGTCAGGCGAGCAGTGGAGGTGGGGGCTCCGAAGGAGGATGGGAGGAGCTTCCAGGTAGGAATCTGGGTTTAGGTGTGGGGATGAGTACTCGAATAGGTCTAGGTATTTCAGAGTCAAGCGCTGGGAGTGCACGCTTGTGGAAGTGGAAGTCAGACAAAAAAATCTGGAGTCAGGAGCAAAGTTCCAGGATCAAGTGAGGGTGCATGCAGGCTGGGGTTTAGAAGCCAGCCGAAGGCTGCGGGTGGAGAGTCCACCCAAAGTGGGGTGACAGACTCCGCCGGTGTCCCCACTCACCCGAGGCGAAGCGCCGAAGTTCTGGGCAGCGGACCGAGGACAACAGCGAGCTGCAGGCTCGGGGAAGCAGAACACGCAGAGCAGCCATGGCGTACACACACTAGCCTGACCCGCAGATTCGTCCCGCCTGCAGAATCGCTCCGCCCCAGATCCCAGGCAAGACTAGACGGAAGCCGAAGGGACTGACGGGTGACCTGGGCGGGGTGATGCAGTGGGCGGGGCGGAAAGGGGTGGGAATGGTGGTCGCTGGTGAAGGGCTGCAGTACCTTGAGTAGGCTGCTAATTGCACCGCGTTGGTGGTGTGCCTTGACTGGTGCACAGTACCAGGAAACAGGCTGGAAGAGGCAGCTGTGCCTTTTCCCCTGCGCTGGCCGGGTGTTGTAGGTTTTGATCGCCGGAAGGCGCGATTGTAGATGTAGCCGTAGAGCGTAAAGAGGAGAGGCGTTTTGTTCAGCTTTGTGACAGGGTCTCAATACATAGCTTTGGCTGTCTCTTGCTCTCACAGACGCGTCTGCTTCTGTCTCTCAAGTGCTGAGATTAAAGGCCTACGCAACCACACCCCGCTCGAGAGGCATTCTTTACTTGGCAGCTAACTAGCTTCCTAACATTAGGTTTTTACAAGATGGGACGATTTCCATATAGTAAAAAGAAAACTGAGGTTTTGCTCATGTAGATAATCTTAAATTATAACTTTGAAATGTTTAGCAAGTATTAATCCGGCCTTTATTTGTATTCTTGCCCTGGTCCTGCAAACTCTAGGTTAGAGATAAATGACAGTACCTTCAGATCAAAAACAAAATTTATAATTTAAATGACAGTACCTACAGATAAAAACAAAATTTATAATTTAAAGAAAACAATTCCAAACCAAACTAAAGTCAGCAAGCTTTATTTCAAGAATAAGGTAGAATATAAGCAGAAACAGATCACCAACAAACCTTTGCTGATGAGGGGCTCTATATTATTAACATGAAATGGCTCAAACACAGGGTTTATCTAGCAACCCAGGGCTGGTGGTGAGGTCAGGTGACTACTATTCTCTGAGTTTAGGGACAAAAGAAGAAGCAACTGAAGAGTGAGAGTATTGTATTCATCAGCGTTCTCTAGAGGAGTAGAACTGATAGAATATATATGTATATATATGTGTGCATGTATATATATATATATGTATATCACACATATGTACGTACACATATATGCGACTAGAGTGGCTTACAAGCTGTGGTCCACTTAGTACAACAATGGCTGTCTCCTGATGAAAAGTTCAAGAATCTAATAATTGTTCAGTCCACAAGGCTGGAGGGCTCAGCTGGTCTTCAGCACAGTCAGAATCCAGAAGAAGTAGGTTCTAATATCAGGGAAGGAATGCCTCAGCAGCAGGATATATGAACTGGCCAGTGAGAACGAGGTTGAGCAGGCAAAAAGCAAAAGTTTTCTTCTATGTCCTTTATATAGGCTGCCACGAGAGGGTGTGGCCCAGATTTAGGATTGTCTTTCTACTTCAAATGATCCAGTCAAGAAAAGTGTCTCACAGATGTGCCCTGTGATGTAGTCACACTGGCAAACAAGAATAGCCACCACAAGTATCAATTGGATTTCACGAGAAACTTCTGTTTCAAAGAAAACCATCAAGATTGGAGACACAAGACACAAGAAGGATGAGAGAAAATTCTCTGCAAGTCTTACATCTAGTAAAGGTCTTGTGCCTAGAGTATATAACATCCTATCCAACCCAACAGTAAGAGGTAACTAAGCTACAAAGAACAAAGGACGAACATGCTTTTCTTTTTTTTTTTAATATTTATTTATTTATTATGTATACAATATTCTGTCTGTGTGCATGTCTGCAGGCCAGAAGAGGGCACCAGACCTCTTTACAGATGGTTGTGAGCCACCATGTGGTTGCAGGAATTGAACTCAGGACCTTTGGAAGAGCAGACAATGCTCTTAACCACTGAGCCATCTCTCCAGCCCACGAACATGCTTTTCTTCGAGAAAGATGTAATGTCTGAGGGACATGAGAAGATACTCAACATCATTAATCTTTAGAGAAATACAATCAAACCCACTTCTTAACCTATGAGGCTGGCTGTAAGAAAGGCCGTCAACAGTGAGTGTGGGAATGCATGCTGAAGAGTTGACGCCTTCGACAGTAGTGGTGTTAGGGGAAATTTTCTGGAATAAATACTCGGACGCCAGTGGAGGCAGAGGAGAGGAGATGTCGCCAGTGGATTGAAGCCAGGACAGCTCCTGAAAGCCTTCGAGCCAGGTCTAGTTTGCATTCTCATTTTATACTCTAAGATCACAAGGTGGGCGGGCGAACAAGCGAGGTTTTCCTGATGCCTAGGTGGCAGTCAGCAGGTTGTCAAGGGGAACGACGCATTGTTACAGCTAGTTTCTCTAGGTCATTCTGTTTCAGAGAGCAATTGAAGTCATGCTGTCAAGTAGGCAATACTAGTAGTGCTTTGAGTAAATCACTAAATAAATTCATACATCTTTAATAATTGATCTTTCCTAATTTATTTGACTTCAGTGGCAGGAGTACAAATTGGTGTGGTCACTTTGCCTTTGTGAGGTGTGTGTGTACATGTTGGAGATTGAACTCTGGCCTTGCACTACACAGTCACAGCCCCCAGTCTTAAGAATGGCCACTTTGGAAAACAGCTTGCCATTGTCTCAAAAGTTAAGACAGGGTTTTCTATATAACCCTTGCTGGCCTGGAGCCTGTTTATGTTATGAGGGTGGATTTTTCTCTCCCTCCTGCCAGCTCCACAGGGAGATGTTATTAATTATAAAAGCTCGATTGATAGCTTAGGCTTGTTACTAACTAGCTCTTACAACTTAAATTAACCCATTCATTACTTTTACTCTGTACTGCCCATGTTGTTTTTTCCTCTGTCTGGAGACTCTGACTTCTTTTTCCCAGCTTCCTCTGTGCCTGGAAATCCTGCCTAGCCATGGGCCATTCAGCTTTTTATTAAACCACAGTGACATTTCTTCACACTGTGCAAAGGAATATTACACAGCAATTTTTGTCTCACAAAAGCTGACATTAAAGGCACGTGACACCACACTGGGCTAATGGGTGCCTTTCAACATGTTAGAATATACTGCGGGGACTGAAGGTATAGCTCAGTGGTATCATTCTTGCCTAGCATGCACAAAGGCTTGAATCCCACCCTCAGTATGGCATAGATACGATGAAAAGGGGTAAGTACCGATACACGATGTAACGTGGAAAAACCTTGAATGCATCACGATCAGCGACAGCCACACACAAAGACTTCATCCTGTCTCTTTATATGAACCGTCCGGAATAGGGTGATGGAAACATTTTGAACTTGGTGGTGGCTACACAACTCTGCCAGTGTGCTGAAAGCTGCTGGCTCATACACGTCATGTGGGTGAAGGACACACAAATTCTATATTGATAAGGCTTTTTTTTTACAACAAAAATGAACATGCCTAATTATCATTTGTGGTGTCAAACATGGTTCTCCTGCCTTCAAACAAGCAAGTGACTGTATCGGCCTGAGCATGCGACCTGCAGGACAGCCTTTTGATTCAGACCATGGTGCTCCATGTAGTGGACAAGAAACGCTACTGTCCTTGCCCTGCACTTCTGGAGGCCCCATGTGTTACTACCAGACATTTCGTTGAACATCTCCACTTCAATTTTCCTGTATCCCAAAGAAATTAAAGTAGGAATTGGTAAGTGAAAGTAGAAGCATTTGCAGACTCTGCCTCTCCTGTAGCAGGGTTACAACTGTACAGGAAAGGCCAGGCATGTGGGGCACACAGTAACACCACAAGGGAAGTTCAGGAAGGAGGGGTCAGGAGTTCAAGACCAGTCTTGCCTACATAGCAAGTTTGAGGCCAGCTTGGACTATATGAGCCCCCCCCCCCATCCTTTAGTACCTCCCAAACAAAAAATAATTTATAGAAAAGATGAAAGAGAAGCCTGAAAACATTAACACTAACTGAGACAGGTTAAGCTATTCAGTCTGTGATTGACAGGAAGGGCACCTGGGTCCCAGGCTGTTCCCTGTTAACACAGTTCTTAAAGATCTTTTATCTGTCAACAGCTTCAGACATATAGATGATGTATCTTGATGATATCAATCCTCCTCTTCCCCCCCTTCAAGCATTTTCAACATGTTCCCCTTCCCTTTCATGGCCCCGCCTTCATTTTGTAATCTGCTGTGTTCAATTAGTACTGCCTGTTAGAATGCTGATAGATCTTGGCTTGATCTTGTAGGGGTCATCATTGCCGCAGCACGTTCATGAATACAGAGTCCATGTCATGTCCTGAGGACAGTCTTTCATAGCTCTCCTCTCCATCTGCTGGTTCTGACATTTTTTTTTTTTGGTTTAAATTTTTATTAGCTTTTAATTTTTGTGTGTATATATCCCATGTATCCATGGGTGCCCAGAGGCTCGAAGGGGGAGTTGCATCCCTGAATCTAGAGTTACAGGTGCTTGTGAGCTAGGGTGCTGAACTGGGGACTGGGGACTGAAATCCAGTTCTGCGAGCACAATGTGTGATCTCTCCACCCAGAGCTCTTGTATTCTTTCCCTCCCCTCTCCTTGATGTGCCCTGAGCCTTGGGGGGTGGGGATGTGCCCCACTCACTGTTGTCACCTACTCTTAGCACTTGGGCTAGTTGTGAGTTTCTATTCATTGCTGATAACTGCAGAAGAGCCTCTGGGCAAGGTCGAGAGCAGCACTAACCTGTGGGTGAAAGCACAAACATAAGCCAGGTGGTGGCGGCGCACACCTTTAATTCCAGCATTCAGGAGACCGAGGCAGGTGGATCTCTGAGTTTGAGATCAACCTGGTCTACAGAATGAGTTTCAGGACAGTCAGGGCAACACAGAGAAACCCTGTCTCAAAAAACAAAAACAGAACAAAACAAAACAAAAAGCCCCAAACCAACCAACCAACTAACCAAACAAACAAAAATCCAAAACACCAAAACAAACAAAAAAGTCCCCCAAACCAACCAAAACTAAAAACCAAACCAAACCAAAACCAGAAAATCCCAAACATATATCAACATTTAGAAGGTAGTTTGACAACTTGACAATTTAGCAAAAGGACAGTAGGTCTCTCCTTTCCACCAGGGTCTACAACCTTCTAAGCTTTAGGTCTGGTTTACTGTAACAAGCATGAATTCCTTCCTCCGGAGCAGGTCTTTAAATCAGTTGGTTATCTTTATAACCTTTGTGCTCCTGCTGGGCCAGTGCACACATCTTACTTGATAGGCCAGAACTGCAGTATGTGGGAACTGACATTAATACCATTGTGACTTTTCTCTTACAGCAGCATGCATTGCGACTTTTGGCACTGTGAAAACTGGCCAGCAGGAAGGACATTTTTGTGTCAGATCCAGCTTCGTTTTCCGTGTCCCATGAAGTCAAGTTGTTACCAGAAGTTTTAAGACTGGGTAGAGAAAAATGGTGGGGCATGGAAGAGTTCTTTGTCTCTCCGTCCATTTCTTTGATAGATGTAGGGTAGGATGTATTTGGTATCTTTTCTTTGGAAATCAGCTTCAGCACCCAACTCCCAAGATCCTGTTAAACACACTAACTTTGCAAGTGAACAAGGGTGATGTTCTGATAGCTGACGGGCACATGCCTTCTGCTCTTTAGACTGGTATAGGATCACAACTTCCATCCGTGTCAGAGCCATCGCCCCTTCCCCCAGCACGTTTTATTTACCTATACCACATCTACTTGCTCTGGGTGGGTGGATCGAGAGAATGGGGCAAAGACATTTTTGTCCCTCAGCCTGTGAATGCTGCTCTAGCAGAGCTTGACCAAAGCAGTGTTCTCAGCTTACAGGATTCCTCCCAGTCTTCACGCTTTGAGGAAGCATGGGGGTCCAGGACTATACATCTCCTAAGCAAGCTCCACTGTGAGCCTATCTTCCAGTGGAAAGAAGACTAGAGCTATGGCGCACTCTCCTTAAACAAGCCAGGAAGGCTGTCTCCCGGGAAGGATGCCTCTAGAAGACAACGTGCGTGCGTCTGTGGGGATGCTGGCTCACGTTGCCTAGTGGTAGCCACACCCACACCCCACTTAAGGAGACCGTGGGCGGGCCCAAACAGGAGTGGGAACAACTCAGACCACCAGGAGCTTGAGCGCATCCGGGAGGCCGGAGCCTACGTGGATGACACAGTGCTGACACAGTGCAAGCCGCGGGACATCCACCTCCCCGCCACCTCGGGTCTAGTTCCGAATGTTCAGCAGGACTGTCCCGACCTCGCCTACCTTCCGTCTGGCCCCTCGGGCTCCCCATAGGCCCCGCCCCTCGCCCCACCTCCAGTTTCACGCACACTCTTTCGCTCCTTTCCTACCTAGCTCCACCTTCTTCCCCGCCTCTGGCCCCGCCTCGCCCGCCTCCGCTTGGGTAGCCTAAGGCCACCGGTCGGTGGAGGACCCTGAGTGGGCTATGGCGTCGGGAGGTCCGCGGGTGTTGGTGGTGGGCGGCGGCATCGCGGGGCTGGGCGCTGCACAGAGACTCTGCCGCCACCCTGCTGCTCCACACCTGCGGGTCCTGGAGGCCACCGCCGGCGCCGGGGGCCGCATCCGCTCGGAACGCTGCTTCGGTAACCGCCCTTTGGCTCCCTTGACCAACCTCAGACCCCATCCTACTCATACTGATCCAGGAAGCCTTTTCGGGCTCCTCGGGGAAAGGAACATACACCCACGTTCACCGGGCCCCGAAACTCAACTGCCCAAAGTTAGAGTACATTCCAGGGAAGGCAACCTAGGGCCCTGCAGTTTTCTTGCTCTGCCCTGGGGGATTCTCTCGGTTTCTCCTTAAGTGACCCCTGAAGCCGGTACAGGCCGGCTTGTCCGTCCCCTGGAGTTCCCTAAGCCTGGTCTAACCAATTGGTTCCTTTGGGAACCACTTGACCCTGAGGGACAGGTCCTGATATACAATGGGTCCCTGTGACTCTCAAGATGTTCTCGAGAGTATACACGGGAAAGGGTGGGGCTGGTTTTTATGGGGAGGGAACTTCCAGGTAGCTTTTCCTGTGCCCTCCTAGGTGGTGTAGTGGAGCTGGGGGCACACTGGATCCATGGGCCCTCCCAGGGAAATCCTGTTTTCCAGCTGGCTGCGGAGTTCGGGCTCCTGGGGGAGAAAGAATTATCAGAGGAGAACCAGCTGGTGGAGACCGGAGGGCACGTGGCCCTGCCCTCCATGAGCTGTACCAGCTCAGGAGCATCTGTGAGCCTGGAGCTGGTGACAGAGATGGCCAGTCTGTTCTATGGACTGATAGACCAAACCCGAGAGTTCCTGAATGCACCCGAGCCCCCGATGGCCAGTGTTGGAGAGTTTCTCAAGAAGGAGCTAAGGCAGCAGGTGGCTAGCTGGACTGAGGATGAGGACACTAAGAAGCTCAAGCTGGCTATCCTGAACACCTTCTTCAACATAGAGTGTTGCGTGAGCGGCACCCACAGCATGGACCTGGTGGCCCTTGCACCGTTTGGGGAGTATACAGTGCTGCCAGGACTGGATTGCACCTTGGCTGGGTATGGGCCACAGCCTTGCCAGCTCTGCCCATCTTGTCTGTGCAGAGACACTAGACTGCAGAAAGGAGGGCAAAAGGGGAGAGAGGAGGCCCGGAGTGGGCAGGTGAGGGCACTGCCCTCCCCGTTCAGAGAAATTGGTTGCTTTTTCTCCTGGTTTTGTTCGTTTAAGCAAGAATGTTTCTAGGGAATTGAGAGGAAAATGTCTTGATTGTCAATCTCTTCTGATTTCCTGGGGCCGCTCATGTGCCAGGTGTTAACACAAGGGGTTTCAGGTGCAAAGGAGCCAGCAGGTTCCTCCCCTAGGGCAGCCAGGGCTGTGCCTGTTGCTAGGCTCACAGACCATTTGGCAGGGTTGCCCTTATCACCGAATCAAGCCCAAGGCTTCGGTTCAGCTGGTAGGCATTTGTGATTCAGGAAGTGCATGAACATGGGGCTGGTGTGGTAGTGGGGGGTCTCTAACACTCATGTACCTAGTTTTGTGGCCCTCCTTAGCCAGAAGGTGAATGTTAAGGGTCCTGTGTTTTAAGGGGTTTCCCACTTCCAGGCACTCTGCCCGGCCTCTTTCTGGCTTTTGAATGATGCTCCCATTGAGGGAGGGGGCATCTTGGATGACTTATTTCTGCAAGTGTTACTCTTCCAGGGCCTGGATCATCACACATCAACTTCTGTCTCTCTTTAGTGGTTACCAAGGACTTACCAACGGCATACTGGCTTCCTTGCCTAAGGATTCGATGGTTTTTAACAAGCCGGTGAAGACCATTCACTGGAATGGGTCCTTCCAGGAAGCTGCTTTTCCAGGGGAGATCTTCCCTGTGTTGGTGGAGTGTGAAGATGGTACCCGTCTGCCCGCCCATCATGTTATCGTCACCGTGCCCTTAGGTAGAATTCACTGTCTATATCCCTGTCTCAGGCACCAGCGGCCTCTGGTTTTTCCTGTTCTCCCCTGACTCTGGGTATTTGCTGAGCTGTGGAGTTCATGTTTATTTCATTCTAGGGAATTTTAGATGGATGGAAGTACTCTTAGCATCTTTTGTAGCGGTTTAGCCCTTCTGCCTCAGCCTCCTGAGTGCTGGAGTTCCAGGCATGAGCTGCCATGCCTGGCTAATCTTGTCTTGTATAAGAGATGTCATTATTAATAATCACTCACGGAAGTTTAGTAGTTCTCACTTCCGTTTCACATGGTGTCTACATGTGAATTTCAAAGTGCTCATGTGGCTACATTTTCATAGACTGAGGAGTGGTTTGTTCTCGAAGATCTAGACAGAATGACTTTGCTTCTCTCCCCAGGCCCACTGTGTATGGGGAAATTGTCCCTGTCAAGTACCTGGTTGTGGCCTTGCTGGCTTCCTGTTGCCCTGATTTCCTTCCTTCCTTTTTTAAGTTTTAATTTTTGTTTTGAGACAGGGTCTCACCATGTAGCCTTGGATGGCCTGGAACTCACTGTGTAAACCAGGTTGGTGTCAAACTCAGACAAGTGCTGTGATTAAAGATCTTGTCCTTCCTTCCTTCCAGGCTTCAAGGAAATGTCTCCTCTGGTTTGACTTAGTTGTTTGTCTGACTGTGCACTATTTTTTTTCTATTTAGACTCATCTAAGTGTTTTCAGTAGCAGAGTGCTTACATCTGTGAGGCCCTGGGTTCAATTTATAGCCTAGTAAATGACAAAACAAGACGTCTGGGTGAAATTTGTGTGATGACTTCTGCAGACTGACCCTGAGCAGTGTGACTGGCAGTTAGAAGTAGAAGGTCAGGAGTGTGATGTTCCCACAGAGTCCTATTTAGCCGTCTCTCTGTGATGAGGGGGTCTGTAGTATTCCTCCAGTATGGTAGCAGTCAACCTTGTCAACCTTAGTCCTCATGGTCCAGCCTTTGGAATTTATCTCCAGGGACCTGAATCGGAGTATGAGATGTTTAAAAGTCCTTTGTACAATCAGGCCAGGTTTCTGTTGATGTAGATTCTAGCTAAAACTTAACTTTAGTTTTTGCTTTTTAAAGCAGGGTCTTACCAATGTAGCTCTTGCTGTCCTGGAACTCACTATGTAGATCAGGGCTGGCCTTGAACTCACAGGCATCCTCCTGCCTCTGCCTCCCGAGTACTGGATTAAATGCATATACCACAAGACCTATCTTAAGTCACATCCAATTCTGAATTGCAGGTTTTCTCAAAGAACATCAAGATACCTTCTTTGAGCCACCACTGCCTGACAAGAAGGCAGAAGCCATCAGAAAAATAGGCTTTGGTACCAACAACAAAATCTTTTTGGAGTTTGAGGAGCCCTTCTGGGAGCCCGACTGCCAGTTCATCCAGGTGGTGTGGGAGGACACATCACCCCTCCAGGACACAGCCCTCTCTCTCCAAGACACCTGGTTCAAGAAGCTCATTGGCTTTTTGGTTCTACCTCCTTTTGAGTATGTATGCATCAAGGAGCTTTCCGGAAGCTCTCTCCTGCTCACTAGTAGCTTAGTCTGTTGGAGGACCCAGCTGTGTGTGGTTCATTGCCAGTGTTTCTGAGGATTTAATTGGAGGAGGGACGTGAGCTCCCAAAGTGTTGGTTATGTATCTCAGCCTGGCTCCCTGAGAGACAAATGGAGGCCCAGAATGTAATCTTGGACTCCTGGAATGTCCACTCTAAAAAAAAATGTATTGAAATTCTGTAGGAAGTTGTGATTTGTAGATACAAAGAAATCTGAAATATGGATCTGTCTATGCCTGGGGAACTAGAACTTAAATGGGAGCAAAAGACCCTTCTACATAATGGAAGCAGAGACCCAGTGTGGTGGTATTTTGTTTGTGCTTTAACAAATAAAGGCTGGCTAGCTTAGCCAGTAGAGTATGAGACTTAATTTCAGGGTCGTGGGTTCATGCTCCACATTAGGCACCAGATGTAGCATGAATTGGGTAAATGCTAAAAGATCAGAGAAGCAGAGCAGCCAGCTACTAGTTCTTACCTCTACCAAATCCTCAGATCAAATGGGCAAACCTCTTTCTAGGAATCCTCAGACTGAATATCTTGAGCTCCTGTCTCCTCCCGCCTTATATTCCTCTCTCCACCCAGCCATATCCCTTCCTGTCTCCACCTCCCTAGTGTTGGGATTAAAGTGACTCCCTAGTATTGGGATTAAAGGTGTGAGTCACCACTACCTGACTCTTTTTCTCTTTGAGACTGGATCAATCTAGTGTAGCCCAGGGTGGTCTTGAACTAACAGAGATCTGTCTGCCTCTGCCTCCCGAGTGCTGGGATTAAAGGTGTGCCCCAACACTGTCTGGCCTCTGTGGCTACCTAGTATGACCAACTCCACACTCTGATCTACAGGCAAGCTTTAGCTTTAGTTGTTAAAGCACAAACAAAATATTTAAAAAAAGATCAACAGACAGACAGGACCCACAGATGAAGGTCTTAACTATGGCTCAGCCATCCTATAACACTGTGTGCATGGACTAGGTACTAATTCAGGAAGAACCACCATGCATAGTGTAGGATGGGAACTGACTTGACAGCATCAGAACACACTAAACTAATGTCGTGTGGAGGAAGAAGTCCACATTCCGCTTAGAGACCTGGCAGGAAAGGGCCGTGTTCTTAGCCTAAAAGACTAGGATCAGTGTCAACAGGAGCCACAGCTGCAGAGCAGCCTTCCCCTGGGAGGGAGGAGGGAAGGGAGTCATTTCACAGAAGTGTTTGGACTGGCTGCCCACTAGTGCTGAAAAAGTACATTTTCTGAAAAATTACATGAATATTATTCTCTTTTTCTGTTTTTGAAAGATTTGTTACATGTGTGGCTGTTTTCTCTGCATGCATGTTCGTGTACCATATGTGTGCAGAGCTTGAGGAGGCCAGTAGAGGGCACCAAAACACCTGGAGCTAGAGTTGTTAGCCATAATGTGGGTGCTGGGAACTGAACCCTGGTCCTCTGGAAGAGAAGCCAGTGTTCCTTTACCATTGAGCTTTCTCTCCCATCCCCTTATCCCTTTTTTAAAACCCCATTTCCATGTAGATAATGATCAATATAAGCGAATGCAGAAGCAGCAGAGAGGCCTGTGTCTTCTATTAGGTCAAATAGCAATAAGAATTGAAGACAAGCAGAACTCTGCCACCTTTACAATTCACTTTGTTTGAGAAAATATGTCCCCACCCCGCCGTGTATGTGTGTATATATGTGTGTATGCTTACTGTCTGTGGAGGCCAGTGGTTGATATCAGGGATCTTTCTCTGTCACACTCTACCCTGTTTTTCAAGACAGGATCTCACTGAGCCTATAGCTCAGTCACTGGCTTTTACCTCTCCACAATGTGTGTCATTCAGAAAATGTTGGTTCATGTAGTAATGTCAAAAGTTAAATTTTATCAATATCACCGCTGATACCTGAAGACTGTCAGTAGCGTGAAGCTCTTATACTGTTGGCAACATACACAATTTTGCTGAAATTCTGGGTTTTGCTTGAGAGCTTAAATTTCATTGTTATCAACATATACAGTGCACATTTTTTTTTTTTTTTTTTAGAAAGTATCTCCTCAGTATCATGGTTGGCTAGGTGTCCTCGTAGGTAAAGAAGTGGGTGAAGGAGGTGCTAGGTGAGTTTCCCCAGACTCACGGCACCTGAAAAGTTCTTTATGCCTCTTACCATTTCTTCACACAGACAGAAAAATACACCCAAGGGTCAAAATGTAATAAAATCAGTAACTTTTAATATTTCATCAAGGACCTTTTCAAATGAAATCAGCACTCCCCCACGCCCCAAAATGTACGTGGTGGTAGTGAGAGTGGAGCCCACTGGTGTGGCGTGTTGAGGCGTCCATTCTCTGAGGGACAGATTACCTGCTCTTCTCTTGCACACTGGTACAAGTGACGAAGTGGAAACAGCACGTGCTGCCTTAGTGTTGTGAACACAGCTGAGAGCCTGGGGAGCCCTGGGGGGCTGTTCTGGGTGGTGTTGGCCCTGGCATAGTTGGGCTGTGGCCAGCAGATTCGCTCGTCTCTCTGTGCACACAGGTCTTCACACGTGCTCTGTGGGTTTATTGCTGGGCTCGAGTCGGAGTTTATGGAGACTCTTTCAGATGAAGAAATGCTTCTGTCCCTAACCCAAGTACTCCGGAGAGTGACAGGTATGCCCCAGCCATGTGTTCTTTTTGGCCAGTCTCTGAACGGGAAGTAAACTCAGAACAGAGAAGAATGAATTCTGCTTTGTACATTCCCAAGATAGCCTGCTTCCTGGGCAGTGGGCTAGTAACGGTTTGCAAACACTTCCTAATTTTATTTTCTAAAATCTTCCTCCCAAAACACATGCAGTTGTCCCATGTCGGGTGCCTTCAGGTAGGGAAACTGAGACTCAGTCCACTTTCAGGAGGCATCTCAGGGTGTTGCTCATGGGCACCAGCTGTCCCTGTGCGGTGCTGGCAGAATAGCTGAGATAGGATGCTTAGGAAAACACACACTGGCGTGGTTTTCTTCCAGGTTAGTGAGAATTCTGGGTTAATATGCTGTATCTCTGTGTTTCAGGAAACCCACAATTGCCAGCTGCCAAGAGCGTGCTGAGATCTCGTTGGCACAGTGCCCCATACACCCGAGGTTCCTATAGCTATGTGGCCGTTGGCAGCACTGGCGATGACCTAGATCTGCTGGCTCAGCCCCTCCCTGCTGATGGAACTGGTACCCAGGTATAGTGGCCTGCCTTGGTGTGAGGCACCCGGGAATCCTGCTGCTCACTAAGGCCTAAAGGTGATGTGGTGTGAGTGGTGGGTGAGGCAGGGATCTCAAAGACTCAGTGGTGTGAGTGGTGGGTGAGGCAGGCATCTCAAAGACTCAGCCCTTTCCTTTTGGAAAATGGGAGTAACTTCAGTTGAATGTGCTGGTATATACTCATGATCTCAGCTCTCAGCAGGCAGAGGCAGGAGGACTGTTTCAAGCCCACAGCCAGCCTGGTCTGTAGAACAAGTCATGGGCCAGCCAAAGGCTAGTAAGACTGTGTCTCAACAAAATCAAACCCAAACGGAAAATCTAGAACGTGTTATTCACATCAGAACTGGAATTTTACAGTGCTCACTACAGGAATAAAATGAAGCAAAAGTAATTGGTATGGACAACCACCCTCTCCCCAGACCGTGCTTCCAACAACCACCCTCTCCCCAGACCGTGCTTCCAACAACCACCCTCTCCCCAGACCGTGCTTCCAACAACCACCCTCTCCCCAGACCGTGCTTCCAACAACCACCCTCTCCCCAGACCGTGCTTCCAACAACCACCCTCTCCCCAGACCGTGCTTCCAACAACCACCCTCTCCCCAGACCGTGCTTCCAACAACCACCCTCTCCCCAGACCGTGCTTCCAGTTGCTTTATCTCTTTGTCTTTGTGTTGGCGAGGAAGCCCTGAACATGCCAGGCAAGCACTCTATCACTTGCCGACACCCCCCCCACCTCTCCATCTGATTCTAGTATTGAAAGCACATGTTCACACTGTTGCTTTAAGATGTTCAGGTGATCATGGAGGCACATGCCTCTGTAATACCAGCTAGAAAGATCACTACAGGTTCTAGGCTAGCCAGAACCACATAGTGAGACCATGTTTCAAAAGTCATCAGCTGTAGAGAAGTAGGTGGCGCAGTTGGTGCCCCCCACCCCCACCCCAGCAGGGTCTGCCCACTGTCCCCTAATTACTGAGTATGCCTTCATGCAGAGATCTCAGTGGTATCTCCAGGACGGCTACCCAGTGCCACTGTTTAGTTTTCCAGGTGTCTCAGGGGCCCTGTCAGCTTGCTCATGATCACGTCACTTTTATTTGCAGGCAGTGACTTCTCAGCACTGCATGGTGCATTCGATTTAGCCCCACTCTCCTGTGGTAGTTCTGCAGCTTCAGGGCCTTACCAGCCGGGCATCCTTGGTCCCCACACCTGCCTGGCATGGGCAGTTACGTCTTCGGCATGTCTGCAGACGGATGGGCAGGGGCTCTGTTTTCTGTGGATGTCTTCACAGCTGCTCCGCTTGCATCCCTGTTCAAATCTGGTCTTTTCCCGCAGCTCCAGGTACTCTTCGCTGGGGAAGCCACCCATCGGACATTTTATTCCACCACACATGGGGCCCTCCTGTCCGGCTGGAGGGAAGCCGATCGCCTCCTTGGTCTGTGGGACTCACAGGTGCAACAGCCCCGGCCCAGGCTGTGAGTGTCTGCTGCTCTGCTCTATCAGGCGGGCTGACAAAACTCCCCTGTCTGTTGGATACATGATTTTCAGTTTGGCTTTTGAGGTTTTGGGATCTTACTGGTAGCTTTAACTTTGGGAAAGTGGTCTCGTTTTTCCTATCTGTTGTTGGAGTCTGGGTTGGTCTGATCATGGATGCCTCACTGTGTTGTTGCGCACATAAAGCAGCTAATACTGTAACCCCTGTGTCTAGAGTCCTCCTCATCCTGCATCCAGTTCTCATCCATCCCCAGCTCACGGCTTTTCCCTCTGGGTTCTTTGGGCCTTAGGGTCTGGGGTTACCCTCTGTACTGTTTTTGAAGGCGTTCCCACTGCTGTTGTTCAGGACCACAGTATGGCTAATGAACCTCCCTTTGATCATTAATGGATCCATGTCAGGTACTCTAGAGGGGTGGGTGGGCTGGATGAATGTGCAGAACTGAGAAGACTGGGTGGGGCAGGGTGAGGTATCTTATCCTGGCCTGGCTTGGGAATTTTTGGAGGTGAAAAAAAAAAAAAGGTTTAAAGATTATTGAGGGAGCAGGTTGGCCAAACTCGGGGAAGGTACTGGGGACACAGAATATGGAGATACGGTTAGGAAGGGTGTTAGGGAGTCAGGAGTATTGGGGTAGATATGGGGAGTGTCTTGGGGAGCTAGGCAATGTCGGCTAAGACTCTTGGACACTTTGTAGCCTGTCTCAGTGCATCCTCCCAGCAGCTCCAAAGCACAGGTCCGTTGCTCCTCCTTACAGAGAAGACAGAACACTTAGACTTATTAACTCCCCAGGCTGCATCTGCCCCCAAGAGCTTGCACACCTCTGCATGATGGAGCTGGCGAGGCTGGTGCAGCCACTGGGATAGTGCTCCAGAGGGAGCTATAGGAGCTTTCGGAGACTCTTGCCCCTCCCTTGCACAGCATGGCACTGTCACTGGCCCCAGGCTCCAGAAGGGCTGAGTGCAACCCCTCTTGGCTGCATCAGTCAGGCTTCCATTTCCAAAACAGCTCCTGGCTTGCCTGTCTGTGCACAGTCCAGTCCAGCTCTCTGCTGGGCACCTAGTCCTTCAGATCTCCAAGGCCTGCCGTTCCTCCCTCGTTCCAGTCTGTCAGGAAGCATGTCACATCATCAGGAACGCTTCCTGCTTTCTGTCACCGGACTATCCTTCATGGGATACCACGGAAAAAAGCCAGACTCCAGTAATTTTTTTTTTCAAGGGCAAAGGTCTTTACTGTTGACCCTCAGGGAGGCATTTCAGTTTTCAGAGACAAACTCAGGTGACTTTGTGGGAGAAACAGGCTTGCCAAGAAGAGAGGCCAGGGGATGGAGCTCCGCCATGGTGGAGAATTGGCCTGACATGCCTAGAGCTTTAAATTTAGAATGTGGACACAGTTTCCCCCTCTTTTTCTTTTGATACATTTTACTTGGTAGTCCAGGCTGGCCTTGAACTTTCTATTCTGCCCCAATCTCATAAGTGCTGGAGTTACAGAGGTGTGTGTGTGTGTGGTTGGGAGGTGGAGGGGTACCGGGGATTAAACCCAAGGCTTCCTGCATTCTCAGCAACCTTTATAACATCGTTACATGTCAGCCCTTTTATTTTGAGATAGGGCCTCTTTTAGGGTTGCACCCTCCATCATTAGCTGGTATCGCCGGCCTCTTCCACTAGGAGCAGCTACATTGACATTTAGTCTTTTTTTTTTTTTTTTTTAAGATTTTTATTTTTATGTATACAGGGTTCTTCCTGCATGTATCCTACCTACAGTACAGAAGAGGGCACCAGATCTTATTACAGATGGTTGTGAGCCACCATGTGGTTGCTGGGAATTGAACTCAGGACCTCTGGAAGAGTAGCCAGTGTTCTTTACCTCTGAGCCATCTCTCCAGCCGCCTGACATTTAGTCTTGCATTCATGAAGAACGCTTCACTTCCGTTGTATTAATAGGGCTGTAGTCAGTACTTAAACAGTTAAACTTGAAAATGAAGGCATTACAGACAGAAAGTAAAACACTTGAAAGTTCTAAGGAAAGCCCAAGAACTGATAGGGACAACTAAATTTCATTACATTGATTTATATGAGGGAAAAATAAGACTTTATTTTTAGACAGGGTCTTGTGTAGCCCAGGCTGACCTTGAACTCATGACCTCTGACTTCCATCCGGGCTAGTCATACCTGGCTGAGACTTCTAATTTCAAGTTTTCTTTTTAGTGTTTGTAAGGACATGCTCCAAAGTGAGATATTGTTTCAAAGGAAAAAGGAAAAAAGAAAAAATGTGTCCAGATTTTAAGTTTAAATTCCTAGGCTTCTCAGGCCAGTTTCCCACTGCAGAGGAACCCATCCCTACTGTCAGCAGCTCAAATCCTCCTGCCTTTTCAAAAACCTAGAGTTTTGGGCATGCTAGGCAAGCTGTCATCCTCCATGCTATATCCTCAAGCCTGAAACATTTGGACTGTAGTGCAAAGTCTCCAGATTGGGGCCGAAGTGATGGCTTGGAGGTTAAAAATGCTTGCTGCTATTACAGAGGGCTGAAGTTCGGTTCCCAGCACCCAGTCAAAGGACTCAACACCACCTCTTTCAAGGTCCAGAGGACCCACTGTCCACTGTCTTGTCTCCTGGCCTCTGGGGTTACCTGCATATGTGTGGTATACACAGACACTTCAAATATAAAGAAATAAAATTCAGTCTTGTTGTTTTTCCGGTCTCACTACATAGCTTTGGCTGACCTGGAATCCACTATGTAGAGCAGGATGGTCTTAAGCCCCCTGCCTGCCTCTTCCTCTCTCGTGCCGGGATAAAAGATGTACGCCACCACAAATGATATAAAAACAAGTACTACAAAAACGCAATAAGGTCTCTTAATAAAAAAATCTTCAAATTACTCAAAAGAACCTCGTCTAACCTCGGGAATCCTGAGAACGGGGCGTCACCGGGCCGCCAAAGTCACACCGGTCCGGCCCACTCAGGGCTACAATTCAAGCACATGCGCAATCGCGCACGGAACCCTAGAGCGCCGGAACTCCTGAGAGCAGATCCAGGCTCTCGCAGTGACGGTCCGTCCGTCAGGGAGCTCTTCCGTCACCAGCGCTATCAGCGCTATGAGGCTTTGGCAGCAGGCATGGGGTGCCGTGGGGACCGCTTGGCGCGAGTGCTTTCCTCTGCAAGGTCACGAAGTGGCACGCTGGTTCCCCGGCCACATGGCCAAGGGTGAGACCAGAGGGAGGCGCGGGCGGCCCGGGCGCCGGCCCTGGAGGCTCCTTTGGTTGCCTTCGTGGCCTCGGGTTGGAGAGTTGTTCCACGCTTGATGCTTTCAGTCGCACTGAGTGGTGAAGGCACATGCAAGCCGGTACACCGGAGTGATGGCTGAGTTTAGAGGTCACAACCTGGCCCCAGACAGACACCTGGCATAGTGCATCGCTGGGCTCCTGGTTGCTGTGGTCTTGCTGCCGCTGCCATGCGAGGTGGTAGTGTGGCTGGAAGGCGCCAGGATGTGACCGGGAGGGCAGCAGTTGCGGGGCGGAGCCTCAATTTTATTTTTCCTCTTTTGGTTAATGTGCTGAGGTCATTAACTCAGCAAAGTATCAAGGGCCTCCAGATCAATACCCAAGACCCTCATATGTGAAGTGTTCTGCTCAGACCCACCCAGGGCACCCCAAAGCTCATAATGCTGCCTCCTTTAGTCCTGTGTGCCCTGATGGGTTCTTAGATGTATTTCCTTAGGATCACTTAAATCTGCCTCCTTGGGCTGTTCCCTTAGTGCCCTTCTACCTTCCAGGACTAAAGAAGATGCAGAGCAGTCTGAAGCAGGTGGATTGTGTTATCGAGGTTCATGACGCCCGGATATCCTTTCATGCTGTAGGAGGGCACCTCTGCTAGGCTGTAGAGGCAGCAGGAAGCTTTCCTGCTCTCGCTCGGTCTCCTTTGGACAATCTAGACTGTTCTGCCTCTGGTCCAGTCATATGTCTCCAACTGCCGACAGCTTCTTTTGTAATCACTGGCACCTAAAGCGGTGTTTTCCAACTCATTACACATCAGGATTCCTGGGAGGCTTTTGCACTAATCTCTAGCTCTCCTGTTTAGATCAGAATCTCTGGGGTGGGGGTCCAGGCTGTGTGCTTTTATTTTTAAGTTTCCGCCTGATACATTATTTGTCTCAGCCTCTGGCTGGTTCACTTTGATATTTTTAGGGGTAAGTTATGAAACCTGAGATTAAATGGTCTTGCCAACCTGAGCGTTCCTCCTGTCCTTAAGTGAGAATTGATTGGCAAGCCATTGTCATGTCCATTGACACTTGCTTCTCAGACCATTTTGTTGCATTTAAGCTGTGTTTAGTTTCTGTGATGCAGTTATTGGCATGTGGGTTCTTCCTTATTCTACTTATTCAGCCTGAGAAGAGCCTGGGGATGCCAGACCAATAGGCCCAGGCCCTTGGAACAGCTGGTGGTGGAGGTGGGGACCTGTTGCTACTGGTGGGAGTCCCTGGAAACAGGAATGGAGAATGAGGGACTGTTTCAGCTTTCAGAGTTGGAACTTTAGCAATAGTACATCTGGTGTATTTGTTTTAGGCTATAAATCCTATTCACTTAATGTCACATACTGCCAGGTGTGATATTATTATTATTACTATTATTATCATTTTGAAACAGGGTCTTGCATTATAGCCTTGACTGGCCTGGAGCCACTATGTAGACCAGGATGGCCTGGAACTCACATAGATCTGCTTGCTGGGATTAAAGGTGTATACTTCCAATCCCTGGCTATGTTTGACTATTAAAAAGATAAAACATTGTTTTTTTCAGCATATATGATGAGAGGACTGATCTCTTTTAGTGTCTGGAACATTCAGCTGCATCTAGGATGTGGCAGCAGCTCTGTGCTGGATAGTGGTTTCTGTAGCATTTTAGGAGACGAACCTGGAGACTTGGGTTTGTGAGTGGACTAATCAGCTGTGAGAGGAGGACCATTTGGGTGGAGATAGCAGCTTCCCAGGAAGGCCGAAGGGGCAGAGTGTGAAGGTAAGAAGCCCATCTTGCTTATGTTAATGTCACAAATTGTAGCCCCATGTCAGCCTGGGGTAGCTGAGGATAGCTGGAAGTGGCATCTTCAGGAGCCAGAATGGGTGGTGCTCATGGTAATTTAGTTCGTGCTTCTTAGGAATCACGTTTTCTTAAATGTCCAGGTCATTTCATTTTAAACTTAAATTCCTTGGCATCTAATCAGTGAATTTTCTTAAAATTTTGATTTTATTCTTCTCACCATCTGTTTGGGAAGTCAGGTGACAGTGGCCTGCCTGATCAGCTTCTGAAATTCTTCATAAACCACAAGGGCAGCATCAGGTTGGCCCCCCCTACGTCTGGGGGCAGGAAGATGGGTTGTATGGTTGTTGCTCTGAGATGGGGCTTCTTCTTTGGCTTAAGCTCTTGGCCTGATAACCGCTGGTAAAGCTCGGTAGGGATTTTGCCTTAACATCAGCACATCCCACTTTCAGGTCGAAACCCTCTGTTCCAGGAGCTACTTGGTCTGAAGCCTCATTTGCTTGTCCTTAACAAAATGGACTTGGCGGATCTTACAGAGCAGCAGGTGAGTGCCTCCGCACCGATGCCAGCAGCAGTGTGACAGAGCCACCGACCCAGGACTCCTGGTATGCCCCTGGGTAGGCTCTGCTTTAAAACAACTCCTGGCTTTGCATGAGGCATCATCTGGCCTGGCTTCTCGGCAACAGCTGTTCCCCTCAAACATGAACTTATAGCCCAAATGCTGAAGATGGACATACCTCCTGTGGGGACTGGGCTGGTGTGCTGCGGGAGCCCTGGTGACCACCAGAGCTGCTTTGTGCCCCGAGTCTTTCTGATGGATGCTCTGCCTCCTATATCCCCCATGGTAGCCTTTGGCCACGTGTGACTACCGAAGCAAAGAGACCGATTACATTTTACTTTGCTTTAATGAGTTGGGAGATCCACAAGACTAATGCTTGTAGCCCTGGCCATCTGTGGTGTAGCCCAGGGTTCACTTGTGGTGGCTGCAGTACCCACAGCTGACTATACTCAGCATGGCCCCAGGTTTTCTCCTGCTAGTTGCTTTCGGCATACCCTGTGATCCAGAAACTGGAAGGGCTCAGGGTGGGACTGGGATATGAAAATTCCAAAGTACCTAACAGTCTCTCTAAAGCAGTGGTTCTCAAACCTTCTTGATGCTGGGACCTTTCAATACAATTCCTCATGTTGTGACCCCCCAACCATAACTTTTTTTCATTGCTACTTTGTAACCATAATTTTGCTACTGTTATGAATCATAATGCAAATATCTGTGTTTTCTGATGATCTTAGGTGTCCCCTGTGAAAGGGTTGATCAACTTCTGAAGGGATGTGGCTCCATAGGTTAAGAACCACTGCTCAAAAACCAGACAGATTTGGGTCCCAGGGCAGTTTATTTTCTACGTGGCCTATAAGTAGGCAGTGATGGGAGGAAATATTATTTGAAGTCTTGACTCTACTTTAATTGCTATGTTGTCAAATTCTTTGGAAAGAGGAATGTCGGGATCTTGAATTCAAACCAGTGCTTTAAAAATTGTTAATGATTCAGACATTTTCCTTTTCTGAAGAGCAACAGAACTTATATGGAAGGTCAGGATGTCTAAGGTGGTGGATGTTTATTGGCAGCACCTGCCGCGAGGCCTGGGGAACTGACCACGCGCTCCACCTGCTGAACAAGCTTCTGGGCTTTTGGTTGTTCATCTTCAAGTGCCTTCTCCTGTTTTTATTAGTTGAGACTTGATCTGTTAGAGATAGCGTCTGTGCTTCAAATGCTGACCTTTACAGACTGGTGGTGGACACTGCCCTCTACTGGGCAGGCATAAGAAGTGCAATGAGTGCAGGTTTCTGAAGGACCTGGGATTCCACCCCCTTCACCTATACCAGGGGGACATCTGAGTGAATCTTCGCAGAGACCAGAGATCAGTATGTCTCTGTCTTGACTAGTAGCTTCCCCCCTCCCTCAAAGATTTATTTTCTGTGCATAAGTATTTTGCCTGTATATGTGTATGTGAAACACATGTGTACCTGATGTGCACAGGGGCCAAAAGACGGTGTTGGATCCCCTGGAGTTGGAGTTGTGAGTTGTGTGGGTGCTGGAAACCAAACTTGCAAGAGCAGCAAATGCTCTTAACCTTTCCACCATCTTTCCAGCCCCCAGGCAAATATCTTAATTATATGATACATAGTATGGTAACAATAACCAAAAAAGCTGACTGCATCCGTGAATTACTTTTTGTTTATTTAAGCATTGATTATATTTTGTGGTCAGTAGTGACTAAGCACAATGCTTATTTTCAACATGTATTGATAAATGTGAATATAAATAAAATATGTATACTGATTATACTAAATATTAAGTCTAATGTCTTTGTCAGCTTTAGTTTACTTTTGGGCTTATGGTAATACTTATTCTTTATAATCAGATTGGGTTCAATACTATTTCAGTTTAAAATGAACTCTCATGCTTGGCTTGGTGGCACTCCTTTTATCCTAAAATGTGGGAGACAGAAGTAGGCAGATCTCTATGAGTTCCAGGACAGCTTGGTCTACATAGTAAATTCCAGGCCAGCCAAGGCTACATAGTGAAAGTCTATCTCAATTTCCCCTCCTCCCCAAAAGGGGAGATAAGATAGAGCCCATGAAAGTGATGGGATTCCTCAGAGAAGCTCAGTGCTGAGGCTTCAGAGTGCCTTGGTTCAGTCCCATCTTATCTTCAGAAGCATTGAAGTCCCTATGAGCAGGCTGTGTCCCCCGTCTGCACCCTGGCAGAGCCTGAGGTTCACAAACAGCACAGCTATGTCTGCCCTAGGGCTCTTCCCTCTTGCTCTGCAAGGGTCTCTTTAGAGCCCCTTGTCTTCAGAGTTGCGGCTCTGCATTGCTGCGGGTCTGCATTGCTGCCACCCACTTCATGTTGCCCAGCTCCTAGAGTTGAAGCTGTCTCTGAGCAGACGAAAGCACCTGCACTGTTCTTTCAAGCTTAGGTTCATCCTTAAGTTTTTATTTATTTTTGAGGCAGTCTCACTCTTTAATCCTTGCTGGTCTGGAACTTGCTGTATTGAGACAAGGGTGGCCTCAAACTCACAGAGACCCACCTGTGTCTGCCTGCTGAGTGCCGAAATTAAAGGAAAGTGGCACCTAGGTCAACCAGATTCCTTTTTAAAAAAACTTTTTTTTTTTTTACATTTATTACTTCTTAACTCTCTGTGCGTGTGTGGATATGTATGTTCCATGGCATGCGTTTGGGGGACCAAGGACAACTTGGGGGTGTTGGTTCTTTTTTTCTATTGTATAGCTCTCTGGGATGGAACTCAGGTTGGCATCAAGTACCTTACCAGCTCAGCTGTCTCACTGTCCCCAAGCTCAGATTCTTGAGTTTTAGTAGTACACCTTTCTCTCTTTTTCTCTCTCCCCTCCCTCCTCCTCCTCTCTCTCTCTGTGTATATGTGTGTATGTATGTATTTGTTGTTTGTTTGTTAATATTTATTTTTATTTTATTTATGTGGGCATTTTGCTTGCATCTATGTCTATGTCTGTGGAAGGTAGAAGATGATACTTACTCACCTGGGACTGGAGTTATGCCATGTAGGTGCTGGGAATCAAACCTGGTCCTTTGAAGAGTTGTCAGTGCTCTTAACTGAGCTGTCTCTCTAGTGGTGATATGTACACACACTAGCATACATACATACCTACCTACTTGTCTGCATGTACTCGCAAGTGCACGTGCATACATGTGTGCGTGTGTGCATACACACACACACATACACATTTTAAAAATCTTATTTTAGATAGGGTCTTTCTGTGTAGTATTGAGTTTAAAGGTTTGTACCACCATGCCTGGCTTATGATTCAAATTTTAATTTAGTATTTAAGATAGAAATGTCTCTTTCAGAGAATTGCCCAACACTTAGAGGGAAAAGGCCTGAAGAATGTCATTTTTACAAACTGTATCAAGGATGAAAACATCAAGCTGGTGAGCCTCTGTACATGATGGTTGATAAGTAATGGGGATAAAATCCTGGAATTGGCTTTAACTGCCTGGAGGTGCAGGGTCTTCCGGGCTGCCTGTCCCCTGTGTGGATGCACACCTGTGTGAGTTCTGAGGGAGTATTCTGGGCTTATAAGTAATAAGAGCCTTTTGCAGAACCCAGTAACTCGTTTTCGCAGTTGTTTTGATGGAACCCCATGAGTTGATGTGTGCACCATCTAGTTAGTAGTTGTAGTTGCTGTAGAAGTCCTCCTGAGGTAGCCACACTGCTATTTCATGGTGTGTGGTCAGTTGGGTTGGGAGTGGGTGGGTGAATCCAGTTAGCTGTGGCTCAGGTGGACAGTTGGATACCTGTGATCTGGATGCCCAAGTTTTCATCTCAGTGAGGTATATATGAGATCTTGACCCTCCAAATCAAGGGCTAAAGACAGGGTCCCTGACCCTGTTAGTTAAGTGGGTTAGTGAGGAATGTATGACCAGAAGATGTGGCTTGTTTGTTGCAGATTATCCCAAAAGTCACAGAACTGATCAAGTGCAGCTACCGCTACCATCGAGCAGAGGTTGGTTGGGTGTAGAGCTGGGGGTGGGTATGTGGAGTTACCCAGTCCCTTCCTGCCTGCTCATTCTGAGCCTTCTTTAATACAGAGGACTGGGCTGTGTCCCAGCCAGGACCCAGGCTTTGTTTTTACTTTCTTTAATGCAAAAGAATGGGCCAACCCTGTTGGTCAGCATGGGGCCTTTGTGGTGATGTCCCCTTCCCCTGGGCTGTGGGTTTCACAGCCTAGGTGGGATGAAATTGAAACTCTTCTGTCTCCCCAGAATCTGGAGTACTGCATCATGGTGGTCGGTGTCCCTAATGTAGGCAAGTCCTCTCTCATCAACTCCCTGAGACGACAGCACCTCAGGACAGGTAGGCAGTCCCTGGTTGCTGACTTTCACTCCTGGAAGGCAGTGTGGGAGAGCATGGCCAGCGCTCTGTTGCTTGGAGGCATTCCTTCCGTAGCTTGTGCCCTGTTTGCTGACAGGACAGTTAATGGTCTGAAGGAGGTCTGTGTAGTGTGATTTTGAGGTCAGCCTGAGCTGCAGAGAGATGTCCAGGACAGCCAGGTTACAACAAAAAAAGTGTGGTGCCACACACCTTTAATCCCAGCACTTGAGAGATAGAGGCAGGAGGATTTCTGTGAATTCAAGGCTAGGATGGTTTATAGAGCAACTTTTAGACTAACTAAGGCCACAATAGTGATTCTGTCTCTGAAAGACCGAACAAAACTGTGAAACAGCAACACCCATTTGTACTGTGAAGGTTGAGAGTTTGAAATCATGCTGTACTTTTATTTTAGAAAGAAGGTATTTGGGACATTAACCGGGGGAGGGGTGCACAATCATCTAATTTTTTAAGTTTATTTTCCTTTAAAGTGTCTATCTTCTTTGTTTGGGGTCTTAAGTTGTTTATAGGGTTGAATAGGCATCCCTATTAGCCAAACTTTAAATTACCTGAGACTGAAGCTTCAAACATTTCATCCTGTTCTTCCCCAGTGCCTGTCAGCCCTCTTCTATTTCTGTCCAGCCGTGTCAATGAGGAATGCTGGAGCTGGGCAGTGGTGGTGCACACATTTAATCCCAGCACTTGGGAGGCAGAGGCAGGCAGATCTTTGTGAGTTTGAGGCCAGCCTGGTCTACAAAGTGGGTTCTAGGACAGCCAGAGCTGTAACACAGAGAAACCCTGTCTTGAAAAACAAACAATCAAAATAAAACAAAAAGCCTCCCAAATTCTGGAACTGACTTGTCTCGCTTCATCTACTGTTCTAGGTTTGTCCACGTTGAAACTGTTAGCAGTTCCCTCCTCCTTAGGTCCAAGTTATTCTGCTGTCTGTATCTCATCCCTCTGGTCATCTGTGATGGACACTTTGATCCTTTTGCCCCTGTGGTGGTTGTCAGTGAATAGGTAGCCTCTCTGGGGTGCCCTGGGCTGGGTGCCATGCCAGGCAGCCACAGTGCCAGAATCAAGGGTGGCACTGGCCTGCCTGCTCTGGAGTAGGTGAGTCCAGGAGAGGTTTTGAGGTGGAGGAGCAGGTCTGGTGTGACCTTTGTATCAGGGGGAACCTTTCTACACTGGGAAGTGAGCTCTGGGCTTTTGTTGACCCTTGGTCACTGTGCCTAGCTTTGAAAACCCTTGCCATGTGTTCTTTGGTACTCAGGAAGGAACAGATTATAAATTGGCAACTTATTGACCTCTGGTTTCCATTCTGCTTGATGGATATGTTGGCTAAATACATTTTATTACTTGCTCTGTTGCTATGTATAAATATTTGATGGCCTCTCCTGTCTTTTCAGGAAAAGCTGCCAGAGTGGGCGGTGAGCCAGGAATCACCAGAGCTGTGACGTCCAGAATCCAGGTAGGGCCCTTGATTGCTAAGCCCAGAGCCCTGCCCAGAGCTGTGCTGGCTACTGAGCCTAGCACCCGAGTGCAGCATTGGCACTACTTCTGACCCCTATCCTTGTCCTCCTCTCCTGTTAGGGCCAGTGCTGCTATATTCTGTGTAGATCTGTCAGGAGGCAGCCTTTTTACCTCACCTGCCAGAGCCACACTCACTTATTCCCTTGTACTTTCCATGAACCTTGGGCTTTTATTTGTTCTTCAACTTAAGCAGAAATTATACCCAATGGGGACCCTAAACCTTGGTGCAGAAGACAACGTATGTTGTGGGTTTATCCTGAGGCTTGCTGCAGAGTCTCTGGCAATGGTTTGACTTCTGGGCAGAGCTGCCTGCTTCATCCACCTTTTGCTGCACAGGTATGTGAGCGTCCACTGATGTTCCTGCTGGATACTCCTGGGGTGCTGGCTCCTCGGATTGAAAGTGTGGAGACAGGCCTGAAGCTGGCCCTGTGTGGTGAGCCCCTGCTAGGGATGGCTGTGCCTCTGTTCCACTGCGGACTTTGACTGTTCCCTAGGCAGGTGGAGTCATTACTTCCTTCACCCTACCAGATGCTTTTCACGGCTTTGAGAGGGAGACTAGCCCACAGCATACATGTGCTGACTGCCATTCTGCTCTGTAACAGGATGGTAACAAGTCACATAGCCAAAACATGAAGGCCACGCAGGGAGGTTCCCTAGTAGCTTGAGGTTTTCAGCCTTCAACTGGGAGACATTTGGGCTTGGTGGAGCACAGATGTCCGCTGTTCCATGGGCTTGCCTTAGCTGCTTGTCTTCCAGGAACTGTGTTGGACCATCTTGTTGGGGAAGAGACCATGGCCGATTACCTCCTTTACACCCTCAACAGGCATGGGCTATTTGGGTGAGTAGCAGTGAGTTGTGGGGGCTGCAGCTCATCTTATTTAGGTATGGTTTTAAAAGTAAGTCATTAAAGTATTATATAATCTTAAATTATTACAAGTATGTGATTTGGTAAGCTTTGAAATATGACCATATCATATTGTCATACAAGATGGTGGACATTCTGCTGGGTGTGGTGATACATGTCCCAAATCCCAGTACCTGTGAGACTGAGATAGGATCATAAGTTTGAGACCAGCCTTGGCTACTTAGTAAGACCCTTCTTTAATCTTAATCCCTTGTGGGTGGACAGGAAGTAGATAAACATTCTGTCAATGAAATTGTGCAGAATACATCCTCTCTCCTGGCTTCCTCTACTAGGCTTGACTGTTCTGAGTTATCCACGCTCTGCATTCCTTTTGGTGCTTGAACTCATTGTGTATCACCCAGACATCCTGCCCTTGGTTTATCTGTTCACCCTGGTGGACATGGAGTGTGTGTAGTTCTTGGCTGTCACAATCAAGGCCACTTTTTTTTTTTTTTTTTTTTTTTTTTTTTTGGTTTTTTGAGACAGGGTTTCTCTGTGGTTTTGGAGCCTGTCCTGGAACTAGCTCTTGTAGACCAGGCTGGTCTCGAACTCACAGAGATCCGCCTGTCTCTGCCTCCCGAGTGCTGGGATTAAAGGCGTGCGCCACCACCGCCCGGCTCAAGGCCACTTTTTAGAGAACTACCTAGCTGGTTTTCAGGGCAGTTTTACTGTGCCATACACCACCTAGCAGAGAACGGGGTCCAGGCTGTTCTGAGTCCTCTTTACACACGTGGCCAGTCTTTTATTTTATTATTGTTGGATTTAATATTTTATTTACTGTTTATAAATTTTGCCTGCATGCATGTTTGTGCACCACATGCATGCAGTGCCTGTGGAGGAAGGCATCAGGGTTCTTAGAACTGGCATTAAAGATAGTTGTGAGCAGTCATATGCATGCTGGGATTTTAACCCAGGTCCTCTGCAAGAGCTGTAAGTGCTCTTAGCCACTGGGCCATTTCTCAGCCCTGGCCAGTTTTAATTTTAGCCTCACAGGTTGCAGCGTTTGATGTATATTACTACTAGGTAATGCTGACGTTCTTTTCCTGTGTCCATTGGCCATCAGTGTGCCTTCCCTGGGAAAATGTTCAAATCTTTTTCTCATTTAAAAATTTTATTTTAGGTGTATGGGTGTTTTGCCTGCATATATTTCTGTGCACTATTGCATGAGTGGTGTCCATGGAAGCCAGAAAGGATGTCCATTCCCCTGAAACTGGTGTTTCTGATGCCTGTGAGCCATCATGTGGACACTGGGAATTGAACACAGGTCCTCTGGAAAAGCAATAAGTGCTCATAATCACTCAACCATTGCTCCAGACCCCCTTCCCTTTTTGGTTTTGTTTTTTGAGACAGGGTATCTCTACATAGTCCTGGCTGTCCTGAAACTCACTACATACACCAGACTGGCCTCAAACACACAAAGATCTGCTTGCCTCTACCTCCTGCATGCTGAGATTAAAGGCACGCCCCACCATCCTCATCCTCTTCCTTTTGTTCTTTTTGTGCTGGGATTGAACCTGGGATTGAATACAATAAGCACCTGCTCTACTGCTGAGCTACGTCCCAGTCCATTTTCTTATTTTTATTTTATTTTTGGCATTTTGAGACAGTGTTTCTCTGTAGCTTTGGAGCCTATTCTGGAACTAGCTCTTGTAGACCAGGCTGGCCTTGAACTCACAGAGATCCACCTACCTCTGCGTCCGCCCCCCCCCAAGCGCTGAGATTAAAGGTGTGTGCCACCACCGCCTGGCCCATTTTAAGTTGCACTTCTTTACCTATTCGGAGGGACAAGTCTAGGCTTTGTCTTTTTCCGTTAACACCATGTTTTAGGGGGTAGTTTTGGAAGTCTGAGTTAGTACCTAGATACTTTATAATAGTGGTGCTTCATATATAGAAATATGCCTAGCCTGAAGTCATAGAAGTTTGCTTTCCTCTTGCAGAGTGACAACTTAGATTTTACTCTTAGCTATATGGCTAAGATGTGTATTAGCATTTGCTTGTATGGCACAACTGTGAAGTTCTTATTTTGCACACGGATGACCAGTCGTCCAGGAACATTTGTTGAAGACTTTCCCCACTAATTGTTCTTCTGCCTTTGCTGAGAATCCATGTCGTCTGTCTGTCTGCCTGTGGACTCTTCTGTCCTGTTCTGTCTTGGTGATGGTACCTTTGATGGACTCAGCCTCACTCTTCTTTGAAGTTGTTTTGTCTGTTTTATTTCCTCCATGTTCACATAGGAACTTTACAAATTTCTCAGCTTCTACAAAGACCTATTTTTACAGGTGAAGTACCAGAGGTAGAACACTGACCTGGCAGTTGCAAGCCCATAGGTTCAATCCTTAACACTACCAAAAAAATCAAAACCAACCCAAGATGAGCATTGATTTCCTTGGGAATGCCAATTCCAATAAATTTATTTGTCAGTTTGGAGAAAACATGACAATATCATAACACTATTGGGTACTGCATCTCATGAAGATAGTGACTGCATCCGTCTATTTAGCTCATTATTAGTTTTCAACAGACAGATCTTTTACATCTTTCATATATTTAATGCGTTCATGCTCTCATATATGGCATTGTTATTAATTTTAATATTGTAATTGGTATTGATAGTTTATGAAAATAGTTGAATATTGCGGTTGAGTCCTAGAATTCACTTGATTTTTTTTTTAATTTTTTTTCACTTGATTTTTTTAAACTAGATAATCATGTTATTTACAAATAAGGATTTTTTTCTTTTCTTTGAAGATTCGGGTTCTTTTCCTTTTTCTCGCCTCTACATCTTGGTGTTGAGTGGAGTGATGAACACGGGCTTCCTGTTGTCTCTGTATTAGCAGAAGAATGTAGATTCCTACCCTCGGGTAGGATGCTACCTGGGGTGTTTCACAGATGTCTTCCCAGGGTGAGGATGTCAGTCTGACTGGAGGCGTATTGCTTTTATTTCCGAAAGGGTCAGCTTAGTTAGTGTTCTCTATTTTCTTTATTTTGCCAAGCCCTGTTCTCTTGGCTCTGCTGCCTTAGTGCTGGGCTCACAGCAGGCCTCACCACACCTGGCTTGGCTTCCTTGCTTCTTCCCTCCCTGGCATCTTTCACACACAGACCAAGGACTCTGGTATTGGACTGTGCTCCAGACTTTAGTTCCCTTGAGACGGGCTCACCATGTAACACAGGCTGTTCTCAAACTTGTGCTCCTCCTGCCTCAGTCCTAGGAATGACTGCACGTCATGGCCAGCTCCAGCTTCACTGATTTCTGTCCCGTCTTGACGCTGTCCTCATCTCTGTGTTGTGACTCACTGAGCAGAGCCATGACTGGACCTGCTACGTCCCGCTGGCATTTGCGGCTCCAGTTTTCTGTACTTGGAGGATGTTGCTAGGACTACCACTGTGGAGTCCTTTCTAGCTTGTTATCAGTGACTTTTTGTGAACGGGGTTCCCAGGGCATCTCAGCTGTTACCCTGCAGCATCCAGGTCCCATTTCTCTCACTCTCCCTTGTGTCCACCATCATCTTATGCTACCTTTGCGTGTTCCATGAACCGCAGAGACACTGCTGTGATCTCTTGCTGTGTAGATAGTTGTCATTATAAGAAGAGAGAGAGCCTTGCATACTGAGCTAGCATGTTACATACACAGTGTTGACTGTCTTTGTGGGAACCCAAAGAAGTTTATACTTGTGTTTCCTGAACATGAGATTTTCTTTAATATTTACTGTAGTGAAGGTCAGCACCAAATTTCCAAATGACTGAATTTCACCTGTGCCATGGTGCACAGAGGCCAATGTGACCTCTCACCTCTGTGGTGGGGCAGGTGTCTGTGACCTCTCACCTCTGTGGTAGTACAGGTGTCTGTGACCTCTCACCTCTATGGTGGGGCAGGTGTCTGTGACCTTTCACCTCTGTGGTAGTGCAGGTGTCTGATTCACTAGTGACCTCTCACCTCTGTGGTGGTGCAGGTGTCTGTGACCTCTCACCTCTGTGGTGGTGCAGGTATCTGTGACCTCTCACCTCTGTGGTGGTGCAGGTGTCTGTGACCCCTCACCCCTGTGGTGGTGCAGGTTTCTGATTCACTAGTGACCAGGCCCCTGTGCACTGCTCAAGATACTTTATTTCTGCCGGGCGGTGGTGGCGCACGCCTTTAATCCCAGCACTTGGGAGGCAGAGGCAGGTGGATCTCTGGGAGTTCAAGGCCAGCCTGGTCTACAAGAGCTAGTTCCAGGACGGGCACCAAAGCTACAGAAACCCTGTCTCGAAAAAACCAAAAAAAAAAAACAAAAAAAACAACTTTATTTCTGGCCTGCATTTGTAGTGTCTGTCAGCCTCTTCTCTGACTGATGTCTGTCTGTCTCTGGTCCATTGTTCCTCAGAGCTTTCCCCTAGTGAAATGCACTTCAGGCCTTTTTCACAGGGGCTTTGTCACAGCTTCGTGACGTTCAGTACGCAGTTATACAGATTGACGTGCTATTGTGCTTACCGTTTACATCCAGTCATTGACGGGTCAGCGCAAGCTGGCTGACTGACCTCAGTTTTGGTCTGTTCTGCTTTGAAGGCCTGGTCACTTTTGACTGGGTGCCAGTCAAAAATTTGAATTTAACCTTGCCGGGCGATAAGCCTTTACTTTTCTGTAAGATTTTCCGAGCCTTATTCTGGAGCAGTAAGCTGCCTGGAAGCAGTCTGATCCTCTCAAGAGCCGGGGAGCTGGCTCCTCTGAGGCGTGGGTGAGTGGGAATCCTCCTCAGGCGTGGAGCCTCACGGAAGCCTGACCTGCGCCGTGGGCTTGCAGGTACGTGCAGCACTATGGCCTGGCCAGCGCCTGTGACCACATAGAGCGGGTGCTGAAGAGTGTGGCTGTGAAGCTGGGGAAGACGCGGAAAGTGAAAGTGCTCACCGGCACAGGTGGGTGGGGCTGCGCTGATGGCGTGGGCCCCTTCCTCTGTCACCTTTCTGCAGGGCAGGAGGAGACACAGAAGGAAACCTGTAGGCAGCTGTCCTGCGATCAGAGCATGGGAAGGGGAACTGGGAATTTCTAGGGAGGGAGGACTTTGTAGTATCGGCTTCCGAGGGTGGTCCTAACTCCGGACAGTGCTGGGAGGATGTGGTACCTGTGTTCTTTCTGAACATGCCCTGTTCCTCAGGTCCCACTGATGGGGCCTCTAGTGGTCTCTTAGGGTTGGCCTGCCCTTAGAGGCCCCTTTCTCATCTGACCCTCTGTCCTTAGGTAATGTCAATGTTATCCAGCCTGATTACGCCATGGCAGCCCGAGACTTCCTCAGAACCTTCCGCAAAGGGCTACTGGGCCAAGTGATGCTGGACCGTGATCTTTTGCCTGCTTGTTGATGACGCTGAGCCCTGAACTGGCTTGCTGGAGTATAGTCTCCTGCAAACTCCATGGAACTGCAGCCGGAGCGTTTAGCTCTCAGAACTGTTCCCCTGTCCACAGGCTCTATGTGTTGCTACCCAAGACTCAGCCCCTAACTCCAAAGGGCATTCTGTTATCAGCCTGCTTAGTCCTGGTTACAACCATGGGGTCCCAGGAGTCCTAAATATGTGGTTTAGTCAGGAGGTTTTCTCTCAGTCTCAAGGAGAGGTTAATGCTATCTCAGAGGAGTCAAAGCTGTAATCTGTAATTTAAAAATTAGGTTTAAAAGACTGCTTTAAAAAAAACTTTCTCTGGCTGTCTCTCATTTAATTTCATTTTTTTGTTTTGTTATTTTGAGACAGTGTTTCATTATGTGATTTGGGCTGGTCTCAAATACATATTTCTCCTACCCCAGCCTGTGGAGTGCTGGAATTATACAGGTGTGTGTCATGACATCAGGTAAAAGGCCCATTTTCTGATAGCTTTTTTTTTTATTGTGCACTTAGTACTTTACGCCCATTAGTTATCTCCCCCCCCACCACCACCACCAATGAATGCTGGGGATTGGTAGATTAGGGACCGGGGTTCCTAATTCAGAATCTCAAGCGTCTTGAAGTCCTGCAATGAACAGAAAGCTTGCTACCAGCAGAGGCCTTTATTTCACAATGAACTGATACATGTGTGCACAGATAGCAACAGGAGGTTTGGAATAGAAAAGCCCAGGAATGTCCTCTCCTCTTGTTCTTCCAAGCCTGTGCCTCAGGAGACCATCTGCTGTAGGCTCACCTTTGCACAGGCCAGAGGAGCATTGGAAGGGGATCACATCTAGCCAATAGAACCATGGCGCCTGCCGGATACGGTACAGAAGGGGTCCCAGCATGGTTGACCTCCATATACCCATAGGCCTCTAAAGGATGTTGCTGCCAGCAGCTTGCTGTCTAGAAAGGAAAAGGGAAGGGCTGGTTGATACAGACAGGAGGTGCTGTTGGACCAGCTGGGCTACACCTGCTCAGTACTTCTAGTTTCTTCTGTCCGGTATTGACCTGGCCTTCCTGTAGTTGCCCGAACCAGTGCTTGCTTGCACGCTCAGCTGGCTCTCTGCTTCTTGTGGATAGCTGATAACAGGGGCTAGCCTTCCACCGTTGCCCCTTATTGTGGCTGCAGTAAGTCAAGCGTCCTGAGATTCTCCCTCAGCGTCTTATGGTTCTCGCTGGTGGAGAAGGTATTCAAAGATGTGTGGCTGTGCCAGGTGCTAAACACCCTGCAGAAGTCAGATTGGGGGTGTGTGGAATAATACTTCAAAGGTGGTGTTTCCATGATGTCCAGAACCAACACATGGTACCCTGGTACATGAACGTCGGATCCACATAGCCCATCCTCATAGGTATTTGGCAAGCCGAAGGGGCTCTAGTGGGTCTTTGTATACCAGACTCAGTGGTACCTGCCATTGAGGCCCTGAGTGGGCTTGGCCCTTAGCTTGCTGGTCTTAGACTTGGTCTGTAAGAGACAGGCTGGCTGTGCCTAAGAGCACCGGCAGTGTAGATAGAGGATGCAGGGAGCTGCATCCTGCAACTTGTTGGTCAAGAAAATGCTTGGCTAGGGTCCTGCTGATAGCCTTGAAACCTGTACACTAACCAGAAATTTGCCAGGCTAGCATTGTTTATACTGACTGAGCCCAGAGACCTGTCATGCCATGGCGCGAGGATGTGCTGGTAGGCAGCAGGGAGCCAGGTTGCCCAAAGGTAGATCCAGGTGAGGACTGCAGTGCATATCTCTGAGACCACCCTGGACATCAGCTCTGTTCTCAGGATGGATATGAATGGTCAGAAAACTTAGTAGTGTTAGCCCAAACTCACAACCTACTGAGTCTGGTTTTAGCTTTTCTCTGGCAGCAGTGGGCCTGAAGAACCGTTGCCTTCTCCAATGTGTAGGCTGGCAGCTGCCAATTATGCCATATTCTTACCTTCCTGCTCCATCTGTTTCCAAAGGAGGGGGGTCTCCCAACACAAGATGCTGCTATCCACTGGCATTATGGGAATCTTGCAGTTTGGGTCATGTACAAAGATGGCTCCAGCAGGATTGATACTGTGTCCAAGTGACCTTCGCTTGTGAACTTTAAAGTTCAAAGGAAATGGAATGTGTCTGAATTGGAACCCCTACCCTCATCTTAGGGACAGTTAAGTAGTCCTTATGGCCAAGTGGTTCCAAGTGAGGAACGCTTTTGGCAGGTCTCTTAGGCAGCCTGTGGGGAAGACACACTATCTTGGCCTTGGCAGCATGTTCAAGGAGGACCACAGTGGCTGTCCTGGGATGAGTATTTTCTGCTCTGGATGTTCCTGAGCTGTGACATCATTAGGACCTGCTCTGGGCAGGTGGTTAGCACCTGACATTTCTCACGCCTCAGTCCAAGTGAATGTTCTCTTCATCAGATTTGTGAAGCCCAGAGACACATGGTCCATTTCTTCTGCTTCCACAGGAGGCCCAAGGTCATTTGGGCTTTAGTGGCAGAATCAGATAGGCCCACCTGAGGATGGCCTCTTCCTGGTGGTCAACATTATTCATGCTCTTGCATCCAGGGCAAGCAGACAGGCATGACCCAGTACTTCCTCTGGGGCAGCTCTGGAGAGTGGAGGGCAGCCTGCCTCTCTGGCGGTGGAAGATTGGGAGATCGGGATGGGCAAGAGAGTCGACAGTGTCCACAAATTGTAAGAAAGCTCGTGGGTTCAGAATTCCCAGGCCGTCACCTGGGCTGGGGAACCATAGTCAGCAAAAGGAAGTGACCCTTTGAGCTGGAAAACACTAGGCTGGTCCCTCGGGCCCCCGATGACCAGGCAAGGAACCAGATCTGGGATGGAGCAGAGCCCGATCTAGGGCCAAAGCAATTCTAAGGCACCAAGGGTGCCACCTAGAAGCAGGCAGATACGTGGGCTGGGAGTGGACCCAGAGCCCGAAGTCCAGGCCCAGTAGCTGTAGACTCCTCGATCAGTTCCGTTGCCTCCAGTTGCCTCATTCTCTTCGTCCTCCAGGCCTAATTCTCCAGGCCCCGAGGTCCTCCTCCAGCCAGAGCCGGTGGCAATGCCCGCAGCCACACCTGCTGCAGCCCCTGCGGCTGCCCCTGCAGCCGCCACACGCAGAGAGGAGCCGTAGCGGGGTGCTGGCCTTATGCGCACTCTCGATGCCCCACGCGCGCCTCCGCGTACCCCACGGGCGCTGCCTCTAGCTCCTCCCCGGCCACCCTTGGCCGAACAGCTGTCACAGAGGAAGGCGGCGGCCAGCAGCAGAGCCCAGCACGTGGCAGCAGTCCAGTTCATTCTACTGGGCAGAATCTACAAGAAGAGGATAGAAGGGGCTTCAGCTTCTGATAAGGGGTGGCGCTTGGTTTAGAGCCTGGGCAAGGGGGCATCATGGCCAGGGAATAGGCCCATCCGGTCCTGAGAACACCGACATCAGCCTGCAGGCAGAACGAGCCTCTGATTTTGTGATAATTTGACAGAGGGCTCGCAGCATTTTGGAGGACAGTGAGCTCAGAGCTGGGGAAGGGACTCTTTTAATCTCCAGCATCAGGACTTTGGTTTGGGGTTCTTGCTATGTAACCAGGTAGAGATGGGGTGGGGTGAAGGTGCTCAACAGCAGGGCGACCGTTTTACTATTGTGGTAGGGTGGAGTTGGGGGTTTGCTGAGCTTCCTCAGTGGGGCTCAGGCCTTGGGGGCGGGGGCACAAATCCCCCCCACCCCCCACCCACCCCCGCCCCCCTCCTTGCACACGGGTCTCTGGAAGGGCTGGGGATGGATTAGTGTAGGGAGGACGCTAGTTTGGAATCGAGAGCCCTCACCACACTCAGATTAGCGGTAGAATGGACGGCCTTGTGACTTGCTCTGGTTTTCTAGATCTCCTGACGAGTCTTTCAGCCAGAGGCTGCGGCTGCAAGCACTGCTGCTGCTGCTGGTGGGGGAGCAGAAGCCAGACCCGCGATTCCTTGCAGCGCAAACAACCAGTACGGGGCGGGGAACGCCCGGCAGGCCGGGACTCTAAGTCTTTCCCTTCCCCGCCCCAGCTCCACCCTTCCCGGATTTGCTCAGGTCAGCTGTCGGGGCAGGTCACTGATCAGGATGGGTTCGGACTGGCTGTGGACCAGCAGTTGAGTGGTGGCTCCATCCTTCTCAGGTCCTCTCTCCCCGCCCCCAACTTCCTCCCTCCCACGCCTCACTGGGTTCATCAACCTCCCCGACTTACTGGTCACAGGCCAAGGTCGGAACAGCGGAACAGCACATAGGGGCCGTGGCCCCAAGCGGAAAGGTGAGGCGACGAGGACCCTCTTCCTGAAGCAGAGCTCACGACTGGATTTTGCTGAAGCCTCCGCCCGAACATTAGGGGCGGGCTGCCTTGGAAGCTCAGCCCCGGGAGACGCGAAGGGAGGAGGTGCGGCAGGCTCAGAAAGGCACAGCCCCAGCTCTTCTGTTGCCCGGCCCCCATCCTAGCTGCTCTGCACATTGCTTCCTCCCAGCTTCCTCCCACCTCATCTCCCCCATCCTCTGCCCAACCTCTCATTTCTCTATGTCCACTAGCCCCACCACCCACGACATCCAGTGCGTTCTTGTCCCTGTCAGTCCAGCATCTTTGCTCATGGCCTCTCCCTCTCTGGTTTTCTCTACCTGCCCATCTCATGAATTTCCCACCACCATTCCCATTCCTCTGATGTAATCCCAGCCCCACCTATCCCTCTTCTCCAGCCGAAAGGACCACTGCGATGTCTTTCTAGGTGTGTAGGGTTCCCGGCAAGCATTGGAATGTGTCCAGATGGCCCTCCAGGCAAGGATACACAGTTATAAGTACCCCAACAACACTAGAAACCCTGCTGATCTGAACCTTTCCTAACCCTTCTGGAAATAGGCCCCTGGAGAGCCTGCCCTCCTTTGTTTTCAAGCTGACTTTTGCCGTGCCCTCCCTGCCATTGTAGGGTAAATGTAATCTCAGCTCCAGACAGCCATGAGAGTTTTCATGTGCCTTGGATTTGTTTTCCAAGGCCCAAGATTACAGTCTGAGCTGCTGGGTCAGCTCTGTCCTGGCTGAGGCTTAGTATGGAGCCTCCTGGGAATCTGAGATGGACCCAGTGGGTAGGGGCAGGACCTGGAGAGGAAGGGAAGTGGTCCTGGTAATCTGGGCTCAGCAATACCTGGTTAGTGTATGGAGCTCCTCCCATTGAAACTAGTGTGGTTCTGAACTTTCCTTCATGTGCAGTTGAAAGGCCAGTAGCCCAGAGACTGGCCGATGCCCCCTTTTAACTCAGGCAGGGAGAGCTTCCAGGCGCTCCTTCCTTTCCCTACTACGTGTTAAAATGTGAAGGACAAACACTATTTGTTAGACAGTCAAGGCCATCTGCAGCACACGAGAACAAGGCCAAGGTATAAAAACAGAAAAAAAAGAGAGGTTTGAGGACCCAGAAGAAAACTTAAAACACACACACACACACACACACGCACGCATGCACGCGCGCGCGCGCACTCATAATGACCAGAGCAATGTTGGTAACTAAGAAAAGGATGCTGTAAAACAGAAATAAAATAGGATAAAACAGGAATAAAATGAAAGAAATTTTCAGATCAAAACATTTTGTTCCCCTCAAAAAGAAGAGAGGGGTTGAGTTTACAAAGGTATCCTATAAAAGATGAAGACTGTGAGAGGAAAGGTCACCAGCCCAGGGGTACAGTTTTGGGTTCTCACACTTGAGGGTTGTTCCAAAGATGAGAGTAGAGGAGAAAGAGGGTCAGAGGCACAGTAGGAAACACAGAGGAGAGGCAGCTTCCTACTGGACTAGGCTGCAAGATATGCACGGAGGCAAGAATAGCATTTAGGACTTGATATTTGAATAGACATGGAAGCTCTTAAAATATTAGCAAAAAATCCTACCAGGCATAGAAAGTGTTATCACAGAGTCAGAATCTGCCAACACATGCTCCTACTTGTGGACTAAGGAAGAAAATGACCTTAATTGTTTCAGAAGAGGAAGACAAAGCGTTTGATTTCAGTCAACACCCCTTTACATTGGTGGGGGAGCCCAGAAAACTAGTCACGCAAGTGGATTATTTACCTGAGAAAGGCTGTCTTAAACCCTGCAGCAAATATGTATCATCTAGAGCCTTCAGGCATGAACCACCATGTTTGTACCAGGCATAGAATCCGGAGCCTCAGACATGAACCACCATGTGTGGTTATGTGCTACTGAGGGTAGAATCCAGAGTCTTCAGGCATGAACCACCATGTGTGGTTATGTGCTACTGAGGGTAGAATCCAGAGTCTTCAGGCATGAACCACCATGTGTGGTTATGTGGTACTGGGGGTAGAATCCAGAGTCTTCAGGCATGAACCACCATGTGTGGTTATGTGGTACTGGGGGTAGAATCCAGAGTCTTCAGGCATGAACCACCATGTGTGGTTATGTGGTACTGGGGGTAGAATTCAGAACTTTGGGCATGTGAAATGAGCACTTTACAAAAAGAGCTGCGTCCCTTGCCCTAAACTTGTTGTGCTGATTGAAAAAGTATACAAGAGTTAAACAAACAAACAAACAATACATCAGGGGCTGGAGAGATGGCTCAGTGATTAAAAATGTTTCCCTACTCTCAAAGACAACCAGGCTTGGTTTCCAGCACCCACATTAGGCGGCTCACAACTACTTGTGAATCTAGTTCCAGGGTGACCGGTGCACATAAACTTACACAGGCATATACACATCAAAAGAGATCTTAAAAATACACTATTGGAGCTGGAGAGATTGTTTAGTGGTTAGGAACATTGGCTGCTCAACCATGAGGACCAGAGCTTAGACCCCAGAACCCACATCAGGTAGCTTACAATTTGTAACTCCAACCCTGAGAGATCTGACACCTCCTGGCCTCCTTGGGCTTTTGTACACATATGTGTATATGTGTACACACATGCATGCACACACACACCACAAACAAGTCATCATAAGGAAAGTGGGAAAATGTACTGATTTTAAAATAGAGAACAGGATTCCGTCCTTTCGGGGGTCAGTCATACGGAGAGCGGAGAAAGATGTTGACTAAGCTGACCTGCCGCTCTGCTGTGGCACTTTGGGCTCATATCACCCGGCGAGAATGGCGGCTGTGTCCTGTTATGTCTTTATTTTATTATCTTGGTGGTGTCTGCACAGTGACCAGAGCTTTTCTCAGCTGCTCTGTTCCCTAGGACAGGGCAGACTGCAAACTTTCTGCCAGCTGGTTCTAGTTTTCTGCATTTTCAATGCCTGGTTGTGGGGCGGGGAAGTCCTTTGGGGATGCAGCCTTTTGAACAGGTTCTACCCTCCAACGCCTGTGATTTCCCACAACTCAGTTCCCTATCTAACGATATGCAAGTGCTCCTGCCTCGTCTGGGAAGTCTTGCTGCAGCTTCCTTGGTTGAAGGCTCCACCCCACAAGTAACTGCCACTTCTCCCTTTAACTTAAAGTGACTCTCTACTGTGTAGAACTCTAATTCAGCCTTTCCTCTGTAGCTAGACCAGCTCTCCAGGCTGACATTCCATGGTCCAGGCCAACCTTCCTTGGAATTCTTGGAGATGCCAACCCTTTGACTCCTGCCGCTGCATTGCTGCACACGCTGCTTGGGCCCTGTAGTTCCCGATCTGAATTAGACTGCAGTTCTGCTTAGTCCTGACAGTGTTCATCGGTGCTGGACTCTTTCTTTCTCCCTTCCCCTACTTCTGCTTCTGGGAGTATTCCCAGCGTGGAGATGGTTTTTCTCCATGCGTGCCTAAATTATTGCTCCTAGACAACTCCATACTGAAACTCCAGTGCCTGCCTGCTGACAGGTGACTATTTCCCAGCTGTCCTTTCCTGTTCCTAGAGGTGCCAGTTACAGAGTGCCACCTGTCCATCTTCTCTGGACACTGCTGAGAACCCCATTCATTTTTGACTCACAAAATGGAAGATTCCATTTCTTGCCTGGAACTTACTATTTAGACCAGAATAACCTCAAATTCATAGAGATCCACTTGCCTCTGTCTCTTAGGTTCTGGGATGAAAGGTGTGCCACCATGTCCAGTCTGGCCTATGGAGTTTAATGTCACCACAAGAGTCAGATCTGTTCAGCACTTGTCAGCCCTCTCCAGGATGTCTTTTAGAGGTACTTGTTAGAAGTTGAGTTGTCCCATTTGTATGTTGAATCCTAATTCCAAGCACCTCAGAATGTGGTTGTATTTTATAATAGGATCTTTATGGAAACAACAGGTGTACAATCCAAGGATATTAGGTCATTGTACAGAGGCAGGAGGACCACTGTGTAAGGGCATGGGAGATATGGCATCCTTACTGCAAGAAAAGGGCCTCAGAAGACCCCAGTTATTAAGATAAAATGGAAAATAATTTCTGTTGTTTAAACCACTTTGTCTATGGCATTTTAAAAATTTGTGCTAGCAAGTTAATAAAGAATCCAAGAGATTCTGAAGATGACAAGGAAAGACCAAGGAAGAGGGGCTCATGCAAGATACTAAAGCTTGGGTTGGAGAGCTGGCTCAGCAGTAGGCAGTATTTGATGCTCTTGCAGAGGACCTTGCTTCATTTCCCAGCACCCATGTGCTGGCTCACAACCATCTCTATTCCCAGTTCCAGGGGATTTATTGCCCTCTTCTGGCCTCTATGGGCACCAAGCACTCACATGGTGCATATTAACACATGCAGGAAAAGCACTCATACACATAAAATAAAAGTAAATAGATCTTAAAGGTATTAATGCATGCAGGCAAACATTCATACACATAAAATAAAGGTAAATAAACCTTAAAGGTATTAGGGAATCTGCATATGATAGTAGAAAGGAGCAGTTCAATCTGAGTAAGGGATAGACAGACCAGTGCATGAGACCCAGGCCACCAGTCATGGACAGACAGACAGACAGACAGACAGTTCAGGAGACCCAAGGCACTCATGGACAGACAGACCAGTTCAGGAGACCCAGGGCACCACTCATGGACAGACAGACAGTTCAGGAGACCCAAGGCACTCAGGGACAGACAGACCAGTACAGGAAACCCACACTCATGGACTCCTTGCCCACTGTGTGTCTCTTCATCTGTATCCCTTGTGATTCTTTTTTTATGCTGTCTGTGTGTGTGTGTGTTCATGAGTGTGCAGGTACACATGCATATGCAAGTTCACACGTATGTGGCTGCATGTGGAGGCCAGACAAACCTCAGGCTTTTGTTCTTCAGGAGCAATCATCTTGTGTTTTTGGGACAGGGTCTCTCACTGTCCTGGAGCTTGCCAAATAGGCTGAGCTGGCTGACTAGTGAGCCCCAGGCACGTGCCTGTCTCTGCTTTCTCAGAAGCAAGACTACAAGCACGTAGTACCATGCCTGGCCCTGACTTTTCAATGTAGGTTTTGGGGATTAAATTTATGTGTTTATGTCTGCAAGGCAAGCGCCTTACTAAGCACCCTCATCAGTCCTGGTGTGGTTCTCTTAATAAGCTGGCACACATAAGCAAATGTTCCCCAGAGTTTAATGAGCTCCTCTAGCAAATTAGAAGATCCCACGTAAGGGATGATGCAAAATTCCATTGATAGCTGTTTTGCGAGAAATAAAGATAAACTCCTTGGGCTCGGAGCTGGCTTCTGAATTAGGCTGGACCGTCTGGGTATAAGTAAGATCCGTGGGAACTGAGCTACCTCTAAGCAGTCAGTGTCAGAGTTGAACTGAAGCAGAAGACCCTACCTTGTATTAGCTGCAGAAATGCTTGATTGGTAAATAGGAACACTACCCGACACATTTGGTCCCAATGTGCTTTGTGATGATTGATGACTGTGAAAATGAATTTTTCCCCCACACAGACAAAGAACAAAATGAAAATTCTAGAATGAACAAAATGAAACGAAGCACCCAGAATATTAGACATAGTTGGAGAGAGACTTGGGAACCCGGAAAACTGGAAGAAAAATGTCCAAAAAAGGGAGTATATAGCTCAGAATGTGAGGAGACAGGGCTATAGTAAGACAATCTGACACACATGCAGTTTTGGAGCAAACAAAGAGGAGAATAAAGCAGATGCAGCATTTAAGGAAGTTATGCCTGATATGTTTAAAAAAAAACTGATGGCAATGCAAGCCATGAGTTCTGGAAACCTTACAGACCCAAAAGGTGCAGCAAACACAAAGAGAGATACACACTGAAGACAGTTGCAAATCAAACAAGAAAAGCTAAACAATTATAGAACAAGTTAACTATAAAGTATAAACATGGTTGGTGGCAGAGTACTCAACAGAGAGCAGTTGTGGCAGAAGCATGGTCTGTGCAGTCTCTGCCTGGATCCCAAGCAGAAAGGTGGTCAGGAGTAGAAAGTAGATTAAAATCAGCACTGAAAGTGTGCCTCACATAGATTCCAAAAAGAAGATGATGCACCTGTATTAAATCAAAGCAGAAATCAAGCTTTAAGTGTTGAGGCAGACAGATGTGCCGGAGACAGAGAGGTGCTCCCTCAAGAAGGGTTACATTTGTGAAGGTGACAACACAGTCCTAAATATGAATGCACCTTGATGTGACTTCAGAAGTACAAGGTAAAACAGTAAGACACAGCCATAACTGCAACACAGAACATTCACACAGTCTTGAAGGATCTGTTAAATTCTCCCAAAGATACACATGAAGCTCATCATTCTAGGTGGCTGTCATGAAGGAAAAGGACAACCACAAAGCCAAGAAAGAACTTGGCCTGGCTAACAATGACAGCTGCCAGGAAGGGAAATGCTTGCATTACTGTGTCCGCCTCATGCCCCACAAAAGAAAGAAAAGTATACATTCCATTTACCCACCAGACATACCAAGCTTTGTGCAAGAAGATGTAATAAGTCATCCTTGTTTCTGAGAAAAGGGAGCATTGGCACGTTCAGTAATGCTGTCTGGACTTGCTGGAATCCTTCCACCTGACCAGGAGCTGGGACCTTATGTGATGAAGACCAATCCGAGGGCCTCAGAAATGGGGTGTTCAAGGCTGGCCAAGGAAAAGACATAAAGTCCAGATCCTAGGTAATCAGGGAAGTGACAGCAGTCAGGGAGCTTCCTTTGGGTTCTGCACTGAGATTTTTCAGAACAAAGGACTTGCCTGGGCTGCTAACAAGAACAGCTGTCCATGGTTCAGGGCTGAGTTTTCTAGATGAGTCTGTAGGTCTTGGTTACTTCTTTTTATTGTTTGTTGCTGGATGATGGTCACATTAAGTCCTTGGATACTCGAACTGTGGGATAGGACGGACTTGTCTTCATTGACAAGGAAGATCACAGCAGGATCCAGCTACTGGCATTCAGGAGAACCTGGGGGTCTGGAGGAGTTTGGTAAGTGCCTCCCTGATGTCATGGTTCCTCAGGCAGTAGATTATAGGGTTCAGCAGGGGAGTCACTACCGAGTAGATCACAGATACCAGCTTGTTGAGGTCAAAGGAGCTTATGGCGTGAGGCCGGGCATACATGAAGGTGGTGGTGGTGTAAAAGATTAAGACCACCACCAAGTGGGAGGCACATGTGGAGAAAGCCTTCCTGCGGCCTGCTCCTCCTGGAATCCTCAGCACAGTGGCAAGGATGCGGGCGTAGGAGATGAAAGTCACTGTCAGAGAGGTTGCGAGCACGGCCAGGGCTGCTGCAAAGTCCAGCATTTCGATGGTAGCGGTGTCTGAGCAGGACAGTTGCAGCAGAGGTGAGACATCACAGAAGAAGTGGTTGAGGGCATTGGGGCCACAGAACTTGAGGCGGGAGATGAGAGCTGTGGACACAAAGGAGGCCAAGAAGCCTCCAAGCCAGGCACTGATGGCCAGATGCAGGCATAACCTTGAATCCATAATGACCGGGTAGTGCAGTGGGCGGCAGATGGCCACGTACCGGTCACAGGCCATGGTAGTCAGTAAGAAGCATTCAGAGGAGCCCAGTGAGAGAAAAAGGAACAATTGGGTGAGGCACCCTGAGAAGGAGATGGCTTTTGCCCCTGCCAGAAGGCCCGTCAGCAGCTTGGGCACTGTGACTGTGGTGTAGAGGGTTTCCAGCACAGACAGATTGGCCAGGAAGAAGTACATGGGGATGTGTAGCTGCCGGCTAGCACTGATGGTGCCCACAATGACCACGTTCTCTAGGATAGTCACCACATAGATGGTCAGGAACAACCCAAAGAGCAGCCCTTGTAGGTGGCACAGCTCTGGGAAACCCAGAAGAATGAACTCTGTCACCAACGTGTTGCTGCGGTTGCTCATGGCCCTTTCTGGCTGGGAGACTGCTTCTGAGCACCTTGGAACAGCGGGGACTCAAGTGCCCTGTGTGATGGCGCAGGCCACTGTTCCATTGATCAAAGCTGTTGGAGGCTCTGCAACCTCTGCTAGGGTCTCAAAGGCAAGGGCTGCCACACTGTCCCAGGACCAAGGGACGGTTCTGTGGAGGCTCCCACGGCTGATCAGCCTTGTTGACAGGGAGAGGTCAGACAAGTAGAGAGGACTCTCACTGCGTACGTTCAGGATCTGCTGCGGTACTTACCTGTCATATTCAGCGTGGAGCTCACTTTCATGTTTACCAAGAACTGACAGTTGAGCGATGGCCTGGGGTCCGTGAACATCAGCGTGAGCGGGAACACCCCTCTTACATTTTCGTGAATATGTGCTGCCCTCCTTGACCCGATACACAAGTACACACTTTCCAGGTGTGCACACACACTCCCTTCAGGTATGTGCATGTATACACATGCACACATGTACACACATGCTTATACCATGTAACATGTACACATACAGTTCCAAGAAAGCTTACTTTGCCTTAAATGCTGCTCAGAGGTGACAGGGCCTGGATTTTGTCTGAAGACTCAGGTACCTTGGCGAGTTGATGCTGTTTTCTGGGGCCAGGGGATCCCTCAGGCCCCGGGAAGGTCAGACTGAAAGGCTACAGCTCCCCTAGTGACAGGACCACCAAATGGAGAGGAGAACAGAGCAGAGCGTTGCAGAGGAGATGGCTCACCCTGCTTTGTAATGGTGTCTCCCTTCCTTTCTTCTCCTCTCCCCAAGACAGTCTCTGTAGCCCAGGCTGACAGCAAACTCAGTACCTTCCTGCACCAGCCTCCTGAGTACTGGGGCTACAGGAGTGTGAGTCTGTCTGACTTCACCCCAACATTTGATGCTCTAACACTGCTCAGACTCTGCTTAGACAGAATTCATTTTTCCCCCCAAGGAGCCAAACTTACTGTTGGAGATTGAGTGGAAGGTGCCATCACCAGTCTTCAAGGGAAATAAGCAGTTTGGGACTTTGTGGGGACAGCTCTTCAGCTAGGTGTCTGAGAGCAGATGGGGTGACCTGGAGCAGAAGCCAGGCTGGGGTCCCCTTGTAGTAGTTTCCTTGGCCCATCTTGGAAGGGGTGCAGCCCAGGTCCTTTGGTCACATCCAGCACCAGGCTGTGTGGTTCTGGACAGGCGGCGGAGATTGGTGGACGAACACAGTCCTAGGCACACTCCACAAGCAGTGCTCGCCACAGTTAGTTCTTACCTCCTGGGTTGGGCAGATGGCTCTTCTGGTGAGGTGAACTCCCTGGCACCAGGCGGTGGTCCCTGGTGAGAGCCGAAGCTGTTAATCTGCACTAGAGCCTGGAGTCTGAGGGAGGCTCCACTGCTCAAGGTCTGTGGGACTCCTGATTGGTGGGGTGAGCTGAGTAGGGGAGGAGTCCAAGGTCTGGTCAGTCAAGCAAGAAGGGGTACTGCTGTCAAGCTGATGGTGGAAACCTGTCAGCCTGACTCCACACATGCTGATGATGGGGTATCTGAGTACTGTCTAAGCCAGGCTGCCTGGGACAGGGTGGTGCCACCGCTGCCTCTGGGCTGGGGCCTTTCCAGTTCCCAGATCTGGCGTCGTGTACTGGCTGGGCTGGTGGCAGCAGTTGAGGGGCTCCTGGAAGGCGTTGTTTTCCCTGAGCCCTTTGTCTCAAGGTCTCAGCAAGCCAGGCAGGGTCCCTGCAGCGTCTCTGCGTGTCTTACTGCAGGTGTGGAAGAAGTTCTTCTCATCTCACGGGGCCTGCCGCTTTGGGTCTCCTTGATCGTTATACACTCCTCAGTGGCCTTGCTCTCGCAGTCCTGAGGACTGTAATTGTTCTCAAGACAATTTATTGAGTTCTGTGGAGATTCCTGTGGGCCCAAGGGGGACTGTGCTCAGCTGGGAAGCCTTCCTTCTCCTCAGCACCAGGCTTCCCACAGGTAGTCTACCCCGGAGAAGTCTGAGAATCAAGGCCCTTTCCCTCAGATTTCAGAGTGCCCCTTTCATTGTATTCAACCCACTCATTCATTTCATGAAGCGGTAGGAAGAACACTCAACACAAGAGGAGGAAAGTACAGAGTGACCCAAGCTCCCAGCCCCAGACCCCCTCCCCTCAGAGAGGAGCCCACTGCTTAGCATAGCTGACCTGTAGACAGCACATGACTTTGGTCTAGTATGGGCTCCTTTTCTCAAGTAAGCAGACATCTGTGTTGCATCTCCCCAGGGAAAGTCTGTCACAAGAAGATCTGCACAAAATCCCAGCATAGATGGGGGAGGGGCTCATGAAGTTCATCTGTAGCTCAGGAACAATCGATTGCTTCTGGGGAAAGGAGAGTCAGTGTTCTTCAGCAACGCAGGCTCTGAGGGACTACCCATGCTCTAGGGATTGTTCTACACCCATGTCCACACAGACAACATTAAACGGATTCAGTGGGTATTACAAAAGTACACAAAATTGGGAGGGAAGAATGGTGGGGGGGGGAGGATAGGAGAGGAAGCAGAAGGGAGGGAATGGGGGGTGGGTTTCATTCTCACTGGCAAAGACTGAATGTGAAAGGGGGGAAATTATATGCAGTGCAGTTAAGAGTCCGAAATAAGCAGAAGCAACTGTACTCAAGTCTGCAAAAATAGAATCCAGGGAAAACTCAGCCAGAAGAGTTAAAGAACACAACTACATATTAGTAAATGAGAAATCCTTCAAGAAGATAAAGCAAATATTTCCCCCTGAACATTGGAACACCAAATGTTTATCAAGTTTCATAAAGTGAATATTATTGGACCTAAGGGACAAATAATCCAAGATTCAATAATGGTAGGTACAAAACTTTGGACTCACCAAGACAGAATAGATAATGTGGTATTTTCTTCGAATTTACAAAATACTAATGGACTGGAACTTATAAAGGTATTTCTCATTGAATATAGTTTTACTATGTTAAAGTTAAAGCCCTTCCCTTTTTTGGCAAGTTATGTGGGATCCAATGAAAGACATTTGTTAGTCTTATAAATTAATTTAGATGGAAAGGCCATGCAGTTTGATGAACTATTGCCTTTCCTAATTAAGAAGTCTCTCCTGGTTTGAATCTAATCTTTATCACTCTTGATAATTGTTGTGCCCAAATTCACAAAGTCCCTGCAAAAGCCAACAAGGAGACTGAGTCCCATATGTAAAAGCAAATATCCTTTATTTTAATAAGTTTGCAAACTCGGTCTCTCCACACTTTCAATGTATTGGAATAACTGGAGAGTCCCGAGCTAAATTAGAATTGGGTTTTTATAATAGTAAAGGTTGGGGTGAGGGGTTTCTGAGGTTCAGGACCCCTGATTGGCTGACATTTGTCTAGGGGTGTCCTGGTGAATGTGCACAAGCAGGTGATCCTATCTACAGCAGTTGGAATGTTAGGCATTTCCTTCGAATGGTCTATTCTTGGGCGGTGGTCCGGTAATCTCAGTTTGTGGTTCCTCCTGCAACCAGGTATTGCCTCAGGGCAAACTACTGAGACTCAGGCCTCTTATTAAATTTATGGATGGTTGAGTTCTACTCTGGTGGGTGATAATGGTTGGAAATAAAGAACTTCCTTTGGGTGACCTGCCCGTATTTAGCTTATCATGGCTGGCCCTCACTTTTCCCCCTTTGTGAGCAACAATAACAAGACTTAATCTTGGGTCCTGCTTACCCCTCGTTTTAAGGAGGCATGGAACTACTTAAATTAATAAATCTATTAATTGACAGCTCTGGACCTGGTATATTAACAGGCACTATAGGTAGTTGTCCTGTCCACCATGCCAGGGTGTTTTGCCTTGTCTCAGCCTTTCAACCTATTTTTGGCAGGGGGCATGGGATGAAGTGTTTCTTTCTGCAGCTACTTCAAGCTGACATTGGTGCATTGTTATCCAGGCCCAAGTAGGTTGAAAAGCTAGCCAAAGGTAGGGAGGAAATTCAGGCAATTGGGCACTCATCAGACTCCTTTGAAGGGACAGGGAGTGTTCATATCAGCTGGACTGGTCCACATCAGCTTTCAGGAAGTCCAGGGCTCACCACCATTCAGAGCAGGTTGCAGTCAGCAACTCATGCTTAGATGCAGTTGCCGGACAAGTGGAAGCCTACTGAGATAAGTTTAAACTAGAAACAGAAGTTAAAATTTATTTACTTAAAGAAAAACACATATTGTAGAAAAAGAGCAGATAACAGGTATCTGTAAGCAAAAGAAATAGACTCATACCTTTGAGTCCCAGCATGTTAGAAGCATGTATGTTTTCTGCTATCCAGAGACCAATGTATGGTTTGGACAGAGATGTCTTTGGTCCAATGAGGAACACCTTTAAGTTCATATTTAAATGGCAACCAGAATAGATCTAAAAATAGTAAGCTTGTCTTCTCCTGTGGAAACAAAAGCAAAACCTCTTTCCCAATGTAACACATATCCTGATTTCCATTCTGAGCTTAACACATCTTTAAAGTATACAGGCTGATTTAATTCAGAAATTTTTTTAATACTATCCAGTATCTCTCTGTAGTTGTTGTTCCTTTCTTATTGACATTTGAAAAATTTAAAGTTAATAAAATATTGTGCAATCTATCTCTAGGGGTTTTTATTATTCCTTTCTGTTTATTAAGCATATCTTTTAAAGTGTGATTAGATCTTTCTATAACTGCTTGTCTTATAAGATTGTATGGTATACCTGTAATATACTTTATACTGTAGCATGCAAAAACCCGTTTCATTTTACTGGACACAAATGCTGGAGCATTGTCAGTCTCAATTTGTACAGGTATCCCCATGTTGGCTATATCTACTAATACATGTGCAATTACAGAATCAGCCTTTTCAGAACTCAGAGCAGGTGCCCATTGAAATCCTGAGTAAGTATCCATACTATGGTACATATACTTTAATTTTCCAAACTCCACAAAGTGAAACACATTCATTTGCCAAGGGCAGAGTTTGGACGCCATGGTTCTCCTGCCCAAGATGGATGCTGGTTAGACTCATGCCAGTAAGCCAAAGTCAAGAGGCGATACACATTAATGGAGATGGGTTAAACTAATATGTGAGAGTTAGCCAATAAGAGGCTAGAACTAATGGGCCAGGCAGTATTTAAATTAATACAATTTCTTTGTGATTATTTTGGGGGTTAATCTAGCTGGGTGGCTGGGAGCTGGGCAGCCGGGACAAACAAGGGGCCCCGCTCCCTACAACATGGTGTTTCTTAAGAAATTCTGAGGCTTCTAACACATTTCCTATGAATAGCTGATCAATTTCATCATTACGTTTTGCTATAGGGCCTGGTAGGCCTGTATGGGATCTCATATGTATTATATACAAGAGATTTTTTTCTATTCCTGAGTATTTCTTTTTAAAAAAATATTTATTTATTTATTCATTATGCATACAATATTCTGTCTGTGTGTATGCCTGCAGGCCAGAAGAGGGCACCAGGCCCCATTACAGATAGTTGTGAGCCACCATCTGGATGCTGGGAATTGAACTCAGGACCTTTGGAAGAGCAGGCAATGCTCTTAACCACTGAGCCATCTCTCCAGCCCATGAGTATTTCTTGTAAAAGAATAAATAGCAAAGTAAATTTTGAATCATCTGGAATAAGTTCAATGATTTTAATATGTAAAACAACTCTTTCTATATATTGAGAGTCTAACTATATTAAGAGGTTATGGAATATCTAGTAATACTAGGAGAATAGCAGTAATTCTGACTTTTGAAAAGAATTAAAGAGACTTTGAGCCATTTTACTCAAATTTCCTGACTTAAAACTTGCTTTTCCTCATTTATTTGGCAGTCTAGGAGTGGCAACAAAACAATCTCCTGCAACACATGACTATAGCAATTTATAAAGGAAAGCATTTAGTTGGGGATAGCTTATAGTTTAGAGGTTTGGTTCATTGTTATCATGGTTTGGTGTCATGCAGGCAGACATGGTGTTGGAGAAGGAGCTGAGAGTTCTACAGCTTGATCCTCAGGCAGCAGGAAGTGACCTGAGACACACTTCCTCCAACAATGCCACACCTTCTACTGGTGAGCCTATGGGGCTCAATTGCATCCAGACTATCACAGGTCTCAACGCTCTTTCTTTTGCTTAATGTAGTCCATTGCTGATCTTTCCACTCTGACTTGCTGGGTTTTTCATCATTCCAACATTTTTGTTTGATTTTTTTTTATTTTTAAAATTATCTATTATCTATCTATCTATCTATCTATCTATCTATCTATCTATCTATCATCTATCTATCTATCATCTATCTATCTATCTATCTATCTATCTATCTATCTATCATCTATCTATCTATCCATCTATCATCTTTTTGAGATAGGATCTCTCTACAGAGTCCTGTCCATCCTGGAACTTGCTATGTAGACCAGGCTTGCCTGTACTCACCGAGATCCACCTGTCTCTGTCTTCAAAGTGCTTGGTTTAAAAGTATGTAACACCATGCCTGGTTTGATTTTTTTCTCCTTCATCTGTTTGTTTGAAATCATTTTGTAGATCATTGAAATAACCAGGGCCAGGGGTCCATCAAGCCCAACTTTCATTTTAGCTCCTTATGTAGTAGTTATGAGAGCACCTGCCAGACACAGGGGTCAGAAACAAGTATCTGTCAAAAGGGACAAAGGATGACCCAGTGCCATCTTGGTTTGTTGACTTTGGCATTCCATGTGTCTACAAGGTTAGTGGAATTCAAACTATCTGGATGCTTTATATGCAAACACTCTGATTTGGAGAACTTTGGCTCACAAGGTGTAATATCTTGAGTTGTCACCTTGACAACCTGGGAAGAGAGAACCTCAGATGAAATATTGCATTTCAGACATGCCTTGAGCTTGCCTGTGCAGCTGAGCCTAGGCTAGTGCTCCCCTAGGGCCTTTCCCTGGTCTTTGTAGGATTTCAAGGTCTCCATAGGGTTGCAGTCATCTCCCAGGTAGAAGTCATGGCTCTATGGAGTTGTCACTAATCTTTCTGAGTAAATTTGGGGTACCAGGACCTGTTCATCCCAAGATACTGTCTTTTCCAACTCTGAGCCTGTCTACAGACTTGCAGGAATGGCACAGGCTACCATCTTGCCCCCCACTCCAGGGTTCCCACAAAACTTAAGGGAAAGCAAGCTGACTCCTCTTCTGAGGCTTGCTGTCAGCCTTGAGGCACCCTGAGCTAGGCGGGAGGCCTAAGGCTCACAGACATTCTTCTTCACTCTAAAATGGATTGATTTTGGCCATCTTATCATAGAACTTGGCATGGCTTCAGGACAAGCCTTGTTCTAATGCCTTGTGGCAGATGTGTTTATTTTCTCTCTCTCTCTCTCTTACACACACACACACACACACACACACACACACACACACACACCACTGAAGGGTGTTTATTTGTACTTTTTTTTTTAAACGAAGACACCTTAGGGTAGATTCCTTGGTATTTTGTTCCTGATCTCTGGGGTTGAGATTTGGGGAGGTTTTCTACCTCATTTTATTGAGAATGGAATTTTAAGAGTAGGGTGTCCTGTGAGTGCCAGTCTCATTGTCCCCCAGCTTTCCCTTACATGAGGATGGTTATGTTAGTGGAGAGCTGTGGATTTAATTCTAAACTATGATTCAACTGTCATTGGGGAATGTGTAAGAGCACCAATCACAGTTAGGAAAATCAGAGTTTCCCACTGCCAGTGTGTCCTTAAGCCATAGAGGTGCCGGCAGCATGGTCCCTGGAACTTCCTGTGAAAGGCTAGGTGAGTCACGAGAAAAGAACTTAGGGAATGTGTGCGCCATGAATCCTGAGAGCTGACAGGGGAAAAATAAACCAAGGCCACACGGAAGCAACATCCAAAGTTCTGAGCTGTCTGTGCTGAGAAACCTTCCTTCTGCTTCTTCATCCTTGAGATGCCAATGATGTCATCATGGTGGGAGACAGCATATGCAGCCTAACAGAAGGCAGTCCTGTGTTTCTCCAGACCAGGCAGCTTCTGTTGTAGGTGCCAATTGATGGGGCCTTGGAGAGATTTTGCAACTATTTTTTTTAATGAGCTACCAATTAGGGCATCCAAGGTCCTGTGTAGAGGTTGCATCCCCAGGGCAGTGAGACTTTTGATTGTGGTCCATTGAGGTCTACATATCTCCTGAACAGCTGCCAAGCACTCGATGTTCTGGGATCTCAAAGCTGTAGGGAAGACATGGACTGCCGTGGCAAGGGCATTCACACTACCTCCAAGGTCCAACTGCAAGCAGCTTAGTCCCTGCCACTGAGATCCAGACACCATGTGATCAAACCCATACAACTCTGTGGCTGTAAGCCTCATGCTGGTTCCCGGCACCCTAAGGGAGTTCCAGAGGTATGGGCCTTGCGGGAGGGGGAGCTCAATGTTGATGCTCCCAGAGCTCAGAGTTGGGCCATGTCCCATGCCACATGGTCATTAGGGGCAGCTCCTTGCCTAGATCACATGAGCGGAGGTATTCTCTCCTCAGAGGAGTAGCCCCGTGTGGACGAGGAAAACCAATCTGGATTGTTGTGTGCTGCAACAGCTTTTCTAGAAGGTTGTAGGGGTGCTAGAAGAGGGACAGATCACAAGCTGTTTCCCAGCCTGCATAGGTAAGCAGGATGTCACTGCCCTACTTACACAGAGGGAAACTGAGGCGCAGAAAATCTTCCAGTGGCACCAGAATCTGGTGGGCAGGTAAACTGCACCCTGTGTGCATAGATCTGGCCACTGCTCCACGGATGTGTGGGCACCTGGCCTGGATTTCAGTGCCAGCAGAGAGCCAATGTGGGCAGGAAGTGTGGTATGGCCCAAGGGCAGGAGGGCCACCCTAGGGGCTCCTCTAAGCCTCCAGGGCCTGGCTCTTGCCAGCTATGTAATTGGCAAACCTGTCCTCACAGGCCTGGATTGGGGAGATGCAGAAATAGCCAAGCTCAGGAAACTCTTTCTGCCAGGGCCAGGGCTGGCCTGGCCCTTATGGGCAGGTAGAGGTACCTGCCACCCCGTAAGATACTTTTGTTGGCTGGGCTGGAGAGGATCACAGCAGCCTCTGCGTGGGATCTGGCCACTATCAGGCTGACTGCTGGAAGAGGTTGGTACAGATAGTATCTGCTCAGGCCTGGTCCCCGGAAGAGCTATGTGGCTGCTGTTTGAAGTGTGGCTGGAGCCCACGGAGCAGAGCATCCGAGGCTTAGCTGCTCCCTCTCATGGTCCTTCATGCACCAGGTCTGACCTGAGTGGAGCTAGGAGTGGTCACTCTCCGGTGACCACAGCCAGGGCTGCTTGAGCAGGGTAGTCTTGTGCCCCTGGGGCTGGTCAGTCTACCAAAGGGTTATACTCAATGCGACCTTTCTATACTCAGGATGCTTAGGGGGGCATGCTGAAGACCTGGCTGGCTAATCCTGCATCTCTTACTTCCATAGGGGCTGAGGACATCCCTGAGTTAACTTGGACAAGGGAGTTCTTATGCTTGCAGACCCATCCCTGACCCCTCAGGAACAGGCCACTTTAGCGTAAATGGGTAGTCATATTACCTCTGGACCCACATGTACCATGCATTAGGTGATGGCCCCCATTCTGGCTTGGGACCAAGATTGGCAACTTCAAACTTGTCTCTGGGAACACCTACCAGCTGCAGCTGTGTGGGCTGATGACTGGGGTGATTCTAGAGTCTGGGTGTCCTTCTGGCAGAGGTAAGTAACCCTCCCTCATCCACATGTGGTCCTAGGGTGGGAGGGAAAGGAGAAGACCTGAGATCTATCATTACATGAAGGATATAGGAAGAAGCAAGAGGCTGTAGGGCAAATGTCACACTGAAGAGTGTCACCTTCCAGATGGAGCAGGGGTTGTCAGTGTCTTTTTTTTTTTTTTACCCTTGCATTATGATTGGTAACTGTGAAAAACATTTTTCTAAATGAGAAGCTTGTCTGAGTTTGAACTAAGAGAGGATGACAGTGTCATGGAGGTCAAGGCTGTCTCCCTGAGCAGGTCAGATGCCACTGACAGGATGAAGGTTCCCGTGGGCTTGCTGGAGTCTTGTTCAGGGAGGCAACTGGGAATTCTCTTGAACAAGCATCTGGAACAGGCCTAAGGTGGCACATGCTGTTTTGGTTGCAGACGTGGGCTGATTAAGGACAGCTGTGTAGGCCTGCTGTGACTCTGGGGACAGGACTGCAGGCAAGGCACCCAAGGTGCCTTCAGATCTTCTGGGTGAGGGACTGCTGGCTTGTGATCAGTAAGAGGTTAAGTACTGGGAGGTAGAGCACGGTGGTCCAGGAGGAGGGACATAGGTCAGAAGGGCAGCTTAGGTAAACGCTTGTGAGTGTGCATGTCTGTATAGTGTGCATTTGTGCATGGCTAGGAGGAGGGAGAAATGCCAGGAAGATGCCTCTGGGCTCTGTGCCAGAAGATTGGTCAGCCCAGGAACAACTGGCTCTGGGAAGAAGTTAGGGGAATGTGCTGATACCCTGGGCTTTTTGGGCTGCAGGACCCATTAAACACCCATTTTATCTACCAACACATCCATGTACACTGTAGCACCCAGGCCCATCCATCAGCTTCTGGCTAGGAGAAGTGAGAGTGACGCTCAAAATGAGTTATGTATGTCATTCATTTAATTGTGTGTGTGTGTGTTCACGAATCAGTTTTCTCTTTCCACCGTGTGGGTCCTGGTGATGGAACTCAGGTAGTCAGGCTTGGCAGCAGGCGCCTTTACCTACTGAGCCCTTTCACAGGCTCAGAGTGACAACTCTTTAATCACAATTTGGGGAAACCTGGTTCATTGCTTCCTCAGCTAACAGTTTGAGGTTAGAGCCCGAGGCAAGGAGGAGCTAGAGGAGAAGGAGGAAAAGAAGAGGAGAAGGCTGTTTATGGGCTCTACGACTGAAGGTGTTGCTCTCTGTGTGAGGCATTTCCACGGTGCGGCAGGTGCAGTCTCCAGGGGCCTCGTCTGTTGGATGGAAACACTGAAGATCCAGGCACTCATGACTTCACTTTTGGAAACCCAATAGTTCTTGTCTTTTTTAGGTTCCTTGACTCTGGACTTAGGATTTCTCTTCCCCAGGTGACACACACTGTAGGGTAAGGACACGGGGTCCCTTTCTCCCCTAGGGGACAGACAATGGGCAGATGGCACGCACACCCGACTGAGGGGCTTCCTGCTGCAGGGACATGGTTTCTGCTGCTTATCCAGTTACTCCTAAGGTCGAACTGGGCTTGCCTGTGTCCTGGGCTTGTAGGACTAGGTGAGTAGACTCCATAGAGAACAGAAAAGAGCCAGTCCCCTCACTTCCTGAGCCCTCTTCTTGTCTGATTGGTAGTTCATGTCCCCTAAATACTCAATGGCTTGGGGCACTGGCCAGAACTTGTCCACACCGGGACCATTCATCTTGCTGGGCTTCCCCGGGCCACGGAGCCTGCGTGCTGGACTCTTTCTCCTTTTCCTGGTCATGTACCTGCTCACAGTAGCTGGAAACCTAGCCATCATCTCCCTGGTAGGGACCCATAGATGCCTGCAGACACCCATGTACTTCTTCCTCTGCAACCTCTCCTTCCTGGAGATCTGGTTCACCACAGCCTGTGTGCCCAAGACCCTGGCCACCTTTGCTCTCCCAGGTGGAGCCATCTCCTTGGCTGGCTGTGCCACACAGATGTACTTCGTCTTTTCTCTGGGCTGCACTGAGTACTTCCTGCTGGCTGTGATGGCTTATGACCGCTATTTGGCCATCTGCCTGCCACTACGTTATGGTGGCATCATGACACCCGGGCTGGCTACACGATTGGCCCTTGGATCCTGGCTGTGTGGCTTTTCTGCCATCACCGTGCCTGCTGCCCTCATCACCCGCCTCTCCTTCTGTGGCTCACGGGTCATCAACCATTTTTTCTGTGACATTTCACCCTGGATAGTGTTGTCCTGCACTGACACACAGGTAGTGGAGCTGGTGTCCTTCGGTATCGCCTTCTGTGTCATTCTGGGCTCGTGTGGTATCACACTGGTCTCCTATGCCTACATCATCACGACCATCATCAAGATTCCCTCTGCTCAGGGCCGGCGCCGTGCCTTCTCCACCTGCTCCTCCCACCTTACAGTGGTCCTGATTTGGTACGGCTCCACTATCTTCTTGCATGTGAGGACCTCGGTAGAGAGCTCCTTGGACCTCACCAAGGCTATCACAGTGCTCAACACCATTGTCACACCAGTGTTGAACCCTTTCATATATACCCTGAGGAACAAGGATGTGAAGGAGGCTCTGCGCAGGACAGTGCAGGGAAAGTAAGTCCCCGTCCACGTGCGTTTCCCCTCAGAGGCTGCTCTGCAGGACTGGCCTCGGCTGCCCTGTGGGCCAGTGCCAGTATTCAGCACTTCTCTCTGCACACCTTAGAATAACACCCACCCTTGTTTCTGCTCTCATGACTTTGTCTCATAATGTTTGCTGTCACCCCCCTGGTTTTAGGAAGATTCTGGAAAGCCAACAAGGTGCTGGGTCCCTAGGAATTCTCCTCCAAGGGATATAATATTGGATGCTATGCACCAGTTCTGGCCAGACCCTCTGCTAGGTCTGCATCTTGGTCCAATAGACTCTTCACCACCCTACAGATGTCACCCAGACATACCTGGAGTCTCCAAGAAGGATACGCTAGGCTATCAGGAGTCCGTGAAGACAGAGGTTAACTATGGTGGCAAAGCGAAGAAAAACAAAAATAAAAAACAGAAACCAAGCACAGATGACTTTGAGGAAGTCTGGCATCCTTCATGGGCTCTGTGGGGCCACACTAGGATCTCAGAGCACCTCCACCACACTTCATACCTTTCTGGGTCCTTAGCTGTTGGAAGTGGAGGTACAGGAAGGGGCCAGAGGGGTCATGGGGTCCTGGATACCCGTGTGGTTTCAGGTTCTTGCTGGAATTGGGAAAGGAACTGGGGTAATTCTCTAATACATTGGTACTTACTCTTGGAGCAGCATGGAAGGGATCTGTCACATCACTATTCTGTACCTGTATCTCCATTCATTGATGGGACCATGACAGTACTGTCTCAAGGAAGCCTTGTGAATATGAATGACTTAGTGTGTCCAGAGTGCTTAGAGCAGGGGCCATTAATATTGTTTCATAATTTATTAGATAAAGCAATATAGACTGTTCTGTTTGCTTGTTTGGAGACATTGATTCATGTGTCTCAGGCTGGCTTCAAACTAGCCATGTAAATGTAGCAGGAGACTACTTGTTCATTCCTGGCCACCCAGACCAGAATAACCACACAGAAACTATATTAATTACAACACTGCTTAGCCTATTAGCTCAGGCTTCTTATTAACTAACTCTTATATCTTAAATTAACCCATTTCTATTAATCTATGTATTGGTACAAGGCTGTGGCTTACTGGTAAGGATTCAGCGTCTGTTTCTTTCTGTAGCTACATGGCGTCTCCTTGACTCCGCCTTATCTATCTATCTATCTATCTATCTATCTATCTATCTATCTATCTATCTATCTATCTTCCAGCCTGGCTATATTCCACCCTGCTATAACCTGAAGCAGCTTCTTTATTAACCAATGGTAATAAAACATTAATAGCATATAGAGGGGAATCCCACATCAGTGTAACTGAGGATGATCTTGAACTTCTGATCCTCCTGCCTCCACCTCCCAAATGCTGTGATTGCAGGTGTGTACCACCAACCCTCAGTTTTCTGGGGCTGGGACTTGAACCAGAGCTTCATGAAAGCTAGACAAGCCCTTTCCTGACCCAGTTGTTCCCCAGCTCTCACACTGTCTTCTTAGCTTCCTCCCTTTAACTTAGACAACCAATGACACCTGTGATCGCTACCTCATCCACCTTGATCTCTCAGGCCCTAGGGACCCCAGAGAGAACTGGACTCCTTAGGTGGCCTGTATTGAAAATCAGTGGCTGGTCATTTGGATTTGGAGAGGCCCCAGTGGCTCTGAGAGAGTCTGTACTTTGGTTACTTCAGATCTTTGGTCAGATCACCTCTTGTTTGGGTTGAGACATCAGCTGCCTGAGCCTGCCTGGCTTGGCTACAGGCTGAATCAGGACTGCTGTGTGGTAGGTCCAAGCTCAACACACAACTTACTCTAGCTGTCCAGGAGGAATTGTTGGGTAATAGGGTGATGCCCCCTTGTAGGCCCTTCCTATCCTCTCCAATATCACTGGGGCTAACCACAGGCTGCCTCATTTGACACTCCTCTGGCTTCATGTGCTAACCTTTATGACTTCCCTGTCCTGTCCAACCCAAGGCCAAGGCCTATATGATCCACTTTTTGACTTTTGTCTTCACTGTCTTCCAGAAGGGAAGCTCAAGTATGGCTTAGAATCTCTTCTCTGCAGTGACCCCTGCTAAGGACGGGGCTTGGATGCAGGCACCACCAGCCGAGAATCCCCTATCATCCGAGGACTGGAGCCAGAGGACATGCTGACCCTCAGGCTTGCACACTCAACTAAACTTGAACACTCAGCCATCTCTGTTGTTGACAATTGTATTTTCCATGTTTGTGGTTACTTTCCAAGTAATAAATTAAAGATTACCAGGTTCAGACATTCGTGTTTGATGGAGAAGCCAGTATCACACTACACTGTGTGGTTTCATGACCTCCACCTGCTCCTGGGGGATACAGGTGGTGGCATAGAGGGGCTGTGCTCAGTATCTGTGCTCTGCTGTGCAACAGCCTCTTTGCTGCTGGCTAACCAGACACTCTGAGATCCCTAGTGATGTGTCTGAGGTCAGGGACCCCTTAGTCCCCTCCTCTGTCATTCTGACATGGCACTGCTTTCACGGATGTCCTCCCCTCCACTGAGATCACTAGGGTGGTGGGTGGCTTTGAGAAAGAGAGACAGAGTAGGTGACTGGGGAGGCGGGAGGTGACCAGTGCCTTCTCGGTCACCTTACTTTGGGTCAAGGTGATAGATGTAGCCTTGGATGGAAGAGCCCACTCTTGGGCTTAACCTGGCAGGGGTCATCTAATACCTCTCAGTTTTGTTAATGTCCCAGATTCTTATGAACTGTGACAGGAGGTGGTGCCATGCAGCACTGAGTGCAGGGTTTTGAATGGGCCCTGCAGTGTGTGCAGAACGGTAAGTTCTGGGGACCCCAGATCCCCCTGGGACCTGCAGGTCTGTGCTTCCTGGGTCTCACCTTTCCCAAGAAAGCTAGCTAGTATCTCCTGGAAATTCAACATTCGACACAGAATTTACTTCCTAGGCTCAGAAACAAGACAATTTCTGAATTCTGAAAGGGAATACCTATTATTTTCTTGTGACTGATTTTCTCCATATGATGAGGGTATTAGTTGGGGAGGGGGAGAGTCTCTAAAGCAGATGTTCTCAATCTGTGGGTCACGACCTCAATGGGGGTCTAGTGACCCTTTCACAGAGGTCACATGTCAGATATCCTGAATATCAGATATTTTAGTTACAATTCATAACAGTAGCAAGATTACAGTTGTGAAGTAGCAATGAAAATTTATGGTTGGGGGGTCACCACAGCATGAGGAACGGTTTTAAAGGGTTACGGCATTAGGAAGGTTGAGAATCACTGCTCTAAAGAAACAGAGTTGACAGAATGAACACACACATGCACACACACACACACACACACATATGCATGCACGCATGCACACACACCTGCACACATGCACCCCCCACTCAAGGGATTTAGGGAGTGACTTGAAGTTCCACATTACAGTCCTTCATCAAATGAGTCCAGGGCAGGAACTCAGCGCAGGAAACTGGAGGCAAGAACTAAAGTAGAAGCCAATGGAGGAGTGTCGTTTACTGAATTGCTCATCCTCACTTGCTCCGTTTGTTTTCTTATTCACCCTAGGTTGACTTGCCCAGTGGTGACATCACCCATAGTGAACTGGGATCTCCCACATCAATCCTTAATCAAGAAAATGTCTTACGGATTTTCCCATAGGCAGTCTGGATGAAGGCATTGCTTTAGTTTGAGTTTCTCTTTCCAGATAACTCTATCTTATGTCAGGCTGGAAAAAAAAAATCCAACCAGTACAAAGAAAAAATCTGATAGCTGTGGGTAGTTAGAGGCTGCTTGTTCATTTCCCAGCCACCCAGACCTGATATAACCAAAGAAAAATGTATTAACTAAAACACTGCTTGGCCTATTAGCTTATGCACATTTCTAGCTAACTATTTCATATTAAATTAACCAATTTCTATTAATTTGTGTATTTCCATGTGGTTATATCCTTCTGGTAAGGTTCTCTCTGGTGTCCGGTGTCCGGTGTCTGTCTGTCTCCTGCAGTGGCTACATGGCTTCTCTCTAATATCACCTACTCTCTCTTTCTATCTTTTCCATCCTGGCTATATTCTATTAAGCCATTGGCCAAAAGCAGCTTCTTTATTAACCAATGGCAATAAAACATATTCACAGCATATAAAAGGAACCCCACATCAGCTGTTCTGTTCAAGCCAGTGGATAGGAGCCATATTTCCATGACAACAGGAAGGCTGCATAATGATTGACAGTTTGCATTTACTGATCTCCTTTGGTTGTTCATTCATTTGATTGTTCATTCATTTGTTCGTTCGTTCATTCATTCATTCATACATATATACATGCATACTTACTTATACTTTTTGGTTTAATTATTTTGAGAAAGGGTCTCATTATGTAGCCCTGGCTACCCCACAGACTCATAGAGGTTCATTAGCCCTTGATTCCCATGTGCCGGGATCAAAGGTGTACACTACCACACCTAGCAACAACTTTGAAGCACTTGTTTATTTACTAATATGTATTTTTTATTTCTTATTAACAATAATTGTGTGTACTGTTGAAGTTCAGACTAATACTTCCATGACATGTTTATTTGAAAATGAGCAAGATATGCCAATAGTCTGTTGGGAATTTATGTGTCTATGGCCATGGGAACTACTTATCTTAGTACCTCTCACAAAATCCTAGTCAGGTTGAGTGCTCAGATGATACTGGTCTGGCAGAGTGAGCTGGGAAATGTCTGTCTGCCAGTCTTAGATTTCAAGGAACTGTATAACTTTGATATATTTGGCAGAATTCACTAAGGAACCTGGCTGGGTCTGGAGCTTTCTCTTTTGAAAGATTGTTATTTGATTCAGTTTTTTCATGTGAAACTTTTAAAGAATTTGAGAAACCCTAATTGATTTGCCTCATTACTGAGGCATGCATATTCATGCATGTTAGTGGTTTAGTATGTGTTTAGATGGTTTCTAGGCATTTCCTTATTCAGTCATAAAAATGCAGTCACAATGCTAGAATGTCATACCCTTTTGGAAAATATTTATTTTTTTTTCCAGTATAGATACTTTCTAGACCAAGGATCCTGAGAACAGGTCAGTCAGCCATTATCACTGTCATCCAACCATCCTCCAGCTCAATAAGTCAGCTACCCATCCATCCGCCTACCCATTTACCTATTTCTCTGTTTACTCCTACACCCATCTATTCACTCACCAACCCATCCATCCATCATCCATCCACCCACCCATCCATCCATCATCCATCCACCCTTCCATCCATCATCCATCCACCCATATATCCATCCATCCACCCACCCACCCATCCATCATCCATCCATCCATCCATCCATCCATCCATCCATCCATCATCCATCCATTCACCCATCCATCCATCCACCCATCCATCCATCCATCATCCACCCATCCATCCATCCATCCATCCATCCACCCACCCATCCATCCATCCATCCACCCACCCTCCCTCCCAGGTATCCATTCATCTGTCCACCACCCATACCTCTTTCCACCAATCCACCAATCTATAAACTCACCCATTAACATATCCATCCATCCATCCACTTGCCTCCTCATCCATTATACATTCATTAGTCCATCCACTTACCCATCCTTCCACACACCCACTCATTCATCTGTCATCTAGCTATCTCTTCATCTGTCTATCCTTCACCCATCCACAAATCCACCCACTCATTGAAGGGTAAATCTTTGAGGCTCTAGGACAGGGTTGTAGTAAAGAAAGTTTCTTCCTGCTGGACCTATAGAGTCTGGATGCTGTTCATCTGCATCTTTTAGTCTAGCATCATTTCCTTTAAGAGTGCCATAGTCTTCATTTTGACATCACATGTTTCTTGTCAGCTCTTGGTCTAAAAGGATATTGTTAGTAGACTACCTTCCCTCCCAAGATTAATGTGAGATTAGCTTGAAAAAGCACTAATTTTGATATCTAAGGAAGCTGGGTGCTCTAGTCCAATTTTATTTTGGGTTGGGTCTCTATCCTTACTTTAATTATTGGTTATGAAAAGTTTCAGTCAATTAGTCAGTCAATAACTCTGTATGTGCCAGGGCTGGGGTTAAGGGAAATGGGTTATTATTGCTCCAATTCCATGGTTCTGGCTCTGGGTTCTTGTTATGGATGTGTGGGATAAAAGCTCATGAGTCAGTTGAGAATGTACCTTTACTCCCATTGAGATACAGAAATTCTCTAAGATAAAAATTCATAGAGTCAGGTGTATTGGCACATGTCTGTAATTCCAACCCTTAGAGACTGAAGCAAGAAGATTGTCATAAGTTCCAGGCCAGCCTGGGCTACTTATGAAGACCGTGTCTCAAAACAAAGCTAAACAATGAAACAGGTCAGGATTCATATTAAATGTTAGATTTTCCATATTTATTTACTGTTTTCTTTATTTCTAGTTATAGGAATGTTCCTTTAGGTTAGTTGCTTTAGGACACTGTTCCTCACTGGGATAAGGTGGCCTTGTGTTGTTCAGGACTGTGGTTCCTGTTTAGGCCTCTCCAGGTAATCTGCCTGGCTGTGGACGTGACCCGGATCTCAGCCCAAGAGAAGGCAACATTTCTCACTTCTGTGAATACAGATTCACAAATAGAGTGCAGAATTCATGTGCAGCTCAGGCCAGGCTCAGGTCAGGACATTAAAGGCCCAGCTCTCCTCCAGTGGGGTTTTGTGGCCAAAGGGTGGCGATTCCAAAGCCATTCTGTGGACAGGATCTCCAGGTGACCCCTGGCTTCTTCCTTCTTGACATGCTGATTTATCTGGATTGCTCACAGAGTTAAGTAAGTAAACCTGTGTTCAGTTGATTAGAATCAATAATTGCCAACAACATTTCTTTTTTTTTAAATATTTTATTTATTTATTATGTATACAATATTCTGTCTGTATGCCTGCAGACCAGAAGAGGGCACCAGACCCCATTACAGATGGTTGTGAGCCACCATGTGGTTGCTGGGCATTGAACTCAGGACCTTTGGAAGAGCAGGCGATGCTCTTAACCTCTGAGCCGTCTCTCCAGCCCCTGCCAACAACATTTCTTTCCAAAGCCTTATCCCCACTGAAACCGAAAATGAGCAAAAGAATTATGGATGCTTGCCTGCCAGGTTTGTCTCTGCCACTTGGGAACAGTGGTGATCTGGTCATGGCGACCCCACACTACTACAAAAGTCACTGTAGGACCTGGAGAGATGGCTCAGCAGTCATGATCACTGATTGCTCTTCCAGAGTACCCAGGTTTGATACCTAGAACTCACATTACAGCATACAACTATCTCTAAGCCCATTTACAGGGGATCTGGTACCCTCTTCTGGCCATTCCCAGTTTCCCCATGCAGCTGGAAATATAAGCAGCTGAAGCCCCATGTGTGGTGACTGGGCAGTGGGATACCTTTGCCACTTGCTGGCTGACCCTGGCTCCTGGCCCCCTTTATATACTTTATTCCTTTACTAATTTCTCTGCTGCCCAGCAAGTGGGTGCTCTTTAGCCCACAAGGCCAGTGAGAGGCTACAGTTTCTTCCCCAAGTGGTTTATGAGACAAAAGGCACATTAGAAGAGGCACCCATTGAAGGGACACCTGCTAAGGGCCAACCTTCAAGGGGATGCTTGTTGAGGGTTTCATACCAAAAGACATCTGTGGAGCACACACCCACTGAAGGAACACTTGCTCAGGGTCGCTCTTTGGGGAGACTTTGGCTGAAGGACATTTACTGAGTAGGCATTGGTTGAGGAGACAATTTTCTCATGAGATGACCTCTAAGGTGATGCTGACTGAAAAGGAGCAAAGGGGCCCCTGGTTGAGCGCCCATCTTCTTTAATGGAGGGGCTTCTGCTGAGGCACCTGCCCCTGACTGCTAGAGAGCCCTAGCCGCACCTAAATCTGCCTGACTTTTGTGCCAGGGAACCTCGACTTTCTTGCCGCTGTGACTAACAGGCCCATGTAGGCAGCAGATGGCAGTAGTTCACCTCTAGGGAGCCGGTGCGGGTGGCTCTGCTCTCTGATCTCTGCTGCCGTCACTCATACAGCCCACGGGGGAACCCGCACTCTTGTCTCTTCCTTAACCTGCTCCACCCAAGGGCCTGGCAGCCCTGTGTGAGGAATGCTGTTTTTATTGTTACTATTTTATTTTGAACTTTGTTTCTGATAAAAAGTTCATGGGCTTTAGGCAGCGGGGGAATAGCGTGCAAACCTCTGGGTACCCAATCAGATTTACAGTGTGCAAAGATTCCAGCCAACTTCTGTGAGAAGTTTTAAGAACCAGGGGACTACCCGTTGCTCTCCCTGGGGTCCCATTAAAAAGAAGGGAGGAAGGGCTGTGGGAGGCTGAACAGCCATGGGGGCCGGCCACCTTGCCAGACTCTGGGTCCATCAGGAAATTGATTGTTCTGGTTCATTAGCCAAAAAGAATCCTAGGTATTATCACTGGATGGTGAAAACTATTCCAAATAATAACGCTTCAAATTCATCTAGGAATTAATTATTTCAGAGCATTTAATTAATTTAAACAAGTAATTGTGTGTTAGGTAACAAGCCCTCCTGAAGGGAAATGGCAGATTGAGATGAACTCATTAATATAGAGGTTGCTCCTCTCAAAATGCCTCTCAGGGGAGGGGCAGGGAGAAGGTGGTGAGCTAAGGGTGTCCTGGCTTGGCAGCCATCTTGTTTCCCCGTCTTTGTGGAATTTGCCTCCTGCCGCTGGCTACACTGTAGTTCATCTGGACTCTCTGGTCTGTCACAGAATAAAACGCCTTCATGTGTCTTGAAGCTGGTCTTTCCTGGATGCAATCAAGCAGCGGAAGGGGCTCTCCATGCTGCTCTTTGGGATGTTGGGGATTTTCAGTCAGTTCTTTCACAGTCCATATTTTAAAGGAATCACATACTTTTTCTAGGTGTGTAAACTATTTATGGAAAATAAATAGAAATTTATAGAACAGTGCCTGAGCTATAAAGGTAGGATTGGATAAGTATCATAAGCTGAGCAAGTGGATAGCACCCCACCGAGAACCGGCAGAGCAAGACCCCCAGTCTTCCTTACCTCCGTCTGCATGATCTGCAGGTTCTCCGTGGTGTTCTGTGGGACGGTTCACCACCCCTTACTGCTGGCTGCTTCCGTTGCATAGACAGCCCACACCAATCCGCTCACCTGGGAGCAGTGGCATTGCCTCCCTTATTTGACTATTATAAATAATATTTGGATATTCTCATATGATTGGGGGAGATGTGGATGTTGGCCGTGCCTGAGAGCACAAATAGGTGACCATTGTCCCAATGTATGCGTTCAGCTGCGGCTGATAATGTAAATCGTTATCCAAAGTGCTATTCTGTTGTCCAGGCCTTTGTGAGTGCAGGAGTTTCTTATCCTTTCACTGATCGGGAACTTGCAAGTGGTAAGCCACGCACCCATCATTTCTTGCCTCCCTCTTGCTGTCCTTTTGAAATGAATGTGACTATCTGACAAGCTCCACTGAGGTCTTCAGACCTGCTATGTGGGGCCAGAGCCACCCAGGAGTGTCATGAGCCTTACTGAGAGCATCTCCTCAGAGGCAATGACTGTGAGAACTTTTTAAAAAAATTATTTATTTATTTATTATGCATACAATATTCTGTCAGTGTGTATGTCTGCAGGCCAGAAGAGGGCGCCAGACCCCATTGCAGATGGCTGTGAGCCACCATGTGGTTGCTGGGAATTGAACTCAGGACCTTTGAAAGAACAGGCAATGCTCTTAACCTCTGAGCCATCTCTCCAGGCCCTGAGCCATCTCTCCTATATGGATGGTTTTGGTAGAATCTAGCTTCTGCAGCCCTAAGCAGACCAACAAGACTCCAGTGTGACTATCATACTGCAGTCTTTGTATTGACCCAGCGAGACAGGGATGGAATCCCCTTGCAGTGGAATCTCAGGGTTTGGGGTCCAAGCATCTGTTCACACATCTCTTTCCACCTATACAGAGCATTATTTTTGGAGCTGGGTCTGGCTGAGAGGAGGAAGGACGGAGACACATTGCTGTGTGGTCCCAGCTTGGTGACGGAAGGGTCGTGGTGAATTTTCTTCATTCTGGGGGAAATTCATGACCCTAGCTGACTACTTAGCGATTTGAGAGCTTATTCTAGGGATAGATACCATCCACCGGATTTGATGCTGGGCTGCTCTGCAACAATCTTCTATATAAAAATATTCTTTTTGGCAGTAGCCTCCCTTTAATCTGTGCTTACTCATTAGTCACCGTGATCACTGTTGCTATGATTCACGCCTACATTAACTATTTTTTTATGTTGCTGTGCATGGGAGTCTCTGTGGGGAGCAGGGTGGTGAGTCTAGCTCTGGGTTGAGGCCTTTGATATGAAGGGGTCCTGGGCCACAGGTACCAGAGTCCTGGGTCAGACAAGTACCAGAGCCTCTTCCAGGCAGTGTGAGAAATTCCTGCTTATCTCTGTTGCTCAGATATCAGCTTACATACGAAATTTTGTAATGAATAGATAGGTTCTCTAGTCCTTGAGCGAGTTGGAAGTAACTAGGTCTACCTGTGGTGGCTTGCTTTGGAAGTACGGCATGGAAATGTCTCACATAAGCATCTAAACCCAAGCTTAATGTGACCTAGCAACCCCACAGCCAAGTATTTATTTACTCAGGAAAAACAAAGCTCTGATCCTCTTGTGCAAAGACCTTGAGTATGTTTTAAAATTATATATATATTCTCATAAATCTTTTTTATTTTTTATTGAGCTCTACTAAAATTATAGTTTAACTAACAGAAATAAATATGTGTGTTTATGGAGGTCAATGTGTATATCACAGAGTGACAGGTCAGGTTGATGAAGATGTTAGTCATCACGCCCGGAAGGCGAATGTAGTCTCCAGCACTCAGCCTGTAGAGTCACTCACAACACAGGTGAAACGCAGACAGCCTGCCAAGTGAAACATGAAGGATGCTGTGTCAGTCTCTTTGTGTGTGAAGAGGAAGATGGAGGGGGAGAGGCAGGACAGAGCTTGTGGGTTGAGGAAACTCTGTGCCTAGCTAGAGGTAGCCGTAGGATCAAGGGCCATCCTGATCTGACTACAGTGCCCACATGTTTTATGCAGTGACCAGAGTGCAAGACACCATACATTTCACAGAGTGACTCTTATCATATGCCAGCAATACCTTAATAAGGGCTGGGATGGCTTAAGATGTAGCTGCATAAGATAAAATCCTCCAGCTTCCCTCACATCCCTTGGCCACCACACAGCAGTCTGGCCACATCCTGGCAGCTCTAGTCTCATTGAGCACCAGCAGGACAGAGTTGGCTGCAATCAACTGTGGTCTTTCTTTTTCCCACCTTCAGGTTATTTGTGACCCTTTATCCATCCAATTAGCATGTCTGTTCTCCTGGTGAAGTTGGGGTCTAAGCAAATGACAAGAGAACTACTTTGTAAAGGGCAAGTGGAAATGCTCTCAGCTCTGATCTTCTCCCTAAGGCAATCTCTGGACTTCCTGTCTGTCAAGAACATGCTGTGCCTGCACACAGAAACTGGGGTAAGGGACTCAAAGTTTAGAGACCTGAGGAAGTAGGTCTTGTGTCATGTCATGGATCGTGACCTGAGGCTGACAAGAGCACTTGGAAGCAGACGTGGAGTTACGACACCTCCACTGCCACACCAAGGACTGAGGAGCTGGAACCAATTGCCTGTAACTGCTATAGCCGTCTCAAAAATGCTCAGTCTTCATCTACTCATGTTGATCCATGTCAGACTCATAACTAAGAGGTCCTGTGGGTGGCAGGATATGAGTCTCCTTCTAATAAGCAGATCCAATCACCCTGTGTTGATCCCCTCACTCCCGGATCACTTGTTTCCTTGGGATGATAATTTTGTAAGAGATACATGTTCTCTCCAAACCTAGCATGCTTTCAAATAAGAGAAAAGGCAAGTTTCACATTAGCGCCCCAAGTCATCTGCCGATGGATTTAACACAGAATGTGCTTGGAAGGTTGGAGTGGTGGCTGCCACATTCAGACTTTTTGGGCTTTGTCTGTAGCATTTGCCTATCATATCCCTGTGGTTCCTCCGCGTTGATGCTATTATCATTCTTGTTTACAAGTGGAAAGTGGAAGCCACACTAAGGGCTGTCTGAGCAACGTACAACAAAGCTAAAGTTGTCGTAGCTGAATGACAACGGGTGTGACCCAGGCAGGCTGTCTTCCACAGTGCCTTACACTGTGCTGGGAACAACCAAAGTGTTAAAAGTTCATCAGTAGCCGGGCGGTGGTGGCGCACGCCTTTAATCCCAGCACTTGGGAGGCAGAGGCAGGCGGATCTCTGTGAGTTCGAGACCAGCCTGGTCTACAAGAGCTAGTTCCAGGACAGGCTCCAAAACCACAGAGAAACCCTGTCTCAAAAAACCAAAAAAAAAAAAAAAAAAAAAAAAAGTTCATCAGTAGGCATGTTGGGGTCCTTTTTTTTTTTTGGAATAATTGTATGAATTGATCTTTCCATGCTGAGAAATCTGGAAGATATAATAGCAGCCCTAAAGGCCCAAATTCTCGAAGGCCTCAGAAGTTTGCAATTAGTTCATTCTAAGAGCAAGAATACGAGAGGGAAGCCTAACTGGGAACCCTAAAACCTGGGGCCACTTTCCCCTGGAGGGGACTTCTGACTGCCCGAGACAAGTGGAAAGGGCAGAGACTGGGACTCAGAGCAGGTGATTATCCAGAATTTGGTCTTGACAATGAATGAGGGACATGTACCTAGAAGGAGAGTAAACTGTAATTAGGTCAGTCCTTCAGTTAGGGCCTGCTTTGGCTTACCCGACCTGATGAAAGTCCCTGGGGACTTGGACCTGTCAGGGATTCATCATAGTCACCGTCCAGGAACCAGGAGGGGCCTTCTCTAGAGGTTGATAATCAGTTTGGAGTCTTAAATAATCTCTACAATTGAAAATGCATGCTGTCTGTGATAGTAGTGGGAGCATGGAGATTGACAAGAGTGGATTGTGTGACTCCCATGGTGTGAAAGTGTGTGTCTCTGTTTAAGTAAGCCAGCTCTTCAGTTGCTGTTCACAAAGGGTTTGCTGGGGACCAAGAAACATTTTCTGATATTTGTTAAGATTGGCAAGCATTTATGGAGACATTGCCAGCTAAATTTGTGATGTGTCAGTTTAATCAAGAGTGTCCTAAATAAATCAAATTGAAATGAGCAAGTGTGTCACTTTTCCATCTGGAAGATTCTTGTGTTTGGAAAACTTCTGTCTCCTTAAATAAATGTTCTTAAATGAGCCATATCATGGTTTAAGAAATTGCATACAATTTCCTGGATGCCCTTTCAGAAACTAAATATTTTGATTGTTATTGATTTTTAGGAGATTTTGTAGCTAGGGTTTGTTTATATTATTAGGATCAAAGTATATGCATATGTGTATTTGTATGTGCATGTATTATGTGTCTGTGTATACACGTATATGTGCTTATATGTGTATATATGTACTGTATTTTCAATTTTTGAATGGAAATTTCCTAAATGTTTATTAAAGAAAATGTTTTGCCATGTGGTTTATCATAAATGCTCATGCTATGCCAAACCCCATCAGAATAGCCAAAGTGATGAGCAAAGAAGCCACATTGAAAATTAAGAAAGCAGCTGGTGACTGGAACAGTCTCCCACATGGAGCTAATCAGAGGGTATCTGATACACATGTGTATAACACATGTAGAGGGTTGAATGGACATGTGTAAAACCCATGTGGAGGGTTGGATAGGGAATTGATGAAGAAGTTGGCAGAGCATTGGAAACAAAACCAGAAGTTAAACAAAGTACTTCACACCTTTGGAAATCACAGGACTGAACACCATAGAAGCTGAAATAAGGAGCAAAATGGATAGGTTTGACAGAGGGCATAGCTAAGCAGTGAATTAGGGAGGAGGAAGATGGATGGAAAGGGAGCATCCTGATGGAAGCACAGAGACACCATGACAAGAGTCCTGGAGAGGGTCCCTGAGAGAGCTCAGCAGCTCAGGCACTTGCTGCCAAGGTTGATGACCTGGGTTTGATCCCTGAAGACCGTGGTAGAAAGGAGAACCTGTTTCTTCAGGTTGACCTCTGACTCCAGCCATGGTGGCATGGATACACGGTGGCACATGTATCTCTCTCAAATAAATAAACGTAATAAACAGGAAAGAAAAAACACAGGAGGTGCCTCCATCACCCCCATGAGCCCCAGAACACACGTTCTTTTCCTCTTTCATATTTATCCATCCATTTACCTTCTATAGTTAATCTCTGCCTTGCTTCTGTTTTGTACATCTGTGTTCTCTCATGCTACATGTACAACTCCAAGTGTGTAGACCTACAGTGGAGAACATCTGATTATTTCTCAGGATTCTGTAGACTGATGGGCATTTCCTAGGTTGCCCGCTCCTGGCTTCCTCTCTGACATGGCCTCTGGGTATAGGCTGAGGTGGAGACAGCCGAGCTGCTCTCTCTCACAGTCTCTCACCTGGACACTTCTGTGGCATGGTAGCCTCAGATCTTCCTAGAGCAACAGCTCCTAACAGAATGTCACCCAGTGCCATGTCACAGCAAGTCTAAGTCCAGCCCAGAATCCAGTGTGAAGAAGCAGTTTTCACCTCTGGATGTAGGTGTTCCCATGTTATTCCACAGAGGAGTACTGTGTGGGGACAGAGCTTAGGATGCTGTCTGCAACTGCACAGCACTTCCATTTAGGTAATCCTGCTTCTGTGGTCAGAGCTGCTTGCTTCCCAGGTTCTTGTGAGTCAAAGCATACCCATGCTCTGCTTGTAGCCTCTTTCCCTCAGTGCTAGGCCTGTGGGGTTGGAGTCTGATGTGGGATTCCCCTCTGTATGCTGTGAATAGCATTGGTTAATAAAGAATCTGTCTTGGGTCTGTGCAGGGAATAGAGGTAGGTGGGGAAAACTAAACTGAGTGCTGGGAGAAAGAGGCAGAGTCAGAGAGAAGCCATGTAGCCCTGCTGGAGACAGATGTGGACTAAATCCATGTAAAACATGAGAGGATTTGAAAAGGAATTCTAGGCAAAAAACCAAAAAACCCCAGCTTAATGCCATGGCTCCTTTAAGAGAGGTTTTCCTGATTCAGCAGTAGCGATAAAAAAGCTGTTTTGAAATGGCTATGGCTTCCTGGGCTGTACTTCCAGTATGAACTCTGATGTTTAAATGGGATTTCTGAGCAGAGTGTGACAACTTCCTTAATGGGAACATAGACTGGCTCTGTGCCTGATAATGGGGCAATGTACATGGCTCTCAGAGGCAGGGAACAGCTCCGCCATGTCAGACTGGGCGGGGCAAGCAGGCAGTGCCATATTTCCTCTAGCAATGATGACACTTAAGTTCATAAGAAGGGTTTAGCATTTAAGAAGTACTTCTGATCAGAAAATAATTACAGATACACAATAAAGACAGATTCAGATAAAAAGACTTCTAAATGGGTCACAGTGTTGGATAAATGTATGTAGGCTTGGGAGAGAGAAGATAAACAGCATAGAGAGTCATAAAAAGAAGTAAATGGTTTAGAAAAAATAAAACAAAGTCTTTAAAGAGACAGAGTACAGACAGTCATAAATTAAAGGAATAAAGATAATAAAATGAATATTAAAAAGTAATAGAGTAAAAAATAATAAACCACATAAAGATGAAATGTACACAGAGAGTCTGGATTATGTATATTATTGTGTTTTCTTTGAATTTTTGACTGTAGAGAGACATTTGATTCTGGGGATTGCTAAGCTAAACCAGTATATATACTTTAAAGCTATCTTGATTTCAAAATATGGATCTAAGGACATGCTGCTTTGGAAAAAAATGTTCTTCTGTTTCCACAGAAGAGGAGAACCCATGGATTAATTCCAGACTAATGTGGTTTGATACAACAAGAACCCTTGAAAGGTCACCATGAACACCTCCCCCCCAATTACTTTGCCCAACAAAAAGCAGGAAGCAGTATGGAGAGAACTATGCCCATATTACAAAATATTGTCTATAAATGTCTATTTACATATAAAGAGGGATATGATATAGAGATTTACATTGGTATGGATCTTGGCTTACTGATACAAAGTTAAGGTCAATTTTGTTATATTGTGTATATGTTTTTCTGATCTTGATTAAGGTATTGTGTTTGTCCAGCTCATTTAAAAATGTAACGTATAATTAAGAAATATAGGTTAATAGATAATCATCTATAATAGTCAAACTTGTAGTCATGTTAGTTAGATTTTCTAGATATATAGAGAGGTATTTCAAATAGATAGGCATTCTTCAAACCTTTCAAAGACTACAAAATATGCCATTCAAAATGTTTAAGAATTTAGGACTTACCATGACAATGGGACACATCTGCTCCTGGCAGCACCAATCTACTTCAAGAGAAAGATGGGCAGCAAAGAGCCTCCTTATGGTGTTTGCTATCCATTTGGGCAAGAAACTGCTCTTGCCTGGACTGCTTGATGAACTGGACATGTAGGACCCACAGAAAAATGACTGCTGAACTTGTCTAAAGGTGAGATGATCCTTCAGGGTTCCTGTTTCCTGAAAGAGTCTGCCACACATTTTTGCAGGGCACAGAAAAAAGTGACTGACAAACTGCTAATATAGGTGGAACAGTCTTTCAAATTTTCTGCTTCATGGGAAAGTCTGTTGGATACTACAGGCCAATAGGTTGAAGATGGATGTCCCATTTTTACAGAAGAATTTGGGTGACTGTCCAGGCAGTGAGATGTCTCTGTCAATTCTAAGGTTTTGGAAGTTGCTTACAATGAACTTATTGTTTACTTAGGTAATATTATATTCTTCTGGAGTCTTTGATGGAATCTAAGAATAAATAATAGTAATATAGTTTCCTTAGTTATGATAAAAGATAAAATAGATATAAATATTGTAACTGTAATTCTTGCTTGATAACTGTTTTGTTATATATAATTTTACTAAGTTAAAGTTAAAACCTTCCTTTTTATTTAAACAAAAAAGAGGAGGTGATGTGGGATTCCCCTCTGTATGCTGTGAATACCATTGGGTAATAAAGAAACTGTCTTGGGCCTGCACAGGGAATAGAGGTAGGTGAGTAAAACTAAACTGAATGATGGAAGAAAGGAGCCGAGTCAGAGAGGAGCCATGGAGCCCCACTGGAGACAGATGCTGGAACTTTAGCCAGGAAGCCACAGCCATGTGGCAATACACAGATTAATAGAAATGGGTTAAATTAACATGTAAGAGTTAGCAAATAAGAAGCTAGAGCTAATGGTCCAAGCAGTATTTAATTAATACGGTTTCTGTGTGGTTATTTTGGGGCTGAGCTGCCAGGAGGCCAGGAAACCAACACGCAGCCTCATTACAATAGTCTATCTCTCAGTTGTCACCATCCTTGACTCACTTTCCTAGCACTTCATCAACACACTGTGTATCTACTGATACAACTCCAGCCTGATGGGCACTGGCTTGTCCACGTTTGGCTGTTCAGATGCTGGCGACCAAGTGTTCTTGTGTTTGGTGCCTGAGGCTGCAAAAGATGGATGGCCTCTTGCTTTGGAGTCCAGCAGGACAAGGGTCTTGCCTGTCCACATTTGTAGAGTCGGATCACCTTCTGAAGAGTACTAGCTACATGTGTGGGGCAGAGAGGGAGTGTCCTTGTCACTCTGTAGATTTGCCCCTGCTTGGCATTTCTTGTCTTTTTGCCTTTGTTGGTCACAGTATTTTTTCATAGTTTTATTTTTATCTCCTCGATGCTCAGTGACTCTTGTGAGTTTGTTGACCTTTAGCCACCCTCTTTTCTAACTTGCCATTCTTCTAACAGATCACCTCTGTTAGAGATAATTCTATCTTCATTCATCCTAGATTTTCTTCAGTTCTACATGTAGTTTCTTTCCCAGCTTTGTGCTTGCTCTTTGACTTTAATGGTGTTTGTAGAAGTAGAGATGTTTGTAGTTCTATTTTTGTTAATCTAATTTCTTTTAAGGTCAGTGCAGTGTTTTTTTCTTTTCATCTTGTTTTTCATTTTGCTCTTACATCTTGTTTATGCAGCAAACCTCGCTGTGTGCATGAGTGCAGCTAATGTACCAGGAGGCTAAACTCTGGCATTTGCAATTGAACTTGTTTCTCCTCTGCTCTCACACCCAACCTCCTCTGAGCATGGGGTTCACAATGTCATGTTTCTGCACCATAGCAGTACCACCTCATTAGTTTCTGACTTCCCAGGATGATTTCATTCTGTCTCCAGAGCTTCTCCTTGTATGTAATCCTCTGCATTCCAAATGGGAGTCTGTTAATTCTACTAAGTATCAAATGCCTCCAGGAATCTATGAATTTGTCTTGGGTCAGTTTTGGAATCCACTGTCAAATATTTCTCCATTCCTACAGTCCAAAAAAATCTGTTCTGGAGAAGAGCGGTCAGATAATGTCTATTTTCCACTCATTTTTCAAAGGGGGTTGTTCTGTTTGTAATCTTACAGACATCCTGTGAGGTTCAGGTCTCCAAGAGCCTCACTCATACTTGAGAGGTCAGCCTGTAATCTAAGCCACTGTGGTTTCCCTTTAGGTTTTAACTTGTGGTTCTCTGACGACTAGAGATGTTCATCATATTATCATGTGCTTATCCCTCATGTCTCTATGCTCTTTGTAAAATGCTCATTCAAATTGTCCATTTAAAAATGTTTGGATTATTTGTATATAATTTGCTTATTTTCTATTGGAAGTTTAGATTTTACACTTAGGTCTATGATCGTATTTTTAAAAAAATTAAAAAGATTTAAAAATATATGTGCATATGCATGAATCTTTGTCTGTGTTTGTGTGTGTGTTTGCATATCAGTACATTGCTCACAGGGGCCAGAAGCTAGAATTAGAAGTGGTGGTGGTGAGTCACCTGACATGGGTGCTGGGAACTGAATGTGGGTCCTCCTGAGCCATTTCTTCAATTTCCTTCCCTAGTCTAATTTTTTTTTTGAGATAGGGTCTTATGACATAACCCAGACTGGCCTGGAACTCTTTATATAGCCCAAACTGACCTTAAACTAATAGCCCTCCTCCTACCTCAGTCTCCCAAGTGCTGGGGTGAAAGGCTACTGACTATTTTGGGTGTTTTACTACAGAGATGCACCCCAACCCTGTGATCTATTTTGAATTTGCTTCCACAGGTGATGTGAGGTATCAAAGCCAATTTTTTGAAATCTGAGTGCTGATTTTTCCAGCATAATTTGTTGGAAAAAGAAGTTCCTTTCTATGCCGAATGCCTTTGAACCTCTGTCCAAGCTAATTGACTTTGTCACTGTGGTCTGTTTATGCATTCTCTGCATGACTGTGGTTCATTTGTCTTCCTTGAGACCTCACTGCCTGGGCCATCAGCTTCCCAAAAAGTCTTAGAATGGTTGTAAAAGTCATCTGACTTTGTTGTTGCTTTTCAGGTTGCTTTCAGCATCCCAGGTCCTCTGCTTTCCATAAGATCTTTAGGGGGCAGGCTGAGGAGCCACTGGCAGTGGCACCAGGATTTATACCTACTGCGTATAATGGCTTTTTGGAATTCTATGCTCTTTGGATTGATACCTTGCTCAGCCTAGGTATAGTAGGGACGGCCTTGGACCGTCCACAAAACAATGTGCCTTACTCTCTCTGAGGATGGGATGGAGGTGGGGTGGAGTGTGTGTGGAGGGAATGAGAGGAGGGGAAGGAGTGGGAACTTGGATTAATATTTTTTAAATAAAAAAAGAGATCTTTAGGGAGTTTCTGATAGAAGTCTAATGAGATTTTGATTGATGTGATTATGCTAGAGACTAAGGTAGTATGGTGATAATATGAGATTTGGATCATCAACATGGCTTATTGACCCATTCCAGCAGGTCTTTTTTAACTTTGCTGAGAAAGTTAAAGAATCACATAAAATTAAATTTAATAAAGCAATTAAAAATAAATTACATACAAATTAATCTATTAAATAGGTTTCATTATAGTTTTTGAATATCTTTTGTGAGATATATGCTTAGCTACTTTGTGATTAAACAGCTACAATATTTAAAAATTTCCTATTGCTTTTTGGTGATATATGGTCCTTGAGCATCTGCCTTGTATCCTGAACAGTCTGTTATCACTATGAGCTCATTTTAGATTCTGTTAGAGTATCTGCATGGCTGATTATGTCAGCTGTGACAAGGGATTGTACCTCTTTATTTTCTATCAGAATTCCTTTCCTTGCCTTACTGGACTGTTGCATCCTTTGGTGTTGTGTTGAAGTGGTGGGGTACACAGCCATGCTTTGCTCGTGACTTTGGGTGAAAGTGTCTGGACTCGACTCTTAAGTGTGGAGTCCATTGGGCTTCCTGTAGGAAGAGCGTCTCGTGAGGTCTTATTTTGCAGAGAGCTACTTTTTTTCAGGGACAGATTTTACATTTTCTCTGTTTTTATGCATCTAATGAGACAATCAAAGCATTTGTCTTTTAAAATTTGCTGCTTTGGTGAATTGTACTGATTATTTCTGAGATTTAACTGTTTTAAACTATGTGTCTGTGTGTAGGTTTGTAGACAGAAGTTTCTGTCCCGCCTGGTCCTGCAGCTGTTCAATCCCAAAGAAAAACACAGAGGCTTGTGTAATTATAAAAATATAAATTTGTAATATAATTATAAATTATAATTATATAAGCTCAGGCTTTTTTATTAAATAGCTCTTACAACTTAAATTGACCCATAATTCTTGTCTGTGTTTGGTCATGTTGCTTGGTACTTTTTTCTCAGTAAGACATTTTCATCTTGTTTCCTCTGCATCTGGCTGGTGGCTGACTCTCTCTACCTTTCCTCTTCCCAGAATTCTCCTAGTCTGGTTGCTCTGCCTATGCTTCCTGCCTGGCTACTGCAAATCAGCATTTTATTAAACCAAGATGAGTGACAAGAGCATTATCCCCCAGCATGGGTATGTGTGAATAAAGATGCTTTTGGTTCCATATCCACCCTTCCTCCATCCCAACCGTCCCATTCCCCCAAGCTCTGGGAGCAGGGAAGTATATATCTTAATTAAGGGAGCCATTTTAGGGTTGGCAAGAGACTGGACTCTAGAGGTGTCCCCAGGTGTCCATGGAGATGTCCCCAGCTAGATCCTTGGGCAGCTGAGGAGAGGGAGTCTGAAATGGCCCTATCCTATAGCCACACTGATGAATATCTTGTATATCACCATAGAACCTTCATCTGGCGATGGATGGAGATAGAGACAGAGACCCACACTGGAGCACTGGACTGAGCTCCCAAGGTCCAAATGAGGAGCAGAAGGAGGGAGGACATGAGCAAGGAAGTCAGGACCACGAGGGGTGCGCTGATCTAATGGGAACTCACCAAAGCAAGATGGACTGGGACTGATGGAGCATGTGATCAAACCAGACTCTCTGAAACGTGTTGGACAAGGAGGGCTGACTGAGAAGCCAAGGACAATGGCACTGGGTTTTGATCCTATTGCATGGACGGGCTTTGTGGGAGCCTAGCCTGTTTGGATGCTCACCTTCCTAGACCTGGATGGAGGGGGGAGGACCTTGGACTTCCCACAGGGCAGGGAACCCTGACTGCTCTTTGGACTGGAGAGGGAGGGGGAGGGGGATAGAGGAGGGGGAGTAAATTGGAGGAGGTGGAAATTTTTAAGTAAAAATAAATAAATAAATAAATAAAAGAAAAAGAAAAAGAAAAAAAAAAGATGCCTTTGGAAGCCAAAAGAGGCGGCTAATTCTGGAACCCCTAGAGCTTTTGCTATGGACAATTGTGAGCCACCTGTCGTAGGTGAGGGGAGCTGAACTTTGGTCTTCTGCAAGACCAGTGAGTGCTCTTAACCAACGAGCCACCTCTCTAACCCCCAAGACATGATTCCTTTCTCCTCTTTCTTTTCCTCCTCCCTCCCTGTCTTTCTTTTCTTTTCCTCACTTCCCTCCCTCCCTCCCTCCTTCCCTTCCTCCCTCCCTCTTTTCTTTTCTTTCTCCCCCCCCCTCCTCCCTCCCTTTCTCCCTCCCTCTGTCCTTCCTTTCTTTTTTTTCTTTTTGAGACAGGAAGTCACAATTTAGCCAAAGCTGGCCTGGAACTCACCAGGTAGAACACCCAGAGATCTGCCTGCCTCTTCCTCCTAAAGTGCTGGAATCAAAGTACACAGCATCATGTATGTCTACTGATTGACTTTTAAATGTTAATTCAACCTTGCATTCCCAGTGAAAACTTCACTTGGTCGGGGTGTATTATGCTTTGTTTCTACCTATGGATTTTACAGACTAAAATTTACCTAGAAATCTATAGCTATGAGAAATATGGTTTATGGTTTACTTTGCAATTCTTTTGCTTTCAAATCAAAGCAATGCCTCCTCAGGATGACTGGGGAGACATTTCATTCAATTATCTCAAAAGATTGGTATGTTATTATTTCTTGGGTGCTTTGTAGGATTAATCAGCAAAGCTGCCTCTTCTGAAGTATTTTCTCAGGAGTACATGAATTTGCTTACAAATTTAAGAGATTTATATTTTATATTTGTGTCTTCAAGCAGTTTGCCTACTTAATCTAAGTTATCAGTTTATTGGCATAAAGTCCTTTATAATATTTCCTTAGAATCCCTCTAAAATCCATGGGGTCTGTGGTGATGTCACTATGACAACCTCATCCCTAGTCATTCGTGTTATGATTTTACTTTTTCCTCATCATCCTGGCTAGAGATTTATTGGTGTCACTGACATTATCAATGAACATGTTGTTTGTCCTAACTAATTTGGTATATTGCCATTTCTGTTTTATATTTAACTAGTTTCTGCTCTGTTAGTACTTTATTTTTCTCATCATTTGTTTATTGTTAGATTTCTTAGAGTGGAGGCTATGCTCACTGGTTTAAGGCCTCTGCTTTCTTTGGTTGCATTCTATAGGTCTGTGGTGTTATGACTCTTCCTTTAGGCACTGCTTTTGAAACATCTAATTAAAATTTTTGAAAAGACTTAATGCTTTTTCCTTTATGTGTATGGTTGCTTTTGCCTGCCTGCATGTCCATACCATGTGCGTGCATTATCTTGCATTCTGCACCATTACCCATGGATGCCGGAAGAGGGCATCAGATCCCCTGGAATTGGAGTTACAGATGGCTGTGAGCTGCCATATGTGTGCTAGGAATTAAACCAGGGTCCTCTGGAAGAGCAGCCAGTGCTCTTAACTGCTGAGCCTTCTCTCTAGCCTCACATCTCATAATATTTATGTATTTATTTATTTTAACTTTCCTTGATTCTTTGTGGATTTCACATCATGCATTCTGATCCCACTTATCTCTCCTGTCCTCTCACATCTGCCCTCTGCTTTTGCAACCTTCCCCCACAAATCAAAACCAAATTTAAAGAAAACCCCAAAACCAAACCAAACAAACAAAAATGAAAGAATCTTGTCGTGGAAGCTGTAGTGTGGTCCATTGAGTCACACACAGTGTCCCCTTTAGTCCATTCATCTTACTTGCAAGTGTTCATTGCCATGAGTCATTGATCTGACTTGAGGCCTCTGGTTTTTGCTACACCACAAGTAATGGGCTCTCACTGGGGCTCCTCTTGGATACCCTGTTGATGTTCTGTGTTATGGAGATCCTGTTGTTTTTTAGATTTGTAGACTCATCTTCTTCATATGCTTCATTTTTAAAAACTGTAATCTCAAATGTTGTCCTAATTTCTCTTTTTACTTCTTCTTGCTTAAAAATACATTGCTTCTGAATACTTGTAAAATTTTTAGAAAGAGTTAACTTTCATTGATTTTTTTTTTTAAAAGTTTGATTCTATGGTGGTCAGAAAATACACCATGGACTACTTTAATTATTTTATATTTGGGATTTATTTCACGGTTTAGAATATGAATTTATTTTGGTAAATGTTCCATGTACATCACAAAAAAATATGTAGCTATCATTAGGATGGAAGATGAACAGGATCCAACTCCTATAGACCCTGCCAGCCAGACACCCTAGACATCTACCCTGAATGTGGCAAAAGGCTAGTTATGTGACTTAATGTTCTAACTAGTGATCCTAAATTTTCCTGGATCCTGGCTCTCTGCTTTTGGGGTTTACTTGGGTCAGGGTTTGGCTTTGCTAGGTTCTAAGGTGAAGAAGGAGCTGATTAGATGTGTCCAGGTAGCAACCTGGCTCCTCCATGCTCTAAGAAGCTTCCAGGATAGCCAGCTACCCCTGCCATTCACCTCCATGCTCTAAGAAGCTTCCAGGATAGCCAGCTACCCCTGCCATTCACATCCATGCTCTAAGACGGTTCCAAGATAGCCAGCTATCATTTCTCAGTCTCTCTTCTCCTTCTATACCATGGGCTCCCACCACACATTTTCCCATCCTCATCGGGCTCCACTTTCTGTTGGGCATAGCCATCTCGGAGAGCACATAAACAGAATGTGTGCTGCCAGAGGAGCTCAGAAGCTCTGACAGTTGGGAGACCTGATACTCACTGGAATCAGGCTGATTTATAGGATACATCTTGTCATGCCATTTGGAGACAAGTTGGTGGGAGGGGATCTAAGGGAAGGATCCTCAGGCATGGGTAACTAAAGGCAACAGAAGCAGATGGACCATATTGATACCCAGTGAGTGCTGTATGCCCTGTGGGGAACCCAAGGGGAGGGCTAGGGTAACTGGTCTTGGTAAGAATTGTAGGGTTATCCTATGAACAACCAGAGGCCCAATAGTACATGGTGGGTTACGTTGTGGGGATGACTAAGCTGCTGAGGAGCAGGACTTTCAACCCAGTGGTGGTTTGGGTTGAGAAGAAGGTGGCAGAGAAGAGGGTCTCTCAGAGGGGCCCAGGCTATGGAGTGTCATTAATTGAGAAAGACCAGAATCTGTGAGCACAAGGTAGGGTTTCAGTGTGCTTGAGATCAGTAATGGTTGGTGATCATTGTTTGGGGTTCTGTGGATGAAGAATTGTAGGTTGGGACAGAGTCATAGAAACTCCAGAGTCTGGTTCCAGGGTGGGTCTGGGTTATGATTGACAGGTTATTTTCAGGAGCCCTTAGCTTCCCAGGGTCTGCCATGACCCCATCCTTACGTCTTCAGTTGCTTCCTGAACCACCAGGGAATGAACTAGCATCGTCATCTCCCTAACCAGGGCTCCCTACCACCCCTTGCTGAGTTGACTCTCTTATTTTTTAAAATTGTTTTTATTGAGCTATATATTTTTCTCCTCTCCCCTTCCTTTCTACCCATCCCATGATTCCCATGCTCCCAATTTACTCAAGAGATCTTGTCTAATTCTTGGTGTATTATTACTATAACTTAATTTCATTTTCTTTTTATGTTGAGACAAGGTCTCATTGTGTAACCCTAATAGTCTGGAACTCACTTTGCAGACCAGGCTAGCCTTGAACTCCCAGTGATACACTTGCCTCTGCCTGCTGAGTGTTGGGATTAAAGGTGTCCATTACCAAGTCTAGCTCATACTTTTTAACTTTTTCTCCCTTTCAACAGTCATCTACTGACACCTCTGCATCTTTCTCTTTGACTGTCTCAAGTTATGCTTCCTTCAGCACTCTCTCCTTAGCTTATCTCTTCCTCTCCTCTCCTCTCCTCTCCTCTCCTCTCCTCTCCTCTCCTCTCCTCTCCTCTCCTCTCCTCTCTTCCTATTCCCTTCCTTCTCCTCACAGGTGTTTTTCTAGAATAAAAAGTTGACCATGTTCCTGCTCTGCATCTCAGAGGGATTTGGTGACTCTGTATTTAGTGAGAGATTAGGTCAGCCCTAGAGAATCCAAAGACTTTGGTCAGCCTGATCCCTTGGACTTGAGCTTGAACCTTGGGCCTGAGTCTGAGCATTTTGCCTCTGAGATTGGCATTGTCCCCTCTATGGCTCTGTAGGCATTCATATTCAGTGTACTGCTTCACAAATACCTGTCCATCCTTAAAAATACATGTCCTGGCACCCAGAAGAGCCTACTGGAGGCAGGCACCAGGCTCTGGCTTTCAGTGTTGGACTGGGCTGTGGGCTGCCTGATTCTCTGGTCTCTGTGGGGTTGGGCAGCACCTAGATAGGGCAGATACTGCATATACTTTATTATTAGTGCAATGGTGAATCAGCAAGCTGGTTTCTACTCTGCGTGTTTGGAAGGCGAGTTTACAGGTATTGGGAAGAGGGTGTGCTTGTCAGTTTTGATCTAGAGGCATTCATTTATCAGTATGTAGGGCAAGACACTTGTGCATGGATATGTAAGACAGGACCCTGGCCTCCCTATTTCAAATACAGAGCTGGATCTTTCACTAGCCAGGTGGCGACCAGACCTTGGGCTAGCATATGCATAGAGCTCCTAATTTGCCTGGTTTTGATCCTCCCTTCCTCTTCTCTTGTTCAAATTTCCCTCACAGACAAGTGACACCTCCAGAACCACTGAGACCACCTCCCCAGGACTTGGAAGAGTCTGTTGTCATATACCTACACTCTATGTGTCTGTGACCCTGTGAGTCCCCTGCTCCAGCACTTGGCCATCATTTAACATACCTGTTCTACATAGGTTAGCGCAGTACCTAGGTGTCAACTGAAGCTTTGATATGCCTTGTGTGCTTTATAATGCTCTTAAGAGTGATACACAGGGCTTTTACACTTCTGTAGTACAGGTTTCTGTGGCCTTGCAAATGCTGCTGGGAATCATCATCAGATAAAAACTCACAGCTCCTAACCCACATATGACTGAGCTGAGGACTGGGGTAGGGCGGTATGAGTCCTCAGAATCCTTGATACCTTTAGAAACAAGGTAGCATTGAAAGGTACACTGCCTGGAGTCCTTTGCACATTTGGTGGGAATCTGGAGCAATATGGCAGATGTGATCTGGGGTCCTCACTGTCCATCACCCTCAAGAGGAGCAGATCAAGGTCTCCTCCAACAGAGACTGAGATGCTGGGATCCTTGGTCTGTAACCATCATGGACACTAATGGCTGAACCCTGGCTGGAGTCAGGGGCTTCTGAAGACTCCTGCCCTGTAGCAGGCAGCTCAGCTCTTTCAGGACAGAAGGTGCCTGTGGTCTGTTGGGTGGTGGGCTTCATGAATGGTCTGAAGGTCAGGATACTGAGTTCAGATCTCCGTGAGAAGGTCCTTGCCCAACTCCTGCCTTTTGTCAGTGTCCAGAGGTACGTATCCTGGGTCCCCTTCCTGTCTTCGTTTTCACTCTGCAGGTGACTGGTGGAGCTGGAGAGTGGCTAGCGCTCATCAGGCGGCTGACAGGCCGCCTCTGCTTAGCGGTATTCTCAGTCTCTCGGGGTCTACCTGCTTTATCTTCTTTCCCAAGCTGTTTGTTCCCCTCTCTTATTACCCTCTGCAACCTTGAGGCCTCTTCTTCTGGAAGACAAGCCTCCCAGCAGAAGCCACTGGTATTGGGTTATATATGTGGGCGTCAAGGCTGCTGTTGCTTGTTGGCACCCCTTGTATGGGATGTTGCGCTAGAAGTTCTGTGTGTGCTGGCTTCTTCCTCTGGAATCTGGTGCGTCATGGTCTGCTCTGATCTCCTCAGGTGACAGAGGCTGCAGCTATAGGTTGACCACGGTTGGTTGGTTGGAAAGAACCCTCACATGAGGGCAGACTTCGTGTGAGTCCAGGCAAGGGCTCCTGAGAGGGTCCTGGCCTGGGACCTGTGAGTTATGGTGTGTCAGCTGGCTGTGTAGTCCTAAGCAGGATTCAGGGACTGGTGGGAGGGCATGCCAACCTGTCTGCTTATCCAACTCGATTCTGGTGAGCTGGTCAGCAGGCTCATGTCTGGAGAAGCATGATTCCTCCTAGGAGGAGGCTCCCAGAGCCTGGGCTAGTCTCTGCAGCACCTTGCGCAACGCTTGCTTGACCTCCTGGTTCCGCAGGCAGTAGATGATCGGGTTGATGAGGGGTGTCAGCACCGTGTAGACAACTGACACGAGCTTGTTGTAGTCGAAGGAGTAAATGGCCCGTGGCCGGGCATAGATGAAGAGGGAGGCCGAGTAGAAGATGACCACCACGGCCAGGTGCGAGGCGCAGGTGGAGAAGGCCTTCCGCCTGCCCCCAGCGGAGGGCATGCGCAACACGGTGCTGAGGATGGCTGTGTAGGAGAAGACAGTTAACACCAGGGGCCCCAACAGGATGAGCAGTGCCAGGAGGAAGTCGACGAGCTCTGCCACGGACATGTCAGAGCAGGCGAGGTTCAGTAGCGGGGACACGTCGCAGAAGAAGTGGTTCATGATGTTGGGGCCGCAGTAACCCAGGCGGGAAATGAAGAAGACCTTCCCCAGGGAGATGGTGAAGCCAGAGAACCAGGAACCGCCAGCCAGGAGGCTGCAGAGACCAGGGCTCATGATGGCTGGGTAGCGAAGGGGGTTGCAGACGGCCACATAGCGGTCGTAGGCCATGACCCCCAAGAGCGCGCACTCGGTGCAGGCCAGCGCCAAGAAGAAGTACAGTTGTGCCATGCAGCCTGTGAAGGAGATGCGCTGGAACTTGGGTGAGAGCAGACTGAGCAGCATTTTGGGCACGGTGACAGAGATGTACCAAACCTCCAGGAAGGACAGGTTGCTGAGGAAGAGGTACATAGGTTTGTGCAGTAAGGGGCTGGCGTAGATTACTGTGATGATGACCAAGTTCTCTGTCACTGTCAGCATGTAAGCCAGCAGGAAGAGCCATAGAAGGCCTAGGTGGAGCCCCAGGGAGCCTGGAAATCCTACCAGGATGAACTCAGTCACATCTGAGCTGTTGTTTTTGGCAGACATGGTGACCACGACTACACCTGAGGGAGCAGAGGGAGAAGAATGAGGTGTGGAAGAGGCCAGCAACCTCCTGAGCTGAGTTCCCTGGGTACAGAAGAGACCTCATCCTCATATGCCAAGGTTCCCCCACCATTACTGCCTACAGCTTGCCTCACACAGGTTGTAGCAACCAGGCTTGCTTCTTAGGGCTGACAATTCAGCTCAGCAAGTATCAAACACCGTTCATCCTGAAGGGCATATCCTGGCACTGTGAGGCTGTCTCTGAGGCTTGGCTATAGGAAGTAGCAAATAACAAGTGGGATGGTGGCCTTGGACACTTTCCAGCTCTAGGCTGACTTCTCTAGGCTCAGGACACATCATCCCCTGAGTTAGGCAGAGGCTATGGCTGGGGTCACTTTAGGCCCAGGAATTAGTGAACAGAGGCCAGCAGTATCAGAAGGGACTGAGGCTGTTTTAGAGCAAGTGGCCAGAATTGAGGTAACAAGGAGAGAATCCTGGGGTCACCAGAAGGCATATGCAGTCAGTAGTAAGAACAAGGCCTAGCCAGAGTGCTGGTGACTCAGCAAGATTTACCCTATGGGATTCAGCTCCGCCTTGCAGCACTGCTGGGCTCAGAGACCCTGCAGAGGGTGGAATTACTAAAGACAGTCACATTGAAGATAGACATAGGCTTCCTTTTGTGCTTTGCTGAGGAGTGGGATCCTCCCTTTTTGCTGGCCCAGGGGCTTTCCAGGCTAGGCTAGGCCTCCTGAAACGTGGGTGCATTTAGTCACCATTTGCACTTACAGACAAATGCATGTATTTGGGGCTGGGGAGACGGTTCAATGCATAAAGTGCTTATTGCTCAAGCATGAGATTCTGAGTCTGGATTCCCAGAACTCATGCAAAACTGGACACAGTAGCAAGTACCTGTGATCCCAGCGTTCTCACAGAGAGGTGGGAGGCAGAGATAGGAGATTCCCTAGAAGCTCACAGAGCAGCTGGCCCGGCGTGTGCAGTAGTGAAAAAGAACCCTGACTAAACGAGGTGGAAGGAGAAGACTGGCATCTGAGGCTGTGCTCTGGTGTTTACATATGTGCCACAGCATGTATGTGCCTCTGTATTCACGCACATGAACACGCACACACAGGGATTAAAGCACAAACACATAAATAAACCTATTCACTTGGAGTGGCTGGAAAATTTTCTGCTTGCTTCCATGGTTACTGTCCTGGCTGTCCTTGCTGCATCCTCACATGACTACACAGGGAAGTCCAGCTAGTTTGCCGAGCACACTGGCTCATTTCACAGAGAACACATCAGACCAGGTGTAGCTGAGAGACCAACAGCCAGGCTTTTCTCCATATTCCTTCTGTCTCTAGGGTGCTGTTAAGAAACACAGCCGGTGACCAGCGCAGAATCCAGCCACCACCTACTCTGCAGTCCCCAGGTGTCCCAGGAAGGTATTCTCAGACTAGGGACCAAGCTAAGCCTCAGGACAGAGCCTAGAGTAGAGAAGAGCTGCTGTAGGGGCCTCTGATACTAGTCTGCAAACAGATCCTCCCAGGGCAGCTACTCTGTCCTCCATCCCGTGGAACGGCCTTTGGAGTCAAAATGCATGGGCTCCTGGGAGGGTGGCTTCCTAGGTACCCTCTGTACTGCTCCAAGAATTCAGAGCCTCTAACATATCTATTATGTGCAATTTCTCTTCCAGAGACCACAGATGTAGCAGAATGCTAGGACAGGAGCGGGGCTCACATGTCACCCTTTTCTTGGGCTGTGACTTTGGACAGCACACCTATACAGAAACCCCATACTCTTCTGTCAATCAGGGCTATGGTGGAATCCTCACTGGGCTACCTGGACAAGCCATAGTGACACCATTCCTGCTACAGCTGCTCACAGAATAGGTGGAAGGCACACTCTAGGAATAGGGAATCCCATAGGTTATCTGCTCGGCTGGCTCCTTGGAGCAGGGAAGGTCAGGACGGTTGGTAGGTACCAGTCCTGAGCTGGCTGGATAGGACAAGTTCACTGCTAGTATCGGTACAAAGGGTAACATGTGATGGAAAGGTCTGGGCAGGTCTAAGCAGGGTCAGATCTGATCATCTTGGAAGGTCTTCGAAGGTCAGGTACGGTGGTCTGGTTTGGTACAGAGACCCTTTGTTTGAATAGCTGGATCACTGATACTGCTATCTCTGACGGACCTGTCTGGGAGCTGAGCTAGGAAAAGCCCAGGTCTTTCCCTGATGCAGCCCTTGTGACCTACAACATCTGCTTTCTGCTGAGATCTGTTGCCCATCTGCTATGGGCATGGGCCAAATACCTCATTTTCCCGGCTAGTTCTTTCTCCGAGAGGAGCAGCTGTCGCTTTATGCAACGGGAAGCACCTCTGGATTCCCAGCAGCAAGTCTAAGCTTCTGTCCCGTGGACAGGAGCAGATAAACCAGAGGCTGCTGGGGACCCAAGGCTGCTGGGGAGCCTGGAGCTGTCAAGCTTCCTGCCCTGGATTTGGAGATGCCATGGACAGGTACCCAGGAAGTTCACATGTCCATGCTCCTCCTAACTCAACACCTAATAAAGCAACCCTATAGTTAACTTAGATTCACTGACAGGGCATCTAGTCTTACCTTCATGCCACATGCACACATACAGAACACAAAGCTTCACAAGGATAGCAGACTCCTGTCACATAGACAGGCATGGCCCCAGGCAAATCTACTTCTTGCATGCACAGATATCCCAGGGAACAAACACCAAGCTCCCAGCCTCAACACCCCACCCCCCATTGCCCATAGAAGTCAGTGGACAAACACAGCTTTGAAACAGTGATAATCTTAAAAACACAGACATGTTGCTCCCTCACATGGGCATCTGCTTAAGGGGATCATGGTCACCAGAAATCAGCCCCAGGCTTACCGCTCAGCTAGGCTATAGCTCAGACTCATACGGATACGTGCAGGCACCCCCCATATGTGAATACAGGTGTGTAATCGGGGTGAGGCATATACAAATGCATGAGGCATCCATACAGGCTCATGCAGATGCACACACAGACACATACAGGTGCACATACAAGTGTACACATAGACACATGTACACAGATATACACACAGATGCTCACAGACACACACAGGTGAACACTCAGCACATAGTAAGTAGACACATACACATGACAATGCACAGGCACACACAGATTTCATGTGCATACACAGGGGTGCACAAAGACACACTCATAAACACATGCACTCGAAAACCCACTCTCCCCAAGCTCTCACCTGTGTGGGGGTTGTTTAGGTGATGGATCTGGGGGTTTGAGTCTGTTCTGACTGCCAGCCACTAAGAAGGAGCCAAGGGCTTCATGGCTTCCTGCAGGATCTCCTGAAGAGTCAGTGCTGCTTCTTGGACCTTACCCTTGAAGATGCAGAGGGTCTCAGCGTGAGAGATGGTGACTCATGGTATTGGAGGGAGATGGGGACCAGGACTATGGTAGAGATGACTGGGTGTCCGTCTGTAGGCTCCCAGGACCCCTTGAATGTCAGGTGAAACCTCTTTCCAGGAGAGGGAGGTGGGTTTTGCCCTTGGATGGTGTTCAGCTTCTCCGTCACTGTCTAGGTCTGTTGCAACAAGATCAGAACATGGAAGAAACAAACCCAGAGTTTCACTGCACAGGAGACCCCACTCAATAAAAGGGACCCCTCACATCAGAGACAGCTGTCCCTTTCCAGAGACGAAACAGTAGCTCCTCCAGCATTCTGTCACTCCATAAGAGTGGGAATCGGGACACTGTGTTCTCAGGTCCCACCCAGCCCTACACCCTCAGCGTGGGGAAGGCAGCTGAGAGCTAGGAAGCTGCAGCCTCGTTCTATCTTGCTTCAGCCAAGTTTCCAAGGGCGTGTGTGTGTGTGTGTGTGTGTGTGTGTGTGTGTGTGAAGCCCTCACAGCTCCTGGCAGAGCAGCTCACAAGAGAGGGCTTGCCTAACTGGAGTTGTGCAGAGGGCTGGAACTGGGAGGAAGGAGCAGAGGCCACGCCCTGTGCCCATCCCTGGGTGCTTTCTCTCCCCTTATCCCCATGTGGTCCTCTGAGATCAAGCTTGTCAGCCAGACTGGCTGTACTAGGAGGAGATGGACACTTGCCCCAACCAAAGACCTCAGAGGGCAGGGAAGGCATGCAAGGTATTGCCATCACATGAGCAAACAGCCCACTTAACATCTCGTATGAGACCTAAAGAGCAAATCACCTGGGGTGGGGGTCCCTGGGCCTTTGCCCCTATGCCCCACTTCAGTCTCATCAGGATCCTGGGTTTAGAGCCCCTCTTACCTGCCTGTTCAGAGCTGTTATGTCTCATCACCACTTCCTGATCCCCGGGCAGTCTCTTTTGAGGATTATTGGGTGGGATCAGCTCTTAAGGGAGACACAGAACCTTCTGCCCGAGCACAGGCACAGGCACTGTGGGAGGACCACATTCATGACTCTGCCCTTGCTGAGGCCTGTGGTGCACTATCTCTGCCGCTTGAACATGATAGTATGGCAGGTATCTTTCCAACTGTGCCCCATCGGGAGGTTTGGCTTGAAGCTCCATGGTGATATTGTCTGCAAGTGAAGGGGACAGAGGGCAATGGGTAGTGAGGGGAAGGTGTCTGACCCTGCAGAGGGTAATGATCAGTTTCCTGTGGTTAGGGTTCCTGCCACTCATCTCTCTCTCTCTTTTTTTTTTTTTTGGTTTTTTGAGACAGGGTTTCTCTGTAGCTTTGGTGCCCGTCCCGGAACTAGCTCTTGTAGACCAGGCTGGCCTCGAACTCCCAGAGATCCGCCTGCCTCTGCCTCCCGAGTGCTGGGATTAAAGGCGTGTTCCACCACCGCCCGGCCCTGCCACTCATCTCTTAGTCCTGAGTCTGATTGCTGATGCAGTCCAAACCCTGGGGACCGCCTAGGCCCAGCATTCTTGGCTCCATGATGTCTGCCTCAAAAATCATCTTACAAATGCTAGTTTGTGGGGTTCCAGATTCCAGATTCAGTACATTCTTGGTTTCTTCAGGGATCTCAAGTATGAGAATGAGATGTCATAGGTTTTGATAAAAGAGCGGCTTTATGGTGGCGGCGGTGTGGGGGCGGGGGGGGCAGGGGCGGTGGTACAAGTAAGGGCTGTTTGGAGTGAGGCCTGAAAGTGTAGAGACTAGGGTCCTGCCTAATCCTCAGCCCATTCTTCGCCATGGAGGTCCCTCTCACTGAGAACTTAGGACTGGGGGTACAACCTCCAGTGATCTATCGCCCCTTCCCCACCAGTGTCCCAGCCTATACCAATATGCCTTCCCCTTCTTAACCAATCCCATTTCTCAGAAAGAAGCCACAAGTTGGGGAGCAACTTCCTGATTTCAGTGACCTTATCTGTGCCAACAGGCCCCCTGAGGCCCCCTGCAGCTTTGCATGGTGCCCTGGTCCTTCCCAGCTTTCTCTTCCTCTGCTCTCTTTGCCCACAGGTCTTTCTTGGCTCCTAATATCAGTAAGAAAACAGCTCTCCCCTTCTGTCTGAGGAGCAGACTGCTGAAGCCCCAGCTCCAAGATCTGTCTTCTCTCTGTCTTGGTCCCTTTTGGGAGTCTACACTTGCATGTTCTCCTTCATGCCCACAGCAGGGGAATACCCAGGAAGGCAAGGAGAGGCCCACCCCAATCGGTTCTCTGTTTCTTGCACTTTCTACTCCTGGGAAGACCCCAGTGAACACACCAAATCTCAAACATGCTTTCACACCTAGCTCCTTAGGCAGGGAGGTTATTCCTGTACATGTAAATTCTCATGTGTATTGTATTGTATTGTATGTCAGTTTGTAGATCCTGTGCCTCCCATCTTTATAAGTTTTTAAGACTGAGATTTGCAGCCCACCACCTTGATGTATTTCCATATTTATTTACATTGCCTTTAATGCCTCTCAGCTTTCTGAATAAAGATGTTCCACATATTTCATGAGTCCAGTTCCCACACATTGAATATTTTTGTTGCTTCTACAAGTGGACCCGTTGGAATGCATCTTCTGAGTGGCACAGGGGAAGATGCAATACTGGCTCCCATTGCTTGGTTTTCTGTAGGCTGAGCACTGCTGTGACATCTAGCATTCATGCATGTCCTCCTGACATTTCTGGTGGTGACTCATGGCCTAATGCCATGGGATGTGTTTTGTTCATCTTCCTGTACATGTTTCCAGCTCCTGATGCAGAGCCAGTCAGATCTGGAGGAGCAAGGAGCGCATGTTCGTGTGGGTGGGCATGATGATGCCAGCTGCTCGAACAAGGGACTTCCCTCTGCCCTCTGGTTTGCAAACACCTGATTATGTTTATTTGTGAGCATAAATGGCCATTGAATTTTATTTATTCTTTGCCCCTCTTAATATGGTAACATGATTTTCCTGTGCGGCTTTTCCAATGTGGCAAATTAACAGCTTTCTCCAAATGCTGGTCAGAGCAAGCAGCTGGGACGTCGTTACTTTGTGGTTCTGGGTCTGGAGTTTCCTTTGGGTGGGACCTTTCCTCTCTTTAAAACAGCTTTAAGCAGGCCTGGCTGATGTTTGATAAGCACACACAGAGAGCACAGTTTAGTGAGCTTGACTAAGGAACACACCCACGAACTCTTCACTGCCGTTCAGATAGTGAGTGGCTCAGGGCTGCACACTTCTCTCTTTTCTCCCCCAGGAGACCACTGGTGCTTCCTGGTACTAAAGCCTAATTTGTATTTCCTGGAACTGCGATAAGTCCAGTGTGGGTGAAACCACGCAGCCTGGGGCTTTGCTTATCCATATTGCACACACATTACCTGCAGCACACTGGAAACCTCACGACCATTTTCCATTGCAATCGGTGGGTGATTAACTCTTATACCAATGAGTAGACACTGGAAGGAAGATGCACGTGCTCATAGATCATAGACAAATCAAGCTGCGGCGCAGCCAGAGCTTCCTTCCCAATGGCTAGCCTCCACATTGCCGGAAGGTGGTAGGCAGGCTCCCGGGGGAGAAAAGTTGTCAGTAGTTTTACTTAGCCAAGAACCATGCGAGCTACAGTAATAACCTTTCAGACACAGTACGCCCTCTGGTAGAATAGCAGCATGACTGCTATGGGGCTAACCAACCATTTTCTGATTGAATCTGAGGTCTACTCCAGACACAAGAGTCTGCCGCTGAGGAGACCATTGGCCCTGGGAGGTACCCGCTGCTATTTTGCTATATAGTCATGTTGTCTAACTGCCTTCTAAACACTCGTGTTTATGCCCACAGGTTAGTGCTGCATCCAGTCTTCATCAGAGAGGCTTCTTACTGTGGGAGGCTATGGCTAATTTACAGACCCATAACTGACCAAAGTGCTAAAACCAAGCAGTGGTGGAGTGTTAGGGGGTGGGAAGGGGGCTGATGTATTGCCGCCTCTAAAGCTTAGGGAATATCAAGGAAGAGGGGGCAGAAAGAATGCAAGAGGATGGGGAGGCATGCAGCAAAAAGATGCCTTCTAGACAACATGCAACCGTTGCATTTATGAACTCACTGCAGATGTAGTTATCTACAAAGACCTGTCCAAGATTCGGTCCCTCCACATTTCATCACAGATGACGGAGAGACCCATGAGGCCCATCCCTCCATGAACGACTACTGACGATTAACAGCTGCTGGTGTGTGTGGGTCATTTTCTTCAATGTGGACACCGATAATTTGCCCTTACTCCCATGGATTACCTCCCACCTATGAAGCTCTAATTAAAGTCTGTGACCACGCACAAAAACAAGGCCTGAGAGTGTAAGGAAGATTTGCTGGAAAGTGCTCCAGAGGGGGAAGAAAGGGAAGAGAGGGATATAGGAGTGTGTGTGTGTGTGTATGTGTGTGTGTGTGTGTGTGTGAGAGAGAGAGAGAGAGATAGAGAGAGAGACAGAGATAGAGAGAGAAAGACAGAATGACTAGAATTCATTATATAAGTGTGTAAAACTGTCAAGCAATAAAAATAAAAAAAAACTTTACACAAAAAGAAGTTAAAAGCCCAAAGAACTCTACTAGTGAAATATATCAAACATCCAAGGACCCATGATGTGGAGAGAGAGAAAGAGAGAGAGAGAGAGAGAGAGAGAGAGAGAGAGAGAGAGAGAGAGGTATCTCAGATCTTTTATGACCAGCACAATCCTGATTTCAAAATCTATTGAGAAAATAGATTTACAGAACAATATCCCCTGTGAACAGAGAATTTCTAACAAAATCTTAGCAACCTACAAAGCGATGATATAGTGTAAGTACCATTTATCCCAGGATTGAGATAAGCTTAACATTAAAACATTATCTCAGCTGGTAAGAAGACTTAGCCTGATATCCTGGTGGGTTAGATTCCTGGAGCCTGTGGTGTAAAAAAGAGAAAACAGATTTTTGAAGGTTGTCCTCTGACCTCTATGCACTACATGATTGTGTGTGTGTGTGTTTATGTAATATTTTCAAAATTTAAATAAAATAAAAAAACCCCATCACCACGATTCATCTTTACTTGATGGATACATGTTTCTGTGACTGATGTAGAAGGCGGGTGATGGGAAGGTGCTTCTGGGTCCTTATCACAGCCTGGGTTCTGCAGGCACTGACATTTTCAAAACCACTCTGTATTCACCGCCCATAGCCTCGCTGCTGTAAAATGCTACCAAGCATAGCTCTGTCCACTCAGAGACATCAGCTTGCATTTTGCAGAAATCCACTAGAGAGAGTGCTGGTAGGGACCTGCTGGCTGAATTCTGGGACCTGGACAAGCCCTGTCCCAGTTCTTAATTTAATGGGCAAAGATCAGGGGAGGAAAACAGAATTCAGTTGAGATATTGTATGATGTAAAACCCATATCCATTTGCAAAATATAGTAATTATTTTGTATTTTTATTTTCAGTGTTGGAGCATAAATCTGGGGTCTCACATATGGTAGACAAGTGTTCTGCTACTGAGCCCCAGCAATTGAGAACTTAATTATGCAGAATGTCTATGGTTTTTACAGACATGGAAAGGACCTAAATGAACCACAGAATTATGAAAAAGAACAAAATGTAGATTTGTTTTTGGTTTTCAAGACAGGGTTCTCTCTATAGCTCTGAAGACTGGGCTGGCCTCGGACTCACAGAGAGCCACCTACCTCTGCTTCCCACGTGCTGGGATTAAAGGCATGCGCCACCACCGCCCAGCTAAGATATAGACTATTTTATCTTGACATTCAGAGCTGTAATAAGAAGAGTAGTGAGGCATGGGTATAAAGATAGAAAAGCAGATGAACAGAACACATGGGGACTCCAGAAATACTCCTACACATTCAGCTGATGGAGCCAAAGGGCAAAAATCTCAGAACCAGCGACAGGAAAGACACCAGTGTTAATACCCACTTGGAAAGGTCAAGAGCCCCACTTCATACCTTACACCATATGCAGAATGAGTTTGAGATGGAGCTGGAACCTCAACAGACAAGTATAAAGTACAGAGCATCCTGGAAAAACAACAACAAAAAAAATCCTGGAGACATTTCACATGCTCAGCAGGGCTGTTCTGAAAGAAACAAGGAAGCAAGAATAACATGAACCCTGCTGTGTATTCAGATGCAACCCCGTGCTCTGCAGTGCCCAAATTACACCGTTCTAGCAGGAACACTTCAGGTGCTTTTGTTCTTCCTGTCTCCCTGTATCTCGCTGCACTCAGAGGTTCTCCCCTGCATGATTTTAAGGCTTAAGATCAGTTTGAGGCCATGGTCTGAAGGACTCTGATGTGGTGAGTGTATGAATGTTTGCCTAGTCAAGGGCAGATGTGTTTGTGGCTGCCAGATGCAGTGACCACAACATCTCCTTGCAATTTTGGTAAGTCTTGTTGTTCAAATGTTTTGATCTCTTCACTGATTTTTTTCTGTGATTGCGGTATAACTTGCTGACAGGTTAAAATCTCCTACCAGCTGCATTTCCGTCAGTTTTGAGCACCCACAAAAAATTTTAGGTCATTTCCTTGTGTACTTGCTAAATTAAAATTCTTGGAGAATTCTACACTTTTACGATGGATGGTAAAGTAATTCATTTTTGTCTCCAGTAATGCTTTCTGAATGATTTTGCACAATATTAATATCTGTACAAAGTGACAGCCGCACGAGCTGTATTAGAGCATCTATCAGTTCAGTTTCAGGGTGTCCCCAAGCAGGCTGGCCAGAGTCTCTGCCTGCTCTGTGTTCCTCTTGCTATGTAGTACACTCACCCCTCAAAAAAATTAATGAAATTCAAAACTTCAGTTCTACAAAGAACACAATCCTGTAAATAAAGACAAGTCACAGACACAGAGGCCCAGGCTGGTAGCCCAGGAACAGAGTGCACCAGGCCTTGGGGGCAGACACAGGAGCAGGAACATCATGGCCACAGGAAGACCAAGTCTGCTGCTTCCAAGCTTGCTGAAGGCATCTGCTGTCATGACTCAAAGATGTCCTGTATGAGGCAGCTGCCTTTTATATCTACTGTTCCCTTGTTCTGTAGGTTATAGGTAAGTAAATCATAGTGAAGAATGACAATAGAAAATTATCTTTGTGTATTGTGGGGTTTAAAATACCCAGAGAGTTAAAGTGTAGGATTTTAAAATGTAGGAAAAACTGGGAGGAGTAGAAGGAGGATAAACTATAATCAGGATATTGTATGAGAAAAAAATCTATTTTCAACAAAAAGAAAAGCATAAATTGAACAAACATTATTTATCAGTAGAAAAAAATGACTCTGTCATGTTTGCATTACTGAGGAAGTGACACTCACAGTGGGAAAAAGCACTCTCTAGATGGAATTATTGCACACCATGGAAAGTGATGCTGTTAAAACATAAAACGCTTTCAACACCTGTGTTCATAAAAATACAAAGCTGTATTCATTGCTGTAACTCTATAATAGAGCTTGATGTCAGGGATGGTGATGACTCCAAAAGCTCCTTTATTGTACAGGATTTTTGGCTATCCTGAGTTCTTTTTTTTTTTAAATATGAAGTTGAATATTGTTTCTTTGAGGTCTGTAAAGAATTGCACTTTCTCCGTTTTCTTTAAGTGGGTACTTAGTGCTATGAACTTTCCTCTTAGCACTGCTTTCATAGTGTCCCATAGGTTTGAGTATGTTGAGTCTTTATTTTCATTGAATTCAAGAAAGACTTTAATTTCTTTATTTCTTCCTTGATCCAGGTGTGGTTCAGAGGTTGACTGTCCAGTTTCCATGAGTTTGTAGGCTTTCTGGGGGTAGCATTGTTGTTGAATTCTAACTTTAATCCATGGTGATCTGATAAGACACAGGTGGTTACTAATATTTTTTTGTAACTGTGGAAGTTTTCTTTGTTACTGAGTATGTGGTCAATTTTCGAGAAGGTTCCATGAGCTGCAGAGAAGAAGGTATATTCTTTCCTATTTGGGTGGAATGTTCTATAGATGTCTGTTAAGTCCATTTGATTCATTACCTCCATTAATTCTCTTATTTCTCTGTTAGGTTTCTGTCTGATTGACCTGTCCATTGGTGAGAGAGGAGTGTTGAAGTCTCCTACTATTAGTGTGTGTGGTTTGATGACTGCCTTGAGTTTTAGTAATGTTTCTTCTACATAAATGGGTGCTTTTATATTAGGGGCATAGATATTCAAGACTGAGACTTCATCCTGATGAATTGTTCCTGTTATGAGTATAAAATGTCCCTCTCCATCTCTTCTGATTGATTTTAGTTTGAAGCCAACTTTGTTAGAAATTAGTATGGCCACACCTGCCTGTTTCTTAGGTCCATTTGCTTGATAAACCTTTTCCCAGCCCTTTACTCTGAGTATATGTCTGTCTTTGTGGTTGAGGTGTGTTTCTTGTAAACAGCAGAATGTTGGATCCTGTTTTCGTATCCAATCTCTTAGCCTGTGTCTTTTTATAGGAGAGTTGAGTCCATTGATATTAAGTGATATTAATGACCAGTGGTTGTTAACTCAGGTCATTTTTTTCTTTTTTTGGTAGTAGAGTAAAGGAAGGGTGGATATGGGAGCAGGGAAGTATATATCCTAATTAAGAGAGCCATCTTAGGGTTGGCAAGAGACTTGACTCTAGAGGGGCTCGCAGGTGTCCAGGGAGATGTCCCCAGCTAGTACCTTGGGCAACTGAGGAAAGGGAACCTGAAATGACCCTATCTTATAGTCATACTGATGAATATCTTGCATATCACCATAGAATCTTCATCTGGTGATGGATGGAGATAGAGATAGAGACCCACATTGGAGCACCAGACTGAGCTCCCAAGGTCCAAATGAGGAGCAGAAGGAGGGAGAACATGAGCAAGGAAGTCAGGACCGCGAGGGGTGCACCCACCCACTGTGACAGAGGGGCTGATCTATTGGGACCTCACCAAGACCAGCTGGACTGAGACTGAAAAGCATGGGATAAAACTGGACTCTCTGAACATGGCGGACAATGAGGGCTGATGAGAAGCCAAGGACAATGGCACTAGGTTTCAATCCTACTGCATGAACTGGCTTTGTGGGAGCCTAGCCTGTTTGGATGCTCACCTTCCTGAACCTGGATGGATGGGGGAGGACCTTTGACTTCACACAGGGCAGGGAATCCGGACTGCTCTTCAGACTCGAGAGGGAGGGGGAATGGAGTGAGGGGAGGGGGAGGGGAGTGGGGGAAGGGGAAGAGGAGTGGGAGGAAGGGGAAGGAAATGGGAGGCAGGGAGGAGACAGAAATTTTTTCAACAACAACAAAAAATGTGATGTGCGATTCCCTTCTGTATGCTGTGAATATGTTTTATTACCACTGGGTAATAAAGAATTTTCTTTGGTCTATGGCACGGTAGAATATAGCTAGGAAGCAATTTCAAGCAGAGATAGAAGAGGAAAGAAGGTAGAGTCAGGGAGATGCCATGTAGCTGCCAAAGGAGAAAGACACCAGAACAGTACCAGTAAAGCCACAACCATGTGGAGATACACAGATTAATAGAAATGGGTTAATTTTGTGTTATTATTCAGATATCATAATATCTGGCCAGGAAATGAAAAAATCAGTCTCTGATTACATAATGGCATCCAAAGTTCAGCAACGTACATCCACATAAAGCTCCAGAGAACTTAGAAAAACAGCTTCCACCCGCACAAAAATGTGAATCAACTGAAGTGTCTTAGTAGTCGCATAGTTTTGAGATAGGCTCTGTCTTCTGGCAGCGAACAGAGATAACTGTTCCTTTAAGAGACACCTACCTGGTTCTATCTAATGGCAGGAATGGCTCTGACTCTTTAGGGGTGCTCTGTTACAGAGCACTTAAATGGGGTTTGTGAGCAGCATGCACAAGTTGTTTAGTGGTGGTGACTTAGTCACACTATATCCATGGAGCTGGGGTGGTGAACATGGGAATCACAGAGTAAACATACCTCTGCTATATTGAAAGGCTGAGGGGCAGAGCCAGCATCCAGGCCACAACAACCACACCCTTAGCATTTTAAAATAATGCTCCTTGTCAGATAAGCATTTCAGATCCACAATAGGACAAATTCAGACATAATAGACCTCTAAGCAAGACACAGTGTGTTTTAAAAATGTACATAGGCTTGGAAAAGAGAGGGAAAATATTATAGTTATAAAAAGAAATTGTTTTTAAAAATACAACAAAGTCTTCAAAGATACATTGAAATAATATCAAAAGGCACATAAACATGGAAAATTCGCTGAGTCTGGATTATGTATATTATTGTGTTTCCTTTGAATTTATTGAATGCATTAGTAATTTCTTTCATTTTATTTTTTAAAAAGAAAACAAACTATATTTATTTTACATAGCAATCCCAATTCCCACTCCCTCCCCTCCTCCCGTTCCCTTCACTTATTCCCCCACACCATCCACCCATCCACTCCTCAGAGAGGGCAAGGTACATTGGTTTGTGTAAGGTTCAAGGCCCTCCCCACTATATCCAGGCTGATCAAGGTATCCATCCAAAGAGAATAGGTTCATATAGGGACAAATCCTGGTGCCTTCGCCAGTGGCCTGCAGTCTGCCCCAGGCATACAACTGTCACTCATATTCAGGAGACTAGTTTGAACCTATGCTGATTCTGTTCCTGTTCAGCTGGAGTTGGGGAACTCCCATAAGGTCAGGTGAACTGTTTTAGTGGGTGTCCCCATCATGGTCTTGAGCTCTTTGCTCATCTTCTCACCCTGCCCACTCTTCAACTGGACTTTGGGAGCTCAGTCCAGTGCTCCACTGTGGGTCTCTGCCTCTGCTACTGTCAGTTGCTGGATGAAGGTTCTATGGTGACTTTTAAGATATTCATCAGTCTGACTACAGGGCAAGGCCAGTTCGGGTACTTTCTTCTCTATGGTTTAGAATCTTAGCCAGGGCCATCCTTCTGGCCTTCTGGGAATCTCTCTAGTGCCAGGTCTCTTGCCAGCCCCATATTAGCTCCCCGAACCAAAAATCTCTTTCTCTGCTCCTATTTCTGTTCTCCCTCTAGCTTTAACATCCCATTCCCTCAAGTTCTCCTCCCTGCTTTTCTACTCCTCCCCCACCTCCCCCTACCTTCTGCTCCTACCAGACACAGTTCTTCTCAAGTCAAATATTGGGGTCTGGATGATTTTCACCAACACAGGATCCGAAAAACCCCTACATTAGCGACAGCAGGCTACAGAAGTGCAGCCTGTCCCAAACCTGTTTGCCCACACTGACAGAAAGAAATGGCCAGTGGCTCCTCCAAGAGAGGCACATTGCATGTACATCTGCGGCACAAATCACACTTCTGTTCCTTGCCATGGCATCAGATTCTTAGTCATACGTTCCAACTAGTTCATCAGCAGCTGGGTCAAGCTTTCTACCTCCTCAACAGACACCGGGAAACACCTTCCTGAGGGCCACTTTGACATCCTTATTCCTCAGAGAGTAAATGAGGGGATTTAGGATAGGACCGACTGTTGTGTACAATAAGGAAACAACCTTCCCATTTTCCATGGATGATCCAGAGCCAGGCTGCACATAGGTATAGATGATAGTGGAGTAATAGAAGGTGACCACCACCAGATGGGCAGAGCAGGTGGAGAAAGCACGCTTCTTGCCCTCTGCAGAGCGGATGCGTAGGATGCTGGCAATGATGAAGCTGTAGGATACCATGGTAAACAGGAAGTTGGCCACGCCAATAAAAACATCTGCCAATACAGTCATGATCTTGTTGAGGGTGGTCGGGCTGCAAGGCAGCAGTAGCAGTGCTGGGAGTTCACAAAAAAAGTGGCGGATTTGGTTGGGGCCACAGAAATGGAGTTGTACCAAGAGGCCAGTGTTCACAGATGAGTTGATTGCACTGATGGCCCACACACTGGCTGCCAGCAGGACACAGACGGGCCGACTCATCAGCATGCTGTAGTGCAGTGGGCGACAGATGGCCACATAGCGGTCATAGGCCATGGCTGTGAGCAGCAGCAGCTCAGCCCCCAGAAACCAGGATATGAAAAAAAATCTGGGTCAAGCATCCCTTATAAGAGATGTGGTTGCCCTTCCCCACCAGACCCTCCAACAGCTTGGGAAGAACAGTGGATGTGCAGGCAATGTCCAACAGAGCCAGGTTTGCAAGGAAGAAGTACATGGGGGTGTGAAGACTTGGGTTCAGGCTGATGGCCATGAAAATGAGGGTGTTTCCTGTAACAGCCATAGTATAGAAAATGGAGAAAAAGGCCAGGAAGAAAATCTGAAACCCAGGATCCTCAGAGAATCCCTGCAGGACAAACTCTACCACTGCTGTGTAGTTGTTCATTGCGATTTGAGATTGAGCCCCTGGGAGTTACTGTGACACAGCTGGGTATGGTCAAGGAGACGCAGGGTGTAGAGCATCCATCATCTCACTAAGGGTGCAGCCAGGTGTTACTTGAAATTCTTGCCATCTGTGCTGTTGTTGTAGAAAGCACATAATTAACATGATGACATCATCTCTCAACACAGTGTGCTAATCTAGCTCTCCAGTCTGTACACTACAGACCCAGAACAGAAGAAAACGCTGCCTGTGGTGGGCAGTATCCCTTTGTAACATCTGTTAACTTTGATATGATCATTCCCTGTGATATATTTAGAACTGGAACTGTTATAAGTATGTGTGCCAGACTGCTAAACTATACCAAGGGCCAAGCTGGTCTCCAGCACAGGTTTTTTTTTTGTACCTAGAGATGCCCAGCTTTATCAAGGGGTGGACCAGGCTTCTCAGATGAAGGCTGCAAAACAGTTCTGGGGAAGCATGCTTGGGGGTCTGGAGCATGGAGCAGTGACAGCATTCCATGTAGTTGGTACAGACGGTCCTGGCTCTTGGGTAATGAAATCTACAATCTCTTGTGAACACCAAAACTGTCTATTCTCCTGGCCACCCTAAGCACTCCTTGTGGACAATAAACTTAGTGAGGTAGAGAGGCATCACCCTCCTTCCCTGGGCCTGGTGGAGGCTTGTGCCTGCCAGAAAAGCTGGAAACAGAGCATGAAAGGTATGGACACAGCTTTAACCCGGTCCCCAAATTTCTAGGCTATCACTCTTGCCCAGTCTCAAGTCTGTCTTCACTACACCTCATACACCCATCTATCTCTAATCACCCAGGCCTCTTCAAACATACGGACCTCTCAGGCCTAGAAGCAGGTGGATTGATTAGCATGTGGTAAAAGTAAGTTCTGCCCTCTCTAGTGTCTCCATGGGACTGAATGTTCCTAGACCCTTCCTGGAGATTCAGGAGTGGGCTGTTGGCTCCATGGAAACAAAGAACTCACACCAGGATATGTCCTGAACAAGAAGCATATCTTCTCCCCTGCAAATGCACAGATCAAGGCCTTTCTCCTGCAGGGTGAGCTTGAGAGCAGGACCTGAGCTTCTATCCTCCTCCACCTTTTCCCACTGAAGAACCAAGAAATTCATAGTCTCCAGGGCCAATACTGTCCATGCGAAAGCAAAGGTTGGTCTGCCGGCACTCCCCGCAGGTGCCTGACGGCCTCCGACAGCATGCAGAGCTTCTCAGTTTAGGCCCTAAAATCCCTTTGTCTGTATCTCAGCCCAGTACCTGTCTGCTTGCAGCTCTGGGTCACAGGTGGCTTTGAGCCCTGTACTCTGAGCTAGATTCACAGGAAACGACCATGCCTCTCTCAGAGATCCAGGGATGCCTCAGAGCCAAGCCACAGGGCAAGTTTCCTTTTCTGCACTGATCAATGGCTCAGATACATCCCAAAGCAGACCCACAGAGGCCAAGCTCTTAGCTTCAAACTGAAACTGTAAAGGAAAGTGACTCTGGTAACAGATTTTTTAAATATTGGAATTGGTTAGGATAAAACCAAATATCTCTTGAGAATAATCACACACACACACACACACACACACACACACACACACAGAGAGAGAGAGAGAGAGAGAGAGAGAGAGAGAGAGAGAGAGAGAGAGAAAAGCAGGGAAGGTAGATGCCCATAGGAAAGATGTGAGTAGGGGAAGGATCAGCTCACATGGAAAGAGAAGTTGTCCCTGAGTGTCCATCTAAGTCCAAGATGTCTGCATGTCATGGAGAACATGCAGTGTGGACACAGTGTGAGAGTCCTGTGTCTCTCTTGTTTGCTGTTGACCTTAAAGTAGGATCTGCCCCTTGGCATGAACACTGAGATTGCTAGGGAATGGCCCTCAGAGAGCAATTACCGGGTTTCTTGCTAGCCCGATAATGGCCCCCTCGATCAAAATATCTCTTTCCTTGTTCTCATCTCTGTCCTTCCTCCATTTTGGTTATGCCATTTCTTAAGTTCTCTTTCCCCTCCCCTTCTCCCTGCCTCTTCTCCTTCCAACTTTTCTTCTATCCCTACCCCCAAGCTACCAAATTTTTCAGGAGATCTTGTATATTTCCCCTTTCCAGGTAGATCTATGTATGCTTTTCTTTGGGTTCAACTTGTTGCTTCACTTCTCTAGAATCATGAAGTATAAGCTCAATATCCTTTGCTTTACAGCTAGTATCCACTTATGAGAGAGTCCATATCATGTTCATCTTTCTGGGTCTGGGTTACCTCGCTTAGGATGGTATTTTCTAGTTCCATCCATTTGCAGGCAAATTTCAAGATGTTGCTTTTGTTTGTTTGTTTGTTTGTTTATCATTGAATACTACTCCAATATGTAAATGTGCCACATTTTCCTTATCCTTTCTTTGCTTTAGGGGCATCTAGGTTGTTTCCAGTTTCTTGTTATTACAAATAATGCTGCTATGAACATAGTTGAACTGATGTCCTTGTAGTATGACTATCTTTTGGGTACATGCCCAAGAGTGGTATTGCTGGGTTCTGAGGTAGTTTGAGACCCAATTTTTTGAGAAACTGCCATCCTGATTTCCACTAACAATGGAGGATTGTTGCCCTCACTCCACATCCTCTTCAGCATAAGATATCATTGGTGTTTTTGATCTTAGCCATTCTGACTGGTGTAAGATGGAATCTCAGAGTAATTTTGATTTGCATTTCACTGATTGCTAAGGATGCTGAACATTTCCTTAAGTGTCTTTTGGCCATTTGAGTTCCTTCTGATGAGAAACCTCTGTTTAGTACTGCACCCCATTTTTAATTGGATTATTTAGAAATTTGATGTCTAATTTCTTGAGTTTATGAGGCACAAAAAAACCTAGCTGAGACCACAGCCAAAGATAGATTTTATAAGGCTGTGGCAAAGGCTGATTTCTGAACCCACCTTTTTATAGGAGGGGCACCAAGCATCAGGTCTGAACAAAGGAACTTTTACAGTCTCATAGTAAAACTCAAATACAGATTGCCTTACTTTACAATCTCCATTAATGGAGTTTTTAAGCTAAACTAGTGTTTGTACTTAATCTTTTGTCTTCCTTGGTACTTCCAGGTGGTGTTTACTGAAGCCCTGTGCTCTCCCCTTTGATGCTGCCAGTTTTACATAGCAGGGACAATGCATAACCCAGAGGTCATATATCTATTTCCTAAAAGTTGACTCAGCTCATATCTGTAGGCTAGCTCTCAGTTTGCAGAGAGATGCTTTGGCCTTGTAAATACAGCCATGGGTTGTAAAGCAGAGAAACCCACTGTTAATGGTTACTCCTTAAGCTACTGAGAAAGCTGCTGACAGTATGTTCTCATTCTCCTAGGCTTACAACTTTGTATTTCTTTATTTCTACATCCCTATTTCTGAAATCTACATTTTTATATTCTTATTCTTGGACCCTTTAGTCATCTGGTATTCTGTGTCTGCCATTAGAATTTGTAACAGCCCTGTGTGTAAGATCATCTGGTATTGGATGTACACATGTTCACACTCGTTATAACTCATTGTTGGACAGTTTATTAACTATCTTTGCTTCATTTTTATGCTTTTGGTCTAAAGTCTACTTTACCCAGCATAACTTCTGTGATGACTGCTCACTTTTGCTAAGTTTCTTTAAAACCATTCCCCTGAATTCTTTGCAGGGAAGTTTACGGGTTTTCTCATGTTAGGGTAGTTGTGTTTCCTTGGTGGCTGCCATGTTCACCTTTTGTGCCCCTCTGATGATATTTCTCTATCTGGTGGCTTATTCATCTCTGTTGGGTGTTTTCACAGTGTGTAAGATGTTGTCCTGGCAGAGTTTCTTGTTACAGTTGGTTAGCGTGTACTGGCTTTGCTACAGGTGGGTACTTTTAGTTCAGCATTCATGTCCAATGTTGGTAATGTCTTCAAATGTCTGATTGGTGCATAAGATGGCCGTGTTTGGGAATTATGTCACTGCCAGCATGTGACTCCCTCAGGTGGGACTGGTTCTGAGGAAACTCTGGTGTGGTGCATCTTTCTGTGTCTATAAAATCTTCAGACTTTCTGAAAGTCTTTGAGGACGTGGAAAACTCAATGAGCTGGTGGGTTTTGGCATAACACATCCAGTAGCGGAAGGAAGTCTCTGTCGATGTGAGTGGGCATCTGTTACAGGCTGAGGCCAGCACTTGCCCATCAATGCTGTGTATGAGGTGCCCCCAGTGAATACTTAGCACCCAGCTAGTGGTGCTGTTGTAGATTATTTAGAAGGTAAAGCTTGGATGGATAAAAAGATTACTAGGGGAAGATGGAGCTTGAGGTTTTATAGCCCAGGCCCTCTCCCTGTCTCCTCTCTGCTTCCTCCTACATTAGGATGCAATGAGATCACCTACATCCCTTTTCTGCAGCTCTGCCTTCTGCTCTGTGGTAGACTGTGTTTCCTTGACTTATGAACAAATAAATCCTTTCTCCCTTTACCTTCATGTCAGATCCTTAGCCACAGCAACAAGTGAAATGATGAATAGTCATAGAGCTTCCTCAACGGTTCCCAGTGCTGAATGTTTGCTTCTCAGGCTCTGTATGAAAGGATTCTGAAAATGGGGCCTCAGCTGCTTATCACACGCTTCCTTCCCAGGAACCTGTGGGTCAAGACAGCTAGAAAGGCTGTGGTGTAAGCACCTTCCAGCGGCACAGATGGCTCGTGGTTTGGCCCTTTCTCTCTCCCTTGAGTCTATTGGGCAGGGCTTCTGAAGTTAAATTTACTGACTAGACTTTAGATTTATTTAATTTTATAAAGCAAAGTTTGATATATTTTTACAATTCCTTCATATTTGGGGCTAAACATGTTGCTAGAATTTTTTTATAATAATAGGGTTTTTAATTATCTTTGGACTGTTCAGTGCTAGTGTGCAAAATAATTGTTATCTAAATAATTTACATGTCTGACATGTCTGTGTTGGTATGTATTCTGCAACTTGGTGGGATAATGTGTTATCTCTGTTATTTTCTTTGTGAAGATCTCAGCATTTTCTATATACAAGGTCCGCTGAATAGAGCTTTGTTCTGTCTAGCCTGAGCAACCCTTCTTCTTTTTCTTGCCTGTTTCCCCCTTTGGGTTCTTTGGTTTCTCCCCAGTGTTCAGAGAGTTGTTCTGAACACGGGCATCCTTCTCATGTCCCTGATCTTAGCCCAGAGGCTTTCGATCTTGTACTCCTGAGCACAGGCTAACGCAGGAGTTTCCTAAACGCTCTTTGGCGATACGTTGCAAAGTTCTCTTTTGTTCCCTTTTTTTCCCTTAGCATTTTTGAATCATTTAAGGCTATCAGACTATCTAGTACACAATTTGAGGTAATCATTGCTTTTCCCTTCAAGATAGTAACACTTTGTATTATGGTGATTGGGTTTTTTTGTGCATTGAACCAACTTTGTTTTTCTAAGATAAATCTTAGTCTTGGTGCACCGTCTCCTTTGCTGTTGATTTCTGTTTTCATCGGTGTTAAGATTTTTGTATCAGAATTTTAAGATGCAAATCTGTAGTTTTTTATTATTGTGGTGTCTTTGAATTTTCTTTCAGAAAAATGCTGACTCATATAAGGAGCAAGAGAGCCACTGCTCATGCATTTTCTTTTTTTCTTTTTTTTTCTTAGAATTTTTTTTTTATTGAAAAAAAAATTTTCCACCTCCTCCCCGCCTCCTATTTCCCTTCCCCTCCTCCCGCCCCTCTCCCCCTCCCCCGACTCCTCTTCTCCTCCCTCTCCAGTCCGAAGAGCAGTCAGGGTTCCCTGCCCTGTGGAAAATCCAAGGTCCTCCCCCCTCCATCCAGATCTAGGAAGGTGAACATCCAAACTGTGTAGGCTCCCACAAAGCCAGAACATGAAGTAGGATCAAAACCCCGTGCCATTGTCCTTGGCCTCTCATCAGCTCTCATTGTCCGCCATGTTCAGAGAGTCCGGTTTTATCCCATGCTTTTTCAGTCACAGTCTAGCTGGCCTTGGTGAGCTCCCAATAGATCGGCCCCACTGTCTCAGTGGGTGGGTGCACCCCTCGTGGTCCTGACTTCCTTGCTCAAGTTCTCCCTCCTTCTGCTCCTCAAGTTCTCCCTCCTTCTGCTCCTCATTGGGACCTTGGGAGTTCAGTCCAGTGCTCCAGTGTGGGTCTCTGTCAAAGACCTCAATATCAATCTGAACACACTGAACCTGATAGAAGAGAAAATGGGAAGTACCCTACAACATATGGGCACAGGAGATCGCTTCCTATGTATAACCCCAGCATCACAGACATTAAGGGCAACATTGAATAAATGGGACCTCCTGAAACTGAGAAGCTTCTGTAAAGCAAAGGACACTGTCACTAAGACAAAAAGGCAGCCTACTGACTGGGAGAAGATCTTCGCCAACCCCGCAACTGACAAAGGTCTGATATCCAAAATATATAAAGAACTCAAGAAACTAGATGTTAAAATGATAATTAACCCAATTAAAAAATGGGGCACTGAACTGAACAGAGAATTCTCAACAGAAGAAGTTCAAATGGCCAAAAGATACTTAAGGTCATGCTCAACCTCCTTAGCGATCAGAGAAATGCAAATCAAAACAACTTTGAGATATCATGCATTTTCTTGAAAGTTTGAAGAGGGTTGGTATTAACTAATTTTCCTTTAAGTGCTCAGCAGATTCTTCCACAAAATCACGTCCTTGCTTTCCTTTGCTGAGAGAGTTTAGAGTCGCCTTCTCTGCCATGATGAGTCTTCTCACATTTTGGCTTCCCATTAGGCCAGTTTTCATCATTTGTGTTTTTCTTGGAATTGTAGTTTTCATTTACATGATCTCTTTTCTTGGTCAAATGTTCTTAAAAATTAGTTCCATGTCATTCTTATTGTTTTAACAACACCAGCTGTAAATTTCCTGCATTTAGTGGGCTGTAAGTTCAATTAGACACGCGTTGGTTACCCCTACGATAAGGGCCACTGTTGCACCATTTGGCTATCTTGCAGGGCTGTCCATTTTGTGGCTCACAGGTTTTAAAGCTTGGTAGGGCTACTGATTGCTTTTCTCTCTTGGCATCTTATATAGTACCTTCTGATAGTATGAGAACTAGTCCTCAAGGAAAGGGCTTCTGGGCCAGCTCCAACTCAATCCCTCTAAGTCTTCTGTCCGAGGTGTACAGTGCTTTTATCAGTAGGGTCTTACTTTCAGTTTCTGGGAGGCAACAAAGGCAATAGTTTATATTGTGCAGGGAGATGCTTGGACTTTCCTGACCATCAACTCAAAAACTGGAGGCTTACCAAGCATGCCACTGGGTTTTCATTAAATAGTCTACGGCTCTTGGGTGGAGAATTGTCATAACTTGTCATAACATATATATGTGTTCAGATATATGAATGCTCTCTTTTGATTTTGATAATGTGGATCTTTGCTCTCCATTCTGCTGTTAGTGTATCCAAAGTATCACAAAATCCTGATGTTAAAGAATACTATTCATTTGTTTCACTAGTTCTATGATTTTTCTGGTCTCTATATTATTTATTTCATCCATAATTCATATAGTTCCTTGTTCCCAGTTATCTTTGGGTTTAGCTTGTTTTTCTTGTAAAGACACTAGTATCAAGTTTTGACATTAATTTGGGCTTATTGTTTTAAAATAAAACATTGGTGTTTACAGATAGAAATATCTCTCTAAGCCCTGCATATTTATTATTTTGTAATTAGATATATTGCTTCCACTTTCAGTATGTTTTCATTTACCTTTGGACTTATTTGTTTCTTATTTATCTTAAAATCATCTGTGTTACATGAGAACATGCAAGTTTGTTTGTTTGTTTGTTTTGTTTGTTTGTTTTGTTTTTCGAGACAGCGTTTTTCTGTATCTTTGGAGCCCTGTATCTCTGGAACTAGCTCTTGTAGACCAGGTTGGCCTCAAACTCACAGAGATCCACCTGCCTCTGCCTCTGCCTCCCAAGTGCTGGTATTAAAGGCATGGGTTCGAGGCCAACCTGGTCTACAAAGTGAGTTCTAGAACAGCCAGGGTGGTTACAGAGAGAAACTCTGTCTCAAAAAACAAAAACAAAAAAATCGTGCACATATGTGTGTGGGGGTGCCCATGGAGCCAGAAGAGGGACTCGGATCCCCTACAGATGGAGTTGCAGGTGGTTAGGAGCTGTCTGATGTGGGTGTTGGGAACGGGACACATGTCTTTGCAAAAACAGGAAGTGCTTTTAACCACTGAGTTATTTCTCCAGCCCCATGGTTTGATTATTTTTTCTAATTAGTTGTCTGGGTTATTTTGAAAAAAATATATATTTCTTCTCACTTATCTTTCTGTTATCAATTTGTTTTTTTCATTATGTTTAAAATGTTCTTTTTTCCCCATTTTAACCAGGTTTTAATTTTATTGAGATTTGTTATTTGGTCTAGCATGTGATTCATGCTGGGAAGTCTTCTGTGTGCCAACCAACCTCAACTGGTTGTGAGGGTTGCTGCAGTTCTCTCCTTCCTGACCACACTCCCTGTTGTTCTGTTACTGCGACAGGAGCTTTCTAAGCCTCCGATCGCTATTACGATCGCTATTGCTGTGCTGTACATACTCCCATCTACCTCAGCAAATTCTGTCTCGATTTCCCAAGGTTCTCTTGTCTATGTGCTGAACATTGTCCTTATTGTTGGTGAACTGACAGTTTATAATGGTCGTCTTGTTCTCATGCCACAGTTTTTCCTTACAGTCTTTCTGGTCTGGTGTAAATTCTGTACTCAATGTATAAGGTTGCCTTGGCATTTATGCTCTCAGTGTCTGATCCCTCCATGGTGGGTCTCAGCATGCAGGGGAAACTGCAGGCACCAGGGAGAGTGGCTGAGCTTACAGCAGTGTTTGTCCTGCAAAGTCCTGATATGAGTGGGCTCTGCAGGTGTAGAATGCTTCCCACTCACCCTTCTTTTCCTTTGGAGGAGAGGCTGACTCCTGATGTAGCCTGGTGTTGACCTTCTTGCAGCCTCTAGGCATGGCCTTTCCAAGCTCAGTGGCCTGTTCATACAACCGAGGCTTTAGAATTTGTCTGTCTACCGTGTCTTTTGTCCAGCACACACCAGAGGATGAATGGTGGCCAACGCAATCCAATATTTTCAGATCACTTGTGGTCATATTTATTCAGAATCCCATCCTCCATGGCCAGAGTATTCTTGGACTACAATTCCCATGAGACCAACCCATGGTCACACTCTGTCTGCATCTTCCCTCTAATGACCCCTGTGTGTGATCTTCTCATTGAATGAGAACTCTATGAAAAATACGTCTACTTTCCTCTCCCACACAACCTGTCTGGGAAGTGTGTTTCCTGGTGTCCTCTCCCTGTGCCATGTGGACCAGCTTGCACGTTTGTGTTAGCATCTGTTGTCTTATAAGCATGTGCCCGCATGAAGTCCTGGCAGAGCTTGGCTTCTGGCATTCAGTTATAACATCAACCCTCAGATCGTGTTACAGCAGAGAACAGAACCTTTCGTGTTTTGGGCGAATGAACTGCCATGGGGCCTGATTCATAAAGGTTCTTCCAAGAGTCTTGGTCCCAATTTTCCTGAACTATTAAGCACTGTTAAACATGACGTTAGGACAATGGCATGTCGGATGGGAATTGCTGACCAGGATATGATAGCTCAGTCAAGAGCCTGGGGTTTTGCTGAGGATTCCCAGTTAGAAGAGGGTTGCCCTCTTGTCTGTCTCCACATGGCTGGGTCCTGTCTCCTCCTGGGAGTGGACATCCACTTTACTTCTCTTGCCTGTCTCCCTCCTCATACTTCTCGTTCTTTCCCACCCAGCAGCTCCACAAACCTCCTGAGCACCTTGTCGGCAGTGGCTCCAGCTTCTTTCATGCAGTTGGCAAGTTTCCAAATAACCTTTCGTTTGTTAGCTGGATGTGTAGGCATTTCTGTCACCTCTGGTGGAGTGAACTCGTAGGGGCCCTGAAAAATGTGATGTGATGAAATTTTCAAGTCTATTTACTAATGACTAACCAATATTGGAAAGATTTCAGTCCTTGTCCAGATCTTCTATTTGAGGGAGGGAAAGATACTTACTGTCTTGCTTGACTCCAGTTTCATGAGCCACAGCCATTGAGAACTTGCTGGGAGGCTTCTTGGCCCCCTTCCACTTGGGGTTGCACTGGGTACCAGCTGCAGGAAGCACACTACTGGTGTGGCACAGTGAGAGAAAGCCTTCGTTGGGTTACAGATGCCAGCTCTGATGTAGGGGAGGCTCCCAGGGTGATTACAGGCTCTGGCTCTAGAACAGCATCACTGTAGATTAGAGCCCACCTTTTGCCTGGAGGCAGAACAAACACCTATACTGAGACTATCAGTTTGGGGAGCTGACCCTGCCCTGGGATCCAGAATGGCAGCATCTTCTCTGGTTCTGTTTCCCCTATTGCTGACCTGCTGGACCCTCCCTACTGGTGAGTGGAAGCTGCTGTTTACCACTTGTCAGGGACACAGGTGTGCAAAACATTGGCAACGGAGGTCAGCGGTAGCATAGTGCTGGTGATGTCTGATGCCTTATTTCTTTGCGTTAGTTTCTGCTAGTTTCTGTTTTGCTAAAACAACCATCTTGATTCTGTGATGTTTCTGTGATAATTCAGAATATTCATAGTGAGGGAATCTAAAAAAAGAGGGAGTAACTGGTAGACAGTGAAGATGAGTGAGTTTTCTAGTCAAGAAAAACTTGGAATGAAATCCCCACCCAGTATTTTCTCCATCTGACTCACGTCTTATCCCGGAAGGACTGACTGGGGAGGATGCCCTGAATCTCATAGATGGTACAGACCAATGTGATGGCCGTCTGCAAGTGGAGCACGGCGGGCATCAAGGCCTCGTGTGTGGTGACCACTGGGGCATGCAGGAAGCTTCTGTGACCTGCAGGCAGCTTGGTTGCAGTCATGCACGCTCTACCTACCAGTATATTCTGAGGCCTGAAGAGATGAAGGCACCCTGGCTGTATGGTACCAACTGTAGCGGTGTGGAGGCCACCCTCTGGAATTGTTCTCTAGGGACCTGGGGGCCCCTCGGTGACTGCAAGTGCCAATGTGTGGTGTCAATTAACTGCGCAGGTGAGTCAGACGGGGGCTACTCAAATCCCTAGTCTCCCCTGGTCTCCTTTCCTGCCTTGGAGCTAGAGGCACTGAGGTAAGTGTCCAGGCGAGGAGGGGTGTGGTCAGGTGGGAGCCTCTTGCCCCCAGAGAGTCCCATGGTGAGAGACCATGGGGGAAGCTTACCTTCTCTGTTCTAAAGAAGACCAGTTCTCACTCTTCTTATTCCCCTTCTCAATAACTTTTTTTCCTGTATTTTTTTTTTAAGTCAGCCATTGGCTTTGAATATCACAGATGTACCTAGATTACCTCAGGGAACATCTAGGGGTCCCTGTACACTGTCACTGCAGCAGACACAACTTAAGTCAGGGGGACAGGACAGGTTGTGAGGAACGAGCCCTGTCCCAAGCTCTCCTGTGAGTTGCTGTCTCTCCCGTGCACGCCCTGTCTGCAACAGTATTCTGGGAGGATGGGCTCTGATGGCCTGTTCTTCTGGGGTAGCAGTAAAAGTTAGCAACACCACCAGGGATCCTGAGCACTTGCTTCAAACTAAAAATGCCAGTCTGCAGACCCTGATCATGCTCTCTTGGCAGCGGCTTATAGGAGTGGGTTTTTCTCCTGTGTCACCAGGTGCAAGCTTTCAGCAAGTCATACTGGCCGGAGGTGGCAGTCCGTGTGCTGGGTCTCCCGAGTTGTTGAGTGGGTCTGTCCCCATCCTGAAGTGTGACCTGCAGAAGGAAGAGGCAAGTGTCCTGTGCAGAGACCTGGAGTGCGGCACCGCTCTGCAGTGGTCCAGAGCTCACCAAGCAGCAGGGGCTGGAAGTCAAGACCAGAAATTCGTGTCTTGCCAAGGCACGGAGCCTAACATTTCCTTCTGCAAGATCAATGTGAACTTTGCGGAGCAGTGTGACCTTGTATCTTACACCCAGGTGGTGTGCACAGGTAGGAATGCCCTATGATGAGTGTGTCAGTGTGGAGAGTGGGTGTCTCTATATGAGGAAATGGGATCAGGCATCTGCCCTACAGTACAAGGTCAACGGAACCTTAGTTATGTCATAGTCGACATCATTCCACACCGCTACCGGGAGCCATTGGGAGATCCCTCTGGGAGCAAATCTGTTGTTGGTGCTGCGCTGCCCAGGATTTCTTTCCAGCTTGGACCTTGGAGCTGATGGACTCTGAATCTCCTTGGTATCTAATTGTAATGTTCTCCTTTTCATCTCTAATTTTATTAAAATTGGATTTTTTTGATTTCGTATAGTTAATTTTGCCCAAGGTTTGTTAATCTTACTTTTTTTCCTCAAAGAATCAACTTTTCATTTCATTGATTATTTCTGATGTTTTTTGTTTGCTTGTTTGTTTCTATTTCATTAATTTCAAACCTAAGTTTGGCTATTTCTTCCCATCTATTCTTTTTTGTGTGTTATTTCTTCTTGTTTTCTACAGCTTGCAGTGTGTCACTAAGTTACAACATGCTATCTCTCCAGTTTTTTAGTGTGGACACTAAGTGCTATAAACTTGCCTTCATTGTGTCCTATAGGTTTGAGTATGTTGTGTTTTCACTTTTATTCATTTCTAAAATTCTCTTATTGATTTTTGTATTGACCCATTTCTTTCATTCAGCAGTGAGTTGCTCAATTTCCATGAGTTTGTGTACTTTTTTTGCTTCTATTGTTGCTGATACTTAAGTCATGATTCATAATGGTCAGATAGGATACAAAGTTTTATTTCAATTTTTAATATCTGTTGAGACTTGCTTTGTGCCCTAGTATGTAGTAAGTTTTGGAGAAAGGCCAATGAGCTGCTGAAAAGAAAATATATTCTTTTGTGCTGGGGTGAAATGTTCTGTATATGTTGTCAGGCCCCCCAAAAACTCCAATCTCCCAAACTCCAAAAAGGCAGCCCAAATATCCAGAAATGGGCTCAACTTGAACTATTGGAGGATTTCTGGTGGTTAGATAAAAGCCAGAATTCCTCTGGAACTTGCAAAGTTATATTCTGTCTACCAAAAGAAGTCATTCTCCTTTCCTCAGGCAAAATGGGCATATGGCTCTCCAGTTAACATATACCGAGGTACCCATCAGGTAATCAAGGTCCATGCTGGCCTCCAGGCCCCCTCAATCCCTACTCACAAATGTTTGCTATACATTTCAAAGCCCCTGCATCAGTCTCTGGCCAGTTTCTTTCCGCAGTCACTCTTGCTTACAGCCCACCTCTTCTGACTCGTCTCTCTGTGCTCTGCCCCTGCCATTGTCACTGTTTTCTCTGTTGTCTACGCCCTGCTACTCTCCCTCCTCTTGAGAATAGCCCTGGCCATGTCCAGTCTTCTGCTGTGGACTCTCCCGGATTCTTCTGACTGTTCTCTCTCTCACATCTGCAATAAAACCTTCCCATACCATGGAGTGGTTGCATCATTAGTTTATCCAGATGCCTATTAGGTACATTTTTATGAAATTGTTTAACTCTAGCATTTCTCTGTTCAGGATTTGTTTGGATGACCTGCCTGTAGGTGAGAGTAGGTATTGAAATCTCCCTGTTTCAATGTGTGAGGGTCAATATGTGATTTTAGTTGTGGTACTGTTTCTTTTGTGAACTTGGGTTCCTTTTTTATTTTGTGTGTACAAATATTTAGAGTTGTAATGTTCTCTGGGTGGATTTTTTTCTTTAATGAGTGCTTCATGTTCTTCCCTAGCTCTTCTATTTAGTTTTCCTTTTTTTTAAAAAAAAAAAAAGATTTAGCACTTTCTTTGACTGAGGTGTCCATATCTATCTATCTTTGAGACCTGAAATTCTCTTTTCACACCTTATACTCCATTGGTGAGGCTTCCCTTTGAAGTTTTTGTTTGGTTTCCTAAATTTTTCAGTCCCAATTTTATTTAAGTTTGGGGTTTCTTTAGTGAGTTTATTTTTACTTTCTTGTCTTGAACTCTTTTTATCATTTCACCCAACTGTTTCTTTGTGTTTTCATGGCCTTCATTCAGAAATTTATTCATAACCTCTTGAAGGTCCTTGGACATATTTGCAGTTGCTACTTGAAGTTCTTGTCAAATGCTTCATCTATATTGCATTTTTCTTGGCTTACTTTAATGAAGTAACTGGGTTCCTTGGAAGCCTATTGCCATGGCTGTTCATGTTTGAGTTTCTGTGCTGGGGTATAGGCATCTGGAGTTGATGAATGGGTTGATTCTAGGGCTTGTTTTCTGGTTATGTCTTCATTGGGTGTGTGTTCCATTCTTTTGTTTTTGTTGTTCCTTCTGGATCTTAGGAAAGTGTAGTGACCGCAGGTCTCTTGGTAGAGAGTGCTTCTTCAGGTCAGGTGGTGCTAAGAGGGCTAGATGATTTGGAGGGAAGTCTGAAGGGGCCTTTGGGGAAGAGCGAGGGGGATCCTGCCCACGCAAGCTGTGAGGACCCCAGGGGGTTGGTAGTGTGGTTGGAGCAGTGGATCCTGAAGGAGGGCTGCAGTAGGATAATTGATGTATCTGGAAGGACAGTGACCGTAGAATTAGAGGACCTAAGGACTCTACCAAGAGTTGGAGTTTCTACTGAACGGAGTTCAGTTGTGAGGATGGGAACCTGAGAGGCAGATGCAAAGTGTCTTAGGGTTGCTATTGTTGTGATAAGACACCACGATCAAAAGTAACTTGGGGAAAGAAGGCTTTCTTTCACTCACAGTTCCATATAACAGTTTATCATCAAAAGTAGTGAGAGCGGTTCCTATTCAAGCAGGGTCAGGAACCTGGAAGCAGGAATTGATACAGAGGCTGTGGAGAGGTGTTGCTTACTGGCTTGCTTCCAGTGGCTGGCTCAGCCTGCTTTATTACAGAAACCAGGGCTATCAGCCCAGGGATGGCCCCACCCACAATGACCTGGACCCTCCCACATCAATCAATAATTAAGAAAACGCTCAACAGGCTTGCCACAGCCAAATCTTCTGGAGGCATTTCCTCAGCTGAGACTCCTTTCTCTTTGAGGACTCTAGCTTGTGTCAAGTTGATGTAAAACTAGCGAGCACAGTGAGAATGAAGAGATGGTAACGGAGAACAAGAAGAGAGGTGGGAATTGCCTACTTGACACTAAGGCTAATTATTTTATTGGCACACACCCTAGTATTCTTTGTAATATGTTTTGAGAATTTCATGTATGAGTTCTGTATTTATATAATTCTTCCCTTTCCTTTCTATTCATCATGTCCTTTCCACTCTTTCTCAGATTCCTGATTTCCTATTTTTTAATTATAATTGTTAAATATGTGCATATCAGTTTATAACCAAACCCTGCTAAGATCATTAGTGTTGCACACGAACAAATCAATTCAGATGAAGGAAATGGAGATCATTGCATACTCCACCTCTTAGAATCAAATGTGTGAAACCAAATGGTGTGGATTTATTGAGAGGTTTCTTTGCAGAAAACCAGATGCAAACTCACAGGGCAAAGTTAAACAGGGTGTATTGTGTTTCCTCCTGACATTCAATTGCATCCCCATATCTGAATACTTGTCCTATGTATAGCCATCAGGGATGCACAACTCCCTATGGAAACATGCCTGCCTACAAGGTAGCCACACAAGAAAGTCCGTACAATGAGGTTGGTATAAAAATAATTGAGTAAGTAGATATGATGCCACCATTTCAAACATGGCACATACGTCTACTTAATGGTGAGCCATTATGAGCAATTGAATGTCTGTCTATTGATGATATATTGATCTTAGAAGTGTTCAGGTGTTCAGAGTTTCTATTTGAGGCAGAGAAAGGTTCTTGCTGTCCTACCTGGTTCTGGACTTAATAGCTGCAGCCTCTGTGACCTTGTTAGGTGGAGGATCCTTGACCTTCTCATATCTGGAGCTGTATTGCTCTGACTGCTGGAGGCATCAGACTGATGGTGCTGTCTGGGCCCTGGCACAGAGGATGAGTTCCTGCTATGAGTGACAGATGAGTGCCCTGATGTGGGGCAGACACTCAGGGTGCTTATGGTCTCAGGCGCCAGGGCACTAGCACTCTGAATTGGAGTGATATGACTCTAAATAGGAGGCAGAGACACTGGTACCCTCCAACCAATGCAACAGGTAACGAGCAGAGGTAGGGACGCTTCACCCTGAGCATTTTAGTCTAGATGTTGGATATCTCGAGAAGGACAAAGGAGATTTATCTGTTTCCAAACATAGAGTCAATAGTATTCTCTCCTCTGAAGTGTTTGTCACCATTTCTCCTGAGAGGTGATTCAGGGTGGTCCCAGGGTGTCCCAGGGTGTTGCACTGTATATTCTGCCCATAGCTCCTGTCTAGTCTGCACTCTGGGTTTGAGGAGCTATTGGGGTAGAGCCCATTTGCCTTGCTTGTGATGACATGGGGACCATGTCTCTCTAGAAGCAAAAATACTAGGAGAATATTTATGGTCAGAATCTGTGTGGGTTCCAGTTTCCAAGTGAGGTATGAGGAGCAGTTTCAACATCCTTGTGTAGACCTCAGAAGTTGCCTTGTGGGCCACTGTGCCAGGATCAAGGGAGGCTGTCCCTGCCCTCCTATACCATTCCTCACTGGGGGACTGGGTGGCAGCCATCACTTCACTCCAGTGACCTGCAGGAACCCTACCTTCACCACATTTGCTTCATTTAGTGTTTGTCTTCAGGTCACGTGGAGGCCCGGCTGCTGGGTGGCACACACCCCTGTGAAGGACGCCTGGAGGTTCTTCGAGGACTTACCTGGGGCTCTGTCTGCTATGATGACCTGGACCTGCCCATGGCCCACGTGGTTTGTCAGGAGCTGGGATGTGGCGCTGCTGTATCCATACTTGAGAGTTCCCAATTTGGCCGTGGATCAGGGCCAGTGTGGACAGAGGCCTTTCGCTGTGTGGGCAATGAATCACTGCTGTTCCATTGCCAGAGGGAGCCTGGACACCAGTGTGGCCATGATCGAGATGCTGCATTAACCTGCTCAGGGGAAAGTGAGTCAGCACAACCTAGAAGGGTGTTGGGTTGTGTTAGCAGGATCAGTAATCTGAGTGATGGACTGTGATGACTGTGGATGGACAGCTGTGGGCGGGTGCTCAGGACTTGCGTTCTCTCCTGTCCTAGAAGTTCCATGGTCTCTTATTCATGTTTCTCTCCTCTCTTGTGTCTGCTTTCCTTTTTCACCTTTGGGAAAATGACTGCACAGCTCTGTCACAGAACAAGGATTAGTTTGGGGGTAGTACTGATGGTTCCACATGTTCTCTACTGCAGGCCTCGGTAATACATGGCTCACAGCCCCGCCATGTGTGTTGTTTCCTTAGTGATGAGGTCCTTTTCTATACACAGATCAACTTTGTTTCATTCCAACCAGTTTTCTGCTTGTCTTGTTCTTTGGTGTCACATCTAAAGCTTTACAAGTCCAAGGAGGCCTGCTCCCCTCAATGTAGGTCTTGTGCAATTTATCTTTTAAGATGTGTATTCTGTGTGTAATATGTGTAAAATATTTCCTGTGTTTAATTAACATGTACTTAGTGTCTGTATTTAAGGGGTGCAGTCTGACATGGTAATTCATGTTATAATGTGCACTGGTCAGGTCTGGGTAACTGGCATATCTGTCATCTCAGACATGACTTTTTTGTTGAGAACATTCAACACCTTATCCTCTAACTATTTTGAAATATTCCACAAGTTGTGGTCAGCCACATTAGAGAGCATTATAAGTCCGGTTGTTCCATAACACATTTAACTGTTCTCCCTCAACTCCCCAACCTCCCTTCTTGGCTCTGGTAACCAGTATGTGATTCTGTCCTGTTCTATCAGCATCTTCCTCATGAAGATGAGAATTTGTGTTTTGTGTCACCTGGTGACTGATTTATTTTGCTTAACATCTTCTTTTCTATGCATTTTCCTCCAAATGGCAGAGTTCAGTCTTCCCAGTGGCTGACATACCTATCATCTTGTTCATACACACTGTCTTAATTAGAGTTTCTATTGCTGTGATGAGACAGCATGACTATGGTAACTCCTATAGAGGAAAGTATTTAATTGGGGGTGTCTGACAGCTTCAAAAGTTTAGTCCATTATCATGGTGGGACATGGCAGCATGCAGGCAGACATGGTACTGGAGAAGGAGCTGAGAGTTCTATGTCTTGATCCCCAGGCAACAGGAAGTGAACTGTGTCATTGGGAGTAGTTTGAGCATAGGAGACCTCAAAACCTACCCCCACAGTGACACACTTCCTCCAACAAGATCATAGCTACATCAACAAGGCCAAACCTTTGAATAGTGCCACTTCCTATGGGCAAGTATTCAAATGCATGTGTCTATGGGGCCCATAGCTATTCACATTATCACACACCATGCTTTCCTTACCGAGTCACTCTTTAAGGGATACCTAAGTCGACTCCATGTCCCACTGTGGATAGTGCTGAAATAAACACATAAGGGCCTTTGTCTCTTCCACATGCTCTTTTGCGTGCCTTTGGCTAGATGACCAGAAGTGGGATTATTGACCTGTGTGGTCATTCTATTCCTGGTTTTCCTAGGAAGCCTCATATTGCATGTGTAGCTTTAGATACTGAATAAAATTCAGTATTTTTTTTTTTAAACAAACCGAGATTGGTTCTATCCTTTCTTTAAAGTACGTTCTTTATAGACATGCTTATCTGCTTAGGGGTACCCCAAAGGTCTCCAGGCCACTGTTCATTTGGGATAACATCAGTGGGTCTATCATTATGTTCCTTGATTCTTCTGTTCTGCCCATGTCTACCCTTAAATCCCTGCAGTCATATCAATTGGGCCACACAATTTTCTTTTTGGTTCGTTTCATCATTCCTGACAAGTTGTTGAGATTCAGTTTACAGAGACATTGCACATAGTCCTCACATTTTCCAGTTCTTTTTATGGTTTCATGAAGCAGATTAAATACCGTGTGCTTAGAATTGTGTGGTATGTCGCTTTTGGAACTTCTTTTCATAGGTAAAATGGTTATTGAGGCAACACAGAGAGATTTCTTTTAGTGATCAGAAAAAACTATTCTTCTCTTAGTCTGTAGGTTAATTCTCTGTTGTATTATATTGCCTGGTATCCAGGCCACATAATTGTCTAGTGTTCATATCTGTTTGTGTGTAGCCAACGTTAAAGGCATCATCACACTAGAGATGTCCCATATTCAATTTCAAGAAATTTGATGCTTCTAGTTTCCCTAGCATGATCCCTGAGTTAGGAAGGGTAGAGGTGTCGTGGATGTGAGGGTTTGGGGAGAAGGGGATGGAGTTGTGTAGGGCCGGGGCTCAGGAGCTACTTAGCCTACCTTTAATAGCAGCACTCTGCAAAGACACTCTCCTGCTTAGTCTGTGTGTGACCAGTTTGCACGTGTCCTGTGTGTAAGAAACTCACACTGAACGTGGGTGTCCGCAGCTCTGGGATGTGGAGATTTCACTGATTCCAGCTCTCCCTTAGAGTTCCGGCTGGTCAATGGCAGCGGCCGCTGTGAGGGCCGTGTGGAGCTTCGGGTAAAGGAGAACTGGCTGCCCCTCTGTGCTGCCCACTGGGACTTAGCAGATGCCATGGTGCTCTGCCACCAGCTCAACTGTGGCCGTGCGGTGGCCATACCCTACGGAAGCCACTTTGGAAATGTGAGGGAACCTATCTGGACAGATGTGTTTCGCTGTGTGGGGACAGAACCCCACTTGCTGAGCTGCCCAGCAAGCACCCTAGGGGCCCAGGCATGCACTGTGGAAAATCCAGCCTCTGTTATCTGCTCAGGTGAGTGCAGGCAATCATGAGACTGTGAAGGAGAAGGTAAGCAGGACTGATGGACAGAGGCGGGAAAGGGTTGGGAGGATGGGGATAGGTGAGGCTCTTCGATGCACTGGTCCTCTGCCCTTCAGAGTTTCTCTCTGTCAGGTCTCCAGGACGCCCTGCGGCTGAGGGATGGACAGAGCCATTGCGATGGACGAGTGGAAATCTTCCGGGATGGTGTGTGGGGGCGTGTGCTGGACAATGCCTGGGACCTGCGTGATGCTGCTGTGGTGTGCCGGCAGCTGGGATGCGGAGAGGCACAGCGAGCCTATGACGCTTCAGCACCGGGCCACAAGACAGTCCCTGTGGGGCTGAGCCTGGTGCGGTGCTTGGGCTCTGAGACACACCTGAGCCGGTGCAATGTGTCCGTGTCTCAGCTGGTGACTGCGGGGACTTTGCAGGATGCGGGTGTGGTATGCTCAGGTGAGTGTGAGTGTGGGGTGTCATCTCCTCCCCCCTCCCCCACCTTGGGTTTCTGCTTTGCTCATGTAGTCCAGTGTGCCCTGACTGGGTCTCTCCTCTCTGCAGGGAGCTTGCGCATACGGTTGGCAGAGGGTAAGGGCCGCTGTGCTGGGCGTGTTGAAGTGTTCTATCAGGGCACATGGGGCACTGTATGTGATGATGCCTGGGACTTGCGCGATGCCCACGTCGTCTGCAGGCAGCTGGGCTGTGGCTATGCTCTCAGTGCCCCCCGGGCTGCCCATTTTGGAGCAGGTACTGGGCGCATCTGGATGGACGAACTGGGCTGCCTGGGTGAGGAGGCTGCTCTCTGGGAGTGCCTGTCAGGAGGCTGGGGCCAACAAGACTGTGGGCACAAGGAGGACGCAGGCGTGGTCTGTTCAGGTGGGTGCTACAGGTCCAGCTTGACGCACCCCAGTGCTCCCCAACTCTGCGTGGCTGACTGGGCCCTCTGTCTGCAGAATTCACTGATATAAGGCTGCAGGAACACAGTCAGGCATGCACAGGACGCCTGGAAGTTTTCTACAATGGGACCTGGGGTGGCGTGTGCCAGTCCTTGAATGCTGCCTCCCTGAGGGTTCTGTGTGGACAACTGGGCTGTGGGTCCCAAGGGCAGCTGCTGGCCAGGCCAAGGAGCTTGTCTACACTTGAGACTGTCTGGTTGAAGTCCATTCAGTGCAGAGACAAGCATGACAGGTCCTTGTGGCAATGCCCCTCGGAACCCTGGAACAGGCATTCTTGCCTCAGTGGAGAGGAGGCTTGGCTGGTGTGTACAGGTGAGCTGCGTTGTGAATTTCCAAGGGGTCTCACTGGGGCTCTGGGTGGGGTGTGGATCATAGAGACTCAGCTCAGGATCCTGTTGCTTCCTGTTTCTCCTAAAGACGACCCAGAGAGGGAATAGTATGTGGAATTCTCAGGCTTTGTGACTCTCCTTTGAGACCTAGAGATTTTTTCCGTCTAGTTATGGGGAGACAGCATGAGGGAAAGAAAGTAGTTCGTAGATTTTAGGTTCCTGAACTTATGACATTGGTATGATTCTTAATTTCCACACAGAAAAGACTGAAGTTTCTCAGGATATGGGGCAGGTTCCCAATTGCTCGTCAGCGCTTAACTGCCCAGGTAACTCTCCCTCCACAAGTCTCCTAAGAACCTCTCAGCCCGAAAGCATCATGCACTGATTGTTGACCCCTTTCCAGAGGAAGGTGCGCTTCGCGTGTTTGGGGGTGAGGATGGCTGCTCTGGACGAGTAGAATTCTGGCATGCAGGTTCTTGGGGCACAGTGTGTGATGACTCGTGGGACCTGGCAGATGCAGAAGTTGTGTGTCGGCAGCTGGGCTGTGGCCCGGCCATAGCTGCCTTGCACAATGCTGCCTTTGGGCCAGGTTCAGGGCCTATATGGCTAGATGAAGTGGGATGCCGAGGCACTGAGACATCTCTGGGAGCCTGCCAGGTGGAACCGTGGGGCTATGGAGACTGCTCCCACAAGGAGGATGCTGGAGTACGCTGCCTAGGTGAGTGAGGCAGCACACAGTGGTGGGAAGAGGAAGACCAGATTGATATTTCTGGCTATTTTCTACCCTTATTCTGCTCAGACAAATCCTTGAACACAGGACCCCAATGTTTAGGGTACCATTGGTGCTCCAGGGACAATTGCCACCCTCTGTCCTATATAGCTCATGCTGACATACTGGCTGCCACCCACAAGGTATGGGCACATTTGTGTTGTTGAAGGTGGTTGGTAATTCCCCAACCTGCATTTCTTTTGCAGACATCTCTGGGACCGTGACTTCAGGTAAGTGGCTCTTTGTTAATCCTTCCCTCCACTCATCCATCATTACCTGGACAGCCTGCAAAGGCACCCTTTCCTGACCTTTCTTGAGAACCGCTGAGACCACATGCCAAGGGCACACTTTGTGTCAGGTATAAGCCTGTGGGGATGATCTCCCAGTCTGTCAGAAACTACTCATTTCTCATGTACCTGCTGGATGGGAAAACACGGGAACCAAACTCCCGGGTCATAAGCAGCCCCTTCTAGGAGCCTTTAACTTGCAGACTATGTGGCTTTGTCAGAGTAGGGCTGTATACTACTGGACAGCATATCCATACCAGAGCAGAGGGAAAGACAATGAGAACCCCCACATGGACTTTCGCCCTCCCTCAACCTAGGACTGAGCACTTGGGTCCTCTTTTCTGGTGCATCTTGCCCTGTTAACACAGATGATCTTTTCTTTTTTATTTATTGAGCTATATATTTTTCTCTGCTCCCCTCCCTTCCCCTACGATCACCTTCTACTCTCTCCTGTGATCCCCATGCTTCCAATATACTCAGGAGATCTTGTCTTTTTCTACTTCCCATGTAGATTAGATCCATGTATGTCTCTCTTTGGGTCCTCTCTGTTGTCTAGGTTCTCTGGGTAGTGAATTGTAGGCTGGCTTTTCTTCATTTTATGCCTAAAAGCCACTTATGAGTGAGTACATATAGTATTTGTCTTTCTAGTTCTGGGTTACCTCAATATGATGTTTTTTAGATTTATCCATTTGCCTACAAATTTCAAGATGACATTATTTTTTTCTGCTGTGTAGTACTCCATTGTATAAATGTACCACATTTTCTTTATCCATTCTTCAGTCAAGGGGCATTTAGGTTGCTTCCAGGTTCTGACTATGACAAATACTGCGGCTATGAACATAGTCGAGCGCATGTCCTTGTGGTACAATTGAGCATCCTTTGTGTATATACCCAAAAGTGGTATTACTGGGTCTTGAGGAAGGTTGTTTTCTAATTTTCTGAGAAATCACCACACTGATATCCAACGTGGCTGTACCCGTTTGCACTCCCACAAGCAGTGGAGGAGTGTTCCCTTTATCCTACATCCTCTCCAGCATAAGTTGTCATCAGTGTTTTTTTTTTTTTTTTTTTGGTTTTTCGAGACAGGGTTTCTCTGTGGTTTTGGAGCCTGTCCTGGAACTAGCTCTGTAGACCAGGCTGGTCTCGAACTCACAGAGATCCGCCTGCCTCTGCCTCCCAAGTGCTGGGATTAAAGGCGTGCGCCACCACCGCCCGGCGTCATCAGTGTTTTTGATCTTGGCCATTCTTACAGGTGTAAGATAGAATCTCAGAGTTGTTTTGATTTGCATTTCTCCGATGGATGTTGAGCATTTCCTTAAGTGTCTTTCAACCATTTTTTTAATTCCTCTGTTGAGAGTTCTCTGTTTAGGTCTGTACTCCATTTTTTTAATGGATTATTTTTTCTTTTGATGACCAATTTCTTGAGTTCTTTGTATATTTTGGAGATCAGCCCTCTGTCTGATGTGGGGTTGGTGAAGATTTTTTCCCATTCTGTAGGCAGCTGTTATGTCTTGTTGACCGTGTTCTTTGTTTTACAGAAGCTTCTCAGTTTCAGGAGGTCCCATTTATTATTTGTTTCTCTAAGTGTCTGTGCTACTGGGGTTCTATTTAGGACGTGGTTATACATGATGATTTTACATGAGCAGTTACCTGCTAATGTAACACTGACGTCAAGCTGTCCTGGGTTGCTCACGGGGAGGTTGATGTCCTCCATCCCGAGCATCAGCTCGTCCCAGGGAGCCCAGGTACACAGTACACACATTTTTCATTATCTGTGTCTGTGCTCCATAGGCAATTCTTTGGCTTCTTCACCACCTGTTCCTGAGGTCTGGACCCTGCCTGAGATTGCCAGTCTGGTCCTCAGCTGCCTCCTGGGCATAGTTTTTTTGGTCCTGGCTGCTAAGTGGTGTCACAGCAGAGTCATCAGCATGGGTAAGGAACAAGCTGGTAATGTGTCCCAAAGGCAGTGGAACTGAAGTGTAAGGGAAACGTTGTGAGACTCCAGCTACTACACCCTCTCTGTTATAATTATTGTCCTGAATGCTGGCAAGTCTCCATGAGAGCCAATGCCGAGTTAGTATCGGGAGATTCCTGGATTATTATGGTCTGGAGGATTCTGGGTTGGTCCACTGTGCTGAGGACATCCTGCAGGTACACAATGGACTCCATTCCCTCATCCACCGTTGCTTGTGCTGTCCTGACTGAGATCTTTCACAGATGAGCTGTGGACCTTGCACTTACACGTCCTACACCAGACCTTTGAGCATTGTGTATCCTGAGCAATAGAGATTTCATTGAGGGCACCTGCAGTCAGGGGTATCTCCCTGTATCTGGGTTCTCAGCATGCACAAGAGCCAAAAGGAACCAGAGAGGGTGGCTGAGGTTTTAGCTGTGCTTCTTTTGGAAAGTTCTGGTCTGATCTCTGCAGGTTTGGGAGCAATGGGGCAGCTGTCCTCAGATGCTGTCTATGAATACATTGAAACAGTCCCTATGGAGGAGGGAGCAGAGGAGTCAGCAGCATCCCAGGGCCTGGCGCAGGATGAGGATTATGATGATGCAGAAGAGCCCGAGAACAGCCCTGCGGAAGATGTGGAAGTTGGGTACCACTGAGCTGGGCTAGTGTGTACCTCTGTTCCCTGAGTTCCAATGCACCCTTCCTCATAAAGTGGTTCTACTGTGGCCTGAGGACCAAATGGATGTCTCTCTTTCAAAATATAGATGGAGCTGTTTGCTGCCTGAATGCTGACGCTGATGCTGAAGCTGAAATAGAAAACTGTGATGACCCCTATCATCAACAGATGATCTGGTCATAAACCTGTCCAAAGTGTAGTATCCCCCTCAGAGACTATAGACTTCCCCATCCCCATTTACCAAACTGATGTCATTAAACTTCTTTCTACTTAGAACTAATTGTCTGTTCCCCCTAGAATTGCTTTCACATCAACCATGAAACTTGTTGTCTTCTGAGCCTCAGGCACCACCTGACCTTGGACTTCACGCCTCTGAGTAGGTTTTGTGTGTTGCCCACAGTGTTCTAATGCTGTGAAGAGACACCATGACCACAACTCCCACAAAAGAAAGCCTTTAGCTGGGACTTGCTTACAGTGTCAGAGGTTTAGTCCGTGATCATCATGGTGGGAAGCATGGTGGCAGGCAGGCAGACATGGTGCTGGAGAGGTGACTGAGATGTCTACCTCTGGTAGGCAGCAGGAAGAGAGAGAGACTCTGGGCTTGGAAAAATGGGCTTTTTGAAACTCAATAGCCTCCCTTGCTCAGTGACACACTTCCTCCAACAAGGCCACACCTCCTAATTCTTTCAACTAGTGCCACTCCATGGTGACCAAGTGTTCAAATTTCTACGGCTGGGGGGCATTCTTGTTCAAACCACCACACACAAACACTGACCATCTTCATCTAGCCACCACCTCCATGCCCAGACCAACCTGGGCCCACTTTCCTCATCAAACCTGTCACAGCCTGTTAGTGACCATTGCCAAGGGATTGAAGTTGAATTTGAGATTCAGCAGAACAAGGGAACTCTAGGCAATGTAGCCCGAGACCTCTGCTGCTGGTGTTCTGTGCATTCCAGAATGCTCAGAGTGAGTTCAAGCAGGGACAGAGCGATGATACAGGGGAAACTTGAAGTAGTAAAATTGATAGAGAGAGGTTTTATGCAGTAACACTTCAATTGTATTTTAATATTATTGTTATTAATTGTATATTATATACAACATATATTATAATTACACAATACAATATGTATTGTAATTGTATATTATATATTAATATTAATTATATAATCACCTTTGTTTCTGAGATATTCATTGAATGTAAAGTATATAAGATTGAGAGGTATCAAAAGATACTTTTGGATGGTAATGCAAATTATTATCGAAAGCAAATTAGGTACAAGACTTTGAACTTACCAACATAGGATAGATATGGAATATTTTCTCTAAATTTGTGATATGCAAATGAACTAGACATTGTTAATGTATTTGTTGCCTGTTTATATTGTATAGTTATTGTACTTACTGTATATTTTACTTATATTATTTATAGTCTTTTTATTTTAGACAAAAAGGAGAAATGTAGTGGCATTTCAATTGTATTTTAATAAATAAAGCTTACCTGGGGACTGGGAAAGTAAAGCAGTCACATTGGTCAGTCTTATAGACCAGGTAGTGGTAACACACGGCTTTAATCCCAGTAGCCACACTAGTTGCCACAGAAAGCGGTGGTGCATGTCTTTAATCCCACTGCTGCACACTTTTAGTCCCAGAACTAGAGAGGATTATAAAATGGAAGGAGACAGCTCTCAGACACAGTCTCATTCTGAGATTCCTGGAGGCAGGATCACCATTTTCAGACTGAGGTCGAGGTAAGAGCCAGGGGCTTGCTGTTTGACTTTCAGATTTTTAGGTTGAACCCTAATTTCCCTCTCTGTGTTTTCATTAATTGTGCTTCAGACTTACTACTATCTCACGTAGGAAATACTAAACTACACAAAGTAGAATTTAGCTAGAGGAGCGCTGTCTCCGATACGACTGGAAGCTGGTAATACACTGACCAGGCTTGCTAGAAAGTGTAGGGAAAGGATTTATGCCATAATGAAGTTTACGGTTGCTGAGAAAGTTTCTGCTAATGTTCCAAGACTGACCTCCAGTTAGGCCCCATCCCCATAATGAAAGGAGACAGCCCTGACTTACCACCAGCCATTAGGCCCATTCCTTATCTAAGAACATGTATCCCAGGGGCAGGCAGGAACACAACCACCATTAAGTCCTGGTCTACAATTAAGTCCCCTGCGTTATTATCAGGAAATCATAATCCTGCCAAGTGGGCAAGATGGACCTACGGGACAACTACTGAAGAACAACCCAGGTGTACTTAAATAATCCTGGCAATATCTTTATTGTGAAAACCTCCCGTCTGCCCAAGTGTCCAGACTTTCTGTCTCCTGTCTGCTCTCCGGGAATCACCCTTAATCCTCCAGGGACCTCCTTTAACTCTCTCCCCAAGGTCACCTACCTCAGGCAAGGGCACCTAGTTCCCAGTCAATATGGACAGCCTGTATCAGCTCAGATCCCTACCCTATGGACTGGCATAGAAAATATGCTTGCTTTTCTGCCATTTTGCTCTTCTCTCTGCCTTGCTACTCCACCCCACCCCAACCCCACCACAGCCTTGGCAGTTTGATTTCCAATAACCCTTTCTTTCCACTCAGTCTAGTTTGATAGTTTCTCTGCACCACTGCGTATAATCTTTATGTGTGCAGAATGATTTCTCACTGGGAATGAATATTAATTCTATAACAACAGAAATGATAAAAACATACAATGTATTTCTCATTACTTTGACCAGTTGTTCTCAGGATAAGGAGGCCTCATGGGTGAATGGGTCTATACAGTGCCCTTGAGCATGCTAAAGTGCATTGTTGAGGATGGGATGGGATCTTAGGGAGGGTAGAGAAGCATCATGTCCAAAACCTCCTTAGTCAGGTAGAAGAGCCTCCTTCCAGGGAAGTAAACACAGTCCTATGGGAATGGAGTTCACTTAGCAGGATAGTATAGGACAATCTCTTGTATGCACGTGATACAAACTAACCCATAGATTACATTTTCATATCCTTCTCCATATATAGCCTGCTACCCAGATCACCACTACGCTTGTCTTTTTGCAGTCTATGAAATATTCTGTGAATACCTGCATTCAGATCACCCTTCCATAGCCACACCTTTGCTAGGACATTTGTTTCCTGGTATCTTGTTTAGGATGCATGGGACAGGCTACATAACTGTGTCAGCATCCACAGTCTAATAAGTATAGGACCTCTTGAAATTATGGTGGATAATGAATTATTGTAGTGTCCTGCTGCAATTGATTCATACATTACCATGACAGAGAGTCAAACCCGCTGGCATTTCCTTGAGAGTGGGCTTTCCTAGTCTCAGTGGTGCTTAAGTCCCCTCAAGTCCTTTTCCCTGATGCTTGATTTGATAAGTGAGGCGAATTGGGTTTTTTTTTTTGTTTGTTTGTTTTCAATTGTTTAAGAGTGTGAAATAATATATGTGTCAGCTGTATGTACCTGAGTATGAACTGTATGTATTTGAGTGTGATCAGACATGTGTGTGTGTGTGTGTGTGTGTGTGTGTGTGAGAGGGGGGTAGATTAGCATGTCCAGTAGACTGGATGAGTCAAGGCGGGTGGGTAACAAAGGAAGATAATGTCCACCAAGAACGAGGAGTAATAGAGAGGACTAAGAGAACAAGACAAAAAGGAGTGCTTAGCTGAAGAAATAGCAGAGTCATAAGGAGAAATGATAAGTCGGGGAAGGGATGGAGCCCATGAGCTGGAGATGCTGTGGGGTAATGTTCTTGTACACTGTAAAGGTTTGTCACTTGTATTGGTTTAATAAAATGCTGATTGGCCAGTAACCAGGCAGGAATTATAGGTGTGGAAACCAGACTAGGAGAATTCTGGGAAGAGAAAAGGTAGAGATGTAGTCACTAGCAAGATGCAGAGGAAGCATATGAGAATACCTTACTGAGAAAAGGTACCAAGACACATGGTTAAATGTAGACAAGAATTATGGGTTAATTTAAATTGTAAGAGCTAGTTAGTAATAATCCTAAGCAATCTGCCAAATAATTTACAATTAATTTAAGAATGTTTATTTGGGACTGAATGACTGTGGGAGCCAGTGGGACAGACATTACCATCTACGTGGAAAAATTTAGGGTAAGGGGTGGGGTGAGAACAGTCATGGACTCTGAAATGTGTAACAGGTGCTTGTGATTCCTAGGGAGCCTGGAGGCTAGTATGGAACTTTGGTATGCCAACAGACACTTGGCTTTGTGGAGTGTAGTCAGAGAGAGAGAGAGAGAGAGAGAGAGAGAGAGAGAGAGAGAGAGAGAGAGAGAGAGAGAGAGAGAGAGCCTTTAATACACGGAAGAAAGAAACTGAAGATTGATCATGCTTACTGTTGTGAAAATGGTCACCCCACCAAAAAGAAATCTACAGATTGAATGCAATCTCCATCAAAATTCCAGTGTAGTTCTTCACAGAAGTTGAAAGAACCTGAGAGTAGATAGGCTGGGAGACTAGGGGAAAACCAGGTACTATTGTTCTGCTGAAGGAACCTAACCCTGAAATGACTCCTAAGGACATTCTACTATAATCATGGAGAAGTATCTTGCACAGCTATCATGAATGAAACATCCTCTTACCATAGATGGGAACTAACACAGAGACCCACCACTGGCTTGTGCAGAGAGTGAGAGACCTTGGAACACTCAGTCCTATGGGATGTCTTCATCAAACCCTTCCCCTCTGGGCACAGGAAGCTTTGCTGATGAGGTGGAGAGTTTTGTTTTGAGGCTCCTAACAGAGAAGACTGCACAGACGGTCAAGAGCCAATTGAAAGTCTTTATTCCAGTCAGCTGGTGACTGCACCTGGGTATCAGGGGCCCACGTGTAGTCCAGTGCCTTTCTCAGGGTCTATAAATAAGCAAGAAAACCACATCCTGGCTGGAGAGTCCCAGGATTTTTTCCTCACCACAACAAGCTAAGTAGATAGTTGCAGAAGCTATATGCAATTAGAAAACATAGGTCAGGCCTATCTTTGTCGAGAGCCCAGATCCTTGAGTTGTTGATTTTTTCCTTCCTGGAACTGCTTTCCTTAAGCTCATTTTTACTGGCACTTTTCTCAGCAAGGTAAAATTTATTCTAGATACCAAAATGGAGTTAGCACAGTCAACTTACAGCCATAGTTTGTAAGAGCCAGAGGTGATGAATGACTCCAAGAAAACTGTGTCTTCCAGACACAGCAGGATTGACCCACAAATGAGCTCAGAGAGTGTGGCAGCACACACACACTCAAGTCAGGTTCCCAGGGCTGAGACAGGGAAGTGGACCAGGGCTGCCTGCAATCACTACTCTCTGGAGCCTTCTCCCATGGGGTCTCACTGGGTGTATTAGTCATACTTTATGGTAGGTCCCACACCTAGGAGTTGTTAGATAACACAAAATGAACTCAATAGTATTGTTAGAGATTTTTTGCCTCATATTGTTTTGCTTGGGCATTTTTTTTATCATATTGATCTTTTGCTTGTATATTTTGGTTGTTATTTTTTGTGGGGTGTTTCTGGTTTTGTTTTGCTTGTTCATTTTTTTAAAGAGAGAGAGAGGGTGTGGAGTTGGGTCAGTGGGGAGGGGAGAAAGTGTGATCAGAATATATTGCCTAAAAAAGAGGTTTTTTTCAATAAAAAAATAATGATCTCACAAGAAATTTTAAAATTTGGAATGACCACTTTGTTCTCTTCTGCTCACTGGCTCCAGGCCCCAAGTAGGCTTGGCAAGGCCGTCTGCCACTCTCAGGAAGCCTCTGCTTTCACTCTCTGCCCCCAACTTTCTCTTCTCTCACTTTGCTTTGTTTCATTCTGATATAGTCTGACCTGCAGAAGGATGACTGCATCCAACCAGAGCACACATGAAACACAGTCAAACACTGGGACAAGCTAACTCATGGGTTCTACTGTGAAGGTCTCAGGGATCTAAGGAACCCCTTTCATCTCACCTGGAGACTCACTTTGTCAAAAGTTCCAAGAACTTTCCCTGGTCCCTGAGGCCCCTGACTTCCGGAAGTTATGAGTCTGGGGATATCCATCCTAGTCTCCAAGACTGTTTGGTTAATCTGAAACCCAAGGGATGCCTCCAATCACTGGATTTGACCTCTGGTTTTGCCTTGACCCCTCACCCACTATGGTTTCCAAATTATCCCTGCCAAACAAAACAAAACAAAACAAACCACCACACACCTTCAGCCTGTTTGCAGGCTAACCACAAAGAGCCCCTTGTGGGAGAATCAGAAAGGCCACATTTGTTCAGCTCTTGGTCCAAATCTGACCTTAATAAAAACTGGACAATGATCACAGTTGGCTTAAATTCAAAACTTTCAATTTTATTATCTAAATTGATTTAGATAACTTTACAAGATAGAACAAAAAATGGTCTGAGGGGCCTTCCCAATATAACTCCCCCAGATCACCCTAACTGGTCTCATCCCTGTCACTCAACTTCCTCCTACTTACAGTCCCACCCAGACGCCATTCTTAATTAACCCCCATCTGACTTTTCCATAGAGACTCCACACATCCTTTTTTTTTAAAATATATATATATATATATATATATTTATTTATTTATTATGTATACAGTGTTTTGCCTGTGTGTATGCCTGCAGGCCAGAAGAGGACACCAGACCCCATTACAGATGGTTGTGAGCCACCATGTGGTTGCTGGGAATTGAACTCAGGACCTTTGGAAGAGCAGGCAATGCTCTTAACCTCCGAGCCATCTCTCCAGCCCCAGACTCCACACATCCTTAAGAAATGAACCATAAAGCCTAGTGTGGTCCTGAAGGATAACATCCTTGCTGGGAGAACCTGTTGCACAGGGTGATGGTTTCTGTGGGAACCACACAACAGCAACTGCAAATGTGTACAGAAATGGAGCATTCCTCATGATCCCATGCTCCCAATTTACTCAGGAGATCTTGTCTTTTTCTGTTTCCTATGTAGATTAGATCCATGTATGTCTCTCTTAGAGTTCTCATTGTTGTCTAGGTTTTCTGGGATTGTGATTTTTAGGCTGGTTTCCTTTGCTTTATGTTTAAAAACCACTTATGAGTGAGTACATATGATAATTGTCTTTCTGGGTCTGGGTTACCTCACTCAATATGATGTTTTCTAGATCCATCCATTTGTCTGCAAACTTCAAGATTTCATTATTCTGCTATGTAGTACTCCATTGTGTAAATGGACCACATTTTCCTCATTCATTCTTTGGTCGAGGGAAATTTAGGTTGTTTCTGACTATCACAAACAAAGCTGCTATGCACATGGTTGAACACATGTCCTTGTGGTATGACTGATTATCTTTTGGGTATTACTGGGTGTTGAGGAAGGTTGTTTCCTAATTTTCTGAGAAATAGCCCTATTAATATCCAAAGGGGCTGTACCAGCTTGCACTCCCACCAGCAATGCAGGAGTGTTCCCTTTACCCCACAACCTCTCCAGTATAAGTTGTCAACAGTGTTTTTGATATTGGTCATTCTTACAGGTGTAAGATAGAATCTCAGAGTTTTTTTGATTTGCATTTCTCTGATGACTAAGGATGTTGAGCATTTCCTGAAGTGTCTTTCAGCCATTTTAGATTCCTCCGTTGAGAGTTCTCTGTTTAGGTCTGTACCCCATTTTTTAAAAATTGGATTGTGTGTTCTTTTCATGACGAATTTCTTTAGTTCTTTGTATATTTTGGAGATTAGTCCTTTGTCTAACGTGGGGTTGATGAAGATCTTTTCCCATTCTGTAGGCAGCTGTTATGTCTTGTTGACCATGTCCTTTGCTTTACAGAAGCTTTTCAGTTTCAGGAGGTCCCATTTATTAATTGTTTCTCTTAGTGTCTGTGCTACTGGGGCTATATTTAGGAAGTGGTCTCCTGTGCCAGTGAGTTCAAGTGTACTTTCCATGGGACAACTCTTATAAAGGAAAACATTAATTGGGGCTGGCTCATAGGTTCAGAGGTTTAGTCCATTATCATCATGGTGGGAAGCATGGAGGCATTGCAGACAGATAGTGTGCTGAAGAAGTAGCCAAGAGTTTTACATCTGGACCAGCAGATAGCAGGAACAGAGTGACACTGGGCCTGGCTTGTGCTTCTGAAACCTCAAAGCCTGCCCCCTGTGGTACACATCCTCCTACAAGAACAAAATCCAAAAATGCCACTCCTTATAGGCCTATAGGGATAATTTCATTCAAGCCACCACAGGCATCTTCTCTCCCCTGGGAAATGGAGGATTCTGCCAAGGGAAAAAAAACTGGTTGGAACCTTTAATAGGGGTGAGTGAGGGTGCCTGGGAATGAGGAAGTTGTAGCAGAGGTGGGGGACTGTATAGGAGTCTGCAGTCTCTCCTTCCTGAAATTGCCCATTGTGAGACAGACTTCCCTGGGAGACAGGCATTCCTTTCTGGGCTGACTGATAATGGTTGATCTTGATCAGTTGTAATCTCAGAGGAATTGTTTTTACAACATAGGCACTCATCAGGGAGCCTAGGATAGACGAAAGCATGGATACCACCAAAGTCCAACTTATTGAGTAAATGGGTTTTATTGGGGTTACTGAAAGGAATATGGGAGAAGGGTTAGTTAGAGGAGCAGAAGTTTTTCAAAGATAGCAAAGCCCACCCCAACATGGGCATCAGCTTATAAAATTTGGGAACTTGGAGCACACTGCACAGCCTGCAGACACCTCAGCAGGCTGGAGATTGTCCTTTCCAAGTGACTCAGTCGCTCTAAACCTCTTCAGAGCATCTGGGTTAGTTTTTGCTTTTTCCAGGCATCTAGTCTGGTCTCAGAGTCTTCTATGCAGCTTGGCTTGTCTCAGCGTGACTCTCATCAGCCTTTGTTTATTCTTGGATGAGAGGGACCTGTAAATCTGATGAGTTGCAGGGACTCACTGACTCTATTTTGATTTTTTTAACCTTGTGGCTTAAGCAGTTTCCTGCAAGATTGAATGTTTCAATTTAGGATGAGACTGCTACACATCAGCCAACTACGGCTCTGAGTAGGAATTACTTGTGTTAATGTAGGGACTGGTGACCCTGAGAGCGCTCCTTCACAGTTACGGGTCAGTGATGCTCCCAGGATGGCAGGGTGAGTTCCCTACATTATGGGGGAAAAGATTGACGATAGCATGGGCCAGACAAACACTTGAACTTGAGTTGGTGATTTTGTAACACACTCTTCTGATGCCTTTGTTCATGTTTTCCTTAGCTTCCTTAGCAAATACAAACTTATGGATATTGTCTGAGATTTCTGTCCTGCCTGGTTCCCATAATTGTTAAGTCCCAATGAAATCACACAGAGGTCTACATTAATCATAAACTGATTGGCCCATTAGCTCAGGCTTCTTATTAACTCTTATAACTTATATTAGCCCATTATTCTTATCTGAGTTAGCCAAGTGGCTCAGTACCTTATTCAACAGGGCAGTCACATCTTCCTTCTTCTGTGTCTGGGAAAAGACTCCAGACTAGGACCCTCTTCTTCCCAGAATTCTTCTGTTCTCCTTGACCCACCTCTACTTCCTGTCTGGTTGTCCCACCTATACTTCCTGCCTGGCTACTGGCCAATCAGCATTTATTTAAAATATAATTGACAGAATATAAACCATTGTCCCACACCATATAGATAGTCCAGTACAGTGGAATACACCTATAATCCTAGCATGTCAGAGGCTAAGCTAAGAAGATCTGGTGCTAAAGACAACCTGAACTACACAATAAGACTCTGTCTTGGAAAAAAAAACAAGACAAACACAAAAACAAGTCCAAAACTAGAATCCCAGAGAGCATCTGGGGCTGAGTGGAGGTTGACTAGACCCAGAAGAAAAACAAGGACTACTCCGGAGAAGGATCTGGTGGAAGGGAGTTCAGGATTTTATCTAAGTGGACTAGCTTTCCAGCCCAATGAAATGAAACAGGTAGACACACTAGGCAGGAGTGGCACACAAGGGGTATCCCTGTGAAGGATTCCAAGGACTGGAAATTCCAGTAAAGCTGTAAAATAGGATGGGCTCTGGAGACAGCCAAGCATGGATGTGGTGTTGTGTTTCTACTTTTCATGAGTGAGTGTGGTCAAGATCTGATGCCTGCCTCTCTGAAGCTACGGAGTGAGTTTAGTACATGTAACTGGATTTATATAGGTGCATTTAAAATATTAACACATTTGTCTTAAGAGATCATAACTAAATGGGGTCCCAGGAGTTCTTTATGGCCAAACTGATGGATAGGAAAGAATCAAATGTAAAGGGGAAAATTGGTCCCCAGTGACTGAAACCTGGCATTGAATAGCCCCATGTGCAACATCCCCTAGGCAGCTCCAGGATGTCAACAAGGGGAACTCTGTATAGACAAGCAAAGGGAAGAGCCAACACTTGGCTACCCTGTCCTACTGAGCAAGGGAGGTCCAAGGCTGCTTTCAGATCAGTTCTCATTTAGTTTATGTGAGAAGGGAGCCACCAAGGTATCCCAAGTACAGTTTTCCTTAGATGTAGCCCAGCCAGACCCACCTGACTCCATGATGAATGTTCATTCTACCATGCCCCAGAGGGGTGACAAGCAGGAATTCCTACACACGTATTACGTGTACTGTCAATCTTTTTTTTTTTTTTAATATACTGGGCGTACTATTGCTAAGGACATATTGCTGTGTGTGTTCTGCAAGAGCCCATAGAATGTCTTGAGAACTTGCTTGCCTAGAGCTTCTGTGAGCAGCTTCCCCTCAGTCATCTTCTGAGCTCTCTCTCTTCTTTGGGGAGGAGTAGGAGACAGCCCTACAGTTACCTCTGAAATAAAAATAAAAAAATGGCCCATTGTGCCTTCTGATCTTCAGGAGTCAAAACCTGTATTCTGTGCCATACCAGAGATGGAGTGGGCTGGCCAGCTTCAAGGGGCAGAGGACAGGCCAGATGCAGGGCTGTCCACTCCACTCAAGTTGTTGACCCTATAGCTTCTGCTGGTTTTCTTTTATTGGTTAATGACTGAGTGCAACCATTACACCAGGCTAACCACCAAGTATTTTTCCACAGATGGAACAGAGTTCCCACCAGCTAGGTTCATGGTCACACTGTCACACCTCATCCCTGGGATAACTGGCTCCCCTGCTCTGTGGATGATTGCTGCTCCAGGTCAGTGAGTGGTGGATGAGCATAAGTTCCTCATTAACCAATTAGCTCCATTGTTGAGGCTTATATGCTACAAACATGGTCAATTGATTTGAACCATGAGATTTCCTTATGCCAGTGTTACAGAAGCCACTGATTGATTATTAGTTTTATAACACAGTATTATCCCTTTATGGAAAATTGACTAGAAAAAACAGATGTAGTTGAAGTTCCTATCACAGCTTAAATGTTTTCATTTATATTTTTGTATTGTTTATTAATACATCCAAACTGCAGTTTTGCCTCCCTTCATTCCTCTCAATACCTCCCTCAATTCTCCCACAGATCCACTCTTCTGTTTATAAAAGAACAGGCTTCCCAGAAACAGCATCTGAACATGGCTAACAAGATACAGTAAGACTAGACACCAACCCTCATATCAGAGCTGTGCCAGCCAATCCGGTAGGAGATAAAGGGTCTCAGGAGCAGGCAGAAGAGTCAGAGAGAGCCCCAACCCCTGCTGTTAGGAGTCCCACAAAACCACCAAGTTAACAACTATAACATACATGCAGAGGACCAGTGCAGGTTCATGCAGTCCCCATGATTGTCTCTTCAGTGTTTGTGAGCCCCCAAGAGCCCTGCTCAGTTGAGTCTGTGGGTCATGTTCTCTTGGTGTTCTTTTTTTTTTATTTTTTATTTATTTATTTTTTTTTGATTTTCGAGACAGGGTTTCTCTGTAGCTTTTTGGTTCCTGTCCTGGAACTAGCTCTTGTAGACCAGGCTGGCCTCGAACTCACAGAGATCCGCCTGTCTCTGCCTCCCGAGTGCTGGGATTAAAGGCGTGCACCACCACCGCACGGCTTCTCCTGGTATTCTTGACCCCTTTGGTTCCTACCATTATTCCTCTTCCTCTTCCTTGGGGTTCCCTGACCTACAAAGGGAAGGACTTGATGGAGATCTTTAAGTTGGGCTCTCTTTCTGCCTAATGCTTGGCTGTGGCTCTCTGCATGTGTTCTCATCAACTGCCAATGGAAGCCTCTCTGATGACATCATATCACATCTTGATGTCCTCTATGAATTGCTCAAATCTTGAGTTGTGCTGAGGCTGTTGCATTTGCTGTTATGCTAAGAGAGTGAGGTTTTGTGAGAGATTGAGAATGTGTGTATAGACAGAATTTGAGGACTTAGGAAGATTTGCAACTTAAGGTGGACAATGATCATTTAGTTTGTGAAGTGTGATCATTTTAGTTCCTTTGGATTTTTTTATAATAGCTGATTCTGAATAGGTTACTTTCTTAACTGTTCTAGAACTTCAGAAGATGGTCCTCCCACCTGCTGTGGGCCTTCTGCTTCTGCAGGGAAGCCAATCTGCTGCTAAGAACTCAGGTGCCTTGTTATCTATACCCAGTGCACAGAACATGGTGGAACTGAAGTCCTGTTTACTGATGCTGATCTTCATCTCCACAGACTTCACACACTCTGTCCTCATGAGAGGATTTGAACACTGCAATGAAAAGATGCATACACTCATGATGAACCTCAACTGTGATGTCCTTTATTGACCAACCACACTCCCTACACAATGCAATGAGAGTGGCCCTTGCTCAATCTCCCTATACAATAATGGGCCAATCAGTGTTGGTTTATTGATAGAACTATATCACACCAAGATGATATAGTTAGGTGAGGTAAACTCATAGACTATGCTCAGGAATTATATGTTAATGTGAAATCTGTCTTCTTACATGGATCAAATGGCCATGACTCTCAGCCAAGCTGTCTTGAGGGCATCCCCAGGGTAGAAGTCACCGTAGAGTTCAGTGTCCTAGACCTGTGCATATGACCTCAGGTGCCTTCTTTCTCTGTGTCTTAGCGTCCTGGTGCCTCAGCTTAGGGACTATGGCCCCAGCAGGGACTCCTGTTTACCTCAGAGTAGGTAATTGCTCTCCGAGGGACATTCCTCAGAAGTCTCAGTGTCCACCCCAAGGGGCAAACTCTGCATTAAGGTCAACAGCAAGCAAAAGAGACAGAGGACTCTCATTCTGTGTCCACACTGCATGTTCTCCATGACATGCAGACATCGTGGACTTAGATGGACACTCAGGGACAACTTCTCTTTCCATGTGAGCTGATCCTTCCTCTTCTCACATCTTTCCTATGGGCATCTACCGTCCCTGCTTTTTTTCTTTGTGTGTGTGTGATTATTCTCAAAAGATATTTGGTTTTGTCCTGACCTATATAAATATTTTAAAATATTTGTTACTAGAGTCACTTTCCTTCACAGCTTCAGTTTGAAGCTAAGAGCTTGGCCTCTGTGGGTCTGCTTTGGGATGTATCTGAGCCATTGATCAGTGCAGAACAGAAAACTTGCCCTGTGACTTGGCTCTGAGGCAGATCTGGATCTCTGAGAGAGGCATGGTGGTTTCCTGTGAATCTGGTGCAGATTTCAGGGCTCAAAGCCACCTGTGACCCAGAGCTGCAGTCAGATAGGAACTGGGTTGAGAGGCAGACAGAGAGAATTTGGGGGCTCACTGAGAAGCCCTGTGTGCTGTATGAGGCCCACTGACATCTGCAGGGAATACTGACAGACCAACCTTTGCTTTTGCAGGGACAGGTATTGGCGCTGGAAGCTTTATGGGTTTCTTGGTTTTTCAGTGGGACTCTCAAGCTCACCCTGCAGGAGAAAGGCCTTGATCTGTGCATCTTCAGGGGAGAAGATATGCTTTCTTGTTCAGGACATACCCTGATATGGGTTATTTGTTTCCATGGAGCCAACAGCCCATTCCTGAATCTCTAGAAAGGGTCTGCGACCACTCAGTCCCATGGAGACACTAGAGAGTGCAGAACTTTGTTTACCACATAAGTCTACCTGCTTCTAGGCCTAAGAAATGCATATGTTTGAAGAGACCTGATTAGAGATAGACGGGTGCATGATGTGTAGGGAAGACACAGGGCAAGGGTGGTAGCCTAGAAATTTGGGAACTTGGTGAAGCTGGGTCCATGCCTTTCATGCTGTGTTTCCAGCCCTGGCACAGCCTGCCACCTTCTCTGACAGACACTAGCCTCCACCAGGCCCAGGAAAGGCAGGTGATGCCTATCTACCTCTCTGTGTTTACTATCCACAAGGAGTGCTTAGGGTGGCCAGGAGAAATAGGCAGTTGTGGTGTTCACAAGAGATGTCGATTTCATTTTCCAAGAGCCAGGACTGTCTGTGCCAACTGCATGGAATGCTGTTACTGCTCCATGCTGCAGACCCCCAAGCATGCTTCCCCAGAACTGTTTTTCAGCCCGCATCCGAGAAGCCTGGTCTACTCCTTGATGAGGCTGCTCATCTCTAGGTCCTAAAAACCCTGTCCTGGAGACCAGATTGGCCCTTGGTAAGCTTTAGCTGTCTGGCATATATAGGCTTATAGAAATTCCAGGTCTCAGGATATCATAGGACATGATCAATATCAAAGCAAACAGATGTTACAGAAGGATATTGCCCATCATGGGCAGGGTTTTCTTTTGTTCTGGGTCGTTTGTGTGCAGAGTAGAGAGTTCAGATTAGCACACTATGGTGAGAGATGATGTCATCATGTTAATTATGTGTTTTCTACAGAAACAGCACCCATGGCAAGTATTCATAGTCACACCTGAAAGACCCTATGTGAGATGAAGGATGCTCTACACCCTGTGTCTCCTTGACCATACCCACCTGTGTCACAGTAACTCCCAGGGGCTCAATCTCAAATCGCAATGAACAACTACACAGCAGTGGTAGAGTTTGTCCTGCAGGGATTTTCTGGGGATCCTGGGTTCCAGGCTTTCTTCTTGGCCTTTTTCTCCACTTTCTATATCCTGGCTCTTGCAGGAAACACCCTCATTTTCATGGCCATCAGCCTAAACCCAAGTCTTCACACCCCAATGTACTTCTTCCTTGCAAACCTGGCTCTGCTGGACATTGTTTGCACATCCACTGTTCTTCCCAAGCTGTTGGAAGGTCTGGTGCGGAAGGGCAGCCACATCTCTTATAAGGGATGCTTGATCCAGCTTTTCTTCCTAACCTGGTTTCTGGGGGCTGAGCTGCTGCTGCTTACAGCCATGGCCTATGACCGCTATGTGGCCATCTGTCGCCCACTGCACTACAGCATGCTGATGAGTCGGCCCGTCTGTGTCCTGCTGGCGGCCAGTGTGTGGGTCATTAGTGCAGTTAGCACATCCGTGCACACTGGCCTGATGGCAAGGCTCCATTTCTGTGGCCCCAACCAAATTCGTCACTTTTTATGTGAAATCCCAACACTACTACTGCTGTCTTGTAGCCCGACCACCCTCAACAACATCATGATTGTCATTGCAGACATTTATTTTGGTGTGGTCAACTTCCTGTTTACCATGGTATCCTACAGCTTCATCATTGCCAGCATCCTACGCATCCGCTCTGCAGAGGGCAAGAAGCGTGCTTTCTCCACCTGCTCTGCCCATCTGGTGGTGGTCACCTTGTATTACTCCACTGTCATCTATACCTATGTGCAGCCTGGCTCCGGATCTTCCTTGGAAAATGGCAAGGTGGTTGCCTTATTGTACACAGCAGTCAGCCCTACCTTGAACCCCCTCATTTACTCTCTGAGGAATAAGGATGTCAAAGTGGCCCTCAGGAAGGTGTTTCCCTGTGTCTGTTGAGAAGGCAGAAAGCAGTGGTGCAGCTCAATCCAGCTGTTGATGAACTAGTTGGAACCTATGACTAAGAATCTGATGCCATGGCAAGGAACAGAAGTGTGATTTATGTGACAGATGAATGCACAACGTACTCTCCTCTTGGAGGAGACACTGGCCATTTCTTTCTGTCAGTGTGGGCATCCAGGTTTGGGGAAGGCTCCAAGTCTGTAGCCTGGTGTTTCTGATAAAGAAGTTTTTGGAATCCTTTGTCGGTGAAAATCATCCATACCCTGATATTGGACTTGAGAAGGACTGTGTCTGGTGGCTTCATGGTCTCCACACCAGTGAGAGGAGAAAGAACAAGTATGCCTCCCATAGCAGTAATGCCCAGGAAGGGGTGGGTTGACTTATCTTTTCCTTTTCAGTTGGAAAGTTCTGTTGTCATAACTGAGGGTACCAACCAGTCGTTTTATTTTTATTTTTTGTTTGGACAGAAGCATCTGCAGCGTGGCTAGGAGTTCATTCTACCTCTGGCCTCTCAATTCTATTGTCCTGGACTCTCCTTTCTCCTCCAGGCCATTTTCTCTAGGCTGTGATGAACCCTGTATTATTTGGTACTGTTGGCAGCAACATCCAAATGTACAGCTGCCTCTGCCCCGTCCTCTGAATCCATTGGTGTAACTGGTTTTTGAAGACCTTGAACTGTTTGTTAACTGCTTGTTCATGTAGAGATCAGAGACCAGGCTATAGGAACCAACTCTTTCCTTCTGCCATATGGGCTCTCAGACTCGAACTCAGATTATCAGGTTTGGCAGCAAACACCCTTACCTGCCGAGCCATGCCGTTGGCCCTACGCGTTTGCTCTTGAGATGTGCTTTCTACCCTGTGTCTAGGGTTTGAATGCCCACAGCTCCTTACTGAAAGAGTTCAAGCATAGTGAACTGGACAGGATTGAGCTGGATACCTGTGAATTTGTCCCCATTGTTCTCATGCTGGGCTGTTGCTTGAAATCTGCTTCCTTGCTTTACTCATGTGATCCTCTGTTTTACTCATTTCAAAGCACACTGCACTTGCACTCTTCCTTAAATGCATTCGTATGCATATTAGAGGGCATCATTTGTTTATGGGTTTTTCTAGCTTATAGCTCTTTCAGTAAAATTTTCAGACAGTGAAATGCATGAGTTGGGTGTCATTTACTGAGGTTTGGCACACACACACAGGCCAAGTCTCTGTGGAGACTGGAGTTGGTAATCTTCAATCTAGGATGCTCGACCCAGGGCTGCTCAGCCTGTCAGGCCTGAGGTCGTCTCTGTTCTGCTGTTTCAGCTATAGGTGAGTTTTGTGTGTTGTAGAACTTGGTACAAATGAAACCACACAGCCCACATTCTTTTGCCAGTGTCTTCTTTCATAGCACAGTGCTTGTTTCTGTTTTATTAATTTTATTTTCTTTTTTAAAATTTATTTTTATATTTATTTATTTAAAATTTCCACCTCCTCCTATCCTCCCATTTCCCTCCCACTCCCCCTACTCCCCCTACCCCTCGCTCTCCAGTCCTAAGAGTATTTTTCTTTTTCTTTATTTTTTTATTTATTAAAAATTTCCACCTCATCCCCTCATCCTATTTTCCTCCTACTCCCTCCTCCCACTCCCCCCTCTCAAGTCCTAAGAGAAGTCAGGGTTCCCTGCCCTGTGGGAAGTCCAAGGCCCTCCCTCCTCCATCCAGGTCTAGGAAGGTGTGCATCCAAACAGACTAGGCTCCCAAAAAGCCAGTACATGCAGTAGAATCAAAACCCAGTGCCATTGTCATTGGCTTCTCAGTCCACCCTCATTGTCAGCCACATTCAGAGAGTCCAGTTTGATCACATGCTCGTTCAGACCCAGTCCAGCTGGCCTTGGTGAGCTCCCATTAGATCAGGCACACTGTCTCAGTGGGTGAACACACACCTCGCGGTCCTGACTTCCTTGCTCATGTTCTCCCTCCTTCTGCTCTTCATCTGGACCTTGGGAGCTCAGTCCAGTGCTCCAGTGTGGGTCTCTGTCTCTATCTTCATCCATCTCTGCAACCCCGCAGCAGTATTTTAAATATTCATTCCTGTTCTCATGTGTGACTAGTACTTTGTTCCTTTCTAATTTTGATGCACACTAAGTTCTGTGATTATAACACATTTTATTACACAGCTTCCATAAATAACTGTGCATAAGTCCTCTTCTATGATTTTCGTCCTCTCTGGAGACTGTGAACGGCATGGGAGACGCTTCAGGGTGTGGACCTGCTGAGTTTTGTAATGAAGTTTTCATGCAGATTTTACCCTTCCCACTCCCAGCAACATGTAATGGGATCTCTAACTGCCTTTTAACACATCCTACATACATTGATAGAAAGAGGCACAGAATTTGAAGCCTACTCATTTCTTTATTTTTTAAAAAACTATTTTTTTCTCATTTTACATGCCAATCCCAGTTCCTATTCCCTACCCTCCTCCTAACCCCTCCATTTTCTCTCCCTAGCCCCATCCACTCCTCAGAGAGGTAAGTCTTCCCATGGGGAGTCAACAAAGTCTAGTATATTGCTTTGAGGAAGGACCACGGTCATTCCTACTATATCTAGGCTGAGCAAGGTATCCATCCAAAGAGAATGGGTTCCAAAAAGCCAGTAAAATCAGTAGGGATAAATCCTGTCTTCACAGTCTGCTCCTGTCATACAATTGCCACCCACATTCCGAAGGCCTAGTTTGGTCCTATGCTGGTTCCTTCCCTGTCAGGCAAGAGTTGGTGAGCTCCCATTAGCTCAGGTAAGCTGTTCCAGTGGGTGTCCCCATCACGGCCTTAATCTCTTTGCTCGTTTTCTCACTCCTCCCACTCTCTTTTTAAAAAAATATTTATTTATTTATTTATTATGTATACAATATTCTGTCTGTGTGTATGCTTGCAGGCCAGAAGAGGGCACCAGACCCCATTACAGATGGTTGTAAGCCACCATGTGGTTGCTGGGAATTGAACTCAGGAAGAGCAGGCAATGCTCTTAGCCTCTGAGCCATCTCTCCAGCCCTCACTCCTCCTACTCTTCAACTGGACTTTGGGAGCCCAGTCCAGTGCTCTGCTGTGGATCTCTGCCTCTGCTTCCATCAGTTACTGGATGAAGGTTCTATGGTGACATCAATCTAACTACAGGGCAAGGCCAGTTCGGGCACCCTCTCCTCTATTGCTTAGGGTCTTGGTTAGGGTCATCCTTGTGGATTCCTGGGAATTTCTCAAGTGTCCAGTTTCTTGCTAGCCCCATAGTGGCTCCCTTACCAAGATAATCTCTTTCCTTGCTCTCCATCTCTATCCTTCCTCCTTCTCGACTATCCCATTCCCTCAAGTTCTCCTCTCCTCTTCCCTCATAAGGATCTCCTTATAAGAAAACTTACTTCATCTTTGTTCTCCCGTGACTTGTAATATAATAACCTTAAGACAAGACTATAATTCATTGCTCTGTATAGTAGTAGGCTCTTCCACGTGAGTGAGTACTAACCAGGTCTGACTCTCCTTAGCTTCTTCGACCAGACAAGTTTGAGTGTATTGCGGGCAGTATGGCGGCAGACTGAACTGAAGGTGTGCTACAGGAGGTGTGGTATGACTTTCCTGGACAGCCTGCTAAAATATCATCTATGTATTCCAAATACTCAAAGGGTGAACAAACCAAAGAAAGACTCTGTCAAGTTAAGCTTTGTGAATGAATGATTTGATGGACAACTGCATTAATTAATAGTCCTGCCCTTATCAAGTTTAATATCTGTATACTTTAGCATTTCTAAGATTTTGCACAGATAGACAGGGAAGAGTGGTGCTTGTGACCTCTCTTCTCCAGTGGAGAATGTCAACAACCCCATGACCACAGATCTCACTCCATGCTCTATTGTTCTGCTTATTTCATTGCCATTGCTGTAGACCAAGCTCTCCCATGGCCACCAAAGCCACCTTGCTTCAGGGTGGCCATGGGTGTATCAAGCTATACTGAAGGAGGGCATACTTGCTGTCTCTTACATTGTATCTCCAGCTACAGCAATTGTGATGTGGTTAGTAATGCCTTTACCATCTCATTTGGGTTAGGTGAGCAGTTTTCTTCAAGAAGCAAAGTATATTCTGGATAAATAAAATGTTCCCACAGAAGATATTGTGAGTTTTGGGGTATTATTATTTTTCAGGTTTTGAAGCATCTGAAAGCTTCTGGGGGTTAGGAATGAGTTCATTTTCTTAGCTGATGAACTAATTAAAGGACAAGAAAGGAGTGCAATCGTGGGGAGTCTGAGTGCAGCCATCATGTCATATCAGGAAAGTTGGGTCCCTTGTTGAGTTTCAAGTCTTAGTAATACGTTACCTTAAGGACCGACTCACAGGGAAGTGCAAGGACAGCTTAGTAGAGTTGAAAAGTAAAACCTCGGGTTCAGACAAGCTGGAAATATTGCAGCTGCCCAGAGGAAAAGAATGGAGAAGGGGAGGTGGGATGGAGGCATTCTGTTTGAAATAAAACAATCAAATAGGCATGGCAGTAAGCCACATGGCTAGGGGGATTGTTTAGAAAGAAAAAAAAGAAGGCCCGAAGGGTTAGGGAATTAAAATAAAAAAATCCATGGCAAGCACTCTAAATCTTGTGACTTCCCTGGAAGAAAAGAATGGCGAAACGAAGGGGAAAATAATCCATGTATGAAAACCAGCCTGAAGGAAGGACTGTCTTGTGGTAACAGACAGTCACAGGTGGGTAGCAGAGCGAGAGCGAGAGCAAGCGAGAGAGAGCGGGAGCGGGAGCGAGAGCGGGAAGCCTGAAAGTGTTAGGGAGTTTAAGGCATTTTCACACTCTGTCCAGCACTTGAAAGAAGAAGAAAGAGGAAAAGCAAAAGGAATAGTTCTTTCCCTCAGAGTCAGGACTCAGAAAGGCAGCAGACCCAGGCAAGTCTCATGGCAGTTCCTGTGCTACGGGGAGAGTCCTAGGACAGAAAGTATATACCATCTTAAGGAGAACTCTCTTTTCTAGGGGGAACCCCACCCCACCCCATCCCACAGCCGGTCTTTGACTTGTTGAAGTGGACTAACACCAGAGGGAGGCACAAGGGCGTGTCTCCACCTAGAGGTGGATTTCATTTTTACTATAGCTGTGGATTTGAAACCAACTCCCAGGGACTTCCTTGAGTGGTGGTGGTGCATCCTGGGAACAGAGAGCTAGGAAAAAACAAGAAGTCTGATTTCTGATTCATCTCCTTCTTACATTGATTAAGGCCAACTCTGAACACTTCAATTTCTGTCTTCTCTCTCATTAACACAACCAATGTCTTGAAAAGCCAGTGCCCAAATGGTTTCCTCCAAGTAGAATGGTCAGAGATTGTTCAATGAAAGGAGAAGGTTATGGCTTGAATATAAAAATTTTCCCATGGGCTTAGGCACTGGGGTCTTGTAACCAGATGATGGGCTTTTGCAAAGTGGTTAGATTCTGATAATCCGTCTTTGTCTCAACATACAATAACGTGGTATTTGGGGTTGAAGTCCTAGCCTAGATCACAGCTACAGGAGGAGCTGAGCATCTAGAAGCAATGGATAGAGCTCTTGTAGCACCAGTGCAGCCCTGTGTGTTGGTTTGTAGGGTGGGGAGGGCCCTGCTGAGGCAAGCCAGCACTGTTGCCTGAGTTTGCTTTGAGACCTGCTTCAGAGCTGTGACCAGCAAATTGTAACTGAGCACATAAATGACCGGGCACAGGCTGGAAGTGTGTACTGGGACACAGAACTCAAAGTATCTATATCAGTAATTGTTGGCGATGTGGAGGGGGCTCAAAGAGGAAGAAAACCTCTAAATGGTTTACAGTGTGTTAAAAATATATACAGGCTAAAGGTTAAAGTTCTCAGAGTAAAAAAAAAGAAAGAAAGAGAGTAGCCAGTTGTGGTGGCACACGCTGGTAGGATTTGCCTGGGAGGCAGAGATAGATGGATCTCTGTGAGTTCAAGGACAGCCTGGTCTACAGAGTTATTCCAGGACAAAGATATACAGAGAACCTGTCTCAAAAAGTAAGTGTAAAAATAAAAAAAAAGAGGTTAAAATAAAGCCATGTAAAGATGGAAAATACACAGAGAATCTTGATACTGTATGCTATTATGCTCTCTTTAAATTGTTTGAATGCTGAGGAAGGAGCAACAGCTGCTAAAAGATATTTGCTTATAAATGCTTCAGAATTAATCCAAGATAGGTATTTTGAAAATATCTTCAAAACTGAAGTAAAAATGTATGTTACTTTGGAGAAGAGATTTTGCTTTTGTTTCCACAGAAAATGAGAGGCTCTCGGTTTATTCAGAGTTAAGAAAAATCAACTTTGATAAAGGAAGACCACCTGAGAAATCTCCAGCAGGAATAGATCGCCCAGATGTCTGAGTTCTTCATCCATAACAGATTAAAGACTGCTATCTGAGATGATCAAGACTCACAGAATACTTCAGTCAGGACTTGATCACAACTCTAAATTTTCTTTAGGTCCCCATAAGATTATCAGCACCCCCAATCAGCTGGAAGTAGCCTGGAATACTATGCCCATATTCCCAAAAAAATGGACTATGGATATTTTCCTTTTTTTTTTTTTTTAAAGAAGGGGAAGTGGTGTGGGAGAATTGTCCGTATTCTGTCAATCATGTTTTAAATAAACGCTGATTGGCCAGGCAGGAAGTATAGGTGGGAAAACCAGACAGGAAATAGAAATGATGCAATGAGAACAGGAGAATTCTGGGAACGAGGAAGTTGATTCCTCCCACTCCTGCCCAGACTCTGAAGAAGCAAGATGTGAACTACCCTGCTGAGAAAGGTACTGAACCATGTGGCTAGCATAGATAAGAACAATGGGTTAATATAAGCTACAAGAGCTAATATGTAGCCTGAGCTAATGGGCCAATCAGCTTTATAACTTATAGAGATCTCTGTGTGATTTTCTTTGGGGCTTGCTGGCTGTAGAGTACTGGGTGAAACAGAAACCCCAACTAGCAGGACCTCAATGTTACAGGGGGCAGAAACAGAGAAGGGCTGGAAGAAATGATGAACTAATGTACCAGTCCTTATTACTATAATCAGCTCAGTGAGATGTGACTGTGTCCTTGAATCCAAGAAGAAGACAACAATTAAGGCATGAATTCAATTACTGAGGCAATATGAGTTTATATCAAGATCCATCCCCAGTATGGAGAGGTGCCTTGGCCAGAGCCCAGATGTCCACTTGAGGCCAGTAGCTTGCCATGTCAATACAAGAACCAGCTAACCATATTACAACATAAAATGATTTGGGTCCCTGAAAAGTCACAGAAGTCACATGACCTTTACGGGGATAGGACAGTCTTCTAGACACTGATCAACACTAGTGCAGCACGATTTGCTGAGGTCGAGATGACTTCAGGACCAGGAAGAGATGTTATTGTGCTTAGGTGAGGTTTGTTCTTGTTCACTGAGTGAAGAGCAGAATTGTGACAGCTGCAGCAGCCTGAGGACATTATCCACTTAGAGCAGATAAAGCTGATTGTGACCAGTCAGATTGTGTCAGAGGACAGCCAGAAGAGCTGGGAAAGTGTCTGCCCTTGGCCTCTCAAGTGTTTCTATCTGGAATGAAGGACTCTTTGAGATTTAAAGAAGTGATTTGAGGAGAAAATTGGCTCAAGGCACAAACATCTCATCTGCCTGAGTGCTCCTTTTGGCCTCTGCTGTCACTGGTGATGTTGGAAAACAACAAGTCCCTGGGTAGCAGGGCAGAGAGAGACCAGCCCTTGAGTCATGGGTCCTATCAAGTGTGTGCTGCATTTCCTGAGAAGAGGCTTGGTCATCTCCCCAGCCAGTCCTGCTCAAGAAGCCAGTGTGGTTCTGCTTAATTGGTCCCTCAGGGCCTGACTTCTCCCTGTGAGCTTTATAGCTGTTCCATTATAGAGGATGCAGGGACTCTGGTCCTCACACAGACTATCCTAATGCCCTCTCTTAATTTAGAGATGTCATCATATGCTCTTTAAATATTTTAAACTTAATTTGGTTCTAATGAAGTTGGAGAAAGAGAGAGAGGTGTTAAGAAAAAAATGTCTGGAGAGGACACCTGGGAAGATTCATGTTATAGATTTACCATGTGAGTTTTGTATTGATTGTACTTGTAGCTATACATGTGTTTGAATGTTAATGACAATATTTTGGTAGTAGGAGCATATTGCTCTTCCTATGTGACCAAGGCTCAATAGACCATTTAAGCTGCTATTTTTGAGAAAGTTCTGCAAGCTTATGAAAAAATGGACTACTTGGTCAAATCATAGTGTAAGCCCCCTCTCAGAACCTGCCTCTATCTCCCCCATCTCTGCCTCTCTCTCTCTCTCTCTCTCTCTCTCTCTCTCTCTCTGTATTGTCTCTCCCTATCTTTGCCTCCCTGTTTTTCTCTCCCTGTACTTATGTCTCTGTCTTCCTTTCTCTGTCTTTCTGTTCCTATTCCCACCTCTTCTTCTTTTCCTTCTACTCCCTTCTCAGATGTTGAGTTGAACTCTACAGCATCTCCAGAACCAGGGAGCACACTCCACGGGTGATGTGGTTCACGACCTTCTGGTCACCCCTACAGGGACACAACCTTGTAATATTCAGATAAGGTCATCCACCTTGCAGACAATACCTGAGACAGATTGGAGAGTTGAGGTCTATGCCCAAACCAAGTAATAGTTTCTTATGATGCTGGCTGCATACAGGTGCATGAAAATAACAATGATCCTTAAAAAGGAATATAATATAGTGGATTATTTGCAAATGTCAACTTTGAGCTCCAGTATTCTTGCAATAGTTTATATGAGAAGTCACATCAGCCCTGGAATGTGGCCCTTATGCATCCAGACACACTCTGTATAAGGCTTTTCTAAACTCAGCTGTAGTTTTAAGTTTGAAGCCAATGTGTGGCTACATGGGTGTAAGGGTGAGACAGGGCTCAGTTCTGTCCGGTGCCCTACTTTAAAGCCTTTGATATTCAGTTCCAGTGACACACAGATGGATGGATGTGATTTACATAGGTGAGTGCACCGGTCACCCTTGAAGACCATGATTGATGGTGTTTTGTATGTCCAGGTGAGGGACACTTGCCATCTTCCTCATTTCTTCCCATTCTCATCCACTCTCTGAGCCCTTGAATAGAAGGAACCTGCAGCTATCCCTGTTAGCAGGACACACCCTGGAGTCTTCCTGGCCATTCTCCATGGTCCCTGAAGTCTAGGGAAAGAACCCTCCCAATGGAGAAATACCCCGGGTCCCCAAGGCTCATGAGTGGTCACAGAAGTCTCCTAGAAGTCCCACACCTAGAAACATACATGCAGCACTGGGTGGTACATTGCTCTCTTCTTACTAGAGGCAGTCTGAGATTTCAGCACACCTGGGGTGGGTGGTTAGCACAAACTTGGCTAGAGCATGTGTTTCCTCTTCAGCCCCTGTCAGAGCTGCCACAGAAAACCCACTGCTCCTGGATCCTGAGGCCTCCCCAGCTTTATAATGAATGGGACACTGGTCACTGAGTTCCTCATTCTGGGATTCTCAGAGATGCCTCATCTTCAGGTACCACTTTTCCTCAGCTTCCTTTGTCTCTACATGGCTGCAGTCTCAGGAAACCTGCTCATTATGGTGACAATCAGTGCCAGCCCATCCCTACACACCCCCATGTACTTCTTCCTGGTCAACCTGGCTATAGTGGACATCCTCTGCACCTCCACAATCCTACCCAAGCTACTGGACAGCATGGTTGGGCAGAGGACCATCTCTTATGGGGGCTGCATGACCCAGCTCTTCTTCTTCACGTGGTCACTGGGGGCAGAGCTTCTGCTCTTCTCAGCTATGGCTTATGACCGCTTTGTGGCCATCTGTTGCCCCCTACACTATAGTGCCTGGATGGGCCCTAGGGTGTGTGCGTTCCTGGCTGGACTTGTCTGGGCCATCAGCCTGACTAACACCAGCGTGCACACAAGCCTGATGCTGCGTCTACCCTTCTGCAGCTCCAACGTGATAGAGCACTTCTTTTGTGAGATTCCGCCACTGCTGAAGCTCTCCTGTGCTCCAACACAACTGAACGAAGCCATGGCCTTTGCTGCAGATGTGTTTCTGGCCGTAGGGAACTTCTCTGTGACCATGATTTCCTATGGCTGTATTGTGGCCAGCATCCTGAGGATTCGCTCTTCTGAGGGCAAGCGACGTGCCTTTTCCACCTGCTCTGCCCACCTCATCGTGGTGAGCATGTACTACTCCACCGTCATCTACACGTACATCCGCCCTTCCTCCAGCTACTCACTGAACAAGGACAAGGTGGTGTCTGTCATCTACACCTCTGTGGCACCCACCTTGAACCCCCTCATCTACACTCTGAGGAACAAGGATGTCAAAGTTGCCCTTAGGAGACTTCTGTCCTGCTGCTGAGTCGTTGTTGGCCCTGCTGCCTTCCTCTCTGCTGCACTGGGGGATCTCAGGTTTGGTAGTGGTCCGTATTACTTTTCCTGGAGACACAATTTGTTGACCCACAAGAGACAACTATTTGACTGCTTCACTTCACTGAGAAGCCGTGGGACCTCTACTTGATACTCTGTAGGATCAGAGGGGCATCCATAAGGCTATGATATTCAACAGTTAAGTGAATCCCCCAAAACATCAAAAGTGGGTGTGGCTTATTCCTAGCCCTCTCTGCTGCTGTCACGTGAGCCAGGAGTTCTAAGTAGTCAGTGCTTTGTGCACCTCTTCTCTTTTAACCCACAAAGGGTTAAAAACAAAGGCCGAGTATAGCCTTGGTTGTGGCTTGCATGCAGATAGGGGACCTGAGAGTAAAAATGGGCTTGGTCATTTGAGGACAATTGGTCTTTCCTGTTAGTAAAATATCTGAAAAATTGATTTCTTTCCACTTTTAAGTATACATCTGAAAGAATTTTCATGGAGACTCTTGCCATGCTGTGGGTATGTTGTGGGTATTCTGTCAGCATGCTGTGGCCCTGTGTGATGAGATAAGGCCTGCCAAAGCTGGCTCTCACCCTGAGGGAGTCAGCATCACACAGTGCTAGCAGCAAGAGGTTTCTTGAACCCAGAGCCTCATCATTTCCACTGTGGAGTGATGTAGCAGGTGCTGTATGATTGGGAGCCTGTCAGTTTGGAGGTTGTAGGTAGAAAGGGAACTATGAGGGTGATCATAGCTGTCCTTCAGGGTCTGCTGACTTCTTGGAATAAATCCAAAGACCTTTGATGCCAGATCCAAACCCTTACTTCTGGCTTGTACTGTATCAAGGTCATTGGCTAACTCTGATGGCCTTTTGATCTCTCTGTCTCCTTCTGGTTGACCTGTGTACCTTCCAATGGCTGCTTTTTATTGCTCCTTTATATACTGATTCAATTAATTAGCTGATTTTCATATTTTTGAGGTTTGTCTTATAGTTCATATGTGTGTATAGCGTTTTTATCATTTCCTCTCCTTTCAATCTTTTTTCTATGCTCTCCTTTCTCTCAGCTTCATGGCTTCCTTTTTATTTATTCTTTCTGTTTTTACCCACACAGGAATATTCAAATAAAACCTGCTAAATTCATTTAGAGTTGTCATATTTATATGCATTTAGAGCTGACCACTTGGTACTGGATAACTAATTACGGGGCTAGTCCATGGGGAGGACTGATCCTCACTCTGAGCAGTGGTTAATTGCTGAGGGCTCTTCAGATCTCCACCACCCACATCAGCATATCAGCTGGTGTTGTCATTGTTCAGGTCTTGTTTAAATAACCACTTTCTTGAGGGTTTGTAAATACAGCTCCTGTCCTGTGTAGATGACACAACGTTGCAGTATATATCTCAATGGTCCGGCTCATAGGTTTGCCACTCCCTCCTCCCTGATCTTCCTTGAGATTTAGGTATGGAGGTTGTTTTGTATCTTCAGTATACATTAGGTCTACAATGCACATTAGGGCTGGGCAGCTCACAGTCAGTTCCTCCTTGCATTTTGATCAGTTTTGGCTTCCTATACATTAAGAAGCTTTGATGGAGGGTGAGAGCTGAACCTACCTGTGGGTATACTGGTAGAGTTTGTATTAGTTTGGGAATGTGGCAGTAGAAGGTTCTCCGCTATGTCTGTGACCTGTCCAACTACTGTAGTTGGATGGATTTACAGTATTAGGCAAGAATTCTGTCCTATTGATGGGCTCTGAGTCCAATTAGACAGCTGTTGGCTACTGCCAAGACATAAGCATTGCTGTTGTACCTTTAGGGAAATCTTGCCATGCTGCTTGTTGTCGTAGTTCATAGGTAACACAAAGGGAAAGATACCAATTGTCTTTCTTCTTTGGCAGCCTATATATCACCTTCTGGTATTATGAAAGTTCATTCTCAGGGAGGAGGCTTCTGGGTGAAATACAATTGGATTCCTCCAAATCCTGCATCTGAAGTGTATGATGTCTTCAGCAGTAAGGACTACCCTCAAATTCTAGGAGGCCACCCAGGGCAACAGCAATAGCCTACAGTGTTTTTGGGGATGATTGACTTGCCATGGCTGTCGACTTAAAAATTTTCCAAAGCATGGAATTGTTGTTTGTTAGATAGTCACTGGCTCTTGGGAAGATATTAACACCCCAAGTGGTATAACTTCATTTAAACTATATATCAAATCTATAGCTTCAAATGTCCTAAATTCTACTTATTCCTCCTCCCTGTCTCTCCCTCTCTAATACCCTTCCTCTGCCCTGTCCATTTATCCTCCCCCATTGGGGGTCGGGGTAGAGCATGTTTATAGGTATTGGGGGCTGAAAGGAAGGGTTAGAATGGACTAAAAGAGAGTGCTGAAGTTGAACTTGAGGGAGTGGGATAGTCAAGATGGAGGAAGGACAGAGATGAAAACAAAGAAAGAAATATTTTGATTGAGGAAGCCATTATGGGGCTAGCAAGAAACCTGGCACTAGAGAAAGTCCCAGGAATCCAAAAGGATGACCACGGCTAAGACCCTAAATAATAATGGAGAGGGGCCCGAACTGGCCTTGCCCTGTAGTCAGATGGATGACTATCGGAAATGTCACCACAGAACCTTCATCCAGCAACTGATGGACACAGAGGTAGAGACCTGTAACAGCACTGGGCTGAGCTCCCAAAGTCCAGTTGAAGAGTGGGAGGAGTGAGAATATGAGCAAAGAGGTCAAGTCTATGATGGGGACACCCACTGAAACAGCTTACCTGAGCCAATGGGAGCTCACCAAATCCAACCGGACTGGGAAGGAGCCAGAATAGGTTCAAACTAGTCTCTCTGAATGTGGGTGATAATTGTATGGCTGGGGAAGAATGCAGGGCCAATCGCAGTGGCACCAGGATTTATTCCTACTGCTTGTTCTGGCATTTGGGGAACCTAGTGTCTTTGGATGGACACCTTGCTCAGCCTAGATACAGTAGGGAGGGCCTTGGACCTTCCCCAAAGCAACATGCCTTACCCTCTCTGAGGAGTGGATGGGGTGGGGGTGAGGAGAAGGTGAAGGGCATGGGAGGAGGGGAGGGAGAGGAAACTGGGATTGGTATGTATAATGAAAAACCCTAATTTGTTTTCTTTTAAAAAAATAAAATAGAAGAAATTATAAAAAGGGAGCATGCTGAAAGGGTCCACAGGGAGGAGTAAAACTTGATCTGCTGTGGTATTTGGAGCAGTTGCCATGGAGTTGAGTCTGAGAGGGAAGACGGGACTCTTGTGCAAGTGGTTTGCTACGGGACTGGGGCTGAGACGGGGAATTTGTAATAGAAGGCAGAGGAATGAAAGATCAATTACCCAATTCTCAAGCCAGTGTGGCCAGTGCGCTTGCAGGTGCAGAGTGCCTCTGGGTATTGGAGGCTGACACAAAGGAATGGCACAAAAAAGAAAGGCTGGGTCTCCCTCATGGATCTTCAGAGTCTTCAGGAAAAGGAGGCAGGAGAGCGGACAGGCTTCCGCAAAGGGCTCCCAGGTAAAGGTGCTGATTTTATTTCTGTTGTTATCAAGTTGACCTATGGCTTCATCATCACCAGCATCCTACTTATTTGCTCTGATTTGCTCTTATTTTCTCTGCAGAAAGTAAGAAGAGTACCTTCTCCACCTGTTCTACCCACCAGTGCTGGTACCCTGTATTACTCCACAGCATTTTCCAGCTATATCCAGTCCACCGTGGGCTCCTATACAAGGCCATGAACATTTTGCATACCACTGTGACTCCATCTCTCAACCCCCTCATTTATACCCTGAGAAAAAAGGAATTCAAAACCTCCCTCAAATAAAGTCTTATTTTCTCCCTCAAAGACTCTAAGATTAGAGAGGAACTCTGAAAGCCACAGGAAGAAGGCTTCATGTATGCATCTCCTGATTATTGAGCATGTAGGCTAAGCTGTCACCTCAGACAACATATTCAAGCCTTTGTATAAGAAATGCTTCGTTTTGTACTGAATTTGTTCATTTTTTTCAATTTGTAAAGCAACTCTTACATATTTCCACATATCTAATACATTCAAATGTATTTAGGTGTAAGAACACTGTTCTTAAACATTAAGCTACTGCTGTGACTCACTGAACTGAACCTCACTACTAATTAATAACAGAGTGTAAGTCTTTAGTGAGTTGTAATTAAATTCCTTGAACTTCTGTGCCAACAGCCACTACAATGTTACAGGGATGAGGAATCCCTGTTCTCAGTCCATAATTCCTATGGACTCAATAGCCCTGGCTTGACATTTTATGTCTTTCCCATTATCATTTCATAAGATTCCTTAGAGCATAGCTTGTATCTCAGGTTAAGGGAAGGACACCCATTATCGAAGGATAAAGAAAGATTAGGACATTGAGCTGGAAAGCCTCTGATGCCTGCCGAGCCTCCCCTAATTTCAATACACAGGTCAGACCAGAGCCAGTCACTGGCACAGGAACTCTTTCCTAGACACAGTGACACCTCCTAGGTTTTCTTAGTCACAGTTCTGACTTTGGACCCAGTGTCTGGTATATTTTGTATGAACTGACTTTTCTTGGAAGATCACTGTTACACTGTGTTCCATGTAGGTAATGTTGGCATGTCTCACTGTGATAAGAATTCCCAAATTGACATGGAATGCCCTTCTGTATGCTGTAAATATGTTTTATTACCATTGGTTAATAAAGAAGCTGATTTGGCCAAGAGCCAGGCTGAAAATCCAAGCAAGGATACAGGGAAAAAGAAGGAAGGGTTTGGGAGATAGTAGCAGCCACTGGAGAAGTATGATGTCATGGTAACAAGCCACGGGCCCTGTGGTAAAATATGGACTAATAGAAATGGGTTAATTTAAGTTGTAAAAGATAGTTAATAATAATCCTGAGCTAATAGTTCAAATAATTTGTAATTAATATTAAGCCTCTGAGTGGTTACTTGGGAACTGGAGGGCAGGAGAGAATTCTAGCTATACCAAATAATGCATTTATGAGATGTATGCATGTATATATGCTTGTGGCCATTTGAATACTTAGTGCTTGGGTCATTACCAGTTGTTCTTAAACAGCAGTCATGTGACTAATAACAGAAGGAGTAGTACAAAATGCGACTTGATGGTGAAGCAAACAGTGTGAAAAGAACCAACAGGTGAAACGGCCTGAGACCAATGACACATATGTTAATCATTTTTTGTCACCATAGCTGAATCCAGAATTACTTAGGAGATCACTTATGGACGCTTCTGTCCATGCAGGTGAGAGTCAGGATTTACTGAAGCAGGGCATCCACTCTCCATGTGGGCAACACCATCCCAGGGACTGGGGACTAAAACGCTCGGGCTTTCTAGAAAGGAGAAAGCCAGTTGAGCACAGGTGTTCCTTAAATCTGTGTCCTGGGCTGTCACAGTGTGAAGAAGCTTCTCCACCACATTATCCCACTACCATGAGGCCCTGCCTCACAATAGGCCAAAGCAAAGAGCCAAGCGCCCATGGACTGAAGCTTCTAAAGCCATGAGACAGAATAAATGTTTTGGAAAAAATATTTGGGTCACAAGGATGAAAAGCTAATTAATATAACATATTTGACTTACATCACAAGTCCTAGTATGGTAGAACGTATAAGAAGGGTCAAGGAAGCAGGATGATGAAGAATGTATTTAGTCTGAAAATGATGCAGAACTGTGTTGGCAGCTGTTGCTGTAGATGCTGCTCTTTCTCCACCGAGTCGTCTTTCCACCATATCTTAGAAAGGGTCTCAGATGCACTTCCCCTCCCTCTCCTGTCCTCCTCCTCCTTTCTATTCTCAATGAGTTTTAAGAGATTTAGCCATTAGAAAGTGGTCAACAATTTTTTTTTATGTCTATGCCTTTTGTTTTGCTCTTTTTGTCTTATTGACATTTGTTTATTTTTAGTTTTTGTTTGTTTGAGAGGCAGACAGACTGGGTAGAAGAGAGTATGATATTGGATGGGTAGGGAGGTAGGGAGGCTCTTTGAAGGGTAACAAGAAGGGAATGACTGTGATCAACATATATTGAATGAAAATAAGAGTTTAGCCTTTGAACTTTTGTCTATGATCCATTTTTGATGATTTTTATTTATGGTGTGCAAGAAGCACTCAACTTCACCCTTTGTGCATAGACATTCATCTAATTCTCCCAAAACTGTTGGAAACAATTCATCTTTCCCATCAGTTCAATTGTCTCATCAATATGGCATAAAGGCAGTCTGACAAATGTAAATCCATTTTTGAAACTTAAACTTTATCTCTGCTCCACCAATTGCCCCTTCATGCCAGTGTCAACAGCTTGAACAACCACAGTTCAGAAGGAGGCTGTGAAATGGAAATCTGTCTCATTCAACATTGGTTTTCCCAGGACAAGATGGCCATTCTGTCCCTCAAGTTTCCTTATGAAGTTTCGATTCTTAGCTGTATTTCGGAACAAAGCCCTGGGATGTTTGCAGGGCGACACTGGAGGAAAGGGCTTTGTTTTGTGACCATCACTGTTGTCACCCACGGAAATCTTCCAGACCAGGAATATGGAATCTCCATTTACATAAACTTCAATTATTTTTGAAAATGTTTGTACTTGTCAGGGAATAAAGCTTGCATTTTTCATTGTCTCTAACAATTTTGTTGTTTTGGGGGTTACAGTAAGTAGAACTGTCTAGTCCTTGCATTAGAGAATAGTTTTCTAAAACAGCAAGTTCCCCCCTTCCCCCTCCCCGCTCCATGAGGCTGCTCTCAGGAAAGCATGTATGAGAACAGGCCAAGTCAGGAGAGCAGCCTACCCTTTCCACTTAATGTGAGAAAGAGGGCAGGAGCCTCCCCAGGGCCAGCTTGACATCCTTGTTCCTCAGTGTATAGATGAGGGGGTTCAGGGTTGGGCTGAGGACCGAGTACAGCACTGAAGTCACTTTGCTTCTTTCTGGGCTGTAGCTGGAAGCAGGACTGATGTAGGCACAGAACACAGATGAGTAGTACACACAGACAACGATGAGGTGGGAGGAGCAGGTAGAAAAGGCCTTCCTCTTGCCCTCAGCAGAACGCATGCGCAGGATGCTGGCGATGATGCAGCCATAGGAGAGTAAGGTGAGGAAGAAGTTGATGCCTCCATAAAAGGCATCTGCTATAAGAGTCATGATGCTATTCACATATGTGGAGCTGCAGGAGAGGAGGAGGAGTGGGGGGATCTCACAGAAGAAGTGGGTGATGACATTGGGGCCACAGAATGACAGCCGTGTCATCAGACCAGTGTTGATGGATGAATTCAGAGCACAGATGGACCACACACTCAAGGCCAGGACCCCACACAGACGTGGGCTCATCCTAGAGCTGTAGTGCAGGGGATGGCAGATGGCCACGTAGCGGTCATAGGCCATGACCGTGAGCAGCAGCAGCTCGGAAGACAAGGACCACACAAGGAAGAAGAGCTGGGTCATGCACCCCTTGAAGGAGATGGTGTTTATCTCAGACACTAGGCCAAGCAGTGCCTTGGGCAGCACAGAGGAGGTGCAGACAATATCCATGGTGGCCAGGTTACACAGGAAAAAGTACATGGGGCTGTGGAGCCCAGTGCTGGAAGTGACCAAAGCAATGATGACAATGTTTCCTATGAGAGCCATTGTGTAGAGGGTCAGGAAGCAGATTATCAGGAGCAGTCTTAGACTAGGGTTCTCTGAGAACCCTTCCAACACAAACTCTGTCACCATTGTCTGGTTGGGATTCAACATCATAATGGAGAATATTAACTCCACTACTGTGTCTGTTGGCTTCTGAGAAAATACCACAATTTATCACTTCAACATCTGATTTTCAGACTTGATCATCTCAAAATTCTCTGCTGTCAGAAAAAGGAGGAGTGAACATATTTTTGTCATGTATAGTTTTTGTTCTATGTCTTCTGTACCACACCGTTTGGAAACCACATATATTTCCCTTGCTTTTAATTTCTTACCTAGAAACTCTTGCCCTACTAATTTGGATCAAGAAGGACATCTTTTCTTTCCTTGTCTTCTTGAACATGTGGATTAAGTAGAGCATCCTTCATTCAGGACATTTCTATGTTTTACTTTTTCCATCAGCACCAAAAACTGTGCTTTTCTGACGGTGCTTGGAGACACAGCTGTATCCCTGACCCCAGTTATTACCCTCATCTACACAGCAGGTATTCTACACATGATGACATCTTTTGGGTGGATATACACTGAGATGGTTCTTATACCTTACTCTACCATCTGGTCTCCTGACTTCTCACTCACAGAGCCAGAACCTGGAAACAACCTAAATGACCCTCGACTGAAAAATGGATAAGGAAAATGTGCTACATTTGCAAAATGGAGTACTACACAACAGAAAAAAAGATATCTTAAAATTTGTGAACAAATAGATGGATCTAGAAAACTTCATATTGAGTGAGGTAACCCAGACCCAGAAAGACAAATGTCATATGTACTCGCTCATAAGTGGCTTTTAGACATAAATCAAAGAAAAAACAGCCTACAATTCACAATCCCAGAGAATCTAGGCAACAATGAGGACCCTAAGAGAGACATACTGGATCTAATGTACATGAGAAATGAAAGAGGTCAAGATCTCCTGAGTAAATTGGGATCATGAGGACCATGGGAGAGGATAAAAAGGAAGGGGAGAGGAACGGAGGGGAGAAGAGAAAAATATATAGCTCAATAAAAACAATAAAAATGAAAATGCATGGGAGGTGGTGGCGGGGATAAGGCAGAAATCTTTAATAAATAAATAAACAATAAAAAAACAAAACAAAACAAAAAAACAAAAAAGTGAAAATGCAAAATACTGCTCCATTAGAAAGTTTTTAATACTTATAGTAGTCTGAAAAATCAATCAGAAATAGAATAAGAGAAATAATCATAAATAAGTCTGGAGGTAATAGTTTAAATATCCAGTAGGGTTTCATGAGATATAATTGAAGGTTTTGAAAATGTGTCAATTTTATTTGAAAACACAAAAATGTTACAAATTAATTGAAAACAATCACCCCAGGAAAACAACAGTAAGTCAAAACCATTTTTATCTGTAAGAAATTAACAATTATTTTAGGAATACAGCCAGTGGTTACACTGGGGAGATTTAGGAAACATTTAATGGAGAATTATTCAGTAATGAACAAACTTGGGGGTCACAGTTCTGCTCAACTCCAAATTTCTCTGAGGTTTGAACAGCAGAAAGCCCATTTCCCTTTCATTTTATGAAACCAGTACAAGTTGGTAAAAACATGAGAAAAAACTCCATGTAGCAGGAAAGTATAATTTAAACACAATTATATAAATACTTTAGGCAGACTAAAACATCAAACTATATGAAATAATAAGCCTTTTTGATCATAAAGGTCTTGTTCCTGGAGTTCAAATCCCATGTATCATACAAATATCTTTTCATGAATTGGGCAAAGTGATAGTTAAGATTCACCAGTGATAAATGACCACAGATGTACAAATTGCAAAACTGTTTATACACCAAACTAACTTCACAAGAAGAAAGGAAACTGAAGGGATGCCATAAATTTTATACCATAGAAGACATTATAGACTGAATATGACATAGAAGGAAGTGCTCCCCAAGACCAGTGAAAGGATTCCTATTTGAGAGATGGAAAGGAATCAAGCCCAGCTCTTAAATTTGTGCTCAGTACCAGACTGCACTACCAAAATCCAGTACAGATTAGAGCCATATGTCTCCTGCACTCAGCCAGTACCTAAAAACTAAACAGTGGAACCACTAACTGTGGAACCAAGGGGTTGCCGCCATTCCATCTCCTTAGACACGAAGCAATATAATGTAGAAGACAGCTGTACCGACAGCGCAGCACCACTGAGACACAAACACACATTTTTGCCTTGGGTCGTATTCAGGGTTTCTAGTGTTGTGATAAAACACCCCCTCCCATTACTGTCCATCGTCAAGGGAAATCAGGACAGAAGCCCAAGGGAGTAACCTGGAGTCCAGAACTAAAGTAGGGAACATGGAGGGACACTGCTTCCTGGTTAGATTCCTCATGGCTTGCTCAGCAAGCTTTGCTTATTTTTATTTTTGTCCATTTGCTGAAAATAGACTTTTTCTCACATTATATAACCTGATTACAGTTTACCTCTTCTCTGCCCCTCCCAGTCCCTCTTTACCTCCCCTCCCATCCAGATCCATTTCGTTTTTGTATCTCAATAGAAAGCAAACAGAGTTCTCAAGGATGATGATAAAATAAAGTAAGATAAAACAAAACTAACACATCAGAATTGGATAAGACAAATGAACAAAAGGAAAAGTGCCTAAGAGAAGGCACAAGAATCAGAGACCCACTCATTAGTACACTTGGGAATCTCATAAAAATACTAAATTGGAAACTATAATATATGTGACGATGACATGATATAGACCTGTACAGGCCCTATTCAAGATACCTCAGTCTATGAGTTCATAAGAGCTTTGATCATATTGGTACAGAGGGCCTTTTGGTGTTCTCCATTCCCCTCTGACTGTTAAACTCTTTCTTCCTCCTCTCCTTTGGGATTCTCTGAGCTCTGAGGGGAGGGATTTGATAGAGACATTCCATTTAGGGCTAAATATTCCAAGATCTCTCGCTCTCTGTATAATGTCTGGTTGTGGGTCTCTGTATTTGTTCCCATCTGATGCACAAGGAAGTTTCTCTGAAGATGGCCGAGAAAGGCACTTATCTATGAATAAATCAGGATTTCATTATCAGCCTGTTTTCTTATAGCACCCAGGACCACCAACGCAGGTGTGGCACTGCCCATAATGAACCAAGCCCTCCCATGTCAATCCTTAATTATGAAAATGTACTCCAGACATGCCTACAGGCCAATCTTATGGAAGCATCTTCTCAGTTGAGAGCCCTTCTTCCAAAATGACTCTAGTTTGTGTTAAGTTGACATAAAACTAGCCAACCTGCTTTGGATCTCAATGCCAGATCTTCTGAGTTGAGGCCTACCATCAGGCAGAAACCAAAGGATTCATACTCAGGCCACATATCCACACACAATTTCTAGTCTCATCCAAGAATCAGACAGACAGAGGCCTTTGCATAGTAAGACAGGTTCATGTTTTGCTATTTTAAAATGTTAAGGAAATAAAATAAGGGTAAACTCACAGAAAACTTAATAAATGAAATGATAGCTATAAAGCCTTGACATTGGGAGAGTCTTTACTCTGGATAATTGTTATGGTTTTGGACTCTGGTCCCTTTAAGAGACAAGCCACGCCCACTCCCTCCCCCATCCGCTGAGGCAGGCTGATCTTCAGCTTCAGGCCTGAGCTTGCTCTCTTTTCCATCTTCCTCTCAGAGAGGCAGCTTCGCTTCTGCCTCTCTCCCCACTTCTCTGCTCCCTACCCCCGTCTCTCTCTCCTCTCCTCTTTTCCTCTCTCCCCCCCCTCTCTCTCCTTCTCTCTCTCTGCCTCCCTTCTCCCTACCCCCTTCATAACCCCCTGAATAAATATTCAACCTCACTCTGCAAGTCGTGTCTATCCACGTCTCTGTCTTCTGCCCGCCCGCCATGTGTCTCCCTTCCTGGGACCAGTCACTGCTCAGGGACCGGCAGCCATCTCTGCCTGGGACTGGCTGTTCCCAAAGCCCACTGTCTGCCGCCACATGGCCCACCACCACCACCACCACCGCTCTGGGACCAGCAGCTGTCTCTGCCTGGGACTGGCTGCTCCCAGGGCCCGCTGTCTGCCTCCACATGGCTCGCTACCACCATTTGGGACCTACAGCATTTCTGCTGCCTACTGCCTCCGGGGATCTTGCAGCATTTTTTAAAAAATTATAAAAATAATAATCTCTGTTCAGATGACTACTTTGAAAGTATTTGTTAATTTCCATTTGCTATGATAACATTTCTCAGTGTGATATGATCTTACTTGGCTATTTTTGGTTTTGTTGTTTGTGCTTTGGGAGTCTTATCTGAAAAACACCCAGATGATTTAAAATGTTTCTTCTCTCTTTCAGGCATTAGATTTGATCTTTGATCCATTTTGTATTGATTTTTGTATGGGGCAAGAAAGTGATCTTGTTTCATTATTTGGCATCTAAATACCCAGAAGATAGCAGAAATGAAAAGATCTCCCATGCTCTTGGATAGATAGCATCCACACAATAAAAATGGCAATCTTAACTAAAGCAATCCACAGATTCAATGCAATCCTCATCAAAGTCCCAATACAATTCTTCACAGATCTGGAAAGACTAATACTCAATTTCATATGGAAAAACAAAAAAACCCAGGATAGCCAAAACAATCCTGTACAATAAAGGAACTTTGGAAGGCATCACTGTCCCTGTAAAGCTCTATTACAGAGCTACAGTAATGAAAACAGCCTGGTGTTGGCATAGAAATAGATTGACCAATGTAATCAAATTGAAGACCCGGATATTAATCCACACAACTATGAATTCCTGATTTTTGATAAAGAAGCTAAAATTATACAATGGAAAAAAAGAAAGCGTTTTCAACAAATGGTGTTGACATAACTGAATGTCAACATGTAGAAGAATGAAAATAGATCTATATCTATCACTGTGGAGGTCTGAAAATGTGAGCCTGTTTCCACATTGACCAAAGATCAGAGAGTTGGAACTTTCCTTTAGTTCCATCAAGGTAATTGTGCTTCTACCTCAAAGGTCCCACCTAGACTTCAGAGAGTTCTGCTCTCTCAAGGTTATTGTCTACAGGTGTGGCAAATAGCCAGACCTTGTGCTCCAGGAATGGAGAAGTAGTTTGTTCCTAACTCAAATAAGACTCTAAGGATCCAACTAAGTTTCAGTTCCATTAAGGAGATAACATTAGATTCCACCCAGGGAGAGGTTGGCCTACAGAATGTTTTGGTCTTGGTGTAAATGTGACTTGGTTTGTTCTAGCAATAGAATCTTTAACTATGAATGTAGCCTGTGACTTTCAATTGGTATGTTCATGTCCTTTTATCATGCTAATGCAGTCTTTTTTCTTTGGGGTCAGGGGTATTTTAAGCAGTTGGAAATTAAAGGCAGGCAAATTTTCAGTACCCACTGAAAAATTTCCTCCTAATACGATCCTATATATTTCTTCCTTTTATTATTTTCATTCGAGTCTTCATATTCTTTATTATATTTCTAAATCCCCATTCCCCTACCCTGGTGAGAGATATTTTTGTTGAGGCTGATCCCCAACATATCCCCATGCACAAAACTCAAGTCCAAATGGATTAAAGACCTCAATATAAATCTGACGACACTGAACCTGATAGAAGAGAAAGTGGGAAGTAACCTTGAATGCATGACACAGGAGATGACTTCCTAAATATAACCCCAGTAGCACAGACACTGAGAGCAACAATAAATAAATGGGACCTCCTGAAACCAAGAAGCTTTTGTAAAGCAAAGGATACAGTCAATAAGACAAAAATGCAGCCTACTGAATGGGAAAAGATCTTCACCAATCCCAAATCTGTCAGAAGGCTGGTCTCTAAAACATGCAAAGAACTTAAGAAACTAGATATTAAAATACCAAATAATCCAATTTAAAAATGGGGTACAAATCTCAACAGAGAAATCTCAACAGAGGAATCTCAAATGTCTTAAAGGCACTTAAAGAAATTGATCAATATCCTTAGTCATCAGGGAAATAAAAACAACTCTGAGATACCATCTTACAGATGATATACCTGAGATCAAAAAACAGTAATGAAAGATTATGTTGGAGAGAATGTGGAGTAAAGGGAACGCTCCTGTATTGCTGGTGGGAGTGTAAACTTGTACAACCACTTTGGAAATCAGTATGGCAGTTTCTCAGAAAATTGGGAATCAATCTACCTCAAGACCCAGCAATACCATTCTTGGGCATATACCCAAAGGATGCACAATCAAACCACAAAGATATTTATTCAACTATGCTCATAACAGCATTATTAGTAATAACTAGAACTTGGAAACAATCTAGATGTCCCTCAACTGAAGAATGGAAAAAATGTGGTGTAATCACACAATGGAGTACTACTTTGTGGTAAAAAAAAAACAATGACATCTTTAAATTTGTCAGGAAATGGGTGGAACTAGAAAAAAAAATATCTTGAGTAAAGTAACCCAGATCCAGAAAGACAAACATAGTTTGTACTCACTCAGAAGTGGATACTAGACATAAGGCAAAGAATAACAACCAGCTTACAAACCGCAACCCCAGAGAAGCCAGGAAACAAGGAGGACTCTAAGAAAGACTACATGGATCTCCTAGGGAAAGGGGAAATAGACAAGTTCTCCTGAGTGAAGTGGAGGGAGGAGAAAGGAAGTAGGGATGGGAGAAGGGAAGAGGGGGATGAGAACATGAGGGATTGAGAAGGTCAAGTTAGGGGATGGACAGAGAGGGATAGCAAGGAAAGAGATATCTTGATACAAGGAGCCATTATGGGGTTAGCAAGAAACCCAGAACTAGGTAAATTCCCAGGAATTCACAAGGCTGACCCCAGCCAAGAATCTAAAGAATAGTGTAGAGGGTGTCTTAACTGCCCTTCCCCTGTAAGTAGAATGATGACTACCTTAATTGTCATCATAGAACCTTCATCCAGAAACTTATAGAAGCAGATGCAGAGATCCACAGCTAAGCACTGGGCCAAGCTTCCAGAGACAAGTCCAAGAGAGGGAGAAGCAATAATATGAGCAAAGGGGTGAAGACCATGATGAGGATATCCACAGAAACAACTGACCTGAGCTAACAAGAGCTCTTTGAATTTGGAATGACAGCTAGGGAACCTGCATGGGACTGAACTAAATCCTCTCAATGTGGATGACATTGTGTGGCTTGGGCAGTTTGTGGTGCCACTGGCAGTGGGACCAGGATTTATCCCCCCTAGTACATGCACTGAATTTTTGGATCCCATTCCTGTGGAGGGAGACTTTGCTTAGTCAAGATACAGGGAAGAGGGTCTTAGTCCTGCCTCAAGTGATGCAACAGACTTTGTTGACTCCCCATGGGACGCCTCGCCCTCTCTGAGGAATGGATGAGAAGTGGGGTGGGGAGAATTTGGGGGAATGGGAAAAGGGGAGGGAGAGGGAACTAGGTTTGGTATGTAAAAGAAAAAGATTGGTTTAAAAATAAAATAGAAACAAAATAAAAAAGAAATAAACACAGACTCCCCAGTGTACGAAAATCTGAGAGAATTCACAAACACCGAGAAGTCCCCAAAATATTTTAAAGTAGTCCCACATCTTGAGATTAAGAAAAGACAATATCTGTGAAAAAGGTTGTAAAGTATAAAATATAGTGAAGGACAGACGCACAAAAAGAAATAAAGAGCATAAAGCCTTGTCAACCAATGCACTACACCACCAAGCCACAGCCCTGAATGACAGAGAAGAAGAAAATAAAAGAGATTCAAGACCAACAGACAACAATGACATAGCACAGAAGACACTTATAATGACAATCTTGAACATAAACAGTAAATGGTATAGAGAAAAAGAAATACCCTCCCTGAATTACTACAGAAAGTGGGAAGGAGCTGAAGGATACAGATCAGCACAAGAAATGAGCCACATTCTCACACATCAATAAATGTTCTTGCTAGTAAAGAAGTTACAAAATAATCTTATTCACAATAGGTAGGGAACAAACCCTAGTAGATTAAGAACAGATTTAGCTAAGAATGTGAGCAACCTCTTTAATAAAATCTACAAAACAAGCAGGGCAATGATGGCTCATGGCCTTTAATTCCAGCACTCAGAAGGCAGAGGCAGGTGGATCTTTATGAGTTTGAGGCCAGCCTGGTCTATAGACAGCCAGGGATCCATGGAAAAACCCTGTCTCAGAAAAAAAGAAAGTAAGTAAGTAAGAAAGAGTGTGCCTGATCTAATGGGAGCCCACCAAAGCCAGCTGGACCGGGACTGAATGAGCGTGTGATCAAACCGGACTCTCTGAATGTGGCTGCCAATGGGGGCAGACTGAGAAGCCATCGATAATGGCACTGGAACCTGTTTCTACTGCATGCCCTGGCTTTTTGGGACCCTAGTCTATTTGGATGCACAGCTTCCTAGGCCTGGATGGGCCTTGGACTTCCCACAGGACAGGGTACCCTGCCTTCTCTTAAGGAGGGAGGGGGAGAGAGGAGAGAGAGTGAGGGAGTGGAAGGGGAATGGGAGGAGGGGAGGAAGTGTAAATTTTTGAATGGAAAAATAAAAAAATAAAAGAAAGAAAGAATTGCAAATCAGCGAGTAGTTGAGTCCTCCCCCACACTAGCATGACCTCCATGACCATGAGTAGGAAGAGTTAATATCATTTTTTTTTTGAATTTTCGAGACAGGGTTTCTCCGTAGCTTTTTGGTTCCTGTCCTGGAACTAGCTCTTGTAGACCAGGCTGGCCTCGAACTCATAAAGATCCGCCTGCCTCTATCTCCCGAGTGCTGGGATTAAAGGTGTGCGCCACCACCACCCGACAAGAGTTAATATCATTGAAACTTGTGTGTTATCCAAAATCATTTTCAGATTCAATGCAATAATATTCTTTATAACACTAGAAAAAAAACAATCCCCAAATTCATAAAGACCAGGAAGTCAGGACTTAACATGGTGGTCTTGAGCAAAAGAACAATGCGTGATCAACTGTTCGTATGGTTTCAAGACACACACCATGTTGTCCTAACCAAGACAACATGATCTCAGCACAAAAGAGACTGCAGACCATGGGAAAGACCAGATATCTAAGAAACAAACACAGAAACCTGCTACCAGGCAGTTTTTGCATAGGCACTAAGAACATATAGGAAAGGACAAGCTTTTCAGTATGTGTGCTGGTAACACTGGATGTTCACATGCCAAAGAATGAAACAAGATCTTCTTCTTGCTCCATATAAAAATGAATCCAAAATGGATCAAAGATCAAATCTAATGCCTAAAGGAGAAGAAACATTTCAAATTATCTGGGAGTCTTTCAGATAAGACTCCCAAAGCACACACACCAAAACCAAAATGATAAGTATGATCATATAACACTGGGAAATGTTATCATAGCAAATGGAAAGTAACAAATACTTTCAAAGTAATCATCTGACCAGAGATTATTATCCACAATAAGAACTTCAAAGTAAAAAATGACAAACAATCTAACTTAATAAGTAAACAAATAATCTGATTATATATTTCTAAAAACTACAAACCTTTAAAAAAATAAATGGTCACATTCATCAGCCATCAGGAAAATGCCAATCGAACAACAATAAGACATCTCTCCAAACACTATGACCATTAGCAAAATACAAAGACAAAAAATATTAACAAAAAGTCAGAGAAAAAGAATTCCTACGCTGATATAAATGAGTATAACCATTAGGGAAACTGTATAAAGGTCACTCAGTAAACTAGAATGGAAGTTTTCATATAGGCCAGAACTCCATTACAGAATATATTCCAAGGAAATGAGGTCAGCACATTGGAGAGACACCGACACTCCTTTGTGGAGAAGTGGTCACAAAAGCAAATAAACAGAGCAAGCGTAAGTATTAATGAGGGCATGGGGAGGAGACAAAGAAAAGGTAACACACACACACATGTGCGATGGAACATTATTCAAGCCCAAAAGTATGACCTCTGTCCATGTACAGCAAAGTGGATACAAGTGAAGAATAATAAGATGAGATATAAGCCTAAATCAGGCACAGAAAGACAGATACCACATATATCTTTCATACCTATCTATCTTAGCAGAATAATGATTGATAGACCTGATAAATGGCAAAGGTGAGGAGGTGCTAAGGGAGACAGGACAATGGGAACCAAGCTCATTTAGATAGAAACATCAGTTCTAGGACTCTGCATTGTGGAGTGGCTACATGCCACAGTCATTCCTTATGTATTTACAAATAACAAGAAGGGAGGAGATCAAAACTTGAGAAGACAGAGATGACACAGTTGCAGAAATATAAACATGTACTGAGAATATGTGTAAGCAGATCAACATATCACCCTGTGTTCCATCAACACTTGCAATGACTTCTTGCTGCAAATAACAGTATTGATTGACAGCATGCATGGTAGCTTTATTCATAAAATTGGACCATAAAAACACATCACAGAAAAAACAAATGTAAGCAGACAACACTACGGATGGAGCCCAAAGATTAAGATAAGCACAATAACTGTTCACAATGAACTTGTGTGGGTTCATGCAGAGGAAAATGCACTCACAACCAGATCTATAGAAATTACACATCTGTATTACCTCAAATTTTTGTGACCCTGAAAAGACAGTGTGAGAAGAGTTCTGGGATCCTGAAAATGTCTTGCATCTGCATGGAACTGGGCTACATGAAAGAAAACAGCCTATAAAACACATCAAATGGTTTTTAAAAAATGCAATCCTCTTCCTTAAGTGTACCTTGAAAACTATAAAAAAGTTTAGTTTCACTTGTTCGGTTTACTTTAATCAAAGCCTTCAAAATGTTTTAGGTGTATTGGAGCAAATGGAAACTATATTAAGGGTAATGGGAGCTGCATGTCTTAAAGTGGAGAGAAGAGATACCAGTGAGAAAGGGGAGAGAGTGTGACCTCTGACCTCTGTGGAGTAAGATTATTATGTGAGAAGTCAGATGTGTGTCTTTTTTTTGAACAGCATAACTCCCTGTCTTTGCAACTGGAGTAATCCGATGGCAACACCTACACTTGTGAATTCACATTATAGCAGAGAGAAATAGAAAGTGAGGGTTGCAGCAGTGAGTGTGTGCACAACAGCAAACTGGCCTAAACTGAACACAAGACAACAGCAATGATTGCACAGCATGTGTGCTGAATTTTCTCCATCAAATCTATATCAACCACGCTGAAAAATGCCTTATTCCTTCTGAATCTACTGAGACCACTTTGATGTAAGAACAAAACAATTACAAGGAACATCTGAAGCCTGGCAAACAAAGGGAATAAAGGTTGGTCAGGGCCAAGGCATGGACAATGTGGTGAAAACATGAAAGATCCTAACTGTGAAGAAGGAGCAGCTGTCACCATAAAGGGTTCCTGTTTGTGAACCTGGAAGCACCTAGGAACGTCTAATGCTATCAGACACGTGCCCGAATCTGGGATTCCCCACATCCGAGACTGCCCAGCAAACTGGAGGGAGCTTTGCTCATAAAGAACAAAGAGTGTGAAGAAGATTAGAAGATCATCATGACTATGAGTCTGTGATGGGCAAAGGCTGTGAAAGGGCATTCACACAGCCTCAGCTACCCGCAGAGCATGTGTCCTCTTCACAGGAAAAAGTACCAACTTCACTCTGTGCTCCTCACCAAGTGGTACAAGCTGCTGCTTCTCATCTGGATCAAACCAGGCATCCCCTGCAGAGTATCATGGAGGAGCCTCAGTATCTGTACTGAGTTTGTAGGATAATAATCCTACTCCAGAGAGAAGAGGTTGGTGGGGGATCACTTTGAGGGCCAAAGACTACCATTTTGCCTCCAACAGCCAAATGTACAGATTTTCTGGGGATAATTTTCTTTTTTTTTTTTGATTTATTTTTTTTCTTTTTATTGTTTATTTATTTATTAAAGATTTCTGCCTTCTCCCCGCCACCACCTCCCATTTCCCATCAAGTCCCCCTCCCTCATCATCCCTAAGAGTAATCCGGGTTCCCTGCCCTGTGGGAAGTCCAAGGGCCACCCACCTCCATCCAGGTCTAGTAAGGTGGGCATCCAAACTGCCTAGGCTCCCACAAAGCCAGTACGTGCAGTAGGATCAAAAACCCATTGCCATTGTTCTTGAGTTCTCAGTAGTCCTCATTGTCCATTATGTTCAGCAAGTCCGGTTTTATCCCATGCTTTTTCAGACCCAGGCCAGCTGGCCTTGGTGAGTTCCTGACAGAACATCTCTGGGGATAATTTTCATGCATGACTGAGAAAAGAAAAGCACTTCTGGAAGACCATAGGTCAATAGTCGTTCTTTTTCATGCACACTGAGTTTTGCAAGCAATATTTTGATGCTTGTTATTCCTATAGGCCTAGTAGACAATATTATCTAATTCAGACGTGATACTGTTATACAGAGGGAAAAATTAATCAGTGTTTCCCAACTGCTCACCTCCACACATGTGCAACAGAGAGATGAGCTGCAATTACCCAAGCCCTCTCCCCATAATTCCGTCAGGTTCTTTTGTGAACTTAGTTTTTATCGCTGGTGTTCCCATTTGTGCCTAAGAAGACACAGGAGAGCCGGGCAGTGGTGGCGCACGCCTTTAATCCCAGCACTCGGGAGGCAGAGGCAGGCGGATCTCTGTGAGTTTGAGACCAGCCTGGTCTACAAGAGCTAGTTCCAGGACAGGCTCCAAAACCACAGAGAAACCCTGTCTCGAAAAACCAAAAAAAAAAAAAAAAAAAAAAAGAAGACACAGGAGAATTTGGTATCCAGGTTGGGGTGGGTTGTGTGGAACAAATTCCCAACAACCACAGATAGCTACAATTCATTTAAAATTTAATATGAGCCCTATGGGTGATCAATGAGGAATTCAGAGTCTGAACATAAGGAAAAAACAGACATAATAAACTTTGGGCATTGTTAGAAGTTAGACATTCTGCTGTTTACACAATGGAGCACGAAACCAAATCTTTCTGTCATAATTTGTTCTCTGACCTATCACTCTGCCTCAGGCCTCACTGAGAACACGAGTTGATGCCCCTCTGTGCTGACATCCGGACACTGAAACAAATACCACTTTTATAGTGAGACTTTTGTTTTGGGCCTCTACTGTTAGTCAGAAGAGTCACACAGTGGAAGATTAGCCTTCACTCACCTTTCCTTGTCATAGTGAATTGAAGTGACAGATGGTTCCCCCCAAAATGCACATCGTTCTGAGCGCAGACTCTCCTTTCCTGCAAGCACCAAGTCTTTAGTGTCTTTCTGAAGCTGTCTTCCTTTGTGTAAAGGTCACTGACCTCAGAAATACCTGTGATTTTCTGAGACCAGTGGCAGGTGCTTGTCCTGGTGCCTCCTGGGATCGAAACTGAAGGAGAAAGCTCTTAGGATCAATTAAATGGAACTCGTCGCTTCATGACCCAAGCTCCCTGCAGACTTGTGCGGAGGACAATGGTCAGGGGAGTCACATATGTGGACAGGAGCAGTTCCATACTCTCCATTCGCCAACCCTCTGCTTGCATTTCCCAGAGTGTTAATGGAATTCTCATGCCCTGTGTGGAAGAGCTCACCGTGATATAAATTGACTCCTCTCTTCTGCTGAGAGTATTTCATCTGAACTGGACACACGTGATGAAAGTGTTCTAAGTATCTTATACTTTCTTTGTGATGCCAGATTCTTCATAATTGAAAAACTGAGTAAAATATTTTCTTTCTTACTTTTTTTCTTTTTTAATACAGCCTTACTGCAGTTTTCCCTCCTTCCATCCCCTCATTTTCTCTTCAGTAAAGAGCTGGCCTCCCAGGGTATATCAGCTGAACAAGGCATACCAACATACAATAAGACTAGGCACAAACCCTCATACCGCAAGTCGCAGGAAAAGGTACCAAGAGCAGGCAAAAGAGTCAGAGACACCCCACTCCCACTGTTAAGATTCTCACAAAACACCAAGCTAACAAGCATAGCATATATGCAGAGGACCAATGCTGAGCCATGCAGGCTCCGTGATTGCCCCTTCAGTCTCTGTGAGCCCCTCTATGAGCCCTACTTAGTTGATTCTGTGGGCCGTAGGTTGTAATTCTGTTGATTCTATAATCCTTCTCTTCCACAGGTTCCCAGAGATTCACCTAATATTTGGCTGTAGATCTCTCTGCATCTGCTTCCATAGACTATAGGAGGAACCACTCTGAAGGAGAATGGGCTAGGGACCCATCTATGAGTATTGCAGAATATCATTAGGAATAATTTCTTTTATTTATTTATTTATTTATTTATTTATTTATTTATTTATTTATTTATTTATTTTTTGTCAGTCATGTTCTAAGATAACCTAAGATAACCATCCAGCTTCCGGTTCCTGGTCATCAAGGCAGTGTCGGACATGGAAACACTTTTGTAGCATGGGCCTCAAGTTATATCAGTCATTGGTTGGCCAATCCCACAAACTCTGAGCCATTATTGCTCTAACACATTTCTCAGCATGACAGTTTGAAGGTCAAAGGGTTTTTTGGCTGGGTTGGTATTCCAGCCCCACCACTAGAAGCCATACCTGGTTTCAGAGAATGGCCAGTATCTGTACCCTCCATTACTAGGAGTCTCCACGAGGGTCACCCTCATAGGTTCCAGGAAGTTTCCACTACACTAGGTTTCCACATCACCCATCCAATGTACCCCAATTCTAGTCATCTCTCTCAGTGTTCTGTCCCTCTGTGCTTCCCTCCTGCACCTGATCCTTCCTGTTCCTATCCACACCTGCCCCCTGTCCACCCACAAAATCTATTCTATTTTACCTCCCAGGGAGATCCACGTGTTCCCTGCCCCCCCCCGAGTCCTCCTTGTTCTTTAGCCTCTTTGTGTCTGTGGATTATAGTGTGATTATGCTAATGTGCTTATAGGTGCACATATATCATGCTTGTCTTTCTGGGTCTGAGTTGCCTCACTCAGGATTATTTTTCCAAGTCCCATTTATTTACCTGCTAGTTTCATGATATCATTTTTTCTAACAGCAGAGTTAAACTTCATTGTGTAAATGTAACACATTTTCCTTATCCATTCTTTAGTTGAAGGGCATATGGGTTGTTTTTAGTTTCTGGATATTATGAATAAAGGCTCTATGAACATAGTGAACAAATGTCATGTTTGGGTGCATGTCAAGGAGTAGTATAGCTGGATATTGAGGCAAATTGATTCCCAATTTTCTGAGGAACCACCATATTGATTTCCATATATATAGTGGCTGTATAAATTTGTGCTCCCACCAGCAATGGAGGAGTGTTCCCCTTGCTCCACATTCTTGTCAGCATGAGCTGTCACCTGTGCTTCTGATATTAGCCATCTGATAGGTAGAATCTCAAAATAGTTTTGATTTGTATTTCTCCAATGGCTAACAATGTTGGTTTAAGTGTTTGTTTGCCATCTGAGATTCCTCTATTGAGAATTCTCTGTTTAGATCTATACTCCATTTTAAAATTGATTATTTGGTTTGTTGATATCTAGTTTCTTGAGTTCTTTATATATTTTGGATAGTCATATTCTACCAGATGTGAAGTTGGTGAAAATCCTTTCCCATTCTCTAGGCTGCCTCTTTCTCCAAATGGTAATGTCCTTTGCCTGATAGAAGCTTTTCAGTTTCATGAGGTTCTACTTATTAATTGTCAGTCTTAGTTCCTGTGCTATCAGTGTATGTTTAGGAAGTTGTTTCCTGTGCCAATGTGTTCAGAGCCATTCCCAGCTTTCTTTTCTATCAGGTTCAGTGTCTTTTATGTTGAAATCTTTGACCCACTTGCACTTGAATTTTGTGCATGATGATAAATATGGTTCTATTTACATTCTTCTACATACATACATTCATTTAGACCAGTACCATTTGTTGAAAATGCTCTTTTTTTTTTCATTGTGCATGTCTGGCTTCTTTATAAAAATCAGGTGTCTGTAGGTAGGTGAATTTTTGCCTGGATCCTTGATTCAATTACATGAATCAACCTGTCTGTTTTTTATGCCAGTATCATATAGTATTTTTATTACTGCATCTCAGTAGCACAGCTTGAAATTAGGGATTCTGGAAGTTATTTTGTTGTCCATAATGTGAAAGACACAAAGAATAAAAAAGAGAAAGTTTAATAGAAAAAAGAAAGTATATTGACTATTGTAAGATACAATGTTTTCCAAATAAAATATTTGGAAAGCTTCATAGAGAAGAAATCAACCATATGCATCACTGTGTAGTTTCTCTCTCTCTCTCTCTGCATTTATAATATGCTTCCATTATTCATCATGAAGTACCACTGTACTGAGTCCTTGACTTTGAATGGTACCTATTAATCTCTTGCACTCACATTCTCATTTTTCTGACTGATATTTCTCTGCTTAAGGGCATTTAGTAGAAGAAAAAATGAAAATATAATTCATGGGGTATTGATGAGCAAATGTATAAAACAGATGGAAGAATCAGAAAAAAATGCCAGAGCAAATCATTAAGATGAAGAATTTATGAAGTATAATTTGTCATGAATTGTAGTGACCATTAAAGAAAATGAAAAAATTTAAAAAGGAATATAGGGGCTCCAGAAATTGATATTCCTCATACCATGTGAGAGAGGATCCAGTTAGTTCTTTTTTATAAGCTAAAGTCTCTTGCTTTTGGGATATTTGTTGCTAATCTCTCCCAGGACATAGCTGCAAGCTCACTGGCAATGTTTATTGTCTGCCTATAATGAGGAAATTTCAGAATTAGTAAAAGGTGGCAAAATTTCTGCTGGGTCTAATCCTGTTGATGAAGTCTCAATTTTCCTTTAAGGATAAATTTAGAATTGCCATTTTTACTATGTTGATCCTCCCAATCCAAGAGCAAGGGAGATCCTTCCATTTTCTGGTGTCCTCTTCAATTTCTTTCTTCAAAGACTTAAAGTTCTTGTCGAATAGATCTTTCACTTCCTTGGTTAGAGTTCCCCCAAGATATTTTATGCTGTTTGTGGCTATCGTGAAAGGTGATGATTCTCTTATTTCCTTCTCTGCTTCCATATCCTTTGTGTATAAGAGGGCGACTGATTTTTTGGAGTTGATCTTGTATCCTGCCACATTACTAAAGGTATTTATCAGCTGTAGAAGTTCTTTGGTGGAGTTTTTGGGGTCGCTTAAGTACACTATCATATCATCTGCAAATAACGCAAGTTTAACTTCTTCCTTTCCAATTCAAATCCCCTTGATCCCCTTATGTTGTCTTATTGCTATTGCTAAGACTTCAAGAACTATATTGAAGAGGTATGGGGAGAGTGGACAGCCTTGGCGTGTTCCTGATTTTAGTGGGATGGCTTTAAGTTTCTCTCCATTTAATTTGATGTTAGCTGTTGGCTTGCTGTAAATAGCTTTAATTATATTTAGGTATGACCCTTGTATCCCTAATCTCTCCAAGACTTTTATCATAAAGGGATGTTGAATTTTGTCAAATGCTTTTTCAGCATCTAATGAAACTATCATATGGTTTTTTTCTTTCAGTTTATTTATATGATGGATTACATTGATAGATTTGCGTATGTTAAACCAGCCCTGCATCTCTGGGATGAAGCCTACTTGATCATAATGGATAATTTTTCTAATGTGTTCTTGGATTCGGTTTGCCAGTATTTTGTTGAGGATTTTTGCGTCGATGTTCATGAGTGAGATTGGCCTGTAATTCTCTTTCTTGGTTGAGTCTTTGTGTGGTTTTGGTATCAGAGTTACTGTAGCTTCATAGAAGGAATTTGGCAATGACTCTTCTGTTTCTATATTGTGAAATACATCTAGGAGTATAGGTATTAGGTCTTCTTGGAAGTTCTGGTAGAATTCCGCATTGAAACCATCTGGTCCTGGACTTTTTTTGGAAGGGAGGTTTTTGGATGCTCACCTTCCTGGACCTAGATAGAAGTGGGAGGACCTTGGTCTTCCTGTAGAACAGGGAATTTGGACTGCTCTTTAGTATCGAGAGGGAGGGGGAGTGGACTGGGGGGAGGAGAAGTGGAGTGAGGATAGGGGGAGGGGAGCGGGGGGAGAGGGGGCAATATGTGGGAGGAGGGGGAGGGAAATGGGAAACGGGGAGCAGTTGGAAATTTTAATTAAAAAAGAATAAAAAAAAAAAAAGAATTCCGCATTGAAACCATCTGGTCCTGGACTTTTTTTGGAAGGGAGGTTTTTGATAACAGCTAATTCTTCACGAATCACAGGTCTATTTAGGTTGTTTACCTGGTCCTGGTTTAACTTTGGTATATGGTATTCATCTAAAAAAGTGTCCATTTCTTTAACATTTTCCAGTTTTGTGGCATACAGGCTTTTGTAGTAAGATCTAATAATTCTCTGAATTTCCTCTGTGTCTGTGGTTATGTCCCCCTTTTCATTTCTGATTTTATTAATTTGCAAATTCTCTCTCTGCCGTTTGATTAGTTTGGATAGGGGTTTATCAATCTTGTTGATTTTCTCCAGGAACCAGCTTTTTGTTTCATTGATTCTTTCAATTGTTTTCTGTGTTTCTATTTTGTTGATTTCAGCCCTTAGTTTGATTATTTCCAGTCTTCTACTCCTTCTAGGTGAGTCTGCTTCTTTTTTTTTCTAGAGCTTTTATGGCAATTCTACCAAAGGCAATCTATAGATTCAATGCAATCCCCATCAAGGTCCCATCAAAATTCTTCACAGATCTTGAAAGGTCAATAATCAACTTTATATGGAAAAACAAAAAACCCAGGATAGCGAAAACAATCTTATACAATAAAGGAACTTCTGGAGGCATTACCATCCCTGACTTCAAACTCTATTACAGAGCTACAGTAATGAAAACAGCGTGGTACTGGCATAAAAACAGAGAAGTCGACCAATGGAATCGTATAGAAGACCCGGATTTTAACCCACAAACCTATGAACACCTCATTTTCGATAAAGGAGCTAAAAGTGTACAATGGAAGAAAGAAAGCATCTTCAACAAATGGTGCTGGCACAACTGGATGTCAACCTGTAGAAGAATGAAAATAGACCCATATCTATCACCATGCACAAAACTCAAGTCCAAATGGATCAAAGACCTCAATATCAATCTGAACACACTCAACCTGATAGAAGAGAAAATGGGAAGTACCCTACAAGATATGGGCACAGGAGATCGCTTCCTATGTATAACCCCAGCAGCACAGGCATTAAGGGCAACATTGAATAAATGGGACCTCCTGAAACTGAGAAGCTTCTGTAAAGCAAAGGACACTGTCACTAAGACAAAAAGGCACCCTACTGACTGGGAGAAGATCTTCACCAACCCCGCAACTGACAAAGGTCTGATCTCCAAAATATATAAAGAACTCAAGAAACTAGACACTAAAATGATAATTAACCCAATTAAAAAATGGGGCACTGAACAGAGAATTCTCAACAGAAGAAGTTCAAATGGCCAAAAGATACTTAAGGTCATGCTCAACTTCCTTAGCGATCAGAGAAATGCAAATCAAAACAACTTTGAGATATCATCTTACACCTGTCAGAATGGCTAAAATCAAAAACACCAAGGATAGCCTTTGCTGGAGAGGTTGTGGAGAAAGGGGTACCCTCATCCATTGCTGGTGGGACTGCAAACTTGTGCAACCACTTTGGAAATCAGTGTGGCGGTTTCTCAGAAAAATTGGGATCAACCTACCCCTGGACCCAGCAATACCACTCCTGGGAATATACCCAAGAGATTCCTTATCATATGACAAAAGCATTTGTTCAACTATGTTCATAGCAGCATTATTTGTAATAGCCAGAACCTGGAAGCATCCTAGGTGTCCTTCAATGGAAGAATGGATGAAGAAAGTGTGGAATATATACACAGTAGAGTACTACTCAGCAGTAAAAAACAATGACTTCTCGAATTTTGCATGCAAATGGATGGAAATAGAAAATACTATCCTGAGGGAGGTAACCCAGACCCAAAAAGAAGATCATGGGATGTACTCACTCATAATTGGTTTCTAGCTATGGATAGGGGGCCTCTGAGTCTATAATATGTGGTCCTAAAGAAGCTAAACAAGAGGGCAAACCCAAGGAAAAACATATAGTTATCCTCCTGGCTATGGGAAGTAGACAAGATTGCCGGGCAAAAAATTGGAATCTTGGGGGTAGGGTGGGATGGGGGTAAGGGGAGATGGAGAAAGAAAAGTGTGAAGGAGAGGATGAGGGGAACTTGGGGAAATGGGATGATTGGGGATATAGGAAGGTTGGATAGGGGAGCAGGGAAACTCATATCTTAGTTAAGGGAACCACCTAGGGGTTGGCAGGAGATTTGAACTTGGGGTGCCTACCAGATGCCCAGGGAAATGTCCCCAGTTAGTTCCTTGGGCACCTGAGGATAGGGAACCTGAAATGAACCTATCCTATAGCCATACTGATGAATATCTTGCGTATCACCATAGAACCTTCATCTAGCGATGGATGGAGATAGAGACAGAGACCCACACTGGAGCACCGGACTGAGCTCCCAAGGTCCTAATGAGGAGCAGAAGGAGGGAGAACATGTACAACGAAGTCAGGACCACAAGGGGTGCACCCACCCACTGAGACAGTCGGACCGATCTATTGGGAGCTCACCAAGGCCAGCTGGACTGTGACTGAAAAAGCATGGGATTAAACAGGACTCTCTGAACATAGCGGACAATGAGAGCTGACAAGAGGCCAAGGACAATGGCACGGGGTGTTGATCCTACTTCAGGTTCTGGCTTTGTGGGAGCCTACACAGTTTGGATGTTCAACTTCCTAGATCTGGATGGAGGGGGGAGGACCTTGGACTTTCCACTGGGCAGGGAACCCTGTCTGCTCCTGGGACTGGAGAGGGAGGAGAAGAGGAGTGGGGGGAGGGGGGGGAGGGGGGAGGGGGAGGGAAATGGGAGGCGGGGAGGAGGCGGAAAATTTTTTTTTCAATAAAAAAAAATTAAAAAATAAAAAATTAAAAAAAGAATAAATTTAGAAACCTTTTTTTACAGAGATCTTTAATTTTTTACTCTGTTTTTATGGTAAAAAAAAATCCATTCTAAGATAGTATCTTCTCTCTTCATAGGAATTCCTGTAGGAGAATGTGTAGAAGATAAAATAGCCAGAAAACAACTAAGCTCTGGATGCAAGTGATTCACTTGTGCATTCTGCAATTTCTTCTCTATGAAGCCAATTCTCTCTCAGACTCACCTGATAATTCTCTTGGACTATTTAAGTCCTTCTCATCATGTAGGGTTTGAAATAAATTACTTCCTTCTTGAGTTGTCAATCTAATTATGGGCCATAACCAGTTAATATCTCTCAGCAATTTCTGAAAATTATTATGAGTTTGTAATTGATCTCTCTTGAAGCTTTCATAAACCTATTTTATATCCTAGGTAATTAACAGAATCTCCTCTTTTTTTTTCAGGAACAATTTATAATCCCCAACAAGGCCATTTTTTTTATTACCTCTTCAAACAGTTTTTGAATGTATCTGAGTCTGAATTATAAGGATAAAATATTATTCATATAATGGTAAATGATAGTTTGAGAAAACTTTACAAGTTATTTTCAATGGAAGTTATATAAAATACATCCATTGTGGAAGAATTTTCCAATGAAACCTTTTAACAGGCTGGGAATTATTACAAGTAGGAACTGTGCATTTTTTTCTCTATCTTATTCTTATAAAGGTATATAGTTAAGAAACAGTCTTTAAAATAAATTACTGTAATAGATTACCCCTTAGGTAATAAGGAAGGCAAGGGAATCACAGGCCGTAAAGAACCGATTGCTTGGATTATCTTATTTACAGCTCCCAGATCTGTTACTATTCTCCATTTTCCAGAATTCTTTTTAATGACAAATATAGGAGAACTCCAGGACTAATTAGTTCTTCAATATGTTGAATGTTTAGCTGCTTCTGTAGAAGTTGTTTTAGTGCCTGTAATTTTTCTGATATAAAAGTGGAACTGTAGTTCCACTCACATAGGTTTATAAGTTAACAATTGTAAAGGTAGGGTTGTTGGTTCCTTTGACAGACCAACAGTTGTGCCCTGCTTATGCACAACCTGAACAACCAATGACTGTTCTTAAAAATACCTTAATATGTCTCTCAGAAGCATTCTTTATGGTTTGGTTTGTTATGAGATTGGACCTGTGTTTTCCATTTCTGTAACAAACCACGTAAATTCATTGCTATGTTAGCCACGAATGGCTCTAATTTTTCTCTCTGTCCTCTGTCCCTATTCATTTGATTCAACTTATAATTTATTTTACCTAAGATTAACTCTAACCTTTAGAAGTTAAATACCTCCTGAAAAGGCCAATATGGATGCCAATATTTTGGTGAAATTATTGTTATAACTATATCTATGTCAACCAAACCTTCAATTACAAGGGAATGTATCCATATTTTTAGCTTTGATTTTTGATCATTTATAGAAGTTTGTCAGAATACTTGTCTTCTGATCCCTCCTGACAATTTTGTTTTATCTACTGAAGCTGATCTCTCATCTAGTGCAATATGTATTTTAACAACAGGCATTAGGCCCTTTAATTGCTCTGTGGCGATTTAATTCCTATGCCGACAGGGAATGATTGAACCAAATTTGACATTGGGGTCTGTGAGAGGCCCCCTAAGGCATTTCCCAATGGCAAAGGGTTACCTGCCCCTTGTTGATCTGCATTCATTAGTCAAATGTCAGCCTTTGCTGCACCTTCTGCATAGTCCAGAAGGCTGGGGCTTTCTGTTTGTATTATCTTTAACCCCATTCCATGAGAAGAAATCTATGCCTGACACTGCTCAGATGGCCAAGAACATGAGACTAGATAGACCATGAACTTAGGGAAGACCAAATACTACTGTTCTGCTGAAGTAGCATAGCAATAAAATGACTCCTAATGACATTCTGATATACCTATAGGTCAGTGTCTTGTTTAGCCGACATCAGAGAGAGAAGCTTCCTCCTACATGAGATAGAAACTAATACAGAGACCCACAACCAGGCAGTGTTTGAGACCTTGGAAGAGTCAGTCCTAAATGGGACATCACCAAATCCTTGCCCCTAGGACTCAAGGAGCTATGTGGAAGGGGAGGGGGAAAGATTATAAATGCAAGTGGGGATTGAAGAGATCAAGAAAACAGTGCCGTCTAGACTAACAGGACTGGTAGACATATGAATTCATTGAGACAGGGTAGCATGCCCAGGACCTGTACAGGTGTAAGCCAGGGTCCCAGCACTTAAGAAAGGAAGGAAGGATGGGAAGAGACAGACCTTATCTTTCAGAGCTCGATGGCTCACAAAGCACTACATGCTAAGCTATCCCATCTGGGTCTCATATAAAGCCTTCTCCTTGAAGTTGGTAGGTAGGTAATTACTCTTCTGTGGGTGAGCATGGGTTCCAAAATATAAAGTGATATCCAGCAGATGTTTGAAGCTTAGGGCAAGTCAGTCTTCAACCTAATGTTAGGCATTCTAATCTTCCCATATGATATAATGATAAAAAAATGACTGACAAAATGACCTGCTAGACACAGAGCTGAAAAATCTAACTTCATATCAATTTGTTGACACATTGGTCTGCAAAGGACTGCTGTAGACACTTTCTCAGAGTATAAACAGAATTAATACCAAGGCTCTGCTTTCACTGATGTTCACTGAACTGAAGCAGGAAGGCAAGTCCTCTCCTTCCTTAGCACTGTTGTCTTTTGCTGATTTGCTGTTTGCTTGCTGTAGATGGCTTGATGTCCTTGTGCTCACAGGGAAGCACTAGGGCAACCAGGAATGTTAATCACACAGAGTAGTCTCCTCAGTGAGGGAGATGGATACTTGCTTTCCACCCTGAAAGCTGGGAATGGATGTAGTTAACAGCCTGGTGATCTGTGCTATCTGCAGGGTCTGGTCACACCTGACTCTCCAAGACAATTTTATTTATGCTTTATTGAGGTTTATGTCCTCTTAGGTTTTAGAAGGATCATTATAACAGGTGAAAGCTGGCTAAGATATCTGAGGGTAAATAAATTAGCTCACATGTGTCTTTTATCATGTATCATTTATTCTTCCTATGCTCTAATTTACTGATCCTCTTCACTGTTCTTTCACCATTCTCTTGCTATTCTTTCTTGTTATTTTCACCAATCCCACATGGTTTCCAATTTCTGTACCCACAGACATTCAGCAATTCTAGGCATGCATTTTACAGAATCACAGAAACAGGTGAAGGAGGCACTTTTTGTCTCAGAAAGGGTATGACTGTGAAGCTCCCCAGCAGACAGTGGAAGGATTAATTAAAAATGGGACTTTAAATCAATACAAAATTCTAAGAAGTTTTTGTAAACTGACTATATTTCTTAAGTGCCACTAGTCAAGCTAGAAGTTTGTGATTAATAATTGTAGAAAATGCAACAGTACGGTTACATTTTCTAAACACTTTTGCTTCCTTCCCTGGTGGCTGGCAACACAGCATTTGTAACCAAAGTAACCGTGGGCCTGGGAGGAAGGTGAACATGCTTGATTTGCATTAGTGTCTAGCTAGCTGAGTTAAAGCCAGTGTCTTTGGGGACTTTGCTTCTAGCATGTTATGACCCTGAGCTGTGCCCTCACATGAGGCATGGACACTCACCTTAACACAGAGCGCCCCTTCTAGTCCCGAAATTATAAGGACCACACTCATACAGACCTCTATGTAAGTGGCATTTTCTTGTCCCAACTGCCTGTTTCTAAATAAACAATGCAGAGACTTAAGATTACTAATAAGTGCCCTTCTGATAGACCAGGTTTGTTATTACCTAACTCTTACATTTAAATTAACCCATATTTATTGTCTATGCTTTGCCATGTGGCTCACAGCCTGTTATCTCATTTTCTACATATCCTGTTTCCTTGGCGGCTGGCTGGCATTTCCTCTGACTCCTCTCTTTTTCTTCCGGGATTCCTCTGTGTCTGACTGTCCCTCCTATACTTCCTGTCTGGCTACTGGCCTGTTAGCTTTTTATTAACCAATGAGAGTAATACATATTCATAGTGTAAAAGATTATTCCATAGCATTTCTACCTTTTTGTCTAATTACAAGGGAAGTTTTTAAAAGCATAGTAAAAACTATATACAACAAAACAGTTATTAAGTAAGAATTACAGTTACAATATCTAGTCTATTTGTATTTGACAAAATTAGAGAAAATATTTATCTCTTTATCTTATCTTGTGACTCCAAAGTTTTGTACCTAATCTACCTTCTAACATAATTAAGGAAAACTATAACTCTCCATCAAAGACCACAGAAGTATGAAAATTTAACTAATGATAGGGACATCAGGCTGTCTGGACAGTGATCCAAAGTTCCTCTGTAGTGATGCATCCAACTCTCACCTACAGGATTAGCATATCTGACAGATTTTCCTGTGAAGCAGGGGATTTTGAAGGATTGTCCTACTTTGTCTTGGCAAAGTGTGTCAGTCTCTTTTTTTGTGTTCTTTTGTAATTCATCCATCATACTGTCAGCAGTCAAGGCAATGGCAGGTTCTTGTCCAGTAGCTAACTTTTGCCTCAAAGAAAGAAACTCCATATGGATTTTCTTTGATGCCCATCATCTTTTGTGAAGTAGATTGGTGTTTCCAGGAGCAGACATATCTCAATGCTTTAAGTTATTAAGCATATTGCATACCATATTCTGTAGGCATTTGAAGCATTTAAAGACTATTTATTTAAATATGTCATTATATGGCCTTGAATACATACTTAACATGACTATAAGTTTGACTATTACAGATGATTATTAATCTGTACTTCTTAATTATACATTACACTTTTTAAATGAGCTGCATAAACACAACATGACCAAGTAAGAGTAGAAACATACATACAGGATAACAAAATTAACTTTACATTTGTATAAATATTCAAAAATTCATACCAATGTAAAATATTTAAGACTAGTAGTTGCTTTTTTGACTTAAAAGTAGATTCAATAGTCTACATTTTTATCCTATTATTTCTGTATCCCCCTATTTTCTTTTCAGAAAGAGATCCTTGAATCCAATCTCCTTGGTTTAGCTTTTTTCCTGATATTATCAATAACAAATTGTATCAAAAACCCCTTAAATGATAATAAATACCCATAACTCATTTTGGGGTAAGTGTGGAAATAGTTTTCATGACTACTTCCTATTAATTGGGGTGCTGGTAATCTTTGAGGAAATCTTGAGAAAATCAGGATACTTGTGAAGTCTTGACTAGAGCATTCTGTGAGGTTGTATCATCTCAATTAGTAGACTTCAAGCTGTTTTGGATGATGGATCACCTGGACCGTCCATTGCATTGGTGTCTGGTCCCCTTGCTCTGAAAGTACATAAACTTTAAAAGGTAAAACACATATCTGCATTATCAATTATCTGACTGGCTCTTCCAAATTTATGTGTAATGATCTAACTGATGAAAATAATAACCGCATTCTTTGCTTGTTGTGGCAGTCCCTTGATGCTTGCTGGTTGCCTACCCTGTGCCAAGAGCAGAAATAAGAAGAACAAGACATTGTTTTGCTAATAAAAGTCCATAGTCTTCATGAGGGAATAAACAAAATTGGGGTTGTCTTTAACTGGGCAGTAGGGATGGATAGTATTATAGAGTGAAAGGAGGCAAGGAGGGATAATTAGCACTTAGGATGTTTGGAACCATATATCTTTTATTTTATTTTATTTTATTCTTTTTTAATTAAAATTTCCGCCTCCTCCCCGTTTCCCATTTCCCTCCCCCTCCTCCCACACATTGCCCCCTTCCCCCACTCCCCTTCCCCTCTCCCCCCTTCTCTCCCCCTCCTCCCACTCCATTCCCCTTCCCTCTAGGTACTGAAGAGCAGTCCAAATTCCCTGCCCTGCGGGAAGTCCAAGGTCCTCCCACTTCTATCTAGGTCCAGGAAGGTGAGCATCCAAACAGGCTAGGCTCCCACAAAGCCAGTTCATGTATTAGGATCGAAACCTAGTGCCATTGTCCTTGGCTTCTCATCAGCCTTCATTATCCGCCATGTTCAGAGAGTCCGGTTTCTTATATATATAGTTGAAATGAAGTTATACCACTTGGGATGTTAATGTCCTCCCAAAACAAATGACTATGTAACAAAAACCACAGTACCATGCATGAGAAACCTACTTTTGTGTTGTCGGCAGAGTAGTCCAAGCATCTCCCAAAACAACTATAAGGTATTATTGATGTCTTGGGTGGCTTCCTAGAATTTAAGGGTAAGTCCTTATTGCTGAAGACATACACTTCAGACACAGAATTTAGAGGGGTCCTGATGGAGGTGGGTCATCTTTTTATCTGTTGCTTTCATTGGTTAATTAATAAAGAAACTGCTTGGCCTCTGATAGGGTAGAATTAAGATAGGCGGAGTAAACAGAACAGAATGCTGGGAGAAAGAAGCCAAGTCAATGAGTCGCCATGATTCTCCCATTCCAGACAGATGCAGGTTAAGATCTTTCCTGGTAAACCAGCTCATGGTACTACACAGAATATTAGAAACGGGTTAGATCAATATGTAAGAGCTAGCCAATAAGAGGCTGGAACTAATGGGCCAGGCAGTGATTAAAAAAATACAGTTTCCTTGTAATTATTTCGGGGCATAAGTTAGCCATACGGGTGGCTGGGTGCCAGGGACGCAGCCCTGCCGCTCCTCCTATTACAACAGGGTCCAATTACATTTCCCCCAGAAGCCTCCTCCCTGAGGATGAACTTTCATAGTACCAGAATTGAGATATAGGCTTCCAAGGAAGAAAATCAATCAGTATCTTTCCCAGTGTGGTACCTACGAATCACAGCATTGAGCAGCATGACAAGTTTTCCCTAAAGGTAAAAGAGAAGCACTTAACCTTGGCAGTAACCAACAGCTGTCTAATTGGACGTAAGATCCACTCAGTATGGCACAGTTCATGCCTGGTACTATAAACCTAGACAACTGCCTGTGGCTGGACAGGTCAGATACACTGGAGTAGACTCTATTACTGCTTTCCCAAACCAGTGTAACCTCTAACTGTATCCTTCATACTTATCCCTATACCCACAGATTGGTGTGGATCCCATCCCTCATCAAAGTTTCTTTTTGCAGTAGACAGGGACCACTTCAGAAATCTACAACTGTCTACAACTGCTTAGTCCTAATGGATACATCTATTACATAACCACACACCTAAGTCTAGAAGAACATCAAAGAAGAGAAAGTGGAAGAATTATGTCCCAGAGGATCAAGATATCTGCTGCAACATTGTGTCATCTATATTGGGAAACTGTATTTACCAAACCTCAGGAATATGATTACTTAAACAAGACCTGAACAATGACAGGACTGGTAGGCATGCTAACAACGATAGCCGAGACCTGTGGAGCAAGAATCAGTCTTCCCCATGGACTAGGCCCATAATTGGTTATCTAGTATGAATTGGTAAGCTCCACACATGTATAAATTTCAGAAACCGAATGCTCAAAAGGTTTTACTTACATATTTATTTATATATGTGTGATGATGATAATAATAAAGAAAAAGAGGCCATAAAGTTGAAAGGAAGTAGGAAGGAATAGAAAGGGTTGAGAGGATGAGGGGAAATGATAAAAATACTATACACATATATGAGCTTTTAAATAAACTTTCAAAAAAATACAAAAATTAGCTTTTGAATTGAACTGGTATTAAAAGGAGAAATAGAAACTAACCATTTGCATGAACTTCAGGTCAACCAGGAGGAAACAGAGAGGTCAAAATGTCACCAGAGTTAGTTCATGACCATGGGAACAGCACAGGCTAGAAGTAAGGATTTGGGTCAGGCACCAAAGATCTCTGGATTTAGCTTCCAAAAAGTCAACAGGCCCTGACTATGCTCCCTTTCCTAGTTCCCTTTCTACCTACAGCCTCCAAACCAACAGACCCCAAAGCATTCACCAGCCTTGCTACATCGCTCCACAGTGAAAATGGAAATGATGAGGCTCTGGGTTCAAGAAACCTCTTGCTGCCAGCCCTGTGTGCTGCTGACACCCTCAGGGTGAGAGCCAGCATTGGCAGGGAAGCTGCTGACTGGCATTGGCGGGTCACATCAGACAGGATGGAAGGCAAAGGCAGGCGTCATGTCATCACACATTGCCACAGCATACCCACAGCACGGTAAAAGCCTGCCCGCGTATGTACTGGCTTTTTGGGACCCTAGTCTATTTGGATGCAAAGCTTCCTAGTCCTGGATGTAGCTGGGAGGGCCTTGGACTTCCCACAGGGCAGGGTTCCCTGCCCTCTCTTGAGGAGAGTGAGTGGGGGAGCAGGAGGGGAATGGGAGGAGGAAAGGAAGTATAAATTTTTGAATGGAAAAAATAAAAAAAAAAAGTCTGCTCTCCAAAGTCTCTGTCAAAGGTACTAAAAAGTAGAAATAATGTTTTAGAGAATTAACTTACATGATGAAAACAAATGTCCTAGAATCTCCAAGCCCCTTTACACTCTCGGGTCCCCTACTTACATGCCAGCCACAACCAAGGCTGAGTAGCCTTTGGGGTTAAAAGAGAACAGATACACAAAGCATTGTCTACCCAGAGCTCCTGGCTCATGGGTAATGTATGGTTCTGCAGGTGCCACATGGAGGTCCCAGGTCTCCTCTGTCAAGTACAGCAGTTGAAGTTTGTCCCTTATGGCTTGGCAGGATATGTCCTCAGGAAAAGGAAAAAGGACTTCTACCAAACCTGAGATCACCCAGTGTGGCACAGAGAAAGGCAGTAGAGCCAGCAAAGACTCAGCAGCAGGACAGAAGTCTCCTAAGGGCAACTTTGACATCCTTGTTCCTCAGAGTGTAGATGAGGGGGTTCAAGGTGGGTGCCACAGAGGTGTAGATGACAGACACCACCTTGTCCTTGTTCAGTGAGTAGCTGGAGGAAGGGCGGATGTATGTGTAGATGACGGTGGAGTAGTACATGCTCACCACGATGAGGTGGGCAGAGCAGGTGGAAAAGGCACGTCGCTTGCCCTCAGCAGAGCGAATCCTCAGGATGCTAGCCACAATACAGCCATAGGAAATCATGGTCACAGAGAAGTTCCCTACGGCCAGAAACACATCTGCAGCAAAGGCCATGGCTTCGTTCAGTTGTGTTGGAGCACAGGAGAGCTTCAGCAGTGGTGGAATCTCACAGAAGAAGTGCTCTATCACGTTGGAGCTGCAGAAGGGTAGACGCAGCACCAGGCTTGAGTTCACACTGGTGTTAGTCAGGCTGATGGTCCAGACAAGTCCAGCCAGGAACACGCACACCCTAGGGCCCATCCAGGCACTATAGTGTAGGGGGCAACAGATGGCCACAAAGCGGTCATAAGCCATAGCTGAGAAGAGCAGAAGCTCTGCCCCCAGTGACCACGTGAAGAAGAAGAGCTGGGTCATGCAGCCCCCGTAAGAGATGGTCCTCTGCCCAACCATGCTGTCCAGTAGCTTTGGTAGAATGGTGGAGGTGCAGAGAATGTCCACCACAGCCAGGTTGACCAGGAAGAAGTACATGGGGGTGTGTAGGGATGGGCTGGCACTGATTGTCACCATAATGAGCAGGTTTCCTGAGACTGCAGCCATGTAGAGACAAAGGAAGCTGAGGAAAAGTGGTACCTGAAGATGAAGCATCTCTGAGAATCCCAGGATGAGGAACTCAGTGACCAGTGTCCCATTCATCATAAAGCTGGGGATGCCTAGGATCCAGGAGCAGTGGGTTTTCTGTGGCAGCTCTGATACTGTCTGAAGAGGAAATACATGCTCTTGTCTCAGTTTTTTTTTTTATAATGATCCACCCCAGGTGTGTTGAAATCCACTAAATCGCAGACTACCTATGGTAAGAACAGAGCAATGTGCCACCCATTGTAGTACGTATAGTTCTAGGTGTGGGACTTCTGGGAGACCTCTGTGACCACTCACGAGCCTCGGGGACCCAGGGTATTTCTCCATTGGTAGAGATCTTTCCCCAGTCTTCAGGGACCATGGATCATGGCCAGGAACACTCCAGGGGTGGAAATCTCCATGTCCTGGCCACAGGGATATCCGTGGGTCCCTTCTGTTCAAGGACTTAGAGAATACGTGAGAGTGGGAAGGAATGAGGAAGATGGCAAGTGTTCCTCACCTGGACATACAAAACACCATCAACCACGGTCTTTAAGGGTGACCAGTGCCCTCACCTATACAAATAGCAACCATTTATCTATGTGTCATTGAAGCTGGGAATCAAGGCTTTATATTAAGGCACGAAAACAGGGCTCCAAGTATGACTAAGCCCTGTCTCACCTCTATACCCATGCAGCCTCAGAGTTAAAACTGCCCCTGAATTTAGAGAAGCCATAAACAGAGTATACCTGAATGCATAAAGGGCCAACTTCCAAGTGATGAGGTAAGAGCAGGCTATACAGCTTCTTATAAACTATCGCAGGTGTACTGAGCTCAAAGTTTATGTTTGGAAATAATCAACTAGACTATATTCATTTTTAAAGGACATTGTTATTTTCATGCACATTTATACATTCAGAGTTATAATAAACATTTTAGTGATTTGAACTTAGACCTCAACTCTCCTGTGTCTTGGACAATGTCTGAGAGCTAAATTAATATCACACGGCTGTGTTCCTGCAGTGGTGACCAGAAGGTAGCAGACCATATCACCAGTGGAGTGTGCACCCTAGCTCAGGTGATGCTATGTAGTTCAACTCGAGTCTGAGAAAGGGGTACAGGAAAGAAAGAAAAAAAGATGGGGATAGAAAGGATAGAAATGGAAAGACGGCAATATAAGTACAAGTACATAAAGACACTGAGGCAAAGAGTAGAGACAGAAACACACACATACACACACACACATACACACACACACGGAAGAGATTGAGACATATAAAAGCAAAGAAAGACAGAGATTGGGGGAAAGACATAGAGGTACCAAGACAAGAAAAGGAAGAACAGAAAAGAGAGACAGAGATGAGAGAGAAACAGGCAGGCTCTGAGAAGAAATTATGCTATGATTTGCCCAAGTTTATTTTTTTTCAGCTGCTTACAGAACTTTCTTGAAAATGGGAGCTAAAGTGAGATCTCATAATCCTGGATCACACAGGAAAACTCAATAACCCACCCATATTACAAAAGTATTGCAATTAATATTTGAACACACTAACAATTAGTATAAAACTCACGTGGTAAAGCCTATAGCATGAATCTTCCCAGATGTCCTCTCCAGAAACTTGCTTCTTAGCAGCAGACAGACAGACACACATAGACATATACAAACTCACACACATACCCACAAATGCACACACAAAAGGAGAAGTTAACTATCGAGATTCATTAGTAAATAGAATCAGATTAAATTTAAAACTTTTAAAGATTATATGGTGCAACTCTAAGTAAAGAGAGGACATTAGGATGTCTGTGTGAGGACCAGAAGCCCTGCATTTTCTATAACAGAACAGACAAGTGCTCACAGGGAGAAATCAGGCCCTGAGGGACCAATTAGGCAGAACCACATGGGCTTCTTGAGCAAGACTAGCTGGGGAGATGACCAAGCCTCTCCTCAGGCAATACAGCACACACTTGGTAGGGCCCATGACTCAAGGGCTGGTTCTGGGCCCTGCTACCCAGGGACTCGCTGTCTGCCAACATCACCAGTGACAGCAGAGGCCAAAGGGAGCGCTCAGGCAGATGAGATGTTTGTGCCTTGAGCCAATTTTCTTCCCAAACCACAATTTCTTCCATCTCAAAGAGTCCTTCATTCCAGGTAGAAGCACTGAAGAGTCAAAGGGCAGACACTTTCCCAGCTCTACTGGCTGTCCTCTGACACAGACTGTGACTGGTCACAATCAGCTTTATCTGCTCTAAGTGGATAATGTCCTCGCTGCTGCAGCTGTCACAATTCTGCTCTTCACCCAGTGAACAAGAACAAACCTCACCTAAGCACAATAACATCTCTTCCCGGTCCTGAAGTCATCTCGACCTCAGCAAATTGTGCTGCGCTAGTGTTGATCTGTGTCTAGGAGACTGTCTTATCCCCGTAAAGGTCATGTGACTTCTGTGGCCTTTCAGGAATTCAAACCATTTCATGTTGCAATGTGGCTAGTTGGTTCTTCTTTGACCATAGCAAACTACCATCCTCGAGTGGACATTATGGTTTTGGCCAGGGTGCCTTTTCAGGTTGGGACTAGATGTTGACATAAACTCATCTTGCCTCAGCAATAGAATTCATGCCTTCATTGTCTTCTTTTTGGATTCATGGGCACAATCACATCTCACTGAACTTCTTAGAGTAATATGACTGGTGTATTAGTCCTTCATTTCCCCAGCCCTTCGCGGTTTCTACCTCCTCCACATTCTCCACATTACCAACAATTACAGACATGAATACATCAAACTCTATGCCCCAGTACTCACAATTCCAGCCTGTGTCCAGTCATTTATGTGCTCAATTGCAATTTGTTGGTCATGACCCTGAGCAGCTCCCAAAGCAACCCCAGGGAATAGTGCTGAGCTTGCCTCAACAGGGTCCTCCACACCCTACAAACCAACATGGGGCATGGCCAGCACAGTGTAGGCAAGGCTGCATTGGTGCTGCATGAGCTCTAGCCATTACTTCCAAGTTCTCAGCTCCTCCTGTAGCTGTGATTGAAGCTAGGACTTCAACTCCCAATACATGTCATTGTATGTTGAGACAAAGAGGGATTATCAGAATCTAACCACTCACAAAAACCCATCATCTGGTTATAAGACCCCAGTGCATAAGCCCTTGGGGAAATTTTTATATTCAAGCCATAACCTTCTCCTTTCATTGAACAATCTCTGACCATTCTACTTGAAGGAAACCATTGGGCACTGGCTTTTCACGACATGGTTGTGTTAATGAGAGAGAAGACAGGAGATGAAGTGTTCAGAGTTGACTTTAATCCATATAAGAAGGAGATGAATCAGAAATCAGCCTGCCCTCTTCTCCCTAGCTCTCTGTGCCCAGGATGTACAGCCACCACCCATGGAAGTGATTGGGAGTTGGTTTCAAATCCACAGTCTAAACAAAGCCTGCTATAATAGTGAAAGTGAAATCTACCTCTAGATAGAGACATGCCCTTGTGGCCTCCCTTGAATGTTAATCTACTTCAGCAGGTCAAGAATAGTCTGGATTGGGATGTTGGGGGTGGGGTCACTCTTAGAGAGGTGGGTTCACCTTAAGATAATATACTTGTTGTCCTTGGACTTTGTCCCCCTAGCACACTCCATAGGAGCTGATCTGAGGCTTGAATAGGACTGCTGCCTTTCTGAGTCCTGACTCTGAGGGTCAGAACTATTCCTTTTGCTTTCCTTATGTCTTCTTCTTTCAGGTCCTGGACAGAGCATGAAGATTCTTAAACTCCTGACACATTCAGGCTTTCTCTCTCTCTCTCTCTCTCTCTCTCTCTCTCTCTCTCTCTCTCTCTCTCTCCTGCCCACCATGTGGTTGCCTGCTGCCACAGCACAGACCTTCCTCCAGTCCTACCTTCTCTCATGGCTTTTGTTGTTGTTTGTGACATCCCTTTCTGCTTTATTTGCAAGGCAGTTGCAAGGTTTGCAGTTTACTTGACCCGGTTGTAGTAGTAGTAGTAGTTGTTGTTGTTGAATTTTCTAACACTTTAGACTTTGTAACTGTTTTTCAAAGCTTCTCTCCGAGTCACGTGGCTGACCTCCATGGTTGTCTGGTTGTTTTATTTCAAACAGAATGGTTCCTGCTGTGGCCAGTGCAGCCTGGATAGCTGAGACTGGCGGGGGGTGTCGGGATTGAGACATGGAGGCTTCTTTTCAGGTGGAAGAACAGCAACCTTTATTTTGCCCAGCAACCTTTTATACCTCTACTCCTTCTGTGGAGACCCACCAGCCAGAAAGAACACAAACATCCTTGTCAATTACAGACCACAAGGAAGTTCCCGTGCCGGTCAGGGGGAGTGAGGGCAGCTGGATCACAACAGTTCCATCCCACCTTCTCTTTTTCATTCTTTTCTTCTGGGCAGCTGCAAGATTTACAGCTCGCTGAACCCTAGGTTTTTTTCCAGCTCTAATAAGTTGTCCGTGTACTTCCCTGTGAGTCAGTTCTTATGTTAAGGTATTAATAAGACTTGCAATTCAAGAAGGGATTCCCAACTTTCCTTACATGACATGATGGTTTCACCCAGACTCTGAAAATTTCTGGTAACATTTATTATTTTTTTAAATACTCACAATTTTCAAAACTTGTCATTGGTCTCAGAAACTATTATTTAGTTCCCCCTTATAGCTGAAAACAGATTTCTTTCTTATAGTATAGTTTCCATCCTTTCAGATTTTCCTCACCTCCCAATTCAACCCAAATCCATATTCTTTTTTCTTTCTCTCATTAGAAAAGAAAGATGCACAAGAAACACACACAGGCAAACTCAGAAACACACATATTCACACATACAGAGAATCCATAAAACAACAAAATTAGAAAATATAAAATATAAGCCAAGATCTTTAAGGTTAAGGAATAGCAAGAGAAACATGTGACAAAAACCCTCCACAATACCATTGAGTTTGTTTTGTCTTGGCCATCTACTGGTGGGCATAGGTCTATCCTTAAGTGTGGTTTGTAAACTGAGTGAGTCTTGGTTGGAGAAAACTAGTCTTTCTATTATGACAGGTTGTCACTTGGTGATAGCTTCCAAGCTATAATGGGGGTTTGTGTCGAGTTCCCCTTTCAGTGTGGGCCCCCAATATGTTTAGACTTGTACGTACATGCTGCCACACCCTCTATGAATATGTACATGTATTAGCCCTGTTGCCTAAAAGGCCTTGTTTCCTTGGTGTGTTCCATCTCTACCTGCTCTTTCAAACTTTCTGCTCTCTCTGTGGTATGGCTTACTGAACCTGAGGGAAGTGAGTTCATGGAGACATAGTAGTTAAGACAGATTATTCCAAGGTCTCTCCCTCTTTGTATATTTTCCAGTTATGAATGTCTTTATTAGCTCCCCTCACCTGTAGGAGTAAGCTTCTCTGCTGATGGCTGAGCTATGCACTAATATATGAGCATAACAACATCATTAGGAGTCAATTTTAGCAGAACAGTAGTGTTTGTACTTCTTGATCTATCTAGTCGCAGATTCTTGGCTTCCTGTTCTCAGAGTGAACCTTAAGTCCATTAAGATAGTAATTGGTTACTCCCACAACGTTTGTGCCACTATTGTACAAACCTATCATTCACATAGGTCACCATTATAAATGGAGGGATTTGTAGCTTGGTTGGTGTTTACATTTCTCCTCTGGTAGCGTACAGTGTACCTTCCAGTACCTGAACACAAGTCAGTAGGAGTGAGGCTCTAGGAAGGCACCAATTTGAATTTTTTATATACAGAGATTTGTGTAGGTATTGTATTCAGCAATAGGGTCATACTATCAGTTTGTGGAGAGCAAATAATATCCTTGGCAATAGCCTTGTTTTGGAGTTTCCATGAGGTTCCTACAGCCAACAACACAATTGATGTAACACATTCCTGGCACTGGAGGCTTCACTTGATGACAAGAGAAGACAAGGTAGTGCTTTGTCTCCCCTACTTTTTTGGTGATTCCTTTTAGATTTCTATCTCATATGTATGTATTTTGAGAAGCTTCTATTGTTGCAGGCTTCAATATGACCCTTCAAGTGTCTTTTAAATTTATCTGTCCCTCATTGTATTCCCTCCCTTACCTGACTTCCATTCCTTTTTCTATTTGATCCTCTAGTTCCAGTCTTCCCCCTCCCCTCTATTCATCACTCTATTCTATTTCCCTTTCCTTTCCTCTTACTAATACCTTACTCTATACCTAACTCTGTGATTATATAGATTGTAGTCTTCTTATCAAACATTTAACATCTAAGATTCACATGCAAGTGAATACCATGTTGTCCTTTGAGGTCTAGGTTACCTTATATAGGAAGATTTTTTAGTAACTTCTTCCATTCACCTGTGAATATCATGATTTCATTTTTCACAGCTATGTATTTTTCCATTATGTAAATATTCCACATTTTCTGTACTCATTCAACTGTTGACAGACATCTAGGCTGTTTCCAATTTTGACTTTATGAATAGAACAGGAATTAACACAGATTAGCAAGTGTCTCTGTAGTAAGATTTAGGGTCCTTTGGGGATATGCCCGGAAGTGGTATAGCTGGGTCTTAAGTAGATCTATTCCCAGATTCCTGAGGAACCACCACACTGATTTCATAGTGGTTGTACAATGAAGTTTGCAGCCCCACCAGCAATGGGTAAGTTGTTCCCCTTGACTCGTATACTCTCCAGCATGAGCTATCATTTCTTTTACTTATCTTGCCTCTTCTTACTGGTGTAACATGAAATATTCAAGTAGTTTAGATTTGTATTTTTTGAAGACTAAGGGTGTTGAAAATGTCTTGAAATGTTTCCGAACCATTTGTGATTCATCTTTTGAGAACTCTTTGTTTACTTTTGCATATTTTTTAGATTAAGTTTTTATTTTCTTGATGTCCAGTGGTATTAGATATTATCCTTCTGTTGGATGTGTAATTGGAAAAGATCTATTTCCATTCTGTAGCCTGTCACTTAGTCTGAATGATTGCTGTAGGAAGTTGTACAGCTTGTGGTTACCTGCCTACTGGGGCGTGGCCTCTTTTACTATATATGCTGATGCAGAGCCTGTGTCTGCCCCTTATTCCCAGGTGTGACTACTGGGAGTCCAGTCAAAAGCATTTCTGGAACCTAGAATTTGACATGAAAGAATGGGGATGGGTTAGGAACAGAAGAAGACAGATGAGAGGGTTTACAGGAAGAATAACTGGGTTCACTCCAAGGCTTAATGATGTCCCCTAAGGTTAGGTGTGGAATGGGAGGAGAGACCCCTTCAACCAGGCTGCTATAGAGCTTGGAATGAGACTGGAGAGTTTGGAATGAGGGACAGGAAGAAGAAAGAGAAATACCTACCCAGTCCTAGCCTGTTGTGGCCCTGTAGGTCCCAGATAGAGGGTTTTATAGGTGTCTGTGGATGACATAAAGGGATTGGAAGAGACTAGATAAAGTGTGTAGTACTTTGTCATCTCCTCTGTAAGTCTAGAATTCTTCTAAAATGCTATTAATGTGATAAAGGAAGTCGTTTGTTGGTTCCTGGCTGCTCAGCTAGCATAGACCTGAAGTAATCACACAGAAACTGTATTATTTAAAGTACTGCCTGGCCAATTATTTAAGCATATTGCTAGCTAGTTCTTACATCTAGAATTAATCCATCTCCATTATTTTATATTTTACCATGAGGCTTGTGGTCTACTTGCAAGGTTTCAGCATATCTGTCTCTGCTGGCGGCTTCATGGCTTCTCTCTAACTCTGCCTTCTTCTTCCCAGCATTCCATTTAGTTTTCCTCGCCTACCTATGTTCTTCCCTATCAACAGGCCAAAGCAGTTTTTTATTCATTAACCAATAAAAACAACACATAAACAAAAGGAACTTCTACATCATTTCCCCTTTTCTGTTTAAATGAAAAGGAAGGTTTTAACTTCAACATAGTAAAATTACATATAGTAAGACAAGTATCAAGCATAAACTACAGTTACAATATTTATGTCTACTTTTTCTTTTATCATATATAAGGAAAACTATAACTATAAAAAAATGTCAAATGCTATCCTAAAAGATGTATGTGTGATTTTTGTGTGTGTGTGTCTATGTGTTTCTGATAAACATGAAGGAGTATAGACATTAAAAATTAAAATAAAAATTCTTACACTACTTCTGAACTTTGAATGTGCATGAAAACCTCCCAACACCAAAGATGCCATCTTCAACTATATTACATTTTTGTATCTAGTGAAACTGAAGACAACTGACATCCCAAAACCTTTGACTTGGAAAGCAAGTGTGAGAACATACGCTGGAGAAGTGAACTCATTTGAGGACACATGGCTGGCATTTTTTTTTTTTTTTGAGGAACTAGATTTTCATAGAAGCAGTCTGATGAGTATACAATTCCCCACAGCTACAGGGGAGCTGAGGCATGCTACAGAGTACCCTGGGATCTTGGACTCCTGTCTTCCCCAGCTCACATAGATAATCTCTGTCAGTCAAGGTCAGGACAAAATGTATAGATTGTTCCTTTCCACACAAAATTGGTCATCAAAACATCAAATAGAGGTAATGATGGCCCATGAAGCTAGAGAAATCTGAGATCCTTTCCTGGTGAATTTAAACCAGTGAATATCTAACCCTGAGAGCTTCTCTGCTATGTTTTCAGCTGAGACTTGGGTGTGAAGAAGTGAGCTCCAACTGGGAAAGCATCTGAGTTTCTGCCATGGAAAGCAGAACCTGTGGCTTTTCATTCTGCCCTTTTTTATTGCCACATTCTAATGTTGACTTCTCAGATAGTTGCAAGGCCACCTCAGCCAGGGCCCTGGGGTAGGGTTCCCATGGGGCCAAGACTGCCATGGATTGCATCACACAGACAAACCTACCTAGATTTAAGTCAGGATTATCTGAAGCTAACAGATACCTCTGTACTTCTCAGGATCAAAGCATCCCTGAAGCCCAAATGTTGTGGTGAGGACATGACCTAGCTAATAATCTTCTGTAGGGTTCAGAGGAATCTCTGTGGGCAGGGGTCACCAACCTTATGGCAAAGTCTTAGGGACATATCTGGAAAATATCCTGCCTTTCAAAAACCTTAAAGTGTATTGTTATTTAAGTTTCACTACGTCCTTTCTTTCCTGTCAGCTGTTCAATCAGGAGATGTAACTATACAGTCTGGGGGTGGGATTGGAGACACAGGGTCTCTGATGTCAGAAGAACATAAATATGTTGCTATGATGTTTCTGAAATCTACAGAGGAAAATCAACAGGTCCAGGAACTATCACAGAGAAGTGAGATAAAGGACTGGATAATGGCTCTCTCTCTCTCTCTCTCTCTCTCTCTCTCTCTCTCTCTCTCTCTCTCTCTCTCTCTCTCTCTCTCTCTCTCTCTCTCTCTCCAGGCTCCTTTACACATACTCTGTTGGATACCCAGACCCATGCCTGTGGACATACAGGTAATGTTAATACTCATGTACTTTTCCAGATTTTTGAAAAACAGGGATATTTTTTCTCCATATAAATTTCATGTGTCTTTCTCACAACTTAACAAAGACATGGTAGGACCATGCTAGTTGAGGTTTTGGAATAAGTAAGTCTCAATTCTTCAACTAGGAAGTAGAGTGATGATTGGGGGTGACTCAAATATTTGTGGTACAATCCAGCAGGAGTTCCTGCATCAAGCTCCTTAGCCTCTCTGGGTCATCTGTGACATTTCACCGTCATCCCTGTGGGGATGACCTGCAGAGCTACTTCATTTTCTGCAGGAGGTGGACTGACCCTGGATTCACTCTTTTCTTATTTTCTCAGGCTGTCTGGACAACACAGACACCAAGCTGCTCCTACCTCTTTTGTACAGGCAAATAAAGTGCAGGTATTAAAGGTAAGTGTGGGGCAGGGAGCATATTCTCACATGTTTGACATAGTGATTCACTCTTAGATGTGTGAATGCTGACAAAGAGGTATCCTCAATTGATTCTGGCCTCACAGACACATAGGGTAAAGGTTGTATGGTCTTTAAGGGACATCAGTGGCAAAATAAATAGATGAAGTACAGATCAAATTGCATTTTATATCAGTAACAAATGCTATTTAGAATTGGGATTTCCTAGGCAGGATTTGAGATGTTTCTGAAAGTGTGCTCTTGTTTATCTTAGCTTCCTGTATTTTGTCTGCTAAATCTGGCAGCTGAATCTATTACTCTTGGTACTGAGGGACACTATGTATGAGTCCCAGCCACCGCCCAGTGACTATTAGAGCTCTTTGTGAAACAGAAGGTCTACTGGTTGTGTGTAGACTGATCTGAGGTTGTATGATAACAGAATTATGATTGTCCCCAGGAGGAAGTTTGCAGGCATGCTGGTCCAGTTTATGCCACTGTCACATTGATCTTGATTTGCTGGGTTTAAGATGGGAATAAGGCAAGCACAGCTGGGTCACCAACACTACTCTCCTTGCAAACCCCTCTGGAGCAGGGATGGAGAAATGGGGCTTGGCATCGTGTGTGGGGAATGCCTGTAACTGAGCTTCCAGGACTATTGTGTTTTAGAGCACTCTACTCTGGAAACATGTGAAATGCTTTACTGTGAAACCTGACTTGTATTTTCAAGCTACATGTGATTGTTAGACGAGAGCAGCCTGCCATACTGTGTGCATTCCATGTAGCAGACCACAGAGGAGTATCCTGTCACCTGTCACTGTTAGTCTGGCCTTTGCTTCTGATTCATAACTCACACTCAGTAATGTTCCCTTCACTATGCCCTAATTGGCAGAGTCTGGTAGTAGGAAGTGTAAAGTGACCAGTACACACACAGTCCAGCAGGACCCAGTCTGGGTTGCCACAACTCCATGTCTTCTCAACAGATGCCTGCGTTCTCATAATTTAGGGTCTGTGTGTTCTGAATAGTGACTGGCAATGTGAAATCCTACAGGGATGGTTTGGTTCCTTCAGATGGCTCTCTGAGCTGCCTTGCAGGAACTGGGGCTGTGATAAGCTGAGTTCCTATGGCTCAAGGTCTTGGAGACACCCTAGATTCCTTAGGAGACCCTCTTTTTCCCTTAGCTTGAGTATGAGTGTTGAATGTTATGTTCTAGATTAGTGTTCTAGTGGAATAGAGTTCCAGACAGGAAGTTCTGGGGTCATTGTTGTCACCTGCATGAGATGTCACATTGTCACAAAGACCCACATTGGTTCTGTCTCCAAAGAATCCGTCACTCAGTGAATGTTCTGTGTGTTATTCCCCACAATCTCAGGCAAGCAGCCAGCACCAGAGGAAACTGTTCTCACTGCCCCTGTGCCTTTCCACAGTCCCACTGATTATCATGAGTGACCATGTCTTTGTAGCATCCACACCACAATCACCAGTCACTGTGTCCTCATGGATAGTTGATGTGACCATGACTAACTCTCCCTCCATGTGTGATGATGCACAGCATGTATGGAATTGTTTGTTCAGGAAGTTGTACTCAGGGTCCACCCATATTCATAGCAGAGCCCATGTAGGGTGTGTTCTTGACCTGCTCATTACTTTAACATGTGATCCATGAGAATGAAATTTAAACATTGCTTTCTTATGAGAATAGGTTCCTTATTACACAGAATTGATTGCTAGCTGAGATTTAAATACTTTTCAGTTCATCGGAATAAAGCTCATTCTTCTTTTGTCAGAGCCCCAAGCTACAACTCTCATCCTGAGCATAGACTGCGTTATCCATGGCTCCTGAGAACCAGTCAGTTGTGACCACGTTCATCCTACAAAGCTTCATGGATGACCCCTGGATCCAGGATGTCCTCTTCTGCTTCTTCTTTACCTTGTTCATGGTGGCCATAGTTGGCAATGGCCTGATTATCACAACCATCCACAGAAGTCCCAGCCTCCACACACCCATGTATTTCTTCCTAGTTAACCTTGCCCTGATGGATGTGATCTGCACTGTGACTGTCCTACCCAAGGTCCTGCAGAGCCTGGTGACTGAGAACACCATATCTTATGGGGGATGTCTCACACAGATGTTCATCTTCTCCTGGGTCCTGGGCTCTGAGCTTCTGCTCTTCTCTGCCATGGCCTATGACCGTTATCTTGCAATCTGCCGGCCATTGCACTATGGAACCCTCATGAGTGGCAGGGTCTGTGTGGCCCTTGCAACCTTTGTGTGGTTTACAGGGGCTCTCAATTCCTTGGTACTCACTTGTCTAGTGTTGCCACTGTCCTTCTGTGGCCCCAATCTCATCAAACACTTCTTCTGTGAGATCCCTTCTGTGCTTGTGCTGTCCTGCAGCCCCACCTTTATCAATGACATCATGACTGTCATTGCGGACATGTTCTTGACTGGTTTGAACTTCCTCTTGACCATGACATCCTATGGCTTCATCATCGCCAGCATCCTGCGCATCCGCTCAGCTGAAGGCAAGAAGCGTGCCTTTTCCACCTGCTCTGCCCACCTGATTGTGGTCACCCTTTATTACTCCACTGTGCTATATACTTATGTCAGGCCAGCCCTAGGAACTGCTGGTGTGCTGGACAAGGTCATTGCTGTTCTGTACACCACTGTGACCCCATCTCTGAACCCCCTGATTTATACCCTGAGAAACAAGGAATTCAAAACATCCTTTAAAAAACTTTTATTTCCACAATGATGACATGGTCTTTGAGTGGAACTCTGAAGAAGTGGGCTAGGAGTATAACAAATCACTTAAGCCTTTATTTAGGCATCTCCTGATTCTGGGGAACACAGGCCAAGCCATGACCTGAGCTAAGAAATACAATACTTTCTACCAGATAATACTGATTTCTACTCATTCAAATGTTTTAGATAACTTTAACTATTTATACTTTGTACTTAGAAATGTGTGCAAATATGTTCAAAGCTATTAAATGTTAAGGTATTCCTATGACTCACTAAATCAAATCTAGTTAAATCTCGAGTGTAGTTCTTTTAGTGAACCCCATTTGATAATATCTGAGCCTCTGCAGAAAAGACCAAGAGTGAACGGCTAAGGAGAATAACGAACCCTGCCCACACTTGTTCTAGTCATTTGCTGACCTAATTTTTCTGTCTTCATCTTTCTCACTCTTACCTCACAGTTTTCCCTGGTGCTTGGTTCATTCCCCAGGTTGAGGGAAGAAAATCCTCATAGAGGCCCTGAGTTACAGGCTGAGTCTTAGAGCCTAGGATCCCCATGGAACCTTCCTTGATTTCAGCATCCAAAGATGTGAGACCAGAACCTGACACTGGCATGATGTTCTCTTGTCAGACCCCACGTCATTGCAGAGGTTTGTTAAGTCACAGCTCTAACCTGGACCTCAGCATTTCTCCTGCCTAGATGAGTTCCGTATAAACTAACCATCCATCAAGGTTGCTACTATTCAACAATGCTTGTATGTCATGTTAACACGGTGAGCTCTGTTCCACTGTGGCAGAAACTCAGAAATAAAGAGCTTATCAGATGCATTTGTGTTGGTGTGAGCATGTATACCTTGGGCCTTTAACACACTGTGGGGTTTGTCTATATCCTAGAGAGTCACGTGACTAATACAGACCAGATGTTTTAAAACACACAATTAACAGATGAAAATAAGGAGTGTGGAGAAAAATAGCAGGTAAAGCAGAACCATGCCAACGGTTTACGGTTGTGATGGTTAACTTAATATATTCATTGTCAATTTGGCTGGATTGATCTCCCAAAAATTTCCTGAGAGACTCCTCCATGATTATCTTTCAATTATTTCCAAAGACGATTCACTGCACAGCTGTGTGTCATCTTCAAGTGCATAGTACAAGTTGCACTTGGGCAGGGAAGCACGGGACAAGGGGTGGGGGAGGAGAAACCAGCTTAAATGCCTCCAGTCCCAGCTGCTACATGGTAAGGAAACAGCTCCACTCCACCTTCCACTGCTGCAAGGCTTTGCATTCAGTGATTCCAAAGTGACAGGACACTTTCGATTCATAAAGGAAGACTGAGGGATAACATGTGAATCTCTGAAGAAGAGCACTAGACCGGATGTAAAGTAGGGAGAAGACACTGAGATCAGATCATTTATTTTGATATAGTGATGTACACATACTGGAAGTAGTAGCTAATAAGCAAGTACTTAGCTCAGAAAAGCAAGGCTCTCTGTGTCCCTTTGGGCAGGCAACATGACTTTCTATATAAAGAAGGGCAACTGTCAGGTCTTGGGGTGGTGGTGACGTGGATCTATTTTTATTTGGTGTACATAGACAAGTTTCAACTAATCAAAACTACCAACACGGGACAAAAACACACATCTAGGTTCTGAATTTGAAGGCAATTTTCTATAACATTCATAGCCAAACACAAAGACAGGACACAAAGTACAAAGACAGGAAGATTCTCTTAGCAAGGCAGGTGAGAGACAGGCTTACAGTGTCAGAACGGCAATGTACATATTTCCAACTAACATCGAAGGGAGTGCAAAAGTCTCTTCAAAGCATCCTTGGCATCCTTGTTCTTCAGTGCACAGGTGAAGGGGCTCAGCGTGCAGATCAGGAGCTTGTGCATTACTGCAGGCAATTAATTTCTCCCTGGGCAAGTTGGAAGGCAACACTGAACTTGGATGATTAACAGAGAGCACAGTGATATGGTGTAAATGGAGACTGATTTTTCATTTCCTGACTGCCCCTGCCCCGAATAATCACACAGAATCTATATTAATTAGAATACTCTTTGGCCAATGACTCAGAAGTATTCCTAGATATCTCTTAAATTTTAAATTAACCCATTTCTATTATGAGGCTTGTGGTTTGTTTCTTCTTGCTTCTAGGGTGGTTACATGGCACCTGCCTGACTCTGCATTCTTTCTTCCTGCATTCAGTTTAGTTTTCCTGCCTATCAGTATTCTGCCCTTACATAGGATAAAGCAGACTCTTTATTAACTAATTGTAATAAAACATATCCATAACATATAGAAGGGAATTCCATATCAATGTGGCCTGGTAGTTTGCATGTAGTTGGACCCCATAATCACATAGGGAGTGGCGGTTTTAGGAGATGTGACTTTGTTTGAGAAGGTTGGAGGAAGTGTGTCACTGTAGGGGTAGGCATTGAGGTTTCCTAAGCTCAGAATACCGCCAATGTTTCAGTCAACTTCTGTTTGCCTTCTGATCAAGATGTAGTCAGCATCACATCCGCCATCCTCCCCACCATGATGTTAATCTCTGAACTGAAAACCAACCCCAATTAAATGTTTTCCTTATAAGAGTTGTCATGGTGATGGTGTCTCTTCACAGCAAAAGAAACATTAAGACAGATGAGATGAGTAGGTAGATAATGCCTTCTGCTTCTCCCCAGCTGAGCACATGTGCTGGATGCTGGTGATGATAAGGCATTGGGCGCATGTGGCAAGTTGCTTAGACCGACTATATCCTTGGATGGGGTGCTGAACATGGGGTTCCACAGAGTAAACATACCTCCGCTATATTGAAAGGCTGAAAGGAGAGCCAGCCACCAGACTTGCAGCAACCACAATGCTTAGCATTTCTTAAAAATGCTCCTTGTCAGTAAAAGATATCAGATACACAATAGGATAAATTGAGACATAACAGCCCTCTAAGCAAGACACAGCATGTTTTATAAACAATGTACATAGGCTTGGGAGAGAGAGGAAAAGCAGTATAGATAGTAATAAAAGGAAATAGCTTTAAACAATAAAACAGTCTTTAAAGATACAGTAAAAATAATATAAAAAGGCACACAAAGATAAAAAAAATATGCAGTGTCTGAATGATGTATACTGTTGTGTTTTCCTTTAATTTATTGAATATTTTGTAATTTCTTTCATTTTAGTTTTTTAAACAGAAAACAAGCTGTCTTTTTCATTTTACATACCAATGCCAGTTACCACTCCCCCTCCTCCTTCTATTCCCTTCACCAATACCTTCCACCACCTCCAGCCACTCCTCAGAGAGAGTAAGGCACATTACCTTGGGGAGAGTCCAAGGACCTCCTCACTATATCCAGGCCAAGCAAGACTTCCATCCAAAGAGAATAGGTTTCCAAAAGCCAGTACAAGCATGAAGGAGAAATCTTTGTGCCACTGCCTGTGGTCCCCCTCAGGCTGCCCCAGCCATACAACTGTCACCCATATTCAGAGGGGCTATTTTGATTCTGTCCTTGTCCGGCTGGAGTTGGTTGGGCTCCCATTGGCTCAGGTAAACTGTTTCAGTGCGTGTTCCCATCATGGTCTTGACCTCTGCTCATATTCTCACTCCTCCCACTCTTCAACTGGACTTTGGGAGCTCAGCCCTTTACTCTACTCTAGGTCTCTGCCTTTGCTTCTGCCAGCCACTAAATGAAGTTTCTATTGTAGCATATAAGATATCCATCAGTCCGATTACAGGGCAAGGCCAGTTCAGGCACCCTCTCCTCTATTGCTTAGAGTCTTAGCCATGGTCATTCTTATGGTCTTCTGGGGATCTCTGCAGTGTGAGGTCTTTTTCCAGCCCCATAATGGCTCCCTCATCTCTGTCCTTCCTCCATCTCGACGAGCAGCCTGCCCCAACCATGGATGCCCTCACTGACAGGAAGAAATGCCCAGTAGCTCCACCAGGAAAGGCACATTGTATGTTTGTCTGTAACATAAAATATACTTCTGTTGCTTCTGTTCCTTGACATGACATCAGATTCTTAGTCATAGGTTCCAACTACTCCATCAACAGTGGGATCAAGTCACACCAGTGTTTTCTATCTCCTTAACAGACACAGGAAAATACCTTACTGAGGGCCACTTTGACATCCTTATTCCTCAGAGAATAAATGAGGGGATTCAGGGTCGGGCTGACTGCTGTGTACAATAAGGTAACCACCTTGCTATTTTCCAAGGAGGATCCAGAGCCAGGCTGCACATAGGTATAGATGACGGTGGAGTAATACAAGGTGACCACCACCAGATGTGCAGAGCAGGTGGAGAAAGCACGCTTCTTGCCCTCTGCAGAGCGGATGCGTAGGATGCTGGCAATGATGAAGCTGTAGGATACCATGGTAAACAGGAAGTTGATCACACCAAAATAAACATCAGCAATGACAGCCATGATCTTGTTGAGGGTAGTTGGGCTGCAAGACAGCAGTAGCAGTGCTGGGATTTCACATAAAAAGTGATGAATTTGGTTGGGGCCACAGAAATGGAGTCGTGCCATCAGGCCAGTGTGCACAGATGTGTTGATTGCACTGATGGCCCACACACTGCCTGCCAGCAGGACACAGACGGGCCGACTCATCAGCATGCTGTAGTGCAGTGGGCGACAGATGGCCACAAAGCGGTCATAGGCCATGGCTGAGAGTAGCAGCAGCTCAGCTCCCAAAACCCAGATTAGGAAGAAAATCTGGGTCAAGCATCCCTTATAAGAGATGTGGCTGCCCTTCTGCACCAGACCTTCCAACAGCTTGGGAAGAACAGTGGATGTGCAGGCAATGTCCAACAGAGCCAGGTTTGCAAGGAAGAAATACATGGGGGTGTGAAGACTTGGGTTCAGGCTGATGGCCATGATAATGAGGGTGTTTCCTGCAAGAGCCAGGATATAGAAAGTGGAGAAAAAGGCCAAGAAGAAAGCCTGGAACCCAGGATCCCCAGAAAATCCCTGCAGGACAAACTCTACCACTGCTGTGTAGTTGTTCATTGCGATTTGAGATTGAGCCCCTGGGAGTTACTGTGACACAGGTGGGTATGGTCAAGGAGACACAGGGTGTAGAGCATCCATCATCTCACTAAGAGCACAGCCAGGAATGCTTGTCATGGGTACTGTTGCTGTAGAAAGCACATAATTAAAATGATGACATCATCTCTCAACATAGTGTGTGCTAATCTGAGCTCTGCACTCTGCACACAAGAGACCCAGAACAGAAGGAAACCCTGCCTGTGGTGAGCAGTATCCCTCTATAACAACTGTTATCTTTGGTATTGATCATGTCCTATGATGTCTTAAGACCTGGAACTCCTATAAACATATTGCCAGACTCCCAAAACATACCAAGAGCCAATCTGGTCCCCAGCACAGGTTTTTTTGGACCTAGAGATGCCCAGCCTTATCAAGGGGTAGGCCAGGCTTCTCAGATGCAGGCTACAAAAGCAGTTCTAGGGAAGCATGCTTGGGGGTCTGGAGCATGGAGTAGTGGCAGCATAACATGCAGTCGGCACAGACGGTCCTGGCTCTTGGGTAATGAAGTGATCATTTCTTTCTTTCTTTCTTTCTTTCTTTCTTTCTTTCTTTCTTTCTTTCTTTCTTTCTTTCTTTCTTTCTTTCTTTCTCCTTCCTTCCTTCCTTCCTTCCTTCCTTCCTTCCTTCCTTTCTTTCTTTCTCTTTCTTTCTTTCTATTAAAATTTCCACCTCCCCCCTCCTCCCTCTCCACTTCAAAGGGCAGTCAGGGTTCCCTGCCCTGTGGGAAGCCCAAGGTCCTCCCCCTCCATCCAGGTCTAGGAAGGTGAGCATCCTAACAGCCTAGGTTCCCACAGAGCCAGTACGTGCAGTAGAAGAGCACAACTGTCTATTTCTTCCTGAACACCCCAAGCACTCCGTGTGGATAGTAAACCCAGTGAGGCCGATAGGACCTTGTGGAGCCTTATGCCTTTCAGAGAAGGTGTCAGGCTGTACCAGGGCTGCAAACAGCATTGAAGGCGTGGACACAGCTTCAATCCAGGCACCAAATTTCTAGGCTATCACCCTTGCTCAGTCTCAAGTCTGTTTTCCCTACATCTCATATACCTATGAATCGCTAATCACCCAGACCTCTGGCCCTCTGGCCGAAGAGAACATGGACTGATCAGCATGTTGTTAAAAAAAAAAAGTTCTGCCCTTTCTAGTGTCTCCATGGGAGTTAGTGGTCCCAGACTCTTCCTGGAGATTCAGGAATGGGCTTTTGGCTATATGGCAACAAAGAACCGACACTAGGGTCCTTTACACGTAAGCATTTCTCCCCTGCAAATGCACAGACCAAAGCCTCTCTCCTGTAGGGTGAGCTTGAGAACTGGACCTGAGCTTTTGATACCTCCTTGACCTCTTCCCACTGAAGAATTACAAAACCCATATAGCCTTCGGGACCTATACCTGTCCCTGCAAAAGCAAATCTGGTCTGTCAGCATTCCCTGCAGATGCCCAATGGCCTCATACAGCACTCAGGGCTTCTCAGTTGAGCCCCCAAATCCTCTCTGTTGGCCTCTCGGCCCATTACCTGTATGCCAAAAGCTCTGGGCCACAGGTGGCTTTGAGCCCTGAACTCTGCACCAGATTCACAGGAAACCACCATGCCTCTATCAGAGATCCAGAGCTGCCTCAGAACCAAGTTGGAATGTAAGCTTTCTGATCTGCACTGATCAACAGCTCAGATGGGTCCCAAAGCAGACCCACAGAGGCCAAGTTCATAGTTTCAACCTGAAACACTGAGGGGAAAATGACTCTGGTAGCAATTTTTTAAAATATTAGAATAAGTTAGGACAAAACCAAATAACTTTTGAGAATAATCAAACATACATACACACACACACACACAAAGAAAAAAAGCAAGGAAGGTAGATAGAAGTCCATAGGAAAGATGTGAGAAGAGGAAGGATCAGCTCACATGGAAAGCCAAGTTGTCCCTGAGTGCCCATCCAAGTCTAAGATGTCTGCATGTCATGGAGAACTTCCAGTGTGGACACAGTGTGAGAGTCCTCTGTCTCTTTTGTTTGCTGTTGACCTTAAAGTAGGGTCTGCCCCTTGGCGTGGACACTGAGATTACTAGGGAATGTCCCTCAGAGAGCAATTACCCACTCTGAGGTAAACAGGAATCCCTATGGTGTCCATAATCCCCAAGCTGAGACACCAGAACTTTTAGGCATAGAGAAAGTAGGTACCTGAGGCCATATGCATAGGTCTAGGGCACTGACCCCTATGGTGACTTCTACCCTGGGGATGCCCTCATGACTGCTTGGCTGAGAGTCATGTCCATTTGATCCCTGTAGGAAGATGGACTTCACATTAACACACAATCACTGAGCACAGTCTATGGGCTTACCCCTCCTAACTATATTATCTTGGTGTGACATAGTTCTATCAATAAACCAATACTGATTGCTCCCTCATTGTATAGGGAGATTGAGCAAGGGCCACTCTCATTGCATTTCATGGGGAGTGTGGTCAATATGGGACATCACAGTTGAGGTTGGTCATGAGTGTATGAAACTTCTTTGCAGTTTTCAAATCCTCTCATGAGGACAGAGTGTGTGAAGTCTGTGGTTATCAAGACCAGAATCAGTAAGCAGGACTTAAGTTCCACCATGTTCTGTGGCACTGGATATAGATAACAAGGCACCTGAGTTCTTAGCAATAGATTGGCTTCCCTGCAGAGACAGAAGTCCCACAGCAGGTGAGTGAATCATCTCTTGCAGTCATAGAACAGTTAAGAAAGTAACCCCTTTAAAATTGTCCATTAAAAAAGATCCAAAGGAGCTAAAATAATCCACACTTCACAAATGAAATGATCATTTTCCACCTTAAGTTCCAATTCCTCTAAAGTCCTCGAACTCTGTCAATATACACACTCTCAATCCCTCACAAACTTCACCCTCTTAGCATAACAGCAAATTCAAATCTCAGCACAGCTCAAGATTTGAGCAACTCCTAGAAAACATCAAGATGTGATCTGATGTCATTAGAGATGCCTCCATTGGCAGTTGATGGAAACATATGCAGAGAACCACAGCCAAACATTAGAGAGAGAGAGCCCAACTCAGAGATTTCCATCAGATCCTTCCCTTTGTTGCTCAGAGAACCCCAAGGAAGAGGAGGGAGAAAGAATTGTAGGAACCAGAGGGATAGATGATGGTGCGGAGGGGACAAAACACTTGCACCGGAGTTTGTGGTTTTGTAACATATTTACTCTTGTGATGTCTTTGTTAATGTTTTCCTTAGGTTCCTTAGCAAACACAAACTTTGGATAGTCAGATACAATCACATCAGAAGCTAAGGTAAGAAGATCTGGTGTTAAATGCAAACCTGAGCTACACAAAAGGCTCTGTCTTGAAAAAAAGACAAACACAAAAACAAGTGCACTTCAAGAATCATAGAGAGCGTGGGTGCCCCCCTCGCGGTCCTGAGTTCCTTGCTCATGCTCTCTCTCCTGCTCCTGATTTGGACCTTGAGATTTCAGTCCGGTGCTCCAAAGTGGGTCTTTGTATCTGTCTCCTTTCATCGCCTGATGAAGGTTACTGTTCAGGAGGATGCCTGTATGTTGAGACAATGGGGATGTTCTATTGGGAACTCACCAAGGCCAGCTGGCCTGGGTCAGAAAAAGCATGGGATAAAACCGGACTCGCTGAACATAGCGGACAATGAGGACTACTGAGAACTCAAGAACAATGGCAATGGGTTTTTGATCCTACTGCACGTACTGGCTTTGTGGGAGCCTAGGCAGTTTGGATACTCCGCTTACTAGACCGGGATGGAGGTGGATGGTCTTTGGACTTCCCACAGGGCAGTGAACCCTGATTGCTCTTAGGGCTGACAAGGGAGGGGGACTTGATTGGGGGAGGGAAATGGGAGGTGGTGGTGGGGAGGAGGCAGAAATCTTTAATAAATAAATAAATTAATTAAAAATACAAAAAAAGAATCATAGAGAGCATTTGGAGTTGAGTTGAGATTGTCTAGACCTAGAGGTAGAAAGAAAGACTTCTCTGGAGAAGGATCTTTTTGAAGGACGTTCAGGATTTTATGCAGGTGGGCTACCCTCCCAGTCCAATGCAATGAGCCAGGTAGACATGCTAGACAGGAGTGGCACACAAGGGCTATCCCTATGAAGGATTACAAGCTTTGAAAATACCAGTAAAGCTGTAAAATAGGATGAGCTCTGGATCATCCTTGCATGGATGTGGGGTTGTGTTTCTACTTTTCATGAGTGACTGTGGTCAAGATCTGATGCCTTCCTCTCTGAAGATACAGAGTGAGATTAATACATGTAACTAGATTTATATAGGTGTGTTAAAATATTAACACAGTTGTCTTCAGAGATCATAACTAAATGGGGTGCCAGCAGTTCTTTATGGCCAAACTGCTGGATAGGAAAGAATCAAATGTAAAGGGAGCAAATTGGTCCCCAGTAACTGCAACCTGGAATTTAATAGCCCCATGTAAAACATCCCCTAGACAGCTCCAGGACTTCAACAAGGGGAACTCCTGTATAGACAAGCAAAGGGAAGAGCCAACACTTGGCTATCCTGTCCTACGAAGCAAGGAGAGTCCAAGGCTGTCTTCAGATCAGTTTTCATTTATTTTATGTGAGAAGGGAGCCACCAAGGTATCCCAAATACAGCTCTTCTTAGATGTAGCCCTGTCAGACCCACCTGACTCCATGATGAGTGTTCATTCTACCACGTCCCAGAGGGGTGACAAGCAAGGGTTCCTACACACATATTATGTGTAATATCAGTCTTTTTAATATACTGGGTGCACTATTGCTAAGGACATGTTGCTCTGTGTATTCTGCAGGAGTCCACTGAATGCCTTCAGAACTTGTTGGCCTAGAGCTTCCGTGAGCAGCTTCCTCTCAGTCTTTTGATCGTCTCTTCAGACTTTGAGAACCCCTAAGAGCCCTGTTCAGTTGATTCTGGGGGCCATGTTCTCCTGGTGTTCTTGATCACTCCTGTTCTGGCTTCCCAACCCTTGAACTGTGCTAGCTTCAGCCCTACCTTCTCTGGCCTGAGTATCCAGCAAGAGCATCTGGCGTATATCAGAACAAAACTAATCTTCCCTCATGTGACAATTACAATCTTAGACCCTAGAGGAAGCAGTTCATTCCTGCCGTGGGGATCAGTTAGGGGCAGATGATGTATTGATTTGGATGACAAATTACTCCATAATCTTAGGTATTTGAACACGTTTGCCAGCTGATGCCACTTCTTTGAGGGTTATATTCTTGCAGTTTATTTGTATATTTAAATTGATCACCTGGTCTTGATTTAATTTTGGCATGTGGTACCTATCCAGAAAACTGTCCATTTCTTTTACATTTTCCAGTTTTGTGGAGAACAGGTTTTTGTAGTATGACCTAATGATTCTCTGGGTTTCCTCAGTGTATGTTGCTATGTCCCGCTTCTCATTTCTGATTTTGTTTATTTGGATGTTCTCTCTACGTATTGATTAGTTTGGATAAGGGTTTGTCTATCTTGTTGATTTTCTCAATGAACCAGCTCTTTGTTTCATTGCTTCTTTGTATTGTTTTCTTTGTTTCTATTTTATTGATTTCAGCCCTCAATTTGATTATTTCCTGTCACCTGCTTCTCATGGCTGAGTTTGCTTCTTTTTGTTCTAGAGCATTCAGGTGTGCTGTTAAGTTGCTAGTGTGATATTTCTCCATCTTATACTAATCTGGATGTACAGAAGTAATCTCTTAGAGTTTGTAGAACATCTGTCCAGGTCCTTCTGGCCTTTAGAATCTCCATTAAGAAGCCTGGTGTTGCCAGACAGTAGTGGCACATGCCTATATTCCCAGCACTTGGGAGGAAAAGGCAGGCAGATTTCTGTGAGTTCAAGTCAACCTGGCCTGCCATGTAAGTTCTAGAACAGCCGAAGTTACATAGAGTAACTCTATCTCAACAAAACAGAAACAAGAACACAAGAACAGAAAAGAATTCAGGTGTTGTTCTGATGGGCATGCCTTTATATGTTTCTTGCTCTTTCCCCGTTCCAGCTTTTAATAGTCTTACTTTGGTCCTGTACATTTAGGGTTTGATTATCATGTGTCACTGAGAATTTCTTTTCCTGCCTACGTGGTGTTCTATGTGTTTGTTATACTTTGAAAGGCACCTCCTTCTTTAGGTTAGGGAAATTTCCTTCTATGGCTTTGTTGAAAATATTTTGTCTGGTTTTTTTCCTGGCGCTCTTCTTTTATTTCTAGTATTCATATATTTAGTTTTTTCACAGTCTCCCAGATTTCCTGGAAGTTTTGTGTCAGGAATTTTTTAGATTTAACATTTTCTTTGTCTTTAGTATCCATTCTTGTACCTTATCTTCACCTTTTGAGATTCTTTCTTCCTATCTAATATTCTATTGGTGAGGCTTACCTCTGATGTTTTGATGTTTTACTTCCTAAATTTTTCATTTCCAGTTTATCTCAGTTTGTGTTTTCTTTTTCTCTTCCTTCCTCCCTCCCTCCCTCCCTCTCTCTCTCTCTCTCCATACGGAGTAAGAAGTGTGGTAGAAAGAGGGTATTCTGGAATTAGGCTAATGTAAAACAAAGAATCATTTGGAAAGACAGATATTGGGGGACCGTGTATCTGAACCAAAAGTTGGAGTCTCCAGTGAATTGAAGTGAGACTAAGGGGGTCCTGTAAGCACATTGTTCCTGGGTGTGGGTAAGAATGGAAAGATCATAATGGAGATCAGGGAGGACAGTGTGGTTCACCTACCAAAATTTCTACCAGGTATGGCTACTGGAGTCCTGTCTAAAGAACTTCTGGGTACAAGGATTTGACAGGAAGGAATGGGGATGGGCTAGGTGCAGAGGAAGGCATTGAGAGGGTCTACAGGAAGAAGAGCTGGGTTTACTCCAAGGTTTGGTGGAGTACCCCAAGTTTGTGTGTGGAATGGGAGAACAGGCTTCTTCAACCAGTCTGGGAATAAGACTGGAGAGTTTGGAATGGGGGGCAGGAAAAAGAATGAGAAGTATCTATCTAGTCCTAGTCTGTTGTGGTCCTGTGTGTCCCATATAGAGAGTCCTTGTAGGTATCTGTGACTGACATAAAGGGATGGGGAGAGACTAGATAAGGGGTATAGTATTTTGTTAGTTCCTCTGTAAGTCTAAAATTCTCTCAAAATGCTATTATTTACTATAAATAATCTTAGACTATGATAGTATTTTTGCAACTCCAACAGGAGGAACTGAAAAATGAAAAAAGGGGTAATTGTTGTCCTAAAAGGTGTGCATGTGTATTAAAAATATGAAGGTGTATAGACTCTAAATGTTAAAATAAAAATGCTTACACTATTTTTGAATTTTAAATAAATATAAACCTTTCCAAGACCTGTCTGTTTTTATACCAGAGCCATGTTGTATTCATTGATGTAGCTTGATAATAGAGCTTGTGTCAGGGATAGTGATGCCTTCAGATGTTCCCTTAATATACAGGATTGTTTTGGCTATCATGAGTTTTTTTTTCATATGGTGTTGAGTATTGTTCTTTCGAGGTCTGTAAAGAATTGTGATGTATGATTCCCTTCGTGTGCTGTGAATATGTTTTATTACCATTGGTTAATAAAGATTTAGCTTTGCTGGGTTCATCCCTGTGGGTACTTGGGCATTTTTCTAGAGCCAGGTTTCTTGCTAACACCATAATGGCTCCCTCAATCAAGATATCTCTTTCCTATAGAGGAGAGGGTGTCTGAACTGACCTTACCCAGTAGTCAGGCTGATGATTATTTTAAATATCACCATAGAACCTTCGTCCAACAACAGATAGGAACAGAGGCAATGACCCACATGGGAGCATTGGACTGAGCTTCCAAGATCCACTTGAAGAGTGGAGGGAGTGAGAGTATGAGCAAGGAATCAAGACCATGAGGGGGTCATCCACTGAGACAGTTTGCTTGAGCTAATGGGAGCTCACCAACTCCAACTGGACTGTGAGTGAATGAGCATGGGAACAACCAAGACCCTCTGAATGGGATGTGTCTCTATTTGCATACACCGGCTTCATGGGATGCTATTCTCTTTGGATGTAAACCTTGCTCAACCTAGACATAGTAGAGAGGACCTTGGACTTTCCAGAGGGCGGGGTGCATGGCACTCCCTTAGGGTTGGAGGGGTGGGGAGAGGGTCTGTGGAGGGAAAAGGAGGGAGTGGGAATTTGGGTTGGTATTATTTTAAGTAATAAAAAAAATTAAAAAAAAGAATTAGCTTTGACCTATGGCAGGGTAGAATATAGCAAGGAAGTATTTTAGAGAAGAGATAGAAGAGGAAAGAAGGTAGAGTCAGCGACTGCTGTGTAGCTGCCAGAGAAGAAAGACAACAAACTGTACTAGTAAGCCACCATTTAATGGAGATACACAGATGAATTGAAATGGGTTAATTTAAGATATAAAGGCTAGATGGAAATAAGCCTGATCTGTTGGCCAAATAGTGTTGTAATTAATATATTTTTGGTTATTATTTGGGTCTATGTTGCTACTAAAAAAAAGGAGACTCTGATTACATAATGACCTTCAACATTCGGCAATACACATCCACATAAAGCCCCAGAAAGCTTACACAAAGGGCTTCTAGACACACAAAATATGAGTCAACTGGAGTTTCTTGGTAGGCATTTTTTTTTTTTTTGAGATAGACTCCTTCCTGGCAGCTAACAGAACTATCGTTCCTTTAAGAGACAGTTTCCTGGTTCCTGCTACTGGCAGGATTGGCTCTGGATCTAGGGAGGTTCTGTTAAGGAACACTTACATGGGTTTTGTGACAGCATGCTGCAAATCTCTTAATGGTCTCGACTTAGTCACACTATATTTATGGAGCTGGGGTGGTGAACATGGGGCTCACAGAGGTAACATACCTCTGCTATGTTGAAAGGCTGAGCGGGCAGAGCCAGCATCCAGAAAGCAGCAACCACAATGCTTAGCATTTTTAAAAATGCTCATTGTCGGATAAGTTTTTCAGATACACAATAGGACAAATTCAGACATAATAGACCTCTAAGCAAGACACAGTGTCTTTTAAAATGTGCATATGGTGGGAGAGAGAGGAAAAACAGAATAGTCAGCTAAAAAACAAATAGTTTTAAAAAAATACAACGAAGTCTTTAGAGATATAGTAGAATATTATCAGAAAGACACCATAAAGATTTAAAAAACGCAGAGTGTGGATTATGAATATTATTGTTTCCTTTGAATTTACTGAATGCTTTTTGTAATTTCTTTCATTTTACTTCTTTTTAAAAGTAAAACAAACTATCCTTTTTCATTTTACATAGCAATCCCAGGTTCCGCTCCCTCCCACCCTCCCATTCCCTCCACTTATCCTCCCTCAACTCCCACCAGCCACTCCTCTGAGAGGGCGGTGCATTGCTTTGCGGAAGGTCCAAGGCCCTCCCCACTATACCCAGGCTGAGCAAGGCATCCATCCAAAGAGAATATGCTCCCCACAAGACAGGACAAGCAGAAGGGACAAATCCTGGTGTCATCGCCAGTGGCCCGCAGTCTTCCCCAGGCATACAACAGTCACCCATACACAGGAGAACTAGATTGGACACATGCTGATTCTGATCATGTTCTGCAGGAGTTGGTGAACTCTGTCCATATCATGGTCTTGACCTCTGCTCATATTCTCACTCCTCCCACTCTTCAACTGGACTTTGGGAGCTCAGCCCTTTGCTCTACTCTAGGTCTCTGCCTCTGTTTCTGCCAGCCACTAAATGAAGGTTCTATAGTAGCATTTCTAGATATTCATCAGTCTGACTACAGGGCAAGGCCAGATTGGGCACCCTCTCCTCTATTGTTTAAGTCTTAGCCAGGGTCATCCTCTGGCCTTCTGGGAATCTTTCCAGTGCCAGGTCTCTTGCCAGACTCATAATGGCTCCCTCAGTCAAAACATCTCTTTCCCCGTTCCTTTCTCTGTCCTCCCTCCATCTGGACCATACCATCCCCTCAAGTTGTCCTCCCCCTCCTTGTCTGACCACCTCTCCCCTATCTTCTGCTCGCACCAGAAACAGTTCTTCACAAGTCAAATATCGGGGTCTGGATGATTTTCACCAACACAGGATACCAAAAATCGGTGACACCAGGCTACAGATGTGCAGCCTGTCCCAAACATGGACGCTCACACAGACAGAAAGAAATGGCCAGTGTCTCCTCCAAGAGAGCACATTGTGTGTACATCTATCACATAAATTGCTCTTCTGTTCCTTGTCATGACATCAGACTCTTAGTCATAGGTTCCAATGAGTTCATCAACAGTTGGATCAAGCCACACCACTGCTTTCTGTCTCCTCAACAGACACAGGGAAACACCTTCCTGAGGGCCACTTTGACATCCTTATTCCTCAGAGAGTAAATGAGGGGATTCAGGGTAGGGCTGACTGCTGTGTATATTAAGGCAGCCACCTTGCTATTTCCAGAGGATCCAGAGCCAGGCTGCACATAGGTATAGATGACAGTGGAGTAGTATAATATGACTACCACCAGGTGTGCAGAGCAGGTGGAGAAAGCACGCTTCTTGCCCTCTGCAGAGCGGATGCGTAGGATGCTGGCAATGATGAAGCTGTAGGATATCATGGTAAACAGGAAGTTGATCACACCAAAATAAACATCTGCAATGACAGTCATGATGTTGTTGAGGGTGGTCGGGCTGCAAGACAGCAGTAGCAGTGCTGGGATTTCACAAAAAAAGTGGCGGATTTGGTTGGGGCCACAGAAATGGAGTCGTGCCATCAGGTAAGTATTCAAGGATGAGTTGGTTGCACTGATGGCCCACACACTGCCTGCCAGCAGGACACAGACGGGCCGACTCATCAGCATGCTGTAGTGCAGTGGGCGACAGATGGCCACATAGCGGTCATAGGCCATGGCTGTAAGCAGCAGCAGCTCAGCCCCCAGAACCCAGGTTAGGAAGAAAATCTGGGTCAAGCATCCCTTATAAGAGATGTGGCTGCCCTTCCCCACCAGACCCTCCAACAGCTTGGGAAGAACAGTGGATGTGCAGGCAATGTCCAACAGAGCCAGGTTTGCAAGGAAGAAATACATGGGGGTGTGAAGACTTGGGTTCAGGCTGATGGCTATGAAAATGAGGGTGTTTCCTGCAAGAGCCATTAGATAGGAAATGGGGAAAAATACCAAGAAAAAAGCATGGAATGCATGATTCTTAGAGAATCCCTGCAGGACAAACTCTACCACATCCATAGAGTTGTTCATTGCGATTTTAGAATGAGCCCCTGGGAGTTACTGTGACACAGGTGGGTATGGTCAAGGAGACGCAGGGTGTAGAGCATCCTTCATCTCACATAGGGTGCAGCCAGGTGTGAGTAGGAATACTTGTCATGGGTGCTGTTGGTATAGAAAGCACATAATTAACATGATAACATCATCTCTCCACCTAGTGCGCTAGTCTGAGCTCTACACTCTGCACACAAAAGACCCAGAATAAAAGAAAACCCTGCCTGTGGTGGGCAGTGTCCCTTTGTAACATCTTTTAGCTTTGATATTGACCATGTCCTATGATATCCTGAGACCTGGAACTCCTATAAATATATAATCAAGACTGCTAAAACATACCAAGGGCCAATCTGGTCCCAGCACAGGTGTTTCTGGACCTAGAGATGAGCAGCCTCATCAAGGGGTTGGCCAGGCTTCTCAGATGCAGGCTGCCAAACAGTTCTGGGGAAGCATGCTTGGGGGACTGGAGCATGGAGCAGTGGCAGCATAGCATGCAGTCGGCACAGATGGTCCTGGCTCTTGGGAACGAAATGATCATATCACTTGTGAACACCACAACTGTCTATTTCTTCCTGGCCACTCTAAGTATTCCTTGTGGATAATATACCTAGTGAGGTAAAGAGGCATCTTCCCCTTCTCTGGGCCTGGTGGAGGCTTGTACCTACCAGAGAAGGTGTCTAGGCTGGAAACAAACACATCATGAAAGGCATGGACACAGTTTCAATCCAGGGCTCAAATTTCTAGGCTTTCACCCTTGCCCCGTCTCAAGTCTTTCTTCACTATAACAAATAAACCCATCTGTCGCCAATCACCAATGACTTCAAATATATGGATCTCTCAGGCTGAGGAGCACATGGATTGATCAGAATGTGGTTAAAAAAAAGTTCTGTCTTCTCTAGTGTCTCCATGGGAGTGAGTGGTCCCAGACCCTTTCTGGAGATGCAGGAGTAGGCTGTTGGCTACACGGAAACTAAGAACTCACACCAGGGTATGTCCTGAACAAGGAAGCATATCTTCTCCCCACGCAAATGCACAGATTAAGGCCTTTCTCCTGCAGGGTGAGCTTGAGAGCAGGACCTGAGATTTTGATACCTCCCTTCTACCTCCTCCCACTGACGAACCAAGAAACCCATAGAATTTCTAGGCCAATAACTGTCCCTGAGAAATCAAAAAAGGTAGGTCTGTCAGAATTCCCTGCAGATGCCCCATGGCCTCATACAGCACTCGGGCTTCTCAGTTGAGTCCCCAAATCCCCTCTGTCTGCATCTCAACCCAGTACCTGTCTGGCTGCAGTTTTGGGTCACAGGTGACTTTGAGCCATGAACTCTGCACCAGATTCATGGGAAACTACCATGCCTATCTCAGAAATTCTGATCTGCCCCAGAACCCAGTCAATGGGAAAGCTTTTTATTCAGCAATGAGCAACGACTCAGACAGGTCCCAAAGCAGACCCACAGAGGCCAAGCTCTCAGTTTCAAACTGAAACTGTGAAGGAAAGTGACCCTAGTAACAGTTTTGAGACTAACCACACACACACACACACACACACGGAAAAGCAGAGAAGATAGATGCCCAAGGAAGGATGTGAGTAGAGTGAGTAGAGGAAGGATCAGCTCACATGGAAAGAGAAGTTGTCACTGAGTCTCCATCTAAGTCCAAGATGTCTGCATGTCATGGAGAATATTCAATGTGTCCACAGTGTGAGAGTCCTCTGTCTCTCTTGTTTGCTGTTGACCTTAAAGCAGGGTCTGCCCCTTGGCATGGACACTGAGATTGCTAGGAAGTGGCCCTCGGAGAGCAATTACCCACTTTGAAGTAAACAAGAGTCCCTATGGTGGCCATAGTTCCAAAGCTGAGACATCAGGACACTAAGGCACAGAGAGAGGAGGCACCTGAGGCCATATACACAGGTCTAGGACACTGACCTCTGTGGTGTGTTCTACCCTGGGGATGCCCTCAAGATAGCTTGGCTAAGAGTCAAGTCTATTTGATCCACATAGAAAAATGGATTTCACATTAATACACAATTCCTATAGACTGTGGAACCTCTCCTAACCATATATTCTTGGTGTGACATAGTTCTGTCAATAAACCAACACGGATTGATCCATCATCGTACAGGGAGGTTGAGCAAGGGCCACTTTAATTCATTGCATGGGGAGTGTGGTCAATAAGGGACATCACAGTTGGGGTTCGTCATGAGTGTATGCATCTTTTCATTGCAGTTTTCAAATCCTCTCATGAGGACAGAGTGTGTGAAGTCTATGGAGATGAAGATCAGCATCAGTAAACAGGACTTCAGTTCCACCACGTTCTGTGGCACTGGGTATAGATAACAAGGCACCTGAGTTCTTAGCAGCAGATTGGCTTCCCTGCAAAGCCAGAAGTCCCACAGCAGGTGGGCAAATCATCTCTTGCAGGCATAGAACAGTACAGAAGTAACCTATTCAGAATCAGCCATTGTAAAATATCTAAAGGAGCTAAAATGATCTATACTTCACAGACCAAATGACCACTGGCCACCTTTAGCTACAAATCCTTTAAAGCCCTTGATCTCTGTCATTATACACATTCTCAATCCCTCACAAAACCTTACCCACTTAGCATAACAGCAAATTCAACAGTCTCAGTATAACTCAAGATTTGAGGAATTCCTAGAGGACATCAAGATGTGATCTGATGTCATCAGAGAGGTCTCCATTGACAGTTGATGGGAACAGATACAGAAAACCACAGTCAAACATTAGACAGAGAGAGAGAGACTAACTTAGAGATCTCCATCAGGTCCTTCACTTTGTTGTTCAGGGAACCCCAAGGAAAAGAGAAAGGAAGAATTATAGGAACCAGAGGGGTCAAGACCACCAGGAGAACATGACCCACAGACTCAACTGAGCAGAGCTCTTGGGGGCTCACAAACACTGAAGAGACAATCATGGGGGCTGCATGAACCTGCACTGGACCTCTGCATGCATGTTATAGTTGTTAACTTGGTGGTTTTGTGGGACTCCTAACAGAAGGGGTTGGGGCTGTCTCTGACTCTTCTGCCTGCTCCTGAGACCCTTTATCTCCTACCGGATTGGCTGGCACAGCTCTGATAAGAGGGTTGGTGTCTAGTGTTATTGTATCCTCTTTGCCATGTTGGGCTGATGTCTCTGGGAAGCCTGCTCTTTTATAAACTGATCTGGAGTGGGTCATGGTATGAGGTGAGGAAGGTATTAAGAAGAGGGAAGGGAGAGGAAACTGCAGTTTAGATGTATTAAAACATTAAGAAAATAAGAATAAATAAAAAATAAGTTATGATATGAGCTTCAACTATATCTGATCTTTCTAGTCAATTTTCCATAAAGGGATAATACTGTGATAGAAAACTTAAAAGCACTCAGTGGGTCCTGCAACACTAGTGTAAGGAAATCTCATGGTTCAAATCAAATGACCATGTTTGTAGCATATAAGCTTCAAATTTGGGGCTAATCAGTTAATGAGAAACTGATACTTTTGACCCTCATTGACCGGGAGCAGTAATTATCCAGAGCAGGGCACCCGATTATTCCAGCGATGAGATGTGCCAGTGTGACCATGAACCTCGCAACTGAGGGGGGGGGGCTGGTGGGGACTCTGTTCCATCTGTGGAATTACGCTTGGTGGTTGTACTGGTGTAATGATCACACTTCTTCATTTACCAGTAGAAGAAAAACAGCAGGAGCTATAGGGTCAATAACTTGAGTGGAGTGGACAGCCCTGCATCTGGCCTGTTCTCTGCCCCTTGAAGCTGGCCAGCCCATTCCATCTCTGGTATGGCACAGAATACAGGAGGCTTTGACTCCTGATGATCAGAAGGCACAATGGGTCAATGTTTAAATTTTTATTTTAGAGGCAGTTGTCAGATTATCTCCTATCCCACCCGAAATAGGAGAGAGGGCAGAGAAGACGACTGAGGGGAAGCTTCTCACGGAAGCTCTAGACAAGCAAGTTCTCAAGACATTCGATAGGCTCCTGCAGAACACACAGAGCAACATGTCCTTAGTAATAGTGCAGCCAGCAGCACAGACATTAAGGACAACATTGAATAAATGGGACCTCCTGAAACTGAGTAGCTTCTGTAAAGCAAAGGACACTGTCACTAAGACAAAAAGGCAACCCACTGACTGGGAGAAGATCTTCACCAACCCTGCAACAGACAAAGGTCTGATCTCCAAAATATATAAAGAACTCAAGAAACTAGACTTTAAAATGCTAATGAACCCAATAAAAAAATGGGGCACTGATCTGAACAGAGAATTCTCAACAGAAGAAATTCAAATGGCCAAAAGACACTTAAGGTCATGCTCAACCTCCTTAGCGATAAGGGAAATGCAAATTAAAACAACTTTGAGATACCATCTTACACCTGTCAGAATGGCTAAAATCAAAAATACCAATGATAGCCTTTGCTGGCGAGGTTGTGGAGAAAGAGGCACACTCATTCATTGCTGGTGGGAATGCAAACTTGCGCAACTACTTTGGAAATCAGTGTGGCGATTTCTCAGGAAATTTGGGATCAACCTACCCCAAGATCCAGTAATACCACTATTGGGAATATACCCAAGAGATACCCCATCAAATGACAAAAGTATCTGTTCAACTATGTTCATAGCAGCATTGTTTGTAATAGCCAAAACCTGGAAACAACCTAGATGCCCTTCAATGGAGGAATGGATGAAGAAAGTGTGGAATATATACATATTAGAGTACTACTCAGCTGTAAAAAACAATGACTTCTCGAATTTTGCGTGCAAATGGATGGAAATAGAAAACACTATCCTGAGTGAGGTATCCCAGACCCAAAAAGAGGAACAGGGGATGTACTCACTCATAATCGGTTTCTAGCCATAAATAAAAGACATTAAGCATATAATTTGTGAGCCTAGAGAAGTTAAATAAGAAAATGAACCCAAAGAAAATCATATAGTCATCCGCATGGAGAGGGGAAGTAGACAAGATTGCAGGGCAAAAACTGGGAACTTGTGGGTGAGGTGGCATGGGGCAAAGGGGAAATGGGATGAGAAACATGAGAAGGGGAGGATGGGAGGAGCTCGGGGGATTGGGATGGTTGGGATATAGGAAGGGAGGATACGGGAGCAGCGAAGTATATATCCTATCTAAGGGAGCCATCTTAGGGTTGGCAAGAGACTTGACTCTTGAGCGATTCGCAGGTGTCCAGGAATATGTCCCCAGCTGGTACCTTGGGCAACTAAGGAGAGGGAACCTGAAATGACCCTATCCTATACTGATGAATATCTTGCATATCACCTTAGAACCTTCATCTGGCGATGGATCGAGGTAGAGACAGAGTCTCAATTTGGAGCAACGGTCTGAGCTCTTAAGGTCCAAATGAGGAGCAGAAGGAGGGAGAACATGAGCAAGGAAATCAGGACCACGAGGGGTGCACCCACCCACTGTGACAGTGGAACTGATTTATTGGGAGCCCACCAAGGCCAGCTGGTCTGGGACTGAATAAGCATGGGTTGATTCTGGACTCTCTGAGCATGGCGGACAATGAAGGCAGATGAGAAGCCAAGGACAATGGCACTAGGTTTCGATCCTAATACATGAACTGGCTTTGTGGGAGCTTAGCCTGTTTAGACGCTCACCTTCCTGGACGTAGATAGAAGACCTTCGTCTTCCCGCAGGGCAGAGAATTTGGACTGCTCTTCAGTATCGAGAGGGAGGGGGAATGGTGTGGGGGGAGGAGAAGAGGAGTGGGGATGGGGGAGGGGAGTGGGGGGAGTGGGCAATATTTGGGAGGAGGGGAGGGAAATGGGAAACGGGGAGCAGGTGGAAATTTTAATTAAAAAGAAAAAAAAAGAAAAGTAATAGTGCAGCCAGTGTATTAAAAAAAAACTGACATTACACAGAATACATGTATAGTACCCCTCTGGGACGTGGTAGAATGGACATTCATCATGGAGTCAGGTGGGTCTGTCTGGGCTACATCTAAGAAGAGCTGTATTTGGGATACCTTGGTGGCTCCCTTCTTACATAAAATTAATGAGAACTGATCTGAATATAACCTTGGACTCTCCTTGCTTCATAGGACAGGATAGCCAAGTGTTGGCTCTTCCCTTTGCTTGTCTATACAGGATTTCCCCTTGTTGAAGTCCTGGAGCTGTCTAGGGGATGTTGCACATGGGGCTATTTAATTCCAGGTTTCAGTTACTGGGGATCAATTTGTTCCCTTTACATTTGATTCTTTCCTATCCAGCAGTTTGGCCATAAAGAACTGCTGGCACCCCATTTAGTTATGATCTCTGAAGACAACTGTGTTAATATTTTAACACACCTATATAAATCTAGTTACATGTATTAATCTCACTCCATAGCTTCAGAGAGGGAAGCATCGGATCTTGACCACAGTCACTCATGAAAAGTAGAAACACAACCCCACATCCATCCATGGATGATCCAGAGCTCATCCTATTTTACAGCTTTACTGGTATTTCCTAAGCTTGTAATCCTTCATAGGGATAGCCCTTGTGTGCCACTCCTGTCTAGCATGTCTACCTGGCTCATTGCATTGGACTGGGAGGCTAGCTCACCTGCACAAAATCCTGAACTTCCTCCCACAAGATCCTTCTTCAGAGAAGTCTCTGTTTCTACCTCTGGGTCTAGCCCACCTTCACTCTGCCCAGAAGTCAGGTGGCACCCTAATGGGCCTGCCTTTATCCATTACTTGCTCTATCCCCATTACAGCTTTTAATATTCTTCCTCTGTTCTGTATATTTAGTGTTTGATTATCATGTGTCGTGGAGAAATTTTTTATGTTCCTCTCTATTTGGTGTTCTGTGTGTTTGTTATGCTTTGAAAGGCACCTCCTCCTTTAGGTTAGGGAATTTTTCTTCGATGGTTTTGTTGAAAATATTTCCTCTCATTTTGCCTGAGGTTCTTTTCCTCCTATCCCAAGTGTTCCTATATTTAGACTTTTCATGGTGTCCCATATTTCCTGGATGCTTTGTGTCAGGAATTTTTTAGGTTTAACATTTTCTATGTCTTTAATATCCATTCTTCTACCTAATCTTTAACTTTTGAGGTTCTCTCTTCCAAGTCTAGTATTCTAATGTTGAGGCTTACCTCTGAAGTTTTGATGCTTCTCTTCCTAAACTTTTTATTTCCAGTTTTATCTCAGTATATCTTTTCTTTTTTTCCTTTCTCTCTCTTTCTTTCTTGCTTCTCCCTCTCTCTCTCTCTTGATTTTTGGGATTGTTCTAGACAGGATATCATTGTAGTTTTTGAGTATGTCCTGGAACTAACTTTTGTAAACCAGGCTGACTTTGAACTCACAGAGATCCGTCTGCCTCTGCATCCTGAGTGCTGGGATTAAATGCATGCACCACCACTGCCAGATGAGTTTGGCTTTTCTTTAGTGAGTCTGTTCTTTGTTTGTTTGTTTGTTTGCTGTGCTAAAGGCTTCTTTTATGACAGGGATTATTATCATTATATTCATTCCACTAATTGTGTTTTCAGATTCCAATAAAGAATTTACCCTCTTACTCTTACTATTTAAGGACCTTGAACATATTCATAATTGCTTTCAAGTACATTTTTCTTCAACTATATTACATATCTTGGGGCCTGCTGTAGTTGCCTCGCTGGGTTTTTGTGGTTGCATCCCGTCTTGAATTTTGGTATTTGTGTTTCTGTGCTGGTGTCTAGGCATTTGGAATGGGATGACTGAAGTGAAAGGTGTTGGTATCTGGTCTTGCCTTTGTTGGTGGGTGTTCCATTCTTCGGTTTCTGTTGTTCTCTATGGATCTTTCCAAAGTCTGGTGGCTGTGGGTGGCCCAGCAGGGAGTGCTTGTGCCTGTGACTGCATGGCAGAGTGGGAAAGATGTGGGCAAGGAGGAAGGCTGAATGGGGTTTCAGAGGTAAGTGGATCTTCTTCACACCTAGGATTGGGGTCCATACGGAGTAAGAAGTGTGGTAGAAAGAGGGTATTCTGGAATTAGGCTAATGTAAAACAAAGAATCATCTGGAAAGACAGATATTGGGGGACCGTGTATCTGAACCAAAAGTTGGAGTCTCCAGGGAATTGAAATGAGACTAAGGGGACCTGTAAGCACATTGTTCCTGAGTGTGGGTGAATGGAAAGATCATAATGAAGGGCAGATGAATAGTGTGGTTCGCCCTCCAGAATCCCTACCAGTGACTACTGGGAGCCTAGTTGAAAGCATTTGCGGGTTCTAGACCTTGACAGGAAGGAATGGGAATGGGCTAGGTGCTTGGGAATGCAGATGAGAAGGTCTATAGGAAGAAGATTCAAGCTTTGGTGGAGTATCCCAAGTTTGGGTGTGGAATGGGAGGAGAGGCACCTTCATCTAGGCTGCTATAGGGCTGGGAATGAGACTGGAGACTTTGGAATGGGGGAACAGGAAAAAGAGTTAGAAATACCTACCAGTCCTAGCCTGTTGTGGTCCTGTGGGTTCCATATAGAGGGTCCCATATAGATGGCCTGTGAATGACGAAAAGGGATAGAGAGAGACTAGATAAAGGGTATAGCATTTTGTTAGTTCCTCTGTAAGTCTAAAATTCTCTCAAAATGCTATTATTGACAACAAATATCTTAGACTATGATAGTATTTTCACAACACCCAACAGGAGGAACTAAAAATGAAAAAAATGGGTAATTGTTGCCCTTAAAGGTGTGTATAATGAAAATATGAAGGCATATAGACTTTAAAAAATTAAAATAAAAATGCTCACAATACTTCTGAATTTTAAATAAATATAAAACCCTTCCAACACACCTGTCTGTTTTTATACCAATACCAAGTTGTATTCGTTTCTGTAGCTCGATAACAGAGCTTGATGTCAGGGATGGTGATGCATCCAGAAGTTCCTTTATTTTACAGAATGGTTTTGGCTATCATATTTTTTTTTTTTTGGTTTTTCATATATTTTTTTTTGAGGTATGTTAAGATTTGTGATGTGTGATTCCCTTCTGTGTGTTGTGAATATGTTTTATTACCATTGGTTAATAAAAATTTTGCTTTGTCTGGTGGCAGTGTAGAATATAGCAAGGATGTATTTTAAAAACAAGATAGAAGAGGAAAGAAGACAGAGTCAGGGAGCTGCCATGTTGCTTCTAGAGGAAAAAGATACCAGAACCATATCCGTAAGCCACAGCCTATTGGAGATACACGGATGAATAGAAATGGGTTAATTTCTCCCCTTCCCTTTTTTGTTTCTTCAGCGTGCGCACGCGTTTCTTCTCTTCCCCTCTTTCTCTCTTTCTCTTCTCCCCCTCTCTCTCTCTGCCTCTCTCCCCCAATAAAATGTTTTATGCCAAAAAAAAAAAAAAGAAATGGGTTAATTTAAGATATAAGGGCTAGCTAGGAATATGCCTGATGTTGGCCAAACAGTATTGTAATTAACATATCTTTGTGTTATTATTTGTATCTGTGTGGCCACAAAACAAAAAAAGCAGACCCTGATTACATAATGGCATTCAACATTCAGCAACGTACATTCACATAAAGCCTGAGAAAGCTTACAAAAAGGGCTTCTAGACACACAAAATGTGAGTCAACTGGAGCTTCTTGGTAGCCACATTTTTTTTTTTTAGATAGGCTCTGTTTTGTGGCAGCTAACAGAGGTATTGTTCCTTTAAGAGACAGCTTCTTTGGTTCCTGATAGTTATAGGAATGTCTCTGGATCTTTAGTGAGGTTCAGCAATTTAAAGCAGAAATAGAAGAGGAAAGAAGATGGATTCAGGGAGATGCCATGTAGCTGCTAAAGGAGAAAGACACTGGAACAGTACCAGTAAAGTCACAGCCTTGTGGAGATACACAGATTAATAGAGAGGGTTAATTTTCTGTGTTATTATTCAGGTATCAGTGGCCAGGAATCAAAAATCAGTGTCTGATTACATAATGGCATCCAACAGTAGGCAACATACATTCACATAAAGCCCCAGAGAACTTACAAAAGGAATTCTACACACATAAAAATGAGAGTCAACTGAAGTGTCTTAGTAGTCGCATAGTTTTGAGATAGGCTATGCTTTCTGGCAACTAACAGAGATACTGTTCCTTTAAGAGACATCTACCTGGTTCTATCTAATGGCAGGAATGGCTCTGGGTCTTTAGGGGTGCTCTGTTACAGAGCACTTAAATGGGGTTTGTGAGCAGCATGTGCAACTTGTTTAGTGGTGGTGACTTAGTCACACTATATCCATGGAGCTGGGGTGGTGAACATAGGGCTCACAGAGCAAACATACCTCTGCTATATTGAAAGGCTGAGGGGCAGAGCCAGCATCTGGGCCATAGGAACCACACCCCTTAGCATTTTAAAAAATAACTCTTTGTCAGATCAGTATTTCAGATACACAATAGGACAAATTTAGACATTAATAGACCTCTAAGCAAGACACAGTGTGTTTAAAAAATGTACACAGGATTGGGAGAAAGAGAGAAAAAACAGTATAGACAGTCATAAAAAGAAATAGTTTAAAAAGCAAAGTCTTTAAAGATATAGTAAAATATTATCAAAAAGCACATAAAGATTGAAAAAACGCAGTCTGAATTATGTATATTATTTTGTTTCCATTGAATTTATTAAATGTTTTTTGTAATTTCTTTAATTTTATTTCTCTTAGATATTAAAACAAACTATCATCTTTCATTTTACATAGCAATCCCAGTTCTCCCTCTCTCCCATCCTCCCATTTCCTCGACCTATTCTCCCACACAACCCACTACCCACTCCTCAGAGAGGACAAGGTATATTGCTTTGGGAAAGGTTCAAAGCCCTCCACACTATATCCTGGCTGAGCAAGGCATCCATCCAAAGAGAACAGGGTCCCCAAAAGCCAGTACAAGCAATAGAAACAAATCCTGGTGACACGGCCAGTGGCCCACAGTCTCCCCCAGCCATGCAACTGTTACCCACATTCAGAGGCACTAGTTGGGACCTATGCTGATCATCCCTGTCCAGCTGGGGTTGGTGAAGTCCCGTTAGCTCAGGTAAACTGTTCAGTGCGTGTCCCCATCATGGTCTTGACCCCTTTGCTCGTATTATTGCTCCTCCCTCTCTTCAACTGGACTTTGGGAGCTCAGCCCAGTGCTCTGCTACAGGTTTCTGCCTCTGCTTCCATCAGCCACTGGATGAAGGTTCTGTGATGACATTTAAGTAATTATAGCTATTGAAATATGATTGTTTTAGCCTATAATTTGTTCCTTTAAAAAAAAGATATTTATCTGACTACAGAGCAAGGCCGGTTTGGGCACTCTCTCCTCTATTTCTTAGGTTCTTAGCAGGGGTCATCCTTGTGGACTCCTAGGAGTCTCTACAATTCCTGGTCTCTCCAGCCCCATAACGGCTCGCTCAATCAAGATATCTCTTTCCTTGCTTCCATCTCTGTCCTCCCTCCATCTTAACCATGCCATTTCCTCAAGTTTTGCGTGCTCCACCTTCTTCCTTCCTCCTCCTCCTCCACTGTACCTTTCTCCCCCAACCAGACACAGTTTTCCTGAAGTCAATATCAGGGTCTGGATGATTTTCACCAACACAGGATTCCAAAATCCCCACATCAGTGACACCAGGCTACAAACATGCAGTCTGTCCCAAACCTGGATGCCCAAACTAACAAAAAGAAATGGCCAGTGGCTCCTCCAAGACAGGCACATTGTGTGTACCTCTGTCACATAAACTGCACTCTGTTCCTTCCCATGGAATCAGATTCTTAGTCATAGGTTCCAACTAGTTCATCAACAGCTGGATCAAGCCACACCACTGCTTTCTATCTCCTCAACAGACACAGGGAAACACCTTTCTGAGGGCCACTTTGACATCCTTATTCCTCAGAGAGTAAATGAGGGGATTCAGGGTTGGGCTGACTGCTGTGTACAGTAAGGCAGCCACCTTGCTATTTTCCATGGAGGATCCGGATCCAGGCTGCACATAGGCATATATGATAGTGGAGTAATACAAGGTGACCACCACCAGATGGGCAGAGCAGGTGGAGAAAGCACGCCTCTTACCCTCTGCAGAGCGGATGCGTAGGATGCTGGCAATGATGAAGCTGTAGGATATCATGGTAAACAGGAAGTTGATCACACCAAAATAAACATCTGCAATGACAGCCATGATCTTGTTGAGGGTGGTCGGGCTGCAAGACAGCAGTAGCAGTGCTGGGATTTCACAAAAAAAGTGGCGGATTTGGTTGGGGCCGCAGAAATGAAGTCGTACTAACAGGCCAGTGTGCACAGATGTGTTGATTGCACTGATGGCCCACACACTGGCCGCCAGCAGGACACAGACGGGCCGACTCATCAGCATGCTGTAGTGCAGTGGGCGACAGATGGCCACATAGCGGTCATAGGCCATGGCCGTGAGCAGCAGCAGCTCAGCCCCCAGAACCCAGGATAGAAAGAAAATCTGGGTCAAGCATCCCTTGTAAGAGATGTGGCTGCCCTTCCCTACCAGACCATCCAACATCTTGGGAAGAACAGTGGATGTGCAGGCAATGTCCATCAGAGCCAGGTTTGCAAGGAAGAAGTACATGGGGGTGTGAAGACTTGGGTTCAGGCTGATGGCCATGAAAATGAGGGTGTTTCCTGTAACAGCCATAATATAGAAAATGGAGAAAAAGGCCAAGAAAGAAGCCTGGAACCAAGGATCTCCAGAGACTCCCTGAAGGACAAACTCTGCCACATCCGTATAGTTGTTCATTGTGATTTGAGACTGAGCCCCTGGGAGTTACTGTGACACAGGTGGGTATGGTCAAGGAGATGCAGGGTGTAGAGCATCCATCATCTCACATAGGGTGCAGCCAGGTGTGACTAGGAATGCTTGCCATGGGTACTGTTGTTGTAGAAAAGCACATAATTAACATAATGACATCATTTCTCAATATAGCGTGTCTTTGAACCCTGAGCTCTGCACCAGATAGATTCACAGGAAAACACCATGCCTCTCTCAGAGATCTAGGGCTGCCTCAGAACCAAGTCGCAGGTCAACTTTTCTGTTCTGCGTGGATCAATGGCTCAGATACATCCCAAAGCAGACCCACAGAGGCCAAGCTCTTAGTTCCAAACTGAAACTGTGAAGGAAAGTGACTCTGGTAACAGATTTTTAAATATTGAAATAGGTAAACAAAACCAAATATCTTTTGAGAATAATCAAACACACACACACACACACAGAGAGAGAGAGAGAGAGAGAGAGAGAGAGAGAGAGAGAGAGAGAGAGAGAGAGAAGCAGAGAAGGTAGATACCCATAGGAAAGATGTGAGAAGAAGAAGGATCAGCTCACATGGAAAGAGAAGTTGTCCCTGAGTGTCCATCTAAGTCCACGATGTCTGTTTGTCATTGATAACATGCAGTGTGGACACAGGGTGAGAGTCCTGTGTTTCTTTTGTTTGCTGTTGACCTTAAAGTACAGCCTGTTCCTTGGTGTGGAGATTGAGATTGCTAGGGAGTGGCCCTCAGAGAGCAATTACCCACTCTGAGGTAAACAGGAATCCCTGTTGGGGCCATAAGCTGAGACACCAGAACCCTAAGGCACAGGTAAAGTAAGCACCTGAGGCCATATGCACAGGTCTAGGACACTGACCTTTCTGTGACTTCTACCATGGGGATGCGCTCAAGACAGCATGGCTGAGAGTCATGTCCTTTTGATTCATGTAAGAAGATGGATTTCACGTTAACATACAATTCCAAGCATAGTCTATGGGTTTACCTCACATAACTATATAATCTTGGTGTGACATAGTTCTATCAATAAACCAATACTGATTGGTCCATCATCGTATAGGGAAATTGAGTAAGGGTCACTTTCATTGCATTGCATGGGGAGTGTGGTCAATATGGGACATCACAGTTGAGGTTCGTCATACATCTTTTCATTGCAGTGTTCAAACCCTCTCATGAGGACAGAGTGTGTGAAGTCTGTGGAGATGAAGATCAGTAAACAGGACTTCAGTTCCACCATGTTCTGTGCACTGGGTATAGATAACAAGGTACCTGAGTTCTTAGCAGCAGATTGGCTTCCCTGCAAAGCCAGAAGTCCCACAGCAGCTGGGTGAATCATCTCTTGCAGGCATAGAACAGTGCATAAAGTAACCTATTCAGAATCTTCCTTTACAAAAAATCTAAAGGAGCTAAAATGTCCATACTTCACAAACCAAATGACCACTGGTCACCTTTAGCTACAAATCCTTTAAAGTCCTTGATCTCTGTCAATATACACATTCTCAATCCCTCACAAAACCTCACCCAGTTAGCATAATAGCAAATTCAACAGTCTTAGCAGTACTCAAGATTTAAGCAATTCCTAGAGGACATCAAGATGTGATATGATGTCATCAGAGAGGCTTCCATTGGCAGTTGATGGGAACAGATGCTGAGGTTCACAGCCAAACATTAGGCAGAGAGAGAGCCCAACTTGGAGATTTCCTTCAGGTCCTTCCCTTTGTAGCTCAGGGAACACAAAGGAAGATGGCAGATAAAGATTTGTAGGAACCATAGGGGTAAAGAATACCAGTAGAATATGACCTACAGAATCAACTGAGCAGTGCTCTTAGGGGCTCACAAAGACCCAAGAAGAGGCACAAGAATCAGAGACTCAAATGCCAAATTACTGAGGGTATTTAGCAAATGTAGGAGGTCCCTAATGGAATTTTTGGTGTCACATATGTATACTATCATATCATCTACAATGTTCAATGTTTTTCTTTCCAATTTTCTCTAGCCAGAACTTCAAGAACTATGTCGAATAGATATGAAGAGAGTGGTCAACCTTGTCTTGTTCCTGAGTTTGGTGGAATTGCTTTGTGTTTCTCTCCATTTAATTTGATGTTGGCTGACAGCTTGCTGTATATTTCTTTTATTATCTTTATATATGTTCCTTTTATCACGGGTATCTCCAAGACCTTTATCATGAAGGGGTGTTGGATTTTGTCAAATGCCTTTTCAGCATCTAATGAGATGATCATAAGCTTTTTTTCTTTCAGTTTATTTATATGGTGGATTACACTGATAAATTTTTGTATGTTGAACCATCCCTGCATCCCTGGAATGAGCTGACTTGATCATGGTGAATAATTTTTTGATGTGTTCTTGGACTCAGTTTGTCAGTATTTTATCAAGTATTTTTGCATCTATATTCATTAGATAAGATTAGTCTATAGTTCTCCTTCTTGGTTGGGTCTTTGTGTGTTTTCAGTATCAGAGTATTTGTAGCCTAATAAAAAGAGGTTGGAAAAGTTTCTTCTGCTTCTATTATATGGAACACTTTGAGGAATATAGGTATTAGCTATGTGGTAGAATTCTTCACTGAAACTATCTTTTCTAGACGTTTTTTGGTTGGGAGCTTTTGATGACTGCTCCTATTTCCTTACAGGTTATAGGTCTATTTAAATTGTTCACCTAGTCTTGACTTTATTTTGGTATGTGGTACCTATCCAGAAAATTGTCCAGTTCATCTACATTTTCCTGTTTTGTAGTGCACAGGTTTTTGTAGTATAGCCTAATGATTCTCTGGATTTCCTCAGTGTTTGTTGTAATGTCCCACTTTTTATTTCTGATTTTGTTAATTTGGATATTCTCTCTTTGCCTTTTGATTATTTGGGGTAAAGGTTTGTCTCTCTTGTTGATTTTCTCAAAGAACCAGGTATTTATTTCATGGATTCTTTGTATTGTTTTCTTTGTTTCTATTTTATTGATTTCAGTCCTCAATTTGATTATTTTCTGTCATCTGCTCCTCATGGCTGAGATTGCTTCTTTTTTTCTAAAGCTTTCAGGTGTGTTGTTAAGTCTCTAGTGTGAGATTTCTCCATGTAATTGGAGCTGTGGGCAGGCCTGCTTTTCGTCCTGCCTGGCTCCTGGATGGCTAGCTTTACACCCGAAATAACAACACACGAATTATATCCATTCAAACACTGCCTGGCCCATTAGCTCTAGCCTCTTATTGGCTAACTCTCACATTTTGGTTAACCCATTTCTAATAATCTGTGTACTACCACAAAGTGGTGGTTTACTGGGAAGATTCTAACCACCATCCGTCTTGGGAAGGAGAAGCATGGCATCTGCCTGACTCTGCTTTCTTTCTCCCAGAATTCTGTTCGGTCTACTCCGCCTATGTCAGTTCTGCCCTATCAAAAAGCCAAGGAAGTTTCTTCATTAACCAATGAAATTAACACATAGACGGAAGACCCACCTACATCATTTCCCCTTTTTCTGTTTAAACAAAGAAGAAAGGCTTTAACTTTAACATAGTAAAATTACGTATAACAAAACAGTTATCAAGCAAGAATTACAGTTACAATATTTATATCTATTTTATCTTTTATCATAATTAACGAAAACTAAAACTATGACTATCCATTCTTCAACTCCATCAAAGACTCCAGAAGGATATAATATTACCTAATTAAGCAAGAAGTAAGCAACTTCCAAAACTCTAGAAATGACAGAGACATCTCGCTGTCTGGACAATCACCCAAAGTTCTTTTGTACCATTGGGGCATCCATCTTCAGCCTACAGGCCCATAGTATCCAGCAGACATTTCCATAAAGCAGGAAAATTCAAAGACAGTTCAGTCACTTTTTTCTGTGTCCTGCAGAATGTCTCACAGACTCCTTCATGAGTCAGGAACCCTGAAAGACCATCTCACCTTTAGGCAAGTTCAGCAGTCCTCTCTCTGTGGGTTCTCTGTGTCCAGTTTATGCAACAGTCCAGGCAAGAGCAGTTTCTTGCCCAAATGGCTAACCAACTCCATAAGGAGCCTCTTCGATGCCCATCTTCCTCTTGAAGTAGATTGGTGTTGCCAGGAGCAGACGTGTCTCATTGTCATGAAAATCCTGTTATTAAAACATTAAATACCATATTCTGCAGTTTTTGAAAGATATGAAGAATGTCTATCTAACTGAAATATATCTCTATATATCTAGAAAATCTAACATGACTACAAGCCTAACTATTATTGATGATTATCCATTAACAACCTATATTTCCTAATTATACATTACATTTTAAATGAACTATACAATCATGATACCTTAATCAATATCAGAAATACATATACATATAACAAAATTGACCTTAAATCTTTATCAATAAAGCAAAATCTATATCAATGCAAATTATCCATATCTATATCATATCCCCCTTTGAATGTAAAAGAACATTTATAAACAATATTTGGGAATATGGGCACAGTTATTTCTCTCCAAACTGCTTCCTGCTGACTGGGGGCACTGTTATTTAGGTCTTTCATGGTATAACCTGTCTGCTAGGTTCATCTCAGTTGGCAGTTGAGTGAAGTAATTTTCTGAAGGTGTTCATGGTGATCTTTCAGGAGAGCATGGTCTATCATACCATATTAGGATAGAAGCAATCCACAGGGTCTCATCCTCTGTGGAAACAAAAGAAGACCCTCTCCAAAACATCATATCCTTAGACCCAAATTTGGAAGTCATGATACCTTTAGAGCATACATGTAGGATCAGCTTAGCAGACCACACAATGAAATGTCTCTCTGTATTTAGCTCCTTCACAGTCAAAAAATTGAAAGAAAATACAATAATATACAGAACCCAAACTTTCTGTGAATTTTCCATTTTTACGTGGCTTATTTTTCTTTATTTCTTTTAATCTGTAACTATTTGTACTCTTTATCTTTAAAGACTTTACCCTTTTTTTAAGGCATTAACTTTATTCTCTATATTCTTTTTCTTCTTTCTCCCAAGCCTACGTACACTCATCCAACATTGTGACCCATTTAGAGGTCTTTTATGTCTGAATCTGTCCTATTGCATTTCCTGTAAGATTTACTGTCCAGGAGATCATCTTAAAATGCTAAGCACTTTTTTAAAACTTAACTTACACCATGTAAGGGTAATACAGTACGATACCGCCTGTTTCCTGCCCAGTCTAAACCTTAACTGCACTGTTATTATAATAATTACCATAGTTCCTGCCTGAGTTCAGCATAGTTTAGCATGGCAGAGCGGAGCCAGAGCCCCTCCTGCCTTAGATCCATTTGGTGCCCCTGAGCAGCACACAGTTCCAGGCACACAGCAAGTCCACATTGCCCTCAAGCAAGCAAGCATTTTACTCACAAAACCCCATCCAATTCTCTGTCTCCCTCAAGAGACAGAGGTTGTGCTAGGAGCATAGCCCAGAAAGCTGGCATTTTAAAACTGCATGACTTTTTTTTTTTTTGCCTGCAGGTAAGAGTCACACTCAGCACTTTAACTCTTGAGAATGAGCTTTTTGTCTGAGTCACATCCAAATCTGTGCAGCCTGGAAACATCTCTCTGTATGTCAGCAGAAATCCACCATGTTCTCCCGCTTGTGCTCGCCTAGTAAACCTGATCCTGCCACCTGCCCAGGTACAGACGGGGAGCCGTGAACCATTGGCATGGTCTCAGAGTACTTTCTTCCCAATCCTGAGTGGGCACACCAACATCTAGCCCACAAATGCTCCATAGCCAGAGTTTGCTCTGGTGGCACAGCTCAGGAAGCTGCGTTTTAAAATGGCACAGCTTTTTTCTGCTGCTATTGCTGAAACAGGAAATCTCTCTATGGCACGTCCTAGCAAACAGCAAAAAGCTGTGTTAAATTCTCTTTCCTTTTTTTTTTTTTAAGCCCTCTCAGGTTTTTAATTGGATTTAATTGGCCACATTGGCACCACTCTGTTGTAAACCCACCTACATCAACTCCACTTTTTACTAATCTGGATGGGCATAAGTGATCTCTTAGAGTTTGTAGAACATCTGTCCAGATCCTTCTGGCCATTAGAGTCTCCATTAAGAGGTCTGCTACTGCCGGGAAGTAGTGACACATATCTATAATCCCAGAACTTGGGAGGTAGACTCCAGCCTGTTCTAGAGACTGAGTTGCAGGACAGCCAAAGTTCCACAGAGTAACTCTGTCTCAAAAAAACCAACAAACAAAAGAAGTCAGGTGTTATTCTAATGGGCATGACTTTATACGTTACTTACTCTCTCCCTTTATAGCTTTTAATATTCTTCCTTTGTTTTGTACATTTAGCATTTGATTATCATGTGTTACGGAGAATTATTTTCCTGTCTATTTGATATTCTGTGTGTTTGTTATACTTTGAAAGGCACCTCCTTCTTTAGGTTAGGGAATTTTTGTTGAAAACATTTTCTCTGATTTTTGCCTGAGGCTCTTCTCTTTATATCCCAAGTGTTCATATATTTAGTCTTTTCATAGTGTCTCAGATTTCCTGGATGGTTTGTTTCAGGAATTTTCCAGATTTCACATTTTCTTTGTCTTTAGTATCCATTCTTGTATCATACCTTCAACTTTTGAGATTCTCTCTGCCAAGTCTAGTACTATATTGGTGAATTTGTCTTCTGAGGTTTTGATGTTTCACTTCCTAAACATTTTATTTCCAGTTTTATCTCAGTTTGGGTTTTGTTTTTCTATTTTTTTCCTTTTTTTGTTTGTCTTTTTTTTTGTTTTTTGTTTTTTAGACAGGGTTTCACTGTAGCTTTGGAGCTTCTCCTCAAACTAGCTCTTGTAGACCAGACTGACCTTGAACTGATGGAGATTCTCCTTCCTCTGCTTATGGAGTGCTGGGATTAAGGGATGCACCACCACTTCATGGCTAGTTTTCTTTAGTGATTCTGTTGTTTGTTTGTTTTGCTTTGTTAAATCCCTCTGTCATGTCATGAACTGTTGTAAATCTATTCATTCTACCATTTGTGTTTTCATATTCCAATAAAGAATATACTTACATACTATTTAAGGTTCTTGAACATATTCACAATCATTTTTGAGTCCGTTTTTGCACTTCAACTATATTACATATCTTGGGGTCTGATGTAGTTGTGATGCTTCTTGTGGAAGCATCCTTGTCTTGACTTTAGGTATTTGTGTTTCTGTGCTGGTGTCTAGGCATCTGGAATGGGATGACTGAAGTGAAAGGTGTTGGTATCTGGTCTTGTCTTTGTTGGGTGGGTGTTCCATTTTCCAGTTTCTGTTGTTTCCTCTGGATCTTGTAAAAGTCTGGTGAATGTGGGTTGCCCAGTACAAAGCTCTTGTTTATGTGACTGCATGTTAAAGTGGGATAGATGTGGCCATGGAGAAAAAGCTGAACTGGGTTTCAAAACTAAAGGGGATCCTGTTCACACCTATAATTGGCATCCATATGGAGATGGAAATATGGTAGAAAGGGGGTATTCTTGAACTAGACTAGTGTTAAACAAAAAATTATCTGGAAAGACCAGAGACATTAGGGGACCCTGTATCTGAAGCAAGAGTTGAAGTCTCCAGTGAACATAACTGAAGTACCAGTAGAGGCCCTGTAAGCAGGTTGTTACTGGGTGTGCGTGAGAATGTGAAGCATGATTAATAAAATTTCAGAGAGAGAAATTGGGGTTCAACATAAAGATCCAAAAATCAAAGTAACAAGCCACTGGCTCTTGCCTCAAATTCAGTCCAAAATGGTGATCCTGCCTCCACTAATCTCAGAATGACTGAGTCTAAGAGCTGTCTCCTCCCTTCTTAACTCCTCTCTAGTTCTAGGATTAAAGGTATTCACCACTGGGATTAAAGACATGCACTGCCTTGTTTCTATGGCATCTAGTGTGGCTACAGGGATTAAAGGTGTGTGTTACTGCTATCTGGTCTGTCAGGTTGACCCGTGGTGCTCTTTTACTCCCTGGTCTTCAGGCAAATGTTATTTATTAAAATACAAATAAAATGCCCTACAAGAATGGAAAGATCATAATGGAAGGCAGGAAGGATAGTCTGGCTCACCTACCATCATCCCTACCAGGTGTGACTACTGGGAGTCCAGTTGAAATCATTTCTGAAAGAATTTGACAGGAAGGAATGGGGATGGGCTAGGTGCAGAGGAAAGCAGGAGAGGGTCTACAAGTGGAACAACGGGGTTCAATCCAAGGCTTGGTGAAGTGCCCTAAGGTTGGGTGTGGAATGGGAGGAGAGGCCCCTTCACCCAGGCTGCTATAGTGCTGGAATGCGACTGAAGAGTTTGGAATGGGGGTCAGGAAGAAGAGTGAGAAGTACTGACCTATTCCTAGCCTGTTGTGGCTCTGTGGGTCGCAGATAGAGGATTTTATACTGTCTGTGGATGACGTAAAGGATGAGAAGACACTAGATAAAAGGTGTAGTTCTTTGCCAGCTTAAGTCTAGACTTGTTTTGAAATGCGACAGCAAACAGTTTAGACTATAATAATTCTTTGGCAACATCCAACAGGAGGAACTAAGAATGAAAAAGAAGGTTAAATTGCTGTCCTAAAATGTGTATCTGTGATTGTGTGTGTGTGTGTTTGTGATAAACATGAAGGAGCATAGACATTACAAATTAAAACAAAAATGTTTACACTACTTCTGAATTTTAAATATACATAAAAAACCTTTCCAGACTAAGGATGCCATTTTTAACTGTATTATGTTTCTGTACATAGTGAAACTGAAGACAACTGACATTCCAAAACCTTTGACTTGGAGAGCAAGTGTGAGAATATACATTGGAGACGTGAATCCATTTGAGGACACATGGCTGGCACTTTTTTTTTTTTTTTACTTATTTATTTATTTTTATTCTTTTTTAATTAAAATTTCCACCTGCTCCCCATTTCCCATTTCCCTCCCCTCCTCCCAAATATTGCCCTCCCCCCACTTCCCTCCCCCTATCCCCACTCCTCTTCTCCTCCCCCCACACCATTCCCCCTCCCTCTCGTTACTGAAGAGCAGTCCAAATTCCCTGCCCTGCGGGAAGACCAAGGTCCTTCTATCTACGTCCAGAAAGGTGAGCGTCCAAACAGGCTAAGCTCCCACAAAGCCAGTTCATGTATTGGGATCGAAACCTAGTGCCATTGTCCTTGGCTTCTCATCAGTCTTCATTGACCGCCATGCTCAGAGAGTCCGGAATCAACCCATGCTTATTCAGTCCCAGACCAGCTGGCCTTGGTGGGCTCCCAATAAATCAGTTCCACTGTCACAGTGGGTGGGTGCATCCCTCGTGGTCCTGATTTTTTGCTCATGTTCTCCCTCCTTCTGCTCCTCATTTGGACCTTAAGAGCTCAGACCGTTGCTCCAAATTGAGACTCTGTCTCTACCTCGATCCATCGCCAGATGAAGGTTCTAAGGTGATATGCAAGATATTCATCAGTATAGGATAGGGTCATTTCAGGTTCCCTCTCCTTAGTTGCCCAAGGTACCAGCTGGGGACATATTCCTGGACACCTGCGAACCCCTCAAGAGTCAAGTCTCTTGCCAACCCTAAGATGGCTCCCTTAGATAGGATATATACTTCGCTGCTCCCGTATCCATCCTTCCTATATCCCAACCATCCCAATCCTCCGAGCTCCTCCCATCCTCCCCTTCTCATATTTCTCATCCCATTTCCCCTTTGCCCCATGCCACCTCACCCGCAAGTTCCCAGTTTTTGCCCTGGAATCTTGTCTACTTCCCCCTCTCCATGCGGATGACTATATGATTTTCTTTGGGTTCACTTTCTTATTTAGCTTCTATAGGATCACACATTATATGCTTAATGTCTTTTATTTTATGGCTAGAAACCGATTATGAGTGAGTACATCCCATGTTCCTCTTTTTGAGTCTGGGATACCTCACTCAGGATAGTGTTTTCTATTTCCATCCATTTGCACGCAAAATTCGAGAAGTCATTGTTTTTTACTGCTGAGTAGTACTCTAATATGTATATATTCCACACTTTCTTCATCCATTCCTCCATTGAAGGGCATCTAGGTTGTTTCCAGGTTTTGGCTATTACAAACAATGCTGCTATGAACATAGTTGAACAGATACTTTTGTCATTTGATGTGGCATCTCTTGGGTATATTCCCAATAGTGGTATTACTGGATCTTGGGGTAGGTTGATCCCAAATTTCCTGAGAAATCGCCACACTGATTTCCAAAGTGGTTGCACAAGTTTGCATTCCCACCAGCAATGAATGAGTGTGCCTCTTTCTCCACAACCTCTCCAGCAAAGGCTATCATTGGTGTTCTTGATTTTAGCCATTCTGACAGGTGTAAGATGGTATCTCAAAGTTGTTTTAATTTGCATTTCCCTTATCGCTAAGGAGGTTGAGCATGTCCTTAGGTGTCTTTTGGCCATTTGAATTTCTTCTGTTGAGAATTCTCTGTTCAGATCAGTGCCCCATTTTTTTATTGGGTTCATTAGCATTTTAAAGTTTAGTTTCTTGAGTTCTTTATATATTTTGGTGATCAGACCTTTGTCTGTTGCAGAGTTGGTGAAGATCTTCTCCCAGTCAGTGGGTTGCCTTTTTGTCTTAGTGACAGTGTCCTTTGCTTTACAGAAGCTACTCAGTTTCAGGAGGTCCCATTTATTCAATGTTGCCCTTAATGTCTGTGCTGCTGGGGATAAACGTAGGAAGTGATCTCCTGTACCCATATGTTGTAGAGTACTTCCAACTTTTTCTTCTATCAGGTTCAGTGTGTTCAGACTAATATTGAGGTCTTTAATCCATTTGGACTTGAGTTTTGTGCATGGTGATAGATATGGATCTATTTTCATTCTTCTACACGTTGACAACCAGTTCTGGGCTGGCACTTTTTTGAGGAACTAGACTTTCATAGAAGCAGTCTGTTTTTTGTTTGTTTGTTTGATTTTCGAGACAGGGTTTCTCTGTAGTTTTTGGTGCCTGTCCTGGAACTAGCTCTTGTAGATCAGGCTGGCCTCGAACTCACAGAGATCCTCCTGCCTCTGCCTCCCAAGTGCTGGGATTAAAGGCTTGCGCCACCACCGCCCAGCTGTTTAAGCAGTCTGATTAATATTCAACTCCCCACTGCTCGGGAGGAGCTGAGGCATGCTACAGAAGGCTCTTGTATCTCGGACTCCTTTATTCCCCAACTCACATAGATATTCAATCTCTGTCAGTCAAGGTCAGGATACAATGTATATATTGTCCCTTTCCTCACAAAATTGATCATCACATCAGTGCAGGCAGTGATGGCCCATGAAGCTAGAGAAATCTGAGATCCTTTCCTGGTGAACTTAAGCTCATGAACATCTAACCCTGAGTGCTTCTCTGCTGTGTTTTTAGCTGAGACTTGGGTGTGAAGAAGTGAGCTTCAACTGGGAAAGCATTTGAGTTCCTGCCATGGAAAACAGGTCTGTGCCTTTTCCTTCTACCCTTGGGGCTAAGCTCCTATTTGCTGACACTTTCCACTGTTGACCTGACAGATAGTTGCAAGGCCACTTCAGCCAGGGCCCTGGAGTAGGCTTCCCATGGGGCCAAGACTGCCATGGATTGCATCACACAGCCAAAGCTATCTAGATTTAAGCCTGGATTATCTGAAACTAACAGACACTACTGTACTTTTTGGGACCAAAGCATCTCTGAAGCCCAAATGTTCTGGTGAGTACATGACCTAGCTAATAATTTTCTGTAGGGTCCAGGGGCATCTCTATGGGCAGGAGTCACCAACACTATGGCAAAGTCTTAGGACTCATCTGGAAAAGATGCTTCTTTTCAACAACTCCTAATGTGTATGGCCACTTAAGTCAGCTATGTCCTTTCTTTCCTGTCAGATGTTCACCAGGAGATGTATTTATACAGTCCAGGGGTGGGCTTGGAGCCACAGGATCTCTGATGTCAGAAGAACATAAATGTGTACCTGTGAATGTTTCTGACATCCGCAGAGGAAAATCAATAGGTTCAGAAACAACTATCACAGAGAAGGGAGATAAAGGACTGGATAATGGCTAATAGTACATTTGCGCTCGCTCTCTCTCTCCCTCCCTCCCTCCCTCCCTCTCCCTCCCTCCCTCCCTCTCCCTCCCTCCCTCTCCCTCCCTCCCTCCCTCCCTCTCTCTCTCTCTCTCTCTCTGCAGTTTTCTTTCCACACACTTTTCTGGATACCCAGCCCCATGCCTGTGAACATACAGGTAGGTTTCATACTCATGTACTTTGCCAGAGTTTTGAAAACAGAGATATTTTCTCTCCATGTAGATTTCATGTGTGTTGCTCACAACTACACAGAGACACGGTAGGAACATGCTAGTTGAAATTTTGGAGTAAGTAAGTCTCAATTCCTCAAATGGGAAGTAAAGAGAGGATGGGGGGGGTGATTGGTATGTTTGTAGGTAGACTCCAGCAGGAGTGACTGCATCAAGCTCCTTAGCCTCCCTGGGGCACCTGTGGACCATGGACACTGCACCCTCATCCCAGGTGGGATGTCATGCAGAGTCACTTCACTTTCCCTAGGAGGAGGACTGACCCTGGATTCACTGTTTTCTTATCATCTCAGGCTGCCTGGGCAACACAGACAGCAAGCTGCTCCTGCCTCCTTTGTACTATAATGCAGATATAGAAGGTCAGCCTGGGGCAGGGAGTATATTCTTACATGTTTGACATGGTGTTCATCTCTCAGAGGTGTGAATGCTGACGCAGAGGCATCCTCAATTGCTGCTGGACTCACAGACACACACGGTAAGGGATGTATGGACTAGAGGGGTGAAAAATAAAAAAATAATATATTGGTGGTGAAAAACAAACAAATAAATAAAAGAGTAAGTCCAGATCACATTGCATTTTATATTAGTAACATACTATTTAGAATTGGGATTTCCTGGGCAGTATTTGAGACATGTTTTAGAAAGTGTGTTCTTGTATATCTTAGCTTCCTGTATTTCATCTTCTAAAACTTAGCCTCCTGTATTTCATCTGCTGATCATGGCAGCCGGGTCTGTTACCCTCAGTGTTCAGTGACACCATGTACTCACGCCAGCCACTGCCCAGTGATTACGAGAGCTCTTTGTGAGACAGAAGATCCACTCTTTGTGTGCAACCTGATCTGACACCCTGTGAGAATAGAATAAAGATTGACCCTGGTTGAAGTTTGGCAGGCTTTCCTGCCCAGACTATGCCATCATCACATCGAGTGTGATTTGCTGGGTTTAAGATGGGACCAAAGCCAGCATGGTCTCCCACACACCTCTCCTTGCAAACCCCTCTGGAGCACCGTGAGATGGAGAAATGGGGGTGATGCTTAGTGGTGGGGAATGCCAGCAAATGAACGTCCAGGACTGTTTTGTTTTAGAGCACTCTACTCTGTGAAATGCTCTGCTGTGAAACCTGACTTGTATTTTCACACTGCATGTGATTGTTGGATGAGAGCAGCCTGCCATACTGTGTGCATTCCATGTAGCAGACCACAGAGGAGTGTCCTGTCACCTGTCTCTGTTAGTCTGACCTTAGCTTCTGATTCATAACTCACACTCAGTAATGTTCCCTTCATTATGCCCTAAATGGCAGAGTCTGGTAGTAGGAAGTGTCAAGTGACCAGTACACACACAGTCCAGCAGGACCCAGTCTGGGTTGCCACAACTCCATGTCTTCTCAACAGATGCCTGTGTTCTCATCATCCAGGGTCTGTGTGTTCTGGAAAGTGACTAGCAATATGAAATCCTACAGGGATGGTTTGGTTCCTTCAGATGGCTCTCTGAGCTGCCTTGCCGGAACTGTGTCTGGGACCAGTTGAGTTCCTATGGCCTAAAGTTGAGAGACATCCTAGAATCCTTAGGAGACCCTATTTTTTGCAATAGCTTGAATATGAGTCTTGAATGCTATGCCCTAGATTAGTATTCTAGTGGAACAGAGTTCCAAGATAGGAAGCTCTGGGGTCTTTGTTGTCACCTGCATGAGAAGTCACATTGTCACAAAGACCACATTGGTTCTGTCTCCAGAGAATCAGTCACTCAGTAAATCTTCTGTATGTTATTCCCCACACTCTTGGACAAGCAACCAGCACCAGAGGAAACTTCTCTCTGCCACTGCACCCTTTCACAGCCCCACTGATGATGATAACTCATGTCTTCCCAGAATCCACACCACAATCTCCAGTCACTGTGGGCTGAGTGACTCATGTGACCATGGCCATCTCTACCTCCTTGTGGGATGGGATACAACATATATGGAACAATTTGTTCAGGGACCTTGCATTCAGGGTCCACCCATCTTCATAGCAGAGCCCATGTGGGGTGTGTTCTTGACCTGCTCATTACTTTAACATGTGATCCATGAGAATGAAATTTAAACATTGCTTTCTTATGAGAATAGGTTCCTTATTACACAGAATTTATTGTTAACTAAGATTTAAATACTTTTCAGTTCATCGGAATAAAGCTCATTCTTCTTTTGTCAGAGCCCCAAGCTACAACTCTCATCCTGAGCATAGACTGTGTTATCCATGGCTCCTGAGAACCAGTCGGTTGTGACCACGTTCATCCTGCAAAGCTTCATGGATGACCCCTGGATCCAGGATGTCCTCTTCTGCTTCTTCTTTACCTTGTTCATGGTGGCCATAGTTGGCAATGGCCTGATTATCACAGTCATCCACAGAAGTCCCAGCCTCCACACACCCATGTATTTCTTCCTAGTTAACCTTGCCCTGATGGATGTGATCTGCACTGTGACTGTCCTACCCAAGGTCCTGCAGAGCCTGGTGACCGAGAACACCATATCTTATGGAGGATGTCTCATACAGATGTTCATCTTCACTTGGGTTCTGAGCTCTGAGCTTCTGCTCTTCTCTGCTATGGCCTATGACCGCTATCTTGCTATCTGCCGGCCATTGCATTATGGAACCCTCATGAGTAACAGCATCTGTGTGGCCCTTGCAACCTTTGTGTGGTTTACAGGGGCTCTCAATGCCTTGGTACTCACTTGTCTAGTGTTGCCACTGTCCTTCTGTGGTCCCAATCTCATCAAACACTTCTTCTGTGAGATCCCTTCTGTGCTTGTGCTGTCCTGCAGCCCCACCTTTATCAATGACATCATGACTGTCATTGCAGATATGTTTTTGTCTGGCTTGAACTTCCTCTTGACCATGACATCCTATGGCTTTATCATCACCAGCATCCTGCGCATCCGCTCAGCTGAAGGCAAGAAGCGTGCCTTTTCCACCTGCTCTGCCCACCTGATTGTGGTCACCCTTTATTACTCCACTGTGCTATATACTTATGTCAGGCCAGCCCTAGGAACTGCTGGTGTGCTGGACAAGGCTATTACTGCTCTGTACACCACTGTGACTCCAACTTTGAACCCCCTGATTTATACCCTGAGAAACAAGGAATTCAAAACATCCTTTAAAAAACTTCAGTTTCGACATTGATTACTTTGAGCTTCAAAAGGAACTCTGGAAGAAGTGGTCAAGGACTATGAAAGCTCATTTAAGCCTTTATTTAGGCATCCCCTAATTCTGGGGAATACAGATCAAGTCATGACCTGAGCTAAGAAATACAATACTTTCTACCAGATAATACTGATTTCTACTCTTTCAAATGCTTTAGATAACTTTAACCATTTCTAGTTTGTTCATAGAGAAATATGCTTATAAGTTCAATGCTATTAAATGTTAAAGTATTTCTATAATTCACTGAATCAAATCTAGGTAAATCTTGAGTCTTTTAGTGAATCCCACTTGATAATTTTTGATACTCTGTAGGGCCAAGAGTGAATGGCTAAAGAGACAGAGAATAATGAACCCTGCCCACACTTGTTCTTGGTATTTGCCTGTTTTATTTTTATAGTTTTCATCTTTCTTACTCTTATATCACAGCTTTCCCTGGTGCTTGGTTCATCCCCAGTTTGAGGGAAGAAAATCCGCACAGAGGATCTGAGTTATGGGCTGACTCTGAGAGCCTTTGTAGATGGAAGCTTCAGTCCCACCCGGTTTTTCAGTCCCAAAGAAACACACAGAGGTTTATATTAATTATAAACTGTTTGTCTTATTAGCTCAGGCTCATTATTAACTAGCTTTTGCCACTTAAATTAACTCATAATAGTTATAATTGTTATCTATGTTTAGCCATGTGTCTTGGTTCCTTTCATCAGTGAGGCATTCTCATCTTGCTTCCTCTGCATCTAGCTAGTAACTGACTCTCTATCTTTCCTCAGACAAAAATAAACCTCTGAATAAGTCACAGTGCATTTAAAGATATACATAGGCTTGGGAGAGAGAGAGAGAGAAAACAAAGAGTATCAACAGTTACAAAAAGAAGTAAATAGTTTTAAAAAATAAAACAAAGTTTTTAAAGAGACAGTACATAGATTGAAAGAGTAAAGACAATAAATCATAAAAATTTATAGAGAAAAGCCATGTAAAGATGGAAAATATACAGAGACTCTGGATTATGTATACTATTAGATTTTCTTTAATTTTTTTGACTGCAGAGAGATGTTTGATCCCAGGGGCTGCTAAACTAAACCAACATATGAATTTTAAAGTTATCTTGACTTCAAAATTTGAGTCTAAGGTATGTTACTTTGGAAAAGAGGTTCTACTTTTGTTTTCACTGACGATGAGAACCTATGTATTCCTACCAGGCTAATATGGTTTGATGGAACAAATCCCCTGAAAGGTCTCTGTGAAGCCTAAAAATACTTCACCCCTAGAAACAGCAGGAAGCAGTTTGGAGAAAACAACATTCAAATTCCAAAATGATTATTTATAAATGTTTGTTTTCATTTAGAGAGGGATATTATATAGAAATGAATACCTTACATTGGTATGGGTCTTGGTATACTGATACAAATTTAAGGTTGATTTTGTTATACTGTGTATATGTGTTTCTGCTCTTGTTTAAAGAATTGTGTTTGTGCAGCTCACTTAAAACTGTAACATATAATTAAGAAATATAGATTAATAGATGAGTCATTTATAATAATCAAACTCTTAGTCATGTGGTTAGGTTTTCTAAATATACAGAAATATATTATAGTTAGATAGATAATCTTACACACTTCAAAGACCTATGGAATATGGCATTTTAAATGTTTTAAGAGGACTTTTCTTGACAGTGAGAAGTGTGAGCATGTATACCTTGAGCCTTTCATACATTGTGGTATTTGTCTATATCCTAGAGAGTCACGTAACTAATACAGAGCAGATGGTTAAAAAACATGATTAACAGATGAATCAAGCAGTGTGGAGGAAAATAGCAGGTAAAACAGGACTGTGTCAATGGTTTATGGTTGTGGTGGTTAATATAGTCATTGTTAATTTGACTAAATTGATCTCCAAAATATTGCTGAGGGACACCTCCATGATTATCTGCAAACTATTTCCAAAGAGGACTCATTGCACAGTTGTGCCTCATCTTCAATGTGTGCAGTACCTCAACAGGCATATTGCTGAGGGACACCTCCATGATTATCTGCAAACTATTTCCAAAGAGGACTCATTGCACAGTTGTGCCTCATCTTCAATGTGTGCAGTACCTCAACAGGCACTGGGGCAGGGAGGCATGGGACAAGGGGAAAAGGAGAAAACAGTTTTTATTTCTCTGTTCCCAGCTGCTACAAGGTAAGGAATCATCTCCACTACACCTTGTACTGCCACAAAGCTCTGAATTCAATGATTCCATAGTGACGTGATACTTTTGCCTAGTAAAGGAAGACTGAGGGGTAGCATGTGAACTGCTGAACGACAGTGCTTGACCACATATAAAATATGGAGAAGATATTGAGAACAGATAATTTATTTACTAATGTTCAGATTGTTATAGTCATGTACACATACATGCAGTAGCTGATAAACAAGAACTTAACTCAGAGAAGCAAGGCTGTCTTGTGTCTCTTTGGGAAGGCAACATGACTTTCTATATAAAAGAAGAGCACCTGTCAGGACTTGGGGTGGTGGTGAGTGGGTTAATTTTTATTTGGCGTACATAGATAAGTATCAACTAATCAAAACTACCAACATAGAACAAAAAGCACATCCAGATATTGAGTTTGAAGGCAATTTTCTATAATGGTCATAGCCAAAGCATAAAAACAAGACAAAGACATTTAGCAAGACAAGTTGGAGACAGGCTTACACCGTCAGAACAGCAATGTACATATTTTCAACTAACATTAAAGAGGGTATAAGAGTCTCTTCAGAGCATCCTTGACATTCTTGTTTTTCAGTGTATAGGTGTAGGGGTCCAGTCTGTAGCTCAGTGTAGACTGAAGCTGCTTGTTTGTTCCCGGCCACCCAAACCTGGAATAATCACACAAAAACTGTATCAATTAAAACACTGCTTGACCAATGACTCTAGGATATTTCTAGCTAGCTCTTACATCTTGAATTAACCCACTTTTATTATTTTATATTTTACAACAAGGCTCAGGGTTTACCAGAACCTTTTGTAGTTGTCTGTCTCCTTCAGCAGCTACATGGCATCTCCCTGACTCCACCTACTCTTTCTATATTAGATTTCCTGCCTGGAGATATTGTGCTCTGCTATAGGCCCAAAGAAGTTTCTTTATTAACCAATTGTAACAAAACATATTCACATTATACAGAGGGGTATCTCACATCAGCTCAGGATCTCATACATCACTGCATGCAATTAACTTCTATCTATAGTAGTTGGAAGCAGACACAGAACTTGTGTGAGTAATAGAGAGCACAGTAATGTAGTGTGGTAGTTTGAATATAATTGGCCCCCACAATTTCATTAGGAGTGGTACTATGAGAAGGTATGGCTTTGTTAGAGTGGGTTGGAGGAAGTGTGTCACTATTGTGTGGGCTCAGAATACTGCCCAATGTTTCAGTCAACTTCCAGTTTCCCCCTGATCAAGATGTAGCCAGCATCATGTCTGCCATGCTCCATACCCTGATGATAACCTCTAAACTGTAAGCCAAGCCCAATTAAATGTTTTTCATATAAGAGTTGCCATGGTGATGGTGTCTCTTCACAGCAATAGAAACATTAACTAAGGCAGATGGAATGAGAAGGTAGACAAGGACTTCTGCTTCCCCTCAGCTTAGCACATGTGTTGGTTGCTGGTGATAATAGCCATTGGACAGCAAGAAGGCAGGAATGAGCCATGATAGTTTTCACACTTGAGGCATTGCAGGAGAGCAGTAGGAACTGGGAGGTCTCATAGAAGTGGGTGTCCTTACATCCACAAGATGCTATCCGTGTCATCAGAGCAGCATTAATGGAAGAATTTAGGGCACAGATGGACCATATACCATCTTAGGTCCCCACATATGTGCTGGTTCATACAGGAGCTATAGCGTAGAAGAAAGCAAATGTCCAAGTAGTAATCATAGGCTATGACCATGAGCAATAGCTCAGAAAATATGAACCACACAAGTAATTAGAGGTGATCCATGAAAATAGATGGTATTTTTTTTTCAAGGAAATTAGACCAGTTAAACTGTGTGCAGCACAGAGGAGATGTAATGTCTATGGTAGCCAGACCTCACAAAAAAACATTATATTGGTCTATAAAGACTTACTCTGGAGTTGGCCAAAGCAATGATGATAGCATTTCCCATGATTTAGCACTCTTCCTATAATAGGCTCTTGGGACGTTCCTGTTTCATGAATCAAAAAGTTATCCCATTTCATCTTACCTGTGTTATCCAAATAGTCATTGAAGCCTATGGTGCGAACTTCCAAATTATCACTCACGCATGCTCTAATATTACATCTTCAGGTATTTCAGGTTTCTAACCATGTTTTAGATGGCCAGTTTTATCCTTTCATGCTGACTTGTATTACCCATGTAGACCACGTTGAGTATTCTAAAAAGTAGCCTTGGTACTTGGCACTCACCACCTACTCCAGGAACACTAAAATTCTCTTGAGTCCTCAAGAAAATGAGGTACTCTGCTGCTGACATGAAAAGTCTACCTGAGATGGCCCTGTGTCTGACAGGACCTGGTGCTCACCAGGTTCAGCTACAGCCATACTCTGCCTCTGTGATATTGTAGGTGCTAATTTTTGCACTGCTACTTCTCATTAATGACATCACTGAATACACAAACAGTTGAATGAAATAATGAAAACATTTCAACCTTTGCCTAATTGGATTTAAGGTCCATTTGGCAAGATGGATCCCATGCCTGGCACTACTCTAGAGGCCAACAACCTGAGACTGAATAGGCATGAGCCCAGGGAGAAACCAAATACTATAGGTCAGTTAAAGAAATATAGTCACAAATGTACTCCTAACTACATTCTAATATCCATAGATCAGGGCCTTGCTCATCCATTATCAGAGAAATGTCTTCTTGCAGTAGATAGAAACTAACACAGAGACACACAACTAGACACTGTGCTGAGATTAAGATATTTTGAACACTCAGTCCTGGATGGTATACCTTCATCAAACTTCTCCCTGAAGGACTCATGGATCTATAAGGAAGAGAAGGCATAAAGATTTTAAGAGCCAGTAGAGATGAATGGCTCCAAGGAAACAGTATCTTCCAGACAGGAGAGGACTGATGTAGACATGAATTCACAGAAACTATGGCAGAATGCATGGGTACTGCATAGGCTCAAACTAGACAGAGTCCCAGCACCAAAAAGAAAAAAGTGGACACAGACTCTGATGCCGAACCAAGAAAATATTTCCAATTGACAACTGCTTGGAGTTAGTTAGTTCTATACACTGGCATATTACTGCGTATATCAACCATATTTAATGGCAGGTCCCATGGCCATCAACACAAAATGAATGCAATTGTATTTGGGGGGATGTTTTGTCTCATAATAATTGGAGAGGGCAGTTCTTGTCTTGGTCACCTTTTGCTTATATATTATGGTCTGATTTGTGTTTTTGTTAATCTTGAGAGTGTGTATTGCATATTTGTGTGTTTCTTCTGTTTTTTATTATTATTATGCCTTTTTTGGATTTATTTGTTTGTTTGCTTGCTGATTTTCAAAAGAGAAAGAAAAGGCTTTGGAAATGGGTCAGTGAAGAGGTGAGGAGTATTTGAAAGTAGTTGAGGGGGGAAACGGTGATTAGGATATATTATATATATTTTTTTACAATTTAAACTTTTAATAATCATGGCTTTATTTAGGTTTTCATTTATGAAGAATCATGAGTCACATAAGACTTTGAGTAAAATTTTTTAAAATTTTTTTTAAAGTTTTTGGGATTATAATTTGATTTGCATTACACCCCTCCCATTCCACCTCCCAAACCCTCCTCTATACTTCTACATAGGCTCTTCCAAATGTGTGACCCCCTTTTTGTTACTAACTGTTATTGTATGCATATGAGTATATGAATATAAATATATTTCTAAGCGCAACCTGCTAAGTTTATAATGATACCAGAACATATGTATCAAAGATAAATAAATATCTTAAATGCTTAAAAATACAGCAAACAGCCGGGCGGTGGTGGCACACGCCTTTAATCCCTGCACTTGGGAGGCAGAGACAGGCGGATCTCTGTGAGTTTGAGGCCAGCCTGGTCTATAAGAACTAGTTCCAGAACAGGAACCAAAAGCTATGGAGAAACTCTGTCTCGAAAAATCCAAAAAAAAAAAAAAAATAGCAAACAAAATGGAAGTACTAAAGTAACATCAATTCTTAGCAATATAATTGAAAAGATTAAATATAGGAAGAGAAGGTGTGGCTTAGACAATAACACATATTTCGAATAAAATTATTGCATGTGTGTCTGATTCAGAGGAAGTACACTCAGCAGAATACAGAGGAGTCGAATTATATCAGGGTGAGATCTTCTATACAGTGCATGAATATCCCAATGACAGTCTGGGACATGGATGCAGAGTGTTGGTGGAGGGAGGGCATTGAGGGGGCACTGCTCCTGCTCATAGGATATGACTTCTCTGACCCCTCTCCTCCACACCAGTCTGCAGGGAACTTGAGTCACGAAACCAGGAGTCCCCTTAATTGATCCTAAGAGCTTTCCCCTTCAGCTTCTATCCCAGGAGGCACCAGGGCAAACATTTATCCCTGGTCTCATAAAAGCATGGGTATATCTGAAGGCCAGTGACCTCTACACAACGGAAGACAGAGCTTCAGAGGCCACTAAAGACTTGGTGCTGCAGGAAAAGAGAGTCTGTGCTCAGAACAGTGTGTACTTTTGTGGGAGCCGTCTGTTACCTGAGTTCACTCTGACATGGGAGGTGAGTGAAAGTAAATCTTCCACTGTGTGGATCTACCAGCTAGCAGTGCAACTCCAAGCAAATTTTTCACGATAAAAGTGACAATTGTTTCAGTGTTTGGATGTCAGTCAGTACAGAGGGACATCAACTCATGTTCTCAATGAGCCCTGAGTTTGAGAAAGGAGTGCTGAGTCAGAGAACAGGTTATGATAGAAAGATTTGGTTTCATGCTCCATTGTACGAACAACAGAATATTTAGCTTCTTTTTTTGTGTGTCCATTTTCTCCCTTACATCAAAAACCTGACTTTTACAAACACTAATTTTGAATCTAAGATCTATATTGATGATTAGGTAGGACCTGAATGCTGCCTTGTTTGACTATGATATTCACAGAGCATGGTGAGAAAATGTCACAGAGAGATTTTGATACCCTGTTTTCAAGAGTCCACTGTTGAGATACAGTGGACTTTCACCCTCCATAGAGTTAAAAACATCAGAAAAGCCCTGTAGGTGTTACTCTTTCTCTGTCTCCAATAGATCAGAAATGGCATGAGCAGCAGTCACCTAAAGAAACAACTTTTGCTGTGATGGTGTTCATTGCTGTGCAGGGCTTTATGACCTCATGCCCCCATTTGTCAATCATTGATATAATGCCTGTGCTACCATGGTGCTACTCAGAGAGATCTTTCCTGTGACAATGAGTTCAAGAATATTCCATACTTTCTCCTTTGCCATTTTAACGGTGAGTCGTATGCTGAGGTCCTTCACTTACTTGGAGTTTAGTTTTATACAGGATCTTGTTTAATTCTTTTATGTGTAACTTCCAGTTTGATCAGCCCCCTTTGTGGTAATAAATCATGAGTCTATAGATATATGGACATAGGTCTGGGTCCTCAAATCATCTTATTTACATTAATCTGTCATTTCTTCTCATGTGTGCCATTCAGAAATCAGTTATTGCCCGTGTAATTAGATTTTTATTGATGTGTTATAGGAAATAGGGAATTCAATCTAACAGCAAATGTTTCTTACAGGGTTCAGTTATTTTTAAATCTTTCCCTCTAGCTCAGTTTTGAGTCAGTCTTATCAACTACCTCTCCCCGTACTCTGAGAGAGGGAAACCCTGGGGTTGGGATTTAATATAATCAATAGATTGTTAATACTCTCAGAAGAGTATTTCAAAATTTAAAATATGGTTGAACTAGGTACCCAGATGCAGAAACTGACAAGACCGTTTGAGGAACTGTTTTTGGAATTGTGTTTCTGCTGAACCAGTTACAATGCCAAACTATGCACTGGTATTCACCGGTGCAATAAATTTGAAAGTCAACGGAAACATGGTCAGACATAACACTGACTACATGGTTTCAGAGGGTAAATACAATATTTTAATATCTCTGATGTGATATGGAGACTGATGTAATTTTTAAACTTCAACATTTCCTTCTTAGATAGAAGTAAAAATGGTTGGAAGACACATTATAGAAAAGATATATGAGATAAAATGTGACTTTTAAAAGTAAAGTGTTAAAGACTGGCAGAGACTAAGTGGGGATGTGGTGAGCATGAGAGGAACTGGATTTAGTAAGCACTACACACTTCACAGACTGATATACCATGAATTGCTCAGTCAGGAAGGATAACGTTCTTTGATCTTGGGCACTGCAAGGGGTGCAAAGCAAAGAATATTTCCAGAGAAGTAGCACAAAAAATAATTATAATGTTTTGAAAACTGTAACTCCAGGCTTCAGGGTCAGTTGGGTAAGGAAGGTAAGAAGATACAGAACACCATTCTAGGCTCATGGAATAGGGATCTTCTGAGGACCTATCAAGGGCATAGACTAAAGTTAAAACCAAGAGTCAGAGAGATGGAGCTGCACTATAAAAAGAAGTATCTTGAAACACTGGGGAGATGATGATAAACTTTTAATATAAGGCCACTGAAAGCACACAGGAATGTCTGTAGACCATGCAATGACTTCAGCTGAGGGTGTGTTGATGTTGATGTCCCTGTGTTTTTTTTTTTTGTTTTTTTGTTTTTTTGTTTTTTTTTGAGACAGAAAACTTCAGAAGCACTTTGGGGTTTATAGGTTCAGATATTGAGAAATGATCTCTGGGGTGATATACATTCAGTGGATGAGAATCAGGGCATTTTCAAACACAGGAGAAATCACAGTAAGTAAATTCAAAAATACATGTTATTTGGCCATGAGGAATTAAAATTATCACCTAGAGATGAGTAAAAGAACCCCTATTCCTAATATCAGAGAGGAAAAGGGAGTGAGAGGCCAGTAGCGTGGATACTAAGGTACGAGAGTGTGTGTCCATCCAAAAGTTGCCATCAGATAGAAAATGCCTGCTGTAGGAGAAAGGGGTACTGTGTGTTTCCAGCACTGTCAGCACAGCGCAGTGCTCATGTACAGAGAAGGAGAGCACAGGCAGGTCCTGAGTGAGCATGCTTCACTCGACCCACGTGCTCAAGATGAAGCAGGAACAGATTCCCTCTTGACCCAAATCTACACAGGGAAAGTTCTAGGTGGAAAATGCAACATAAATAAAATATCTTTGGTTTCAAATGGTGTGGTAAAGACAATAAGGGACAAGAGGCTTCCATGAAGGAAATACACTCACTCCTCCCCTTTCTGACAGCAAGAATTTTGAGATGACCAAGTCTGGAAAGCCTACTTTGAAGTGGTAAGCTGGTACTTCCTCAGAACCGAGCAGACACAGCAGTGGACAGATACTCTCCATCATGATGTTGAGTTCCAACCAGACAATGGTGACAGAGTTTGTGCTGGAAGGGTTCTCAGAGCACCCTAGTCTAAGACTGCTCCTGATTGGCTGCTTCCTGACCCTCTACACAATGGCTCTAACAGGCAACATTGTCATCATTGCTTTGGTCATTTCCAGCACTGGGCTCCACAGTCCCATGTACTTTTTCCTGTGCAACCTGGCCACCATGGATATTGTCTGCACCTCTTCTGTGCTGCCCAAGGCACTGCTTGGTCTTGTGTCTAAGGAAAACACCATCTCCTTCAAGGGGTGCATGGCCCAGCTCTTTTTCCTTGTGTGGTCTGCATCCTCCGAGCTGCTGCTGCTCACGGTCATGGCCTATGACCGCTACGTGGCCATCTGCCATCCCCTGCACTACAGCTCTAGGATGAGCCCACAGCTGTGTGGGGTCCTGGCCATGGCTGTGTGGTCCATCTGTGCTCTGAATTCATCCATCAACACTGGTCTGATGACACGGCTGTCATTCTGTGGCCCTAATGTCATCACCCACTTCTTCTGTGAGATCCCCCCACTCCTCCTCCTCTCCTGCAGCTCCACATATGTGAATAGCATCATGACTCTTATAGCAGATGCCTTTTATGGAGGCATCAACTTCTTCCTCACCTTACTCTCCTATGGTTGCATCATCGCCAGCATCCTGCGCATGCGTTCTGCTGAGGGCAAGAGGAAGGCCTTTTCTACCTGCTCCTCCCACCTCATCGTGGTCTGTGTGTACTACTCATCTGTGTTCTGTGCCTACATCAGTCCTGCTTCCAGCTACAGCCCAGAAAGAAGCAAAGTGACTTCAGTGCTGTACTCGGTCCTCAGCCCAACCCTGAACCCCCTCATCTATACACTGAGGAACAAGGATGTCAAGCTGGCCCTGGGGAGACTCTTGCCCTCTTTCTCACATTAAGTGAAGATATGCAGGCTGCTCTCCTGGCCTGGGCTGTTCCTAGACATGCTTTCCTGAGATCAGCCTCATGGAGCATGGGTGTACCTATTTTTTTTTTTTTTTTTTTTTTTTGGTTTTTTTCAAGACAGGGTTTCTCTGTGGTTTTGGAGCCTGTCCTGGAACTAGCTCTGTAGACCAGGCTGGTCTCGAAATCCCAGAGATCCGCCTGCCTCTGCCTCCCAAGTGCTGGGATTAAAGGCGTGCGCCACCACCCCCCGGCGGGTGTACCTACTTCTGTTTCAGAAAACAATTCTCTGATGCAAGGACTACAAGTTTTTAGGGGCAATGAAAAAATTTAAGCTTTATTTCCTGATAAACACAACCAATTTCTAAAGTAATTAAAGTTTATCTAAATGGAGATTCCATGTTCCTGGACTGCAAGATTTCTATAGGTGACAACAGTGATGGTCACGAAACAAAGCCCTTTCCTCCAGTGTCACCCTGCAAACATCCCAGGGCTTTCTTCAGAACTACTGCTAAGAATCTAAGCTTCATAAGGAATCTTGAGGGACAAGCGTAACCACAGGGTCTTGAGAAAACAAAGTTGAGTAACTTGGGTTCTCTATTTCACAACTTCCTAGTGAGCTGTGGAAATTAAAGCTGGGATGGAGAAAGAGGTCATCTCTGGAGCAGAGATTGCGTTTAAGTTTCAAAAATTAGCTCACATATGTCAGTCAAGGGTACTTATAACAATGATGACATGAGAAAGAGTAATTATTTCCAACATGATGCTTTGGGGAAACAAGATGAATGTTTACATGCCAAGGGTAATGGGAAAGTCTTACACCACAATATAAATCCAAATTATCAAAAAATAGATCACAGACAAAAATGCTAGGGTAAAACATTGCATCATATTTCCCCACCCCCACAACTCCTTCCAGAGCCTGCTTACCCATTTTGCTACTCACCCAATCTTTCTCTGTCTCTGTCTCTCAAACAAAGCACAAAAAATAACCAAAACAAACCCAAACTGATAAAACAAAACAGTACCAAGACAAATCAAAAAACGTGTGTATGTGTACGCACGCACACACACACACACGGAGTCTGTTTTGCATTGAACAATTGTACCAATTGCTCCTAGATAAACTAAAATTCTTTGATAACAGAATAGAGGAAGAGAAAGCAGAAAGAGGAAGGAGAAGTGTGTCTGTGACCCCTGCTAAGATACTGTGGGTCGACTACTCAGTGGAGAAAGGGCAGCATCTGCAGAAATTGTTGCTGAAATGATGCTGCAACCTTTTCAGACTAAATACATTCTTCATCAGCTTACTTCCCTATTCTTAAATGCTACACCGCACCAGGGCTTATGATGCAAATCAGAAATGTTGTATTAATTAGCTCTTCATCCTTATGGGCAAAATACCTTCTCAAAAACATTTATCCTGTCTCATGTTTTCAGAGGAACCATTCCATAGACACTTGGCTATTTGTTCTGCTGTATTGTAGTGTGGGGCCTCAGGGTAGTGGGCATATGTAGTGCAGAAGCTTCCTCCCTCAGAGTGGCCGGAACACATATTAGAGGAACACCTGTGCTCAACTGGCTTTTTCCTTTCTCTTTAGCTCAGGCTTTCTAGTCCCCAGTCCCAGGGATGATGTTGCCCACGTGGAGAGTGGATCCCCTGCTTCTTTCCTGGAAACACTCTCAGCTGCATGGACAGAAGTGTCCCTCAGTGATTTCCTAGGTTATTTTAATTCAGCCATAGTGACAATAAAGAGTAATGCCGGTGCATCACTGGTCTTCTTCGCCTGTCTCACCTGTTGGTTTCTCTGGCACTGTTTGCTTCACGTCACCTTTTGTACCTCTTCATCTGTTCCTGGTCTCACGACTGCTGTGTAAGCTGCAGAACAACTGACAACCGACCAAACACCAAGTACGCACATGTTCACAAACACACATACATGCATACATCTCTTAGATATGTTATGTGGCCATTCCTATCATGGTTGTGTGATGACTAGAGAAACTTCATTCTGTGCTAGGCATCCATCCTGGTACCTAAGAGCCATTTGTCTCTGACTCAAGTTCCTGAATGATGTTCCCAGTAACCCTGACTCCTTGACCCCCACCAAGACTGTGCAGGTATATCCATCTGCTTGTTATCATATGCTTAATTGCTAAAGCTTGGCTCCTGTAACTTGCTAATGCTGGTATTCAAAAACTATTTTGAGGTTTCCTTGACTGCTCAATCTTGGCAGAGCAGAACAGCTCTATGGCTTCTTTAGTTTGCTTGTGCAGATATGCAAGGATTTCTTCTGGTTTTCACCTTTTAAAGCCCTTCCTCACTCAGTTCCGCATCACACGCCTCTGATTTGGGTTAGAGACTGTCTCAAGTCTATTAGTTTTAATAAACTAATCATAATCTGAACTGAGTCTGTGGATTTTTTACCGGTGGTCTTGAACTGTGTAATATTTGGAGACCCCAGAGAGATCCTGAAGATGGCAGACTCAGGGATGGAGAATACAGAGGCAAGTGTGAGGCAGATGTGGAGGCCCAGAGAAGCTCAACCATTGCTGCATGAATTAGAGTCACTTGTCGGGGACAAGCCCTGGATGAGGGCAAGTACCAGCGCTCAGAGGCTGAGGGAGAGTGACCTTATGTCAGGGGGAATATGTTTGTGGAATTGGGCACCCAGGGAAAACCGGACTGCGACCTCCACAACTTCTCAAATCAATAACAAAATGAAAGCAAACACTTCCGGCAGATAGGCACTTGAAATAGAACTAATGGGTAAATTGATCAAGGAGTCAGGATATTTAGAGAATGGATGGGTGATCGGTCGTGATCAGAGACCCAATCTTCAGTGATAGAACAGAGACATCCTCCTGTACCTTTGGTTGTGGCATAGGAATGAAGGTGGCCACCACAATCCTGTGTTTGTCTGGTCTCCTCAGCCTGTGTGGAGTGTCTGTCTTTTTAAGTCATGTGTTTTTGTTTGATAGATTTGTGTTTTCTGGTGTGCTTGTAACATTTGTTGCTAAAATGGGAATCACACTGAGTACAGCCAAATCTCCTTTGAATTTCATGCTGCAAATCTCCCACGAGTTCCAGGGAGTGGACAACAGAACTGAGATGTGACTGAAATTGTACTCTGTGTGAACTGGAATGACCAGATGCAGGATCAGTCAACACTCACACTGCCAAGAGAGTCTGTCAAGTGCTCTCAGGGAACCCTGGCCACTCTGACCAGTTCCCGAAGATTGACCATAGGCTCTCCCTCCTCATAGAGCTCTCTCCTTGGCTCAAATGTTGTGCTTTAAACAAGTGTCTCTGTTTAGTTGCCAAAACAATGAGTCAAAAACCCAAATAAAATGTCTGCACTCTCTCTTCTGGCCCCGGTGGAGGAAGATGTAGACATACCATGCCTCCAGTCAATCCAGAACCCAACTGTGTCTGAAGGTGACCATGTACCTGCAGTCCCAAGAATCTATCTTGACCTGTCTACCTCACCTTCACAGAATCAAAGTGTGCTGGAATTTCTCCAAACAATGTAAGCCAGATACAAGCTGTTCTCCTAAGAAAGGCATCCCCAATGGTTTATCTCTCCCAGCAGAACAAGGAGCTGGAAGGGAGTAAAGGCCCAGAGATCCTTTTCTAGTTCATCTTCTTTTTCCAACCAGTGACTTACATAACTGGAAGACCCAGATTATTCCATTCTCAGAGACACTTCAGGCCCTCATCAATCTGCTGGAACTGTTTTCTTTACCCATCAACTCACACGGGATGATTGTATGCAGCCACTGGGTGTTCTTTTAACCACTGAGGAGAGAGATCAAACCATGGCTGAAGGCGAGAAGTCTGCAACAGGTCCGAGGGTAAGCAAGGTAGACACAGAAAGAAGAGCTAAGTAAATGCTCCCTCAACTTTACCAAGCTGGGATCCCATTCCTGACCAAGGTCAAGGGGCGCTGGAAACACACCCCCAGGCCCTCTTGACCAAATGAGAAAGTCATTAGAAAGCCAGCTCATCTCTCAAAGGTGTCTAAGGTAATTTGGGGAGATCAGGAATCTCTTGCTGGGTTCCTGCCTGGAGGATTACTAGAGGTTACCCCCATAGACCCAGATGCCCCAGAAAAACAGCAGACTATTAATATTGCTTTTCTCACCCAGTCAACCCCAGATATTCACAGGAAGTTATAAAAATTAGAAAAGTTCAATGGAATGAATAGGTCACAGGTTTTAGAACTAGCTAGCAGGTTTTTAACAGTAAAAACCCAGAGAAGTACAGGAGACTGGTCAGAATAATGGTGGCTGTGTTCATTGAGGGGCCCAGCAGAAAACAAAAGTATCCCAGGTGAACAAATCAGTTTCAATAGGATCACTGTGCAAATTCAAAATAAAATAAAGGACCTTGGAAGAATAAGGAATGAGTGCACACCATGTAGAGTAAAAGGATGTTGTATCCTCAATCTGACAGCATCAAATTGATGGGGGCATTGATCAATACCATGAGTCCCCAGGAACCCATCATCACAGGGAAAGTAAGTGGCAGAACTCTGTTTCTCCTGGTGAATAATGGTGCAGTCCATTGAGTTCTGACCCAGTCCCTGGGCCACTCACTAAGAAGAGAACAACTACCCAAGGTACCACTGGGACCTGTACCTACTCTTGGAACACCACTTAGGAAGGAAACCTTGGACACGGTACTGAACTCATTTTTTTTCTTGTTGTGCCGGTAGAGCCCTGTTGGGAAAACTTGATGTCACTAACACATTCAGTAAGAAAAAAAGCCCCTATGAACCTAAGGAGTTCACACCCAGCCACATTGTGACTTGCTCCTTTCAGAAGAAAAGAAAATGGCAGAGAAGAGTACTAAGGAATGAGAGAGGCTGACCTTCTCCTATGAAAATTAATGCTGAAGTTCCCTAGAGTGTTGGCCTCCAGACTGGCCTCACATCAGCCACCAATTGCTAGTCAACTCAAGCTCAGTCTTGTCTATTAGAATAATGCATGATCCAATCTTGAGAAAACCTTAGGAGTATTAGAAGGAACATGAGCTAACTTCAGAGATGCAGGAATGTTGGTCTCCTACGACTCGCTTTGGAGCACTCCATAACTCTGTCATTAGAAATAGGGATAAAATTTAAAACCTCATCATGGAAGCTCCAATAAGACTGTGCAGTCACACTGTATGCCTTTTCTTCATATATCTCTGTTCCAAGCATGTATCGCAAAGAGTCTAATTCGAGGCCTCTGGTCTCCACTTCATGATCAATGCTGAGCCCCCACTAAGACTCTTCCTGGCCCTCTAGCTGCCAACCTGTGTCTTGGAGATCCTGAAACTTTGGGGTCTGTGGGTCAGGTGCCTTCACGTGATCTGTCCCAACAGATCATAGATAGGGTGAATGTTGGGGCAGGTGAGGTCATAATCCTGGGTCTGGGCCTGGGCAGCTGTAGGTTGGTCCAGCAGATGGGAAATGGGTGATGTCACATGGTCACAGTTTGGGGGCTGGGTCACTCACACCTCTGCTAACAGAGTTGGCTCTATTTAGCTGCCCTGGCAAAGTGCAGAACCTACCTTTCCAAGTGTTTCAGCATGTGGAGGTCAGGGACAGCCTACCAGGTCTTATGACCGACCACAGGTCTTGCTCTCTCACCTGCCCCTGGCATTGATGAGCAGTCTGGGGTTAGGAGGAGAGCAGCTCTCTCCCCCTCCATGCTATTACACAGCAGACGGGTAATAATGATGGTTCTCCCATGCTCACTATTTTGGTGCTTACTTACCGATACCTGGTGATAACAGTGTTGGCTCTATTGTGCTGTCCTGGCATGGTACAGGTTCTGCTCTCATGAGTGTTGAAGCTGAGAGGGGTCAGTCACTGCCACCAACTCTTTTTTCTTTTTTTTTTTATTAAGAATTTTTAAATACGATCTTTTCTCATTTTACTTAGCTATTCCTGTTCCTACCACCCTCCTTCTGTTTCACCCTTCCCTCCACCCCAATCTACTCCTAAGAAAGAGTTCCCAGCAAGCCACAGTGGAACTATTTGAAACTCTCTAGCATCTGTGTTACTACATGTCTGCTGAAAAAAAGGTTCCAATAAGGTAACCTTTCTAGATCATTCACCAAGAGGAGACAAACAATGAAATCCAGAGAACAATAAGAATGAACTTTAAAATCTGTGCTTCAGCAAACTAGAAAACCTAAAAGAAATGGGTAAATTTCTTGATATATATCACCTACCATAGGCAAATGGAGATCTATAAACAATTTAAACAGACCTTTAACCCTAGTGAAATATAAAGAGTGATCATGAATATCAATACTCTCAAATTATTCCACAAAATAGAAATGAAAGGAACATTTCTTAATTCTTTTTATAGGGTCACAATTATCTTGATACCTAAACTACACAAAGACCCAGAATTACACACTGATGTCTCCTATGAAAAAAGATACAAAATTCTCAATTTAAAAAATGCAAACTGAATCCCAGAATATATCAAAAGAATAATCCACCTTGATAAAGTATGCTTCATCCCAGAACCACAGTTTTGGTACGGCATAATTAAATCAATGCATGTAATCTACCACAGAAACAGAGTGAAAGACAAAAATTACCAATTAAATGCAAAAAAAAAAGCCTTTGACAAAATTCAAGACTCTTTAATAATAAAAGTCCAGGAGACACAAGACACAAAGGACATAGCTCAACATTATAAAGGTGACTTGTAGCAGCCCACATCTAATATCACACTAAATGGAGAGAAACTCAACACATTTCCACTAAATCAGGAGCAAGAGAAAGATGCCCACTATCTTCACGCCTATTCTATAGTACTTAAAGTCTTAGCTAGAGCAATAAGACTACTGAAGACCAAGAAGATACAAAAGGAAAGGAAGGAATCAAAGTATCTATATTTGCAGAAGGTATAATTGTTTACATAATAGACCCTTAAAACTCAACTACCAAATCCCTACAACTGATAAACATTTTCAGCAAAGCAGAAGGATACAAAACACAAAATCAGTAGCCTTCCTTCACATATAAAAGTGACTGATTGGGAAAGTAACCAGGGAAGCCATGCCTTTCACAATGGCATTAAAAATGTCTAGGGGAACACTAACCAAGCAAGTGAAAAAGTTTCATGATGAAATTTTAAGACATTGAATAAGCTATAAGAAGATAAAATTATCTCCCATGCTTATGGGTCAGTACAATCAGTACAGTGAAACTGGACATCCAACCAAAAGCAATCAGCAGGTTCAACGCAGTCCTCATTAAAATTACAACACCATTCTTCAGAAAGTGAAAGGACAGGTTTCAGTTTCATATGGAAACAATAATACAAGAATAGCTAAAACAATGCTGAATAACAAAAGAACTGCTGGAGATATCACCATCCCTGATTTGAAGTTGTACTACAGAGCTACAGAAACAAAACCAACATTGTTTTGACATAAAAACAGATGTGTTGTTGATCAATAGAATTAAATTGAAGGCACAAACATCAGTCCACACAGCTATGGATACCTGATACTTTATAAAGAGGCCATAAATACACACTGGAAAATAGACAGCATCTTTATAAAATTATGTTGATAAAACTGGATGGCTACATGTAGAAGAGTCATAAAAGATCTATCCTCATCACCCCGGACAAAACTCAATTCCAAATGGGTCAAGGACCTCAACATCAGGTGAGAATCCCTGAATCTGATAGAAGAGAAAATGGTGAATTTTCTTGAACTCGTTAACATAGGGAAAGTTTTTCTGAATAGGACACCAATAGCTCAGGCACTAAGATCAACTATGGGACCTCATGAAGCCAAAAAGCTACTGTATAACAAAGGACATCATCATTCAGATGAATTGGCAGGATACAGAATCAGCAAAGATTTTTATCAACTACACCTCTATTAGAGGGCTAATAACTAAAATACATAATGAACTAAAAAATCTGAATCTCAAAAAATACCCAGTTAAAAATGGGGTACATCAGGCCCTACACCTTGCCAGGGCAGCACAATGGAGCAGACCCTGTTATTAGAGATGTGGGTTAACCAGTCCCAAAAGTGTAACCATGGGAGAGCTGTCCTTACTTCTTATCCGTCTTGTGGTGGCATGGAAGAGGGAATGGTGTCCTCTTCTCCTGCCCATCTGTGCCTGAGCCATGGGTGAAAGTTAGCCCTATGGTCATAATCGTGGAGGAGCCATTCCTGACCTCACCAGGCAGCACCGTAGAGTCAACACTTTAGCATAGGTATGGGTGAGACATCCATGAAATTATGACCATGGGAAACCTGTCCCCATTACTCACCTGTCCTGTGGCAGCATGGAGGGAAGAGAACTGCCTTTCTCCATTCCCACCACACTCATCAACATCAGAGGCAGGTAGAAGAACTAGTCATGTGGTCATAAGAGTGTAAGAGCTGTCCCTACCTCCACCAGCTGCAACATTCAGGAGAGCAGGTCCTGTACCTCATCAGAATGGAAAAATAGAGCCAGCTCTGTTAGCACAGTTGTGGGTGAGCCAGTCCCAAGGTGTGAGCATGGGAGAGCAGTCCCAGCTTCTCATCTGTCTTGTGGTAGCGTGGGCAGGGGAAAGATGCCATGCCTTCCATTATCTATGCCTGGGGCAGATGGGAGAGCTGATTCTGTGGTCATAAGAGTGGGAGAGCCATCCCTGATTCCCACAAGCTGCAACACTTGGGAAAGCAGGCTCTGAACCCCACCAGAAACAGTACAACAGAGCCAACCCTATTAGTGGAGATATGGGTGAGTCATGGGGCAGCTGTCCCCACTACTTATCTGCTTTGTGACTCATAGGCAGAGAATTGCCATCCCTGCATGTCAACACCTGAGACCATAGTAAGGAGGCCATTTATTTGTTCCCAGCTGCCCGGACCCAAAATAACCACACAGAAACTGTATTAATTTAACCACTGCTTGCCAATCACTTCAGCGTATTGCTAGGTAGCTCTTACATCTAAAATTACCAACCCATTTCCATTATTTTATATTTTACCATGAGGCTCATGGCCTATCAACAAGGTTCCATGTTGTAGCTGGAATGGAGTGGAGGGCTGCTTGCCGCCACCCGGCTAGCTTTACCCGAAATAATTACACGGAAACTGTATTCTTTGAAACACTGCCTGGCCCATTAGTTCCAGCCTCTTATTGGCTAGCTTTTACATATTGATCTATCCCATTTCTATTATTCTGTGTAGCATCACGAGCTAGCTTACCAGGAAACATCTTAACCTGCGTCTGTCTGGAGTGGGAGAATCATGGCAACTGCCTGACTCGGCTTCCTTCTCCCAGCATTTTGTTCTGTTTACTCCGCCTATCTAAATTCTACCCTATCAGAGGCCAAGCAGTTTCTTTATTAATTAACCAATGAAAGCAACAGATAGAAAGATGACCCTCCTCCATCAGTTCCAGCTGGCAGCTCATGTCTTTCTTTTCTGGTGGCTCCCTGACTCTACCCTCTTTCTTTGAGCATTCAGTTTAGTTTTGCCCCACCTAGCTCTGTTCTGCCCTGCTATAGGCTCAAATCAGTTTCTTTATTCAGTAACCAATAAAAGCATCACATATACAGAAGGACTTCTCACATCGTCTCCTCTGTTTAAATAAAAAGGAAGGTTTTAGCTTTAACACAGTAAAATTACATATAAAAAAAAGATATCAAACAAGAATTAGTTACAATATTTATATCTACTTTATCTTTTATCATAACTAAGGAAAACTATAATTATAATCAGTGTTAATTGCTATTTTACTCATAAATCCCAGAAATTGAAAACACCCTAGATGTCTGTCAATAGGTTAATTAATAAAATTAGGGGGCCGGGCAGTGGTGGCGCACGCCTTTAATCCCAGCACTCGGGAGGCAGAGGTAGGCAGATCTCTGTGAGTTCAAGGCCAGCGTGGTCTACAAGAGCTAGTTCCAGGACAGGAACCAAAAAAGCTATGGAGAAACCCTGTCTCGAAAAATCAAAGAAAATAAATAAATAAATAAATAAATAAATAAATAAATAAATAAAATTAGGAGTAGATTTATACAATGAAATATTTTCAGGTGTTAAAAAATATGAAATCAGCAGCAGGAAGGCGAATACAACCCAGGTCTGAACCCTTCAAACTACAGTGGTGAACTGTTTGCATGATAAACTGTTGTAACAGAGGCACAAAAGTTTTGGGAGTAACCAACCACTACTTAACTGGATGTAAGGTCTTCGCTGTGAGTAGAACCCCTTCCTGACACTGTTCCAATGTCCAGAGAGACTATAAAGGGCATGAAACAAGGGGAACACCAAGCACTGTAGTTCTGATAAAGGTAAGTAACAACACAATGACTCCTAAAAAACTTCTGCCATACTCATAGATCAGTGTCTCACTCAACCATCATCAGAGGTCTTCCCCTGTAATACATGGGAGCAAAGGCAGAAGTCCACAGCCTTACAATGTGCAACTAGAAAGAGACCTTGGAATACTCAGTGATAATTCATTCTCACCAATAGAGCATCACTGGGTATATAAACCCTGCTTATGTGTCGGCCCCATGACCAGCAGTAATGGAAAACAAAAACTATCTGAACAGGATTTTTTTTTTTTTGGTTTGGCTGCTTCTTCTCTTTCTCTACTTTTACTTGTATATTACAATTTCTGACTTTCTGTTTTTGTGGACTTTGGTTGTGTGTGTTTGTTTATTGTGTTTGCTCACTTTTGTTGGTTGTTTTCTAAAGACAGAGAAGATGGAAAAGGCATGGAGTTGGGTGGGTAGGAAGAATCTCGGAGTTGGGGGTAATCACAATCAAAATTTATTGTGTGAGAAATTATTATTCAATTAAAATTAAATTGATTTTATTTATGGATTTTTAATGAAGAATCTGAAGACATAAAATTTTGAATAATTTTTGTTTGTTTGTTTGTTTTTTGTTTCAAGACAGGGTTTCTTCATAGCTTTCGAGCCTGTCTTGGAACTAGCTCTTGTAGACCAGGCGGGCCTCCAACTCACAGAAATCTGCCTGCCTCTGCCTCCCGAGTGCTCGGATAAAAGGCATGCGCCACCACTGCCCGGCAAAATTTTTAATAAATTTTTATCTTTAAAATTTGTTGAGATTATAATTTGATTTTAATTTTTATTCTGTTTCTTTTTCTCTCAAAACTTTCCCATATATTCCTCCCAGGCTCCCCTCCAAATCATGGTAGTTTTTTATTTACTATTTGTTATTGACTGCATATATGTATATGAATATTAATGTATATTACTAAATAAAAACTGTTATGATGTATAGTGCCATATATAGTCTCAAGACTGACATATTTTAAATGCTTATAAATGTAGCAAACAGAATGGAAATGCTGGAATCATAACAATAACATTGGAAGGTTTGAATGTAAAAAGAGGTAAGGGAGGCACAGACATAGAACATACTTAGAATAAACCCATTGCGTGAGTGTAAAAGTCAAATGAAGTACTCTCAGCAGAATACAGAAGAGTTCATTTTATATCAATGTGAGACCTCTCGAACAAGTCATAAGAATACCAACAAGATTTTGGGAGAAACCTGCAGAGTGTTGGTGGAGGGAGATATAAAGGGGAACTGCTACCACCAATATTATGAAACTCCCCTGACCATTCTCCTCCACATCATTCTGCAGGGAGCTTGGGTCATGAAGCCACAAGTCCCCTTTAATTAATCCTAAGAGCTTTCTCCTTCAGTTTCTATCCCAGGAGTCCCTAGGACAAACACTTGTCCCTGGTCTCAGAAAATCACCGGTATTTATGAAGGTCAGGTGCTTCAGAGAGACACTAAAGGCGCTCGTAGGAAAGGAGAGTCTGTGCTCAGCCGTGGGAGCCATCTGTCACCTGAGTTCGCTGTGACAGATAAAGGTAAGTGGGAGTTTAATTTCCACTGTGTGGCTCTTCCAGCTCACAGTGGAATCCAAAACAAAAGTCTCCCTATGGAAGTGCCATTTATTCCAGTGTTTGGATATCAGCACAGAGGGACACCAAGTCATGTTCTCAGTGAGTCCTGAGATTGAAAAAGAGTTCTGTCTCAGAGAAAAGATTATGACAGAAAGATGTGGTTTCATGCTCCATTGTACAAACAGCAGAATGTCTAGATTCCAATCATGAGAGAGTTTGTTCATGTCTGTTATTTGTTCCTTATGTTCAAAATCTGACTTCTTTATTCATCATACACAGTACTCAAACTAATGTTGAAATGAAATCAACAGGTTTAGATGAATATATTATATATCTATATCTATATCTGTCTGTCTGTCTGTCTATCTATATGCATAACTACATAGGAGTTGAGTGGTGTCTTGTTTGGTCATATCATCCAGAGAGGATGGTGAGAAAATGCCACAAAGAGATTCTCTTACCCTATTGTCCAGAGTTTAATATTGATGTTCGAAAAATGACCCTCACCTTCCATGGAGTTGAAAACACAGCCTAGCCTTCTGGTGCTAGCCATACAGTCTGCAACAGATAAGGTCTTCCATGACTGGGAGTAATTTAAAGAAACAATTACGTTCATCTAAACAGAAGTACCTAGAAAAAATAGCTGAATAAAGAGGGGGAGGGCTTTGTATAAAAGGGCTGCAAGTGTAAATGTTTCCTCTACCGATTTTTCAGGAACTATCATGGGATCTGCAGACGCGCCAGTTTGTGATTGTGGTAAGTATCCCCGGCTGCATTGCTCCTGGTCGAGGTTCAGCTTCTGATGGTTTTTCATTCAGCCTCGCTGAGATCTGGCTTACATGTAGTCATGAGTATTTGTTGTGAAATTGCTCTGCCACAAACTCCCCACCTGTATACTAGATTCTCCCACATCTACTTAGGTACAAAAGGGAATACTAGCAATCAAAATTAAATGCACAACCATCAAGATAGAATTAGGGGAAAAGGGCATGGATGTATTCAACTGCACTCTCTGGTTCACAATGTGTATGGCTGACCAGTTGGGAAAATTATTGATTATTTTCTCTCTGTATAACAATATCACATCTGAGTAAGATAATATTGTTTGCTAGGCCAATATGAATGATAGGCATCAAAATATTGTTTGCTAAACATAGAATTATGAAAAGAATAATTATTTATTTATAGTTCTCCAGAAGTAGAATTTTACTTCCCCATCATGAATGCAAAATATTACACAGAAGAAAGATAAAATGGAAGGAAGAAGAAAAAAGAAAAACCTGTCCATTAGTTTGTGGGGTATAACAGTAAGACAGGTCCTCCGGTGGCCAATACAGGTAAAATAGCAGTCTTTTGTACGCCAAAGTGAGTTCCCACCGACCTCTTCTCTCTGTAGTCTGTCTTCTCTGATAGTACAAACATTGGGGTTCCTCCGTCTACTCCATACCACTTTTCCTATGAAGAAGACACATACTCTGCAGGGAACTGAGACTGTGAAAGGGCTGTGTCTAACCCAGTCTTTGCCCATCACAGATTCATAGTCATGGCGATAAACTTCTAATCTCCTTCCCACTGTTGGTTCTTGAAGAACAAAGCTCCCTCCAGTTTGCTAGCCAGCTTCAATGTAGACTTGGTAATCCCAGCATTGGGCACCTGTCTGGTTTCACTAGTTGTTACCGGTCTAGGAACTTCAGGGTAAAAAAAATAGAGTCCTGATGGTGTCTGTGTCTCCTAGGAGAGCTACATTTTATTCACCACAACACTAAGACTCTTACAGGCTGTCAACACACTGTCAATGCCCAGGTCTTGAACCTGCTCCTTGTCCCTCTACTGAGGGATCATGTTGTCAGCCTTCGGGCGTTCATTGCAATCATTCTATTCTCGTTTCTAAGGGTTCTCAGTGAACACAGGTGGAACACCTTATTTATCAATGCGGCTGATACAGATTTGATCAGAAAATTTGACACACGTGATGTGGAATCACTGATGTACTTGTGTTCTGTGCAGACCTGTGTGAGCTGTGCACACACTCACATTCCATCTCTCACTGCTGCAAAGTGAATGCACACACACAGATGCTGCCTTGGAATTTCTAGAGTGGCAAAAGCATTATGTCCCACTGTTCAGAAGACATGTCTCTGTGCGACCTCTCCAGGAATAGCCCAATTTCACAGAGGTCACACTCTCCCCATTCCCGTTACTGTCTTCTCTCTCCTCTTTAAGAGATGGGGCTCCCATTATGCTGAATACAGTTTCCATTTGCTCTAACACACTTCAAAGATTTGGATGGTGAATTTCAAAGCTTTTATTAAAGGAAACTTAACACATAAAAGTAATTCTTTCTTTATAGGTTTGAAGGTTCATTTAAGGAAGAGGTTTCCATTTTTTAACCAGGCTTCACAATACTCCCTTCATGTAGCACAGTTCTATGAAGACACAGGACATTTTCATGATCCCAAAAGTCCTCTAGACCCTCTTGTTCATGTCACAATAATTAGGAGGTGACACAGGTGTGCATCTTCTTTACAGATCAGGTTGTGAACAGTTATTGTGTTTGTATTAAACTTCGGACTCCATCCATACTGTTTTATGTTGATATAAGACTTTTCTGTGATATGTTTTTTCTAAATGGGTATCATAAATAACAAAAGTTATCATGAATGCTGTCAATCAGTACTGTTATTTGTAATAGACAGTCACTATATACGTTGTTGGGACATAGGTTGAGATGTCAATATGTGTACACATATTCTCAGTACATGTTTACATTTCTGTGATTATGTCATTTCTGTCTTCTCAAGCTTTGATCTACTGCCTTCTTGTTATTTGTAAATACATAAGGAATGACTGTGGCATGTAGTCACTCCACGATGCAGAGTCCTAGAACTGATGTTTCTGTCTAAATGAGCTTGGTTCCCATTGTCCTGTCTCCCTTAGTACTTCCTCGCCTTTACCATTTATCACGTCTGTCAATCATTATTCTGCTAAGACAGAGTTTTCTAGTTTCTGCTGGGAGAGATAAATGTGATATCTGTCTTTCTGTGTCTGGTTTATTTTTCTTGACATTATTTTCCATTGCCATCCATTTTCTATTTCTAAAAGGCATCATGCCTGCATGGTTGGATAACATTCCTCTGTGCATATATATTGCCTTTTCTTCATCCCTCTTACTTGATGAATACATAGGCCAATGATCTGTCTTGCCACAGTTCCTTGGTCTTGTCAACAGCTCGAAGTGGACCATAAATTCAGTCAGAAGGCAATTAGTTACCCTTAATATTTGTGCAAATATTGCCCCTGTGCCCATATCTTGCCAAGCATGTTGTTGTTGCTGCCCTTAAGGTAGAGAGCTGGCTGAGACTAATGATGCTTTTCTCCTCGAGCAGTGTGCATAGAGTCTTCAATTACTATGGAAGCTAGGAAGTGGGAATTATGCTTACAGGTCTGTACAGACTTGATTTCTCCATGTTTATGTTTCAAGCTACAGTGCTGTTCCCAGCTGTAGGATCTTATCATCACATTCTGGAAGATAACCAGGAGCACCTGCAATAGCTTGTACTGTCTGAGGGGCAATGGATCTAGTAATTAACATCTCTTAGACTTAGCCCATTCTTGCAACAGGAGTTTTTATTTAGCACCATGTGATGTCTTATAGAGGTGTTGTTCCCACACACACACTACAGGGTAACTCTATTTAAATTATTTTTATGCCTGTATATGAGTATATTTTAGGAAGATTCTACTGTAGTAGGATTTTATATGGATTTTAAAGGCTTTTAGTGTTTCACATATCTCTACATAATCCCTCTTCTACTCTTTATCCCATCTTCCCCCTTCAGCATTCTTATTTAATGATCTCTTTTCCATATTTAAAACATTATATGTCATCTCCCCTTCAGCCTCCCCATGGTGCCATACTAGATTCTATCCTCTATCAGATTCCAAAGGAAGTACATGTAACTAAAGCTTAAAATGTAATGGTCACATGAGAAAGAGAGAGAGCATAGGGTATTTGTCTTTCAAGGTCTGAGTTACTTCACTCGGGATGATTGCTTCCAAGTTCACCCATTTTTCTGCAAACTTCATAATTTCACTTTTCTTAACAGCTGAGTAACAGTCCATTTTGTAAATACCATAAATTCACTCTTTATTATTCATATCATGGACATTTATGCTGTTTCCATGTCTTGGTTGTTGTGAATAGAGCAGCAATGAGCTTTGGAAGCACTTGTATCACTTTATTAAGATATACAGTCTTTCAGGTTTATGCCTGATAGTATAGCTGAAGCATGTACTATATCTATTTTTACCTTTTTATGGCCCTTCTTACCGATATACATAGTGTTGTACCAGCTTTACTCCTACTAGCTTCAAATAAGTAATCCCCTTTATCCACATCTTTCCCAGCATTGCCTGTCAAGTTTTTCTTGGTCATTCTGACTGGAGAAAGATTTAATCTCAAAGGGGTTTTAATTTGCACTTCTCTGATAACTAAGGAACGTGAACATTTAAAAATTATTTATCATCTATTTGTGTTTCTTTTGATAATTCTCTGTTTAGTTTTATTTCCAAGCTTGAGTTGTGTTGTTTGTTTTCTTGTTGCTTAATATTTTTAGTTATTTGTATATTCTAGAAATAACCCTCTGTCAGATGGGTAATGGTAGAGATTTTTTTGCCATTTTGTAGGTTGGCTCTTCACTCAAATACTGGTGTTCTTTGTTATACAGAAGTATTACAGTGGCAAATGGGCCTATCTGTCTTTTATTGGTCTCAATGCCTTATTACCATGGTCCTATTCAAAAAGTCATTTCCTGTGGCAATGAGTTCAGTCATATTTCCTATTTTCTCCTCTGTTAACTTCCAGTTTAATTTCCAGTTTTAAGGGTGTTGGGTCTTATGCTGAGGTCTTGATCCACTAAGGGTCAAGTTTTATAAAGATGAAGGAAAGGGATCTATCATAATTCTTCTACATGTTAATGTCCAGTTTGACCATCACCATTAGTTGAAGATTCTGTTTTTCTCTATTGTGAGTATTTTTACTCATTTGTGGTAAGTCATGTGTCCATCAGTATATGGACACATATCTGAGTCCACAAATCACCCAGCTTATTACATTTCTCTGTGATTTCATTTTAGGAACGTCATTTAGGAATCCATTAGTTATTTTCCATGTAATTAGATTTTTATAGGTGTGTTGTTGGTAATAAGAGAATTCTAAGAGACAGTAAATATTCTTATAGGCTTTAATTGTTTTTAGATCTTTCTCTCTAGCTCAGCCTAAGGTCAATCTTAAACATCACTCCCAGGTGCTGGGGTCAATATCACTCAGAGATTATCAGTACTATCAGGAGAGTAATGCAAATTCAGGTGTATTTGACTTAGCTAGACAGATCCAGAAAGTGCCAAGGACATATGAATAATTTGTTTCTGTAATTCTTTTTCTACAGAACAACTTGAAAAACCAAACTATGCATTGGGTATTCTCTAGTGCAATAGAATCAACAGCAGGGTGTTGGCAGAGATCCACAGTTAAGCACAGTGCCAACTCCTGGAGTCTAGTCATAGAGAAGGAAGAGTGATATTGTGAGCAAAGGGGCCAAGACCAGATGGGAAAACACACAGAAACAATTGACCTCAGCAAGTGGGAGCTCACTGGCTCTGAATGGACAGATGGAGAACCTGCATAAGACTAAAGTAGGCCCTCTGAATGTGGGTGACAATTGTTGTGGTTTGGGCATTTTATAGGGCCATTAGCAGTGAAACCAGTAATTATCCCTAGTGCATAAACTGGTTCTTTAAGTCACACTCCCAGTGAGGGAATTCCTTACTCACCTAGACACAGTGGGAGTGGTCCTTTGTCCTGCTTCAAGTGATATGATAGACTTTGTTGACTTCCCATGGGAGGACTCACCCACTCTGAGGATTGATGATAGGTTGGGTGGAGAGAAAATGGGGGAGCAGGAGGAGTGAAGGGAGTGGGGAACAGGGATTGGTATGTAAAATAAGACATAAGACTGTTTTTTAAAAAATAGAATCAACAGCAGGGAGACATAACACTGTCCATGTGGTTGCAAAGGGTGAACAAGATATCTGAGTATCTCTCATTTCAAATGGAGGCAACAATAAAATGTTGAATTGTAAATAAAACATTAACCATTAAGATGGGGAGAAGATGAGCTGCAAGCCATACTATAGAAATAATATAGGAGAAAAAATGTGATCAAAGAAAATGAAGAGTTTTAAGACTGGTGTGGGGCAAAGTGGGGAATGGTGAGTGACACTGGATTCAGTAAGTGGACATACTTCACAGGCTATATATCATGGATGTGCTCAGAAATGAAGGAAAAGATGATTTTATCTTGTCCACTGAAAGAGATATGCAAAGCAAAGAAAATTTACTGGTAAGTTCCACTGCAAATAATTTTCACAAAGATATTTATATATACATGTTTATAGTATTCACTATATGAATCCATGCAGGAAACTATAGAAAGGTCTAATAGGTGGTGTCAGATGGGTCTAATAGAGTGTATTTTGCTGAAGCACTGGGGAGAGGAATAGTGAATTTGACCCGGGGAAAGAGGGCCAGTTATCATAAGGTGCACAGTCTGTAGTCCATGAGTGTTGAGGGAAAAACTGAAAATGTTAGAAATGAAAAGAACCTAAAACTTATAAGAGTTAAATCAAATGGGAACATGAGGTACAAATATTGGGAAAGCTACAGTAACGGGCTCTGAGGACCACTCAGATGAGAGATGTAAGAGGATGCAGAATACATTTTTGGCCCATGGAACATGAATCTATTGAGGGTCTATCATAGGCATAGGTTAAAAGCAAGACCATGATTCAGAGAGATGGAGCTGTGCTCTATAAAATAAGCATCATAAAATCCTGGGGAAGTGTTGTTGGGGGCTGGGGCTGTGTTCCTGCCACCCCAGCTCCTGGTCGCCTGGCTAGCTTATGCCCCGAAATAACAACACACAAACTGTATTCATTTAAACACTGCTTGGCCCACTAGCTCTAGCCTCTTATGGGATAATTCTCATATTTTGCCTAACCCATTTTTAGTAATCTGTGTAGCACCAGTCTTACTGGGAAAGATTCAGCATGTCTGACCTGGCGGCTTGCTTCATCGCGTCTGCCGCAGAGAGGAGAGATATCGAGTCTGAGCTTACTTCCTCTTCCTCCCAGCATTCTGTTCTGTTTACTCCACACACCTATGTTCTAACCTATGAGGACCAAGCAGTTTCTTTATTTTTTAACCAATGACCTTCCTCCATCAGGGAAGAAATGACAAGTTTCTATGGACACAGGAGAATCTGTAGACTGTGGCAATGATTTCAGTTATGGGTCTGTTGACTTCGATGTTACTGGGGATAGTTGAGACAGAAAAGGCACAGAAGTACTTTATATTTTTAGGCTGAGGTTTTGAGAAATTGTCTCTGGAGATAAATTTGTAGTGTGTTGGAATCAGAGCAGTGTCATCCACAGGACAAATCACAGGTCACAGTGGGTTAAATCAGATGATATGGATGTACGTAGACATGGGTATCGGTAATTACCTGGTTTCGAAGGAAACTAGCGACCAAGTCCACATTTCAGAGGATGCAAAGGGACCCAAGAAGCCAGGAGGCCAGGTATCATGTCAGTGTGCATTGATCCGAGAGTTTCCCTTGTGGAAAAAAATACCTGCTGTGGAGGTAAGGGGAACTGTGCTTCCAGCAATGTCAACGTCAACAGAGCACAGTGTCACAGGGGATAGAGAATCAAATCACAGGCAGGTTCTGGGTGAGGGCTGCTTCACTCATCCACATGTTTGAGAGGATGAGGAAGGTACAGATGTCCCCCTTGATCCAAGAATACAGGGTGAAAGATTCTAGGTGGGAAACCCAAAGTGAATGAAATACCAAATGGTCTGGTAAGGACATAAGAGACAAGAGGCTTTCCTGATGGAAGTACACTCACTCTCTCCTTTTCTGACAACACAGAATCTTGAGATGATCAAGTTTAAAACTCAGGCTTTAGAGAGATGAACAGTAATATGTTCTCAGAAGCTGGCAGACACACAATGATGGTTAGTCCCAATGAGACAATGGTGACTGAGTTTGTGCTGGAAGGGTTCTCAGAGCACCCTAGTCTAAGACTGCTCCTGATGGGCTGCTTCCTGACCCTCTATACAATGGCTCTCATAGGAAACACTGTGATCATTGTTTTGGTCACCTCCAGCACTGGGCTCCACAGCCCCATGTACTTTTTCCTGTGCAACCTGGCCACCATGGATATTGTCTGCACCTCCTCTGTGCTGCCCAAGGCACTGCTTGGTCTTGTGTCTGAGAAAAACACCATCTCCTTTAATGGATTTATGACTCAGTTGTTCTTCCTTGTGTGGTCTGGATCTTCAGAGCTGCTGCTGCTAACGGTCATGGCCTATGACCGCTACGTGGCCATCTGCCATCCCCTGCACTACAGCTCTAGGATGAGCCCACGTCTGTGTGGGGTCCTGGCCATGGCTGTGTGGTCCATCTGTGCTCTAAATTCATCTGTCCACACTGGTCTGATGACACGGCTGTCATTCTGTGGCCCCAATGTCATCATCCACTTCTTCTGTGAGATCCCTTCCACTCCTCCTCCTCTCCTGCAGCTCCACATATGTGAATAGCATCATGACTCTTATAGCAGATGCCGTTTATGGAGGCATCAACTTCTTCCTCACCTTACTCTCCTATGGCTGCATCATCGCCAGCATCCTGCGCATGCGTTCTGCTGAGGGCAAGAGGAAGGCCTTTTCTACCTGCTCCTCCCACCTCATCGTGGTCTGTGTGTACTACTCATCTGTGTTCTGTGCCTACATCAGTCCTGCTTCCAGCTACAGCCCAGAAAGAAGCAAAGTGACTTCAGTGCTGTACTCAGTCCTCAGCCCAACCCTGAACCCCCTCATCTATACACTGAGGAACAAGGATGTCAAGCTGGCCCTGGGGAGGCTCCTGCCCTCTTTCTCACATTAAGTGGACATGTGAAGGCTGTTCTTGCCTCGGGTGTTCCTAGACATGCTTTCCTGAGAGCATCCTTTTGTTTTATTTGCAAAGACTGTGCTTTGGTTTCGTGGTTGACCCTGACCCAAATAATTACACAGAAACTATATTAATTGCAACAGATTAGACAAATCTAATAGCCCAAGTGTATTCATAGCTAACTTTTACATCATAAATTAATCTATTTCGATTCATCTGTGTATCACTACAAGGCTGTGGTCTATTGGTAAGTTTCTGACATCTTTTACCTTAAGCAGCTACAAGGCATCTCCTTTACTCTGCCTACTTTCTCTCTCTCTCTCTCTTTCTCTCTCTCTCTCTCTCTCTATATATATATATATATGTGTGTGTGTGTGTGTGTTTTCAGATTTCCCTCCTGACTTTATTCTGCCCTGCCATAGGCCAAAACAGCTTCATTATTAACCAATGGTAATAAACCATATTCACAGCATATAGGGGGGAATCCCACATCAAGCAGCCTCTTGGAGTGGGGGTGTACCTATTATGGCTTTAGGAAAACCTTGTGATGTAAAGATTGGAAAATTCTACTTACTATTACCTCAAAAACTACAAAGTGCTAGATGCAATGTAAGTAAAGCACTCAAGTTTTAGGTCCTGATAAATACAAAACATTCCAAATGTAAGTAAGTTTACCTAAACGTGGATGACCACATTCCACAACCTGGAATGTTTTCAGTGGGTGACAATGGTTGTAGAAAAAAATAAAGCCCTTTCATCCAGAGCTACACTGTAAACATCACAAGGCTTTATTTAAGAACTATGATTAGCCAGGCGGTGGTGGTGAACGCCTTTAATCCCACCACTCGGGAGGCAGAGGCAGATTGATCTCTGTGAGTTAGAGGCCAGCCTGGTCTACAGAGCTAGTTCCAGGACAGGCTCCAAAGCTACAGAGAAACTCTGTTTTGAAAAACAAAACAAAAAAAATGAAAAAGAAAAAGAAAAAAAGAACTATGGTTAATGGATCTAGACTTCAAAATGATACAGAGGGGCCAGCATGGCCACAGTGTCTTGTTGGGAAGACACAAGTTGAATGACTTGGGGGTCTCAATTTCACAGCTTCCTATTGAGCTGTGGAAGCCAAGGCTGGTGACACTGGCATGAATGAGAAGGAAATTAGAAGAACAGAAGTCAAGTTTAAGTTTCAAAAGTGAACTATATATATGGTTCTAGTATTCTTATGGCCATGATAACACTCAAACTCATGAAAAATAGTAGTATTTCCAAAAAAGAGATTTAAAGAAACTAGATGAATATTTGCATAGAAAAGTGGAACTATTCCTTTATATTATGAATAAAAATCAATAAAAAAAAGATTGATTAGTCAAAAATGCAAGGGCTTAAACTTTTTTCTACAACCTATTTTAATCATATTCCTCTCCTTCCATAACTCCTCTCTCATTATCCATACCTACTTAACTACAAACCAGTCACTCAGGTGCTCAATCTCTCTCCCCTGTCTTTCTCTGTGTGTATCTGTATGTCTGTGTGTGTAAAAAGCAAAACATATCTAAGAAAATTTGACAAAAAAAAACACCAAAAAAAATAAAAGCACACGCAAATAATGTCCTTTCGGTGTTGATCTATTACTCCCAGCCAAAACACTCAAAATAAGAATTAGGAGGCAGAAGAAAGGAAGAGGAAGGAACGAACATTGGTGGCCACTGATAGGAAGACAGCTGAGTGGAGGAAGGGCAGCATCTGCAGCAACTGCGGCTGAAGCGATGCTGTGTCCTTTTCAGACTAAACACATTCTTCATCAGCTTACTTCCTTATTCTTAAATGCTGTACCACACCGAGGCTTGCGACACAAATCAAGTATCTTGTGTAATTAGTTCTTCATTTTTGTAACCAAAATATCTTTTCAAAACATTTATTCTGTCTTATATTTTTAAAAGACTCAGTCCATGGGCACTTGGCTCTTTGTTTTGGTCTATTGTGAGGCAGGGTCTCCTGGCAGTGGACAGATGTGGTGAAGAGCTTCCTCCCATCACAGAAACCCAGAACACATATTAGAGAAACACCTGTGCTCAACTGACTTCCTCCTTTTCCCTTTAGCCCAGGCTTGCTAGTCCCCAGTCCCTGGGATGGTGTTAGCCACATGGAGAGTGGATCCCCTACTTCACTGAACTCTTCATGGAACATGCTCACCTGTCATCTTTTAAGTCATTTTTAAAACATTTTTTCTTATTTTACACACCAAACCCAGCTTCCCTTCCCTCCTTTATTCCCTCTCCTCATGTCCCCCACCCCATCCACTCTTCAGAGGGGGTAAGCTCCCCATGAGGAGTCCGCAAAGTCTGGAACACCACTTTAAGACAGAACCAAGAACCTCCCGCCTCATACTAGGGTGAGCAAGATATCCCTCCAAAGAGAAATGGGCTCCAAAAAGCCAGTACAAGCACTAGGTAAAATCCTGGATCCACTGCCAGTGGCCTCACAGAATGCCCCAGCCACAACACTGTCACCCACATTCAGAGGGCCTAGTTTGGGCCTATGCAGGCTACCCCACTATCAGTCTTGAGGCAATGAGCTCCTACTAGCTCAGGTCAGCTGTTTCTGTGGGTATCTACATCATAGTATTGACTCTTTTGCTCATATTATCACTTCTTTCTATCTTTGACTAGACTCTGGAAGTTTGGCCCAGTGCTGGCTATTCAGCTATGGTAACAATAAAGAGTGACATCGGTGAATCACTTGTCTTCTTTGCCTGTTTCATCTGTTGGTTTCTTTGACAAAAAGTATGATGAAGTACTCTCAGCAGAATACAGAAGAGTCGATTTATATCAAGGTGAGACCTTCCACACAAGGCATAAGAATACCAATGACATTCTGGGAGATGCATGTAGCATGTTGGCAGATGGAGGTGTAGAGGGAAAACTGCCCCTGCCAACACTAGGGAATTCCGCTGACCATCCTCCTTCACACCAGTCTTCAGGGAGCTTGGGTCATGAAGCCACAAGTCCCCTTTAATTAATCTTAAGAGCTTTCTCCTGCAGTTTCTATCCCAGGAGTCCCTAGGACAAACACTTGTCCCTGGTCTCAGAAAATCACCAGTATTTATGAAGGACAGGAGCTTCAGAGGGACACTAAAGACTTGGCGCTTATAGGAAAGGAGAGTCTGTGCTCAGCAGTGGGCACCTTTGTGGGAGCCATCTGTCACCTGAGTTCGCTGTGACAGATAAAGGTAAGTGGGAGTTTAATTTCCACTGTGTGGCTCTTCCAGCTCACAGTGGAATCCAAAACAAAAGTCTCCCTATGGAAGTGCCATTTATTCCAGTGTTTGGATATCAGCACAGAGGGACACCAAGTCATGTTCTCAGTGAGTCCTGAGATTGAAAAAGAGTTCTGGGTCAGAGAAAAGATTATGACAGAAAGATGTGGTTTCATGCTCCATTGTACAAACAGCAGAATGTCTAGATTCCAATCATGAGAGAGTTTGTTCATGTCTGTTATTTGTTCCTTATGTTCAAAATCTGACTTCTTTATTCATCATACACAGTACTCAAACTAATGTTGAAATGAAATCAACAGGTTTAGATGAATATATTATATATCTATATCTGTCTATCTATATGCATAACTACATAGGAGTTGAGTGGTGTCTTGTTTGGTCATATCATCCAGAGAGGATGGTGAGAAAATGCCACAAAGAGATTCTCTTACCCTATTGTCCAGAGTTTAATATTGATGTTCGAAAAATGACCCTCACCTTCCATGGAGTTGAAAACACAGCCCAGCCTTCTGGTGCTAGCCATATAGTCCGCTACAGATCAGATCTGCCTTGACTGGGAGTCATCTAAGGAAACAATTATAGCCATCTAAACATAAGTATCAATAACAATGGCCAAATAAAGACAGGGAGGGCTGGGATAAAAGGACAGCAAGTGTAAATGTTTCCTCTACCAATTTTCCAGAAAAGACCATGGGATCTGCAAACACCCCAGTTTGTGACTGTGGTAAGGATCCTCAGCTTCTTTGCTCCTGGTCAAACTTCAACTTCTGAAGGTCTTCAAGTCAGACGTGCTAAGATCTGGTTTATGTGTAGTCACTGAGGGTCTGTTGTGAATTTGCTCCCCCACAACCTCCCCACCTGGATACTAGATTCTACCACATCCACTTAGGCACAAATGAAAACACTAGCAACCAAAACTAGATTCACAAAAGATGAGGATGAAATTATGGGAAAGGGCTTGTTCTCAGTGAACACAGGCGGAACACCTTATTTATCAATGCGGCTGATACAGATTTGATCAGAAAATTTGACACACATGATGTGGAATCATTGATGTACTTGTGTTCTGTGCAGACCTGTGTGAGCTGTGCACACACTCACATTCCATCTCTCACTGCTGCAAAGTGAATGCACACACACAGATGCTGCCTTGGGATTTCTAGAGTGGCAAAAGCATTATGTCCCACTGTTCAGAAGACATGTCTCTGTGTGATCTCTCCAGGAATAGTCCAATTCCACAGAGGTCACACTCTCCCCATTCCCGTTACTGTCTCCTCTCTCCTCTTTAAGAGATGGGGCTCCCATTATGCTGAATACAGTTTCCATTTGCTCTAACACACTTCAAATTTGGATGGTGAATTCCAAAGCTTTTATTAAAGGAAACTTAACACATAAAAGTAATTCTTTCTTTATAGGTTTGAAGGTTCATTTAAGGAAGAGGTTTCCATTTTTTAACCAGGCTTCACAATACTCCCTTCATGTAGCACAGTTCTATGAAGACACAGGACATTTTCATGATCCCAAAAGTCCTCTAGACCCTCTTGTTCATGTCACAATAATTAGGAGGTGACACAGGTGTGCATCTTCTGTTACAGATCAGGTTGTGAGTGCATTTCCCTCCCATGAACCCACATAACTTCACTGTGAACAGTTATTGTGTTCATCTTAAACCTTGGACTCCATCCATATTGTTTTCTGTTTATGTAAGACTTTTCTGTGATATATTTTTCTGAATGGGTATTATGAATAACAATAACTATCATGAATTCTGTCAATCAGTGCTGTTATTTGTAATAGACAGTCACTGTATACGTTGTTGGGACATAGGTTGATATGTCAATATGTGTACACATATTCTCAGTACATGTTTACATTTCTGCGACTGTGTCATTTCTGTCTTCTCAAGCTTTGATCTCCTCCCTTCTTTTTATTTGTAAATACATAAGGAATGATTGTGGCATGTAGCCACTCCATGGTGCAGAGTCCTAGAACTGATGTTTTTATCTAAATGAGCTTGGTTCCCATTGTCCTGTCTCCCTTAGCACTTCCTCGCCTTTGCCATTTATCACGTCTGTCAATCATTATTCTGCTAAGACAGAGTTTTCTAATTTCCACCTGTGAGAGATAAATTTGGTGGATGTCTTTCTGTGTCTGGTTTATTTTTCTTGACATTATTCTCTATTGCCATCCATTTCCTATTTCTAAAAGGCATCATGCTTGTATGGTTGGATAACATTCGTCTGTGCATATATATTGCCTTTTCTTCATCTCTCTTACCTGATGAATACGTAGGCCAATGATCTATCTTACCACAGTTCCTTGACCTTGTCAGCAGTTCCAAGTGGGTCATAAATTCAGTCAGAAGGTGGTTAGTTACCCACAACATTTGCGCCACTCTTACACCAGTACCCACATCTTGGCCAAGCATGTTGTTGTTGTAGCCCATAGAGTCCAGAGCTGGATGAGACTGAGGATGATGTTTTTCTTCTCAAGTAACGTGCACAGAATCTTCAATTACTATGGAAGCTAGCAAGTAGGGGTGATGCTTAAAAACCAGCACCTACTTGATTTCTCCATGTTTATGATTCAAGTTAAAAATGGCATCTCCAGCAGTAGGCTTTTACCATCACATTCTGGAAGATAACCAGGAATAATAGAAATACCTTGTAATGTCTGAGAGTCAATGGGACCTAGTGATCAGCATCTCTTAGAGTTAACTCATTCCTGCTACAGGACTATTATTTGGCAGCATGTGGTGTCCAATTGAGATATTGTCTCCCCCCCTACTTAAAATTTTTAATGCCTGTATATACATATATTTTAGGAAGCTTCTACTGTAACAGGTTTCATACTGTAGTATGTTTTTTAAAGGTTTTAGTGTTACATATGCCTCTGCATAATCCCTCTTCTGCTCTTTATCCCATATCCCACCTTTATCATTTTTATTGAATGATCTCCTTTTCATACTTAAAACTTTGTGTCATTTCTTCTTCTATCTCCCCATGGTACCTTACTAGATACTATCCTCTATGAGTATTATAAAGGAAGCACACATAGCTGAAGCTTAAAAGATAAAAGGAGAGAGAGAGAGAGAGAGAGAGAGAGAGAGAGAGAGAGAGAGAGAGAGAGAGAGAGAATAGGACATTTGTCTTTCTAGGTCTGAGTTACTTCAGCCAGGATGATTGCTTCCAGGTCCACCCATTTTCCTGCAAATGCCATAATTTCACTTTTCTAACAGCTGAGTAATGTTACATTTTGTCAATTTCATAGGTTCATCATTTATTATTCCTATGGTGGACATTTATACTGTTCCCATGTCCTAGCTATTGTGAATAGAGCTGCAATGATACTTCAGGTTTCTGCCTGAAGCTTGTACTATATATATTTTCATCCTTTATGACCCTCCTTATTGATTTCCATAGTAATCGTCCCAGTTTTCACTCCCACTGGCAGTAAATAAGTATTCCCCTTTCCCTAGCCAGGTGGTGGTGGCACATGTCTTGAATCCCAGCGGATCTCTGTGAGTTCGAGGCCAGCCTGGTCTACAAGAGCTGGTTCCAGGCCAGGCTCCAAAGCTTCAGCGAAACCTTATCTTGAAAAAAAAAAAGTATTCCCCTTTCCCATGTCTTTCCCAGAATTGTCTATCAGTTTTTTCTTAGTCATTTGGATTGGAGTAAGAGTTAATCTAAAAGGGGTTTTAATTTGCCCTCTCTGATGACTAAGTAAATTGAACATTTAAAAAATTATTTTTCAACTATTTGTGTTTCTGTTGAAAATTCTCTACTCAGTTTCATTCCCCAGCTTGAGTTAGGTTGTTTTCTTGTTGTTTAACAGTTTTAATTATTTTTATGTTCTAGCTATAACCCTCTGTCAGATAGTAGAGTTTTTGAGTTTTTTATTTTTTTTGTTGTTGTTGTTGTTTTACAATTTTGTAGGTTGCCTCTTCAAATAGTGGTATTCTTTGTTAGACAGAAACATTACAGTTACAAATGGGCCTGTTTGTCAATGATTGGTCTCAAATCCAGTACTCCCATGGTCCTGTTCAGAAAGTCCTTTCCTGTAGCGATGAATTCAAACATATTCCCTATTTTCTTCTTTTGTCAACTTTCAGTTTTAAAGTTGTTGGGTCTTATGCTAAGGTCTTGATCCACTTGAAGTCTAATTTTGTAAAGATGAGGGATAAGGATCTATTATAATTTTTCTGTGTGTAATTGTCCAGTTTGACCATCACCATTAGTTGAAGATGACAACATTTATCTATTGTGGGGTTTTTGTTCTTTTTGTTTGTTTGTTTTTTTGTTTTTTTGTTTTTGCTTCCTTTGTAAAAAATCATGTGGCCATAGGTCTATGGACATATTTCTGGGTCCACAAATCACCCAACTTATTACATTTTTCTGCCATTGTGTTTTAGGAATGTCATTTAGAAATCTATTAGTTGTTTTCCATGTAATTGGATTTTTATAGCTGTACTGTTGGTCATAGGAGAATTCTATCAGACAGTAAATATTTTTTATTTTGTTTTCTAATTTATTTTTTAAAAGCTATCTTTTCTCATTTTACATGCTAAGTTCAGTTCCCACTCCCTCTGCTCCTCCGTTTTGTCCACCTTTCCCCCATCCCACCCCCATCCACTCCTTAGAGAGGGTAAGGCTTCTGACTGGGCAGACTGTGCAGCCACTGGCTATGAGACCAGGATTTATCTCTATTGCTTTTTCTGACGTTTTGGAAACCATTCTCTTTGGAAGGATGCCTTGGTCAGATAGTAAATATTTTTATGGGTTTCAATTATTTTTAAATTTTTCCCTCTACATCAGCCTAGGGCCAACTTAATGAACTCTCCCTGGTGCTGGGGCAATAACACCCACAGATTATCAGAACTATCAGGAGAGTAATACAAATTCAAGTGTACTTGAATTAGCCAGACAGATCCAGAAAGTGCCAAGAACATATGAGTAATTTGTTTCTGTCATTTGTTTTCTATGGTACAACCGGAAATATCAAACTATGCATTGGTGTTCTTTATGTGATTGAATCAATGGCAGGGAGAAACATGGTCAGACGTAACACTATGCACGTGATTGCAAATGGTGAATATGATATCTGAGTATCTCTCGTTTCAAATGGAGGCAGTAATGAAATCTTGAATTATAAATAAAACATTTACCATTAAAATGGGGACAAAATGGGTTACAAGCCATAATACAGAAATGATATAGGAGAAAACGTGTGATCAAAGAAAATGAAGCATTTTAAGACTGGTGTGGGGCAAAGTGGGGAGTGGGGAATGACACTGGATTTAGTAAGTAGAACATACTTCACAGGGTATATGTCATGGATATGCTCAGAAATGAAGGGAAATATCATTTTATCTTGGCCACTGAAAGAGACATGCAAAACAAAGAATATTCCAGGTAAGTTTCACTGTAAATCATTTCCACAAAGTTGTTTATAGATATGGGTAGAGTGTGTTTACATATGAACTCATGAAGTATTCTATAGAAAGAACAAATGGGTGGTATCAGCTGGATCTTCTATGTCAAGCTATAGAGTATATTTTGCTGAAAGACTGAGGAGAGGCATAATAAATTTGACCTAGGAGAAGATGTCTATCATAAGGTGCACAGACCTTGGGTGATGGAGGAAAAAAATGAATGTTGTAAATGGAAAGAATTCAAAAAGTATGAAAGAGATGAAGAAATTGGGAAGATAAGGTACAATATTGGGAAAGTTACAGTTGCAGAATTTGAAGACCAAATGGATGAGGGAGGCAAGAGGATGCAGAACACATTCTTGGCCCATGGAACATGAACCTACTGAGGATCTATCATTAGCTAAAGACAAACCATGAGTCAGAGAGATGGAGCTGTGCTCTATAAAATAAGCTTCTTAAAGCCTTAAAGCCCTGGGTAGGTGGTAATAATTCTATATACATGGCCATTTAAAGCACACAGGAGCATCTGTATACTATGGCAATGATTTCAGTGATGGGTCTGCTGACTTTGATGTTACTGTGGATAGCTGAGACAGAAAAGGCACAGAAGTACATTCCAGTTTTAGGCAGAGATTTTGAGAAATTCTCTCTGGGGTGATAGATTTCTGTAATTAAAAAAGTAGTTCCACACTAGCCTAGAGTGGAGTATAAAAAAGGTTTATTTATTTGGAGCAAACTCACAGAGAGAGTAGAGATCCACAGTTCTCTGAGTGTACAGGAAACTGGAACCAAATCCAGCAGACAAGGGGATCATGCATGTCCCTATGTCTCCATTTATAGTACAAGGGACCACACCCAAAGTGGGCTAGTATCCCAAAGGCCATTGGCTGAAGGAGTTCCCACAGCACCTCCCCTTTTGTCTAAATAAGAGGGTTCCAATCCTAATACAAAACTATATACAATAAGAACAAATATCAAGTATAAGAATTAGAACTACAACCAGCATGAACAACATCAAGCAGAAACATATGAAAAATGTTTCCATAGTAATCCTATCTTAAGTAGTCTAAGTCTTATATTAGAAATGGTTTGGCTAGGTCATGAGACGAAAGTAACTATAACTATCTAGTCTTTAACCCCATCAAAGACCTGAGAAGGAAAATAATATTACTTGAGTAAACAGGAAGTGCAATTAAGCAAGAAGTGACAGAGATAACTGGGTATACTGGGTATACCCAACGTATCATTTGCAATGTTGGGGCAACCGAGTTTGGCTGAGGCCTAGAATAACTGACAGACCATTTTGAGAGGCAGAAAAAATTTAAAAATTGTCTTAATCTGTCTTGGCAAGGTTTGGCAGCCTTTTCGGTTGTATTAAGTTTGTCCAGTCTGGACACCATGTATTTTGTCAGTGGTGGAGGCAGGGGCAGTTCTTTGACCAAAGGTCAGTGCCAAGAAGAAAGCAAGCTCCAAGTGAGTGTCTTCAGTGCCCAACACTCTCTTGGAAAAGATCAGTGCTGCCTAAGTTATTTAAATGTGATATTCTACAGTTCTTTGAAGTGGTTGAATATTACCTATGTATGCAGAATACAATCTCTATGCATCTAAAGAACCTGATTAGCCTAAATATAAGTATGACAAACATGGATGGCTAATGACCTATAATTCTTAATACCTATATAACTTATAAAACACTTTATATTAAAATATTTAAAAATCTTTAAACAAATGTGCAGGTCTTGGTAATGATATGGACTCTGGCCACATTGGGTGACAACCGTTGTAATAAAGATTAGTTCCACACTAGTCCAAATGAAGTATATCAAAGGTTTGTTTATTTGGGGACAAACTCACAAAAAGAGTAGATATCCTCAGTCTTCTGCATGCATGGAGAACTGAAGTCAAATCCAAAAGCCAAGGGGCTCATGAAAGCCCCTACATCTGCATTTATAGTACAGGAGACCAAGCCCAAAGTGGGCTAGCATCCCAAAGGCCATTGGCTGAAAGAGTTCCCACAACAATATGTTTGTAGTGTGTTAGAGTAAAGGCAGTGTCATCCAGAGGAGAAGTCACAGGTTACAATGGGTTAAACCAGATGATATAGATGTACTTAACCATGGGTAACGGTAATTACCAGGTTTTAATGGGTAGTAGAGACACCACTCCAAATATCAGAGAAAGCAAAGTGACTGAGAAACCAGGAGGCCAGGTGTCATCTCAATGTGGGTTCCTCCAAAAGTTTCCCTTGTGGAAAAAAATACTTGCTGTGGAGGTAAGGGGAACTGTGCTTCCAGCAGTGTCAACAGAGCACAGTGTCACAGGGGATAGAGAAGCAAATCACAGGCAGGTTCTGGGTGAGGGCTGCTTCACTCATCCACATGTTTGAGAGGATGAGGAAGGTACAGATGTCCTCCTTGATCCAAGAATACAGGGTGAAAGATTCTAGGTGGGAAACCCAAAGTGAATGAAATACCAAATGGTATGGTAAGGACATAAGAGACAAGAGGCTTTCCTGATGGAAGTACACTCACTCTCTCCTTTTCTGACAACACAGAATCTTGAGATGATCAAGTTTAAAACTCAGGCTTTGGAGATTTGAACAGTAATGTGTTCTCAGAAGCTGGCAGACACACAATGATGGTTAGTCCCAATGAGACAATGGTGACTGAGTTTGTGCTGGAAGGGTTCTCAGAGCACCCTAGTCTAAGACTGCTCCTGATTGGCTGCTTCCTGACCCTCTACACAACGGCTCTCATAGGAAACACTGTGATCATTGTTTTGGTCACCTCCAGCACTGGGCTCCACAGCCCCATGTACTTTTTCCTGTGCAACCTGGCCACCATGGATATTGTCTGCACCTCTTCTGTGCTGCCCAAGGCACTGCTTGGTCTTGTGTCTGAGAAAAACACCATCTCCTTTAATGGATGTATGACTCAGCTCTTCTTCCTTGTCTGGTCTGGATCCTCCGAGCTGCTGCTGCTCACGGTCATGGCCTATGACCGCTACGTGGCCATCTGCCATCCCCTGCACTACAGCTCTAGGATGAGCCCACAGCTGTGTGGGGTCCTGGCCATGGCTGTGTGGTCCATCTGTGCTCTGAATTCATCCATCAACACTGGTCTGATGACACGGCTGTCATTCTGTGGCCCCAATGTCATCACCCACTTCTTCTGTGAGATCCCCCCACTCCTCCTCCTCTCCTGCAGCTCCACATATGTGAATAGCATCATGACTCTTATAGCAGATGCCTTTTATGGAGGCATCAACTTCTTCCTCACCTTGCTCTCCTATGGCTGCATCATCGCCAGCATCCTGCGCATGCATTCTGCTGAGGGCAAGAGGAAGGCCTTTTCTACCTGCTCCTCCCACCTCATCGTGGTCTGTGTGTACTACTCATCTGTGTTCTGTGCCTACATCAGTCCTGCTTCCAGCTACAGCCCAGAAAGAAGCAAAGTGACTTCTGTGCTGTACTCAGTCCTCAGCCCAACCCTGAACCCCCTCATCTATACACTGAGGAACAAGGATGTCAAGCTGGCCCTGGGGAGGCTCTTGCCCTCTTTCTCACATTAAGTGGAGATGTTCACGTTCTTTTCCTGGACTGAGGTTGTTCTCAGGAAAGTCCATTTAGCAGCTGAAAAGATGCTCTATCCTTTTTATATTGAAAACATTCTTCATTAACTTTCTTCCTTATTTTTCTTAAATGCTGAACCACTCCAGGGCTTGTGATGCAAATAGGCTATGTTGAAGTAGTTAACTCTTCATTCTTCTGAGAAAAATACTTTTTCAAAACATTGCTCTGTCTCATGATTTCAGAGGACTCAGTCCATGGAGACTGGGGTTTTTGTTTTAGCCTAGCATGAGGCAGGGCCTCCTGGCAGTGGACATATGTGGTGAAGCTCCCTCCTCTAATAGCAGCCCAGAACACATATTCGAGGAGCACCTGTGCTCAACTGACTTCCTCCTTTTCTCTTTAGCCCAGGCTTTCTAGTCCCCAGTCCCTGCGATGGTGTTAGCCACATGGAGAGTGGATCCCCTACTTCAATGAATCCTCCCTGGAAACACTCGCACCTGTGTGGACAGAAGTGTCCCTCAGTGATTTCCTAGGTTATTTTAATTCAGCCATAGTGACAATAAAGAGTAACGCCAGTGCGTCACTGGTCTTCTTCGCCTGTCTCACCTGTTGGTTTCTCTGGCACTGTTTGCTTCACATCACCTTTTGTACCTCTTCATCTGTTCCTGGTCTCATGACTGCTGTGTAAGCTGCAGAACAACTGACAACCACCCAAACACCAAGTACACACATGTTCACAAACACACATACATGCATACATCTCTTAGATACGTTATTCGGGAATTCTTGTCATGGTGGTGTGATAGCTAAAATAGCTGCATTTCTTCCTGGGCAGCCATCTTGGTCTCTAACAGCCATTTGTCTCTGGCTCGAGTTCCAGGAAGATAACTTGTTCCTGACTCCTTGACCCCACCCAAAAATTACAGCAATAACCATCTGCTTGTTTTTCTCTTCTTTTTTTCATTTAATACATTTTATTTTATTACATATTAGTCCCATTTCCACCTCCCTCCTTTCTTCCCCTCCCCCCAGCTTCCCCTTATCCCACCCTTATCCCAACCCCTATCTGCTCCTCAGTGAGGCTAAAAGTGGTATTGCTGGGTCTTAAGATAGGGTGATTGCCAATTTTCTGAGAAACTGCCATAATGATTTCCAAGGTGGCTGTACAAGTTTGCATTCCCACCAACACTGGTAGAGTGTTCAACTTACTTCTCATCCTCTCCAGCACAAACTATCATCAGTGTTTTTGATCTTAGCCATTCTGACTAGTGTAAGGTAATAAGTATCTCAGAGTCATTTTGATTTGCATTTCCCTGATGGTTGAGGGTATTGCACTGTTTTTTTTATTTTCATTTTTAAATTTATTTATTCATTAAAAATTTCTACCTCCTCCCCTCATCCCATTTCTCTCCTACTCCTCCCACTCCCCCTCCCCCTCCCTCTCCAGTCCTAAGAGAAGTCAGGGTGCCCTGCCATGTGAGAAGTCCAAGGCCCTCCCCTCTCCATCCAGGTCTCGAAAGGTTGTGCATCCAAACAGACTAGGCTCCCAAAAAGCCAGTACATGCAGTAGAATCAAAACCCAGTGCCATTATCATTGGCTTCTCAGACAGCCTCATTGTCTGCCATGTTCAGAGAGTCCGGTTTGATCACATGCTCCATCAGTCCCAGTCCAACTGGCCTTGGTGAGCTCCCATTAGATCAATCCCACCATCTCCATGGGTGGGCGCACCCCTCACGGTCCTGACTTCCTTGCTCATGTTCTCCCTCCTTCTGCTGTTCATCTGGACCTTGGGAGCTCAGTCCAGTGCTCCAATGTGGGTCTCTGCCTCTATCTCCATTCATCACCGGATGAAGGTTCTATGGTGATATGCAAGATATTCATCAGTGTGGGTATGGGGTTCTTTCCATAGCCCTTTGATGGTGTGTTTTACACTTATGGGGCACACATATGGCTGTGCAGAGTCAGGAAGATGATTTCTGCTTAAGCTGTGTAATTTAAGCTGATGAATATAAACAATACTTGGATTTTTGTATTCTTCAGACTGACATAGTATTCTCAGTTGCAAAGACTGCCTTTTATACAGACAACTAATTTTAGACTTCAGAACATTTTCAAAGCAGGCTGGTTGCCCCCAGAGACATATACATGAGGTCATCTTCCCAGGTGTTTTGCTCACACAAGGTCAGGTATGAAACAACTTCAGTGCCAGCTTTTCACTTGCAAAAAAGCCTTGCAGATAACATTAAAGACACAACTACTTGTCTAGCAACTGAGACTTTCTGCGCATATTCCCTACCACTCAAGGTTCAGTCCTGTCTGGGAAGGAGCCACATGCATGGTCAAGCGTTACTCACTGACCAGTCAATGTGACATTCATAGCCTAAGAGAAACCATGTGACTGCTCTTGTGTTATGAGAAGGGGTGATTAGGAGGGGTAGAGGAAGAAGAAACTGTGGTCAGGATGTAATGAGAGAAGAATAGATTTTAAAAAGAAAGAAAACACAAGAAAAGAATTATCCCAGACCATCAAATCAAAAGGGGGCAGGGAAACATCATCCCAATAAAATAAGTGAAATCAAAAGCACTGCACTGTCCAACAACTCTCAGTGTTGATGCATAGTGATTGCCCGATAAAATGATACAGGCTAGCAGATTGTATTTGAAAATGGATCCACCCTTATGCTGCACCCAAGAAACATGCCTCAATATCAAGGATAGCTATCACTTCAGATTAAAAGAATGGAAAAAATATTCCAAACAAATGTATCAGAGAAACAACCATGTAAGAACTAGTGGTTGGCTGCTCTGTTGCTCTGATCTTTCAGGTTTCACCCCCTAATATCTGAGTCTCAGTTTTTTATTATTAAGACCAATTAAAGTTTGTGCTGGAGCTAGCCATTTTAATATCTTACAAAACAATTTCAGGCATAAACATTTCAGAAAAGATGTAAAAAGTACTGTGTTCTCATTAATAGAAAACTTCACCAATTCTAAACATCTATGCACCAAGCAAAGGGCAACCAAGTCAATAAAAGAAACCCTACTACATCTACAGTCAGACACTGACCCTCACACAGTGATGTGGGGTAATTTTTATTGGAAACATATTCTTCTCTCCTACAATAAATCATGACCACAGTTTCTCCTCCCTCCTGTCCTCCCAGCATTCTCCTACCTCCCCTCTCCCCGAGATCCACTACCTTTTCATTTCCCTTCAGAAAAGAACAGGTGTCCAAGATACAACAACTGAAGAGGACAAAATAATATACAAGACAGGGCAAACACCCTCATTTTAAGGCTGAACAAAGCAACCCAATAGAAGGATAGGAGACCCAAGAGCAGGCAAAAATGTCAGAGACATACCCACTCCCGTTGTTAGGAGTCCCACAGAAACACAGAGCTAACAGTCATAACACATGTGCAGAGGAACTGGTGTACACCCATATAGGTGCCATGCTTGCCCCTTCAGTCTCTGTGAGCACATACGAGCCCTGATTAGACTATTCAGTGGAACATGTTGTCCTGATGTCCTCCACCCCTCTGACACCTAAAATCTCTTCTCCCCCTCTTCCCCAGGGATTCCAGTCTCTGAGAGGAGGGACTCAATGGAGACCTCAAATGTAGTCTCTGCATGGTGTTTGCTATGGTTATCTGCACTTTCTCCCATCTGCTGCTGGAGAAACTTTCTCTGATGATGGAGAAGGTGCTGATTTATGAGTATAGCAGAATATCCATTTTTTTTTCAGTGGTGTTTGGTTTTATACTAGGACTCTGGGCTATTCAATCCCCAATCCCATGGCATGGACCTCAAGTTAAACCAGACCTTTATTGGTCACTCCCACAAGTTCTGTGCCGTTTCCCCAGCACATCTTCAGGCAAGGCATATTGTAGATCAAAGTTTTTATGGTTGGGTTGGTGTCCAAGTTTCTCTTTCCATGGCCTGCAGTGTATCTTCTCACACCAAAGAGACTGGAATGTAGGGGTGATGGCTCCATGCAGGCAACAGTCAGACCTCTCTGTGCTCAATGAACTGTGTGGATACCGTCCTTGGCAACATGGCCCCACTATCAGTTTTCTTAGAGCAATCCTCTGCCCTAGCATCAGCCTGGGTTCTTTAGGGATCTCCATGGAACATCCTCAGTCAACAACTCAACCAAATGCCAGTCAGTCCCACCACTGAAAGCTTTGCCTAGCTACAAAAGATGGCCAGTTTATACTCTGTAGCCTCCATTTCTAGTTCTCACTAAAGTCACCCTCATAGATTCCAGGAAATTTCCACTGCACTTGGTTTCCACACCAGCCCCTAAATACCCCCAATTCCGTCTCTCTCTCTCTCTCTCTCTCTCTCTCTCTCTCTCTCTCTCTCTCTCTCTCTCTCCCTATATCCCTTCCCTCACCCCATACCTGATCTCCTCTACTTTTTCCCCCACCTATGCCCAGTCCACCCACAAAATCTATTCTATTTTTCCCCTGCTAGAGCCCTCTTCCTTACCTAACCTATCTGGGTCTGTGAATTAGCTTGATTATCATTTACTTAATAGTTACTATCCACTTATAGATGAATACATACCATACTTATCTTTCTATGTCTGTGTTACCTCACTGAAGATGATTTTGTTCTACTTGCATCCAATTGCCCTCAAATTTCAAATTTCATGCTGTCTTTTTTTTTTTTTAAAAAAAAAAGAAGGGTTAAATGTATATAAATATACCACATTTTCTTTATCCATTCTTTGGTTGAAAAACATCCAGGTTGTTTCCAATTTCTATCTTTTGTGAATAAAACCTCAATGAACTTGGTTGTGCATGTGCCCTTGTGGTAGAATGAAGCATGTTTTGGGTGTATGCCCTAGAGAGACCAGTTCCTAATTTTCCCAATTTCTCCATATGGTTCCAAAGTGGCTGTGCAAGTTTGCATCACACCAGCAATAGAGGAAGGAGTGTTCCCCTTCTTACACATCCTTTTTTTATTATTTTTTATTTTTATTTTTTTTATTTCTTTTCACATCCTTGACTGTATAAGTTGTTATTTGTGTTATTGATCTTAACCATTCTAATATGTGTAAGATGGAATCTCAAAGTAGCTTTGATTTGCATTCCCCCGACAGAAAAGGATGTTGAACATTTCTTTAAATGTTTCTCATCCATTTGAGAATCCTCTATTGGGATTCGCTATTTATATTTGCACCACATTTTAATTGGATTATTTGGTTTGTTGATGTCTAATTTCTTAAGCTCTTTATATATTTTGGATATTAGCCCTCTGTAGGATACAGAATTGATGATAATCTTTTTCTGGTCTGTAGGCTGCTGCTTTGTCTTATTAATGGTGTCATTTACCTTATAGAAGCTTTTTGGTTTCGTGAGATCTAATTTATTCATTGTTGAGCTTAGTGCCTACACTGTCAGTGTTCTGTTCAAACAGTTTTAATTGTGATTGCCTTGAATCTGTAGATTGCTTTTGCTAAGATGGTCATTTTGCTGCGTTAATTCTCCTGATTCATGAGTGTGGGAGATCTTTCTGTCTTCTGATATCCTCTTCAAAGATTTTTTATCACACAAGTCTTTCACTTGCTTGGATTAGAGGTAGCCCAAGATAGTTTATATTATTTGAGGCTATTGTGAAAGGGGTTATTTTCATGATTTATTTCGCAATCTATTTGCCATTCATATATAAGAAGGCTGCTGATTTTTTTTTTTTTTAGTTAATCTTGTATTCAGCCATTTCACTGAAAGTGTTTATCAGCTATAGGAGTTCCCTGGTGGAATTTTTAGGCCACTTAGGTATACTATCATATCATTTGCAAATAGTGATACTTTGAATTCTTCCTTTTCAATTTGTATCCCTTTGCTCTCCTTCAGTTGTCTTACTGCTCTAGCTAAAACCTGAAGTACTAGATTGAATAGATTTGGAGGGGACAACCTTTTCTTGTTCCTGATTTTAGTGGAACTGCTTTGAGTTTCTCTCTATTTCATTTGATGCTGGTTATGAGCTTGCTGTGACTTGCCTTTATTATGTTTAGGTATGTTCCTTGTGTGTAACAAGAAAGTCGTTTGTTTGTCCCAGCTTCCCAGAACCGAAATAATCACACAGAAACCATATTAGTTAAATCACTGATTGGCCCATTAGCTCTAACTTCTTATTGGCTAACTCTTACATCTTAATTTAATCCATCTCCATTAATCTGTGCATCACCACAAGGCCGTGGCCTACCAGCAAAGTTTCAGTGGCAGCGGCTCCATGGTGTCTCTCTGTCACTCTCCCTTCTTCCTCCCAGAATTCCATTTAGTTTTCTCCACCTAGCTCTGTTCCCCTACAGCTCTGCTATAGGCCCAAAACAGTTCCTTTATTAATCAATGAAAGAAACACATAGACAGAAAGACCCCCTACACCATTGAAGCATGATTAATAAAAACTCAGAGACAGATATTGGAGTTCAACCTGAATACCAGAAAAGCAAAACAGTCAGCTAGTGGCTCTTACCTTGACCTCAGTCCAAACTGCCTTCAGAAAACTTCAGAGTGAGACTAAGAGCTGTCTCTTCTGAATTTATAATCCTTTCTAGGTCTGGGATTGAGGCCATACACCACTACCACCTGGTTTCTGTGGCAAGCTAGTGTGGTTACTGGGATTAAAGGTGTGTGTCATTGCTGCCTGGTCTGTAAGGCTGGCCAGTGTTTTGTTTGTCTGAGATTCAGAAAAGCTTTATTTATTAAAATACAAATGAAATGCCACTACCCTAATTGGTTTTAATAAATAAAACCTAGAATCAGATATTAGGGGATGAATGCTACAGGATCAGAGAAGCAGAGCAGAGAGTCCTTTTTCCTCAAACTAAAGGACAATCCTATTTCTACAAATCCTCAGACTGATGCTGTCTCTATGAAATCTCAGACTGCATCCATCTCTACTAAACCACAGAGAGCATTCTCAGACTGCATCTGAGCCCCTATCTCCTCCTGCCTTACGTTCCTCTCTCTGCCCAGCCATATCACTCCTGTCTCCACCTCCCTAGTGCTGGGATTAAAGGTGTGAGCCACCACCGCCCAAGTCTGTTTCTTTTAGACTGGATTCATTTCTTGTAGCCCAGGGTGGCTTTGAACTAACAGAGCTCTGTCTGCCTCAGTCTCCTGAGTGCTGAGATTAAAGGTGTGTGTCACTACTGCCTGGCCTCTATGACTAACTAGTGGCGTAGCTCTGCACTCTGATCTTCAGGCAAGCTTTATTTGTTAGATTACAAACAAAACATCACTACAGCTAAGGCCTATGTATTCCACTTAAGATGCTGCTTTAGATTACAGCTCGGGTTAATGATTAAGGAAAACATATGAGTCCAGGTGCTCTAATTCTCTTAACAGTGAAAACATGTGCTCTTGGGTTTCGGTGTAAACCTTTAACAGAAACAAATCTTCAAAATAACTTTAGGTTAGACTAGATGTCTTTCTAATGGCTTTTAAGATAAACAACCCCATAAAAACAATCTAAAAATTACAAGGACACATAGTTGAACTGTCTGATTCACTAGGCTAGGGTCATAAATACAAAACAGCCTGATTACTGCTAGCTGACAGATGATTAAAATTCCTCGCACTCATTCCTGACCTCGATTTGCTGATAAGGGTACTCACCCTGAAGATTAAAAGTTCAGCTGACTGATTGTTTATAACTTGTGTTGGGTCCTGGAATTGCGCAAATAACAGGGAGTAGATTCTCAAAGTCTAGAAACAGAAGCAATTTTTTTCCAAAAACACTGGGGAGAAAGAAATTCTGGCTAGTCAGGGCTACAGAGAATACTTTGACTCTGTAGTCCCAAGACAGGGCTACAAATTTCTTTTCTATTTATTTTTTGTTTTTTTTTTTAAAGAAAACAAACTATCTTTTTTTTTATTTTACATATCAATCCCAGTTCCCACTCCCTTCCCTTCTCCCATGCTCACCACCTAACCCCCAATGCCACCTCCCATGCGCTCCTCAGAGAAGGTAAGGCACATTGCTTTGGGGAAGGTCCAAAGTTCTCCCTACTATATCTAGGCTGAGCAAGGTATTCATTCCAAAGAGAATAGGTTCCAAAAAAGCCAGTACAAGCAGTAGGGATAAATCCTGGTGCTATTGCCAGTGACCCCGCAGCTGTCACCCATGTTCAGAGCAACTAGTTTGGACCTATGCTGCTTCCTTCTCTGTCCAATAGGAGTTAGTGAGCTCCCATTAGCTCAGATAAACTTTTATTGTGTGTCCCCATCATGGTTTTGACCTCTTTGCTCATATTCTCAGTCCTCCCACTCTTCAACCAGAATTTGAGAGCTCAACCCAGTGCTTCACTATGGGTCTCAGCCTCTGTTTTCATCAGTTGCTGGATGAAAGTTCTATGGCGACATTTAAGGTATTCATCAGTATGACTACAGGGCACGGCCAGTTCAGGCACCCTCTCCTCTATTGCTTAGGGTCTTAACTGGGGTCATTCTGTGGATTCTTGGGAATTTCTCTAGTGCCAGGTTTCTTGCTAGCCCCATAATGGCTTCCTCAATCAAAATATCTCTTTCCTTGCTCTCATCTCTGTACTTCCTCCATCTCAACTATCCCATTCCCTCAAGTTCTCCTCCCCCCTTCATCCCTTGTCTTCCCCTTCTGTCCTCCCCACTTCCCCCATCCCCATGTAACCAATACTCTGGTTTCTCTTCAGATGGTTTAAATCCTTCACCTTTTACAAATGTCTTTTCATATTCAAAGGTTACACACAGGGCAGAAAGAACAATTGGAGTTTTAAAGCATCATGGTACCACAATGCCTTGGGAGTGCCAACTCTAGCTGAAGCTAAGAGATTCCTGGTATCTCAGGAATGTTGACTTTGAGCCCGAATAAAAGGATTTATGACATTCTGGGCATCTCTGTGTCTTAAGACTTAGCATTCTCCGGGAACCTCTGGATCCAAAGGGAATCCAGAATGACGATTCCTGATTACAGGGTGTTACTTCAAAATGTTTACATAATTGTGGGTTAGTTAAAATTGACTTTGCCTTGCCTGGGAGAATGCAGGGCAAAGGTTGAAGTGGCTGTCAGTCTTAATGCACTCAAAAGTAAAGGATATACTTTTTCACAATGTTCTCAATTTCTTGGGCTCTTCATTTTTATGACTCATTTAAAATTCCTTATACTATTACCTCTCAAGATCGATAATGAAGTGACTGATTCTTTCTTTACAAACACAACTTGCAAACTGAGTTAACCGAGAAAAAATGCTCCTTGCCTGCTCGTGATCTGTTATTCTGTAACAAGTTCCTTAGATATATTGCATATGGGTTATCAGGATAACTCAGTTTTTAATCTTTTGTCTCTAATCATTCCCTTAAATAGTGGAATTTAACCACTTTGTGACCTCTGATTGCTGAAAGCTTTTGCTGTGTTGTATAAACTGTAAGGGAAAGAAGAGAGTTGGGAGTTAAAATGGGAGAAATAGAAGGGAAACATCAAGAGTAAAGATAGAGTTAGAAGGAAAGCATCAAGAATGAGAAAAGGAATAGAGAATGCAACAGAAGGGTGGAGAATAAAAGAAAAAAACCACCAAGAGAGTGTGTGCGTCTTTTTTCCCAACCCCTTCAGATAAAAGTCTTAGTTTATACCAACACCATTGATTCCTTTCAAGCCCTGTGCTGCCTGGAGGCTAGCCCCACAGTTGGCGATAGTATTCATTTTTATTGACTTCTACAAAGTCTTTAATTTTTTTTATTTCTGCCTTGAACAATTTTTAATTGTACGGATAGTTGTTCAGTTTCCATGAGTTTTTAAGCTTTCTGTCGTTTCTGTTGTTGGTGGTATCTAACTTTAACCCATAGTGTTCTGACAGGACACAGAGAGTTATTTCAATTTTATTGTATCTATTGAGACATGCTTTATGTCTGAGTAGGTGGTCAATTTTGGAGAAAGTTCCATGAGGTGCTGAAAAGGTGTATTCTTCTGTGTTTGGATGGAATGTTCTGTAAGTATCTGTTAGGTCCATTTGGTTTATGGTATCAGTTAGCTCTAGCATATTTCTCTCCATAGTTTTTGTCTGGATGGCCTGTCTGTTGGTGAGAATGTGATAGTGAAGTCTCCCACTATCAGTGTGTGAAGGTCAATATGTGATTTAAACTAGAGCAGTGTTTCTTTTACTAAAGTGGACGTCCTGGTGTTTGGGGCATAGATGTTGAGAATTAAAATGTCATTTGGGTGGATTTTTCCTTTGATGAGTATGTAATGTCCTTCCCTGTCTCTTTTGATTAATTTTGTTTTGAAGTCTATTTTGTTAGAGATTAGAATGGCTGCACCATCTTGCTTCATTGGTCTATCTGCTTGAAAAATCATTTTCCAACACTTTAAGATATTACCTTTGATGTTAAGGTGTGTTTCTTGTATGCAGTAGAAAGATAGATCCTGTTTTGGAATCCATTCTGTTAGTCTGTGTTTTCTGTTGGGAATTGAGATTTATCAATAACTAATGATTGCTGATTCCTATTATTTTGGTGGTGGTGATGGTAGTGGTGTGTGTGCGTGTGCGTGTGTGTGTTTCCCTTCTTTTGGATTCTCTGATGTGAGATTATTTATTTCTTACATTGTCATTAGTGTAGTTAACCTCCATAGGTTGGAGTTTTCCTGCTAGCACCCTCTGTAAGGTTGTATTTGTAGGTAGATACTGTTTGAATTTGACTTTATCATGGAGTACCTTGCTTTCTCCATTTAAGGTAATTGCAAGTTTTGGGTATAGTAAGCTGGGCTGACATCTGTGGTCTCTTAGAGTCTGCCACACACCTTTCCAGGGCTTTTTGGTTTTTAGGGTCTCCATTGAGAAGTTAAATCTACTTTTCAGATTTAACTTGGTCTTTTTTCTTTGCAGCTTTCAATGCTCTTTCTTTTTTCTGTACGTTTAGTATTTTGATTATTATGTGCCCAGTGTTTTAAGGTCTTTTTGTATGTTTCAGTTATTTCGGATTAGTCAGATCCTGCTATAGTAGGATAGCTGGATTCTGGTGGTGACATATTGCCTTGACTGTTGTTGGTTATGTTCTTAGATGGGCATCTAGGCATCTGAGCTGCTTTTGGTCTGCTCTGTGCAGTCGCTGTCTGTATCTCATGGAGCCACTGGGGTCTCTCTTGGCCCACTTTCTTGGTCTGCTCTCTTGGTCTGCTCTGTGCAGTTTCAGCCTGTGCTAAGAAGTTCCTCTGAGGTTGTGAGGGCTGGAGGGGGGGTGGATTTGGAGGCAGAGTGGGACTGTAGTTTATAGAGTCCAATCAATGTTGAGGTGTTAGAGCAGACCATTTGCAGGGAGCTTGCCTGTTGACTAGTGAGGCTGTGGTAAGTGGGGGAGGGGCCCAGGATTTTGCCATGGCAACAAGGGCTTAGAGAGTGGGGAACCCAGCTGGGTATACTCACTCTGGGCAATTGCAGCCTGTGCTACAGAGTTCCTCTGAGGTTGCAGGGTGATGGGTGAGTTTTGGGGTGGAGTTGGGCTTGTAGCTTACAGGGTCTGATTGATGAGAGTGGGTATTAGAACAACTTACCTGCAGGAAGATTTAATCAATACTACTAACCAAGCCCTACAGAAAGTACTAGAAGGGAAACCCCAACCTAAGGAGGTCAGTTACCCACACAAAAACACAAATAATAGATAATCTCACAGCAGCAATTCCCAAAAGAAGGGAAAAGCACACACAATAACATAACCAACAACAAAAACTAAAATGACAGAAACTAGCAATCACTGGTTATTAATATCACTTAATATAAATGGACTCAACCCACCAATCAAAAGACACAGGCTAACAGATAAGATACGAAAACATAATCCATTCTTCTACTATATACAAGAAGCACACTTCAACCTCAAAGACAGGTATCAATCACCTCAGAGCAAAGTGTTGGGAAAAAAATTTCCAATCAAATGGACATAAGAAACAAGGAGGTGTAGCTATCCTAATGCCCAACAAAATAGACTTCAAACTAAAATCAGAAGAGACAAAGGACACTTTAATTTTGTCTCAGGAAAAATCCATTAAGGGGAAATTGTAATTCTGGATGTCTGTGTCAAAAATACGAGGGCTCCCTCATATGTAAAAGAAACATTATTAAAGCTTAAATCACACATTAAGCCACTCCCACCAATGGACAGGTCTATCAGACAGAAACCTAACAAAGAAATAAGGGAACTAACAGATGCTATGACTCAAGTGGACTTAACAGACATCTATACAACATTCCAGCCAACCATAAAAGAATATACCTTCTTCTCAGCACCTCGAGGAACTTTTTCAAAAATTAACCACAGACTTGGTAACAGCACAAACCTCAACAGATAGAAAAACACTATAATAACCCCATGTATCTTATCAGATCACCATGGCTTAATGTTAGAATTCAATACCAACACTAATTTCAGAAACAACACAAACTCATGGAAATTGAGCAATGGTCAACTGATCCACCAATGGGTCAAGGAAGAAATAAAGAAAGAAATTAAAGACTTCCTAAAATTCAATGAAAATGACAGCACAACATGCCCAAACTTATGGGACACAATGAAAGCAGTGCTAAGGGAAAAGTTCATAGCACTAAATGCCTATATAAAAAAGCTGGAAAACCCCCAGACTAGCCAGTTAACAGAACAGAACTCTAGAAAAAAAGAAGCAGACTTACCCAGGAGAAGTAGACAACAAGAAATAATTAAATTGAGAGCTGAAATCAATAAGATAGAAATACAAAGAAAACAATACAAAAAAATCAACGAGACAAAGAGCTGGTACTTCAAGAAAATCAATGAAATAGACTAACCTTTATCCAAACTAACCAAAAGGCAGAGAGAGAACATTCAAATTAGCAAAATCATAAATGAAAAGGGGGCATAACAACAGATTCTGAGAAAATACAAAAAATCATCAGGTCATACTTCAAACACCTATCTCTACAAGATAGGAAAATTTAAATGAAATGGACAACTTTCTGGATAAATATCACTTAAAAATTAAATCAAGACTAAATAAGTAAATTAAATAGACCTATAACCACTAAGGAAATAGAAACAGTCATTGAAAATCTCCCAACCGAAAAAAGCCCAGGACCAGATGGTTTCAACATGGACTTCTACAAGATTTTCAAAGAAGGACTAATACCAATACTCCTCAAATTATCCCACACAAGAGAAATAGCAGGAACATTACTAAACTCTTTTTATGAGGCTACAATTATCCTGATACCCAAAGACACAACTAAGAAAAAGACTTACAGACCAATCTTACTCATGAACATTGATGCAAAAATACTCAATAAAATACTGGCAAACTAAATTCAAGAACACATCCAAAGAATTATCCACTATGACCAAATAGGCTTCATCCCAGAGATGTAGGGATGATTCGACATATAAAAATCTATCAATGTAATCAACCGTGTAAACAAAGTAAAAGAAAAAAACCACATGATCATCTCTTGTTGAAAAACCCTTCACAATAAAAGTCTTGGAAAGAGCAGGGATACAAGGAACATACCTGATCATAATAAAGGCTATATACAGCAAGCCAACAGCCAACATCAAACTAAATGGAGAGAAACTCAGAGTGATCTCACTGAAATCAGGAACAAGACAAGGTTTACCACTTTCTCTATGTCTATTCAATATAGTACTTCAAGTTCTATCTAGAGCACTAAGACAACAAAAGGAGATCAAGAGGATACAAATTAGAAAGGAAATCAAACTCTCCCTATTCACTAATGATATGATAGTCTACATAAATGACCCCAAAAATTCTACCAGGGAGCCCCTACAACTCATAAGTACCTACAGTAATATAACAGGATACAAGATGAACTCAAAAAAAAAAAATTCAGTATCCCTCCCTCCTTTATACAGAAAATATGTGGGCTGAGAAAGAAATTAGAGAAACATTACCCTTAACAATAGCCACAAATAACTATCTTGGGGTAACCCTAACCAAAAAAAAAAAAAAAAAAAAGCTAAAGACCTGTATGACAAGAACTTTAAACCTTTGAAGAAAGAAATTGAAGAAGATACCAAAAAAATGGAAAGATCTCCCATGGTCTTGCGTAGGTAGAATTAGCACTGTAAAATGACAATTTTACCAAACGCAATCTACAGATTCAATGCAATGCCCATCAAAATTCTTCACAGTCCTCGACAGAACAATATACAACTACATATAGAAAAATAAAAGACCTAGGATAGTCGAAAAATCCTGTACAACAAAGGAGTTTCTAGAGGCTTCACTATTCCTGACTTCAAACTTTACTATAGAGCTATAATAATGCAAACATTAACATTATTAATATTATTAATATATTAATAATAATTAATATTAACATTAAAAAACAGACAGGAGGGCCAATGGAATTGAACTGAAGATCTGAACTGTTGACCAAGTTTTCTGTCCCATCAGGTCCCACAGCTGTTACGTCCCAAATAAACACACAGAGGTCTAGATTAACTATAAACTGGTTGGCCTACTAGGTCAGGCTACTTATTAATTAATTCTTACATCATTAACTAGCCCATTATTCTTGTCTATGTTAGCCATGTGGCTTGGTACCTTTATCTGTGAGGCGTTCTCATATTGCTTCCTCTGTGGCTGGATCACTAGTGACCCTTTACTCTTCACAGTTCTTCTGTTCTGGTCACCCCACCTACACTTCCTCCCTGGCTACTGGCCAATCAGCATTTATTTAAAATACAAATAACAGGGTATGTACCATTGTCCCACAGCACCACACATCAATCCACATGCCTACAAATACATGATTCTTGACAAAGAAGTTAAAATATAAAGTGGAAGCAAGAAAGCATATTCAACAAATGGTGCTAGCATAACTGGATACCAATATATAGGAGAATGCAAATAGATCCATGTCTATCATCATCAACAAAACTCATGTCCAAATGGATCAAAAACCTCAATATAAAATCAACCACACTGAACCTCATAGAAGAGAAAGTGGAAAGTACACTTGAACACATTTAACACGGGTTATATCCTAAATATAACCCCAGTAGTGCAGACACTGAGAAAAACAATTAATAAATGGGACCTCCTGAAATTGAGAAGCTTCTGTAAAGCAAAAGACATGGTCAACAAGACAAAACAGCAGCCTACAGAATGGGAAAAGATCTTCACCAACCCCACATTGAATAGAAGACTGATTTTCAAAATATACAAAGAACTCAAGAAACTTGACATCAAAAGAACAAATAATTCAATAAAAAATGGGGTACAGACCTAACTCTCAACAGACGATTTCAAATGCCTGAAAGACACCTAAGGAAATGCTCAACATCCTTAGCATCAGAGAAATGAAAATCAAAATAACTCTGAGATTCCATCTTACACCTATCAGAATGGTTAAGATCAAAAACACTGATAACAGCTTATACTAGAGATGATGTGGAGAAAAAAAGAACATGCCTCTATTGCTGGTGAAAGTTCAAACTTGTACAGTAACTTTGGAAATCAGAATGGTGAATTCTCAGAAATTAGGAAACAATCAACCTCAAGACACAGCAATATTGTTGTTGGGTATAGTCCCAAAGGATGCTCATTCAAACCACAAGAACATGTGCTCAATTATGTTCATAGCAGCATTATTTATACCCAAGAGATGCCTTATCATACAACAAAAGTATATGCTCAACTATGTTCATAGCAGCATTGTTTGTAATAGCCAGGACCTGGAAACAACCTAGATGCCCTTCAATGGAAGAATGGATGAAGAAAGTATGGAATATATAAATATTAGAGTACTACTCAGCAGTAAAAAACAATGACTTCTTGAATTTTGCATGCAAATGGATGGAAATAGAAAACACTATCCTGAGTGAGGTAAGCCAGACCCAAAAAGAGGAACATGGGATGTACTCACTCATATTTGGTTTCTAGCCATAAATAAAGGACATTGAGCCTAGAATTCGTGATCCTAGAGAAGCTAAATAAGAAGGTGAACCCAAAGAAAAACATATAGGCATCCTCCTGAACAGTAACCTTCATCAGGCGATGAAAGGAGACAGATACAAAGACCCACATTGGAGCACCGGACTGAAATCTCAAGGTCCAAATCAGGAGCAGAAGGAGAGAGAGCACGAGCAAGGAACTCAGGACCGCGAGGGGGGCACCCACACACTGAGATAATGGGGATGTTCTATCGGGAACTCACCAAGGCCAGCTGGCCTGGGTCAGAAAAAGCATGGGATAAAACCGGACTCGCTGAACACAGCAGACAATGAGGACTACTGAGAACTCAAGAACAATGGCAATGGGTTTTTGATCCTACTGCACGTACTGGCTTTGTGGGAGCCTAGGCAGTTTGGATACTCCTCTTAATAGACCAGGATGGAGGTGGATGGTCTTTGGACTTCCCACAGGGCAGGGAACCCTGATTGCTCTTAGGGCAGACGAGGGAGGGGGACTTAATTGGGGGAGGGGGAGGGAAATGGGAGGTGGTGGTGGGGAGGAGGCAGAAATCTTTAATAAATAAATAAAAAGGAAAAAATAAAAAAATAAAAAAAAGAAATAACTAGAACCAGGAAACAACCTATACTCCCTTCCACTGAAGAACTCAAAAAGAAAATAGATAAAAAGAAAATGTGTTACATTTACACAATGGAGTACTACATAGTGGTTAAAAAAAAAAACAATGACATCATGAAATTTGCAGGCAAATGGATAAATCTAGAAAAAAAAAACATATTGAGTGAGGTAACCCAGACCTAGAAAGATGAATATAATATGTACTCACTCATAAGTGGCTTTTAGGCATAAAAAAAAGCAGCCTACAATTCACAACCCCAGAGAACCTAGGCAACAAAGAAGTCCCCAAGAGAGACATACATGGATCTAAGTAGGAAGAAGAAAAAGACAAGATCTCCTGAGTAAATTGGGCATGTGGTGGTAATGGGAAAGGGTAGAATGAGAGAAGGGAGGAGGAGATGGAAGTGGAGAAAAATATATAGCTCAATAAAAACAATTTTAAAAATTCCATCAGCAAACCTCTATAGCTGATAAACACTTTCAGCAAAGTAGAAGGATACAAATTGAACACACAAAAATTAGTTGCATTCCTATATAAAAATGACAAATGTACTGGAAAGGAATCAGAAAAATAATACCTTTCACAATAACATTTTAAAAATATCTTGGGGGTAAATCTGACCAAACAAGTAAAAGACTTATATGGTTAAAAACTTTAAGACATTGAAGAAAGAAACTGAAGAAAATATCACAAGATGAAAATGTGTGCCATGCTCTTGAGTAGGTAAGACTGATATAATGAAATGGACACCCTATCAAAAGCAGTCTATAGACTCAATGCAGCCCTCATCAAAATTACAACACAACTGTTCACCAAATGTTAAAGAACAATCTTTAGTTTTATATAGAAACAGATAAATAAATAAATATAACTAAAACAATCCTGAAAAGCAAAAGGATTGCTGATATATATCACCATCCCTGATCTGAAGATGTACTACAGAGCTTTAGTAATTAGAACAAAATTGTATTGATATTTAAAAATAGACACATTGATCAATAGAATCAAGTTGAAGATACAGACATAAATCCTCACACCTATGGACACCTGATAGTTTATAAAGAAGCCAGAAATACACAGTAGAAATAAACCATCATCTTTAGCCAATTATGTTGCTGAAACTGGAAGGCTCCACCTAGAAGGGTGGTGGTAAATCCATCCTTATCACCCTGCACTAAATAAATCTCCAGCTGAGTCAAGGACCTCAACATCAGGCCAGATACATTGATTCTGATGGAAAAGAAAGTGGGGAGTTGTCTTGAACTCACTGGCACAGAAAAGATTTTCTGAACAAGACACACACCGACACTAAGAAGAACAATTAATAAATGGGACCTCATGAAACCAAAAAGCTTCTGTATGAAAAAGGACACCATCATTCACACAAAGTGGCAGACAACAGAATGGAAAGAGATTCTTTTACCAACAGCGCCTCTGATAAAGGGCTAATATCTAAAAGGTATGAAGAATTCAAAAACTGGGCATCAAGAAAACAACCCAATTTTAAATTGGTCTAGAACTAAACAGAGTGTTCTCAAAAGATGAAACACAAATGGATGAGAAATACATAAAGAAATGTTCAACATCCTTGGTCATCAAGGAAATGCAAATTAAAATTATTTTGAGATGTCATATTATACCAGTCACAGTAGCTAAGATCAATAAAACAAATAAAAGCTCAACCTGGTGAGAATGTAGTGTAAAAGGGGCATTCAGCCACTGTGATGGTAGTACAAACTTAAACAGCCATGAGGAAATCAGTATGGTGGTTCCTTAGGAAGATCAAGGTCCAGCTTACCATTTGGGGGCATATACCCAAAGGACTGTGCATTCTACTATAGAGATGCTTGCCAATCCATGTCATTGCTATTTTATTCATAAATCCCAGAAACTGGAACACCCTAGATGTCTGTGAATTGGTGAATGTATAAAATTAATGGTAGATTTACATAATGAAACATTTTCAGGGGTTAATAAATAAGAAATAATTAAATCTTATGTGAAAGGGAAATACCTCCCAGCTACAAACCCTTCAATCTGCAATGGTGATCTGCTTGCATGATAAACTGTCATAACAGTGGCACAACAGTTTCAAGGGTAACCAACCAATTTCAAAATGGATTTAATTACCATTCCATGAAATGGAACCCATGCCTGACACTGCTCATATGGCCAAGAACCTGAAACTAAATAGGTCATAGACCAAGGAGAATATCAAACACTACACTTCTGTAAACAGAAAAGTGCCAATTAAATGACTCCTAATGGATGACATTCTTCTATCCTCATAGATCCGAGTCTCCCTCAGCCATCCCCAGAGAAGCTTTCCCCTGCAGTACATAGGAACAAATACAGAAACCTTCAGCTGCACAGTGTACAAATAGTGAAAGACCCTGGAACACTCGGGGAAAATTCATTCTCAACAGTAAAGTATGACTATGTGTATAAACCCCACTGATTGGCAGCCCCAATGACCAGCAGTGCATGGCTAAGATAAAATGAGCTCAATGCTATTTTTGTATACTTTCTACTATTTCTTCACTTGGGTAATTTTTGTCTTACTGGTCTTTTGTTTGTATATTATGGCTTCTGATTTTGTGTTTTTATGGATTTTGGTCATGTGTGTTTGGCTCTTTTTACTGATTCGTTGCTTTGTTTTTGTTTTCTAAAGACAGGGAGAAAGAAAGAACATGGAGTTGAGTGAGTAAGAAGGATTTGAGAGGATAATGGGAAGGGGAAACCAAACCAGGATACTTTGTGTGAAAAAAATTTCAATTAACAATCATAATCAATTTGGTTTTATTTATGTTTTCCTTTATAAAGGATTTTATGACATATGAAACTTTGAATCAATTTTTTCTTTGAAATTTTTTGAGATTATAATTTGATTAAAATATTTCTTCCCACCCTTCCTCTCTCAAAACCATTCCATATTTCCATCCCCCACTCTTCTCCAAATTCATGACCCCTTTTTATTTGCTAATTATATTAAATACATATATATATATACTCATCTATATTACTAAATAAAACATACTCATCTATATTACTAAATAAAACTTGTTCTGTCTGTATAATGCTACCTGTATGGATATTCCCAGGGATTAAAAATGTAGCAAACAGAATGTTAGTGTTGAAGGAACATGAATTCATAACAATACATTGAAGCCTTGGATGTAGGAAGAGGAAGGGGAAGCAAAGAAAGTAAAACATACTTAGAATAACCCCATTGCATGTATGTCAAATCCAGATAAAATACTCTCAGAAGAATACAGAAGAGTCCTCTTCTACCATGGTGAGACCTTCCACATAGAACATGACACTACCAAGACATTCTGGGAGATCCAAAGTGTTGAAGAAAGGCTATGGGGGATGAACTGTTCCTACCCATACTAGAAGACTCCCCTGACCACCCTCTTCCACACCAGTCTTCAGGGATTTTGAGTCATGAAGCCAAGAGTTTTTTTTTAATTGATCCTAAGAGCTTTCTCCTTGAGTTTCTATCCCAAGAGGCACCAGGACAAACACCTGCCTGGTCTCAGACAATCATGGGTATTTCTGAAGGTCAATGACCTCTACACAGAGGAAGATGTGAGCTTCAGAGAGACCCTGAAGACTTGGTACTTGCAGGAAAGGAGGGTTTGTGCCCAGCCGTGTTCTCTTTGTGAAACCCACCCAATCGCCTCAACACACTGGGACAGGCAAAGGTGAGTGAAGGATTGTAGTCCACTATGTGATTCTTCAGACTAATAATGGAACTCCCAAGCAAAAGATATCTCACTATGAAAGGGACATTTGTCCCAGTTTTTGGGAAATCAGCACAGAGAGACAAAAGTACAGTATAGGCATGTTTTCAATGAGTCCTGAGTTTAATGAAGAGTGCTGAGTTCAAAGGACAGAAGATGATAGAAAGATTTGGTTTTATGCTCCACTGTATAAGCAGTAGAATATCTAGCTTCTAATTGTGATCAAAAAGTTTATTTATGTCTATTATCTTGTCTTAAGTTCAAAACCAGATCTACTCATTCATCACCCAGTACTCACACTAATTTAGAAATGAAACCAACAGGTTTAGATTAATCTAAAATCTATTTTGATGACTAGATAGGACATAAATACTGTCTTGACAGAGAGGAGAATGATACTTCTAGAAAACCATAGGTCAATAATGAGTTTTTTCATAATGATGTTTAATAAACAATATTTTGACTCATGGCATTCCTACTGGCATAGCAGACAATCCTATCTTTTTTAGATATGGTATTGTCATACAGAGGGAAAATAATTAATTTGCTTCCCAACTGTTAACCCATGCACACTGTGAAACAGAGAGAGGAGCTGCATCCACTTGAGCACTCTTTCTATAATTTCATCATTATCTTTTGAGTATTAAACTTTTATTGCTAGTGTGCCCAGAAATATTTCTGCATTTGACTGTTGTATACATCAGTTTATGGCATGCCCCAGGTGGCCAGTCCAGGCAAAACAGCAAACATCATCCACCAAAGTGAGTTCCCAATAACCTCTTCTCTCTGTTGTTTTTCTTCTACGATAGTACAGATACCAAAACTTCTCCATGATACTCAGCAGGGGATGCCTGGTTTGATCCTGATGAGAAGCAGCAACTCTTACCACTTAGTGAGGAGCACATGGTGAAGTTTGTACTCTTCCTATGAAGAGGCACATACTCTTCAGGAAGCTGCTACAGTGTGAAAGTCCTGTGTCTAATTCAGCCTTTGCCCATCACAGATTCATGGTCATGATGATCATCTAATCTTCTTCACACTGTTTTTCAAGAACAAAGCTCCCTTCCAGTGTGCTAGCAAGTCTCAATTTGGACTTACTCCAGGTGCATGAACTGGCTTTTTGGAGCCCTTTCCCTATGGTGAGATACTTTGCTCAGCCTTGGTGGAGGGAGGGAAGAGCCTTGGTCCTGCCTCAACTTGGTATGCAGGACTTTGTTGACTCCCCAAGGGAGGCCTTACCCCCTCTGAGGAGTAGATGGGGGAAATGGGGAAGGGGAAAAAGGTGAACTAGGGTTGGTAAGAAAAATGAAAAAAAAATCTTTTAATTAAAAAAAGAAAAAAGTGAACGCAATCCTTCTTTATACTTTTCAAAGTACGTTTAAGGAAGAGGTTTGCATGTCCTTCTAGCCATGCCTCCCCAAGGCCATAAAGATGTTGACAGTGTCACTCGGGACAGCCCTTACTTGCTTTATAACCCTGAGAAATTCAAGCTCTGTAACTTTGCAATTACCAGGGAAATGTGTGTGTGTGTCTCTGTGTGTGTGTGTGGGGGGGGTGTATTATCTGGAAACTTTGCAGCATGGGAGCTCAATTTAAAAAAAAAATGGCACAAAGAGTATTGAGTGAGAGATTCTTTTCTCGCCTCAGACCCTATCCTGCTGGTGCTAGGTTTTTCTGGACCCTGAGAGGGCGTTGAGACTGGCTGAACCTCAGTAGCTTTCAATACTGTAGGAGCTTAGAAGACAAGAGCAGTGCAGACGATGGAGTCCTGGCTTGTGAAGTCTCAGAGGGAAGCAAAAACGCTACTGGGCCTTTTGTGTGGAGAAGCTGTAATGTCTGGTTAGCTGGAGCTGAAGAAATGGCTGGAATTAACAAAAGACTGGAACCACTGAAATAAAACCTTTCCTTTCCTGGGACAATGGATGCTGGTCACCTGGGGCTGAAGAATCAGCCTTGGAAACCAACATCAGTGAGGTGAAGCACTCTTGGAAGTGTTGCACACAGAAGGTGCCTTCCTATTGGCAGCCGAACTTAGTGGTCTAAGGTCACCAGGTGCTGATGGTTCTGGAAGCGCGAAGGGCCATAGGGGATAACTGCAGCAGGGCACAGTGAGCAGCCAGGAGAGGCCATGGGGGACGGTGCAGCCTCGGTAGCTGCTGAAGGGATCACGGAGAGAAGTGGAGGCTTGACACAGTGAAGAGAGCCCAGAAGATTGTGAATAATCCCAGACATAATCACTGAATTATTTATACTGTTTTAGTGAGTCGAATTGTGACTGTGCCCTGGTTCTTCCCTCTTGAAGTAAAAAAGTATTTGGCTTCATTTTTATTTTATAGAAGCCCATAGTTGGTAGACTTTAATTTTTTCTTTTTTTTTTTTTTGTTTCTTTGTTTTTTTTTCTTTGAGTGTGTGCGAAAAGACTTTTTAGCCTATTGAAAATAGATTCTTTTCTCACACAATATGTCCTGATTATAATATATCCTGATTATAATATATCCTGATTATAACATGTCCTGATTATAATATGTCCTGATTATAATATGTCCTGATTATAATATATCCTGATTAGAATATGTCCTGGTTATAATTTCTCCTCCCTCCGCTCCTTCAAGTCGCTCTCTAGCTCCCTTTCTATCCATCCATTCATTTCTACTCCCTTTTCTTCTCTATTAGAAAAGAACAGGCTTCTAAGAGATAACAACCAAAAATGGCAAATAAAATATAAGATGGAGCAAAATTTTTCATATTGAAGTTGGACATAGCATCCCAACAGTAGGAAAAGATTCTCAAGAGCAGGCAGAAGATCTGGAGACCAACTCTTTCTCCTAGTCATGAGTCTCATAAAAATGCTAATAGATATCACATCTACCTAGAGGACCTGGTGTAGATCCATATAAACCTTGTGCTTACTGCTTCAGTCTCCGTGAACTCATATGTGCCTTGCTTAGTCAATTCAGAGAGCCATGTTAAGACTTTGAATCTTTAAAAGATTTTTTGGATTTTAAGAGACTTTGGATTTTTACAAAGACAAAACTTTTAATGTGTATGGATTGATAAAAACTGTGGAAATTTTAAGTTTTAATATGTTTTATATTTATGGTATTTATTAATCCTTTTTTGTGGTGAACCCACAAAAAAGAAAGAAGAGGTCTTAATTGTGGTTGCCTCTGTAAGATTGGGCATTTGATGAGACTGCAGAGCAGGTTTTTTTTTAAATTAGTGATTGATGTGAGAGGGTCCAGCCCATGGTGGGTGGGGTCATGCCTTGACTGCTGGTCCTGAATTCTACAGGGAAGCAGACTGAGCAAGCCATGGGGAGCAATCATTAAGCAGCTGCCCTCCACAGCCTCTGCATCAACTCCTGTCTCCAGGTTCCTGCCCTGTTTGAGTTCCTGTCCTGACTCCTTCAATGATGAAGAGGGATGGAGAACTGTAAGTGAAATAAACTCATTCGACCCTAAGTAATGGTGTTTCATTACAACAATAGTAGCCCTAAGACACTTATATCTAAAGCTTAAAAGGTAATATCCACATGTAAAAGGAAGTATGTAATGTTTGTCTCTCTGGACCTTGGTAGCTTCACTTAGGCTGATTGCTTCCAGATCTACAATTTCTCATAAACTTCATAACTTCATTTTTGTTAACAGATAAATAATGTTCCGTATTTAAGTATAATAAGCTCACTATCCATTCTTAATATGATGGACATTTTTGTTGTTTCCATTTCCTGGCTACTGTGAATAGAGCGACAATGAACATGGAAGAACAAGAGTCACCTTATTAAGAGGTATAGTCCTTTGGGCGCATGCCTAAGAGTGCTATACCTGAAAATGTAGTGCATCTATTTCCAGTTTTTTGAGGAAGCGCTATACTGGTTTCTGTGGTAGTCGTACCAGTTTCCACACCCACTGGAATGAACAATTGTTCCCTTTCCCCACATCCTTGGCTGCATCTACAGTCATGTGCTTATTTTTTTCTATCTTGGCCAGCATGAATGGGCTAAGATTTAATATCAAAGTAGTTTTAAGCTGATTTCTCTGATGGCAAATGATATTGAACAATTATAATGTTTTTCAGTTATTTGTGTTTCAGCTTTGAAAATTCTCTGTTTAATTCCATTTCCCATTTTTCGTTAAATTGTTTTCTCTCTGTGTAAACTTTTTAGTTATTTGTATATTCTGGATATTAACCCTCTCGGTGGTAGAGTTGGTAAAGGTTTTTGCCACTCTTTAGGCTGCCTCTTCACTTACATGATGATGTTCTTTCCCATACAGAAGCTTCATTGCTACATGTGGGCCCATTCATCAATTATTGAGCTTAGTGCCTGTGCAGCTATGGTCTTACTCAGAAAGTCCTTTCCTGTGACAATGAGTTGAAACAACTTCCCTGTTTATACTCTATCGTTTTCATGGTATTGGGTCTTATCTGAGGTTCTTGATTCACTTGGAGCTGAATTTTGTACAAGTTGAGAGGTAAGGAACTAGTTTCATTCTTCTATGTGTAACTCCAGTTTGACCAGAACGATCTTTTCTCTAGTGCGTATTTCTACTTGTTTGCAATACAATAGGTGTCTGTAAGGGCATGGACATGTGTCCAGGTCTTCAAATTGCCCTATTTATTACATTTCTCTGTCATTTCTTCTTAGGTGTGTTATTTAGAAATTGGTTAGTTATTTTCCATGCAATGTGATTTTTATAGATGTGCTACTGGTGTTAGAATTTTGCCATATAGCACATGTTATTCATTATTCAATAACTTCAATTAGGCTTCAATTATTATTAGATCTTTCCCTTTAGATCAACCAAGGGTCAATCTTGATCACATTTCCTGTAATCTGAGGGATGTACACCCTAGGAATGGAAGCTAATCTCACACATAAATTATTAGTAATATCAGGAGAGTATTTCATAGTTTCAAGTGTAGTCATATTAGCTAGCCAGATCCAGAAACTGCCAAGAATATTAGAGGAATTCTCTTTTGCAATCCTGTTTCTGAAGAACCACTTGCAACCAAACTAAGTATTGACATTCTCTAGTGCAATAGAATAGAGTGGTGGTAGTGGCATAGTTAGACATAACACTGTCAACATGATTGCAGAGGGGAAATACTATATTTGTATACCTCTAATTAGAAATGGAGGCAAATATAATATTTAAAATTCAACATTTTCTATTATCTTGATGAGAAATAGGATGTGAGCCTTGCTATGAAAAAGAGATATGAGATAAAATGTGATTTTAAAAGACTGAAGTAGTGCTGCAAATAAGTGCCACAAACAGGCTTATAAATAAGAGTAGAGTGTGTTCATACATGAACTCATGAAGGAACTATGGAACCTAATGGATGATGTCAGATGTATTTCCTATGCCAAGCTATAGAATGTGATTTGCTGAAGGACTCTGGAGAGACACCGTGAATTTGGATTGGAACTAAGGGCCAGTTATCTTCAAGTGCATACACTATAGTTCTTGGGTGCTGAAGGAGGAAATTAGAAATGTTGGAAATAAAAAGAATTCAGAAATTATGAAAGAGTTGAAGACATTGGGAACAGGAGGTATAATGTTGGAAAAGCTACAGTTACAGACTTTGAGGACCAGTGACTGAGAGGGGGAAGATGGTGTAGAACACATTCTTGGCTCATAGAACAGGAAGCTACCGAGAACCTATCATAGGTATAGCATCTAAGGGGAAAACCATGAGTCAAAGAGATAGGTTAAGCAATGAAACACGGGGTAACTGAAGATGAACTTCTATGTAAGGCTATTTAAACCACACAGAAGCATTGTAGACAGAGACAGGATTCCAGCTGTGTATATACTGACTTTGAAGTTACTGTGATTCATTGAGACAAAAAATGCCACAAAAGCACAATGGGTTTATAGGCCTGGGTATTGAGAAATGCTCTCTAGGGATATAGATTTGAAGTAGGTTAGAGTCGGGACAGTTTCAACCAAATCAGAAGTCACAGACCATAATAAGTAAAATTCAGAATACACATGGATTCTTGGAAATGGGGAATGACAATTATCAGGTTGAGATGTATAAAAGATCAACCACTCCAAATATCAGAGAAGCCAGGAAGCCAGGTGTGAAGAATGTACAAGAGCCATCTCGGGATGTTCATCAGATTTGTCAATGTGTAGAGAATACCTGCTGTGGAGGGGAGGGCACAGCACTGTCAGCGGAGCATGGTGCTTGCAGGTGACAGAGAAGAAGGGCACAAGCAGGTGTCCTGAGTGAGGGTGCTTCACTCAACTCTCATGCTCAAGATGAGGGAAGAAGAGATGTCCCTCTTGATCCAAATCTACAGGGTGAAACTTTCTAGATGGGAAATACAAAGTAAATGAAATAAATGTCATTTCCCAATAGTGTCCTACAGACAACAAGGGACAAGAGGCTGCCATGAATAAAATACATTCACTCCTTCCCTTTCTGAGAGCAGAGAATTTTGAGATGATCGAGTTTGGAAACCAGACTTTGAAGTGGTAAAATGTCAACAGACACAGTGGTGAAACAGACACTCTCCACTATAATGTTGAGTCCTAACCAGACAATGGGGACAGAGTTTGTGCTGGAAGGGTTCTCAGAGAACCCTGGTCTAAAACTTCTCCTGATAATCTGCTTCCTGTCACTCTACACATTGGCTCTCATAGGCAACATTGTCATCATTGCTTTGGTCACTTCTAGCACTGGGCTCCACAGTCCCATGTACTTTTTCCTATGTAATTTAGCCACCATGGATATTGTGTGCACCTCTTCTGTGCTTCCCAAGGCACTGCTTGGCCTAGTGTCTGAGGAAAACACCATCTCCTTCAAGGGGTGTATGACCCAGCTCTTCTTCCTTCTGTGGTCCTTGTCTTCTGAGCTGCTGCTGCTCACGGTCATGGCCTATGACCGCTACGTGGCCATCTGCCATCCCCTGCACTACAGCTCTAGGATGAGCCCACAGCTGTGTGGGGTCCTGGCCATGGCTGTGTGGTCCATCTGTGCTCTGAATGCATCTGTCCACACTGGTCTGATGACACAGCTGTCATTCTGTGGCCCCAAAGTCATCACCCACTTCTTCTGTGAGATCCCCCCACTCCTCCTCCTCTCCTGCAGCTCCACATATGTGAATAGCATCATGACTCTTATAGCAGATGCCTTTTATGGAGGCATCAACTTCTTCCTCACCTTGCTCTCCTATGGCTGCATCATCGCCAGCATCCTGCGCATGCGTTCTGCTGAGGGCAAGAGGAAGGCCTTTTCTACCTGCTCCTCCCACCTCATCGTGGTCTGTGTGTACTACTCATCTGTGTTCTGTGCCTACATCAGTCCTGCTTCCAGCTACAGCCCAGAAAGAAGCAAAGTGACTTCAGTGCTGTACTCGGTCCTCAGTCCAACCCTGAACCCCCTCATCTATACACTGAGGAACAAGGATGTCAAGCTGGCCCTGGGGAGGCTCTTGCCCTCTTTCTCACATTAAGTGGAGATGTGCAGGCTGGTCTCCTGGCCTGGGCTGTTTCTCAACATGCTCTCCCAGTAACAGCCTCGTGGAACAGGGGTGTGCCTGTTTCTGTTTTAGAAAAATATTCTGTGGTGCAAACATTGCACAATTCTGTTTACTGTAACCTCAAAAACAACAAAATTCTTAGAGACAATGTAAACAAAACACCAAGGCTTTCTTTACTGATTAAAGTTTACCTAAATGGAGATTCCATTTTCCTAGAATGTAAGATTTCCGTGGGTGACAATGGTGACAGTCACGAAACAAAGCCCTTTCCTCCAGTGTCATCCTGCAAACATCACAAGGCTTTGTTCAGAACTACAGGTAAGAATCTAAACTTCATAAGGAAACCTGAGGGACAAGCAACGCCACAGTGTCTTGAGAAGACCAAAGTTGAGTGGCTCGGGTCCTCCATTTCACAGCTTCTCCCTGAGCTGTGGAAGTGAAAGGTGGGATGGAGAAAGAGGGAATCAATCTATGGAGCAGAGATTAAGTTTCAAAAATGAACTCACATGTGTGAGCCAGCTTGCCTATGACAGTGATGGCAACTGAACTCCTAGTAAAGATCAATTATTTCCCACAATGTGTCTGGGGAAACTAGAAAAATGTATAAATTCAAAGAGTAGAATGGAACTCTTTCTCTACACTATAAATGGAAACCCCCCCCCCAAAAAAAGATCATAAATAAAAATGCTAGGGTAATATGTTTTTTCCATACAACATATTTTCGTCATATTCTCTCCCCTTCCACAACTCCCAGATCCTACCTACCTACTTACCTACACATGAAACAACTGTCTCTCTCTTAAACAAAATGCAAAAATGCAAAACAAATCTAAGTCAATAAGACAAAATACCGAAGCAAAAAGCACGCACCAAAAAAAAAATGTCTTTTTTGTGTTGATCAATGACTCCTTGCTAAAGCCCTCTGAGAACAGGAATGAGGCGGCAGAAGAAAGGAAGAAGCGGGAGTGACTCTGTAGCTATTGCTGAGACACTGACTGAGAGACAACTCAGCCGAGAAAGGGTAGCATCTGCAGCAACTGCGGCTGAAGCGATGCTGTGTCCTTTTCAGACTAAACACATTCTTCATCAGCTTACTTCCTTATTCTTAAATGCTGCGCCACACCAGGGCTTGTGATACAAATCAAGTATCTTGTATTAATTAGTTCTTTATCCTTGTAACCAAAATACCTTTTCAAAACATTTATTCTGTCTTATGTTTTCAAAAGACTCAGTCCATGGGCACTTGGCTCTTTGCTTTGGTCTAATGTGAGGCAGGGATTTATGGCAGTGTGGACAGTGGGGTTAAGTGTCTTTCTATTTATCATGGTGGCCCAGAACACATATTAGTGGAACACCTGTGCTTAACTGGCTTACTCCTTCCTCTTTAGCCGAGGCTTTCTAGTTTCCAGTCCCTGGGATGATGCTGCCCACATAGAGAGCAGATCTTCTGCTTCAGTGAATCCTTTCTGAAAACACTCTCACCTGCATGGACAGAAATGTTCCTCGGTGAACTCCTAGTTCAGTAGTTCTCAACCTATGGGTCATGACCCTTTCAAGGGTTGAATGACCCTTTTGCTGGGGTCACCTAAGACCATCAGCAATATCAGATATTAAATTACAGTTCATAACAGTAGCAAACTTAGCTATGAAGTAGGAATTAAAATAATTTTATGATGGTTGGGGTCACCACAACATGAGGAACATATATTAAAGGGTTGCAGTATTAGGAAGGTTGAGAACCACTGTCCTAGGCAATTCTGGATTCAGTTATGGTGACAATAAAAAGTAATATCTTGGAATCACTGGCTTGGGTCTAGTTTGCCTGTTGATTTCTTTGACACTATTTTCTTTATCTTTTAGCCATGTTTTGTGCCATTTCTCCTATTATTAATTTCACGGTTGTTATTTAAGCTACAGAACAAATGATAATCACCCAAATACAAGCATACAAATGGTCACAAACATACATACATGCATATATCTCATAAATACATTATTTGGGAATTCTTATTATGGTGGGACATGCTTTATGTCAAGGTAACATTATCTACAACATACAACACAATACAGCAATGACCCTCCAGGGAAAGTCAGGTCACACATAGAAAACCAGTTCAGAACTGTGACTAAGCAAACCCCTAATCTGGCACTATGTCCAGGAAAGGGCTACTGTGCTGATGGCTGTCCCTGGGCTCTGTGTGTTGGATCCAGGGAGGTTCATTCTGTAGGCATCAGTGGTTGTCAAGCCCAGTCTCCTATTTTTCTTTAATGGGTATCCTTCCTTCAAGCTGGAATATAAACCATGCTTCAAGAGTGTTATGAAATAATAGGAAAAAAGTAAAGAATCAAAGTAGGGCCATGAGAGTCTACAGGAGCCATGGGCTGAGAGCAGAGATACCTCATCCCTGGTAAGGACAACATGCAGAGGCTATTAAGATATTAAGATAGAAGTTTGAGCCGGACTGTGGTGGTGCACACCTTTAATCCCAGCACTCGGGAGGCAGAGGCAGGCAGATCTCTGGGAGTTCGAGGCCAGCCTGGTCTACAAGAGCTAGTTCCAGGACAGGCACCAAAGCTACAGAGAAACCCTGTCTTGAAAAACCAAAAAAAAAGAAAAAGAAAAAAAAAAGAAGTTTGAGGAATTTAATTATGTCTCATTAGAGAACTTGCATTCTAGATTTAATTAGCAGTGAGGTTGTTTGGTTCAGTGAGTCACAGAGGTAGCTTACTGTTTAAGAGCTCTGTACTTATAGTCAAGCATGTTTAAATGTATTGGGTATGTGGAAAGTCATAATTTAAGCAAAAATATTTTTAAAGATAGACAAATCCAGTAGAAAATGAGATTTTCCTTGTACATAGACTTGACAGGTGGCCTGAGGTAACGTCTTAGCTTGTGCAATCAATAGTCAAGGGATGCATGAAGTCTCTCTCTGATGGTGCCAGAGTTCAGGGTTCCTCTCTAATCTTTTTAATCTTTTTTTTTTTTTTTTGGTTTTGGTTTTTCAAGACAAGGTTTCTCTGTAGTTTTGGAGCCTGTCCTGGAACTAGCTCTTGTAGACCAGGCTGGCCTTGAACTCACAGAGATCCACCTGCCTCTGTCTCCTGAGTGCTGGGATTAAAGGCGTGCACCACCACTGCCTGGCTCTCATCTTACAGACTACAAGGGGAATATAGTTTTATGAAGGATGTCTTGAATTTATCATTTCTAAGACTTGTAAATGAGGGTATTAAAATATGGGGTCACTGTGGTATACAGAATTGTTATGGCTTATTCCAGGAGCCCAGTAGATCACACTGTGGGCTGGATGTAGGTGTGGAACACTGTGGAGTAATACAGGGTGACCAGCAACAGGTGGGCAGAGCAGACAGAGAAGGCACGCTTCTTGCCCTCAGCTGAGCAGATGTGCAGGATGCTAGTGCTGATGAAGCCATAGGACATCAGTAAGAAATTTAGGTCATTGATGAACATGTCTGACTTTCATGACATTGTTGATGAAGGTAGGGACTAAAGGGAGGCAACAATATCAATGGGATCTCACAGAATTGTGAGCTCATACTGGAGTCACAGATGGACAGTAGCAAAATGAAGCAGATAAATGACAAATAGTTGAGAGCCCCCAGAACCACACAAAAGTTACGAGGGCTACACAGGTCTATCAATCAATGAGGATGCTGTAGTGCAAAGGTCAGCAAATGACTAGGCAGTTGTTGGAAGTCATGGTAGCGAAGAGGAGTAGCTCAGTATTCAGGCTCCAGGTAAAGACAAATGTGTGGGTGAGGCAACCCCTGAAAGTGGTGTGAGAGGTCCTTCTGTCTATGTGTTGCTTTTATTGGTTAATGAATAAAGAAACTGCCTTCCTATAGCATGGGAGGAAGAAGGCAGGTCAGAGACATGCCATAGATCCGCCAGAGATAGACATGTTAAAACTTTGCTAGTAGGCCACAACCTCATGGTGAAGCACAGATTAATGGTGATGGGTTAAATTAATATGTAAGCAATTAGCCAATAAGAAGCTAGCACTAATGGGCCAAGCAGTGATTTAATTAATACAGTTTCCATGTGATTACTTCGGTTCTTGGTGGCTGGGACAAGCAAGCAGCCCCTCCTAGCAACATGAAAGAAATGTTCTTGGCTATAAGGCTCTGCATGACCTAGGGCAAGATCATTGTCCTGTAGGTCACTTCCAGCTGGGCAGGGTTAGTCACGAAGTAGTAGATGTTAGTGTGGAGGTTGGGGCTGTAGTAAATGGTCATGGCTTTGGGTCACTGCCAACCACAGCCACCATAAACAGTACAGAAAAGGCAGGATAGGGTGGCCTGGAACAAGTACAGAGGAGTAACCACTGAGCAAGTGAGCCAGAGCCAGAGAATGCTGAGGGTCCAGATGTGAATCTGGGACCTTCAAGGGAGTAGACCTAAGCCAAAACCCTGGTGAGTCTGGGATTAAAGGTGTGTGCCACCATACCTTGAACTCGCAGAGATCCATCTACCTCTGCCTCCCAAGTGTTGGGATTAAAGGTGTGTGCCACCACAGTTTGAACTCACGGAGGTCTGTCTGCTTCTGTCTCCCAAATGTTGGGATTAAAGGTTTGTACCACCAAACCTTGAATTCACAGAGATCTGTCTGCCTCGGCCTCTGCCTCTGCCTCCCAAGCATTGGTATTAAAGGCATATGCCACCACAGCTTAAACTCACAAAGGTCTGTCTGCCTTTGTCTCCAGGTGTTGGGATTAAAAGTATGTACCACCCATACCTAACTACTCTCTTTCTTTCTTTTTTATTTTAAGGATTTTAACCTTTGATCATATTTCTAAATTTTCTTTAGGTCCCCATAAGATTATCAGCACTCCCAACCAGCAGGAAGTAGCCTGGAAAACTATGCCCACATTCCAAAAAATGGACTATGGATATTCTTGTTTTCTAAAAAAAAAAAGAGGGGGGGGAATGGTGTGGGACAATTTTGTATTCTGTCAATTATGTTTTAAATAAACACTGATTGGCCAGTAGACAGGCAGGAAGTAGAGGTGGGACAACCAGACAGGAAGTAGAGGTGGGGCAAGAAGAACAGGAGAATTCTGGGAAGAGGGAAGCTCCCTCCCCAGTCCTGTCCAGGCACCAAAGAAGAAACATGTGAGGAGCTGGAGAGATTGCTCAGAGGTTAAGAGCATTGCCAGCTCTTCCAAAGGTCCTGAGTTCAATTCCCAGCAACTACATGGTGGCTCACAACCACCTGTAATGGGGTCTGGTGCCTTCTTCTGGCCTGCAGGCATACACACAGAAAGAATATTGTATACATAATAAATAAATATTAAAAAAAAAGAAGGAACATGTGATTGCCCCGTTGAAAAAGGTACCAAACCATGTGGCTAACATAGATAAGAATAATGGGTTGATATAAGTTATAACAGTTAGTGGGAAGCCTGACCTAATGGGCCAATCAGTTTATATCTAATGTAGATTCTCTGTGTGGTTTTCTCTTTGGGACTTATCAGTTGTGGGAACTGGGCAAGACAGAGACCCCAACAAGCAGGCCCTCCTGCAAATATCAGAATTACACCTGACTTCTCAATAAAAACAATAAAAGCCAGAAGGTCCTGGTCAAGCATTATGCAGGCATTGAGAGACCATGGATGCCAGCCAGACTACTATACCCAGGAAAATTTTCGATCACCATAGAAAGACGAAACAAGATATTCCATGACAAAACCAGATTTAATCAATTCCTGGCCACAAACCCAGCCAAACACAAAGTACTAAAAGATAAACTCTAACCCAAGGAAGTTAGCTACATCCGCAAAAACACAGACAATAGATGGTCTCATTACAGCCATTCCCAAAGGAGGGAAAAACACTCACAATAACATCACAAAAAAATAAAATCTAAAATAACAGGAGATAGTAATCACTGGTCATTAATATCACTTAATATAAATGGACTCAACCCACGTATAAATAAACACAGGCTAACGGACTAGATATGAAAACAGAATTTATTCTTCTGCTACATACAAGGAATACACCTCAACTTCAAAGTCAGACATTGCTTCAGAGTAACGGATTGGGAATACATTTTTCAATCAAATGGACCTAAGAAACAAGATGGTGTAGCTATATTAATATTTAATAAAATAGACTTCAAACTAAAATTAATCAAAAGAGACAAAGAAGGACATTTCATTTTAGTCACAGGAAAAATCCATCAAGAGGAAACCTCAATACTGAACATCTATGCCCCAAATACAAGAGCACCGTCACACGTAAAAGAAACACTACTAAAGCTTAAATCACAGAATAAACCCCATGCACTAATAGGGGAGATTTCTACACTCCACTCTCACCACTAGACAAGTCTGGCAAACAGAAAATTAACAGAGAAATAAGGGAACTAACAGAAGTTATGACTCAAATGGACTTAACAGACATCTATACAACATTCAACACAGTCATAAAAGAATGTACCTTCTTCTCAGCACCTCATGGAACCTTTGCAAAAATTTACCACATACTGAGTAATAATACAAACCTCAATAAATACAAATATTTGGAATAATCCCATGTATCTTATCAGATCACCATGGCTTAAAATTAGAATTCAACACAACACTAATTTCAAAAAGCCCATAAACACATGGAAATGAAACAATTCTCACCTTGATCATCAATATATCAAGGAAGAAATGAAGGGAGAAATTAAACACTTCCTCAAAGTCAATTAAAATAACCACACAACATACCCAGATTTATGGGATACAATGAAAGCAGTGTTAAAAGCAAAGTTCATAGCAATAAATGCCTCCATAAAGAAGATGGAAAAGTCCCACACTAGTGAGTTAACAAAACATATGAAAACTTTAGAACAAAAAAAAGCAAACTCACCCAGGATGACTAGACAGCAGAGAATAATCAAATTGAGAGTTGAAATCAACAAAATAGAAACAAAGAAAACAATACAAAGAATCAATGAGACAAAGAGTTGGTTCTTTGAGAAAATCAAAAAATAGACAAACCTTTGTCCAAACTAACCAAAAGGCAGAGAGAAAATGCCCAAATTAACAAAAACAGAACTGAAAAGGGAGATATAACAACAGACACAGAGGGAATCATCAGGTCATATTTCAAAAACCTGTACTCCACTAAATTGGAAAACTTAAAGGAAATGGACAACTTTCTGAATAAATGTCACTTACCAAACTTAAATCAAGACCCAATAAGCAAATTAAACAGACCTATAACTGCTGAAGAAATAGAAACAGTCATTAAAAGTCTCCCAACCAAAAAAAAAAACCCAGGACCAGATGGTTTCAGCTCAGAATTCTACAAGACTTTCAAAGAAAAACTAATACCAACACTCCTCAACTTGTTCCATACAAGAAACAGAAGGAATATTGCTAAATTCTTTTTATGAGGCTACAATTACCCTGATACCCAAACCACAGAGAGACATTACTAAGAAAGAGAATTACAGACCAATCTCACTCACGAACATTGATGCAAAAATACTAAATAAAATACTGGCAAATCAAATCCAAGAACACATCAGAACCATCATCCACCATGATCAAGTTGGCTTCATCCCAGAGATTCAGGGATGGTTCAACATATGAAAATCTATCAATAATCCACCAAATAAACTAACTGAGAAAAATAATCACATGATCATCTCATTAGATGCTGAAAAGGCCTTCAACAAAATACAACATCCCTTTGTGATAAAGGTCTTGGAGAGAGCAGGGATACAAAAAACATACCTAAACATAATAAAGACAATATATGGCAAACCAACATCTAACATCAAACTAAATGGACAGAAACTCAAAGTGATCCCACTGAACAAGGTTGTCCAGTCTCTCCATATATGTTCAATATAGTACTTGAGGTTCTAGATAGAGCAATAAGACAACAAAAGGTAATCAAGGAGATACAAATAAGAAAAGAAAATTTCAAACTCTCATTATTTGCTGGTAATATGATAGTTAACATAAGTGACTCCAAAAATTCTACCAAGGAACTTCTACAACTCATAAATACCTTCAAATGTAGCAGGATATAAGATTAACTCCAAAAAAATCAGTAGCCCTCCTTTACACAGATGATCATTGGGTGGAGACAAAATACAGAAAAACATCAACCTTCACAATAGCCATAAATAACATAAAATATCTTGGAGTGGCTCTAACCAAGTAAGTGGTAACTCAAGAAATTTGTCATCAAAAGAGCAAATAAATCCAATTTTAAAAAAAATGGAGTACAGACCTAAACAGAGAACTCTCAACAGAAGAATCTAAAATGGCTGAAAGACACTTAAGGAAATGTTCAACATTCTTAGCCATCAGAGAAATGCAAATTAAAACAACTCTGAGATTCCATCTCACAGCTGTAAAAATGGCCAAGATCAAAAACACTAGAACTGGTGGCAAACATACCACTCCATATTGTAAGGCCAAGAGAGGTGGAGCCAGCATCCAGGGCTGCTGCTACCACACTGCTTACCATTTTAAAATACTCCCTGTCAGAAAAGAATTTCAGACACACAATAGGAGAGAGTCAGACCAAAAAGAAAGACCTTTAAATGCGTCAGAGTGTGGATAAATATACATGAGCTTATGAGAGAGAAGAAAGAGTACAGAGGTAATAGATTAAAAGAGTAAAGATAATAAAATAAACATTAAAAAAGTAATAGAATTAAAAAATAAGCCACGTAAAGATGGAATATACACAGAGAGTCTGGATTATGTATATTTTTGTGTTTTCTTTGAATTTTTTGACTACAGAGAGAAATTTGATTCTGGAGGCTGCTAAGTTAAACCAACATAAAGGTATCTTGACTTCAAAATTTTAGTCTAAGGATGCGTTGTTTCAGAAAAGAAGTTCTGCTTTTGTTTCACAGAAGATGAGAACCTGTGGATTCCTTCCAGGATAATGTAGTTTGATGGAACAAGACCCCCTGAAAAGTCTCCATGAACCCTAAAAATACTCGACCAAACAAAGAGCAGGAAGCAGTTTGGAGAAAACTATGCTCAAATTCCCAAAATGATTGTTTATAGATGTTTGTTTATATTTAAAGGGGGTTGATTATAAGTGATTAATGATAACAATCAATTACTAAAAAAAGGGGGAGGATATGATATAGAAATTAAAACTTTGCATTGGTATGGATCTTGAACTATTGATACATATTTAAGGTTGCTTTGGTTATACTGTATATATGTATTTCTGCTCTTGGTCAAGGTATTATGTTTATGTAGTTCATTTAAAAATGTATAATTAAGAAATAAAGATTAATAGATAGTCATCTATAATAGTCAAACCATAGGCAAGTTAATTAGGTTTTCTAGATGTACAGAGCTATATTTCACAGGAATAGGTATTATTCAAACAATCCAAAGACCTGCAGAATATGGTATTTAAAATGTTTTAACAACTTAGTCTTTTCTCAACAGTGAGACATGTCTGCTTCTGACAGCACCAATTACTTCAGAGAGGTTGATAGGCATTGAAGAAACTTGTTATGGAATTTGTCTTCAACGTGACAAGGATAACCATTTGGGCAAGAAATTAATCTTTCTTGGACTGTTTAATGGTATGCTGTATGAACTGGACATGCAGGACCCACAGAAAAGTGAGTGCTAAACTTTCCAAAAGACAGGATGGTCCTTCAGGGTCCCTGCTTCACAGAAGAAACTGCCACACATTCTTCAGGACAGAAAAGAAATCAACTGAAAAACTTCACCATTACAAGGCAGGACAGATCTTCAAATTTCCTGCTTCATGGAAAAGTGTGCCAGATACTATTGGCCTGTATGCTGAATATGGATGCCCCAACCTTACAGTAGAAGTTTGGTGCCTAGCCAGGCAGCAAGATGTCTCTGTCAATTCTAGAGTTTTGAAAGTTGCTTACGCTCTTTGGGCACATAACACCATCCAGCTCAGTCTGTCTGGCACTGGGGGCAAATCCCCAGGGCAAGTAGGCAGGCGAGACTTCCTTTGTTTCACTGGCCTGCCTGCACCAACCAAGGTAGGCGCTTTGTTTACGAACTACCCAACCTGCACGGAGATCTGATCTCGGCACCAGGAGAGACAGCAGTGGGGTGAGTTTGTGACCGGCGGCGGCGGAAGCAGCCCTGGACAGGGAACTCTGAAGTTCCTCATCCCCCACCCTATACTCCCTGGGCTCCCTGCAGGGGCTCTACACCCCCCATACTGCCTCTCTCTTCTTGTCCCACCCAGCTTGCATCCAGAACCCTTCTTCTTTCTGCCCCCTTTCCTCTTTGGGCACATAACACCATCCAGCTCAGTCTGTCTGGCACTGGGGGCAAATCCCCAGGGCAAGTAGGCAGGCGAGACTTCCTTTGTTTCACTGGCCTGCCTGCACCAACCAAGGTAGGCGCTTTGTTTACGAACTACCCAACCTGCACGGAGATCTGATCTTGGCACCAGGAGAGACAGCAGTGGGGTGAGTTTGTGACCGGCGGCGGCGGAAGCAGCCCTGGACAGGGAACTCTGAAGTTCCTCATCCCCCACCCTATACTCCCTGGGCTCCCTGCAGGGGCTCTACACCCCCCATACTGCCTCTCTCTTCTTGTCCCACCCAGCTTGCATCCAGAACCCTTCTTCCTTCTGCCCCCTTTCCTCTTTGGGCACATAACACCATCCAGCTCAGTCTGTCTGGCGCTGGGGGCAAATCCCCAGGGCAAGTAGGCAGGCGAGACTTCCTTTGTTTCACTGGCCTGCCTGCACCAACCAAGGTAGGCGCTTTGTTTACAACTACCCAACCTGCACGGAGATCTGATCTCGACACCAGGAGAGACAGCAGTGGGGTGAGTTTGTGACCGGCGGCGGCGGAAGCAGCCCTGGACAGGGAACTCTGAAGTTCCTCATCCCCCACCCTATACTCCCTGGGCTCCCTGCAGGGGCTCTACACCCCGCATACTGCCTCTCTCTTCTTGTCCCACCCAGCTTGCATCCAGAACCCCTCTTCCTTCTACCCCCTTTCCTCTTTGGGCACATAACACTATCCAGCTCAGTCTGTCTGGCGCTGGGGGCAAATCCTCAGGGCAAGTAGGCAGAGGAGACTTCCTTTGTTTCACTGGCCTGCCTGCAACAAGCAAGTTAGGGGCTTTGTTTACGAACTACCCAACCTGCAGGGAGATTTGATCTTGGCACCAGGAGAGCCATCAGTGGGAGAGCTAATCTGGGTACCAGGAGAGCCGTCTTTGGGCACGGGGATCTGATATTGGTACCAGGAGAGACATCACTGGAGCACCAGGAGAGCTATCACTGAAGAGAGCCATCACTGGGAAGGTACATCAGTAGGCAAGGAGACCTGATCCGGTAAAAGAAGATCCATAGGGGAGCATTCGGAGAAAGAGATGGGCAGGCGCCAATGCAAGAATTCACCCAACAATCTGAAAAACTATATGAAACCACCAGAACCCAGCGACCTCACAACAGGAGGACATGAACACCTTAATCATGAAGAAGTAGATAAAATTGACTTTATGAAAATGATTGACGCCCTTAAACAGCATGTAAAAAATGCCCTTATAGAAATGGATGAGAAGTATAACAGAAAGTTTGAAGAATTGAGTAAATCAGTGAATGATACCCTAGGAAACCAAGGAAAAACAATCAAACAGATAATGGAAACAGTTAAAGACTTAAAAACTGAAATGGAGGCAAAGAAGAAAACACAAACAGAAGGCCAGCTGGACAGGGAAAAATCTAGGTAAACGAATAGAGACTACAGAAGCAAGCATAACCAACAGAATACAAGAGATAGAAGAAAGAATCTCAGATTCTGAAGATACCATAGAGAAAATAAACACGCTGATCAAAGAAAACAGCAAGGCCAACAAATTCTCATCACAAAACATTCAGGAAATATGGGACACAATAAAAAGACCAAACCTAAGAATAATAGGAATAGAAGAAGGAGAAGAAGAAGCGCAGCTCAACGGTCCAGAAAATATATTTAATAAAATTATAGAAGAAAACTTTCCCAACCTAAAGAAAGATATACCTATGAAGGTTCAAGAAGCATACAGAACACCGAATAGGCTGGATCAAAAAAAAACATCCTCTCGCCATATAATAATCAAAACACAAAGCATACAGAATAAAGAAAGAATACTAAGAGCAGCAAAGGAAAAAGGCCAAGTTACTTATAAAGGTAAACCTATCAGACTTACACCTGACTTCTCTATGGAAACCATGAAAGCCAGAAGGTCCTGGATAGATGTACTGCAGAAACTAAGAGACCATGGATGCAAGCCCAGACTACTATACCCAGCCAAGCTTTCGTTCACTATAAATGGAGAAAACAAAATTTTCCAGGATAAAAACAAATTTAAACAATACGTAGCCACAAATCCAGCCTTACAGAAAGTAATAGAAGGAAAATCACTAATCAAGGAGTCCAACAATGACCACAATAACTCAGACATCTAGAGACCCATTACCAGCGCAACTCAAAGAAGGGAAACACACAAAATCTACTACTAAAAAAGTGACCGGAGTTAACAACCACTGGTCATTAATATCACTTAATGTCAATGGACTCAACTCACCTATAAAAAGGCACAGACTAAGAGATTGGATACGAAAACAGGATCCAACATTCTGCTGTTTACAAGAAACACACCTCAACCACAAAGACAGGCACCTACTCAGAGTAAAGGGTTGGGATAAGGCTTATCAAGTAAATGGACCTAAGAAACAAGCAGGTGTGGCCATACTAATTTCTAACAAAGTCGACTTCAAACTTAACTCAATCAGAAGAGATGGAGAGGGACATTTTCTACTCATAACAGGAACAATTCATCAGGATGAAGTCTCAATCCTGAATATCTATGCCCCTAATATAAAAGCACCCACGTACGTAAAAGAAACATTGTTAAAACTCAAGGCAGCCATCAAACCGCACACATTAATAGTAGGAGACTTTAATACTCCTCTCTCACCAATGGACAGGTCAAGTAGACAGAAACCTAACAGAGAAATAAGAGAATTAATGGAGGTAATGAATCAAATGGACTTAACAGACATCTATAGAATATTCCACCCAAATAGGAAAGAATATACCTTCTTCTCTGCAGTTCATGGAACCTTCTCAAAAATCGACCACATACTTGGTAACAAAGCAAACATCCACAGTTACAAAAAAATATTAATAACCACCTGTATCTTATCAGATCACCATGGATTAAAGCTAGAATTCAGCAACAATGCTACCCCCAGAAAGCCTACAAACTCATGGAAACTGAATAGTCAACTACTGAACCATACCTGGATTAAGGAAGAAATAAAGAAAGAAATTAAAGTCTTCCTTGAAGACAATGAAAATAAAGAAACAACATACTCAAACCTATGGGACACTATGAAAGCAGTCCTGAGAGGAAAGTTCATAGCACTAACTGCCCACTTAAAGAAAACAGAGAAAGCACACATTGGAGACTTAACAGCCCACCTGAAAGCTCTAGAAAAAAAAGAAGCAGACTCACCTAGAAGGGGTAGAAGACTGGAAATAATCAAACTGAGGGCTGAAATCAACAAAATAGAAACACAGAAAACAATTGAAAGAATCAATGAATCAAAAAGCTGGTTCCTGGAGAAAATCAACAAGATTGATAAACCCCTATCCAAACTAATCAAACGGCAGAGAGAGAATTTGCAAATTAATAAGATCAGAAATGAAAAGGGGGACATAACCACAGACACAGAGGAAATTCAGAGAATCATTAGATCTTACTACAAAAGCCTGTATGCCACAAAACTGGAAAATGTAAAAGAAATGGACGCCTTTTTAGATAAATACCATATACCAAAGTTAAACCAGGACCAGGTGAACAACCTAAATAGACCTGTTAGTCGTGAAGAATTAGAAGCTGTTATCAAAAACCTCCCTTCCAAAAAAAGTCCAGGACCAGATGGTTTCAATGCGGAATTCTACCAGAACTTCCAAGAAGACCTAATACCTATTCTCCTTAATGTATTTCACAATATAGAAACAGAAGAGTCATTGCCAAATTCCTTTTATGAAGCTACAGTAACTCTGATACCAAAACCACACAAAGACCCAACCAAGAAAGAGAATTACAGGCCAATCTCACTCATGAACATCGACGCTAAAATCCTCAACAAAATTCTGGCAAACTGAATCCAAGAACACATTAGAAAAATTATCCATTATGATCAAGTAGGCTTCATCCCAGAGATGCAGGGCTGGTTTAACATACGCAAATCTATCAATGTAATCCATCATATAAATAAACTGAAAGAAAAAAACCATATGATCGTTTCATTAGATGCTGAAAAAGCATTTGACAAAATTCAACATCCCTTTATGATAAAAGTCTTGGAGAGATTAGGGATACAAGGGTCATACCTAAATATAATTAAAGCTATATACAGCAAGCCGACAGCTAATATCAAATTAAATGGAGAGAAACTTAAAGCCATCCCACTAAAATCAGGAACACGCCAAGGCTGTCCACTCTCTCCATACCTCTTCAATATAGTTCTCGAAGTTTTAGCAATAGCAATAAGACAACATAAGGGGATAAAGGGGATTCAAATTGGAAAGGAAGAAGTTAAACTTGCATTATTTGCAGATGATATGATAGTGTACATGAGCGACCCCAAAAACTCCTCCAAAGAACTCCTACAGCTGATAAACGCCTTTAGTAATGTGGCAGGATACAAGATCAACTCCAAAAAATCAGTCGCCCTCTTATACACAAAGGATATGGAAGCAGAGAGGGAAATAAGAGAATCATCACCTTTCACGATAGCCACAAACAGCATAAAATATCTTGGGGTAACTCTAACCAAGGAAGTGAAAGATCTATTTGACAAGAACTTTAAGGCATTGAAGAAAGAAATTGAAGAGGATACCAGAAAATGGAAGGATCTCCCTTGCTCTTGGATTGGGAGGATCAACATAGTAAAAATGGCAATTCTACCAAGGGCAATTTATAGATTCAATGCAATCCCCATTAAAATCCCATCAAAATTCTTCACAGATCTTGAAAGGACAATAATCAACTTTATATGGAGAAACAAAAAACCCAGGATAGCCAAAACAATCTTATACAATAAAGGAACTTCTGGAGGCGTTACCATCCCTGACTTCAAACTCTATTACAGAGCTACAGTAATGAAAACAGCATGGTACTGGCATAAAAACAGAGAAGTCGACCAATGGAATCGTATAGAAGACCCGGATTTTAACCCACAAACCTATGAACAACTGATTTTCGATAAAGGAGCTAAAAGTATACAATGGAAGAAAGAAAGCATCTTCAACAAATGGTGCTGGCACAATTGGATGTCAACCTGTAGAAGAATGAAAATAGACCCATATCTATCACCATGCACAAAACTCAAGTCCAAATGGATCAAAGACCTCAATATCAATCTGAACACACTGAACCTGATAGAAGAGAAAATGGGAAGTACCCTACAACATATGGGCACAGGAGATCGCTTCCTATGTATAACCCCAGCAGCACAGACATTAAGGGCAACATTGAATAAATGGGACCTCCTGAAACTGAGAAGCTTCTGTAAAGCAAAGGACACTGTCATTAAGACAAAAAGGCAGCCTACTGACTGGGAGAAGATCTTCACCAACCCCGCAACAGACATAGGTCTGATCTCCAAAATATATAAAGAACTCAAGAAACTAGACTTTAAAAGGATAATTAACCCAATTAAAAAATGGGGCACTGAACTGAACAGAGAATTCTCATCAGAAGAAGTTAAAATGGCCAAAAGATAGTTAAGGTCATGCTCAACCTCCTTAGCGATCAGAGAAATGCAAATCAAAACAACTTTGAGATATCATCTTACACCTGTCAGAATGGCTAAAATCAAAAACACCAAGGATAGCCTTTGCTGGAGAGGTTGTGGAGAAAGGGGTACCCTCATCCATTGCTGGTGGGACTGCAAACTTGTGCAACCACTTTGGAAATCAGTGTGGCTTTTTCTCAGAAAAATTGTGATCAACCTACCCCTGGACCCAGCAATAGCACTCTTGGGAATATACCCAAGAGATGCCCTATCATATGACAAAAGCATTTGTCCAACTATGTTCATAGCAGCATTATTTGTAATAGCCAGAACCTGGAAGCAACCTAGATGCCCTTCAATGGAAGAATGGATGAAGAAAGTGTGGAATATATACACATTAGAGTACTACTCTGCGGTAAAAAACAATGACTTCTCGAATTTTGCATGCAAATGGATGGAAATAGAAAATACGATCCTGAGTGAGGTAACCCAGACCCAAAAAGAAGAACATGGGATGTACTCACTCATAATTGGTTTCTAGCCATGGATAGGGGCCACTGAGTCTATAATTTGTGATCCTAAAGAAGCTAAACAAGAGGGTAAACCCAAGGAAAAACATATAGATATCCTCCCAGCTATGGGAAATAGACAAGATTGATGGGCAAAAAATTGGAATCTTGGGGGTGGGGTGGGATGGGGATGAGGGGTGATGGGGAGAGAAAAGTGTGAAGGAGAAGATGAGGGGAACTGGGGGAATCGGGGTGATTAGGGATAAAGGAAGGTTGGATAGGGGAGCAGGGAAACTCATACCTTAGGTAAGGGAGCCACCTAAGGGTTGGCAAGAGACTTGAACTTGGAATGGCTACCAGATGCCCAGGGCAATGTCCCCAGTTAGTTCATTGGGGCACCTGAGGATAGGGAACCTGAAATGAACCTATCCTATAATCATACTGATGAATATCTTGCATATCGCCATAGAACCTTCATCTAGCGATGGATGGAGATAGAGACAGAGACCCGCACTGGAGCACCGGACTGAGCTCCCAAGGTTATAATGAGGAGCAGAAGGAGAGAGAACATGAACAAGGAAGTCAGGACCATGAGGGGTGCACCCAACCACTGAGACAGGGGGGCCGATCTATTGGGAGCTCACCAAGGCCAGCTGGACTGCTACTGAAAAAACATGGGATAAAACCGGACTCTCTGAATGTGGCGGACAATGAGAGCTGACGAGAGGCCAAGGAGAATGGCACGGGAACTTTCATCTGGCGATGGATCGAGAGAGAGACAGAGACCCAATTTGGAGCAACGGTCTGAGCTCTTAAGGTCCAAATGAGGAGCAGAAGGAGGGAGAACATGAGCAAGGAAATCAGGACCACAAGGCGTGCACCCACCCACTGTGACAGTGGAACTGATCTATTGGGAGCTCTCCAAGGCCAGCTGGACTGGGACTGAATAAGCATGGGTTGAAACTGGACTCTCTGAACATGGCGGACAATGAAGGCTGACGAGAAGCCAAGAACAATGGCACTAGGTTTCGATCCTAATACATGAACTGGCTTTGTGGGAGCTTAGCCTGTTTGGATGCTCACCTTCCTGGGCCTGGATGGAAGTGGGAGGACCTTGGTCTTCCTGTAGGGCAGGGAATTTGGACTGCTCTTCAGTATCGAGAGGGAGGGGGAATGGACTGGGGGGAGGAGAAGAGGAGTGGGGATGGGGGAGGGGAGTGAGGGGAAGGGGCAATATGTGGGAGGAGGGGGAGGGAAATGGGAAACGGGGAGCAGTTGGAAATTTTAATTAAAAAAGAATAAAAAAAAAAAAAAGAAAGTTGCTTACAATGTATTTCCTGTTTACTTAAGTTGGTGTGGGGATTCCCCTCTGTATGCTGTAAATATGTTTTATTGCCACTGGTTAATAAAGAATATGCTTTTGGCATTTGGCAGGTCAGAATAAAGCCAGGTGGAAAATCCATACAGAGATATAAAGAGAAAGTAGGCAGATTTCAGGAGATGCCATGTAGCTGTCAAAGGAAAAAGACACCAGCCACCAGTCATAAACTTACCAGTAGGTCACAGCATCATGGCAATACATCGATTAATAGAAGTGGGCTAATTTAAGATATAATAGTTAGCTAGAAATATACCTAAGCTACTGGCCAAACAGTGTTGTAATTAGTATAGTTTCTGTGTGATTATTCCGTTCAGGGTGGCTGGGAGACCAACAAGTTGCCTTTTATTTCAATAGGTAATATTATATCCTTTGGGGGTCTTTGAAGAGTTGAAGACAGATACAGTTTTCCTGAGTTATAATAAAAGATAAATTAGATATGAAACTTTAGACTCACAAAGATAAAAGAGGTGATAGCATATTTTCTTTAATTTTGCCAGATACAAATAGATTAAATAGTATTACTTTTTGCTTGATCATGTTTTGTTACATGTATTTTCGCTATGTTAAAGTTAAAACCTTCCTTTTTACTTAGACAGGAAAGAGGAGATAATGTGAGATTCCCGTCTGTATGCTGTGAATATGTTTTTTATAATTGGTTAATAAAGAAGCTGCTTCATCATATAGCAGGTCAGAATATAGCCAGACTGGAAGAAAAAGAGAGAGAAAGCGGAGTCAGAAAGATGTCATGTAGCTACTGAAGGAGAAAGATGCCAGAACAGAACCTTACCTGGCAAACCACAGTCTCATGGCAATACACAGATTAATAGAAATGGGTTAATTTAAGATATAAGAGCTAGTTAATAAAAAGCCTGAGCTAACCAACCCCACATCTGAGAGATGTATATTGTATATTTGATCTGCAAAATATACAAAGAACTCAAGAAATTGGTCATCAAAAATACAAATAATCCAAAAAAATGGAGTACAGAACTAAACAGAGAACTCTCAACAGAGGAATCTAAAATGGCTGAAAGACACTTAAGGAAATGCTCAACATCCTTAGCCATCAGAGAAATGCAAATCAAAACAACTCTGAGATTCCACCTTATACCTTTAAGAATGGCCAAGATCAAAAACACTGATGACAACTTATGCTGGAAAGATTGTGGGGTAAAGGGAACACTTCTGCATTGCTGGTGGAAGTGCAAGCTGGTATAGCCCCTTTGGATGTCACTGTGGTGATTTCTCAGGAAATTAGGAAACAACCTTCCTCAAGACCCAGTAATACCACTATTGGGTATATATCCAAAGGATGCTCAATCATGCCACAAGGACATGCACTCAACTATGATCATAGCAGCATTGTTTGTCATAGCCAGAATCTGGAAACCTAAATGCTCCTCAACTGAAGAATAGATAAGGAAAATGTGGTACATTTATATAATGGAATGATACACAGCAGGAAAAAAATGACATCTTGAAATTTGCAGGCAAATGGATTGAGTTAGAAAACATAATTTTGAGTGAGGTAACTTAGACCCAGAAAGACAATTATCATATGTACTCACTCATAAGTGGTTTTTAAACATAAAGCAAAGAAAACCAGCCTACAAATCACAATCCCAGAGAACCTAGACAACAATGAGGACCCTAAGAGAGACATATGTGGATCTAATCTACATGGGAAATAGAAAAAGACAAGATCTCCTCAGTAAATTGGGAACATGGGGACCATGGGAGAATGTTGAAAGGAAGGGAAGAGGCAGGGAGGGGAGCAGAGAAAAATGTAGTGCTCAATAAAATCAATAAAAAAGTATATATATACATATATATGTGTGTGTTCATAAATATAAAACTCTTCAGTCTGTATAATACTGCCTGTATATATAATCTCAGGACTGAATAAATATTTTAAATGATTATAAACATAGCAAACAGAATGGAAGTGCTGAAGTAACATTAATTTATAACAATACATTGAAAGACTTGAATGTAGGAAGAGGAGAGGGGGAGGCACAGAAAGTACAAGATACTTAGAATAAACCCATTGTGCGTGTGTGTCAAATTCAGATGAAGTATTCTCAAAAAAATACAAAGTCAATTTGTGTCATGGTGAGACCTTCCACACAGGGCATGAAAATCCCGATGACATTCTGGACGTGCATACAGAGGGTTAGAGAGGGAGAGGATGGATGGTGAACTACTCCTGCCTACAGTACATAACTCCCCTGACCATTGTCCTCCACACAAGTCTGCAGGGAGCTTGGGTCATGAAGCCACAATCCCTTTTAATTGATCCTAAGAGCTTTCTCCTTCAGTTTCTATCCCAGGAGGCACCAGGACAAACACTTGTCCTGGTCTCAGAAAATCACAGGTATTTCTGAAAGTCAGTGACCTCTACACAAAAGAAGCCAGAGCTTCAGAGGACACTGAAGACTTGGTGCTTGCAGGACAGGAGAGTCTGTGCTCAGCTGTGGGCACCTTTGTGGGAGTCATCTGTCACCTGAGTTCACTGTGACAGGAAAGGTCAGTGAAACCTTAAACTTCACTGTGTGGCTCTTCTAGCTAACAGTAGAGCTCCAAAGGGAAAATCTGACTGTAAAGATGACATTTGTCCTACCGTGTGTATATCAGAACAGAGAGACATCAACTCATGTTCTCAATGAGTGCTGAGTTTGAGGAAGAACGATGAGTCAGATTATGATAGAAAGATTTGATTTCATGCTCCATTGTGCAAACAGAACATGGCTTCTAACCATAATCAGAGAGTTTGTGTTTGTTATTTGTTCCTTACATTCAAAACTGGATTGATTCATGCATGACCCACAGTACTCACATTCATTTAGAAATGAAAGCAAATTTAGGTGACTCTAAGATCTATATTGATGACTAGATAGGACTTGAATGTTTTCTTGTTGGGGTGTGATATCCATAGAGCATGGTGAGAAAATGCCCCAGGAGAGATTCCCTTACCCTGTTGTCCCAAGTCCATTGTTGAGGTGCAGAAAATGATCTTCACCTTCCATTGAGTTGAAACCACAGTCCATCCCTGCTGGTATTAGCCATTCCCATGCTACTGACCAGGGCTATCATGACTGGGAGTCACCTAAAGAAACAAATACAGTCATCTAAACATAAGTATCAAGAAAAATGGTCAAACAAGGAAGTGGGAGGGCTGTAAGTGTAGATGCTTCCTTTACCAATTTTTCTGGAAAGGCCATGGGATCTGCAGACACTCCAATTTGTGGCCATGGTGAGGGTCCTCAGCTGTTTTGCTCCTGGTTGAGGTTCAGCTTCTGAATATCTTCAAATCTGCCTTGCTGAGATCTGGCTTACATACAGTCATGAGGGTCTGTTGTGAAATTGCTCTGCCACAAACTCCCCACCTGGATAAATTCTCCCATATTCACTTAGGCACAAATGGGAATATTAGCAGTCAAAACTAAATTCACAAACACCAGGATGGGATTATAGAAAGAGGGATTGGGTAGACAAAGCTCATCTCTCTGCTTCACAGATCATGCTTACCAAACTTCAGACATCCGTTGTATTTGCTCTTTCCTTGCTTCTCCATGTTCTCATAAGCCTCGGGTGGAACATGTTATTTGCCAATGTGCTGGATATGAATATGATCAGAAATTCTGACACGTACTATGGAATCATTGATGTTTCCTTGTGTTCAGTTTCAGACCTGTCTGTTGCTTTGCATACATTCACATTCCATCTCTCACTGCTGGAAAGTTGATTCCAGAGTGTACATACTGACGTTGGATGACTCAGGTGGCAAAGGCGTTGTTATACTGTTCCAAAAGCATGTCTCCATGTAACCTCTGCAGGAATAATCCTTCGCCACAGAGGTCACACGCTCCACTTTCTCACTGGCGCCTCCTGTCTCCTTTCTTAAAGCAGGTGCTCCCACTCCTCTTGATATGTGTTTCAATTGCTCTAACACACTTCAGCCATTTTCAAGCTAGATGCCAACAAAGGCTTTGGTTAAGCAAAATCTTAAAAGTGAAAGTAACCTTTCTTTATAGTTTTCAAGGTACACTTAAGGAAGTGGTTTTAATTATATTCTAATTATTCAGTGTGTTTTGTAGAATACTTCCTTCCCTATAGCCCAGTTCCATATCAATTTCTGTGTTCTGATGAACCTCCATACTGATTTGCACAGCAGTTATAGCAGTTTACACTTCCACTAGCAGCGACTAAGTGTATCCCTTTCCCCACGTCTCTGCCAGTGTCTGCTCTCATGACTTTTTTATCTTGGCCATTCTGACTGGGGTAAGATTTAATATCAAAGTAGTTTTTAATCTGCCCTTCTCTGAAGGCAAATGATATTGAGCATTTTTTAATGTTTTTCAGCTACTTGTGTTTCCTCTTTGGAAATTCCCTGTCTAATACCATTCCCCTTTTTAGTTGTATTATTTGTTTTCTTGCTGTTTACAATGAAATAGAAACAAAGAAAATGATACAAATAATTAATGAAACAAAGAGCTGGTTCTTTGATAAATTCAACAACAGAGACAAACCCTTTTCCAAACTAATCAAAAGGTAGAGAGAGAGTGTCCAAATTAACAAAATCAGAAATGGAAAGAGGGACATAGCAACAGTGGTAAAAAAAAAAAAAAAAAAAAAAAAAAAAAAAAAAAAAAAAAAAAAAAAACAATGACATCTTGAAATTTGCATGCGAATGTGAATGGAGGGAACTAGACAAAACCATCCTGAGTTAGGTAACCCAGACCCAGAAAGTGAGCTTGTTGTGTAGCCATTCATAGGTGAATACTAGCTGTAAAGCAAACGATAAGGAACCTATAGTCCACAACCCCAGAGAAGCTAAGTAACAAGGAGAACCCTAAGAGAAACATACATAGATCACCCGGGGAAGGGGAAATAGACACGATCTCCTGAGAAAATTGGGAGTGTTGGGGTGGGAGAAGAAGGGAGGGCTGAAGGGGGGAGGAGATGAGAAGAGGAATGAGGAGAAGTAGAGGGAGCGTATGGTTGAGATGGGGGAAGGACAGAGACGGAGAACAAGGAAAGAGATGTCTTGATTGAAGGAGCCATTATGGGGCTAGCAGGAAACCTGGAATCTACAAGGATGACCCCAGCTTGCCTGGTGACTGGCTGGTGAAGCTGAGAGAGGTGGGGAGGGGCCGGGGTTTTGCCCCTTACTGAGGGCCTAAAGAATGGGCTGTCTATCTGAATGGATGGCTGATCACTCACCTCTTGGTCTGCTGTGTGCTGTTGCAGCCTGTGATTTAGAGTTCCTCTGAAGTCACGGGAGATGGATAGGTTTGAGTGTGGAGTGGGCCTTCTAGTTACAGGGTCAGATGGATGGGGTGGGGAGGTGTTGGAGCGGCCGACCTGCCAGAAGCTTGGCTGCTGGCTAGCTAGTGAAGCTGGGGCAGGTGGGGAAGGGGCCTGGGGTTTTACCCTGGTACTGAAGGCCGAGAGAGTGGAGTGCCCAGCTGGCTGGTTGAGCACTCACCTCTTGGTCCACTGTGTGCCATTGCAGACTGCAGTTCAGAGTTCCTCTGAGGTCGCAGGAGATGGATAGGTTTGGGGGCAGAGTGGGCCTTGTAGCTTACAGGGTCGGACTGATGGGGGGGTGTTGGAGCAGCCTACAGGCTGGAAGCTTGCCTACTGGCTGGCTAGAGAAATTGAAGCAGGTGGGGGAGGGGCCTGGGGTTTGTCCCTTACTGAGGGCCTAGAGAATGGGGTGTCCGGCTAACTGGTTGATCATTCACCTTTTGGTCTGCTGTGCACGGCTGCAGCCTGCGGTTCAGAGTTCCTCTGAGGTCACCTATGGTTAATCTTAATGAAGACTCCTTGTACTCTGAGAGGCATGTGGACCCTGGCAATAGTGGTTAATATCACACATAAATTATAAATATTATCAGGAGAGGATTTCACAATTTCAGGTGTAGTTGAATTAGCTAGACAAGTCCAGAAACTTTTAAAAACATTAGAAGAATTCACTTTTGCAATTCTGTTTCTCTAAAACCACTTGCACTACTAAATATGCATTGGTGTTTTCTAGTATAATAAAATGGCGGAGGGGAGGGGACATGGTAAGACATAACATTATCCATATGGTTCTAAAGTGTAAATACAATGTTTGACTCTCTCTAGTTTAAAATGGAAGCAGCTATAATGTTTAAAATTCAACATTTACTACTGTGTCAGGGAGAAAATAAGTTGTGAACTATACTTTGATAAATATATGTGAGATAAAATGTGAACAAAAAAAGGGGGTGTTACAAGCCTGGGGTAGAGCAAAGTGGGGAAGTGGTGCGTGTCACTGGATTCTGTAAATGAAACATTTCACCTAAAGACTGCTGAAAAACAAAGACTATCTCCAGATTAGAGGCACTGCAATTAATTTTCAAGACAGGTTCATAGATGGGGTAAAACGTGTTCATATATGAAGTGATGCAGGAACCTGAAGAAAAGACTAATGGCTGATGTCAGGTGAGTCTTCTGTGTCAAGCTACAGAGCATGATTTTCTGAAGGACTGGGGAGGGACACACTGAATTTGGACTAGAGGCAGGAAGACTGTTATCTGAAGGTACACAATTTGTGTTCCTTGGGTGATGGAGGAGGAAACTGGAGATATTGGAAATGAAAAGAATTCAGAACTTATGAAAGAGCTAAAGAAATTGGGAACATGGGGTATACTGTTGGGAAAGTTACAGTTGCAGACTTGAGAACCAATTGGATGAGAGAGGTAAGAGGAGGCAGAACACATGCTTGACTCATGGAACATGAATCTAATGAGGATCTACCAAGGGCATAGGTTAAAGGTAAGACCGTGAGTCAGAGCGATGGAACTCCATAGAATAAACATCTTTAAATACTGGGTAGCTGAGGACAAGCTTCTGAGCAAGGACATTAACACCACACAAGGACAGCTATACACAATGGTTATGACTTCAGTTGTGGGTGTGTTGACTTTGGTGTTAGTGTGCTTCATTGAGACAGAAAATCCCCAGAAGTTCTTTGACTTTATAGGCTTGGGTTGAGAAATACCCTCTGGGGTGATAGATTTGAAGTAGGTTAGAGTCAGGACAACTCCACGTTCAGGACAAGTCACAGATCGCAATGAGTAAAGTTCAGAAAATACATGGCTCCTAGGTCATGGAGGGCACCATTATCAGGTTGAGATGGGTCATAGAGCAACCGCTCCATATATTTAAGCAAACAAAAAAGAGTGCCTAGGAAGTTAGAAAGGAAGGTGTGAAGAAAGATACAAGAGCCATCTCAGTGTTCGTCAATCAGAAATTGTCATTGTGTGGAGAATAACTGCTGTGGAAGGGAGGGGGACAACTGGGTTTCCAGCACTGTCGCAGGGCACAATGCTCATAGGGGGCTGATAAGTGGAGCACAGACAGGTCTCGAGTGAGACCCACATGTTCAAGATGAGGGAGGGACAGATGTCTCTCTTGATCCAAATCTACAGGGTGAAAATTTCTAGATGGGAAACAAAAAGTAAATGAAATATCTGTGATTTCAAATGGTGTAATGCAGACAATAAAAGATAAGAGGCTTCCGTGAAGGAAATACACTCACTCCTTCCCTTTCTGACAGCAGAGAATTTTGAGATGACCAAGTTTGGAAAGCCTACTTTGAAGTGGTAAGCTGGTACTTCCTCAGAACCGAGCAGACACAGCAGTGGACAGATACTCTCCATCATTATGTTGAGTCCCAACCAGACAATGGTGACAGAATTTGTGCTGGAAGGGTTCTCAGAGCACCCTAGTCTACAACTGCTCCTGATTGGCTGCTTCCTGACCCTCTACACAATGGCTCTAACAGGCAACATTGTCATCATTGCTTTGGTCACTTCCAGCACTGGGCTCCACAGCCCCATGTACTTTTTCCTGTGCAACCTGGCCACCATGGATATTGTCTGCACCTCTTCTGTGCTGCCCAAGGCACTGCTTGGTCTTGTGTCTAAGGAAAACACCATTTCCTTCAAGGGGTGCATGGCCCAGCTCTTCTTCCTTGTGTGGTCTGCATCCTCCGAGCTGCTGCTGCTCACGGTCATGGCCTATGACCGCTACGTGGCCATCTGCCATCCCCTGCACTACAGCTCTAGGATGAGCCCACAGCTGTGTGGGGCCCTGGCCATGGCTGTGTGGTCCATCTGTGCTCTGAATTCATCTGTCCATACTGGTCTGATGACACGGCTGTCATTCTGTGGCCCCAATGTCATCACCCACTTCTTCTGTGAGATCCCCCCACTCCTCCTCCTCTCCTGCAGCTCCACATATGTGAATAGCATCATGACTCTTATGGCAGATGCCTTTTATGGAGGCATCAACTTCTTCCTCACCTTACTCTCCTATGGCTGCATCATCGCCACCATCCTGCGCATGCGTTCTGCTGAGGGCAAGAGGAAGGCCTTTTCTACCTGCTCCTCCCACCTCATCGTTGTCTGTGTGTACTACTCATCTGTGTTCTGTGCCTACATCAGTCCTGCTTCCAGCTACAGCCCAGAAAGAAGCAAAGTGACTTCTGTGCTGTATTCGGTCCTCAGCCCAACCCTGAACCCCCTCATCTATACATTGAGGAACAAGGATGTCAAGCTGGCCCTGGGGAGGCTCTTGCCCTCTTTCTCACATTAAGTGGAGATGTACAGGCTGCTCTCCGGGCCTGGGCTGTTCCTAGACATGCTTTCCTGAGAGCAGCCCCATGGAGAGGGGGTATACCTGTTGCTGTTTTAGAAAAACATTCTCTGATGCAAGGACTGAACAATTCTACTTACTGTAACTTTAAAAAAAAACAAAATTATTTAGATGTAATGCAAACAAACAAAAAAACGTTTTATCTCCTAACTAGCACAATCCATTTCAAAAGTAAATTTTATGTAAATGGAGATTCCACGTTCCTAAACTAGAAGATTTAAGAGGGTGACAATGGTGACAGTCACAAAGCAAAACCCTTTCCTTCTGTGCCTCACTGTAAACATCATGGGACTGTTCAGAACTATGGCTAAGAATCTAGACTCCTAGGAAACTTGAAGGGACCAAATGGCCCTAGTGTCTTGGGAGGTCCAAAGTTGAGTAGCTCAAATCCTCTATTTCACAGCTTCTCCCTGAGCTGTGGAAGTGAAAGGTGGGAGGGAGAAAACGGAAATCTATGGAGCAGAGATTAAGTTTCAAAAATGAACTCACATATGTGAGTCCAGCTTGCTTATGACAATGATGTCAATTGGACTTGTGTAAAAGATCATTTCCCACAATGTGTTTTGGGTAAGGGAGAAGAATGTCTGCATGGAAAGGGTGAAGTGGAACTCTTTCTCTATAAAAGAAAACTAGTGATAAAAAAGATGAGAGACAAAAATGCTAGGGCGAAACCTTTTCATACAACGTATTTTAATCATATCCTTTTCCCTCCCACAACCCCCAGACATGACCTGCCTACTTACCTACACACCCAATACCCCATTTCTCTCAAACAATAAGCAAAAGAGAAAAAATAAATTCAGTCCAATAAGACAAAATATTACCAAAACAAAATCAAAAGCACACACCAAAAGTGGAGTTTGTTTTCAGTTGACCAACCACTCCTAGCTAAAATTCTTAAGCACTCCGAGAACTGGAATGAGGAGGCATAGGAAAGACTGAGAAAGGGAAGTGCATGTGCGGGCACTCTAAGACACTGATAGGAAGACAGCTGAGTGGAGAAAGGGCAGCCTCTGCAGCAACTAGTGCTGAAGCGACGCTGTGCCCTTTACAGACTAAACACATTCTTCATCAATTTGCTTCCTTATTCTTAAATGCTGGACCACACCAGCGTTTGTGATGCAAATCAGGCATGCTGTATTAATTAGCTCTTCATCCTTGTGACCACCAAAATGCCATTTCAAAAACATTTATTCTGTTTCATGGTTTTTGAGGACTCAGTCCGTGGACACCTGGTGGTTTGTTTTGGCCTAACCATCTTGAAACAGGGCCTCATGGCAGTGGGAGTAGAAAACGGAGCAGTTTCTTCCCATCATGGCTGCCCAGAACACATGCTAGAGGAACACCTGTGCTCAACCAGCCTTCTCCTTTTCCCTTTAGCCCAAACTTTTCAGTCCACTGTTTCTGGAATACTGCCGCTCACATGGAGAAGGAACTCGGCCTTCAGTAAATCTCTCTGGAAACACTCACGGGCTACCTTCTATTGTGGGAGTGCTGGAAGAACACAATCAGAAATGAGGATGTGCATTGGGGGCACAGTAAAAAGGGTTTTCTTTGATGCCTACTGGTGGCTTCTGAGTAGGGAGAAAAACACACATGTTCTTCTGCAGATGACAGACTCCAGGGTGTGGTCTCTGTGACCAGGTGGCTCTTCATCCACATAACAAAAAGCCATTCTTGGCACCCCTGTTAGTTTCTACTCTCTTGACTCACAAGTTGAATGAAAGAGCACACTAGGGACATACCTCATGGAAATCGCTTACGAATGTGGGTTGACACTGTGTGTCAAGTCCCTGAGCAAACTGTGTATGCATCATGGAAACAGAGTTGGCTATGCTCCAGGGAGTTAAGCATGTGGTGACGCTAGGAATGGAAATAAAATCAGCAATGAGATATGGATGGTGAGATACTTTCGTGAGAAGGATTTGTTTTGTTGCAGTTGCTGACCCCAGAGTGTAGGATACAACATTCAAGTCCTTAGGCCAGTGACAGACAGTGTACTCTCTGTGTCAATGCAGTTTGCCATCCATGTGACAACAATAACTCCAGCACCTCATGCCAGGAACTTTGTTCTCACTGAGCCATCAAACCACCATAAGACACTTAGGCCCACATGCCTAGCCCAATAAGGAAGGTTGGTCCTCCCTGGGGTCAGGGCCTTCTAGCGACAGGGTGTCTCAGATGGCTCAGATTCTGAGTCACAGCAACTAGCCTGGTCCTCAACCCAGACTCAGAATAGTTTCCCATAGATACAAAGAAGGATCTCATATTGATCCTGACTAAACTCTGATAATCACATGCAAGTTCAACATGTGCTGGAACCACATAGCCTCACATAGAACAGACAAGATGCCTTTGCCAGCTAGAGTATATGCACTAGCAATTAGCAGAAAGGGGGGACGTACCGCAACCTGACTTGGGCAATCAGAGTCTGATGAACTGTAGGCTTTTCCCCGTGTGTAAGCCACGAGTCTACAGTTGGGGCTACAGTAGTGTCTGTCCACTGTAATCTCACAAGGAGGGTAACATCATGAGCAAACTGCTCTCAGCCAGCCATCAGGGCCGGGCTGACAATGAGATTCAGGCTCCTAATGAAAGTCCTTCATCTGCTTCCACAAGCTCCTATCCTGTACTAGAAAATAGTCCCAGATATTCGGGGTGTTCGGTGCCTATTAGTGAAGTCCCACCATTCTGTGACACCCCCCAAGACCGCTTCTCATTGCTCTGCTAGGGTTTTGTGGGAAGAAGGGTGTGGAAAGATTATAGTATGCTGGCTCTGCTTTCATTTACCATCAGAAAATTCAACATCAATGTGGTAAAGGTCCCATCAGAATTCAAGGGCTTATGCATCTATCTCCTCCTGGGATGAACCTTCATTCTTTCTGTTTTTACATCCTCAGTCACAGGGCCCTCAGAACATTGTCTTAGGCTGCCCTAAGTTTCATGAAATGTTACTGGCCAGTAGCCAGGGCATGTATTCGGTGTCTCTGAACACCACATATCTAGATCCAGTTACCAGTTTTAAAAGAAACCCAGGAAAAACCTTAGTACACCTTAATAAAGGTATGTCTTAAATCCTGTCTGGGAAATTCAATTATGGAGTACTCGCTACTGATCTAATATATAGGTAGAAGTAAACATCCTGTATTTTCTCCTGCAATGGTAGTTGAGCCAGTATCAAATGCTACACTATTTCTGTGCCTTTGAGGCCAGTAGCAATCAGAAAAGTCCCCATGTCAAGATTTAGGAATCAGAGATGTGAACCACAATGTCATATAGACTTGAAAATTCTTTGATTCCATCAATATTCACCTCAGCACCTGGGTCCTGCAGGCTTGTACCTGCCAGGCAAGTCCACAGTAGAAATTATTCCAAAGGTCATTCCCTGGACAAATAGGTCACAGGTGTTTTTCTGTGTTCCTGTTGCCTGTGGCGAAAAGCCAGATGCTGGCCCAGCATCTCTGGTGTTTGCACCAAAGTCTCAGACGAAGACACAGCAGGGGAGGATTCGTGGTACCTAAAGGCTCTAGATCACCAGAAAAGGATCCTAGCTCTCTCTAACCTCATGAGGCCATCATGAGAAAGTCTGTCTGTCTTTAGAGCTGCAATGGCAAAACACATGTGGGAAAAGGTCACCCTCCTCTTGACATCTCAACATGTTTTGTTTTGTTTTTGTTTTTGTTTTTGTTTTTGTTTTTGTTTTTTTGAGACAGGGTTTCTCTGGAGCATTGGAGCCTGTCCTGGAACTAGCTCTCGTAGACCAGACTGACCTCAAACTCAGAGATCTGCTACCTACCTCTGCCTCCCGAGTGCTGGGATTAAAGGTGTGCACCACCACCGCCTGGCTGGCATGGTCTCTTTAAAGAGTGATTTTGCTGCTAAGGCTGAGTCAGAAAGCCTCTCTTAATGGAGCCGTGTCTCTGTTTGCTGTCAGCAAGTGAAGACTACTGGAGAAAAGACAGTTACCAAGAAGCTGCACTTGACTCTATCCTTGTCTGTCTAGAATCCTATTTTTAATGCTTTCTCAGGCTTTATGTGGAAATTCTTGCCAAACATTTGGGCACCATTTGTTGACGGAAGTTCCTGACCTGCCCGGTACCATAGCTGTTCAGTCCCAAAGAAACACACAGGGGCTTATATTAATTATAAATGGTTAGGCCTATTAACTCAGGCTTATTATTAACTAACTCTTACAACATAAATTAACCCATAATTCTTGTCTTTGTTTAGCCACGTGGCTTGGTACATTTTCTCAGTGAGGCATTTTCATCTGGCTTCCTTTGCATTTGTACAAGAAGTACCAAAGCATTTCCTGCTGTGGTCTATTGTAAATTATATGTTAGCACTTGAATTTCCAATTATTCTTTACTATTATGAAGAAATTAAACTATTTGTTTTTACATATCTTCCTTCTATTCTTAGCACTGCTGAACCCATTATGTCTTTTTAAATTTTTATTCATTTTATTTTTATTTGTATGTGGGTGCCTGAGCATGTTTATGTGTATCACAGGCATGTATGAACCAGCAGACATTAGAAGACAGCATGGGATACTCTAGAACTGGAGCTACAGGTGTCTTTGAGCTGAAATCATCCTGGGGTCTGAACCCATGTCCTCTACAAGAGCATTAGGGGCTCTGGACTTCAGGGTATCTCTCCAACCTCCATTTACTTCCTTAAGAGATATTTTTGTAGTAGAATCACAAAATGTTTCACATCAATAATCTTTTTAAATTTTCAATCATCTTTTCATATTTATTTTACATACCAGCCACAGATCCCCCTCCCTCCTCTCTTCTGCTTCCTCCACCCCAGCCTTCCTTCCACCCCTGCATCCACCCCCTCCTCCGTCTCCATTCAGATAGATAAGGCCTCCTATGGGAATCAACAAAGTTTGGCACATCAAGCTGAGGCAGGACCAAACTCCTCCCCCCTGCACCAAGGCTGAACAAGACATCCCACCATAGGGAACAGGCTCCAAAGAGCCAGTCCATGCATCAAGGAGAGATCCTGTATCACTGTCAGGGGTCCCACAAAAGGCAAGCTACACATCTGTCACCCAGAAGCAGAGGGCTGAGGAAGGTCCCGTGCTGGATCCCCAAATATTCATCCAGAGTCCGTGAACTCCCATAAGCTCAGGTCCCCTGTCTCTATGGGTTTCCCTATCATGACCCTGACAGCCCCCTGGCTCATTTCTCCACCCTCTCCTCAACTGGATTCCTAGAGCTGGGCCCAGAGCTAGACTGTGGATCTCTGCATCTGCTTCCATCAGGTACTGGACAAAGGCTCCGTGATGACAATTAGGATAGTCACCAATCTGATTACAGGAGGAGGCCAGTTCCGGCATTTCTCTGCTCTTGTCAGGAAGCTTACCTGGGCTTATGCTTGAGGACTCCCGAGTTTCCCTGGCGCTAGGTTTCTCGCCAACCCCACAATGGCCCCCTCTATCAAGATATTTCTCCCATTACTCCCTCTCCCTCCTGCCCTGAATCCAACCGTCCTGATCTGTCTTGTACTCATCCCATCCTCCCCTCCCGCTCCTCCCCACCTACTCCCGTTTACCCAGGACACCCCATCCACTTTTCTCTTCCCAGAGAGACCCACACATCCCTCTCCAGGTCCTCCTTACCACCTAGCCTCTCTAGAGCTGAAGATTGTAACCTGTTTATCCTCTGGTTTATATCTAATATCCACTTATGAGTGAGTACATACCATGTTTGTCTTTTTGTGGCTGGGTTACCTCACTCAGGATGATTGTTTTTATAGTTCCATCCATTTGTCTACAAATTTTGATCACATTGTTCTTTTCTGCTGAATAATAGTCCATTGTGTAGATATACCACATTTTCCTTATCCATTTTTTGATTGAGGGGCATCTAGGTTGTTTCCAGGGTCTAGCTATTACGAATATTGCTGCTATGAACGTAGTTGAGCAAGTGGCCTTGTGGTGTGGTTGAGAATCCTTGGGGTATATGCCCAAGAGTGGTATCCCTAGCTCTTGAGGTAAATTGATTGCCAGTTTTCTGAGAAACCATCGTACCAATTTCCAAAGAGGTTGTACAAGTTTGCACTCCAACCAGTGGGAGTAGCGGGGAGGAGAAAGGGGTGGATGGGGGAATGGGAATATGATTTATCAGGATGGTTGATTTGGGGGCAGGAGGGAGGGAGAGAGCAATGGGAGAGATATCTTGACAGAGGGGGCCATTGTGGGGTTGGTGAGAAACCTAGTGCCAAGGGAAACTCCAGGAGGCCACAAGCATGACCCCAGGTAAGATAGCAATTTAACAGTTCCCATTACTCCACATCATCTCCAACACAGGCTGTCATTAGTGTTTCTGAGTTTGGCCATTCTGACAGGTGTAAAATAAATCTCAGAGTCACGTTGATTTGTAGTTCCCTGATAGTTAAGGAGGTTAAACACTTCCTTCAGTTTATCTTAGTTATTCGAGATTCTTCTGTTAAGAATTCTGTTTAGATCTGTACCCCATTTTATAATGGGATCATTTGTTATTTTGATATTTAGTTTCTTGAGATCTTTGTATATTTTGGAGATCAGTTCTCCGTCAGATGTGGGGTTGGTGAAGTTATTTTCCCATTCTGTAGGCTGAACATTTTGTCTTGTTGATTGTGTCCTTTGTCTTACAGAAGCTTCTCAGTTTCAGGAGGTCATATTTATCAATTGTCAATCTCAACGTCTGTGCTACTGGTATTTTATTCAGGAAGTGGTCTCCTGTGCCAATGAGTTCATGGCTACATCCCTTCTGTGACATTTAGTGTGGCTGGATATATGCTGAGGTCTTTGATTCACTTGAACTTGGGTTTTGTGCATGCAGATAGGTGGATATATTTGCATTCTGCTTTATGTCGACATCCAGTTATGCCAGCACTATTTGTTGAAGATGCTTTCTTTTTTCCGTTGTTCAAGTTTGGCTTCCTTGTCAATAATCAGGTGTCCATAGGTTTGTGGATTAATATCAAGATCTTCTATTCAATTACATTGGTCCACCTGCCAGTTTTTATTCCAATGCCAAGCTGTTTTCATGACTGTAGCTCTGTAGTAGAGTTTGAAGTTAGGGATGATGATGCTTCTGGAAGTTCCTTTCTTGTACAGGATTGTTTTGGCTATTCTGGGGTTATTGTTTTTCCACATGAAGTTGAGTATTTCTCTTTCAAGGTCTGTGAAGAAGTGTATTGGGATTTTGATAGGGATTGCATTGAATCTGAAGAATGCTTTTGGTAAGATTGCCATTTTTACTATGTTAATCCTACCGATCTATTAGCATGGGAAATCTTTCCATTATCTGACATCTTCTTCAACTTCGTTCTTCAAAGACTTAAGGTTCTTATCATACTGATCTTCCATTTGTTTGGTTAGAGTTACCCCAAAATATTTTATATTGTTTGTGACTATTGTAAAGGATTTAGTTTCTCTGACTTCTTTCTTGGTCCAATTATCATTTGTATATAGGAGGGCTACTAACTTTTTTGAGTTAGTCCTGTATCCTGCCACATTACTGAAGGTGTTTATCAGCTGTAGGAGCTCCCAGGTAGAATTCTTGAGGCCACTTATGTATAATATCAAATCATTTGTAGATAGTGAAAGTTTGAATTCTTTCTTTCTCATTCATATTCCCCTGATCTGTTCTTGTTGCCTTGTTGCTCTAGCTGAAACCTCAAGTACTATATTGAGTAGATATGGAGAGAGTGGGCAACCATATTTGTCCCTGTTTTCAGTGTAATTGGAGTTTCTCTCTGTTTAATTTGATGTTGGCTGTCAGCTTGTTATATATTGCCTTTATTATGTCTAGGTATGTTCCTTGTATGCCTGTTCTCTCCAGAACCTTTATTATGAAGTGGCATTGAATTTTATCAAAGGCATTTTTAGTATCTAATGAGATGATAATATGGTTCTTTTTTCAGTTTGTTCATATGGTGGATTATATTGCCAGATTTTCATATGTTGAACCATCCCTGCATCTCTGGGATGAAGTTTATTTCATCATACTTGATGATTTTTCCGATGTATTCTTGGATTCAGTTTGCCAGTCTTTTATTAAATGTTTTGGCATCAATGTTCATGAGGGAGATTGGTCTGCATTTTTCTTTTAAAGTGCAGCTATTACACCTTTAAGAATAGGAATTGTCATTTTCGTAGTTCAGAGGCTTTACAGCTGGGTGACATATAGATTACTTTTTCCCATCAACAATTCACAGATCACATGACTCCTTTGGAAACTGAGAGCTCATCTCCAGAGACAAAGCTTCAGGTCAGATCCAGAAGGATTCCCCCAAGTCCTGTGTCTGGAGTATGTGACATCTTTGGCAATACGGTCTTACCTTCTTTCTCTGAAAGGCACCAAGGGCAATGGTAAACAATATTCTGTATTGTTTTGGGGAGTCTCAGATTCCCCTGATCAATAATTCCTCATGTGTCATACTATGTACCTCATTTCTGGGATCCGCTTAAACTTGAGTCTGTTTATATGTCTGCAGAAAAGATGGGTGGTGAGGTTGGATTTTAAAAGGCATTGGCATTTTCTTCCTTGATGCTTTTAGAAGCCAGAAAATCCAGTTTCCAAGCCACTACCCAGGGTAACTCAGAAAATGTTTCTCCAGAGTGAGGACTGAAAGATTTCTATAATAACTTGATACACAATCTGAGGGTCCTTCTCTTTTCCATTCTGCAGCTCTAATTCCCTTGTTCTAATTATCTCTGCTTCTCTTTAGTTTCAGTTTTCTGTTCACTTTGCTTATGTACACATTTTACAAGAGGCTTGAGGTAATAAGAAAAAAGTTACCAAGCTACCTCTAAAGATCAGCTCATTCTTGAAGTAAACAATAAGACCAGAATCATTTACCATGCCAATGCAAGGTTCCAAGGTTTCTGGTGTAATACTGTGACCAGAAGCCAAAGGCACATTGCCCAGAGAGGCTAGCTGCAAGACATAAGTCTTCATCAGACACAGTTAGCAAACAAAGGATTGGCATGATTTTTAGGTTGCTTTGTGTTTATAACCTTGGTTTGACATCTGTGACTTTCTCCTTGGGCATTTCTGTAAAGGTTTTAACTTAAGATCTGTTTATGGAAACATTTAATCTAGTTTGAACTTGCTCTGAAGCTAATTGTGTGTATTTTGTCTTAGATTGGGGAGAAATTGTTTTCTCATGTTAGTCTGAGTAAAAAGAACAAAGCAGGCTTTTAAGTGGCTACAGTCCTTGTGGACAATAGATCTAGTTATGAAGCATATCCTAGTATATTTTCTTTTTATTTTCTTTTCTTTTTTTTTTTTTTTTTTTTTTTTGGTTTTTCGAGACAGGGTTTCTCTGTGGTTTTGGAGCCTGTCCTGGAACTAACTCTTGTAGACCAGGCTGGTCTCGAACTCACAGAGATTCGCCTGCCTCTGCCTCCCGAGTGCTGGGATTAAAGGCGTGCGCCACCACCGCCCAGCCCTAGTATATTTTCTATAAATCAAAATTATACAGATTAATGAGAACTAATCTTCCTGACCATCCATGTACATATGTGCCATAAGAATGAGATGCAATTAGCCGGGCGGTGGTGGGCATGAACTTTTTGAGGGGAAAATCTAGTCCAGAAGACAAAAGAGACAAAGGTGAATGAACAAGACCCAAGAGCAGATAGGCTTGACCATCACTGTCCCTCATTGAGGCTTTCTGAAAAAGCAGAGCATGGAGGGTCCCAGTTGCTGGGGAGACCATTCATCCTGGGTAGGTGCCTGCTTGAGCCTGGAGAAATAGTACCAGCATGTACATCCCAGAACCTTGGCAGTTGACAGGGTGGTGAAGATCACAGTGCAGGGTCCTATCCACTGGGGCTCTAGAGACATAGAAGATAACTACTTGCAGAGTACCTGGCCCCCCAGGGAGAGTGAGGTGGGTTCAGGGGTAGTTGGGTCCATTGGCATGGGAGCAAGTATGGAGAGCTACAGAGTACCAGCCTCAGTACTCTCTCGGGGTTCAGAATAGGACTTCTATAACAAGCAAAGACTACCTTGGGAATGGTATCTCAAGGGTAAAAGAAACTGACTAACATAGGCATGTTTTTTCTGCAAGTTTCTTATTTTTAATTTTTAAAAAAGAAAACAAACTATCTTTTTTCATTTTACATAACAATCCCAGTTCCCACTCACTCCCCTCCTCCCCTTCCCTCCACACTCCCTCCAACCCACCCACCCCCTCATCCACTCCTCAGAGACGGTAATGTACATTGCTTTGAGGAAGGCCAAGGACCTCCCTACTGTGTCTAAGCTGAGCAAGGTATCTCTACAAAGAGAATGGGTTCCAAAAAGTCAATACGTGCAGTAGGGATAGATCCTGGTGCCACTGCCAATGACACCGCAGTCTGCCCCAGCCACACAACTGTCACCCACATTCAGAGGGTTTAGTTTGGTCTTGTGCTTGTTCCTTCCCTGTCCGACTGGAGTTGTGAGCTCCCACTAACTCAAGTAAACTGTTTCAGTGGGTGTCCCCATCATGGTCTTGACCTCTTTGCTCATATTCTCATTCCTCCCACTCTTCATCTGGACTTTGGGAGCTCAGCCCAGTGCTCTGCTATAGGAGTTTCTGGATAAAGGTTCTATGATGATATTTAAGATAGTCATCAATCTAACTACAGGGCAAGGGCAGTTCAGGCAACCTCTCCACTTTTGCTTAGGGTCTTAGCTATGGTCATCCTTGTGGATTCCTGGGAATTTCTCTAGTGCCAGGTTTCTTGCTAGCCACATAATGGCTCTCTCAGTTAAAGTATCTCTTTTCTAGCTCTCATCTCTGTCCTTCTTCCATCTCGACTATTCCATTCCCTCAAGTTCTCCTTCCTCTTCCCTTCTCCACTCCTCCTCTGCTTCCACCCTCTCTTCTTCCCTGACCCCCATGCTCTCAATTTTGTCAGGAGATCCTGACTACTTCCCCTTTCCAGGTGGATCTATGTATGTTTTTCTTAGGGTTCACCTTGTTACATAGCTTCTTTATGGCCATGGACTACACGCCCATTATCCTTTGCTTTACAGTTACCATCCACTTATGAGTAAGTATATATCATGCTCATCTTTCTGGGTCTGGATTATCTCACTCAGGATGTTTTTTTTTTGTTCCATCCATTTACATACAAATTTCAAGATGTCATTTTTTTTTTACCATATTTCGATTAAGGGAGCCATTATGGGGCTAGCAAGAAACCTGGCACTAAAGAAATTCACAGGAATTCACAAAGATGACCACAGCTAAGACCCTAATCAATAATGAAGAGGATGCCCAAACTGACCTTGCCCTTTTAGTCAGATTGATGACTACCTAAATGTCATCATAAAACCTTCATCTAGCAACTGGTGGAAGCAGATACAGAGACCCACAGTGGAGCCCTGAGCTGAGCTCCCAAAGTCCAGTTGAAGAGTGAGAGGAGTGAGAATATGAGAAAAGAGGTTAAGACCAAGACTACAAGACAGGTGATGTGTAAGCGGATCCCTTGACATGGGAACAACTCTGAGATGAGACATAATAAATCTTGTTGGCTACAGAGTCCCATGACTCTCTATTCATACCATCCTTTCATATGAATAGAGATTTATATTACAGTTTGATTACACAGTCTAAATGAACTTATGAAGCAAAAGATGCCTTTTACCCACTTAAACATAAAGCAAAAAATCATCTCTAACTGGCTTGTGCATTCCTCCCAACACATTCCATACCTGTGTTAATTAAAACGTATGTTAACTTTGAAAGTTCATATATTTCAGAGCAAGGAGACCAGACTGCTGTGGGACAATTGTCTTGTTCCCTTGTAAAGATTTGTCAGTTGTATTGTTTTAATAAAACACTGATTGGCCAGTAGGAAGTATAGGTGGGGCGACCAGGCATAAAGTATAGGCAGAGCACCCAGAACAGGAGAATTCTGGGAAAAGGAAAGGGTCAGTCACTAGTCATCACCCAGCCATAGAGGAAGCAAGATGAGAATGCCTCACTGATAAAAGGTACCAAGTCACATAGCTAACACAGATAAGAATTATGGGTTAAAGTAGGAAGTAATAGTTAATAAGAAGCCTGAGCTAAGGCCAACCAGTTTATAATTAATGTAAGCCTCTGTGCATTTCTTTGGGACTGAACAGTTGTGGGACTGGGTAGGAGAGAAACCTCTGCCAATACAAGACACCAATGAAAATGGATGGCCCAGATAATCCAGCCTCTCAGAATGCCTCTGTTGCAGTTTCCTCAGAGTTCTGTATCCAGAACAACTTCAAGGCTGCTGGCTGAGATGGTCCAACCTCAGAGACTGCTCCAGCCAGGACTTCAGATGAGACTTGCACTTTCCCATTGCACAGAGACTGGACAACAACGCCTAGCTATTCCAGGACTTGACCATTATCCCAATTTTCACAGGGTCTACTAAAGATGCCAACACCCCCAGACAATAGGAAGCAGTCTAAAGAACATGATGCCCACATTCCCAAGAGGTGGGATGGATGACTTTTGGTCATTTGATGGGTCATTATTTATGGGGTGGGTTACAAGTTGTTATTGGCCATAGTTAGGATAACTAGCTAAATAAAGGAGCTAGATTCAAGGATCTCTTTCTAAAGAAAAAAGGGGAAATAGTATAAAAAGATGAGACAAAAAGGATGGATTGTTGAGTTTACTTTCAAACAACCACTAACCTCAAATATTTTTACATTGGTATGGACTTTTGTAAATTGATAAAAATTTAAGGTTATTTTTGTAATACTATATATATATATATAGTTTCTATTCTTTTTTTTTTTTTATTTTTTTTTTATTATATATTTTTTTTTATTCTTTTTTAATTAAAATTTCCAACTGCTCCCCGTTTCCCATTTCCCTCCCCTCCTCCCACACATTGCCCCCTCCCTCCTCTCCCCTCCCCTATCCCCACTCCTCTTCTCCTCCCCCCAGTCCATTCCCCCTCCCTCTCGCTACTGAAGAGCAGTCCAAATTCCCTGCCCTACAGGAAGACCAAGGTCCTCCCACTTCCATCCAGGCCCAGGAAGGTGAGCATCAAAACAGGCTAAGCTCCCACAAAGCCAGTTCATGTATTAGGATCGAAACCTAGTGCCATTGTCCTTGGCTTCTCATCAGCCTTCATTGTCCGCCATGTTCAGAGAGTCCAGTTTCAACCCATGCTTATTCAGTCCCAGTCCAGCTGGCCTTGGAGAGCTCCCAATAGATCAGTTCCACTGTCACTGTGGGTGGGTGCACGCCTCGTGGTCCTGATTTCCTTGCTCATGTTCTCCCTCCTTCTGCTCTTCATTTGGACCTTAAGAGCTCAGACGGTTGATCCAAATTGGGTCTCTGTCTCTCTCTCGATCCATCGCCAGATGAAAGTTCCTGTGCCATTCTCCTTGGCCTCTCGTCAGCTCTCATTGTCCGCCACATTCCGAGAGTCCGGTTTTATCCCATGTTTTTTTCAGTAGCAGTCCAGCTGACCTTGGTGAGCTCCCAATAGATCGGCCCCACTGTCTCAGTGGTTGGGTGCACCCCTCATGGTCCTGACTTCCTTGTTCATGTTCTCTCTCCTTCTGCTCCTCATTATAACCTTGGGAGTTCAGTCCGGTGCTCCAGTGTGGGTCTCTGGCTCTATCTCCATCCATCGCTAGATGAAGGTTCTATGGCGATATGCAAGATATTCATCAGTAAGATTATAGGATAGGTTCATTTCAGGTTCCCTATCCTCAGGTGCCCCAATGAACTAACTGGGGACATTGCCCTGGGCATCTGGTAGTCATTCCAAGTTCAAGTCTCTTGTCACCCCTTAGGTGGCTCCCTTACCTAAGGTATGAGTTTCCCTGCTCCCCTATCCAACCTTTCTTTATCCCCATTCACCCCGATTCCCCCAGTTCCCCTCATCCTCTCCTTCACACTTTTCTCTCCCCATCACCCCTCATCCCCATCCCACCCCACCCCCAAGATTCCAATTTTTTGCCCATCAGTCATGACTATTTCCCATAGCTGGGAGGATATCTATATGTTTTCCCTTGGGTTTACCCTCTTGTTTAGCTTCTTTAGGATCACAAATTATAGACTCAGTGGCCCCTATCCATGGCTAGAAACCAATTATGAGTGAGTACATCCCATGTTCTTCTTTTTGGGTCTGGGTTACCTCACTAAGGATCGTATTTTCTATTTCCATCCATTTGCATGCAAAATTCGAGAAGTCATTGTTTTTTACCGCAGAGTAGTACTCTAATGTGTATATATTCCACACTTTCTTCATCCATTCTTCCATTGAAGGGCATCTAGGTTGCTTCCAGGTTCTGGCTATTACAAATAATGCTGCTATGAACATAGTTGGACAAATGCTTTTGTCATATGATAGGGCATCTCTTGGGTATATTCCCAAGAGTGGTATTGCTGGGTCCAGGGGTAGGTTGATCCCAATTTTTCTGAGAAACCGCCACACTGATTTCCAAAGTGGTTGCACAAGTTTGCAGTCCCACCAGCAATGGATGAGGGTACCCCTTTCTCCACAACCTCTCCAGCAAAGGCTATCCTTGGTGTTTTTGATTTTAGCCATTCTGACAGGTGTAAGATGATATCTCAAAGTTGTTTTGATTTGCATTTCTCTGATCGCTAAGGAGGTTGAGCATGACCTTAAGTATCTTTTGGCCATTTTAACTTCTTCTGTTGAGAATTCTCTGTTCAGTTCAGTGCCCCATTTTTTAATTGGGTTAATTATCCTTTTAAAGTCTAGTTTCTTGAGTTCTTTATATATTTTGGAGATCAGACCTTTGTCTGTTGCGGGGTTGGTGAAGATCTTCTCCCAGTCAGTAGGCTGCCTTTTTGTCTTAATGACAGTGTCCTTTGCTTTACAGAAGCTTCTCAGTTTCAGGAGGTCCCATTTATTCAATGTTGTCCTTAATGTCTGTGCTGCTGGGGTTATACATAGGAAGCGATCTCCAGTGCCCATATGTTGTAGGGTACTTCCCATTTTCTCTTCTATCAGGTTCAGTGTGTTCAGATTGATATTGAGGTCTTTGATCCATTTGGACTTGAGTTTTGTGCATGGTGATAGATATGGGTCTATTTTCATTCTTCTACAGGTTGACATCCAATTGTGCCAGCACCATTTGTTGAAGATGCTTTCTTTCTTCCATTGTATACTTTTAGCTCCTTTATCAAAAATCAGTTGTTCATAGGTTTGTGGGTTAAAATCCGGGTCTTCTATACGATTCCATTGGTCGACTTCTCTGTTTTTATGCCAGTACCACGCTGTTTTCATTACTGTAGCTCTGTAATAGAGTTTGAAGTCAGGGATGGTAATGCCTCCAGAAGTTCCTTTATTGTATAAGATTGTTTTGGCTATCCTGGGTTTTTTGTTTCTCCATATAAAGTTGATTATTGTCCTTTCAAGATCTGTGAAGAATTTTGATGGGATTTTAATGGGGATTGCATTGAATCTATAAATTGCCCTTGGTAGAATTGCCATTTTTACTATGTTGATTCTCCCAATCCAAGAGCAAGGGAGATCCTTCCATTTTCTGGTATCCTCTTCAATTTCTTTCTTCAATGCCTTAAAGTTTTTGTCAAATAGATCTTTCACTTCCTTGGTTAGAGTTACCCCAAGATATTTTATGCTGTTTGTGGCTATCGTGAAAGGTGATGATTCTCTTATTTCTCTCTCTGCTTCCAGATCCTTTGTGTATAAGAGGGCGACTGATTTTTTGGAGTTGATCTTGTATCCTGCCACATTACTAAAGGCGTTTATCAGCTGTAGGAGTTCTTTGGAGGAGTTTTTGGGGTCGCTCATGTACACTATCATATCATCTGCAAATAATGCAAGTTTAAATTCTTCCTTTCCAATTTGAATCCCCTTTATCCCCTTATGTTGTCTTATTGCTATTGCTAAAACTTCGAGAACTATATTGAAGAGGTATGGAGAGAGTGGACAGCCTTGGCGTGTTCCTGATTTTAGTGGGATGGCTTTAAGTTTCTCTCCATTTAATTTGATATTAGCTGTCGGCTTGCTGTATATAGCTTTAATTATATTTAGGTATGACCCTTGTATCCCTAATCTCTCCAAGACTTTTATCATAAAGGGATGTTGAATTTTGTCAAATGCTTTTTCAGCATCTAATGAAACGATCATATGGTTTTTTCTTTCAGTTTATTTATATGATGGATTACATTGATAGATTTGCGTATGTTAAACCAGCCCTGCATCTCTGGTATGAAGCCTACTTGATCATAATGGATAATTTTTCTAATGTGTTCTTGGATTCGGTTTGCCAGAATTTTGTTGAGGATTTTTGCGTCGATGTTCATGAGTGAGATTGGCCTGTAATTCTCTTTCTTGGTTGTGTCTTTGTGTGGTTTTGGTATCAGAGTTACTGTAGCTTCATAAAAGGAATTTGGCAATGACTCTTCTGTTTCTATATTGTGAAATACATTAAGAAGAATAGGTATTAGGTCTTCTTGGAAGTTCTGGTAGAATTCTGCATTGAAACCATCTGGTCCTGGACTTTTTTTGGAAGGGAGGTTTTTGATAACAGCTTCTAATTCTTCACGACTAACCGGTCTATTTAGGTTGTTCACCTGGTCCTGGTTTAACTTTGGTAAATGGTATTTATCTAAAAAAGCGTCCATTTCTTTTACATTTTCCAGTTTTGTGGCATACAGGCCTTTGTAGTAAGATCTAATGATTCTCTGAATTTCCTCTGTGTCTGTGGTTATGTCTCCCTTTTCATTTCTGATCTTATTAATTTGCAAATTCTCTCTCTGCCGTTTGATTAGTTTGGATAGGGGTTTATCAATCTTGTTGATTTTCTCCAGGAACCAGCTTTTTGATTCATTGATTCTTTCAATTGTTTTCTGTGTCTCTATTTTGTTGATTTCAGCCCTCAGTTTGATTATTTCCAGTCTTCTACCCCTTCTAGGTGAGTCTGCTTCTTTTTTTTCTAGAGCTTTCAGGTGGGCTGTTAAGTCTCCAATGTGTGCTTTCTCTGTTTTCTTTAAGTGGGCAGTTAGTGCTATGAACTTTCCTCTCAGAACTGCTTTCATAGTGTCCCATAGGTTTGAGTATGTTGTTTCTTTATTTTCATTGTCTTCAAGGAAGAGTTTAATTTCTTTCTTTATTTCTTCCTTAATCCAGGAATGGTTCAGTAGTTGACTATTCAGTTTCCATGAGTTTGTAGGCTTTCTGGGGGTAGCATTGTTGCAGAATTCTAGCTTTAATCCATGGTGATCTGATAAGATACAGGTGGTTATTAATATTTTTTTGTAACTGTGGATGTTTGCTTTGTTACCGAGTATGTGGTCGATTTTTGAGAAGGTTCCATGAGCTGCAGAGAAGAAGGTATATTCTTTCCTATTTGGGTGGAATATTCTATAGATGTCTGTTAAGTCCATTTGATTCATTACCTCCATTAATTCTCTTATTTCTCTGTTAGGTTTCTGTCTACTTGACCTGTCCATTGGTGAGAGAGGAGTATTAAAGTCTCCTACTATTAATGTGTGCGGTTTGATGGCTGCCTTGAGTTTTAACAATGTTTCTTTTACGTACGTGGGTGCTTTTATATTAGGGGCATAGATATTCAGGATTGAGACTTCATCCTGATGAATTGTTCCTGTTATGAGTAGAAAATGTCCCTCTCCATCTCTCCTGATTGATTTAAGTTTGAAGTCAACTTTGTTAGAAATTAGTATGGCCACCCCTGCTTGTTTCTTAGGTCCATTTACTTGATAAGCCTTATCCCAACCCTTTATTCTGAGTAGGTGCCTGTCTTTGTGGTTGAGGTGTGTTTCTTGTAAACAGCAGAATGTTGGATCCTGTTTTCGTATCCAATCTCTTAGTCTGTGCCTTTTTATAGGAGAGTTGAGTCCATTGACATTAAGTGACATTAATGACCAGTGGTTGTTAACTCCGGTCATTTTTTAAGTTGGAAATTTTGTGTGTTCCCCTTCTTTGTGTTGCGCTGGTGAAGGGTCTCTAGTTGTCTGAGATATTGTGGTCATTGTTGGACTCCTTGGTTAGTGATTTTCCTTCTATTACTTTCTGTAAGGCCGGATTTGTGGCTACGTATTGTTTAAATTTGTTTTTATCCTGGATAATTTTGTTTTCTCCATTTATAGTGAACGAAAGCTTGGCTGGGTATAGTAGTCTGGGCTTGCATCCATGGTCTCTTAGTTTCTGCAGTACATCTATCCAGGACCTTCTGGCTTTCATGGTTTCCATAGAGAAGTCAGGTGTAAGTCTGATAGGTTTACCTTTATAAGTAACTTGGCCTTTTTCCTTTGCTGCTCTTAGTATTCTTTCTTTATTCTGTATGCTTTGTGTTTTGATTATTATATGGCGAGAGGATGTTTTTTTTTGATCCAGCCTATTCGGTGTTCTGTATGCTTCTTGAATCTTCATAGGTATATCTTTCTTTAGGTTGGGAAAGTTTTCTTCTATAATTTTATTAAATATATTTTCTGGACCGTTGAGCTGCGCTTCTTCTCCTTCTTCTATTCCTATTATTCTTAGGTTTGGTCTTTTTATTGTGTCCCATATTTCCTGAATGTTTTGTGATGAGAATTTGTTGGCCTTGCTGTTTTCTTTGATCAGCGTGTTTATTTTCTCTATGGTATCTTCAGAATCTGAGATTCTTTCTTCTATCTCTTGTATTCTGTTGGTTATGCTTGCTTCTGTAGTCTCTATTCGTTTACCTAGATTTTCCCTGTCCAGCTGACCTTCTGTTTGTGTTTTCTTCTTTGCCTCCATTTCAGTTTTTAAGTCTTGAACTGTTTCCATTATCTGTTTGATTGTTTTTCCTTGGTTTCCTAGGGTATCATTCACTGATTTACTCAATTCTTCAAACTTTCTGTTATACTTCTCATCCATTTCTATAAGGGCATTTTTTACATGTTGTTTAAGGGCGTCAATCACTTTCATAAAGTCAATTTTATCTACTTCTTCATGATTAAGGTGTTCATGTCCACCTGTTGGGAGGTCGCTGGGTTCTGGTGGTTTCATATAGTTTTTCAGATTGTTAGGTGAATTCTTGCATTGGCGCCTGCCCATCTCTTTCTCCGAATGCTCCCCTCTGGATCTTCTTTTACCGGATCAGGTCTCCTTGCCTACTGATGTACCTTCCCAGTGATGGCTCTCTGCAGTGCTAGTCTCCTGGTGTTATAGTGATGTCTCTCCTTGCTTGTTGCAGGCAGGCCAGTGAGACAAAGGAGGTCTCGCCTGCCTACTTGCCCTGAGGATTTGCCCCCAGCACCAGACAGACTGAGCTGGATGGTGTTATGTGCCCAAAGAGGAAAGGGGACAGAAGGAAGAAGGGTTCTGGATGCAAGCTGGGTGGGACAAGAAGAGAGAGGCAGTATGGGGGGGTAGAGCCCCTGCAGGGAGCCCGGGGAGTATAGGGAGGGGGATGAGGGACTTCAGAGTTCCCTGTCCAGGGCTGCTTCCGCCGCCACTGGTCACAAACTCACCGCCCTGCTGTCTCTCCTGGTGCCGAGATCAGATCTCCGTGCAGGTTGGGTAGTTCGTAAACAAAGCGCCTACCTTGGTTGGTGCAGGCGGGCCAGTGAGACAAAGGAGGTCTCGCCTGCCTACTTGCCCTGAGGATTTGCCCCCAGCGCCAGACAGACTGAGCTGGATGGTGTTATGTGCCCAAAGAGGAAAGGGGACAGAAGGAAGAAGGGTTCTGGATGCAAGCTGGGTGGGACAAGAAGAGAGAGGCAGTATGGGGGGGGGGGGTAGAGCCTCTGCAGGGAGCCCGGGGAGTATAGGGAGGGGGATGAGGAACTTCAGAGTTCCCTGTCCAGGGCTGCTTCCGCCGCCACTGGTCACAAACTCACCACCCTGCTGTCTCTCCTGGTGCCGAGATCAGATCTCCGTGCAGGTTGGGTAGTTCGTAAACAAAGCGCCTACCTTGGTTGGTGCAGGCGGGCCAGTGAGACAAAGGAGGTCTCGCCTGCCTACTTGCCCTGAGGGTTTGCCCCCAGCGCCAGACAGACTGAGCTGGATGGTGTTATGTGCCCAAAGAGGAAAGGGGACAGAAGGAAGAAGGGTTCTGGATGCAAGCTGGGTGGGACAAGAAGAGAGAGGCAGTATGGGGGGGTAGAGCCCCTGCAGGGAGCCCGGGGAGTATAGGGAGGGGGATGAGGGACTTCAGAGTTCCCTGTCCAGGGCTGCTTCCGCCGCCACTGGTCACAAACTCACCGCCCTGCTGTCTCTCCTGGTGCCGAGATCAGATCTCCGTGCAGGTTGGGTAGTTCGTAAACAAAGCGCCTACCTTGGTTGGTGCAGGCGGGCCAGTGAGACAAAGGAGGTCTCGCCTGCCTACTTGCCCTGAGGATTTGCCCCCAGCGCCAGACAGACTGAGCTGGATGGTGTTATGTGCCCAAAGAGGAAAGGGGACAGAAGGAAGAAGGGTTCTGGATGCAAGCTGGGTGGGACAAGAAGAGAGAGGCAGTATGGGGGGGGGGGTAGAGCCTCTGCAGGGAGCCCGGGGAGTATAGGGAGGGGGATGAGGAACTTCAGAGTTCCCTGTCCAGGGCTGCTTCCGCCGCCACTGGTCACAAACTCACCACCCTGCTGTCTCTCCTGGTGCCGAGATCAGATCTCCGTGCAGGTTGGGTAGTTCGTAAACAAAGCGCCTACCTTGGTTGGTGCAGGCGGGCCAGTGAGACAAAGGAGGTCTCGCCTGCCTACTTGCCCTGAGGGTTTGCCCCCAGCGCCAGACAGACTGAGCTGGATGGTGTTATGTGCCCAAAGAGGAAAGGGGACAGAAGGAAGAAGGGTTCTGGATGCAAGCTGGGTGGGACAAGAAGAGAGAGGCAGTATGGGGGGGTAGAGCCCCTGCAGGGAGCCCGGGGAGTATAGGGAGGGGATGAGGAACTTCAGAGTTCCCTGTCCAGGGCTGCTTCCGCCGCCACTGGTCACAAACTCACCGCCCTGCTGTCTCTCCTGGTGCCGAGATCAGATCTCCGTGCAGGTTGGGTAGTTCGTAAACAAAGCGCCTCTATAGTTTCTATTCTTGTTTAAAGTACTGTACCTATGCTCATTTAAAGGGTTATGTAAAGTTTTAGTCTTTGAAAGCTATTTAGGATAATACATACAGTTTAATAGCCATCAATAATTACCAACTTATAGTCATGTTAAACATGTTTTCAAGGTCATGCAGAGAAGTATTTTAGATAAATAGGTAGTCTTCAAGTACTTCAGAGATCTACAGAATATGGCATTTAATGTGTTATTAAGGTAGTACCAATCTACTTCAAAAACAGATGATGGCATCAAAGAACATCCATATGGAGTTTGCTTTCTGTTGGGATGCACCATGTAGCACAAATTGGTTAAAAAAAGAAGGCACTCCAACATGAAATTTTAAGGCCTATGTGGCAGCAGGAAGGTCCAGCCTCTTCTGATGGACTGAACCCCAAACAGCTGCACAAAGGCATATTAATTGAAAGTTACACAAGGTATTTCCTCACATCAAGGTCAATAATCTAATTTACAAGTCTTACTAAAGGACAACATCACAGGCACCGGACAAACAGGTATGACTAGAAATGCATATGAGAAGAGTTGTCCTGCAAGAATGCAAGGAAGTGGCAGATTCTCAGGTGGGATGGAGCCTGTGGACGTCCCTTTTGCCCTCTGTGGGAGTGCTGCTAGCCTCCTAGCAACTGTCAAGGCAGGAGATTGCATAGCCTTCTGTCGCAGCTGAGCCTACTGGGAAAACTCAGCTGCCTCCTCTCAAGCACTAAAAACCTTAATAACCATTTTCACCAATTCCTGTACAGGGGTTGGGGGTGGCTGAGGACCATCCTCAGCCTTTTTTAGTTTCTTTCTGATATCGGATGATGAATGAGAACTGATAGTCACTGGGGAGACTGGGTCAAGGTGGGTATATTAAATCATGATCTCTTGTAATCAATTTAGAAAAATGTCCAGACTTTTGTCAGCTTGCTATGTAACCTCGCAAAGCTTGTCAAACTTAACAACTTTGTTCAAGACTATCTTTATACCCTGAAGGAGGCATGACCTGACTGGTAGTCTCAATTGGGTTCTGTACCCAGTTCCACAATGTCACCCACAGGGGCTGTATTATCTAGTAGGTGGGTCTGGTCTGCATACTGTCTGTCTGCTGCCTGAACTCAACCACACACTAGGGAGTAACAGTGGAGGCCTGGATAACATAAAGGTCATGCCAGGTCAGGTCATAGACTTTGGGAAAATACTGACACTCCTTGATACAGGCAGAAGAATTAGCAGAAAAAGAACTCAACCGCTTTTGGATATGTGAGAGGTCCTGAGGAGAGAAAGGGGCATGGACTCAAACAGTTCCCTCAGTTCCAGCTACATCTCCGAGGGGGCAGAGGAGGCAGGGATCTGCCAAGACTGAGTTTGAGAAGCCACCGGGAAGGATTCAGGGGAAATAGGTCAATGTGTGGATGGGAAACAGGATGCAGGTTGTGGCATTGTAGAAGGGGGAGGGGATAGAGAAGAAGGAGAGGCAGTAGGAGGAGGGAGAGGGAAAAAGAGTAAGGGGAAGGAGGAAGCACAAAGGGAAGGGGTGGGTAAAGGAAAGAATTTGTGCTGGAGGGGGAAGAAAAAGAGAGGGGTGTTTAAAACGAAGAAGGTTGGCCATTAAGTGGAGCACATGGTGGCATAGGAGGGAGAGGGGGAGGCAGGGTTCAAAGAAGGGGCAGGATACCGGTGACTCGGGTAGTTCAGTCAGGGCAGAGGGCTCAGGGTCCAAGTCCCCAAATAAACGGAAGTCTGTAGGTGCGGCAACCCTAGTCAAAAAAAAAAAAAAAAAAAAACCTGGGCCTTTGAGCACTGAATACAAAAGTAGTTTATGGTCAACATATAGAGTAAAGGTCAGGACAAAATGCTACTGAGCATCAATGGTTGGGAGTTCTGACCAAACAGACCTAATCTCACATACAGGGCCAAGGCTCTTATGGTCTGGCTCTCTAGTCATTCAGTTCTAGGAATAGCGTGTACTAAGCATAAATGAATCTACTCTGCAGAACAAAGTGATGATTTATACAAAGGTCCTAGTACTTTCGGGCACTCCTCCCCTCCCTAGATCTGGGCAGAGAAGGGGATAAAACCCCAAAGTTCTATTTTTGTTTTCTGAAAGCAAGCAAACTCTTTCGACCCATGGTGATGGGCAAACTTTAGTCTAGATCAGAGCATTAGTTGGAGATGAAATAAGAGCTTGTCACTTCCTGAGCCTCTTCTCCTTGCCCTCCCCAGAACTGTACCATACACCCAGGAATTCCTTCTGGAAATATTTGGTTCACTCTTTGAGTTCACATCCAAGGGTCTATATGCAAAATCACGTAGCTCTAGCAGCTGGAGGGATATGGCATTCTTTAGTGGTCCCAGCTCACAAGAAGCAAGTGCTTTTATGAATATGCAAGCACTTCCAGGATCTGAATGGCTCCCCAGGATCAGTGCCAAGAAGCTACTAAAATGTATCCCTGGGTGCTCATTGGAATGGGTTTACCTTTGGGCCTTTCTTACTATGTGAGGATCAAGCCCCTATCCAACCTGGAACTGGAAGCAAAAAGGGCAAAAATAGACTTACTGGAACTGAAGGGGAATTCAGGCTCTGAAAATACTTTCTCAATAAGGCCAAACCTGTAGAAAATCTCCCTGGAAGGTGTTATCTCTGCACCACAACTATTACAGATCTCATGTAAGGTACCACCTCTCTAACCTGAGTTTGGGGCTTTATGAGTTACACCACAGAAAAACAGTAGGGCTATGCACTGGGCGCACACTTAGCAGATACCTCACAAGGATTAGAGGAACAAGCTGACTGAAAGTCCAGCTAACTGCCATGCGTGGAACAGCATCAATAGACTAGAAGACAAATCCCTGCCTTCCCTTGACCTGGGCTAGGAACTAGGACACACACTGGACGCTCCAGTCTCCCTAACGGCATCTAAAAAGTATGGTTTCCTTCTCACATGTCTCAGAGTGCTGACAGGACTTGACAAATCCTAATCCACTCAAGGCCACTGAAGACAGACACTGGGTTGGATAGACACACTCAAATGTTACTGAGTTTTCAGTTGACAAATCGCATAGAAAACAGGCCAGATTAAGTAGCTTAAGGTCTGTCTCCTATACAAAGCCTTTTTGATAAGATTAAGAGACATAGCTGTCTGAAAGAATTGAAAAAAGCAACACATGGAGTCCTATAGAATAAAAAAATGAAGATAAATTTCAAATAAAAAGATTGATATGGAGATGTGTGATTTAATTCACAGAAATAAAAATAGTGGCTATAAAGATCCTTGCTGAGGTCTATACATTACATTCATGTATGAATTTCACAAACAATAAAAAATATTAAAAAGACAGCCCAAATGAACTGACTTCATCAAAATTAAAAATAAAATACGTATAATAAGTCATGTAACTAAAGATATAACAACTAAACTGAAAATTTTAACCAAGTTCAACAGCAGGAACTGTTTAAACACACTTCGCCATAAGCCATCCAGCCTGAAGAGTAAAATGACAAATGTGAGAGGGCGCTACGGGGTTTATCAGGCATCAAACAGAATCGTGTGTGGTGTTCTGAGGGCCAGCCATGATGATCTAAGTCTGGGCAGAAAGGAAGTTCTTCCTCAATTATCACCTGGGACTCTGGCCATCGATAAATTTAAATGGAGTCTGGAGTCTTAATAGTTTACCCTGAAACAATGCCTGGCAGGCCAAGATTACCTGACCCCCACTCAAGAGCAGACCATTCAAAGGAAATTTCTGGTATTCCAAGCACTGTAAATAGAAACACCTGCCAGCACCTCACCAGGACACCCCTAGACAAATGTCAGCCAATAAGGGGTCCTGAACCTCAGAGACCCCCTCACCCCCACCTTTACTACTATAAAAACCCAATTCTAATTGAGCTCGGGGCTCTCTGGATATTCCCATATGTTGGACATGTGGAGAGACAGAGTTTCCAAACTTGATTAAAATAAAGGCTCTTTGCTTTTACATATGGGACTCGATCTCCTTTGTTGGCTTTTGTGGGGACCCACAGATTTGGGCATAACAGTATCAATGCCAGAAGCAGTGGGCAAGGGATAATAAACACACAGAAAAAATAAGCAGGTATTCCATCAATAGCCACACCAATACCCAGAAACCCAGAACCCAGAGACAATGCCAGCACTCAGAACCCCAGCAAAGACACCCTACTAGACCAGAAGACTCTCCATCCACCAGAACTGCAAGCCACTCGGGCCAGAAGATTCAAGAGAAAACAAAAACTGGAAAAAACAACCATCCAATAAAGACAAACTCAGAAATCAACACCTATACCTATAATTACTCCAAACTCAGATAGAGGCTAGCACAATCAACAACAACCAGGACAGTATGTCACCACCAGAGTCCTAAAAGTTCCAACACAACTGAAGCACAAGAAAACTATCTTAAAATCAGCTTTATGAAGATGACAGAAATCCTTAAAGAGGAAATTAATTAATTAATTAATCATGTAAAGAAAGCGAGAAAAACACAAACAGTTGGATGAAATGAATAAATCCCACAAAGAAAGACAGGTAAACAAACAATTGGAGGAAATGAATAAACCTCTTAAAGAAACCCAAGGGAAAAAAAAACAAACAAAAAGGTAAAGGAAATTAATAAAATTGTTCAAGACCTGAAAATACAAAGAGAAGCAATAAAGAAACCATGAACTGAGGAAATCCTGCAGATAGAAAATCTAGGTAAGCAAACAGAAGCTGCAGAATAAGCATTACCAATAGACTACAGAAGCATTTCCAACAGAATAAAAGATACAATAGAGGAAATTGATACATTGGTCAAAGAAAATGTTAAATCTAAAAAAAAAAAAAAAACCCTGACTCAAAACATCCAGGAAATCTGAGATACTATGAAAAGACCAAACCTAAGAATAATAGAAAGATAAGGAAAAGAATCCCAGCTCAAAGGCCCAGAAAATATATTCAACAAAATCATAGAAGAAAAACCTTTAAAGATACAAGAAGTTTACAGAACACCAAATAGATTGGACCAGCAAAAGTCCCCTCACCACATAATAATCAAAACACTAAACATACAAAACAAAGAAAGAATATTAAAATCTGCAAGGGAAAAAGAGTAAGTAAGAAGGCACCCCTGTAGTGGCATTTCATTTGCATTCTAATAAATAAAGCTTGCCTGAAGATTAGAAAGTAAAACAGCCCCACTGGTCAACCTTACATGAGGCAGTGTTAACACACACCTTTAATCTCAGTGGCCACACTGGTTGCCATAGAAACAGGGCAGTGCCTGCCTTTAGTCCCAGTAGTGCACACCTTTTATCCCAGCCCTAGAGATTATAAAATGGGAAGAAACAGCTCTCAAACACAGTCTCATTCTGAGATTCCTGGAAGCAGGATTGTTGTTTCAAACTGAGGTCAGGGTAAGAGCCAGTGGCTGGTTGCTTTGCTTTTTGGGTCTTCAGGTTGAATCCCAATTTCTCTCTGTGTGTTTTTATTAATCGTGCTTCACAGACCTGTTAGAATTAGACCCAACTCCTCAATGGAGACACTAAAGGCCAGAGGGGCCTGGACAGATGTCCTGTAGACTCTAAGAAACCTCAGATACCAAGCCAAACTACTATATCCAGCAAAACTTTCAGTCACCATAGATAAAGAAAACAAAATATTCCATAATAAAATCAAATTTAAACACTATCTATCCATAAACCCAGCCCTATAGAAGGTACTGAAAAGAAAACTCCAACCTAAGGAGGTTAACTACACACATGAAAACACAGTAAATAAATAATCTCACACCAAAAAACAAACAAACAAACAAACAAAAGAAGGGAAACACACAAACATTCACACACTACCAACAACAACAAAAAAATAAAATAAAAGGAATTGACAATCTTTGGTCATTGATATCTCTCAATTCATGACTGGACTCAATTTATAAAAAGACACAGACTACCAGATGAATGGATGTAAAAACTGGATCTATTCTTCTGTTGCATACAAGAAACACATCTCAACATCAAAGATAAACATTTTCTCAGAGTGAAGATTTGGAAAAAGATTTTCCAAGCCAATGAACCTAAGAAACAAGTTGGTGGAGCTGGTCTAATATCTAACAAAATAAGACTTCAAACCAAAATTAAACATAAGAGGGCACTTGATAGTCATCAAAAGGAAGATACACAAGATGATTTTTTTTAATCCACTGAAGATTAAATCTGGATTTTAACAATAGAAAGCCTACAAATTCATGAAAATTAAACAACTCTCTATTAAAAGACTGCTGGGTCATAGCATATGCCACATAATAATCAAAATACTAAACATACAGAATAAAGAAAGAATATTAAGAGCTGCAAAGGAAAAAGGCCAAGTAACATATAAAGGCAGACCTTTCAGAATTACACCTGACTTCTCACTGGAAGCAATGAAAGCCAGAAGGTTGTGATCAAGCTTTATGCAGACATTAAGAGACCTCAGATGCCTGCCTAGACTACTATACCCAGCAAAACTTTCAATCACCATAGAAGGACAAAATAAGATATTCCATGACAAAACCAGATTTAACCATTACCTAGCCACAAACCCAGCCCTACACAAAGTACTAGAAGGAAAACTCCAACCCAAGGAAGTTGGCTACATAAACAAAAACACAGACAATTGATGATTTCACAGCAGCAAATCCCAAAGAAGGGAAAAACACAAAAATTAACATCACCAACAATGAAAACTGAATTAACAGGAGATAGTAATCACTGGTCATTAATATCCCTTAATATAAATGGACTCAACTCACCTATAAAAAGACACAGGCTGGGCTGGAGAGATGGCTCAGAGGTTAAGAGCACTGACTGCTCTTCCAGAGGTCCTGAGTTCAATTCCCAGAAACTACATGGTGGCTCACAACCATCTGTAATGAGATCTGGTGCCCTCTTCAGGCCTACAGGTATACATGTAAACAGAACACTGTATATTTAATAAATAAATAAATCTTTAAAAAATGAATTTATTTTATAAAATAAATAAAAAATAAAAAGACACAGGCTAACAGATTGGATATGAAAATAAAATTCATCCTTCTTCTGCAAGATACACACTTCAACCTCAAAGACGGACATCATCTCAGAGTAAAGGTTTGGGAAGAAAATTTTTAATCAAATGGACCTAAGAAACAAGCAGGTGTATCTATTCTAATATCTAACAAAATAGACTTCAAACTAAAATCAATCAAAAGAGACAAAGAAGGACATTTCATATTACTCACAGGAAAAATCCATCAAGAGAAAAATTCAATAATTAACATCTAGGCCCCAAATACAAGGGCACCCTTGTATGTAAAAGAAATACTTCTAAGCCGGGCGGTGGTGGCACACGCCTTTAATCCCAGAACTTGGGAGGCAGAGGCAGGTGGATCTCTGTGAGTTCGAGACCAACCTGGTCTACAAGAGCTAGTTCCAGGACAGGCTCCAAAGCCACAGAGAAACCCTGTCTCGAAAAACCAAAAAAAAAAAAAAAAAAAAACACTTCTAAAGCTTAAATCATACATTAAACCCCACACACTAATAGTGGGAGACTTCAGGACTCCACTCTCACCACTGGACAGGTCAGTCAGACAAACCAGAGAAATAAGGGAACTAACAGAAGCTATGACTCAAATGAACTTAAAAGACATCTATAGAATATTCCATCCAAACATAAAAAAAAATCCCTTCTTCTCAGCACCTCATGGAACCTTCTCAAAAATTGACCACATACTCAGTAACAAAACAAACCTCAACAGATACAAAAAAAATGGATAACCCCATATATCTTATCAGATCACCATGGCTTAAAACTAGAATTCAACAGCAGCACTAATTCCAGAGCCTACAAACACGTAAAAATTCAACAATGCTCAGCTGAATCATCAATGAATCAAGGAAGAAATAAAGGGAGAAATTAAAGACTTCCTAAAATTCAACAAAAATGGCCACACAACATACCCAAATTTATGGGACATAATGAAAGCAGTGTTAAGAGGAAAGTTCATAGCACTAAATGCCTACATAAAGAATCTGAAAAAAAATCCCACACTAGTGAATTAACAGAACATTTGAAAACTTTAGAACAAAAATAAGCAAACTCACCCAAGAGAACAAGACGGCAGAAAATAATCAAATTGAAAGCTAAAATCAGCAAAAGACAAACAAAGAAAACAATACAAAGAATCAATGAGACAAAAAGTTGGTTCTTCGAGAAAATCAACAAAATAGACAAACCTTTATCCAAACTAACCAAAAGGCAGAGAGAAAATATTCAAATTAACAAATCAGAAAAGAAAAGGGGGGCATAACAACAGACACAGAGGAAATCCAGAGAATCATCAGGTTATATTTCAAAAACCTATATGCCACAAAATTGGAAAACTTAAAGGAAATGGACAACTTTCTGAATAAGTGTCACTTACCAAAATTAAATCAAAACCAGATAAGCAAATTAAATAGACCTATAACTGCTAAAGAAATAGAAACAGTCATCAAAAGTCTCCCAACCAAAAAAAAAGCACAGGACCAGATAGTTTCAGCTCAGAATTCTACAAGATTTTCAAAGAAGAATTCACACACTAGAAACAGAAGGAACATTGCCAAACTTTTTTTTTTTTTTTTTTTTTTTTTTTGGTTTTTCGAGACAGGGTTTCTCTGTGGCTTTGGAGCCTGTCCTGGAACTAGCTCTTGTAGACCAGGCTGGTCTCGAACTCACAGAGATCCGCCTGCCTCTGCCTCCCAAGTGCTGGGATTAAAGGCGTGCGCCACCACCGCCCGGCATGCCAAACTCTTTTTTATGAGATTACAATCACCCTGATACCCAAACCACAGAAAGACATTACTAAGAAAGAGAATTACAGACCAATCTCACTCATGAACATTGATGCAAAAATACTAAATAAAATACTGGCAAATCAAATCCAAGAACACATCAGAACCATCATCCACCATGATCAAGTCAGCTTCATCCCACAGATCCAGGGATTGGTTCAATATATGAAAAAATCTGTCAATGTAATCCATCACATAAACAAGCTGAAAAATAAAAACCACATGATCATCTCATTAGATGCCAAAAAAGCTTTTGACAAAATACAACATCCCTTTGTGATAAAGGTCTTGGAGAGAGCAGGGATACAAGGAACATACCTAAACATAATAAAGGCAAGATACACCAAGCCAACAGCCAACATCAAACTAAATGAAGAGAAATTCACAGCAATCCCACTGAAATCAGGAACAAGACAAGGTTGCCCACTCTCCCATATCTATTTAATATAGTTCTTGAGGTCCTAACTAGAGCAATAAGACACCAAAAGGAGATCAAGGGGTTATAAATCAGAAAAGAAGAAGTCAAATTCTCACTATTTGATAATGATATGATAGTTTATATAAGCGACCCAAAAAATTCTTCACAGACCTCGAAAGAACAGTACTCAACTTCATATGGAAAAGCAATAAACCCAGGATAGCCAAAACAATCCTATACAATAAAAGGATTTCAGCCAATATTCTCTATAGGGATAGATCTACTGGCTAGTTAGATGACAAATAAATGATAGACAGGCAAATAGATAGACAGACGGACAGATACAAACATACATACATACATACAGATGTTAGGTAGTTATAGATGATCAATAAATATAGAGACATACCCCACAATAGTTGTGTATATGCTATATAGACAGAGAACTTTCAGTAGCTTTCAGTCCAAGAAACTAAAAGATTTATAACAAGAGGGATAAGACGCAGTCCAAGACTGAGGTTGAAGGTATTAAAGTTCCCTAGAAACCTGTTAATGAGATTCTATATTCAAAGTCGAAAATGGTGGAGTCTGAGTTTCACAGGTGGTTGTAGCAGCAAAAAAACAAAATAAAACCAACAAAAAATACAGCCAATGAAAGTTAACTAAAGATAAAACAGATAACATAAACAAACCCACATTATTCAATAAGATAGAGACGGTGATTTTTTTTTTTTTTTTTTGGTTTTTTTCAAGACAGGGTTTCTTTATGGTTTTTTTTGGAGCCTGTCCTGGAACTAGCTCTTGTAGACCAGGCTGGTCTCGAACTCACAGAGATCCACCTGCCTCTGCCTTCCAAGTGCTGGGATTAAAGGCGTGCACCACCACCACCTGGCGAGATGGTAATTTAAAATCTCCCAACTTATAAATGTTCTGAGCCAGATAGATCCAGCACAAAACTCTACCAGACATTCAAAGAACAACTAACACCAATACTCCTCAAATTATTCAATTAAATAAAAGAGGAGGGAAAATTCCTATTACCAAATCAGTATTACCCTCATACTAAAGCCAAAGACTCAAAAAGAAAATTATAGGCCCGTATCTCTGATGAACATGAATACAAATATTCCAATAAAATAATTGCAAACCAAATTCAAGAACATACCAAAAAATTTTTACTTGATTTTTTTTAATATTTGCTGTTCTTTATATATCATAGTAATTAATCCCCTGTCTGATATTTGTTTTGCAAAGTTCTTTTACTCCATTCTTCAGGCTACCCCTTCACTCCGGCAAATTGTTCCATTTGATGCATACAATAAGCAGCTGATGCTATTGATGAGTATTTGAAAAATGAATATTGTTGAGAAAAGTCTTTTCTATTTCTACATATTATTTTCATCTATGCTTTCTTCTAGCAATTTAAAATTTTCACATCATATATGAATATCTGAGATTTGTTTTGAATAGATTTTTGCACAAGGTACAAGACACTGTTAGGGTACATGAGTCATCCCATAAAATACTCTCATTCACAAAAAACATCAACAAAAGTGTTTATTTATTATACCAGCATGTGCAGGGTGGTTCACCTGCACAAACTGGTGACCGCCTGAGAGGAGAGTGTAGGATCTTTTTAAGCACAGCTAAGGGGAGTTTCATGAACAGTGAGGTCATCTTAAATGTAATTGGTTACGCAAGCATCAGTTATATTAGTATACTTCCTATTGGCTGAGGTTTTTATCTTTGGGCATATTTGTACAAGTTTGAGAAAGTCTGGACATGACCCAGGGGGCTGTAGGACTTGACCCAGAAGGGGGGCTGTAGGACTTGACCCAGAAGGGGGGCTGTAGGACTTGACCCAGAATGGGAGCTGTAGGACTTGACCCAGAATGGGAGCTGTAGGACTTGACCCAGAAGGGGGGCTGTAGGACTTGACCCAGAAGGGGGGCTGTAGGACTTGACCCAGAAGGGGGGCTGTAGGACTTGACCCAGAAGGGGGGCTGTAGGACTTGACCCGGAATGGGGGCTGTAGGACTTGACCCAGAAGGGAGGGCTATAGGACTTGACGCGGAAGCAGGGCTCTAGGACTTGTCCTTGAGATATTGTGGGGTGGACCGAGGGCCTAGTTTGTGTCATCTCCCTTGGCTCTGAATGTAATTTGTTGATAAATGGCCCTTCTTTGGGAGAGGCGCCTGTTTATCCCTCTCAGAGAACTGAAAGCTAAATTCAGTTGTAAAAGTGGGAGACTTTAACCCCTTTAATATCAACCTAGTTTTTTCTACAGATGGAGATCCAGTTTTCTTTCCTTTTAATTTATTTTAATTATTGTGCCCATGTGTAGACATGGGCACGCACATAATGAGTTTTGACTTTCGTTGACCTGTGCAGATCTGTCTGTGAGACCTGGGATTTGAGGGCCTTAAAGAATGGGCGGACTACAGTCTAATGCTGCAGACAACTTTACTTCAGCTTCAGTATACTTTTATACCCAAATGGAACAAAGAAAGCAGTGATCCTAGGAAGGTTGCTTGAGTTTGGAAAAACATGTAAGCATCAGCAAGCACATAATAAATATTAACAGAGTAACCCTTTCCCCGAACTTTCTCTGAACAGACCACTTTAAACACAATTTCTTGGCATATACCATAGATATTTCTGAGAAAGCATGCAAGCAAGGCAGAAAGCCATATCCAGATTCAGGGTACACTGAAGATGGCATTCAGCATATCCTTACAGCAGACTGGTGTTGTTTGTATCTATGTTGTTCTAGTTACCAATAAAGACTTGGGAGTCAGATGTTGGATTAAAAACCTGCCAGATCAGAGAAGCCAAGAAGCAACCAGATGAACTTCCTTTGGGCCGGAGACACGGCGAGAGAGCGAGAGAGTGAGAGAGCAAGAAAGCGAGAGACCGTTTCTCCATCTGTCTTCCTGGTTCTTCCTACTCTCTACAACTAATTCTTGTCAACTAGTCACTGACTCTGCCCCCTGATCCAAGGTTAATTTTATTAACACAGTCTCAGAGCTTCACAGTGTAACCAAATATTCCCAAAACAGATTGGGTTCTATGGCCATGTTCTGATGTGCAACAAGAATAAACATGTCTTATGAATCGCAAGTAAATGTTTAACACAGGAGGCATGGAGTCACATCCAAGAACAATCCAGGGAACAAAATGTACTTGAGATAACAGGCCCTCTGCCTTTTTTTTCTGGAGCCTCTCTCGCAGTCCCCAAGGCATCGTTCACCAAGCATCATTCTTTTGGCCATGTTCTGACAATACAGCATGTGTGTGGAAATCAGAGAGCAGCACTGGGGGCTCAGTTTTTTCCTTCAATTGTGCATTCTGGGGATAGACTCAGGTTGCCAGGTCTGGAACGCTACCCATTGGACCATCTCACCACCCAGAAACTCAGAAGTGTCTGTTAAAGACACTTTCTGTTTTGCAGTGTTTTTGAAGTGTTTAAAAATTAAGTGTCTGTAGTTGTATGCGTTTATGCCTGAATCTTCCAGTCTACTGCATTGGTAAACATGTCTGACATCAAAAAAATTAAACAACAAGATCGAGTAGGCTTCTGTCTTAGTCAGGGTTTCTATTGCTGCCATGACACACCATAACCAAAAGGCAAATTGGAGAGGAAGGGTTTGTTTGGCTTACATTTTAGCATTGCCATTCATCACTGAAGGAAGTCAGGACAGGAACTCAAACAGGGCTGGAACATGGAACTTTAAGTCTTTGAAGAAAGAAATTGAAGAAGATACCAGAAAATGGAAAGATCTCCCATGCTCTTGGATAGGTAGGCTCAACATAATAAAAATGTCAGTCTTACCTAAAGCAATCTATAGATTCAATGCAATGTCCATCAGAATCCCAGAAAAAAAAATCTTCACAGACCTCCAAAGAACAATACTCAACTTTGTATGGAAAAACAAAAAGCCCAGGATAGCCAAAACAATCCTGTACAATAAAGGAACTTCTGTACACATCATGATCCCTGATGTCAAGCTTTTCCATAGAGCTATACTAAAGAAAACAGCTTGGTATTGGCATAAAAATAGACAGGTGGACCAAAGGAATCAAAATGAAGACACTGACACTAACTCACACACCTATGAACTTTTGACAAAGAAGCTAAAATTATACAATGGAAAAATGAAAGCATCTTCAAAAATGGTGCTGGCATAACTAAATGTCCACAAGTAGAAGAATTCAAATAAATCCATATCTATCCCCATGCACAAAACTCAAGTTGAAATGGATCAAAGACCTCAATATAAGTCCAACCACACTGAATCTAGCAGAAGAGAAAGTGGGAAGTAGCCTTCCCATGCCTGGGCACAGGGCACAAGTGCATGGGCACAGGGCATGGGCACAATGCATGAGCACTTCATAAATATAACACCAGTATCACAGACACTGAAAGCAACAATAAATAAATGGGACCTCGTGAAACTGAGAAGCTTCTGTAAGGCAAAGGACACAGACAATAAGACAAAACAGCAGCCTACAAAATTGGAAAAAAAATCTTCACCAACCCCACCTCAGACCAAGGACTGATCTCCAAATATACAAAGAACTCAAGAAACTAGACATCAAAATACCAAATAATTCAATTTTTAAAATGGTGTATAGAACTAAACAGAGAATTCTCAATAGAAGAATTTCAAGTGGCAAAAAGACACTTAAGGAAATTTTCAACATCCTTAGTCATCAGGGAGCTGTAAATCAAAACAACTCTGAGATACCATCTCACACCTGTCAGAATGGCCAAGATCAAAATGACCAATGACAGCTTATGCTGGAGAAGATGCGAAGTAAGGGGAATACTCCACTGCTGGTGGAAATGCAAACTTGTGCAGCCACTTCGGAAATCAGCATGGCAGTTTCTCAGAAAAACTACCTCAAGACCCAGCAATACCACTCTTGGACACATACCGAAAGGATGCACATGCATACCAGAAGAACATTTGCTCAACTGTGTTCATAGCAACGTTACTCGTATTAGCTAGAACCTGGAAACAACCTAGATGTCCCTCAACCAAATGATGGATAAAGAAAATGTGGTACATTTACACAATTTACACATTTACACATTATTTTTAACTCAGCTGTTAAAAATAACGACATCTTGAAATTTGCAGGCAAATAGATGAAACTAGAAAATCCCATCCTGAGATAACCCAGACCCAAAAAGACAAACACAGTATGTTGTCACTCATAAGTGGATATTAGACATAAAGCAAAGGGTAATCAGCTTATAGTCCATGATCTCAAAGAACATAGGTAACAAGGTGAACCCTAAGAAAGACATATCTGAATCTCCCTGGGAAGGGGAAATAGAGGGGATATCTTAAGTAAATTGGGAACATGGGGTGGGTGGAGAAGGAAGGCTCGATAGGAAGGAGGAGGGGGTAACAAAAGGGGGAGGAGAACATGAGGGAATGGGATGGTCGAGATGGAGGAAGGATAGAGAGGGAGAGCAAGGAAAGAGATGCCTTGATTGAGGTAACTATTATGGGGCTAGCAAGAAACTTAGCACAAGGAAATTCCCAGGAATCCACAGATTATCTTATCCTAGATAAGACTCTAAGCAATAGTGGAGAGGGTGCCTGAACTGACCTACCCCTGTAATCAGACTGATGACTACCTTAATTATCATCATAGAGCCTTCATCCAATAACTGATGGAAGCAGATGCAGAGATCCACAGCTAAGCACTGGGCCAAATTCCCAAAGTCCTGTTGAAGAGAGGGAGGAGTGATAATATGAACCAAGGAATCAAGACCATAATGGGAATACTCACAGAAACAGTTGACCTAAGCTAGTGGGAGCTCACTGACTCTAGACTAACAGCGGGAAAACCTATATAGGACCAAATAGGCACTCTGAATGTGGGTGGCAGTTGTGTGGTTTGGCACTGTAGGGCCACTGGCAATGGGACCAAGATTTATCCCTAGTTCATGAACTAGCTTTTTGGAGTCCATTCTCTTTGGAAGGATACCTTGCTCAGACTAGATATAGGGGGGAGGGCCTTTATCCTGAGTCAAAGCGATACTCTAGGCTTTGTTGACTCCCCATAAAAGGCCTTACCCTTTCTGAGGAGTGGGTAAGGGTAGGTTGGCGAGGGGGAGGGTGGAGGTAGCAAGAGGAGAAGAGGAAGTGGGAACTGGGATTTGCATGTAAAATGAAAAAGGATTGTTTTATATATATATAGGCTGGAGAGATGGCTCAACGGTTAAGAGCATTGCCTGCTCTTCCAAAGGTCCTGAGTTCAATTCCCAGCAAGCACATGGTGGTTCACAACCATCTGTAATAAGATCTAGTGCCCTCTTCTGGCCTGCAGGCATCATACATGCACATAGAATACTGTATACATAATAAATAAATATTTTTAAAAAATATATAAAAAGAAAGAAAGAACATAAATAACTTTTAAAGCCCCATAGTCTTTATAAATTTAAATATATTAAAATAACCAATCTCCTTTAAAATCCAAAATCTTTTCATCACAATCAAACCAAAGCAAAACAAAATTCCAAAGCAGTTCTTCATAGAAATTAAAAAATAATCTTAAATTTCATATGGTAACACAAACAACCTAGGATAGCCTAAACAATCTTGAGCAATTAAAAAAAAAAACTTGCTAGAGGCAGTACCATTCCAGATTTCAAATTGTGCCACAGAGATATAATAATAAAAACAACCTGGCACTGGCATAAAAACTGACTCGTTCATTCAGGTTTGTAGCACATACATTTAAAGCACCCGGGAGGCAGAGGCAGGTGGATCTCTGAGTTCAAAGCTTGCCTGTTCTACAGAGTGAGTTCCAGGGCAGCCAGGGCTACACAGAGAAACCCTGTCTCAGGGGGAAAAGCTGAATCGTTCAATAGATTAGAATCTAGGATGCACACATAAGCTCACACTCCTATAACCATCTAATATATTTTAACAATTTATTTATTATTATATATACAGTGGTCTGCCTTCATGCATGCATGCACACCGGAAGAGGGCACCAGATCTCATTTTAAGTGGTTGTGAGCCACCATGCAGTTGCTGGAAATTGAACTCAGAACCTCTGGAGTAGGAGCCAGTTTTCTTAACCGCAGCCATTTCGCCAACCCCAAGTCATCTGATTTTTGACAAAGAAATGAACAATACACACTAGAGAAAAGACAGCATCTTCAAGAAGTTGTCTTGTCAGATGATCAACCTGGGTAGCTACAAGGAAGAATAGAACCTGATCCTTCCCTCTCAGCCTCCATAAAACTCAAGCCCAAATGCACTAAGGACTTCAACATAAGACCAGATAGCCCAAATCTGATAGAGGAAATAGTGGTGAATACTTGATCTCATTGACACAGGAAAGGGATATCTGACAGATATTAAAACCAAGAATTAATAAGTGAGACCCCCATGGGACTAAAATATTCTGTACAACAAGGAATGCCATCACTTGAGAGAAGAAGAAGAAGAAGAAGAAGAGGAAGAGGAAGAGGAAGAGGAAGAAGAAGAAGAAGAAGAAGAAGAAGAAGAAGAAGAAGAAGAAGAAGAAGAAGAAGAAGAAGAAGAAGAAGAAGAAGAAGAAGAAGAAGACCACCACAGGAGGATGGGGAAAAAATATTGACTAGCTATCCATTTGGCAGAGGATTTGTATCTAGAATATTTAGAACACTAAACATCAAGAAAACAAACAACCCAATAAAAATGCAGTATAGAGTTATAAAAACTTTCCGAAGAGGAAATACAGATGTCCACGGAACATTTTTAAAACATTAATATCTTTAGCCATCAGGGAAATGCAAATTAAAACTACTTTGAGATTTCCTCTTACATGAGTCAGAATGGCTATGAAAAAAAATGACAAATGCTGGCAAGGATGTGGGAAAAGGGAAACATATATTCCCTGCTGGTGAGAATATCAATTTGTACAGCCACTGTGAAATTCCTCAGAAAAATAATAAAAATAGATCTACTGCATGATCAAGCTTTAACGCTCTTGGATTTATACCCAAGAGATACGATAGTCTGTTTTAGTCATGGTTTTATTGTTGTGAGAAGACACCATGTCCAAGGTAACTCTTATAAAAGAGAGTATTAAACTGGGGACGTGTTTACAGTTTCAGAGGCTTAGTTCATTATCATCATGGCAGAGAGGATGGTGGCAGATAGGTGTGGTGCTGGAGAAGTAGCTGACAGTTAAATCCTGTTCTGTAGGCAGAGAAACACTGGACCTGGCAGGGGCTTCTGAAAGCTCAAAACCCATCTCCAGAGATATACCACCTCCAACACGGCCATACCTCCTAATCCTCTCAGAGAGTTCCTTTATATATTTGAATAAGTATTCAAACCACTACATCGTCTATAGAGATACCTATTTATCCATGTTCATTTCTGCTCTATTGGCAATAGCCAGGAAATGAAAACAGCCTTCTCGTCTATCAGCTGATGAGCAGATTTTAAAACTATGGCATATTTACACAATTAAGAGAGGAATTTGTGAATATTACAGGTAAAATAACACAACTGGAAAACATCTAAAGAAAGACAAATGTGACGTATTATCTCTCATTTCTGGTTATTTTTGATATTTACATTTCACTTGGAATATCCATAGGAAATCAGCAAGGAGTCATGTGGTATAGAGGTCAAGGGAAGGCAGATAGAAAGTAGTGGTGTAAAATCTTAAAGGGAGTTAATAAACTAGGAAAGTTAAATTTGGATGGGAGATGAGAAGTAACATAAAGAAAGATAAATAACTCAAAAGACCATTTGAAAAAGTCACATGGAAACCTATTGTTACTGTAGAAGTTGCCTATGTATAATATATGTATATGAATTATATATAATTAAAATGTATGTGTATAATCAAAATATATTGTAACAAAATAATATAAAATTTAAAATTATATACATGTAATTAAAATGTAGTTACCCACTGAGACAATGGGGATGTTCTATCGGGAACTCACCAAGGCCAGCTGGCCCAGGTCAGAAAAAGCATGGGATAAAACCGGACTCGCTGAGCATAGCGGACAATGAGGACTACTGAGAACTCAAGAATAATGGCAATGGGTTTTTGATCTTACTGCACGTACTGGCTTTGTGGAAGCCTAGGCAGTTTGGATGCTCACCTTACTAGACCTGGATGGAGGTGGGGGGTCCTTGGACTTCCCACAGGGCAGGGAACCCTGATTGCTCTTTGGACTAACGAGGGAGGGGGACTTGATCGGGGGAGGGGGAGGGAAATGGGAGGCAGTGGCGGGGAGGAGGCAGAAATCTTAAATAAATAAATAAATAAATAAATAAATAAATAAATAAATAAATAAAATGTAGTTACCCTATAACGCGACAACACTGACCCTACTAGACAGCAGAGACAAAAAAAAAAAAATGAAACCCCAGTGCTGCACAGGAATAGCCTTCATCTTTTGAAGATGTTGGCCAGTGAGGTCCTATAGACCTCAATTATAGGCAATTGTGAATGCTGTTGGTTACCTTCCGGAACATGACAGTAAGACACTATTACTGAGGGCACCATGTACTTGAGTTATAAATCATAACGATTAAACTGGTGCTTAACTTGAAGTTTAAAACCTACCGGAGAGCTACCATGGCACAGAAGGTGCTAGCCTCGCTACTGGAGAAAGGAAATAAACAGCCGTGAACTCTGGGAACTACAATAACTTGCCTGGAAAGTCATGCCCACTGGTGCATGAGCATCATGGAGATGACCAACCTCTTTATTATTAGACTTAGTCCCACTCCACAAGAAAGAAAATACCAATTTTGACTAACAGCCTGTGACTAAGCAGGTCATAGCCTCAAGGCAAGAATCTACTGCTATTATTTTGATGTTTGGATGTAATAGCAAATGGACTCCTAATGATTTATTGTTATACCCATAGAGTAATGCATCTCTCAACCCTCATCAGAAAAGCTTCTACTTTCTTGATTAACAAAGAAACTCACAACTAGCAAAGGAAAAAAAAAAATAAGAACCTATGGACTGCTCCTCCTTAAATGGAACATCTATTCTGCACCCCTTCTTCCAAATGTTTGGGGATCATGGGGAAAGAGGAAGTAGAGTGTGAGAGCCAGAGGCAGTGAGTGAATACAAGTGAATGATGTTTTCTAGACACAACAGGGCAGTTGCACTAGGAACTCACAGTGGTTATGCGGCACGGACAAGCCCATGCATGATCAAGCCAGCCCGAATCCTAGCACAGAGAGGGGAGGTAGACATGAAATCCCACCACTAGCCAAAGAGCTACTTGGAAAGGGAGAGTCAGTTTCTCTAAGAATATTACCACTGGTAGGTCAACCCCACTCTGGGAGCAACACATATTAAAGTTGATGGATGATTTTAAGGATGTGAAATTAAATGGAAAGAAAAGGAGGGTTTATCTGCGAGGTGTTGAGGGAAAGGGTAAAAAGGGTATAGTCAAAACTCACTATACAAAATTCCCAATGAACTAATAATTTTTTTTTCGAGAATTGGGTTTATTTTTCAGGTTGAAAATGTCATCTATGGCTTTATGTTTAGATGTGAATATATATGTAATTTAAATTTTATGCTTGCATTTATTTTCATGCCAGTTTGGATTCAGGTGGAGAATAGAGAAAGAAGTCATTTCAGGAAAAGGTAACTTTTTTAAAATTACGTTTTAATAGAACACAGCTTATTTTGTTATATAGACTTGAAACCATTGGGTCATATTTTCCTGTTATAGACAATAAACTATTATCTATAAAATAAAATTATGGAATATGTATTTTGGATAAACACTTTCATGACTTTTCCTTTAGAATTTGGCCTTTAGAATATTTGAGAATATGTAGAAAATGTTATGAAAATTAAAGACTTAATAACAGGGAACAAGTGAGTGTTTGATTACCAATTATAATAAAATATTGGCAGTACTCTATTCCAACAGAAATCAACATTCTGAAAGTAGAAATTAAGCATCAGATGTGAATCCAATAGAAGTTTTGTACAGACTAGTTCTAGATTGAGCCCTAATATTTAGTCTAGTATCAAAAGATCAAACATTGAGAGCTCTTCAAGAGCAGTGTAGTTCCAGGGGATCCAACCCTTCTCTAATAATTTTAATTTTTAATTATTATTAAGAATCAAGCTTGTCTGCTTTGGGAGGGCTCTTCTTTTTCAAACTTGTGTTCTATAATTTGTTCCATTGGTGCTAAGAGCCTGCTGTACAGAGTTGGCCACATTCAGGGCAAACTTCCCATTTCAGTGCACTTACACATGTCACAGGTCTCTAGAAACACCTTCAAAGATACTTCCAGAAGCATAATTTATTGATATTTTTGGCATCTCTCAACCCAGTTGTATTAATGAACAAAAAACCCTCACATTTTGTTAAGAGATATGCATTATAAGAATATTAAGTTATGCCAAGTGGTGGTGGTACATTCCTTTAATCCCAGCACTCAGGAGACAGAGGCAGGTGGATCTCTGAGATTGAGGCCAAACTGCTCTACAAAGTGAGTTCCAGGACTGTCAGTGATACACAGAGAAACCCTGTCTTGAGAAGGGGAGGGAGGGAGGGAGGGAGGGAGGGAGGGAGGGAGGGAGGGAAAGAAAAAGAAGAAAGAAAGTGTGTTCAGAGAAAAGGAGAAAATACGTGGAAATCAGAAAAGAAGTTGTTACTGGGCATCTAAAAAGAATGGAGAGCAGAAAAATAGTGCCAAAAAGAGCAACAGCCACACTCCAACTTCACTAGAAGCCCCTAAGTAGGCTAGGGTAGGATGGGGTGGGAACAGAAGCTACAACCCCAAAGTCACCTGAAGCCTGGGGAGAGCAAACAACAATCTATGTTTAAAAGAGAAAGTGGTATTAATACAAATTACATAAGTATGGAAAAGCATAAAGATTTAATCTGCATACTAGCATCGATATTTTTCCCTGATCGTCTTTGGCGTTCAACCATGACCACAACACTGATGTCGCTTCCTCCAGGTCATCACACTATTACTCTGTGATAGGCTGGCCATTGAGCAGAAAGGGAACTTTTGAGTTTCTTCGAACAGCCCAGCTGCTAACTGCTTAGAAACTTTGTTTGAGAATCTGTTGGGGTTTCTTGGGAAAAAAAAAAAAAAACAAAACACATATGCAAACTTCTTTAGTGGTTTGCTTAGGTTTTCCTTAATAATATTTTAAATTATTCATATAATTACAAACTTGAAGTTTACATGTTCACAAAATTCCCCACTAGAAAACAAATCAATAATATACATTATAAAAGTCTCAAAAAGGTATGGCATCTTGAACTCAGTGGCCATCACTACATCTCATGTTGTTAATGCATCTCATAAAGGTAATAATGACTGAAAACTCGGGCCTCTGGGACCATAAATGTCATGAACTAAAATTAAAATTAAAATAAAAAATGAGAAAATGATCAAAACCAAAGACATAAGAAAATCACAGGGACTATTAAGAGCAATATCTAGGGGAATCTTAGCTCCAGATAGGGCACAACTGCAATATAGATGCTGGGTTAGAAGTAGGCATCCTGCTAATTAACACCTTTCTCCACTTATGGAGAACACTGCACCAGCCTCCTCCCGACAACAAACATTACTAAGCACACAAGAAGCATTTGCTGCACAGTAGTATTTTGCCTTGTCCTCTAGCAAGCATGGGCTGGGCTTTGCCTTCCCTCCTGCCCTGGCTGAGCTGTCTATGGCTGATGGGTTGCACAATTATCTCCACTGAGGTCTCAGAGTGCTGAATCCACTCCAAACTCAGGACACGGCTACTTTCTCCAGCCTCAGGTCTAACTCTTTGCACTGTTAAAAAGAAAACATTGTTCGTTCCCAGAATGTTACAACAGCTCAGACTCGGAGGCAATCTGGCCAATGACAACAGAGCAATCCCAACTCCTTTGATGTGGGGAACTCTGTCCCTGGCCAGGCTAGCTTGTTTGCACTGATATTGTGTATTCTGGGTTTTTGTTTTACTTGGAAAAGAATTTTGGGCTTCAGTCAAGACCACTAGTTTTAATTAAAAACAGTATTAAATAGCAGATATTTATCCAACAAATTTTTAGTTTGGGATCTTTTTAACTGGAAATAAGAATTTAACAATGGCCTGGCATCATTTTTTTTTCTGTACAAAAGCAAGAGAAATTTTACAGGAAAGAGTCCTTGAATCAACTCCCTTCTCACTAGCTTTATAGGTGTTCATAATGTCCTATTTGCCTACTATTGCTTTAAACCATGTGGCCTAAGGGTTTGTGCTTGCTGAGTACCATTCTTCTTTGAGTGTAAGGGAATGGGAAGTCAGAGCACCAGGCCTGACATATGACCTGATCCAGGTGGAGGAACCAGGATCCAAAGGATGTTCCTTTGGCACCTCTGTGGAACTTGACATCTTCCCCATAAAAACTGTTCTGGTGTAAGAGTGTCCACGTGATTGGGATAAGAAAACCAGGACAGATCCCAGGGGAGACCAAATATGACATAGAAGACAGAGAGAGGTCAAGAAAGCTCAAAGAGTCTTGATAGGAACACTGCACACATCAATGTCGTTATTAGAATTAATTTATAAAATAAAAGAAAATGTATCCAAAAAATTTAAAGCTAATGTTTTGAAATTCCTAAGTTTGCACATTATGTGGACCGTAGAGAAGAAAAGCCTGCTAAACTGTTTAATTAAGCGAACCAAGTTAATTAAGAACATAAAGCCTAAACATGTTCTCACATGGAGGGATAACAACCCGTAGAAGAACAGTAAGTCTTTAGAATGCCGATGTATCAAGGCAGAAAAGGAACTAACAGAATAGGAAGCGAAAGCTGGAAAGGGAACACACACGTCATAAAGCGTAACTGGCCAATGATTATAATAAACATCGCAGCTCTGTTTTATGCACATTGAATTTCACTGCAGTAGTGGTACACTGGCTTTCGCAGACAGGATATTGTGTTGTGTTTTAGTCACATGCGTGTGTGTGCTTCCCAAGGATGTGCACTAACTGTATACTGCTTCAGTTAGAGATCCATACGCTGTGCTCTATTCCATTCTTGTCCAGTTAGTGTCCTGATCCAGTGCCACAATAAAAATCTCATGTGCTTTGCTTTCCAGTAAATCTATCACCAGCTCTCTTACAGTACATCTGAGAGTGGTGTATTGGTATCAGTAAGTTCATGATGTGATAATACTAGCATTTTCATTGTGCTCGTAACCATCATGGTCCACTTAAAAACGGATGTGTTGCTATTCTGATACTAGAATTGTGTTAGTAAACTCCTAGGCTTTCTTATAAATAGAGTTTAGATTTCCAGCAGTAGTTATGCATTGGTTTTTGCAAATTTTCCACTGTGTGTGTTGCAAAGATGCTGTTGCTTAGTGCTTGAGTTATGCATGCACATGTGATGCTCTTCTATTCCATTCATGTCCAACCAGTGTCCAAATACACTGATATAATGATAATTTTATGTGCTCCCCTTTCCAGTAACTTAATCACTTCTTTTGCAACCATTAAAAGACTGTCAGCTTATACCAAAGCTATATGATGATCACAAATACTATCAGTTTTCTCTCTTCTGTGAGTCCTAAGTTTTACAGAACTACATAAAATCTTATGTACACAGATGATATGAACATGGAAACAAAACTGTGGGAATAGGGGAGATTAATAGGAGGAGTGAAATACAGAAAGTAAGGAGGTGTGTGAGAAATATGTTCAGAGTATTCAAAGTACCTGAGTAAAAATAATCTTTTTTTTTATTCTTTTTTAATTAAAATTTCCACCTGCTCCCCATTTCCCATTTCCCCTCCTCCCAAATATTGCCCCCTCCCCCTATCCCCACTCCTCTTCTCCTCCCCCCACACCATTTCCCCTCCCTCTCGATACTGAAGAGCAGTCCAAATTCTCTGCCCTGCGGGAAGACGAAGGTCTTCTATCTACGTCCAGGAAGGTGAGCGTCTAAACAGGCTATGGGAATGCAAACTTGTGCAACCACTTTGGAAATCAGTGTGGCGATTTCTCAGGAAATTTGGGATCAACCTACCCCAAGATCCAGTAATACCACTATTGGGAATATACCCAAGAGATGCCCCATCAAATGACAAAAGTATCTGTTCAACTATGTTCATAGCAGCATTGTTTGTAATAGCCAAAACCTGGAAACAACCTAGATGCCCTTCAGTGGAGGAATGGATGAAGAAAGTGTGGAATATATACATATTAGAGTACTACTCAGCGGTAAAAAACAATGACTTCTCGAATTTTGCGTGCAAATGGATGGAAATAGAAAACACTATCCTGAGTGAGGTATCCCAGACCCAAAAATAATCTTATGTAACCCAGATAATTAAATAAAATAGTAAAATGTTTTCAATATGTTTATTGAAACAAAAATCACATAACAATATTTCAAATGTGGAAATGAACACAAATTGGGACAATATAATAAGCAGAAAACATGTGTAGCTATGATGATAGTGGAAGCAGAACACTGTGAGTACCAGTTTAGTCACTTTCCAACCTCTCTGGCAGATAGCATAGGACACCTTCTGTGGTAGCTTGAAAGAAAATGGCCCCCAATTGAGTAGCACCATTAGGAGGTGTGGATTTATAAAAGTAGGTGTGGACTTGTTGGAGGAACTGTTACCATAGGAGTGGGCTTTGAGGTCTCCTTTGCTCAAGTTATACTCAGTGTGGTGCACAGTTCACTTCCTTTGCCTGTGGATCAAGATGTAGAATTCTCAGCTTCTTCTCAAACATCACGTCTGTCTCAAGCTGCCATGTTTCTCTCCATGAAGATAATGGAATAAATCTCTGAAACTGTAAGCCATCCTAACTAAATGTTTTCCTTTATAATAGTTGCCATGATTCTGGTGTCTCTTCACAGCAACACAAACCCTATCTTAGGCAGAAGTTGGTACTAGGGATTGGAGTATTGTTGTGATAGGCATGACCATTGTTTTTGTTTGGAGACATTTGAACTTTGGGAGTTTGGGTTAGGAAAGCAGTGGAAGGCTTTAAGAAATGCTTAATGGATCCTGAGGTAGATTGACTCCCAGTTTCCTGAGAAACTGCCACACTGATTTCCAAAGTGGTTGTACAACTTTGCATTCCCACCAGCAATGGATGAGTGCTCCCCTTACTCCACATCCTCTCCAGCAAAGGCTATCATTGGTGTTTTTTTTTTTAGATTTATTTATTTATTTATTTATTTATTTATTTATTTATTTATTTATTATTCAGTGTTTTGCCTGCATGTATCCCTGCAGGCCAGAAGAGGGCACCAGACCCCATTACAGATGGTTGTAAGCCACCATGTAGTTGCTGGGAATTGAACTCAGAACCTTTGGAAGAACAGACGAAGCTCTTAACCACTGAGCCATCTCTCCAGCCCCTATCATTGGTGTTTTTTATTTTAGCCATTCTGACAGGTGTAAGATGGTATCTCAAAGTTGTTTTGATTTGCATTTCACTAATAGCTAAGGAAGTTGAACATGTCCTTAAGTATCTTTTGACCCCTTGAACTTCTTCTGTTGAGAATTCTCTGTTCAGTTCAGTACCCCACTTTTTAGTTGGGTTATTCAGAATTTTAATGTCTAGTTTCTTGAGTTCTTTATATATTTTGGAGATCAGGCCTTTGTCTGATGTGGGGTTGGTGAAGATCTTCTCCCATTCAGTAGGTTGCCTTTTTGTCTTTTGCTTTACAGAAGCTTCTCAGTTTCAGGAGGTCCCATTTATTCATTGTTGTTCTTGTTGTCTGTGCTACTGGCTTAGGACTGGAGGGGGAGGAGGAGTGGGGGAGCAGGAGGGAAATGGGAGGAGGTGGAAATTTTGAATGGTATTATTCATAAAGCAACAAAAATCAAAAAAAAAGAAAAAAGGGGAAAATTAAATAAAATAAATAAATAAATAAATAAATAAATAAGAAATGCTTAATGAGCCATACTAGTAAGAGCATGGAAAACAGTGGTTCTGAGAATGATTTGAACTGTGGTGACCTAGCTCAAGAGATTTTAAAGGAGAAGAATTTTAGTATGTTGCCTAGGGAGCATCCTTATGATATTTTAGTGAAGAATGTGGCTGCTTTTTGCCCTTGTCTGAAGAGTCTTCCTAAAGCTAAATGAGGAGATTTGGATTAATTCCATGGGCAGAGGAAATTGTTGTAGTGGAGTGGCAGGCTGCATCCCGCCACCTGGCTAGCTTTACCCAAAATAATTACACGGAAACTGTATTCTTTTTTTTGTTTGTTTGTTTTTGTTTTGTTTTGTTTTTGATTGATTTTTTTTATTCTTTTTTAATTAATATTTCCACCTGCTCCCCGTTTCCCATTTCCCTCCCCTCCTCCCAAATATTGCCCCCTCCCCCCACTCCCCTCCCCCTATCCCCACTCCTCTTCTCCACCCCCCACACCATTCCCCCTCCCTTTCGATACTGAAGAGCAGTCCAAATTCTCTGCCCTGAGGGAAGACAAAGGTCTTCTATCTATGTCCAGGAAGGTGAGCGTCTAAACAGGCTAAGCTCCCACAAAGCCAGTTCATGTATTAGGATCGAAACCTAGTGCCATTGTCCTTGGCTTCTCATCAGCCTTCATTGTCCGCCATGCTCAGAGAGTCCAGTTTCAACCCATGCTTATTCTGTTCCAGACCAGCTGGCCTTGGTGGGCTCCCAATAAATCAGATCCACTGTCACAGTGGGTGGGTGCATCCCTCGTGGTCCTGATTTCCTTGCTCATGTTCTCCCTCCTTCTGCTCCTCATTTGGACCTTAAGAGCTCAGACCGTTGCTCCAAATTGAGTCTCTGTCTCTATCTCGATCCATCGCCAGATGAAGGTTCTAAGGTGATATGTAAGACATTCATCAGTATAGGATAGGGTCATTTCAGGTTCCCTCTCCTTTCTTTTAAACACTGCCTGGTCCATTAGTTCCAGCCTCTTATTGGCTAGCTCTTACATATTGATCTAACCCATTTCTAATATTCTGTGTAGCACCACGAGCTGGTGGCTTACCAGGGAGGATCTTAACCTGCGTCTGTCTAGAGTGAGAGAATCATGGCGACTCACTGACTCGGCTTCTTTCTCCCAGCATTCTGTTCAGTCTACTCTGCCTACCTAATTTTCTGTCCTATCAGGGGCAAGCAGTTTTCTTTATTAATTAACCAATGAAAGCAACAGATAAATATAAGACCCACTTCCATCAGGAAATCTCAAAACAGCCTAGTATAGACTCTATTATATGGTTATTAGTGTTAACTCTAATGAAGATTTATAATGAAAAGGAGCATGTTGAGAAAGCAAAATTACAAAATGTACAATTTGAGGGACAAAGGAGCACCAGGAAGTAGAATGGAGCTAAGTCCTGCATTCTAGGAGATAAACAGATTAAGAAATGAAAAAAGGGAGTGGTGACCTCAGGGAAAGATCCCATACAGCTAAATTTCCACCTTGTGAAAAGGAATTAAAGAAAAGCCTAGAGCTGGCAATGGTGGTACATGCTTTTAACCCCATCACTCAGAAGGCAGAGATAGGTTGATCTCTGAGTTTGAGTCAGCCTAGTTCACAGAACAATTTCTAGAACATCAAAGCTTAGGTACTGAAGGGAGTCATGTAAAACCAAAAGCTGGTAAAGATAAAACTGAACAAGGTAACCATGTTCTAGTCCCAGCCAGCAGCAGAACTTGGCAGCTTTGGCTACATGGTTCTGTCTTTCAAGCCAAAGTTAGAAGATTGGGGTTATGGAATCTTATTCTGGACTAAGGAAATCTGATGAGGCTAAGCATGTGTCAGGGGTGTCCCTGAATGGAAGCCTAGAGAAGTCATTCCGTAAAGCTATCAAGGTAAAGCCTGGATTGTCTTAGAGACCCCAAGATATGGGAGAAGCCAGCAATATGGAATACCTGCCAAGAAAAGCTACTAACAGCGAGTGGAGCCAAGAGAGAGAAGTGTGCTACAGTCAACAAAGCTGAAAGGAGTTAGAGATCTGAAGAGTATTTTGACATCAGATGTTGGGCTAAAATTATCTCAGGACCTGACTTCAAGGCCTGTAGGACAGAGAAAAGCCTGATTCAAGTTTGAGGAATAGTCTCAACACTACCAAGGATGAGACAGCAAAATCTAGGTAGATGCCTCTCCAGCCAGAGGGAGAACTTGGCTGTCTCTCATTGGCTGGAGGTACCCCCACATCACAACATGTCATTTAACCTATGTAAACTGTTGCTCACAATAATAAACTGAGTACCTGCTTTGACTTGACTCCTATTGCATCTGATTTCCTGCATTGTGGGGCTGTAGATCTGATTGTCTTGCTTTGTGGGGGCTGCAGAATGGGTGGATAGTGCACTCACCTTTCCCTGGGGAATAAGGCTAAGGAGACTTGGCAACTGGCGCCCAATGTGGGGCAACTGGTCCCAGGGCAAAGCAGTTGATCAAGGTGAGTGGGACCCCATGATGGGTAACACAACTTTATACAAATATGACCCAGCGCTTGAGGTGCTGAGATATGTGCTACTCTCCCAAGGCCTGGAATTGTCAGAGCACAATGCAATCCAGGCATAGGAGGATATAATTACTCTGGCCCCCTGGGTACCCACTGGGAATCTTTTCTCATGGGGCACGTGGAACTGGTTGGAGACTCTAACCAGAGAAAGGGAAAAACACTTTGATATACCCTCACCATTGGGATTCTATCTATTACGGTCCTTGAGGTATATTTTCACCCCACTACTCTGCCTCCCCCAATGGCAGGTAAGGTCAGAGACCGGGAGAGGTATAAAGAATCCACAAATAACAAATTGGCTAGAAGGGCAGGGGAGGAGATAGGTGAGAAGCCGAAAAAGGTCAAAGATAGAAAGAGGTCTGAAGAACCCAAAAGTAACCAATTAACCAAAAGAACGGGAGAAAGTGAGACAGATGAGGGGGAAGCACAGAAATGGACACAATTTACTGAAGAGTGGTCCTGGGGGAGGGAATAAGGCAGGCAGAGGCAAAGACAAAAAGGAAAGTAGATATTACCTGTGGCAAGGTGTGGCCACCTCCTTATGCCCCCAGCCACCCTGGAAAGGATAAAATGGGAGAGGGGAAGGGGACAAATAAGCGGGTTCCACCCTTGTCAGGAGGAAATGAATATACCAGCCTCTGGGAGGAACTGCAAAGCTGGAACTCTCACATAGAGGAACATGGGCAGAGCCTCCTGGGTATCCAAACCCTACTTATGCTGAGGCCTATAGGTCTAAGGTTTACAGACCACAAGCCTTCCTGGTCAATGTTGCCCCAGACCCTAACCATCCCCTAGCCTAGTATCCTTGGGAATCTAAGGACCTGAAAGAATTGAGGAAGGCAGTGGTAGCCTACCATCCTTGTATCCACAAGGACTGGTATGATCTGGCAAAGGCTACCCTGGGGGATCCCAGTATGCTAAATGAATGGCATTCTTTAAGGAGGCCTGTCACACTAGGGCAGAGTTCAATAGAGGGGCCAACCCCCCAATTCCCATCATTTATCCGATGCTAACTGGTATGGGAGAAGAATTTTCAACTGGGGTCCAACAAGCTACAATTGCAGCTCTGTATCAGGACCAAGTTAGACAAGCAGGCCTAGAGGCCTGGGTCAAGCTAGTGGAGGGACCCACTGAATCACCTATAGCTGGCATTATGTAAAAACCAGGGAAGACACTTCCGAACTTCAGTATCCATGTGCAGACCAGCCTTGAGAGGAAATTGCCCCTCCCCATGGGCTTAGAGACCAATTTACTAAGCTCCTAGTCTGGGAAGGAATGAACCAAGATAGGATGGCTTATGCTGGCCTTAAGGGTTCATGAGTCAATGGGTTGTGGCATCACAGAATGTCAGGACACAGTCACATACCAACCAGACTCTTGTGGCGGCCCCTCAAGTCCGGACCCAAACTCTAGCTTCTTCTATTACTCAAGCCCTGGTAGCTGGACAACAAAAGCAAACAGCTTTTGGGAAATGTATCCTGTGTTGTCAACTGAGGCATTTTAAGAAGAATTGCCCACAAAAGGACAATAAGACCCAGGTGTGGAAGGGACAACCTCTGTCTCCCTGCCCTCACTGCCACAAGGGGTACCAGTGGGCTCAGAATGCTGCTCCAAATTTAATATAAATGGGAAACCCATTGCAAATCAACCTATAAGCTAGATGGGGGCACATTACAGCCCCCTTAACCAAAGGAAGGAAAGATGCACCTCCAGTTAACTGGACCATTCCAATGATAGAGGGGTTTTGACCCAATATGACTATGATCTTTGGAGAACAAAGATTCCAATGCCTGACAGACATGGGAGCCTACTGAACAGGTCTTCAGAAAGGAAGAGGTCCCAACCAGCTAGGACCTCATAACTGGGCCACCTGTCACGAAGGTTGGAAGAAAGTCTATGTCCCAAGAAATGGTCAGTCCCATAACTTGGGTGGGTCCAGACAGAGACAAAGGAAAGTTCAGGCCTCTGATCCTCCCAGGGGTATCTGCAAACCTCCTGGGACAAGATTAATTAAGACAAATAGATGTCATTATTACCAACTCTCAACTCCTTCCTCAGAGCCATATCTGCCTGCATGTTGCCATGCTTCTCCCCATAATAATAATTAACTAAACCTCTTAACTGTAAGCTAGCTCCAATTAAATGTTTTGTTTTATAAGAGTTGTCATAGTTACGATGTCTCTTCACAGCAATAAAAACCCTAAGACATCCTCTAACCAATATTTTTTTTCATTTCCACATTTTCCATGAGTTTCTTCAGAAGTTGTCACTCTGACGAGAAAAGCAGGCAAGAGAAACCCTTGTGAACGGCAGAGGAAAAACCTCAGTGTCTCTTCTCAAAGAGCACTGACAACATGAGCAATATCACCAACCTAGAGCAACGGCCATAGCATCACGAGCAAATACCTGACAACAGGAGAAGAGAAAAGAACAGAAAAGCTTCTCTAAGAAAGTATGGCTGAAGATACCCCAACATTAATTTAAAGCATTTGTGTACATATGAAATAACCTGAGAAAAATCCAAGCTGAGCAGAGAGGGAGGCCCATACCAAGACTTATCACAGCCAACTTACAGAAGGCAGTGACGAAGGGGGACCCAGGAAGCACCAGATCAGAGCAAGGTGGTAAGACATGCCGCTTCCTCCACAGAGTGGATCCATAGTGGCAGAAGGGCTGAGGATGTGTTGAAATCACCGAGAAGAAATCACTGCCAGTGCAGAATTCTGGATATAGAAAAAAGAGAAAGGTAGGCAGTGGTGGTGCCTGCCTTTAATTCAAGCACTCAAGAGGGAAAGACAGGCAGATCTCTGAGTTTGAGGCCAGCCTGGTCTACAGAGTGAGCTCCAGTATGGCCAGGGAAAGCTTGTCTTGAAAAAGAAAAAAAGAAGAAAAAAAAATTGAAGAACTGTCTCAGTCATAATGTGTCATAATCTGAACTCTCAATTAGTACTGTCAGCACACTTAATACTGGGAGTTAACTAGGAAAGAAGAAACCTCTTCCAACATCATCTCCGCTATGCACACTTGGCAGCCCAAATGTGATGAAATCATGAAAAACAGCCAGTAATGTGGTGCTAGGCACAGTCGCTCTGTGCAGCTGTTATCTGACCTAACCTTCAGGTCCAGTCAATTGAGCAATATGCAAAGAAAATGAAAGCCATCGCTTCAAACAATCAAATACACACGAGTGCCATTATTTTCAAAAGACTTGAACATTTGTACTTATTACCTAATGTTGTCTGGGCACACTCTGACTTTCAGAATGTGTGTGTTCAGGTGAGTCGTCCAGGTACAGGCATTCTCAGTCATAGGTTCCAGAGGTTTATTCTACCCCCATACCCTCATCTTTCCACTCAGTTCTCCAGATCCCAGGATTGACTCAGCCTGAGTAGAGAGGACTGTGCCCCTCCAGCACCAATCAGAAGTGCCAATTCAGTCCCAAGACAGGAGAATGGGTGCTAATAGTGAAGGCGGCCTATTTTATACCCTCGGAACAGGGTCGTGGCACCCGGAAAATGTAGGAGAATCAAGAGGAGGGGACACAATAACCCACTCATCTATAAGTCACACCATTAAATCTCATCATATGAAGAACTGGTCCTGAAGTCCCTGCTAAAGATGACACTTGTCCTTGGCACATCTATCTCTTACACATCTTCCTCCAGCTCTTCTGAGGGGTTCTCCAAGCTCCAAGTATGGCCAGGGAAAGCCTGAGAAGATGTATACTCCATAGGAGGAACCCTATGGAGATCTCCTGTTTGGATTTTTGCCTACTGTTCAGCTGTGGGTTTCTTTATCTGCTCCTATCAGCTGCCAGAGGAAGCCTCTCTGACAACAATTGGCTAGGCACTGATCATGTTTGTCATTCTAGGTCTGGGTTACCTCACTCAGTATGGTTGTTTTTCTAGTTCCATCCATTTACCTGCAAATTTCATGATGTCATTGTTTTGCTCGTCTTACTCCAACATAATATTTTATTGATTATTGAGAAATTCATATCATGTACCTCCAGTCACACTCTTTTCCAGTCTTTGCATGTCCACTTCCCCATCCTTGTAACATCCCCCCAAAAAATAAAAGAAAATGCCTAATTTGTGTTGCTCATATAATCACTGGAGCACGAATGGTCAAACTCTCAGCAGCCAACCCTTTTAAAACAACTGAGTCCTTCTCAGTCTGCACCCTCACCAGAAGTTATCAGTTGTGGGGAGCCACACTTCAGCATCCTTATCACAATTTTTGAGAGTTCTCTTTGATGCCTTCCTTTTTAGGTTGTTACTTTTGGGAGGACTGGGTGAGTAGGGGTTGCCACAGAAGCTTCCTATGTCCGTTTTTCTCAACTGTGCATCTGTAATCATCAATACCACTACAAAAGTAGCTTCCCTGCCCTTTACAGTGAGCTGAAGCATAGATCACAGGCTTCCACGTGGTTTCTGGCAACAGCACAGACCTCAACCATCCACATGCTCTCCAGCATCAGCATGTTCCAAAGACCTCCATTTGACTATGGTGGACATACAGACCATGGCCATCAACTTGGCCCTCTGGCAAAGCATGGACCACAGACACCATTATAGCCTTCAGGGATAGCACAGGCCAAGAACATCGACATGCCCTCCAGAATAACATGGACCATGGATACCAATACAGATTCCAGCAGCAACCCAGCCCATGAGCATCAACAAGATGTCGGGCAACAGTACAAACCACAGACAGAAAAGAAATATCAACATGGCCCCATGCGGCAGCACAGCCCACAGACATCCACATGACCTTAGGTGGTAACACAGGTCATGGACATCAGTACGGTTTCTGGTGATAGCAAAGACCATGGACATCTGCATGATTTGGGGTGGTAATATAGGCCATAAGCATCAGCATAGCCCCCAGGTGCATCAGGACCAGAGACCCAAACATGATCTTTGGCAGCAGCACTAATCATGGAAATTGTTATGGAATATTCTTTTACACTATGTGAAGGTGTGTCACTGTAACTGGTTTAATAAAAAGCTAATGGCTGATAGTAAGAGGTATAGGTAGGACTTCTGAACAGAGAGAATCTCGGAAGAAAAAAGGCAGAGTTGCCCGCCAGACACTGAATAACCAGGATGGGCAGAATGGAGATGTGATAACAAGCACATGGAAGATTATAGATTTAAAAATGTGGGTTAATTTAAGTTATAAGAGCCAGTTAGAAACAAGCCTAAACTAAGGCCGAGCTTTTATAATTAATAATAAGTCTCCATGTTGCTTTTTGTGAGCTTGTGGCCCAAAGAAAAATCCATCTCCAGAACATCAATGTGGCTTCAGGTGATGGCACAGATCATGGACATCTCCATGGGCCACAGGCTTTATCACAGCCTGGGCCAGCAGCACAGATTGGGCAACATGGCCTCTGGGGGATGTACAGACCATGGAGGTCTTTTGAGGAGGTTCAGTCCAAAAAATGAAGCATCTTTTGTATTGGGCATCCTGTCACTGCTCAGAGCCGGGGCAATTGTGCAGTTGGGGAGTTCAGGAACAGAGTCTTGAAAAGCTCCAGGCTGCTATACACCACCCTGACCACCATGCGGGGCAGCTGCATGTTCTTCCATCCACATCATCCTTTTCTCACACCTGTCGCCACTGTCACATCTCTAGTTCTTCCTCTCTCCACCCCTCATGGACCACTTTGTTCCTCTATCTTTCCCACCTCTCCATCACATGTTCATTCATCATAGTGACTTTGGAAACTGCTGTGTGTCACACAGTATATATGTATGTATATTTTTGCCCAAACAGCTTTACATGCAAATAGTCATTGCTATAAGTCATTGGTCTGGTTCAAGGTTTCTGGGTTCTGCCATGCCATCAGCACTGGACCAATGCTGAAATGATATCCTGTTGTTGCCTAGAGTCATGGTGATCCTGTGGCTCTGGTTCTGCAGAACTGGTTCCTTCATACTGTCCAGCAGCTCATAGATGAAGTAGATGTTGATATTGACCAACTCAAAGTGCTGGATCTGGTCCCAGATGGTAGCCAAGTTGTCCAGATAGCAGGGCCTGGAGTTTGCCCCTGCCATTGGAGCCCTGTCCATGTCATTCTTTTTAACAGCTACATAATACTCCATTGTGTAAATGCATCACATTTTCTTTATCCATTTTTCTTTTGAGGAACATCTGGGTTATTTCCTGTTTCTGGCTATTATTAATAAAGCTGAAATGAACATAGTTAAGCAAGTATGTTTGTGGTAGGTTGGAGTGTCCTTTGGGCATATGCCCAAGAGTGATATACTAGGTCTTGAGGCAAATCAATTCTCAGTTTTCTGAGTAACCACCATAATGATTTCCATAGTGGATGTACAAGTTAGCGCCCCCACAAGCAAGGGAGGAGTGCTCCACTTGCTCCATATCCTTACCAGCATAAGCTGTGACTTATGTTGTTGATCTGAGCCATTCTGACAGGTGTAAGATGGAATCTCAAAGCACAGTCTACAGAATCAACTAAGCAGGGTTCATAGGGGCTCACAGAAACTGAAGCAGGAATCACAGAGCCTGCATGAGTCTATACTAGGTCCTCTGCATATATGCTATGGTTGTTAGCTTGGTATTCTTGTGGGATGCCTAACAGTGGGAGTGGGGGAGTGTCTCTGATTTCTTTGCCTGCTCTTAGGACCCCTTTCCTCCAACTGGATTACCTTTCTCAATCTTGATATGAGAGGCTGTGCCTAGTCTCAGTGTATATCCCTAAGAGGCCTGATCTTTTCTGAAGAGAAATTGAGTGGATCTGAGGGAAGAGGAGGTAGAGGAGACTAGGAGGAACGGAGGGAAGGGAAACTTCAGTCTAGATGTATCGCATGAGAAAAGAATTAAAAAAAAACAACAACAGTCGACACCAGTTTGTGGTGGGCTAGGAGAGTTAACGAGCAAAGAGGAAAATGACAACTGTGGCTGGAAGGATAAAGCAGCCTACAGTACTAATAGTGTTTTCAGAGGACATTTGTGTGTGGTGTACAGTGTCATTTTTCAACTAATTTTTCATTTATTTTACATTCCAACTGCAGTTCCCCTCCCTCCTCTTCTCGTGTTCCCTTCCCCTACCTCTCCTTTACTCCCATCCACTCCTCCTCTGCTTCTATTCAGAAGGGATAGCCCTCCCATGGATGTCAACAAAGCATGGCATAACAAGTTGAGGTAAGACTAAACTCCTCCCCTTGTATTAAGGCTGGGTGAGGCAACTCAGCATGAGGAATAGTTTCCCAAAAGCCAGTTCAATGGTTAGGGATGAGCCCTGACCATACTGCTAGGAGTCCCACAAATAGAACAAGCTACATAACTGTCGCACATATGCAGAGGGCCTGTATCAGTCCATGCAGGCTTCCTAGTTGTCAGTCCAGAGTCTGTGAGCATCTATGAGCCAAGGTTAGTCGTTTCTGTGGGTTCTCTTGTGATGTCCTTGGCCCCTCCTGGCTCATACAATAATCCTTTCTCCTTCTCTTCAACAGGGTTCCTGAAACTCAGCCCAGTGCCTGGCTGTAGATATCTGCATCTGTTTCCATCACTGGATGAAGGCTTGTTGATGACAGTTAGGGTAGTGACCAATCTGATTACAGGAGATGACCAGTTCAGGCACCCTCTCCACTATTGCCAGAAATCTTAGCTGGGGTCATCCTTGTGGATTCCTGGGAGTTTCCCTGGCACCGGGTTTTTCTCACCCTGAAATCCCACCCCCCTCCATGAAAGTAATGGAACAGTGTTGTCGTGCATAGATAAAAAAACCATGAGGCTTAAAATAACTCAAAATCTGTGACTTAGATCTACTGTCATGTTTTCTAATGTATCCAAAGATGCACAGCTTACAGAAAAATATAAAATTATAATGCATGAACTAAGATCTTCTCTGTATTAACAGAAGACAAAGTGAAAAGATGATCTCTTCATTTTTAAAATGCACGAAGGTCCACAAAATCCCTAGAAAACATAACAGAAAAGAAAATATGGGACTCTGGGAAAGAAGCAAGCAGTAAGCCACGTGTATTGACGTGATGCAGAGAAGTGTGGAGCAGTGCCTCTGCATGCATGCCTGCATACAAGACACAAGATACTTTACAGACACAACTTCTGTCAAATTTAACCCATTGATGAAACAATCCAATTTAAAAAGACCCTGGTTTTTTTTCAGAATTTGACAAACTGTTTTAAAGAACATTTTTCATTTACTTATGCACAAATGAGTGGGAATTTTGGAGGCTTGGCAGTGCATCTAAGTCAGTGGCACACTTACCTCACATGTGCAAGACCCTGGATTTGGGCCTCAGCACCGCAAATGTTAGTATACACATGCAGTCAGAAAAATATTTCAGAACTGGCTAATTTTATTTGCTGCTGTTATTCATCTCCACTGAATTTTCTAGTTGATTTGATAGTGTGAAATGGAATTTGGAAGTAGAGATTTCTTGTTCTGCCCTCAGTTTCCAGGTGGTGGACCAAGAGTGCTGCAGCAACATAACAGAAGTTCCGTGTTTGTAGCCTGGGGCTGGCATTGACCCGGAGTGGGCAGTACATGGTTGGAACTGCCTTGCAAAAGCCTTTCCCCAGCAAACAAACACATGCAATGATCTGAACGCATGCCCACTATGCTGATCAGTGTTGAGGGGGAGGACAGCCTCCCACCCCCAGGACTGACCTATGGGTTGGTGAGGTGTTCCTCCGTGTCCTTACCAGCACTGTGGCAGGTGCCAGCAACCAGAGGATTGCCAGAGCCCAGCCTCATCCATGTCAGATCATGTAGCTTCTAAGAGGCAACAGCTACAAGGTTCAGTCTTTGAAATGATAGCCAAGTGTAGCTAATAATAAACCAGGGCGTTAGGCCAAGGAAGAAGATTGTTTTATTGGCTGATGAGTCACCCTCCTTCTCAATGACACGTTATAAAATCTTTGTTTTTCCTCAGGAAATTCCCACAAGTTTGCAGCGGGAGCCCAGAAGCACCATGGCTGTTCTTGGCATCACTGTTGCCTTGCTGGTGTGGGTGGTCACCCTCCTGATCATATCTGTCTGGAAACAGATCTATAGCAGTTGGAACCTACCCCCAGGACCCTTCCCACTTCCTTTCTTAGGAAATGTTTCTCAACTGGATTTGAAGGATATCCCCAAGTCCTTCACCAAGGTAAGAGAAAAATTGCTGCATCAAGGAAACAAGTTAGAGATTAGATATCATGATATTTGCATTACATCTATTTTACAGTCCAGTCCATCTTGGACATAGAACACTCACAGTGAGTAGTGCCATGCATGACTGGATGCCCCATGCAGCTGGAATTATTAAAAGATACTAGTGTTGCTGATATCATCATGTGCCAAGTGTGATACAATAACAGGTGTACTCCAGCTGGCATCAGCCTGTGTCTAAGAACAGACTGAAAGGGAAAATGGAAATATTGAGCCAACTGTGATTCACCAGAATAACAACATCTGTCTTTTACTAATTCTGTGAACACTGCATGGGCTATCCAACACCAAAATGCTTCTAGGCATGAAATTGATGTTTGATGTCTGTGTTCCAGGTTGGGTTGTCTTTGCTAACGACAGGGTAGCTATAGATTTCAGGATCATTGACTCCAAGTTAGCTGGTAGTATCCTGGCATGTAGAGCCTTAACTTTGGGAACAAATAGGGTGATTAACATTGCCACTTATTACACAACCACAGAGAAGAGAATTGTGTCTGGATGGAGGAAAGGGCCCCTGCAAACGCAGCAACTTTAGGTGAAGAGAGTCTCTCCACAACAGACTGGACAAATATGACCTTTCCCCCAAAGTCCTCTAACTCTCCATGAATAGCAGGAACAATAACAGGAGATGAGGGTAGTCTAGAGTAAGCTGACTCCTGTCTAACCCCTGTTCCACTTTGTGCATTGGTCCCTGTAGCTGGCAAAGCGTTACGGGCCAGTATTCACACTACACCTGGGCTCAAAGCGCATCGTGGTCCTGCATGGCTACAAGGCTGTCAAGGAGGTGCTACTGAACCACAAAAATGAGTTCTCTGGCCGAGGGGACATTCCTGTGTTCCAGGAGTATAAGAACAAGGGTAAGTTGGCTTTCTGGGCCATTGGAGGGGGGCACACTAACAGGGAGAGTGATGTACATACCATTTAATCCCCCCAATATTAACAAACTGTAGTGACAGTAATAGAATGAAGACAGAAAGGCAAAGACTCGGGTGATGGATTGTACCTGCGTGGAACCTGCTTTGAGAGTTGTACAGAGCAGGTACTGTGAACCCCATGAGAGGCCCTCTAGGCCCACACCCTTACCATAGCACTGATCAACTCACAAAGAAAGGCAGATAGGCTGTTTCTGAACCCAGGAAATCTTCCCCGGATGATCCACACATCTTCGGTGCCTTGTATTTTTCTGCACTTCTTGGGATTCTTTACACACAGCCTCAACTGTCAACTGAAGTGTAGATGGTTCCAGACTCCCAAGTGCTTTCACTTAGCATGAGGTAATTCACCTGCCTGGCATTCTGTTTATAGGGATGGAGCAGACTTTAGGTCTTTGCCTTTGCTTTCCTCTATTGTAGTTGGTGATCTGCAGAGAGAGAGACAGAAAGAAAGAGAGAGAGAGAGAGAGAGAGAGAGAGAGAGAGAGAGAGAGAGAGCTGTGCTGTCCTGAGTCTAGCTCACCTGTTCCCTCCTGTAGCAGGGAAGTCTAGACTGCAAGCTGACTAACCATTTACACAACTCCACCTTCTATTGAGTGTGGGCACCTAGAACTAGGAATGCTCCCAGTTCACTGGTGCCATCTATTTGCCCAGCCTCCACCTTATCTGACCTTTTGACTTCCTCTTTGTAAGCAGGTATCCCAAAGCAGATAAAAGTGTCCCAGAATTCTGCCTGAGTTGGTTCTGGTGATAAATTTCTACAAAGCTTTTTCCTTTTGTGTGAGATTTTACATCAAAGCATGCTCAGCCTGATGTCTTATCCTCCATGTCCAGCTTGGTTTCCCAATCTGTGTTTCCAAAATTATCTTGCCTCGAGCAGTAGCATTTGATGTTCTTTAGTCAGTACTGGGGCTTTCTGTACAAATAGAAGTAACTGTCTCAGCCCTTGTCATAGGGGTTACGAAGAAGTATCAAGCAAAGTGACAAGGACCTGATGGAAAGAGCATAACCCTTTATGTGGGACCCTTACCTGTCCTCCAGTCAAGCTCAGAAAATGGACCAGTAGAATTAGGTTCTGCATCTTCACGGGATAGATTTAAGAGGCACTTGCTGCTTCTATCTAGAGACTCCAAAATCCTATTTTTATGCATGCCACACAGACCAGAAGGGTTTGTAAAATCAGTTGGGCCTTACGTAAGGGATGACTTTGAGTTTCCAGTGTTCATTATATGAGTGTTTGTATGGCAATGTACCAAAATAACTATATGCATCATTTGAGTGAATGCTGAGAAAACATGGTCCCTCCTGGACAGTCAGCCTAGTGAAAGGCCCCCTTACTGCAGTAGAAGGCTAGCACCTTTGCCATTCTCTCAGCCATCAGGATACTCCTTAACCTTCAGGATAAAACTGAAATCATTAAGTATGACCCACAGCTCTTACTCATATCACATACTTCCCTTTCCTCTCTCAGGATGGCCATCTCTTGTTCTAAAAAGTTCTTTAGACCACAGTAAGCATATGTCTCCTGAGAACTTTCACATGTTCTGCAGGGTGTTTCACTAGGCATCTCACATGTGATTAGGCAGTTAATATAGGAGAGATTATGAAATACAAGCAAGCACTGCACCCCATGTGAATATTACTCACTATTGTTTTTCTCAGAATGCTCAGAGCCTAGAAGGTGCCATAGACACAGTAGATAGTGAAACATTATTTACTGAAGAAATGATTGTGGAAAAGTAAGAAAAGAAGGGGGTAAAGAACAAGGAAAAGCTCCTAGAGTGTAGAGAGGCTTGAAGGGCTTTACTAGGCAAAACTGGGTGGGACTGGGTGGGGCAGGCCCTGGATACTTTGAACTGGCTCCAAGAGACAATTAACAAGCAAGCCATCAGTCATGACAACTTAGATTCAGATTTGAGGATTGAAGAGGCTCACAGAATTAACTGAGCTAGAGATGGAAGAAAAGAAAAAAATAGTTTCAGATTTCTGATTCCCAATGTCTTCATGGGGTCATTGGGTCATGTTCTAGGAGGACAAAGAACATTTCAAAGGGAAAGGGCTCCACAACACTTCACTGAGGAGGGATGGTACTCAGTCTTTCTAGCTTAGTTTCTCCCAAAATGGGAAGTCCTGTGACCTTTAGATTTTAGTAAATGATGTTTCTCTAAACCAGAAAGCTGTGATTTGAAGTGTTTCAGGTGTGAAGGTTAAAATCCATGAGTTTAGAAATGATGCTAAGAATTATCAAGAGACAGAAAAGAGGAGGGATCCTCTTTTGGAGTGACTGCCTATAATTTATTTAGCATGGTAAAGGTTTGGAGCAAAGTATGAAACCAAAGAAAATAAACTGGTACTAAGAAGAAACAACTAGGAAACACAGCCTTCTGATCCCTTCTCTTGTGCTTCTTCTGCACCTGAACATTCTACCCAGGACCCAAGACCATTTCCCCCTCCTCCCCTGCTTCTCCACGAACTGACTATTTGGAGTAACTCCTATTGGTCCCTTTGTCTTAGGGATTATTTTCAATAATGGACCCACTTGGAAGGATGTCCGGCGGTATTCCCTAAGCATTCTCCGTGACTATGGGATGGGGAAAGAGGGCAATGAGGTCCGCATCCAGAGAGAGTCACGCTTCCTGGTGGAGGAACTCAAGAAGACCAAGGGTTCGTATCTCTGAAGTCGGAAAGGATCATGGCTAGGCTCCCAAGGACACTGAACAACCTAGAGGCAGTTGGTAGCTAAAGTGTTGGTCCCTGGGCACTACCTTTCCATTTGAGTTCCAGTTCTTCTTCCCAGAAGAGAAAGGCTGACTGCCAGCTGTGGTTGTTGTACTCTACATAGCATTAAAAAGTAAAGACACTGGGAGACTCAGAAATTCACTATGAACTGGCTTTGTGGGAGCCTAGCCTGTTTGGATGCTCACCTTCCTGGACCAGGATGGAGGGGGGAGGACCTTGAACTTCCCACAGGGCAGGGAATCCAGACTGCTCTTCAGACTTGAGAAGGAGGGGGAATGGAGTAGGGGGAGGGGGAGAGGAGTGGGGAGAGGGGGAGAGGAGTGGGAGGAGGAGGAGGGAAATGGGAGGAGGGGAGGAGGCAGAAATTTTTTTCAACAAAATAAATAAATAAATAAATAAATAAATAAATAAATAGAAAAAGAAAAAAATTCACTATGTCAGATGGTAGTGGCTCACACCTTTAATCCCAGCACTTTGGAAGGCAGAGGCAGGTGGATCTCTGTGTGTTCGAGGCCAGCCTGGTATACAGAGGAAGTTCCAGGACAGGTTCCAAAGCTACAGAGAAACCCTGTCTTGAAAAATCAAAACAAAACAAAATAATTCTTTATGTCCTCAGTGAGAACTCATAAAAGACCGAGTTGGCTATGGAAGGCCACAGTGAGATGCTTACACTCTACCTGTTTTTCAGGCCAGCCTTTCGACCCCACCTTCCTGATTGGCTGTGCACCCTTCAATGTCATTGCGGACATCCTCTTCAACAAACGTTTTGATTACAATGACAAGAAGGGTCTGAGACTCATGAGTTTGTTCAATGAAAACTTCTACCTGCTGAGTACTCCCTGGATCCAGGTGACAATGCTCCTCCTCTTCCAGGAACCTTTGGTTGCATTGTTTACATTAGAAGAAGAAAAATTCAGGTTGTGTGGGAGAGACAGGCCTAGAAAAGCAAAGAGCAGGAACTTGCAAGAAGGCATCTGACTAGGTTTGCTCAGTACCCTTCTCACTTCAGTACCTGTGTCTTCTCACATGTACACATTCCTAGCCGCACTCCCCCCAAAAGACAGTTGGACCCAATGTTCTAAACAGTATGGTAAAGGCAACATAAATTCATTGTTTGGAAGTTCCCATCAGTTACATGGTTTTCTTCTCCTTAGCTTTACAATAACTTTGCGGAATATCTGCGATACCTACCCGGAACTCATAGAAAAATAATGAAAAACGCATCTGAAATAAAACAGTACACACTCGAAAAAGCCAAGGAACACCTTCAGTCGCTGGACTCTAACTGTCCCCGGGATATCACTGACTGTTTGCTTAGAGAGATGGAAAAGGTACTGGACAAGATGGGCTTGCTGGGGTGGGGCAGAATGCATACAGTTCTTACGTTATGATGGACTTGCTGGTGTTCAGACTGAGCACCATGGTTGTATTTTGATATTGATGGTTTTTCATAAACATGCTTGGCTTCAGCATGATCACTATGCTCTTCTCTGCTCATTTTTGGAGGGAAGAGTCCCTCTATTCAGCTCCCTGCAGGCCAAGATGAACTGCAACCCTTTGGAGAATCTAGTCTAGTCTGAGGAAACTTCCATACCCCTTTCAGTATTTATTATCCAAGTTTTCTTGGCTTTTAGGATTCTAGGCCTCTCCAGTTTCATATTCCTGCGACCTCTAGGACCACATAGATCGCTACCCCTTATTTTCTTTTTGTAATGGCTTTAAAACACGTAAAATCCTACACTGATTTCCTCTAGATAATTTCCATTTGAGAATCTCTTATGATTAGCTCAACCTCTCCCAGTCTCTGGTCCAAAAGCTCAGCCTTGAGCCTAAAAAGAAGCTGAGACTAGCTCCTGCTGCTTAGAAGACTGCTATCATTATTAGACAACTCTGGCTCTAATGAGAATGATAAGGCCCTGTAGTTTGGGTAAGAAAGTCTTTCTTGTGCTTAGCCTGTTTCCTGTAAGCACTGGCTTCTGCCATCATGAGGTAGAGATGGCTGTTTCGTAGTACGACAAGTAGAGTCTGACATAACCTGGTCCCTCCCTGCTGAAGAGCAATAGGCATCACCTTCTTATACCTGAAGAGATCTATCTCACCATGTCCCTATCTGTCTCCAACTTCACAGGAAAAACACAGCAAAGAACCCATGTACACAATGGAAAATATTTCTGTGACTTTGGCCGACATGTTCTTTGCAGGGACAGAGACCACCAGCACAACCCTGAGATATGGGCTCCTGATTCTCATGAAATACCCAGAGATTGAAGGTACATAAATGAGAAGCTGAACTCCCATGTGGAACAGCTGAGCCTAACAGATCACCCTATGCAAGCCGGGCTACAGTTGCTATTCGGTGGCTGCTTACTGACCTTCTCAGTGCTCCAAGATCACTGAAAGAACTTCTTTAAGGGCACAGACCTTATTGCCAGGGCCTAGTAACCTAAGAACTGGCTGTTCCCCTACACACTCCACTGGGATGCCTATGACCCAGTGATGAAATGGAGAGGGAAATGAGTCTGTGCTCTGCACTGTAAATAACTTATTTACAAAGAAGAAAATAATGTTCCCGTTTCCCCTGAGAAAGACTTTTTGAGTTATAGGCTGAGACAGGCCTAGTGGCTAGGCTGGAGTCATCCCAGAGCATCTTACCCCTGAGGACTCTGAAGTAGAGATTGAGAGAAAAGCAATCAAGTCAGCCCCAAATACACTTCACTTTCTCTTCAAGACAGGAGTAAGTCTGTGCCTGAAGCAGGCACAGGAGACTTAACCCAGTCTGCAGAAGGTCATATGTACATTTGCCAGACAGAGGCAATGTGATGACCCCTACATGCAAATCGATGGGAATTAACTTTAGGGGAGAAATTGAGAGAGGGTTACAACCTAAGATGAAGGTACTCAAAGGCCTGAAACCCTGCCATTCTCTGAGCTGGGTGTAGATCTGGGAAGCTACTACAGACAAAGCAATGCTTCCCAAGAACATGGTTGTGTATCTGTCAGCCCATGGCCAAGCTTTGAGCTCTGGCCTTTCTGTAAGCAATGCTGATATCTCACAGAAAAATGAAAACTGAAGATGATTAAAGTCTAGGGAGGGAAATATTCAAATTACAGTACCTAGAACGTTGACTACAGGGAAACATGAACTAAAAATGTTTTCAATTATTAATTTAATGAATTTCTAATATAGACAAAGTAAATGGCAGGCACCCATACATCGGCTACCAAACTGAACATCTACTGACATTTTGTTTTGTTTACTTTGAAGCTCTTAACACATCAAACATTATATGGCTAGCCAGAGCCCAACCAACTCACTCTTCCCTGTCTCACTCCCCAGATTTGGTGAAATTTCAGGACCACTGTGTAGCATTCCCATGACTTGGACATTTAATATAAACTAAATATCAATACACTATAACTCATTATTTTTATATATGCCTTAATATTATACCATACCATATGCAACTTAATGCCCCTTGCTTTTTTCACTCCACATATTATTATTGTCTGATGTTGGGTCATAGATGCTGCAGTAGAGAGAGAAGTTCACCAAGATACTAAGCCTTCATTGTCCCAAGGAGCAGAGAGGCACAACCTTCTTGGAAAAGACTGACACATGACTATCTCATGCCAGTTACTTTATGCAAACAACCACAAGGTTAATTGGGGTTGGGAAAGGTTCCAGCTACCAAAGTAATCTTGTTCTTGCTGTCCATGAGAGCAAAAAACCCACACAAATCTCAGTCCCTTCTCATTTTGGCAAGCCAGAATCAAAAGTAAGAAGTCTAGGTCTGCCAGGAGTGTCTCAGGGACCACCAAGTGCAGACTCTCCAGAGAAACAATTCTTCAAGGTTTAAATAGTCTCAAAACAATTTCTCAGTCTCTACTGATTAACCCAAGCATAGCAATGACTTTGGTGAAATGCTTCTCTTAAAGTCAGACACAAAGGCTTTACTATACATTTCACTTAAATACTGCCTTTACTTACATATCACTACACATTATAGACCCATAGTGAATTCCAAACACAGAAAGACTAAGGAACTTGCCAAAGACTGCTGTTACCTCTGTTGGAATCACAGGGACTTTCAGATTTCAAGATCTATATTCTTGCCAGGCGGTGGTGGCGCACGCCTTTAATCCCAGCACTCGGGAGCCAGAGGCAGGAGGATCTCTGTGAGTTCTAGGCCAGTCTGGTCTACAAGAGCTAGTTCCAGGACAGGCTCCAAAACCACAGAGAAACCCTGTCTCGAAAAACAAACAAAAAAACAAAACAAAACAAAAAAAACCTATATTCTAGTCTGTCACCCTCTTCTTATTTCTAACAATAGTAAGCAGCCTAGGGTGATAACGCAAAAATTTCTCTTCAAGAAGAAATGTTCAAGATTCTTTTGTTATCTATACTCCTCATATGAAGAGAATTGGGGAAAACTATCACAAGCTATGATAATGGATGCCCAAACTTCATGTCAATTGTGAATAATCTCACAGATCTTAGCTTTCACTGACGTGTGAGGAAGCGATTTAACAATTCAAAGTACCTGAGGCTTATAAATTCAGGATAAGGTGCTCCATAAGCATGCAACAGGTGGCTTGGCAGATGAACAGAAGGTAATTAGATAGTGTGTGGGTGGATGAAGGGATCAGGGAATAGTTGGATAGATGGATGAGTAGGTGACTGAGTAAGTGAGTGAGAGTGTAGGGGTGAGTGAATAGGTAGGTGGATGGCAGATAAGTGAGCAGGTAGATGGAAGTAATTCTCTATATTGGTGGATAATAGGTAAATATCAATTCTGAATTAAACCTTTAAATTGATCTCATTTATATCTTGACAGAGAAACTCCATGAAGAAATTGACAGGGTTATTGGGCCAAGTCGTGTCCCTGCTTTCAAAGACAGACTGGAGATGCCCTACATGGATGCTGTGGTGCATGAGATTCAGAGATTCATCAGTCTTATCCCCTCCAACCTGCCCCATGAAGCAACCCAAGATACCAAGTTCCGAGGATATGTCATTCCCAAGGTGAGGCATGAATCAGAGAGCCCTCCATGGGCATTGTCCTGTTCGTTTATCACCTAAGCTGCCCTTTAGGACTGGAACTCAAGGACACCTTTGAGCGTATGTGGCTGCAATGTGGGAATCAAGTCAGTACTCTTAACCTGCAGAACACTTCACCCACAGTCACCTCAGTAACCCTGTGAACCAAAGAATGAAGGGAATTGTGGGAAATATCTCTTTCTACTGGTTCATAGGACTTGTAGAACATTATAACACAGAACCCATGGCATCACTAACCCAACCTGGGACGCACCCTACAAAAGATATAGGGCCTTCCTCTTCACTTATATCTGATCCCTAGCTCTTTCTATGTAATCCTTAAATAGACAACATGACAAATAAAAATACGCTGTCCTTCATAATGTAACATTCCAACAGCCCTCTTCACAAGCCTCTTCCAGACGAAAGCCTATGTTTCCTTCACTTGACTAATAGGAACTTCTCCTTCTTCCAGGGTACAATTGTGATTCCAACTCTGGACTCCCTTCTATATGACAGCCAAGAGTTTCCGGATCCAGAGAAGTTTAATCCTGAGCATTTTCTGAATGAAAATGGGAAGTTCAAGTACAGTGACTATTTCAAGCCATTTTCTGCAGGTAAGCAGAGCTCTGGGGTCAAACCATCCCTGGGAAATTGTCTTCTCCAATCCTATGCCTACTTCCCACGTGCTCTTCACCTATCCTAGACAACGACTGTCGTCCCTACCTCCCATGCCCTTGTAACACATAACACAAGTCTGTTCCTCCCTGTTCAGAGAAGTCAGATATCATATTTCACCAGAAGTCCTGGAAATGAGGACTGGTTTTATTATTTTATCACAGAATGGGCATTTTTTTTCTAGATTGTTAAACTGTTAAGCTGTTTCTACTTTAACCAGATGCCATAAAAAGCTCTCAAAACTATATTACCTAATTCTTCATAAGTTTCCACAAAAATTGCTAAAGCTGCCTGAACTCTTTTTAGCAAGCATCTGGACCTTCTAGGTGGTCCCATCTCAGGGCCTCACCAAGGGTTCCAGTAAAGGGAGAGTCGCAGTCAGTTTGATAACTTTAACCACCAATGTTTGCATAGGCTTCCCTGTCCCACCTTCCTGTCGTTATGGCAGAGAAGCTTTGGGTCCACTTTCCTACAATACCGCATGCTTATGCAGCAGAGTTCTGAATGAGTGGTGTCAAAAGCTGGCCCGAGTCAACATCACTGACACTTTGTTCTCTGACATATGACCACTGGTGTCCAGGGACCAATGGGCAGGGACAGGAAATCCTTTCAGGTGGTTTGCCTGAAGCCTTCTGCCACACTTCCAGTACCTCAGTGTTAGAAGTGTGAGTTCTACAAGGATCCCTCCACATCTCACCAGCATTGTTGTTACTTCTAGGAAAACGTGTGTGTATTGGAGAAGGCCTGGCTCGCATGGAATTGTTTCTGCTCTTGTCTGCTATTCTGCAGCACTTTAATCTGAAGTCTCTGGTTGACCCAAAGGACATCGACCTCAATCCTGTCACAATTGGCTTTGGCAATGTCCCACCTGAATATAAACTTTGTGTCATTCCCCGCTCATGAGACCTGGTAACTGCCTGTCTCGAGTGAAAAGTCAACAAAGACACCATTATTATCCCTTAAAATGTAACCGTTTTTTAAAAATCTCAAGTATATAGAGTTCCTATCATAAAATGGACAAAATAAATAAAATCTTGATGAATTATATATCAGTTGTGGACTTAGTGAGGAGAACCTTGTCCCCTTGGCAATGTAAAAGTTCCTCAGTGGGGGAATACTATTCCATAGCCAACAGTATAACATCTTCCAATCTGTCTGTCCCTGACTTCTCTCTAGTATTTCTTTGGATATGTGGGATGATCCTGGTTATCTACCCATCACAAAACCCTGAATTTAACTGTATATTCAAAGTTCTCTTACCAAACAGAGTAACGTATTCATAGATTCTTGGGATTATAGTATAGTACTTTAGACTGGCCCCACTTTCCAGCTCAACTACTTGGGTGCACTACTGAAATCCAAAGCTAACAGACACAACAGTGGCCCCACTGAAGGTACTTAGATCGCCATGACTCCACAAAGGCAAGACTGCTTCCAGAAAAAATGAAAAGTGTAATTATAAAATGTGCTTTGGGACAGAGAGGTTCCAACTTAAGGATTGCTATTAGGGAAATTCTGAAGTGACAGGGAAAAGATAGGGTGTATGTAGCTCTAAGGGCCATTAACCAACTGGCATCATCTGGCCTCTGCCTGAGGTTGACACCTGATCAGCAGAGCCACTATTTTCACTTAGTGGTGAAGCTTGGAATGGCTCAATTCCGGTTGTCTTTTCAAGGGAATAGCATTAAATTCTCAAGTACAAACCAAGCAAGGCGGCACATATCTTTAACCCCAGCACTCAGGAAGCAAAGGCAGGCAGATCTCTGTGAATCTGAGATCAGCTTAGACTACATAGCAAATTCTAAACCAGTCAGGACTACACAGTGAGACTCTGTCTCAAACCAAACAAACAAAACAGTACAGTTCTTTGGGAGAATTGGTCTTACCTTAAGGGATTTACTATTGCTCTGTAGTATACATATTTCTTCCAGGGTTGGCAAGTTCATGCCCATCTTGAAGATATAGAGACTGTGGCAACCTATAGGACCCTTGTCCCCGAATCATGGCAATGAAATACGCTACACAGAAGATAGTGAGCTCTATGAAAATAGAGCTGTTAGCATTCACTTCTGCATGGAAGGGAGAAGTCACAAGGCCCTCGGGAGACCCTTAAAAGATTCTCTTCTGGGATTCCATTCAATACTCCCTCATTCCCAAATGTTACAATCTATGAGAGGAAAAAAAACTGACTTGGGGCAGGACTTTTCATTAAGAGGTATATTCCTTAAAGCAGGAGAGCATACCATGAGGTTACAGCAGTTTTGGGTATAAAATATGGGGGGAATAAAATGTACTTCTGTGACAGGAATATATCTCAGTGTTTTGTTCAGCTTGTGAAGTGCTCTGTGCTCAATCCTCAGCACCACAAATAACAAACCAAATTTCCTTGTGCATGACATTATCAACACACACATTATCCTTAAAGGTGTGTTTCAGGCCCATAGATCTTCTGTACCAAGTCGTCTACAAGCCTGTTCAATAACCTAAACACTTTCGTCTCTATTTATGCCCCTATAACGGCTCCCTTGCTTGCACTCCCTTGTTTGCCATTATGCCTTAAGGGAAAGTTGTCTCTGAGTATCAAGAGTTAATATGCATGAAGAACTTAAAAACAGTTGACCTATATGAACACTCAATAAATATTCAGAACTACCTGTAAAAAAAAAAAAAGGAGGTATAGCTGCCTCTGAATTATCCATGCTCTTATAAATCACTCCACTGACTCATTTATTCACTAGGCTGGATTAGACAAAATCTTTCTTTGTTGTCTCCATATCTATTTGGGAAGAATATACATTTAATTTGCACATTACTAAGAAAACAACAAAACAAATGGCAACCAAACCAGGACCCAGAAGAACCAAGGATGAATGGGGAGGGTCTGCCTACTTATGTCCTCAGCAAACAAATGACCATTTTTAATTTGGGATGTTCCTGTAACACTGTCTTGTTCATGAACAATACAGACTACATACAGACTCAAATTACACTGGCTTTGCTTAAAGAATGAGGTGGATTCTAGAATTAAGCAAGAATTGGCGATGTATCTTCCTTTTATTTCTAAGTCAATGCTATTGGCCTATATGAAGGAATTAAACTACAGGTAGATTCAGATCCTGTGAGAGGGTCCACATCAGTATCCTTCTGCCCAGGGGCAGAAGAGTGAGCAAGAGACAGGGAAAACATTAACTAATGACTTACAGTATGGACCCTAAGCTAGTCAATAATTAAAATTGAACCAATGTATCTCCAGATTCAAAGAGTTGAGGGGCTTGGCCCTAACACCCATTCTCCCACCCAAGACATACTCAGATGAAGCAAACTACACAAAACAGCCTTTATTTCAAAGGGTCCCATATGGTGACCTGGTAAGTCTTCCAGGTCAAGAAGGGTATCAGGTCCTGCTTGGTGGGCACTCTTGGTCTTTCTCCTCACGGACTCCTAGGGGCTTGGGACTGGCCTGGGGGAGGTAAAGGTCCAGGAATATTTTTCTGCTCATGCCATTCCCCCTTCCACCTTTCTGTGCCCAAGCTACCATGGATTTACACCTTTGCCTTAGCTATGCCTCCTGCAGTGTGAGTACTCTTTCCCACAGTCTATACTCTGGGGAATCCCACTATCCTCCTTTCCCTTTGCTCCAGGATGTACCATCCTCTGTGAGCTGTCTCCTTCATCTTGCATACTCTGAACTTGAGCAAGGATCTGTAGCCCATGCTTTTCCAGTTCTTCTTTCAGCCTGTTAAGGAAGAGTGAACAAAGAGAAGGAATGCAGGCAAACAGGGAAGAATGAAAAGGCACATGGTAGAACAAGGGAAGCAGATGTCATTCATCTTCGTAAGAGGAATGAGGACACAGGAGCTCCACGCCTACCTCTGCCGTTTCTGTTGCAGCTGTAGGCACCTCTGCTGCAGCTGCTGGTGGTGCTGAGCTGCAGCCTCTAGGAGCTCCTCAGCTTTCTTGTTCTCCTCCTTGAATAGCTGCCTGGAAGTGGGGGAAAGATTCAGTGCTGGGTATTTCCTCTTCCTGCCCCACCCCGCATCTTACAATGCTGTAGCTGCCTCATGGCTTCGGAGGAAGAGCCCCTCGGGAAGGGTGGAAGGCCCCTCAGGCCCGCACAGGGCATACAGCCGATGTTTCACATCCTCCAGCTTTACCTCCATCAGTTTCTCTGCAGAGAGAAAGAGTAATGAGCAGGTGAGGGTAGGCTGGAGCAGGTGAGGGCCACCCTTCTACCCAGGTCTCACCTTCCTTGAGCAGCTGCTCCTTGCTGCTGTCCAAAGCACATATCTCATTTGCCAGATGTTCAGGCTTCTGAGGGGTGGCACAAAAAGACCCATCCAGATCTCCCAGCTTCCTCGTGCTTCAGAGAAGCCTGTACAGATCTAGTCATTTCCTTCCTAAGTTTCACTTCCTAGTTCCCTGCCCCTCAATGCACGCAAACCATGGCATAACCTTGGTAGTACTAACCCTGTCATTCCCTCTTTGGACCTTCCAACCCTGGAAACAGGTTCAAGGCAAAGTATTTGAAACCCTAAAATCTGCAAACCTACAATCCTCAGCCACTCTCTGGAGAGTGAGATACTAGTGTTTCTCCTCTCCTCTCTTCCGTGGCCTCCTCACGGACTTCTTCTGACATTAACCCATGTCCCTACTGGAGTCTGGGAACTCCCTGGTGAATGCTGACCGTTCCCTGGTGTCTCTCCTGTGTCTGGGAACTCCCAGGTGAATGCTGACTGTTCCCTGGTGTCTCTCCTGTGTCTGGGAACTCCTGGAGTGAATGCTGACTGTTCCTGCTGTCTCTCCTGTGTCTGGGAACTCCTGGAGTGGATGTTGACTGTTCCCTGCTGTCTCTCCTGTGACTGGGAACTCCCAGGTGAATGTTATTGTTTGTTCCCTGCTGTCTCTCCTGTGACTGGGAACTCACAGGTGAATGTTATTGTGTGTTCCCTGGTGTCTCTCCTTGTGGCACACTGTCAATGGGTGACTCCACTGGTGTCATCACGGTGCCCCAGAACACGAACAGACACAGCAATATTGGTGAATATGAGAGACAAGCAGTGAGGACACCAAGCACCTCAAGAGTGGTCACCAGGGGCTGGACGTATGGTGACAGAGCAGGACTAAAGTTTGCACAGGAACCAAGGGTGTAGGTGGCATAGCTCTGTATGACTCACATGAAATTCCAAGAGGTCCTTGTGCTGACTCATCAAAGCCTCCAGCTGTTCTTCAAATTCCAACCTAGGAGCCAATCACAGAGCCACAAAGGCCATAAACTACCACAGAGCTTGGCTGAGGCCTAAGCCTGTATAGCACTTAGGGACTTTGTTTACTACCACTATCCCACAGGGAATACATTTGCCTCCTTGATCATCCAGGGCATTCCTGTACCTAGAGCACATCTCTAGCCCAAGCCTCATCCTCTTAGCTCACCTCAGTTGTCTGAGTTTGTCCTTCTCCTTGTCAATCTGAGAGTTCAGGAAAGAAATTCTCTCTTTACACTCGTGTAGCATGCTGTGTTTCCTGGGAAGGGAACCGACACTCAGTCGTATGTTTGAACGACTCCCCAGAGGGCAGGCCGAGGACTTCTATCCTGTTCCTCTCGTCAGTGGGCAGGTGAGAAGTAACAGAGCACTCAGGGCCCACCGCAGGCATGGCATCTCACCTTTGTGTCTCGCTCTCCTTCTCCTGGCACTGCAGCCGAAGAACCTTCAGGGTCTCTGTAAGGACAACAGGGCCCTCTGAGTGCTTGCTGAGGCATCAGGTTTGCCAGATGGAACAAAACAGGTCATGTGAAGTCTATGGACACCTGATTGGACTTTGACATTTTCTGGATCTGGTAACAGCCATGGGAAGGGCACAGGTCAGAGGTCTTAAGGTTCTAGCTACTAGAGAGAGTAGGCTTAGAAAGGGCATCACAAAGCCTAGAGTGGGGAATATGGGAATACCTTGCTTTTTGTTCCAGATATCCTTCAGACGTGCTTTCTCTTCAAGTACTAGAAAACATGATGAAGGTTCAGACATTAGGAACCAAACACAGAAATGTCAAGGACAGTCATATGAGAGGCAAGGTATATCTGTGACCCCAAGACAGATGCAGTTTTTTTGAGGTCAGTTCCCACCCCTATGGTACTCACACTCCTGTAAACACAATGGGCCCTAACATTCACAAGAGATGTCTGTGAGGACAATGTGTGACATCCATTAGGACTAGGGAGAACCACATCAATCAAAAAGGGCCATGTGACCAGGTGAGACAAGATGATAAAAAGACTTCTCTAGTAATTCAGAGCCAGTGCTGTGAGGCAAGAACTTGTAGGATCTGTGGTAATACCTGGAGGATCATCTCTGCAAAGGACTTGGGGCAGAAGTATCCTCAAAGGCATTTCCAGAACTCTCCTATTAGAAGATGGGAATGCTAGAAGAATATGACCTTGGAGGAAGAGAAGAGTCCTGGCCCTGGTGAGGCTATTAAGTGCCTGTGACATTGCACTGAGAGGAGTCTAAGATATTCTGGGAACTTACAGTGACTCTCAGTTAACTTACATGAGTCCAGGTCCTTCTGCAGGGTATCCCAGACAGTCTGGGCCTCTCCAAGTTCCTCACTGGCTTTCCTTTTTGCTTTACCAAAGAACAGAACAAACATTTGGTAAGCACAGACTCAAACAATGACATTTCATATTTGTCTCCAAGAAAACCTAGAGGGGCCCAGATTTTACAAAACGAGAAACAAGGCTTTCTAAATCCTGGCCCTTCTTTCTGGACTCAGGTGGCAGCAAGGCCATTCACAGGTAAATGAAGGCTATGGCAATTACACACAGAAGGGGCTTTCACTTACACTCTCATAAAAGAACTACAGATATTTAACAAGGACACCTTCATTTCCACCCTGGACCTAGCCCGGAAAAACATGTAGCTGGTCTTGGATAGCAGCCAAAACTGGGCTCACCTTGCTGAACCTCATTAATGCGGTTAATCAGGACCTCAATCTGGGGCTCTAGACTTCCCACTGCAAGGCAAAAAGGAAGCTCATTGTTGATAGAGTATGATTGCCCAGGATCCTACAGCCTTCCCTCCATGCCTATCTGCTGAGCATCTCATAGGCTCGGGGGCTACATTATAGTCTCAGACTTGGAGTGTGAGGGTCAAGGCAATGGTAAGTTCTGTGGAGAGAAACAAAGCGCAGGAAAAGGTCTACAGGTAAAGCTCAGGGTGCTTCTCAGATGTGAGAAAGGAAGGCCCTCGGGCTCTCTGGGTAGAGTGGAGGGTGCAAAGTGCAAAGGCCTGTCCTGAGGAGGAAATGAGATGAAATAGGAAGAATACGGTAAACATGAGATAGAAAAGTTATGGGTAAAACCTCTGTATCTAACAGTGTTGTGCAATCAAGGGAGTCTTGGGACAAGGTTTTGGCAAAGCATTTTGCCTTTTATCCACTCATGCTTCCATAATTTTGAGACATTGGGGGCTCCATTTTTTGCTCAAAAACTAAAATTTAAGGGGCCAGTGAGATGGTGCTGTGGGTAAAGACCACCAAGTCTGACAACCCGAGTTTGATCCCTCAAGCTCACATAGTAGGACAGAACTGACTCCCTTAGGCTAGCCTCTGACTTTGACACATTCTTTGACATTTTGTGGGTGTGTGTGTATGTATGTATGTGTGTGTGAGCATGAACCATTGCGCACGCACACACACGCACACACACAATGTTTCTTAAAAATTAAAATTTCAGTTCAAAAGCATCTATTTTATTTTGTGCATATGAGTGCTTTGCTTGCATATATGTCTGTGCACCACATGTGTACCTGGTGCCTGCAGAGACCAGAAGAGGGATCAGATCTCCTAGAGCTGGACTCACTAAAAGCTGTGAGACATCATATGAGCGCAGAGAAACCAACCCAGTCCTCTGCATGAGCAGTTGGTGCCCTAACTGCTGACCTGTCTCAACACACACATCCCCAAATTTAAGTCTTAAAGAAAGTTAATATGAATAAAATAATTTCTTATTTTTGTGAATTGTGGTGCTTGGAGTTGAATCTACATCTGCTTGACTTCAAACCTCAGGGTAAGTCTCATAGGCAAAAGAGACACATGACCTTTCTGCAACTTCTTCACCATTTCCATTAAGCCTTCAATTTTCTGTGTGTTCCCACGCTGCCCTGTGGAGACACAACCAAACATTTCAAATCCGGTGGCATAAATAGCCAGGAGACGGGTCCAAAACCTAGGCTGACACTGAGACTAGCTGAGGACAGATCTCTAACCAGAGCAGTGTTACTGATCCTTGTCCCAAGATGGGTAGTACAAAAATGTGAGCTGGGCCTCCATGGAGCCTTTCCTACCTGGTGCAATAGCACCAAGCATGTTCACTCACAAAACTCCCAGTGAGGGCAGTACTATGTTTAGTTCCCTTGTGTTGCTGATGTCATCAAAGCTGGGTCAAGTTCGGATTCACGTATGAGACTGGGTGTGAAGGCACAGACCTGTAATCTTGGAAGGAGTGGCAGGAACATCAACAGTTTAAGTTCAGCCCAGCCTTTTTTACAAGGTCAAGTTCACCTTGAGCAAATGGCTAAGTGTCAGGAGCCATTTTCCAGGAATGATGGCGGGGACCATTGTCCTGGGGATGTTTGCAGAGAACCCCACACCCCAACTGTATTGAGAACTGTTTGTTGGCAGAGCCCACCCCACACCCAACTATCTTGAGAGTTATCTGTTAGCAGAACCTGCCCCACATTCCAACTATCTAGAGAACTGTTTGTGGTTGGAATCACAAAAGGAACGATTCCACCTGCATAGAGAACACTAGGTGTGTCGACTCGTGACCTCCTGACCGACAACTGGTGACCATTGCTGCAAGATCCCTTCCTGCCCTTGCCATGCCCCTGCCCCCCATCCCAACCCAAATTCCTCATCCAGGGGCTATATAAGTCACAACCATTACGCTAATAAATGGAAACCTTGACAAGAACTCTGCTTGGTCTCCTTCCTCTTTCCCGCCCATGTCTTTTCAGATAGCGCCTCTTCGGGACCCTGGAATAACTGACCTGCAAGGCGGGTTACAACCCTAGAATAACTGACCCGCTGGGCGGTTAGAGCTAAGGATGTGACTAAGGGTGCCTGCATAACCACTGGGGCAAGAGGATGTTGCTAAAAAAAACTGGAAAGTAATTTAAAAAATCACTGCAATGGGCTGGTAGCATTATCAGGAAGTTCTAGGAAGTATTATGCAAAAGCACACTGACTATAAGCAAAATGTATTAGTAAGGGATCTGGTTAAAGTATACAATCACATAGCTTTTCTAAGACAATTGATAGTGATTATATAGTTTCCACATAAAGTAACATTTTGTAGTCAGTCATTTTTTAGTTTTTTGTTTGTTTGTCTCTTTTGTTTTTTTTTTCTTAAAAAACAGGATTTCACTATGTAACCCATGGCTGTCCCAGAACTTGCTTTGTTTACCAGGCTGGACTTGAACTCAGAGATCCACCTGCCTCTGCCTCCCAAGCACTAGGATTAAAGGTGTGTGCCACTACTGCCCAGAAATATTTATAGCCAATATATACACTTATTTTTAATTCTCTGGTGAATTAGATGTAGGAAATCACTACTTCTGTCATTACGATCACAATAAAGGAAGCAGACATTATTAGTCACCTAATTTTAAAAATGAAAATGCCACCTATTAAGAATTCCTGGACGTAGATAGAAGGACCTTGGTCTTCCCGCAGGGAAGGGAATTTGGACTGCTCTTCAGTAACGAGAGGGAGGGGGAATGGAGTGGGGGGAGGAGAAGAGGAGTGGGGATAGGGGGAGGGAAGTGGGGGGAGGGCAATATTTGGGAGGAGGGGAGGGAAATGGGAAATGGGGAGCAGGCGGAAATTTTAATTAAAAAAGAATAAAAATAAATAAATAAGTAAAAAAAAAAAATTCTTGTAAAACTGATGCAAACATTTATTAACTAAGGCTCAAGTTCTAAGTAACAATTCAGGCAGGGCTAGAGACCCACAGTAAACAGCACTTAAACGTGCATGTGAGACCATCCAGACTGGGAAACTATGGAGAGAATTTTTTTAACATCAAAGGGAAAGGGGGTAGAAAGGAAGACACCTAAGGAATAACAGAGTCTTAAGAGACAAATCAAAATAAATAAGTAAATAAAATTTAAAATAAAAAATCAATTTAATCTCAAAAAAATTAGTGAAAGTAGATTTTGATCCAAATAAATGCATTGTAAAAATACTAAAACAATTAGCAAATTTTTTAAATCAACTAAATACTTGCTGAGATAAAGGAATTGCTGGCGCCATTCTTTAGCTGTAGTGAGAGTGTTATTTTTCTGGGGCACTTGTCTCTAGATATATACATGGGACATTTATGGATGCCACTGCTGTCTGGAGTGCTCTGTCATGAAACAGGGGACTGGGTAATGGGGGAGGGGAAAGTGACGAACACGTCATAAATTGTAAAAGCTGGAGGGTAGGCTCATGGCGTAAGCCCACCTTGCTCTGTGCTTTTGTATAAACTGAGTTCATCTCAATAATAATGTGTTTTATCGCCCCAATACATAGACACTAAATCGCTCTGCAGAAGTTTGGAGAGCAGAAGTTTTGCTCAGAGGCAATCCGGACACCCCACGCTAGGCACAGGGCGACTCCAGTTTGGGTAAGGCCACCTGACTCCAGGCCTGCGGCCACAGGGCCCCTGGGGCCAGCCTGCTCTGAAGGTGACTGGAAGACCCCACACTAGGCCTGGCATCGCAGGGGGGCAGCGGGCTGGCTCTGAGGCGACAGTCGCCCCCTCAGGGCCTCCACCCAGGGTTCGCGCCCGCCCGCCCATCTCCTCAGGCCTCGACAGGAGGACATGTCACCCCACCAGCTCGCCCGGCCAAGCCAGGCGCCCTTCAGCCACTACCTCCAGCCCCCTCAGGCCCGTAGAGCTGCTCCGCTGATCCCTCGGGCTCCACACCCAACGGCTGCGGTCTGGTGGCCATCCCGCTCCGTTTCCCTCAGCTGCCCCAGCCGCCTCGAAGCAGTTTCCCACTGCGCCTGCGCAGTACACTGCTGCTCTAGGCCGCCATGTGGCCAGCTGCTGCGCGTGCGCAGAAAGAACTTTTGGGCTCTCTCCCCCCCCACCCCCCCCCAGGCAAAGCACTAATCCCATTTGAAGTGAAAACCTCCGAGTCAGTGATTGGCCAGTTTCTGAGGCAAGTGTCTGAGCAAGAATGAAGGCCTATCCCTCTACAAGGGTTAAGATTATGGTGGTTAGGGAGAAAATTGATTAGCGTTAGAATGGAAATTTTCTACCCTCGGACAGAACAGTTATACTGAGCAGAGCCATGATGCCTACTGAAAGAACTAAAGGACCTGCGGTGGACATGGTAAGCAGCCCAGTGCCCAAGACACCTTTCACCACTACTTCAAAAGAGCCTGATGTCCCCCCCTGTGCTATGCCTAAGCCATCTGCCAAGACAGCCCAGGTCTGAGCACTTCTGGTTATGACCACACCCAGCTGGGGGAACTGCTCTCACCTTGTTCGTCTGTGGGAGTCTCTGTGACTCAGGTACAGATCTCCCTAGACCAGAATAACCCAATAGTCCCATCTCAGTCTGAGGTCTCAGATACCTGCCTGGAACCATTAGGTTCTCAGAGTTCTTAATGGGGGAAATCTGGTGAACTCCTCCCCTGACAGATGCAAAGTAGGGTTCCCTGGATCCCACTTAGCAGCAGCTCGTGAGAATGAATGCCAAGTTCTTAAATTGTAAAGATGCTTTTATGTACCTGATGTTAATAAATAACCCGGCATGAGGTAGGGATAGGGAAATAAATAGTATATATTAAGAATTACGTAGTCTGCATTTTATGGAAGACCAAGACTATAGATACATGTATATATGTTACCTGTTGATATTTTATGATAGCCACATATTTTTTCATGATCAGAAATATGAGAACATGCATGGTGAGAATGGGCATGATGGCACCCCTTAATCCCAGCACTCAAGAGGCAGAGGCAGGCAGATCTCTGTGAATTTGAGAGCATCCCTGTCTAATTCCTGACTTAGGTGGGATGGCTTCAAGCTTGTCTTTATTTAGGATGATATTGGCTATGAGTTTCTCATTCCTAGCTTTTATTATGTTGAGGTATGTTCCCTCTAGCTCTACATTCTCTAGGACGCTCATCATGAATATATTTTGGATTTTGTCACAGGTTTTTTCTGCATCTATTGAGATGTTCATGTCATTTTTGTCTCTAAGTCCATTTATATGGTTTATTACATTTACTGACTAGTGTATGTTGCATAACTATGCATTTCAGGGATAAAGCCAACTTGGTCATAGTGTGTAACGTCTTTGATGTATTTCTGTATTTTATTTGCAATGTTTTTAGTAAGAATTTTTGAGTCTATGTTCATCAGGGATGTTGACCTGTAGTTTTCTTCTTTGTGGAGGCCCAAAAGTACAAGCCTGTTTTCATGTTGACCAAAGGAACTTACCTCTAGTTCCTTCAAGGTTATTGAAGGTTGCCTGAAAGGTCCCACCTAGACAAAGACCAGAAAGTTCTGTTCTCTCAAGGTTATTGTCAACAGGTGTGGCTCAAACCAGACCTTGTACTCCAGGAACAAAGAAGTAGACAATGTTGCCACCGCAAACAAAAGTCTAAGGAGCCAACTAAGTTCCAGTTCCCTAAGGAGATAACTTTGAACTCCACCCAGGGAGTGGTTTGCCTACAGAATGTTTTGGTCTAGGGTGTGTGTGTGTGACTTGCTTTGTTCTAGCAACAGGTTTTTGTTTTTGCTTTTTGTTTTTTGGTGTGTGTGTGTGTGTGTGTGTGTGTGTGTGTGTGTGTATACACAGCCTGAGACCTTCAACTGGTTTGTTCATTTTCTTGTTTTACGTTAAAGCCTTCTTGTGTCTTACTCCGACCTTTTGGGGTCAGGAGTATTTTAAGCAGTTGGAAATTAAACACGGGCAAATTTAGTTCTCACTGGAATTCCCTCCCTATACTATCCTATATGTTTCTCCGTTTTATTATTTTCATTCACTTCTTCATATTCTTTACTAATATTTTCTAAATCCCCATGCCTCTGCCTTGGCAAGAGGTATTTTTGTTGAGGCTGGTTCCCGACACTCCTTTTCTTGTCCCTTTTCCTGGTTTGGGTAGTGAAGTGACCCGAACTCTGTGGAGGGAATTTGGGAGTCCTCCCTCTGTTTCTGTCTTTTTAAGAGTTAAAGAAAGATCAGACATACATCTTCACTGAAAGAATTCTACTGTGAATCCATCTGACCATAGACTTTATTTTCTAGCTGGAAGGCTTTTTACTACTATTTCAGTCTCCTCATTTGTTATGTGTCTGTTTAGAATGATGACTCCTTCTTAATTTCCAGCTTAATGGAGTACAGGTTCTTAAAGTATTACCCTATAATATTCCGAATTTCTTTGGTACCTTTTGTAATGTTTCCCAACTCATTCCTGCTTCTGTTAATCTGGGTCCTCATTTTTCTTTCTTTGGGTTAGTTGAGTCAATGGTCTATGAATCTTGTTCATTTTTTCAAAGAACCACCTCTTAGATTCATTGATTCTTTTTATTGTTTTCTTTATTCTATTTCATTGATTTCTGATCTGAATTTTATTATTTCTTGCCTTAGATTAGGTTCGGATTTGATTGGTTCTTGTTTCTCCAAATTTTTGAATGGTACCATTAAGTTATTTATTTGTAATCTTTCTGATTTTTTTTAATGAAGGTACTTAGAACTACAAATTTCCCTTGCAGGACTGTTTCCAATGTGTCACAGAGGTATTGGTGTGTCGTGTTTTCATTTTTGTTAGTTCCAGGAAAGCTTATTTGTTCTTTCTTTTTTTTTTTAAATTTGTTTTTTTGAGACAGGTTTTCTCTGTAGCTTTGGAGCTTGTCCTGGAACTAGCTCTTGTAGACCAGGCTGGCCTCGAACTCACAGAGATCCGCCTGCCTCTGCCTCCCGAGTGCTGGGATTAAAGGCATGTGCCACCATAGCCCGACTTATTTGTTCTTTCTTAATTTCTTCCCTGAGCCACTCATCACTCAATAATGAATTGTTTAATTTCTATGAGTTTCTGTATATACTAGAGACTTTTTCCTGTCAGCTTTAAGTATTATTAAATTGTTATAAGATAGGATACAAGGAGTGATTTCATTTCTTTTGAATTTGTAAAGGCTTGTTTTGTGTCTCAGGGTATGGTCTATTTTAGAAAAGCTTACATTGTGCTTTGGAGTAAAATGTGTATTCCTTCATTGTGGGGTGGAATATTCTGTACTATCTGTTAATTCATTTGATATATGATGATAGTTACATCTGATGTTCCTCTATTTTTTGTTCAGATGACATAGCTACTGGAGTGAAGTGTAAAATTATCTGTTATTAATAGGTTGATGCTAATCTCTGTCTTTAAATCCAGTAGTATGTTTTTTGTGAAATTGGATGTCCCAGAGTTTGGTACATATATGTTTAGGATAATAAAGTCTCCTTGAATAACTGTTCCCTTGATTAGAATTAAGTGTCTATTTCTTTTGATTATTTTTACTTTGAAGTTCATTTTGTCAGATACTGGGATAATGATGTCTGCTTGCTTCCTGGTCCCATTTTATTTGAATAGTTTTTCAACCATTTTACATTAAGGTGGCACATACTTTTAAGGCTAAGTTATGTTTTTTGTAGAGAGCAGATAAATGGATTTTGTTTCTTGATATATTCATACGGCCTCTGTCTTTTGATTGGAGAAATGAGGTCGTTGATACTTAAAGTAAATATTGAAATTTGTGTGCCGTTTAGACCTCTACCACAATTTTAGTTGGATTATTTGGTATTTCGGTGTCTAGTTTCTTGAGTTCTTAATATATTTTAGAGATCAGCCCTCTGTCAGATGTGGAGTTGGTGAAGATCTTTTCCCATTCTATAGGCTGCTGTTTTGTCTTATTATTATTATTTTTGCATCTTTGTACTCTATACTTGTATTTCTAATCCCCACACCCCGACTCTGGTATTGATGAGACTGGTCTCCAAAACCCCATCATGGTCTGAAGCTCTGTGTTCACATTCTCACTCCTCCCTCTCTTTGACCAGACTGTGGGAGCTCGCACAGTACTCTGCTGTGGATCTCTGCATGTGCTTCCATCAGCTGCTGGCTGAAGGTTCTATGATGACATTTAAGATAGTCATCAATCTGATTACAGGGGAAGGCCAGTTCAGGCACCTTCTCCACTATTGCTTAGGGTCTTAGCTGGGGTCATCCTTGCGGGCTCCTAGGAATTTCTCTAGTGCCAGGTGTCTTGCCAGCACCATAATGGCTCTATTTCTTTTTCAAGGACTCTATCTTTTTTCTTTTCTTTCCCAAATCTACATATATCTTTAAACACAGTGTAAACCGTTAACAGGTGTTTTCCTGTCTAAACTTGTCTTTATTATATATCTCTATCTTTCTCTGAGCACATGAAACTTCATCTGCTAAGCAGCATGGCCAGAATTAAAGCTGCAACTTTGGTGGCTGACTGTTCATTCCTTGGCTTCCTGAGAGTCTAGCTTCATGGCAAAAATATTGGCAGAAGCCACATTTATTATCACCACTCTATTGAGTTTTTAGGTCTGTTCCACCACCAAGAAGCATGATGCCAGTTGCTCATAAACATTTCTTTAAATGTCTCTCAGCCATTTGAGAATTCTCAATAAAGATCTATACATGGTTTTTAAATTGGATTCTGTGATTTGCTGATGTCTAGTTTCTTGAGTTCATTATATATTTTTATTATTAGTCCTCTATTGGATGTAGGGTTGGCAAAAGTGTTTTCCCATTCTGGAGGTTGTCCCTTATCTAGTGGATGGTGTCCTTTGCTTTACAGAAGCTTTCCAATTTCATGAGGTCCCACTTATTAATTGTTGATTTTAGTGCCTGTGCTATCAGTGCTCTGTTCAGGAAATTGTCTCCTGTGCCAATGTGTTCAAGACTATCCCCCACGTTCTTTTCTATCAGGTGGAGTGTATATGGTTTTATGTTGAGATCATGCATCCACTTAATCATGAGTTTTGTGCAGGGTGATAAATATGGGACTAATTGCATTATTCTACATGCAGACATTCAGAGGTAACTGTGTCTCCAAAAGCCAAAAGAGAAAACAAATGACCCAGTTAATAAGTGAACTACAGGAATAAATGAGAGTTCTCAAAAGATGAAACACAGAAAAATACACATCAAAACTACTTTGAGATTTCATCCTTTACCAGTCAGAATGGCCAAGATCAATAAAAGAAATGACAGCTCAGTTGGGTATGGTGGTGCATGCCCTCTCTGTGAGTTCAAGGCCAACCTGGTCTACAGAGGGAGTTCCAGGATGGCCAAGGCTGTTACACAGAGAAATTCTATCTCCAAGAAAAAGAAATCACAGCACAATTTGGTGAAAACGTTCCTGGTGATAATTAACTCAATCCTGTATGCACAAAAAAAATAAAATATGACTACATTGAAACTCTGTGAAGTACCTGTGATATCTTTCGTAAATATATCTAGAGCTCTATAGAACTACTGCATGTGGCACCTTCCATAAAGATAAATTCTGTAGAGTGACAAGCTCACAGTAAATGTCTGGGGAAAACTAAGGGTCCAGGAGAGGATCTGGTGTGGTCTTGGACATACAGATAGTACAAAGACCACCAGGCTATTAGCTGCATCCCCTCCCAGTCTTCTGAGAAGATAACAGGTTAGGCACCCCTTTCTTTAAAGGAACAACCTTGTTTGTTTAACACTCCTGGTTCCCCTAGAGGTTATCTGTGAGCACAAGGACCTCCATGCTTCCTATAGGAGTAAGGAAGAAGAGAATGGAGAATCTCCCAAAGAAGGAGAAATAGGATTTCTAGTCTTAGAGAGATGGGGTGAGGTGAGGGATGGAATGGGAAATTAAATGGAGAGAGGGAGGGAGGAGAGGGAATACCAGGAGGGACAGCTAACACTAAGGGCCTTTTGGGGTGTCATATAGATCCCTGCTACGTAGAAGCATCTTAAAATACATACATATATGAAAGAAATCTAAATAGAGTCAATAAATAATAGTGGAGGTCAAAAGATTTTTGCCGGTAGGTGAAAACTTCAGTTCCAAGAATGTGTTACACCTAGTTGAATTGTTGGCCAATGGGGTTCCATGGAAACTCACTATTGCCATGGCTATTGGTTGCTCTCCATAAACTGAAGACAACATCCTATTGCTGAAGACAACATTTACATATCTGATTTAACACAGTGAAGTTGAGCTTGTGCCTGACTAGAGCCTTCACCCCTACTGACTAATATTCAAACTATTAGAAAGTATTCTTCATGTTATGAGATAAACACTGACCCAGCCATAAACCCTTTGATCTCCAATGGAATCCTGCCTGAATAATTAATAAATGCTTTTGTAGTATGATTGGGCATCTTTTTGGTATATTCCCAAGAGTGGTATTGCTGGATCCTGAAGTAAGTTGATTGCCAAGTTTCTGAGAAACTGCCATACTGATTTCCAATGTGATTGCACAAGTTTGCATTCCCACTAGCAATGGATGAGTGTTCCCCTTACTCCACATCCTCTCCAGCATAAGCTATCATTGGTGGTTTTGATTTTAGCCATTCTGACAGGTGTAAGATGGTATCTCAGAGTTGTTTTGATTTGCATTTCCCTGATAGCTAAGGAAGTTGAACATGTCCTTAAGTATCTTTTGGCTATTTGAAATTCTGTTGAGAATTCTTTTTTTTTTTTTTTTTTTTTTTTTTTTTGAGAATTCTCTGTTTAGTTCAGTACACCATTTTTAATTGGGTTATTCAGAATTTTAATGTCTAATTTCTTGAGTTCTTTATATATTTTGGAGACTAGTTCTTTGTCTACTATAGAGTTGGTGAAACTCTTTTCCCATTCAGTAGCCTGCCTTTTTGTCTTATTGACTGTGTCCTGTGCTTTACAGAAGCTTCTCAGTTTAAGAAGGTCCCATTTTTTATTGTTGCTCTTATTGTCTGTGCTGCTGGGGTTATATTTACAAAGTAGTCTCCTGTGCCCATGCATTGAAGGCTACTTTCCATGATAAAGGCCTTGGAGAGATTAGGAATACAAGGGTCATATCTAAATATTATAAAAGCAATACACAGCAAGCTGACAGCTAACATCAAATTAAATAGAGAGAATCTCAAAGCAGTTCCACTAAAATCAGGAACAAGACAAGGCTGTCCACTCCACATCTCTTCAACATAGCTCTTGACGTTTTAACAATAGCAATAAGACAACATAAGGAGATCAAGGGGATTCAAATTGGAAAGGGAGAAGTCAAACTTTCATTATTTTGAGATGATATGATAGTGTACATAAATGACACCAAAACCTCTACCAGAGAACTTCTTTCTATAGCTGATAAACACGTTCAGTGATGTGGCAGAATACAAGATCAACTCAAAAAAATCAGTAGCCCTCCTATACACAAAGGATAAAGAAGCTGAGAGGGAAATCAGAGAAACATCACCTTTTACAATAGCCACAAATTGCCGGGCAGTGGTGGCGCACGCCTTTAATCCCAGCACTCAGGAAGCAGAGGCAGGTGGATCTCTGTGAGTTCGAGATCAGCCTGGTCTACAGAGCTAGTTCCAGGACAGGCTCCAAAGCCACAGAGAAACCCTGTCTCGGAAAAAAAAATAGCCACAAATAATATAAAATATCTTGGGGTAACACTAACCAAGGAAGTGAAAGACCTATTTGACAAGAACTTTAAGTCTTTGAAGAAAGAAATTGAAGAAGATACCAGAAAATGGAACGATCTCCCATGCTTTTTGATAGAAAAGATCAATATAGTAAAAATGTCAATCCTATCAAAAGCAATCTATAGATTCATTGCAATCCCCATCAAAATCCCAACAATTCTTCACAGACCTTGAAAGAACAATAATCAACTTCATATGGAAAAACAAAATATCCAGGATAGCCAAAACAATTCGATAGAATAAAGGAACTTCCGGAGACATTACCATCCCTGACATCAAGCTCTAATACAGAGCTACAGTAATCAAAACAGCTTGGTATTGGCATAAAAACAGAGATGTTGACCAATGGAATCAAATTGAAGACCCAGATATTAATCCACAAACCTATGAACACCTGATTTTTTACAAAGAAGCTAAAATTATACAATGGGAAAAAGAAAGCATCTTCAACAAATGGTGCTGGCATAACTGGATGTCAACCTGTAGAAGAATGAAAATAAATCCATATCTATTGCCATGAATAAAACTCAAGTACAAATGGATTAAAGACCTCAATATAAATCTGACCACAAATTTTCATTAAAAAAAATCATGCCGGGGGCTGGAGAGATGGCTCAGTGGTTAAGAGCATTGCCTGCTCTTCCAAAGGTCCTGAGTTCAATTCCTGGCAACCACATGGTGGCTCACAACCATCTGTAATGAGGTCTGGTGCCCTCTTCTGGCCTGCAGACATACACACAGATAGAATATTGTATACATAATAAATAAATAAATATTTTAAAAAATCATGTCAAGGGCTGGAGAGATGGCTCAGAGATCAAGAGCATTGCCTGCTCTTCCAAAGGTCCTGAGTTCAATTCCCAGCAACCACATGGTAGCTTAAAACCATCTGTAATAAGGTCTCGTGCCCTCTTCTCACCTACAGGCATACACACAGACTAAATATTATATACATAATAAATAAATATTTTTTAAAAAATCATGTCAACAGCAGATTTAAAGAGTTTTCTATTGTATGGCAACAAGCTAAGGAGATTATAAGGAAACGTCCTACTTGCTCTTTCTATAACCAAACACTGCTACCTGCAGGGAGTAACCCAAAGGGTACTCAAAAGAATGAGATCTAGCATATGGATATGTTCCACTTTACAGAATTTGGAAAATTATAATATGTACACTACACCATTGACACTTATTCAGGTTTTCAATGGGCAACTGTTTTGAGCTCAGAAAAGGCTGATTCAATAATCACACATTTATTAGAAGTTATGGCCATCATGGGTATATATTTGTGCATGCACAAATAAAGACAGATAATGATCCAGCACATGTGTCTAAGAAAATGAAACAGCTTTTTGCTTATTATAATATAAAGTATATTACAGGTATACCAAAAAATCCTACAGGTCAGGCAATTATAGAAAGATCAAATCTAACTATAAAGGATATGTTAAACAAACAGAAAGGGATGGAAAATGACCCCAGAAATAAATTGCTTAATGCTTTATTAACTTTGAATTTTCTTAACATTAATGAGAAAGGAACAATGGCAGCAGAGAGACATTGATAACAGAAAAAACTTCTGAATTAAATCAGTCTGTGTATTTCATGGATGTGTTGACCTCAGAATGAAAACCAGGAGATGTCCTACTTTGGAAAAGGGATTTTGCTCTTGTTTCCACTGGAGAATAAAAGCTATGGATACCATCAAAATTAATAAAGATTTGGTTTAATGCTGGGCGGTGGTGGTGCACGCCTTTAATCCCAGCATTCGGGAGGCAGAGACAGGCGGATCTCTGTGAGTTCGAGGCCAGCCTGGTCTACAAGAGCTAGTTCCAGGACAGGAACCAAAAAGCTACGGAGAAACCCTGTCTCGAAAAATCAAAAAAAAAAAAAAAAAAAAAAAAAAAAAAAAAAAGATTTGGTTTAAAAAAGAGAAACCTCTTGAGACAGAGAAGTGACAGCTCATCCACAGAGGTGACAACCATATAGGTGGTGAGAAAACATCATAAGGGTTGGGGCAGGGTTCTATTCTTGTCTTTGCAGGAAAATACTCATCTTCGAAAAGTCAAGAGAGATAATTATCCAGAAAGAAGTACCAAGTAAAGAGAAATATGATTTATGGTACCATACCATATCCTCTACAGGGTAAAATTTTATTACCTGAATATATATATACATATATATATATATATGCTTAAGACACTTTGAACATTAATACAATTTTAGGATATATTTATCATATTGCACTATACATTTCTACCTTTGATCAAGATACACATTGTTTACATTTTTAGGTCATTGTCCTCATTTGCTGCACAGTTGTTTAAAAATTGTTTAATATTTTAATATGAGGCCTTACTCTTTAAGCTATATAGGTATTAAAAATATAAGTCATTAGTCATCCATGTTTGTCATACTTATAGTTAGATTGATGTGGTTCTTTAGATACATAGAGATTGTATTATGCATAAATACATAATCTTCAACCACTTCAAAAAACTGTAAAATATGGCATTTAAATAACTTGGGGTTCTGTTGACATGAGACACAATTGCTCCTGGCAGCACCAATCTATTCCCGAGAGAATGTTGGGCACAGAAGACACTCCACTTGGAGCTTGTTTTCTTCTTTACAAAACTGGTCTTTGGGCAAAGAACTGCCCATGTATTGACCACTGACAAAATGCTGGTGTCCAGACAGGACAAGTTTGATATAAGAAAAAAGACTGCCAAACCTTGCCAAGACAAGGTAAGACAGTTTTGAAATTTTTCCTGCCTCTAAAAATGGTCTGTCAGTTACTCTAGGCCTTAGCCAAAGATGATTGCTCCAATGTTGCAATTGAGACTTTGGGTAATTGCCGAGGTGTCTCTGTCATTTATTGTACATTTTCGAAGTTGCTTAATGCAATTCCTGTTTCCTCAAGTAATATTATTTCCCTTAACAGGTCTTCAATGAGGTTGAAGACTATATAGCATAGTTACTTTCCTCTCGTGACTTAGCCAAACCATTTCTAATACAAGGCTTCGATTAGGATAATTATTGAAACATGTAGCATATGTTTCTTGCTTGATATTATTTATGCTCGTTGTCATTCTAATTTTTATACTTGATATTTGTTCTTATTGTATATAGTTTTGTATTGGGTTTGGAATGCTCTTATTTAGACAAAAGGGAGAGGTGCTGTGGAAACTCCTTCAGCCAAAAGCCTTTAAGATACCAGCCCACTTGGGCGTGGTCTCTTGTACTATAAATGCAGACAGAAAGCATGTGTAGTCACTTGCTTGCTCGCGCTCTCTCTCTCTCTATCTCTCTCTCTTGGCTGCTGAATTCGGTTCTTGTTCCCCTTTCATGCAGAGGACTGTTGATCTGTGAGTCTACCCCTGAATAAAGAACTCTTTAGCTGGGCCACACACCTTTAATCTCAGCACTCAGGAGGCAAAGGCAGGCAGATCTCTGTGAGTTTGAGGCCAGCCTGGTCTACAAGAGCTAGTTCCAGGATAGACACCAAAGCTACAGAGAAACCCTGTCTTGGTATTACACTCAATTCAAAGCTAGTGTGAAACTACTTTATTGCATTCACCTACAATTCCAAATGAAATCTGAACATTTTTTAACTTCTAATTTTCCAACAAAAAGAGTAGTGAATACACACACATGCACACACACACAAACACATATAGTGGTCATATGCATGTGTGTGTATGCTTGTGGCGTGTGTGTATATGCATGTGGCTTTTGAGGCAGGGTTTCTCTGTATAGCCATTGGCTGACCTGGATATCACTCTGTAGACCAGATTGGTACTAAGGAATAATGCTCTTGTACACTGCAACAATTTGTCACTCATATTAGTTTAATAAAATGCTGATTGGTCAGTAAGCAGGCAGGAAGTATAGGTGGGGCAACCAGACTAAGAGAGAATTCTGGGAAGAAGAAAGGCAGGGAGGGTTGTGCTGGTTAGTTTTATGTCAACTTGATGCAAGCTAGAGCCATTTTAAACAAGAAAACCTCAACTGTGGAAATGGCCCCAATCAAAATGGCCTGTGATATTCTTTAGATTGATGATTGGTTTACTAGAACCCAGCTCATTGTGGGTGATATCACCCCTAAGGTGATAGTCCTTGTGCCATAAGAAAGCAGGCTGAGCAAGCCATGAGAAGCAAGCAGTAATCCGCATTTCTCCATAGGCTTTGCATCAGTTCCTGCCTCCAAGATCCTTCCCTCCTTGAGTACCTACCATGACTTTCCTCATTGTTGGACTGCTATCTGGAAGTATTAATGAAACAAACCATTTTCTTTCCAAGTTGCTTTTGGTCATGGTATTTTATCACAGCAATAGAAACCCTAACATAGATAAGAGCTTCATTTCCTTATAGCAGAGGCCTACACTTGGGATGCAGACAGTCACAAGCCAACTTGTAGAGCAGCTTTCAGACCCAGCAACCTTCACAATTATCAGCTGTGAGTGTTTAGACTCTGCAGCCTCAACCTACAGACAGCACACAGGAAAGTTGTTTGGGTGGGACCAGGTAGAGTTAGAGTTACTTTTTATATCTAGGATTAGAGATTGAAGTTAGAGGAAGCTGTGTTTTTCCCTGAACATATTTTTTATTAGAAATGGTTCTGGGTCAAACTAGACCCTCTAAGTATGGTTTACAGTTGTTTGGCTTGGGCAGATTGTGGGCCACTAGCAGTGAAACCAGTATTTATTCCTAGTGCATAAAGTGGTTCTTTGGAGCTATAAAAGGATACCGTGCTCAGCCTAGATACAGTGAGGTCCTTGGTCTTGGCACAAGTGATGTGACAAACTTTATTTTCTCCACATGGGAGACCTCTCACCCTCTGTGAGGAGTGGATGTGGGTGGGGTGGAGAAAAGGTAGGTGGAGCCAGAGGATAGGAGAGAGAGAGAACTGGGAATGGCATGTAAAATAAGATTATTTTTAAAAATAAAAAAGAAAGGAACAGAAGGAAGGAGGGAGAGAGGGAGAGCAATAAGGAAGAAATGGTTCTGGAATCCCAAGAAAATGACCACACAATCCACAGTATTTCTTCAAGGCAAAAAGTTTTACTTCTGCAGAAGAGTTTGTGGCCAAACCACATCCAGTTGACAAGCACACCAAGCAGGAATCATTCTGGGTTTTTATTTCTAATGAAAAAGGTGTCCTGTGCTTTGTCACACACTTTTACTCAGTTGAGTAATTCAGAACAGTACAGCTGATAGGCAAAGTGAAAACCTTTTATTTTGTTTTATTTTGCTTTGCTTTGCTTTTCAAGACAGGGTTTTTCTGTGTGGCTCTGGCTGTCCTGAAACTCGATTTGTAGAACAAGGCTGACCTCAAACTCACAGAAATGCTCCTGCCTCTGCCTTCTGAGTGCTGGGATTAAAGGTGTGTGTTACCACCACCAGGCTTTTAAGAGCAAGACACAACCCAGAGCAGCTCATCCCTGATCCCACAAGTGCTGACCTTGGAGATATTTGCATTTCTGCCAAGTGACTCTCTACAGGTTTTAAGAATTAAGTTTAAACTTTTTAAACCCTTGTTTTAACTTTGTATGTGCATGTGTGTGATGATTTGAATGAGAATGGCTCTCATAGGCTTATATATTTGAACACTTAGGTCTCAGGTGGTAGAACTATTTGGGAAGGGGTAGGAGGTGTGGCCTTGTTGGAGGCTGTGTCACTGGGAGAGGGCTTTGAGGTTCCAGTAGACTTGAATGATTTCCAGTCCCCCTTCCCTCTCTCTCTGCCTCATGGGTGCAGACCAAGATGTGAGCTCTCAGCTGTTCCTTCACTCCACTACCATGGACTCTCACCCTCTGAAACTGGAGACCAAGCTAAGCATGTCCTTTTGTAAGTTGCCTTGTTTGTGGTGTTTTGTCATAACAATGAACAGTAACTAAGACAGTTGAGGATGTGCATGTGAGTACAGGTTCACACAGAAGCCAGGGCATGGTGCCACCCCTTGTAAGCCACCCACAGGAGTGGCACACTATAGGCACTGCAATTGAACTTAGGTCCTGTGAAAGAGTGCTGCATGTTTTTAACCACTGAGCCACCTCTAGCCCTCAAATGAATGAAATCAAACTTTAAGACAGTGCATTTCTTTCCCACGCCTCACTTCTGTGTGACTCCATCTCCCATCCTCATTCATTTAAGCCTCTGTGATTTTAGATGCTTTTCTAAACCTGTGAAACACTCAGAGATTATCATTATGTTATGTATGTAATGAAACCCTTTTACAGAATGCAGGTAGCATAACAACATAGCAAGGTCTCCACAGCACAGAAAGAAACCAACTTTATCTAGGAATTCGCTGGGATTCCAGCACCAGATTCAAATTGCTGAGGAATCCAGTCTTGGCATTTCTAAGGAGATAGTCATTGTAGGACTAGCCAGACCATAGCCTGCAAGCCACTCTAATATATATTCTTTATATCAGTTCTGTTGCCTTAGAGAACCCTGACTAATGCAAGGTAATACATGAGAAAACAGATTATAGGACCTATTTGAGTTACTCAAAAAGAAACATGATAAAATTTGTGTTGAACTAGATCCTTTGGGGAGAAAATAGAGTCAAATGCTATATTTGTGAATCTTCAAAGATAGAAAAACTGGGGCTGGAGTGATGGCTCAGTGGTTAAGAATACTGGCTGACCTTCCAAAGGTCCTGAGTCGAATTTCCAGCAACCACTTGGTGGCTCACAACCATCTGTAAAGAGATCTGGTGCCCTCTTCTGGCCTGCAAGCACACATGCAGACAGAACACTATATACATAATAAATAATTAAACCTTTAGAAAAAAAAAAGAGAAAAAAGACAAAGAAAAACTGATCAGGAGCTCACAAAATGAGTGACAGGGAGATTGAAGTGATTCCCAGTGTACCCCCTCCTATAAAGAGAAGAGATGGTCTTGGGTAGGACCAAGCAAACTGCTCCTCTGACAGGAAGGTCAAGATAACCTGTGAGTTAGGGGATATATACTGCAACCAGAGCCCTCATGCCAAATGACAGATTCATTGTTATGCTATCTCTGTGCAAAATGCCTGGATTTGGTGAACACAGGAGCCAAGTGAACCTAAATACAGAGCAACCCCCCAAAGCAAACGAGACAACCAATAGCGAACAAGTATGGAAATAAAACAGTACAGGTTTAAAAAAAAAGACCAGCCATATTTAAAAGTGGCCAACCACCCCACTTCTCTACTGCAAGAGGATATTCTTGGGGTAACCGTATTGCTGGGCCACATCTGATGTGTCACTCCTGGAGAGTTTAGTCTGAAGGGTTCTCAGATGGAGATCTATGAAGTCACCTACCAAGGGTAGGCTGGTTAATATACAGTATAGACTGCCTGGGGGCTATGACAGAACTACAGAAAGGAGTCAGAAAAGGTATTTTCCCAGATAAATATATTTTCAAAAGCCCACTATGGACTGTAAAGAAGCCATATAACTCCTAAAGAATTGTCATGATTATAGAGAACTAGATAAAGTTAAGATTAGGAATCTACTGTTTGGGTTAGGGTTGGGTTCATTTTAGGTTTGTTTTGAGATTAGGAGTTAGGATTTGAAGTTGAGGGGTCATTATGATTTAGGGTCAGGTTAGGTTAGTGGTATAAGTCTTAGGGTAATCTTAGATTTAGAAATTTGATTTAGTATTAGAACGAGGGCTAGTTAAAGAGTCAGAATTATTGTTAAGGTTAAAGTACTTATTAGGGATTAGAATGAGAGTTAGACAGTGATTTGGGTAGAGTTACAAAAAACTAAACCTAATTTCTAACCCATACATAACAATAAGCCGCTAGCCCTAATCCAAAATCTACTCAACTCTAACTTTATCCCTAATACTTCGTCTGATCCTAAACCTAACCCTAATCCCAAACTCAACCCTAAACTCTATAATTAACCCTAACCCTAACCTCACCCAAACAATAACCTTAACCCCAACCCAGCCCTAACTGTAACCTCAACTCCAATTCTAACCCCAACAATAATCCTAATCTGACTCTAATCCTTTAACTATACCACTAAACCTAGTGCTGCATTGCATAAACCTAGTCCTGACCATCAAACCAGACTCTAAATTTAACCCTAAGTCTCACCCTATTCCAAATTTTTTTCTTCTCTTTTGTTGTTTATTAATTTAGGATTTTTTAATCTCAAATTTTACAGAGAGTACAATCCTGAATTCGCTGAAACTAAATTTAATCCAGAGTCTGCTAACTGTAACCCTGTAATCCTAACCCTAACACTGGAACCCTAGCCCTAGCCTTGCAACCCTAACCCTGTAATCTTAACCTTCTAAGGCTAACCCTAACCCCTAACCATAAACCTAATCCTAACCCTAACCACAATCTCCTGACCCTCTAGCCCTAACCCTACCACTACAGGTGCCTCTGGAGCAAGGTGCTAAGTCCTCATGCATGTATTCATGTAGCAGCAGCTGTGTGGCTCCAGATACACCTGGGGCGTGTGGTAATTGGCTGCATGCGTGCAGCTACAAGTGCGCCTTCTGCTTGCCAATAATTCCAGCCACGGTGCCCTCACTAAGCCAATCCTGTCAGGATTTTAACTATAGGGCAGCACATCTTCATCTGGTTTTATTTCACGTGTCTTTATAGGATCTTTTCAAAGCACTCACCTTATTGTTTTACCAGCTTGGAAAGCTAGGTTTGCTTGTTTACACTTAGTTCATGAACTAACCATAAAATAAAAACAGTACATGGTTTAACTTTGACAGGTAAAGTATAAACAAACACAAGCTATTAGCTTTCAGAGTGAATAAGTTACTCATAGGGCTAAGCCTAAAAAAATGTACTGTGGTATATGGCCCTTTGCAAACAAAGGTTTATCAACCCAGTGACTATTGTTCCCTAGGCTACTTCCTGTGCTCTGACCTCCTAAGCACTGCTCGATAGACCTTACTTTCATGATAGTTCAGTATCAGTAGCTAACCCTTAAGGAATGTGGGCAATGAACCAATTACTGACCTAAAGAGACATTATACTTTATGGGACCGACCTTGGCCCATGTACATGTGTGTGACAGTTCTGTACTGTGGTCTGTTCGTAAGGCTCCTAGCAGTGAAATCAGGACCTGTCCCTGGCACTTAGCTGGCTTTCTAGAACCTGTTCCCCATGCTGGATTACCTTGCCCAGCCTTTATGCAGGCAGGGGGAGGAGGTCGGTCCTACCTCAACGTGATGGGCCATGTTTCTTTGTTCAAGTCCACGGAAGGTCCGCCCCTTTCTGAATGGAGATGGAGGAGAGTGGACAGGGAGAGGGGTAGATAGGAGTCAGGGGGAGAAAATGGGAGAAAAGGAGGGAGGGGAAACTGAGGTCAGTATGAAAAATTAATGAAAAATGTTAACTAAATAAAATTTTAAAAGATAAATTATATAAATTTACATTTATAAAAATATAACAGTCAAAACTTAAAAGAAAAAAATATTGAGTCACAATCTTTTATACTCCAGATGAGAAAACTGAACCATAAATTTGTTACTAAAAGACTGTAACTATTCCTCTCACCACTAAACTATATATTATCTACCATCTTCAGAAATAATAGAAGCTAGATATTTTTCAGATTTCATTTTGTAATTATATGTGTGTGTGTATTTCCTCCTAAATACAGCTGTGATTTTCCCACCCCCAACCAACGTCATCTATGTAGTGCCCCTTTGTACAGTTTTACATAGCCTAGCACTGAGGAGTATACAAAGATGAATACGTCATGCATCTTCACTCTGTAAGAGTGTTCTCTTGGACTGGTGGAACAGATGTGTGTCAGCTAACACCAAGGCATAAGGACTATGGATTCTCATCCTAGTTAACTTCCAATGTCTCGATGGAACCATTAGTATTAGGATTAGAGTTCTCCTGGGAGTAAGAATGGTGATCTGCAGTAACCTTGGAGAAATCAGTCCTAATGGAGTATGTTTGTATATGTGGATATAAACATTCATGTGGATATAAGCATCTTACTGAGGTTAAAGTTGATATGCTGCTTGTTTTTATGCCTGGGTGAGTTAGAGGCCACTGACATCCTACCCAAGAAATAACAAATGAATGAATGACCATAAAAGAATCATGTTGATTTCCTGCTAAAAAACACTTAGGAAGTTGTCTGAAAAGACCACCTCTTCCTTCTTTTTCTTCGTGACAACTATTAACTTGAATTCAATTTCTGGTTTCTGACTAAAAGTGAATCATTATGGCTTACAAGAAAACTCTTGGAATCCTTGGGGTTTCTTTCTCTTTGACTTTATTATCTGGAGAACAGCCTCTGTTCCACTAATTGCTCCATGGCTCTTAGCACAAGGAGGAACAACAGCACTGGTACAGGTTACAATACATGCCTATCTCTTTAGAGCAGAACTTCAGCTAACCCTCACCCTAACTCGCACTACTAACCTAAGCCCCACCTCTCACTGTGATGGTGGGAATGGGTCCTGTGGGCTACTTTCAATGCCTGGTCCCCACTTGGTAAAACTATTGGGAAGGATTAGAAGTGGCCTTGTTGGAGGAGGCGTGTCATATGGGTGTTTTTTGAAGTTTCAAAACCATCTTCCTCTCTTCCCCCTCTGACTTTTAAATGTGGAAGTAGCTTCCAGCTACTGCTTGAGCACCATGATGGCCCGCAGCCATGCTTCCTGCCATGATGGTCACAGACTCATCCTCTAAAACTGTAAACCAATGTACACTTCCTTCTGTGAGTCGCCTTGGTCATGCTGTTTCATTGCAGCAATAGAAAACTAATTCTACCACAAGGCCTAACCCCCTAACACTAATCTCTTATCCCTAACACCCAGGCCCTAACCATATCACTAAACCTAATCCCCATAACCTTCAAGCCCAACCCTGAGTAACCCCTAATCCTCCGAACCTAACTCCAACCCTAATCCTAAAACCCAGGGTCTAGGAGTTAGATCCCTGACAGGCTCTTTCTCCCATCACTATTCCCCTGCCTCCTTCGCAGCTGACCTGTCCAGGTTTGTCAGATAAGCTCAAGGCCAGACCTGGGCATGTTGTGGTGGTTTGAAAGAAAATGGCCCCCATAGGGAGTGGCTCTGTTAGGAGGTGTGACTTTGTTGGGGAATGTTTGGCATTGAAGGAAATATGTCATGGTGGAGGTAAGCTTAAGGTCTCATATATACCCAAGTCATTCCCAGTGGCTCAGAGCACTTCCTGTTGCCTGTGAGTCAAGACATAGGACTCTCAGCTCCAGCACCATGTCTGCCTGCATGCTGCTATGTCCCATCATGATGATAAGGGACTAAGCGTCTAAAACTGTAAGCCACTCCATTAAATGTGTTCCTTTATAAGAGTTGATATGTTCATGATGTATCTTCACAGCAATAGAAACCTTAAGACATGTTTACCCAAAGTTGTGGGTCTACTAACTTCCCTTTCTTTAAACTGACCGATCTGATATCAGGGAAAGAGGACCCATCCCTGGCCACAAAAGACACGACAAGTCCCCCACCCCCCAGGGAAAAACAGACTTCAGCTTCCAAGAACCCCTTGTGCTCCGTAAAGGGGTCGCTATGTATGCCTTACTACATGTGTCTTCACCTTTGTGGTGCTTTGAAAGAAAATGGCCCCCCAATGGAGTGGCACTATTAGGAGGTGTGGCCTTTTTGAACTGGTGTGGTCTTGTAGGAGGAAGTGTCACTGGAGAGGTGAACTTTGAGGTCTCACATATGCTCAAGATACCACCCAGTGTCTCAGTACACTTCCTGTTGTCATCTGATCAAGATGTAGCCAGTACCATGTCTGCCTACATGTCACCATGCTCCCCACAATGATAATGGACTGAACTCTGAACTGTAAGCTGCCACTGCAATTAAATGTTTTCCTTTATAAGAGTTGCCATGGTCACGGTGTGTCTTCACAGCAACAGAAACCCTAACTAAGACAAACTTTAATAACATTTTTAACCTGTTGTTCCTGTCCGATGCATCTGAAATTCTCACTGCTGCTACCTGCTATGCTCAAGATTTTTCCTACCTTAATTCTTTAATTGGCAGAGCAAAAGAACCTGATCTGGACCCCCTACACGGTAACATTTTGGGAGACTCATATTCAAAGATTTTTTTTTCTAAGAACTTCTGGCTTAGTATAAGCCAGACCAAACCATGAAAGGATAGGAGATGGCTGAGTCCTGCCCACCCTGGCCACATGGTATGGGTGGAGTTTCTCTGAAATGCAATCGAGCAGTGGGGGTTAGACTGTTGCTGGCTGAGTCCTGTCCACCTGGAAAAGGACAGGGGCAATCCCTGAGCTTGTAGCATTCATTTTCCTTCCTGGAATGGGTGAGAGGGTGTCTGGGCATGGTGGAAGCCCCAAGTTGATCTATTTCTCCCTTCTTTGAGGAAGGGATCCCCCTCAGACTTTAGCTTCAAGGTGTTTCAGAGAGCAAAAGAATTTTTCAGACAATTCTGCCTCTGCAATTACCCCCTGGTGTGGGGTAAAGAGATCTTGGAGTTAATCAATGACTGTGACTCCATTGACTTTTACCCCAGAGATAGAATGTTCCACCTTTATCCTGTTATTTGTCTTTTCCCTCATCAGTGACAGGATTCTGACAGAGTATCTTTTTTCTTTGTGCTTACCTCATCTCTAAATCAAAAGGAAAGCTGTTAGGAAAGCAGCTAAGAATGACTGAGTCCTTTAAATCCACTACTGGATAACCTAGATGCCATTCACCATCCCTACCAGGGACAGAGGTTAGCTAGCTCCCCCTACTGGCCTAAATTCAAAATAGCTGGGAAAGAAAGAAAAGGGTAAATTAGGAGCTGATTTTGAGATCACCTTCATACTGCATAAGGTAATGGCGTTGCATGGCTTATACCAACTTGCTGCTGGCAAAAAAAGGGTCTCTGTGACACTGTTTCACAACAAAATCTCCTGGGAAAGATGAGTGGCTGTCCCTATAGTCACTGGTAAATGGGCAACACCCTTTAAAGACATTTGGGCAGCTGTTATCAGTTATAAATGAACCACACACTTTGGTTTCTCTTTAAGCCTTTCCATTATCCACCTTCTCCTTCTCCCTTCTGCAACTTCAAAAAGACAAACAAATGAGCAGGGAGATCAAGAGCTAGAGAACTCTGTCCTCTCTCTGTTCCACCTCGGATGTCATGCTTCCTGGACCTCCACTCGCTGGCCAGAAGCTTCCAGAACACATGTCTAGGCAACTGGCCTGCACCTTCTTGCTGGCTAATCATTTTTGCAGGCCACTGTTGGAGATGCACTGGGGTCCTACTCCCTCTGCGTGATGTTTGATATTTAAATAAAAACTTTGCCACCGGTCAGGAAAGATTACTAAACAGATGGTGGCCAGCAACCAAATGGCAGTTGATAAATGCCTATAATCCAGATTGAACACCCTCTTCTGGCCTGCACAGGGTATCTATCAGGCATGCCTGTGATGTATAGACATGCATGCAGACAAAACACCCATATGCATAAATAAAATTTAAAAAAAAACTTTACCAGGCAGGCTGAGGAGATGGCTTGATGGGGAAACTGGATGCTCTTCAAGCAGGAGGACCCAAATTCAGATCCCCATCACCCACATCAAAAACTGGGCATAAGCCAGGCATGGTGGGATATGCATTTAATTCCAGCACTAGGGAGATAAAGGTAGGTAGATCTCCATAAATTCAGAGCTAACCTGACCTACGTAGAGAATTCTAAAACAGCCAGAATTACAGAGTCTGTCCCCCCCCCAAAAAAAATTAATAAAAACAAGGTGGGTATAGCAGAATAACTGAGTAATTCTAGCACTGGGCGGCTGAGACAATTAAAATTCTGAGGACTTGCTGGTCCCAATGACCTCCAGGTTCAATAAGCACGCCTGCCAACTTAATTCCAAACCCTAGGACCCACATGGTAGAAAGAACTGACTCCTGCAAGTTGCCCCTAACCTCTGAACATACATATAAGTATATAAATAAATAATTTAACATTTTTAAAGACAGGACTGGAGAGTTGGCTCAGTGGTTAAGAGCACTTGTTGCACTTGCAAAAGACTAAGGTTTGATTCCCAGCACCCACACGGCACTAAGAACTGTCTATAACTTCAATTCCGGGATATCTAATGCCCTATTCTGGCTTCTGTGGGAAGTGCACGTAATGTACAGACACTCATACAGGCAAAACACACAGACAAAAATCTTTTAAAATTCTTTTTAAAAAAATTCAGCCAGTCAGGCGATGGTGGCGCACGCCTTTAATCCCAGCACTCGGGAGGCAGAGGCAGGCAGATCTCTGTGAGTTCGAGACCAGCCTGGTCTACAGAGCTAGTTCCAGGAGAGGCTCCAAAGCCACAGAGAAACCCTGTCTTGAAAAACAAAAAAAAAAAATAAAAAATAAAAATAAAAAAATAAAAAAATTTAGCCAATGACAATGGCACTGGGATTTGTCTCTACTGCATGTACTGGCTTTTTGGGATCCTATTCTCTTTGGATGCCTACCTTCCTAAGCCTGGATAGATGGGGGAGGGCCTTGGACTTCCCACAGGGCAGGGTACCCTGCCCTCTCTTAGGACTGGACGGGGTTAGGGGGAGCAGAAGGGAAGTGGGAATTTTGACTAGTATTATTTATAAAGTAATAAAAAAATAAACACAAAAAATATTTAGCCAGGTGGTGGTGGCACATGCCTTTAATCCCACCACTTGGATACAGAGACAGGTGGGTTTCTGTGATTTTGAGGCCAGCCTGGTCTACAGAGTGAGTTCCAAGACAGCCAGGGCCACACAGTGAAAAACTGTCTCAAAAAACAAAACAAATAAAAAAACTTTAAACCTTGTATCAAAAACTAGGGTGAGGTCAGCAAGACAGCTTAGCAGGTAAGGCATCTATAGCCAGGCCTGATCTGTGGAGTTAGCTCCCCAGGACCCACACGATGGAAGGAGATAACCAACCCCCAAATTAACCTCTAAACGCCACACATGAACCATGTCACATGCACACACCCATGCATGAACAAACAAAACGCTTCGTGCAATTTTAAAAAATAAACTAGTAAGGGGGAGGACCTTGGACTTCTCACAGGGCAGGGAACCCGACTGCTCTTTGGACTGGAGAGGGAGGGGGAAGGAAATGGGAGGAGGTGGAAAATTTTAAGTAAAAATAAATTAATTAATTAAAAAAATAGTAGAGGGCAATAGAGTGCAACATCCAGTATTGACCTCTGAATTCCACACGTGCAATCATGCATGTGCACACATTTGTGTACGCATACACACACAAATGCATACACACACAAAATGCATGCACACAGTTTGCCATAATTTTTCCATTAGGAGCACTTCTCTCCGCTATGAATTCTGTTATGATGCCTAAGGATCGAACATCTGGAAAAGGCTTTGCCGCAGGCTTAGCACGTGTAGGGTTTCTCTCCGGTATGAATTCTCTGGTGTACAGTGAGGTGAGAACAACGGCTGAAGGCTTTGCTGCACTGTGCACACTTGTAGGGCTTCTCTCCAGTGTGAACTCTGTGATGCTCTCTAAGACTTGAGTTCGCGGTAAAGGCTTAGCCGCACTCTTTACATTGGTAGGGTTTCTCTCCACTATGACCTCTATGATGTCTTCTGAGATTCGAACTTTGGGTGAAAGCTTTGCCACACTCTTTACACTCGTAGGGCTTCTCTCCAGTATGAACTACACGATGTTGTTTCAGGCTCAAATCACTGGTAAAGGCTTTGCCACACTCTTTACACTTGTAGGGCTTGTCTCCAGTGTGAACATTTTGGTGCTGAGTAAGATTTGAAATATGAACAAAGCTTTTGCCACACTCCTTACACTTGTAGGGCTTTGCTCCAGCATGGATGGCATGACGCTGTTGAAGAGGAGGACACTTGATAAAGGATTTGCCACATTCTCCGACATAAACTCTCTGGTGTTGAATAAGATGTGAGCGCTGATTAAAAGCTTGGCCACAGTCTTGACAATTGTAAGGTTTCTCTCCAGTATGAATTCTCTGATGCTGCCTGAGGTTTGATCTTGTATTAAAAGTTTTGCCACATTCTTTACATCCAAAGGGTTTCTCTCCGGTATGAATTCTCTGGTGCACACTAAGATATGAACAACTGCTAAAGGCCTTACCACATTCTTTACATTTGTAGGGTTTCTCTGGACTATGAATTTTCTGGTGTCCTGTAAGGTTTGAGTTTTGACTAGAAGTCGGGACGCATTCTTTGGATTTGTAAGCCTCATCTTGAAGATGGGAGCTCTGAAGATCCTCTGAGCCCCGTTGAATGACTTTCCCGCATTTGTTACCCTTGTGAAGATTTTCTGGGAAAGGAATGCATTTACTATGACTTGAACCATAATTAAAGTTTTTATGGGTTTCAATGCACTCATAAGTTTTCTCTCTGACAGAAGAACCCTGGTAAATATTCCTGATGCGGCTCAGGCTAACAGTCCGTGTGGTCTCATGAAACGTGCTCTCCACTTCCCAGACAGCTAGGTCTATATTTTGATTTAACAATGAAGGATACAAAAAATCCTTCCCACAGTCATTAAAATTACATATTTTGGCACAAGAAGTTGTTTGTTGACTGCAAAGTAATAGATATTTTGTAAAAGAACTCTCAAACTGGCCACATTCAGAAATGTGTTCATTTTCTATTCTATCTACAGAAATGTTTGAATGAAAGTGTAACCCAATGCTACATTGTAAACTAGTCATGTGGTGACCTAGGCCCCCCTTCAGATGCTCCCAACTTCCTTTCAGAGGAAAGGTACATTTCGAGTGTTGCTGAGAATACTTGCTTGTTGGAAGGTGGGGCTCTTGTTGAGTAACTGCCATGACCTGAGGTTTTTCCCGAGGTGTCTTCTGTTCTTGGTCGTCCCTGGCAGAGACGTTTGTAGTACTGCTGGTTATCACACGCCGCCCACTGCCACTCGCCTTCTGACCTTCATTCTCGCCCACACCTTCCCATTTGTTCCTTAAATGCAAACTGCCAGTGCCACACTTTCCATGTCCTCTGCTTATTGCTTCTCGGACTGAACGCTTTGTGTTCTCCTTTGATGAAAAGTCCTGGGTATGATGAGAAGAGACCACTGAAAGAAATAAAAACAAATGGCCCGACTCAGGTGAAAATACCTTGTACATACAAGATAGAAAACTGCAGCAAATAGGTGACAAGAGCAAAGTAGCAGACAGCAAACCCGCGGGGCTCACTAGCCACAGCAAACCCGCGGTGCTCACTAGCCACAGCAAACCTGTGGTGCTCACTAGCCACAGCATCCCGCAGTGCTCACTAGCCACGGCGTCACGGAGTCCCGCGGTGCTCACTAGCCACAGCAAACACGCGGTGCTCACTACCCACGGCGTCCCCCGGTGCTCACTAGCCACAGCATGTAACCAAACCCCTCCAATGGCCTTCCAGAACACCCCGATGAACACAGCACTTAGGCCATGCAGCTGAGATTGTGTACTTTGGTAACCACAGCTTTCCAATCCCCACACAACACTGGGAAGGTAGGGAAACAATCTCCACCTCTCTTCCTCTTTCCTAAGGAGAACACGGGGTAAAACACATGTGCAAAGTCCTGGTTTCCTTAGGGATTATCTAAAAACTGGTTTCTATCTACCATCATACAAGAGTCCTACCAATAGATTATATTTTATATGACAGTTTGGGCCAACAGAGACCAAAGGTATAATGCCAAAGAAATACAGTCAACAGGGGCAGAAGAACAAGAAATATGGTTCAACGTTTTCAACCAAAAAAATACAAACACATACACAGAGAAGGAGTGAAAGTATATTTGAGAGGCTTCAACAAAGTGGAGCAAAACTGACGGTCATATTACCTGGTAGAGTGTGCATTGCCTTGGTACACTGGCACACATTGTTCAAGCACACTGAGAATTAAGTTCTAGAAACATGGTTCTGCCCTGCCCCATTTTAGTCCCAAGCATGCTGGATGTCGCCAAGTGTCCTCCAAAGTCTGGGGATGGGCTGACCATGCCAACCCTATCATAGGGAGGAGGAGCTGTAAGGCAGCCCACAAGTAAAAACACTGGGCTTTTTCCCCCCCCCCCTTTTTAAGACAAAGTCTCTGTGTATCACTGGTTGTCCTAGAAATCACTATATAGATAAGGCTGGCCTCAAACTCACAAAAATCAGTTGTGTGCGTGTGTGCATGTGCACATGTGTGTGTGCATGAACAAGAGCAAAAAATCAGGACCACGAGGGATGCACCCACCCACTGTGACAGTGGAACTGATTTATTAGGAGCCCACCAAGGCCAGCTGGTCTGGGACTGAATAAGCATGGGTTGATTCCGGACTCTCTGAGCATGGCGGTCAATGAAGACTGATGAGAAGCCAAGGACAATGGCACTAGGTTTCAATCCTAATACATGAACTGGCTTTGTGGGAGCTTAGCCTGTTTAGAAGCTCACCTTCCTGGACGTAGATAGAAGACCTTCGTCTTCCCGCAGGGCAGAGAATTTGGACTGCTCTTCAGTATCGAGAGGGAGGGGGAATGGTGTGGGGGGAGGAGAAGAGGAGTGGGGATAGGGGGAGGGGAGTGGGGGGAGGGGGCAATATTTGGGAGGAGGGGAGGGAAATGGGAAACGGGGAGCAGGTGGAAATTTTAATTAAAAAAGAATAAAAAAAAAAAAAAAAAATAAAAAAAAAAAAAAAAAAAAAAAAACATATATACATACGCAATATACATATATATGACTATTGATCATTCTCCAGACCATATATAACACATGGATGGAGACAATGCATAAATTCAGATAGATGACAGTCATTTAATTTCTTAAAATATACTATTTATTAGTTTAATTAACAGTTTAAAACCTATGTATTTATCATATACACTGTGATATTTTATCATAGATACACATGGTGGACCTAACACAAATTAATTCCCACCACTATCATTTTGTGATTAGGAAACTTTCTATCCATTCTATATTAACAGTTATCAAGAAAATAAAATACCAAGTTGCACAGCACTCCTGCCTGTCTAAAACACCATGTTGTGCAGCCTTTAATATAATCTAAACCTCCCAATGGGCAAAACGCTGAGGGGAATATTCCCAGACTCCACTTGAGTAGATCAGGCAGGAACTGATTCTCTCTCTGGTTTACTTCACTTGATGTAAAGCCCACATGTGACTGGTTCTTTAGATTTCTTTTCTATTGTACTCTGACATGCCTTTCTTCATCTGTCATGGCTGGCCACTTAGACTGAGTATTTATGCTGCACAGAACACGGCAGTAAAGCGACCCATTATACAGAACAGTTCAGTGTCCCTTACCTAGTCACAGAATGGGTCATGGGGTCACTCTAGTTTCTTCTCTCTCTCTCTCTCTCTCTCTCTCTCTCTCTCTCTCTCTCTCTCTCTCTCTCTCTCTCTCGTAGCTTCTCTACTATTTTCTATAACATCTTCACTAATCTAGTGCCCACTGGTTTAAAAATGGACAAATCTCAGTGACCATTAACAGCATACAAAGAGACAGGGAGATCTGGCTCAATTGAGTCAAATAAAATTCTAGAAATTGACCTTTAAAAAATGTCAGATTTAGCCGGGCGGTGGTGGCGCACGCCTTTAATCCCAGCACTTGGGAGGCAGAGACAGGCGGATCTCTGTGAGTTCGAGACCAGCCTGAGCTAGTTCCAGGACAGGCTCCAAAACCACAGAGAAACCCTGTCTCGAAAAACCAAAAAAAAAAAAAAAAAAAAAAGTCAGATTTAGGAATTAGCTAAAGAAATAAATCATTTAAAAGATGTTAAATGACCTAAATAAGGACAAAGAAAACAACAAAAGAAGGGAAGTAAGAACATGAACAAAGAAGAGCAACTGTAAAATGATGTAAAAATTATGTGTCTAAAGAATAAAAAGTAATGGCTGAGCCGGGCGGTGGTGGCGCACACCTTTAATCCCAGCACTCAGGAGGCAGAAGTACGCGGATCTCTGGGAGTTCGAGACCAGCCTGGTCTACAAGAGCTAGTTCCAGGACAGGCTCCAAAGCTACAGAGAAACCCTGTCTTGGGAAAAAAAAAGTAATGGCTGAGCCAGTGAATGATGGGTAAAGATACTTGCTGCTATTTAAAGGAATCAATAGGTTGGAAGGAGAGAACCAGCTCCAAAGTTGTCCTCTGACCACATCCACACAGTAGCACACACATGAGCACATACACATACATATAGACACACATACATACATATTCACATACACATACATACATTCATACGCACACATCACCTAAGTGTCGTAAAAAAATTTATAAATAATAAAGGCTAAGAAATTCATAAGAAGTATGAGGAATAAAATTCCACCAAAATTCAAGAACTTCAATATCTCCAACTAGGATTAACAGAAAAAGATTCAATATAGTCAGTTTCAAAAGTCACAAAAAATCCCAAGATCAGCATGGTGATATGTCATCCACAAGGATGCTCTTGTATGACGCTCTATGATCTTCCACCAGAAACTGTGATCAAGGAGAGCTGAGGATATAAGAGCTAAGAACAAAAACAAACAACCAAGAATACTATATCCAGCAAACTGCCCATCAAAGTGAAGGGAAATGCCCTAGACTTAAATGTTCAAGGGAGTCCTTACCACTGAAGAACAGAATAATGCTGGAAGGCTACACAAGTCACATGAGAACAAATACATATGTAAGTATAGAATCCTAGAGTGCTGTCGTGATGATACAAACATTTTTAATTCCTTTACAGAATCTGAAAGACAAATATGTAATCATCATAAAACTAATAAGTGGCTATATAATATAAATTAACTGTTATACTAGTAAAAGCAAAAGGTTTTATATGGAATTAAAGTCAATTTATTACAATTTAAAATAATATTATACATTTAAAGTGTTTTATATTCCCCACAATTATTGGAAAATACCTACATGATAAACAAGGAAACAGGAAAAGCATCAAAATAAAAAAATTCAGTGACAAAAAATAAAATAAGAAAAGTAGGGGAAAATTATAAGAAATAAAAAGAAATAGTAATTTCTTTTTCAGTAAGTTTGTTAAATATAAATGATTTTATGTTTAATCCCCAACCAAAATACATAAATTCACTAAAAATATTAAACCTTTAACAAAAAAATCTAATCATGGGGCTGGAGAGATGGCTCAGTGGTTAAGAGCATTGCCTGCTCTTCCAAAGGTCCTGAGTTCAATTCCCAGCAACCACATAGTGGCTCACAATCATCTGTAATGAGGTCTGGTGCCCTCTTCTGGCCTGCAGACATACACACAGACAGAATATTGTATAAATAATAAATAAATAAGTATTTTTTTAAAAAAAATCTAATCATGGAGCTGGAGAGATGGCGCAGCAATTAAGAGCACTGGCTGCTCTTCCAGAGGACCAGCATCCACATGGCAGCTCACAATGTCTGCACGGGGGACCTAAGGCCTTCCTTTGGCATCGATGGGCAGCAAACACACAAGTGGCACACAGACATACATGCAGATAAAGCACCCATACACAAAGAATAAAGCAATGAAGTCTAACCATACGCTGTCTACAGTAAACTCTTTTTAGACTAAGAACACAGCAGGCTGAAGGCAAAGGGACAAAAAAGAAATTGCCTGTAAGTGATCTCAAGAAAGCAGATGTGGCTATAATTACACTGTACAAACTATATTTTAAAATTCTTATACATTCTTCAAGACTAAAGCTCTACTGAAACAAGAGAAGCCTCTTGTGTAAGGGAAAGGAAGTTGGGCATGGCAGCTCACTCCTATGATTCTGACACTGGGGCATGGGAGGCAAAACGGTTGTCACAAGTTACAAGACAACCCAGGCTCCAGGAGACGCTATTTAAAATAAAATTAAATTAAGCTACAATTAAAGTTAAACAAAATAAACTATAAATAAATAAAAGGGACCATGTTCTAGGATATCATATATGCATTCATGTCATATACTCTAAAAATAGGCAGCAAACACTGAGTTGGAAAAAAAAAAGCAACACATTTATAACAGGCTTCAATTCCTCACTTGTTCAGACAGCATGGAAGTCAGGAAACAAGAGGCCCTTCGAAAATTACAACCAATCAAAGGTATCCAAGATACACCAGCTGTTATTCACAAAATGGCCTTGATGGACAATAACATGCTGAAATTATTTTCTAACCACAATGAAAATAGAAAGAAATCAATCATGAAAAAATCAGAAAATTGACAAATGTGTGTAAATTAAGTAATATATTCTTGAAAATGGTCTTGCTCCAAAACTGGAAAGAAAACTTTAAAAATTATATGTACTACCAAAACTGATCTGGAGATTCTATGCAGCCACTATCAAAATTCTCAATATCATCTTTTGCAAAACTAGGAAAGGTAATTGTAAAATCCATAAGCAATCTCAAAGATCCGTGAGGAGCTCAACCAGGACACGGGGCATTACCATGCTCCCATTATAACTATACCCATCATCATTATAAAACACAGTAAGGTATAGTAATGAGGACAGCTTAGCACTAACAGGGGTCTAACGAACGTGTAGGGGATTGCTGGATGAGAAGAAAGAGACTTTGTCAAAGCATGACAGAGCAAGAGATGCCCTTCTGTGACAGCAAGGGAACAAAACTGGGCTTCTGAAACAGTTGCCATTGGAACAGTCTCTCAACCTACATTTTAATGTCCAGCATCCTCTCTAACTTGGACTTCTCATCTGTTTCATTAATTGTACCCACCCTGGTGTTGAGAACCAGACCTACCCAAGACTTCCCAGAGACCTGACGAAAGGACAAAGAGAACGTTAGTTCTGGGTCTTTGTCCAAGATCAAACTTGGCAAGGTCCTGTTAAGGCTTCAGTTCCTGGAAACCTGGCTTTCTCCCGACGGGTTGTGGTTATCGGTCCTAAGTCAGCTGTGTCTGAGGTATCCTGAGTTCTCTTTGCCAGTGTTATCTGATTCAGCTCTCTGCTGACCGTGGCCCATTTCTCCCCTACCAACAGTATATAAAATACTATACTTCTTAATAAACTTGCTTGGCATAAGGCAGCAAGACCTCCCGACCCCCAGCTTTCCATCTTCTCTATCTTCCTTCCCTGGTCCAGTCTCTCAGGAACCGGTCACTGAGGAACAGCCTGCTGGTCCAGGTCACCTGGTATACAGCTACCGTCTCTTCACCTTCACACTCCAAGGCTCTTCCCTGTGCTCTACAAAGGTGACCCGTGTATGCTTACAGACAGCAAGACTTGTTTATGGGAAAACAGAAGATGATGCTGGAGACTCTCAAAGTAACTAATGATATCTCTATTCCAGTCGTGTGACTAATACAAAAAGAGACTAAACGGGGCTGGAGAGGTGGCTCAGCAGTTAAGAGTACTTACTGTGCTCCTGCGGCAGACATGCGTTTGGTTTCCAGTACCCACATGAAAGCTCACAGCATAGAAAGTTCCAGTTCCAGGAGATCCAACCATTTTTCCTACTTTCATGGGCTCCTAAATACATGGGTGCACAGACACTGACTCGGGCACACATACATAAACATAAAATAAAGAAATATTTATTTTTACTCGAAAAACCAAAAAAAAAAAAAAGATAAAACAAGATTCTAGAAGTCTGGTTTTCCAAACAGAAGAGCCGGGAGGTGGTGGCACACGTCTTTAATCCCAGCACTTGGAAGGCAGAGGCAGGCAGATCTCTGCGAGTTCGAGGCCAGCCTGATCTACAGAGAAACCCTGTCTCAAAAAAAAAAAAAATTTACAGAAGAATTTCAATTTGCAAGTCCTGGGATCTAGTTCCAACTACAAGGAAAGAAACTGTGTTTTACAATTCAGGCAACAGTATTTTACGCCAGTGAGTTCCTAATCACTACCACAAATGAGTATCACCTCAAGAAATGGAGCGGTTACAAGCACGAAAATTTTCTTATCTATATCAACGAATATCTCATTTTTTTCCCGAAAAGCAGGAATCTGGAACACACTCACGGTGTAAAGGAATGCAGGGGATACTCCCCAAAGGACGGAAATGAGTGTCGGCAGTACATTTCTGAGGGAAGCGTCCTCACCTACAAATAGCAGGTTTCTGTAATTCTCCACCATCACATCCCGGTATAAGGCCCGCTGAGCATAGTCCAGACATTCCCACTCCTCCGGAGAGAAATTAATGGCCACATCACCAAATGTCATCAGGTCCTAAAAGAAACAGAAATAATATAAACTATTATTATCATTGACAGAGTTCCCAATTTGGCCAAAGATGAAAAGAATTAGAACTAACTCTGACAGTAGTCTTAATTATTCACTAAAATAATGTTTGATGCAATTCCACTTGCTACTATATTATCTGACTCTGTAAAAAGAGGATAATAAAATATCCACAAAGTCAGTGCAGGTAACAGTCTTATGAAATAACGAACACTTTTGGAGACAGGGTCTCACTGTAGAGCCCCAGCTTGCCTAGAACTCACTGCATGGACCAGGCTGGCTTAAAACTCAGAGATCCGTTTGCTTCTGCCTCCCAGGGTGCACTACAACATCCGGTGAAATAATGATATTCTAAAGACAGGCATCAAGAATGGAATATATTCTTAAATGCTATTTTTATATTCTAAAAAATAAACTATATCTCTCAGATGAGAACTTTATGATGAGTTACAAGCGTACTTCCAAATTTTAATATACACAAGCATAAATTAGAATATTAAAATGCAGATTCTGATTTGGGAGTGTTAGGTTGAAGAGACCAATTGATAATGGTCTGACAGATACTCCTCAACAACAGACACTGGGTAGAGCACTAAGAATTGATTTGAGAATTTACACTGGAAAAGTTTCTTAAGGTATTTACATTTTATTAAAAACAGCAGCCGGGCGGTGGTGGTGCAAGCCTTTAATCCCAGCACTTGGGAGGCAGAGGCAGGCGGATTTCTGTGAGTTCAAGGCCAGCCTGGTCTACAAGAGCTAGTTCCAGGACAGGCTCCAAAGCCACAGAGAAACCCTGTCTCGGGAGAGAGGGAGGGAGGGAGGGAGGGAGAGAGAGAGGGAGAGAGAGAGAGAGAGAGAGAGAGAGAGAGAGAGAGAGAGAGAGAGAGAGAGAGAGATTTGGGATGCTCCAGAAAGACAAATACTATATGTACTCACACATAACTGGCTTTTAGACATAAAGCAAAGAAAAACCAGCCTACAATTCACAATCCCAGAGAACCTAGACAACAATGAGGACCCTAAAGAGAGACATGGGAAGTAGAAAAAGACAAGATCTCCTGAGTAAACTGGGAGCATGAGGACCGTGGGAGAAAGTAGGAGGGGAGGGGAGAGGAAGGGAAGGGAGAGGAGAAATATATGTAGTTCAACAAAAACATTTTTTTAAAAAGCGATTTGGGGTGGTCTCCAGGTCACTGCCTCTTGCCTTGTATCTTTCTGCAGACTGTACATCAGGGAATCCAGCTGACCCCAAGCACTGCCATGATTATGGTGATGTGTCCCTTTTAAGCCTGACAGAAAAACTGATTTCTTATGCGTTTATGGAATGGCTCTGTCTCTATTATTTACTTATGAAATGTAGTGTGACCTTCAGTAAGCAGCTCTTATATTAGCTAGAATTTTCCTGTGGAAGAATTTTTCAAGATGACGCAAAGAGAAAGTTGCAATCAGAAAGCCTGTTTTTTTGTTGTTGTTGTTTGTTTGTTTTTTTGTTTTTCGAGACAGGGTTTCTCTGTGGTTTTGGAGCCTGTCCTGGAACCAGCTCTTGTAGACCAGGCTGGTCTCGAACTCACAGAGATCCGCCTGCCTCTGCCTCCCAAGTGCTGGGATTAAAGGCGTGCGCCACCACCGCCCGGCAAGCCTGTATTTCTTTATTCCCCTTTAGACAGAGAAGTTCTGTCCTCACCGCACTCGTCAATTTTTCTACACACCCTGGTGCCGACAGGAGGCTGGCTCCCCCAGTTAGTCATAAACAGTAATTCATAAAAAGTAATTCTGGAGGCTTAATTCCTACCTCAGCGTTCCTGATATCCCTCCCCTCAAAATAATAATCATTCTGAAACTTTAGTCAACCATAAAAGGGGAGAAAACCAAGCTACCCACAGGAAAATGGATAAAACTAGAAAAAGTTATATTAAGTGCCAGGCGGTGGTGGCGCACACCTTTAATCCCAGCACTCGGGAGGCAGAGGCAGGCGGATCTTTGTGAGTTCAAGGCCAGCCTGGTGTTCCAGGCTAGCCAAGACTACACCCTGAGATCCTTTCTGGGCACTGGGGGTTGGGAGTGCAGAAAGACTAGACATTTTTGCTTTGATAAAAGTAAGAAACAAGCTGTCACATGAAATTTACTGCTCTTCCTGGAATCACGCTTTGCTCTCTTTTCAGACACTTAAGATGCACGCAACAACAGAAACTAAGAGTGACATTTGAGTGCTGGGGTTAAAGGCGGGCGCCACCATCGCCCAGCTGAGTGCTGGGGTTAAAGGCGGGCGCCACCACCGCCCAGCTGACATTTGAGTCTTACAACTTTTTCAATGTTTTCCTATTCCTCATTTACTATTTGTTTTGCTCTATAGTTTAGATTTTTTTTAAAACACTTGGAAATATGATTTTTTTCCTCAAAATCCAAGGGAAAGAATGTATATCGATGACATGAAGATCACTGCAATGAAAACGTGCACGCTAAGATCTGCTTCAGGACCTCCACCAGTAAAGCCAGTCCCTCTCTGTAAATGTGAGAGATTTCATTCCCCAAAGCAAACACACACACAGAACTTTAGAAGTTTGTGTCAACTATGATGGCTTATGCAGGATATCTAAGAAATCCCCAAGCTAGAGAGATGGCTCAGTGGTTTCAATCACTTGCTGCTCTTGCAGAGGACCAGAGTTTGGTTCCCAGCGCCCATGTCAGGAGGCTCATGTCAGGAGGCTGTCACTCCTATTCCAGGGGATCCATGCCCTCATCTGGCCTCCACAGACACTCCGCATGCACCGTGCATGTTTATACGCACAAAAATAACAAGATAAAGAGAAAGCAATTAACTTTATAATGGAATATCCCAGAGGCAGCTCATTAACCTAAAGAATGAGGTTTTAATGCCTGTTCAGCTAAGCAGAATAAAGTGGCAGGGAGCGGCAACTCTGGCTCCGGGATCTGTCCTGCACAACCGCTGACGGAATCCACGAAAGCCCATAGGGATCCGCTCTTGAGATCCCGAGGATCAACTCGCTCAGCAGGACCTGAGATCACTACGCAGAGCGGACAACTAACAGCTCTGCCAGAGACCCCACTGCCTGCCCAGCACCACCCTGGGACGGGACATGATGAGACCCAGAGTCCCCACTGTCTGCACAGCCCCAACCCGCAACCGAGGAGACCCCGATCAGCGAACTCCAGGGCGGACTTGCGGACCCGTGTCCTGTCAGGACTCCAGGCGGATACTCACCATCTCCTGGCTTCCGAGGTATCCCGGACCCGCCACACCTGCCTCTGGGAACAGGGTACAGGGAGAAAAAGGCACCCAAAACCTCAGTGCCTCTGCAGTAGAGAACCAGGAGATCCCAGAGGAGTCCAAGACGTCTGGTTCCAGCGAAAGCCCGCGAGATTTTTGAAAGCCTGCCCACCACTCTGACTCCGTTCCTGATTGGACAGTTGTCAAACACCTCTGACCCAATTCCTCTGGCTGTGGATGACAACAAGTGGCATGTGCCCGTGACTGAATGAGACCGGAATGGCAGTTTCTCGGTTGCAGCTGATCTGGTTTGGTTTGGGTTTGGGTTTGATTTTGATGGTTTTGTTTGGTTTTGGTGGACTGAACCCAGGACTTCTGGCAGCAGCTATATTTAAGGCAAAATTTCCACCAGGAGGACCTAGCCCATTAAAAGACATTTTAATTTAACCTTACATAGTCATATCAATTTATTAATTATATATCTGTAAGTATTCACACAAATATGATAGATTCAGAGATATAAAATTAAAGATATAAATCTTTAAATTTCAAGTAACTTTTCCAGTACTAGAGTTTTGGCAAATCTCTAATCCAGCCCTAACAGTCTAGGTATGCTAGGCCACAGTCCCAGTAAACCCGTTAAAGAGATGACTCCCATGGTTAAGAGCATTGACTCTTTCGGAGGACCTGAGATCTGTTCCTTGCACCCAGGTAGCTTACAACTGCCTGAAACGCCAGCTCTCTGGCCTCCTCCAGCACTGCACTCAAGTGCACATAGTCCCTGTGCACACAAATAAACATTTATTAAGTCTTTCTTATTTATTTATTATGTATTCAGTATTCTCAGTACTCTGCCTGCAAGCCAGAAGAGAGCACAGATCTCATTACAGATGGTTGTGAGCCACCATGTGGTTGACTGGGAATTGAACTCAGGGCCTTTGGAAGAGCAGGCGGTGCTCTTAACCACTGAGCCATCTCTCCAGCCCCTGTGCACACAAATAAAAACAAAGGCTGGAGCCCTGGTTACTCCGCCAGAAGACAGGAGTTCCCGTTCCCTGCGCCCACATAGCGGCATGAGGGCTCACGGACACTAATAACAGCACGCAATGGTAGACAGACATGCATACAGGTAGAACACCCATACACATAACATAGAATCTCAGAAAAAGATAATAAAGAAAAATAAGGAATTCAATCTGTGTGCGCATGGAGAAAAGTAATAAATAAAGGGTTCCAATGAACCCCAAGTCTGTGTTTGTGAGATCTGGCTTTAACTAGAGAAAGAATAGGAGCAGGAGACTACAGGTGTGTATAATTAATCATTCCTGACCAAGTGTGCTTGGACTGACGGTCAGTTTGGGTTATGCAAAGTGATCTCAGAGAACCAATCTGGTTTTTGGAATGATCCTTGCTTCTCTGTGGAGCCTCAAATGCCCTAATTTGGGGGATTGTCCATCCTAGGCCCCCAATTTCTTAGAAGTATTTTTTATTCCTCGGAGGTGTTTATGAGTCCTGTAGTTTCTGGAGTTCAGAAAGAGGTGCCACTGGGGGATCTGGGCTGGAGATGTGTAAAGGAGACAGACACAAAATGAAAGCAGAGCAGCCAGGCTTTTCATCTGATTTTATTTCATGTGGACCCATTGAAAATTTAATAATGCTTTTGAGAAAAAGAAGTTTCTGAGTACATGTTTTGTCAGGGAGCAACTTAAACTTTGCAATTAGAAGCAATCCCTCAAGGCAACAATGTCCAAAATACATAAATATGAGGCCCAATAATAACTTAAATTTTCTGCTATTCACATGTTTAAAATTAAAAGAGACAGGCAAATTGCCAACAATCAATTTAAAAGATGCTCAAAATAAATAACCTTTATGGAGAGTCAAGGTAAAACCACCGTGACACATAACTTCATAGCTATTCAGTTACCAACTGTCTGAAAAATAAATAATAAATGATGTCACGAATATGGAGAAGATGGGACTCCTGGTTCTGTTTTGAAAATAATTAGTTCTAAAAAATAATTAGTTCTAACCCATTAATGCTTAGTTTAGATGGTGTCTTAGTTACTGTTCCCATGACAGAACACCATGACCAAGGCAACTTATAAAAGAAATCATTTCATTTTGAGTTCATGGTTCCAGAGAACTAGAGTCCATGACCATCATGGCGGTGAGCATAGCAGCATGCAGGTTAGGTGCGGTGCTGCAGTACTGGCTGAGAGTCTACATCCTGAGACACAACCACAAGGCTGAGAGGGCTAACTGGGGATGACAGAAACCTTACATTCAGTGATACACCTCCCACAAGGCTACACCTCCCAATCCTTCACAAATAGTGACACCACCTAGGGACCCAACTTGAAATATACTTTTTGCCGGGCAGTGGTGGTGCACGCCTTTAATCCCAGCATTTTGGAGGCAGAGGCAGGCAGATCTCTGTGAGTTCAAGGACAGCCTGGTCTACAGAGGGAGTTTCAAGACAGCCAAACATACACAGAGAAACCCTGTCTCAAAAACCAAAAATTAAAAATAAATAGAAGTTAAAATAAAGCCACATAAAGATGAAACATACACAGAGAATCTTGATACTGTATTATGTTCTCTTTGAATTGTTTAAATGCTGAGGAAGGAGCAACAGCTGCTAAAAAATATTTGTTTATAAATGCTGCTAAATCAGTCCAAGATAAGTATTTTTAAAATACCATGACTTCAAAATTGAAGTCAAAAGATATGTTAATTTGGAGAAGAGGATTTGCTTTTATTTCTACAGGAAATGAGAGGCTGTGGATTTATTCTGAGTTAAGAAAAATCAAGTTTGACCAAGGAAGACAACCTGAGAAATCTCTGGTAGGAACAGATGGCCCAGATGTCTGAGTTCTGCATCCAGAACAGATTCAAAATGCTGCCTGATATGATCAAGCCTCACAGGATACTCCAGTCAGGACTTGATCATACTTCTGAATTTTCTTTAAGTCCCCATAAGATTATCAGTGTCCCCAACCAGCAGGAAGTAGCCTGGAAAACTATGCCCACATTCCCTCCCCCAAAAAAAGGACTATGGATATTTCCCTTTGTTTAGGATTTTTGGTAACAAGTTGTTATGACTAATGGTCAGGAGAAAAGCTAAACAAAAGATATTAGATTCAGAGTTCTTGTTATTTAAAAAAAAAGAGGGGGAAGTCGTGTGGGACAGTTATATTCTGTCAATTATATTTTAAATAAACGCTGACTGGTGAGTAGCCAGGCAAGAAGTATAGGCAGGACAACCAGACAGGAAGTAGAGGCAGGTCAATGAGAACAGGAGTATTCTGTGAAGAAGGAAGCTCTTTCTGCAGTGTGAGCCCACCACAGAAGAAGCAAGATATGACTGCCTCACTGAAAAAGGTACCGAGCCATGTGGCTAACATAGACAAGAATAATGGGTTAATATAAGTTATAAGAGTTAATAAGAAGCCTAAGCTAATGGACCAATCGTTTATAACTAATGTAGACCCCTGTGTGATTTCTTTGTGACTTAAAAATTGTGGGAACCAGGCAGAACAGAAAACTCAGACAACATACTACCACCGCCAGACTAGCATGTAATGTTTTGAGATGTCATGTTGTGGTAGTTCGACTCTATAGGCCCCATACTGTCATAGAGAGAGGCACTGTTAGGAGGAATGGCCTTGTTGGAGGAAGTGTGTCACTGTAGGGTCAGGCTTTGAGGCTTCCTATGCTCAGGATACCACCAAGTGTATCAGTTGACTTCCTGTTGCCTGCAAGGTGTAGCACTCTCAGTTCCAGCACCCCATTTGATGATAATGAACTGAACCTCTGAAACTGTAAGCCAGCCAATGTAAATATTTTTATAAGAGCTGCTGTGCTCATGGTGTCTTCACAGCAATAAAACCCTAACTAAGACGCATGTTAATCACATCCCTTTAAATATATTTGCCGTGAAAGCCTCCAAAGCTCCTCAAGCTTCCTGAAGTTCATCCTGCATGATGGTTCCATGCAGTTACTTTAATGTGGAATAACACAGCAGAATCTCTTCTTCATCTACCAAAATAATCGACATTTCCCTCCACCCGGCCAACTCTCTCTGAACTCCAATAAACTGTAGCAGGGAGTAGTATACAGCCAACATTTTAGATTCCACATATGAGACAGTGCAGTGAAAATTCCTTCCTGGTGAGAACCAACCGTGTTTAACCCCCTTCTCATAAGGTTCTTTCAGTTTATATGGTGGATTATATTGACAGATTTTAAAACCATTCCTGCATCTGTGGGATGAAGCCTACTTGGTCATGGTGGATAATTTTTCTAATGTGTTCTTGAATTTGGTTTGCCAGTATTTTTTTTTTTTGGTTGGGAGACTTTTGATGACTCTATTTCCTTAGCAGTTATAGGTCTATTTAGTTTGCTTCTCTGGTCTTGATTTAATTTTGGCATGCAATATTTCTCCAGAAAATTGTCCATTTCCTTTAAGTTTTCCAATTTTGTGGAGTACAGTTTTTTGTAGTATAACCTGGTGGTTCTCTGGATTTATTCCATGTCTGTTCTGTGTGTTGTTATGTCCCCCTTTTTCATTTCTGATTTTGTTATTTTGGATATTCTTTCTCTGCTTTTTGGTTAGTTTGGATACAGGTTTGTCTATTTTGTTGATTTTCTGTAAGAACCAACTCTTTGTCTCATTCTTTGTATTGTTTTCTGTTTCTATTTGGTTAATTTCAGCTCTCAATTTGAATTTCCTGTTGTCTAGTCCTTCTAGGTAAGTTTGCTTCTTTTGTTCTAGTGCTTTCAGGTGTTCTGTTGATTTGCTAGTATGGAATTTTTCAGCTTCTTTGTGTAGGCATTTAGTGCTATGAACTTTCCTCTTAACACTGCTTTCCTTATGTCCCATAGGTTTGGGTATGTTGTGTGGTTATTTTCATTAAATTTTAGGAAGTTTAATTTTTTTATTTCTTCCTTGACTCGGTGGTGATTCAGTTGAGCACTGTTCAGTTTCCATGAATTTGTGGGCTTTCTGCAATTAGTGTTGTTGAAGTCTAAATTTAAGCTATGATGACCCAATAAGACACAGGGATTTTTTTGTTTGTTTTTTTGTTTGTTTGTTTTTGTATCTACTGAGATTTGTTACCGAGTATGAGGTCAGTTTGGCAGTTTGGAGAAGGATCCATGAGGTGCTGAGAAGAAGGTGTATTCTTTTGTGTTTGGGTGAAATGTTCTGTAGATGTCTGTTAAGCCCTTTCGAGTCATAGCTATTAGATCTTTTATTTCTCTGCTAAGTTTCTGTCTTGCAGAACTGTCCAGTGATGAGAGTGGGATGTTGAAGTCTATTAGTGTATGGGGCTTGATGTATGATTTAAACTTTAGTAATGTTTCTTTTACAAATGAGGGTGCCCTTGTATGTGGGGCATAGATATTCAGAATTGAGACTTCATTTTGATGGATTTTCCTGTGATGAATATGAAATAACCTTCATTTCTTTTGACTAATTTTAGTTTGAAGTCTATTTTGTTAGATATTAGGATAGCTATACCAGTTTGTTTTTTAGGTCCATTTGATTGGAAAATCTTTTCCCAATCCTTTACTCTGAGGTAATGTCTTTTTAGTTGAGGTCTGTTTCTTGTATGCAGCAGAAGGATAGATTTTGTTTTCATATCTAATCTGTTAGCCTGTGTCTTTTTATAAGTGAATTGAGCTCATTGATATTAAGGGATATTAATGGCTAGTGATTGCTAGTTCCTGTTGTTTTTGTTTTTGTTGATGGTGGTGGTATTATGTATGTGTTTCTCTTCTTTGGGATTTGCTGATGTATTCTGGACACAATGGTTTTGTTTCCTTTGGATATATATCCCACAATGGAATTGCTGGAACATATGATGATTCTATTTTGAAGAATTTACATACTGTAATCATACCCCTTCCAATGTGCCGTTCACTCTACAGTGGGAATGGTTCCCTTCTATTGACACGCTTTTTGGTACTTACCACTTGCCTCTTTTAATTATAGCCATTCTTAGTTGGGTGAGGTGATGGCCCACTGTGGGTTTCCTTTGCGTTTCTTTGATGATTACTTGTGTCGAATACTTTCATTTTGTTTCATTTACCTACTGACCATTTATATCACTTCTTTTCATGTATCTATTTAAATCTATTGCCTATTGTCTTAGTCAGGGTTCCTATCACTGTGATAAAACACCATGACCAAAAGCAACTTGGGGAGGAAAGAGGTTATTTGCCTTATGCTTTTATATCACTATTTACCACTGAAGGGAGTCAGAACAAGAACTCAAACAAGGCAGGAACCTAGAGGCTAGAGCTGATGCAGAGGTCATGGAGGGGTCCTGCTCACTAGCTTGCTTCCCCTAGGCTTGCTCAGTCTGCTTTCCCACAGAATCTAGGACCACCAGCCCAGGGAGGGCACCACCCACAATGGGTGGGGGTGGTGGGGGTGGTGCCATCCCTTCCCTACCCCTCCCCTATCAATCACTAATTTTAAAAATGCCTTAAGTCAGGGTCTTGCTCTTGTTAGGCTTCCCTAGCCCTTTGGTAAGTAAGTATACCCCAGTTATGGGGATAAATTGTCACTCCAAGCATCTCTTTCTGCTTATAAGGCCTATATCTAACAAAGTTCTGTAACTAGACCTCTTACATCCATGCTGCCTGCGGGTATCTTTATAATTTTGAAATGTTTTCACATTTTATTATGCTTTTTTTGAATCTCAAGATAGGTCAAGTGTTTATTATGACAAGTTTTTGGTAGCTAATTCCCTTAACAGTGAGACCTTGGGGGGGGGGAGGAAGCTCAGTGGTAGAGCCTTTGCTTACCATAACGACTGTGAATCACGATAAATAAGTAAATAAATAATGCAGACCCTTTTACAAATTTGCCTAAAGGCGCCATAGGGTCCTGACTAGCGGAGCCTTCTTTGGGGTAAGTTTTGGGAGGTCTCAGTGTAACTATTCCTGGTTCTTGAAAAGGACAAGGTACCTGAAGCATTTCATTAATATCCTTTATCAATAAAAAAAATCAGGCGTCAGATATCAAGGTAAGAATCTGAAAGATCAGAGAAGCAGAGGAGCAGCCACCAGGGACTTCCTACCTCTTCCATTCCTTCCTCCAAAAAATCCTCTCTCAACCCTAACTTATTACTTCCTATCTGTCCACAGTCCTCCAAACCTCTATGGTTAATTTTGGTCCGCTAGTGGCTAGCTCCACCCTCTGACTCAAAGCTAGCTTTATTTTCAGAATGAAATCAAAATATCACACAACAGCTGCGGTTTCCTGACAACCCACCCACACCCCCATCCTACACCATCTGACCCTCCCTCCAAACCGACATGGGGGGGGGGACAGTAGGAGCGTGGAAGTCAAAGGACAACTTTGTGGAGTCGTTTCTCAACTTCCACCTTTAAATGGCACCCAGGGAATTGAACTAGCGTCCTCAATGCTTTAACCCCTGAGATATTTCGCCCGCCCTGCTCCAGCCACCTAACCAATTTCCCGCCAGTCTTAGTGTTAGGCTCCACTGGTCCCGCCTCCCCAGCAACCCTCCTTCCCCCAAGCCACTGTCCCTTCCACCCCTCCTCAAGGGACACTCTCCCCAGCTTCCCCTCTTTTCCCTAAGTCACCACCCAAAAGCCCCTGCGTGGCCGCAAGGGCTCATCGGGTGGGAGGCGGCTTCTCCAGAAGTGTTCAAATAGGTGGCCCCAGGAGTTGGGGCGGGGCCTCAGATCGAACAGGTCCGGGCTGACCCGAGGAGCGTGTTGCGGCTGGCAGGGTGACTGCCTGTGGGTGTTGCACGGACCGGAGCTCCAGGGCAGGACATGAGCTCCAGGACCGCCCCGCGGCTGATGACGCTCCAGAGACACCTCGGCTGGCCGCAGGTAAGGAGTTGGCCTGCACCCTCAGAATGCTTGTCTCATGTGTAAGAGACATGGAGGGAGTCAAGTGTGGGAGGTTGGGGGTGAGGGGGGTGCTCCTAGAAAACCCACTGAACCAGAGGCGCAGGAGAACTGAGTTCTGGGAAGCTAAGACCGCTGAGCAGCTGAAACTGAAGGGCTTATACAAAGGAGAGAGGGTGGTACTCAGGTAGGGGCAATGGAGGGCGCAGGTCAGCTTTGTTTAGCGCTTGGCACCTCATCCTGCAACTCAGCAATTCAGCCTGCCCCTGGGCAGAAGGGTTGTTTGCTCTCCTCATGAGAGAATCGAAGACCCAGTTAGGCCTGTCCATACAGGCCCCACGGAGATCACGTGGCCTCTCTCAACTCAGACTGGTGCCATGGCTATGGAGAACAGCCCACTAACCACTCACGTGCTAGACACTGCCTCGGGGCTCCCTGCCCAAGGCCTCTGCCTCCGGTTGTCTCGCCTGGAGGCCCCTGGCCAGCAGTGGATGGAGCTGAGGACAAGGTAGGAGGCTGTTTCTGGACTGGGATCCGTGAGTGCCTACTCCAGCAGCTGTGTCTTTCCTGGGTTCCACTTGGGGACGATCTTAGGCAGCGGAACTGAGGTGGCACAGTGTGACTGGGGGAACACTGAGTGGGATTGAGACTGATGTGGGCACTGGGGCTGGAAGGCAGAACTGACTGCTGCTCTGCTGACAGATGAGGCTCAGGAGTCAATAAACAGGGATAACATTTCACCAGATATGCATGCCTGGGACAGTGTGGTGGAATTGTCTGAGACAGCTCTGTAGAGCCCTTGCCTGCCAGATTCAGCCCAATGGGCCTGCTGGGAGGGGAGCCAACTAGAAAGGACTGGTAGAAGAGAAAGGCCTCCATCACCTTGTGCCAGACTGAATGCCGAGAGCTGTCTTTTTCTTTTCTAGTCTCAAAAGCTGTGAACTAGTACTGTGATTTATCTCTTTTACAGAAAGAGACTGAGATACAGGGTGGAGGAGGTAAAAGCTAAGACTCCACTCTGGCCCTGTACTGGGCCTTCGACCTCAATGAGCCAGGCTCAAGCCCCGGCCCTGGCCATGCCTCTGGAACATGCTCTGCGGGGAGGCCGGGATCTTCCTGTTTCAGTGTTAGCTAGCCAACGCTGGCAGAGCTGTGGCCTTGAGAGCAGAGCCTATTTAAGGGAGACAGGCTCACCCATCTCCTCCCTTCTGACCTGTGGGAACAAGGTGTGGCTCATCACCTCCTAATTCAGTCCTAAAAGCTGGAGAGGTTTATCTTTTGTTTCTCTGCTTTATGATTTCCTAAATAGGTAGTGTGGCCATACCCTTAGAAATCGTCCCCCGTCTGTGCTCCCTGCGTCCCACTGTGGAGCAGGAAAGCTAGGGGATGGTGGTTTCTCAGCTCTTCTCTTTGTCTCTTCCCAGCTACACAAACCTGGATGGTCGCTGTCCTGGGCTCCTGACACCAGGCCAAATAAAACCAGGCACCTACAAGCTGTTCTTTGACACGGAGAGCTACTGGAAGGAGAGGGGTCAGGAGAGCTTTTACCCGTATGTAGAGGTGAGGGCTATGGATGGGTGGAGCAGCTGGGCCCTGACTCATTTTGACCACAACCTCCTCCAGTCCAGGGACAGACTGGCCCCACCTCTCCCAGGGTGGTAGCAAGTGAGTGAACACACCCTCCTTTGTGCTCTCAGAAGGTGTCCAGGGACCTGAGGCACCATTGTGTTTCATTGATGACGCGGGAGAGGCCAGGCTGCAAGTGTCTCATCCTTCTTTGTAGACAGGTTCTCATCTGAGCCCAGACTCCAGAGCACTGGGTGTGTTCCCTCTGCATCACGGACACAACTTAAGGGTGAATGATTTATTTCGGCTCGTTTTTTTGGCCCACAATTGCTCGGCTCCAAGCGCTCACCATGGCATGGGAGCTGTCACTCACCTACAGCAGAGAGGAACACGAGGAAAGACACAGATTCCTAGGACACTGCCCAGAGCCCTTCCTCCGGCGGGGCCCACCTCAAGGTTCAGTACCTACTAATGAGGCCATCACATGATGGATCCAATTAATCACAAGAGATTAACCAGTTGATTAGATCAGAGTCCTCGGGATCAAATCACGTCCCCAAAGCCCACCGACCAGCAACCGAGACCGCTCTATCTCCTCTTGGAAACACTTCAAACCATAACATCGCACTTTTACCTAAGTGTCTCCCACTTGTAGGCAGCCACCAAAGCACCTCCTGCTCATCTGGAAGGCCCAGGAGCTATTGCAGGAAGGACTCTTCGGTGTCTTCAAGTGCCTTCTCTCTTCTCCTAGGTTGTTTTCACTATTGCACAGGAGACCCAAAAGTTCCATGTGCCTCTGCTGTTGAGCCCATGGTCCTACACCACCTACCGGGGGAGTTAGAGTGGCGCATTACCTGAGGAAAGCCATCTGTCCGCCTGGCCCTTTCCCTGACTTAGCCACCTACAGTCAACAACACGGGCTTTGTCCCCGTCAAGGGACGTGCAGTTGCTGCTTGCTGAAGAGATCCTAGCTGCCCTGGAGTTTCCTAGTGGGCGGCTGTGACTTGGGTGTCAATAAAGTGAATTCCAACACCTACAAAGCTCAACCTATCATTGGGACAGGGGCATTCAGCCAAGATCTGCTAGCACTGCCCCTGCTCCAAGTATCTTAGTTTCTCTTCCTGTTGCAGTGATAAAATACTTGGACACAAGCAATTTGAGAAAGTGTTTTCTTCTGGCTCAGTTCAAGTTACAGTTCTCTGAGGCAGGGAGGTTACAGTGAAGGAAGACTGAGTGACGGAGCTGGACACATTGTGGCTACAGTCAAGCAGAGAGCAGTGTCAGGCAGTGGTGACACCTGCCTTTAATCCCAGTGCTTGGGAAGCAAAGGGAGGTGGATCTCTGAGTTCAAGGTCAACCTGGTCTACAGAGTTTCAAGATAGCCAGGGCTACACAGAGAAACTCTGTCTTGAAAAAACAGAGGAGGAGAAAGAAGAAAAGAGGAAGAGGAGGAGGAAGAAGAGGAGAGTGTGCAGTTAATGCTCAGCTGCTTTCTCCACAGTTCAGGATCCCGTGCCCAGGGATGGTCCTTCCCATAATTAACATGTGTCTTTCCATATCAGTTAGCACAAGCTAGCCCCCACAGGCATGCTCAGAGGCCTTTCTCTCGGGTCTTTCTAAATTTGGTCAAGTTGGCAACACCAACCATCACACCAGGTGATCAAAGAGACCTCTAAGAAGAGGCCACTGAGGTCACAGGCAGAATGTAGAGATGGGCATGGTACAGATAGGGAAGCAGGCCAGCAGCGAGGCTCTATAAAGAGCCCTGCAGGGAGTTCTCCACAGACAAGACAATAGAGAAGAAATGTGGGTTTCATTTTTTGCTAATGAAACCAAAAAAAATTAAAAATTAAAAAAAAAACAAACTTGCTCTCTTTGGTATAGAAGAAATGTCATCTGGAGAGTGGAGCCGGGATTCACTGGAAAGGAGACAATGTATTCATGAGTCCTGCCAGACCATAGCCCAGCATCCATCTGATCACAGCCATCGCCAGAGCTTGAATCCCACATCCTTCAGGGCCTCATGTATGCAATAGGAGTCCCTACTAAGGCCTGTGGGGTCAGGGCAGCGTCAGGACGAGAAGGAGTCCATCTAGGTCTGGTCACTGTGTCAGACCTGCTGTGGCCCACAGAGATTCAGGTCCCACTCCTTGCAGGGGCGAGGAGAAAGCAAGCCCAGCAGCATGGTGTAATTGAAAGGTAAACGTTTGTCAACAGTTTACCAGCCAGTGCTAACGCCTTTACAGATGTTCATGTAGCTCACAGAAGGGAGGAAAGCAGAGAGGATGAACTTGGGGCAGAACTGAGGCCTGCATGGCTTAGGAGTTCCTCAGAGAGAATGACCAGGCTGCCCTCAGACTCCTAGAGACCCACCTGCTTCTGCCTCTCAAGTGCTGAGATCAAAGGTGTGCGCCACCACCCCTGGCATCAAACCACACCTTACTCCTTTCCCCTAGTGGGCACAGTCTCTCCTGACTCCTCAGTGACTTTGTGCCTTCTCTAAGGCCTGCCAGGGAAGGACCCAAGTCATCCTCATCCATCACAAGAGGCACGATCTGAGGTCACAGTGCTGATGCTAATGTTCAAATGCCTTCCTAGTCCCACACTAGGGTCTCTGATCCCCATTCTGGTAAAGGCACCCTGTTTGCTTGCTTGCTTGCTTGCTTGCTTGCTTGCTTGCTTGCTTGCTTGCTTGCTTGCTTGATTTTTGAGACAGAGTCTCACTGTGTAGCTCTGGCTGTCCTGGAGCTTGCTATGTAGACCAGTCTTGCCTTGAACTCACAAAGAATTGCCCACCTCTACCTCCCAAACACTGGGATTGAGTGCAGCACCACACTCAGCCCTATGCACCTTTTTAAAAGTGTTAATTCCAAGGGTAGGAAAACGGTTTGAAGAATTGATATGTGCGGAACACTTGGAGCCCGGTCAGACTGAGGAAATGCTCAAAGGGCTCCTTTCTCCTAGCTGTGGCTTGGAAGCCAACAGTTAAAGGGATGTAAGGACGGAGTCTAAGTGAAAACTCGGAGGCTCAGCCTGGCTCTTACCCTTCCTATGCCCAGACCCCCAAGAATCAACGAAACAACATGGATATCTCTAAGAACCATATACCCAGCAGATGGCCCTACGTTTTGTGGACAGGTACCAGCATCTGAGGGACAGGTACAATGAGAGAACCAGGGCCCAAACAGCTGTGTTGACAGCTGAGAGGCTGTTTGGGCAGCATGGATTCTGGAAACCAATGGAAGGCATTGCCTGTATCCAGAACTCTGAAAAATGGGGGTGATAGAATGACTAGACATGGCTCCAAATGTGGGATGCTACCCCACTGAATTGAAGTTTGGTTTAAGCCATACTTGTGAGGTTGCTGCTCTTGGTCAGTCCTTTGGCAGACACTGATAAAGCACAGACAGACTGAGTGGCCACCTCAAGAACAAGCGAGGATTGAGCCCAGCCTCTCTCTAGTGCACGGTATATATGTCCCAGGGTCCCAACTCGAATTAAAGCCCTCCAGCGAGGCACAGCTTTATTTCTGAATGTGCCATTCACAAAGCAGAAGAGCAAGCTCACCAAGCCAGAAATTCCTTAGGTGTTTTACTAATCAAAGGGTATTGGTTTTCCTCCATTGGCTGGGTCCATCTTCACTGTCCTCATGTTAACTGGTTTGGTTTTGTTGTTGTTTGGTTGGTTTCGGCTTTTGGTTATTTTTTTTAATCAGTGCAAAGGAACCGAAAGAAAGGGCCAGTCCTTCAAGTTACAGGACTATAGCAAACAGGGCCTTTGTATCAACAAAAGGTTTACTAGGTTTGGGGATAAGGGATTAACCAGGTGGAAAAAAAATTTTTAAATTTTTTTGTAAAAATCTTTCAAGGTAGAGATTTAAATTTTTGTGTAAGTCTTAAACCTGGGATATATTAAAAGATTGAAATTGCTTGTCATAAAGAGCTTTACAGTTTTTAATATTTAATGTTTCTTTCAGGGTGAGGGAGGGACACAACAGGGAGCAGAACCACATTGTACCACAATAGGCAAACCTGTAAGCGGTGGCAGGAAAGAGGCCTGCACCAGGCACCAGCCCACATGCAGGGCTGAGTGATTCCCAGCGGGTGCAGGCCACATCCTCTGGGGCTGATCTGCTCCTTCGCTTCAGGCCTGCCACACCTGGCTCTTAATAGAGCGTGGAAGGAAAACAGGCAAGGCCTCAGAAACCTCGCATTTAGTATGTCACAGGCTGGAGCCTGGTGGAAAGAAGTGGAACCCTGGGGGGAAAAGGACCAAGTCCCAGGAAGAAGCAAGACCTGGGGAGAGAACTAGGTCTTATAGAGGCAGAAGGGGGCCCTAGGGAGTGAATGGGGCCTAGAGTAGAAGATGGGGCTTGAGGGGGAAGGTAGGACTCCAAAGGAGGAGAAGGGGTATGGGGGAGGAAGTGGACCCCTGAGAGAAATGTCAGGTCCTAGAAGAAGGAAGCAAGATTCTGGAGATGGAAGACATTGGGGGAGGATTGCTGTACATTATCTTTATAAACGGTCACATGTTGAGAAGCTGGCTCTGGAAGTGGGATTGACTCTTCCCATTTAAAGATCTGTCTCAAAGTGTCCTCCAAGGTCTAGGAATGGGCTGGCTCCCCGTGACAGGGAGGAAACAGAATAGCAAAGAAAGTTCAAGAGTTAAAAAAAAAAAATGAAAAACCACTGTGCCCTTGAGAACAGATAGAAGGTAACTGTTACTATATAATAGCTGTTACTAATGTTTATCAAAACAGCCTGCAGTGGGAAGAAAAAGCTGGAGGCTGGAGAAGAGACAGTTCAGCTGTGACTGCCTCCGCTCCTCATTTGACTATGTTATCTCGGCCTTCATTTGCTCTCTCCTGAGGGGACATTCTGCTCTGCCTAGCACTGCCCTGTTCGGCAACTTCAACTGTTTGCCTTAAAAGGGCTTCTCGAAGCCGGGCACATACCTTTAATCCCAGCACTCAGGGAGGCAGAGACAGGTGAATCTCTGTGACTTTGAGGCCAGCCTCATCTATGGAGAGAGTTCCAAAACAGCCAGAGATACACAGAGAAAAACCTGTCTCGAAAAAACAAAAAAAGGGGGTGGGTATTGAGTCAGTTTCTTCTGGATGATTTGAGTTTCCAATTTAATAATGTTTCTCCCTCACCCACGACTTATTGCTTCATCAATAATTATTCAAAACTGGAAATTTGGTGTTCATAGATCATTCTTTGGATCATACAAAACAAGAGACAATGGCATAGTGCCTACTTAGGCCATATTGCAGCCATGGTGTGGTGCCCACTGCCACATACATGTCAAAATAACTTCGTTACTCACTGCCCCCACACTACAGTTGGAGGTTTGTCTGATGACTTTCAGTTATAGGTGTGGATAGGTTACATTAGTTTAAAAAAATATATCAGGCAAGGAAGGCAGAGGGGAATTGATCAATATTCTTACAGAAAGGTCTGTTGGATTTATGGGCTGGGTCTACATCCCTGGTCTCGGCACCCAGGCCACATCAGCACTTGGAGAGAGTTGGTGAGGATCACATTATTGAGCTTGATGTCATTGTAGTTTGTGATACAAGTAAGAGTCTCCCCTGGGACACAGCATCAGTGGACTGCTTACTCTTCTTTATGGATCTTAGTCTTCCCCGCAGGTTCAGTCCTCATCTCAGTATCTTCATCTTCTCGCCATGCCTGGCCTTAATTTCTGAAAGGCGTCAGCACACAGAACCATAGCAGAGGAAGAGCAGGTACCCTGGGCTGCGGGAATGCACACGACGCCCAGGAATATGCACCGCAGTAGAGGAGGGGCTAGGCAGACAACCTCGCCAAAGAGAAGGACGGCTTCAGCGGAGTTTTCCCTATTGGCGCTCATAGATGGCATATTGCCCAACACTACAGTCAGAACCAATCAATGCCTGCACTATGGCTCCCAACGCTGATCTAGTTGGCATTAACTAAGGCCTATGTGGCCATCCTGCAATAGAGTTACAGATACTGTTGTCCAAGAGACTAAGTTCTACCTGTTAACTGCCTATTTTAGACAGGAGTAGAGAAGTGTATGGTAACTGTGGCTGGCAAGACTGCAATGGGAATGAGCTTTTCTTGAATTCTGAGTGGGGTCCATTGATTTCAGAAACATCCCTGTCCCCTCTCCCTATCCCCTGCATGTGATCCCAGAGTTACCAGATTCTAGGGGCAAATTCCTTCTCGTGGAAGGAGTTACTACTATCTTACACGCTGCACGTGTGAGAAACTGACCTCTAACCTGCTTCTCAAAGTTACTCCTCATCTTAGGGACCTCCTTGGAGTGTTTCTGCATAGGCGAGATCATGGCGTCTCTGACAGCTGGACAGAGAGGCCCTCTCCCCTTAGACTGCTGAGCCTGTTCCTTTTCCCCTGGGAAAACTCAGTTCACTAAACCCTGTCTTCTTCCTCCTCCTCCTTTACTGCTGCTGCTGCTGCTGCTGCTGGTTCCTGGGTTCCCCTCACGTCTTGTTCATGAAGCATGCAGGATAACATGGATTTGGGCAACCTCCACATTTCATAACTTACTTCTCTCAACAAGGTCACTTCTAAGTCTGAGAGATTAATAGACATGAATAATAGACATGAGCGTGGCTTGGTTTCCACATTCAAATCCAGAAAGCAGCAGCCCTGTCTACATAGAGCAGCTTAGGGCAACATTCAAATAGTATCTCTTTGCTTTGGTGTGTGCCGATGTGTGTACTTGCATGTGTGCAGGTGCACATGCCTGAGCACACACGTGTCAATGTGTGTACTTGTAGGCGTGCAGTGTATTTGCCTGAGCACATATGTGTGTCGAGGTGTGAACTTGCCTTGTGCAGGTGCACTTGCCTGAGCACACACGTGTGTCCATGTGTACTTGCATGTGTGCAGGTACAGTTCCTGAGCACACATGTGTGTCCGTGTGTACTTGCATGTACGCGGGTGCACTTGACCACACGTGGAGGCTAGATATTGACTTCTGTTATCTCCCCCACTGTTCTACATCTATTTTTGGTGACAAGTCTCTCTCAGCGAACCTGGGACTTGCCATTTCGGTTAGGCTGGCTGGCAAGGGAGCCCCAAGATCTGCCTGCTTCTATCTCCCCACACCATGACAGACATGGGGCCTTATCCAGCTTTTATATGAGTAAAGGAGTACAGCTCAGGTTCTCATGTTTGCAAAGCAAGCATCTTACCCACTGACCCAACTCTCAAGTCCTCAAAGATTTTTTTCCAAAGATATAAACCCTTAAGAACTTGTTCTTTAAAAGGCTTAATTTACTAAGTGTGGGTGTTTTGCTGTTATGTCTGTCTATACCACATGTATGCCTTATACCCTCAGGAGCCAGAAAAGGGCATTGCATCCCATGGAATTTGAGTTGTGGATGGTTGTGAGTTGCCAGATAGGCGCGCGCACACACACACACACACACACACACACACACACACCGTTGCCTCAGGCCAAAGGCTTTGTCAGTTTGGTTGAAAGATTCATTGCCAGTCATGAATTTATTGTCTTTTATCGTTCTGGACATATATTCAGCTGCCAGCGTTGGGACACTCTATGCTTTTCTATCCACGTGTGTCCTGTCACCAGCTGGAATGGACGAGTGGCGGTTTCTTCACCTAAAGCAGTTATGCCAATCACCACACTGACTTCCCAGCCTCTGTGGGCTGCCTCAAGGGCCACTCTCGTGACCTTCGTCTTGTGGGTACCTCGAAGGAGTAGTCCGTCCGTCCCCCCCACCGTGTGTCATCTCATTGAGTACTTCCTGGATGGGTTTATATATTCAGAGGCCCCAAATTCTTCAACCTTTGAAAAATTTTTTTTTTTTTTTTGGTTTTTCAAGACAGGGTTTCTCTGTGGTTTTGGAGCCGGTCCTGGAGCTAGCTCTTGTAGACCAGGCTGGTCTCAAACTCACAGAGATCCACCTGCCTCTGCCTCCCAAGTGCTGGGATTAAAGGCGTGCGCCACCACCGCCCGGCCCAACCTTTGAAAATTTATCTTTTTGTTTCCTTTGGTTTTTCGAGACAGGGTTTCTCTGTGTAACAGTCCTGGCTGTCCTCGAACTCGCTTTGTAGACCAGGTTGACCTCTAACTCACAGAGATCCACCTGCCTCTGCCTTCCAAGTGTTGGGATTAAAGGTGTGCACTACTGCCCAGCTGAGAATTTATCTTTATTGATGTCAACACCGTGATCCATGCTGCACCAGCCACTTTATAGCCCATGATCACTCAATTCAACGCCACCCATACCGTAACCAAAGACTGCAACAGTAGACCCTTGGCAGTATTCATAGCAGCAAAGCTGATTGAAATGCTGTAACCAAGAAGGCAGACCTTATCCAAAGGCCCTGAAGGATCATTTTAGGAACAGAGATGTCAGTCATAATTGCGTACTTGGGAAATGTGCTGGTTCCCATGAAATGAAAAATAGACTTTCCTGGCTGGAGAGATGGCTCAGCAGTTAAGAGCACTGACTGCTCTTCCAGAAGCCCTCAGTTCAATTCCCAGCAACCACATGGTGGCTCACAACCATCTATAATGAGATCCGGTGCCCTCTTCTGGTGTGCAGGCATATATGCAGACAGAACACTGTACACATAACAAATAAAAAAATAAATAAAAGCCGTGGAGACAGAATTTTTAAGAAAAGAAAAATAGTGTTTCCTTTGCAGTTAAATCTACTAGCACCATCTGGCATTAATCCTTGCCCTGAACAACTCTTGTCTTCTGGCAAAGGTTTGTCTTAGGATTCAGACAAAATTTGCATTCTCCACACTGTAGGAAGTAAATTGGGATGACAGTATCACCTGTGTTCAGCTTATAACTCCTTCACCAACGCTTTCCACAATTCCAGCATCTTCATGTCCCAAGATCACCAGGAAACACCCCTCAGGATCAGCTCCACTCAGGGTACAGGCATCGCACAGGGTATAGGCATCCGTGTGCAAAAGACGGTGTCAACGATCGCAATCTGAACATTATGAGCCTTTGGAGCTGCTGCTTTTATCTCCCCTATGGAGAGAGGCTTTCCAGGCTCCAGGCGACTGAAGCCTTGCACCTGATCATCTGATTCGCCATGTCCATGAGTTCAGGTTCGCGTGCTGAACGTCCAGAACAACCGTAGCCGAACCCGGGTAGGGGTGGGGGGGGTGTGAGGGGAGGGGCTCGCTCCCACATTTGTAGACTTATACACATAAATAGGCTCCATCACTATAGATTAATTTCATACTAGCAGGAGGTTAGCAAACATTCATTATGAACAGGAGTCTAAGAGAGGCAGGAACTACTGACATTGAGGCAGTGCTTGAGGGGCATAAAGCCGTGTTCTGGGGCTTATGTCCGGCAAAGCATACACAAGGCTAAGTCTAAGCAAGGGAAGGACACCATGATGCCCTGCTCAGACATGGGATAATAGGGCTCTGATTGTGGGTAGAAACAGAATTCTGTGTTGAAGGAGGGGCCCCCTGGGTCTGAGCAGTATCTGCAACCTGCACCATACAGGAGAGACCAGTAGGCCACCAGGTGGCAGCAGAGGATAGGAGAGAGGCAGGACAACGCCCAGCCACAACTCTTCCGGGCCAACCTACCTCTGTTGGACACTGCCTCCAACTTCAGATCTCAAGTGGCCCTGGGTCCCCCCACAACCCTAGAAAGCCCCCACCCCTCTGACTTCATGTGCCCAGGCTCCGCTCCTGCCTATAGGAGCAGGGTGGCCTCAGCCTACCCCTCTCCAAACGCAGACTAGAAGTAGGCAGCTCATTAAGTAGAGGTGGGGGGGAGTCCCAACCCCAAAGAAAGATCTGGATCCGTCCCAGAACCTGTCATTGCATCCTGGAGGCCACCCATGGCCTTTGGCACTCCTCTCTGTTAACTAACTGGCACTTGGTTCACCCTCTTTGGGATGTCTTCCACTTACCCCGACTCGCTTGCCAACAGCCCCCTGATGATCCACTCAAGCCTGGCATTTCTTGGCACCTGGTGGAGCACAGTGACAGGCCTGGCCCAGTTGGCCTGACAGGTCCTGAGAGATATGGCCCGCCCCTGGGCAAGGTGCCACCTGCTAGAGCATAAAAGCCTGGTATCCCCCAAGCAGTTCTTGAGACTGTCGCCATGAAGGGGAGCGGAGCTCTGCTGGTGGTGGCCCTAACCCTGCTCTGCGTCTGCGGTAAGTCTAGGCCTTCCTGATTTCTGGCACTTCCAAGGAGATGAGGGGCCCCAAGGGACCGAAATCCTGGCATCAGGTGGACAAGGCCTTTGTGCATCATAGACCCCAACCGCAAAGAGCACGGGAATCCGTTGATCCCAGTCCCAGCCCACCCCACCCTGACCTAATGCTAACCAACCACAAAGGACACTGTCACCCACCCTGGCTCAACCCAACTTGCCCAGGCCCTCCGAATCCAGCTAGCCCAGGGGATGAAATCCCCTGCATCAGGGCACAACTGTTCTTCCCTGATGAGGTCAGGAACTCATAGAGGGGAAACCACAGCAGCTCCCACTAGTGGTAATGGGAAGGGCTCTGCAGATGGTGGTCTGGGGAGTGATAGGAAGATGTGGGGCAGACAGCGAAGGAGAGTGAGTCCCTCCCTTGGCTCTATCCCCCCTCGCCACGCAGGGCTGACCACCGCAGAGGATAACAATGAGTTCTTCATGGAGTTCCTGCAAACGCTCCTGGTGGGAACCACAGAAGAGCTCTATGAAGGGCCCCTGGGCAAGTACAATGTCAATGATATGGCCAAGGAAGCCCTGGGAGAGCTCAAGTCCTGCATCGACGGCCTGCAGCCTGTGCACAAGGAACAACTGGTCAAGCTGCTGGTAACTGGGCCGGGACTCCCATCCCCAAATGCCCACAGTTCTCCCGAGACCCACCCATGTCTGGTACCTGATCACCAGTCTATGACCACCCAACCCCCAGACCTACATCAGCAAACTGAAATGGGGACCTCACAGAGAAGCCTCCGGAGTCCCTTAGTCCTGCTTCCCCCAAGGACTATGTCCTACATAGGCGGTGCATCTGCACACAGCTCCCCAGAGTGCTAGGAGGGGTAGACCACAGTGTACAGAGCCTGTCTCCGCCACTGGGGTGCACAGGCCTGTCTGCCTCGGGGACTGGTGGTTCCGGATGTTGGTTACCTGCTCTCCTGGTCTCCACACACTTCTCTTTCAGGTGCAAGTGCTAGATGACCAAGAGGACACATAAGCAAGCCTGAGACACGGTTTGGCTTCTATGAACGACAGGACCAGCCCCACAAGCAGCCGTGGATGAACCAAGACCACTGCTTCCTTACGAATCAATTCACCCTCGAACTGTTAAATCAATAAAGCCTCCTGCAGCTCGGGCACTGGCTTCTCTCTCTCTCCCTGCAACACAGGAACACACAAATGTCCTATCAAGGACACTCTGAGGGATACATCTCAGGGCAGCATGTGAAACACAGGAGGAATGGGGCCTACAGTTCAGGGGCAGAGGAGCCTAATCCAGGAAGGCAGGACTGGGTCAGGCTGAGGGCTCTCTGGGGCTGGTGATTCCTCCAAGGGCTATGCATAAACAAATCAGGCAATAGCACAGCCAGCTGCACACAGGCCCTGGCAGCTCTGGAAACAATCTCTCTCCCTAAAATTCGCCCCAGGAAAGAGAACCCGAGCTGAGCCAGAACTCTAAGAGGAACCTAATGAGGTCAAGAAGGGAAGCCCCGAGGGCTTACAAGAGCACCCGAGGGTCCTGAAAGGTGGGCTTTGCCAGCAGGACAGCTGGGAGGGCAGCCGGGTCTGAGGAGGTGTAGGGGAGAGTGGCCTCTCTAGGGAAGCCCACCATAGTCTCCAACACAACCCCGCACTCCCAGATCCCCGACAACCAGAGTCTACCTGTCTCCCAGTTTCCCCAAACCAACAGATTCTTGTGGGCCAACGCTAAGGGACAACCTGCAACCTTGCCACCACAAATAGTTAAAGAACCTGGAGAATAAGGGGGTCCCTGAAGAGGTGGAGGTGTCTCTGGAAGGAGGAGTTATCTAGAGAGGGTTGGGGGCTCCTTGGAGAGACGGGAGTCCCTAAAGAGGTGGGAGTTCCTGATAGGCATGTGGTCCCTGGAGATATAGGTACCCCCAAGAGGGGAGGTCCCTGGAGAGGGCGGTGGTTCCCTAAAGACAGGGTCTCTGGAAAGGGTAAGCTCTGATGAGATGCCTTAGGCGCTGGCCATTGTCTCCATCACACACACAGTGATCTAGAACTCCTTTGTGGGACAGAGCCGCATTCTAGAGCTCAGGGACAGAGACCCCTCCCCAGTTCTCAGAAGTGGGGGAGAGAGGGAAACTTTCTCTCCATGCTCCTTTTTAGGGAACTGCCTGGCACAGACGCCAGGGGGCTAGGCCACCGGTGAGGCGGCTGGTCCCCAAGCTGCTCTAAGCCCATTCCTGCACAGAGGAGGTGAGGCCTCCCGATTGCTCCCCTCTTGCCCATGACACAGTTCAGCCAAGAAGCTCTCGACCCTTGCTAGCCATCTCTTTGCAAAGTTGCACCCAGGGTTCTCTCCCTGGTTTTGCTCCCCCAAAGCCAAGACTATAGTCACTGCAGTGCCAGAGTGGGCAGCCCCTCTGGGCCTATCCTGAAGGCATGACCCCCATTCATATCTTGGAGCTGGGTTAAGGGTTAGCTTACCACACCAATGGGGAGCTCCCTCTGCTTGGAGCTGCTTAAGACCCTCATGTCTCTATGGGACAAGGACTGGGCTTGGAAGATGCAGCATCAGCAGAACCAGAAATGGGGACATAAGGGCCAAGAATGAGGTGGGACAGGGCATCCCAGCACCTGGTCACCCTCTTGTCCATGGACAGAGCCAACCATGGCAGAGGAGGTATGGGTGGGCAGTTGGAGGCCCCATCGCCCCCGGGGGCCCATCATGGCCCTCTACAGCAGTCCTGGACCCAAGTACCTGATTCCACCTACCACGGGTAAGATTGCCTAAGGGCTTGGGGCTTGATGGGGACAGGGGAAGAAGCCAGAAATGGTGTGGCCTGGGATGGGTCTGGGCTCAATCCTTGACTTCCCGGGGGAGAGAAGGATGTGTGGCTCCAGCAGCCCTGAGCCCCTGTGCCCACAGGCTTTGTGAAGCACACACCCACCAAACTTCGAGCACCAGCCTACAGCTTCCGTGGGGCCCCCATGCTCTTGGCGGAGAATTGCTCCCCAGGGCCCCGCTACAGTGTGAACCCCAAGATATTGAGGACTGGCAAGGACCTTGGCCCCGCCTACTCCATCCTGGGGCGGTACCATACCAAGACCATGCTGACCCCTGGCCCGGGTGAGTGACCCCTGCCTCCTGCTCCAGGCCCTAATATGGTGAAGGCCAGATAGCCTCATTCCTTCTGCTCCTGGGTACACCATCAGGCCTGCACAGCAGAGCCTGAAACCCACCGGTCCTACTCTACCCAGAGTCCAGGGACAAGGCCCACACCAGTGCTTGAAAACAGCGCCGACGCCAGTATTTCTGCTGCAGACTTTCCTGACCAAATCTGTTCAACCACAATGCTGGGACCCAGGGGCCCTGTGTCTTTCTTAACTGTTGGGACATCCTTCATGGGCACCCAAGTGTTGGGGGTGGGGTGGAGAGCCCCCAAATGCTTGTTGTTCCTGCACACCTTCCCTTCTCTCCAGGTGATTACTTTCCAGAAAAATCTACCAAGCATGTGTTCGACTCAGCACCCAGCCATTCCATTTCTGCCCGGACCAAGACCTTCCGAGTAGACAGCACCCCAGGTCTGCCGCATCCCAGCCAACGGACAGGATGGGAGCTGGGGTCCCAGCATGGGGTGGAGGAAGGGGGCCCCACATAGGACTTCCAAAGGTAGAGAGTATCCCAGATAGGAGCTAACGGGTCTGTCACATCCTGAGGCTCCCCCATCACCCACAGGCCCTGCTGCATACATGTTGCCTGTGGTGATGGGGCCGCACACGGTGGGCAAGGTCTCCCAGCCCTCCTTCTCCATCAAGGGCCGCAGCAAGCTGGGCAGCTTCAGCGACGACCTGCACAAGGCAAGGGTCACCCCAACTGAGTATCAAGCTTGGCCCCAGTGACCTGTCTGATCCTCTCCCCCGAGACCCAACAATCCCCAGACAACTACTGCCCTGTTGGAGCTCTTGCATCCCCTCCACGTCTGGGGGCCTGCTACATGCTCGGGCTACATTCAGTGGTGGGAAGGGGCCAGGAGACTAGCTTAGGTGGCGGGATGATACTGAGAACAAGCTAAGGTGTGTGCGGTGTACTGCCTGGAGGGTAAATACTGATTTTAGACAGAGGACGTGGAAGCAAGGAAGAAGGGGGAGGAGGCCTTGAACTCCTTAGGGGAGGAAATGTCTACCTGTATTAAGAGCTGATGCAAAGGCCCTGGAGCAGACACATAACACGCAGTAGCACTACAGGAGTTGACTTTACTAGTCCCTGACCTCTGCCCTCAAGACCAAGAGGATCCTGTCCCAACAGGAAAAAGGGCCTTGCACATACCCTCAGAGCAGTGGACACAAGACTGGCACACTGGGAATGCCACTGCCACAGTGAGGCTGAGACTGATAGGAACACCCCACCCCATGACGGTGTTCCCATGGCTGGCAGACAGCCTAAGAGTGCCTTTGGTGAATCAAGGTCCCACATCTGACCCTATCCTCTGGGGCCACATGCCCCAGGAAAGCCAAGTCTGTCTGAGTGAGTCCTCTCTTCTTCCAGACTCCAGGTCCTGCAGCATACCGTCAGACTGATGTCCAAGTGACCAAGTTCAAGGCTCCACAGTACACTATGGCTGCCCGGGTGGAGCCGCCAGGGGATAAGACCCTGAAGCCAGGACCAGGAGCCCACAGCCCTGAGAAGGTCCAGGAACCACAGGGGTCAGATAGGGGTCGGGAAATGAGCCAGAGTGTGTAGGAAGGGCCCGCACCCTGCAAGGATGAGTGGGGACCATGCACCCTTAGGATTTTGTGCATTTCCAGCAGTGGCCCTGGTCACCTTTCAGCTATAGGAAACCTGGGTTCTGGTCTTATCCCCAGATGCCAGTCCACTGTCCCCAGTGACAGTTAAGGTTCCCAAGTTCAGGAGGGAATGAGCCCCTCACTACAGCCCCAAGCCGAGAATGCTCCTCACAGTCTTCACCCTTCTCATCTTAGGTGTACTTGAACAAGCCTTGTGCCCCCGTTGTCACCTTTGGCATCAAGCATTCTGACTACATGACCCCTCTGGTTGTTGATGTGGAATAGCGCCCCCTTTCCTTCCCATCAGCCCTTGACCACGATCCTCCTTCAGAAATGTGCTGGGCTGACAATGGATTGGGCACTTCAGCAACGGACCCACTGCCAGCCTGGCCCTGCACCACAGGGCACGCTAGTTTGGACGGTTTTGACAAGTTATTTTTCTCTATACTATCTCATTTGTTAATCTTGTTTCCTGCCATGTCCAAATTATTTAATAAATCACAGATTGCATTTGTAAGGGTTTATCTTGGAGAAAAGGCAACGCTTGTCCAGGAGGCCCTGTCTTGGCTTCCTAGCCTGGACTTCTGGAGGTCCTACAGAGATACAAGTAGAAGGGCTTGGGGCTCAGAGTTCCACCCGACATCTCAACTGCCCTTTGCAGGTTCTCCTCTCTACACTCAGGCTCTCTCTGAGAGCCAGGGATCCGGATCATGTCAGCAGTGGCCTGCAGGCTTTCAAAGTGATACACTTCCAGCCCACCTCCGAGGAAGGCCTGGGCATGGCAGAACACATGGTCATTTTCACTGTGCTGCCTCAAATTCTGACCACAGGAACAATGTAATAAGACATGATCTCTTTACTGCTATTACATACAAATCTTAGAGGAGCTTATTTCTCACCCACGGCCAGTAGGAGGATGTGTGCAAGAGCTGGCATCTCAACCGGGCCTGAGGACAATGACTACAGAGGCTCTCCTGGGTCCAAGGCCCAGCTTCCGAAAGCAGGGATACAGTATCACCTCAACTTTGGGGCAAGTCCATACAAAACAAATGGCCTTATCCAACACACCACTGGGGACCCTACCTGCACAAGCCTGTGCATCCCAGCCAACTTGCCCTTACTCCCTTAGGTGGTAACGCTATCACCACCTTACTCTCAAACTGGCAGAGAGGGGCCACACAGAAGGAAGTTGGTAGCTCTGTGGCTGTCCTGCCCATGCGAGAGAAGGCATCCCTGGAAGACTGGAGAGTAGACATGAGTGCCCAAGGCCAGCCACAGATGAGGGTTGGCTCAAATAATTCAAATTCCTGGGAAATGAGCACAAGGAAGACACTGACTCCAAGATTTTACTAGCGAGGGGCCTTCAACTGTAGGAAGAACCTAGTAGCTCATGCTCACGGTCCCTCACACTGGGCACCAAAGGCTTCTGATGACTTGCTGGTGTTGAGGACCCACCCACACCTTAGAGGAAGTGCCAGGGGCACAGGCCTGAGTTGGAGGATATGGTTACGGCCTTCAGGAAGTTGGTCTGACCCAGGGGCTGTGGTGTTGGTATCACCCTTCCCGTGATTAATGCCAGAAGGAACAACAGCTAAGGTCACAAGGGCTACAAGCCTGATGCCCAGTGTAGCTGGAGAACCACAAACGGCCATGGAGACTGATGGAGCAGGATGGAGACCTGGGGAGAAAACTAGCCATGTTGGGTGGGGTGCATATCTCACAGAGGACGGCAAGACGCTGCTCCAGAGGACATTAACCCCAAATGCGGAGACTCAGACTCAGTTTGCGCCAGCAGGATGAGCAGGTGCTGGCTGTCCCAAGTGTCATAGGAAGCCAGGCGTGAATGCGCATGCCCGTAATGCCATCATTCAGGAGGCTATGGCCAGGGGATCATGGGTTGGAGACCAGCCTAGGCTACACAGTTTAAGAGCAGCCTGGGATTAAGAGCAAGCCACTCTCCCACAACAACTAAACAATGAAGGGCCCTGGGGTTTAACGGTTTCCCAGCATTCTGAGTAGAAGGCAGCAGTCCATGGCTCCAGTGAGACAAAGCGGAAGCATGAACATGCCTGCTCTGAGTCCAGATGGAAGGATGCAGGCAGCTGTTAACATGCTTGCTGACAAGTGGTGGGCAGAGCACAGCCCTGGCCCGCAGGATGCTGGGAGACAAGGACAGGGTGCTTGCCATGGGAGGGCTAGGAATGAGGCACAAGCTGGAAATGTGTGGAGCAAACAGCAAAGCTACAGGGCAGCAGTGTGGAGCGGGCTGTACCTGGTGGGGGGAGGAGCCAAAACAAAGGGTGTGCCAGGCTAGGCCCTTCTCCAGGTTTAGGGCTCAGGCAGACACAATGGGAGGGTCAAACAAGTCTAACGTTAATGTATGCAGAGAGAGGCTATTCGGTAAAGGAAGAAGAAGGGGCGGTGCCTGGTGCATCCTCAGCACACCAACAGTAAGGCAAGGGCCAATTGTGGCAGAACGTGGACAGAGGTACGGCCACATGGGTGGGCAGTGAGTGGGCCAGGGAGAGAGAGACAGAGAGATGAAGACACAGACATGAGTAAGGTCAGAGAAGGGCACAGAACTTCATGGTTCATTTCTTAAAGGCATTTTATGTGAAGACAGAAAGTGCTGGGCTCTCATAAACCATTGGCCCTGCCAGCTCCACAGGTCAGGCTGTGTGCAAATGGGACTGACCAAGGAGGAAAGGAGGACTGGGAGAGCAGGGAGGTGCAAGTCTGTGGAGTTATGCAACAAGGAGGTGGCTCAAGCTTCCCCCTACACCAAGGGAGACAGGCTGAACAGGGTAGGGCACAGGTTCGGTACAAGGTCAGAGGTTCCTGCTACAAATTCTCCCATAGGTGGCCTTCAGCTTCATAAGGATCCCGGCAGAAAGGCCATTCAGCACTGCCGGACTTTGAATATCCACACTATGCTATTTCTCAGTCTGTTTGCCTGGGGATGGCGACATCTTTGGCACTGAGAAGATTCTCAATCCCAAGGACACACATCTCTGCTCCTGGACACACGGTCTCGTGGCCAGAAGGTCCACGGCCGATAACAAGGGCCGCAGTTCACTCCTCTATCCACACCTTTGCCTCTTCCCTGGGGTCTGCCTTCAGATGACGGCTCGTGGGGATGGCTTTGACTCTTGGCCTGCACAGGTCTGTTCCGGATCAGCAACTTCAGCCTGGAGTTTCTGCCACATTCATCCTGACGAACATTCATCTGAAGAGGGCTCATGGACATATCCCCTTTCGATGTCAGCTCCAGACGCTTCAAGAACGCAGACACGGTCTTAACCAGGCATAGACAGGTTAGAGCAAGACAGAAGACCCTTAAGATATTGGCTTCGGAGGCTGTTGATCACAGCGGGCACATTCAGGACTCAGATGCTTTGTTCAGACCTGGCTCATTCTTAGACAGCGTGGCTTTGGCTCTAACAGTGACTCCAGCACCAGGGAGAAGGGTTGGGTTTTGCCTTTTTTCTTCCTCCTTCATACACAGGACAAGCCAACATGAGCTCATTATGACAGAGGCGGCTGCAGTCGTCCCATCTTAGGAAGATGAATGACCCATGATGATACTTTCAAGGGAATCTACTTTGTAGTCAGGTTTTCAGGACACCAGGACACCAGGGTAGGAGAGCCTGGCTGCCCTTGGCTTCCATTGGTTCACGTCCTTGTCCTCGACAAGAGGTAGGAAAGGATGAAGAAGGCCACAATTAAGACCATGGCCATACCGCACAGAAGCTTCCGGTTGTCTCGCCCAGACCTTGCCATTGTGGAAAAGCGCTTCACACTCCCCGTGAGCAGGCCAGTCACACTCGTGAAATCTGAATCCTGCAGGAGGGACCCAACAGGATCACATAGAGGTAGGACCCTTGACTACCCAACCACACCAGCATCGAAGGGTAGAGGCAGCAGAGCAGACAGCACGGGGGCATAGCTGACTGTCACTGTATGAACTGCAGATGCTTACCATGCCGTCTAGGTATCGGTTCTGGTCTTCGGTGTCCCTGTCGATGTCCAAGGCCAGCTGGTTGGGATATAGAGAGGGCACAGTCAGATCCTTCAGACTAGTCAGACTTGACTCACAACCCTGCTAGGAACTTATCACCAGAAAAGGCTACAAAGGTCAAGGTATTACCTGAGGCATCACTCACATCAGTGTATCCACAGATAACACATGGCCACCTTCCTACCCTCTTAGCCCCACTCACCAAGGTACCACACAGAAGGGAAAGGACCATCACTGACCGATTTGAGCCTGGTAACCTTGGAAGCCAGGCTGTCGGCCATCCGCTTGTTCTCTCGGTCTAGAATCTCCTCCACAGCACCAGAACTCTGAGCTGCAAAAAGAGAGACTCAAGGGTAGTATTCACTCACGAGTGTGGCCCCTGACTCCTTACTGCAGTGGAGTATGGCCTAGCGAGACCTCTAAAGAGATTCAGCCCATGTCTGCTAACTTAGCAGGTTCCACCCTGAGTTCCAACAGGTGGACCATCTATCCATCAGGCATGTAGCATGGGTCATGTGAGCATACCCAAGCAAGGACAGGCAGAGGACCCAGAAGGCTTGATCTACATTACCCTGCTGTAAACTGTTTCTGAACATGAATGAGCATTGCCTTAGCTCATTCACTGAATCACTTATCTGTGGGTGTGGGACTGGTCGCAAAGGAAAAGAGTAAACTCTGGTAGGGGACAGAACACCGAAACAGGTCACAGGAAGGCTGTGTGAGGATGACCCGCGGATCAGGTCCAGGAAAAGTGTAAGAAAGGTCTCTCACTGAAGAAGCTACAGAGCCCATTTCTGCAACCCACACGGGACCTTTCCAGAGCGTGTGCCTTTGGAAACCTGACTCCGATGGACGGGAGCTAGACATAAAGAATGCTGGTCACGGTGTGTGAGAATCGCCTCTCAACTGCTCCTGGCACCGGTCTGAGGCATAAAAATCAGCCTCGATGTGACCTACCTATGTGAAGGGCTAGCAGCACCAGCAAACACATGCGACCAGACTTTAATAGAAAGGACTTCTGTGTCCTGTCAATCACTGCATAGTCATTACTGTGCCCCAGGCATCACACCTGGCATACAGAACACAGGCACCGAGAGGTGAACGGAGGCACTCAGTCCCCTCATCAGTAAAACCCTATTTGGACCCTCCGCTCCCAGCCCCTAGTACCAATCACACACAAAACCGATGTCATGCCCAGGCTTGGGATCCAAAGCAGCGCCAGCCGCAGTCTAGACCTGTTTTCCCCGGAATACGTAAGCGCCACCCCATGCAGGTCCCTCCACCGAGAGTTGAGCGATGCCTTCGGCTCCGGACCTCGCCTCCTATCCCTACTACTCTCGGATGCGCTCACCGCGAGTCCAATCAGCCATCGTGCCCTCCAGGGTCCCACTCCGGGACTCGGTAACACAGCGACGGACGTGGCACCAACACTTGAAGGGGCTTCCGGTTCCGCCTCGGGTTTAATAACTTCCGGGAGAAGGGACTGGCACGGAAGACACAGAAATGAAATGGAATGTAAATAAGGGAAGGGCAGGCCACCAGCCCGCGGATTGGCCAGCAGCAGGATTAGTCCCGAGATGGGGGTGTTACCCGGAGCCTGAGCTCGGGCACAGACCTGGAGCTGAGGCTCCGAACCGGCTCAGTAAAGTTGTCGGCTGTCTGGGATGCCGCAAAGCCTGGGTGTGAGATTCAGGATGGGGAGGAGCAGCCAGGACCGAAGGAGATGGGCGAAGGGGACGCCAGGACCTGGCACCGAGTAGGTGTGGGGCGAGCGCCGGTCAGCTCAGTGGGTGACAGGTCATCCACTGGAGATTGGCTTGTGTGTGTGTATGTGTCACCGTGGGGTACACTTTCACCGACTCTGCCTTCAGCTACGCGGCGTGCGGACCCGGCTCCCCACTCACTACCCAGCGCACGCGATCGCTTCTCCGCCCCGACGAGCCGCGGCAACCCCTCCGCGGCTCCTCCCACGGGAGTGGCTTTCTCCAGGGCTTTTTCACTTCTCGCTGATCATTCCTCGCACACGCTTGTAGCTTTCTTTTGCCTTGGAAGACCACATGATTTTGATGGTTTAGTCCTTTGTTTCTTTTGAGGCCGGTCTCACTATGTATTCCTGTCCGGCGCAGAACTCACAGATCTGCCTGCTTCTGCCTCTCACGGCGTGCGCCACCTTACCGAGCTAGCCACCCTCTTCGGACCGCCTTAGTCGTTGTGCTTGTCCTTCTCTGTTCCCCAAAGAGCATGCATGAGCTTCGCGGGTCGGGACCGCGAGAATCGCCATGCGACCCCAGCCCACTAAGCTGGGGACAGTGCTCACTTAGCTCTCTCCCCGTTCGGCGATGAGCGTGTAAGAAGGGCGGTCCACGCGCGGGCCGAGCCCCCCCCCTCCCCCCCCCCCCCCCGCTCCACGCCTGCCAGAAACTCCGGCTGGAGGGGAGGGAACAAACCGCCTGCTCGGCCACCGCGGCCAGGTGGGCTCCACCTTCAGTCCGGGACCCGCCCCATGCCCGCACACACCCTTTCGGCTCGGCCGCGCTCCCGGCATCCCTTACGCGTGGACGCTGGACTTCCGGACCTGGGCGGAGCCCCTGGGTTTGGCCGATTGCGTCTTCCCGGCCCAAGCTTTCCAGCACCCGGTGCCAGGGGCCATGGAGCCCCGGGCAGTTGCGGATGCCTTGGAGACGGGAGAGGAAGATGCAATGACAGAAGCTCTTCAGTCGTTCAACCGGGAGGTGAGAGGCACCCGGCAGCCGCCGAGGAAATTTCATGGAGAGAGGAAGCAGCGGTGTGCGCGCAACGGGGCTGGGGTGTGCGCGCGAGCGTGGCAGGGAGCACGGCGGTGGGTCGCGGGCTGGGCCTCGGGTGTTTCAGTGGTGGGGCAGGTGTATGGGAGGCGAGGATGGGCCTTGCCTTACGTCCAGAGTGATGGCTGCTGCCTCTAAAGTCGCAGCACACCGGCTGCTCTGAGCGCAGGTCCTACCTGCTGCGTGTGGACCTAAGTACTGGATCTCCCTGCAGCACTCCCAGAGCTTCACCTTCGATGATGCCCAACAGGAGGACAGGAAGGTAGGTGTTGGCCCAAGGGACTCCGAGGGCGGGCATGAGCTACCCCAAGAAGAGGACCTGATGGAACCACTTCTGTCCCTCCCCACAGAGACTCGCAAAGCTGCTGGTCTCCGTCCTGGAGCAGGGCTTGTCACCATCACACCGTGTCACCTGGCTGCAGACTATTCGAATCCTGTCCCGAGACCGCAGCTGCCTGGACTCATTTACCAGCCGCCAGAGCCTTCACGCTCTAGCCTGCTATGCTGACATCACCATCTCAGAGGAGCCCATCCCACAGCCCCCAGACATGGATGTCCTCCTCGAGGCTCTCAAATGCCTGTGCAATCTCGTGCTCAGCAGTCCGACAGCACAGATGCTGTCCGCAGAGGCTCGCCTGGTGGTGAGGCTAGCTGAGCGTGTGGGACTCTACCGCAAAAGGAGCTATCCCCACGAAGTCCAGTTCTTCGACTTGAGGCTCCTCTTCCTGCTAACAGCCCTTCGCACTGATGTGCGCCAGCAACTGTTTCAGGAGCTGGATGGTGTGCGCCTGCTGACGGATGCGCTGGAACTGACCCTGGGGGTGGCCCCTACAGAAAAGCCCCCGGTGGCACTTCCGGCCCAGGAGACCGAGCGGGCCATGGAGATCCTCAAAGTGCTCTTTAACATCACCTTTGACTCTGTCAAGAGGGAGGTGGATGAGGTAAGCTGTAGCCTAAAGTCATGGTGGAACTCTGCTCAACTGGGACATTTTGTGCTTTTGCTTCCTTCGTGCCTCAAGTTCCAGGGTGTCAGGTATGGCAAGGACAATAGAATCATCTAGGCAGGGAATTCAAGGAAGGTTTCTGAGCCGTGTTGTGCACCGACTGGGTACGTGTTCGCCACAAGGCTTCAGGTAGCCAGAACCACCGAGTGTGCTATAGATAAAGCCTAGTGATCGGCTCTAGGTGACCTTGGAGCACAGGAACAGGGACCCCTTCTTACAAGAGCCTCTTTCTGCCTTTGGTTAGGAAGACGCTGCTCTTTACCGGTACCTGGGGACCCTTCTGCGGCACTGTGTGATGGTCGCTGCTGCTGGAGACCGCACGGAGGAGTTCCATGGGTGAGGGGCAGGCTTTATACTGTGTCGCGGTGGGGGGAGTGCTTAGGCATGGGTTCAGCAGTCCTCAACCCTAGCTGTGAATCAGAAGCACCAGGTCACCCCGTAGAGTATGACTTTGTCAGGGGATTGGGACACCAGTGTGTTTCCAGAGAGCCCCAGGAACTCTGAGGTAAGGTGGAGGCCATGGTGGCCATGGCATTATAAGGCAATGTGATCTCCTACTCCTGCTGGGTGGTGACCAATAAGTACCTCAGCTGACCTTGGTTTCCAGAGATTGCCTGGTATCTCAGTTCAGACAGTTTGGGACAGGCTGAGTGTCTACCGTCTCCCCACCAAACTTGCGAGGGGTACCACCTACCCTCGCCTCTAGTCCTCAGTGCTGTTCTTCAGTCCCCTATATCCTGTGTGCCCCAGGAGAAGAGCCAGGGGTTACATCTGTGCTAAAGAGTTACTCTGTCCCCAGACACACGGTGAACCTCCTGGGGAACTTGCCCCTCAAATGTCTGGATGTCCTTCTCGCCCTGGAGCTACATGAGGGCTCCTTAGAGTTCATGGGAGTCAACATGGAAGTGATCAGTGCCCTTCTTGCCTTCCTTGAGAAGCGTCTGCACCAGGTAGGTGGAGGACCTGCTGTGTGGACACCCACGGGCTTTGGCCCCAGTTGTGGCTACTGTTTCTGCACCATTGGTTCTGGCAAGTGGAGGTCGGCTTGATGGTCTCACTTGGACCATTCCTCTGTGCTCTGTGGCCCCACCAGATGGGAGCTGCTCAGTCAAACCCTCTCAGAAGCTTGTGGATACAGCATGTGTGTGAACCTCACTGCTGGTTACCAAAGAAAAGCAAGTTTCTCGGGGTCTACCAAGGTTAATGTTATCTTTAAGGTCTATGTGGTTCTCAGGAGCCTTTGGTTCCTGCTTGTGACCCCCAGGCTCCGAATGCTCCCATACATGGGCAGCCATAGATGACAACATCAGTTGTCCTTCTGGATGTTTTTGTTTTTATTTTGGTTTTTCAAGACAGGTACAGGTTTCTTTGTGTAGTAGCCCTGGCTGTCCTGGAACTCGCTCTGTAGGTTAGGCTGACCTCGAACTCATAGATCAGCCTGTCTCTGCCTCCCAAGTGCTGGGATTAGAGTGACACCCCACCCCACCCCTTGCCCCCAGCTGTCCCTCTGTATCCTAAGACATAACCAAAGGTTTCCTGACTCCTACCGCTACCCCTTGGGATATTTAGAGAGCTGGCAATCTAGCCTGTCCTTGTGGCGCTCACACAGAGGAAAGCCATAGAGAGGTTCATTAGATCTCTGAGGAGCCAGAGAGCACTTAGTACCTATGAGCTGGGTGAGGCCAAAGGAGCTGGTGCCGAACATGCTAGCTGTGACTGCCTGCCCCATTGCTGTAACTCCCGGCCCCTATTGCTGGAACTGCTGGAGGGAAGGAATGGGCACACTGCTTGCTGTCCATGAGGCACTTCGCTTAGAAACTCTATTGTTTGTTTTTGCTGTTTGTTGAGGGCAGTGTGTACCTGAGGTGTGCAGACAGCTTCAGATGCTTCTTGTTTTGTTCATGGTCCTGGTTTATAGTTGTAGCGCTTAGTCTTAAAGAAGTGAGTTGTTTGACCCAAGTCACCGCTTTTCAGTCATTTCCAGAAGCCAGTCCTATTTCCATTCCTTTTTCTTTTTAAGGGTTTCGTACACCCTGTGTAGCCAAGGATGACCTTAACCATCTCATCTTCCTGCCTCCCAAGCTCTGGGATTGCAGGCTTGTGCCACCATGACTGGTTTAGTGTTTCCATACTTTCTTAAGCTAAAAAATACGCACCACTACCTTTGACCCTTAGCTAACTTGCTGCAGCATGGTCTCTTGAGAGTTTACTGCCAGACCATTTGTTGAAGGTGCAGTGTGCCCCATCTTACATGGGGGCATATCACAGTGACAGAAGCCCTTCTGCAGACCCACAGGCTGAAGGAGTGTGTGGCACCCGTGCTGAGCGTGTTGACGGAATGTGCCCGCATGCACCGTCCTGCCAGGAAGTTCCTGAAGGCCCAGGTACTTGGAAAAGGAGATGGAGCTGGGGAACATGGGTTGGATCCTCTTGATAGGTCCCTGGCGGCTCCAAGCCAACACTCAGAAGAGCTGCCTCCCTAGGTCCTGCCCCCTCTGAGGGATGTGAAGACGCGGCCTGAGGTGGGGGATCTACTTCGAAACAAGCTTGTCCGTCTCATGACTCACCTGGATACTGATGTGAAGAGGGTAGCTGCTGAGTTCCTCTTTGTCTTATGCTCGGAGAGTGGTGAGTTGGGGGAGCCCACGCCCCAGGCCTTCCCTGCCTCAGCCATATTCACACATTGACCTCTGCCCTGGTCTTCAGTGCCCCGATTCATCAAGTACACAGGCTACGGGAATGCTGCTGGTCTCCTGGCTGCCAGGGGCCTCATGGCTGGGGGCCGGCCCGAGGGCCAGTACTCGGAGGATGAGGACACAGACACAGAGGAATACCTGGAAGCCAAGGCCAGGTATGTGCCCCTAATAGACACTTGGGATCCTCCATGGCCCCATTCCCTTATCCTTGCCCCCAACCAGAACCAGTAGAACACAGGACAGGCTGAGGAATAGGTAAGACCTAAAATCAGGCACTTGTGTTCATACTGAACGTACTAAGGCCCAACAGGTGGGCTCTCTGGGAACCAGAAGGTCCTGGGCAAGAGCTGTCTGCTGGTGTTCGGGGGATGGCGGGTGGGGGAATCTCCCTTCTGAAGTCTCACCACCACCAAAAACAAGAAGGTGGGTTCTGGCTAACCCAGCCCTAAGCCTGAGGATGGAGAGCTCCTGCCCCACATAGCCCCACTTTCCCTATAGCGACACACTAACCCATTTCCCACGCACCATTCCTGGGGAGCAGCATCAACCCCGTGACCGGAAGAGTGGAAGAGAAGCCACCCAATCCTATGGAAGGCATGACAGAGGAGCAGAAGGAACATGAGGCCATGAAGCTAGTGAACATGTTCGACAAGCTCTCCAGGTGTGTCTTGTGAGGAAGACTTGTAGCTAGGAGACATGGGAACGATTCTGTTTTCTGAGCCCAGGGAGACTGGCTTAGCAGAGATTAGGATCCTAGGGAGGCTGTATTAGACTTTGAGATGACTTGCCCCGGAGGTAACCCTCCAGAAAAGAGGGCACAGTTAGCATTAAGTCCTGTTTATAGAGGATGAGAATGAGGACACAAATGCATAGGACTGCCTGACGTCGCAGGGCGAGTTAGGTGGCAGTTAGGATCTGGGCCTGATTAAGTTAACCCCCTGCCCTGCACACTAGGTCTCTTCCCCAGCCACACTGTGCTTTCCTGCAGGCACAGAGTCATCCAACCCATGGGGATGAGTCCCCGGGGTCACCTCACTTCTCTGCAAGATGCCATGTGTGAGACTATGGAGGGGCAGCTGTCCTCAGATCCCGACTCAGACCCTGACTGAAGATGACGGCGGTTTTGCTCCCCTTCAGACCTGGTGCTGCTTCCAGACGTGTCCTTGGGGTGCTGCCTAGAGAAGCCACACTCCTCTCCAGCAGGGGAGCCTTTCTCTTTACTCCCCACACTATCCATGATTTGCCTTTGGTCCAGTTTCTTGTGTTTAGGACTGTGGTAGTCGTACTCTCTGTGAAGACTGGGAAGCCACCCTTAATTTCCACAAGTGAAATTGTTTCTTTGACGTTTGCCAAGCATATGCCGTGGCTGCAGACATGGGCAGAGCCGCCTTGGCACATAAATGAACATGCATGTATAAGGGTGGTGACTTAGGAGGTGTACATTGTATAGGCATGTCTGGGCTGGCATGCCAGCCCAGAGCCCATGTGTTTCACACATGAAGAGTCTACTGTTTAAGTGTGCCAGGAAACACACAGAGCATCACAGCTCCTGTTTGTGGCCCCACTGAGCACAGGGCCAGTGGCCTCTTCTAAGTTCTTGGTCCTGGTCCAACCACCGCTGCGTTGTTCACATACCTGAGCCTCACTGGCTGAAAGCTCAGTCAGTCACAAGCACTGGTTTAGTGGTTGTTGAAGGCAAGGGTTGTAAGACAAGGTAAAATCTGAGATTTCTGAGGCACAGACTAAAGAGAGTCTGGGACGAGACTGGACACCTGTGGAGTGGCCAGGTGAAAGGGTGTTAAACAGAAACTAATTCCATTCTCTTAGAATTTAAGATTTCCTAGATCACTGCACATCTGCTGTTGTTGGAGAACAAAGATAGGAGGCCCCATTCCCTGGAATCTGCTGTTGGTCTGCCCGTCAGCCCTGGTCAGAATGGGTGCAGTAACGGGAGGTACTTCTGTCTGGGAAACAGCCTGCACTATATCCTCTGGGTAGGAGCCAAGGAGGAAGCAGCTGTGCTTAATCATAGCTGCACACAGGACAGGAAAAATAAGAGACGCATGGGATCTCCCAGAGTAACGCCTGCCACTGGTTATAGCACCGTTGCTGGAGAAGCCTGGGTGGATAGCAGAAAGTGGCTTAGCAAAGGCTGGGCAGATGGGACTCCTGCGGGACTGTAGAAAAGGAGCCTGAGTTAATACCAGGGTGAGTCAGTTCAGTCTTGTCACCGAGAGGAGGACACCCACATTACCTGAAATACGTTAACGCTTACTGTCCTGAAGATAGAAATGAAAGGATGCCAAGTTTTATACTAAAATTTATTTCATGCGAGAAATGATTTTTTGTTGTTGTTGTTAAAGATGCCTCTGTAGAGACGGGCATGTGAGATTACCCTGGTATATCCCTGGTTTGGCGATGGATGGACATGCTGTGCCACCCACTGCTAGAAAGGCGCACTCTACAGTGCAGGCTTCAGCAGTGGTGGGACACATGGAGCTCCTCTGCAGTGTGATGGCATGGCCCCAGGGTCTTTCCGAAGGCAGCCTCAGAAGACCATTACCCAGGTCACACGCGGTTTGGCCCAGATTTGTAAACCTGTCCAAGCTGTTTTCAGGCATGTCTCCCTGGAGAGGATCTCCTGTGTGACTTTCCCGCAGGTGACAATAGTTTTATCTGTCCTGTCCATCCAGCTGGAACAGACAGGAGGTCAGTTAACTTCACACACATACAGGCTGCGTCCCAGATCCGGAGGCAGTCGTTGGAGTCAAGCAAAATACTTTAAAGTGTACAAGAAAAGGGATCCCAGAAGGCCTAGCACAACATGGGTGGCTAACTAAAGATTGTTTTCCAAGAAATGGCACCAGCGTACATTCAGCCCTAAGAGCCAAATTTTGAAACAAAATGATAAAAAAGATACTGGTGGTTATATTTCATCTGTGGAAACAGTAAATGCCAAGGCTCATCCTTGCTTTTCTTTGGTCCATTTCATTAAGAGCTCAGACTAAACACAAGCGTCTGGGAGCTTTTGCTAGTGAAGGTGAGGAGACTGCTGGCCATGGCCCAGAGCACAAGACAGATAAGGGGCTGGAATTTTCTTAAGATTCTATCTTAGCAACAACAGAACATCAGTTATGATCTATCGTGGTGGAATCCTCTGGGCCGTGCTGCTCCTGTCTATAATCATAGAGTTGGGGGTTGAATGCTTGCGTACCACTATAGAAAATAAACACATATAACATAATTCTCATAGGAAATCATTTTCTGAGTCACAGATACTGTAAAGTCTCAAGAACATAGTGTTGTCTGGCTTCCTATTCCCAGTGGCTGTAATGAATAATGACACTGATTAATAAATCATTCCTGGTTAGCTCTGTCCGTGCAGGGTGCCGAGAATGTCAGCTTCTCAGCCCTTTCCCTCCCCTAGGTCACAGAAAGATGTCCCAGTGAGTTGTGGGGTAGGAACCAAGTATGTAGGAGCACCATCCTCCTAATGCCCGCAATGCACTGAAGTCAGTGCCCAGAAGAGGACGCACACTCTTGGACTGGGCCCAGAGCGTTTACCTTCCCAGTCTCCCGCTGGATGAGATCCTGCAGCTCTTGTGTCCAGCCCAGGAGGTCTACCAGCCTTTCCACACTCTCAACCACGTCGCCCAGCTGGGCCACATCCTTACTGCGAGGACTCCAAGCAAAGGGACCCACCAAGTCTCGGTTGATGAGCAGTCGGGGCACTGACTTCTGTACTGCTTCAGACAAGCTAGCAAAAGGCTCCACCTGAAAGACAGGGTGTGAAGGGCAGGGTGTCCATGTACCAACAGGACACTGAGCTTCAGCTTCGCAGCCACTGGTACCTTGGGGTAGGAGACAAGGCAGACACTGTGACTCAAGAGCTTGCCCCTGGTCTGAGTGACTTCTTCCCATCTGTAGCCTGCCTCTCTTCTGCTCCTTGTGCCAGCACAAACCCTGACTTCTCCCCCACGCGCTATCTTTCCTCCCAGTCTGCATGTTCTGCCTTCCTCCCACCAGCTCTGTCCACTCAGCCTGGGCCCTGCTCTGAGCCTCTCCTATACTCGCCTGGCATAGAAGAGCAAGCGCCCCTTACCATCCTGCTACTGTCTCACCTCCTGGGTCCCCCTCACTTTCCTAAAGGGTAATGCTGCCATCATATGTCTGCACCAAGAATAAGAGCGTAGGAAATGTGTAGATTAAGGGGTGTGCCTGGCTCTTACTTGAGAGGAAAAAGGTCAATTCTCACCTTTTACTAAAGAAATTTCAAATATATCATGGACTTAAATGTAAACAAAACAGTTGTTGAACAGGTGCAGTAGTGGTGCACCTGTAATCCCAGCAGTCAGAGGTGGGGACAAGGGTCAGCTGTTTAAGGTCATCCTCAGCTACACAGCAAGTTTAAGGTCACCGGGGGCTACATAAGACCCTCACCTTGATGTGGGTCTCTGTCTCTTATCTCCATTCATCACAGGACGAAGGTTCTGTGGTGGTATTCAAGATAGTCATCAGTCTGACTACAGGACAAGGCCAGTTCAGGCACCCTCTCCTTCACTGCCCAGGGTCCTAGCTGGGGACATCCCCGTGGACTTCTGGGAACCCCTCTAGAGCCAAGCCTCTTGCCAACCCCAAAATGGCTCCCTTAAGATATCTCTTCTCTGCTCCCATATCCATCCTTCCTCCATTTCAACCATCCCACTCCCCCAAGCGCTCCCCAACCCTCCCCTTCTCCCTTTAAATGATATGCTTAATAAACAGAAAAGGGTAATAAAGACCCCCAGAGATAGAAAAAAAAAAGACCCTCACCTCAAGAAAGCAAAATAAGGGACTAGAAAGATAGCTCAGCAGTTAGAGCATTCGCTGCTCTTGCAGAGGACTTGGGTTTGGTTCCCAAAACCCACATGGCAGTTCACAGCTGTCTGTAACTCCAGTTCCAGGGTACCCTGTACGTGGGTACCAGGCACCCAGGGTGTACATACATACAAGTGAACACTCAAACAAAATAAATTAGCAAGCCAGGCCAGAAAGTCTCAATAACAATTCTTGAAGGAAAAAATAAGTGAAGGCCTTACTAGCTCAGTGGGTAAGGAGCTTACCACCAAACCTGACAACCCGAGTTTGATCCCCAGGACCCACATGGTGGAAGGAGAGAAATGACTCCCACAAATTGTCCTCTGGCATGCACATAAACAAATATTAAAAAATGGTTCTAAAAATAGGGTTTATAGGTAAGGGTATAGGGAAAGATGTTTTAGACATTCTAACAGGTGAGACAAAAGAAAGTGACCGTTAGCACTGCCACATATAAGTTCTCACACCACGTGGGGAACTAACCCAGGTTTTGTACATGTTAGGCAAGTAACACACTAAGCCCCATCAGCATCCCTCAAACCTGCTTTTAACTTCACACTGGCAGAAAAGTAAAACATGTCCTTTTGGTATTGGTGAAAATGTGGGAAAATGGAGCCTCGTACACTATCAGCAGGAGTCCCTGCATGGGTGTAAACATGGACAGCCACCACAGGCAGACAATACAAACATACTGTTTGTCTCTGCTCTCCATCAATAAATAGCTGCCTACAGAATTTTTCTCATAGGTCCACAATTCCTTGTCCTACAACCCTTATAACTGGAAATGTTTCAGAATTCTGGATGTTTCAGATTTTTAAAAAGATCATATGGTTTTATATGCCATATATTATAAGACACAGTGGAGATCCTGGGTACTCCACAATCTAGCATGTTACTATTGTTTCCATAGCCACGGGATCCAGGACACTGCAGATCTGTCAACCCTCTCCTCCTGGCTGGGCCTCACACTCATAGGCACACGACAAGCAGGACACCAGCAAGGCTGTTCCAGACGGGTGTGCACGCCATCCACATAACAGTGTTCAGCCTCTGACCAACTGTCCCCAAGAAAAGAACTCAAGAGAACAGGCCAGAATATTAATAGCTACTGGGCTTAGAGCTAATTCTTGGGGCTGGAAAGGTGGCTCAGAGGTTAAGAGCACTGGCTGCTCTCCCAGAGGATTGGGGTTTAAATCCCAGCACCCACATGGCGACTCACAACTAGCTCTAACTCCAGTTCCTAGGAATCATGCCCTCTTCTTGTCTCAACAGGCACCAGAAATACATGCAGCTAAAACACCCACATATGTAGAATAAAAAAATAAAGTTTAGCCGGGCGGTGGTGGCGCACGCCTTTAATCCCAGCACTCGGGAGGCAGAGGCAGGCGGATCTCTGTGAGTTCGAGACCAGCCTGGTCTACAAGAGCTAGTTCCAGGACAGGCTCCAAAGCCACAGAGAAACCCTGTCTCGAAAAACCAAAAATAAATAAATAAATAAATAAATAAATAAATAAATAAAATGAAGTTTAAAAGAAGTAAAGATTCTTCATTTTAACTATGTTGTTATAAACGAGTCTTTTTAAAAGAAGCATATGGTTGGCCAGGCAGTGGTGGCGCACACCTTTAATCCCAGCACTTGGGGGCCGAGGCAGGTGAATCTCTTGAATTCAAGGCCAGCCTTGTCCACATAGTGAGTTCCAAGACAACTAGAGCTATGTAGAGAGACCCTGTCTCAAAGAAAAATGCAATATGGTATTTTGACAACCAGGGGGAAAAGGCGATTTTCATTTTTCTTGAGGAATAAGGATGTAGTCTTAGTGTCCTTATCTGATAGCTGCCATAACCAGCAGGGCCCATACACTTCTAAGTACCACAGACCGGAGAACCCACCTGTTAACCCTTAATTGTCCCCGTACCCCACCCAAGCCTATCCTCTATTCCAAGCCTGTATCTGACAGCTCTCTGGAATCTTCCGCTTGCTCACCTTTCGCCCAGTTCCTTCCCCAGGTCCCTCCTGACTCTGCCTCCCACATCCCCCTTTGTTACCTCAAGTACATGTAAGGTATTTGTCTGCACTGCTCTCCTCAGTCCCACCCAGCAGGAACAGGCATATCCCACAGGCCACAGTGCTCTCTGCCTTTACACCTACAGCTCTGGGTCCCTGCTGATCTACCTACTTCCTGCCAGCACCATCCAACCCCAACAGCAAGGACCAATTCACAGCACGGCCCACAGGAGTCTTTTAAGCAGAGTCAGGGCACCAGACTTCCCAATGGTCATCCCTATGACCCTGGCCTCATTGCTGGACACTATGGGGTGCCCTGCCAAAACTTAAGTGGATGCCCTTACCTCTTTATTGAGATTCACGGACAAGGCTCACACTAAGCAGCCGCCACATTTGCAATGTGAGCCCTCCCCAGCCCCCACCACAATGTCCACTCATAGTTCCCCTCTGTGCACACCACCCTTAATTGTGCCTTGGTTTTAAATCTGACTTTGGCGGTCTAAAGCACCAGGACTGGCCTGGCTCACATCACACAGTAGCAGGGACAGGCTGGGTTCACACAGCCCTAAGCCTTTGCACATCTGGTCTCCTGAACAGAGCGCTTTTTGGCCCCTCTGCCCCTATGACTACATACAGCTGGGCCCTTGCCCATTGTCTTACCTCTTTATGCCTTTTGGGAATTTCCTAGCATTCAGACTCAGAGGCAGATCACTCCTTGTCCACCTCCAGTGGTCATCTCCCAGGAGCCTCATACCCACATGCAGACCCCAACTGGTCCTCCAACTGCCTCCTACCAGCTAAACTGATGATGCTGCAGCCAACCTTCTCCCATCAAAGATCAGGACTGCCATCTGTTCTCCATCCCAAAGGACAGCTCTGGATCTGGATCAGTCCCTTCCATCCTGCCTCATAGCTAACCTTTTACTATACCCTTATGCCCAACTACACAGCCATTGCTCCCAAACCCTGGGATGTCATTACCATTGACTCTGCTTACCTGAAAAGACAGCACCATGAACCAGGTCTACCCCCCTCCAAACCCTCCACCCTCCCACCCATCCCCACGTGCCTTTCAACAAACCTCCAGGGAGGTCCCAAGAATGAGTAGCAGATCTGCCATGGGGAAATCGGCCACATGTAGAAGGAACCTTGCAGGCAGCGGCTCCCCAAAGAACACAATGTCAGGTTTCACAACGCCAGTACAGACAGAGCAGTGGGGCACCTTGTCTGCCATCACATCGGCCTGGGGAATCAGAGGGCAAGAACCAAGGAAGGTGACTTTAAAAAGAGGAAAAGACAAGAGCTTCTCAAGGAAATTCTAAACATGTCCAAAATCTGAACTGAGTAATGGACCCCATGTGGATTTAGTAATTTTGTCAACTGCTTCTTACAATCCTCAAAAAATGGGGGGGGGGGTGCGGTATGTGTGAAATATTTCAAATCAAATACTAGACATCGCCCAGTTTTACCCTCAAATTCTCTTGTAGGCTCCACCTGGGATGAACCACAGTCCTCAGACAGGTTTGTGGGCATCCCTCATACAGTGAGAAAGGTAGCATAAGCCAGGCCCGTTTAAGCCCAAGTGACCAGGTACTGCTTCCACCCTAGAAGGCATTCGGGTCAGCGTCAGCTCACTGCTGGCAAAGTCAAAGGCTGCCTCGGTGCAGAATAAGGTAAAGCAGATGGACTAACAAACACACCTAGACCACGTCTCACGCCAAACAGAAGACGAAGCAGTGCCACTTTCTGGCAAAGCACACAGCAACATCCTTGTAAACTAAATCTTTACAGCTAGAAATGACTGCAAAAATATGTCAGAGATTATCAGCTACAGACAATAAAACTATATGGTATTTAAATTAATGGGAAAAATGTGTAGCTTGAAATATCTATTAAAAACATAACAACTTTAAATGCCATGGATTAAAAAAAGAATAATCAAGCAAAACTTCTAGAAGTAAAAAACAAAAGTAAAATTCAATGAAAGGACTTTATTCTCTGTAACAGAACAATGTGTTGATGAGTTTGAAACAGATCAAAAGAAATCTCCCAGAATGCAACACAAGTAGTACCAATGGCAGACACTGCCCAGTGCCCATGATTGGCGGAGAGAAGGTGAGAGACGCATCTATTCAGAGTAGTGCACAGAGTGGGAGGAACAGGGCCAGATGGTGAACGTCTGAAGAGAGAATGACTGGGGATTACCCTGCAATGATAAATGCATTTCAAGTAGAATAAAGAAAAGGGGTCTATACAAAAACACAGTGAAATTGCAAGTTCTTGAGGGAAACGTCTGAAAACTCAGCAGAAAACATGATTAACAAATAAACTCCAATAAACGTAATTCTTTGTGATAAACTAGATTGACTTTTATCTCGTCTGACAAGTTGGAACCATATATATATAATATATATTATATACAAAAGTTATTATATATTACACACAAAAATTAGTTCAAAAAGGATCAAATTCATAAATGTAAGAGCTAAAACATTTAACCCCTTAGGAAAAAACACAAAAAAAGCTATGATAAATGCCAAAAGCATAACCATCCAAATGAAGAACACCCTGACAGCACCAAAGCTGCAAAGTTCTGTGCAGAACAGACAAGGTCAGCAGAGGAGAACAGCGCAGGAGACAACGGATGTACCTGGTGCAGCCTCTGTGAAAAAGTCCAATGAAACCACAAAAAAATTAAGTTAGGTTTCCCATAGGATACAATGTCATACCTAGGAATACAGTGAGAAGAACTGAAATCAGGACCTCAGAGAGATATCTGCACACCCACATGCACTCTCAATAACCAAAGGGTAGCAACAAACCAAGTCTACAACAACAGAGGAACGCAAGTGTAAAGCATGGCCAGCTGCAGAGTGGGGTATTAGCAAATTTTAGAAAGGACGGAAAGTCAGACACACACTATAGGATGGCGAAATCTGAAGACATCACACTCTGAAACTAGCCAGTCACAAAAGGACAGGTACTGAATGACTCCATGATGCAGTGACTCTACAGGTGACAATAGAAGGGACAGTACCGCAGGCTCGGGGGAAGCTGGTGTTTAATAGCTATGGAGTTTCTGATTAGTATAATAAAGATTGTTCTGGAAATAAATAAATGGCTGCAGAACATTAAGAATATACTTAATACCTTGGAACTACATTTAAAAATTATGAAAATGGGGACTGAAGCGATGGCTCAGTGGTTAAGCACACTTGTTGTTCTTGCAAAAGACCCAGATTCAGGTCCCAGAACCCGCATGGCAGCTCACAACTGTCTGTAACTCCAGTCTCAGGGCATCCAATGCCTTCTGACTTCTACAGGCTCCCGCACCCACGTGGTGCACATATATGCACTCGGGCACATATATACATACATGAAGTAAATATTTTAAAAATGGTATGAATAATGACTTTTGTGCTATATGCTTACTACAAGGAAACATCTTAGATCCTTATGAGGGTTTTTAGAGAGTTTTACTACGTAGTCTAGGTTAGCCCTGAGCTCACAATCCCCCACCATCTAGCCCTTGAATTCTGCAGTTACAAGTATACACTATAACTCAGCTAGGAAAAATATCTGAAATGTGAACAAAAAGAAGTGTGTACATGTTAGTTATTACTAAAAGGGCACAAAGAGATTATATAGCTTTGGTCACAGCACTCTTCTCAGAACTATGACTAGTGCCTGACAGAAGCAACTTAGGGGATGAAATATTATTGTGACTCACAGCTGGAGACGGAGTTCAGTCCATCATGGTGCCAGGATTAGCTCTGTGGAAGTTTGAAAACGGTCCCATAGATTAAGAGAGACTGACACTACTGGGAAGTGTGGCCTTGCTGGAGTAGATGTGACATTGTTGGAGGAAGTGTGTCGCTGGGGGTGGGCTTTGGGGTCTCAGAAACTCAAGCCAGGCCTAGTGTGTCTCAGTCTCTTCCTGCTGCTTGGAGATCCAGATGTAGAACTCTTGGCTCCTTCTCCAGCACCATGTCTGCCTGCACACCATCAATATCCCACCATGATGATGATTGACAAGGCCTCTGAACTGTAAGCCAGTCCCAATTAAACATTTTCTTTTCTAAGATTTGTCACGGCCTGTGTCTCTTCACAGCAATAGACACCCTAACTAAGACAGGCTCCATTTGTGAAGATGGGAATGCACGGCTGCAGCTTTCATATTATGGCCAACCTGGAAGCTGAAAGCAAAGACCAGAACCTGAAGCTGGTACAGCCTTCAAAGGGCCACCCAAGTGGCCTACTTCTGTCAGTCAGGCCTCATAGCCCAAAGGCTCTACACCAGCACTAGCTGCAGGCTGGGTGCTCAAACATACAAATGTTTGACATGTGTGGGAGAGCATTTGCTCTAAACTATAACAACTTCCAAACTGATGTCCCAGAAGGAATGGAAGAATGGAGCAAGGAGGGGAGAGATGGAGCCAGGGATGAAGGAAAGAAACGATAATCATTTCCAACTCAATTTATCAGGCCTGGTGGCAGACAACTTAAACTAAGCCACCTTTCTGGCCTAAAGCTTTGCTGTCTGTCTGCCTCTTCTACTTACCCACATTCTGCTGCTTGTTCTTTTCCTTTTGTTTGCTATATGCTTAACAAACTCACTGCTTGAAACAGAAAGCACAGCGACTGTAGGTGATTCTCTGGACCTTACAGAATAGTACTGCAAATGTGGACCCACACCTGTACACATGCCTATGGAAGACAGAGGTGGAAGCTGAGCACCTTCTTCATCACTCTCCATATGTGTGCCATGTGTGTTTTGAGACAGGTCTCTCTATCTAGTCCTGGCTAGATAATAATGTAGACCAGGCTGGCCTTGAACTCAGAGAGATCTGCCTGCCTCTGCCTCAAGTGCTGGGATTAAAGGCGCGCGCACCACGGCTTGGCTTCACCTTATGTTTTGAGATAGGGTCTCCCCATTTGCAGCTCACTAGTTAGGCTAGTTGGTGGGCCAATGAGCTCCACAGATACACCTGTCTCTACCCACTCAACCCAGGGTTACAGACATGTAGAACTATGAAGCCCAACTTTTACATGGGTGTTGGGAATCCAAACACAGGCCTTTGGGTTTAGCAGAGCTAAGCCAGCTATCAGTTTGTATTAGGAATCTGAGATTCTAGGTGGGCTGCCACACCTGGCCAGCATTTTATCCACCCAGCCATCTCCCTATACTCTCCAGCCTTAGTTCTTTTATATGTATTTTTTTAATTAAAAATAAAGGAGCCAAGCATGGTTTAGCACATCCTTAATCCCAACAGAAGCAGTTGGATCCCTGTGAGTTCCAGGCCAACCTGCTCTAAATAGTGAGACCCTGTCTCAAATAAACAAACAAAAGCCAGGCATGGTGACATATAATTAGTAATCCCACTCTGGAGAGGCAGAGAAAAGTGGATCCATAGGGTTCCCTGGCCAGCCAGCCTAGGCAATGGTGAGTTTCAGACCACTGTGAGTATCCTGCTTCAGAAACAAGCAAATAAACAATCATAAAATACCACTATTATAGATCTTCCACCCCCAAGGGCTGCAGAAGGCAGAAACAATTTCACGAGGTAACTCACCCAGAAGTCCTCCCCCGGGAAGGACCTTCGACAGACTGTGCACGTAGCTGATGCAAAGGTCCCATGAGCTTCAACCAGCTTTGAGGCGGGAATCCCAGACACTGAAATGCAAACCAAAGCTCAGTGTGCAGCCCGTGATGACTATGCAAGCACAAAGCACAGCTTCTGGACTTGACAGGACAAAAACAGCTGTGTGGCTTGACAAGTGATCAGAAAGTGACTTCTCAGTCAGGTGTGGTGGCTCATGCCTGGATCCTGGCTGAGGCTAAAGAACTGAGAGTTCTAAGACAGTCTGTGAGAGGAAATTCAAGGAGGCCAGCATGAGGCCAGCATGGGCAATAGCAGAACCTTCTCAACAACCAAAGCTTTCTCATGAAGTTCATTGCTACTGTTTGGTAACTGCAGTGCTCAAACCCAAAGCCAGGGAATTCCTACCTTCCCCCAAAACCTGTCCTGTCTGGGGGAAAAGGAAGCCTTGGTGGGGCAGCCACTGCTGTCTCTGTGCTTCTGAGCTGTAGATTCTTCCTTAGAAGAATCCTGTCCCTGGAGCAGGGGGCCGCCTTTCTTCAGACCACGGCACCCCCCGTGTCTGAGGAGGTTCACTGACTACTGTCATGGCTGCAGAGTGCACCTTGAGGAAGCACCAGCAAATTCTCCCTTACTGCTGCTGTCACTGGGTGAAGCAGCACCATAACATGTCTGACTGACCAGGATAACACAGAAATCCTGGTGGTTCTTCATATAACACTACCAGAGCTATGCTTCACAAGGCTGTATCTTCCAGGGATATCCAGAGATATTTGACTCTGTTTCTATATGAACATTATGAGGTGAGGGATCTGCTGAAAACAATCGGAGGCTAAAAGAGGACAGAGAACAAGGCCTGGCCATGTGCCAGCAATGGAAACTGAGGGAAAGGACATATGGGTTCCTTAGGAGAGAGGGAGTCAGAGAGGAAAGAAAAAGGGAAGAGAGGAAAGCAGGAGGGGAAAAAAAGAGATAGGTCCACACCAGATTCAAAATAATGTGAACTTTAGTTCCATCCAAAACTCAAACCCCAGAAGGTGTGTGGGAGAACAGGCCTACAGAGAGGGTTCAGTTGTGGCTCAAACACAGAAGTGGCACAGGCATAGCAGCTGCCTGGTAACATCCCAGGGATGACATATAGACACTAGCACTGACAGTCCTCCTTAGGAGCAGGCACAGGCATGCAAGGAGCAAGCGGCTCACCTCTCTCGAGCCCATCGATGTTCTGTGTGTAGAGCCTCAGAAGCAGCTCCTTGTCGTAGAGCAGTCGAAGGAAGTAGTGGGTGACATTAGGCTTATAGTGCCCAGGGTACAGCTCCTTGGCCAGTGTGAAAAACGGCTTGGGATTGTGAAAGAAAAAGTCAAGTTCAAAAATGGCCTCTGGGTATGGGATGTTATACTGCTGCAGGTTGCTGTAGAGGCCACTCCCTGGGGATCTGTAGAGACAGAAGGGGGAGGCTGAGCCCTGCAGAACAGAGTGGGGAATGACATCACAGGGAACTGTGCCATACCTGAAGTCTGGGATGCCACTCGGTGTGCTGATGCCAGCTCCCACCATGACCACGACCCTCCTGCAGGCTCTGGTCCGAAGCAGCTCAGCCACATCCTGCAGAGAGAGCTTTGCCTTCTCACTGCTGCCCCCACATCCGAAGCCCCTGGAGGCTCTCACAGAGAGGGCTATGGGCCTTCTCCCACCTGTAACACTGACGGCAAGAGCACAAAGACAGGCAGCAGGCGGCAATCAGTCCGAGGTCAGCAAGAGCGAGTGCCCTGTGCTCTTTCCACCACCAAAGGTGGACACGCACTTCTCTCGAGTGTCATCCAGATAACCACTTTTCAACATGCATAGCTACCACCAACTAAAGCAGAAATTAAGGTTTATTTAGGGTTTACAGACGCTGCATGCATCAGGGAGCACTGCCACAGCCCCATCATCAGAGGGGTGAGCAGGGGTACTCTGGAAAGGCCACAGCGGGGACAATTCTGCAGGCTGACTGACGAGTTAGAACCTTAGAGTTGGAGTGTTACAGATTTAGAGCTAAACCTGCCTTGGGCTATCTTTAGACCCTTGGGTAGGACATCTAACATCCTTTTGATTATGATGTAAGACCTTTGGAATGTACTGACTTCGAAGACCACGAGCTTCCACTAACCCAGGAGCTACAGATGTCATTAGATAGGATCTGAAGCCTACAGCAAAGATTTACTGCTTGGCTGTAACCCACCTCCCTGATGTCTCCACCAATGTACTCGGTAAATACACAAATTTCTGACTGTCCTATAGTCTATGACTGGAAGCTTATATAACTACTTCTAGATTGAGATTTAACCTGAGTCTGTGATTCCAGCATGGCCTCTCATACTGGGCTCAGGATAAACTATGTCTTATTCCCTTTAAAGCAAGAGCTCTGCTCTGTGTCGACAGTATAGGCACTCAATGTGAGACACCCTCCCCCACCGCCAGGTATGATCCGGTCTCAGCAGTCATCAGGATCAGTGCCAAGTGACAGACTGAGCCTTCTGTGCCCAAATATCTGTCATCTCCTCAGGTAGACATGGGAGAGTCCTCCCTGGAGTCTGGAGTCTGAACCTGCTTTCATTTGACTGATGGCTCACTGATTTATCTGAGCACTCTACTGGGTAGACTCTTGCTGTCGCAGAGAATCTGTGACAAGGCATTCATCAGAATCTTTGTTTCTGAGCATTCATGCTTTTTCTCCCAGAGCTCCTGCCTTTTTAGTTTTCATTCTATTTATTTATTTATTTATTTATTTATTTATTTATTATCTCTGTCTCTTGCTTATTGCAACGTGGCCCCTCTCATTCAGTACTGTCTTCTCTTTTCTCCACCACAGTATCCTCCCTCATTCCTGACTTTACCTCTTTTTTTTTTTTTCCTGTTTGTTTGTGTTTTGAGACAGGGTTCCCTTGACTATCCTGGAACTAGTTCTGGAGACCAGGCTGGCCTGGAACTCACAGAGATTTTCCTGCCTCTGCCTCCCAAGCACTGGGATTAAAGGCCTGTGCCACCATGGGCTGGCACCTCTTCTTTCTTTATCACCCTTTCCTGTCTTATCCAGTAACCCCCAAGAGGAAGAAAGCCCTGTATCAGACCCATTGTGGCAGTGCACCCCTTTAGTCCCAGAGCCTGGGAGACAGAGGAGGGCAGATCCCTGTCATTTCTAGGCCAGCCTGGTCTACACAGTAAGTTTCAAGACAGCCAGGACTGTTATAAAAAGACTCTGTCTCAGAAAGCAAAAAACAAAACCAAAAACATTCTCTATCAAAGGAAAAGATTGTTATAACCTCTGTGGTGTTTTAAATAAGAACAGCCCCCATAGGCTCATACATTTGAATGCTTAGCTACCAGAGTGTGGCACTATTTGAGAAGGATTAGGAGGTGTGGCCTTGTTGGAGGAAGTACACCACTTGGGGTGGACTTTGAATTTTGAAAAGCCCATGCCAGGCCCAATCTCTCTGTTTTGGGGTCAGGATGAAACTCTCAGCTACTTCTGCAACACCATGCTTACCTGCACACTGCCATACTCCCTACCACGATAATGGACTAAGCCTCTGAAACTGTAAGCCAGCCCCAATTAAATGCTTTCCTTTATAAGAGTTGCCATAGTCACACGGTCTCTTCACAGGAATAGAACAGTGGCTAAGACAGCCTCTCTTGGGATAAAGCCTATGTGCCAAGGACAACTGTGGAAAAAGGTGGGTGGAGTTCTTAGACTTACACCACAATACAGAGTCTAGAATCCAGATACAGACCCACATATGGTGATTTAATTTGCAATAATCAAGGTATATAGTGCTTTTTTAATAGGAAAAGGTCTTTTGTGTTGCTGCTGGGGTTTTTTGTTTGTTTGTTTGTTTTTTGTTTTTTGATTTTTTGTTTTTTTGAGACAGGGTTTCTCTGTAGCTTTGGAGCCTGGCCTCGAACTCACAGAGATCCACCTGCCTCTACCTCTCGAGTGCAGGGATTAAAGGAGTGTGCCACCACCACCCAGCTAACTGTTGTTTTATATTTAAATAATCAGATGTTAATATGAGAAAAAAATCACATTTGACACCCTTCTTCATCATATATAAATACTGATTTGAAATAAGCAAACACATTAGCATATCCTGTAATCATGACTACTTAGGAGGCTGAGGCAGGAGGGCCCCTTAAGACCAGGAGTTCAAAGCCATCCTTGGCAATATGGCAAGAGCCCATCTCAAAAGATAATGCATCATAGTGTAGAACAACAAGATCTCAGCCAGGTGGGCGGTGGTGGCGCATGCCTTTAATCCCAGGACTTGGGAGGCAGAGGCAGGGGATCTCTATGAGTTTGAGGCCAGCCTGGTCTACAAGAGCTAGCTCCAGGACAGGCACCAAAGCTACACAGAGAAACCCTGTCTCGAAAAACAAAACAAAACGAAGCAAAAAAAAAAAAATCTCTAAGAAAAATCACAGAGGGTTATATATTTATGACCTTGGGATTGCAAAAAAATTGCCAACTATTTAAGAAAATAAAGTACTCTCCTCTCCCAAAAACAAGATAGAAGGCTGAAGCCTAGAGGAAGAAAATCTGGGTTGGAATTTTTGATTACAGGTCTCCTAACCCCTAGCAGGACCCCCTGAGATTTGCTGAAGAATTTCAGATCATCACTGCCTAATTCAGCTCCTGTCAAGGCAGATGGACAGTTTCATTCGGCTGACTGGAGAAAGCCTCCTTTGAAGACTGTAGAAAGACAGCTGCTGACGCTAAGGATGCTTGTTAACAATGAAGAAATCACTCTGGCTGTAGTGTCGAAGATATTCCCACAGGAAGTGCTAGATATCGTGAAGCTTAAACAACATTTAGAAGCTCAGAGTTTACACTGTTATATAGTCAGGTTAAGAATGAGGCTCCATAGATGACCCCAGAAAGGAAAACTCCATACCATGAGAGCAGCCAAACCTATACAATCAAGCAAGGCCAAGCATCTGGCGAATCAAGACTCTTCCCACACAGTTCTCAAAGGTCCCGAGGGTCACTTCAAATGTCAGAAAATAGTAAGAGAATATGAACTCATTTTTCAAAGGAAGACTATAAGGAAGGCAATGTACAAGTGATGGGCTCCAATGATGCCTCGAGAGGTTCTCATTCAGGAAAAATGTGAATTTAATAATTTCAGCACTTGCCGGGTGGTGGTAGCACACGCCTTTAATCCCAGTACTATGGAGGCTGAGGCAGAAGGATCACTGTGAGTTTGAGGCTAGCCTGGTCTGCAGAGCAAGTTCCAACAGTCTCCAAAGCTACACAGAGAAACCCTGCCTCCCCGCAAAATAGAATCAGCCAGGTATAGTGGAGCATGCCTTTAATCCCAGCATTCAGTAGGTAAAGGAAGGCAGATCTCTACGGGTTCAAGTCTAGCCTGGTATACATGGTGAGTTCTAGGACAGTCAGGGCCATGTAGAGAGACCCTGTCTCAAAAAAAAAAAAAAAAAGTAGGAATCAAAACTTTAAGAAAAATAATTCTTTCACCAAGTTCCACAACCAAAAAATGAGAAATTACTGAGGAAGAAAGGTAGATATCTGTTAGTTCAGCATCAACCTAGCTGACAGGGAATTCCAGGCCAGCCAGGCCTACACAGTAAGACCCTGTCTCAAAAATATATAAAAAAAAAATTGAACATATCTTACATAAATAAGGGAACGCATTAGTGTATTAATGCACTAAGAGCTATTCTAAACTAAATGGGGCATTAATGCAAAATCCCTATCAAGTATTAAAATGTATTTAAGCTCTAAGTAAGGAATAAAGAACAAAAATATAATCACCGAAAAGTTTTGGGTTTGAGGTTCCGAGGGGACCTGGGTAGGAGATTCAATCCAAGAGTTATCAGCACCATGAAAAGACAGCACGAGGGAAGGGCTCTGGGACAATTCTGGCCCCTGAAGCAGAGTGGGGGTACCTTCTTACAGGGTTTAGGGGAGAGGGAGGTTCCATGCCACATGGTCCATGAGGAATCAGTAGTATGTGGCTTGTATTCAGGCTGAGTCTTATTCCCAAGTAACACCATGAAGAAATGTGTGGCTTTGAGGATGTGGGGAATTGGTTTGAGAGGCCCACTCAATGACTATGCATCTACCATACAGGATGTATCATTGGTATTCTCGGATAGACTGGTATCTGGTAGTGTGGGGCCTGTCCACAAATCAGTTATGAGGGCAGACAGACACTGCCACAAACGGGCATGACTTGAGCTACTAGTACATAGCTTGAGTTGTAACAATTTCAGTTTTCTGTTTATATATAAAGAAACAGCAGGATAATTTACCGGAAGGAGAAGAGATAGAGGGGAAGGCTTTTGGGCGGGTACCAGGCACAGTATTCAATTTTTGGCTTCTTTTCATTGGCATCAAGCATATATAAATGATGCAATACCTAGAAATTTAACTGGAAGAAAAGCTGGAGCCCTGGCATCCAGGTAAAAACCAAGTGTGATCCCTGGAGCTCATTGGCCAATCAACCCAGCCAAACTGGTAAGAGACCTTGTCTCAAAAACCAAAGTAGAGGGCTGGAGAGCTGGTTCAGAAGAACACTGGCTGCTCTTCCTGAGGACCCAGTTTCAATTGCCAGGTGCACATGGCAGCTCACAACTGTCTATAACTCCAGCTCCAGAGGATCTGATGCTTCTATCCTTTTCTGGCACTTGTACCCAAGTGAACATACCCACGCATGTACAGACACACACAACCACATATGACTAAAAATAATAAAAATAAATCCTAAAAAAAAAAAAGGTACAAGAGGCTGGAGATGGCCCGGCAGTTAAGAGTATATACTGCTCTTCCAGAAGACCTAGGTTAAATTTCTAGCACCTACATGGTGACTCACAACCATCAGTGATTCCAGTTCCAGGGGCTCCCATGTCCCCTTCTGGCCTTGACAGGCACTGCACGCATATGGTGCTAGGCTGCATAGACATGCAGGCAAGGAAAACACCCATACACATAAAATACATAAACTTTTTAAAACAATAAATAAAAAGGGTATAAAGTGATTGAGAAAGACTTCTTACATTAATCTATGGCCTCCATATACACACATGTACCCACCCACATGAACACATGTGCATGCATACGTGCACACACATATACACACACACACACACACACGAAGAAATATAAACAGCACAGAACCTGCAATCTGGCCTGAAAATGCCCCCACCAAATTCTGCAGCCAAAGAATCACTGGGCACTGCAGTTTCACATGGTCCTGGAAGGTTCCTGAATCTACAGCCTTGACTCAGGGCTCTCTTGATATCTAACCAAGCTGCAATGTCTCCATCACCATGGTAATCTGTCAGGGCCTTCAGCCTCAGGCCACAGAAATTTTTCCTCGCACCTTGAGAACTGGGACACTGGGTCAATTTTCCCGTAAGATGTCCCTAATGCCGGGCGATGGTGGCGCACGCCTTTAATCCTAGCACTCGGGAGGCAGAGGCAGGCGGATCTCTGTGAGTTCGAGACCAGCCTGGTCTACAGAGCTAGTTCCAGGACAGGCTCCAACGCCACAGAGAAGCCCTGTCTCGAAAAACCAAAAAAAAAAAAAAAAAAAAAAAAAAAAAAAAAAAAAAGATGTCCCTAATGACCAGTATAAAGACTTCTGCACACTGGTTAGAGCAGATCAGATTGACCCTCCCCACATAAATGACTAGTCTAAAGTTAACACAGACATAAAACAGACAACTAAGACTATGTCTTTTGCTCACAATACAACCCAGAATAAAGATGCTAACAGTACATCTTCAGCCAGGGCAGCTCAGAACATGTCTCCTAGCAGGAAGATCCCAACAGTCTCTGCTCTCTTGTCAGGTCCTACACTCCTCACAAAACTGCCTTCCCATCCTGCTTCTCTCCCAGCTCTCCTCATGCCATTGCCATTCTAGTGACAGGTTTTGTTGTTATTTGTTTGATTTTTTTGGCTTTTCGAGACAGGGCTTCTCTGTAGCTTTGGAGCCTGTCCTGGAACTAACTCTTGTAGACCAGGCTGACCTCGAACTCACAGAGATCCGCCTGCCTCTGCCTCCCAAGTCCTAGGATTAAAGGCATGCGTCACCACTGCCCGGCTTCTAGTGACAGTTTTAGCCCTTCATTTTAGGCTTATTTGTTTTCATGTCCTAAATCCTGGTGGTTCTAACCTTTCCCCACCCAGCATATTCTGCCTGAGAAGCATAATCTCCACTTCGAAGTGCCATAATCCACAAAGTTTATGCTTGTCTGCTGAATCCCAAGGATAATCACTGGCCCTCCTCTTAAAGGCAACAGTGCTGGCTCCCTCTCCTGTTAGGGTGCCTGTCAGTTCTCCCTTCTATGACCTGCAGTACACAGCTGCCCTATCCACACAGTCAGTGTTCAGTTATTCTGGGACTTGTGTGCCACCAGCAAGCCAGCAGTAATTCTCCATCACCCGGAGCCTCGGCCGACAAAGTTCAAAGCAAGGAGGCCAAAGATGACTGGCGTGTTTTGTTGCTGGTTTGGGCATTGTTTTATTGTTCTGGGGGTGAAGAGGCAAGAGCTTTATCTCAAAATTACATCCCCACCCCTAATTCTTAGTCTGATTTGGAGGAACCTATGTTTATAAACCTCTCACCAGAGAGTACAGGAAATACAGAGGACAACAGCAAGAAAAAACAACAGGAGAAAGGCCACTGCAGAGATGGGCCAATGCTTCTGAAGGTCCTGCTGTATCAGAGGAGGGTATAAAAGCAATTTGCCAAGGTCCCTCTTCTGAGCTAAGTCAGTGAAACCCTCCAAAGGGGGCTCCGGATGAAAACAATGAAGAATTAGAGAAAGAAAGCTCTGGCTCCAAACCATCTCTCACATAGCCCCGAGGACAGCTCACTTATAGTGCGTGCCCTAACACTGTCTGAACTCCTCTTAAATAGAAACCATGTGAGAATACAAAAGGGTTAAGAGAAAAGTTGTGACCACTGCTGAGTGCCTGGCAGCTGCCAGCCATCCACGTCAGGGCACATGAAGGACATTTCTTAGTCACCTGTACAAAAAATGTTTGCAAGTCACTGACAATATCTACTTAATATTTACTTAAGATGTAACTTAAGGTACGTCTACATGATATGGGAAACCCCTGGGATGAAGAGACCCAGAGGCTGGCAGTGAGTGATGTCTGAGACACTGCAAAGAGACAAAAGGATGAAGTCACCTAAGAGTCCCAACATCTAAAATCAAGAGCAGAAGAAATGTTCTGTAAAGGCTCTCCTCCTCACAGACATCCCCAGGGTTCCTGTGTCAAGCTAATGACAGATGATCAGACAGATATCAGAAATGCCTCCAGGAATCTGAGTGTCTTTCCTGATCCCAGCTCCATCCGCAGCATCCAAAGGTCCGCTGCAGAGAAAAAGCTCTGTAGCCATAGCCTGACTGCACACCTCTTTAGTAAAGTCTTCCACACAGCAAGGGGATAGACCATTGTCTACCCAAATATTTATCCATTATTGGGCACTTAGATTTCTTTGCTAACAACTGTCGGCCCTAAAAATTAAGAACTCTAGACTGGGAAGTTTGGAAGGACAGTGCTAGCTTAGCCTGCCAGAGAAGTGCAAGGCCTAAGATTGATCCCCAGCACAAAAAAAAAAAAAAAAATCCAGACATGTCTGTCACATTGGCAAACTGTGTTGTTTGAGCTCACCGAGAAGCTGGTTTTGGAGGCAGGGTTGATAACCCCCATTTCAGACCCATGTTTGTCTCAAAGTCCAAGGTCTGAATGGGCTGGCTCCCCTATCTGTGTGATAGGAAGGAAAGAGAAGAGCAAAACAACCTAGGAGTGAAAGCACTGTGCCTAGGAGAACAGTTAGGTGACCATTTCCAATAAAGGTTCCTGTTGTTTACCCAAGCATGTAAAAGCGCCTGAACTCCAGCTGACTACCAACTTCCTCGGTCGTTTTTGTTGGGTGTAGCAAGTATACAATTTGATATTATCTCTCTGTGCTGCTATTTGTTCCTTTACTGCAAAACCTCACCAAAGGGGTTACTCTGTTCTGCCAGCGACTCTCGGCTGGGAGCTCCACCGGGCTACCTTAAAGGAGCTTCTTCGGTAGATTTCTGTTGGATATTTTTGAATATCAATGTGATGATTTCTCTCTCTAAATAAATTCACCCGTTTGAAACTGAAAATATGCTCGTCATAGATCATTTCCAGAACTATACAAAACATGTTACTGTTTTGCAGACAGTCTGACTGTTAGTGAAATTTTAACCTCACAACCTTTATGGGGGTCAATTGAGACATAAACAACAACTGGATGTGGCGGCATGTGACTGTAATCTCAGCAGCTGGAGGTGGAAACAGGAGGCTGGGGAGTTCAAGGTCATAGTCCTTCACACAGCCAGCTGGGGGTCAGTACGAACTAGGAGACCCAGTCTCAAAACAACACAAGCCATAAACTTTACACAAGGCAGTCTATTGGGAATCCATCCTCAAAACGGGGTGCAAACAAGGTTATTCAACACAACTTATTTGTAATAATTCGAGCTTAGAAACTATTTCGATAAGGAAATAAAAAGCATGCCATACTTTCTGTCACAGAAAGTATGAGACACCCATACAATGAACTTCCACAAAACGACTCAAAGACCGTGCTGCAATGGAAATAGCTACATTAAAAAAAAAAAATCTTTAAAGATTTGAGGGACAGATGAGGCCGATCAGTCGAGCCTTGTGGAAGAGCGCACCTGCCAGGTTCTCAAGACCTCAATTGCTTTCAGCTGCCCGCCCCTAAAACACCTCCGACTGCCTATCTGCGGGATCCGGTGGCTTCCCTGCCGTGGCTCACCTCCGGGGCCCCACAGTCTGAGCGCGGCCAAAGCCAGTCGACCGCTCAGCGCCATGATGCTCAGCAGGGAGACGGCGCCTAGAGGGTCAAGTGTCTTCCGAATCCCCGCCCCAGTGCGCTAAGCCCCGCCCGACACCCTTATCCCCCCCCCCCCCCTCGTTCCAAGTCCCGCCCCCCAGCACCATCATCACCCCGCCTCTCCCGCACACGGAGCCCAGCCCAGATCCCGGCACGGTCACCCGGTCCGGTGCGGGCAGCTTCCCGCGCTATGGGACTCTGACTTATTGGTTGGGAAGCCAAACTCGGAGGCTTCCTCGGTTAACCCTGCGCTCGACCCTCTTGACCGGGAGGGTGATAACTAGTGCTCTCTGAGCGCTGACCGCGGTCAGGAATTTCATCACACCTGGTCCTCGCCAGACTCCATCCCTGTTTGAGGGGACCCACGTCCGAAGGCTTGAGGCCACGTGACCACTCGGTGACCAGCTGTCCCCAGGCAGGTCTACTCTTTAACGCCTCCAGGGGAGGGCCTAATATGCGGGAGAAGTTTGGCCGAAGCCGAGAACGCGGTTACCTTGACGACCGCGACCAGCCGGGCTACTGGGACGCTCCCGGCATGCCCCGCGCGGCGCGGTGCCGGAAGTGAGCGAGCACTTCCGTCCGCCATCCCTGCCGGTTGAGAGTATTTGGTATTTTCTGTTCTCAGGTCTCTGCAATCATGAAGGATGTGCCGGCCTTCTTACAGCAGAGCCAGAGCTCCGGGCCGGGACAGGCCGCCATTTGGCATCGTTTGGAGGAGCTGTACACGAAGAAGTGAGCTCTGAGGGTGGACGGGAGGGAGAGGGCGCTGGGAGCGCCTGAAAGGGGCGACAGCCAAAGAAACATTTGTTGCCAGGGTTCTTGAATCTAGACTCCCTGCTTTCCATAAACGTACTGGCTGTGACAGGCTTTGTCTTCTGTATGGTCTTAACTAAAGGGGCTCGAGCTGGCCTGTGAATGCTAGCTCTTAATTCAGACAAGCAAATAGTTTTGAGGCTAAGGTGCCACCCCGTTTGACACACGGGCCCTGGTAATTTGTACTAAACCGCGGTATGATTGTCTACCGCTTGTAATTTCTTCTTGTTTCTAGAATCGTTGATTCAACCTCCACTGCCCCTGTTTTTTGTTATATTCCCATTGGCCTTTTTGCCAGTGGAGAGATCTTAGTGTTTGCGTTTGATTAGAAACAGGGTGAACTTCAGAACAGTTACAAATTGCTGACATTGATCTAGAGCGTTCCATGAAGAAACAGCTTTCCTGGAGAACCTTTCCACACAAACACTCATGTCCTTTGACGCTGTTCAGCAGTTTTCTACTATTAATGTTTTCAGAGAAATTTTTCAGTGTTTGGTGGGTAACATGTATGTTTCAAAGCACTTTATCTGCACTGTTAAATATTAGCCTTTAGCCATTGCGTGAAATGTGCTGTGTCAGTGTCCTAAAGATGTATATATTGGCATACTTTGATATTGACTTATTTCATCCTTAATCTCATCCTCAGATGAGGAGACTGAAGATCAGCTTTCTATTCCTTCATGAGATATTCAGCTAATAAATAAGAGAGCACGGAGTTCAAAATATAACTGTAGGATTGCAAAGTTCTTCCAGTTGACACTCAAAGTGAGTGCTGACACAGTCTCAAAAGATGTTCTCCAGGGGCTGGAGAGATGACTCAGTGGTTAAGAGCACTGACTGATCTTCCAGAGGTCCTGAGTTCAATTCCCAGCAACCACATGGTGGTTCACAGCCATCTATAATGAGACCTGGTGCCCCCTTCTGGCTTGTGGGCATGCATGGAAGGAATGTTGTACACATAATAAATAAATAAATATTTTTTTTTTTAAAAAAAAAAAAAAGATGTTCTCCATTGTTACCTAAGAAAATCGAGTCTTAGGCTAAGTGACCAAGGGTAACAGAGTTAAGAAATGTACTTGAATTAACTGGCACATGCTTTAACTACTGTACTGGGCAATGGACCCTCAGTCGTGCTTGATGCTTGATGGGACCATCAAAGCTGAAGGTATCTGTTACTTCCTGTTAGTTTATGTGTCTGAAGCGCTTTTTGTTTTTTAGGTTGTGGCATCAACTCACACTTCAGGTGCTTGATTTTGTACAGGACCCGTGCTTTGCCCAAGGAGATGGTCTCATTAAGGTAATGACTTGCCATACTAGATCAGATTATGTTGGGTATACTCAAAGACTTTTTAAAAAATTTTTAGTATGTGTGTATCAGAAAGAAAGAGAGAGAGAGAGAGCACAATATGTGTGTAGATGCCCAAGGAGGCTAGAACTCAAAATGCTCTTAACTATCTCTGGGCTGTCTCTCCCGTGCCTGCTCATCGTTTTCTGTTTGTTTGAGATAGGCTCTGACCAGCGTGGAACTTGCTGTGTAGACCAGGCTGGGATCAAATTCATAGTCAACCACCTTGGCCTTCCAAATGCTGTCATTAAAAAGCGTGTGCTACCATGCCTGGCTCTACTCCTGAACTTTTAAAGAAAAAGGATGGCCTTTGTGATGGTCACAGAAAGCTGCATCTTTTCAGCAGTCACTTTGTGCCACGGACTCTTGTAAGCACTATGCCCTCTGTGACAGCACTGGGACAGTATTTTATCACTGTCTCTTTTTAATGTAATAGCAGACATAGATGAATCACCAGAGGTCATGGCTAATAAATCACCGCATTGAAACAGACTTTCTGGTTTCTAAAAATGTTGACTAGGGCTGGGAACACGGCTCAGTGGGAGTATGTGTTTAATAATATCCACAAGGCCTCTGAGCCTCACATAATACTACCAACAAACAAACAAGCAAGCATAATCGAACCTGCACGGTGGCATACCTGTAATCCCAGCACTTAGAAACTTGAGGCTGGAAGATCAGTTGTTCAAGACTAGCCTGGCTTACACAGAAAGATTAGTAAGGAGAAGGACCATTTAAAGAGCTCCCTCCCCCCCCTTGGGGGCTGGAAAGATGGCTCAGCGGTTAAGAGCATTGCCTGCTCTTCCAAAGGTCCTGAGTTCAATTCCCAGCAACCACATGGTGGCTCACAACCATCTGTAATGAGATCTGGTGCCCTCTTCTGGCCTGCAGGCATACAGGTAGAAAGAATATTATATACATAATAAATAAATAAATAAATTTAAAAAATAAAATAAAGAGCTCCCCTCACTTCCCAGTTCTCCCAGCCCATCCATGCACACTGGTTCCACTTGCCCAGAGATTTCTGTCCTGGGTAGTATAGAAAAGAGAATGTCTTCAGTTGAAGGTGAGAGAGTTGGGGAGGGCCTGCATGATATGCTGTCTCTGTAATAGCGCAATTTTTGAATTTTATCCACAGAAAAAATAGAAATGCACGCTCTTTCCCATGCCTCATCAGATGCGCTGTCAGAATACCCCTGGATTTTCTCACCTGAAGCTTCTTTTCTGAACTCTGTCCTGCTGTCGTCTGCTTTTGAAAGGGGGAGTTAGCTTGGACTCGTAGCTTGAGTTTTTACTCCTGGATACATTATATTGTGCATAATGAAGCTTACCGCTCACTTCCTCATCTCCTGGGGCTTAAGATGTTCTTGGGATTTTTATTTATCAGTTTGACATTTTATCACCTTTAAAAATTTGCAGTCACTTATAAGCCTAAAGATTTTGCTGGGTGTTCTGTCTCTCAGATCATGTGGGGAAATGATAAATCAGACACGTTGCATATTCTATATCATGGTGGTGCATATTTATCCTTTTCTAGTCTTCAGCTGATATACCCCCCCCCCTTTTTCTCTTTGAGGGGTTTTTATGTGTAAGAATGTTTTGCTTTCATGTGTGTATGTGTACTGTGGGCATGATTGGTGCTCTCAGAGGTTAGAGGACATCAGATCCCCTGGAATAGGTGTTAGGTATGGTTATGAACCATCATGTGGGTAGTGAGACCTGAACCCAGGTTCTCTGCAACAGCAGCAAGTGCTCTTAACTGCTGAGCCACTTCTCCCATCCTTTTCTGTGTTTCTTAAACTAAGAATGTTACCGTTCGCTTGTTCTGCCTTTTCCAGTGGTTCAGAAGCATCCTGAACCTCAGCATTTGCCTCTCATGGTGTGTCTGTAGTACTGGCCTAGTGTCTGAGGAGGTGCTTATGTGTGCCGAGTGACTAAGAAATGGTAACACAGGCCTATTGAAGGCCTAGAACCTTCTGAAATCTGAAGGAACTCTATTCTGTTTGATTAGGAATGCTTCACCCTGGTGCAGCTATTGTACTGAGCACCTTGGAAGAACAATTTAGGATTTGATATTTAGGAGATTTTTTAAAGATTTATTTATGTAAATAAGTGCTTTATCTACATGTATGACTTTATGCCAGAGAAAGGCATCAGATCCCACTATAGGTGGTTGTGAGCTACCATGTGGTTGCTGGGAATTGAACTTAGGACCTCTGGATGAGCCCCAGTGCTCTTAACCGCTAAGCCATCTCTCCAACCCCTGGTTTATTTTATTTTATTTTACTTTGTAGCTCTGGGGGACCTGGAACTAGCTCTGTAGATCACGATCACAAAGATCCGCCGCCTCTGCTTCCCAAGTACTAGGATTAAAGTCTTGCGCCACCATCACCTACCTGGCTTGTTATAAGTCTCAAAGCTAGGAGCTCTGGTTTCCTTCAATAATCCATTGGTGATCATTTGTGTGACTCAAATAAGCCCTGAGATGGTTGGTTCTCCTATCATTCAGCAGAGGCTTAGGCAGTGCTTTCTATGTGGCGCGCATTGTGGTTTGCACACTTGCACCTGACAGTCTCAGTGCTGCAGCTCTGACCAGAAGTAGTTTTCAGAGTCTGGTTTCCAGAGTGAAGCTCTCTCTGTACTAATTCTCCATCTTTGGTTTGCAGCTTTACGAAAACTTCATCAGTGAATTTGAACACAGGTAATCCCCTTTTGTCAGTTTTCTACTTTGAAAATGAATACATTAGTGGTTTTTAACACTCAAAAACTGGTGATTTTTATTTCAGGGTAAACCCTTTGTCCCTGGTAGAAATAATTCTTCATGTGGTTAGACAGATGACCGGTAAGCCTCTGTTTGTTTCATAATAGAGAATACCAAATTGGCCAGGGTTAGTGATGCCCACTGAGTTGCCAGTACTGACCGAGCAGTGATGACAGCCTGAGTCACATAGTCCCAGGCCAGCATCGGTGCACTTGAGAGAGAAATGTCACTGTTTTCTTGCCTAAAGATGTCTTAGGTGGTAAAAAGCTGCTGTTGGTAGGTCTGACTTTGTTCATGTTTCTATTCTAGATCCTAATGTGGCTCTTACTTTCCTGGAAAAGACTCGTGAGAAGGTAAATATGAAGTTTGAAAGGCATTTTCTGATATATATGTAATTCGTAATGTATGTCTACTCATGTAGAAGTCACATTCCTGGTCTCAAGTCAGTGCCCAAGGAACAACTCGCTTTACAGTTTCTGAGGTTCCCTTTTTCTTTACTTTCTTTTTTTTAAATCTCTTCAGGTTAAAAGTAGTGATGAAGCAGTGATCTTGTGTAAAACAGCTATCGGAGCTCTGAAACTAAACATCGGGGATCTACAGGCTACAAAGGTGAGAGCACAATAATACGTACCTTCTTCCTCTTTGACCATTACAGGGGGAAAAAGAACCCTCATGTTCTGACCTAGATTTCCCCATTGTTTACTCGTTGCCACCTTTGTTTTATATATTCCACCCCTCTGTTTCGTTGATCGTTTTGTTTGGTTGGTTTTGCTTTTTTGTTCTGTTTTGTTTTCCCATTTAAGGTTAAGTTACTGTGAAGACGTTTCTCCCTGTGGCTGTCCATCTAGTCAGGACTCCTCGTGGTCTCAGTTGTATAAAGCCTGTGGGCTCTCATCATGGCAGGCGATATGTTTCCCTGTTCTCTTTCTTCCTCTTGTGTTGTTGAAGTTTCCTGTCTGTATTTATGCCTTTAAAAAAGAGATTTAGCCAAACGGTAGCGGTAGGGGCACACACCTTTAATCCCAGCATTCAGGAGGCAGAGGCAGATGGATCTCTGAGTTCAAGGCCAGCCTGGTCTACAAGAGCTAGTTTCAGGACAGGCTCCAAACCTTGTCTCAAAAATTCCAGGAGGAAGCCGGGCGGTGGTGGCGCACGCCTTTAATCCCAGCACTTGGGAGACAGAGGCAGGCGGATCTCTGTGAGTTCGAGACCAGCCTGGTCTACAAAGGGAGTTCCAGGACAGGCTCCAAAGCTACAGAGAAACTGTCTCGAAAAACCAAAAAAAAAAAAAAAAAATGCCAGGAGGAAAAAAAAGAGAGAGAGAGATTTATTTTTATCTTATGTGTGTCTGCATGTGTGTCTGTGCATCACGTGCATGCGGTGCCAGTGGAGGCCTGAAGGAGGGCATTGCATCCTCCAGAACTGGAATTATAGCTGCCATGTGGGTACCAGGAACTGACGCTGGGTCCTCTGCAAGAACAGCAAGTACTCTTAATGGCTGTGCCATCTCCTTGATCCCTTTTGTGCTGTTTTTAGTTTTTGTCCAGTTTGTGAGACAGGCATGAATAGAGGTGGCGGTGAGGCTAACATAACTAGCATGGTGGTTGTCCACCATGTTTATCTACAGACTGCGAGTGCAAAAACAAAAGTTTTGCCTTCATTTTGGTAACCATAATGTTAACAAAAATAGTGGAAGTAGTGGTTGAAAGTGTTTGTTTTCATTGGCCTAAGAAGTCCTCCCTTGTTGCTTCCTCGTCCCAGATCACATACATCCTAACTACATTTGCTTGAGGAATTTAATACACATCGAGAGCTATGACACAGTGAGGAGTGCTGTCTGGGGCTGGAAAGATGGCTCAGTGGTTAAGAGCATTGCCTGCTCTTCAAAAGGTTCTGAGTTCAATTCCCAGCAACCACATGGTGGCTCACAACCATCTGTAATGAGGTCTGGTGCCCCCTTCTGGCCTGCAGACATACACACAGACAGAATATTGTATACATAATAAATAAATGAATGAATAAATATTAAAAAAAAAAGTCAAAAGAAAAAAGTTTGTTTTAAAAAAAAAAAAAAGGGGGCTGGAGAGATGGCTCAGCGGTTAAGAGCATTGCCTGCTCTGCCAAGGGTCCTGAGTTCAATTCCCAGCAACCACATGGTGGGTCACAGCCATCTGTAATGAGGTCTGGTGCCCTCTTCTGGCCTTCAGGCATACACACAGAATATTGTATACATAATAAATAAATATTAAAAAAAAAAAAAAAAGGAGTGCTGTCTGGGCATTCTGGGACTTCAGCCAGTCCCCCAGCAGGCCCATCTCACCCGTGTGCATCAGTTACTGTTCTTGTTGCTATGACCACATAACTGATAAGAAACTTATGGGATGGAAGTTTATGCAGGGAAAACTTGGCTGCAGGACCAAGAAGTGATTGGTTACGTTGGTCTGCAGTCAGGAAACAGAGAAAAGCTGATGCTTATCAATTTCTTCATTTTTTTTCAGTCCAAGACCTCTGCTCTTGGAATGGTGCCAACATTTAGGGTGGGTCTTCCTGCCTCATTTACCCCAATCTAGAAAGTCCCTCACAGACATGCTTAGAGGTTGTCTTCTGGGTGATTCTAGATCCTCTCAAGTGGATAAATTAACTGGAGATACATATAAATATCTTGGTCTTCCCTAGCCAGGTTCGTAAGTTGGTATGTGTAGGCCGTTCATTTTTACCCCGTGTGCTATCCCATTGTATACGTGTTTTATAGCATATGTAGCTATTCTCCTGTAAAGGAACTTGAGCCGTTTATTGCATTACGAGTGCTGTTCATGTTAGCATTTCTTACTTGGTCTCCCTGTGCTTGGCCAGTCCCCTGGGTGTGTGTCTGGAGGTGGTAGTGTGAGGTGTTCTACTAAACCTTACAGGCCCCTTTGAAGCTCCCTGTTTCCGGCTTTTGATATTGTCACGCTATTTAGTTCTTCATGACCCAGTGGAGGTCAGGTGCTTTAATTTTGCCTTTTTCAGCTGCTGGTGGTTTGCAGCAACCCCACTCCCAGCTCTGCTTCTCTTAATTGCCTGTTGCTGTCTTTGCTGCTTGTTTACTGCGTCCTTCACATTTTCTTGCTCGTTACCTCATAGGATGTGGAGTTACACAGCCTATAAATGTCTTCTGCCAGTCTACAGATTGCGTTTGTATTTTATTCTGTGTTTTGGATGAACCCAAGTTTTCATTTTTGTAGTCAGTCTAACTAATGTTATCAGTCTTTGCCCTGGTAGCTTAGACTTTTTATTTTGTGTCACTTTAAAGATCTTTTAAGCTGAAAGGCGATTTTACTTCTTGTGTGTAGGAAACCATTGAAGATGTTGAAGAGATGCTCAACAATCTCCCTGGGGTGACATCAGTTCACAGTCGTTTCTATGACCTCTCCAGTAAATACTATCAAACAATCGGAAACCACGCGTCCTACTATAAAGATGCTCTACGGTTTCTGGGCTGTGTCGACATCAAGGATCTGCCAGGTACACAGGGCCCTCACACTTCTCAGCACTCAGGGGTCCATGGCTGAGCATAGCAGCTGTGAGGTGCTGAAGAGGGCTTAGCTCTGTCAGGGGTACATCACTTTTAAAGCAGAAAGCTTTGTGTACATTTTCAGTTTTACATCTTATGTTCTCTGGTGTTGATCCAAATCCATGCAAGCCCATCTTTCCCAGTCTCTTCACTCTTCTGTAGGCCCATCTTAGAAGCTAAGTCAGATCCTATAGGTATTGTAGTGGTGTGCCTCTCCAACCCTCTACAGGGTGGAGGGTATATGGAATCCCTACAGCTGAGAGCTCTAAAAGGAGTATTTCATACTGTGGAAATAAATTACAGAGTCTTTTGGGAATCTGAGAATGGAAGGAAAAGTAACCAGAGAATTTTGGTGAAAATAAAAGGAGAGTGTGTTTGGAAGAAATTTTCAACATTTTCTTGGATGTGCTGTTGGTGGTAAGGAGACTGGCAACTCCTGAACACGCTGACAAAGCTTTGACTGCTATCTCTGAGCAGAAATATATTAGAAAAGCAGCTACTTTAGCCGAGAGACGAGAAAGCAGTCTCATTCCATCTAAAGAGCTGCAGACTGTTCTAACATGAGACCGCTGTGAGGGTAAAGACTCTTACTAACCCAGTACTACAAACTGAACGGTACGGTAGATAGATCGCATATCTCTGTGGAATAGATTTTAAACGAGTGGTATTTCTACAAAGTTCACGTCTACATGGTTCCTAGTATAACCTGAATTCTAGCACTTTTGAAGAGGTAGCTTATATTGAGGTGTGGTACTAGACCAATTCTGATAATGGTTTCTGTACTTTGTTACATGAGTTTTATAAGGCCAAACAGGACTGGGATGTGACTGACTGTGTCATTTTGTAGTGTCAGAGCAACAGGAGAGAGCCTTCACGTTGGGGCTTGCTGGACTTCTTGGAGAGGGAGTTTTTAACTTCGGAGAGCTTGTAAGTTGGCCTAGCACAGATTCCTTAACAGTGTGGGGAAAAGAAAGTCTGACTTTGTGCCAGCTTACTGTCTCTGTCCCCACAGCTCATGCACCCTGTGCTGGAGTCGCTGAGGAGCACTGACCGGCAGTGGCTAATTGACACTCTGTATGCTTTCAACAGTGGTGATGTAGATAGGTTCCAGACCCTGAAGTCTGCCTGGGGCCAGCAGGTAGGTTTCATATGCCCCTTGTTTCCTTCCAACAAGGATTCCGTAAGCCTCTACTCTACACACACCAGATACCCGGGAGGATCTAGGCATAGACAGGACATGGGCAGGCCAGGCTTAATCTTCCAGAAACAAAGCATTAGTCTGGTCACTCATGAGAGGCACAATGTACTCCTCTGTCTGTGGTGGGTAAGGTGCATTATAGGCCTCCCAAGGGAAATGGTGTCTGTGTGATCTTGAATGAGTGAAGAGATGCAGGGGGAACAGGGAAAGACAACTCAGCACAGTTGTTGAAGTGAAAAGTGTGTGTGGCCAGCATGAGCGGCCATAGTGACATAGTGTAGCAGGAACAGACACTGAGTAAAGAAGCCAAGTAGTGATAATTAGCCAAAGCAGTAAGTCAGATTTGTTTTATTTTGTTTATTTTGCTTTTTTTTTTTTTTTTTTGAGACAGGGTTTCTCTGTAGCCCTGGCTTTCCTGGAACTAGAACTAGCTCTTGTAGCTCTTGTAGACCAGGCTGGCCTTGAACTCAGAGATCCGCCTGCCTCTGCCTCCTGAGTGTTGGGATTAAAGGCGTGCGCCACCATCGCCCAGCTTTGCCTTTTTCTTAATCATGTATGTGTGTATAGTGTGCATTCATATGTGTTCATATATGTTCACATATTTGTATAAATGCATGTGGGACACAAAGTTGATATCGGGAGTCTTTCTCAGCCATATTCCACCTTATTCACTTAGATGAGGTGTGGCTAGAATTTTCTTTGGACTGCCAAATAAAGACATGGAGACATTATTATTTATGAATGCTTGGCCTTAGCTTAAGCTTGTCCCACTAGCTCTTTTAAAATAATTTAACCTGTTTCTATTCATCTACACTTTGCCTCAAGGCTTTTTACCTTCCTTCCATTCCATGTGTCCTACTTCTCCTTCTTCTCCTTTGTCTGGCTAGCTGGTCCCTGGTCGGTCTTTCTTTCTTTCTTTCTTTCTTTCTTTCTTTCTTTCTTTCTTTCTTTCTTTCTTTCTTTCTTTCTTTCTTCTGAGCCTAAATTCCTCCTCCTGTTGACTCTCCCTGCCAGGAAGTCCCACCTATATCTCCTCCCTCACTATTGGCCATTCAGCCTTTTCTTAAACCAATTAGGTGCCTTAGGCAGGCAAGGTAAAACAGCAACACATCTTCACATAATTAGACAAATAGTCCACACTTGAGTCTATCACTTGAGCCAGAACTTGCCTATATGGCTAGTCTTGCTAACCAGTTTGTTCTGAAGATCACCTGTCTCTGCCTATTCAGGTTGGAGTTCCAGGTGAGCAGCCATGCCACCTGGTGGCCCACCTGGCATTACTTGAGTTCTGAATATCTGAAGTCCGATCCTCTTGTTCACATGGCAGACGCTCTATTCTCTGAGCCTTCTCTTAGCCTGGCCACGTCTCTCTTTTAAAATGAAATTACTAAAAGTAAATATTTCTAAAACATCAAGTGTGGTAGGAACTAGTTACGTTGTTCTTGTACTTTCCTGAAACTTTGGGCTTTCTCAATAATTCAGTAAAAAACTTGTAAAATGTCTGTGTAATAGAGGAGGGTGTGTAGGAGTGAAGAGACTGAGAAGACAGAAAGCACTGGGTCCAGCGAGACTTGGCTGCAGTGGGTTCACATGTCAGCAAAATGAGCCACCCACAAAGGAAGGTGGAGCCAGCTACTGTGGTTCATGCCTAGAGTCTGCTGAGGTCAGAGGGTCACTTGAGACCTTGAGACTAGGAGTCAGAGACCAGTCAAGACAGACAGACTGGCTTGCTGTAGCAATGTACAAGAAGAAAAAAGATTCAGGGGGATGTCTACAGAAATGTCCCTGCTGGGACTTTCCTTGACAGAGTATGACCTGTTTTCATTTTTTATTCTGAGACACTGTCTCTCCGTATTGTTCTGGTTTGTCTTAAACTCCTAGGATCAAGTAATCCTCCTGCCTCAGCTCTAAAGTGCTGGAACCACAGGTATGCCAGCTGAGCCTTGCTAAAGGATGTGTTCTAGTTCTCACTAGTAAGATTTTCTATTGTGAGTTAACCACTGGCTCTTTAGAGTCAGCACAGGCCACTAGTTTTTAGGTGCTTTCAGCAGACCGTGTTTGCTGACCAACATGCAGTACCACCCAGACCCTTTCAAGACACAAGACCTGTTCTTTGCTGGAGGTGCCTCCACCAAGAGTCTTGAGGTTCCTGTTCGTGGTGTTTGTAACATCAGTGTAAATCCTGTTTCCTACATTTCTGAGTACATGCCCGTGAGTCAGTTTCGTCTTCAGATTCTCTGAGACAAAGGGATTTAGTATCACTAGTGAGCCTCAACTACCCACAATGTAAAATATTTTCTTTTGTTTGACCCATAGTAGAGTTTCAGAACCCATGTTTCTTTCTTTCTGTATTTCCCAGCCTGACTTAGCAGCCAACGAGGCCCAGCTTCTGAGGAAGATCCAGTTGTTGTGCCTTATGGAGGTAAGAAGCACCCAGGGATCCCTGTCCATAGTACTTGACAGGGCTCAGGAGCTCGCTAGGCCTGTGAGCTGGCCTGCTTCTAAGTAGTTTTCTCCTCATGGCCCCGCTCTTAACTTGTGTCTTCCTTTTTGCCTCTGCTCATCTAAGTTTGAATTTGGACCTTAGGGTTTTTTGTTGTCATTGTTGTTTATTCTCTGTGGAGGCGGGGTCAGAGACCAGCTCCCAGCAGTCACTTCTCTCCTGAGTGTCAAGCTGTGGGCTGTCAGGCTTGACAGCAAGCGCCTTTAGCCACTGGATCATCTCCCTGGCCTGTGAGTTTGTCTTAGACAGGCTCCATTAGACAACACTTCATAAGTTGTCCCTTCCCATTGAACCTGAAGCCACTGTCTCTGTGACACACCCTTTCTATCCATGTACTTTTCTGTTTTCTCTGATAGAATGTGAGCGTCTGGAAGGATTGCAGTGTGCATTTCCAGTTTCCTGAAGTGGTCCCTGTACAAGGGACTTGGTGGCCTCGACTACCTGGTCAAGGAATGCACATTTGTTCTTGTCAAACATTCCTTTGCAGTTTGCTTTTTCCTTTAACCGTCTCTGAGCATTTACAACTTGCTTGTAGTAGACACTAGGTTAGGAAAACTTGAGTACTTGCATATGGGGCTAATAAGACGATCTGTATTTTCAGATTTTTTTTTTTTCTTTCTTAAGTCCAGGCTCTCACTATGTTACCCTGACCCCACCTGGAATTTGCTATGTAGACCAGACTGATCTCAGCTTACAGAGATCTACATGTCTCTGCCTTCTGAGTGCTGGGATTAAAGGCATATACAGCCATACCCACAGAACAACTTTCAACTTTTGACCAAAAAAAATCTTTAAAAACAATCTCTGACCACTTTTGCTTAGAAGAATGGTTTTGTTTTTCAGATGACTTTCACACGACCTGCCAACCACAGACAACTCACTTTTGAAGAAATTGCCAAAAGTGCCAAAATCACTGTGAACAAGGTATAGTTCTTGGACTTGGGGTATCAGCAGCAGAGCTGCCCAAGGCAGAAGTCTGGCCTTGGCAAGGACTGCTCCCAGCGTGTCTCATGTGAGTCCCTTTGCTCAGGTGGAGTTGCTGGTGATGAAGGCGCTCTCAGTGGGGCTGGTGAGAGGCAGCATAGACGAGGTGGACAAGCGGGTTCATATGACCTGGGTGCAGCCCCGCGTGCTGGACTTGCAGCAGGTAAGGGGACTGAGCTCCTGCTCATCTTTGTGGACTTGGGTTATCCAGTACTGACTTAGTTTTATGTGAACAGAAGCCATTTAGGAAGAAGACACAAGGTACTGCAGATGGGATTACTGCTGCAGAGACCCAGGTCCTGCGCACCTGGGGTCTGAACCCTGCATTTAGAGGCTTACTCTGACAACAGTGCTGACTGTGCCCGTGAGGCCTTCTAATCCCCAAATTGGTACTCTGATCAGATGTGTTCCTGGTTTGTGACTTAATCCCATATCCTTACTCATATTTTCTGGACATTTGATCCTGTGATTTCCTCCATTCCTTTTCTTTCATGTGAGTTTTTAGAGCGTCCTTGTGATAAGAATTGGCACGATGACCTATCACACACCTCCCCCCTTCAGCTCTATTGCCCTTAGTGTTACCCCGAGAAAGAACTAGGGATTTAGCACTACCACATAGGGCCCGTGCTCCCTTCTAGCCTGACACCCATGTGATTGGTTTGTCTTTAGATCAAGGGGATGAAGGACCGCCTGGAGCTGTGGTGCACTGACGTGAAGAGCATGGAGATGCTGGTGGAACACCAGGCTCAAGACATCCTCACCTAGTGACCCAGTGTCCCGCAGACCCTGCCTCACCTTGCAAGGCATTTCTGTGGCCCCTGAAACCATCAGCAGAGATCTGTATTGGATTGGCATGGAGTTTGGGATCCTGCTCGGAGTCGGAACTGTTCTTGCTATTAAAACAGAGATCTTTCATTGCTGGGGGTTTATTTACTTGGAGAAGGCTCCTGTGTGGGGTGTTTTGTAACCTGCAAGATGTGGGAGGGGGACCCCAGTCCTAGATGATGAGGAAGGGCAGGAATGGGAATGGGGACAGAGTAGTCTCCTCCCAAATCCACTTGAGTGGTCCTTTTCCAGCGTGGTCTGAGAATGCTCCTATAATAAATGCCTTTGCTTTGTTCTGCTGATGCTTCTGGTTTTGGACTTCGCTTCTTGGGCAGTCCTGTGCCTGAAGAAGCCAGCAGGTTGATAAGGATTAGCCTCACTCCTCCCCTACAATGCACAAGGTTGTCATCAAGGAAGTGTGTGTGTGTGTGTGGTCAGACAGGGAGGCATTCGATCCATTCCACAGCCCCCTTCAGGGCTTTCTGAGACACAGGCTTCCACACTCACCACCTGGCATCACGGGGACACTGGACAGTCTAAGTAGCAAGCACAATCAACACAAGCAGTAGGTAGATGGAAGAGTTTAATCTTTCAGGGCTCTGCCACTTCATGCTGTGGAGCTTTTCTTATAGCTCTCCAAGTGAGATAAGACCCATCCTGCAGGAACCAAGAGGCTGACGAATATGACCGTGATTCCCACAGCCTGCTCCTGTGGAAAGATAAACATGAATCCATAGACCATTAGAAGGTCTGGGCCTGGCCACCGGGCAGGGAAACTTCCCTGTCCTTGGAGCTCTGCAGTGTGGACCTTCTGCCTCAGCTAGAAGTGTCCCCATGGCTAGAGATCACTGCCGTTGCTTTCCCTCTCTCTCGGTTGGCCAGCCATAGTCCCCGTTTGCCTTCTGTGTCTCTCGGCAGTGCTGTGAGCGTGCAGGCTCTGCTGTGTCAGTGAGCTTGGCAGCCTCGAGTCCTTGCAGGAGAGAATGACGTCAGACACCGGGAGAAACAGCCTTGGGCCCAAGAGCCCAAGATCCTGCATAGCTACAGCAGCTGCCAGCAAGGCAAAGGTTTGCTCGGCCCCCTGATCACAGCCCTATGTTCCAGGGTGCTGTACAGAATAGTAGAACAAGTAAGGTTCCCATTGTTATAAACAAGCACAGGGCTTTTCCTGAAAGCAGTCCCATTCAGAAGGCAAACTGGGTGATGTCAGATACCTGCCCCACATGGGTGTCCAATGTGTGCAGCAGTGACCCCATTAGGGAGCCCTGTGTTCTCAGTAGCTTTACTTAGCAAAATAGATTCTGAGGCATGAACAGCATGGCACTGAGTTTCCCTGCCAAACGAGGCTGGGGCTCTGAATTTAAACAAATCTGGCATAGAATAGGAATCTTAGTTTGGACCATGTCATAGCTGTATGCTTGTAACCACATGGCCTGGTTCTTGGATTAATTCATACCTCAGACCGACACACTTCATATGTGGGACTCCATTGGGCATGCTGCCGTCTAGTTTCACCCTCAGAGCACCCCACCTTTTCCTGTAACAGTGGAGTACACACCCCGATCCAAGCCCTGCACCCACTTCAATTCTGTGCCCCCTGTCACTGTTGACCTTGGCCAAAGATATGTGAGGCCTGAGGAAAGTCCCCACCCTGCCATTTGCAGCCCTTTGAGAGCCTGGCCACAAGCAGTGGTACCAGAACCCCTCCTGGCATTCAGACCCTGATACCTAGCACCACAGCCACCCCTCCTTATCACCTCAATCTTCCCTGTCGCCCCAAAACCCAGGAAATGCTACCTTAGAAGTTACTCACCATAGCGGAAGTGGGGGCTTTGGCTACTCTGGCAGAGATATGGGCTTTGGGAACCACTGTAGACTTCACAGAAGCTTGGAGCAGCTTCAGGACAGGGGGGAGCCTTGGCATGATTCTCAGGTTTGCGCTCCTTCCTTGGCCCCAAAGAGGTACCCTGGGTGTCCGCTGCCCGTCCTCTGCTCACTTAGGCCGCTAGGGCTTTTTATAGCTGGGCTGGGCAACTGCAGCTGTCTCCTGTCACAAGACTTGGCAGAGAGGATGCCTGTCAGTAGCTGGGCAAGAACCATCCTGCTCTGTGATCCTGCTGGGAGCCCCTCAAAATGTACGGATATGGCATGGGCCCTTGTGAACAAGACTAACTTCTTTGCAGAAAAAGACCTTAATGGGATAAGCCCAGGAATTAAAACGCAAGAGGTGTGGCATACTTTAAAATAAACCTTAAATCTCGGGGAATCAGCCAGGCATGGTAGTGCATGCCTTTAATCCCAGAACTTGGGAGGCAGAGGCAGGTGGATCTCCAAGTTCGAGTTCAGCCTGGTCTACAGAGTAGTGCTACACAGAGAAATCCTGTCTCAAAACAAGGCAGCAACGAAAGATCTTGGGGTATCAGCCGAACAGTAACATACAGAACCTGTGTTGAAGTTCTGTGACATGTTCCTGGGTGAGCCACTGGCCTTGCTATTCTCATGGTACATGGAACCAGCAGCCTTATTGTCCTGAGTCTATTCACTGGAGGTTGAGGCACCGCGGGGGAGTTTCTTCAGGGAGCCATATACCTCCAGCCATATACCTCCAGCCATATACCTCCACATGGTGAATGGCCTCACAGTCGTGCTGCAAAGGAGCAAAAGTAGAACAAAGAGCAGGCACCTGCTGAGTGCCAACTGTGGGCAGGAGCCACGTCTGTCCCCAGGCGGAGGAGGGGCAAGTCCCTCCTCTTACCCCACCTGCCGTCTGCCAAATGCAAAGGGCCGGTTTCCAGCACTGTCTCAGCCTTGCTGGGCTTGGTTGCTGGTTTTCCTCCCATCTCATTTAGTCTCTTCCTGACCTCCGGCTAACCCCAAGCTCTGATCTGTTCAGACCTCTTAGCCCTGGACCAGTCCGCCGCAGCACTGCCAGCTTCTCAGTCGTGATCTGGGATGGCTCTCCCCACCTCAGGGCCAAGTTCCGTGGCCCTCAAATGTTCTTCCCCAACAGCAGCCTCTTCCATCTGGAGTCCACACTCCACTTCCAGTCCCCCCCCCCCCGTAGCACCACATCCCCAAGAGATCGGCTGCCCATCTTCCCACAGTCTACCTTCAACCATCTCTACTTTGATCTCTGTACATTATCTCAGACAATTTTTGTAAAGTGGTCCTCATTACTGCCTGTGCGCTACATTCTGCTCCGGGCTCAATGCACTCCCTCCTCCACAGCCCCCCAGGCCCGAGTGATGTACACAACACCGCCAACACACACCCGTGCCTTTCACGGGACCCTCTTTCCCTCCTGCTCTCACATATCTGTTCATGTCACGAGGTCGTTCACAGGCCATCCTAGGTGTATCTTGCTCCACTGTGTGTTCCCCTGACTGAAGTAGAAGTGTCCTGAAGGTAAGGACTCAGTACCTAGAGCAGTTTCCGGCTTGGCAGATTTGTTCAGCCAGTGTCAGGCAATGGGGATGGATAGGTGAGTGATGGGTAGTCAGCTGGGCAAGGAGATGTAAAGATGGATGATGTGTCTGTGTCGTGCCAGGCACTGAGCTAGATTGGGCATGCAAAACTGAGTCATCTTCAGGGGAAATGTCCCATTATCTGAAGGTGCAGGATATTGTCACAGCTGATCAAGGCCACAGCTCAGTGTTTGTTCCTTGGTTGCTTTCAGACAATATTGGTGTGAGCCCAAGCCCGAGATGGGACACACGGTCACTGAGTATTCAGTGACTCTGCTGCACCAGGAACTTACTTTTTATTCTTTTCCTGGAAACCGCATTTGCTGTGTACTTGGGACTCCTCTGTAATCTCCACCTGTAGGCCCAGTCCAGTCTTCAGCAAGGAGCCAAGTCCCAGGAGGTCAGAGGGAGGGCTTAGGTGGGGAGGTGTCCTGAATATTACTCCCACCAGCACTGGGCTCCAGATTCCAGCCTCAGGCTGCGGGTCGGGGGGTGGGGGTTCCTCCCCTCCTCTGGAATAATCCCTTCCGCCTAAACCTTTAATTACAGCCTTGGGGTCCAGTCTTGGATAAGGTAGTGAACCTGGGCACTTTGTTCTGAGGCTCACTCTCTCAGTGATATTTCTTCTTTTACAAATAAGACCTGTCCCTAACCTGTCTTGGCCAGCTTCTGGCAGCGGTCCTCATCTCTTCTACTGGGGCCTGGGCCACTTTCTGGCTGGCCTTTAGCAGGACTGTCCTCAGCTCTCAAGACTGCCCTAGACCTGCCTCGTACCACCCTTCTCCGAGTGACTCCAGGTTCTGTTAGCAAAGTCAAGACAACTGAATCTCTCCTGGTTTAGATCTGTCTGATATTTTATTTTTTACAGAGAAGTTGTGACGCTAGGGCAGAGTGTTTCCATGTGACCCACCTCTTCCCTATTTACTAAAACAGCAGTAGGTGTAAGGTCCAGGCCTTGATGCCCAATACTATAAAAGCACCTCAAATAGGACATGAGGTAGAGAGGCCTACCACCCACCACAGCTTCAGGCTTCCCAGCATCTCTTAGCCTCACTGACGCCTCAGGGAGGGCAGGGTTGGAGCAGGTAGGCAATGCAAGGAGTTACAATCAAGAGAGTCCACCCGCCCTCCTAGAGCCCAGGGGCCACACCAGCTATAGCCCTCCACTCCCTTCCCACACTTCCCTAGACTTTGTGACCTTCCAGAACTTTCGAGGCACAATCAAACCCTCTTTATTCCTCCCCTGAAGTAGTCTCTATCCTGCTACTCCAGTAGGGAGGTAGTTATCCCTCTTTCCTGGTCTACCTTTTTTTTTTTTTTTTTTTTTTTTTTTTTTTAATTTTTCGAGACAGGGTTTCTCCGTAGCTTTTTGGTTCCTGTCCTGGAACTAGCTCTTGTAGACCAGGCTGGCCTCGAACTCACAGAGATCCACCTGCCTCTGCCTCCCGAGTACTGGGATTAAAGGCGTGCACCACCACCCCCCGGCTTTCCTGGTCTACCTTTTAATTAAAGGAAACAGTGTTACCAGAAGGGGAAGACAGCCGAGTGCAGTATAGGATAGAGATGAAGGCTCTGTAGAGCTGCCAAGAAAACAGGCGTTGAGAAGTCTCGGAGCTTGGCCTGAACATGAGTGTCTCTCCGGGTGTCTGGTGGACAAGCCGCCCTTCTGCTCAAGTCTTTAGTCAGCATTCAAACGCACAACCTATGCATGTGACACCGCCCTGGTCCTGTCCTTGTCTTCAGAAGTGTGAGAAGACCTACAGCCTGAACTCCTGGTGAAACTGAAGGTCACCTCTGCCTTCAGGACCGCTGGAGATCTGGGTGGATAAGGGTGGACACAGGGCACCACCCTGTGTCCAGACTTAGAAGTGCAGGAGCTGCTGGGGTGTTCCCTGAGCTGTCAAAGGGATGCTTTATCGACCAAGGCCATTGATAGGACCCTTCCTGTGAGCTTTACATTGGGCTTCTATTTATAGCTCATTAAACAGGTTCCCAGGGTGTGGTTTCTGAGCCAGCAGCACCTGGAAAGCAGCTCGAGGGGATTCTTGTACTCTGGGACGCACCAGCTTTGGACGTAGCAGGCTGGAGGCATTTAGAGCAGATAGGTTTGCTATAGGTCTGGAGGTTTGTTGCACATTTCACATCACCATTTTCATGTCACAGAAAAAAAAACGGGATGATTTGGGCTGGAGAGATGGCTCAGTGGTTAGAAACACTTGCTGCGCAATCACAAGTAGTGGGTTTCAGATCCCATGTAAAACACTTTGCATCCCACAATCGCCTGCAACTCCAGTTGAAGGGGGGGCGTCTAAAGTCATCTCCCGGCCTCTGTATATGCACAGCGACCCATAGAGTGGGTACCCACACATACATGGCAAAAGGTCACGTGGAGGCATACACTTAAGTACATAATTAAAAACAAATAAAAACTTGGTGTTTCACACTTGTTGATAACAAATCAGCCATGTTCAGAAATATTAAAGGCTTGCCCAGGTGAGACTCAGTCTTTTCCTTTATCGTCAAAGTCATTATCCCACTGAATGCTTGACATATTTGCTAGAATTACAGAAAACAGATGAGAGATCTTAGAAAGGGTATAGCTTTTGGGGGGGGGGAGGCTGTGTGTGTGTGTGTGTTGGATGCTGCTCTAGAAGGGATGGATGCTGAGCTAATAACCTCAGAATGAGGGAGACCACTTTGGCCTCAAAGAAGATTAACCTCAGAGCTCAGAGCATGGTCCCTGCTGCCTCGGAACAAGACCACAGAGAGAAATCCCGAACACGCCCTGGCTGCAGTTTCTCTTAGGGTGATGAGGCCACTGTTTCTACTCATTCATGAACAGGCTCAGACACTCAAATGTTTGAATCTTGGTAACGCATGCTGCCTTGCATGGACAGCATGTCTCGAGATGACAATCCACTGTGTTTAGAATCACCATAGAAACATACTCTGGGTTTGTCTATGTGGATTGTGGTGGGTTTTTGCTGTTGTTTTGTATTTTGTTTTAAGAAAATGGCTCCCAAAGGGAGTGGCACTATTAAGAGGTGTGGCTTTGTTGGAGGAAGTGTGTCACTGTGGAGGTGGGCTTTGGGGTCTCATATATGCTCAAGCCACACTCAATGTGACACTCAGACCACTTCCTGTTGTCTACAAGATGTAGAACTCTCAGCTGCTTCTCCAGCACCGTGTCTGCATGTGTGCCGCCGTTTCCTACCATGATGATAATGGACTGCACCTCTGAACTGTAAGCCACCCCAATTAAATGCTTTCCTTTATAAGAGTTGCCATGTTCATGGTGTCTCTTTACAGCAATAGAAGCCCTAACTAAGACATGGATATTTCCAGAAGGGTTTAACTGAAGAGGAAGACCTACCTTGAATATGGGCAGCGCCATCCCTTGGGCTGGAACCCCTGACTGAAGGAGGAGGGGCCAGCTGAGCACCAGCGTTCTTCTCTCTCTGCTTCCTGACAGCTGCTCCTGCTCTTGTTGCCACGCCTCCCCACCATGATGGACTGTACCTTCAAACCGTGAGCCCAAACAAGCACATGCTTCCCTAAGTTGTTTTTATCGGACATTTTGTCAACTCAACAAGAAAAGTGACTAATAGCCTCAGCAAAGTCAAATGTCCACCCAGCCATCCGTCCAGGTAGGAGCCCGACCTGGTGTATCCTGAACAACCAAGGCGCCATGCAATTGAAGAACCAGCTGAAAGCTCATACAGGAACCCCCACCATAGAATGAGCCTTCACGGGGTGGGGGTGCAGCATCAATGGTTGTGTGCTTTCATATCAGATGCCCTGAATTTCATCCCCAGCACTACATAAGCCTAGCATAGCGATAGTCATCCCAATAATAGGGAGGTATAGTCAGGAGGATCGTAGGTTCAAGGCCTTCCTCGTTACACAGAGAGCACAAAGCCAGCCTAGAATGCATGAGATCCTGTTTAGAAAATAGTAAATGTAACCAGCAAGATGGGTCAGCCTAGTGGCCTGAGTTCAGTCCCTACCACCCATAGGGTAGAAGGAGGACACAGACTCCACAGCTATTCTCTGACCTCCACAGAAAGGCTATGGCTTGTGAACCCCTGCCCCCCCAGTAAATAAATAACGTTTAAAAATTAAAATCAAACTTTAAAAAGTTAAAAAAAAAAAAAGAAGAAGAAGAAGAAGAAGAAGAAGAAAACGGGTGGTAGTGGTGGTGCATTTGACTTTAATTCCAGCACTCAGGAGGCAGAGTTTGGAGAGTCTCTGGATTCAAGGCCAGCCCTGTCTACAGAGTGAGTTCAAGGACAACCAGGGGCATGTGAAGAAACCTTGTCTCAAAAAAAAGTTAAAATGAAAAATTTTTTTTGTTGTTGTTGTTTTTTTGTTGTTTGTTTTTTTGTTTTTCAAGACAGGGTTTCTCTGTGGTTTTGGAGCCTGTCCTGGAACTAGCTCTTGTAGACCTCACAGAGATCCACCTGCCTCTGCCTCCCAAGTGCTGGGATTAAAGGCGTGCGCCACCACTGCCCGGCAAAATGAAAAATTTTTAAAAAACTCTTAGACTCTGTAGTTTCCCTCTACTGCTGAAGTGTGTTTTATGGATTGGCGCTGGCAACCTTCTTCTGTCTCTGGGGAATTTATTTACAGTGGATCGCTAGTCCAACAGGGTCATTTTCAGCACAGAGCTTCTAACCCTTGTGTATCCATGCTTTGGTCTCCTTCCGGGGAAGGCAAGCTGACTCGAGCTCTCTTCACGGGGATTTGCCCTATGGACCTGGCTGCAGAGTTTCAAAACCCCCAGTGTTTTGTTAATGTATAATGGTTAACTTTATGTGTCAATTTGGCTGGACTCTGAAATCCAGCTACTTGGTCAAACACTGTTCTAGATGGCTCTTCGAGACTGTTTTTGTGGTGACAATAACAGGCAAGCAGGGTGGACTTTGGTGACGCAAATGACCTTACATAGTATGAACGAGCCTTGTGGTCAGTTGAAGGCATAAAAAAAAATAATCCAAAATCTGACTTACCTTGAGCAAGAAAGCTATGAATTAGAACAGGGTTTTCCTGCAGTTAGCCATTTGTGCAGGCCAAAATGCAGACACGTTGACTCTTATAAGGAGTGACTGTATTTATCAGCATTAAATAATATATATGAATAAGAAATTAAGTATTATAGGAGCTTAATATGAACCCATAACTAACACTTTACCCCATTGTGTGCAGAGTGCCATCCTGAAAGCCCAGCAATGCAAAAAGCAAGCAAGGAAAAAAATTACATGGTGTGATGATTCATTTTATGTGTTAGACATTCGTTCAAGCATTATCATTCTAAGGATGTCCATGAGATGTTTTTGGATTAGATTAATATCTAACTCAGCAAAACATGGGCAGCTTACAAAGCATCAGAAATGTCAGATGTAAGAAGTGATGACTGCAAAAGAATACTCTGAAGTTAACTAATCTATAAATGCTTGCATTCCTGAACTCTAAAAACTGTGGCTTTTACCAAATGCTAGTTTCCCCAGATTATATCTTGGCTTTAGTGAGTGCAATTCTAAGAAAATTCTAAAAGACTGAGGCAGGCTTGAACATGGACAGAATTAGACCAACAAATATATACATATACATATATATATTTGGGGGTTCATATTAAGTCCTAAAATACTTAATCCCTTATTTCAGATGTATTATTTAATGCTGATAAATACAGTCACTCCTTATAAGACTCAACGTGTCTGCATTTTGGCGTGCAGAAATGGCTACATGGATAAGAGCCCTTGTTGCTCTTACAGAGGACTCAGGCTGCATACGCAGCACCCTCACGGTGGTTCACAACCACCTGCAACTCTAGTTCCAGGAGATCTGGCAGCCAGTACACATGTGATACACATATATACATAGAGGCCAAACAGTCATACTCATAAATAAATCTTATTTTTTAAAAAAGTCTTTTAATTTAAAATGTCGTTCTCAGTTTTATGCTTGCAGTTCAAGATATAAGTGCTCAGCCTCTTGCTTCTGCCACCATTCCAGCCAGTCTTGCCCTTGCTTCCCGGCTGTAAGGTCAAATAAACTTTTCTATTAAACAACAACCAAAATTAATTGTCTCGAGGGCAAATCTGTCCCTTGACTGTTGGAACCACTAGGCTCACCTGTGCAACGACACAGCCTGTGCTGCTACTGCCTACCGGGGACTGCGCCTGTGTGCAAAACAAAACAGAGGAACAGCGGGGGTGGGGAGAGCCGAGAGTCGCAGGAACTACCGTGTCTGCATCCCATCATCTTGGAAGCCGCGTGGCTAGGGAGGGGAAGGGTTGAGAAGAGGTGCGTGATGGGACAACCGCTTTTACAAGCTTATTCTGCCTAAGTGTTCCGAAGCATGAGCCGAGGCAGAGTCAGGAGGTGCCGAGCGTCTGTTTGGAGAACAGAATCAATAGGATGATATCTCTAAGAAGGAAAAGAAATTCACCACTCGCCACAAGTACCTATGACATCTAGGAAAATACCTAGGAACAGCTTGTCCCTGCCTGCAACCCAGGAGTTCTCCTTTGTGACCTGCAGGTGGAGCTGTCGGACTGTTATCCTGGCCAGAACTGAGTACTGCGCTTCACCTTGGAGATCACCAGTGGAGCTTCAGGGTGTGGGCAGGCTTCAGAGACATCTGAGTTCAGAGCGCAGAGTACTCAAAGTGCCAGGATCTGCAGGACGCGGCAAATTACAAGGTGTAGGGTGCAGAACCTGAGATAAACCTACTGATAAATCTGTGAACCTGGGATTATGGCAGCTACAGGTCTTTGCGGTGACGGTGACGACAGGGCTCTTTGTAGACAGAGGAACCGCTGCACGAAAACTGGAGAAATAGATAGAGGTGCAGAAGCAGATACTGTTACGGAAAGTGGAGGTCGCCAGGGCGCTCAGGGTTGGAAGTAGTTCGGGCCAATGGAGCTTGGATGCCTGGCAAGGCTCAGATTTGCTGGATGAGAGTGAAGGTGCAAGGCTTGTTTTTGCCATTTTAAGGGTACAGTTCAGTGGCGTTACCTGCACCCAAAATACTGTACAGTCATCACTACTGTTTATAAAATTCTTTTTTTTTTTTTTTTTTTTGTTTTTTCGAGACAGGGTTTCTCTGTGGTTTTGGAGCCTGTCCTGGAACTAACTCTTGTAGACCAGGCTGGTCTCGAACTCACAGAGATCCGCCTGCCTCTGCCTCCCGAGTGCTGGGATTAAAGGCGTGCGCCACCACCGCCCGGCTTGTTTATAAAATTCTTAACATCTCAGAGACCCCTTTCCCATCAAGCAATAACTCCAGGTTCTCCTACTTTCTGTCACTTTGGAGGTTTTTTTTGTTTTGTTTTGTTGTTGCTGTGCTGCTTGTGGGTTTATTTTTGCAGGTTAGTTGTTTTGGTGCTTGTTTTCTTGAGACCAGGTCTTACTACGTACCCCAGGCTGACCTCAAATGCACTATTTAACCCAGCCCGGCCTCTAAATCAAATCAATCTTCCTGCTTTAGCCTCTTCCTACTTTGTGTCTCTGACTTAAAGTTATGTCTGTTCTGTGAGCTTCACTTATGCAGATTAATAGATTTCTACATTTGTTCCTTTGCGCTGGATCCCCTAGCTCAAGGTTTGCCCACCTTCTGCCCACCATCTGTCAGAAATGTCTTCGTTTCTGTGGCTGAACAACATCCCATTGTTGGTCCTGACCACGTGCGAACATCTGTTCATTTGTGATAGACACTGGATTCCAGTGAGTGGCGGCGCCCTGGAGGGCCGGATTACACAGGCCATACTCCTGCGTGGTATGACAGTCAGAATTCTGAGCGACCTGGCAAGGTACAATCCGCACCTTCCACACAGAAGGTGGTCGCCTCGCCTTTGATAGTGAGACAGCCTGATACCATCCAAAGCAAGTGGCCAGGATATGCTAATGCCGTCCTGCTCCTTCTGTAGTAATTTAGGAGGTCCCCTGGGGAAGAGGTGTTTTTCAGTCTACAGGACAGAGCAGGCATGATTGTGGCCGTGACCTGAGTCATTCTCCCCATCACTTAGGAAACAGAATGCTAATGAACTTCCTCCTCAGTTTATGTTTTGATATAAAAGCTGTTTGGATAATAAACATGGCTGAGCTTCAGGATTTGAATGAACCCCAAGACTCCCTCCTGATATTGCCCTGTGAACTGTGCCTCAATTAGTCCCACATCTCCATTCTGGTATGAGAAATACTTTATGTCGGGGCTGGTCCCGGACCCGGACAGTGCCCGACTCAGAAACCACAGAAACTGTAAGTATCTTGAGTTCCTACTTTTGTTTATCTTCAACAACCACAAAACTTACCAGCAGTGGTTTCATTATTTTCTGTGGGTTCAGCATTTTTTTCTTCCTTTTCCTTTCCACCCCCATTTGTGCTTTATTTTATTTTATTTTATTTTATTATGAGACCAGGTCTCTTTATGTAGCCCTGGCTGTCCTGGAACTTACTGTGTAGACCCAGGTTAGCCTCTATCTCAAAGAGATCTGCCTCTACCTCTCACCTCAATGCCCCTCTGTCCCTCTGCCCCTCTGCAAGTGCTAGAATTAATGGAGCCCACCACCATGCCCAGCTGTTTTATTTTTAATGATAGCCTTTCCCAGGGGATATGGGAAGTTTCTTCTTCAAGTCCGTTGCCTTTTTCTTTCTTCTTCATTTAAAAACTACTTTGTTAAGGGGTATCAAGCAATAACTTCAGTTCCAATCATTGTAGCTTCCCCGTCATGCCCGGTTTCTTTCTCTCTCTCTCTTTTTTTTTTTTTTTTTTTTTCTCTCTCTCTCTCTCTCTTTTTTTTTTTTTTTTTTTTTTTTTTTTTTTTTTTTTTTGAGACAGGGTTTCTCTGTAGCTTTTGGTTCCTGTCCTGGAACTAGCTCTGTAGACCAGGCTGGTCGAACTCCCAGAGATCCGCCTGCCTCTGCCTCTCCAGTGCTGGTATTAAAGGCATGGTGCCACCCCGCCCGGCTCCCAGTTTCAATTTATCTTTTTTTCCTCTTTCTTTGCTTATACTTTTGAACTTATTAGTTGTTATTATTTATACATGGGCACACATGCTCATGCCACACACGTGTGGAAGTCATAGAAAAATCTACAGAGTTGATTCTCTCCTCCCACCTTTATGTGGCTTTGGGGGATCCAGCTCAGATTGTCAGTTTTCTGTGACCAGCACTTTCAGCTGCTGAGGTTCTCATGGCTGCTCATTCGTGCTTTTGACATTGTACCCATCCAGGTTTTGTGGTTGTAGCTATTGAATGCAGGGTGTTGGTCTATGCTGCGCTAATTTTTATGACGTGGATTGAGTGACACCTTCACTCAAGAAGAGGTCCTAGCTGTTTCCTGATGGCTTCTTTCAGACTCACAACTAAACTGTCAGGACTGCAGCCCAGGCAGGGCCGGGAGCATGGCACAAGACACAGGTGAGCCAATGAGCAGCAGAGTTCCAAGTCAGACCCAGCGGCCCACTCAGCAGTAGAGGAGGGGGAACACGGGTGTGGGGGCCAGAGGTCTCTGGGGATGAGACAGGTGTAAGCAGAGGAGAAAGAACAGAACGCCATGGAGATCATGGGAAGACACGGGAGTCAGAGTTGTAAGGTGGGGGCACTCACATCCTGGGAGGGGGTGGGACTGCTAGGCCAATAGGGCCCTGAGGGGCCCTGAGCACCCCAGCTCTAGAAGGAAGGGGAGACTGAAGTTTGGCCCCAGGGGTGGTTTCCTAGTGTAACACAAAGGTCCCCACAGTCTTAGCATCTGGGAGCCCCTCGGTCCTGCTCTACAGCACAGGGGTTTGCTCCCTCACCCCAGGGAAAGTTCCTGTGTGGCCTGAGGGCATTCTGCACTGAGTGCTACCAGGCTCTTTGCTCCCATATTTTGTCCTCAAACGTAGGACTGACCCAGGGCACTTTAAAGGAAGCTCTCCTCTGCGGCCCGCTAAGGCCCACAAGGGATGTCTGTCTCGAAGCTTCAAGTCTGGCTCCTTTAAAAGCAAGAACTCTCCATGACCCCTACCCACAGGAAGTGCCAGGAGTACGGAGGGTGCTTTGTTGGCAACAGTGATTACTTCAGCCTTGAGGAGGGATCAGGGTTCTTGCCAGCCTAGACTAAGAGGGAGGCAGGCATGGATTTGTTCCTGCCTTCTGAGGGTGACAAGGGTCGACTTTATGGCCCTGTGCTCCCAGTGGGACAGCACAATTATCAGACCCAAGGTCCTGGTTTCAGCCTTTCCCATACATGCAACAGGGGCCCTGGGGAGAACACTGGAGCTAAAAATTAACCAGACTGAGGATGCAATGACTCCCTTTGTATTTCTTATTTATTCATTGGCAGTTCTTGGAACAGGATCCAGGGTCTTGAGCAATCTATCAAGGAGCTGCATCTACTTATAGTAAACAGACACAGCAGGGGTTTCGCTCAGTCTTAAAGAAAAATAAAATCGCCGGGCGGTGGTGGCGCACGCCTTTAATCCCAGCACTCGGGAGGCAGAGACAGGAGAATCTCTGTGAGTTCGAGACCAGCCTGGTCTACAAGAGCTAGTTCCAGGACAGGCTCCAAAACCACAGAGAAACCCTGTCTCAAAAAACCAAAAAAAAAAAAATAAAAAAAAAAATAAAATAAAATCATGACCCTTACAAGAAAATAGGTAGAAATGGAAATTATTATCTGAAGTATTCCCAGATTTAAAAAGACAAATACTGCAGGTTTTCTATAGTGTGGGTCCTGATTAGCGTGTGTGCGTGAGTGCGTGCGTGCATGCATGTGTGTGTGTGTGTGTGTGTGTGTGTGTCTGTCTGTCTGTCTTATGATGAGGGAATGTAGAATACAGGTCATACTGGAAAGGGGACCGAGAGAGGGGAAAAAGAAGCCCTGAGAGAGCTGAGCAGGGGGAAAAGGATAAAAACAAAATATGAGAACACATGGCACAAAGGCAGAGGGACCGGCAGAGGAGGGGACCGGCAGAAAGGGGGCCCTGGTTGGGAGAGGGAAGTCAGGGAAGACGATCAACAAGAAGGAAGCATATGACAATCCTGTAGTGAAATGCATTGCTTCTTACATAATTTTTTATAACTAATAAAAAGTTTCTGAGTCAGCAAAATTCAATCCCTAGAACCCACAAGGGCGTTGAAGAGAACTGACTGCTGCAAGTTAACCTCTGACCTCCACACACACTGTGGCACACGTGCCCATACACATACACTCACATGCACATGCAAGCACTCACACAAATAACTGTAAGGATAAAAAATTTTTTAAAAGATTTATTTATTTATTTATTTATTATTATGTATACAGTGTTCTGCCTGCATGTAACCTGCGTGCCAAAAGAGTGCATCAGATCTCACTACAGATGGTTGTGAGCCACCACGTGGTTGCTGGGAATTGAACTCAGGTCCTCTGGAAGAGCAGCCAGTGCTCTTAACCTCTGAGCCATCTCTCCAGCCCATGAGGATAAATTTTTAAAATAAAGTTAAAACACTTTTCCATCTTGCCCACAGCTCAGTGCACAGCTGGTGTCAGGACAGCAGAGCCACAGTGTCTGTTCAGTCATCGCCACCATCAGTCTCCAGACTTGCTATCAAAAGCTGAACTCTGTCCTCATTCAGCACTGACTCCTGCACACACACACACACACACACACACACACCCACACACACATCCTCCCAGTCCCTGGCACCCGATCTCACTTTCTGTTTCTGTAGATCTGAAACTCCCGGAAACTCCTAGAAGTAATTTTACAGTCCTCGTCTTATATCTGGTTCATGCCTTCAGCATACAATCCTCAACGGCCATCAGGGTTAAATCGTGGGTTCCTTCTTTTCCACTGCTGTCCTTTATTTTATTTTATTTTATTTTTACTAATTCAATTTTAGCCATTCTAGGGCTCAGGGGTTCAAGTCCAGGCACATGCTAGGCACGTGATTTGCCTCAAATCCAGGCATGTGTTAGGTGTAGGATTACTCAAGGCTGTCTGCAGACTCTTGGTCCTTCCATTGAGGTTACTTTGCAGCCCCTATGGGGTGGAAGAAAGGACAGGAAAAATGGGTTGAGGGGACATGTAAGTGAGCTCTGAGGACAAGTTTTCCCTTGGGGGGCAGTCTTCAACCTTGATAGGACGCTTGGATACAGGTAACCCTGTGCACTGAGGCCCAAAGGCTGGACCTTGTTGGAATTTTTATTTTGGTTGCATTGACACTTAAGTCAAGTTGGGAAGAACATCTTAATGTTATTAAAATTTTGTTTCCATGAGCATTATTTAGATCTTTAATCTCTTTCATACAACTTAGAGTTTATCTCATATAGAACCACATATTTTAATAGATTTATACCTAAGTATTTCCCTTTTTTGATGCCAATGCCAATGAAAGCCTTTTAAGGAGAATTTTTTAAGATTGATTTTGTCTGTAATTATGTGTGTATGTGGAGGGGTGGTGTGTGCGTGTGTGTGCGTGTGTGTGAGGGAAGTCTAGAAGAGGGTGTTGGCTCCCCTGGAGCTGGAGTCATAGAATTGTGAGCTTCCCAACATCGGTGCTAGCTACCAAATCCAGGTCCTCTGCAAGATCAGTACATGCTCTTAACCACTGAGCCATCTCTCATGTGTTAGACATTAAATTCCGATTATTTGTTGCTAGTAAACAGGAAATCAAATAACTTGCAGATGACCCATGTATTCTACAACACTCATAATTTACTAGTTCTAGAAATGTTTTTGTTGTCTGGCATTTTCTACATATATATTGTATATATATGTTGTGTGTAAACAAATACAGTGTGTTTTTCTTCCCAATCTGTGTGCCCTTTTTTTTTCTTGTTCTATTGCACAGGGTTAAGATTTCTAATACACCATTGATAGGCGTGTGAGAGACAAACCTTGTCTTATTCTCAGTTTTTTTTTTTTTTTTTTTTTTTTTTTGGTTTTTTGAGACAGGGTTTCTCTGTGGTTTTGGAGTCTGTCCTGGAACTAGCTCTTGTAGACCAGGCTGGTCTCGAACTCACAGAGATTCTCCTGCCTCTGCCTCCCGAGTGCTGGGATTAAAGGCATGCGCCACCACCACCCGGCCTTATTCTCAGTTTTATAGGGAATCGTCCCTGTGCCACTAATGAGTATGATGTTAGCTGTAGGCGTTTTGCAGATATTCTTCACCAAGTTGAGGAAGTTCCACTTCATTCTTACCCTGCTAAGCTTTTTCTTTCTTTGTTTTTGAGACAGGGTCTCATGATGTAGCCCTGACTGGAACTCACTGGGAAGACTAAATTGGCCTCAAACTCAGAGAGATCCACCTGGCCCTGCCTCACAAGTGCTAGGATTAAAGACACGAACCATCAAGCCTGACCCTTTTCGACGGGTTTGGTTTTTTTGTTTGTTTGTTTGTTTGTTTGTTTTAAAGTCATGATTAGTTCTGAAATTTTCACAAATGCCCTTTGTTTTAGACAGAGTCTTGCTATGTAGCTCAGGCTGGTCTCAAACTTTGATTTTTCATGCTTCAGCTTCCTGAGAACTCGGACCACACATCCGGCTTCAAATCCTTTTTTTCCTCTATCCACATGACCATGTAATGTGATGGACTGCGTTAACGGATATCTGTACGTTGAAGCAGGCTTTGTTGCTAGAAACAAATCCCACTTGCTTGTGATATAACTTTATTTTACACAAGGTGGATTCCACTTAATGGGAGACCATTGTACCTGTGTTCCTGAGAGACCTAGTCTACAGTTTTCTTCTTCTGGGATCTCTCTTGGGTTTTTCATGGATCTGCAAAGTTATGCAGTAGATCAGCTGACATTGAGAAGCCAACCCCTCAGAGATTTACACATCTGATGGAGGTTAAGTTCACACAAGCATGGCCTGTGAAAAATACTGCTTTTTGAATGGCTGGCTGCCTCAAACTGCACATTCTCTTGTGTGATAATAGGCTTCCTCTCTAACTCAGCTTTGGGACTGGATTCCTTATTTGTCAAGAACAATTTCCCTAGGTTCTGTTAGAAGGATGACTTTTTCCCCAAATAGTGTACTCTGGCAAATAAGACAGTGAAACCTTTTGTCCCACACTGCAGTAAAACAACTTGGGAACCTGTTCTCTATCATTAACTTCCTGACAGGATGATTTGGCCAAACTGAAGTCCTTGTGGAGAAATCACAGGGGGGAACTTTCACAAGGCAGAACGGCAGGTGTCTGGCCTTGCTAGAGCTAAGTCATTCAAAGACTTATGATGCATTTGGGTGGTATTGCAGGTGTCTGTTCTTATCTTATAGTCCTTCAAGAGATCACTATCACCTAACTGACTAACCATGTCCAGATGTTAGTAAGCACACTTCGAAAATGTAAAACAATGCACGTATTCTTTACCTTTCCTTTGATCTCTCAATAGTTTCGTTTTCTCCCTTTGTAACCTGTAGTGGCCACTTTAAGAGACTTGCAGGAATCTCCTCACAGCTGCAGCTGTGATTAGCTACAAATGAGCTGATAAATTTTTGCGAGGTATCTTCAAAGAATGCCTGTGTCCCTGAGAACTGTCCTTGTAGTTTTTTGTTGTTGTTGTTTTGTTTTGTTTTTTACCACTAACAAGTTGTTAGTGAAAGTGTTGTATATATGCATATACGCATGCTTGGGAATTTGTAACAGTGGAAGGAATAAGATTGGAAGAATGAAGAATGCAGGATACAGAATTGAGGAAAATGAAGAAGAAAAGGAAAAAAGAATCAGAGAATTAGAGATAAGAAATTAAAGACAATTAGGGCAAGAAATTAAAATTAACGCAAAACAATAAAGGCACATAGCTGGAACTGCAAACATGTGAGTCTTTTCCCTCAGATTAGAACTATCCTACACTGGGCGGTGGTGGTGCACACTTTTAATCTCAGCACTTGGGAGGCAGAGGCAGGCAGCCTGGTCTACACGAGACAGTTCCAGAACAGGCTCCAAAGCTACAGAGAAACCCTGTCTCAAAAATCAAAAAACAAACAAACAAAAGAACTATTTTAAGATCCCTTTCACTATGCTACAGGCAGGCTAACCAAACGGAAGTCAGCAGAGCTGGGCTCAGCTGGCTCGTCATGTTTTCATTTGAAGACATTACTGGCTTCGTCAGAAAATTCGTATTCACTTCTTTAAATGTTTCTCAGACTCCATCAGTGAAACAATCAGAGCCTATACTTATGCTTGGAAAGTTACAAGATATCGACTCAATAAATTTATGAATAGATATAGGAAAGAATTAGCTCAAAATAGCTCTCAAAATCCTACCCTGGTGACGTACTTCCTCTTCAAGGCCACAGCTCCTAATCCTTCCCAAACAGGATCACCACGTGGGAACCAAGCATCCAAACCTAGGAAATAATATGGAGGGCACCTCATTCAATCCATCACCTAGGGCTATTGCACTTACTGATTTCTTGTATAGATTTTAGAAGATTTTATTTTTCAAGAAACTGGTACCTAGCTGGGCTTAGAGGTACACGTCTTTAATTCCAGCACTTGGGAGGCAGAGGCAGGTGGATTTCTGATCTACATAACAGGTTCCAAGCCAACCAAGGCTCCTAGTAGACCCTGTCTCTAAACATTAACAAAAAGACAGGTACATTTTGTCAAAGTTATAGACAGAGGGCTACTCAGAATGTTCCCTGATTATTCTTTAATTCATGGAATCAGTAGTGATGAACTCTCTCCAGGTCTGATATTAGTGATTTGTTTTTTATTTCCTTTTTCCCTTTCTTTGTTCGGCTAGGATTTTAAAATTTTTATTCTTCCCAAATAGCCAGCTTGGTTTTTATTGCTTTCTTACTATCAGTTTCATTGATTTCTGTTCTGAATTTTATTATTTTCTTTTTTCCCTGATGATTTTGAATTTAATTTGCCTTTATTTTTCTAGTTTCTTTTGAAAAAAATATTATTTTATGTGTATAGACCCGTATGTATGTCTGTGCTTCATCTGTGTGCCTGGTGCTCACAGAGGTCAGGAGAAAGTGTCGGGTCCCCTGGAACTGAACCAAAGTCTCTCCACAGCTGCTCTCAGCAGCCCTGGCAGTGCATGGGCCACCAAGTGCAGAGGGGCCCTCTAGAGCTGGTGGGGAATCTAGCCCCATCCTTGGGGTCCCAGGGCCCACACCTCCGATGACAGATGCCCAACAGCCAAAGCAGCGCCGACCTTCGGTCTCAGCCATTGCCGTCTTCTCCCCGACAACCAGAGAAGAATATCTGGAGGACACTGGTGAGGGCTGGTGGAGGTGAGGTGGAAGCAGAACTGAGGCAGGTTTAAGAACCCAGCATTCTTAGAAGACCAGAAAACACAGCTTCTAAGGAACAGTGTGGGGAAAGCCACCCAGGGAATGTCACCATTTCAACATTTCATCTCTTGTGAGCTACCATGCCTTTAAGAAAAAAAAAATGGACTCTGGGGATTCAAACTCTGATCCTCAAGCTTACAGTAGTCCTCGGACTTACACGGTCAGACCCATACATCAAACCGTGGGACAGGAGTACCATGAGTGCTTCTTTTCATTCTTTCTTTTTGCTTTGTTTTAATAATTTATTTTTATTTTATGTGTCCCAGTGTTTTGCCTACATGTATGTCTGTGTGAGGATGCTGGATCCCCCGGAACTGGAGTTATGCAGGGTTTCTCTACACCTGCCCTGACTGTCCTGGAATTTGCTCTGTAGACCAAACTGGCCTCAAACTTACAGAGATGCACCTGCTTCTGTCTCCTGAGTTATGGGATTAAAGGCATGCACCAGCAGCCCCTAGCTCATTTTTTGAAATTTATTTTTATGTGTATGTGTATTTGGCCTGCATGTGTATCTGTAAACCCTGTGCATTCCTGGTGTCTACAGAGCCCGGAAGAGGGTGTCAGAACTCTCGGAACTGTACGTAATGGTTTTGCATTGCCATGTGGTACTAGGAATTGAACCTGGGTCCTCTGGAAGAACAGTCAGTTTTTGTTGCTGTTTTTTCTTTTTTAGTTAGTTAGTTAGTTTTGTCCACACAGGATTTCTCTGTATAACAGTTTTGGCTTCCAGGAACTCACTCTGTAGACCAGGCTGGCCTTGAACTCAGAGATCTGACTGCCTCTGCTACCCAGAGTGCTGGGATTAAAGGTGTGCACCATCACTGTCCCACTCACAATCAGTGTTTTTAACTGTTGAGTCATCTCTTCAACCCCTTCTTTCTTTTTATTTAGGCGTGCATGTGGTGGACACATGGATGGCCTGAAGCTGATGTTAGAGGTGGTTGTTAGCTATTTAACGTGGGTTCTGGAAACTAAACTAGCCCTCTGCATGAGCAGCAAGTTCTCTTACATGCTGTCCATCTCTCCAGCCTCCCGCTTTGAAACATTTAATGTTGGGAGGTATGCATTCCACAGCTTGGGTGTGGGGGTCAGAGGACCACTTCATGGAGTTGGTTCTCCCCTTCCATCTTTATGTAGGTTCCAGGGGCGGAGCTCAGGTTGTCAGGCGAGTGCCATTATCTGAGACGCCATCTCACCGGCCCTAGCTTGGCATTGCATCGTCTACCTTCAAAAGCGACGAGAGGGAGACAAAGCTGACTTGCTCTCAAGAACTTACAGAAAAGGATGCGCTGTAAAGGGCAATACAGTTTTGCGTGTGTGAAATGTGTCTTCGGGGACTGTAAAGGTATTCCTGTACTCGAACGCCACACTATCTTTGCCATGTGGAGCTACACACGCATGCCTCTCTGCACGTCCATCCCACACAGTCAGTGGAGCTCCACGTCCCTGTAGTCACCTGCGGGTCCTAAGGTCAGAAGCATCCAATCTCTGCCCCTTAGCTGGGTGTGGGAGGATTAGCAGGCAGCAGAGTTCAGGGCCCGGCCCCCCCTCTTCCCCTGGTGAGAACCTTTCCACAAAGCCTTGCCCACACACTCCCCCTTTGCCTTTCACACCCTGTCTGCAAAATTAAAGTCACCTAAGGCGATTTCTGACAACCTGAATCACCTTTACACAGCTGCTTGGGATGCCACACCTGGTAGGAGGAGTATTGATAAAATAGAAGAAAACCAAAGGTCACCACCATTTAAGCATGAACTGTGCTTAAGTGAGGGAGCCTTGTGATTCTCAGCAAGACTCTAGCTGAGCCGAAATGGACAAGACTGAGAAACCCCCCGCACCCAGTCCCAGGATGAGACCAATTTAGCCAGGAAAAGATCACCTCTGCTCCCTGTATCTACCTCTGAGCATTAGATCCTGTGACGGGACCCCATGGATGTGGCTGGAGCCCCCTGCTCCAGGTGAGTGTGCCTTTCGGGGAAACTTTCCAAAGGAGTGGGCTCACTTCGAGAGCCTGACCTGGGCTGCTGATTAAAACCCATCTTCTATTGCAACTCTGCCCGCCCACACACCTCCCAACTTCAAGCCGGGTCATTTATGAGTCTGCTCCCCACAAGGAACTCAGACCCAGGCCCTCGTGCCCGTGATCCAGAAAGGACTTACCAAAGTGTTATACACGGGCTTGGAGTGCAGAATTTAGGAACTCTGCCAGGGCCAGGCCTATCTGCTCACTATTCCCGAGGCGAGCTGTGCTAGAGCGCTGTCAGAGGGACAAAGGAGAGCACAGACCCGTGTTGAGACCTTAACTGGCTTTATCTGGTGTGGCCATGTGTGTGAAAGGAAAGACAGGAAGGAAAGCTAGCTGTGGAGTGGTCCACTTCACCACAAGCAGTTAGAAATTAGAAGCATATTGTCCTGGGGCTCCCTGTGGAGAATGTGCGAGGCGCAAGGGGTGCTTTGGAGGTTTGGGGACAGGTAGGTCTCTTGAAGGTCACATCAGTAATAACTCTGCTCATTCCCAGCCGGGAGGCACTGGCAAGGGAGCTGATTCTGGCCGCATTAGAAGACTTGAGCCAGGAGCAGCTAAAGCGCTTTCGCCACAAGCTGCGGGATGCGCCCCTGGATGGCCGGAGCATCCCTTGGGGGAGACTGGAGAACTCAGACGCAGTGGACCTCGTCGACAAGCTGACCCAGTTTTATGGGTCAGAGCCAGCCGTGGATGTGACCCGAAAGATCCTGAAGAAGGCGGATGCTCGAGATGTGGCAGTGCGGCTCAAGGCGCAGCAGCTGCAGCGTAAGCTGGGTTGGGTAGGATGGGGCGGAATCGGTTGAGATTTACTTCGTCCTCTCCCTCACCGCATGAAGCTGTGCTACTCCCGAGAACGAGCCAAAAAAAAAAAAAAAAAAAATCGTGCACGGGGCGGGGGACAGTTCCAGAGACTTCCAGACTTCCAGGGAAATGCCTTGCCCCATCCCTCATGCTCAGTGAGCCTTACGTTGGGTTTTTCTTCCAGAACTCGGTCCCAGCTCAGTGGTTCTCTCCCTGTCGGGTAAGTTCGGCGGGGCACACAAGTGACGGGTCCTATTACTGCTTGGGGGTCCTTGGATGTGAGTGAGGTAGCTGGAGGAGGAAGCCATGACACAATAAAAGAAAGTGAAGCCAGGTTTAGACAGGCAGGGCGTTGGTTCCAGGGCGGCGGCAAGTCCATCCCTACCTTCCCCGGTCTCACACCTTACAGAGTACAAGAAGAAATACCGCGAGCACGTGCTGCTACAGCACGCTAAGGTGAAGGAGAGAAACGCCCGCTCCGTGAAGATCAACAAGCGCTTCACCAAGCTGCTTATCGCGCCGGGGAGCAACGCCGTGGAGGATGAGCTGCTGGGGCCGTCCGAGGAGCCGGAGCCTGAGCGCGCGAGGCGCTCGGACACGCACACCTTTAATAAGCTCTTCCGGGGAGATGACGAGGGCCTGCGGCCGCTGACCGTGGTGCTGCAGGGCCCGGCGGGCATTGGCAAGACCATGGCCGCCAAGAAAATCCTCTATGATTGGGCAGCAGGCAAGCTATACCACGGCCAGGTGGACTTCGCCTTCTTCATGCCATGCGGCGAGCTGCTGGAGAGTCCGGGTACGCGCAGCTTGGCAGACCTGATCCTGGACCAGTGTCCGGACCGCAAGGCTCCGGTGCGGCAGATACTGGCGCTTCCCCAGCGCCTGCTGTTTATCCTGGACGGTGCAGACGAGCTGCCTGCTGTTGTAGCCCCGGAGGCCGCCCCCTGCAAAGACCCTTTTGAGGCTACGAGTGGCTTGAGAGTGCTGAGAGGACTGCTGAGCCATGAGCTGCTGCCCTTGGCTCGCTTGCTGGTGACTACACGCAATGTCGCCCCGGGGACTCTGCGGGGCAGACTGGGCTCGCCACAGTGCGCAGAAGTACGCGGCTTCTCAGACAAAGACAAGAAGAAGTATTTCTTCAAGTTCTTCCGGGATGAGAGGAAGGCAGAGCGCGCTTACCGCTTTGTGAAAGAGAATGAGACGTTGTTTGCGCTGTGCTTCGTGCCCTTTGTGTGCTGGATCGTGTGCACGGTGCTGCAGCAGCAACTGGAGTTGGGCCAGGATCTGTCTCGTACCTCCAAGACAACGACATCGGTGTACCTGCTCTTCATCGCCAGCATGCTGAAGTCTGCCGGCACCAATGGACCCCGGGTTCAGGGAGAACTGCGCACGCTGTGCCGTCTGGCCCGGGAGGGCATCCTGAAGCATCAAGCACAGTTCTCAGAAAACGACCTGGAACGGTTGAAGCTTCAGGGCTCCCAAGTTCAGACACTGTTTCTCAGCAAGAAAGAAGTGCTGGGCGTTATAGAAAAGGAGGTCACCTACCAGTTCATTGACCAGAGCTTCCAGGAGTTCTTGGCTGCATTGTCCTACCTACTGGAGGCTGAGGGGGCTCCAAGGGCACCTGCGGGAGGTGTGAAGATGCTCCTGAACTCTGACGCAGAGTTGCGTGGTCATCTTGCACTCACCACTCGCTTCCTCTTCGGACTGCTGAGTGCAGAAAGGGTTCGTGACGTTGAACGTTATTTTGGCTGTGTGGTGCCAGAACACGTGAAACAGGACACCCTACGGTGGGTACAAGGACAGGGCCACCCCAAGGTGGCTCCAGTAGGGCCAGAAAAGAATGATGAGCTGGAGGACACTGAGGAACCAGAGGAGGATGAGGAGGACCTCAACTTTGGACTGGAACTGTTGTACTGCCTGTATGAGACACAAGAGGATGCTTTTGTTCGCCAGTCTCTCACCAACCTTCCAGAGATAGTCCTGGAGCGAGTTCGGTTCACCCGCATGGACCTTGAGGTCCTGGGCTACTGCGTCCGGTGCTGCCCAGCTGGTCAGGCTCTGAAACTGGTCAACTGTGGGCTGGTGGAGGTAAAGGAGAAGAAGAAAAAGAGTCTGATGAAACGGCTGAAGGGGTGAGTCTAGAGGGCAAGGCTGTTCTCACCAGCGCAGTACGCGTGCCCGCTTGGGGTGGGAAACATGTCCACACCTGATGACCCACCCCTTGCAAGGCAGCTGTCTCTCTTCTTCCCCAGAGTGACCTCACCATGCCTTATGCAGATCAAGGCAACCTTCCCAGCACAGCCAACATAGCTCCAAGAAGCAACCTAGGCCCCTCCCTGATGCAGTTTCTCACACATTCTGGTATTCCATGTCCTCTGTGTGCTGAGCCTTGTACCTCCGCCCCAACACTATTTGCTGTCTATCTTTAAAGTCTACCCTGACTTCACCACTTGGGTCCAACCGCTGGCCCCAAGGTACTGACGGCACTATTCCATAGCCCAGCTCCACCAGATCCTAGGTTCCTACACAGACAAGGACATTTGCTCTCTATGAACTAAGTTCTGTTCAATACCCATCCCAAGACTCACCGTCTGTTGAGAGTATACACCAAGACAGTGGCAAGACCTGGTCCTAGGGACGTACAGGTCCACTCTTGGGTTTTGTTCAAGTTTGTTGTGGGGGGTCAGGATGGGGAAACTCAAGGAATGTGGGATAAGTGACAGAGACAGTTCTGGAACAAAGGAAAAACTGAGTCCCTTCAAAAAGGCCTGGAAGGAGCATTATGGTCATCAACCTTGTTTTTTCTCTCCCTACAGTTCTCAAAACACCACGAAACAACCCCCAGTCTCCCTGCTGCGTCCACTCTGTGAGGCCATGACGTCCCAACAATGTGGCCTGCGTATCCTGATGTGAGTCACCTTGGAGGGGATTCCAAGCTGGGTGCCCTGTATTTGCCCTCTGAGGAAGGCTGGGGACATAGGAGGCGAGCTTAACCAGGTTCCATCACTATTAAGTTCTGGCAGAGGAAGGCTGTTGCTAGGCTTTGTGGGAAACGGGGTGCAGCACAGCCTGTGGGGAGAGACGGAAAAAGCAACAGTGCTTTCCTATGGAAGGAAGTTCCCTGGTGCTCCTGGAGACTGCTGGGCCATCTCTTGGAAGGAAAGTGTTCAGAGGGGTCACCAGCTGGTACATCCTGACTCTCTGTACCCTTGAGCAAGTCAGTCTGCCCATGCTTTGGTTTCCTCCCTGTAAGACATAACCAGCTGAGGGCTGGGATGGCTCAGAGGTTAAGAGCACTGGCTGCTTTTCCAACAGTCCTGAGTTCAATTCCCACCAACTACTTGGTGGCTCACAACCATCTGTAATGAGATCTGGTTCCCTCTTCTAGTATGCAGGCATACATGCAGACAGAACATTGTATATATAATAAATAGACAAATCCTCTTTTAAAAGAATATAAGTATGTACTCAAAATATTATTATTATTATTAAGCTGGGTAGTGGGACTCATACCTTTACTCTCAGCACTCAGGAGGCAGAGGCAGGTGAATCTTTGAGTTCAAGGCCAGAGTGGGCTACAAAGTGAGTTCCAGGATGACCAGGGCTATACAGAGAAACCCTGTCTCGGAAATATATATATATCCAGATAATTCCACCTCGAGATTGATATAAGATTTACTGAGACTCCATGGGTAGAGTTCTTAGAAAATGATAGGTTTCCTCTTACTTTAAGCTATCACTGTTGAGCAGAGAGTAAGGAAAGTTATAGGAATAATAGTGACAGGCCACGGTGAAGCAGATAGTCATGCATCAATAGAGGATGAGGTAGAAGGCTGGGTTTGTGGGTGTAAGGGTCCAGCACCCTGAAAATAAAACAAAAGAGCCAAAGAGATTTGTCCCAGAAGACAAAGTACATGAAGGTGCTCACCTTATGATTTGTAATAGAAAAAAATCTAAAATAGTAAAGATGCTCAACCATTGGGGATGACGGCCCATCTGAACCCACGGGGTATTTATGAAAAGCTATGCATTTCTTGGCTGGCCATCAGGCTACAAAGGGATAGGTAGTTGGTTCAGCTGGAGGCGGAAAAGGAGTCAGGGGCTTACAGACCAATCTACATACTTTTTGACCACAGCTTGTCACGCTGCAAACTCCCTGATGCAGTTTGCCGAGACCTCTCTGAGGCCCTGAAGGTAGCTCCTGCTCTAAGGGAGCTGGGTCTCCTCCAGTGTCGGCTCACTGAGGCAGGCCTGCGTTTACTGAGTGACGGACTGGTTTGGCCCACGTGCCAGGTGCAGACACTCAGGTGAGGCCTGGTTTTGGAGGGTTGGAGGTAGGGGATCCCAACTCCTGCAACCTCTGAAGTCAGCTCTTCCCACAGGATGCAAATGCCTAATCTCCAAGAAGCAATCCAGTACCTGGCCATCCTGCTCCAGCAGAGCCGGGTTCTGACCACCCTGGATCTCAGTGGCTGTCAGCTGCCTAACTACATGGTGTCCTGCCTGTGTTCAGCCCTGAAACACCCTAACTGCTGCCTAAAGACACTCAGGTGAAGGCAGGGGGAGACATGGTGCTGAGGACACAGCCTATCAACTCTAGGTTAGAGTAGATGCCTAGGAATCCCTCTCTGAGACCAAGCTCACACACAGAGCTGGGTGCCCAGCCTACAAAGACTCACCTTCTACGATTCTATCCAAAGCTCTGGGTCTCAAATAAATATCCATAGCCTGAGGAGACAGTCTGGGCCAGTGACCCTAATCATTGTCTCTATTCCCTCAAAGGCTCTCAACTTTGAATAGATTCCAATGCTTCTGGTACTTGTGTCTCTGTTATAGCTAAGCAGACAGCTCCAACCACTCCACTCTCACCTGGGTTCTCTCCCCCAGCTGACAGACCCTTGCCCCTAACTGACCCTTGTCCCGTCTGTCTTATGCATGTGGCTGCAGTCTGACCTCTGTGGAGCTGAGTGACATGTCACTGAGGGACCTTCAAGCTGTGAAGACATCAAAGCCAGACCTGACCATCCTACATCCAAAACTAGACACACATCCTCAGCCTCTCAAGAGATGAAGCAGTGTCTTCCGAGGCCCTGGGGGCCAGAACAGGGTAAATGATGCTGTAATAAAAGCCCTTATGAAGATGTCCTCTCCATTCAAAAGCAGGAAGATGCCAGCTTCTCCCTCAAGGCAAGTCTTTCAAGTCAAGAAGCCACAGAAGGGCAAACAAAAGACCCAGGTAGATATAGGCCCTTGATGACTCCTGGATAGGCTGGTACATGCCCTACCATGCCTTGGACACTCTGAGGTTAGTTTTTCCCCCAGCCCCACAACCACTGCTACTTGACTTTCTGTACCCTCCAATCTGTCCCTTGCAGATAATCCCAACAATAATAAGAACATGCAGTAATTGAGCATATTGTTTAATGGTGTTACTCATATTTGATCTGGCCCACATCTCTTGTATAGGTGGATGCAGGGCCCCAGAGTATTACCTTCTATAGGCAGAAGGTAGGTGGATCACCATTCCAGTCTGGAATTTGGGGTGTTGGCTTTTAGAAGGATGCCATTCTGGAAACCTTGGGACTTTAACCCAGAGGAATCCACTTTCTGCCTGAGAGATGCAGGGCAATGAGCCAAAAGAATGACAGTTTTATTTGATGATGGGAGCTGGGGCAATACAGTGGATGTCTCTAACATAATAATGATTTTTTGATTCCCTTTCATTGATCTCTGTAACACTTGCCTATCAAAGTAGGTGTTGGCACGACCTTTCCTATAGCCACATATACAGGGCAAGATTTAGTCACAATCCATCACTAAAGAAATGGGCTTGGCATGCTGGCCTGACTGCAAGAGAGGCGTGGCCTTGAGAATCAGGACAAGCCATGCATGCCCCTTCTGTCTGTGTGTTGCTTCTATTGGTTAATGAATAAAGAACTGCTTTGAGCCTATGGGAGGGAAGAACAGAACTAGGCAGGGAAAGCTAGGCTATATGCTGGGAGGAAGAAGGGTGGAGTCAGGGAGACACCATGTAGCCCCACCAGAGACCAGACACTAGAACTTTAGCCGTTAAGCCACAGCCACATGGCCATATACAGATTACTAGAAATGGGTTAAACTAATATATAAGAGTTAGCCAATAAGAAGCTAGATTTAATTAATACAGTTTCTGTGTGATTATTTCAGGGCTTAGTGGCCTCCCTTCCTCCTCACTACAAATTGGCGCCCATGTGGCCAACTAAAATCCACTTTAAAACCTGAGAGGGCTTGAAAATGAACTCTAGACATAAAAGAACAGAGTTTAGCAGCTTCTTGATAGCAACAATTTTTTTTTCTAGATGGGCTTGCAGCAAATAAGGTGCCACAGGGTGCAGTAAAAATTGTGCAGCTTCTTTAAAAAAAAAAAAAAAAAAAAAAAAGATGTGACTTCCTGGTTCACCAGCACAATGGTTCTGGCTCTTTTGAGAGGTTCGGCTATCAAGCATTTAAATGGGGTTTGTGGATAGCATACTGCAAGTTACTTGGTGGCAGCATGGGCCAACTGGTTATCAGAGTTGAGATGGTGAGGATGGCTCCCACCCGGCAGTCTCAGGCACTAACGGACTTCCACCATGTTGGACTGTGTGGAGCAAGCAGGTAGTGCTGTATTTCCCCTAGCAATGGCACAGTTTAAGTTTTTAAGAAGCGCTTAGCATTTTAAGAAGTGCTTCTGGACAATAAAGAATTACAGATTCACAGTAAGACAGATTCAGACATAAAAGACCTCTAATTGGGTCACAGTGATGAATAAACGTATGTAGGCTTGGGAGAGAGAAGAAAAAGAGTACAGAGAGTTATAAAAAGAAGTAAATGGGGGGCTGGAGATATGGCTCAGTGGCTAAGAGCATTGCCTGCTCTTCCAAAGGTCCTGAATTCAATTCCCAGCAACTACATGGTGGCTCACAACCATCTGTAATGAGGTCTGGCACCCTCTTCTGGCCTGCAGGCATACAAACAGACAGAATATTGTACAATAAATAAATAAATATTTTTTTAAAAAAAAAGAAGTAAATGGTTTTTCTTTTTTCTCTCTCTCTCTTTTTTTTTTTTTTTTTTTTTGGTTTTTCAAGACAGGGTTTCTCTGTGGCTTTGGAGCCTGTCCTCTGGAACTAGCTCTGTAGACCAGGCTGGTCTCGAACTCACAGAGATCCGCCTGCCTCTGCCTCCCAAGTGCTGGGATTAAAGGCGTGCGCCACCATCACCCGACAGTAAATGGTTTTTTAAAAAATAAAACAAAGTCTTTAAAGAGACTTTAAAGAGTATAGATAGCCATAGATTAAAAGGAGTAAAAAAAAAAAAAAAAAAAGAATAAGCCACGTAAAGATGGAATATACACAGGGAGTCTGGATTCTGTATACGATTGTGTTTTCTTTAAATTTTTTGATTGTGAAGAAGCTAAGTACAGAGAGACATTTCATTGTACAGGCTGTAAGATAAACCAACGTAAAGGTATCTTGACTTTAAAATTTGATTCTAAGGATGTGTTGCTTTGGAAAAGAGGTTCTTCTATTGTTTCCATAGAGAATGAGAATCTCTAGATTGCTTCCAGACTTATGTTGTTTGATAGACCACGACCCCCTGAAAGGTCACCATGAACACCCCTCAAAAAATTACTTTGCCCAATAGACAGAAGGAAGAATTTTAGATAGAACTACGCTCATATTCCTAAATATTGTCTATAAATGTTTGTTTACATTTAAAGGGGAATATGTAATAGAGATGGATACTTTGCATTGGTATGGATCTTGCTTTATTGATACAAATTTAAGGTCAATTTTGTTATACATATATTTCTGCTCTTGATTAAGGTATTGTGTTTGTGAAGCTCATTTTAAAATGTAGTGTAAAATTAATAAATATAAGTTAATAGATAATCATTTATAATAGTCAAGCTTTTAGTCATGTTAGTTAGATTTTCTGGATGTATAGAGATATAATTCAGATAGATAGGTATTCTTCAAATCTTTCAGAGACCTTCATAATATGGCATTTAAAATGTTTGAGAACTTAAGACTTTTCATGACAGTGAGACACATCTGCTCCTGGCAACACCAAGCTCTTCAAGAAGAAGATGGGCATTGAAGAGTTGGTTGACCATTTAGCAAGAAACTGCTCTTGGCTGGACTGCTTGATAAACTGGACATGTAGAACCCACAGAGAAATGACTGCTGAACTTGCCTAAAGGTGAGATGGTCCTTTCCTGCTACATGAAAGAGTCTGTCAGACATTCTGCAGGATACAAAAGAAAGTGACTGGCAAACTGCCAATATAGGCAGAACTGTCTTTGAAATTTCCTGCTTCATGGAAAAGTCTGCCGGATACAAATAGGCCTGTGGGCTGAAGATGGATGCCCCAATGGTACAGAAAAACTTTGGGTAACTATCCAGGCAGTGAGATGTCTTTGTTAATTCTAGAGTTTTGGAAGTTGCTTATAATGTACTTCCTGTTTACTTAGGTAATATTATATCCTTCTGGAGTCTTTGATGGAGTTGAAGAATTTATAGTTATAGTTTTCCTTAGTTATGATAAAAGATAAAGTAGATATAAATATTTTAACTGTAATTCTTGCTTGATAACTGTTTTGTTATATGTAATTTTACTATGGTAAAGTTAAAGCCTCCCTTTTTGTTTAAACAGAAAAGGGGAAATGGTGTGGGAGGTCCTTCTGTCTACGTGTTACTTTTATTGGTTAATGAATAAAGAACTGCTTTGAGCCTATTGCAGGGAAGAACAGAACTGGGCAGGGAAAGCTAAGCTGTATGCTGGGAGAAAGAAGGGCGGAGTCAGGGAGATGCCATGTAGCCCCACCAGAGACCAGACGCTGGAACTTTAGCCAGTAAGCCACAGCAACATGTTGATACAGAAATTACTAGAAATGGGTTAAATTAATATGTAATACTTAGCCAATAAAAAGCTAGAGGTAATAGGCCAAGTAGTCATTTAAATAATATAGTTTCTGTGTGATTATTTCAGGGCTAAGCAGCCGGGAACCAACAAGCGACCTCCTCCAAAAAAACTGGGGGTTGGCACGACTTTTCCTATAACCACATGTACAGAGTGAGGTTTAATCTTAGTCCACCACTGAAGAAATGGGCTTGGCATGCTGGCCTGACTGCAAGAGAGGTGTGGCCTTGCGAATCAGGACAAGCCATGCATGCCCCAGAACTGAGTCTTCTCTGCTCAGCACTGCAATGACCCCCTTACTTCTCAGGGGAAATTCCCTCCACAATCCCTTTATAGATCCATTCCTCCATCCTCCACAATGAAAAACACAAAAGCCTACTCTATCGGTTACTTTTCTATTACTGTGATAAAGCGCCATGGCTGGAAACAACTTATGAAATGAAGAGTTGACTTGGGCTTACGGTTCCAGAGGGAGAAGGGCCCACCAAGGCTGGGAAGCATGGCAGAAAGCAGCAGGTGTGTCAACTGGAGTAGAAACCGGGGGTTCACATCTTGAACCACAAGCACAAAGCAAAGCATGAACTGGAAATGAGACTAGTCCTTTTACTCTCAAAGCCTGCTTCCCTGACATATTTTCCTAAGAGTGTCACCAACTAGAAATTAAGTGTGCAATTAGTGCGAACAACTGGAAATTAAGTGTGCAATTATTGTGGTAGTTTGAATGAGAAGGCCCCCATAAGCTCACCTCTTTGCATGTCTAGCTCCTAGTTGGTGGAACTGTTTGGGAAGAATTAGAAAGCGTGGCCTTGTCAGAGGAGCTGTGTCACTGGGATGGGGGGGTGAGATTTCAAAAGCCCACGCTCTCTCCCTCTACCTCCAACTTGCAGACCAAATGTGAGCTCTCAGCTACTGCCCCAGCACCACACTTATCTGCCTGCTGCCATGCTCCCTGCCATGATGATCATGGACTAATCCTCTCAAACTGTATTTAAAAGCTTCCTTCTATAAGCTGCATTGGTCATGGTGCCTCTTCACTGTGATAAAACAGACCTATCTTTCTCTCCTGCCTTGCTATTGGCCTTTCAGCTCTTTATTAGGCCAATCAGGGGCTTTAAACAGGCACAGTAACACAGATTCACAGAGTTACACAAATGCAGCATAAAAGAATGCAACATGAAATGCAACATCATTAAACCAACATTCCACAGCGCAGAAGAATACAACACATCTTAGCTAATATTCCACAACATTACTCCATTTTTCTTGTAGGTAAATTTTTATTTATTTCTGTATTGGTCCCTATAGTGTTTGCTTTAATCATGCCCCAAGCTAAAAGTTAAGCTAAAGGTCAACTTTTTTTTTTTTAATTCATTCTTCCTCTATAATCTTGCGATTCACATGTCATAAACTGCTTCAGTTGTTTCCTGGAATTTTACTGAAACTGTCTGACCATAAACCCACAACAGTACTTTTCCCATGATAATAAAGGCAACTGAAAATTTCAGTTTTGTAATCACTTGCTCACCTGCTACAGAGAGGAGTCCTGCTTTTAGTATTGGGTGCTTTGGTCTCCTATTCCTGAGGAGACTGTAAGTTCAGCCTGTTTGCAAAATACTTTTTTTTCAAACCTTATAACATCTTAGTGTTAGCTCCTGTTTTTTGTTTTGTTTGGGATTTTTTATTCGGTTGGTTTTGGTTTTGATGGTTTTTTTTAGGTTTTTGTTTGTTTTGGGGGGGAGGTTGTTTTTTGTTGTTGGTTTTTGTTTGCTTGTTTTGGGTTTTGTTGTTGTTTGTTTGGGAGAGATGTTTTGTTGTGTTTTTGTTTGTTTGATTGTTTGTTTTTGGCTTTTTAACACGGGTTTCTCTGTAGCATAGCCCTGGTTGTGCTGGAACTTGCTCTATAGATCAGGCTGGCCTTGTAGACCAGGCTTGCCACCACTACCCAGCGAGAGTGACACTCTCCTTAACGACACTAGTCTCCTGAACAATTATACTTCTCGCTTCCAGCCCAAGCCCTGGATACAGGAGGCATCCTAGTACCCTCTCCTCTCCAAACTCTACAGTTTGTATTTGACCTCGGACAAGTTCTTAGGACAAGGGCAGAAAGCAACCAGTTTCTTTGCCAAATTATCACACAAACAGCTTATAGCTGAGTTGAAAACATTGTTCCCCTCTAAAATCTCATGAGCTGGACCTCTATGTTCTAAATTGTTCTCAGTACTACTGTCTTTCAGGATCTGATTAGAATGGCCCTTTAAGCTCTACTTAAAGCACCCAATCATTGTTCTAGTCTAAAGTTCCAAAATCTTCCACATTCTAAAACCCAACATGGTCAGGTTCTTTGAAGCAAAAACCCAATCCCGGTACCAACTTCTACATTAGTTACTTTTCTGTTGCTATAAAAAGAATAAAAATAAAAAATTAAAAACAGGATAAAGGCAACTTAAGGAAGAGAGTGTTTATTTTTGCTTACAGTCTCAGAGGAATAAGAGTCCCTCATGTCAGGGAGGCAGAGCAGCAGTCGGCAGGTCAGTGGCAGGGACAGAATGCTGAGAGCTCATATTGTCAAAGGCTAGCATGAAGTAGAGAGAGGAAGTAGGGCAAGGATGTAATCTCTCTCTCTCTTTTTTTTTTTTTCTTTTGGTTTTTTCAAGACAGGGTTTCTCTGTGGCTTTGGAGCCTGTCCTGAAACTAGCTCTTGTAGACCAGGCTGGTCTCGAACTCACAGAGATCCACCTGCCTCTGCCTCCCGAGTGCTGGGATTAAAGGCGTGCACCACCACTGCCCGGCCAGGATGTAATCTCTTAAAGCTTACCCCATGACATGCATCTTCCAGCAAAACCGCACCTCCTAAACCTTCCCAAACAGTGTCACCAACTGGGACCCAAATGTTCAAATACCTGAGTCTATAGGGAACATTTCTTTCTGTTTGTTGGTTGGTTGCATCTTTTGGTTTTGTTTGGTTGGTTTGGTATTTGGTCTTTTTCGAGACAGAGTTTCTCTGTGGAATAGTCCTGGCTGTCCTGGAACTCACCCTGTAGACCAGACTGGCCTGGAACTCATAGAGAGCCCCTGCCTCTGCCTCCTAAGTGCTGGGATTAAAGGCACATGGTGCCACTACCCAGCTGGGGAACATTTGTAATCAAAATCACCACAACTGCCTTCCTGGAGCTGGTGTTCTGGACCTAGCAGAGAGACAGACAACAAGTACATAGATGATACAATGAATATCATTCAGTAAATATGTGATACATAAATATATAGTATGTAAATGTGTATGATGTATAATCATAGATATGTATTGATACACAAAACATAGTTAATACTGATCTAATATAAGAACAAAATACAGGCCGGGCAGTGGTGGCGCACGCCTTTAATCCCAGCACTCGGGAGGCAGAGGCAGGCGGATCTCTGTGAGTTCGAGACCAGCCTGGTCTACAAGAGCTAGTTCCAGGACAGGCTTCAAAACCACAGAGAAACCCTGTCTCGAAAAAACCAAAACAAAAAACAAAAAACAAAAACAAAATACAGTAATATATAGTATATAATACATTAAATGTATGTCTAAAACATGCAATAATTGGGGGTGATACATCAATTGCATGTGAAACACACAGATAAAACAAAGTGTGATACACACGGTATATACATACATAGACACACATGTTATAGATTAACACATAGTATAATAAGTATGTGCAGGAAGATGGGAAATTGAGACAGCATGAAAAGAAAAAGAGGACTTGAGTACTGGTTTGTATTTTCTACTCTTGAAAGTTAAGACTTTCTTCTTTCTTTATTTCGGTTTTATGAGACAGTGTCTATGTGATCCTGGATACACTAGAACTCACTATGTAGACCAGGCTGACCTCAAACTCACAGCGATCCACCTATATACCACTATGCCTGGCTAAAGAACCAAGATTTTCAATACAACTGCTCAAATAAACATCACCTACAAAGACAGTATTCCTCTTCTTAAGATATCTCAAATTAGAAATGTGTTTCCTGGGTCTGGAGAGATGGTTCAGTGGTTAAGAGCTTGGGCTGTATGGGTGCTGGGGATTTGAACTCAGGTCCTAATGCTTGTAGAGCGAGTACTTTACCCACTGAGCCATCTCTCCTACTCTCAAATAAGAATTTCGTAAACAAGTGCAATGTACTTTCTTAGGGCCAGAACGTTTATGAGTTGTTTCATTTTGTCTTAAGGCCCAGGGTCTCATATACCCAGGCTGGCCTCCAACTCACTGTGTAGAAGATGACTTTGAACTTCCGATCTTCCTTGTCCCTCCACACCAGCGTGATTACAAGGTGTCACTGTGTGGTTTAAGCAGTGCTACAAAGTAAGTCCGTGGCTTGGCAATGCTATGCAACCAGTCTGTGACCCTCTGCTTTTGTTTTTTGTTTTCATTTTGTTTTGTTTTCAAGACAGGGTCTCACTATGTAGCTCTGGCTATCCTAGAACTCACTCTGTAGACCAGGCTGGCCTCAAATTCAATGTCAGCCATCTCTCTCCCAAATAACTGAACAATGTACCTCATAAACCACCTTACAAACTCAGTTACAAAAGGAAATTCACTGAGAGAACGAGTAAGCCAGCTCACATCATTTTATTTAACTTTTAAACTTTACTTAATCTTTAACTTTGCTTAAACTTTGAACCTGGCTGTAAATTATATCCTTTGAGCAATGTAATTTCAAAAGCTGCAAAATCATACATAGCTATTGCTAGTGGTAACTGACTCTGGAGGTCCTATTCTGGAGTCTCAATATCCTGAAAAGAGGACTCTAGAGGGGACTAGAGAACTCTTTGGCTAAGGATTTGAGAGAATGTCAACAGGGCAAGTGTATTATTAGTAAGGGTTCTTCAGAGGAACAGAACTGATAGAAAAAAAATATATGTATGTACATGTATATGGGATTTATTAGAGTGGCCTCCTAAACCTTCCCAAAAAGTACCACCAACTGGGACCCAAGTCTTCAAATACCTGAAGCTTTGGAGGCCATTTTCCATTAAAACTACCACATCTGCCTTCCTGGAGCTTGTGTTCTGGACCTAGCAAAGAGACAGACAGTAAGCTCACAAATGATATATATCATCCAGTAAATATGTGATATATAATATGTAAATATGTGTGATATAGAAGCATGATACAGGTACCTATATCACATAAATATATACCATGTTTCATGTACACCTGATTATATAGGTATTTACCGTGTTTTATGTATCATGGCAGTGGTCCAGCTAGTCCAACAATGGCTGTCTCCTGTTGGAAAGGTCAAGAATCTGCTCGTTGTTCTGTCCAAGAGGCTCCATGTCTCTGCTGGTGTTCAGTCTGTGTTGGAATCCTGAAGAAGTAGGCTCTAATACCAGCTAAATGCCACGTTCTTTTATGTAGGCTGCCACCAGATGGTGTGGCTCAGATTTAAGGTGGGTGTTCTTACCTCAAATATCCCTGATTTAGGATGGGGCTCCCACCTCGAAATGATCCAGTCATGAAAAACTCTCAGAGGTGTGCCCGGTTGCTTAGGTTTCATTTGATTCCAGATGTGGTCAAACTGACAACCAAGATTAGCTATCTCAGCAGGCGAGCTGTAAATCTTACAGGAAAAGGGAGATGGAGAAAAGACAGTCAATCTTTTTTGTCTTGGCAGGTACAGCAGTGGAGGTCAGCAAGCAGCAGGGCAAAAGGCAGTGGAGATGGCATGGAAGGGGTGACCATGGGGATGGGGGAAGGCGGGAGGCGGATGCCTTCAGCAAAAGAGGAGAATATCCAGAGGGTCAAGGAAGGAGACAGTAAAGTTAGGGAAGGCCAATGCGAATGCTCGGTGAGTAAAGGAAAGAAACCAAAAGTAAAGCTCTGGGGGTGAAAAGGGGAAAGCTTGTTCCAAATTACCATAAAAAGAGAAAGTGGGAGTGGGGTTACAGCTCCAGGGTTATGAGGGAAGGGGTGCCTGGGAGGAAGGAAGCCTGTGAGCTGGTGTGAGGGGCTTTGAAGGGCAGAGCAGGCGCTCAGAGGCCCTTGATATGCTAATAGCCACCATAGGTGTGTGTTGGTGGAAGAGTCAGGCAGCCCTTTTGCTCAAGAAAAGGATTCCTTTTAGCAAGTAGGAACTATCTTCTCAAGCCACTGAAAGAATGCTGTTGAAAGACCTGGATAAATCCAGACCCCCTCTAGTAGGAAAAAATAGAGCCAAAAATCTAAGCAAGGAGAGAAGAATCAGAAATCTAGAATTAGCCAGTTCAGTTTCAGGAACTAGCTGAAGATAAAGTTAGATTGTAATCTTGAGTATAATCCTGAGAAATAAGGAGTTGCCCCTTTGTGATCATCACCGGTATTTTTGGAATTTTCTGTGACACCCTCCCTACCCCTTTCAGATTACTGGGCTGTGGTTTCTTCCTTTAAAAACCTCTTCTCCCAGTTATTACTGGGGTCGAACTCCTCCCCTGCATGGGTTATGAGTCTCGGCCCCAGTGCACTGGTTCCTGTCTTGTCGATTAAACCTCGTGTGATTGCAGCAAGGACGGGGGTCTCTCGTGAGTTACTGGGGGGCGGGGTCATGCTATCCCAAGACTTGAGTGAAGTCTCCCCACACTAGGGTCTTTCACTGTCTAAATGCCAGACTTGGGAAAGAGAATTTCTTGGGACTTGACAAAGGAGGACATGGCACAAAGCCACAGCTAGTCAAACGGAAGAGAATAACTTTTGGATGCAGAGCCACTGACACATGAATAGCATAAACTCCTGGACCTAACATCAAGACGCAGGGGCAAGACTGGCTGTGGTGGGGAACAACATGGCAGTCTAAGATCTGTACAGCTCCAACAACAGATGACATCCAAACGTAGATAGGGAAAGCTCATGGGGCTCCACCCCTAGATGGAGCAATAATCTATTAACAACTGCAGAAAGGGAGATTAGTCTTCCCCTGGGAGGAGCCAGCCTCAGTGTGACATGGGAAAAAAACAAAAACAAAAGCAAAATACCCGTAAACAATTCCATGACTGTCTGGTTAAAGCAAGCTGTATTTTTTTTTGTTTGTTTGTTTGTTTTTTGTTTTTTTTTCGAAACAGGGTTTCTCTGTGGTTTTGGAGCCTGTCCTGGAACTAGCTCTTGTAGACCAGGCTGGTCTCGAACTCACAGAGATCCGCCTGCCTCTGCCTCCTGAGTGCTGGGATTAAAGGCATGCGCCACCACCGCCCGGCAGCAAGCTGTATTTAGAACTGGCCAGCCAGCAACCTCTCCCAAAGTCGGGATTTCAGAGAGTAGTCCTTCACTGGCTTTTGAGGTCCCTTTTATGGAGAAAGGTTAGGGTTGATATAAAACAGCTGTTGAGATAATTGGCTGTTAGAAGAGGCAATAAAAATAAGAGCAAAAACACATCCTGTGGAAGAGGAGCGAGCCATCAAGGTGTCTGGGAAGACATGGTTTAGTAAGGCAAAGGGCAATCTTCTGTCAAGGTTCAGAAGTTTAGCAAGGAAAAGGGGTGGGCACACATCGTGGGGTCACAAGTCCTGCAAAGGCTGAAATATGGATTTGCAGGATACATTAGGCCTTGGAAACAGAAATGTATTCTTGTAAAGTATGACTACTTAATAATAATGTAACCATGTACCTCCTTAACAACAATGTGGCTCCTGTTTCGATTTCACACCTGTAATGATTGTTCTGTCTCTTTAAGAGACATGCCACGCCCACTCCCTCCCCCATCTGCTGAGACAGGCTGATCTTCAGCTTCCAGCCTGAGTTCGCTCTTTTCCATCTCCTTCTCCAAGAGGCAGCTTCTTCCTTTCCTCTCCCCCCACCTCTCTCTCTCTCTCTCTCTCTCTCTCTCTCTCTCTCTCTCTCTCTCTCCTCTTCTCTCTTCTTCCCCTTCCCTTCCATACTTCCATAACCTACTTAATAAATATCCAACCTCACTCTGCATGGCGTGCCTATCAGTCTGTCTCTCGCCCCCACCACCATGTGGTTCCCTGCCCAGGACCAGCCGCCTTCAGAGCAGTCCCTGCCTAGGACTGGCTGCTCTCAGGACCAACTGCCCCCTGCCTGCCACCACATGGCCCGCTGCCTGCTGCCACTTGGGGACCTGCAGCATTTCTGCCACTGAAGCTACTCAGGGATCTGCAGCAATTTTTATTAATCCATTACAACACCTCCTATTGGTGTTCAGTACCAAGTGGTCAGCCCTAGAAACACCAACTGGAAGGCAATATGAGAGCCAAAGTTACATTTTAAGTTTTAATTACTGATCAGTCTAAGAACAAGAATATAGAAATGTAGGTTCCAAAAACAGGAACATAGAGATAAAGAATTAAAGTTGGAAGCCTAAGAGAAAGAGAGCAGGCTGTCGGCAGCTTTGTCAGCAGTTTAAGGATTAACTATTAACAGTGGGTTACTTTGCTTTACAACCAACCCATAGTTCTGTCTGTAAGACTGGAGCGGCCCTCTGCAAACTGAGGGTCAGCTTTAGAGAACTCCCCAGCTACTCATGACCAGCATCTGACGTGAGCTAACCTAACTTTTAAATGATGGGATGGATGTGACTTTTTGGTTGTGCATTGTCCCATACCCTTCCCTGCTATGCTAAACTGGCAGTATCAGGGGAGTAGAGAACTTCGGTAAACACCATCAGGAAACGCCAGAGATGAAAAAATGGGCTAAATACAAACACTAGTTTAACTGGAAAAAAAAAAAAAAACCTGTCAATAGAAACTTTAAAAAAAGAAAAAAAAGCAATCTTTATCTGAGTTTTACCTTGAGATTGTAAAAATTCTTTTGTTCATGCCTAATGCTTGCTTCTTGCTCTAAAAAGGGGACTTCGGAAACCACCCTTTGTCACAGCTACAGAAGCCGATCTTTGGCTGTGGTCACAGCTACAGCTTTGTGTGCCCCATAGCAATTTTTTTCTTTTCCTGAAATAAAGTTTGCTTCTGGTTTAACAGTCTTTAGTGGTCTGCCCCCGCATCATTGCCCGACTGTGCCCAGACCCAACAATTACTTAAGAGAGCCAGGAAACAAAAATGCCTCTGCTGTACACGCCCCTTGCCCAAGGACAGATAGTTCCTGAAATGCTGGAGGCTATCATTTAGGGGAGAAAGCAAGTCACATGCTTTCACTCCCCTAAACAAATTTGTTTGACCCCTCTGCACTAGAAGTGCTTTTAATCACTGTGGGCAGAAGGCTCTCAAGCAGGAAATATATCAGGAAGTATGCTTGCCTGTGATCGGGTATAGGCTGGAGGTACATCAGGAAGTATGCTTGCTCCTGACTGGGCCTGATGGGAAATGTAATGAATTATGGATTTTCCTTCTTAAGTCCTTGCAAAATTTTATTCAGGTCCATTTTCTGGAGAACCAGATATGGACCTAACCAAAGCCCATCCACCTGGCCAGTATTTAGTTAAAGCTTTCTTCAAATTTTGCTTTAAATTGCGGTAGTGGTCTTATTCTCAATTGGTGGATTCACATCAACACTGAACAGACTCAACAGGTTGTGTTTATACATTTATTCATGTATATGTATGTGTAATAACAATGGCTAAAAAGAGGCCATTGGGAGGGGCATACGTGGGAGGAGTAGGACAGAAGGTAGAAATGATGTAATTGTATTTTAATTAAACAAGAACAAATAATAGCTGGGCAGTGATGGCACACACCTTTAATCCCAGCACTAGGGAGGCAGAGGCAGGCAGATCTCTGTGAGTTCGAGGCCAGCCTGGTCTACAGCGTGAGTTCCAGGACAGCCAGAGCTACACCCAGAGAAACCCTGCCTTGAAAAACCAAACCAAACAAACAAACAAATAAAAAGCTAGGTGTAGTGGTGTACATCTTTAATTCCAGCACTCAGGGGGAAGAAGTTGGATATCTGTGAGTTTTGAGGTTAGCTTGGTTTTCATAGCAAGTTCCAGGCCAACCACTCAAAAAACAAAATAAAAATAAAAGAATTTCTCTAAATAGGAAAGGTCCAGTGAGCTAAAGGGAAAATCCAAAAAGCATCCGGTTGTGAGATGTGTGACCCTTTATAAGATCTTCACGCAAAGTCCACGGCCGGGTGAAGTAGGATTTTCTCACACATGCTCTGTTCCTTATGTGAAGCCAGGTGAGGAAAGGGCTTCCAGTCTTTGCAAACTGTCCCTAGCATGCTCTAGATGTTGTACCGAGCCTAAGGGGACTCCAGCCTAAGTGGCCTTTCACAGCCAACTGGCTTCTTTTACAAGATGGTTCTGATGAAGCTGTTTTCAGACTCTGCTCTCCTGCCACAGGAGGTCACTTGACATGTCTCTTTCTGACCTCTTACTGTCTCTATCCAAATGTGCTGAAATTCTTTTCTTGTCCTGAAATTCTTTTCTACGGTAGACTGAAAGACCTCACTGTACCTGGGTGGTGGTCTCTAAGGCGGAACTGGGTCTCCCAGGCCCAACACTGGGCTTTGTCTCCCCACAGCCACTGACAGTCATTGCTGCTACAGGTTGGGGAGGGCGGCAAAGTGCAGGAAGGGCTGGAGAGACTAAAGCTAAGGACTTCTGACGCATAAAGGCTCTGGGGAGATTTTTAAAGAGAAGGGAGAAAGAAAGGGAGTATGTGAGAGAAGGGAGTAGCTTGGAAAGTATCAGAAATACTAAAGAAGCCTGGATGGTAAATGAAAAATGAGGAGTTGACAGCTGATATGATTCAGAGGGAGAGGACCCCTGGCGGGCGGAAGAGGAACCCTGGCGGGCCTAGAGGCCTTGTTGAGGGTGAGAGACAGACACCCCAGGCAGTTCTCTCTCTCTCTCTCTCCTTTTCTGCCACAAGGCTGGTCTCTTCCCTCCCCTTTTCCCCTTTTCCATTCCCTTTCTCTTGATAAAACTTCCCACAGAAGTTCTGTCTGCCTGGTATGTCTGTCTCTCATCCTCTGCAGGGCCCCTTGGCCTGCCAAAGTCTCTCTCCAGCCGAATGACGCCAACAGCTCCTTCGAAGGATTGAGAAGAAAGTTTTATTGTAGATAAGAAGGAGAGTTCAGTCAGAGGCATCTGGAAGGGTCTGGACTGAACTGGGCCAGCAGAATAAATCAGGACATGATTGGAGACACAGGGAGAGCACATGACAACCAAGACACCAAGACAGCTCATAGCCAAAATGTCTGGGTTATATGGAAATTTGAGAAGCCGGGAAACAGAAGGGAAGAGAAGGGGCTAGAAAGGTCTAAGATAGGGGTGGGGTGTGTCAGTCAGGATTACTCTGTACAGGTACTTGAGGGTAGAGACTGGGGGAGCCCAGAGGCTAGCATAGACCTTGGTATGCTAACAGGCACCGTGGTCTAAAATTACTGGAGGAGCCATAGGTCTTTTTGCCAGAGCTAAGGAGAGTGACTCCATTTAGCAGATGAGACCGATCTTCTCCAGTTCCTGAGGCTTTTGTCTAAATGCCAGACTTTGGGAAAAGGAACTTCTTGGGGCCCAACAGGTGGTGACTGTACAATAGGAGAGGGTGGGTAATGGACTGGAAAAGCGAGGCAGGCAGAAAGCATTTAGGGTGCAGTGATATAGCCAGCTGCAAACCTCGGGTTTAACTGGGGTGTGACCTAACTGTCCTCGCTGGGTGGCACTGGGGTAGCAGGAGTCTCTACAGTGGGTCCAGGAGGCTTGGGCTTGACACCAACCATTGGTGGCAGTGGGTTGTTGGTGGCACGGAGACAAGGTAAACAGGGCTTTGATCTGGGCATCTGAGCAGCAGAAACAGATTCTGGAGCAGGTGAAGCCCAGGCTCTGACTGAACCGGTTCACAAACACAGAGTCTGGGGCAGAGCAGGGAACTGATGAGAGACGGACTAGACAGGCCCAGGTCCCGCCAGGAAAGCAGGCAGATGGAGATCAAAAGGGTGGGGTCCCCAGCAAAGGGAAGGACCGTCCAAGAAGACCGGCGGACCGTCCAAGAAGACCGGTCAGTGTCCTTTATAGTGACTAAATGTCACTGTAGAGAGAGATCTCAGGCCCCACCCGCTCTTGCGCACGTCTTAAAGCCAAAGCCCAATTCCAGTACGATCTGAATCAGGGCACTCGCCCCAAATACCACGACATTTTTCCCAGTTTCCGCCTAGAGTCAGCCCCGCCCACCTGCCACGCCGCAGGGTCGCTTCTCCTTCCTCCCGCCAGGGGCTGCTAGCACAGAGCCCACAGAGTCTTCTAACATCGGGACCCCGCACTGCCTGGAGTTGGACTGCGGTGAGTCGCTAAACTGCCCGTCCCCGCCTCCCCCGCCTACCCCCACCCCTTCCCCAACCGGCCCTCACCCTCTTCCACCAAATACTCTAAAAATTCACTTTCGTTCTTTCATTCCCAAGTCTCCCGTCCTGTCGGTCAACCTGCTACCCTCCTCTCCGCCCCCCTTCCCGCGCCCACTCACTGACTTCCTCTTTCCTCCCCCCCCCCCCCCCCAAACCAAGTCTCGCTCCTTCCCAGTTAGGGCCCTCCGGCCACCACCACGCCCATCACAGTCCTACACCACATCCGGTTCCTCCTCTCCCACCCCATACCCGCCTACCCCCAACCACCCCCCACTCCCCGCTATCCCCACCACAGCTCCTGATTCCTCTGCCTCCACTGTCCGGCCTCAGGCTCCCTGAGGGTTTGGGGCCAGCGCGGAACTCCCTGTTTCCACTCTCAGCTCTTCCTACTTCGAGAAGATGGGTCAGGACCTCGCGAGAGGGAGACCTGTTGCAGATGCTGAGTGAGCTGGTTTGCAGATTCAGCTGCATTCCTCTTGAATTAAGGGTGTGTTCTCGGCGCAACCCCTAAGTGGAGGCTTTATAAATACTGCTCTCCTAAACTAGCCCCTCACGCCCGTCACCGTCTATGGGGATCGTCCAAATTCCTTGTAGACTTGAGGGTTTATGTCAGTCTTCAGAGGGAAGCCCAGCTAGTCACTGTCATCTCGCCTTCCCCAGGCCACCTGGACTGAGACAGCTTTCCATGGACAATTCTGAAGATGACCCGACCATATTCAGTACCCACTGTCTGCCCAGTGACCCCAGGTTCTGGGCCACTGTAACCAATTCATACCTGGGCACACGTGTGTATCATGACGTTATACATGTAAATGGTGTGTACAACGGAGCTGGAGGGAACACTCACCGGGCAATTCTGCCCAGTCCCATCAATGTCCAGCTGAAGGCCCCAGCAGGAACAGAACCGCTGACTGAGACCTTTGCCCTGGATACTAACACAGGTTAGCGGCCACCAATCCTGGTCAAGCCTTGCTCTGGTGAGCGGGACCTCCCCATTTGTCCATGAAATCTCACAAGGGAAGGGACCACAAAAGCCAGTCTGTGACTGAGGCCTGTAATCTCAACACTGGGGAAGCCAGGACAAGAATATGGAGAATTAGCCGGGCGGTGGTGGCCCACGCCTTTAATCCCAGCACTCGGGAGGCAGAAGCAGGCAGATCTCTGGGAGTTCGAGGCCAGCCTGGTCTACAAGAGCTAGTTCCAGGACGGGCACCAAAGCTACAGAGAAACCCTGTCTCGAAAAACCAAAAAAAAAAAAAAAAAAAAATGAATATGGAGAATTGGAGGACAGCCTCGGGTATATAACAAGATCCATTTCAAAAATAAGTAAATAAATGGCCTTTAATTTAAGGAAGAGAAAAAATAAGCATAAAAAGCTGCCTCCCCAAATGAGGTCTCTGTGGTTTGTCTTGCTTTCCTGTCATCTGGGTGGGCCCACTACACAGTGGGAAGAGGCAACATGAGATCTGAGGGACCCCACTCCCAGCCCAGGAAGGTCATGGTGCTCCATGGTATGGGAGTCCATCTGAGACCTTCCCCAGGATGACTGAGCCTCCCAACCCTCCCTAGGTTCCTTCCTGCACACCCTGGAAGGCCCCAGCTTCCGGGCTTCCCAATGCATCTATGCTCACCGTGTGTTACCCCATGTCCTGGCCTTCAGCGTGTCCATTGCACGCTTGACAACAGGGAACAAGCCCATCACGGTGCTGCTACAGGCATCCTTCTCCCCAGAAAGCCCAGACCTGGATCTGCATGTTGGGCCTGACTTCCAGGGAGCCCGGTAAGGAGCACACAGGGTGAATCTAGGTGCCCCAGAGAGGGAGTCCTTTCCTGAGACTCAGTTATACTCCTGCAGGTACCTCCATGGCCACACACTCACCCCTGAGCAGCCAGGAGAGCCACAGCAGGAAGTACACATGCTGTGGATGCCGGTACCCCCAGTCTTGACCCTTGCAGAAGATGAGCAAGACAGGACCTGGGACTTTCTGACTGTGGTTGGTGGCAGCCAGGCTGAGGCCCAGGGCTGCTTTGCTGAGGCCCTGCAGCTGCAGACCAGGGGCGTTCTGTATACAGTCCATGCAGACGCCTGGGCCCAGCTCTGGGCCAGCTGTGGCCTAGATGTGACTGGACCCCTGGCCCTGCGCCAGGCCCTCCGTGGTTCTCTCTACTACCTGCTCAGTGAGCTTCCCCAGCCTGGCACCCAAGGATCAATCAGCCATGGGCTTAGCCCTGGAGGCCTCTCTAATGGGAGTCAGGAGGAGAGCTACTGGGGCCATATCTTCTGGGATCAGGTACACACTGGTTACACGGGAAGAACTGCATGTTAGCATCTTGGGCATTGCCTTTACACTACCTGAGCTCAAGACCGTAGAAAACAAGGCAGGGGGCTGGAGAGACGGATCAGCAGTTAAGAGCAGTGACTCTTCTTCCTAAGGTCCTGAGTTCAATTCCCAACAACCACATGGTGGCTCATAACCATCTGTTATAAGATCTGGTGCCCACTTCTGACCTCTAGGTATACACGCAGGCAGAACACTATACATAAAAAATTAATCTTTCTTTAAAAAGCAAATTTTAAAAAAATAAAATGGGGGCTATAGACAGAAGGGCTTCCTGGAAGAGATGGTATGTAGGAATTTGGCAGAGAAGAGTGGTGCGGGTTAGAGCAACAGAATTTGTGGAAGGCTGAGGGTGTGTGGCGTTTGAAGGCAGAGGAGCCTCACTGGGGTGGGAAGAATATCAGGCCAGTACCACCAGAGCCCCAGAGTGAGCTGGGTACAAGCCTGGAGCTTACTGGAGGACGCAGGAAGCCATAGGGACTTTTTATTTTATTTATTTATTTATTTATTTATTTTTGGTTTTTTCGAGACAGGGTTTCTCTGTGGTTTTGGAGCCTGTCCTGGAACTAGCTCTTGTAGACTAGGCTGGTCTCGAACTCACAGAGATCTGCCTGCCTCTGCCTCCCGAGTGCTGGGATTAAAGGCATGCGCTACCACCGCCTGACTCATAGGGACTTTTTAGAGGAATGACAGGGGTGGAGATACAGTCCGGAGAGATCTGCCAGGAGTAGCTGGGTGATGGGAAGCAAAGGCTGGAGGGGTCAAGGATGTAGCATGTGGGGTTCAGTGGCCACTGGCTGAGGAAATATTGGGGGAGAAGACTCAAGGCCACTTCTACATCTGACAGCTTGTGAAGGCTGTGCTGTGGCCCATTTGGCAGATGAAGCCAAAGGAAGCTGAGGTCAGGCAGCCAGAAAATGCAGAGCAAGCTCACCCTAGAGGCCTGAGCCCTGATACAAACTAGAGCCCTTAGCATCTCCTGATACTACCCTGGCTGAGAACCAGAACTCTGGGCTGTCTAAGCTGGAGAAATAGCATTGGAGTGAGCAAGCAAGAAAGGCCCCAGATGGGTCTGGATGAGCATGAGAGGAGGAACTCAGAGAGAGAGGCAGAGGGATTGCCAAGGGGTAGGTGCGGGAGGAAGCCCCCCCCCCCCGTGTCTTCTTTGCTGTGTATGGGCTGGAAGCCTTGGCGGGATGGAATGTGGGCAGTAAAGGAGGGTGATAGTATGGACTTCTGCTTAATCCCAGAATGGTTCCTCCTCTCAGGACCTCTGGATGTTCCCAAATATTCTGATGTTCAACCCAGAGGCTGCTAGGGCCATCCTGGAGTACAGAGTCCGTACACTGGGAGGGGCCCTGAAGAATGCCCAGAACCTAGGCTACCAGGTAACAGGGCCTGGGTGCTATCCCATAGGGTGCCTGCCCCAGGGTCTTCCCAAGGTCATTCAGTGACCACCAGACCCCCAAACCTCCTCTTTCCTTTCCTCCACAAAGGATTGCACCTCTGGTAGGACTGGACTGGCCCTCCTGGCCAAGACCTGACCACTGCATCCTCTTTCCTCCTAGGGAGCCAAGTTCGCTTGGGAAAGTGCAAGCACTGGGCTGGAGGTCTGCCCTGAGGACATTTATGGGATCCAGGAGGTCCATGTGAATGGAGCCGTGGTGTTGGCCTTCCAGCTGTACTACTGCTGCACTCAGGTGAGGCACCACTGTGTCCCACGTGCACCCACGCACCTCCTGAGGCCACACTCCACGCCGTGACCCTGGGAAGTTGAGTGAAGAGGAACTTTGGAAGCCAGGCACTGCTTTCTGGGTGTTCAGAAGGTAGGCACCGGCCGTGCACAGTGGCCCTCTTGTACACCCGGTCCTTTGCCCTGCTCTTCCTCTCCAGGACCTGCAGCTCTTCCAAGAGGCTGGTGGCTGGGATGTGGTCAGCGCGGTAGCTGAGTTTTGGTGCAGCCGCGTAGAATGGAGCCCCCAGGAGAAGATGTACCACCTGAAAGGTGAGGACTAGGGAGCACAGGGGCCAGCTCAGCGTGGACTGTCACCATGGAAGGGCGTATCCTGAGCCCCGACACTAACTGTCATGGTGGCCCCATGTGACCAGGAGTCATGCCGCCCGATGAATACCACTCAGGAGTCAACAACTCTGTGTACACCAACGTCCTGGTCCAGAACAGGTCAGACGGAAGACATCCCCTTCCCTAGCCCAGCACAGCAGACAGGGCCCAGTCAGAAGCTGTGCAACTGTGGCTTGTACCCTCCCCAGCCTGCGCTTCGCTGCTGCATTGGCCAAGGACCTGGGTCTGTCTGTTCCCAACCAGTGGCTGGAGGTGGCCGATAGGATCAAGGTGCCATTTGACTCTGAGCAGAACTTCCACCCTGAGTTTGACGGCTATGAGCGAGGTGGGTGGTACTGAGTCCTCCAAGGGCCCTTCTGATTGGTCACCTCCCCTCCCCTGCCCCACACCCTGTAGCACCCTCATCCCTTTGACCAAGAACCCATCCCTATCCTGCTGCCCCCTCCCCCCAAATCAGGAGAAGAAGTGAAACAGGCAGATGTCGTGCTCCTGGGATACCCAGTTCCCTTTCCCCTAAGACCCGACATCCGAAGGAAAAATCTGGAGATTTATGAGGCTGTGACATCCCCCCAGGGCCCTGCAATGACCTGGGTGAGGAGCCTGGCGGATAGTCTTACCCTACTGTCCTCCCCTTCCTTCCCACATGGTGAGTCTAACTGCTTCATATCTGGATCCTGACCTCAGAGTATGTTTGCCGTGGGCTGGATGGAGCTGAGGGACCCCTCAAGGGCCCAGGTCCTCCTGAGCAAGAGTTTCATCAATGCCACTGAGCCCTTTAAGGTCAGCCTGGCTTCTGCCCACCACCCGCTGCCTCCCTCTTCTCCCTCTGTGGGAATCTCAGCGAGGTAAGGGTCCTGCTGAGGCTGGACTCATGTCACAGCCGCTCTTGCTGCCTGCAGGTGTGGACAGAGAATGCGGATGGGTCTGGCGCAGTGAACTTCTTGACGGGCATGGGGGGCTTTCTGCAGGCAGCACTCTTCGGGTGCACAGGATTCAGGTGAGTGCAGAGACCAGCAGTGCAATTCCCACTTGTCCCAACCCTCTTCACCACACAGCTCTCCCTCACAGGATCACTGAGGCAGGTGTGGCCTTTGACCCCCTGTGTCCAGACCTGATCTCCAGAGTATCTGTCTCTGGCATCTCCTACCTGGGGAACAAGTTCAACTTCACCTTTTCCAAGGACACGGTGACACTTGAGGTCACAGTCCGTGCAGAACCCTGGGCGCCCTTGCTAGAAGCTGAGCTGTGGCCATCGCTGACCCGGCTCCCCCTGCCACCAGGTAAGGAAAAGCCTTTGGGCCTGTGGTGCAGAAGTCTTGGTGCATGCCCTAAAGGATCAACCCTCTCTTTTGCAGGACATAAGGTCTGCTTTCCCCACTCAGCTGGCCGGATACAAAAGTCATCCCCCTAGCTGTCCAGAAATTCCAACTCTTCAGTGTTTCCTGAAAGGAACCCGTTTCAGTACCTCAGGGACACTTCTGGACCCTCAGCTGCATTCCCCACCCACACAGTCTCTCAATCTGGATCCAGGCCTAAGCCATTAAGGCTATTATTGGGCGTTCCCTCTGCATCCTCCCCTTCCTCCTTCCTCTCCTTACCCTCTCCTGTACTGGGTTGTCTACCTAGAACTTCATACATTCCTTGCTTTGGGGCCGACCCCAGCACCCAACCCTTCAGCTCCCCATTTTGGTGTCTCCCTAGTCCTTAACTTCCTTGCTCACCTCTGGTCTCTGAATTGCTCTGGTCAAAGAGCTGGATGGGGAATGACCGGCAGCCCTGCTGAGGAGGTGACCAGCAGGTGGGTCCTAGAATCAGGGGCTTAGCTACCCAAATAAGAGCTTCCTGTGGTATGCAGTTGGGACCACGCCTGACTGGCCAAGTTCTCAAGGGTTTGTGGCTTTGAGCTTCCTCTTCTCTGACTCCTCTTGACGTCAGTTGGTGTCTAGCATAGTGGGCTAGAGTGAGAGCCGTTAACCATGGGAGAAGGAAGTCAGTGCTGTCACCAGAGGATGCAGTAGATGAACATCAGATCAAGACCACGAAGTTCCTGGCTGGCAACCAGAGAAACTGGAGTCAAATGAGCCGAGAAGCTGCCCAGGTTTCACTCCTGGCCCTCAGTTCCTGGCATACTTTATCAGAGTTCCTCCCAGAACAAGGTGCATAGAACAGAGCCAGGATCCTGGTAAAACCTGTGCCCTTCTACCAAACCAGCTTGGCTAATTAAAGTCAGTGGGGGCAAGAGCTCCTGAAGTCAGGTTGTGATGAATTCCTGTCCCTTTGCATCTGGGGATGTGGTTTCAAAGTTCAGCGGCAAGGTGGGGCCCTTGCGTCTTCCTCCGCCTTCTTTACGGTGGGCCAGGGCACTATCCGGCAGAAGTGGGTGTTCATCCGTTGCCTCAAAGCCAGGACTGGGCATGGGCAGCAGCAGGTTGGTTGGTAACACTGCCCCCAAAGAATAGATGTAGCCCAGTACCTGGGAGTGCATAAGTGTAAGTGATCACTTCTGTGCATGTGTTATGGTAAGCTTCTGGGGCCTTGAGGGTGGCAGAATATGTGGGCTGGCACAGCAGATCGGGTCTAAGTAGCCTGGGGCAGGAGAAGCTGTTGCTGATGCCCCACTGGCTTGACCACATACTCTGTCCTCAGCACCAGGGCACAAACCAGGCAGTCCTTTCCCAGATTATAAATGGAGGCTGGCAAAATATCCCGTGTTTGGGGACATCTACCCAGGAACAGATAAGTCCCTGCAGCCAGCAAGAGTTGGCCTTTTCCTCAACTAGACCAGGGGCTCATGGACCCTGTAGCCATCAGGAGTTGGCCTTTTCCTCAACTAGACCAGGAGCTCATGGTCAGCACATTGTCTCTATCTTTGTCCAAGCACAACCACACTGTCCTTGTCCCTTGTCCACAGTCAGATTAGTGCCCAGCACTAACTTCATCTCCATTCCCAAACACAGGTCATCATATGGCCCTATCTCCAGGGGTTGGCTTGGGAAAGCCTAGAGCTCCTCAGGGCCAGCTTTTGGCTATAGCCGTGTAACTGTGGGGAGCTGCCTCTCATCTCTGAGTAGGATAGCTCAGCAGAAACCTCCAGCCTAGAAAGAGCTGGCAGGGAGAAGGGGCTCCTGGGGAGGAAGGGGGCCTGGGTGGAGTACTCAACCCCCAAGTCTACTTTTAGTTAAGGGCTATGCAGTTAGCTTGCTCTGTAATAGGCCAGCCACAGTAAGAAGTGGGTGGGGTGGAGGGGCTCACAGCAGCCTCTTCAGGGGTGTGTCGTCTGCTGAATCTAGTGTGGGAGCCATGGGCACGCGACACAAAGGGAAAATAATGGGAGAACATGCATTTGGCACCACTGGAGGCTCAGAGTTATCCATGCCCACTGCCTGTCTGCCTCTGGACACGGCGAGCGAAAGAGAAGGCTGGAGTCCAGTGTTCAGTCCCACAGGAAAATGGACCCTACCTACCTTCCCCGCAGCCTTTACTGACCCAGGACGGAAGAAGACCGCTGTGGCATATGAGGACTCGGGGCACACCCTCACATGTTCTGGGACACAGCCCATCAAACCACAGGGTAGTAGGAATCAAAGGCCCGAGTTCCCGAACTTCATCCTAAAATACTTAGGCTCCTCCACCCCAGAACCCACAGGCTGCCCATAGCCAAGCAAAAGCAGTAGTCAGGGGCCGCCAAGCGGACAGAATCAGATGACTGGGAGTTGGCCAGAGGATCTGGTGCTGGGTCTCCCTACATAACTACCACCAAGAAGGAGGAACCCACACGTTTCTGGAATCTGCCACCTTTAATCATGAATGGAGATTCAGCCTGGTAAGTGGGGAAAAGGGGGCAAAGACAGGTACTGAGGACCCTCTGGGTTAGAAGTAAAGTCTAAGGGTCTGAGTGGGTCAGCATCTAATACACATGGTGGACAAGAGGGTAGCCTCTGGGGTCATGGTTGGGCAGGGACCAAGGTACTGTGGTAGGCTCTAACTCCCAGGAGCTGGTGTTGGGCGCCTGGGTTCGGTGACCTTGAACTCTCAGTTGTAGTCCTCATCGTCAAATTTGGTGGTGAAGAAAGCCGCAGAGTCTTTGGCCAGCCGGGACAGGTGCAAGGCTCCGGTCACCACCAGCCCGAGGAGCAGCAATGGGGGTACCAATGTCCACATTGCTGCCAGGATGTTGTAGCATTTAGCTTTGGAGCCATAGTGCCTCGCAGCCTCCAGGTCCCCAGCTATCTTCTGGTCTCGGGCCTGCAGAGCCAAAATGTTACACGTTCTGGTCCCCCCTCATAGGGGACCAGAGACCACCCAGGGCAACTGTAGGGCACAGGCTAGACTCCAGAGGGGCATGGCTTGAGGAGATATCTCCCTGGGCTGGGCCTATAGTCTCCCAACTTGGCACAGTTTGGCTCCTGGCAGGGTCCTGAGTCATGATGGCCCCAGCCTAAAGGCTACAGATAGAGAATCAGTGGCCATTGTGGGTCAGCAGCGTCCTTGGAAGCCTCCTATGGAGAAGAGTCCTAGGAAACCAAGAACTGCATCCCATACAGAAGCTACAGGGGGAATACCTCTATGGGCAACCTTTAAGGACTTTACCCTTTTCAGGGGACTTTATAGCCATGCCTGTGAACAGTGCATTAGCCCATTGATGGATAAGCTCTCGTGGTCCCCAAACTTGGTGAGGGACAGTGGCTATTACTAACACGCCCCTTTGTATACTTTTGAATTCCTACCCCCGCCCCACGCTCACACATTCTCCCTCCCCAGCCCTTCCCCGCAAGCCTTGAAGCTAACCTTGACTGAGTGGACCAGTGCCAGGAAGCCGAGGCAACACAGGTTCAGGTAGACCGTGCTGAAGACTGACCACAGGAGATGGTCTCGTGGCATAGGGCCCGGTGTTCCCATGGAGAGGGCCGTGTGGGCAGCATCATCAGCCTTGCGAGATAGAGCCCGGGGGTCCTCACGGGGATAGGAAGTGTCCATGGGTTCCAGCGCCGTGTCTTCCTAGCTGAGGCTTGTGCTCTCTGAGTACCACCAGGCTTGCTTATAGCCCGACGCTACCCTCCCTGGCTGGCCAGCCCCACCCGCTATATATAACACAAATTACAACCTCGGCCTGCCAAGTAGTGTGGCCCGCCCTTGCACCCCAGCAGCCCCCACCCCTCTCAAAAGACCCCATCAAAGGCCACCGCGTCACATGGGCAGCGGCTGCGGACCACCCACCAGAGTCCCCCCTGCATGCAGTCTTGACTGTCCACAGAAGGCTGCTCCAGGCCGCTGGCTGCAAACAGTTCCATGGTGGACCCTGAGGCTGCCTCAGTTTGAGGGGGCAGCCAGAGCTCCCTCCTCAGGACCAGAGCTACATATACTATAGCCCTCCATCTCCAGAACTCAGAACCCAGGCTTTGATCAGGTCACCTTCTGCTGACAAGCACAAACGGGAGAGCAAACGCGTAGTTGCTAGAGGTGGATGCTAAGAAAATAGTAAGCAGAAAGGAATAAGAAAGGAGACCGCCCGTCCCACCACAAACTGTAAGAAGCCCCTCCCCACTCCCCGTGATAGGCATCCCCTCCAGCTCCTGGACCTGTTAGAGCTGCCCTTCCCAATCCTAAAATCTGAGTAGAATAGTAAAGGAGACCTTAGGATCTTCCCAGGTCAAACCCTTAGCAAGAGCTAGACCCTGCTCCACACCTCCACTGCCCAGCCTTCCTCAGGTATGCAGGCCAAGAGCCTGGCTTACTCTTGCCCGTGCCACTAGGATCACTAGACACCCACCAAGCAAGCAGTGTTGGGACCTGCAGGAGAGTCTGAGTGTGTGAAGGAGTTGTCCCTGACCTGAAGCAGGGAGACCTCAGTGGGCAGGGAAAATGACTGGCAGGGACCTAGTTAGAGCATCTGACTCTCAGATGACTTTCTCCAAGGTCTCTTGTCATTTGGTCTCCTCCAGTCCGGGGGCCGGGAAGATGATGAGTGATATCACTAATCCCGGGAAGATGATGAGTGATATCACTAATCCCAGGAAGATGATGAGTGATATCACTAATCCCAGGCCTATTCCTCCACCACCAAGTACCTATACACCAGTGCCCTGGTCTTCCCTGCCTTACGAGCCACTGTCTTTGGCAGTACTGTTTCTACCTTGTTTCTGCAAGTTCTGTTAATCTCAGAGACTTCTTTTGAAATATTTGTTGTTATGATTTTGAATTATGGATGTGGGGTGGGTATGTGGATATGAGTGCAGGTGCCCGCGAAGTACCAGACTTCTAAAGCTGGAGTTACAGGTAGCGGTGAACTGCCCCATGTGGGTGCTAGGAACCAAGCTCACCGACATCTCTTCAGAAGACAGATCCTGCCTTCTAGTCCCGCTATGTCATCCCCGTGAGGTTAGCTAGTAAGGTACAGGGAAAGCAAGAGGCCAACTGCGGTGGCTGGGCTGCCAAAAACAACAGAACACGTGATTACTCAGAAAAACAAACTGACCAGATGATCACTACCTACCCTTTCCTTCATTATTATAACATCTTCATAGAATCAGAATTGTGAAATCTGCTCTCATTAGCATAAGGACCAAAGAGAGAGAAGATTCTATTAGAGAAAAACTGATATCCCAGGAGTCTCCCCCCTCCACTCCCACCTTCACGTGTGAATAAGTCCACTTCCCCCTCAAAAGTTTAGTCATAGGCTAGGAATGTTAATCTCAGTACTCAGGCAGAGTGGGTAGATCTCTGTGAGTTCCTGGTCAGCCTGGTCTACATAGTCCTAGGCCAGCCAGAGCCGCTATCTTAAGGAAAAAAAAAAATTATATATATATATATATATATATATATATATGTCATAATTAATTTTATCCAAAGCAGGTAGTGGTGGCGCACACCTTTAATCTCAGCACTTGGGAAGCAGAGGCAGATGGATCTCTATGAGTTCGAGGCCAGCCTGTTCTACAGAACGAGTTCCAGGACAGCCAGGGCTAAACAAAGAAACTGTGTCTCCAAAAAAAGAGAAACTATCCAAAATCCCAGTGGTGAAACTATCCAGAAACACTCTCCCAGCTTTGAGCATGTTTACTGGGTCTTTCTCTGTCTTTGAGAGCTCTTCACTCCCCAGCCTCATATGCTCCACAGATGCTGCATACAAGCCTAGACCCAGGCTTCATCACAGATGTTACACTCACCCAGTGAGGCTTTATAAAGTGCACCTGGCTGGGAGTGTGCTGGGATTCCTCTGCTACCATCCCCAGGCCAGTTCTGCAGAGCCCACCCTCACTGTCAATGTCTAAGGGGGGCAGGGCCTACCCTTACCACCCTGTCTGAGGGGAGGAGAGCCCATCCTTGGGATTCGGGCTTCTGACCTCCTGCTCTGGGTAGATAGACCACAGTGAAAGTTTCTGGAGTACTGGGGCTAATTTAAGATATTCTGTCTAAAATCACTAGGCTCTGGCCAACCCTGGCTGGCTCTTGTGGAATATGAACAGTGCTGGCCCTGAGAGATGGAAGGATCCTGGCACCTTTAGAAACAGTTGATGAAGTCCTGGTCCTTGCCCATCCACCTACCCACCCACCTCTAGCTCCATCTTCCATGATTTCTGCCCATCTTCTATGGAGCTGGTTGTATAGACAGCCGGTAACAGGTTGGCAGGGCAAAGCTCTTGACCGTGGGTACTTCAGAAGCCAAATATCTGACTTGTGACCTCTTGGTGATAGACAGGACAGACCTGAGATCTCAGGACCAAATCCCTGAACCTGAGCAGTGGCTTTCCCTCATGATGGAGGAACTGTCCTGGGCCCAGGTATTGGGTGTGACTTGTCTTCCCGAAGGGCTATGCACTGAGCAGGTGAGCTCTCTTCTCATGAGCTTCTCAGGTTCTAGCTGACTCCTTCCTATGGACAGTAACCCTCAGTCTGGGCTCGCAACTGGTCTAAGTCTTCTTGTTGAACCAACACCCAACTCACGTGGTTCCTTTCTGCCATGGGAAGGAAAGGCGTCCCTCACCCTGGAAGACTCTCACCAGCTTTGAGTCAAGAATTCCAAAGTAATTAACATTGTCTGAAGACCTTTCTCCTTTCTAACTGTATTTTATTTTTCTTATTTATTTATTTATTTATTTATTTGTTTGTTTATTTATTTATTTATTTTTGAGACAGGGTTTCTCTGTAGCTTTGAAGCCTGTCCTGGAACTAGCTCTTGTAGACCAGGCTGGCCTCAAACTCACAGAGATCCTCCTGCTTCTGCCTCTCGAGTGCTGGGATTAAAAGAGTGTACCACCACCACCACTGTCTGCTTCTCCTTTTTCAACTATAAACCTACCGTTTTCTAGGAATCTCACCCACCAGAAACCCTGTGCGATCCTAAGGGCTCCTGGTTTTACCTTGTCAGCGTGTGTTCCCATCCAAAGTACCTTAGGGGGGGCTGGAGAGATGGCTCAGCAGTTAAGAGCATTGCCTGCTCTTCCAAAGGTCCTGAGTTCAATTCCCAGCAACCACATGGTGGCTCACAACCATCTGTAATGAAGTCTGGTGCCCTCTTCTGGCCTTCAGGCATACACGCAGAAAGAATATTGTATACATAATAAATAAATAAATAAATATTTTTAAAAAAAAAACCAAAGTACCTTAGGGTCACTGTATAGCCTCAGTTATGAAATGGGGACTAGAGAGAGAAAGAGACCCTTAGAATCCTGTTAAGCAACTGAAATTTCAAAACCTTTCAAAATCCCACATACAATCACCATTAAAACACTTCACAGTGTCACCTGAGAAGTCCACACACTTACTCTTGGGTGAGCTTTACATTTTACCCTGGGCACTTTCCTATTTTGAATAAACTCCAACTTCTTCCCACTGACTTGTGAAACTCTCTTCTGTGTCAAAACCATGCTGAGATCTCTAAAACAGTAAGGGAACTCCGCGGACTTGCAGGCCACAGCTGGCTCCTCCTTAGCTGTTCTCATTTACTTCTATTAAAAACTATACTTCCTGTCTTAAAAAAAAAAAAAGAAAGAAAAAGGGAGGGGGAAGAGAAAGAAAACAGGCCTTCCTCTTGCTGAAGCCACACAGCACCTTCCCAGTAACACCCCTCCGTTAGGGCTCACTAACTCCTGGAATTTTGAGATACATTCAAATCATCTTGGTGGTTGGGGAAGCAAAGTGCTATTTGATAGGACGACAGTCCTTGGAAACCCAGCCTGATTTCCAGGGACCAGGCTTGGGTAAGCAGAAAGGGTACCCTTTAGAAGGAACTCGTGGGATGCCGTGTAACATGTCAGTGGAGCACCGAGGTAGACAGCATCCGCTCCGGGTGAAGTGGAAATATAGGCGCTGTGACCCCTGCAGAACTCACTGTCTTTTGGTCCTCCCTACTGTTTAAAGACTGCCAGAGGCATTCTTGAATCCCCGCCTGTATATAACTGAATGCTGTGTGCAGGACAAGGAAAGAGCGAAGGGTACTAAACTCCGCAGCAGTCGCCAACTAACTAGTGTACAGGTCTGCCCAAGGAGTCTGAATCATATCCAAGAGGCCACCAGGGAACAAGGACACAGTTTATCTTGGCTAGAGGCTTCTTTTCCCTTAAGGTAAGGGCATCTGGGTGTCTTTCTCTCCTGAAGCCTCCCTTGCTCAGGGCTCTGTACCCTTCCTGGGCACCCTGGGACATGGTGTCAGGGTTGGATGATACTTAGATAGATCCCTTTTGTCTGGAACAGCCAAAAACTGACACAGGGTGTTAGTCAGGGGCTGCCTAGATCAAAAGACCAGAAGCCTGCTAAGTCAAGGACACTCTGTGCTCTACAGACAGGAAGGCTGCAGGACAAGCTCAGCACAGAACCAGAGAACAGACACTCACAGCCAGAGTTGTCGTCATGTGCACTTTATTGAATCCACTGTGGACAGATGCAGGAAGGTAACATTTGCCTACGCGTAGGGTAAAGGAAGGGTCACGGGACGGGCAGCTGTGGACTGTGGCGCGTGGGGCAGGACTAGAATCCAGAATGCGGCATTCTCTGTGAAAAGGCTTGAAAGACAGCCACAGAGGTGGTGGAGACAATAATGATGCAGATAATAACCATTAGGATGCTGAAGATCAGGGAGCTGATATTCAGGCACTTGGCAGTGGAGGCGTAGGCCTGGGCTCCAATCATATCACCCACCATCTTCCTGTCCCTGGACTGAAGGAAACCAGACGTAAGAGGCCCTGGAGCTGAGAGCCAGGTGCTCTGACTCAATTCCCCCATGTCCCCCCTGCCCACTGCAGCCTCCCTCCCTTAGGCCAGGGACCCGCCTCTTTTCACGCACACAAACTCAAGCGATAGGGGAGGCCCCAGCACTGATGCACACCCCACTTTCCATACAGCTTAGACCCCAGTGCACAGGGTGAAGGGACATTCCAGGAACGGGGTGGGGAAAGTCTTGGCCCCAGAATCCTCAGGCAGCCTCATCTTATCGAACTATTGAAAAGTCTCCAGAAGGACAGACAGACACATACACAAACAGGAAGTGTACACACAAACTTACTTTCTGACACAAAGGACCCCCCCCCCACACACACACACCTTGGTGCCATCTGAGTAGATGGAGCTTCAGGCTCCCACACACTGTCCCCCTCAGAGTCTCTGCCCCCTCCACCACACTCACCTTCACAGAGTAGGCATAGGCAATGAAACCCAGGCAACAGACGTTCAAGAAGAGTGCATTGAACAGGGACCAGACCACATGGTCAGGCACAGAGACCTCTCTGGGCATGTTGATCACGGTGGTTCTCACCACAGCTGAGTTGTGGGGTTCCCCCAGCTCAGTTACCCCATACTCCTCTTTGATTGTCTCATAGCTTGGGGGAAGTCCGGCATTGGTGCTCAAGAAGGCTTGGGAATTATGGCTCATGGTACTGACTCGAACAATCTCTCCGTCTGCAGGAGAGGATGGCTGCAGCTACCCTGGCTCTGTAGGCCCGCCCTTTCTCTAAGAGTTTCCTTTTCCTGTTGGTGGGTTTGTCTGTAGAAGGCCTTACTGTAGGGAATTGGCTAGGTACTGAAGGGGGCGGCACTAAAAACTTGAGGATCAAATTACTTCAGGACTGGATAGCTGTTAAGGTACAGAGACAAACTTCCTGGGGTCATGACTTGTACTAGGGACAAAACTTGTCCCAAGGTCTCCACCTCCTGCTTAGAATATGAGTTCTGGAACTTTCCCCAGGCTTGCAAGTCTCCCCAGCCCAGAAAAATAGTTGCAGCACCTCACTGTGCCTGTTCAGAGCCACAGCCAAGCCAAACCCAAACAACCCTCCACTCTCACACCCCTTGAACATCCCCAAGCCCAGCCTCACTGCCTGGGCCTGCTCTAATGAAATCCATGCCTCCCACCACCACCCCCACCCTACTCCTGGCCCAAACAATCTGTTGCAGAGGCTGGGGAATGCTGCCGTCAGTGGTGGAGGGAGGAGCCTTCCAGCCCAGGGCCTGGATGCTCCTGGCTTAGCTGAAGAAGGAAAATTCCAGTCACTTGGCTGCAGCCTGAGAGCTTATGGAAGGCAGATGTTTCCCTACTAGTTGTGAAACAGTCGTTGCTAACGTGAAGCCTGTAGAACAGCCACACGGACACCCCACCCCCAGCCCCCTTCACCTCCCCGCCTCGAGTCTGCCCTGGCAGAAGCAATAAAGAAACTGAGGAACTGTCAGAATCAAGGTAAATTCTCTTTCGGTGAAGGACACAACAAATCATTTGTCACTGTAAACTATTCAGCAACCACACATTTTTTCCCCCTAAGTTGCATCGAGCAGGGAAGGATGGATGAAGGAGCAGATTAATAAACCTAACTCCAGAGCTTCTGTTCACTGCTGAATGTGCAACCTGAGAGACTCAAAAGCTGGAACAGGGTACAAGTCTGTAATTCCAGCACTTGAGAGATGTGGGCAGTGGGCAGAAGGATCCGTTCAAGGTCATCCTCGGCTACATGAAACTAGCTGGGGCTACATGAAATCTTGCCTCAAATAAATGAATAAATAAGAAGTAAGAAAAATTTAGAAAAGACCCAAAGGGGAGTGGGAGATGACCATTTCTTCTAAAATGTGCACAATGACAACAGGCTCTATATACTTGGCATCAAGAAATGTTGATGGGGGCTGGAGAGATGGCTCAATGGTTAAGAGTACTGCCTGCTCTTCCAAAGGTCCTGAGTTCAACTCCCGGCAACCACATGGCGACTCACAACCATCTGTAATGAGGTCTGGCGCCCTCTTCTGGCCTGCAGGTGTACATGCAGACAGAACACTGTATACATACATACATACATAAATAAATCTTAAAAAAAGAAAAGAACATGCAGATCAAAGCCCCAATGTCAACCTGCTCATACGCATTAGATGTGTCAGGGAAAAAGCAGATAGCCATCGTGTTTTAGAAGCAAAGAAACCAGAACTATGGCACTCAGGCTTTGCGGGCGTGAGCAGATCTCTTCTTCAACCCACGATCCCACTTCTGTGTCTGTCAGAATGAAAACGTGTCTATGTACAGACGGCATATCCCACATCTACAGCAGCAATAGAAGCAAATTAAATGTCTATCAACTGACAAATGGAACAAATGGGAAAATACAGAAAATAGAGTCATTCGGTCACAAAAAGAAAGCCTGGGTATATGCCAAGTCAGGGGTGAGCCTTGAAAACCGTACTTAGAAGGACAGAAACAGGTAAGTGGTTCCCAGGGTCTAGAGGGGAAAGAGAATGGGGGAAGGTGTCTTGGATTCTTGATTCCCCAATTAGTGGAACTGTTTGGGAAGGGTTCAGAGGTATGGCCTTGTTGGAGGTGTGTCACTGGGGATGGGCTTTGAGATTTCAAAAGCTCATGTTAGGCCTTCTGTCTGTCTGTCTGTCTGTCTGTCTGTCTGTCTCTCTCTCTCTCTCTCTCTGTGTCTCTCCTGCCGCCTATGTTATGGACCAGGATATAAAGCTCTTAGCTACTGCTGCAGCACCATGTCCGTCTTCTTCCTGCCATGATGATCATGGACTAACGCTCTGAAACTGTAAGCAAGCCCCCAATTAACGTGCGATTTTCCTCCATATGCTGTGAATGTTTTACTGCCATTGGTTAATAAAGAAGTTCCTGGGGCTGGAGAGATGGCTCAGAGGTTAAGAGCATTGCCTGCTCTTCCAAAGGTCCTGAGTTCAATTCCCAGCAACCACATGGTGGCTCACAACCATCTGTAATGGGGTCTGGTGCCCTCTTCTGGCCTGAAGACATAAACACAGACAGAATATTGTATACATAATAAATAAATAATAATTAAAAAAAAAGAAGTTCCTTTGGCCTATGACAGGGCAGAATAGAGAAAGGCGGAAAAACTAAACTGAATGCAGGGAGAAAGAAGAGGGAGTCAGAGAGACTCTATGTAGCTGCCAAAGGAGAAAGACGCGAGTCAACCACTGAGGATACAAGACATGTAGAAAATGAGGTAATGGGGCTGGAGAGATGGCTCAGAGGTTAAGAGCATTGCCTGCTCTTCCAAAGGTCCTGAGTTCAATTCCCAGCAACCATATGGTGGCTCACAGCCATCTGTAATGGGGTCTGGTGCCCTCTTCTGGCCTGCAGGTATACACACAGACAGAATATTGTATACATAATAAATAAATAAATAAATAAATAAATAAATAAATAAATAAATAAATATTTTTTAAAAAAGAAAATGAGGTAATGCCACAGCCTTCTAGCAAAACACAGATTAATAAAAATGGGTTAATTTAAAATATAAGAGCTAGTTAGGGCCGGGCAGTGGTAGCGCATGCCTTTAATCCCAGCACTCGAGAGGTAGAGGCAGGCAGATCTCTGGAGTTCGAGGCCAGCCTGGTCTACAAGAGCTAGTTCCGGGACAGGCACCAAAGCTACAGAGAAACCCTGTCTCGAAAAAAAAAAAAAAAGAGCTAGTTAGGAATATGCCTGAGCCATCGACCAAACAATCAAACAATGTTGTAATTAATATAATTTCTGTGTGATTTTTTTGGGGGGGTGTGGATGGAAGGAAAATGAAAGCAGTTTCTGTTTACACCCAGTTAAATGTTTTCTTTTATATAAGAGTAGCCATGGTCGGGGCTGGAAAGATGGCTTGGTGGTTAAGAGCACTGGCTATTCTTCCAGAGGTCCTGGATTTGATTCCCGGCACCCACATGGCAGCTTATAACTGTCTGTAACTCTACCTCCAGGGGATCCGACACTCTTACACAGATATGCATACAGGCAAAATACCATTGCACAGGCTGGTCTACAAGAGCTAGTTCCAGGACAGGCTCTAAAGCTACAAAGAAACCTTGTCTTGAAAAAACAAAAACAAACAAAAAAAAAGTTGCCATGATCAAGGTGTCTCTTCCCAGCAATAGGACTATAACTAAGACCCTGATCTTTCCCATATGTGATCCAAATAAGCCTCATTTATCCAGGATCTCTCCCACCTTCATTAAGGAATTCAAAAGTCTCCCTGTGGCATTTGACCTAACCTAGAAAGGTATCCACATCATTTGAACAATTAAGAAAAGTTCCACATCTGGATTTTAATACCATCCCTGAACTGATAAGGCTCACATACAGAATTCAGTTACAGCCAAGCTAGCTTTCATTGCTGGGTCTGATGGAGAACTTTGCAGGTCATATCAGGACACTTAAAGGAAAGAGTGGGGGAAGGAGCCACCAGGGCTATATAATTCCCTTTTTATTAGAGATAACAGCTCTAACAGTGAGGCAATCAAATAGAAAGGATAAAAGCTCCATAACTATAAATTGTGGAAGAAAATACACAGCTTTTGAGAAACATAATCTATTCTGAGCTGAAACCGTGGGCAACTATGCTGGATATTGAGAGTCAGAAAGGCCAAGCCATCTTGGGTCTCAGAAAACAGAATCAACAAGTACCAAGCTCTCAACAAACTTCAGAGCTAACTATAAAACTTTAACCAGCTTTTAATACTACTGCCTCCGCCAGATGGCAACACCAAGGATTCTCTACAATACCCCTGAGTAAAGCAAAGTTTGCTTTGCCTGCAGGGCTGGGTGAGACCTTTTGAGTGCCTCACTTTCCCAGCCTGAGGCTACATGGCTCGCAGGAGGTAGCAGTTTTATGATGGCAGACACAAGCTGTTGTAGGAGCCAGATGGTGAGAAAGCTTGTTCAACTGGTCTCCTTGGTTAACCACCTTACTTTCAGCTCTCGCCTCTGCCTATGGCTTTAGTTTGAGAACGAGTCAATATTGTTTGACTGATGGTATTGAGGTTTCAGTACCACTTCCTTGAGCCCTGGACAGACAGGACCCATGATTGAATCCTGTCATTGGTACTTGGGAAGGGGGGAAAATGTAGGACCCAGGGCAGCTTTCCCAGGGCAAAGTGGTGCACACCTGCCAAGATGAGTTCTATAGATCAGCAGGAAGACAGGGTGAGTCTCAGTCTGCCCTAGGGCAATGCTAAGCCTTAGACTCCCTCCTGTTCCCATTTTATCCTGGGACCTGTTTCTTGCCTTTGCACCTAGATACAAACTTGTTCTGTTTTTACCCTCAGAATGACTAATTCAACTTCTTTATTAACTTCAATTCAAAGTCGTTACAGAGCGTGGAGTTCTAGTTGTGAAAGCTGCTAACTTACTGTAGACTGTTGGGAAGTACAAGTTAGCCAGTCATCCCTGAAATACTGATATAATTAATTACAGGAATAGCCTTATTTAGGCCCCTGTATATGTTTTCAAAGTCAAACTTAAAACAAGTAATGAGAAACAAAGTTTGTCTAATCAGACATATATAGGCAGCCCTCATACTTCAGAGATCTGCAGGATATGGCATTTAAAATAATGATCAAAAGGCTTATTGTATTAGACAGAGACTCTGAGATCCTAGCAGTGACCTAAGGTCTCCAAAGAAGATTATAGGACACCACGATGTCTCCACCTGAATTACAATGACGCTGACCACTGGGCGAGGTGCCCCAGTGCAACACCTGCTGCCAGGACCCGGCCAGACTGTGGACAGACAGCAGAACATTGGAGAATCGATTGCACCACTTCTGACTATACAAAATAAGGTCGGTCTTTTCCATGTCCCTCTTCCACATGAAAAATATTTCACCTCATAGGCCTGGCTAAGACTGTAAGACTGCTGTTCTGGATATTTCTGCCCCCAGTGCTATGGAGACCTGGGTGTGGCTAACTGTATATGGACTCTGGTCCCTGCCATTTTTAATAGATTTGGAAACGACTTGGTCAGTACTCAGATATAATTGATTTATCCTTCTGGGATATCTGATAGTATTGATGACTAGGGCAGTCATAATGTCAGTTTAGCAGCTAAACTAAATCCTTCCTATCCAGATCCTTCCACAAAGCTAGAGCCAGCTTGTTAGCACATTCTAAAGCTACTAGATTTCTTTTTAAAATGTTTTAAGATCTGAGGATATAAAAGTTTATAAGCTTTGAGGGTCTAAAAATAAATGATTTAAGATGTAAATACAGGTTAAGATATGGAAAATGTTTCTGATTTCTTTCCCCCCTCTATGGTAGAATTTTAATAAGCTGATAGAGCAATGAGTACTTACTGTTAGCTCACAAGCTCAAGATTTTAGATTTATTCTAGTTGCCATTTAAATATGAACTAAATGGTGTTTCTCATTAGGCCAAAGACATCTCTGTCCAAGCCATGTGCAGTTCTCTGGACAGCAGAAAAATATACAGGCTTCTAACCAAAATCTGTAGTTTTTGCTAGGGCTCAAAGGTTTGAGTCTATTCCTTCTGTTTACAGATACCTGTTATCTGCTCCTTTTCTACAGTATGGATTTTTCTTTAAGTACATAAATTTTAACTTCTGTTCCTAGTTCAAACTTACCTCAATAGGCTCCCATTTGGCTGGCAGATGCATCTAAGCATCAGCTGCTGACTACAGCCTGCTCTGAATGACAGCAAGCCCTGGACTCCCCGAAAGCTGATATGGACCAGTTTAGCTGATATGAATGCTCCTTGTCCCTTCAACGGAACCTGATGAGTGACCCATTGCCTGAATTTCCTCCCTACCTTTGGCTAGCCTTTCAACCTGCCTGGGCCTTTATGACAACGCCCCAATGTCAGCTTGAAGTAGTTGCAGAAAGGAACATGTTCAACCGCACAGAATAGGTTGAAAGGCTGAGACAAGGGGGAAAGTCATGGGGGACAAAATAACTACCTATAGTGCTGGTTGATATACAAGAAAAATAGGCCCAGCCAGGCGGTGGTGGCGCACGCCTTTAATCCCAGCACTTGGGAGGCAGAGGCAGGCAGATCTCTGTGAATTCGAGGCCAGCCTGGTCTAGAAGAGCTAGTTCCAGGACAGGCTCCAAAGTTACAGGGAAACCCTGTCTCGAAAAACAAAACAAAACAAAAAAAAAAAAAAAAAAAAGCCCAGAGTTGTCAATTAATGAATTTACTAACTAAAATAGTTCTTAGGTCCCAATGATACCTCACTAAAACCATGAGTAAGCAGGACCCATGATTGGGTCCTTTCGTCAGTGCTTATGAAGAGTAAATGTAGGAGCCAGCCATGATAAGTTAAATAGAAACAAGACCACCCAAAGGAAGTTCTTTATTTCCAACCATTATCACCTGCCAGTGTAGGACTCAGCCATCGATAAGTTTAAGGGAGGCCTGAGTCTCAGTAGTTTACCCTGAAGCAACACACCTGGTTGCAGGAAGGACCATAAACTGAGATTACCGGAACACCACCCTAGAACAGACCATCCAAAGGAGATGCCTAATGTTCTAACCATTGTAGATAGGATCACCTGCCAGCACACACTCACCAGGACACCCCGAGACAAATGTCAGCCAATCAGGGGTCCTGAAACTTAGAAACCCCTCACCCCCACCTTTACTACTATAAAAACCCAACTCTAACTGAGCTCGAGGCTCTCCGTTTATTCCAATACGTTGGACACATGGCGAGACCGAGTTTGCAAACTCGTACAAAATAAAGGCTCTTTGCTTTTACATATGGGAGTCGGCCTCCTTGTTGGTTTGGGGGGGACTTTGCAGATCTGGGCATAACAGCTGTCAGGTATGCTACAGTGAGACTCAGGTCACAGACTCTGAGTTACTTCCACGTAATTAATTCCAAGTCAGCCCCAAAAGTGGAACTCATTGTCTTGGCTAGGGCTCTCCAGCTGGGGGCAGGAGTGACTTAAAATATACACAGAGCCAGCCTGTGCGGTCCATGTGACCTGTGTCCTAGCAGCAATCTAGAGAGGACAGGCTGATTAAAGATGCCCCGAAATGTTGGCCCTAATATTCATCATCTTGACTCCAACCTAGGTGACTATTATACATTACAAGACCCATTTTAAAAACAACACCAGGAGTCAGGCTGTGGTGGTGCACACCTCTAATCCCAGCATTCAACAGGCAGAGACAGGTGGATCTCTGTGAGTGTGAGGCCAGCCTGGTCTACAGAGCGAGTTCCAGGACAGCCAGGACTACAATGAGAAACCCTGTTCAAAGCTGCTTACCTTCCAACCTCACTCTCCCATGTCCACAAGATACTCCTCAGGAAACCCAACAGACTTTAGATTGAGGCTTTTCAGTCAGTCCAGAGGGCTATTTTCAAAGCAGTCCTCCAAAAACCTTTTGTTCCTTGACTCCCCCCAATATCTAGAGAGGCTTGACTTTTGAAAGAAACCAATCACAGGATGTAAATTAAGCTGAGGACAAAGACAGAGCACAATTAAAGTGGCAAGAAAGAGATTTTAGTGGGGCTGGAGAGATGGCTAAGAGGTTAAGAGCATGGTGGGATTCCCCTCTATGTACTCTGACTATGTCTTATTATCATTGGTTAATAAAGAAGCTGCTTTGACCTATGGCAGGACAAAATAGAGCTGGGATAAAAAACTAAACTGAATGCTGGGAGAAAGAAGACAGAATCAGAGAGATGCCATGTAGCTGCCAATGGAGAAAGAAACCATTCTGGCAATACGTAGCCAAATAGAAATGGGTTAATTTAAGATATAAGAACTAGGTAGGAATACACCTAAGCCATCGGCCAAGCAGTGTTGTAATTAATATAGTTTCTGTGTTATTATTTGGGTCTGGCAACTGGGAAACGAAGGCACAGTCTCCACTTACAGTACTGGCTGATCTTCCAGAGGTCCTGGGTTCAAGTTCCAGCAACCACATGGTGGCTTACAACCATCCGTAATGAGATATGGTGCCCTCTTCTGGCTTGCAGGCATACATGCACACAGAATGCTATATACATAATAAATAAATCTTTTTAAAAGAGAAAGAGAGAGAGAGAGAGATTTTAGGAGCTAAGAGTTTAAATCTTCAACATTCATAAACATAACAAAGGCAATACAGAGCAGGCCAACAGCCAACATCAAACTAAATGGAGAGAAATTCAAAGTGATTCTACTAAAATCAGAAACAAGACAAGGCTGTCCACTCTCTCCTTATCTATTCAATATAGTACTCAAAGTCCTAGCTAGAGCAATAAGACAACAAAAGGAGATCAAGGGGATACAAATTGGAAAGTAAGAAGTCAAACTCTCACTATTTGCTGATGATATGATATTATACATAAGTGACCCAAAAAATTCTACCAGAGAACTCCTACAGCTGATAAACACCTTCAGTAATGTGTCAGGATACAAGATTAACTCCAAATAAAATCAGTAGCCCTCCTATATACAAATACTAAAGAAGCTCAGAAAGAAGTCAAAGAAGCATCACTCTTTATAGTAGCCACAAACAACATAAAATATCATGGGGTGCCAGGCGATGGTGGTGCATGCCTTTAATCCCAGCACTCGGGAGGCAGAGGCAGACGGATCTCTGTGAGTTCGAAACCAGCCTGGTCTATAGAGCTAGTTCCAGGACAGGCTCCAAAGCCACAGAGAAACCCTGTCTTGAAAAACCAAGTATATATATATATATATATATATATATATATATATATATATATATATCATGAGGTAACTCCAACCAAACAAGTGAAAGACCTTTAACTCTTTGAAGAGCAAAATTGAAGAAGATATCAGAAAATGGAAAAATCTCCCATACTTATGCTTCCATTAACATAGTAAAGATGGCAATTTTACCAAAAGCAATCAACAGATTCAATGCAATGCCCATCAAAATTCCAGCACAATTCTTCACAGACCTCAAAAGAAGAATACTCAACTTTATATGGAAAAACAAAAAACCCAGGCTATCCAAAACAACCCAGTACAATAAAGGAGCATTTGGAGGCATCACCATCCCTGACTTCAAACTCTGCTATACAACTATAATAATGAAAACCAACTTGACATTGGTATAAAAACAGACGGGTGGATCAATGGAATTGAATCGAAGACCTTGATATTAACCCACACACCTATGGATACCTGATTTTTGACAAAGAAGCTAAAAATATAAAATGGAAAATAGAAAGCATCTTCAAAAAATGGTGCTGGCATAATTGAATGTCGACATGTAGAAGAATACAAATAGATACATATCTATCTCCATGCACAAAACTCAAGTCCAAATGTATCAAAGACCTCAACATAAATCCATCTACACTGAATCTCATAGAGGAGAAAGTGGGAAGTAGCCTTGAACTCACTGGCATAGGAGACCACTTCCTAACTATAATACCAGTAGCACAGACACTGAGAGAAACAATTAATAAATGGGACCTCCTGAAACTGAGAAGCTTCTGTAAAGCAAAGAACACAGTCAGTAAGTCAAAATGGCTGACTACAGAATGGGAAAAGATCTTCACCAGCCCCACATCTGACAGAGGGCTGATCTCCAAACTAGACAAAGAACTCAAGAAACTAGACAGCAAACTACAAAAGAAATCCAATTTAAAAGATGGAGTACAGATCTAAACAGAGAATTCTCAGCAGAGGGATCTCTAATGGCCGAAAGACACTTAAGGAAATGCTCAGCATCCTTAGTCATTAGGGAAATGCAAAGCAAAACAACTCTGAGATTCCATCTTACAGATGATGTACCTGAGATACACCTGTCAGAATGGCTAAGATCAAAAACACTGATGACAGCTTATGCTGGAGAGGATGTGGGGTAAAGGGAACACTCCTGCAGGGCGGTGGTGGTGCACGCCTTTAATCCCAGCACTTGGGAGGCAGAGGCAGGTGAATCTCTGTGAGTTCGAGACCAGCATGGTCTACAAGAGCTAGTTCCAGGACAGGCTCCAAAGCCACAGAAAAACCCTGTCTCGAAAAAAAAAAAGGGGGGGGGACACTCCTCCATTGCTGGTGGGAGCACAAGCTGATATAGCCCCTTTGGGTATCAGTATGGTGCTTTCTCAGAAAATTAGTACACAACCTTCCTCAAGACCCAGCAATACCACTCTTGGGCATATACCCAAAGGATGCACACTCACACCACAAGGACATTTGCTCAACTGTGTTCATAAAGCATTATTCGTAATAGCCAGGATCTAAAAACAACCTAGATGCCCCTCAATCAAAGAATGGATAAAGAAAATGTGGTACATTTACACAATGGAGTACTACTCAGTGGTTAAAAAAAAAATGACATAATTAAACTTTCAGGCAAATGGACAGAACTAGAAAAAAACATCCTGAGTGAGGTAACCCAGACCCAGGAAGGCAAATGCAGTAAGCACTCACTCATTAGTGGATACCAGACATAAAGCCAGCCTACAGTCCACAACCCCAGAAGCTAGAAGCCTCTTCCAGAAACAGATGGAAGCAGATGCAGAAAGCCACAGTTAACCACTGGGCTGAACCCCCAGAGTATAATTGAAGTGAGGGACGAGCAATAAATATGAGCAAAGGGGTCAAGACCATGATGGGGACACCCACAGAATCAGGGGACCTGAGCTAGTGGGAGCTCACTGACTCTGGACTGACAGCAGGGAACCTGTGTAGGACTGAACTAGGTCCCTGAATGCAGGTGACAATGGTGTGGCTTGGGCAGTGTGTGGGGACATTGTCAGTGGGAGCAGGAGCTGACTGTGGAGCCCACTCTCTATGGAGAGAGACCTGGCTCAGCCTGGGCACAGTGGGGGAGGGGGCCTTACCCTCTCTGAGGAGCAGATGAGGGGTGGGGTGGAGGGAAAGGGAGAACAAGAGGAGAGGAGGGAAGGGGAACTGAGATTGGAATGTAAAAAAGAAAGAGAGAAGGGAGGGAGGGAAGGAGGGAGGGAGGGAGGGAGGGAGAGAAGGAGAGAGGGAGGAAGAGAGGGAGGGAGGGAGGGAGGGAAGGAGAGAGGGAGGGAGAATGAAGAAGGAAAGAAAGAAAGAAAGAGAGAGAGAGAGAGAGAGAGAGAGAGAGAGAGAGAGAGAAAATTAAAAAAAAAGTTTAAGCCTTTATAGAAAATCCATCCAGGAGTTGCCCTAGTCATGTCTCTACTCCATTTTGTTTAAGATACTCTAGTATTTTGACATTTCCTCTGATTTTTGAGAGTCTTTTCTCTAAGTCTGTGCTGACGAGTTTATATATCAATTTGAAACAAGCTATGGTTATTTAGGAAGAAAGAGTCTTAAAAAAACACTTGTGCCGGGCGGTTGGGAGGCGCGCCTTTAATCCCAGGGCTAGAGAGGCAGAGGCAGGCAGATCTCTGTGAGTTTGAGGCCAGTCTGGTCTACAGAGCGAGTTCCAGGACAGTCAGGACTGTTAGATAGAGAAACCTTGTCTCAGAAAACCAAAAAAGAAAAAAAGAAAAGAAAATTCTTGCATAGAATTGGCTTGTGAGCAACCCTGTAAGGCATTTTCTTGATGGATGATTGATAAGGAAAGGCCCGATTCATTGTGGGCAGTGCCAACCCTGAGAAGGTGGTCCTGGATAGTACAAGAAAATAGGCCAGGCAAGCCATGGGGAGCAAGCTGGTAAGAAGTACTTGAAACACTCCCCCATTGCTTCTGAATGGGTTCCTGCCTCCAGGTTCCTGCCTCCAGGTTCCTGCCTCCATTTCCTGTCCTGACTTCCCTGGATGACAACGACCGACTACAAACTATAATATGAAATAAACCCTTTCCTCACCCAGTTGCTTTTGGTCTTGGTGTTTAACTGAAGCAACAGAAATTCTAACTAAGACGGTCTTATAATGTATAGAGTCCTGATTGTTTAGGTGCTCAACCCAGCAAAGGTAAAGAACGCTTTTTCTGGGGAAACTCGAGATAAAAGAACATGAGCAACATAACTATGAGCAGGGCCTGGCACATGTCACTGCCCGCATTTCCTGTGGGAAAGTTGAATGTGGTTGATGTTAGGAAAAATCTTAAGAGCCTCTCTGCCCACTCAAAATAACTCCAATTAAACCAGATTAGACCAAATCAAAAATGCCCACGTTTAATGAATGCCACGCTCCTGAGTGAGTGGCAGGGAGAGCATGGTGAGGAAGAGAGAGAGACAGAAGGGAGGGCACTCAAAACCTGAAACCACGTATTCCTCCCCCTCCCACCACCCTAAATAGCCTGTGGGAGTGGTCCTGACCTTCCCCAGGGAGGGGTCAGTGCTTGGCAGGCTGGGAGTTGGAACCTGGATCAAGTCAACTCCCAGGCCAGCGGCTGGGTGATGCTTCCAATCATGCCAGACTTCTTGGAATAGGGATGTCAGAGGGCTGGGGTCTCACTTCAAACATCCCAGAGTCCTTGGATATAGGGGCATAGGCTCAAGTCTGGTTACTTCCTGCAGGCGTGGGGCAGTGTGGGAGGAGGAGCTGGGAGTTGAGCGTTTGCTCAGCAAGAGGTGTGGCTGGAGCGGTATCCGGTTTACTGTTATCCTGGGGTCCTTAGGCAGCTGCTTTTGAGGGAGATGAGAAGGCAGGTGGCTAGGAGAAAAAAATATTGTTATTATTGGCCCTATGGAATGGGGCTAGCCATGGGACGGGGCACATTAGCAGAGAAAAACCAGATTTTAGTTGGCAGGTGTCCTTGATCCAGAAGAGTCGATACCAATGGTGAAGTCCCAGGAGCTGTTGCAGGTGTTTGGCACTATCTGGAGAGCACTTTGTGAGGTGGTATTGGCCCAGGCAGCAGGAGTGACCTATAAAATATGCTTGAAATTGACTGGGGTTAGCAAAAGGCTCTGGAGACTGTTAGTTTTCATACACCTGAAACCTGTTGATCCTGAACTACAAAGCCTGTTAAAGAGGCACACCTGTCTGCATTTTAGCAGGAAACTTTACAAAGAAAGTAATGTGCTAATAGTACCTTCAAATGCCATTAGACAGATCTGGGAGGGATAAAATGAGCAAAAAAAAATGAGCCAGCTTTTTTTTTTTTTTTTTTTTTTTTTTTTTTTGCTTTTTCAAGACAGGGTTTCTCTGTGGTTTTGGAGCCTGTCCTGGAACTAGCTCTTGTAGACCAGGCTGGTCTCGAACTCACAGAGATCCGCCTGCCTCTGCCTCCCAAGTGCTGGGATTAAAGGCGTGTGCCACCACCGCCCGGCAAGCCAGCTTTTTTTAACTACGCAGGCAATCCCAAATCCTCTCCTTGGTCCTTAGAGAACACCAGTCTTAGAAGCTGTGCTTGCCATTGGCTGCTGAGTACAAGAGGTTCAAAGATTTTTCCTCTGGGGGAAAGATTTAGTCTACCTGTCTTGGCAGGATGAGAAGATCTATTCCCCAAGTGAAGCATCCAGGAAGCCGAAGAGGTGAGAGGCCACTTTTTGCTGTGTGGGTGGGTTTGCCAAACCAAGGGCAAGGCCTGGAGGCAGAAGGTCTTTTGTCTTCTAGGAGGCGCTAAAGGGTGCTGCTGAAGCTGGCAGGTCTGTGATAGGAGCTCTTTTGTTAAAATGCCATACCCTCCGATCTGTAAAGGGGCTTGAGAACTAGGTACCATTACCTACCTGTTCGTTGAGTCTCCAGTATGTACAAGATCAAGATCTCTTAAAGATTATTGGGAGAAACAACCATCTTCATTTCAAAAGAGTACTTGGGGGTGGTGGCACTCACTTTTAATCCCAGCACTTGGGAGGCAGAGGCTTGCACATCTCTGTGAGTTCAAGGTCACCCTGATCTGCTTAGTGTGTTCTGGGACAGCCAGAGCTGTCTATGGAGAGACAGAGACAGAGACAGAGACAGAGGGGGGGTGGTAACGCAGTCTGTGTTACCCTCTCGGTACAAGGGCCTGGAGATTGAAAGAACACACAAGAGACCTGGGTCTTTCGAAAGGAGATCAGCTGACTGCCAGTTATTCAACCTTGGGGAAATCCTTAAATACCTAGATGCAGCAAAAGGAATTCCCCCACCAGGCTGGTGGGAAATTGCCACACCCCACCCAAGATGGAGTAAACAATGCCCTACAGCTAATCACCAGGCGCGGCTGAGGGAACACAGGAACAAACAGAAGGCTTTAGCTGGCTGACCAGAAACTGTCCTCAAGATGAACCCTAGGAGCAGGGGTAGACCCACCATCTGCCGAGAGAGAGAGAGAGAGAGAGAGAGAGAGAGAGAGAGAGAGAGAGAGAGAGAGAGAGAGAGAGAGAGAGAGAGAGACCCTGTTGCTCTGTGTAGCTCTGGCTGTCCTGGAACTGCGGATAATTCTGGCTTTGGACTCAGAGCTCTGCCTGCCTCTTTCTCCTGAGTGCTGGGATTAAAGGCATGCACCACCATTGTCCAACTTCAAACTTGATTTTTATTGGAGTGCACCCAAGGGCTTGCCAGTGACTGCCTCCTAAAATGGGTTAAAGGCATGCACCACCACTGTTCAGCTGGTGTTTTTTTTTAGGATGTTTTTATTCTATTTATTTATGTTTGTAAATTGAAGGGAGCAGGTGAAAGCTCCTTGGTCTGAGCACTGCCATTTTGACTTCAGACTCCATTTTACCTGCAGGATGAAATAAAGTTCAGGTTCCCAAGCCCTCGGAGACCTGGGAACTCTCCAAGGGCTGATCAACATCTTCCCCAAACCATAGAAATCGTCATTATTTGCTGGGTGGTGGTGGCGCACGCCTTTAATCCCAGCACTCAGGAGGCAGAGGCAGGAGGATCTCTGTGAGTTCAAGGCCAGTCTTTTCTACAGAGTAAATTCCAGGACAGTCAGAGCTGTTACACAGAGAAACCCTGTCTCGGAAAAAAAAAAAAATCACTATTCGTTTTTAGTTTTTTAGAAACATTATGACTGTTCCTAACCACAGAAGGAACAAATGAATCTGATCATGATGACAATGATGGTTGACAATGATGGAACATTCAAGGAAGCCCACTCTTTAAGTCCTGATGACAAAAATTTTAGTTGTAACTCGGCAACCAATGTTTGTGAATTTTTTTTAATACATTTTTTGGTTTATTTTAACTTTATTTTATGTGCATTCGTGTGAAGGTGTCAGATCCCCTGCAACTGGATCTTCAGACAGTTGTGAGCTACCATGTGGGTGCTGGGAATTGAACCCAGGTCCTCTGGAAGAACAGTCAGTGCTCTTAACCACTGAGCCATCTCTCCAGCCCAATGTTTGTGAATTTTATGATTATAAACCCTGCTTCTGCCCCTGCTTGGGGCTGTCAGGAGAACCAAGGCTCCCAAGTCCCTGTCCTGTAGGCTGGTTCTATCAGTGACCCAATTATGAGGTGAATTATTAAAGTCATGGGAACCCATAAGTGTTGCCTCTCTCCTTCCTTGAGGCGCATAGTATAACGGGTTAAGTTTGACAGCATATCTGCATGAACATATGTCCACATGTGTGTTTAGGCATGTGTACCGGTACCAGAAGACAGGAGTGGGCATCTCCCTCCATCACTCTGCCTGTCCCTTTGAAGGAGGGTCTCTCTTGACTGTGGAACTTGTGTCTCAGCTAGGTTGGAAGCCAGAAAGCCACAGTAGTTCTCCTGCCTCAGCCCCCTTCCCCACAGCGATGAGGTTACAGGAATCTGTAGGGAATGCCCAGCTTGTGTCATGGATGCTGGGATCCAAACTTCAGGCCTGTACAAGGAGCACTCTTAACTACTGAGCTGTTGCTCCAACCATTGGTGCCCTTTTGGAAAAGAAACGGTCCGCTCTCCATTGGTTTGCAGTTCTGAGGGCTCTCTTGCCTTTCACTTTGAATGCTTATTGGAAAACTGGGTTTTCTCCCAATAGGTGAGAGAGTACATTTAGTGATTACCTACAGTTGAGCGGTTGTCGGAGCCCTTTATAAGGCCTGAAGGTTTTTCACATTGACTAAAGATGTTCACCTGAATGAATGTTTATGCAGGTCATTAAGAATACCAGGTCCAGCCGGGCGGTGGTGGCGCACGCCTTTAATCCCAGCACTTGGGAGGCAGAGGCAGGTGGATCTTCTGTGAGTTCGAGACCATCCTGGTCTACAAGAGCTAGTTCCAGGACAGGCTCCAAAACCACAGAGAAACCCTGTCTCGAAAAAACCAAAAAAAAAAAAAAAAAAAGAATACCAGGTTCACAGATTCAACGCAATACCCAACAAAATTCTTCAAAGACCTCAAAAGAACGGTATTCAACTTCATTTGGAAAAGCAAAAAACCCAGGATAGCCAAAACAATCCTGTACAATAAAAGAACTTCTGGAGGCATCACAATCCCTGACTTCAAACTCTACTACAGAGCCACAGTACTGAAAACAGCTTGGTATTGGCATAAGAACAGACAGGAGGACCAGTGGAACCAAATAGAACACCCGGATATCAATCCACAAATCTTCGAACAGCTGATCTTTGATAAAGAAGCAAAAAATATCAAATGGAGAAAAGAAAGTATATTTAACAAGTGGTGCAGGCATAAGTGGATAGCAACAGGTAGAAGAATGAAAATAGACCCATATCTATCTCCATGCACAAAACTAAGTCCAGGCCGGGCGGTGGTGGCGCACGCCTTTAATCCCAGCACTCGGGAGGCAGGGGCAGGTGGAACTCTGGGAGTTTAAGGCCAGCCTGGTCTACAAAGGGAGTTCCAGGACAGGCTCCAAAGCTACAGAGAAACCCTGTCTCGAAAAACCAAAAACAAAAACAAAAAAAAAAAAACCTCAAACTCAAGTCCAAATGGATCAAAGACCTCAACATAAACCCAGCCACACTGAACTTTATAGAAGAGAAAGTGGGAAGTACACTTGAACGCATTGGCACAGGGAACCACTTCTTAAATATAACCCCAGCAGCACAGACACGGAGAAAAACAATTAATAAATGGGACCTCCTGAAACTGAAAAGCTTCTGTAAAGCAAAGGATATGGTCAACAACACAAAACGACAGCCTACAGAATGGGAAAAAATCTTCACTATCCCCACATCAGACAGAGGTCTGATCTCCAAAATATACAAAGAACTCAAGAAATTGGACACCAAAAGATCACATAATCCAATAAAAAAAAATGGAGTACAGACCTAAACAGAGAACTCTCAACAGAGGAATCTAAGACACTTAAGGAAATGTTCAACATCCTTAGTCATCAGAGAAATGCAAATCAAAACAACTCTGAGATTCCATCTTACACCTGAAAGAATGCCAAGACCAAAAACACTGATGACAACTTATGCTGGAGAGGTTGTGGGGGAAAGGGAACACTTCTGCATTGCTGGTGGGAATGCAAGCTGGTACAATCCCTTTGGATGTCAGTGTAGCGATTTCTCAGAAAATTAGGAAACAACCTTCCTCAAGACCCAGTAAGAGCACTTTTAGGTATATATCCAAAGGATGCTCAATCGTGCCACAAGGACATGTGCTCAGCTATGTTCATAGCAGCCTTGTTTGTCACAGCCAGAACCTGGAAACAACCTAAATGCCCCTCGATCGAAGAATGAATAAAAAAATTGTGGTCCTGGGGGCTGGAGAGATGGCTCAGTGGTTAAGAGCACTGACTGCTCTTCCAGAGGTCCTGAGTTTAATTCCCAGCAACCACATGGTGGTTCACAGCCATCTATAATGAGACCTGGTGCCCCCTTCTGGCTTGTGGGCACACATGGAAGGAATGCTGTACACATAATATAATAAATAAATAAATATTAAAAAAAATTGTGGTCCATTTACACAATGGAGTACTACACAAAAGAAAAAAATGACAGCTTGAATTTTGCAGGAAAATGGATGGAGCTAGAAAACATTATTTTGAGTGAGATAACCCAGACACAGAATGACAATTATCACATGTACTCACTCATAGGTGGTTTTTAAAGCCAGCCTACAAACCACAATCCCAGAGAACTTAGACAACAATGAGGACACTAAGAGAGACTTACATAGATCTAATCTACATGAGAAGTAGAAAGTAGAAAAAGACAAGATCTCCTGAGTAAATTGGGAGCATGGGGACCTTGGGGGAGGATTGAAGCGAGGAGGGGAGAGGCAGGAAGAGAAGCAGAGAAAAATGTTGAGCTCAATAAATATCAATAAAAAAAAAGAGAGCCGGGCGGTGGTGGCGCACACCTTTAATCCCAGACTCGGGAGGCAGAGGCAGGCGGATCTCTGAGAGTTTGAGGCAAGCCTGGTCTACAAGAGCTAGTTCCAGGACAGGCTCCAAAGCCACAGAGAAACCCTGTCTCGAAAAACCAAAAAATAAATAAATAAATAAATAAAAATTAAAAAAAGAATTAAAGCTGAAAGAAAAAAGGCACTTAGGTGCCGAACAGCATGCTCAAATGCTCTCCTTGGATGACCAGTCTTTAGAGTTAGTAAATGATAGAAATTGACATCTATTTTTTCTCAAGATACTATTGTTACATTTTCTGTATCACCAGTGGCTAAAATGATTTTTTTCTTTTTTTTATATTTATTTATTTATTATGTATACAATATTCTTCCTGCATGTATGACTGAAGGCCAGAAGAGGGCACCAGACCTCACCACAGGTGGTTGTGAGCCACCATGTGGTTGCTGGGAGTTGAACTCAGGACCTTTGGAAGAGCAGGCAATGCTCTTAGACACTGAGCCATCTCTCCAGCCCCCGATTTTTTTCATTGATTTAACCAAATAAATAAAAAAGTACAAAAAAATTCATCTTATTGTGAGTCAGAACAACATCCTGAACAAATTTACAGTTTACTGAAAGAGTTGGACCTAAGTCTCATTCATAGCGCTCATCTTCCGCTGCACCCCAAACTTGGCAGCTAATAACCGTTTGTGCCTGACTCAAGTTCCTGGGAAATAGGTTCCGAGCAACCCAGACTCCTCAATCCCCACACAGAAATGTGCAGCGTGACTTCCTGCTTTGTTATGATATGATTAAGTACTGATTTTGGCATCTGTAACCCGCTTAGCAGATATTCAAGGGCTATTTTAGGGTCACCTGACTGCCTAAGCTTAGCAGGGCAGAACAGCTCTCTCTGGTTCCTGTCTCTTGCTTGCGCAGATCATCAAGGACTTCTTGCGGCTGTTCACCCTTCAAAGCCCTTCTTGCACCTGCCTCTAGGCCGCGCATCTCTGATTCGGTTGGAGACAGCTACCCCACTAGCAGCTTTCATAAATTTGACTAATTATAATCTGAATTGAGTCTGAGGGTCTTTCTTTTCCCGGTGGTCCCAAATGCTATAACAATGGAATAACCTTAATTACCTGTCCATGTATTGTGAAACTGTAACATTCTTGTCTGCCATTGGTCCTAGGAAGGCTTTATAGGTGCTTGGGTTTTTGTTTGTTTGTTTGTTTTTGTTTTGTTTTTTAAGTACTTTTATATTTTCCCCTCCTTGGTCCCTCGAGAGTCTAACAGTTACATTCCAGCAGGAGATGGTCACCATAATAAAGTTTACAGTCACCTCAGATGGTGAACTTAGAACTTAGTGATAAAGGCAGAAGGGAAGATTCAGTGTGCCAATAATTCTCATATGTTAACTCTGCAGCTACAACTTAGAATACAAAAGACACCTGCTCCCCTGAAGAACTGGGAGTCAACAAATGGCTGCTTTTGCCTAGGGGGCAGAAGGGTAAGAAAAGAGAAAGAGGTGATGTTCAATAGTACAACATGGGCAAGAGACTTGCAACCAGGACCAGCGAAGGCAGGCTGGAGCATTATATTCCAGAGAGGTGAGATATGGGGAAGGGGCCATGTACCTGGGTGATGCTAAGGTCTTCATTGGCCACCTCAGGAAGGGGAAGCATCTCTGACAAAAGGGGGCTGCTTTTATTTGTTTCTTGAGTTACCTAATATGAATGTCCCAAGCAAGTGTGAGAGAGTGTGTGTATGTGGACAGGGTGAGGGGGCAGTTGGGAAGAGTTCTGTGGTGGGGAGGAGGGAGACCAGGAAGAGGGAAAGTCAAAGATGGGGAGGAGGGAGCAGAGCCGCCAGTAGAGGGGTGGCTGGTATTAGACAAGGTGGAATGTGCCCAAAGGAAGAGTCATCAGGGATGTCATGTTGGGCTGAATTTGAGAAGAATGGGTGAGTATCCGAATCCAGTAAAGCATAAATGGCATTCCTATCGAAGATGAGGGGCTGAAGATAAAATTAGATCCGTTATTGAGAATGCATCCCAGAAGTGAGTTGGAGGGATGGAGAGTAGGATCCATGAACATTCGCCTAAGAGGCATCCCTAGAAGGCCATGGGTACTCCCTCCTGATGCTTTCCGCGGTGAGACGCTGTCCCAGGGCACTGACTTGGCTGAGATGTGACTTGGACTAGGGTGTCTTCTGAAAACAAGGACTCTCAGCCCACAGAGGTAAAGCAGTTTCTTTCCTGAGCCGTATTAGTCCTATTGGGTATGATCCCTCAAAGGGAGACTCACAACTCCAAAGTACCACATAAGCCACCTGCGGAGAGCTGCCTGCAGCTTTGCCTCCAAGTGCCCCTCCCTCCTCTGGCCTGGCCGGAAGGCGCTGCGCCCTCCGCAACACATTTCACCAGCTGCTCCTCTTAGACCTCCGCCTACTTCGCAGATTTTATGCAGATGTGATTTCCTAGAAGGTGATATTAGATGCTAATCATCTCTTGCATCTGAAATGCCAATCGTAAGTAAAAAATTAAGTGCTATTTGAAAAATTGAAATCAGTTTGCTGCAGGGTCATCAGAGGTAGAAATGAACAATGAACAGGGAGGCGGAGGGCATTTTCCAGACAAGGCTTTCATTAGAGGCTTTTACTTCAGAGGAAAAAGGGAAAGAGCAAGGAGGCTTGGGAGGATGAGGGAGGGGCGGCTCTTTCGCTTCCTACCTTTTAAGTACACTACGGAGGTGAGGTGATGGCTCTTAGCAGACAGTGATGCAGTCTTGACAAGGCCAGTGCATTCAAGAAGGTCCGCAGAGGCCGTGACAACTAATGCCGCTAATCAACTTGATCACTTCTAGAAGGAACTGAAATCCGAGCAGTGGATGGAGCATGCCTGGGAGGGATCTTTATTTTTTCTTTTTTGATGGGATTATCAGAAGTCAGAAGACCCACCCTAAATCTGGGCCACACCTTCTGGTGGCAGCCCACATAAAAGGAAGCCTTTGATTTTTGCCTGCTTGCCTGCACTCTCACTGAAAACATTCATCTGAAAACGTTCATCTCTCCTGTTCCTGGGACATTGCTTTGCTGGTATTAGAATCTACTTCTTCAGGATTCCAACCCAGCTCTCTAGGACCTCCCTGGGACTCTAGCATCAAAAGCTGACGCTTTGGGTCTTGTGGACAACTACTGGATCCTTGCCTTTCCACCAGGAGACAGCCACTGCTGGACCGCTCGGACCACAGCCTGTAAGTCATTCTAATTTAACCCCCCCCCCTTTTTTTTTTTACCATGTGTAGCTGTTTTGGCCAGGATTCTGGATACAGTTACCTTGTTTTTCCACCAGCTTCTAGAATGAGTGTGCTACAAAAGTAAAAGCAGAGTAACTAAAAATACAGACCCACTAGCTCTCTCTCGGCCCTGTTTGTACAGAAAGTAGATGCTGGGGTCGCTGTTCCCATTGTGCGTCACAAGGAACGGAGTAAGATGCACACAAAAAAGCCGTCATTCCTCAAAGCACACCACAGAGTGATCACGCTGCCTCCTTCTCCTTCCTGTAAGCTACACACTCAGGATCACTGATGTCATTTCTTCTCCCTAGTGGAGAGTGAGCTGTTGCCTTCAGCCTCGGGGGATTCCTTCGATGGCTGGAAAAGGCCTAGGAGTGGCTCTCCCTGCACAGGCCTTTAGAAAAAACCTGAAACCATTACTTGTTCTTAGCGCCCCAGTCCCTAGGATACACAATTTACAAACATAAGGAAGTAGTTTTCTGAGAAACGGACCCCACTGGGGAAAAGGCGGGCCCACCGTGCAGGCGCCTCCAGACTCCTCAGCCTGGGTCACATTTCCCAATTCTGTCTTCATTCACAGCTCTTGCCTCAAAAGCCAAGCCATGTCTAAGGAGCAGCAAGTCATGAGTCCGCTGAGGGGTCCCCACATCTCAACTTCTGCACCAACCACCACGATCAACATGCCTGCTGAGATCTCCACGCCCGATCACGTGATCTGGTCCACATTCAATGCCCTCTTCCTGAACTTCTGCTGCCTGGGTTTCATAGCATATGCCCACTCTGTGAAGGTATTGTATGTGGATCTCAAGTTTGACTTGTTCCAATGGTACCTGGTGTGTGTGTGTGAGTGATCTGTGTCGGTGTGTGAGAGTTCATATGTATTGTCATGAGTGTGTGTATGTGTGTGATCTGTGTCGGTGTGTGAGAGTTTATATGTATCGTCGTGTGTGTGTGTGTCATCTTGTGTCAGTGTGTGAGTTTATATGTATTGTCATGAGTGTGTGTGTCATCTTGTGTCGGTGTGTGAGAGTTTATATGTATCATCGTGTGTGTGTGTGATCTGTGTCGGTGTGTGAGAGTTTATATGTGTCACCATGAGTGTGCGTGTGTGTGATCTTGTGTCGGTGTGTGAGAGTTTATATGTATCGCCATGAGTGTGTGTGTGTGATCTTGTGTCGGTGTGTGAGAGTTTATATGTATCGTCGTGAGTGTGTGTATGTGTTGGGAATATCCATGTAGTCACAAGGGAGGTGCCTGGAGATCCCTGGGTCAGGTTATCTCTATTGTAACCTAGCATCTAGAATTTTTTTCCTTACTTTCTGGTTCCTGGACTGTCCCCTCCATCCTGAAGACTAGGACTCCAGGCTGGGTAGAAAGTGTACAAAGAAACTGTGGGGTGACGGCCAGTGCTGGGTCTCTCTGGAGAGTCTTGAGTGTGTGAAAGTGGAGCATGGTCCCTGGCCCGAAAAGTAAAGGGCGCTGCTAGGAAGATGATGGGGGAACTGAGTAAGAGCACTTGTTTCTCAGTTCTCCAGCTCCAGGGCCACTGACTGACTGTCTGGTTTCCTCCAGTCCAGGGACAGGAAGATGGTGGGCGATGTGACTGGGGCAAAGGCCTACGCCTCCACTGCCAAGTGCCTGAACATCTGCGCCCTGGTCTTCAGCATCATCATGTTCATTGTCGTCATTGTTCTTTACGCCAGCAGACTTAGTTATGGGGCCTTCTAGTCCTGCCTTGGGCTCCACTGTCTACAGCTGCCCCATACCCTGGTCTTGGGCCTGACACTTTACCCCACACATCAGCAGCTGTTAGCTCGCATCTGTTCACAGTGGATTCAATAAAGTGCATGTATTGACAACTATGCTGTGATCCTCTGTTCCTGAACTAATCTTGAACTGAGTTCATCATGTGTCTTTCCTGTCGGAGGCCAGCAGGGCATCCTCACCTTGGCAGGTTTCTGGCCACCTGCAGTGGGCAATAGTTGACCAGACTTCTCGGTGTGTGTGTGTGGCGCGCGCGCAGCTCTGCCCACTTCTGACTCCATGTTCCCAGAATACCCAGAAATTATACAGAACAAAGATCCAGGGAGTGTCCAGTTCACCCGCTGAGGTTCCTATCCACCTTCTATTCAGACAAACTGCATCTCAGGTTCTATAAGAACTGCAGAGCTGAGGCTCCAGGCTCCTCGCCTGAGCCCAGATGTAATGCATTGGGTTCTGTGAGGGAAGCTCATCATCTCTTACCCTTCACTTCTGGCTTCCAGCAACAACACAAGCGCTTACTTCCAATTCCAGGGTGAGCTCTTTAGGATAAAGGCCAGGTTATCTGATTTGCTGAGCAGCAGGCAGAAAACCCAAAGGAAACTCTGCAAGCTTCTGGGAAGTTTGGATACCCTAGCTCCCCTAACCTGGGCTGTGCAGCAGCATGCTTGTGCAGAGGGCCCTCCACCCTCCCTCATGGCTCTTGCCACAATCAGAAGCAGGTGTGATGGCGGCCACATCCACACTTGCACCTCAAGTCTGCAAGTCCCCAGAGCGGTCCTGCCGGTTCATCTCAGGTGGCCTTCTCGAGAGCACTTGCTTTCAGTCACCAAGGTTAGTCCCTCAGAGTCCACCCAGCCTCCAGCCCGTTCACACACACACCCCACCCCATGTCTGCAGAACTTGCTCCCACACCCAGGAATTCCTTCCCTCCTAAACCGCCAAGGGGGGTTTGAATGTACCTGGAATTCTTAGAATAGCACAAGGGTCTGGGGGGTCCCTTGGTGCCAAGGTGGGAAGTGCTACAGTGGGCTCAACCAGGGAGCAAGCCAGCTGTTGACCAAAAGGGGTGAGGGATGCTTGGGTACAGAGTGACAGAGAACCTTACTTGTCCAGGACCCAAAGTTCCACCCCTGATTAGCAGAGTAAATTTACCCAGCAGGAGAGTATAACCGCCCATGAGGGATCGCCCACCTGGCCTCCCTTGAGGCCCAGCAGAGCGAGAGGAAAAGCAGAGGGCAGGCTTCAGAAGTGTGGCCACTCACCACCCTCTGCACTGAGGAGCTCTGTTCCGAGGCCAGGCGCCCCCCAGGACTTTTTTATGTCCCAGAAATTTCCCGTTCCTGAGTGTTGGCTTTATGGGAAATACCTAGGTACTGAGGGGAAGCAATTAAATAACTGAAGGTCGAATTCTGCCACAGCAGGAAGAGGAAAGGGTCTACATTCCCTGGCATGGGGTCCCCTCAGGGCTGACGCTGGTTAACAGGCTCCACATAGCCACGCCCAGATCACCCCTAAGCCCACACCCTCTGAGGGGCCTCTCCTGGGCTGATCTGCCAGCAGACAGGACTGAGGAGCTTATGTTCCTTGTAAGTCAGGGGAAAGGAGCTCAGGGTCTGGATGTTTCTGGCTGACTGAAGAGGGTCTATGCTGGGAGACTGGAAAATTCCAGTTACTTGGCTAAGCCTGAGAGTTCCTGGAAGGCAGATGTTGTCTTGACAGCTGTGAAACATCGTTAAAGTGAAGCCTGCAGATGTCCATATGGGGAACTCTGACCCATGGGACCAGTGAGAGAGCTGTCTTCAGACCGGCTGCAGAGATGCCTCCATGGTTAAGAGTGCTTGTTGCTCTTCCAAAAGACCCATGTTCAATTCCCAATCCTACATGGCAGCTAACAACCATCTGTAACTCCAGTTCTAGGGGATCCAACACCCTCTTCTGGCCTTCCTGGGCACCAAGCAGGCACATGGTACACAGACATACAGTGCACGCAAAACACCCATACATGTAAGATAAAAATAAATAAATCTAAATACTCTTTTTTTAATTTTTTTTTTTGAGACAGGGTTTCTCTGTGTAGCTTCAGACATGTCCTAGCATTCACTCTGTAGACCAGGCTGGCCTTGAACTCACAGAGATCTGCCTGCCTCTGCCTCCCAAGTGCTGGGATTAAAGGCATGTGCCCCACTGCCCAGCTAACTACTCATTTCTTAAAAGAATCAAAATAAGAAGCCAAGTGTAGTTGTGCATGCCTTTAATCCAGCACTGGGAAGGCAGAAACAGGTGGGACTCTGAGTTCAAAGTCAGCCTGATCTACATGAAGAGTTCTGTGACAGCCAGGATTATATAGAGAAACCCTGTTCCAAAGACAGAAAGGAAGGAAAGAAGGAAGGAAATAAAGGAAGGAAGAAAGGAAGGAAAGAAGGGAAAGAAAAGAAAGAAGGAAAAGAAAGGAAGAGGAGATAAGTTCTTTTGTGGTGAAGGGCACAAGTCATTTGCCAGTTTTACCAATTCAGTAACTTCACAAGGAGCTGACGTTCCAAATTTCAGTGCATGGCAGGATGGATAGAGGATGAACAGACCCCTTGAAAGCTGGGGAGGGCTCTGCTCTGGCCCCCACCATCTTCACGAGGAAGGAGAGTCAGAGGATGCCATCCTAGTGAGATGGAAACCCAGGAATAGGCCATTCTGGGGGTAGCAAAGTCCAAGGTTCTCCCCAGATGTCTTTCATTCTTGGAAAGTTGACTGGCAAGGGATCAAAAATCTAGAGAAAAGAGGTAACCACAGAACAGGTTGGGTGGCAAGAGCCTCAAGCATAAGCCAGTGGCTATATGCCTTCCACCACCCCTTCCACCACCCTCACCAGACTCTACCAATTGAGGCTGCCCTGCTTTTCTCTATCCTGCCCTGGCTCTGACAGGACCAAGAGAGGATCCATAAATGTAAAGAAAGCAGAAGCTGGAAAGGACTTTCTGAGGAAGGTTCACCTTTTGACTCACCCTCGGCAAGAGTAGAAGGGAAGTTGGCTTTTCCCACCCCAGCCCTGAAGGCCCTGAATGAAAGCATGACCTACCCACCCCACCTGTTCCCCACAGGGAGAGTGTACCTGACTTTCCCTTCTGAGGCCGTGGCCTCAGCATTGAACAACGCTAGCTGAGATACACTTAGGAAACAAAGCCTAACTGACACAGTAAACAGGCAAGAAAGGGCAGAACAAAGCCCAAAGCATCTGCAATTAGGGTCCCTGTGAATTCCAAACACACCCCCACTGAAAGGTTTCTCCAACCTCAGAGCACTGAACAGACCAGAACAGGAACTGACAAAACCACAGAGAAACTCCACACACACAATACAAATCTCGCGAAGCTAGACAGAAACCACAGGGGAAATAGCCACTCAAAGAAAAAGTAAGGATAAAATATAGCAGACCAAAATACACAGTAAAAAACTAGTTGACTTTGGACAAATATGACCTTACCACACATATTAAAATTATTATCTCCTATTTCGGGTAAAATAAGATGCATGATATAAGTACTTAGGAGTATCATATCTGCCATATAATGTTCTAGACCATAGTGAGATTAACATCCAAAAAAGACAATAGGCCGGGTGGTAGTGGGTCCCATTTTTAATCCCAACAGAGGCAGGAAGATCTCTTGAGTTCAAGGCCAGCTTGGTCTACAGAGCGAGTTCTAGGACAGGCTCCAAAGCTAAGAGAAACCCTGTCTCAAAATATAAATAAATAAATAAATAAATAAATAAATAAATAAATAAATAAATAAGCTGGGCGGTGGTGGCGCATGCCTTTAATCCCAGCACTTGGGAGGCAGAGGCAGGCGGATCTCTGTGAGTTCGAGACCAGCCTGATCTACAAGAGCTAGTTCCAGGACAGGCTCCAAAACCACAGAGAAACCCTGTCTCAAAAAACCAAATTAAATAAATAAATAAGACAATAGTAAGTACATAAATAAAAGCATATAAATATCTATCAGTAGATTTACATATGCCAGATGTTACAGTAGTAATCCAAAAACACATGAAAATTTGAATCGCATGTAAACTGTTTATGACCCTGTAAACAGTATGAAGACAGAGCAAAATCACCCAATTAATATTATTGGAATATAATAAACCAAAGCTGTGTGATATAACCGTTGGCAGGCATTACCAGTACAGAAAGGTACGCACATGCGCACATGAGTGTATTTCCTTGTGTTGGTCAGTCTTCATAACAATACCTGGGAGACAATTAACTAATGAAGAAAATATCTTTTTTTTTTTTTTTTTTTGGGGGGTTTTCGAGACAGGGTTTCTCTGTGGTTTTGGAGCCTGTCCTGGAAATAACTCTTGTAGACCAGACTGGTCTCGAACTCACAGAGATCCGCCTGCCTCTGCCTTCCAAGTGCTGGGATTAAAGGTGTGCACCACCACCGCCCGGCTGAAGAAAATATCTTTAAGAGGTCCTGCAAAAAGAAGAAGAAGAAGAGGAAGAGGAAGAGGAAGAAGAAGAAGAAGAAGAAGAAGAAGAAGAAGAAGAAGAAGAAGAAGAAGAAGAAGAAGAAGAAGAAGAAGAAGAAGAAGAAGAAGAAGAAGAAGAAGAAGCCGGGCGATGGTGGCACACGCCTTTAATCCCAGCACTCGGGTAGTAGAGGCAGGCGGATCTCTGTGAGTTCGAGACCAACCTGGTCTACAGAGCTAGTTCCAGGACAGGTTCCAAAGCCACAGAGAAACCCTGTCTCGAAAAACCAAAAAAAAAAAAAAAAGTTTATTTTGGCTCATGGTTCTGAAATTCCATTCAAGATTAGCAGTCCATTTGCTAGAGGGGTAAATCTATCTCAGGAAAGCACAAAATGATGCTGGCAACAGTCAGTGCTCCACAGTCCTCTCACTAGGACGTGTGTCCCCTGATCCACCACCTCCCAAAAAGGTAAAGAATTTAAAAGCCTACAGTGAATCCAACTCTGACAGTGAGGAACTGATCCTCAGGGAGTCTGGGATCAGCAGCAGCCTGAGCAGTAATACATCCGATGGTCAATCTTCACTGGCAGCTTGACTGAATTTGAACTCATCCATGGAACCCTAGGTGTATCTATGGGGTTCATTGGTTTGACAGAGAAGGGAAGATCCTCCTCAAGCCCTCAAGCGTGGGTGGCACCATCCCACACGCCGGGGTCAGAGACTCTGAGCACCACCATCAGCTTCCTATTAGGAAAATCTGATCAGTTGCCTCACCTTCCAGCTACCGTGTCTTCCCTACTGGGATGACGTGTGAGCCAAGTAAACCCTTTCTTCCCCAGGTCCTGTTAGGTCCCAAGAAATTCCTCTTCCCAAAGTCGGGCACTTAGACAAAAGCCAGCATTCCCTCAGGGACTTGTGAAATCGTTCTCACCTGCTAAATAGAGTCATTCTCCTGAGCTCTGGCAAAAAGACCTGCGGCTCCACCAGTAACCTAAGCCCACGGTGCTATTAGCATATCACCTAGCCTTAGGGCTCTCCCAGTTCTGACCCTCAAGTACCCATACGGAGCCCTCCAGGCTGACAAACCCTGCCCCCTACCTGAAACCTCTCTAGTCCCAGCTTCCCTTCCTTTCCCTTCCCCCAGCTTCTCTTTCTTCTTTAACCCAGACATTTCGGCCACGTGTTCTCTTGGTTCTTCTCAAGGCTCCACTCCTGAACCATTTGCCCTCCTCTTTCTTCTCTTCCTCTCGCTCTATCCGCGCTCTCTCTCCTCTCATAGCCTAGTATAGTCTGAACTTTTCCAGGTGCCTCTTGTTGTGCAGATCTACAATAAAACCTTCGCCTCAACCAAACCTGGAAAGCAGTCACGTCCTCAATTTCATTCACGTGGGGGAGTTGTATAGGAAAGAGAGGCTGGGGGAAGGGAAAGGAAGCCAGGGCACGGGGCTAGAGAGGTTTAGGGTAGGGGCTGGGTGTGTCAGCCAGGTGGCTCCGTGCTGGGTAAGGACCCTGAGGGTAGCCAGACCTTGATACGCTAACTGGAACTGTGGGCTAGGTTCCTGGAAGAGCCACTTGTCCTTCTGCCAGAGATAAGGAGACCTGTTCCTTACAGCAGGCAGGAACTATCTTCTTGAGGGAAATCCTTGAGGGAATGCTGGCTTTTGTCTAAATGCCTAAATGCCAGATTTGGAAAAAGGAATTTGGGGATCCTAAATAGGTTTCGGGTTTTTCTCTTGCCATTTTCTCCCTGTTCCTAATTTTCCTCAGTTCATTTTCTCTTTTCCTTTTTTATTAAACTTTGCATCTTCTTTATTTTCCCACTTCATTTTATTTATATTTTTGCTATTACTGCGATTTCTAACTATGAAGTTTTCAATGCTCTTTGGTGAGGAGTGAGGAGGGTTGACTGAGAATAGCTACCAGAGGCTCATATATTTGAACAGGCGGTTGAACTGTTTTGGGAAGGATTGGGAGGTGTGTTATTGGGGGTGAGGTTTGAGGTTTCAAAAGTCCATGCCAGGCCCAGCCTAGCTCTTTCTACCTCCAGCTTGGGGATCTGGATGTAAACTCTCAGCTGCCGCTCCAATGCCAGACCTGCCTGCTGCCAGGCTCCCCACCTTTACAGTCATGGACTCATCCTCTGGAATTGTAAGAAAGCCCATGTTTAATAACTTTTAATTGTAGGTGACTTGGTTTTGTTTTTGTTTGTTTTGTTTTTTGTTTTTCTAGACAGGGTTTCTCTGTAGCTTTAGAGCCTGTCCTGGAACTAGCTCTTGTAGACCAGGCTGGCCTCAAACTCACAGAGGTCCCCCTGCCTCTGCCCCTCAAGTACCAGGATTAAAGGCGTGCACCACCACCGCCCATCTTAACAACTTTTAATTGTGTTTTGTATGTTGTTTGGTTTGATGTGGTTGTTGGTCAGCTTGTTTCTTCTTACATGCCGCGCCTCACTGAGCTCGGCCATATTCCCCCAAAAGGGGCTCACTAAGAAGATCCTAAGTAAAGGCAGAAGTGACTTACATTATAGATCTTCACAGATGCAAAAAACACAACACAGAAACACATGAAAGAGCCGGGCGGTGGTGGCGCACGCCTTTAATCCCAGCACTTGGGAGGCAGAGGCAGGTGAATCTCTGGGAATTCAAGACCAGCCTGGTCTACAAGAGCTAGTTCCAGGACAGGCTCCAAAACCACAGAGAAACCCTGTCTCGAAAAACCAAAAAAAAAAAAAGAAAAGAAAAAAGAAAGAAACACATGAAAGATGGGACAGCAAGACAATGTGACTCCTCCAGCACAATCTTAACACTTCAACAGTCAATTAAAAGATAAAAAAACATTGAAATGCCAAAGAATTCATGACCTAATAATCATGACCTCAAAGAGAAGCAACCCTGGAAAAGAAAGTCAAAAGCAAGGGTGAGAAATTACATAAACAAATGGAAAAGGTGATTTGTGGGAGGGGGAACATGGAAATGTTAAAAGTGCAAAGAGTAAAGGCCTCTGGGAGGGCTTCTTGAGCTGCGGCAACCGACCATATTGACACGAGATGCAGCGTCTCTACATGGTGCTTCGTCTATATGCTGCCAGTGCAGTGGGAAATGCATCGGTGCCTCACAAGCCTTGCTGCAGTCACAGCAGTCACTCCGCAGAGATCCGAAAGTCACTTCGTGTGTGTGTGTGTGTGTGTGTGTGTGTGGTTTTTCGAGGCAGGGTTTCTTTGTGTAGCAGCCATGGCTGTCCTGGAACTAGCTCTTGTAGACCAGGTTGGCATCATCACTGCCTGGCTCTGAAAGCCACTTCTAACTATGCTAACTCAACCCAAGGCCTGCAAATGCCATGGGATAAGAAAACAGATAATTCTATCTTCAGATTCTGCCTGTTCCTTTGCTGCCCTAAGAGTTTTCACTGAAGTCAGGCAGTGGTGGTGCATGCCTTTAAAATCCAGCACTCGGGAGGCAGAAGTAGGTGGATCTCTTGTGAGTTTGAGGCCAGCCTGGTCTGCAAGAGTCAAGAGTTTGTTCTAGGACAAACCAAAAAAGAAAAAAGTTTTTCATCAGCTCAGCTTTGCATGTAGATACACCATCTAGAATTATTGTAGCTGGGCAGTGGTGGCGCATGCCTTTAATCCCAGTTTTCGAGAGGCAGAGGCAAGCAGATCTCTGGGAGTTTGAGGCCAGCCTGGTCTACAGAGTGAGTTCAGGACAATCAGGGATACACAGAGAAACCCTACCTCAAAAAACCAAAAAAGAAGAAAAAAATGAAAAAAGAAAGAAACATTGTATTACAGCCAGGTGTGTTGGCACACGCACCTTTAACCCAGCACTAAGAGGTAGGCAAATCTCTGAGTTCAAGACCAGCCTGGTCTATGCATGTGGTGAAATCCAGGACAATCAAGGCTATGTAGAGACACTCTGGTAAGAAAGACAGAAAGAAGAAAGAAAGAAAGACAGAAAGAAGAAAGAAAGAAAGACAGAAAGAAGAAAGAAAGAAAGAAAGAAAGAAAGAAAGAAAGAAAGAAAGAAAGAAAGAAAGAAAGAAAGACTGTAATGTAGGGTTGATGTGACCTAGTCTTGCCCACAGCAAGCATGACCACAAACACCCAGACTATAAACGGAAGGAAAGGGGGACCTCTTGAATCTGGGAAGATCTCTGTCTATGACCAGAAACAACTGAATGTTTGCTCCACTGGCAACCCGTCTCACACGCTCACTTTTCCTTCCCCAAAATTGTGACTTAACTCCCCACTCAAGAGGCTGATTTGCTGGGAAAGGTTCACTCGGGTTCTTGGCTGAGGCAAAGGGTCCTTCATGGGTCTCATCAAGGGGCGGCAGCATGCATAGGAACTGTCTGACTCCATCGCTGCAGAAAAGCTTGCTGTAGCTTCCGTCCCCTGCTCCAGAGGTCCCACACAGACTTCCCTGGAGGGAGAAGCATCTAGAAAACAGAACTTGTCGTGTCCCTAGGCACTGGCACCATACGCAGCAGAACGGAGAAAGCCATGGCTGGGAACACTCTGATATACGGTGGAGTCATGGTGAAGATACCTGGATGAAAAGGGTGGCTTAACCGAAATAGGCTCTCATAGGTCAGTCGGCAGGAGACAACTACGAACCGGGAGAGCTGGGGAAAGCTGTGTAAGAGGCAGAGAGGTCAGTCAGCATGACCTTGAAACTCCCCCACCAAAAAAGCCAGTTGTATCAAACACTTACGGAGCAGTTTGTGGGCTAGAGCATGGAGAAAGAGTGGGGCCACTAGAGATGAGTGAGCCTAACTCCACGGTTCACTCTGGGCTGGGCTTCCTCCCAACACCAGACCACCCTGTGATGACAAGGCTATCCATAAAGCTGTGCCTCCCTGAGCCCATGTGTACGTGTGGAGATGAGTGGGTTAATTAAACTAGTCTCCAGCATGCAAAAACATTAGCAGGCCTGGAACGCTTGGCGCTAGCCAGAGTTGCGAGGACGAGTCATGGAAACCCTAGGGAACTGGGGATGCTACAGGAACCCTGGCGCTCCACTGCTTCATCTAGGAGGTCAGAGGTCAGTTGCTAAGGCGTTTGCTTCCCTTAGCTTTGCCAAAGACAACCTCTGACATGGTTACTATGGTAACTAGTAAGGTACCTGAGTTTTTCAGAAAGCGAGAAACCATCTATTTCAAGCCAGATGAGACCACTCATCCATGAGACCACTCATCCTTCATGTGGGCTTCGTACCTTTGAATAGCAGAGAGTCAAATGATAGCCTGGTAGCAAGTAGCCACCAATTTCTGAACATGCCCTCAGAGGAGCCAGGAGGATCTATCACACACACAGGTACAGGACCCTCTCAGTCCGTTCCTCCCCTCACGCCACAGATCTCTTTGCCTCACGCCACTCAACTTCCTCCATCCCCCCCAGAGAATTTGACACCTGCTCTCCTGCCTGTATGTGTAGTGAAGAAACTTTTTCTCCTCATCAAACCTTGCCCTTGGTGTGATTGGCACTGAGGTAAACAGTCACCTCTGGGCTCTGTGACGTGTCTTCTGAGAAAATTCACCAACTACATTTCTCTCTGGGAAACCATGAAAACCAGAAACTTCCTGCAAGAGACTTGATTGAATGTTGGCTTTAACAAGAAAAGGCTTCAAAGCAGGTATTATAAGCATGTCCCCATATGAAAGCCTGGTGATGAGAAGTAAGGGGAGGTGAGACACCACGGTAACACATAAGAAGAAAGTATCAGTGAGCATAGAGACAAATGGAGAGTCTGTGGTCAAAGTTCAGTAGCTGGACTCTTCTACTGAATGTGGAGTTCTGGGTTTCCACAGAGCACAGTCATTGTCATGCCCTCACTTCTAATCATAGCCAGAAAAAGGCGAAGAAAGCCCATCTCAGCCACAGTCCTTATACAGGCCGGAAGACTGAACACAGTGTGCAAGACCACCATAAAATCTGGAAACAAGCCGGGCGTGGTATATTCCCAGCACTCGGGAGGCAGAGGTAGATGAATCTCTGTGAGTTCGAGGCCAGCCTGGTCTACAGAATGAGTTCCAGGACAGCCAAAGATACACAGAAAAAATCCTGTCTCAAAAAATGGGGGTGGGTGGTGAGGGGAATCCCAAAAAACTGGAAATAGAATTTGCATATATGCAGAACCCTGAAGGCCTGGGGACAGAGGAGGAGAAGCCCCAGATGCTTCCTACAGAGGGTGCAATGATGTTCTTAGACTACACAGAGATCCTTTCCCCTCAGCCAAGGCTGCTTGTTAGGAGGCCCTCACTCACCTTAGCCTGGTCTGCCTCTCTGTTCCCTCAGAAAGAGAAGGAGAGACGGAAGAGCCTTGGAAAAGTCACAGCCAAGCGAGGACTCCAAACACTGTGGGCAGTCACAGCAGCCCCATCACCGCAGTGACAGTTACCATATCTACAGCTCCCCGTCTCCAGGCACCACCAACTCTTCGGCAGAGCAAATTAGCAGGCTCTAACTCTGAAAAAACTCAATTAGCAGGGAGAAAAACAGGATACTGAAGGAAATGTCAGAGACTGACATTTCAGATCCTGCAGCTAGAGTCTGACCTTAGATCAGATAAACATCAAACCCTAAAGGACCGGCAGCCTCGGTCTCTCATAGGCAACACGGTAAATGCATCTCTCCGACTTGTCATTCCTGATCACAGCCAAAACTAACCCTGGAATTCTAAAAGTATAAAAGCATCAGAACCCAAATTAGTTCAGATGTTGTGATTCTAACTGGGGCTCAAGGATAATAAATTTTATTTAAAAAAAAAAAAACCAGCATAATCTGTTTGTGTTATAGTTGTTTAGTGACCGTGTCTGGTGTAGCCCAGGCCGCCTTCAAACTTCCTGTGTGGCAGGGGATGAAGTTGAATGCCTGATCCTCCCACCTCCATGCTCAGGTACAAGGTTTACATTCCTGGGTCTCTGGGCCCACTTCGTCTTTTCGTGTTTATGGTGTAAATCCTTTCATGTTGCAGCAGGGACTGAACCCAGGGCCTCGTATGTCCTGTGTGTGTGCTGTCAACTGTGCACACTCAGCTTTTCCATGTTCTTAGCCGACCTAACAAAATAAAGGATCTACCAAGACTGCTACACAGAAAAACCCTGTCTAGAAAAACCAATACCAAATCAAACAAACCAAAAAACACAATTAAGGATTTGCTGAAAATAATATTCATTGTTAGGTGTAGTAACACACGCTCATAATTCCAGCACTTGAGATGTTGAAGCAGGAGGATCACGAGTTGAAGGAAACTTGAATTCTATAGTGAGTTTGTGCTGGATAGGTTTTTTTCTTTTTGTTTCGTTTTTTGTTTTTGAGACGGGTTTTCTCTATGTAGTCCTGGCTGTCCTGGAACTAGTTCTGTAGACCAGGCTGGCCTTGAACTCAAAAAGATCCACTTGCCTCTGCCTCCCGAGTGCTGAGATTAAAAGTGTGTGCCACCACCGCCCAACCTGTGCTGGCTAGTTTTATGCCAATTTGACACAGGCTAGAGTCATCTAGGAAAAGTGAATCTCAAGTGGAAAAACATGTTTCTATTGGCTGGGTGGTGATGGTACACGCCTTTAATCTCCAGCACTCGAAGCAGAGGCAAAGGCTGGTGGATCTCTGTGAGTTCCAGGCCAGCCTTCCTGCAAGAGCTAGTTTCAGGCTCCAAAGCTACAGAGAAACCCTGTCTCAAAAAACCACTAAAAAAAAAAAAAAAAAAAAAAAAATCCTACACAAAACCAAAACAATTGGTTTCCCACATGATGCAATCCCATTGCAACACAATTACTGCTATTTATATCTTGGGATTTCCCATTTATTTCCCACATGAGCTGCTAGCCATCAATTGAAATTTCACCTCAGGGTTGTGCTGGGGACAGTGAAGCCAACCTTGGTAAGAGAATTGTCCAACAGTACACAGAATACCATACCTGGATCCATCATACCAGGATCCCATGGGAATCAGCACACTGACTCCAGGCAGTGTCCTCGACCAAGGTCAAAGCCCTCCTGCGTCCTGCTCTGCTACAGTTACAGAAGCTGACACCCTAAAGTCATTATTGAAATGGTCTGCCCTGTAGCTTTAAGAGAGGAGCCCGCCCACTCCCTCCCCCCTCTATTGAAGCTTCTAGCCTCTCTCTCTCTCTCTCTCTCTCTCTCTCTCTCTCTCTCTCTCTCTCTCTGAGACAGTTTCTGTCTTTCCCTCCCCCCCCCCCAGTTTCTCTCTCTCTCTCTCTCTGAGACAGTTTCTCTTTCCCTTCTCTCACTTCTCCCCCACACCCGTTTCTCTCTCTCTCTCTCTCTCTCTCTCTCTCTGCTTTTCTCCCCTCCTTCTCCCCTTTACCCTCTATAACCTACTAAATAAATATCTGCATGGCGTGCCTATCCCTGTCTCTGTCTCTCACCCGATGGGACTGTGGCTCCCTGCCTGGGACCAGCCACCTTCAGAGACCTGCAGCGTGGTCTTGTGGCATGCCCATCCATCTGTCTCTCCTTATGGGACTGACTGCCCCCTCGAGGTCTCTCACCCACCATGCGGCACCCTGCCTGGGACTCGCTGCCCCTAGTGGCCCACTGCAGTGACTTGGGGAACTGTGTGGTCCCTGCCTGAGACTGGCTGCTCTCGGGACCCGCTGCCTGCTGCCTGCAGCCATTTCAGGGATCTGCAGCATTTTATTTAAAGCATAACAATTATATAAACTTTTAGCACCTGGAGTCAAAAAACATAATCATAAGAGGGTGTTAAGTGAGCCGTGGTCAAAGACACGAAGAAAAATTAAAACAGAAACGAGGGCTTCAGTAGCTTACAGGTGTGAGGGCCACGTGGTCTTGTCCCATGATTTTGTCTCATTTGATACTGTAGAGGGTGTGATGTCTCAGGATCCAGTCTCAGAGAGGGAGGCCAGTATTTTTATTTTCATTTCTGAGGTCTAGATACTTGACTCTTTTATATGCAGAATTTAAATGAAAACAATAAAACTGATAACAGGCATTTTTGTTATATAAGCATTTGAATTTGTTGAATTCTGAAAGAAACAAACATGAAAGCCAGGCTGTGGTGGCAGTGCACACCTTTAATCCCAGCACTTGGGAGGCAGAGGCAGGCGGATCTCTGTGAGTTCAAGGCCAGCCTGGTCTACAGAGCTAGTTCCAGGATAGTCACCAAAGTTACAGGGAAACCCTGTCTTGAAAAAACAAACAAAAAATATATGTGATGAGGTATTTAAGGAAATAGGAGTAAGGAAACCAGAGTAAACTAAGTGACTTAACCACAGAGTTAAAGAGGAGATATGGGGCCATATCCGCGTAGTAACAAGGAACAGCAGCAGCAAGAGGAAAGAGCTGCAGGTCTAGCGTAAAGGAAAGCGAGCAGCAAGTCTCTTGTGAGGGAGGGACAGAGAGACACTTGCCTTGCATTGTGATGGGTTGCCTAACCAGAAAGTGGGACCTGCATTTGCCTGTAGGTCGTAGGTCGCAGGTCGCAGGTGCCAACGACAGAGACTGGAATGGAATTGTGTTTATTTGTTTGTTTGTTTGGTTTTTCAAGACAGGGTTTCTTTGTACCCCAACTGTCCTGGAACTCACTCTGTAGACCAGGCTGGCCTTGAAGTTACAGATTCCCCTGCCTCGGCCTCCCAAGTACTGACTGAGATTTAAAGGCCTGTACCACCACCAGACTAGAACTAAGTTTTTAAAACTGTTTATTTAGAGAGCCAACAACCTGAGAAGAGGGGGTTTGGGGTCCGTTTCCCAGGGCTGGAGAGAAGTCTGTACTTTAGAGGACTGGTTGTTCTTCTGGAGGACTGAAATTCCATTCCCTGAACCCATGTAGTGGCTCAAACCATATGTAACTCCAATTCCAGGGGACCCGACACCCTCTTACAGGGCCTCCCCAGGCACCAGATACACAGAGGCACACAGGCATATATGAAGGAAAAACACCCATACAGAAAAACTTTTAAAAATTAACAAGTCTCACCTCATCTCCAGTCAGCAAATGAAAAAGGGAGTGGTAACAAAATTGTCAACCACAGTCCTTGGTCACGGGGTCAGACACATGGTAAGACCTGCGTTTCCTTCCTCATTCTTCCCAGATTCTATGCTTTTCTGAAACCACAGAGGCAGATTAGTTTGTGCTGACTCCCTCCTTGTTCCGCTCCGTGGTATCTGGGTTGGGAGGGGTTAACTCAGAAGAAAGGAAACTTTAACAGTGTGGTTTCCTTTTCACAACGTAGACGGTGGGCAAGATGTCTCCGAAGGTAAAGGTACTTTTCACCAAGCTTATTGACCAGAGTTCAGTCCCTGGAACCCACATAGTAAGGGAGAATTGCTCATCTCCCACAAGTTGTCTTCTGTGCTCCATGACTGTATGCACACCACACACACACACATACACACACACCCTAAGAATAATGTTTTGGGGGTGGGGTTTCATAGAGTTTCTCTATGTAGCCCTGGCTGTCCTTGACTTGCTTTGTGGACCAGGCTGTCCTTGAACTTCACAGAGACCCACCTGCCTCTGCCTACAGAGTACTGGGATTAAAGGCATGTGCCACCATGCCCGACTCCCTAAATTTTGTTTTCTTTTCTTTTGGTTTTCGAGATAGGCTTTCTCTGTAACGTTGGAGCCTGTCCAGGAACTTGCTCTGTAAATCAGGATGGCCTCAAACTCACAGAGATCCGCCATTCGCTGCCTCTCTGGGCTTAAAGGCATGCACCACCACTGCCCGTCCTAAGATTTTTTAAGGTAATATAATTTAGAGTACAAGTGTGGTTGGAATAAGAATGGCCCCCATGGGGCCTGGAGAGATGACTCATCGGTTAAGAGCTGCGCTTCTAGAGGTCATGAATGCAAATCCCAACTACCTCGTGTTGCTCACCACCATCTGTAAAGAAATCTGGTGTCCTCTTCTGGCCAGCAGGCACACATGCAGGCAGAATATCTCCAAGCAGCTGCAGTTTTTATAAGTGCTACAAAGAACATATTGGTATTTTAAAAGACCCCACTAATTTAAATAGAACGTTCCTCTCTGGTTTTCCATTGGCACGCTCAGTTTGAGCTTGGGGCTTTTACCAACCTTCAGTCATCAGCAACACAGCATCTTTCAGTTCTCCACACACGCCACAAAAGACTCACTCAGGGACCGGGCGGTGGTGGCGCACGCCTTTAATCCCAGCACTTGGGAGGCAGAGGCAGGTGGATCTCTGTGAGTTTGAGGCCTGCCTGGTCTACAAGAGTTAGTTCCAGGACAGGCAGCAAAGCCACAGAGAAACCCTGTCTCAACAACAACAACAAAAAAACCTCACTCATACTTACGGTTGTTTACGCTTCCTGATTTTGCCTTTATCTTTTCTCCTCCAGTCTGGCCTGTCACTGTATTGTTGGACCCTAGAGTCCAAACACCGAGGAGGAGTCGCCCCCAGAGACCACCTCACACCACAGCTGATATAAAAGCATGCGGATTTTATTAATTCTGTCAAGACAGGATCATTCAGCATTCGGGAAGCCAAATAGCTGGTACAGGATATTTTAAAAGAAAAAGCCACAGAAGCAAGGGGGGGTTGCTCTTTGACTATTATGATTGGCTTATTCAAAAGGGCTATTACCAATAATTGGCTGGAGAGCAGTTACCAGATCAGATGAAGTAAAAGGTCACTTTGACCCCGTTTCCTAGGGACTGAGTCAAAACATACGTGTGTGGGTAATTGTTTAGGAACTGAGTCAACATCTTAAAGGTTGTCTTGCCCCAGTTTCTGGAGAACACACATGCATGTGTAGCTGTTAGGTCCTTGGTTCCCAGGGGTAAGAGGGGAGCATTACTGCTGAGACTGAGAGGCTCAGAATTGTCAGAAATGGCTTCAAGATTGTCTTAAAGTTCTACAGTATCTTATAAAAATAATCTTATTTTACAAAACCCCTTTCCTATATAAAATATTCTCGTTTAGTCCCTCTCACTAAGAGATCTGAAAACTCATACTTTCACCCTTGTTTCTATTTCTCTGTTCTACTTACTGGTTCCTTTCTATTTCATTTCCTTCCTTGATATTATGAAACAGAGCAACATAAGCAGATTTATCAACATACGAAGAGAGAAGCTAACTGGAATTACATTTATAAAATGCAATAATAAATTAAGGTTACCCATTCACACACTGTCAAATTATAAGGTTCTGGCTTGCTATAGATCATATTATTACTGCTTGGGCTTAAAAAATTATTAGAGCCCTATGGTTAAGAGCACTGATTGTTCTAGAGGACCTGAGTTGAATCGTCAGCCTCTACACAATGGCTCATAACCATCAGTTCCCCACTTCAAGGGGATCTGCGCCCTCTTCTGGCCTCTATCGGTACTACATGTAGGTGTTATCCAGACAAAAAATTTCAAAATTGATTAAAAGAAAAAAGAGGAGGGGCAATACAGGAAGAATAAGAGAGTCCTTGTTGAGTCATTGGGTCCAGCGATGGCATTCTGAACCCACAGCCTTTGTATATAGAATAGTTATATGTAAAGAAGGAGCTATGTGACCAGATGTGCACAGGTCCCCATTGCATTATCAGACTAAGTTACATTTAAATTTATTCTCCCACAGAATTTTACTAGTAACAATTATATATGAGGTAAAGTAGACTTGCCAAAAGGACAGATCATCTGGACCGGTACCTGATTCCCCGTCTAAAAAGAGAAGCAACCCAGAATCTGGGGGATAGGTATCCCTTCCACCCCAGTGGCTGCCTCAGGTAAGAGCATCTTTCTAGCCAGGTGGTGGCGGTGGTGGCACACGCCTTTGCTTCCAGCACTCAGGAGGCAGAGGCAGGTGGATCTCTGTGAGTTCAAGGCCAGCCTGATCTAAAAAGTGAGTTCAGACAGACAGGGCTACAAGGAGAAACCCTATCTTAAAAAAAAAGGTGGGGGAGAAAGAAATGCTGTTTCATGAGTTAAAGCACAGAAATATTTTGGGGGATATTTGATCACAATGTGAACCCCGAGTTTGCATTTGTGATAATTAAATAAAATTAGCAACTGATTGACAGAAAGTAATCATAGCGCATCAGAGGGCATCTGGGAGAGATAGAGACATGTAGTAGCATTTTATTTGTATTTTAATAAATAAAGCTTGCCTGAAGATCAGAGAGTAAAACAGTCCCACTCGCCAGCCTTACAGACCAGGCAGTGATAACACACAACTTCAATCCCAGTGGCCACATTAGTTTGCCAGAGAAACCGGCGGTGCATGGTGCATGCCTTTAATCCCCGGATGCATACCTTTATCCCAGCCCTAGAGAGGATTATAAAACAGGAGGAGACAGCTCTCAGACACAGTCTCATTCTGAGATTCCTGGAGGCAGGATCACCATTTCAGACTGAGGTCGAGGTAAGAGCCAGTGACTGGCTGTTTTGCTTTTCAGATCTTCAGGTTGAACCCCAATTTCTCACTCTGAGTTTTTATTAATTGTATTTCAGAGACACACCAGGAGTCGTAGAGAGGGTATTGAGTGATATGACTTTTTTTGTTTTTGTAGAGCCAAAGGAGAAGGCCTTCTCTAGGAGAGATGCCAGCAAGAAGAGGGGTTTAGCCGGGTGCTACTCAATGTTTCTGAGCTGGCAGGTTTTCAGCCCAGCCTTTGAGTCTCACATTTTATTTATAAATAGAACGACAGAGATCTAGTTAAAGCTACCTTTAGCGGCAGCGGCAGAGTCAGCACCTGCAGAACAAACTCTCTGCCGGGCTGAGGCCGGAACTGCCTGGCCTCTGTCAGAGAAGCATTGTGGGTACCTCTGGAGTCACAGTTGCTGACTGAAATAGCAGCACAGTACGGCACAGCCACTGTGCCAAAGGTAGAACAACAGAAACAGGGGTGATCAGAGTACCCCTTAGTCATCTTGGGAACTCAGTGTAACTAGCTGGCCATCCTGAAACTACGTTCTCATGGAACCACTTTGCTATCCTTGGCCTTAGAAAGATGTTGGGGACCGGGGAGACGCCGCAGAGGACAAAGTCTTGCGACTTGAGTCTGAGGACTGGAGGAGTTTGGCTTCTCAGCACTCATGGAAATGCTGGGTGGGTAGAACAACTTTCCTGTAATCACAACATTACACATTGTGTAATATCTGGGGGATCCTGGACCAAGATGGCTTAGCTAGACTAACCAAATCGGGGAGCTCTGAGTTCAAATGAGAGACCCTTTTTTAAAAAAAATAGTTATTTATTTATTATGTATATAATATTCTGTCTGTGTTGTGTGTGTGTCTGCAGGCCAGAAGAGGGCACCAGACCTCATTACAGATGGTTGTGAGCCATCATGTGGTTGCCGGGAATTGAACTCAGGACCTTTGGAAGAGCAGGCAATGCTCTTAACCTCTGAGCCATCTCTCCAGCCCAAGAAACCCTTTCTCAAAACATAAGGAGGAGAACTACAGAATAAACCACTCCATGTCAGCCTCTGACCACCACATGCATGTGCACACATGTGGATGTACGCCAGAACACATGTGCCCATACACATGCATGCCCCATCCCACACACGTAAATTCATCCTACTAGATCTGATAGGAACCTTCATACAACAAATGGCTCAGGCTTTAAATTTTCTGGGACTCAAATGTTGGATTGTGGAAGGTAAAACATATGAGGCAAGTCTATTCAATCCAGGGCTGGAGTCACCCAGAAGCAGAACAAATGCCAAACGACAGAAAGGTGCTCTCTTCATACCACAGGCGAACAAGAGATATTTGCAATAGACGCATTATCTTGAGTCCTGTTGGCAAGGGAAGCGATAAGCTCTAGGCCCCTTGTCAGTATCATTAAGGGGGCGTATAGTAAGTAAGGCAGAGTGGGATCTCATCAAATTTCCTTAGCTACTGGAAGTTTGCCCTCTTGGTCAAACTAGGGATAACTCAGTCCCACAGAGTTTCTAGGCAAAAAGAGGAAGCCAACGAGGAGAGGTGTTGGCAGTCTTCAGCTCTCGCCGTCAATCAAAGAAAGAAGTGAAATGGCTCTGCCGGGTGACAGCAGAGGTTCTCCAGGGGTCAGAAGTAGCCACACAGGAAGGGAAGTGGTAAAGCAGGGTTTCAGGATGAGGAAAGAAGGGGCCCTTGTATCAGAGTGAGCAACCCAAAGAGAAATGCTTGGGACATCTCCAACACAGCTAAGATGTAAGAAGATGCAGGCGGAATGGAGACCTTCTCCAAGCTCCAGGAGACGAGTGGCCTCATGCCGAGGGGCCTCCATCTCGCCTTTGATGAAAGTCATCTGAACCACGGCTTCAAGGTATTGAAGGATGGTTCAGTTCTTTTCTTTTCTTGTTAGGGAAAGATTCCCAATTTAAGCAGAAGCTTATTTAACAAAACAAATTAAAGTATACACTCCAAGAGAAATTGAAGGGATGGAGTGAGCAGATAGCCCAGTAAATTCAACATTGTGGATTTAAATGTTTATGAATATTCATGAGGTAAATGTCCCATTTATGGAATAAGGTTGATGTTCCCTTCAAAAAAAAAAAAAAGGGTGTAGCTGGTCTGTCCAATTCCTGAGATTGCATGCTCTCTTTCTGGATCATTGTTACATTCTCTTAGAGAATGGCTTTAGAAAGTAACTGCTGTTCGGTATGAGACAGGGAACCTGCATATGGCGACTGGCTCAACAGAGAGGATCATGGGAGCAGGGGTCTCAGAGGAGAGGAAACAGAAAGAAGAGAATTTATGAGACAGCTGGGTAAGAAGAGTCTTTCTTCCCATTGTATGTGAGGGATGCGGTAAAGAAGCTGCCGATATGACTGCTCCATTATCAGGGGCAGGTGTTGTTGTTGTTGTTGTTGTTTGTTTGTTTGTTTTTTGAGTAAGGATTTCTCTGTGTAACCACTCTGGCTGTCCTGGAACTCACTTTGTGGACCATGCTGGCCTCGAACTCACAGAGATCTGCCTGCCTTTGCCTCCTGAGTGCTGGGATTAAAGGGTGTGCACCAATCACTGCCTGACTGGGGTGGAGGGGGGAAGGTTTTTATTGAGAAAAAGAGAGAGAAGATATCTGAAAGAGCCCAGAGCAGAGAGCAAAGGGAGCAGACTGGACATGGCCAGGGCCAGGGAAGTGGGGGAGAATCGTGGAGATAGCGAGAGATGGGGAATAGTGAGAAGAGCGAGAGAGCAAGAGAGACAGCAACAGTGGGTGAGAAGGGTGTAAGAAGGACGGGCAGCTGTGGGAGGGAAGCCAGAGGGCTGGGGGGAGTTTAGGGTGGCGGAGGAGATGAGAAGGGCTAGGAAGCTAGATGTACAAGCACTTGTGATCCTTCAAAAAGCCCACAGGAAAGGGATCAAAACCACACTGGAAGTGCTACTATAGTGAGACCCTCACTTTTACGAGGATGCACACCTGCGTGTGAAGGGAGAATGTTCTAGAGCCCTAGCTCCCCATAAGGCACCAACATCCTAATTGCATCATGGAGGATGTTTAACAATGAAAGAATGTTCTGACCCATGGAAGCACAGCTGCGAAGATCTAGCTGCTCTTCTCCGTGGTTCTCTCAAATCTAACCTCTCGCCTACCCAGTATCTTCACCTCCTCACTCTCCACAAACTCCAGTTTCTGGTCATGGTAGTTAGTGAACGTCTTCAGCCTTGGATGAGCAAAGGCTAGAACAGGCAAGTCTGTGCCAAGTCAGCATAGTTAGAGTTTGGAACAAAATTTTCCTCTATGATCAACACAGTGAGACCATATTTCCATAGAAGATGAGGAGGGGGAGGAAAAAGAAGAGGAGGAGGCATAAAGCCAACAGCAACCATTATCAGAATATGAACTAGGATGGATTAAATGTACCTTCCTTGCCAGGCAGTGAAGGCACACGCCTTTCTCTCCAGCCCTTGGGAGGCAAATGTAGCAGATTTTTGTGAATTCAAAGCCAGCCTGGGGGCTGGAGAGATGGCTCAGTGGTTAAGAGCATTGCCTGCTCTTCCAAAGGTCATGAGTTCAATTCCCGGCAACCACATGGTGGCTCACAACCATCTGTAACGAGGTCTGCTGCCCTCTTCTGGTCTGCAAACACACACAGTGGTTTCTGGTGGGCCTGCACCTGAAAGATCCTGAGAGCTGGGGTGTGGCCAGAACCCTATATAAGCTGACAATAAAGGGGACATTCTTGGCATCAAGATGCAAGATGACCCTTGTCCCCGTGTCTCTGTCTGTAGGTATGTGTGTGTGTTTTAACACTGAGCCCTTGCCCGGATAGCTCAGTCAGTAGAGCTAAGAACCATAGGGTATACGTAGCATGCAGAGATTACATTGGAACAGGCATGTTCGTTTTAGGATACCCAGGGCTACACAGAGAAACCCTGCCTCATAAAAACAAAACAAAAGGTACATTCCTTGACTTGGTCTTCAAGGAGCTAGTTTGCAGCCTGCACATCTTGGGGGGTCAAAGAGTGAAGAAAGAAATGACAATTCCTTGAAGTCCCTTCAGAAGCCCTCAGAAGGCTAGGCCTCATGGCAGGGAAGTATGGCTTTGCAGTGACCTGCTGGCCTCGGTTGGGATTCTGTGAGACCAGGGACCCAGAGTTCAGCCCCTATCCCTGCAGCTGTAAGGAGCACATTGCTGCCTGTGTTCACCTTTGAGTGCTCAATGGTAACATCTGGGGTGGGGGGAGGTGATAAAGCAGTGGCTTCCGCCCTCCCTCCCCCGCTCTGCAGTTCCAAGTGCTGCGCTGCGAGGTCAATGTGACCTACAGAGTATGCTGTGTCTACTGGTCTGTGAGAAACACTGTGTTCCCGAAGCCACTTTCTGCAAGAACTTCCCCCTCACCGGGGACACAGAACAAACGTCTATCCCCTCCTTATTGGGCTTCAGTGACCAATCAAAGTGCGATTCCACCAAAATCTAATTTGGGGAACCAATGAGTTTACTGTAGATTATTTACAGAGCAGAGGTAAGGAATTACTTACAAAAGCATGGGTTATTCCGAAGTAGCCACACCACAAGAAAGTCTCCTGCATAGCTGCGTAACTTTCCATCCTCCATGTAATCTTTCACCTCCAGAGACCCCCAAAATCATGTAGCTATGGCAGAATCACAGCTGGTGGGGCTGGACTCTCAAAGGAGGGTTCAGTGGCCCTCCCCACCCTCTCCTACAATAAAGGAATGTCAGCAGTCAATAAACCCAATCCAAATTCCAGAGGAAGCATCAAATCCCATGGCTCAGAGGACACAGAAGTCTTTTATAAGGCAGAAGGGGTTATTGGGCCCTATCTCACGGGTCATATGTGTGGTATCACCTGAGAAGAGAGGCTGCCGCATAATAAATAGTAAATTTGAAAGCACCAGCTCTCTCTCTGGAGACCAGCAAACAGTCAAGCTTCCTAGTTCATAGGGAGCTGAGCTCCTGTTGTATGAATGAAATGTCCCTGTACTCTCAAACTTTTTTAAAAAAATATTTATTATCTATGTATACAATATTCTGTGTGTATGCCTGCAAGCCAGAAGAGGGCACCAGACCTCTTTACAGATGGTTGTGAGCCACCATGTGGTTGCTGGGAATTGAACTCAGGACCTTCAGAAGAGCAGGCAATGCTCTTAACCACTGAGCCATCTCTCCAGCCCCCTCAAACTTTTTTTTTAAATATTTATTTATTATGTATACAATATTCTGTCTGTGTGCATGTCTGCAGGCCAGAAGAGGGCACCAGACCTCTTTACAGATGGTTGTGAGCCATCTCTCCAGCCCCTACTCTCAAACTTTTTGAGTAGCTGATCCCCAGGTGGTGGCTGACAGGGAGGCTTAGGAGGTGTGGCCTTGTTAGAGGAAGTATGTCACTGGGGACAAGCTTTGATGTCTCAAAGCCACCCGCAAGCATTCCCAGTTGTCTCTCTCTGCTTCCTGCCGTGGGTTGAGATGTACACTCTCAGCTTCTGCTCCAGCAACACGGCTGGGGCTTGCTGCCACTTTCCCATCATAATAGACTCTGGAACCATAAGCCAAATCAGTCCTTCTTTCTATAAGCTGCTTTCGTCAGGGTGCACAAGGGACCCTTCTTTGAGGCACGGACAGGGCTGACTCAGACGCCAAGGAGACAGGATCAAGACAATTTGGATTCCTTCTCTTGTCCCTACCTTCTACCCTCAGAATTTCAGAATCAAACTCACAACCCCTCCAGAACATCACCCCTGGATTGGAAGTGGGGACAGTGCTCAGGCAGATGCCGGGAAGCATAGAAGATCCAACTCTAGCTTTGAGAACTCCAGAGGTTAGGGTTCTGCGTCAGAAGGACAGGAGTGTCTGTATCCGTGTTCTCTTGACCTCTCCATCCATCCGACCATGCAGTGAAATTCGGAATTTTGGGTCCATGGGAAGTTACTGGATAGGTTAAAGTGGCAAGTGATTTTTTTGTGTCCTTCGCCACAAAGGAACTTTCCTTGATTCTGACAGTCATTCAGCTTCCTCACTGCTTCTGTCAGGGCCCTGTGTGGCCATTCTTCTACATATTTCATGTATGTATAGCTAGGGGTTTGCGGGGGATGGAGAGGTGTCCTAGTTTGGTTTTCTGTTGATGAGATAAACATGACCCAAAGCAACTTTGGGAGTGTCTCAGATTTTTTTTTTTTTGGGGGGGGTGTTGTTTTGTTTTTAAAGACAGGGTTTCTCTGTGTAGCTTTGGAGTCTGTCCTGGAAATCGCTCTGTAGACCATGCATGCCTCAAACTCACAGAATCCACCTGCCTATGCCTCCCAAGTGCTGGGATTAAAGGCAATCGCCACCACCGCCCGATTAGTCTTAGTTACTTTTTTATTGCTGGGTTAAGACTCTATAACCAATGCAATCTTTAAAAGAAAGCATTTAATTTGGGGCTCCCAGTTCCAGACACTCAGAGTCTGTCACCATCATGGAAGGGAACACAGCAGAGTCAAGCAGGCATCGGAGCTGGAGCTGGAGCTCATTCCACAGCCACAAGCATGAGGCAGAGAGAGAGAATGTGATTGGTGTGGGCTTTCAAACTCCACCCCTCACCCCGTGACACACCTCCTCCAACAAGGCCACACCTCCCAGTGCTTCACAAACAGTTCTACCAGCTGGAGACCAAGTACTCAAATACATGAACCTTTGCAGGAGGGGGCAATCTCATTCAAACCCCCACAGGGAGGAAAGGGTTTGTCTGACTTACAGGTCACAGTCCATCCTCAAGGGAAGCTAAGGCAGGAACTCAAGGCAGGAACAGAAACAAACAACACAGAGGGACACTGTATACTGGTTAGCTTCTATGGTTCACTCAGTCCGCTTCCTAAATAAACTGGCAATGCCTGTCCAGGCTGGGCCCTGTCATATCAATCACTAATCAAAAAAATGTGGAGTTGGAAATGGCTCATCCATTAAGAGCACTGGATTTGATTCCCAGCACCCACATGTAGCAGGTAACAACCATCTGTGACTCCTGTTCTGGGGAGTCCAACAGCCTCTTCTGGTTTCCATGGGCATCACACACATGTGGCACACAGACATACGTGAAAACTGACAACCAGACTGACCTCAGGTTAGCCTAGGAAGGGCATAGATATTAGCAGAGGATGACCCACAATCTTTTTTTTTTTCTTTTGGTTTTTCAAGACAGGGTTTCTCTGTGGTTTTGGAGCCTGTCCTGGAACTAGCTCTTGTAGACCAGGCTGGTCTCGAACTCACAGAGATCCACCTGCCTCTGCCTTCCAAGTGCTGGGATTAAAGGCGTGCACCACCACCACCCGGCAATGAGGGCAATCTTAATGCTAGTTTCACGTCACCTTGACACAAACTCCGGTCATTTTGGAAGCGGGAAACTCAACTGAGAAAAATGTGTCTGCCAGATTGGCCTGTGGGCCAGCCTATGGTTCATTTTCCTGATTGATGACTGTCCTTGCTAGTTTCCCGTCAACCTGACAACAATTAGAGTCATCTGAAAGGAGGAAACCTCAATTGAGAAGATGCCTCCCTAAGCTTCAGTTTGTTGGACCCTGAAGTCCAGCTACCAGGAGGAGTCACCCCAAGAGACCACCCTCACACCACAGTTGATGTAAAAGCATGAGACTTTTTAATTCTGTCACGACAGGGTCTTTCAGCATTTGAGAAGCCAAAAGACCCTGAATAGCTGGTACAGGCTACTTTTAAAGTAAAAAGCCATAGAAACAAGGCGGGGGGAACTCGAGGGTTGTTTTCCAACTATTTGGATTGGCTTATTCAAAGGGCTATTAACAATAATTGGTCTGAGCCAGGGCTGAAGGGCGGTTGCCAAATCAGGTGAGGTAAGAGGAAACATTTAAGGGTTACTTTGACCCCCTCCCAGGGACTGAGTCAAAACATCAGGAACTGAGTCAACATCTTAAGGGTTATCTTGCCCCAATTTCCATAACTGAGTTCTATCTGGAGTACATTCACAAAGACTCAGGGAGATGGAAAGTTCCCAACATTTCAGTACTTGTGGGGGTAATTGTTAGATTCCTGGCTCCCAGGGGAGGGGGGAAGCACTAAGGCTGAGAGGCCTCAGAGTTGTTTTAGAGTTTTACAAGTTATAAGGCATCTTTAAAATTAGTGACTGATGGGGAAGAGCCCAGCCCTTTGTGGGTAGTGTCATCCCCGGACTGGTGGTCCAGGGTTCTACAAAGCAAACCAGGAAGAACAAGCCAGTAGGCAGCACCCTCCAAGGCCTCTTCCACCAGCTTCTGCCTCCAGGTTCCTGACCTGTTGGAGTTCCTGTCCTGACTTTCTTCAATGATGAACAGAAGTGTAAGCTAAATAAGCCCTTCCCCCACCCCCATGTTGCTTAAGTCATGGTGTTTTATCACAGCAACAGTAACCCTAAGACAGCGGGGCCAACTCCCTGTGGGCAGTGCCACCCCTGAGAAGGTGGTCCTGGTTGGTATAAAAAGGTGGGATGGGCAAGCCCTGGGGAGCAAGGCAGTAAACAGCACTCCTCCACACAAAAGTTGCAGTAGAAATCCCAACTCAGACAGAGGTGCTCTGGGCAGGAAAGAGGCTGTGTGGGGCCTGGTTAAGGCTCTCAACAGGGGCAGTGAGGTGCCATAGCAGTTTTACCTGGGCTGGGAAGACCCCCCAGGCCTGCAGAAAGCTCTGGGATCCCTTCCCTAAGCAGTGGGACTGTGGTGAGTCAAATCTTGACTCGGGTTTCTGGACAGAAAATTTGCCTGGCGCTCAGTGTTACCTGTTAACCTGCCCTGGAATAATCTGATCTCAGGATTTCTCCTGTCAAGGCTGCAGCAGTAACGGAGACATTACCCGACCTTGCCCTCAGTAGCCGGAGGAGTTCCTACCCCCTTAGGTTCTTCCGTTCACATAAAGCCTGACCCTTGACAATCAAGAAAAATGTCAAGACAAGACTGAGCGAAACAGTTAGTAGATTGGTTAAGTATTTAGAAGGGGGCCATGGGGGTGCACGCCTTTAATCCCAGCCAGCACTCAGGAGACAGAGACGGGTGGATCTGAGTTTGAGGCCAGCTCAGTCTACAAAGTGAGTTACAGGACAGAATGCCTGTCTTAAAAAAAGAAGAAGGAGGAGGAGGAGAAGGAAAAAGAAGAAGGAGAAGGAAGAGGAGGAGGAGGAGGAGGAGGAGGAGGAGGAGGAGGAGGAGGAGGAGGAGGAGGAGGAGGACAGTCATGTTTCTTGACTCTGAGTCAGTGGGGAAGAAGACAAGCTAGCTCCCAGATGGACTTCCTCCCTAGCCGAGTCCTCCTAATTTTCCATCTCTGTCCGGCCTCCTCTGTATCCTTTAGTTCTCATCCATCCCCAACAAGACAAGATCCCTTTCATGAAAGTGCCTGCAGGGAAACCAAAACCTCTGCGGGGGGCAGGGAGGGGGTAGAGGTTGCCCAACAGGGGAGCTTTGCTTCTTCCACACCTCAGGACTACTCCACGAACCACATTTCTCGAACTTTTCTTTCCATACACCCTCCCACTGAGCCGGACATCCTGTGAGACTGATGAAGTAAACAGGCGCGCTGTCTTGCCAAACAAATGCCTTCTGGAAAGGGCACGCCTCTTTTCTTACTTTCTCTGGTGGTGCAGCTCCTGTCAGAGTCTGAACTGGAAGACAAGTTGGGGTCCTGATTCGCTATGGGGTCTCTGCCATCCTGGACGAGAAGCCTAAAACCTGTATAAGTTGCGTACGTGTTCCCATCCCTTTCTGTTGAGTGCAGACACCACCTCCCTCCACTCCTGGATGCAACCATTACAAGGTCTCTCTCACTAGCACCCACGGCCCTTCAGACCCACTCTGCCGCCCTAGGTGGTGTAGCCACAATGAAACATTGAAACCCACCCAGACCCACCCTGCCGCCCTAGGTGGTGTAGCCACAATGAAACATTGAAACCCACCACAGTGGCTTAGGAGGCAAGGAGCAGGAGGACGGGCCAAGCCGAATCCCATAGACATAGGGAGAAGACCCAGCAACTCTCGAGGTGCTTGCCTCTGGGAACCTGAAATAAGGACAGGAAAGGCACCTGTGGGACGCATGTTGGGTCCCAGCACCAACAAGGGAGACAGCGCCCACCCCCAGGAGATTCATAAACCCAATGCATCTAAGTGAAGTGGAAACGTGAGTAACTAGGGTTACCAGGACCCAAGAAGTGAGTCCTGAAAACCCTGGCAGGGGAGGACGCGATTGGAATTCGCCCATACCGGGATGGAGGTGAGGAGGCCCCCACACGGTCACGTGCCCGCCATATCCGCAGAACGCCGGCAGGGGGCACCAGGGCAGTATGAGTTTTGTTTAGGGTCAGTCAGGGCTCCAGGACATAGAATGAACTGCAACACTGCTATGAGACCAGCAGGGGGCACTAGGCTCCCACCACAACACCCTGCAAATCCTGGACAGGGTAAACCCAGGGATCCACAGACTGCACCCAGAGAACACCAATGGAACCCGTGACACATCTTGTCTGAGTCAGAGTTTTCTTCTTCCTGGAAGGAAAGGACCCTGGCCTGGTGGTCCTCCACTTCTGAACTGAGCTGGATGCCGTTGGAATATGGGGCCATGGTTGGATGAAGCTCAGGTTCTTCCTGCCTGGTGTAGCCAAATACCATCCAGGACTTGGCCAGCAAATGTCCGCAGCAATAGGCCAATTGCTGCCAAATTGAGAAAAAGCTACCTGCCCACCTCAGAGAGAGGAAGATTGAGGGGTAAGCTGAATATGACCAGTCAAAGCACAGTAGCTACCGTGTGTACTTTATTGAATCTGCTGTGGACAGAGCTGTGAGGTTACATCTGTTTATACAGGCAGGGGTGAAGGAGCAAGGAGGAAGGCAGCTGTGGATGGTGGAGCACGCATCAGGTCCAAAAGCCAGAACCCTCTATTAAGTGTAAGGACGACCAGCGGACACAGCAATGGAGACGACAGCAATGATGGTAATGACAACCATGAGGATGCTGAGGACCAGCGCGCTGATGTTGAGGCACTTGGCAGTGGAGGCGTAGGCCTGGGCTCCAGTCACATCGCCCACCATCTTCCTGTCCCTGGACTGGAGCAGAGCAGAGCAGTCAGTGGCCCTGTTGCTGATGGGCAAATGCTCGGACGCTTTTCTCATCATGCTCCCTGTGGACTGCATCTCTCCCACTTCGGTCAGGAACATTTCACATACTCTGTCTATGCACATGGCCCTAGGACTTGCTACTAACCCCACCATGGAGTGTTGTTCCCCATGAATCTCCTGGGCATTTTCCACACAGGCTAGCACCCCAGTGTGCAAGGCGAAGGGGGCACTCTGGGAGTTCCTCTAGACTGCCCTGGGACAGTCTTGACCCAGGCAGCCTCACCCTATATCTGCCATAGAGCGTCTTTAAGCCAACACACAAGTACACGCATGCACACACACACGCACATGTTCACAAACACACATACACATGTCCCCATACATGCACACCGCAGAAGAACGCACACAAACATTTTAAACAAAGGACCCACACACACACACCTAGGTTAGGTGCCTTCTGGATAGATGGGACTTCAGGCTCACACACAAATTTTGTTGTTGTTGTTTTAAGTTTTTCAAGACAACGTTTCACTGTTTAGCTCTGACTGTCCTGGAACTCCCTTTATAGTCCATATTGGCCTCGAGCTCAAAGGGATCTGCCTGCCTCTGCCTCTGCCTCCCGAGAGCTGGGATTAAAGGTGTGCACCACCGCCCGGCTCCCACACACCTTCTTACACCATCGTTCCACCTCCACCACACTCACCTTCACAGAGTAGGCATAGGCAATGAACCCCAAGCAGCAGAAATTGAGGAAGAGCGTATTGAACAGGGACCAGACCACATGGTCCGGCACAGCGACCTCTCTGGGCATGTTGATCACGGTGGTTCTGACAGAAGTGGATCCGTGGGGTCCCCCCATCTCAGCCACCTCATATTCTTCCTTGATTCTTTCGTAGTTTGTGGGGTGTCCCCCACTGGGAGAAGTCAGGAAGGCTTGGGAAGTGTGGTTCATGGTCCCGAGCGCAGCCAGCAGTGAAGGGTAGAGGGTGAAGTGCTGTGGGCCCACCCTCTCTCCAGCAGTTTCGGTTTCTCAGAAGTTTCCTTTTCCTGAATTTTGGCTTAATGAGAATTGGCTGAGTTCTGAGGGGCGTGGATCTAAAAGTTCTGTGGATCAAATTACTCCAGGGCAGGATGTCAGGAAAGACTGTGAACGGGGAACTTCCTGTCCTGGAACCCAAGTCAGGACTTGTCCCAGGGCCCAACTAAAGTGATTATGAGTGAGAGGGTCCTGCAGTCTGCGGAGCTCAGGCTAACAGCTGCAGACTTCACTGCCCCTGCCAAGGTCCCAGGCAGGCCCCGCAGAACCCTCTTTGCTCCCAGCAATTAAGGGTGCCCACAGAGCCCACAACACTCACTCTAGAGGCCAGTTCTTCTGGCTTAGGTGCAGGTAGAAGTTGGGGTGAACTGTACCTGTGTCTCCTTTTGCAGAGACCTAGTGCCCTAACGTGGTCAGTCACTGGACTTTGGTGTTAGAACTGAATGGTCCCAGGTCACATGGCTGTGACCTCATGGTCCAGGGCTGGGTTTTTTTTTTTTTTTGTGTGTGTGTGTGTGTGTGCTTCTCCAACTCCCTTTTCCTCCAGCCCTTCCACCATTTATTCGTGCTAGTGGAATGCTCACTGAGGACCGCCACTGTGCCAGAAAAGCCTTCTCAAGTATGCGGTGGGGTGAGGGCTGTGGCCCCCAAAGCCTCTCCTGATCGTGCTACCCTTCCCTGACAACGAGGAGGCCTGGCCTGGACTCTCCTGTTGGGGGTTGTAGTCACTTTCTGTCTTGGTGGCATTGCAAGGACAGGGCTGCCAGACCTGCTTCAAGGCACCTTGCAGCACCCGCCTTTCCTAGAGCTCCGAGTCTTGGGGTTTGGGGCTCCCCCAGTTCCCAGGTTCTAGTTGTTTTATTCACTCTCTTCCTTGAGTTCCTCACAGGGTTATCAACATCTCCTGCAGTCACTCCTCTTTGCAATACCGTTGGCTGGTACCGGCTTAATCCTACCAGAGACCCTCTGTCCTGTCGCTGCCAGAACGGGTGAGGAAAATGGGTGGGACCAGCACCCCACTCAGTGTAGGCTGGGGGGCAGGGGTTTCTCTGCTGTCTTTTTAGGATGAGACATTGCTTTGTTTACTCTCCGGCTTGGGGTAGGGAACAACTCAGAGTCTTCCCACTCGACTGACCACCCTGCCCTGCAGGTGTAGGGCACCCTACAGGTCACCAACACGATGGGGAGTTGTAACAGCTTCCATTGCTTCTGCTCCAATTACACATTTGGTGAGTGGGAAGCGAGCATGGGGACTCTTCATGGCTGAGCAGTGTTGCATCCCCGGTTGCTGGATTCCTCTGCTACACACATGGCAGAGCTACGGGCAGGGTCTTGAGCAGCCCTGGGGAGGGGCTAACTCTTGGCAGGAAGGTCTAGGGAGAGATGGGACTTCTGCATAATCATCCCAGACTCTTTGGGTACACGGGTGCTAGGGGCTCAGGTGAAGCTTCCACCAGAACAGGCAGCTCCACTCTGACGTCACTCACGGGTTATAGTAAGCCTAGTCATATCCAGCCCCATGTGTTCCACTTCAGACAGGCGGTTAGGACGGTGTTCGGTCTGGAGATCACAGCCTGATTTCTGTGCTCCACAGTGTTAACATGCCTGCAGTTTCCCTGCCTTCCGGATAATTGTCAAGCGTTGTTCATACGTGGCATTAGGAAGGCCTGAAGTGTGACATCAGGGACTGTGTTCCTTGTCCTGAAGTCTCTACCTTCATTCAGTCCCAATCTGGGTCTGAGCTTGAAAACTCTGAAGGCCCAGGGTCATGAGTTTTAGTGGAGATGCCACACTGGGTTCTTCTCAAAAACTCTTGCTCCTTGACCGATGCAAACAAGCCCTTGATGACTGGGTCTGGCTGAGTCGCTCCCCTCTAGTATCACAGCTGCTCTCCCAGTGGGGTCCTCTGTCTTCACTGCTATTAGGGTTCCTGTCTTCCTAAGACAGGGTCAGCTCCCAAGACAGTGAAGGGAGGGATCCTGCTCCGGAACCTTGAACCTCGGTGAAGAGGGCATCTCTAAACCCACTTAGCCTCACAAGATGATCAGAACCCAGGACTAGAACCTATGTGCCAACACAGGAAGACAGTGCCACCCAGAAACTCTAAAGATGTGTGGGTGCCCGAAATGAGGTGGAAACGCAGGCACCCAGGGCATCCAAGAAGAGGGTAGATGAATGTTGAATACAGACTAATGGTGAAGGGTGCCAAGGCCCATGGAGACCCGCCCTCCCCATCTCAGATCTGAGGCTCCACAGAGCGATAATGTGCTCCGTCAGCAGGTGGCGCCTGGCAGCGAAGACTCCATGTTCACCTCCTGCTGCCCACCCCGACCTGACCTGAAATAAACCTGTAAGACTGGTTGAGAAGGGAAGGGTCATTGCCCCATTACAGCGCCCAGCGGGTACTACAGTTTGCCCAGAATCCAAGCTGGAAGTCACTACAGAAATCCTAGACACACTTTGTCTGGGTCGAGGCTTCTTCCTCCTGAAATGGGAGGACCCTAGCCTGGCTCTTTATCCCTGGACTGAGGACTCCCTGGCTTGTGGCTCTGTACCTGTCCTGGGTGCTCCGCGTACATGAAGCTAGAGGGATGCGATTCTTAGTTACTGTCGGGGTCTGCAAAGATACGCAGTAGTGGCAGCTGATATTTATAAGGTCAGCCTGCCAGATTTATCTGATGGAGGATAAACTCATAAACAATAAATACTGTCTGTGTCTGTCTATAACTCTCTTGTGTGCCAACCTGATTCCCCGCTTCCCAAAATAGCCGCGGGATTCTTCCTACAACTGTTGCCAGTGTGTTCCTCATTTGTTGGGCACTGTTGTTCTTGAGGATTGACAGGATGACTTCCCCTTCTGCTGTGTACTTCTGGTGAATAAAATATACTTTTATAAACCAGGTGGTGGTGGCACATCCTTTAATCCCAGCACTCTGGAGACAAAGGCAGGCTGACCTCTGTGAGTTCGAGGCCAGCCTGGTATACAAGAGCTAGTTCCAGGACAGGTTCCAAAGCTACAGAAAAACCCTGCCCCCCACCCCCCAAAAGCTACTAGCTTCCCTTCCATAAATCCCCTCCTTGTGCTCTGAGGCTGCTTGCAGGATAAGAATATGTATCTTTTGACTTGGAACCCTTTCAATACCAGCCTTGACAAAAGCTCAGCATTATTTGCCCTGACTCCCGCGGGTTGCCACGGTTACTCGTAGACACTAACAAATGGCCTCCAGTCATTAGGGCTGGGGAGCAAGGGCAAAGGGAGGGAGGACACAACACCTTCATGTCCTGTTAATCATACAATGTCAGTTTAAAAAACTTAATACGCGCCAGGTGGTAGTGGTGCACTCCTTCAATCCCAGCACTCAGGAGGCAGAGGCAGGCAGATCTCTGTGAGTTTGAGGCCAGCCTGGTCTACAAGAACTAGTTCCAGGACAGGCTCCAAAACCACAGAGAAACCCTGTCTCGAAAAACAAAAAACAAAAACACAAAAAGAACTAGTTCCAGCCGGGCGGTGGTGGCGCACGCCTTTAATCCCAGCACTTGGGAGGCAGAGGCAGGCGGATCTCTGTGAGTTCGAGACCAGCCTGGTCTACAAGAGCTAGTTCCAGGACAGGCTCCAAAACCACAGAGAAACCCTGTCTCGAAAAACCAAAAAAAAAAAAGAACTAGTTCCAGGACAGGCTCCAGAGCTAAGAGAAACCCTGTCTCGAAAATAAATAAATAAATAAATAAATAAATAAAGCTTAATACACTTAAGAAATATAGTATTGTACACAACTTCTTTATTCCTTCCTTAGACTCCTAATTGTTTAGCCTTTCTCTTCTCTAAACCCTTGTAAGCAACCTTTCTTTTTTTTTTCTTTTTCTTTCTGTTTTTTAATTTTGATTTTTCGAGACAGGGTTTTTCTCTGTAGCTTTGGAGCCTGTCCTGGAACTTGCTCTGTAGACAAGGCCGGCCTCGAACTCACAGAGATCCTCCTGCCTCTGCAGTAGGCAACCCTCTTAAGAGAAAAGGCCACTGCATATACTCCCTGTTACAATTGCCTACTAATCGGTAGCTGACAAGTTTATTTGCCCCTTATGGTTTTACTCAAGGGATGCATCAGGGCCCTGAGAAATCGCCTTTGTAGCCTCGTTTACTGCCTGAAGTTTGTTGTTGAATGCGTATATAAGCTGTGTGAACAGAGAGAATGGGAGCAGAGAAAGAGAGCTGGAAACAAAGACAGCATGACCCTCAGATGGGACGTGTACATCTCTTTTCTTTAGATAGGTAGGACATTCTTTTAAGTCCTCACTGCTTTAAGGCATTCTGGCTGCAACCCTGGTGCCGTGTGGAGTTCTGGGGGGGGGGGGGGGGGGTACGTTACTGCCTGCCTGTGCCTGCTAAGTAAAAGAGGACCCTAAGCAGGATGCTGGTCAACTGTTGCCTCCAGCAAGAGGCCAGAAACCTTCCTGGCTGTGAAGGCCCTGCACTCTGCCCCTACAGCTCCTCTTAGATAGGAAGGAAGCCAGGAAAACCCTGAGTAAGCTCAGGACAGGACTGGTCGGGGGACAGAGAGTTACAGCACAATTGCCACCCCGCACACTTTATTGACTCCAATGGGAGCTGATGTGTTAGGTTAACAATCCCACGAGGAATCCAGTGACAGGTCGGGGCCAGGATAAGTGGCGGCTGGGAAGGGCGGAGGACATGCATGCATTCCCCGAGGAAACAGCGCAGGGGGGTTTAATCCACCGACTCTGTATACGAAGAGCACATACTTCGTGGAGTGCCATCCTCGCAGCGATCGTCTATCTTCTTTGGGTGGATATAATGATAATTACGATGAACGTGATGATGGAGACGACCACGGCACCAATGTTCAGTCGCTTGGCAGTTGTGGCGTAGGCCTGGGCCCCAATCACGTCGCCCGCCATCTTCCTGTCCCTGGACTGGAGGAGACCAGATGATCAGTGTGGACTTGGAGCAAGTTATCTGAGAGCCAGGCGCTCTGCCTCAGTTCCCCACTGTCCTTCCTACCCACTACCATCTCCTCCCTCAGCACAAGGACCCTCTCCCTCTCATACACTCAGACTGTCCCGCAGAGCCCAGCACTGTCTGCTTGTCCCGCCTGTCCCACCGTCAGGTACTGTTTTCTGTAAGCCCTGCTTTCACACAGACTGGTGCCCCAGGCTGCAGGGTGAAGGGGCATTCCAGACGCTAAGCAGTCAGGAGAAGTCCTCGAGAGTGGAGACAGTCTCACCCAGAATCCCTAGGCAGCCTTACCCTTTGCCTACCTAGGAGAGTCTCCAAGACACATAAAATTCACTTGCACTATATGCTGTCTACACAGTCTACACACACAAACATAGCTACAAACAGGACACCAAACACAAGGCTGTACATATCCAAGGTGTTCTCTGGGCAGGAAGAGCCTCAGTCCCATATGCACCTTTTTGCCCCATTACTCCCATGGCGAGGACACTCACCTTCACAGAGAAGACATAGGCAAGGAAACCCAGGCAACAGCTGTTCATGAACACAGTGTTAAATGTGGACCAGGTCACATAATCCTTTGGGACATCGCTGCTGCTGATGTTGACCACGGTGGACCTGGAGTTGGACTCCATGTCTTGTGTTTAAAGGACGCTCTTGTTTGAAGGAAGTTAGAAGTTCCTGTAGATAGTGGAGTCCTGGGTGCTTATATATAACCATTTGTGGAGCGAGGTCCGGATGCTGCGGGTGGGCTCAACAGCCTCTTTAAAGTTCTGCTTTCTCTGATATTTCTGCTCCTGTTTTCTGTAAACCAATGAGCTACCTGGAAGTGGGATGTGGAAACAGATTATGTAGTGGTACGCTAGGATAGGGTTCTAGAAAGGAAAGGGTCAGGAAAAGGAACCTCTTGTACTAGAACCTGAGTCAGGACTTGGCTCTCCACCCCCCTGCTTAGAATAAAAGTACTGATGCTTTCTGCAGCCATTTTCCTAGCCAGGACACTGCAGCCCTCTACTGTGCCTTCCCCAGCGCCCCAAAGCTAGTCTCCACTGGAGGAGCCTTCTCTGCAGAAATCCATGCCCTTTTACTGGCTGACATGCTTTGGACCAGGGCTGGAGAGAGCTACAGATCGTTGTCATCCTTCTTGTCCAGAGCCAAAGGGCAATGTGGTGCCTCTCAGGCCAAGGCTCTGCTCACAGGCTGAAGAGGAGCCAGGCGGGGAGACTAGAAGTTTATTCCAGGCACATGGCATCCTCACAGTGCTAGACTAACATATTTGTGCGATCTCACCCTTCCTTCTCATCTTTTATCATTTTATTAGAAGACTTGGAGTTCGGGGGCGAGCTGGGTGGGTCTGGACCGCACCCAGAGGAGCCATAGGAGGTGCAATGTGAAGTTGGCCAAGGCCTTCCTGAAATTGCAGTCTTTTCTTCTTGCCTCAGCACATCCTCACGGAAAGATGGGGAAATCGGAGCAGGGGGAGGTAAGCGGATGCTTGCATGTGATGGATGTGCTGCTAGGTTTCTCCTAAATAGCAGAAACCAAGATCCTGGAATGGTCCCTGCCCCTGGGTCTGGGCCCTCTTCACACTGCAGGGGCTAGGCTACTGCTCCTTCTGCTGTGTCCTTAGGAACCCCTGAACCAGTCATCCATGGCAAGGCAAGGCCTCCAGGGACCCCCTTGTCCCATCAGCCTGGACTTCTGGGTCCCTTGAAGCTACTGTCCTGGCTCTTCTCCAAGTAGTCTTTGTGACCACGAGCCTTTCGAATGCGGTGCAGCTCACCCAGTGCAGGAAACATAGAGCATGCACTGGATTTTGGTTTGTTTTGGTTTGGTTTGGTTTGGTTTGGTTTGGTTTGGTTTTTCGAGACAGGGTTTCTCTGTAGCTTCGGTGCCTGTCCTGGAACTAGCTCTTGTAGACCAGGCTGGCCTCGAACTCACAGAGATAAGCCTGCCTCTGCCTCCCCAGTGCTGGGTTTAAAGGCGTGAACCATCTCCGCCGAGCTCACAAACTGGATATTTGAAGAGTTGGTGTTCTAGTTTCAGTTCTGGTGCTATGACAGATATCCTGACAGAAAGCCACTTAGAGAAAAAAAATGTTTATTTTCTTACAATTCCCAAGTTTCCAGCATCGTTTCAGAAATGTAAAGGCAGGAACTCAAAAGCAGCTAGTTCACGTCGCATCAGCCCTCAGAAGCAGAGAGAGAACTGCATCCTTGCTGGCTTACCTACCTGCTTGCTCTCTGCCAGCTTTCTCCTCTCTTGTGCTCTCCAGACACCCCTGCCTAGGGAATGGTGCTCTCCACAGTGGACCAGATCTTCCCACATCAGTTAACAAACTAGACAGACCCTCATAGACAGGCCCACAGGCCAACCTGATCTAGAGAATTCCTCACTAGGAATTTCTTCCCAGATGACTCTAGGTTGTGTCAAATTGACAATCAAAACTAATAACACAGGGTGGAGAGATGGCTCAGTGGTTAAGAGCACCGACTGCTCTTCTAGAGGACCTGAGTTCAAATCCCATTACCCGTGTGGTGGCTCACAACTGTCTGTAATTCCAGTTCCAGGGGACCTGACACCCATGGCAAAACACCAATGCAATAAAATAAATAAATTAAAAAACACAAAACTAAAGCTATCATTATTTCATGAGGGGGAAAGATAATTTTTAAACAAAGTTTAGCACATATATTTCATCATTAATTTTTAAAAGATTATTTTGTCCAAGGTCAGCCTGGTCTACAGAGTGAGTTCCAGGACAAGCTCCAAAACTACAGAGAAACCCTGTCTCGGAAAAAAAAAAAAAAAAAGAAAGAATTTATTTTCGTAATTTTGAATTGTGTGTGTCTTTGGGAGTAAATGAACATGAGTGCAGATGCCTGAGACACCCTGGACCGGAAGTCATACGTCGTTGTGAGCGGCCTAACATGGGTGCTAGAAACCTAAAACTTATTGGTGACCAAAATATTTTGAATTGTGTGGTCATTTCCTTGAGACCTCAGGCCCACTCCTAATACTTTCGTCTTCGGACAGTGCAGCTAGGCATAAGTGGACGTGCCCATGAGCTGTGGGGCTTCTGGGTAAGAGCTCTGACTTAGCAGGACCAACTGCCACATTCCTGTTCATGGCAGCTCATGCTTCGGAGTGGGCTTCTCAACATGGCACTGCCCAAGGGAATCGTGCAGACTCCCCTCGGGCCCAGTCCTGCATGGAACGCAGGCATTGCATCCTCAGCTTGGACTGAAAGAGACCAAGCAATGTGGAGCCGGACAGCAAACGCATGCAGGGTCCACTTCTTGCAGGGGCTTCATGCTCCGGCCACACAGGTTGGGGAAAGTTTCAGGTAGTGGGAAAACAGGAACAAAAGGAATCCCACCATCCCTTCCATCCTAACCAGTGATCCTAACCGGCTGCACAGACCCTGGGGCATGCAGTGGATGGGAGAATATAACCGTAGTAGGGCTGCCGCAGCCAGCCTGCCACCGTGCAGGAGCTCCTAACTGGGGGCTGGACAGCAGGGCCCCAGAAAGAGATGAGGGGCACCCTCATCCACTGAATCCTGAAGATCACTTGGACCCAGCTTTGTGAATAGGCACTCAAGAGAGTGAGACACCGGGGGCCTGAGGAGTCCAAGGACAAGGAAACGGCACAGAGGAGAGGCAGTGAGGGCAGAGACACCGTGACTGTTGCCATGTGACTCTGAGATCAAACAGGGTTCCGTAAAGCTGATGGCGTGTATGAACTAGTTCTGTCTCCTGAATACCAACGCAGGCTCTAACGGCTAGAGTCCCAGCCTGCCTCTGCCTGGCTACCGTTGCTACAAGAGAGTCTCTGAGACTGGGTATGTTATATAATAAAGAACTGAGGTTCGTTTGGACTAGAAGTCCCCAGGCTGACCAGTTTCCCAGTGATAACCCCTTTGTGAGGATGGATCCCTCCCTCACCATGAGAACTCCCCAAGGCCCAGTAGAGTGGGATGCTGAATACAGAATTGCCATCTCATGAAAGCATTCCTAAGAACACTAAGGGCTAGAAGTGTCTTGGGTAAACTGGCCTCTGAACCAGCCATAAATTCCTATACAGTGTGTGCCTGACCTGAAGGTCATGAGAATGCCTGGTCACTGAGCCAACCTCTGTGCTGCTGTAACTGCTTGCTTACTGCAGACGCCCACGGCTACTTTTCTGTATACACAATTGCAGGTTTGCCTTTAAAACTCAAACAAACTGGAGGTCAAGGCTGCTTCCTGCTACACTGCCTAGGATAGCCCAGCCGGCAGTAAAAAAGACTGTCTACGACTTATTCGAGCATTTCAGGAGTTTTTCTCTTTAGATACCCCACCAGCATCCCTGATGACCAACCTCAACATGAACTCGGGTGAAGATCAGCCACACCCAAGCTACTACTTTATCTCTGTGTCTCCAGGGGCCAAAAAGGACTGAGAAAACTTTGTAGATCTCACAGTCACCAAGGACGCCCTGGGAACAGGGAAGAGAGAGTATGGCGTCCCATACACACCCGAGTCTTGTCTAGAAATATCCAGCCCCATGGTCAGGACCTCCCCTCCCCTTCCCAGGTGCTCCTCATCTGAACTATCATGGGGGCCAAGAGTCTGGCCCCCTCAAATCAGTCTTGAGAGTCCTGCTTGAGAGGCAGTATGCTGATAGCAAACAGGTAGATATAGTATGTACTCTGAAAGCATCATGACAGAAATAGACAGGCATATTTGCGTCTTTCTACAATGTCAGAATATACTGATTGGTAATAAATTGACAAACTTGGGGCTGGAGAGATGGCTCAGTGGTCAAGAGCACTGCCTGCCCTTCCAAAGGTCCTGAGTTCAGTTCCCAGCAACCACATGGTGGCTCACAACCATCTGTAATGAGATCTGGTACCCTCTTCTAGCCTGAAGGCATGCATGCAGACAGAATACTGAGAATACTGTATACATAATAAATAAATAGATTTTAAAAATAAATAAATAAATTGACAAACTATTAGTTTTTTTTTGCAGTCATTTGCCAAATGAATCTGATTTCCTTCTTTCTGTCTCATGTGTATCTCTGCCTGCCCTGAGTGTGTGTGTGTGTGGTGTTTATGTGTAGGTGTTTTGTGTGTGTGTCTCTCTCTCTCCTCTCTCTGTTCTCTCTCTCCCTCCTTCCTCTTTCTAGACATGGTTCTCACTGTATAATCCTGGCTAGTCTGGAATTATTTATGTACACCAGGCTAGCCTCAAACACACAGAGATCTGTCTGCCTCTGCTTCCCAAGTTTGGAGATTGAAAGTATGCACCACCACGCTTGGCTCTTGATAACCGGCTGTTGGCAAAGTTTGTTTGTTTGTTTCCTTGGTTTTTTTTTTTTTCAAAATAGGGTTTCTCCACATATCCCTGGCTGTCCTGGAACTCACTTTGTAGACCAGGTTAGCTTTGAACTCACAGAGATTCGCCTGCCTCTGTCTCCTGAGTGCTGGAATTAAAGGCGTGTGCCACCACCACTCAGCCACAGACCAACTTTTCAGTTCCAATCCTTATTCCTAATATTAACTCTTGGGCCACACATTACAGTTCACATATTCTTAGTATCTACTACTCTAGAGAATGGCCAGAAGGGGTTAGAGAGGCCAGCAGATTTGGGGGAAATTCTATGAGATTGAAGCAGGAAGCTGATAGGGTATGAAGAGGGTCTCTACCTCTGCGGGTTGCAGAGACACACACTGAACTCCCATTGGAAGTTGGCTGGAAAAACCACTACCAAGACATTGAGACAAGCCCCCTGCTCACAGGTTTGAACTGAGTCTTAGGATCAAGTCAAGCTACAGAAGCAAGGTGCAAAACCACATCCAGACAGACAGACGACCGGCAGGATCAACAGAGGGCACTTCAAGTAGGGTCCACCAGCACAGAGAGTGGGGGCTGCAAAGCTGAGCCCCCGGAATAGTTAGTCCTCTGTAGGTTCCTCAGTGATGAGTGGTCAGATTACTGGTAGGACCACCGCCCGGCCTTTAATCCCAGCACTCGGGAGACAGAGGCAGGCAGATCTCTGTGAGTTTGAGGTCAGCCTGGTTTACAAGAGCTAGTTCCAGGACAGGCTCCAAAGCTACAGAAAAACCCTGCCCCCCCACCCCCAAAAAAGCTACTAGCTTCCCTCCCATAAATCCCCTCCTTGTGCTCTGAGGCTGCTAGCAGAATAAGAATATGTATCTTTTTTTTTTTTTGGAATCTGCTGCGATTTTACTGAATTCATGTTTTCACTAGAATATGTATCTTTTGACTTGGAACACTTTCAATACCAGCCTTGACAAAAGCTCAGCATTATTTGCCCTGCCTCCGGTGGGTTGCCAGTTCCTGGACTGGAAAACTGGGACTGTGTGGCCTAAGCTTTCATCCACCCTAGTATTTGACTAGAAACACCCAGGATGTGTTGTGGGAGCGCTTCACAGCCTGGGCCCTTGGCTGCCAGTGAACAAGCCAGTTCTTGATTATTAAGTCAGCATTTGCGTTTGTCTATCTGTTTTGTCTCTTCCAGATTCTGTTTGAACCCAAGGTGTGCAGTGGCCTCCAGAGAAAAGCAAAGGTTCTGAACTGCGCCAACCCTGGTGTCTGTGGAATGTTGAGCAGGTGCGGTCCCCTGCCCCATTAGTAAATTCACTACTGACCTCAAAAAAAAAAAAAAAAAAAAAAAAAAAGCTGAGTTCCAGGCTAGCCATAAATAAGTAAATAAAATAAATAAATAAAATAGTTTAAGCTTGTGACTATACAGGGTCACAGATAATTGAGAAATACATTTTAGTTACGTATTTAACAAAAATCATAACAAATATCAAGAACAGATAAAGAATTCAAAGGCAGATGAAGTCACATTTTTGTAACCAGGAACCTACAGCATGTACACACAGAACACACAGGAGCATCCTGATAAAACTTGAAATCTTCCTTTCCTAGGCCAGTAACTTAAAACAGAAAAACTCCTTCAGTCCCTGAGACCAGAGCAAACTTTTGTCATTGTAGCAGGACGATTAAAGTCTGATATCTGTTTACTTTCTTTTTTTAATTTATTTGACTTTATTTTATGTGTATTGGTATGAAGCTGCCAGATCCCCTGGAACTGGAGTTACAGAGAGTTGTGAGCTGCCATGTGGGCACTGGGACTTGAACCCAGCTCCTCTGGGAGAGCAGCCAGAGCTCTTCACCATTTAACCATCTCTCCAGCCCCCTCTGTTTACTTTCATATTAGCTTTCCTTTTGGTTGGGCATTGTGCTTTACTTCATAGTTCTAGCACTTGGGACACTGAGACTAAGATTCTGCTGATAGTTCGAGACCAGCCTGGTTCTAATGTGAGCTCTATTTCAAAAACAAACAAACAGCAACCAAACTCATTTTGGCAACCTTATCTAAAATTCCCTTTCAGCCAATTGATGGCAGCGGCCCCCTCTCCCTTTCTAGCTTCCCATTTTCTTTGTTTCTTTATTCGTTTCTGCTGAAAAAAAAATAAAACTTAACCCAAAACTATAGAAAATAGCTCCTGTAGGGGCTGGAGAGATGGCTCAGCGGTTGAGAGCATTGCCTGCTCTTTCAAAGGTCCTGAGTTCAATTCCCAGCAACCACATGGTGGCTCACAACCATCTGTGGTGAGGTCTGGTGCCTTCTTCTGAACTGCAGGCATACACGCAGACAGACTATTGTATACATAATAAATAAATATTTTTTTAAAAAAAAAGGAAAGAAAAAAAAGAAAATAACTCCTGTAACTGGGAGCCTGGTCCTGGTCTCTCATCACAGCTCTCCTAAGAGATGAACAGCTTCTCTACCTATTCTGCCATAGGTAGTGACTCTCTTATTTCAGGATTGTTGGTTAGCAGCCAGCACTCAGATCGCTCAGCCCCTAGTCACCTGTTCTCCAGAGAATAGCGGGAAGAAAGCCATTAAGAGCTGTTTACCGTGTATAGCACACTTCACATCGACACAGCAGAAAACTGCTGTTTCACAATTTCTGTGAACCATGCCATTTCCTAACTTCTGGTAACCTTGCTTTTTCCACACACAAGATTTACTGTGGGTCGAGTCATGTTTGCTAAACAAACCCGAAATGGTATAGCTTTGCCACATGAAGAAACCTCATGTACACAGGTTTCTAAATCATATCTGCTTTTTAAGAGGCCTGGATACTTAGTAACCACGCATCATTTCATTTAACTTGGCAAGAACCTATGGGCACAAATTACCAAGGAGATTGCTGGGGCGATTTTCCTTTAGGCTTTACAGGAGGCAGGGGGAAAAGGATCCACCAAGAGACAAGAAGGAAACTCAGCTCAGCCCCATTTTGTTGTAACCGGTGCTGGAACAGGACTTCTAGAGTCTGGCCCAGGTCATTTTGCTTCAGTCATATTTAAGCACAGCACAATTTGGGGAAAAGTATTCAGATAACAATGAACTCAGTCCCAAGTGCACACTTTAAGACATGTTTACCTTGAGAGTCCTTACAAAGTGTAACTGGCTTCTTTTATAAGAAGGAGTACTGTGGACTCAGAGATTGTGCCCAAGATTTAGGGTCCAGGGAGCTTGACTCAGGTAAACATAACACCTGTGGTGTCAGAATTGCCCTGGCCCTAAGATAACATAGAAGTCACTTAGGCTGTTGAAAAACGCAAGAGACCTCACTCATAGGAGTGGGTTTGTGGGGCTGGAGAGATGACAGATGACCCTGGACTCAGTTCCCAGCACCTAAATGGCAGCTCACAACTGTGTGTCTATAAAACCCAACACCCATATCAAAACACCAATGCATATTAAATAAAAATAAATTAATTTAAAAAAAAGAGTGGGGTTATGGTTGAAAAGCGAGGCTCAAAATTTAGGGGAAAAGGTCTTGAATAAGTAAAAACAAATTCTGGGAGGTAAGGCAGAGCTTCTCATCAGACACTAAAGGATCATCAGGCTGTAAAATGGCATAATTCCTAACGTTCCAGGAAGAGCAGCTTCGCACCTCATTCCGTTGAAGAGGTGAACTGTGTGTTAAATTTCCTGGCATCTCCGGTGCTTATCTGTGTGCACAAGGCTCTTTGTTCTAGAGATCAGGAAGGTGTTCTGAAGTCAACAGCAACAAACAAGATTTGCTGTCTTGAGGTCGTTTTTCTTGTTAGTGATTTCTGTTACAGATAAAGTGCATTTGTCCACTGAACGCCAGGATTACACACTGTCTACACAGTACTCAAGGCTAACGACTCCACACACACGTTTTCATCAAAGCAGCGAGCTTCAAGTGCTTCTGGTTCCTGGCGGCCTGAAGACATTGACTCACTTTTCTTACCTATATCTGAGAGTTTTAGGAATATTTATTTAAACACTTACTTTTCTTTAAATCTATTTTTTTTGTCTTTTGGTTTTTTTCTTTGTTTTGTTTCTCTGTGTAGCCCTGACTGTCCTGGAACTCCCTTTGTAGACCAGGCTGGCCTCGAACTCATAAGGACCCACTTGCCTCTCACTTCTGAGTGCTAGGATTAAAGGCGTATAGCACCACTGGCTGACTTCTTTAAACCTATTAAGTGGAGCTCTTTTACTTTTTTCCCTGTAAATATATAACCTAAAACTGAAATTTTGCCTCAGTTATAGTACTGCTGACCACTAAGCAATGTTGTTTATAGACAGGATAAAGAGGACATGGATTATAATGTCATAAAGATATAGCAGAGAAATATACCCTGATAGCAGGTAAGACCTGACTCTGATGACTTCGGTCAATAATTTCATCAACTAATTAAATTTATGAGAACTGAGATGATGCTTACACTCAACATGTAATGATTTACTTTCTAGTCAGTCAACATTGTCAAGAGACACAACCCAGCACTGCTGTGAGCAGGTGAGGTGTTCCCTTCCCCTGAGGGGCCACCTCTTAGACCCAGCCAGCTCCTTCACCGGATAGGTAACCCTTTTGTTTGTCTGTTTGCTTTTTCATTAGCCCACAATGAATGCACATTCATCCCAGCCTGAGTGTCTGTAACATGAATGTTTGCAAGCGTTAGAAAATGTAGAAACAAAAGTTAAAATTCAAAAATGGAAAACAAAAATAGTTTTTAATAATTAGTTTTGTCAATGCCAACCAGAGAAAGAAAAATGCGACAGGGGTGGAGTGGAGCGTCTCTCACCTGCAACTTCAGCACTACGAGGCTATGACAGGAAGTCTCCCATGAGGATGAAACCCACGTGGGCCATGAGTTGCCAGCAAGTATGGGCTAGAGTATAAAACCCTGGAAAGGGGGGCTGGAGAGATGGCTCAGAGGTTAAGAGCATTGCCTGTTCTTCCAAAGGTCCTGAGTTCAATTCCCAGCAACCACATGGTGGCTCACAACCATCTGTAATGAGGTCTGGTGCCCTCTTCTGGCCTTCAGACATACACACAGACAGAATATTGTATACACAATAAATAAATAAATATTTAAAAAAAAAAAAAGACCCTGGAAAGGGGTGGGGCCATAGATGAAGGAATACTAGCCCACTGGAGCAGGTGGCTCTGCCAGGCTTTGCCTTTCTCTCAATTCTCTCTGTCTTGCTAAAAACCGTTAGATTACATTCCTGTAGCTAGTCACCAAGGACTGTTCCCTTGTTTGGCCACTTCCTTCTCCTGAGGCTGACTACCAAGGTCCAGTTATCAAAGTATTAAAGTCCAGCAATTAAAAACCCTCTCTGGCTTGTTATGGTTTAAGTAAAATGCTGCAGGTCCCCGAGTGGTGGCAGTGGGCAGCAAGCCATGAGACCACGCCCCAAGCAGGGGTAGGCAGCGGGCAACGGATCCCCAGAGCAGCCAGTCCCAAGCAGGGGACAGTGTATCTCCCTAAATGGCTGCTGGGGGCTATGAGGGGTAGCGAGTCCCAGGCAGGGAGGTGTGTGGTGGGTGAGAGACCTTGACAGGGCAACCAATCCCACCAGGAGAGACAGACAGATGGGCATGGCACAAGACCACGTCCGCAGGTTTTCAAAGGTGGTTGGTCCCAGGCAGGGACCACGCGGCTGGCGAGATAGGCATGACATGCAGAGTGAAGGAAGTTGGATATTTATTTAGTGGGTTATGGAAAGGAAGGGGAGAAGGGGGAAGAACAGAGAGAGAGGGAGAGAGAGAGAGAGAGAGAGAGAGAGAGAGAGAGAGAGAGAGAGAGAGAGAAACAGAGAGAGGAGACTGGGCTGCTAGCAGAAAGGAAGATCTGCCTGCTTTAGTGGACAGGGTGGGGGAGTGGGCGGGGCTTGTCTCTTAAAGGGACAGGACAGACCATTACATGACTCACCTAATTAACACGTCCAATTAAAATCAAACACCTCATCCTAACATGGGTTTCTCCTTTACCTTTATAAACCTCCATTTGCCTGCAGGCCACGTCTGCCTCCTCTCTATCCAGAGGTAGTCCTTTGTCCCTTTGGGACAAATACCCCTCTCCTCTGTCCCCTTCTTTGTCATTCCCTAGCTCCTTTATCACTGCATCTGGGCCATTCTAACACAGACCTTTGTAGCGGTTTTGTTTGTGTTTTAACAAATAACCCTTGCCTGAAGATCAGAGTACAGAGCTAAGCCACTAGAGACCAGACAATGGTGGCACAAACCTTTAATCCCAGGACTGGAAGACAGAGGCAGACAGATCTCTGTGAATTCAGTCTCAAAGAGAAATCGAGTCAGGCGGTGGTGGCTCACACCTTCAATCCCAGCACCAGGGAGGTGGCTATGGGAAGCAATGTGGCTGGGCAGAGAGAGGAACATAAGGCAGGAGGAGACGGGAGCTCAGTGCAGTCTGGACAATCAATCCGAGCATTCAGTCTGAGGTTTCAGAGACGGCAGCATGATTCATAGAGATAGGATCACCCCCTCGGTCTGAACATTGATAGCGGTAAGAACTCTAGTGGTTGCTGCTCTGCTTCTCTGATCCTTCAGTTTTCACCCCCTAATATCTGGCTCTGGGTTTTTATTTTTAATACCAATTAAAATTCGTGCTACAGACCTTCCCCTCTTCTCCTCTTAAATATTACACCTGCAAAGTCATTTGCTGCTGTTTTTCTGCCTGGGTCAGAAAGCAGCCACTTTAACTTCCCTTCCCACTTATAATAAAGGATCTTTCTGTGAAAGCAGGTGTTTGGGTATGGTTTGTGTCTAATCCTGCAGTGAGGAAGTCCCCTTCAACAGGGACATAAACACTTAGAAGCAGATCTAATAATTTGCATCATAAAATCGTACTCACAAGCCAGATGATAAGGGATATCCCTTTGATATATAAATTTTGGGTAGATACCTCCCTACAAAAGAAAGGGAGAAAAAAAAGACCATTTGGAAGTTGAGCAGATGTAAAATCTTAGCTTTATGGCAAATATTATTAAACTTAAATTATTTACAAGATCGGAAGCAAACCAGCCCATTCATTACAAACTAGTGCATTTTGTATTGAGGAATGTACCTGACTCCATGTTGAAGGCAGGAGCAATTATACTGGGTTTTGTTTGTTTGTTTTGTTTTGTTTTTTTCAAGACAGGATTTCTTTGTGTAGCTTTGGAGCCTGTCCTGGAACTTGCCACCTGCCTCTACCTCCCGAGTGCTGGGATTAAAGGTGTGCGCCACCTCCGCCGTCTATACTGTGTTTTTAAAAATAAGTTTCTATTTACTGCAAGAGCTGAGCTGCTCTGTTTCCTGGACCCTGACCTTCCCTAGCCCAGGACCTTGATTTATTTTTGAGAATACCCTGACCCTCCCTTTCCTCCATGACTCTCCTTGATCCCTCCCTAATCACATACTAGGCGACAACATGATGTTTGGAGGTTTTTTTTAGTTGTTTTTTTTTTTTATTTTCTTATTGCCCTATTGTCTGTCTCTATAAAACTACTTATGATTTTACTCCTTAAAACGGATCCAAGGGGTAGAATCCCAGCTGCTCTCTTTAACCCCACTTAGGAAGCAGTTGCTGGCCAGCTCTTGGGTGCAGCCCAATAAAAACATCGTTTGCTTCACTTTTGGCTCCAGTTGTGGTAGTGGCCTTGTTCTCCTCTTTTGGATTGGCAGCATTGTCCTATTTGGCTCATGAAAGGGATGCCCTTAGGTCCTAAAGCAAGAAAACTTTTTAAAATGTAATCTTTTATATTTAAATGTACATCTCAAAGACTGAAGGCTTTAGTAATATAATTTGCCAAAGCAAAACAGATAGGGGCATGTCAAGGCCAAGTTCAAAGGATAGAGAGGAAAACCCCCAAACCAAGGGATGAAGTACAGAGTTTCTGCATGTGTGGTACTCCAGTCTCTCAGGAGCAGCCAGCTGACCTGGGGTCTGTCTCCTCTACCCAAGATGGAATGAGCAGAAATCATAGGTAGGCCTGGAAAATCTCTTTCAGCCCTGGTCCTGGCAGCTTGTATTTCCTTTGGCTTCTGAAGGCAACGCAACAGTCGCTGCAGCGAACCACAAGAGGCCAAAGGTAGCTCCCCCTAGAGCTCACATGCAGACCTGAACTCAGCCCCACAGTGACAGGGGCTCCATCTAAGGCCCAAGGAGTCAGGACTCACCAGTCCTAGGCAGCTGCTGGTCTGAAACCTTCGGTCCTTACAATCTGATGGTTCTCTGGAACTCTCCCAATGACCGTGTTTGGCAGTTTTGTATCTCTGGCTCTTTCTGTCCTTCAGCCTCAGCTCTGATCTCTCTCTCTCTCCTTCCTTCATCCATTCCTCTTTCTGCCCTGCTCAGTCCCCAGGACTTTTCAGCTGCCTGTTATTGTGATTGCCACTGTCACAACTGTTGCTGCGGAGGTAACGGCCGACACCTCTTCTGCCCTTATCCTCACTATCACAACTCCCAGGGCCGCCAATCTTCACATCCAAAGAAGACTTAGCATAGAAGGACTGCACCCAGGTGCAGAGGGCGAGGGTTGGGGGGCTTATAGTGCAGAAAAGAGAACTCTGGGGGTGGGAGATTCCATGTGCAAATCTGTTCCTCACAGTCTCAAAGTGGTAAATATCAGCCAGGGTTGGTATGCTGATCTTATCAGAGGTTTCTGGATCCCAACGTCTTCAAGATGTTCACAGCGCAAGAACTTTCCCAGCAGGAATTTCTCAGCTAACTTAAGGCTTTTGGGTTCTTAGCTCTCTCTCTATTGGGGACAACTGAACCCCTTTATTTGTTCCTTTGCTCAACATAGTCACAACGAATAAACATTTCTCTATTCTCTTCTTAAAGTCTTTTTTATTACCTTTGTGTGTGTATTTGAGAGAGAGAGATGGTTTCTCTAAGAATGAACTTTGAATTGAAACAGTTGTTTTCACGTGTCATCTTGTGCTGTTAGTTTGTGTTTGTGCTGAGTGACCCAGTGGCTGTGTAGAGTCCAAGAATAAGAATACAGAAATGTAGATTCCAGAAATAAGAACGTAGAAATCAAGAAATGCAAAGGTGTACGCCTAGGAGGATGAGAGCAGACTGTCGGCAGCTTTCTCAGCAGTTTAAGGATTAACTATTAACCGTGGGCTACTTTGTTTTACAACCCATAGCTCTGTCTGCAAGGCTGGAGCGGCCCTCTGCAAACCGAGGGTCAGCTCTGCAAACTGAGAGTTAACCCTAAAATAACACCCCAGCCACCAGTGATCAACAACGGATATGAGCTAAGTTAACCTTTAGAGGGTGGGATGTACGTGACTTTTGGGTTACGCATGGTCAGCATTGTGGAGTGCAGAGCTTCGGTTAGCACCATCAGGGAGCGTCAGGGAGAAACAAAAACCTAAAATACAAGCACTAGTCTAATTAAAAACCCTGTTACTGGAAATTGCAGAGAAGGGCAATTTGTATCTAAGTTTTACCTAAAGATTGTAAAAATTCCTTTGCTCATACCTAATGCTTGTTGCTTCTTGCTTTACAAAGGGAGCGTTTGAAAACCATCTTTTGGATGTCCTCTGGATTTCCTTAGTGTCTGATATACAACCCTTTTAATTTCTGATTGTGTTAATGTGGATATTCTCTCTCTGCTCATGAGTTAATTTAGATAAGGGTTTGCCTGCCTTGTTGATCATCTTAAAGAACCAAATCTTTGTTTCATTGGCTGTATTTTCTCTTTGTTTCTAGTTTGTTGATTCCAGACTTGAATTTGATTATTTTTTGCCATCTACTCCTTTTGAATGTGATTTCTTCCTTTTGTTCTAGAGCTTTCAGCTATTCTTTCAAATTGTTAGTATGAGATCTCTCCAGCTCTTTGATGAAGACGCTTAGTGCTGTGAACTTGTAAACTCTTAGAACCACTTTTAATGTCTCCCATTGTTTGGTTATTCATTTACCTTCAATTTTAGAAAGTCTTCAATTTTTTAATTTTATTTCTGTTTTTACTCATTTTTTCATTCAGTAGAGAGCTGTTCAAGTTCCATGAGTTTGGAAACTTTTTCTTGTTTCTGTTGCCGATATTATCTGTCTGTCTGTCTATCTATCTATCTGTCTATCTATCTGTCTGTCTATCTATCTATCTACCTACCTACCATGATTGTTTATTGGTGGGACAGGGGTATTGATGTTTCCCAAGATCAGTGTGTGAGGGTCAGTATATGATTTAAGCTCGGTAGTGATACTCTTACAAATATGGCTTCCCTTGGGTTTGAGGTATAGATGTTAAGAATTGAAATGTCATCTTGGTGAATTTTTCTTTTGATGACTATGTGGTATCCTTCCCTATCTCTTCTGAGAGTAAAACGATCCCACTGGTCAGCCTTCCAGACCAGATTATGGTAACACACACCTTTAATTCCAGTAACACAATGACACACTCCTTTAATCCCAACCCTAGAGAGGGCTATAAATTGGGAGGAAACATTTCTCCACACACAGCCTCATGCTGAGGTTCCTGGAGGCAGGATCGCCATTTCAGACTGAGGTTGAGGTAAAAGTCAGTGGCGAGCTGGCTGCCTTGCCTTCTGGATCTTCAGCATTGCTCCTCACCCTCTGTCTTCTGTTTCTTCTCCAGATTCCTGTGTTGAGTTTCTGCTTTGGCTTCCCCCGATGGCAGGCTTTAATCTGTAGCTGACATAAGGAAGCCTTTTCTTCCATAAGTTCTTGTAGGTCAGCATTTTATCAGCGCAGCATGGAAGCAGACTAAGATGGTACTATATTCAAAGTATGTATATTTGTGGAATTCAGATGTCAGAGTACCTACTCTTCCATCTGGCCTGTGTAAGGATGGCTTCCTATATTGCTTAAATTATGAAGGGTGTATAGTATTTTATGAAACAGATAAAATTTTAAAAAGTAATCATGACTAGAAGGAGAGAAATGGTAAAAACCTACATTTGGGGTCTAGAAAGAATGGGGATTGAGCGGAGAGGAATGGCAGAGACTGAGAAGACAGTCTACAAAGGCAGACAGTGTGTGTGAATCACTGATACGAGCCTGGGAAGCTGTGCCATCCTGATGCACTTATCCAGCCTTGCCAGCCTTTGCTTTGCACTCCGCTTTTTTCCTGAAGGACACTGCGTTTCCTGTCTAGTGCAGAAACAGTTGCTCATCAACTACCGGACTCCATTTCTAAGTTCTCCCTTTTCTCTTTTTCATTCCTTCTGTGGTCATTTTATACATATGAACAATGTATTTGAGCCTATCAACCTTTCCTCAGACCTCCATCACCTCCCAGACTGCCCCCTCTCATCCTGTGCAAACATCATGTTCTTTTGTGCTTTCCATAACCCACCGAGTATAATCAATGCTGCCAATTCTCTCCTACAATCGTGTCAATAGTGGCGTTGAATACTAGTTCTGGCCAATTGGTTTTATTGACTGACAAGGGTCATTTATGAGCTAAACTGGTTAAGTGTGACGCCCTTCCTGTTCTTTTTCACTTATGCGGGCAAATCACCTTGATACAGGAAGTCAAGCTGGTGCAGACAGAACATTAACAAAATATCAGAGTCTGCATAGAAGAAATGAAGTATATCCTTGCTGTAAAATTCTTTAGTAATATGGCCTATTCCGAAGAGATTGTTGAGAAAGTCATCAGGAAGTACGGGCCTTCTACACAGCCATTATTGCTCCAGGAGGAAATTGAGAAAGAGAACCAAAGGCTCCAAGGACACAGAGCCTGTGCCCCTTGCTCTGTGTGTCCAGTTGCTGCTCAGAGCAGAAGTGCAGGTGTTGGGGGCAGCATAAATGAGCTCACAGGAGATTCCACTCCCAAGAACACAGAGTCACACAGAGCAAAATGTCGAAGAAAAATTTTCCCAGTTATCGTTTAAAGACTCTAAACCACATACCTCAAACGGCAGAGTAAATTCTTTCAGAACAGGGCCAGTGGGACAGAAACATGAAATGTGGGGCTCAAACCAGAAGGACAGTGGCAATGTGGGCCTTGAGAGCGATGGCCTCTCACTGTCTCTTGCCTCGTCCAGTCCTGAAGAAGTCAGCTTCATTTTGAGGGGAGCTACAGGCCACCAGAGAGGTCCAGCTTTTTCCGAAAATGGTTTTCAACAGAAAGCTGAACCCTCGCTTCCCAATAACGTGAAGGCTGCCTGTGAGAAACCTTCTGGCTGCTGTAGCTCCCCTCAGCCTAAGCTGCATCATTCCCAGCTTTCTCCACCCCTGCCACTGCCCCAGCTCTTACCTTCAGATACCGATGCAGGATTGGCAGGGGCCTCTGATCATACCGATTCCATCGTTATGGGGGTTCAGAGATTTAGAGATATGCTGAAAATACCTTACAAGCTGGAATTAAAAAATGCACCCAGCAGAGCAGATTTGAAGCATATTGTTACAGATGGATGTAATGTTGCAATTACCCATGGTCTGAAAAAGTTCTTTAGTTGCCGTGGAATAGCAATTGCCGTTGGATATTTTTGGAAGCTTGGCCACAGAAACATCACTGTGTTTGTGACACAGTGGAGAACAAGGCCCGATCCTAATGTCACAGAACAGCACTTCTTGACCCAGCTCCAGGAGCTTTGATTGTTATTTTTAACTCCTTCCAGGACAGTCTTTGGAGAACAAATTGCTTCTCATGTTGACAGGTTCCTACTACACTTAGAGGACAAGACTGGGGGTGTCATTGTAAGCAATGATAACTTCAGAGAGTTTGTGACTAAGTCAATGTCCTGGAAAGAAATTATTGCCAAAAGATTGCTTCAGTACACATTCGTGGGGGACATATTTGTGGTTTCCGACGACCCTCTGGGAAGAAACGGGCCTCGGCTAGAAGAATTCCTTGGAAAGGAGGGCTTTCTTGGAGACACGGAGTCTCTACTCAGTGCCCTGCCAAATGTGGACACGTTCGCCCGGAGCCACAACACCCAAGTAGCTACCACCAGCCACGAGCCTCCATGTCGGAACCAGGGAGCCTCTTGAGGCCCTCGGCTTCCTCAGCAGCCCCACTTCACATCCCTGACCACTGTATCCCAGCATACAGCAGAACCATCTCATGCCAGCACACAGATCTGCAGAGACCAGCAAGCTGAGAGAGGCCCTGCTGAAGATCTTTCCTGACTCTGAGCAAAATCTGAAGATCGATGAGATCCTGCCAGTTCAGCTATTCCTGAAAGACCTGAACATGCGTTCTGACCTGGTGTTGGACCAAAGGCTGGGCTGAGAGCCCAAGGCTGATGGGGACCAGAGCGAGCTGCCAACTGCGGACAACCATAGTGGGAAGAAACCTTCCAGAGTGAACGGGGCTGCTCAGGATTTCCTAACAAAAGGAAGGGATGTGTTTTGTGTTTACATAAAACTGGAGTTTTAAACCCAGCTTTATTTCTATGTATAAAACTTGCTGCTAATACAGATTTAACCTTTTCTGTAAAAGGAAAGCACATTTTCTGCCTTTTCAGAACTGTGTATCAGCAGTTCCTCTTGAGTGTACTTTCAACTTTATGTTTTTTTAAACTATTTCCTTAGAACTGAAGAAAAATTGACAAGTGAATATGTTTAGCCTTTCTTAATAAGATTAAAAAAATAAAAATTAAAAAAAAAAAAGAAAACCATCTTTTGCAGTAGCTGTACATGTCTATCTCTGGCTGTGGTCTCAGCTAGCTGATAAGCTTTTTGTGTCCCATGGAGATTTATTTTTTTAATTTTTAGTTTTTTCCTGGAAAAAAGTTTGCTTCTAGTTTACTAGCTTTGGTGGTCTGTCCCCATCTTTGCACAACTCCCATAGACCTAACAGCTGCAGCAAATCTTTTTTGTTGTTGGTGTTGTTTTGTTTTTTGGGTTTGTTTTGTTTCTCAAGACAGGGTTTCTCTGTAGCTTTAGAGGCTGTCCTGCCTCTGCATCCCGAGAGCTGGGATTAAATGCATGAGCCTCCACAGGCCCAGTTGCAGCAAAGTCTTATTAGTGATCTGTTTAGATCCCCAGGATTTGAAGAGCTGGTGCTCCCTGTAGCCAGCGTGTGCACACACACACCTGTTTAAAGAGCTGGTGCTTCCTACACCCCCACACACACACCTGCTGGGGTGATTCTAGGTACCAGAGGGTTATTGGAAGTGTCAGAGTACCCAGCTCCACTACTGTACAATGCTGCAGACCTCTGTTGGGATTTTCATGAAGTGGATACTGATGAGCCAGCCTGCCTCCATTTTTGGCTTGAAAGCCATCTTATAGTAAAGAAAACTAGGCTCATTTCTGTTTATGATTAAACTTCTGTTTCTCAAGGATTGGGCTATTCCCACCTATAACCTTAATTACAAATGGTTTTATATTGCCTGTTCCAGGAAACAGCAACCATTTCTTTGTTTCAAAAAGTTGATAAGATCATCTTGCAACTCTGCTTTTGTTTCAAAGACTATTATAAAGACTATTATAATCAGTCGTTGCTATGGCTCCCTTGTTATGCCCACCTTTTTACATCCTGTGTCTGTAACCCAGCTTATTAGCCTGCCCAATCCCCCATTTGGAAAGCCTCTGCCTCTAAGCTATAAAAACCTTATCATCCCCTCCTCTAATGCTGACCTCCTAAATCACAACTTAGGGGGAGGGAGGCAGTCAGAGTACATGAATTAAAAAAACCTCGTTTTAATTAATTTGGCCATAATGATTTGGGTTAGTGGTCTTTCTCCTTAAATCTTTGGGATTAATAGCACATAGCCAAATCTTTCCACTGAATCAAACAAACCCAAGAGAAAATCAAAACACGTCAGTTGTGGTGGTTTGAATGTTACTGGTCACCGTAGGTTCATCTATTTGAATTCTTAGAAGGATTTGGCTTTTCTATGGAGTTTTCTGCTAAGATAAGCTTTATTCAAAATTATATTGAAGATTGACATTTAATAGGCACCAGAGGAGGCAGCTCAGGCTCTAATGGGGAAAAAATGTAATATTTTTTCTTTCATATAATTTCTAAAATTTTTTAGACTTATTTACTTTATGTGTATGAGCTCTCTGTTTTCATGTATGTATATGCACCACAAGCATGCCTGGAGGCAGGAAGAAGGTGATGGATCTCCTGAATCTGGAGTTATAGATGGGTGTGGACCACCATATGGATGCCAAGAATCAAACCCAAGTCCTCTGCAAGAGTTGTATAGTGGTTTAAAAAAAAGTGCCTCCTAGGGCCTGACGGTGGTGGCGCACGCCTTTAATCCCAGCACTCGGGAGGCAGAGACAGGCAGATCTTTGTGAGTTCGAGACCAGCCTGGTCTACAAGAGCTAGTTCCAGGACAGGCTCCATAGTTACAGAGAAACCCTGTCTTGAAAAACCAAAAAAAAAAAAAAAAAAAAAAAAAAAAGAAAGTGCCTCCTAAGGGAGGGGCATATGGGGAGATGTGGTCTTGTTGGAGGAAGTGTGTCACTGTGGAGGCGGGCTTTGAGCTCTCTTATATGCTCAAGCTACATCCAGTGAGACAGACCACTTCCTGTTGCCTGTGAGTCAAGATGTTAGAACTCTTAAGTTCCTTCTCTAGCACCATGTCTGCCCCAAAGAAGTGGGTTCTAACATCAGTGAAGGAAAGCCTCAGCCACAGGACAGATGAACTTTCCAGCAAGAGTGATGGCAAATAAGGAAAAAGCAAAAGCTTCCTTCAATGTTCTTTTATGGAAACTAGCACCAGAAGGGTGTAGGTAAGACTTAGGGTGTGTCTTCCACCTCAAATGATCCAGTCAAGAAAATCCCTCCCAGGTGCTCTCGCCTTGGGTTTTAGTTGCTTCCACCCACAGTCAAGCTGACAACCAAGATTAGCCATCACAGTGGGTGTGGGTGGGGGCAGGGTTAGGAGGAGATGTGTTTTAGTCAATCAGGCTTTAAGATCATTGAGGTCATATTTCTCCATCAACTGGAAATGCCCTTAGAGTCTGTAATTTGTATAAATATAAAATCCATTTGATATTTGAGCCATAAAATAGTCATGGTGTATAATTATTGTTGCTTTGAACCTTTAGCCTTCAATTTTCAGGATGACTGACCCAGTCAGTATCTGTGTAGACACAGGTCTGTAAGGACACATTCATGCATATCTCTGAATCCTCACATGAAACAACGTCCATTAAGTCATAGGATAGAAATTGTGTTAAGTTGCTGGAAACTTTTACTTGGCTGCTTAGATAATACGATAGTAGGTGTGCACATGTCTGTGATTATATGCCACATGTGTGTGGGTACCTTCAGAGAGAGTAAGATCCCCAGAAGCTGGGGACCAAGCTCCAGTCCTCTGGAACAGCAGCAAGTGCTCTTAGCCACTCAGCCAGCTCTTAGCCCCAGAAATATCTTAAGATATAACGATAAACTTAAATTAGAGTACTCCTAATAATGTACAAAAAATCTTTTAATTTTATTATTTTTTATTCTTTTTTTTTAAAATAGGTTTTCTTTTCATTTATTCATCTATTATGTATACAGTATTCTGCCTGCATGTATGCCTGCCCGCCAGAAGAGAGCACCGGATCTCATTACAGATGGTTGTGAGCCACCATGTGGTTTCTGGGAATTGAACTCAGGACCTCTGGAAGAGCAGCCAGTGCTCTTAACCTCTGAGTCATCTCTCCAGCCCTTATTTTTTATTCTTTATATACATTACATCCTCACCATAGTTTCCCCTACTTCCACTCCTCCCAGTTCCCTCCCTTTTCCCCCAGATCCACTTCACTCCTCCACTTCCCTAAAAAGGAAAAAAAAAAAAAAAAAAGAGCAGGTCTTCCAGGGGCAAAACTGAACATGACATAACACATGACAATAAGACTAGGCACAAACCTTCATATCAAGACTGGACAAGGCAACCCAGTAGTAAAGGTTCCCAAGTGCAGGCAGAAGAGTCAGAGGCACCCCCACTCTCACTGTTAGGAGTCCCACAAGGACAGCAAGCCACCACAGCAAGGGGAAAGGGGGACCATGCGGTCCTTCTCTGTGGAGCAGTTTAAATAGCCTGTGGGCGTGGCTTTCTTGGAGGTGGAGTTTGGATTGAGGCCACTCCCAGGGGAGGGGCTTGAAATAGAGCTTTCCACTCAAAATTCCAAGATGGATGCCAGGATCTGGGGTGAAGTCCCCAGCCAAACATTTCAGACTTTTCTGTAGTCCAGGCTCAAACTCACAAAGATCCGCCTGCCTCTGCCTCCCAAGTGCTGGGATTAAAGGCGTGTGCCACCACTGCCTGGCTTTTTTGCTTGTTTTCCTAGAGCCTCTCACAGTTCCCCGAGACATTTTCATTGTTCACCGTTAGTCACTCTTTTGGCCAAGTTCCAACAGCGATTTGCTAGAGAGCCCTGTTTTCTTTGATACCCCGACCGAGGCAAACACTTGGGTTTCCATGTTAATAAATACTCTCAGTCGTACCCACATCGCACAGTAAATAAATGCGTGGGTTACAGAACGGCTGTAAAAGCCCTAAGAGGTCACAGCAAGGTTGAGAGGCTTCACAAGTCCTTAGACTCCCAAGGAAGTTGGTAGAAATGTAAACAGAGAAAAAACAAACAACAGAGAAAATACTGGAAACAGTGAGGAGGCTGCAAGTCGGGCCACTGCAAGGCACAGGATTGACAGCGAAGTTGCAAAGTGGAGTTCAGTTAGCAGGAGGAAATAGATGGGAGGATATGTGGGAGGGCGGATGGGTGGGTGGAATGCAGGTCCGGTTAGGTCGATAGCACAGGCAGTTGAGCCTCTGTTATCAACAGTGGAAATAGAAAGCGCCTAGGCAGTTGTTGGGAGCTTTTCCTTCGTGACTCTGTGATGCACACATTCAGATGGCAGGTTGGTGGCAGTTGTGGCCACCGCTGTGAAAATAAGAGCACTCCTGATCAAAGACTCAGTTTACCAAGTGCCTGGTGCAGCTCCGTAATGTCAGGCTACGGCATTCCCTGGCTAACATTACATCCTGGACTGAACATGGGAACATTCCCCAGTGGTGACACACTCAACTTCCTAACCTCTTACTAATAATCCTCCTTCCACGGGTTATTAGCTGCTTTTTTTTTATCCCAGAGTGGCAGATTTCTGAGGCAGATTAAAGAGAGAAAGCAGAAAAAAAGGAGGCGCCGTGATTCGACGGGATCACGCCTCATAGGTGCACACTGCGGGGGGGCGGCTGAATCTAACGCCGGGGAAGCCGAGCCGCCTGCCAGTGGGAAAAGATGACTGCAAACCTTTTTAGGGGTGGAAATGACTGCAGCCAGTAGTTTACTTTTCGTCCGGTAGTCCCTCTTTTTGGAGTTGTCTTACCTGGCTGCAAAGGAAGCTGGGAAATGTAGTCATTTAACAACAAATCCATATTCCATTCCCAGCACCCCCACGGTGACTCACAATGGTCTGTAACCCCAGCCATAGGACATACAATGCTCTCTTCTGGCTTCTGCTGGCACTGTATAAATATGTTGTTCAGACATATAGGAAGAACACTCATATGTATAAAATAAAAATAAAGACTTGACAAAAGTTTAAACTTTTATCTCACTTTGGGATTTGAAGATGGATTCACTGGGAATTGAAGATAGTAGCTTAGTTGGATCTTTTTGTCCCTCTTCCTAATGTGGCTATATTGGATAAATCTCCATTTTCTGCTTTCCACGTTTAATTTGACTTTTTTATTTTTATTTTATTTATTTTTGATTTTTCAAAACAGGGTTTTCTGTAGCTTTGGAGTCTGTGCACTCTATAGTCCAGGCTGGCCTCAAACTCACAGAGATTCACCTGTCTCTGCCTCCCGAGGGCTGGGAGCAAAGGCGCGAGCCACCACTGCCAGGTTCTAATTTGACTCTTAATCGGCTTATACAGGATACTTGGCTGCATCTGACTGGGAGCAGGGTTAGGAGTTAGAGTGCTGTCCCCCCCAATTCTGTAACACTAAATTAGTACAGCAGGCGGCCCATGATAGGCTCAACAGTGCTGCCTGGTGGAAGAGGCTTCTGGGAAGGAAAAAAACATCGCCTCATTCATCGCGTAACAATCCCTCCCATCTCATTTGGTTAGCTGGGTCTCCACCCCAGACCAAAGAGTGGAATTTAGAGCAAAGCTCAGATACCATCACCTTTTCATATGGTAATTTAAATTCCAGGACAGGGCAAAGCTGATGTTTATATTTCTAGTGTCACCCGGGAAGCTTGCAAGTAGGGGCCAAAACTTCAATAGCTGGAGGCTCCTGGGCCAATGACAGGGGGAAAACAGGAGGGTTCTTGATTAGTTGTGTACTGAAAAAAAAACTCAGTATCTCCTATTATATTCCTCCAACTCTACAAACATTTCTGTGACCCCAGAAGCAGGCAGGCAACCCTACAGAGGCAACTAGGAGTTAAACAGACAGATAGGGAGAGGGGACATGACATGATGACAAATTTCCTCACCCTCCTGACCTGGGACCAAACCTGGCAGTTTAAAAACAAAGGCGTGGCAGGCTTTTCTCCCTCCCTCCAGTAAAAACCCCTCGGTACTGGACCTGTAGGATGAAGGAAGGCCAGATCAGGGCACAATTACATAACACTAGTGAGCCAATCAGCCAGCCTGCCTTTGTTCAAACCAACAGACTCTTAAATCAGGGGAAGAAGAGCTTTCAGAGTTTGAAAAGCCCCAGGGGAAAGACTGAGGTTTTCAGGCTCCTTAGCCTCCCTCCCTCTGGCTGCTGTTAGACCAACTTTCAGTAGCGCCTGAAGATTGTGCAATGCATGTGCCTGCGTGCATGTGCACACAGACACACACACACACACACACACGACACACAAACACACACATGAGACACATAGACACACACATGAGACACATAGACACATACAGAGGCTCACACACACTCACGCACACACAGGCACACACACAGGCACACACACACAGAGTTGTTGTCTGAGGGACAAAGCTTAAGTCTTTGCTTTATTTTCTTTGTTGGATGTTCTTTTTGTGTCTTACATTTTCCCCTTATCCCTTTTCTACCACCGAAGACAAAGATTTCTATTCAAAGAAAGATTACCTCATAACCACACAACATTTTCCTAAAACAAATTAAAATCTTTACATAAGAAGAAATATTAAGATCACAAGTTACATGTTTTCCTTAGAAGCCCACAAATAGTTAAACATTTTCCTTTGTTTTAATTTTCCCACCATAACATCTTCTCCCTGAAGCAATGATTCTTTTATTACTGATTAACAAGTTTTAAGCCAGCGAGTTTCTTTTGTAGTGGCAGGCAGCTGTTTGTGATTTCACTGGAACAGATTTCTATTCTTAATTTTACTCTAGAGGAATTTTAAATGAGCGGTGGGTTAGCCATCTATTCTTCTTTACACACAAGAGAATCATTTAATTTCCTTTTACAACTTTGTTTTTTCAAGGTGCATACTGGGGCTTATGATTAATTCTGTAAGTTACATGGCCACAGAACTCAGGCCTAAACTTGGGTGTAGGGGTATAGCTGCTTTCTTTGATCATCAGGCTGCTTTCCTGCATGCAGAGTTCAGGTTTATAATGTATGAACTTTCCTGTTATTTTTCATCTTCTGCAAACCTCACATCTAACAAAGGGGAAGGTAACTCTGGCATTTGATCACTACCATCCATGCACCCAAATTCTGCAGGACAAGGTAACCGCCTGCATCTGACTCAGAGGTGCCCTGAAGAGACCCCAGAAACTCTGGGATCTTCTCACTCCTTCTGGATCACAAAGGCCTAGATGTTCTGGAAACATCCACATTTTACTTTGTGATTCCCCCAAGTCTTATGAGCGTGAGGACAAGACCTCGTAATACTCAAGTCTGTCTTCACCTTTTCCATAAACCTTGGAGACACAGAGGCAGTGGGATTAGACTCTCCACCAATCCTGTTTGTCATTTCAAATTCAAAAATGGGATCTAAACCAGGCAGTGGTGGTACAGGCCTTTAATCCCAGCACTCAGAGGCAGAGGTAGGTGGATCTCTGTGAGTTCGAGGCCAACCTAGTCTACAAAGCAAGCTCCAGGATAGCCAAGGCTACACAGAGAAACACCCTATCTCGAAAAACAAAACAACAAAAACAAAACAAAATAAGTAATGGGATCTAAATTATCCATTTCAAAAGACTCTCCCTTGGTTTGTCTCTGGGGTAATCTTAAAAAGTTCAATTTCACTGAGCTCCAGCTCACAAGGTCATTCAGTTGTCCACCCAAAGCTGGCCACAAAACTCCTTCAACAACGGCCATCACTAGGCCCAATTGGGAACATTCTGTTTTAACATTCTTATAGACCTAGACAACCTTCTCAAACAAAATGGCAAATAGTCTGAGGTATTCTCCACCCTTCACACTCACCCCTCTCTCTACACTTCCTGCTCTGCCCACCTTCAGTTCCCTAGCTTTCCATCTCACTTAGGAATCCCCTCGCTGCATACCCCCTGCCAATAATAATCCCCCTACCATTCAGCCCTTAGCACCCCCAGAGTCCTATACTCTCCCCCTCCTGTTCAGCTGCTCCAATGTCCAAACCACTAGCTCCTGTAGACACTTCACCCCCACCTCCCTACTTACCCTTCCCTCCTCACACCTTATTTCATGGTAACAACGTCCCCACCTGAGGTGGCGGGAAGGAATGGCCCCACCTGAGTCCAAGTGCCTTTTACATTGGCAGAAATAGACGTCATAGAACAAAAGCTTGGGTCGCTCTGAAAAACAGCCCCATTTCCAAAGACAATTCACCTGGAAAATTCAAATCTGCGGTCTCACCTGGCATGATACTGCTATGATATACGGACCAGCCGACTCCTAGATTACAAGGTCAAAATAAGTTCATTTCTGTTTTCTGTACAACTTGGGATTGACCATGTCTTTACCCATTTTTCTGAAGTTGACAAGTTCTACACCCTATACCTTGACCTTCAACCTGATAAGATATCCTGCCAAATAATTTTTTAGAGATTTATTTATATATATGAGTGCTCTACTTGCATATGTGCCTGCATGTCAGAAGAGGGCATCAGATCTCACTGTAGATGGTTGTGAGCCACCATGTGGTGGCTGGGAATTGAACTCAGGACCTCTGGAAGAACAATCACTGCTCTTAACCACTGAGCCATCTCTCCAGCCCTCTCTGCCAAATAATTTTGAGATGTTCTGCTAAGTTCCTATGTAAACAAAATTATCTCTGGAAAATCCCCCAAGCCTTAAACCCCCCTAGTCTTGTAGTTCCTAAGATATATAAATCCAGCTTTCTCCTAAGTTCAATGCTGTTCTTTCAAACCCCACGTTAGGAATACAGCTGTGACTGACAGGAAATAAAGCTTGCTTAATTTGATCAAAATAATTGGGTCGGCCGTCAGTGGAGGTAAAAGTATATACTATATCCTAACCTCTATCCTCACCCAAGATGAAAAGGACCATGTCTGGAAGGCAGCCAGGGACCACACTGATAAACATCATCAACAAAATGACACGAGGCAGTCCCTTTGAGGGACCCAAGTTGGAATTATGAGCATGCTGACACCAAGACGGAACACCTGGCAGCAGCAACTTACAACTTATTTAGCTGAGAGCATGCAATAGAGTGCTCACTCTAGAGTTAACTTTGACACACTGCAAGAGGTCACTCAGGGCACTTTCACTTAACCCACCTCACTGAGGCAATAACAAAGTAAACTAATGTATTTCCTGGGTCAATCAGCCCAGACATTAGACACAAGCTCGAAAGATTACAAAAGGCACCTCTAACTCCTCAAAGTGATTCCTAGATGTGGCTTTAAAAACTTTTACCAACAGAGAGGATGAGGTCAAAAAGGGAAAAGAAAGAGCTCATGAGGACAGGCGAGAATGCCACGCCAGTTTCCCATTCCTGGCAGCGACTCTCAACAAAACAAAGCCCACTCACCACCTGCTGTCTGTCCGGAGGAAGCAGGGTCGGTGTTCTCTCACCTCTGTCCTTGCTTTCAGTGCAACAAAACTGGCCGCTGGAAGACAGGTAGAATTCTCTCTCTTATACTAAACACGGGGCTTTCTTTCTCTTTACTCGCCAAGTGGCAGGGGGCCAGGAAAACTACTAACTTAGCAATAACAGGAGTCTCAGGAATTCCCTCATCATCCGCTCTGCACACCTGATTCAGTCTGCCAGTTTGACAACAGAAATCTCACCTAAGCTTTTGTCCTAATGTCTCAATGCCCACTCCCACTTTTAGGCTGGGATCTCTTGTCATCAAAGCTTGAGGTTTCCATATATTCCTCTCCCCTGAGAACATCCACCATTTTTCTCCTTAGGTTGGACTCAGGAGGTATCTCCAAACCACCCAAAACCAGACCTCCACCCGTACCCTCTTGCCCTTGGTCAACCTTCTAGTCTGGGACACTTCAGACCCCTGGCTGGCCATCACAATCCTGTCCTCAGCACCTGGGAGACCCTTCTGCCTTTGTTGCTCTGGGCCAGTATCCTCCCATCCCCACCACTCGCCATGGTCCTAAGCCTATCACTGAGGGACTACCACAAGCAACCCTTTTAACTTCCCCCGATCTCCCCATAGCATTCCTATTCCAGGTGTCAAAAAGCCCATTGGTTCTTATGGCCTAGTACAGAGGCTCCAGAGGACCAACCAGGCCATTGATCAGCTGCTTCCAGCTCCTGCTGCCTCTACTTCCCCGCTCCAATTGACTGTAACCTGGAACTGTGAGGCAAGATAAACCCTGCCTTTCCTTGAGTCGCTGTCGCCAGGGTATTTTATCGCAGCAACAGACAAGAAATACAGCGGAGCACCAGCGCTTTCTCTGAGATATAATCGGGATTTTTTTTAAAAAATTACTTTTATTCTATGACTGTTTGACTGTCTATATGTCTGTGTGTCATGTATGGGCCTGCTGTCCCAACGAGAACATCAGATCCCCTGTAATGAGAGTGACAGACAGTTGGGAGCTACCATATGGGTTCTGGGAAGAAAACCTGGGTCCTCTTCACCACTGAGCGTCCCTCCAGTCCCTGATTTGGGGTCTTTCTTCTCTTTTGTTGAATTAGAGTCTCACTATGGGGTCCAGGCCAGCATCTAACTCACTATCTTCTCTGCTCAGCCTCCCACCAGCTAAGACGACAGGTCTAAACCACCACACCCAGCTTATGGTAAAAGATGCACTTATTTATTTATTTCTGATGCAGGGTCTCAAGTATCCCCAGATGGCTAGGTAGCTGAGGGTGGCATTTAAGCCCTAATATTCCTGTCCACCCTCCTCTGTATTGCTAGGATTACAGGCATTTGCTATGAATCCCGATTTATGCAAGGTTGAAGGTCGAACCCAGGGTTTTGTGCGGATTAAGCAAACACTCTGACTGCTCAGCCACAAGTCCAGCCCCCAAAGCTCTCTATACTTTTGTCCTACTGTGTCAGTTTTCTTCTTTAGTCCGTTATGACGTTTTGTCATATAGATTGTTAGCATATTTACATAACCCTGTGCATTCCTCTATTTCCTTGTGCATCTGGCCTTTTAAGTCTTCCTCAGGAAGGCTTATCTTAACATTGAGGCTAGAGAATGTTACCTGTGTTCTGATGCTTGTGTGGTCTCAGCCTTCATGTTCAGATCGTTGATCTGTTCTGTTTCGCTTGTGTATGGTGGGAAATGCAGACCTCTTGTTGTCTTGCCCCAGGGCCCCCAGCTGCCCTAGGACCCCTCAGCTTCCCTAGGGTTTCCCAGCTTCCCCAGGGCCCAGCTGCCCCAGGACCCCCCAGTTGCTCCAGGGTCCCCCAGTTGCTCCAGGACCCCTCAGCTTCCCTAGGGCCCCCCAGCTACCCCAGAGCCCCCTCCAGCTTCCCCAGGGCCCCCCAGCTGCCCCAAGACCCCTCAGCTTCCCTAGGGTCCCCAGTTACCCCAGGATCCCCCAGCTACCCCAGGGCCCCTCAACTTCCCTAGGGTCCCCAGCTACCCCAGGATCCCCCAGCTTCCCTAGGGTCCCCCAGCTGCCCCAGGGCCCCCCAGCTTCCCCAGGGCCCCCCCAGCTACCCCAGGACCCCTCAGCTTCCCTAGGGTCCCCCAGCTGCCCCAAACCCCCAAGCACCATTCACTGAAGAATCTCCATTCACCTCACACTGCATGTCACCTGTGTTCTCTGTCCCACACTTCTATGTCTGTGCAGAGGGCGTACCCAGCTCTAGCTGAGCTTCTTCTAAGGCCTCCTGCTCTTGCTCAGCACTGTGTCTTTAATTGTGTCCCTGGACTTTCTCAGTATGGGCCCAATCTGTGGGGTAGCCTGAGTTGCCTGTGCCTTTCCTTGGTTTTGTTCCCATTCTTGGACCCAGGAGCTGCTTCTGAGAATCCCCTGGAAGTTCACTGAGACATCAGTCTCGAGGCCCAGTGTCCAGGGAGGGCTAATCTGTGGGCAACCAAAGCTCTTCTCCCCTTCTTCCACTGGCCCCTATGGGTGGGAAGCAGAACCCCTCCCTCCAACCTTCCCATTCAGAGCCAGACAGTGGGCCCCAGTGAGCAACGGTTCCTGGCAGCCAGCTGCTCCAGAGTGGATCTGCGGGAGGAACAGTCTGTTCTTCCGCCACTCTGGACTGACCAGAGCCTCTCTCTTCCTGGGCCCTCCTTTCCTTCATAGACCCCAGAACCTAAGGAACTGTGGCTTTTCTCCTGAAGGGTCCCAAACAAACTGTGTTTGTAAACTTAGTGACAGGAAACGTTTCACCCAAGTAACTGTTTAACCTTTTCCAAGCAGACTTTGGATCTATTGATATGGCCAGGGGGTCTCAAGCCCAGGGGGGCAGGGACTAACAGCCAGTGGTCATGGTCAGGGCAACCTCGCCTGAGGCCGGACACATAAAACACTGAGAACTTTTTTTTAAAAAAAATAAAACAAACAGAAACTCAGGTTTCCTGACAGTTAAACAAGTCTCACAGTGAAGCAGGCTTCCAGGCTGCAGTTCAGACTTGCTGCCAAGAAACCAACTCCAGGGCCCTGCCCTGTTGATCTCAGCTCCCCAGGGCAGGAAACCGTCTCTTCTGTGCACATACCAATGGGTCCGTCCTGCCAGGGCCCTGTGCCAGCCCTGGAGAAGCCTGAAGACCACGAGCCACAGCAATTACAAGCAGTAATCAGAGGCAGCAGGGGACACTTGTTTTTTCCTGATCGAGTTCTGTGATCGTGACGTGTGTGGAATATTTCTCTATGACAATCTATTTGGGATTTATTCTCAAGAAGTATGGTGGTTCAGGCCTGTAATCCTAAGTGAATGATCAGGAGTTGAAGACCAGCATGAGTCACAGAGCAAAACTCTATCTCAAATATAAAGAAATAAATAAAATGGTAGCGTCCTTGGGATTTGGCTTAGTTAAGGGAAAGGTTCATAAAACTTTTCCTTGGGACATTTACGGTTATCAGCTGTGCCCTACTGGAGTGTGCCTCGGTATGGCATAAGATGGCATACGTGGAATAGTGACTTGAGGCTGTGCTTTGTCCTTGGAGATTACATTTTACAAAGTAGCATTAGGCTTCACTCAGAGTGCAGAGGCAGGACAATTAATTGTGTCTCATTTGTGAACACACACAGGACAGTTGTATCTCTTTTGTGCACATAACACATATACACATACACATGCACGCACACACACACACACACACACAACCTGTCCAACATCAATCACAAGGCACAGGCTGATTAAAACTTGTTCATACAAGTTAAGGAGTACCACCCATGACCTTATCAAAACAGATCGGATCAGGACTACACTGACATATTAAAAGCATCTCAGAAAAGCTGGGCTTGTTGACTTACTAAACACACCAGACCAGCCAAAGGATGCCACTCTCTCACGTAGCTCATGTAAAATGGGGGACATGTAACCCTGGGGTGGCAGTAGCCCCACCAATCAGTCACTCAACCGCCCAATGACTGCACAAAGGAGCAGATAGGCAGAGAGAACTTCTGCCCCGGGCCTTCAGCTCAGTATTGTCCCTACTGGATAATATGTCTATCCTCTTGAGCTGCCATGTTTTTGTTGTTGTTGTTGTTTTTTTTTTTTTTTTTTTTTTTTTTTTTTTTTTTCGAGACAGGGTTTCTCTGTAGTTTTTGGAGCCTGTCCTGGAACTAGCTCTTGTAGACCAGGCTGGTCTCAAACTCACAGAGATCCGCCTACCTCTGCCTCCCAAGTGCTGGGATTAAAGGCGTGCACTACCACTGCCCAGCTTGAGCTGCCATGTTGATCTAGGTTGGCCCTGAGCTTCCTGCCAACTTACCTTGTGTACCAGCTTGTTGCCTACAGCAGCTCTCTGAGTTTCTGAAAATCTCCTAACTGCCAGGCAAGGCAAGGTGGTGCACACCTTTTATCCCAACACTTTGGAGGCAGAAGCAGGAGAAGTTCTGTGAGTTCAAGGCCAACCTAGTCTACATAGTGAGTTCCATAACAGCCAGAGCTATACAGTGAGACCCTATCTCAAATTAAAAAAAAAAAAAGGAAAAAAAAAATCAAGCCAGGCAGTGCTGGTGCATGCCTTTAATCCCAGCTCTCGGGAGGCAGAGGCAGGTGGATCTTTGTATAACAGCTCTGGCTGACTTGGAACTCACTTTGTAGACCAGGTTTGCTTTGAACTCAAAGAGATCCACCTGCCTCTGCCTCTGCCTCCCGAATGCTAGGTTTAAAGGTGTGTGCTACTACTGCCCAGATTATAATATTATTTACGAATATTAACCTAGGTCATGCATTACACTTTATATAAATATATATTGATCACAGTTCAAAAACATTCTTTGAAGTCAGAGACAGAGAGCTGACATAGATGCTAAGAAATCTGGGGGTTAGATTTTTTTTCTTTTTTTTGTCTGTTTGTTTTCTGAGACAGGGTTTCTCTGTAATTTTGGAGTCTGTCCTGGAATTAGCTCTTGTAAACCAGGCTGACCTCGAACTCACAGAGACACCTGCCTCTACCTCCCAAGTGCTGGGATTAAAGGCATGCACCATCACCACCTGGCTGGATTTTTGAGGGTTCCATATCTCATTACAGATGGTTGTGAGTCACCATGTGGTTGCTGGGAATTGAACTCAGGACCTCTGGAAGAGCAGCCAGTGCTCTTAACCTATGAGCCATCTCTCCAGCCCCCGACTTTGGATCTTAGGAAAAGAATTTATAGTCAAACAGGACATTTCAATTGCTGTATGTCATACAGAGTTAATCTAATGAATGAGCTATTTTGTTTTCATGTCGGGATGCTCGGGAGCAAATGCTCCCCAGATCCATTCCACTCTATACCTGACCTGGGCAGCCTCAGGATCCTCTTGAGGCTATAGTCTGTTGAGGGAGCTAGAGGAAGGCATGCCTAGCCTGACGGTTAGGCCTTCACAGTGTGGGTGACTCAGCACCAGAACTAATTGGTTGCAGGAAAAAGAAGCTGAGCCTAGAATGGCAGACAAAGACAAATGGCAGTTGGGAGGTCCTGTCATTTTTGTAGAATGTGGGAAGGTTCTTCCTATCTGGGACAGTGTGGGGACAGTCATGCCCTGTGGCCCCTTTATGGCCCCTTTAATCCCTAGATGGGCTCTTTGCTAGATGTAAGAACACAGCTAATTGTTCTCTTGTTTAACAAGAGAAAAACATAATTTTTTTTTTTTTTTTTTTTTTTTTTTTTTTTTTTTTTTGGTTTTTTCGAGACAGGGTTTCTCTGTGGTTTTGGAGCCTGTCCTGGAACTAGCTCTTGTAGACCAGGCTGGTCTCGAACTCACAAAGATCCGCCTGCCTCTGCCTCCCGAGTGCTGGGATTAAAGGCGTGTGCCACCACCGCCCGGCGAAAAACATAATTTTTTTTACTAACTTTACATACATTTTGTGGGGATGTTCACAAGATAGAACTGTGTTGTTCTGAGGTGTTTGGGGTGGGTTTATTTGTGTTTTACTTTACTTTTTTAAATATTTATTTATTTATTATGTATACAGCATTCTGTCTGCTTGCAAGCCTGCAGGCCAGAAGAGGGCACCAGACCTCATTATAGATGGTTGTGAGCCACCATGTGGTTGCTGGGAATTGAACTCAGAACCTTTGGAAGAGCAGGCAGTGCTCTTAACCTCTGAGCCATTTCTCTAGCCCTGTACTTTACTTTTTTTTTTTTTTTTTTTTTTAAGTAGAAATCAGACACACTGAGCTGGGAGATGGGACCCAGATCAGTGCCTTTGCTCTCCCATCATCGGGGAAGCTTCCTTTTGCAATAGCTGGGAACTAACACAGAGACCCACAATGCAGAGAGTGAAAGATTCTGGAACACTCAGTCCTAACTGGGATGACCTCATCAAATACCTTCCCTCAGGGCTCAGGAATCTATGTGGAAGAGGAGGCAGAACAATTTAAGAGTCACAGGGGACGGATGACACCAAGGAAACAGGCTAGACACAACAGAACCAACACACATATGAACTGACACACATATGAACTGACGCACACACACAAAACAGGCTAGACACAACAGGACCGACACACATATGAACTGACACACATATGAAACAGGCTAGACACAACAGGACCGACACACATATGAACTAACACACATGAACTGACACACATATGAACTGACGCACACACATATGAAACAGGCTAGACACAACAGAACCAACACACATATGAACTGACACACATATGAACTCACTGCAACTGTGACACCATGCACATGGCCTGCACAGCTTCAAGCCAGACAGGGTCCCAGCTCTGAGAGAGGGAAGTGGGCACAAACTCCCAGCCCTAAACAAGAAGCTATCTCCACTTGGCATCTACTTTCAAAGGAAAAAATCAGTTTTCTCCAGCAGAGTCTCACTGGATATAGTGACCACACTTCAGGGCAGGCTCCATGCCTAGCAGTGAATGGTAACCCAGAATGAACTCAATGGTCATAGACTTTGTCACAGACTGCTTTGTTTGTGCATTTTTTTGACCTACTTATCTTTTGCTTATATGATTTCCAAATTTGTGTTTTTAAGGGTTTTATTTGTGTGTGTATTTATTTTTTTAATTTTGGCTTTTGGGGATTTTTGTTTTGGTTTGGTTTGGTTTTTGCCTGTTCGCTCTCTAAAAAGAGAGAGAAAAAGAAAGAGCAGTTGGATGAAGGTGAAGATCTGGTAGGAACTGGGGAAAGGGAAACCAGGATCAAAATATATTGTAAGAAAAAATTTTTTGTCGGGCAATGTTGGCACACACCTTTAATCCCAGCACTCGGGAAGCAGAGACAGGCAGATCTCTGTGAATTCGAGGCCAGCCTAGTCTCCAGACCAGGACAACCAGAGCTGTTACACAAAGAAACTCTGTCTTGAAAATCACCCCTCCACACACACACACCACAAAAGAATTTTTTCCCCAAAATTAATGCGTAAATAAAATAAAAGTGGAAGTCACAGGACGGCTCTCTCCTACCACTGGGCCATCTGACCAGTCTATGCAAGAGAGATTAGAATAAACAGAGTACCTTGTGCTCATAAGTTAAGTATTTAAAAAGGCAGAATCCAGGATGACCTTTAACTTCTGACCTTCCTGCCCTTACCTCCCAAATCCTGGGATTAAAAGTGTGTGCTGCCACACCCCTTTAAGCTGTTTGGTGGTCACACCAAGGGCCTGGTGCATGCTGGGTAAGCCTTAAGACAAAGAACTGTTAGGATAAATTCATAGGTGAAAAAGGGTGGCATCAAGAAATTGGGGTGATAGGGTTAGTAGAAGATAAAGGTTGCTTCAATGAGTGTGCTCACTCAGGCTCTGGGAGTCTGGTCAGCTGAGTTCGTTAACTAACTTAGTTTAGTAGCTGTAGGTTGGCTCAGTTAGTCAACTAGTTCAGTTAGTTTAGTGGCCACAGGTCAGCTCAGTTAGTTAACTAGTTAAGCTAGTTTAGTGGTCACAGGTCAGCTCAGTTAGTTAACTAGTTAAGCTAGTTTAGTGGTCACAGGTCAGCTCAGTTAGTTAACTAGTTAAGCTAGTTTAGTGGTCACAGGTCAGCTCAGTTAGTTAACTAGTTTAGTTAGTTTAGGGGCCACAGCAGCTCTCTGCTTCACTGTGAGAAGGATATGGTTCCCTAGAGACTCTGTAGCTTCCTGTCTGTGACAAAGGAGGCCAAACATCATTCTGATGTTAGAGAGGTCCAAGCCTGCCTGAAACAACACTCCAGCTTCCCTTTGGGGGCTACCACATCCCTAACTTCCAGAACTTCTGTTGGCTACGGACCCCACCTCACTCCAAGCTAACAGGGAGTTAGTTAGTCAGGTTCTTGGAAGCTGTCAGAAAAGAAAAATCTTTGAGTGAGACCCAAAAGATGTGGCTCTCCCAACCCCAGGGAGAGGTCACAGTCCAGACTGACCCTTCAATTGATGTGACCTTTGGCCTAAGGAACTCTGCCTGCTGTGCTCTGGGTGGCCAGACAAGACATACAGAAGGGGTTTTCCCCTTTCACCTTCAAGTAAACTTCACTCTGTGAAAAAGCCGGTCCCAGCCCGGCGGTGGTGGCGCACGCCTTTAATCCCAGCACTCAGGAGGCAGAGGCAGGCGGATCTCTGTGAGTTCGAGGCCAGCCTGGTCTACAAGAGCTAGTTCTAGGACAGGAACCAAAAGCTACCGAGAAACCCTGTCGCCACAAGTGGCCTTTGGGGGGTCCCTCCTTCTCTCGAGAGGCTGTCAGCTATGAACTTTCAAGGCTGAGGTTTTCCTCCCCCCAGCCTCCCCCAGAAGGGAAACTGGCACTGAGAAGAATCCTGGCAGCATCCCCACCTGGGACTCACGAATTTCTACTCTGTGCTGAATGATGAGGATCAAGGGCAGAAGCTGGGTCTGAACAAACATTCTTCCGGCGGCTCAGGGCGGGCGCCGCCTCCCGTATTCTGGGCTCTTCTTTCTCTGATTCTCACCCCTAGACCTAGCTAGCCCTGATTCCACCCCTTCCCAGCTCTTCCCGTGCTGCACTCCCCGACAATTCCAGGACTTCTTACCCCTCCCCCACCCTTGGGGATTTCCCTCCCCCGGGCCTCTATTCGCTCGGTCCCCACCCCAGCCCGCTCTACCGGGCAGTCACTGTCACTTCTCGGAAGAGAAGAGGCGGGAAGCTGGGAAGCAGCCAGTCTTCTGTCCTCCCACGTGCCCGTGTGTGCGCCACTGTTCTCCAGCTCGAGCCCCTCACCCACCCACCCCCGCTCTTATCCAAACGGGTCTGCTCCCTGTGTTCCCCCTTCCTCTGTCTCCGTGTGTTCCCCACACATTCCCATGCACCCCTTCTTTGACCTCCAGCGCAACTGGCTGAATGCCCACATACTCCCATCCCCCTACCCTCCCGCCCTACGAACCCTGTCCTTTCCTGCAGCCTGGACACTAGGGGACTCTGTATTCGAGGACACTGTGGACATACCCTCCCGTTATTGTGCGCCAGGCGCCAAGCACAGCAGAAAAATGTGCCCAACAGCCCCTCCACAGCACTACTATAGCTCAGGACTTCCTAGGTGCAGCCTGACGCAGTTGCCGACCCCAGGCAAAACCCTGAGCACTCTGAGGCCCAAACAGCAAGCCTGCAGCGCCACCTGGTGACCATCCTAACAACGTGAAACTCAAGGACAGAGGGGTGGGGCCCAGGGGCGGGAGCAGGAGACGGGGGGGGGGTGATGGGAGGGGGAGTAGGTGTGGGGGGGCTGCCCCAGAAGCTGTCCCTTTCGTTTTAGGAGACCTCCAGGCGCCTGCATTTCTTCCAGATGTCCGCTTTAGTTTTCTTCCAAACGTCAAGCATTCCTGATTATACTGAAGTCAAAAAGCCAGGCACGGTATTTGGAGGAAGGGGGAATTGCGACGTGAGAGATTCGGGTCTAGTCGGCCACAGGGTCTGGAGCAGGGTGTGCGGAATATAGGGACAGAGAGGATGCGCGTCACAAAGGCAGTTCGAGCAGACGTCCCCGAAACTCACCCATCCAGGAAAAGATAACCGCCTCCACAAGAATAGGGTAGAAACAGAGAAATAGGGCCAAGGGCAGGTTCCAGGAGAGAAAAGGCCCAAAGATGAGCCTGGGAAGCCCCCAAAGGGCATAAAGTCAAAAACTCCTAAAAACAAAGCCCATAAAGACAGGTTATGTTCCAGCAACACTGGAACCAGACAAAAGAGCCCTCTTGTGGTCAAAGTTGAACAATTTGGGCAACAAAAGGAGCAGAGGGGTGTTGGAATACCCAAAGCATGACGTTAATATCCAGGAGTTCAGTCTGCGCGACCAAATCAACAAATAGTTCCATCCGAGACTTTAAATCTCGACTCTTTCCCCCGCCGAAATTTTCCAGAGTTCAGCAGAGCTGGTTGCTCTACAGGGGTACAACCAACACACCTCCTCGAAGCTCTGGGTCAGTATCTGCAGTCCTGAGCCCCAGAGCAGAACAGCAGGACCCGGTGGGAGGTAACCTGGGGACATTGTCTTTGGAGTCTTCCCTCCCAAGGCCCCAGTCTCGGATTTCCCCACCAGACCACTCTGGATGGAGGGGAGTCATTGCACAGTCTTGTTCTTAACCACCTCGGTAAACAGAGACAGCCCCTGTCATCAGCTGAGGAGATGTGATAACTCCATGTTATGTAAGACCCTGGACAGATATCTGGGGCAGAGGAGGACACCAGGGAAAATATGAGAAAACAGAGTAGATAGGAATGGAGCATGAACTCCAGTTCAAACAGTGTACCAGCCTGGGGAGAGAGCGCAGAGTTAGAACACTTGATGGCACAGACATGACGACACCACTTCCTGGCCCTAAAAGTCAGGCCATGCCGGCCTGTATCCTGAGCACTGAGGGGGTGGGAGGCAGAATCAGGAGGATGGCTGGGGCTTGCTGGGTAGTCAGACTAGCCAAAAACCTGACGCCTCCAGATTTAGAAAGCGATCTTGTCTCAAGACAAGACAGAAATGATAAAGGAAGACACTTGATGTCTTCCTATGGCCTCTGAGTACACGAATACATGCACTTATATACACACACACCCCACATGCACACACATAAAACACATGAACACACATATACCACATGCATACACCACACACACAGAGTAATGTATTGATATTACGGTAACAAATACATCACAGTAAAGCAAATTCTGACTCGATACTCTGTATTATATGTTCTGAATTACTATCAATGTAATACTGTTCTAAAAGTTATTATTATCTGGGGAAGTCTATGAATCCCAGGCTGGCCTAGAACTCACTGTCTTCTTCCCTCCACTTCCCATGCTGAAGTTACAAGTGTGAACGACACTTTGCCTTGATTCTATTTTGTTTATTTGTATTTTGAGGCAAGATTTCTCTGTGTAGCCTTGGCTATCCTGGGACTCACTCTGTAGACCAGGCTGGCCTTGAATTCACAGAGATCCACCTGTCTCTGCCTCCTAAGTGCAGGTATTAAAGGCATGTGCCACCACACCTGGCTTTTGATTCCATTTTTTTATTTTTTTGAGACAAGAAACAAGGTCACTCTCTCTCTTTCTCTTCTTTCTTCTTCTTCTTCTTCTTCTTCTTCTTCTTATTATTATTATTATTATTATTATTATTATTATTATTCGAGACAGGGTTCACTATGCAATTCTGGCTGACCTGGAATTCTCTCCGAGACTAGGCTGACGTTGACTGCACAGACATTCATCTGCCTCTGTTTCCTAAATTCTAGGATTAAAAGTAGGTACTACATATCCAGCTCTCAGTTCTGATTTTCAAACAGCTACACAGCTGGATTTTGTGTTTGTTTACCAAATCCTTCCCTTACTGGCCCCCCAAAAAAACATTTGGAAGACTCTCCCGATTCATAGGGCCCCGAGACTGATTCACAGTGAGATTCTGAAAGCCTTGGGGGCTCTGGTAACACTACCACTGAAATGGAACTCCAGCAAGGCAGGGCAAAGGGCCCTCACCTTCAGAGATGAGGGAGAGTGATGACTATACTGGGCAGTTGTCAAAGGAACCAAGAACCAGGCATGATGGCGCACACCTTTAATCCTCACACTCCGGAGGCAGAGGCAGGCGGATCTCTTTGAGCTAGAGCCCACTCTGGTCTACAGAGCATGCTCCAGGCCAGCCAGGGTTACTCAGTGAGACAAAGAAGAAAGAGAAGAGGAGCAGGAGGAGGAGGGGAAAGGAAGGAAGAATTACTCACAGCAGAGAGGCTGGGGTGAAAGTTCAGTAGGTAGTCTTGTGAGCATAAGGATCTGAGTGTAATCCCTTACGATCTATGTAGTAAACGCTGGGCATGCAATGCTTACAATCCTAGCATCAGGAAGATGGCGACAGGCAGATTCTGGGAAGCACTCTAGTTTTCTAGGTGAGTTCCATGTCAGTAAATGATCTTAAAAAACAAAGTGGATTGTAGTCAGAGTCTGTTTGTTCATTTCCTGGCCACTCAGACCCAAAATAATCACACAGAAACTGTATTCATTACAACACTGCTTGGCCAATTAGCTCATGCATATTTCTAGCTAACTCTTACATCTTGAATTAACCTATTTATATTGATCTATGTATCACCATGAGGCTGGTGGTTTACTGGTAATGTTCTCTCGTGTCTGTCTCCATTGGCAGCTACTTGGCGTCCCTCTGACTCTGCCTACTCTCTATAGCTCTTACAGCCTGGCTATACTCTGCCCTGCTATAGGCCAAAGCAGCTTCTTTACTAACCAATCACAATAAAACATATTCATAGCATACAGAGGGGAATCCCACATCAGTGGATGGCACCTGAGGAATGACAGCTAAAGTTGTCCTCTGAATGTGCACGTGAGAGCAAACACACACACACACACACACACTCACAATGACTGTGCCACAAACATCTTTGCTCTTAGCTAGTTTGTAACAGTGTCCAGAGTAACAAAATCAAAAGGCAACTGTTAAAGTTTCACTCTATCCAGGCCAATCAGTTACATGGTGGAGAGAAAAAAAAAAAAAAAAACCTAGAAGAAGGAAAGCATGGTACACAGTTGTAACCTCAGCATGGGAGTAAGATTGTGAGTTCAAGGACAGCCTTGAAAGAGACACCCCTCCCCCATAAACCTAGCTTCTTAGAAGAGTATTTGATTATAGAAATTCAGCAATTAGAAACTTGCTGGCCAACTGGGACACTCATAACCAAGTACTGGAGAATTCTGGCCTTAGGGTATGGGATCAGGCCCCAAGAAGTTCAAGACCAAAGAAACAAACAGACACCCCCACAACTACAGAGTCAAGGATATGGGGACTCACTGTCCAAAGTGTGGTCCTGGACAGTAGCAAGTTCAGTGGATCCCCAAAACTTGAGTCAGAAGAACATGAACAAGACAAAAGTGACTTCATCTCAGCCAGAATGTACTTGCTGTATCTCGAGCTATTATCAATGACTTTGAGCACATTCTGCACAGACAGCACCAACAGCCAGCTGTAGAGTAGCACGGACCTAATGGCTTTGCCTGTTTATAGTTTGCCAGAAAGCTTTGTAGGGAAAAAGAAACTAGGGTAACCCAGGGCAACATGGCAGTTGCAACCAACAATGCAGCCAGGGCAAGTTGGGTCCATACATAGAAAAAGAAATGAATTTCTCACTGCTCAGGAGGTCAGAAATCTGAAATCAGGGTACAAGTATGACCAGGCCAGGATTATACTTCCTTCCTGGCTGTCTGAAAGCCATATTGTTCTGCTCTTAAGTGGGGTGGGAACTGAGCTGCCTTATAAGACACTAGGTGATAGAGGAAGGTCATTGGTCAATTAATAAAGAAACTGCTTGGCCTCATAGGTTAGAACATAGGTGGGTGGAGTAAACAGAACAGAATGCTGGGAGGAAGAGGAAATGAGCTCAGATGCAGGGCAGCTCCTTTCAGAGCCAGACGTGATGCAGCCAGCCGCCAGGTCAGACATGCTGAATCTTTCCTGGTAAGTGCACCTAGTGGTGCTACGCAGATTATTAGAAATGGGCTAAATTAATACGTGAGAATTAGCCTAGAAGAGGCTAGATATAATGGGCCAGGCAGTGTTTAAAAGAATACAGTTTGTGTGTTGTTATTTTGGGGCATAAGCTAGCCAGGCGGCCAGGAGCTAGGTGGCAGGAACGCAGCCCACAGCTCCTTCAACAACTAGGACCCCTTCATGACTCCACCTAACTCTAGTTACCTCCTCCAAATACCACTTTACTCCATAAGAATGGAAGCTAGGACCCCCACATATGAAGTGGGGACTCTGTATCTATAGTAAGAGCCAAGTAAGACAATCATTAAGAAGGAATGACCACTCTGCTTGTATTAATCTGAGCCTGGGAAGGGAAAATAGGCAGAACTTCTGGGGACTCTGGGTCTGAATTGATGGATTCCTAGAAACCTGAAATCTATCCATCCAAAGGGCAGGGTATTCATGGCTCTCACCCAGGCTCAGCTCTCAAAGGGCTAAGGTGTAGCGCGCCACGGCGCTGTCAGCTGTCATGTTCCGATGTAGCGCGCCACTGCGCTCTGCGCGCCAGGCGCTCTGCGCACCACGGCGCTGTCAGCTGTCATGTTCTCAGGGTCTGGCACTAAGCCCGTTGCCGCCATTTGCTAGTGTCCCTAGTAGTAAACAACTTCTGCGCACGCTCGCTACTGGCCCAAGAGTGGTTTGAATCCACCTATCAGTTGCTCACACGTCTTGCTCACGCAATTGCATCAGTGTGGGCCGAGCCAATCAAGCAATGACACATCATAGGCGGACCAGGCACTGTATATATTCCCCACGCGGTCGGGCTCGGGGTCTTTTCGCCTCCATCTTATCTTCAGTCTTCTGCGCTCCAATAAAGTACGTTCCAAGAAGAATCCTGTTGTGGTCATCTTCTCTGCTGGCAGAGTTTGCGCGCCGCACTAAGGGTTCCTGGGCCCACGCTGTGTTTACTCCTCTATGGCCCAGTCATAAAGGAAGAGCTTTGTGTGGATTCCCTAGCCTACATCTAGGAACCAGGACAGTAAAAGTGTACTGCATCCTGGGGTATGTGCTCCCATATAAGACTTGCTATGGCTCCACATCACCCTACACTTTACCTATGCTGGGCCTGTGCAGAAAACAGTACTTAGAGAATGAAGGGTGGTTATTGTACATGTGAGCAGACCACAGACAGCTATTGCAACTACCTTTCCTGATTAGTTTCACTGCTACAGCACACTTAGAATGCACTTCCACCCCACAGCTGGACTGATGTGCAAGTGCCCTTTCTCCATACTTCTTATAAAAGCATGAGGATGAAAAAGTGAGGATGAATACATTACTTTCAAGACCGCTGGCTACGCTTTCATGGCCCCATCTCCCAGGACCAATGCCCTCGCCCAGACTTGTCTCCTGGTCCATAAGGACCTTTATCACTTTTCCTTCCCGTCATGCAATGGTGACTGCACTTGGTGGAGAGAAAGTAGATGTTACCATCTTAGCAGAATTCATGTGCTGGAGAGTGGATCCCACAGAACCTGGGACTCACTATATCTGGAATTCCAGGTGTGGTCGCTTGAATGAGAACTAGCTCATATATTTGAATGCTTGGTCCCCAGTTGGTGAGATTGTTTGGGAAGGATTAGGAGGTGTGGCCTTGTTAGAAGAAATGTATCACTGGGGGTGGTCTTTGAGATTTTGAAAGCCTATACCATTCCTAGTTCTCTCTGCGTCCAACTTACGAGTCTGGATGTAAGCTCTTAGGTACTGCTCCAGTGCCATGTCTGCCTGCTTGCTGCCACACTCCTCAACATGATGATCATGGATTCTAGCCCTCTGGAACCATGAGACCCATCAATGTTTGCCTTTAATTTGTTTCAGTCACAGTGTGTCTTCATAGCAATAGAAAAGTAACTAAGACACCAGAGTCCAGTGCATCCAGTCTCTTCAACCCATAAGACAGACAGCATGCCTAGTATAACCCTGGTTTTTTGTTTGTTTGTTTGTTTTTGTTTTGTTTTGTTTTCTGAGACAGGGTTTCTCTGTGTAACAGCCCTGGCTGTCTTAGTATTTGCTTTGTAGACCAGGCTGACCTCGAATTCACTGAGGTTCTCCTGCCTCTGCGTCACAAATGCTGGGATTAAAGGAATGCACCACCACTGCCCAGCTATATCCCTGTTATTTCAGAGACAGTTTTTACCAACCTGCTAAAATTCCTTCCAAGGTATTGATATAATAAATGTCTACCTTTTCTCCCAATGTCCTAGCAACAAACCAAGGTACAAAGTTTCCCTCCTTGGAGCTGTAGTTCTTGGGTCTTTACACAGCTATGTAAAAGTAACAAGTACAATACAAAACATTAGCAAAAAAAAATGCACTGTATAAGGGCTGAACTGTGTCCCTTAAAGGTTTATTTGTTGAGCCAGGTGGTGGTGGCACACACCTTTAATCCCAGCACTCAGGAGGCAGAGGCAGGCAGATATCTGTGAGTTTGAGGCCAAAAGAGCTAGTTTATTTGTTTAAGCCCAAATTTTTTTTAAGCCCAAATCTTAAGCCCTTTAAGCACACAATGTTGAGGTAATTTTCTGCACAGTATGGGCAATGAAGGCATCGGTTGCAATGACACCTGCGCCCACATCCACCCCTGGATGACAACATGTCAGTGCTTGGTCTCTCGCATGCACACTCCCAATAATAATCCTGAAATCTCATGGATGAAGAACTCACTCAATTCCTCCCAACTTTACTCTGGAAAATCATTGAGTTTATTGGACTTCCTTATAGTGTAGGGGAGGTGTTGCTTACAGGGGGGAAGATGGCCATACCTGAAAATCCTAACACAGCAGGGATAAGAGCTTCCCATAGCAGTACAGATGGAAAGACTCCTGCCCACCTCCTAGTTGTCCCCAGCCTATATAATCTAGCTCCTCACCAAGACCACAGGCAATTAAGTCAGAGTCACATACAACAGATGGTAGATAGCACTTGGATCCTTAACAGAGAGTCTCGTTACCCTTTCCACCTCTTTGTAAGGGGTCACAAACCATTAATAAGCCCAACTGAGATGATCTTTTGCAAAGGGCTCAGTTGAATTCAAAGTTGTTCAGCTCAGATGTCAGTCACTCATGACAGGGTGCTCACTGCAACTCCCTAACTGAATAACCCAAGGCAAGAGAAGGCCCTGCAGCTATGAGCTCTTACACAGGACCAGGGTTTGATTCCCAGCGCCCACCTGGTGGCTCCCGACCATCTGTAATTCCAGTTTGAGCAGGCTGCAATGCACTCTTCTCGTCCCAAAGAGCATGGCATGCAAGTGGTACATATACACACATGCAAACAAACACTCAGACACATAAACTAAAAATAAATAAACCTTTAGTTGGGGGTGGGGAACCTCTGTCAACAAACTAACCCAGTGGGGAGCTTCTGGCTAGCCCTTCCGATTATTATTGCATGGACTTTGGCAAGTGCTGCCCTCACCAGAAGAGAACTATCCTAATTCCAACTGGTGCCCTAGATACTGAGCGTCTGTTCTAAGCTACTGTTAGAACACCTGACCCACTAAACCCCAGGGTGCAGCTCATGGTGGTGTCCCTCACTGATGCAATGTGACATATATATAGTGCTGGCTCAAGGAAGGCCTGGAGGTCCAAGTAGGCAACTCCAGGAAGCAGACCATGAGAAAGCACAAGAATCACTCTTGAGAGGTCCCTCTGAAGCTAGACACACCAATGGCTCTATGGGGAGCTGTCCCATGTGAACACTGGCCCAGTGAATGGGACAGCCCAACTGAGGAATTACCACCTTTTCCCCAAGTAAACTGCTCTTTGGGGGCGGGGGGGGCGCAGCACGAATACATATTAGGCACAACCTCATGTGCTGGCTAATTTTTTCAACTTGGCACAAACTGGAGTCACCTGAAGCACTTGTGGGCATGTCTGTAGGGCATTTTCTTTCTTTTTTTTTTAATTTTATGGTTTATTTAACTTTATTTTATGTGCATTGGTTTGAAGGTCTCAGATTTTCAGACAGTTGTGAGCTGCCATGTGGGTGCTGGGAATTGAACCCGGGTCCTTGAGAAGAGCAGTCAGTGCTCTTAACCGCTGAGCCATCTCTCCATCCCCGTGTAGGGCATTTTCTTGATTGCTAATTGATGCGGAAGGCCCAGCCCACTGTGGGTGGTGCTATCCTTAGCAAGGTGGGCCTGGGCTGTAGAAGAAAAGCAGCTAAGCAAGACAGTAAGCAGCACTTGCTTCTCCCCGGTCTCTGCTGCAGTTCCTGCTTCCAGACCCCTGCTCGAGAGCCTGCCTTGGCTTCTCTCAATCTGTAAATCAAAATTAACCCTTTCCTCCCCAAGACACTTTTTGTCAGAATGTTTTACCACAGGAACAGAGAAGCAAACTAGTACACATCCGCGCCTGAATTTCCCATCACAGGGGCTCATTCCGTTATGGCTACTGCTGAGTGCCCAGTTGCCAGCTGTAGAAAATGGCACCAACCCCTTCCATCCTGAAGGGGACAGAGTTTTGCTCTTTCCCCTGGATGTACCTTCCCTGGCAGCCTAAATGCTCCTGCCCAAATGGCAGTTCGTGGACTCAGAGGAGGACCTATTCCACATAGCATAAGTCTCTCCAGAGAACTCATTGTCTGGCTACGTTCCCACTGAACAGTAAAATGGCTCCTAGAAGCTGTTTTGGTGCCAGGAGAGTAGCCACACTGTGGGGCTGGGATGCACCCAGGATATGTCTGATGCTCTGCATCAGTGACCACGCTACAACTTACCACAGACAGGGTCCATGGATCTAGGGGTCAGGAGAAGAAATAGCGTATACCTTGTTTCCTGTCCCTACAACTTTGGGCTCTGCTGGTCTAGAGATCTCAGATCCCAAGGGAACCATCCTGGTTCACCCAAGACTTCCCTGGGGTTAGAGCTATAAGTGCTTGGTCTTTTGAATCCCCTCAGTCCTGGGCAAATGCAAGAGTGTTCTGCCAGGGGACATAGCATACAAAAGGCTATCTACAGAGAGAATGATCCATGTGCTGGCCAGGAAATCAGGGGAAATCAGGACCATGTTATAGACAAGAAGAGAGATTCAAAAGGAAGGGATACCTTGAGGTGTCCCTTAACACCTGAAAGTCCCATGGAAACTACTACAGAAAACTAGATCCATCCACAACAAAACTGCTGACTGCACTGACCATTGGGGAATGCAGGCTTAGGTTTTCCCCACACAAAGCAAGGAACCCCAGCCTTTTCTGAGGGCAAAGGTATCAGAAAGCTCCATCCAAAAGGGTAACTGTCAGTGCCACTCCAACCCCATGACTGAATGGTAAATGCTTTCTCTTACCCTCCGGTGACCAATTCCTTCGCCTCCCTTTTCTTCCTCCGGCTTCCCTCCCATCTAACACACCATGTACTCACAGTGGCTAATGTGTCTCTGTGTTTGCATCATTTACCTCTCGGGCGTGCTCAAGGAGTGTGACTCAGCTACAGGAATGAATCGCACCCAAAGGTGAATGTGAAGTTTTGACCGGGTTCCTCTGGAGTTGAACTGCGGTTTTGCTTTGGTTAAACACAGTTGTCGAGCTGGAGAGATGGCTCAGCAGTTAAGAGCATTGGTTGTTCTGCAGATGACTCAGGGTGAGTTCCCAGCACTCACATGGCCACTTATCTCCTGGCAGTTATCCAGGCGATCCAAGACCCTTTTCTGACCTCTGTGGGCACCCGGTACACAGATGGCACACCAGATGTGCATACAGGCAAAATACACATTAAACAACTAATTTTTTTTTTTCTGAGATAGGGTTTCTCTGTGTAATAGCCTTAGCTGTCTTGGAAGTAGCTCTGTAGACCAGGCTGGCCTCAAACTCACAAAGATCCACCTGAGTGCTGGGATAAAGGTCTGCACCACCACCCTCTGGCTTTTAAAAAAAATTTAAGTAAATAGTTTTTTTAAGTGTTTATGCATACTTTCATCACGAGGGCTGTTGTGTTTTTATCAGCTCGGTTAGACTGTGACATTTCCCTCCGTGGTTGGGGTGAGATGTGGTCACAATCAGATATGTTAACAAGAGGAACAGCTGTCTAGCTGGTCAAAGACCGCCTACTCGGCTGTTCTGCCACGACCCTTTCCTGTACTTGCTGGATTCCAGACGACCAGAGGAGATTCCCCAGGCAGGGACCAGTGAAGGGTCCCAAACACTTCTCTGCTAGTGTCTTGCTTTCTTTGAATGCTGCTTATTTTGTCTCTGCCCAGTAAAACGTAAGTACCTAAGTTCCACAAAAGCAGAGACCTTATCTCGTGTTCACTCTTGCACCCTCAGGCCTTCCAGCTGTAACATTATTCAGCTAGTCTCTTAGCTGAATAAGTATGAGGGTACAAAAGCAGCTACAGCGTGCGACATGTAAGGCAGGGGTGTGTGTGCAAGTGTGAAGCAGAACACTGAGGTGACATTTAGGACATACACACGTGCAGGCAACAGAAACAAGTCACAACAAGGGGCGAGTTAATGAGAAGAGCAGCTGATGGTTGGAAGAAAGTTTTTAAAAAATAACAAAAATAAAAACACTTTGTAAGGACAGAAATGTGGCCAATTTGGTTTTGTGTCCCAAGAATACACAGTGATGATGGGGCAATGTTAAAAGAGAAAGCAGGGAAACCAGTCGCGGTGATACATGCCTTTAATCCCAGCACTCAGGAGACAGAGGCAAGCAGGTGCCTAAGAGCTCCAGGCCAGCAGAGGCCACATAGTGAGACCCTGTCTCAAAACAAAAACAAACAAATAAAAAGAAAAAAGGGGGGGGGGTGCAAAGCCATCTCACGAACAGGGCCAGTGGGTTGACAGTGATGCACACGATCTGCGGTGGCTCCACTGTTTGCTGAGCTGGAGGTCACCCCTTAGAACAGACACAGGAAGGTACCCAGTCATCTCCACTGGGGCACAACCACTCCAGGTGAGAAGGTCTCTAAGTGATCCACCCTGTTCCGATGGCATCTTTCCACTTAAGGCCGTGGCATCATGGAGGAGGGGAGGCTATTCAAATCTCCAGTCCACATTCCTAACCCACGAGTTCTGCAGGCTCACAGCAGCTTCCGCTACACCAACTGAAGTACTGTGGTTAATAGGCTGGAACCCCAAGAAGAACCGGCTGGTGGCAAGGTGGAAGAGCGGTGGTAGTCAGGAGGGCTTAGAAGCGACAGCAAGAAAGCAAATGGAGTGCGCAACTGAAATGATCCCGACAGAACCACCCTCCACCCACCTGTCCTCCATCACAGCTAAACATCCTAGCCTGGTTCAAGTTCCCACTGAGAGCTAGGCTGAGCTCCTCTTTGGTCTGCAAGCTTTCTCTGCGTGCTCATTATCCCTAAGGTTTTCACAGACACACAGCCGGCTTCCCGCAGCACCGCTCGCCCCAGCCATGGCCTCCACGGTGACAACGACCTCTTACATCCCTCTCCCCGAACGTCCCTGGTTTCCCTCACCGCAAATTCGATCCCCGCAACCCCCGCATCCCCGGGCGCGCGGCCGGCACAGACCAGGTGAGTGCGCGCGTCGTGAGGACCACCGGCACACCCTAACGCGCCGCCCCGCCTCCGAGCATCACGGATTGGTTGTGCGCGGGCTGGCCGCGGCCGATTGGCTCGGGCCACGCGGCCGCCGGTCCCGTTTCACGGTGGGTAGCACCGCAGCTTGGATGCTGCTCGGTCCCGCGGCTGCCAGAGGAGCCAGAGGAGCGTGAGCAGCCGGGAGGGGCGGGCGGGGGAGCGCTTCGAGGAGCCGCTCCCACCGCCCACCCCGACCGCGGCCCGAGCAGCCCGGTCGTCGCGACCAAATCCTGTAGCCCCGGCAGCGGACAAAGGGCCATGCGGGGCTGCAGGCGCTGAGCGCAGCAGGGTGGGCCAGGGGATGTGGGACGGAGCAGGCGGGGCCGGGGGGCCGCAGCGACGCCCCTGAGTGTGGCGCCGCGATGCCGTGGTTCCCGGTGAAGAAGGTCCGCAAGCAGATGAAGCTGCTGCTGCTGTTGCTGCTGCTCACCTGCGCCGCGTGGCTCACGTACGTGCACCGGAGCCTGGTGCGCCCGGGTCGCGCGCTGCGCCAGCGGCTGGGCTACGGGCGAGGTACGCGAGGGCGTGAGGGCCCGGGCCTCCAAGGCGCGGGGGTCTAACTGTCCAGAGCCCACCGCTGTCTTGCTCATCCCAGCTCCGCTATATTGGGGGAGGGGTCGCGGCTCTGTTCGGCGGGACTCCCAGTGACGTCAGCAGTAACGCCGGGGACCCACTTGGGGCGCATCCCTAACCTTTTCGGACCCTGGAATCTGGCTTTGATCCAGTGTTGATGGAGTTAACGGTGGGCTCTTGCGGGCACCCGTACCCTTAGCCAAGAGGCCTGCCAGGCCGTTGCCTACTTAGCAGGGCCTCAGTTTCCTTGTCTACTGGGGGAGGGGGGCGGTAAGGGGGGCGTTGAGGGATCCAGCTGCCTAGAGTGACCAAAACAGTTGGAAACCCTGGGTACACCTGTGACTGGACTGAGACGCCTGTGTGCTAGGGACCAATGCTAACTTGACTAAATGCTTGTAGTCTACACATTTAAGAGTCGGTAGGGGATGCACAAAGCAGCTCAGGCCTGGCGAGCCTTGTGGGCTAGAAGCAGGGGAGAGCCTATGGAGTTGGTGGCCATTGACCCAGACTTTGGTGGAAAAGCTCCAGAGCAGGGTGGGTATCAATGACAGCTAGATAGAAAAAGACCAGGGACTGGATCTGAGAAGTCCAACCAAGCTGGATATAGCCCAGCCAGGCTGGCTCTGGCCCTTGTGAAGGTGGCTGTTGAGCTGAGGAAGGGAGCAAGTATCTCCCCTCTGAGAGATCAGAGCAGTACACTGACTTATGACATCCTGGTCCACCCCACCTGATGGATCCGAAAACTCCCTGTTCAGCCCTGCTCCTGTCTCCTATCTGCAGAAGGCCCTTTGCCTCCTCAAGTGCCTGGACACCTGTTTCCATCCATCTTCCGCCAGATCCCAAGCCAAGGCTCTGAGACCGATCCCAGCCCCAAAGAAATTCTATGGGACATTCCAATCCATGTACCTTATAACTGTGACATCTTCAAGATATCTTGGCACAACTGTATCCCTAAGAGAAGCCTCGCCTCAGCTGTGAGCTAATAGGTCTGGACCCAGAGCTGACCTAGTACCCAATAAACCCAGCCCCCATCAGCTCCCCTTGTGGGTTTCTCAACAGCCATAGGCCTCCCTTCCTCCTGGCTGACTTACTGAGCAATTTGATTCTGACTAAGACCAACCAGGAAGAGGTGAAGACAGGGAGCCTCACCGCTGAAGGTTGGATCATTAGGGCATCTAGCTTTGATTCCTCCTAAATGGGTAGGATCTGTTCTGGATCCTGGGAGATCAGTGCTGCCCAGTGGCACAGCTAGAAGCAGCCTGGGCTGCACAGAAGGGGCCCCAGCCATACATACTTTACTCTCAACTGAAGTCCCATCTTCTGTCTGGTCACCTGGGATCCCAGGCACTGCAAGGCTTGTGAGAAGCTGTGTGTGCTTACGGTTTTCCTGATGGTATAGTCCATCTTCAGTGCAGGCAGCATTCAGTGAGTGTCCAGCAGCCTATGCTTCCAGATTGCTCCAAGTGGGGTTGGGGCAGAAGCCTGTCTGCACACCCTCTGTGCTGAGGCTTAGCTGCTGCAAGATAGTGATGGTGGCCTGGGCTGAGACCCTACTACAGGGTTCCCAATGTACTCCAAATGCCTGGACTTAGCTCGATGGGCTGTGGTATCCAGGCCAGACTCTGGGAATTTGACCATGCAAGTCTTGGTTGCTTACTTCCTGGCTGGTCAGGATAGGATCTAGAATGTGAGCAAGCGAAAGGTACCAGAAGGATTTCAAGGGAAGAGCACACAGGCAGCCCCTCACCTCGAGATAGTTCAGTCCCGTTTGGTATCAGCCATACCTGTATAAGAGCCTGGCTTCTGAGATCTGCACTGAGGCACCAATGTGGATGCAAAGCATGGTTTGAAACAGGAAGGATTCCTGGATCCAGTGTCTCTCCCTGGGAGCACCAGGAGGGACAGGACTGGGATAAAGTGAATCCTCCTGCCTTTAAAGACTCAAATCCAGAAAAGTGGACACCCACCAATGCAATGGGCACACAGCTTAGGGAGAAGGTTCAGGAAGTGGGACAAAACAAGGTACTAGGGTGGTCTTCCCCAAACTGGAAGGGCAGTTGTGGACATGTCTTCATATAGATCTGGGGAGAGTCAGGAGGCAAGTACCCTAGCACATGGGAAAGGCATCGAAGGTGCTAGGCCATCTGCAGTTCTTCCCAAGGCAAAGCCATTTGGAGGATCACCAGATTGGGGTGAGTGTGTATATAGTCCCGAGACTGGAGAAGAACTGGTGAAGGACTCTCGCTTTGCAGTACCCACCCACAGTGGGTTCTGGAAGGGCCCCAGATCGAATGAGCAGGAGTGCAGGAGCTTCAGCAATTCTTCCTGCCCCTACCACTCCAGCTGACCCCAGCCACGAAGATGCTGACCTTAGAGTCTGGGACCTGACACACTTCCCATGCTATCTGCAGATGGTGAGAAGCTGACTGGGGTGACAGACGGCAGGGGTGTCCGAGCGGTATCATCCACGCAGAGGGCAGAGGACTCCAGTGAAAGTCATGAAGAGGAGCAGGTGGTAAGCAGTGGCCAGAAAAGGCTATGCACAAGAGGCCACTCCTCTTTTGGATGGGTTGTATCTAAGTGTCAGCATCCCAGCCTGGATGCTGTGCCTGGGCACACTGGTTTAGGGTGTCTGTGGAGAGTACTTAGGTGATGTGCAAAAGGGGGACCATGACGTTCTGCTTTGCTGTGTGTCCCTAGATGGACTGTGCAGTAGTGCTACTTCCTGCCTTTAGAACTCTGACATGGCTACCCTTTCCTGCAGCCTGAGGGGCGGGTCCCAAACATGCTGTTTCGTGGAGGAGCTAGGAAGCCACCGCCACTGAACCTCACCCACCAGACACCTCCGTGGCGGGAAGAAGTGAGCTCTGTTGGGCTGGGCTGGGCTGGGCTGGGCTGGGAAGGGGGTGAAACAGGCTGTATAATAGCTAAAGTCCCCTCTGGCCCCTAGTTCAAGGGACAGGTGAACCTGCACGTATTTGAGGACTGGTGTGGGGGTGCTGTGGGCCACTTGAGAAGGAACCTGCACTTCCCACTGTTTCCTCACGTGAGTACCTCAGGACAGGATGGGTGGGCACAGTGGGCACGGCGTGCAGGGAGCAGCGAGTCAGTAGTTGGTGCTCTGCCGGCAGACTCGCACTACTGTGACAAAGTTAGCTGTGTCCCCGAAGTGGAAGAACTACGGACTCCGGATTTTTGGCTTCATCCACCCTGCCAGAGATGGTGAGTAGGTGGAGTGTGCCGGGGCAACATGTCTTGAACAGTCCAGTTTGCTGAACCTCTGTCCCGTCGACTAGGAGACATCCAGTTCTCCGTGGCTTCGGATGACAACTCTGAGTTCTGGCTGAGCATGGATGAGAGCCCAGCGGCTGCCCAGCTTGTAGCCTTTGTAGGCAAGGTAGGTTCTGCCCTCTTGCCCTAGCTTCTCTATCGGCACCACATCTAACTTCAGCGGGTCTCCTGCGACCTCTTGAAAATACAGACTGAATGTCTCAGCTGCCCACAAGGAAAATGTGATCCCTCCTCTACCCTGCTTGTTTCACCCCTAGACTGGCTCTGAGTGGACAGCACCTGGAGAATTCACCAAGTTCAGTTCCCAGGTGTCTAAGCCACGGCGGTGAGTAACTGAGGGTGCATTATCAAATGTGCGTGTATGTGTTAGCACGTGAGGGAGGCTGGGTATCACCCTTGCCCGTATTACACAAGTATCATCCTCCTGAGGGACCGACCATCCCAGAGGGATGTGAGATTCTTTCCCTGCTCTCCAGGCTCTTAATCTGTCTGGTGGGAGACAACCCCGACTCCTTATGTCCACAGGCTCATGGCCTCCCGGAGATACTACTTTGAACTGCTTCACAAGCAAGATGACAAGGGCTCAGACCATGTGGAAGTGGGTGTGAGTGTGACCTGCCCTCTGGAGGAGCTCCAAAGACCATAGCTCTCCTCCCATCCACTTCCCATGTCCTTATTGGACAGGCACTGTAGGTTGGTCCATCGCCCGAAGGGATTTCCAGCCTAGCACGTATCCCCAGGCGTGGGCCAAGGTCAGGAGGGCACATTGTGCCTGCTGACTGCTAGAGGGACTGCCCTGACAAGTGGCCCTTCACCAGGACACATGGGGGAGAAAGTGTACGGCAGGAAGCATAGCGTGTAAATTCTATATCTGGAGAACTGGCCCCATTTTCTGGCATCTTCTGAGACTCCAAGAATCTGGTAACCAGATCAGGCCAGACCCGCAATGCTGTACTGAGCGGCTCAGACTGTCTGAGAGCGGGGCAATGAGGTTTGCATTCCAGGAAGCCCCCTGGCCTCTGGAACAAGGGGAGGCTGAGAGGTAGAGCCTCGGAAAGTGTGCTGTTATCTTCTTATTGCCATGACTATCACTGTAACAAAGTACTTGACAAGAAACCGCTTAAGGTAGAGTTTGTTTTGGTCACAGTTTGAGGGTTCAGTCCATCATGGGAGGGGGTCCTGGCAGCAGGTACCTTGAGGTAGCTGGTGACATCGCATCTGCAGTCTGGAACAGAGAGATTCATGCTGGTGCTCAGCTCACTTTCTCCTTTCTATTCAGTTTTGGACCACAGTCCATGGAGTGGTACTGCCCACATTTTAGGGTAGGTCTTCCCTCCAGTTAACCTCACCTAGACAACCCCTCACGGACATGCCCAGAAGTGTGTCTCCAGTGATTCTAGATGCTGTCAGGTTGAAAATCAGGATCAGCCATCACAGGGAAGAAAGGCAGGGAGCTGGGAGGTAGGAGAAGGGTTTCGCAGCAGGACAAAAGAGCCTGGAGGATGAGGTACAGGAACCATAGTAGGAATGGGGGTTCTTTCTCAGCCTCCATGCCATAGGATATTACATGCTGCCCCAACTCAGTAGAGGGGAGACTTGGGGTTTTGATGGTCCTAGGGAAGCAGAGGTCTTGGTACCCTAGGACAAGCTAGCAACAGAAGTGCAGAGTGAGTCCCCCAGGAGCCCTAGGTTGACAGAGGTGGAAAGAACATATCTGCCAGGAGACTCGGGAGCTGGGGCATGGGGAGCCCATCTGGTAGCAGGTCCCACGTCTGGGACCTCAGGAAGGCAACATGCAAAACCAGAGGAAAAAAGGGGTCATAAGTTACAACCAGCAATCCTTGGAGGAAAGGAAGAGTGAGGGGATGAAGTTGGATGGGGTCTGGATCTGCCCCTTGAACCCTTCAACTTTGTGGGGCCTCTCCCTTAAGCCCCTCCCTGCCTCTCTACCCACCAAGCTTCTTCCGTCCTTTGAGGATTTCACTCTCTAGTCCCTCACCCCTGAACTAAGGAAAGCCACCTACCACGACCCAACCTCTTTCCTATCCCCACACCCCCAGTGGCGAGCTTTCCTGCCTGGTCTGAAGTTCGAGATCATTGGCTCGGCTCACATTTCCCTGTACACAGGTGCGGGCTGGGTCCTTCCTCAGGGGAATGGCTGGGTTCTCCTGGGCTCAGCATGGGGATGGTGAAGGGTAGGCTGAAGCTCCAGACGTCCTTCTGCTCTCAGATGAGTCATTGCTGAAGATGGACCACGTGACCCATGTGCCTCAGTCTCCAGCCAGCCATGTAGGGGGATACCCACCAAACAAGGAACCCAGCGCCGACATGCTGCAGCCAGACCCCAGGGACACCTTCTTCCTCAGTAAGATGAGGCTCCAAGAGAGGGTAAGGATGGAGTGTGGTGAGGGCCAGGCCACCAAGTGACGGCCCTTCTGTTTTGTTTTTATAGCTCCTCGGATGGAACCTCTGAGCCTAGAGAATGTACTGGAGCCTTGTGCCTATGCGCCTACCTACGTCCTCAAGGATTTTCCCATAGCCCGATACCAAGGACTACAGTTTGTAAGTACCCAGTGAGAGAGGCTTCCTAAAGTGACGGTTTCCCCAAGCCCTACCCCTAAGCTCTCGGCCCTGCCTGTAGGTGTACCTGTCCTTCATCTATCCCAACGACCACACCCGTCTCACTCACATGGAGACAGACAACAAGTGCTTCTACCGCGAGTCCCCACTCTACCTGGAAAGGTAGGTTGGGGGTGGGGTATTATCCTATCAGAAGTGAGGAGAAGGAGCCTCCGTGAAGAAGGTCTTTGATGCCCTTTCTCCTTCAGGTTTGGGTTCTATAAATACATGAAGATGGACAAGGAGGAAGGAGAGGAAGATGAGGAAGAAGAAGTTCAGCGTAGAGCCTTCCTCTTCCTCAACCCCGATGGTGAGTGTGCCTCATTCCTACTGCCCTCCCAGCCCTTCTGCCAGATTCTCCGCTTACCAGACACTCTCTGCAGACTTCCTGGATGATGAGGACGAGCAGGGACTGTTAGACAGTCTAGAGCCCACTGATGCATCCCCACGACAGAGCCACAAGACACCCACCCCGACCACCTCCGCTGGGACTGCAGCCACCCCTACCCCACCTACGAACAGTCCGCTGGATGAGCAGACCCCCAGACACTCCCGGGCACTGAATTGGGCCCCACGCCCCCTGCCCCTCTTCTTAGGGAGAGCTCCACCTCCCCGAACTGTGGAGAAGTCTCCCTCAAAGGTGTACGTGACCAGAGTGCGGCCTGGACAGCGGTCTTCCCCGAAGGCGCTGAGAGACTCACCTTGGCCACCCTTCCCTGGCGTCTTCCTGCGCCCCAAGCCTCTGCCCCGAGTGCAGCTGCGGGTGCCCCCACACCCACCACGAACCCAGGGCTATAGGACCAGTGGCTCCAAGGTCACAGAACTAAAGCCCCCAGTCAGGGCACAGACCACCCAGAGAGGCCAGGAGGGCCAAGTGCATGGACAGGGACTCACGGTGCCCACAGTAGACTTGAACTCCTCCGTGGAAACACAGCCTGTGACCTCCTTCTTGAGTTTGTCTCAGGTGTCTAGGCCACAGCTGCCTGGAGAGGGTGAAGAAGGGGAGGATGATGGGGCCCCTGGTGATGAGGCCACATCAGAAGACAGTGAGGAAGAGGAGGAGCAGGCCGCTGGGCGGCCGCTGGGTCGCTGGCGCGAGGATGCCATCGACTGGCAGCGCACATTCAGTGTGGGCGCCATGGACTTCGAGCTGCTGCGCTCTGACTGGAACGACCTGCGCTGCAACGTGTCAGGGAACCTGCAGCTTCCCGAGGCTGAGGCAGTGGATGTGGTGGCTCAGTACATGGAGCGACTCAATGCGCGCCATGGCGGGTACGGAGCAGGTTGCAAGAGGGTGTGGTGTTCCCTTGGGAATCCCAGACCTTTCTTGGCTCTCAGCAGCTCTCTGATCGCGCTTTCCCTCTCCAGTGATGAGTGTCTTACCCAGGTTGAAGGGCTCTCTGGAGCCCCACTCCAGACTGGCTTCATATCCCTTTACTGCCAAGCACCAAGTCCGTCATCTTGGACTTAGACTCTCAGATGAACTGCCAGGGTTAGCCAGGCCACGAGAGACAGCTTTTTTAGGGACAAGAGACACTGAAGGGCCAAGCTCAGGACCTCCAAACCTCTCTTTGTAGAGCTCTGAAGGGTCTAGGGCACTATGTCTGACTCAAGGGGGAGAGCCCAGGACCCCTGTTACTGATCCTTCTTGGCCTGTTAGATCTTAGGATTCCAAGTTGTTTCTACCCCATTTTGAGGGAGCTTAAGGCCATAATTTTTCTTTGAGGGATTTCTCATGAGAGTCTGTTCTGTACAGTGTCAGCCTAGAGGAAAGGTAGAACCTTCTGTGGACCTGGATGAATACAGGGTCATCAAGACAAGGTGTCCAGCCGATGGGTAGAAAGAGCCAGGCTCCCCAGGAAGTTTTGAACAGGGCAGGGGTTGTCCTGCTGCTCCAGAGGACAAGAGCGGACAGTCCTGAAGTAGGACAGTGAGGAGGTGGCCTAAGACCCTCCCACTATTGGTTCAAAGAACAGACTTCCTGAAAGCAGCTTGTGGGGACTGTCCACCCTGAATGGTCAAGGCATGACCTCACTTTTGCACATCTGGGTCCTAGGGTGTGGTAGCCCCAAGGAGTAACCCTAGCATGTTTGGTTGTGGGGGCAGAGGTTCCTGTGTTGGGTGCGGTTGAGTCACACGCAGTCTGGGCCCATCTGAAGTCACGCTGGCTGATGGGTTCCTGTAGAAGCACTGGCTGTCACCAGAAGATAGGAAGCAGAATGAATGAATAGCCTGAGACCTGGGAATAATTGCCTGAGACAAAATGGAGGGGCCTGCTGGAGGTGGGGCCCGGTCAGGGAGGACCAACATCCTCCTCCTGGGGGCTCTGTAGGAGGCTACAGAAGAGGATTGAAACAGCAAAGAAACTCAGGCGTAGTAAATCATCTGGGAGAACCTGACAATCCTGGGCTCACAGCATGGTCCTAGTGTGCTCTTCCCTACTCCTTCCTGCTGCTGGGGGGGAGGGCAGGGGGAGGGTGTGAGATGTGGGAAGGTCAACCTGTGTCTGGGAACTACCAAGTGGGTTGCAGGTGCTATTTAGTCCAAGGAGCGTGGTTATGTGGTTCTTGGGGGTGAAGTGGGTGGTGTGGGACGTGGGAGGATTTGGCTAATCAGCCCTACCTCGCAGGCGCTTCTCGCTTCTGCGCATCGTGAACGTGGAGAAGCGCCGTGACTCCGCACGAGGAAGCCGCTTCCTCCTGGAATTGGAATTGCAAGAGCGCGGAGGCAGCCGCCAGCGCCTATCAGAATATGTCTTCCTGCGATTGCCTGGAGCACGCATTGGGGACGAGGATGGAGAAAGCCCTGAGCCCCCTCCTGCCTCCTCGATCCAACCAGACAGTCGCCCAGAGCTCTGCCGGCCATTGCATCTGGCTTGGCGACAGGATGTCATGGTTCACTTCATTGTGCCAGGTATGTGCGCTTCGAGGGGGGAGGGGGGAGGCTAACGCCATGGGCATGGGTGACTGAAGGGGATCTTCCAAATGGGAAACCATGCTGTCCAGTCATGCTAGCTCAGTGGCACCCCCCTCTTTCAGTAAAGAATCAGGCTCGCTGGGTAGTGCAGTTCCTGTCAGATATGACCGCGCTGCATGTGCATACGGGGGACTCGCACTTCAATATCATCTTAGTGGACTTTGAGAGCGAGGACATGGATGTGGAGCGGGCCTTGCGTGCAGCTAAGCTACCTCGGTAATGACGGTTACCACCAGCACCTAGTGAGGTCAAAGATCTTTTCTCTTGTGGGAGGTGGGTTGTCCTGATACCATCTACCCTTGATTCCTGTGATTCCTTCATGTCCCCAGGTACCAGTACCTGAGACGAACTGGAAACTTCGAACGCTCTGCAGGCTTGCAAACTGGAGTGGATGCAGTGGAGGTCTGTGGGCCAGTCAGGGCTTAGGGGAGAGGAATGACACCTTGGGGAGGTGGGCAGGGCTCAGACCTCCCAACCTACAGGACCCCAGCAGCATCGTTTTCCTCTGTGACCTGCACATCCACTTCCCACCTAACATCCTGGACAGCATCCGCAAGCACTGTGTGGAGGGCAAGCTGGCCTTCGCCCCTGTGGTCATGCGTCTGGGCTGTGGGAGTTCACCGTGGGACCCACACGGTAAGGACCTTTGTGTTCCCCAGGAACTCCAGTGTCTCAAAACCATCAGGGCAAAAATCCAAGCCTAACCTTCCGGGTAAGCCTAGGACCCTAGCAATACCTCATAGGACCCAGAAGTGCAGGGTCATAAGACCCTTTCCTCTGTGGACTTAGGACTTTGTGGGTTATGATCAAATACCAACCCCTCTAAGAGTCTCCAAAATAAGGAGGCTTCTTGGAATTGCTCCTGAGGTCCTCCAGTCCTCCTGGGGGAGAGAATGTTAAGGACCACTGCCTGACGGTCACCCTCCCCACCTCAAGGTTACTGGGAAGTGAACGGATTTGGCCTCTTCGGGATCTTTAAGTCAGACTTTGACCGGGTAGGAGGCATGAACACTGAGGAGTTCCGTGACCAATGGGGAGGCGAGGACTGGGAACTTCTGGACAGGTGACTGCCCTCCCCTATCCCACACTGAGACATCTCCTCTTCCTCCAATGCTAAACTGACCCTGACAGGATCACAAAACCCTTCCATCTGCCCCACTCCCAAGAACCCTTCCCACCCCCGGGCTTCTCCAGTCTCGGGGCAGCCCTGAACCCCAGCAGAGAACCAGGGCTCTGACATTGCCACCCACCCATCCCAGGGTCCTGCAGGCAGGGCTGGAGGTGGAGAGGCTTCGACTACGGCACTTCTACCACCACTACCATTCAAAGCGGGGCATGTGGGCCACACGCAGCCGCAAAGGGGCCCGCACGCAGCGATCCTGAAGACCCGGCAGCCCTCGCGTCACTGGGCTCTGAGGCAGCAGCTAGAAGCTGTGCCTGATTCAGGCTCTGTCACCACCTGTGCTGGCCCCTCAATGCCTCCTCTGTGACTCCGGATAGACAGCCTTCATGGCAGGGCTGGTACCTTGGTCCCCATACTCCCTGATGATTTCTGTGAAATTTTCTGTAGCAATGACATTGTTTTCAGAATTTACAAGAGTTCTGTCTGTTCTGCTTTTTATTCAGAATGAAATGAAATATTTTTTTTAGTTCTGACTTGTTCTCTGTGACTCTTCTCTTGTGAGGCAGAGCCCTGGTTACCTCCCCTCCCACACCCACTTCCTGCCTTTAGCTTCTGTGTTTCCACCTGGTTTCTGTGGAGTCTGGCTGCTCAGAACAGACATTGCATGAGACCTTCCCACACAGGAACTGTCGCTGAGCCAGCATATGTGGAGACACCAAGTCTCTAGCATGACCTTTATCTGTCACTCCACAGGGGAGGACCCACACAACCAGAGCAGACACGCCAAAGCCCCCAGTTACCCACAATGCCTTCTCTGTGTCTAGTTCAGATGTTTTACAAGAAAAGCATTGGATTTAAGAATACATGTTCTAGGGGCTGAAGAGATGGCTCAGTAGCTGAGAGCACTCGCTGCTCTTGCAGAGGACTTGGTTTAGTTTCCAGCACGCATATGGTGTCTCACAATTAAACCTAACCCCGGTCCCAGGGATCCAACACCCTATTGATAGGTCACCAGGGACACACACATATGTGTAGGCAAAACACTCATCATATATGTGTGTGTGTATATGTGTGTGTGTGTATTAAACCTTAAAAAAAATTAAAAGAAAATGTGCTACAAGTCAGACATGGTGGCATACACCTTTAATCCCAGCATTTGGGAGAAAGACTGTAATATCTCTGTGGCCCAAATACATAATGAGACCCTATCTCAAAAAATAAAAAAGGAGGCGGCATGCTACCAGGGCTGGTAGGATGAATCAGCAGCTGAATCTGATGACCCGAGGAACCACATAATAGAACTAACCTCCTACAAGTTGTCCTCTGGCTTCCATAGGCATGCCATCGCACACAAATACATTAAAAAAAAAATACCGCGCCGGGCGGTGGTGGCGCACGCCTTTAATCCCAGCACTTGGGAGGCAGAGGCAAGCGGATCTCTGTGAGTTCGAGACCAGCCTGGTCTACAAGAGCTAGTTCCAGGACAGGCTCCAAAACCACAGAGAAACCCTGTCTCGAAAAAAACCAAAAAAAAAAAAAAAAAAAAAAAAAAAAAAAAAAAAAAAAAATACCGCAAGTTAAAGAACCTCCTCTTTTGGAAAAAAAATTATGTGGGCTCTGCTGGAAAGCTGGCTTGGCAAATCTGCTCTTGCAGAAGCTAGAATTCAGTTCCCAGCTTGCATGCTGCCTCCCGACCGTCTAGGACTCCAGTTCCAAGGGATCCAACACCCTCTTCTGATCTCCACACACACCAGACCTGCACACACGTGGTACAATACATGCACACAAAATGTGAGCTGGAAAGACAGCTCAGCACTTGGGCACTGCTGCTCTTCCAGAGAACCTGAGTTAGAACCTGGCGTTCATATCAGGCAGTTCACAATTTCCTGTAACTTTCAGATCCAGGGGACCCAACGTTCTCCTTGGTCTCTGTGAACACTGGCACACAAATGGCATACACACATTCGCATAAATAAAAATAAAACCCTTTAAAATTAAAACAAGGGGCTGGAGAGATGGCTCAGAGGTTAAGAGCATTGCCTGCTCTTCCAAAGGTCCTGAGTTCAATTCCCAGCAACCATCTGTAAGGAGGTCTGGCCTGCAGGCATACACACAGACATAATATTGTATACATAATAAATAAATAAATAAATAAATAAATAAATAAATATTTTAAAAAAATAAAACAAAACAACACAACAAAACCAAACCGGTGTGATGATGCACGCAGGCAAGCCCCATCACTCAGGAGGCTAAGCAGGAAGGTTTCAAGTTTGAGGCCAACATTGCAACATATTTAGCAAGACTCTGTTAAAGTGGGGTGGAGAATACCAAGAAAGAAACATTGTTGGCCCAGTGGCGGTGGTGGCACACACCTTTAATTCCAGCACTCAGGGAGGCAGAGGCAGGTGGATCTCTGTGAGTTCAAGGCCAGCCTGGTCTATAGAGCAAGTACCTGGAACATACTTAAAAGATAAGGAAAGGAGAAAAGCCATAAGTAAAAGTGAAGTGAAGCAGATTAATCTATTAATCTTAGAAGTCTGTGCCAGCAGGCTGTACTCACACCATAAATTCACATTAATACATCAAGGAGTCTCTCTCTCTGTCTCTCTCCCTACCGCCCAACCAGGGTCTTTCTACATAGCCCTGACTGACTGTCCTGATTCTTACAATGTAGGCCAGGCTGACCTCTAACTCAGGAAGAGCTACCTGCCTCTGCCTCCCAGTGCTGGGACCAAAGGTGTGAGCCACCTTGCCCTGATATGTTAAGGTGTTTTCAATGAGCACCAGCCAGAGGGCAGGACTCCTTCTTGGAGGATTTACATCCTAGCACAGTAGTGGGTGGTGCTGTTGGGTGCTGTACCAAACAGACATGCTAGTACAATGTCTGACATCATCATGTCAGTTAAAGGCAAGTGTTGTAAGGAATAAGGCCAGAAAAGAAAGTAGCACATCTGAGTGGTACTGCATTTGTGGTAGGCAGGACAAGCAATCCTGCAAAGGCCTTCCTGGCCCTCTGGGGACAGGGAGAACAAGCAAATATTTGAGGAAAATTTAGAAAATTGATGATGAAAACAATGGAAATAGAAATTATGGATGGCACTTAGGTAGAAATATTTAAAAAGTTAAATAAGATCTTTGCAGAAATAAAAGCCACTTTAGTATTTGGGATCTGAGTGGTAGAATGTTTCACTGGCATACAAAAATCCCTGAAATTTATCCCCAGAACCCGCACAAAACTATCAATTAAAAAAGAAAGGAAGAACAGCTGGGCAGTGATGGCACACGTCTTTGATCCCAGCGCTCAGGAGGTAGAGACAGGCAGATCTGTGTGAGTTCAAGGCCAGCCTAGTCTACAGAGTGAGTTTCAGGACAGCCAGAATGGTGACATAGAGAAACCTCATCCCAAAAAACCAAAATAAGTAAGAAAGAACAAACAAACATCATACAGAATGAAATGCTAAATAACACAGATAAAGAACCAGACATAGGGCCGGGCAGTGGTGGCGCACGCCTTTAATCCCAGCACTCGGGAGGCAGAGGCAGGCGGATCTCTGTGAGTTCGAGACAAGCCTGGTCTACAAGAGCTAGTTCCAGGACAGGGATCCAAAAAAAAACCACAGAGAAACCCTGTCTCGAAAAACAAAAAAAAAAAAAAAAAAACAAAAAAACAAAAAAACAGACATAGTAGCACACAGTTGTAATTCCAGGATTTAGGAGGCTGAGGCAGGAGGATGACCACAAGTTAGAAGGCCAGCCTGGTCTACAGAGTGAGTTCTAGCCAACTAGAACTCTACAATAAGATCCTGTCTCAAATAAAGAAAAGAAGAACAAACCTGGTGGTGGTGGCGCACGCCTTTAATCCCAGCACTCGGGAGGCAGAGGCAGGCAGATCTCTGTGAGTTCGAGGCCAGTCTAGTTCCAGGACAAGCTCCAAAAACTTCAGCGAAACCCTGTCTCAAAAAACAACAAACAAACAAAAAAAAAAAAAACAAATAAAAAAAAGAAGAAAAGAAAAGAGAAAGAAAGAAAGAAAGAAAGAAAGAAAGAAAGAAAGAAAGAAAGAAAGAAATAAAGAAAGAAAGAAAGAAAAAAGAAAACAACAAAAGTGGCCCAGGAAAAGACAGTGGTTGACAAAGCACAAATAGGGAAACCACACAAGGTGACAGAGAAAAAAAATATGTGATAAAATAAATGAAAACTTCCCCAAAGTAAATAAAGGCCAGAGTCAAAGGAACCCTGAGAGATGAGTACATATGCAAATGAAGCGGCTGGATTTCCAGGGAGACCTCCATGGCAAAAGGCAGGGTGGTGGAAGGCTCTGCTAACCTGGGAACTCAGCAAGATCTCTAATAAATCCTATCTAGAAGAGAGGGCCTCAAGTGGTTAGGCATGGTAGTGCATGCCTTTAGTCCCAGCACTCTGGAGACAGGCAGGTGGATCTCGCTTGGTCTACATAGTAAGACCAGGACAGCCAGGGTGTGTAAAGAGACCCTGTCTCAAAGTGAGTCACAGGTGAGCACTAGGGCTAGCCAAGAGCTCCATAGAAGCAGTAGCCTCAGGAGGGGACTCACAGAACCAGAGAAGCAGTCTTCAAGACAGGCTAAAACCCCACCACTAAGAGAAACAGACTGTCCCCTTGGAGGAAGTGTCCAGGAAGTGGCCCAGACAGAGATGACTATCAACAAATCTAACAAGACCCCATTTTGTCAGTAAGCCACACCCCGATCGTCCCCGTTCTGCTGCTACTCAAAGTTGGAAATGTCTCTAGATGCTGCATGTGATGGGACATGTCTTTATTTCCATCTTTAAGGAAGCAGAGGCAGGAAAATTTCTATGAGTCCAAAGCCAGCCTGGTTTACATAGAGAGTTCTAGGCCAGCCAGAGCTACACAGAGAAACCCTGAAACAGATTCTGACTTGCTGTACCATTTATGCACTTTATGGAAACTCATTTAACCTTATGGAGCCTTGGTTTCACCATCTATAAGTGGAGGTAGTCATAGCTCCTCTCCTGGAGTTCCCGTGAGATTAAGGGCAGAGTATGAACAAAGAATTCATCACCCTGTCTGGTACATCATCATTCAGGGGCCAGCAATAGCCACACTCTAGGGACAATTCACTGCCATGTGGCAGTACTTCCCATCACCACACCTTCTGCAGGATGCCACCCGCATCTTTTCTCTCCGAATTCCTTCCCTACAAAGGCTAACTGCACGCACACACACACAATCATGCACACACTCGCACATGCATGCACACATATGTGCACAAGCACAGGACTTCCCGTTTTTTACCTTATTACCGTACTGATGTCTTTGGTACTTTGCTCTGCCACAGACTGCACTGCTGTCATCGCTGCAAGGCCAGGAGTCCTGGGTGTCACACGAGCCTCTCCCAGAAGTGCCTGGTGCACAGGATAAGGTGAATTTGAACAATGAATGGATTAATGTGGATGGACTGACAATCAGGTGGACATGTTCCCACACGTGTTGGTGACCTGGAGTGGAACTCCTCAGCTAACTTCCACCCTCGGGGTATAAGTCTGAGATTGGAGCATGGGCAGTGATGATGAAACCAGCATGGCCATGGGCCCAGGATGGGATAGGGAACCATAATGTCTGGGAAGGCATAGAGTGCCATCCATGGGGCGAGTCTGGGTAGGCTTTGTGAAAGAGGCAGTCTTTGGGCAGGCATGATGACCTCAGACTTCTGGACACCACCAGCACAAGGATGTGCACCACTGGTCTCAGCTCAGGTTGCTGCACCCTGCTAGTTCATCAGCTCATACCAAAGCAGTGCTGGCATGCCCTCACCCTGCCCCTCGGGCTTCATGAGCACCAGGAACCTCCTTAACCTGTCTGTGCCCCAGCATACTCATGACATTTGCGTCTGGAAGATCCTGCTGTTACTATCCCAACACTCTTCTTAGCAAGCCAATCCCTAACCCTTGTACCATTCAGTCTCCCAGCCCATATGCTCACCCGCTCACCCAGTGTCCCTCCCCCAGCTCTTTCCTCAAGTGCAAAATTCTCCCACTCCTCCTCCATTTAGGAACTTCCCCTGCCCCGCCCACGATTTTCACTCTTCTCTGGGAGGTAACAGCCACTGGGAGAGTGGCAGAAAGGTGACAGCCCATCCTCTGTCCTCATAATCACTCTTCATGATCCTGAGTTCGAGGTTCTAGGCCTGATTATAGCAGAAATGCAACCATCCATCTCGACGCGCCCTGAGTAAAGTTACTTTCTGTATCAGTCACCTCCTCCTGGAAGCCCCGCTGCATCCTCCTCATCCTCTCTCCAAGAAAAGGAAGAGGGACACTCACAGCTGAGGGGACACTGGACACAGGGGTCAAATACAGATCTAATCATGGGGCTGAGAGAACAGTCTCCGTGAACATTACTGATCCCCGAAGCCAGATAGCCATTAAAGGAAGTACCCAGATTCCAAGATTTTTAGGGACACTGAGCCCTAAAAAGGTGGATACAGCTCTCAGTCCCAACGTCCTTAAGGAGGCCCATCATAACAGCACTCCGCCAAGTGGACCCCAAAGCTGACTCTGGCCTTCAGTTCAGTTGCCATTCATGCTCACCAGGTACCTTCTTATCTGGCTACAGCCACACCTAAGCCCCCTGCAGCCGTGTGTAATTATGACCCTCCGCTTAGCACTCTCCTGGAACCCTCTGTCCCCTCTGCCCCCCAGCCTGGCTGCTGTAGGGCTCTGGGTGGACCTAGCACATACAGGGCGGGCCTCTTCAGATCAGGCGTGTGCCTCCAGGCCTCAAGGCGCCGCACAAACTTGTCTCCCAGGATTTTTCCACACGAAACACGTCTCCCAGGGAAGCAACCGGTCTGATGAGATGGGCGTGCAACGTTCCCACCCCACCCTCGGGTGCCCCCACGGTACCATCTCCAAACAGAAGCTGTTGCCCACAGGAGCTGGGCCCTGATGGAGCCCACCACAGAATCTCGGACCCGGATGGAGCCCAGGAGGAGTTGTCCTACATTGGTGGCCTCCAGAATGAGCCAAGGGGCCAGTGGGATCCAGACCAGAAGCAAGGTAGGTTGCCCAGCCCTGGCCTCCACCCATGACCGGTAGACCCAAGCCAGACTCTATCCTGGAGGGGCTTCACCCTCCACGCTATCTCCCCAGCAACCTCTGGCCTCTGACTCCCATCCTCCATCCCTTCCTACTCACCCTGGCTTTGCCCCAGATGCTATTTTCTCTGAACACTTCCCACTTCCAGGCTTCTGCTCCTAGTCACCCCGTGAAGGCAAATGTCTTTAAGGGGTCAGGACTCAAGGCTGAGTGCCCAGTGTGGGAGAGAGAGCTCAGACTGAGCCCAGGGACTAGGTTCTGGAAAAGAGAGAGCCTTAGGAAACAGTTGCAGGAATGCTTTCGGGAAGCACACGGGGCATGCAGAGGTAGCTTGTCCCTCTACTCCAGCTCCCAGCTTTTTCCTTTAACCCCCCAATCTGCCTGGATGCCAAGCCTAACTCACAAGCTGGTCTACCTGGCAGGGGTGCTTGGGAGACCTTCTAGGGACAAGCACTGATGCCCCTCATTTCCAGCCCTCCCCCCCAGCCTCCTGGCCCCCCAGCCTGGCAGGTGCTGACATGAGCCTAGGCCCCTCTGAGTCAACCCCTTAGGGCGGCTCCGCCTGCCTGCCCTGACTCATTTGTTGGGAACGGGCCTCCCACCCCAGGCCTGGGGGGCAGAAGCTGGGGAGAGGTGCCAGAGAGGGCCAGGCAGCCCTTCTGAAGACTCTGTAGAGGTGGAGTCTAAGTGCGTTTCTAGGTTTGCAGGTCACGAGGTGGACATTTGTCTACCTCACTGGTCAGTCTTACTGAGTTGTCAGGCCCGGGTCTAGGGTAATCATGGGGCTGCTTTTGCCCTTAAAACCCCAGCACTCAAGTTCTTTATCCTTACCAGGACTCTATAAACATGAAACTCTCTCTGGATGCCAACCCTGCCTGGACCTCACCAAGCCCAGTCCCAGATGTCTTGGAGGCTGCCTGGTCTTTGATGCTACAGAGCTCCCAACCCCCAGGCTGGGACACCCCTTCTCATATGGCTTGGAGTGACAGGCCCCTACAGGCTCCGTGTCCTACTCTCGTACTTAGAGCGCTGGCACCCACGGGGCTTGGTCTGGGCTTGGAAGGCTGAGAGCAAGTAGAACCCAAGTCACTGTGGCCCCGTTCTGGGATAGGACAAGAGAGAAGGCCGGGCCGTGACTCGAGGACGCGCTGGGCCTGTTCTTCCGCCCAAATTCCACCTTAAGCAGGCAGAGGCCCCTCCCTCCCACCTGGCCCAGGTGTCCCCGCCCCCAGCCAAGCTCTGGGCTGGGCGGGCGTCTGTCTAAGAGAGCCAGCCAGGAAGAGACTTCTGGAACCGGGCCTTGAGGGACAAGACCGGGAAGAGGCCCAGGACAGGTGGGGTGGCTAGTCGCCCCTGTCACTATGCAGGAGGGTAACTTCCTGCTGTCTGCCCTGCAGCCTGAGGCTGGTGTTTGCTCCCTGGCGCTGCCCTCGGACCTGCAGCTGGATCGCCGGGGTGCTGAGGGGCCGGAGGCTGATAGGCTTCGAGCCGCCCGAGTCCAGGAGCAAGTCCGAGCCCGCCTCCTGCAGTTGGGCCAGCAGTCGCGGCACAATGGGTCTACTGAGCTTGATGGCGCCATCGAGACCGCCAGAGGTAGGCCAACTGGGGCATGGAAGGCAACAGAGGGGTGATGAAGGGGGTAGTGGTGACAGTGGCAGGTACAGGTGGCTAGGGCAGCGGTGGCGGTGCCAGGGGCAGAGGCCATACAAGCTCGGGGTTCAGGCCTTGACTCACCTCACTGAGGCCTGCTCTGAGTCACCGCCCCGCCCCAGCAGGCATGGGGAGCAGCCTGGGTGGGGCATCCCTCCTCCCCAGCCAGGAAGGGGTCCCATGGCTGGGCCCACCCACTCCCCTAAGTTGGGAAGACAACAAGGAGGACAACACCTGTTGGCAACCCCTTCCATCAATCACCACAGAACACAGGCTCTCTTGAGGTCTCAGATAGAGGGGCCAAGGTGCTGTCTAACTAGGCGGGATTGAGAAGAACAGTGGTACGAGAGACTGATTGATAATCCTGGATAGAGCCCTGGATAGAGCCCAGGTCTGTCTGGAGCAGGGGCTCCCTGAGGAATTACAGAACTGGGCCTACCAGGAGTGACCCAGATACTCTTTGTGAGAATAGCCTGTAGGGTACTCTTCAGGGGCTCGCGTTTTCTCTGTCTCTCTTTCTGTGTGTGTGTGTGTGTGTGTGTGTTTGTGAGACGGTCACTCAGACATGCTGGGCTCAAGGCAGTCAGTCATTTCAAAAACATCATTAATTTCCCTACCTGCCAGGCTACAACAGCAACCTCTGTTCAGAGGTCCAGACCTCAGTTCACAGTGGTCCACATGATGTATGGCCTCTAGCTACTAGCCAGAGGGAGAGGACAGTCTGGCAGAAGGACTGGTCAGGAATTGGGGTGCTGCCTGAAATCTTTCTGAGTAAAGCCTTACTGGGAGCCAAGTCGATGCCCAGGGGTCATGGGGTGGGGGAGGACACAGGGAGGGGTTAATTATCACCTGGCTACCCCGCCAATTAGGGGGAGGAGGATAGTAATTTGGGGGTGGGCGTAAGGTCCCCAGGCTGGGGTGTGCCCCCTAGGCTGGCCCTCACTAGCGTCAAAGGGTTAACAGCCCCTGCCTAGAAGCCTCATTAACCTGGGTGGGTCTGGGGAACACCAGACTATCCACCCCCTGGGTAGGGTTAGGAGGAGTGAAGGCCCCTTCCCCATACCCGTACTATAGTAGTGGCTCTGTTCAGGGAGCCCTTCCCCAAAGCAGAAGACCCCGGCAGAGGCTGAGCCCCCTGAGGCCTGCCTACTGTCACCAGCAGCTCTCGGGACGATGTTTCCTGGATGGTCTCGTGTCTGCCTCTTGCCTCTGCACCCACTCTCTCTCTGTTCAGCCAGTTACCCATTTCTGTCCACCTATGTAATCCTTTCACCGCCCTCTCTCCCTCCAAACCGATTCGTTCACCTACATATCATGCCAAGCTTCTGACCGGCTTCCCCACCCACTCATCATCTTGTCCACTGACCGTGGAGCTGGGCTGCCGCCCGGCCCTCAACTAATATACAGCCAGATAGGGTGGGTGTGGTCCCTGCCTCAGGCTCTACCGGGTGGCTCTCCCACTGTCCGTCATAGCAGATGGACCCAGAGAGACTGCATCCTTGGCCTGTACAGTGTCACTACCCTGTGACTGTCGTACAGATGGAGTCTGGACACAGGAGGAGCTCAACGGAGGTCACTGTGGGTTGGGACAGGCTGGGCCGGCTCCCTGGAGGGGGCCAGATGCTGTACTCTGGCGAGAACTGGACAGCTGACAGAGACCCTGGTGAATTCTCCAGGCAGGCCAGAGGTTAGCAGGATGAATTGTCTGACCTCCTTTGAGAGAAGGAACTTTGGAGTTCTAGGGAAAGGGGACCTACCAGGACAGATTAGGTGAAACCACACTGCAGCCATGGCAGAGCCATGGGCAAAGCATTAGCCTCAAAACCCACCTGGCCTCCCTGCTCTGGGCCTGATGTCAGTCTCAGGGTTGTGGTCAGAGACCCCTGGCGGAAGGCAGAAGAAAAGCCGACACTTTGCTCTCTGTCATAGTCAGGCTGTCACTGTCCCTGTCCACAGGCATGCCCAGGGGCCAATACCACACTATGCAGGCTGGCTTCAGCTCCCGATCCCAGGGCCTGAGCGGGGACAAGACCTCGGTGAGTCAGGGAGTCAACTCTGAGTTCACACTGAGGGGGAGGCTCCACAGGGGAGGCTGGGAGCTCTGGATCAGAAGGGGAGGGCACCAGGTATACCCCAGATATGCCTTCACTGTGCCCTCCCCTCCTGTAGACCTTCCGGCCCATCGCCAAGCCGGCCTACAGCCCAGCCTCCTGGTCCTCCCGCTCAGCCGTGGACCTGAGCTGCAGTCGGAGGCTGAGCTCTGCTCACAATGGGGGCAGTGCCTTTGGGGCTGTGGGATATGGGGGTGCCCAGCCCACTCCACCTATGCCCAACCGGCCAGTGTCCTTCCATGAACGAGGTGGGGCAGCCAGCAGAGCCGACTATGACACGTTATCCCTGCGCTCACTGAGGCTGGGACCTGGGGGCCTGGACGACCGCTACAGCGTGGTATCTGAGCAACTGGAACCTGCAGCCGCCTCCACCTACAGGGCCTATGCTTATGAGCGCCAGGCCAGCTCTGGCTCTAGCCGGGCAGGAGGCCTGGACTGGTCAGAGGCCACTGAGGGTCCACCCAGCCGGACCATCCGTGCCCCCGCCATGCGAACTCTGCAGAGATTTCAGAGCAGCCACCGAAGCCGTGGGGGTACTGGGTCAGTGTCAGGTACTGGCCTGGAACCCGTGGCCCGAGCCCCATCTGTGCGCAGTCTCAGTCTTAGCCTGGCTGACTCAGGCCACCTGCCAGATGTACGTGGACTGGACAGCTACACAGGCCATCGCACGCTACAGAGGCTCAGCAGTGGGTGAGGAGCTGGGCTTGAAGTAGGGAGGGGATCGTACCACACAGTCGGGCCCTATCCTAAGGTCTGCCTGACCACTGACTAAGTCCTGGTTCTACAGCTTTGACGACATTGACCTGCCCTCAGCAGTCAAGTACCTCATGGCCTCAGACCCCAACCTGCAGGTGCTGGGAGCAGCTTACATCCAGCACAGGTGCTACAGTGATGCAGCAGCCAAGAAGCAGGTGACATATCCCACTGACTGTCCCCTATTATCTCTCGATGAATGCCCCCACTGGCCCTGGATGCCCTTAATGATTATTCTTACCAGCCCCCAACCCTCCCTGACCTCTGGTTCTTGGCTGTCCTTGCTGATCACTGGGCTGTCTGGTCAAACCTCCTCTCCATATCCTCAGCAGAGAATGGGCAGTCATGTCCTGTTTGTATATACCTGCATCATCTATATACACCTACATACATATACCTGTGGCACATACATATATACATCATCGCCGTATACTTAAGATTACCTCCATATAACACAGCCCTGCATATGCCTGTAGCAAATATAATCACCATTTCCATCACGTGCACCCCAAAATACATTTTCACATGTTATGTACAAACTTGCATATCTATCACCTATACCATCTGGATGACTTATACACATACACACTTATTTCCATGCATGTGGACATGTCTGCACACATTTTCAGTCTGCATATGCCCACATACATCTGTATATATGTGCCACAGGCTCGTAGCCTTCAGGCGGTGCCTAGACTGGTGAAGCTCTTTAACCACGCCAACCAAGAGGTGCAACGCCACGCCACGGGTGCCATGCGCAACCTCATTTATGACAATGCAGACAACAAGCTGGCACTGGTAGAAGAGAACGGCATTTTTGAGCTGCTGCGGACACTTCGAGAGCAGGATGATGAGCTACGCAAGAATGTTACAGGTACCCTGGTCCCTCCAGCCTCTTCATTCCATCCCCATCGTCTGCCCTCTCTCCTGTCCTGTCCCTGCTGCTCCTCTCTCCCTTCCTTATTCTCAACAGTCTGTCTTTATCTTATGCCTTCCCATACTGAATTTGGGGGGGAGCTGTTGTTTGAGTTTTTTGTTGTTTCTCTTATTTATTAGTACTGTGTGTATCTGCATGCATGCCACAAGCATATATGTAGAGGTCAGAGAACAACTTTGGTAGTCAGTTCTCTCCTTGAACCATGGCTTCTGGGAAATCAAGCTCAAGTAATTGGGCTTGATCAGAAAGCTCCTATACCTCCTGAGCCACTCTGCCAGCCCATTTACTTATTTATTGAGACAGGAACTCACTATGTAGCCCACTACATAGTAGGTATGATGTAGACTAGGCTAGTCTCAAGTTCATAGAACTATGCCTGCCTCTGCCTCCTGAGTGCTAGCTTTAAAGGTATGTGTCATTATGCCTGGCTTATTTTACTATTTTTTTAGAGATTCGTTTATTTTTGTTTTATTTTTAATTTTTTTTTAGATTCGTTTATTTTTAATGTATATAAAGTTCTTGCCTGCATGTATGTATGTTCATTTACCATATGCACCATTTACCTGGTGTCAGAAGAGGGCAGTGAATTCCCTGAAACTAGAGTCACAGTTATTAAAAGCCATGTGGGTAGTGGGAAACAAATCTGTGTCCTCTACAAGAGCAGCAAATATTCTTATCCACTAAGCCATTTCTCCGTCCCCTGACATATATATATATATATATATATATATATATATATATATTCAATTTATTTACTTATTTTATTTTCTGTGTATGAATGTTTTGCTTGCATGAATGTCTGTATGCCACGTGTATGCCCAGTGCCCATGAAGATCAGAAGAGAGCATCAGATCGCCTGGAACTAGAGCTACAGATGATTGTGAGCCACCATGTAGGTTCTGGGAGACAAACACAGGTACTCTGGAAGAGCAGCCTGTGCTCATAAGCACTGAACCATGTCTCCAACCCACCCCACCCCATTTGTATTGTCCCACTCTGCACACCAAACTGGCTTCCATCTCACTATGTATAAGACACTGGCCATAAACTCATGGCAATTCTTCTACCTAGACCTTGTTGTTGGTGGTGTTTGTTATTGTTGTGTGTATTGTCTGTTTTCAAGACAGGGTCCCACTATGTAGTTCTGACTGACCTTGAACTCATTATGTGGACTAGGTTGCCCTGTGTTTCCCAAGTACCAGGATTAAAGGCATGTACCACTATCCCTGGTTATTGTTTCTATGTAGCCCCAGGATAGCCTCAACTCATGGCAATTTTTCTATTTTAGCTTCCTAAATTCTGGGATTACAAGTGTTACACCTATAGTGTCAAACTCTGTTTTTGTGGCTTTTGTCCTTATTTTCTGTGGTGCTAGGAATGGTCCTCAGGCTTCATGCATACAAGCAGGGCATTCAAGGGCTCTAGTCCAGGCTCTCTAGAGTCACTTCCACTCCCAGGCCTTCAATCCCTACACCTTGTTTGTCTCTCTTGCTCTGCTCCTGCTCCATGCTTCCAAGGGTCACCCTGACGACCTCTCCAGCGGATCTCTAGAGTAAGGCCAAGAAAGTGTGGGGCCAAGAGCTGAAGTGATGGCTCACTGAATAAGTGTTTGCTGCTCTTCCAAGGGACCCATGTTCTGTTCCCAGCACCTACATCAAGCAGCTCATAACTGCATGTAACTCCAGCTCCAGGAGATCTGCCGCCCACATCTGTATTCCACGGGTACCTGTACTCATGTGCTTATGATATACCCATGCATGGGCACACATGGAATTTAAAAAATAAATGAATCTTTTTTTAAAAAAAAAAAAAAGAAGAAGAAGAAGAAGAAGCAGATGTGGACAGCCTCCTCTGCGCCATCCCCAGAGGAAGCAGTAGGCCCAGGGAGCCAGTCCTAACCACAGCCTTGGCCTCCTCTTGTACAGGGATCCTGTGGAATCTGTCCTCCAGTGACCACCTGAAGGATCGTCTAGCCCGAGATACTCTGGAGCAGCTCACAGACCTGGTGCTAAGCCCCCTGTCAGGGGCAGGTGGGCCCCCCCTCATCCAGCAGAATGCCTCTGAGGCAGAGATTTTCTACAATGCTACTGGCTTCCTCAGGTGTGCTAAGTGGAGGCGCTGGGCCAGGAGATGCTGAGGGGAAAGAGCCAGGTGCCAGAGAAGCATCAGGGAAGCTTCTAGAAGAAGTATGTTCTTTTGATGCCTAAATGACAAGGACAGTTAGACAAGCCTGCAGGGAGAAGTAAACAGCAGGGAAAAGATTAGGGGCTGAGGGAAGAGTGGGCTAGACTATGTGTAGCTACCAGGTATAGATGTCAGGACATCCTGGAGCTTTATGATTCATTAAAGCAAGTCCCTTGTCCCGATATCCATCTTCCTAAACTTTGTGGAGTTGACTGGGAGATGGGTAATGAGAAGGGCAGAGCCAGAAGTATCTGGTAGGGTCTAGGAACAGGAGGTCACAAGGGCCAGTCTCAACTCAGTATCAGTGCCTGATAGTTCATCTCCAGGACAGGGGCTTCAAGTTAAGGGTCTCTGAGGTGGCACTTCTAGGGTCCCTGGGGGGACTGTGTGGGTATCCCTGGGGGAGCTCTGATCTGCCTCCATCCCCAGGAACCTCAGCTCAGCCTCCCAGGCCACTCGCCAGAAGATGCGTGAGTGCCATGGGCTAGTGGATGCTCTGGTCACCTACATCAACCATGCCCTGGACGTGGGCAAGTGTGAGGACAAGGTGAGGGGCAGCTGGTAAGCCAAGGGGGTCCAGGGGCTTTGGCCCACTCTGACCACCCTCTGTTCCCTGCAGAGTGTGGAGAATGCGGTATGCGTACTGAGGAACTTGTCCTACCGCCTCTATGATGAGATGCCGCCCTCAGCACTGCAGCGGCTTGAAGGCCGGGGCCGCAGAGACATGACCGGGGCACCATCTGGTGAAGTGGTGGGCTGCTTTACACCACAGAGTAGGAGGCTGCGTGAGGTGAGCGCAGACCTGGGAGACCAGGAACAGGAGGTGCCGGTCTGATACCCTGACCTCAGTTGCACCCTTGGCCCTGGTTGACCCCTGTATCCTCCCACTCAGCTTCCTCTTACAGCTGATGCACTCACCTTTGCGGAAGTATCTAAGGATCCCAAGGGCCTGGAGTGGCTGTGGAGTCCCCAGATCGTGGGGCTGTACAACCGACTGCTGCAGCGCTGTGAACTAAACCGGCATACAACAGAGGCGGCTGCAGGGGCGCTGCAGAATATCACCGCGGGTGACCGCAGGGTCAGTGAGCTGAGAAGCCCCCCTCCTGGTCTTGTGCTGGGCACTAGGGCACATGGATGGGAACCACGCCCTAGCAGTTCATGGTCTGTTGGGGGGAAGATCCCTAAGAGTAAGACATGAGACCCATGCTCAGCCTGAGGAATGGGGCCCTGGATCTGGGTTCTGATATTCTGAGCAGAAGGGTTACCTGGTCGTGTCCTGAGTTGGCAGAGTAAGCAGGGGTAGCAGACAAGAAGTGAAGACGTGGTTCTGCCTCAGTCCTGAACAGGGCTGGCTAGGGCTGACTGAGGTGCTGCTGGGCTTCACCACACTCCCTGCCTTTCCCTGCAGTGGGCAGGTGTGCTGAGCCGCCTGGCCCTGGAACAGGAGCGCATCCTGAACCCCTTGCTGGACCGAGTTCGCACCGCTGACCACAACCAACTGCGCTCATTGACTGGTCTCATCCGGAACCTGTCTCGGAACGCCAGGAACAAGGACGAGATGTGTGAGTTGTTCTGTCCCTGGTCCGACACACAGCCCGTGTCTCCCAAGGAGCTGGCTTCTGGCTAGCAAGTCAGATAGAGTGGGAGGTGTGTGTGCCAGCCCCCTGGGTAGGCAGGTGTTCTGGGTGCCACAGCGGCAGGGAGTATGTCAGACTGACCCTAATCTCTTTCATCAGCCACAAAGGTAGTGAGCCACCTGATAGAGAAGCTCCCTGGCAGTGTGGGTGAGAAGTGTCCCCCAGCGGAGGTTCTGGTCAACATCATAGCTGTGCTCAACAACCTCGTGGTAGCCAGTCCCATTGCTGCCCGGGACCTGCTCTACTTTGATGGGCTTCGGAAGCTGGTCTTCATCAAAAAAAAGAGGGATAGGTGAGGAACAACCCAACCCATGGCAACGTGGCCAAGGTACACCCTACCATCCGACCTCCTAGCGTTGACCCTAACCCTCTTGAATGCCCCCAGCCCTGACAGTGAGAAGTCCTCCCGGGCAGCCTCCAGTCTCTTGGCCAACCTCTGGCAGTACAGCAAGCTCCACCGTGACTTCAGGGCGGTATGTTTTACAGAGCCTGGGAATAGAGTCTCGGGGCATGGAGTCCAGTGCAAGATGCAGGTCACCAAGGGAGGGACACAAGCCTGGAACACAGAGACAAGGGGCCCAAGCTATGCCTAGAACGTTATGGGGAAGGCAGGATTTCAGGGAGAGCAAAGGCAGTCCTGATCTCCCTGTCCCCTCTCCCCTGCAGAAAGGCTATCGGAAGGAGGACTTTCTGGGCCCATAAGTGAAGCCTCCTGGAGGTGAAGTGATTCAACTTCCAAGAGATAGGCTCAGTTCCTGCTGTTCCACAGCCTATGGAAGAGGAGCTGATGGCCACAGGACCACTCTATCTCTGGAGTCCTGTGTGTGCCCTTGAGGGGCCAGGGCCACCAGGAAAGATGGGGGCTTGCAACTGGGGATTGATTGGCTTCTGCAGGGCAGGGGAAGGGGGCAGGGCTTGAGCTGCTCTGGTGCTCGGGTAGTGATTTAGTCACAATGGTAGGGGTGAGGCTGCCTGTGGCCTGACAGCCTTGCGACAGCAACACTGGGAATAAAGTGGTTTGAACATAGCCCCAGCTCTGTGTTTCCATGACTGACCACAGATTCTCACGTTTGCATTGTCCCCAAACATGCCTACCTGTTCCAGAAGACACAACTCCAGGATCACACACAGGCCTCCCAAGGCAGAAGACACAGGACAGGGAAGGAGTAGACAGTAGGGATAGCCAGCCTTACTGCTATCCGAAGCATAGACACAGCAGTATCCATACTTCATGAGCAGTAGCCGTACCATAAACACATCCAACAGCCCCTGTCTACCCTGAGCTGGCGCTAGGAGGTACCCAGGCTAGAGGATCGAACTGGCTGCCGAAGGCCTGAAGTCCGGTAATATCAGAAACAGGGCTATCCATTTTTCCGTGTAAAATTATCAACGGTAGCTTCCTACTGAAAGACCTGTCTGGATGAGAAGGGGGCTAGGGACAGTCACACTCCCAACCAAGAAGGGATACCAGGGGCTATTAGAGCAAGGGATACGCCAGGGTGGCTGAGGATGGAGAGCAGATTTGAGTGGACAGCAGCTTGGGAAACCTGGTGCTGGAGACAACGAAATGAATGAAAGGCCAGGGCCTCACCATGGAAGCCACAGGATACCTAGCAGTTACCACCCGGATGAGAAACAGGCCCAGGCGGGAGCAAAGAGGATTTTATTTTGTGAGACCCTGGAGCCACACTCCTTCCCTGAGGGGTCCAGGGCTACAGGCGAGGGTTACGGTCCTAGGGAGAAGGAGTGCCTGCCTCTACCCTGGAAATTGCTGCCGTGACCCCACGATCTGGGCTGCTAGGGTAAGGGCTACACATCATCCTCAGACACAAGGCAGTAGAAGTCTGTGCGCGCACTGTAGTTTCGAGAACCAAGGTCAGAGACGTCCATTTCACTGCCGGGGCCTTCTCCAGAGATCTTGCTTGCATGCAGCGAGGTTGGTGGCTCCCCAAAGACAGGTCCACGGACACCTGCAGGACACCACAAGGCCTGAGGCTGCATGTCTACAGCCGTGTCTACATCGCTCTTCTCGAATCTGTGATCAGAAGGGTTTACTCCATGCTCACCCAGCAGACACAGTGACACTAGAAACCCTGGAAGTTCCCCCACAGAGCCCTAGGGACAAAACACCTCCCCGGTAAGAGGCAATTAGGGGCGCTGCCAGTGGAGGTCAAACCTCTACAGGAGGCAGGCTCTCTCTCTGCCTGACTAAGACCTGGAGCTGTATCTGATCCCTCAATCTGCACTGAGGCCAGGTGAGCATACCCAGATCTCCCTCAGGGTCTGGATCCAGTTCTGACTCCATGGCGCGGCCCTGGGCAGCTCTTCCTCTCACGATTAGCATAGGATCTTTGTCATCTTGTAGTCGCGTTTGGGGGTCTCCCTCGACAGGTCTATATTGCACCTTCCGTGGAAGTGCCAGCTGTAGCTCTTTCCAAAAATCGGAGGAAGGCGTCTGGGGGCCAGGTTTGGAACGTCAGTATAAACACATCGGGATCTACGAACTGGAAACCTGTAGCCACCCAAACCCAAAGAGCACTGCTGGCTGCAGGTGCTCTGGCCCTCCAGCACCTCAGGCACCCACTCCCAAACCCCCAGCTCTCGCACCACGGAGCCAGGCTTCCAAAGCAACAGAGTCACAAGGTGGCGGTGCTGGCGCAGGAGACGGAGAGCGGGGTGCATGGGCTCACGCCTCTGGCCCTCGAAGGTGATGAAGATAGGTCTGCGCGTGAGCTCCAGCAGGCGGCATAGTCCCTCCCTGCGAGAACAGGACCGTCAGGCCGGGCAGGACCAGGTCTCCCGGTCCCCCACCCCAAGCCAAGCGCCCGACGCACCGGAAGCTCTGGCTACACCAAGCCCGGCCCAGGAAGGCGTCTGAAAGAACCACGATGAGGCGCCGACAGCGGCTCAGGTTCACCAGAAGGTCGGCAGAGGGCTCTGTGGGCAAGGGTGTGGGCCCGCGGGTGAGAGGCGGGGCCAGTGACAAGGGTGGGACTCAGGGAACAGGGTGGGGACCAGGAGGCTGGGCAAGGGCGGTACCCGCGCGCGGCAAGAGATCGCGGTCCTCCAGGAAGAGCTTGTATCCCCGACGCCGCTCCAGCTGAGGCTTCAGAATAAAATTCACAAATTTGCGGTCCTCCGGGCAGTCGCTATAGGACACGTAGGCATCGTATAACTTTCCATCTGCAGGGAAGGTCATTCAGTGTGGCCAGTTATAGAGATACTCCTACCCCACGCCCAGCACACCTTTGAACAAGTGAACCAGACCCCAGGACTCTTCCTTCTGTTGACCCGTCTGTGCCCTTTTGAGACATTGCCTTTCCAGGTTGTACACCTAAAGCCCCCTAGAGCTCCCTCCTCCCAGGCCTGAACCCAGCATGCTTCTGGTACCTCAGTAAGGCCTTTGGCCAAATTGGACCCCACGTACCATTCATCTCCACCTCCCCATAGTTGTCTTGGTACCAAAGCAGCACATTCAGGCGACACTTAACATAGAGCAGGGCCACCAGCAGCAGCACCAGCAGGACCAGGAGGGAGGCCAGCACGGCAACCACATGGCCAGCAGGGCCTGCAGACAGGGAGAATTACTATTCCCTTAACCTTGGGACTTCAGGAAACCCTTGCTCTCCACCACCTTGAACTTCCTCACCAGCTCTCCAAAGAGTGAAGGAGTGGGAGCTGACATTCCAGACAGAGCAGGTGAAACTTCCATAGTCCTCAGTATTGGTCAAGTTGAGCACCAGAACACTGGACACAACCTCTGAGAAGTTGGCGCTGTCCCTGGGAAAACCAGGCCATACCCTCACCTGGGGACCAAGAACATCAGTGGACACCCGAGTACCACCTGTCTGGGATTCGCCCAGGGAGATTGCAGATTTGGGCTCAGTGGTCAGAATTTGGGCCTGGCTCCCGGGGATTCTCTGGTTACAGGCTTAGCTAGTAAACAACCCATTCAGGACTTAGGATTCTATGCCGAGTCTACAAAATATATACAGGGGTCATGAAGAAATTCTGGACCTGTCCTCAAAGTCAACCCTCTATCTGTGTCCACGGGAACACTTTGCCATGGCAGGTTTGCAAAGGTACTACCCAGCCCTTGTCCAGGTTGTTATGGTTTAGGGTGTAGGTCAGAAAGACTGTTGGCCATGGTGTATTCTGGTGGTTGCTCTAATCCTGGACACCTCAGACTCTTACCAAAAGTCCTGATGGAGGCTGAAGCGGCTTTCATTGCCCAGTGGAAGACCATCTTTTAGCCACTGTATTGAGGGCTGGGGACACTGGGGCCTAGAGACCACCCACGCTGTGCAATTCAAAGCAACTGCACTGCCAAGGGCAGGTCCCAAGTCCTGGTCTTCAGATGGGGAGAGGAAATTGGGGGTCCTGTCACAGACACCTGCAGAAAGAGAACCACAGGTCAGCCATGCTTGGATGCCGTCTCTCATCCTGTTCATAGATGCTCTGTGATCAAGGGGAAAAAAACAAGGCAACAGGGAATTGGTGTCAGTGATCACACTGCACCATCCACAGGTCCTGTAGCCAGAGCCCAGGCTTGCATTCCTCTCTCAGTAGTGACTAATTGTGTTCTTCTGGCTCTCATGTGATGGCCTTGTGCTCCGGGGGAACATTAACAGGGAGAGGAGTGGCCAGAGCCATATTTGAGCTGAGCCAGCCCAGCCACAGGGGTCTATCTGTTGGCTTAACCCTAAGGGACACTAGTCCAGCCTTCACACTACCCCTCAGAGCAGGGCCAGCTCCCGCCTCCCTCAGCCTGGCTAGCTTCTACGGAAGAGTTGCAGGGACTATGGGCACCAAAAGTTGAAAGAATCCATATACTAGCATCTTTCACAGGGACAGGGCAAGCTGGAGCCTGGGCTTTGAGAATCCCCCTCCACTAACCACAGACCTGCCCTTCTACTTCTCTGAGGCCTAAACTTTGCATCTTTGAGGATGATGACCCTCGAAGGAGGCTGGAGAGGTACACTGAATCATCTCATTTAACACCCACACCCAAGACCCCCTCCCCCCCGAACTGAGATTCCTAGGCTTACTGGTTTCTTTTTTTGTTTGTTTGTTTGTTTTTTCTCAAGACAGGGTTTCGCTGTGTAACAACCCGGGCTATCCTGTAACAACCCTAGCTATCCTGGAACTCTCTTTGTCTCTGCCTCCCCAAGTGCTGGGATTAAAGGCACGCACCACCATGCCCAGCAGGCTTACTGATTCCTGTCTGCCTCTTCTGTAGGCCTTGAGCAGGAGAAGTAGAGGCTCTCATCATCCCTGCCCGCCCTGAGTTCAAAACCAATTGCGAGAGAGAAGGGATGAGCACAGGCTTTGACCTCTGGCAGGTGTCCAAGAGCAGAGCTCAGCAGAGGGTGCGAGGTGGAGCCAGCCACATTTCCACAGGCAGAAACTGGGGTGGAGACTTGGTTGTGGCCTTCTCTGACCTGCCTACCTGCCATGGCTCTTCCAGGGCCTCTTCAGGCCGAATGCTGGTTCCACCCCTGGCTCCACGAGGGCCCCTTAACCGCGCAGATGGATCCACTGAAGGCGGAGAAGGCTCCTTTCTATCTCTTCAGCCAGCTGGACAAGGTGCCTGGAGGTCAGAGGTTGTCACCATACCCAGGGGACAAGTTAAACAGGAACAGGATGAGTTAACCAGTAACCGTCAGCCACCAGGAGTGCTGGCTGCACACCAGACAGCTTCCTCGTAACTTCGGCCAGTCTCAGAGCACTGTGTGAACTCCTAGATATCACAAGACTGGAGCAGACTCTGTGTCACACAGCTTGGAAGAGGTAGTCCCATGGACCACCTTCACTTGTCCTGGAGCCACTGTGGTGACCCAGGGATACAGCAGACATGCTCCAAAAAGGATCTAACCTCAGGAGATCGCAGTTAGCCTCATTCCTGGCTGTCCCCTGTATGGACTGCTGCTGAATACAAGTGGGTGCATGGGTGCTCATCACCTGGCCAGGACCTGGGGACTAAGGGGATATGAGCCATAAGTGAAATCCAACTGTGAGATTTTGCTCTGGATACAGTCACGCATGCAGAATGTTAATGGACACGCCACACCTGAGGACACCTTGGGGCTCATCTGGGCCAGGAGAGGTAAATGGGGACCAAGCTAGTATAGAGGCCACTCTGAAGGGCCTTGGGAACCCCTTCCGGGTACCCCAAACACAGATGACTCCTATCTAGGGTCCTGGGCCATTCTCAACTCACAGCAATTATACACACTTGGTGCTCAGTAAGCCCTGTAATGGCATGACTGCAGGGAACATTCAGGATGGTCTTCGTTAGCTGCCCAGGACCCTAGGTGACCCCTCTTTCCTTGGCACCCTGAGTTCACTCTCTTTACACATTTCAGTGAGTGCCTGGTCCCCTCCATGCTGCCCAGACACATGGGCAGCAGATGCATGGGGTCAATTCCCAAGACCGTGGGCCTGGCTTGCCTCAGATGCCCCTCCTATACCCAAGGCCCCAGAGGCTTTTTTTAAATACTGTCTCCCTTTGTTCTGCACTGGGTACTGCTCAGCCAGAAATCTCCGGCTTGGCTAGACATCAATCTCCTTGGGAGCTAGTTCAGGAAGAGGCACATTACTGTCAGGGGTGGCAAGGTGATCCTTCCAGAAACCCTTTAGGATAAAGGGCAGTCCTACTACAATCCTGGAAGCTAAACTACTTACCAAGGATCTATAAAAGATAGGTTTCTCAATTGGCTACTCAGAGTGACCAGAAATACACACCCCAGCCCAGAACGTGTCCTGCCATAGCCCTCAAACTCCTCAAGCTTAGAAGACCTTGACCCCTGCAAAGGCAGTCGCAGACACTGCCAGAAATCAAGACCAACCCGCCAGGTTGTGACTCACTGAGGCAGCAGTGCCCTCTCCTGTGCCCTCTTCTCTTTCACATGTTATACATGCACAGCCCCTCTGGCCCCTACACAGCCACACTGAGTTCACCCTAGCCAGTGCGCACACATGAATCTTCCATACAACACTGCTCTTCACACAGGCTTTGGGCCACACACACCTCACCTCACGGGCTCACTCCCAAATATCTCAGGGGCCATAAGCACGCGCATGTGCATGCACACACACACACACACACACACACACACATTGTGTCTTCATGCACCTCGGCACCATGGGCCTCTCCTCAGTCAAGCCTACCTCCAAGAACAGACCATAAGGCCACAGGATCACTCAGAGCAACAGGGAGGGCACAGCCACCTGGTTTCCGGATCTTTCCTCCAGAGGGGAGATAGATGGTCATTGAGGTCAGTAACATGAACTTGTGAGCAAATTGTCCCTTCTGCTGGGCCCCAGAGAGGAGCCACAGTATTGTGGCTACCCACGATGCATCACCAAGCTTGGGCGAGGACCTGGCTTTTGTTGATAGATATTTTAGTCAGAACTTTCCCCCTTGGTTTCCTGGCCTTACAGTCACATCCTCTCCTAAGCCTAAACCCCACCCAGGTACCCACCCCTTCCCCTGGTGGGGCGGGCTGTTGGCGGTCCTTGCCCCGCCTTGCCTGGCTCTTCCTGTAACTCTGAGAGGCCCCTTCCTCCCAGGACTGCCCCAGCCCCTAAGCACTCCATTTGTTCCTGTGCTAGAGCAATGTGAAGACATCCTGGCAAGGAGACCCCCAGCCAGAATTGTCCTAAATATACACACTGGGTAGAAGGCGTGCCTCCTAGATTCCATCCCTCTCACCCCGGCCTTTTGGACACAGGTCTTGCTGTGTAGCCCTGATTGACCAGGAACAGTCTATGTAGACTGGGCTGGCCTGGAACAAACGGAGTTCCATCTGTCTCTTTCTCTTCAGTGCTGAGATTAAAGGTGTGCTCCAAGTCTGGCAACACTCTCATTTTTTTTATACTATACTCAGGAGTGGAGAAGAAGAATTATATTATCTACACATACACACACACACATATACGGACACACACACAAGTCCCAGGCATGACTGACCTCTGACCTACTGCAGCAAAGGGGATCTCTCAGAAACTGGTGACCAATAATGAAACCTAGAGCATCTCTCTGGTCCTTACCCTATCCACCTCCCAGGCAACAGACTCCAGTGGATGGACAGTCGTGACATTAGTTTAGGGCTGGGGTGAGAGAGCAGAGCCCCTTTCCAAGGTCAAGTGCCAAACACAGGAGCCACAAGCCTCTGGCTCTGAGGTGGGACAGGCACACACACACACACACACACACACAGAGAGAGAGAGAGAGAGAGAGAGAGAGAGAGAGAGAGAGATAGCTCATTTCTCCTATTGCCAAGGACTCTTGACTTGAGCCTTGGGGCCCAGTGGCATTATTTACAGACTTGGCCAAGGGGTCTTCTCCAGTTCCTCTCTCTCCCTCCACCCTCCCCTGTGGTCTTCCTGCCTCTGGTTCAGGCCACCCAGGAGCATCCTCGATGCAGGAGCAGGCTTTCCTACCGCATTACCTGATGATGACCCAGTCTTGTTCAAACCCCTGTGGCCTGGTATTCATGCCCTCTGGGTGATGGTGCCCCTTAGGCTCAGGGCTGGAAAGGCTGACGGGAACAGATCCTTGTCCTCTGTACTTGTGGAGTTGCTGGCTACCTGAAGCCTCCTCATAGGCCTCCTCATAGGCACAGTAACTAGCTTACCTCACCAGAGACAATTCTGTGCTTCCCATATTGTGAGTAAAGAAACTGAGGTGCAGGGCTGGAGAGATGGCTCAGTGGGTAAGAGAACTGGTTGCTCTTCCGGAGGACCTGGGTTCAATTCCCAACACCCACATAGCAACTCACAGCTGTCTGTGACTCCAGTTCCAGGGGACCCAGCATCCTCGCACAGACACACATGCAGGCAAACACCAATGCATGTAAAATAAAAATAAAGAAATTTAAAAAGCAAGAAGGTGAAATGCAGCAAAGCTCAGGAGCACCCAGGTCAGAAGTGAAGAGGTAAGTGTCCCAGTACTGAGGTCAGTGCCTTCAAGCACTTTTGCCCCCTAATAAGCCTGGCATATGTTTGAGCCTCCCCACCCCACCCCCCACCCCGAACCTAGTCTCTGTCACCCTCTCCGGATCTTGAGTCAATACCATTCTCCTTTCCTCTGTCTGCTAACATCTACCACCCTCTATCCTGCCCTCAACCCAAAGGGTTGGGATGCCTTTTGGGGGTCAAACGACGCTTTCACAAGGGGTTGCCTAAGACCATCGGAAAAGGCAGGTGTTTACATTACAATGCATAACAGTAGCAAGATTACCATTATAAAGTAGCAATGAAAATAATTTTATGGTTGGGGTCACCACAACATGAGGAATTATATTAACTGATCGCAGCGTTAGGAAGGTTGAGAACCACTGCTCTATCCAGTACCCCAGCCTCAGGCCAACCTTGCATTAAAGCCCAGAGAGCCTCAAACACTTGTCTCTTCAGTCCTTTGGAGGCCCTCCAGGTCTGGGAATTTAAACGCCAGCCTGGACCCTCGCAGCACTCCGCATTGCCTCCACCTTATGAAATTCCTGGAAAGCCCAGGTCCTTCTCCCGCCAGGCCCAGTCCTTGAGCTCTACCGGCTGCCTGTGCTATTGGAAAAGTTAATACCCTGGGGCTGAGAACCCCAAAATCAGAGCCCGCTCCCCTCTTTCAGGTCTGTTTTGCTGCTCAGCGTCCCCGCGGCCTGGGTTTTACTTCTACTCAATCAACTCTTGACCAGTGCTGCTCAAGGTCCTGGCGCGTGCTGGGTCCCCAGATATCTTTTTTAAAGGAAGGAGTGTGCATAAAAGGTCTCAAGGAGACCGATTCCCTGAATTCATCTTGCTCCTGCAACTTGCCATTCGTCTTCTGTGGGTGGCAAAAGACGTGATTCCCCGGCCCCAACAGGTGCTGCAAGCAGGTCTATTAGGCACGCGAGCAGAAGACAGGAACGCGCACGGAGAGCGGAAGCGCGCCGACAGCTAATCTAGACGCGCACCGAGTGGGGAGCTCGCAGAAGGCGGAAGCTTTGCTGGGGTCCCCGTAAGCAAGGGCCTCAGTCAGCCCCTCAATCTGCCCAGGGTGTCCTAGATTGCTCGGGGTTGAGATACGCTCGTGGGAGCGAAGTTGGGGTTTTGTGACCCTGGTCCGCCTCTTCAAGGCTTGCTTGCTTTGAAGTCAAAAGGAAAGCTATTTGATCACGTCGGGCAGAGTGAAGAGAGCGAAACCGGGGAAGGCGACTGGGAGCAGCGCTCTTTAGCTTCCGGGCTGCTCGGGGAAACCCGCCTGGTTCAGAGCTACTTCCTGCGGCCCCTAGGCTCCTCGGAGCAAAGTGCGCCCAGGTTCCCAACCCTAGAACTAGAACGACTCCAGGAACCACGACCTCTACTCACCTCCTCACCTCCACGCGTCTGAGTCACCACTGTCACCCACCTACTCTCAGACCTGGGATTCGAGCGGAAACTGGTCGTTTACCTGGCCTAGGTGCGCTGCAGCGACAGACCCAGCGGCAGGTGCAGCCCCGCCCCGCAGGCAGGGCGAGGGCGGACCCTAGTGTCCCGCTTTACGCCTGAAGCTAGTACCGAAGACTGTTGGGAGTTCAGTCTTCAACCTTCCCGGCTTTGGGGCAGTGGCCAAACCAGCTCAGCCAGCCCAGCCAGCAGTGGGTCACCCTGCCGACCATCATGGTGTTCTGCTTTTCTAGCCTGAGTTCTTCAATTTCGTCCAGGAAGTTAAGTCTGTCTTGATCCACACCCCCACCCATAACTGATCCTGTGTCTTCTCTTGCCACCCTAAACTCCAGATATTTGGAAAGGAATCTTCTTCAATAAGTCGTGCCTACGAGATGAGGCAAACCAGAGAAAAGCCAGATGGCCCGAAGCTACCACACTTCAGACTTGCCGGGCACTGAGCACCCCTCCTCTGTCTAGCCCAGGGCAGAAATCCCTAGAAACTGGATCTACACCGTGAGGCTCAGAGATCAATACACACAGGTTTATTTTGTTTGTAAAAAGTTTTGTCGGTGGTGGGGATCCAGCTAATGGGTTGTGGGGGGCAGAAGTTAGTCTCTGGGCTTCCCACCAAGTAGGAGGCCACAGAGCAGGATCTGGGGCCCAGAAGCCAGGAGGTCCGTGGAACTCGGGCTAATTTTACTACAGTGGGATCTTATGAGCAGCCTAAAGTTCTAGGGGTACTCTACCCAGGGTCACTGAAGAGTTTCAAGTCAGGTCTGTGACACATTCGAACCTTAGGAAAGTTAGAACAAACTCCACAGGCACATCTGTGCCGATCATAAATACCCTCAAATATACATGGAATTCCAGTGACCCCCTACATATCCAAGAGTCTCCCTTGGTTAACATATATAACATATAATGTATGTTTCTAGGGAGCCCAAATATGCCTATACATATTCAAGGGCCTCCTATGATCATCTTTCACTGACATATATGTAGACCGCCGAGGACCCTACATATACATGGACCCTTTCACAGCCTCCCTCAACATACAGATACACACTGTCATGGACAGAGGCAAGCTGCAGAGATGAGGACTCCTTCCTAGTCCAGCCTCCTGGAAATCAGCATTTCTCCACTGCCTCAGGTTGTCTACACGTCTGTGCTCCTAGAACTGAAGCTACAGAAAGGATGAAGTTGGTACCGGTCAGGGGCCAGGCCTGTCCCCAGACACAGACCTGCCCCCAGCCAAATGGGCCACTGCATCCGTACCACATTTTCTCCCGAAGTATCTGGTACTTTTCCTCCAGAACCTTATTCTTCACTGATTGGGGCACATCGGGCACAAACCATGCAGCAATGAGCTTGATACATAAGGCGACATGCTGAGGGGAGGAGGGAGGAGAGAGGCCCAGCCAGGTTAGGATTTGGGGGCTGGGAAAGAAAAGTAAGACCAGCCTTTACTTAGGCTCCCTCACAATTCTGCCCACCTCAAAGAGGATGACGAAGGCCAGCCGGATGGCCAGAATGAACCAGAACTGCTCAGACAAATTGTAGTCACGGTCGTTTCGGTAGTCCCGGTACCTGAAGTAGGGAAGTCCCTAAAGTCAGGAATCGGGAGTTTGGAGGGCATTTTATGGGAGATAAGAGGCTCCAAACCTGCACACAGTCACATTTGCTTGGCTTCCCATCTTGCCATGGTCCTGAAAGTGCTTGGTGTAGAAGACGGACAAGCTGTGGTTGACATAGCCCTCGAGGCAGCTGGAGAGAGAGAAGTGCGGGACTCTGGTGGCCTGAGGCCTCTCCAGAGAACTCACCTGTATCTAGGGGGCACAAGGGGGAGGGAGGGCATACCATGGAAGGCCTCCTCCATTTCTCACATGAGAAAAGTACAAGGCCACACTGGAGAGGGGTGAAAGAGGCTGAGGGGCCACCAACCGTCTTCCCTGCCCGGCTGGAAGAAAGCTGCTAGGGCTGACACAAAGAGCCCCAGTCTGCAGGGAGCGAGACACATTTGTGCTCTGCCTTCCCATGCCAGAAGCAAGGCAGGGGTGTATCACTTCGCAGGCAAGCCATTTAGGTACTGGCTGCTCATTACCAAATGGGCCTGGTACTTCTGCCCCTACCAAGGCTCCGTCAGTTATTCCTGGGATCCAGCCAAGATATGTAAGTCATGTAGACAGTTCAAGGAGTAGCCAAGTCCCAGCCTCACTACAGCCCCAGATAGCCCTGGCAGCACCCAGATATACCCAGAGGAGCCCCAGGTCTGGGCTCCAAGGGCTTAACCGGAAGGAAGGGCCAGTGTCTTGGGGGGTTGACAGTTTAACACCTTACTCAGCTGTGAAGTTCCTGTTCTGTGCACATGGGCCATAGTGGTACTTGTAGACTATTCTGGGGATGAACTCGGAGGTGAAGGCAATGACCATCCCATTCGCAATGACTGCCAGCACTCCAATGGTCTCCAGTACCTGCAGCCAGGTCCCTAAACCACAGCAGGGAAGTGAAACAGCCCGTCCTGGTCATTGGTAGGCTCCCACCCTAAAAACTTAGAAGCTGATTGGTTAAGGAACCTTGTGACCTCTCCATTCACGGTCCTATTGTAGCCATGTGGGCCAGATTACCTACAAGGAAATCCCCAGCTAAGACAGACATGGTATGGCTGTATGCTCTTCTCCTTGACATAAACAGTGAAAGACTCAGCTTTCCCCATCCCATTCTTCCTGGAACTCTTCAACAGGTTGCTTATTTCCTGGACCCCACCCGAGTGAGGATTCGTAACCTGGGCCCTAGCCTGGGGTTCTTCCTAATGCTTCTCCCCACATCTAGGAGCTAAACCCTGCTTCCCGGACACCTGTCATTCCCACTATGGAAAGTCCGGATGACTGAGGCCTTGGACTCTCTGTTCCCTCTCCTGTGATCAGACTCTAGCTCTTCCTCATGGTCCCCTTGGAGGTCACAAGACCTTCAGCCAGATACTGGAGGCTCAGGGGAGGGCCTTGGTGGGTGTGCTCTAGTCTGCCTTTTTCTAGGGATTGAGTTTATGAGGTTTAGTCTCCATAGCTGGAAAATCTAGGATCTGTCTCTGGAGTAAGGGGAAGGGCCCCAGCGATTACAAGTTGCCTCAGGGTGGCCCGGCATTGACTGGTGAAAAACCCAGGGTTGGAAGTTGCTTTTCCCGGTGCCCTGACTGTTCTCCTCCACTGTACAATTTGTGTGCTCTCTGACCTATGTCGTTAGCCTTGCGAGGAATCAGGCGCCGCTGTAGTCTGACCATCTTGATGGCATCCAGGCGGATCTCCACAAGGTTGCTGAAGAGTGCCAGTAGCGGTGCCAGTGGGAAGGCAGCCACAAAGATGGTGGTGAAGCCGTACTGGATCACTGCAGGGTGGAAATGTCACCCTGGGTCCAAGACAGCCGGCCCCCCACTTCTCACCCTGCATACCCATCTGATCTGTTCAGCCTACTGGAGCTTTACGTACTCATCTCCATGAATTCATCAAACAGGCTGAAGGTGTTGACTGGATTCATGCGGTAGTTACGCTGCCACTCCTCCAGGTCTGGGTCTTTGGACTTAATGCCGCGTTTATAAGCCCGCATTAAGCGGTATTTATGGGCAAACCACCTGCGGGCACCAAGAGTGTGTGGGACATACAGAAAGATGGCAGGGCACAGGGACAGGCACTATAGGAGGCTGGGGTGGGGTAGAAAGAGGTGCTCACGGGCGCAGGTACTCAATACAGTTGCTCAGGGTTTGCTTCAGCCCCATGATGATGGCCATCTGGATGAACAGGTCCGTCATGCAGCCACTGAGATGGCACTGTGGGGCCATTGTGAAGGTCAGGGATGGCGCTTAAGGGAGGAGAGGGACTCAAGAACTAGGCAGTGGGGTCTGAGGACAGACTGACCTCTTCTAGCTTCCACAGGCCGGCCAGGCGCGTGGACTTCCCAGGGTGACCATTGATCCTAGGGAGAAAATCAAGGCCAATGAAGAAGCTGACTACAGAGCAAGTTCCAGGATAGCCAGGGCTATAACAAAGAAACCCTATCTTGAAAAATAAAGAAACATGGGCTGGAGAGATGGCTCAGAGCTTAAGAGCACTTCCAGAGGTCCTGAGTTCAATTCCCAGCAACCACATGGTGGCTCACAATCATCTGTAATGAGAGCTAGTGCCTTCTTTTGGCCTGCAGGCATACATACATACATACAGAACACTGCATACATAATAAATAAATAAATCTTTTTTTCAAAAAAAAAAAAAAAACTAAAGAAACAAACAAAAATAATAAATACCAACAATAAAGCTGCCATGAATGTGATTTATGGGTTCTAGGGTTCACCCCAAGTCTGTCGTCAAATCTGACAGTGTCATCCACATTATTTTGTCTTTAAAGTCATAAAAGATACACAAACAAGGGGTCGTGTAATCTTCTACAATTAAGGAGAGTCACTGTGACCAGGCATGGGGCAGAGGAGTCCCTTCCTGAAGTCCCTGAGAGGCATTGTGGGAAGCTCTGAAAATGAAGCCTAGATGGTATTGGCGATGTTAGAGGTGCCAGAGCCACGGGATATCTGCTAAGGAGAGCTCCATGCAGGGAGTGGACCCAGCCCGAGGAAGAGAGCATGTTGCAGGCAGCAAAGCCGGGAGGCCAGAGCCATCTGAACACTTTCACAACGGACATGGAGCTACAAGATTTGGAGTTTGTCCTGCTGGGTTTCAGCCTTACTTTTGTCCAATATTTCTGTTTTTGTTTTGTTTTTCAAGATAGGGTTTCTTTTGTGTAGCCCTAACTGTCCTGGAACTAGATTCATAGGCCAGCTGGCCTTGAACTCAAAGAGATTGGCCTGCCTCTGCCTCTGAGTGCTGGGATTAAAAGTGTGCACCACCACCACCCAGCTCAGTATTTCTTCTGCATATCCCTACTTCTCCTTTTCATAACAGTAATGTTTATTCTGTGTCACTGTGTGTTGGAAGTATGTAATTTGCTTTTTTGTTTTACAGGGCAGTAAGATTACCTGAGTCTCAGAAGACTTTGATTTTTGAACCTTTAAATAGCATTGAGACTGAAGGACTATAGAGACTTTTGAAACTGAACTGAACACATTTGGCGTTGTGATAGGGTCCTGTGCCTACAGGGGGCCAGGGTGTGGAATGTGCTGGTTTGAATGAGAATGCCCTTCATAGACTCATAGACTTGAATATTCCGTCCCCAGTTGGTAACACTGTGAAGGATTAGGAGGTGTGGCCTTGTTGGAGATAATGTCACACTGGAGCAGGCTTTGAGGTTTCAGATCTCTCTCTCTCTCTCTCTCTCTCTCTCTGTCTGTCTTGTTGTTGTCAATTAAGATGTGAGCTCTAAGGTTTCCTTTGCTCTGCCATCATGAACTCTAACTTCTGAAACCTTAAGCCAAATTAAATACTTTTATTTGTAAGTTGCCTTGGTTCTGGTGTTTTATCAAAGCCACAGAAAAGTACCTGAGAAAAACAGGAAAGAAATGGCAGGAGGGGATGGTACCCTGAGGCACCTTACTCTAGGTGTGCACAGGCTCAGATGCATCCAGACCAGGTCTGTTGAACATGACCTCCGTAACTCCCCATGGTAACTGCACATAGTGTCATTTTGTGCTTAAAAGCGTCTGCTTTCCCGTCCCATCCGGTGGCCACACTTCCAATGCCCGCACTCAAAAGACGGAAGCAGGAGTGCCATGAACGAGAATACGGAATGCGAGCCTTTGTCAAACCAAGCCACCTGCCCCCCACCCCGCCCCGAGTGCTGGCATCAAAGGTGTGTAACTAAGATCTGGCCACTTTAAAGAGCGAGAAACAAGCCAGGCGAGCTGAGGCCGGGGGAGCTGGGGGCCGGGGTGGAGGACGGGCGGATGGGACAGTGGGGACATACCTGCCCAGAATGAAGGCAATGTAGATGAGAGAAGAGAAGTGAGCGAAGAACTGCAGGATGAAAAACTTGACAGTGAACTTGCTCTCTCGCTCCGAAAAGGTCCTGGGATCCTCTGGAATGAGACATGGCCATCCTGTCTTTCCCTAGACCCATAGGACATCGTGACCTACGCCTCTCAAGTGAGAGGACCCAGAAAAGCAGGAAGTCCCCACCCCACGTCTGATCACAGCTCCATGACTCTCAGCCCCGAGTCCCCCCCAGCTCCCAGAGAGAGGCTGGCCTCTTCTCACCAAAGCTACAAAGCTTCAGGGCTACATATTTGTTGACCTGAGGGAAGAAGGAACCAAGCGGGAGTCACCTAGAACTTCAGCCGAGCCCCCCAGGGCTCCCCCTACCTGACTTCTACCTTGGTCATGATGACTATGATTACATAGTGTACCACAGCTCCGGTCACCACCACGACAGTCGTCACCTGGTGCTCCATGATGCTGCTGAACAGAGCAGCGGCCACCACACGGTAGACGACCAGCACATGGGCCATGCCAATCATGAAACAGATCTGTGAAGGGGGGGGGGGCAGCCATGAAGGATGGGGATAGCTGGGTCTCCAGCCCTCAGCACAGTTCCCGGCAGTACCATGAACAGGGACAGGATGAGAATGATGGTGCTGCTCAGGTAGGAGTGGTGATGGGTCTTCAGCTGGTAGTCTGGGCAGTTGATGAGCTGAAGGGCCATCTCTTCCTAGGAAGGTCACCAGACACGCCTCAGATACACGGATACAGGTATGGGCCACGTGGGACACTGGAAACAGGCAGCCTTGATGCCGATGGCCCCTTCCTACCTCTTCCTTATCCCATCCATACAAGTCCCAGTGCAAGACCACACGGGCGCGCTGCCGCTTCCAGATCTCCAGAAACACTGTGGCTGCGGTGAGCACAGGGAAGTGTCAGAGCACACCTGGGGTGAGCTCAGGCTGGCTGGCCGTAGGACCCTGCAGGGATGCCCATCAGTAACTCACCCCATAGAGCCATGAAGATGGCAAACACCACAGTGCCATCGTTGTCAAAGAGATGAGTGAGCTGAGGAGAGGAGCAGAAAGGTCATTCTGGGCCTCCTACCCATGTCCAAATGGGGAAGGGAGAGCCTGGCTCTTCAGGGCATCCAGGTGCCTTGTCTTCCCCACTTCTAGAGGGACAAACTGTGCCAACCCTTGCAAGCGCCCTGAAAAGATTCTAGTAACATCAAACCTTCGCAAAAGCGCACATTCCTGAGAGTGGCTGGTAATTGTGACTGTTGTCGCCAAGGGGGCACATAAAGATGTTGTCTGCCGCACAGATCTCTTTGCTGGGAGTAAGGAGACCAGTGAGTCTCAGGTGCAGGGTCTGCCCAGGCTCCCACAGCCATTGCTAGCCCACGGTGAGACTGCAGGCCTCAAGCCCCAGCCCACCTACCTGATCTGGCTGGAATTAAACAGGGCAAAGCCACTCAGAAAGATGATGAGGCCCACCACAGCAGCAGGCACCAGCATGTAGGTGTACCAGCCAAGCCAAGCAAAATACAGGGCCACCTTCTCGCCGAAGTAGTTCCTGTGGGAAAGCTTCCCCATCAAGGCCACCCTCCCCAGTGGCCTCAGGACCTGATAGGGGAGGGCATATGAAGAGAAGCTAGGGGTGGGGGGGCTGCTGGCATCGGTGTAAATGGGGACTCTCTCTGTCACCTAGGACTGGATTTACTGGGTCACAGGTTATCTGGTTTGAGCACAGATGTGGCACAGAGGTGAGCGGCTCGGTGTGGTCTTACCTAATGTCATCAATCGGCTGTTTCCGGAACATGTTTCTCCATCGGGCCCATTTTCTTTTCAGTTCTTTTTCCCCCTGCGTCACGGAAGACAGGCCATAAGAGCTTGGCTTCCTACCTCGGGTTCCCACCCTCAGGCCCATTTTGAACTTGTCACCCCTCACCTCGTGCAGAGGAAACATGGTCTCAAACACCCCATCTTTCACTAGATCCTCAAAGGTATCTAGGGGTTACAGGGAACCCCAGTCAGAGAACAGTGGAGGGTAGGGGAATCCAGCCCACAGCAGCACCCTCCTAGGCCACCTGTCCATCTGTGCTTACCACCAGGTTTCGCCTTGTTGTTGACGATGAAGCTCACAATTCGGATCCTGAAATCCAAGAATCTAAGGATCAGAATGGCCCCGTGATAGCCTAGCGGACCCTGCCCCTTAAGGCCCTGTTCTCTGCCCTCTCTGTTCTGGAGGAGGCACTCCAGCAATACTGACCAGAACCCAGAGTCCATAAATCACCCTGAAAGCCTGCTCGGGTCAGGTTTGCCTGGCTTCCAGGACAGGGTCCTGCCCCTACTCTTGGGGTTCCACATCGAGCCCCCCACCTCTGACCATACTCGCTTGTACATGCTGAGTGTTAATGTGCACAAGCCCTCTTATGTGGTAATGAAGCCTTCTGCTGATGTGAAACTGATGTTCAGAGGTTAGGGTAGCTTGCCCAAGGCCACACAGGCACTTGGAGAGCCATACTCAGACACAAGTCAAGTGTCTGAGATGTAGTCACCTTGTGAACACATGGAAAGCCCTCTGCGGGTCTCTCTTTCTCATGCCCTGAATCAAGGCGCCTCTACACTTCTGATTTCCTCTCAAGCCTCCCCAGTGCCAAAAAATTCTGTGTTCACAGGACTCTGTTGTTTGGTGCCTAATTCCCTGACTGTCCTTTGCCAAAGTCAACTAGATAAGCCCCCAGATAGCTCTGCCTGGGGTGGGTAGGTGACACAGAAGTACCAGAAAGGGGTGCATGAATGTTCATGGAGGAGCAGGTATCTGGGGACACAGGATGCTGTCCCTGTCAGATAGCCAGGAACCAGATGTCCAGAGAGGGGATTCTGAGCTGATGAGGAAGGGATCCATGGGAGATAAAGACCTCAGAGACGAGAAGGGGTGTCTGTTCACTTCAGGGCTGACTTTGATTCAAGGAAAACCATGACTAGGAGTTCTCACAGGATGTCAAGAAGTGAGCTGTTGTTGTGGAATATTATTTTAACTGTACAAAGGTGTGTTACATTTTTTAGGCTGCATTTTTTACAAATGTTGTTGCATTTGTTTCGTTGCCCACCTAAGGCACCTGATTGATCTAATAAAGAACCAAATGGTCAACAGCTAGACAGAGAAGGGATAGGTGGGGCTGGCAGGCAGAGAGAATAAGTAGGAGGAGAAATCTAGGTGTGTGTGTGTGTCAGGGAGAACAAGAGGAAGAAGAAAAAGAGAACAAGGGAGATGCCCGGTACCAGAAGCCAGGCAGCCGCCAGCCAGACACGCCAAACTGAATATAAGCTATAAAGAAGGGCCGGGCGGTGGTGGCGCACGCCTTTAATCCCAGCACTCGGGAGGCAGAGGCAGGCGGATCTCTGTGAGTTCAAGGCCAGCCTGGTCTACAAGAGCTAGTTCCAGGACAGGCTCCAAAACCACAGAGAAACCCTGTCTCGAAAAAAAAAAAAAAAAAAAAAAAAGATATAAAGAAGGGATGAAAGATAAAAAGCCATGAGCAAAGGATAGATGAAGAGAAACAGGTTAATTTAAGTTAAAATAACTAGCCAGAGACGAGCCTAAGCTAGGCCGAGAATTCAAAACTAATAATAAGTCTCCATGTCAGGATTTGGGGGCTGGTTGGGGGCCAAAAAGAGAAGCCCGGTACAAGGTGTCATTATTACTATTAAAAATGAATCCTGGGGCATAGAGCCTTGCTCAAAAAGTGGGGCCTGATCCTCTGTGACATCCATGCTAAGACTGTATGGAGCTGTATTGTCCTCCCTCAGGTGGGATATGGCCCTTGTTCTGCCCGGACACAGGGCAGGGGTTCTCCTGGCTGGGCTCTGGATACATCCTCACCTTGTGGTAACTGGGATGGAGTTAACATTGCTCGGTTTGGCTCTGGGGCCAGGATCTTCGGGCTTCATGAGAAGAGTCCGGTACAGGTCAAAGATCCTACTGTCAGCACGAACTCCAAAGAACACCTTCTTCTGGTCCTTTATTATCTTGGGAGCCACAGGGGAACCAACTCATCCACAGCCACTATCCTGTCCCCTGTTCCTGGGACATATGATGTGGCGTTCCCCATGACTCGGCCCCTGATGCAAACTAACCCACCTTGAAGTGGAAGCCCTTGCTTTCGAGTTTTTCCAGGAACTGCCGTTGCCTCTGCACCTGCTTCTCGAATTTCTGGGTCTGGAGATCAGCCACCAGGACACAGTCCCATTGATGAGAGTCCTCAAGCTGGAGGAAGAAGGCATGGGATTGGGATAGAACCAGAACACTGGACAGAGATAAGAAGAAATATAGATGTGGAACCTAGTGCAAGACACAGGATGGGAAAGGGTGTAGGACCGGAAGCCAGCAGAGGGTATGGATATGGGAAGAGGTGTAGGACCATAACCAAGCACAGGATACACAGAGTAGGTGAGGGGTCAATGGAATCAATCCTGGGAGGTCTGATCAGCCTCACCTTACAAGTTCCCCTTTCCATCAGTGGCAAGCAGTCCCCTTCTGGCCCCACAAAGATCTGAAGGCTCTCATCACCCTGGAGAACAGAAAGGAAAGGGGAGATGAGCATGTAGTTCTCCTCCTACATTCTCTGAGTTGGTAAACAAAGAAGCAAGATTCCCTATCTGCACCAAGCTGGGGGCTGGTCTGCCAGAAACTAGTTGGCAAATAGGTCATTCCTGGTGGAGGTGAGGCTGAGGATGTCACAAGAGAGCAGAGGGTGACAACAGAACCAGCAGAGTCTGTGTGGTAACACCAAGGAGTTCCTTCAGGGCTTTCAGGAAGGTCAGACAGCCCCGTTCCTCCACGGCAGACAGTGGTTCATAGGGATGTCACTGAAAGAAGGCCTAGTGAGCTCTTGATGGGTGAAGAAATGGCAACCTCAGAGACTCAGGGAGGGACAGGTCAGTCTGAGGATGCCAAAGTCAGGGGACATCAGGGATGCACTGTGTACTGCTAGAAGTTCACACAAACTTGGGGAACATTTTACACTGGAATTTTAATTGGCAGTAGTGGACCCTGTGACCAGGCCATCCTTGAGAACACTAGCTCGTGACTAGTTCACTACTGGACCACAGTGGGGACCCCAGATCTTCTGGGAGATGGACTTGCATCTCTCCCCACTCTGGGCTAGGTTCAGTGCCTAGAGAAAGCTGTGAGCATGGGAAACATAGTGGGCACCAGTATCGCCTCAATCCATATGAGGAAGGTTGTGGTTGTCCTTACATCCATGGCAGTCAGGGACGCATGACTGGTTGTGGAAGTGAGCGATGGTCCTGATGCCGGATGCCTATAATCCGTCTCACCTAAGTCCTCAGAGAAGTTCAGAGGGTCACGTGGAGAGTGTCCAGGAAGTCACATCACCAAGATAAGGGGAGGAAGTATCTTAAGAGGAAGCTAAGAAGATGGTGACTTGGGGCTGGAGAGATGGCTCAGTGGTTAAGAGCACTGACTGCTCTTCTAGAGGACCGGGGTTCAATTCCCAGCACCTGTCTGTAACTCCAATTCCAGAGAATCCAACACCCTCACACAGACGTTCACACAGCCAAAACACCAAGGCTAGTAAAAATAAAAATAATAAAGAAGACAGTAACTAAAAGCCACACAGAATCCCGAGTGCCAAGACAAGGGTGTGTGGCTGCAAGTGCTGGGCAGCACATGTGTGTTCTGGGACCATCATGTGACGCTAAGGGAGGGCTGGAGGACACCAGAATGACCTTGTAGCTCTATTACTAACCTAAATATAAAATAAGCTTGTTTTTAAGAAAATGAACCTTAGGAATCTACATCTAGCATGATGCCTTTTTAAAAAGATGTGCATAGAATAGGTATTTTGCCTGCATTTTTGCTGGCTGAGTCTGTGTACCCATGGAAAGCAGAAGAGGGCATCAGATCTGCTCCAGCTGGGTGGGTAATACAGAGGGACCAGAGGAGTTACAGATTTTTATGAGCCACCATGTGGGGGTC